>NW_025421284.1:0-2400000 GCF_011764305.1 Mustela putorius furo | reverse complement strand
TTCTATATATGAAAGAAGTTTAAAACATTAAGAATACAACCATAAAAATTAAATTTTAAAAGCATTGCATTCTAGTGAAGTTTTTTTTAAAACTTATTATTTAAATTCTTGTTAGATAAAATGCATTAAGCTTTAAAAATAAAACAGAAAAATAAACTATTTAAAAAGACTAGTCACTGGGTATGGTGCATAAACACTGAATGCTCAACACTGAAAAGAAATAAAATAAAATGAAATGAAAAAATAAATAAAAAGACTAGTAATTTCTATTTTATTATTTACTTTTTAGAATTATGTTCAAGCAAAGTTCACAAAACAGCTAAAGGTCAATTGAGAGACTGAGAAAATTTCCCGGCATATAAAACCAACAAAGGGTAGTGTTTGGAATGTAGAAAGAGCTGAAAATCAGTGAGAGCAAGATAAATGGCAGAGCAGGAATATGAATGGAATATGTAAACTGAAAGTTTCTAGAAACAGAATGCGGATATACAAGTAAACCAGTATTTAACCGATTTAGTAACCAAGGAACACAAATTAAAACCACCAGGGGAGTCCCTTTCTTATCCATCAGACAGGCAAAGGTCACGGATTCTGTGACATGCGTAAGCCCGATGATTCACAGACCTGCAGCCTTGGGGCAAATAATACATTATATGATAATTTAAAAAGTTAATTAATGGATTTAAAAGCATCCATGGTGATCAAGAGAGGGACCAACACCAACACTGGTAAATCCTTCTTTGGAGAGCAGTAACCGCGTACCAGCGAGCTGAAAATGTGCACACTTCACGTCCTCCGAGCGCTTCCCCCGGTAGACCCACTCTGCAGCCTGTGTCCGCATGGAGACCTGCGCGTGCCGCATTCATTGTGGGGAGGTTTGTACAAAAACCAGTTTCAAATCAACCTAAATCACCTCATCAGGAAACTCAATCAATAAACCTCAGGACAGTCTCACGGTCCACTGCCAAGGGAACACCGGCGAGCTGGGGCCACCACAGCAACACAGAAGCCCCTTTCAGGAGGGGTGTTCCCACCAGAAACTTACAGCGCTCCTTCGACAAACTGAAACACACACATACGAATATGAAGTATGTCTGTGGAGTCAAGGTACAGGTTATAGCCGATAAATCTAAAAATAAATGTCAAGGAATAACTAGAGATACATTTGGGGTTATGATCAACGGGGGACATGGCGGGGATCTGGTGGTCGGAAAGGCTCCGGCACTATGGGTGCCGTTTTCTTCCTCAATGTTTGGTGCACGTGTGTGTTCCTTGAAGGCCGCACGCCTGTCCCCAGCAGCCCCACTGCCCACTGGGTCTTTGTTACTTTTACTCACTTGCTAAGATGCTCCTGAGCTACCAATGTGTCCCAAGTTCATCCTGTTTTTTTAAATATCTGCCCATCTTTAGGCTGTTTTATCATTATCGAAGTAGCGACTCCTCTCAGTCACACGACGGCTAGTGGAGTCAATACTGGACACGATGCTCATAATTTAAGGGACCTTATTTATGCCAGTAAACATCTAAAGAATTTGTTAAATGTTACTCTCCAAATTGAGGAATTGGTCAACATCATGCAGCTCTCTGTATTTTTTTTAAATATATTTTCTATTAATTTCTATGCAGTGCATGGTCACAGAGTACTGATGTGACAGTATTCTAGTGCTTTCTGGATTAATTGGCTATGCCTGCTATAGCACGTTTCATGTGTGTGGTAGTTTAAAAGAATAGAAGTGTGTTATCTCACAGTTCCAGAGGGCAGAAGTCCCAGTTCAAGGTGTGGTCAAGGCCGATAGCTTCTGAGGCTCTGGAGGAGAAGCCCCCCTGCGTCTCTCCTCTCTGGCGGGGACGTCCTGCGATCCTGCGTCCTTGGCCCGTAACAGCGTCCGTGCCGGGTCTGTCTCCAGTCCTCGTCCTCACCTTCTACGTGTCTCTCATCCCTCCTCTGCTTCACCTGACGCCAGCCGTGGGATGCGCCGCCCACCCCGAAGCCAAGATATTGCTCTCTCGAGATCCTTCACTAAGTACATCTGCGAAGACCCTATTTGTAAATCAGGTCACATCCTGAGGTTCTCAGTGGACACAAATCCTGGGGAACAGTGAGCAGCCTGCTACACTTCCCAAATATTTCATCATTTAATTCTACTACCAGTCCATGGAGTAAATATGTACTTTTGTTCCTTTTTGATAGACAAGGGAACCAAGGCACAGAGGGCCTAAGATCCTTGCCTCGTGTCCCACAGCTAGAAAGACCTGGTTCTGCACCCAGGCTGTCCAGCACCACAACCGGAGCCCTGGCCCAGGTTTCCACACTGACAAGACCTGGGGGAGCTGACTCCCAGCTGCCTCGTGTCAGGGAAACGCCTGCCTCAGTGGTGTTGATGTACACCCGCATACCAGCTTAGGCATGGCTTTCTGAGGCCTCCCCCACCACGGCCCGCCCCCAAGGACCCAAACACATCCCGTACACGTGCCACTTTCACGTAATCAGGAGCGCAGCACGGCCCGCAGTTTTTCAAATGTTGAGCTGCTGGGCTTTTAAGTGCTCTGTGCTATCACCCCAGAGCTCACCAGGAAAGGCATTGCGGTCGGATCCGCGTGGCTGAAAGCTGGGATCTGAGACCTGTACCTGGGCTTGACTGGTTTTAAAATCACACACTGCATACACATCCACAGGCAAATAATAATTATAATAACAATATCCACCTGAGAGGGGAAATGTGCATCATCTCCTTGGAAATGGTGTGTTTCTTATTTCGCTTGACCTTGGCTCACATCCTTCCTGACTCACAGCCCCCAAACTGAGGACAGTCCCCAGAGAAGACCCGGGCCCCTAGACTGGGGACAGGACGGGGCATGCCTGCAGGCTGCCGCCTCCTGGGATGCGGCCGCAGCGAGCCCGCTGTCCCTGTCATCCGCAGCTTCTCCGTCAGGACCAGAGAGGTCCTGACCAGGACGCGGAGGACTATTATCCCCAGCACTACTGTCTCCCGGTCTGAGAGCCTCGGGTGGGATGTGGATCTGTGTGAGTTCATCGCGCCGAAGGCAGGCACCGCTTGCTTGCCCGTCTGTCTACAGACCCAGCCCGCCTGCTCCAGGCAGCAAGGGCCATGGCCAGCCAAGGTGCTCTGAGTGCCCTCCTCGGGCTCCCCATACGGTGACCCCAGGGGTGTGGTGATCATGGGGTAATGGCCCCCCGGGTGCTGGGTTCACAGCTGCAACTCAAATCATAGAACACCCGGGAGGCGCGATTATCTGCTGTCATGCTTTAATTCTTAATTAAAACAAGACCCAGCACTAAAATAGGATGGAGGCGCGGATTATGCTCCTCTCTGGTGAGACAAGGGGCGTGTGGGGTCCCTGAGCTCAGGTCAGGCCCCGAGGCCCCTCCACAGAGCAGAGAGTCACTCCAGCTGAAATCTTAGTGCTCCATAAATTGCCAAGGATCCCCCAAAAAGTGCAGGTCTTGGGACTTTGTGATGTCAACAGCACTCCAGGGCATTTTCAGGTTCACACTGCTTTAACCTTTTAAGCACAGTTGTGAGCTGTGTTCTCATTAGCAGGCTTCCGTGGAGGGCATGGGAGGGGCCGCGCTCCTCACGCTCATCACCGAAAATTAGAATAACTCTGGGTTATATTTAATATGGGCTGGCCAAACCTGCAATTAAAGGAAGTAATTTTAAAACCATGGTGAAATATTAATATTAAAAGTGTTTCAAGGACAGGAATCTAATTAACACAAGTTAAAGAAAAGCCTTAAAGATTCTAATTTTATGATCGTCTTAAATAAAAATTAACCTGATTAGCGTTCTCTCTTAAAGGTTACATTTATTAAAAAGTTCCAAGCAATTTAACCACAATGGGCTTCCCGTCCTGTCTGCACAGCCTCCCCATTTTTAAATTTTATGAGGTTCTCCTGGCAGAGTTTTGTAGCAGTTAGGATGAACACTCGGACGCGCGGCATCCTTTAAAAGGAGGTAGGGAAGAGGAGGAGGAAGAACGAAAATAATCAATTTGGTATCAAATTTATTCCAAAGCAGAAAAGTGCATCCACACACACACACACACACACACACACATTTTCTGATGGTGGAAAAAAGACATGCCGAGAGGTCAAAGGTCACGCGAAGAGGAGACAGTATTGTGTAGAAACTGTCACGCATCACCACCTATTTTGACATGCACGGGGCCGTTTGTTGTCTGTCGAACATGCAAATGAAGCGCGTGCTGTCATAGCCAGCCGCTATCTGAAGTGGGAAATGAGACCACCTGTACGCAGTGAATGGAGTGACGGACAAGCATTCAGTGCCCGTCAGCTCCAAGGCCATTCACTCCACCTTGGAATTGCATATGACATGTAAAAATCTTTTCTTAATATTCACCACCGGGAAGTTTGGGGAATTATGGAGGCTTCAAGTGCTGCATCTAATGGGCTCTCCAAGCAGACAGCTGTGACTGCGAGCTGGCTTGATAATTAGGTGTCCAGGAAGATTTTATGCTACGAATCCGTTAAAAGGGAAAAGAGAAAAAGAAAGTAATGGCAAGCAAAACTCGCCGGATGGAAATTGCATTAACCCTTGTGTGTCTCCTGCAGCCCGCACGCTCTCTAGGCACCGCGACTGGTTTTCTAGATGCACTGCAGTCACACCTCTCCCCTGCCTGGCTTTCCTTTGCACACATGGCCCGACGTGCCCGGCGGCGCCGCCGGCTGGTCCGGGCCACCGTTCGGGAAGGGGTCAGTTGGCAGCGGCGTGACTCAGCTTCCCGAAGTTAGGGGGTGCTTCCTCACAGGCACTGAGATCTCTCTGTCAAAAGAAAATCTTGAGAGGCAGATTCTCTCAAAATCGTAGACAGGAACGGGGGCTGATGGCTGCTTGGTGTCGCTCAAAGCGCTTCCTCCTCAGCTCACCCTGCACGGCAGCTCGCCCGATGCTTCCGCTGATGTCTCTGAAACGGGCACCCGAAGACCTGTCTGCGCAGAAAGAGCCGGCAGGTAACGTCTGACTGAGGACTTTGCACTCCATGCAGTCAATGGCAATGGAACGGCGGGAAGCACCGGGTACCCGTTTAGTGAGACTCCCTACTTTATTTATGTTTTTAAAGATTTTATTGTTTTGAGTACTCTCTATACCCAGCATGGGGCTTGAACTTGTAACCTTAAGATCAAGAGCAGCGGGCTCTACCACCTGAGCCAGCCGGGTGGCTGGCTTCTCTGTTTTAAATGAGCCTTTTAAAACAGAGAAGTTGCTGGTTGGAAGTCAGCATCTTCCCCTCCAATATCACCTCCCCTTCTCCAGGTGGAGCTTCCTAAGGGAAAGGCAGACGCGCCGCTCACAGATGACAGGCTTCTCCTTCTGCTGGGCTCCTGAGTGAGCAGGTGTGTGGACCAGCCACGCCAGCCTGGGCTGGGGGCGGGGGAGGGTGCTCTCCCGGCACGACCTGACCAGAGCTGCCAGGCCCTCTCCCTCTCTCCCTGCATCCGTGTGGGGCTGCTCCTGGTCAAGCAGGCCATGCGCAACCAGGACAGGAGACTTCTGGAGAAGAAGCTGTGGGAGCTGTCGCTGGTCAGATCCGCGGAGTGGAGATAGGGAAACAAGGGTTCCTGTCACACTGGGGAGGATGATCTCATCTTTGTTCCATGGGAAGATCGTAAGATCTCAAACACATGTATTCTGAAAGAGCAAGGCCATAGATGACCAGCCCCGCCTTGGCCCACATGTGACTCTGGTTTCTTGTACTATTTGGGACATTGTCATTATTCGTTTTGACTTGCAATCTTTTCTCTCTCTTTTTTTTTTTTTTCTTATTTTGAAGATTTTATTTTTTCATTTGAGACAGAGGTACAGAGAGAGAGCATGAGCAGGCGGAAAGAGGCAGAGGAGCCGGAGAAGCAGACTCCCCGTTAAAGCAGGGATCCCAACTCAGAATTCAATCCCAGGATCCCAGGATCATAATCTGAGCCGAGGGTAGATGCTTAACCAACTGAGCCACCCAGGCGCCCCATATTAATTGCAATCTTAATGTCGCTAGGTAGGGACTTGCTCCCACCCCCGTGAGCCAACCAGTCCCTACAGACTTGGCAGCTCACCACTGCACTCAGCCACGCTGCCTTCCCGGCACTGCGACACCTTCTGCTCTGACCGAGGCCGCACCTCTGTAAGACAGTCAGTACATCAAACGGAAGTGGTGGAGCCACATTCTCGGGGCTGCAGGGGAGGCTAGTGGCGGCCGCCCATGTTGACACCAGACACTGGCCCCAGGGAGCATTTCTCTGTGGAGCCGTCCCCTGCTTTTCAGGAAATCTTATGCAGCCCTGGGACCTCCACTTTCCTGGCCTCTCGGTGACCTCGAGATTCTGAATCATGCCCCTGCTCCATTGAGTTTTGTCTCCCAAAGTACCAGATGTATCTGAGAGAAGCAAGCGCGCAGACGACTTTGGTCTGGACCGACTTCTAACAGGGAGGGTTGCAGAGCCCAGGAAGCTGAGCTCTGCTCCCTTGATTCTGACACTGTAAGTTCCAGTAGCAGCAGAGGGTCCTGTGCCATCTCTCCGGGCAGATACTTGCAGCGGCCACACTGAATTCCATCGAAGGAGCTGCGCAGAGCTGACCGTGGTGTTTCGACCCTCCTCGGCACTTCCCGGCAATATCAGACAACAAGGACACGCCTACGACCCCGGCAGGCCCGGGCCCCCTTTCTACCTCGGGTGGGGCTCCCAAAGGCCCTGGTGGGACCAGCAATAAGGGACTAGCAATAAGGCAGAGATAGGATCAGTGAAGAAAATGTGCAGCTTTTTAAATGGGACATGTCTACCTCAGGGGGCAGAATTTGGCTACATCCTTCCAAATCTATTTCATGGTCATGTTGTCTGGGAAGAACTTTAGTAGCTATTTGTATTCAGTTTGGAAAAAAAAAAAAAATAGTGACTGTTTTTCCAGCAATTAATATGGATACTTTTAAAAATCCAGAGTTGATTGATTGATTCATTTATCACAGGTTCGGCATGATGGGTTAGAAGTTTCAAGAAGGAAGTGTCCGAGCTCCTGTGTCGCACTTGCTCCCTTCCTGCGCTTTCCACTTAGCATCTTTTGTTCACCAGCTTCAATGATAGGAAACAATGAAATTGTATTCTCCAGTGCATTCAAGGAAAACATCTTTAATTGACCTACTTGTGACACAATGTAGCAGTTTCACTAAGGCAGCTGAAGCAGGTGTCTGGGTAGAAAGGAATCTTGAATTTTCTGTGGTTTAAAGGAGGTCAGCAGCGGGGACTGGGGACAGGGAGCTAGAGCACGCAGTCAGGTCTGTCTGTCCTAAAGATAAGGTCCGGTGTCCTCTGCAAGGGCAAAGAGGCTCTGTATGCCTTGAGGGTGGGCGGGCTTACCTACCTGGAACTTATTTCTGGGCTTAAGGGCAATCCTGTCTCCCAAATAATGGAGCCAAGTGAGGACCCTGGAATTTAGGACATGGGTGCGGCAGAAATCTGGAGAGGAGAGGTGAGGGCTGTGGGGAGGGAAGTCTGACAACTTTCCAGGGTATTTGGATTTCCAGAGTCTACAAAGTGGGCTTCCAAGCTCCTGGAGGCATACAGCAGCTTGGTGACTGGTCCCTTGACCCCTTAGCTTCCAGATCCAATGATGTGGAGATTTTATTTTTTCCTCAGCCTTTTCTGTTTGTTCATTTTGCTCCATTTTGTGTTCTCTTGTTTCAAAGCTCTTCCCCAGGACCATGTACTACTCGAAGCAGTTACTGAATATCTAACATTCAGAACAGTCCTTGAAGGAAGCAACTACAGTTTCCCTTTTACAGAAGAATGGACTAGGCTGGGCTGTTGCTGATGGCCAATGTTGTATTTTGTTTCTCAGGCACTATTCTGAAGAATGAGGGATGATAAGGAGGGGGTGTATTTTTTTTCCCCCATGAAAAACGTATCACTTAATTCAACTCTCGAACTTTAAACGTATCTGTGTTAAAATTAAAATTTGAAGTAAGAGTCCAAAAGGATTACTTCTTACTACTAGAGGCCAGCTTGCTGATTTGCGCTTTAGGGAATTACTTAGGTAATACCTTTCACTAGTATTCTTGCTATATTAACCCTAACCGGGGCTCAAACGCATACGCAGAAGCACACACACATCCATCCGTAGACAGACCATCCATCTCCTCAGCATCCACCTGCCAGACACCTGGAGATGTTCACCGTCCAGTGCCAAACGCCCGGCCACCTTCTGGGAAGGGTACATGCGAGCTGACCTCAAGGGTGTCTCATAAGCAGACAAGTCAGGAGGGAAAGATGGAGTTTAGAAGCCAAACAGAAAATCTGTGTGGGGTGCCGGAGGGTAGGAAGTAAGGAAAAGTCTGTTCTGGCAAACGTCAGGGTGTCTCCGGGACACACTTGGGAGGACCGGGTCCCCAGCTTTGGGGGGAAGGAGGCCATGTCGTCTCCTTCTCCTGCAGACCACGCCCGCCTTCACCTTCCCAGACCCGCCCCGGGGGAGGTGTTCTGCAAACTGCCAGCAGTTCCACCCGCCCCCAAACTAAACAGCCTCTGAGGCTACTATCTTCCTGTCCAAGAAAGTTCTATATTTTAAAAACTAATGCTCACAACGTCATTGAACCGAACAAGTCAGCAATCACTTTACTTACCATGTCTTTGAGCGCTATTAAATTCTCCATAGACTAAATCAGTCTTGTAAATTAATCTTTTTTCAAATCTCTTGTTAAATGACTCTTGCCACCCTTCCCGTCCGTCTTGGGCTCGCCATGCTGGGAACCCTCACCCGGGCCCGATGGTCAGCTCGAATTTCTGTTTCGGGCTTCTTTTCCATTCTGCCTCTTGTGGAAAATGCTGAGCAATAGGTACAACATACAAGCATTTTGTGTAAAACACATTATTTTCTACATTAAGTTTTTCTATCAGCTTAAAGTTAAACATTTTGGAATATACATTTCTTGGGGTAATGTAGCTCCATTTTAAATGGACAACTCAATATGGTTATTATTTCAAGGTTTTCCAAAAGCTTCAAGTTGTGGACAAATATTAGAAAGACGTTTTGACGCAGAAAAAACCAGGCGTATTCTCTACTTTCCCCCTTTAATCTGTTTCAGGTTATTTGTAGGAGAGCTGAGTAAAATGAGACGCCCATCAATGTTTAATTAAGGTTCCTACAGCCCCTGGAGGAGTCAGAGCACACCCGACTGCGACAGGTCAGAGGAATGAGGCCTCCTTATGTGACACTGAAATAAGCAATACCAGATTGCAATTTAAGGAAAAAAAGAAAAAACACTGAAAATTTTGCTCGCAACCTAACAGTACAACTACTTTTCCCTGGTGATTCTACATGGGAATTGAATGATCCTAGAGAGAAGCTCCATGATTTCTGCTAGGATTCTATTTAGCTGATCTAAAATACGAAGCCTGTGTTCCTGCAACCCGTGCTCCCGTGATCTCTGCCTTTCTCAAAAGACATCAGGGCTGCAGCCGAGCTTTGCAGATCACAGCCACCCCTCACATTGTGAAAGAGAAGCAGTGCATGTAGCATGCCCCCTAAGTGGGGACCTGCCTTCTTCCACTTCTTCAGAGACACCAGGCCAGACAGGGTTTTTAATCAAACACCATTCCAAGCAGCGGGAAAGTACCATGGTATTCTTTCCACAGGAATGCTGGCAGGAGCGAAATCAATGCCCGTGATGTCTCCATAATGCAAAGAAGTCCACGGTCAACAAAGTTAAACAAAATCTTTCCAAAGGGCATGTCAAAGCCCTTGGGTTATCGCACCGATTTAATATGAAATGGTGCATTTCAATTATGATTAGCAACAAGAAAAATGTTTTTCTTGTCCTAAAAATGGAACAGAACAAAACGCCCGAGCCCCAGTAAAGGCTTCAAATGAATCAAGCTCCTCGAGAAAGTGCTGTCGGGGAGACGTGGCTCGGAAGAAGGGTATTTTAGTATCACCATGCGGCTCTGTTCTTCTCAAAAGCTTTGGCAGGATTTTTGGTGGATCTAATTCGCAATTCTTGTTCAAAGTTTGTGTGATTTTCTTATTAAACTATTAAAAATGCTTTATTCTTTCAACAAAGTTAGGTTGTTTTTCCCCCACACATTGTTTCTTATTTCTCGACAGCGTGATTCTCTTTCCTTCCACACCGCACCCAGATACACCGTCGAGGAATTCGTTTTCCCTCATGGCTCCATAGCATCTGAAGCCAATTACCCTCAGTAATATACAAAAATACAAGACATTGAGAGTTTGGTTTCCAGCCTTTTCTGGAGCCTCAGACTTACTTAACATTGGTATTGTTTAGAAATGGATGAAGCGATTTGTTCAAAAATAGTTCCACTTAAAAAAGTTCTTTACTTTTTTTTTTTGTTTGATTCATATTTTCTTTTGAATCTTCCCTTCTACGCTCTTCCAGGAAAAAGCAGAAGGATGGAAATCGCTTCTGCTGGTGTCTGCAGGAGAAGCTCTGTCTTGGCATGAGTACCAGCCACGCTACAGAGAATATACGTTTTCATTCGCAAATACCTACAGCTCCACCTGCATAAATAAATATGCAAATACAGACCTAACCATATGTGCTTTCCTTGTGGGTGTCAAGTTAGACCTTCGGCACGGAGAGTGCTCTAGAAATGGTGTCTTGATTAGGATCATAATCGAGGGTCCTTCTCAACCCTGCAAGAAGAGATCGTACAATGTGTGGTTTTATTTTATACAAAGCTGCACCATTATGGTAAAATATTAGATTAGACCTATCGTGTTTAGGCTCTATAATATTTGATATTAGAATTGTGGTTTGAATTCTGTATTCTATAAACTAGTCTCTTTTTATAAGACAATTTTTAAAACTTCTTTTTTCCCCAAAAATGTCTTGTTTAAAAAAGTGACTAACATGCTACCGTGGAAAAAACCTTGAATGATAAGGGTAAAAACAAGCCTACCCTCTAATAAAATATCAGCCAAATGGCCCTTTTATGCTTTCAAAATTAAAGGATTTAGTTCCTTTTAACCTATGGGGGGGGGATATTTTGCATATACTTTAAAATCACAAAATTAATAAGTGAATGTCATCCTGACTCTTTTTGAAAACCTGTAGATGGCTTAAGTTACAGTGGCTACTTTTTTGTGATAATCTGGCCCACTGTTTAAAAGTACCTATTTTCAAAATCATTCATGCAAATAGTTCCAGCGAATCAGAAAATGTGACAGGAAGAATAAATATTAAAAAAAAAAAAAAAGGTCAAGTGTGCTTTGTGTATTTTCTTTATTAGGTGTTTTTTTCTTTTCTATTTCCTTTTCATATCTTAGCAGTTATTTTGATAGGTTACTTTCAGAAAACTTTTTCAACCTGTTTTAAAACAGACAGTTAAAAAAGTTAGGGACAAAGCACAGTATGAATATAAATTATTTGTCAACATATGGTAACAGAGGGCGTGCCGAACTGAGGGTCGGCACAAAGAGAAGGCATTGTTTGCAGTGATAAAGTTCTCAAACTGAAGTCCTACGGTCACGCGAGATGTTACTCGCACGGTCTGGGGTTACGGCGCTTGGTAAAGCCGGGGACAGCTGCACCAATTGTACATAATTAGTCAAGGTCAGACGCGGCAAATGGAGGACACTTACCATTTGTCAGGAGGACAATGGAAGGGGACCTGAGTGTTCTCGACTGGGACAGCCGCAAGAGGGGCGCATTGACTGCGGGGAAGCGGGACTGCCCTGTCCCGTGCTCCCTGGGAGGGGGCGACCACTCAAAATGGTTCACACGCTAGCACTAGCCAGGCTAGCCCATGTCACAAAACACAATCTTGTTTTAACGACCAGAAGCATATGTTCATTGACACCGCGCGACGTTGCTGACACTTGAAGGAAACAGTGAAACAGCAGACACGAGAATAAATGTTATTTCCTACATGTGCTTGGGATCGCAGGACCCTTCCTGCGTTCAATGGCATGATCTTTTAAGTTACCAACTGATGCAATGTAATCCTTTAAAGAAAGGGGCAATTGCTTTCAAATGAGCCGTAGGGTTTGGAATGAAGAAAATCATGTGCATCTAGAAGGAAGTGCTTTTGTCTTAACAGTTGCTCTGGAGAACGACTTTATTTCTAACGTCAGAAATGCAAAATGCATTCAGACGGTTGGCAAAAATAAGATAAAGGAAAATGTTTGGTGCCGATAGATAGCTTAGACCCAACGTGGGGTTCTAACCCACCCAGCAAGCAAGTACAGAGTGTGATTTTGAAAGCTAAAAAGTCAGCGCGAGTTTTAAGGAAAGGAGCATGAGGACACAGGCATTTAAGTGGAGATCTGCAAAGATCTGAGGAGTGAATTTTGTAAATAGGCCCGCTATACCCAGTGAAGACCAAGTCTGCCCACTTTCCTCCTGTCGGGGCCCAGGGCTGCTCCTTCCAACCTGCGGAAGGCTGTTTCAGCACAGTGGGGTCGGGGGGGCCCACTCCATCCCAAAGTGGGGTTCGGTCTGCAGAACACAACCTTTCTGCTGGGCATGCCCCTGCTCCCTTCCCTGAGGCAGCCCTGTGGGAAAGAGCAAGGCCAGGGAGAAAGGCTGCCTGGCACAGAGGGGACCACCGGGTCTGTGTTCCGCGGTGATTTCTCGTTAGCTCGCTCTCCCTGATCACAGTTTCCAGGCGACATTCTTTCTTTGGACTCAGGGCCCTCATTAGTGCCTCATTATAATGTCTTTCCGCATATCAGTTACTTCAGTCCAGGCACTTTGCAACACAGCTTCCACCTGCGCGGGAGGAAAGTCACAGAATTCCTTTAAAAGTAAGGGTTTGGTGGATGGCGTACACACACACACACACACACACACACACACACTTGCCCACAAAATCTGTTAGACATGACAGAGCCCCTTGCACTGGGAGAAGATGCCAGAAAAGCAAGACACTTGACCACCTTTCATAATTACACACCCTTATAATGGGAATTCATTATCTTCTTGTGTACAAAGCAATCCATTTCTGATTAGCCTTTCATCAAACTTTCATTCTCAAAGGAATAAATCAGAATAAGGAGAAACTGCACCATAAAACCCTCCCCCAGTGAGCTAGCAAGGCAGGTGAATTATACATTACATATAAATTTCTAAGTTTTTATAGGAAGAAAGAGTACATACATATACACATTCATGTATGCTACACACACACACACACACACACACACACACACGGCTTCTGGATCTCTCCTCCATCCCCGCCACTGAACCAACTATCCTGGCTCTTTCCCTCCCAAACCCTTCTCCTCTACATAAAAAAGAGAAAGAAAGAAAAAAAAAGGCTCATCTGTGATATCAGAGCCATTTCTCCCGTATTCTCACATTGCAGGATGTTCTCTTGTGTCCTCTGGAGGAGCTGACAGACTGTGCTGTGCAATTTAGTGAATCCCTGATCACTCCCTGTAAAAGTTAATAAAGATAATAAAGAATTAACTCCTTTATTTCTCGGTAGTGCCGTTCATCCTCGGGCGTAAGGAATGGACAATGTTCTGTAAGCTAGGCAAATTACACCCTACACTGGGAAACAGATCCAGCAATTAAAAGGGAGATGCACCATTAGGGAGAGCCATCATGCCCAGGATTCGCTGGACGCGCTTTCTCTAAATCTAGAAGAAGAAATGCTGCCGTTTCGATCTGGCAGACGTGACTTCCCTGCAGCTCCTTTAAGGTGGCTTTTCAGGAACACCCTTCTGTGAAGCCCGCTGTGCTGTCCCCACTCCGCCACCAGCCCCACGTCTACTAACTACTGTGCGAAGTGGGCCCCCGGTAGCTCACCATGGTGGGGGGGAGGGGTTCACAAAGCACACCAGGCTCTCCGTCGTTTCAATTTAGTCCAAAAGTGGGATAGTCACGGCTCATGGGAGAATATGATTCAGCACATTTATTACAATGTCATTACGTCTGATGATTTTTATTTCTGTTAACAGCGTGTGCAATTAACACCGTCTCCATAGACGCAAAGGCCCCATGTTTATTTCTCTTCTTAAATGTGACTGAAGAGATTAAACTAACACGAAGCAATAGCATTTATCATGAAGCATTGATTGTTGGAGCTTCAGCCTTTGATGAATGATGGGGGTTGCATAACCAGAAGTGCATGCAGACTGGGGGTTTTTGACCCCCAGGGGCACCCGGGAGCTTACAGGGGAGTCCCCGACTTGTCCCTGGATGACAGAAATGATCTTCACAGGCCAGTTTCCTCTGAATGGAGGGCAGACAAGGCACATTTCTAATGAAAATTAAAGTGACTTTAGTATCTGTATACACTCTATTTTTTATCTATAAGTCAGTTTAGAAAAAAGTGGTACCTAATAGGTCTCTTATAATCTCATATGCGATGTTATACTTAGACTCTTATTTACACATCATCATGACACACCGTAAAATAATCCAAAAGCGTGATGACTAAATAATTTGGGACACAGATGAACTGTGTTTTCTCTTTTTTATCTGAATTGAAAAGTAGCTTACAATTGCATATTAACTGTCTATTCATTGCAGGGAGAATGGGGATTCAGAAACGGTTCCTGTGGCTGAAGCTTATTCTAATTTTTCAAATTAATTCTTCTAATTTTCAAATGTTAGTTGAGGAACTGTGAAAGTCTAAGATTTAGCCGTGTGGTTTTAAAATGTCCCCTTTGTCTCATAAAGTGTCTTCCACTTTCAAGTATCTTAACACTGTAATCATTACCATCAATCTTTTTTTTAAAGACAAGGCTTAGGTCACTCCCTAGTAGTGAATTTTAGTAACCCCTGCAGCGTACCCACGGGGAATCCTAGTGACCTACAGTAATTAATGCACCTCGGAAAGGGCTGGAACTCCTCATCAGGAGGAGGCTGGGAGAACCGCGCAGAACGAGTCCGTCACGCCAGACCGGACCCGCCCCAGAAAGAGTGAGGACCGTTCACGTCGGGGTCGAAGGGGAGCTTCGGTGTCTCTGTCTTGCCCAGTGAGGATCATCGCGCCCCGCGGACCGGGGCCGGGGGACCGGCGCCGCCGACCCGGGTTCGGGTTCGGGTCCGGGTTCGCTCCGCAGGCTCGAGCTTTCTTGACGCGCATCGCGAGCCGCGGGCGCACCTCGCAGGTCGCTTCGGCTCCCGCCCCGCAAGCCGAGGAGCTGCGGCGCTGGTGGGTGGGTCAGTCAAGGTCACACAGCGGCCGCCGCGCTCTGCGCTCGCCCCGAGCCCGCATCCGCGCAGGCCGGGCCGCCTTTCCGCGGATGCGACTGGGAGGAGCTGAATCAACCGCGCTGCGCTGCTGCAGAGATGCGGCCGCGGAGTAGTCGACTATCGTCGAGGGTCTGAGCACCCGACACCCTGATTCTGAAGGAAGATTGGACAGTTTACTTTGGGCAGTTCCTGCGCTGTTTTTCTCTCTGCCTCTGACCGTGTGGGCCGCGGTTAGGAAACCCGAGCTTCCACTGAAGGCGGGAGCCATACATCTGCATGCGCAGCGAATCCGGGAACGCTGAAAATACAAAATCAGATTTTTAAAAAATGGTGTTATTAGCGGTTTGGCCAAATTGCTTCTCCTTTAGGGCTAATGCTGTTTCTCTCTCCTTTGTTTTTTGTTTTTTGTTTGTTTTTTGTTTTTGTTTTTCCTCCTCCCCCTCTGTCTTTTAATTCTGTGAAGACAGTCACTGTATTTCTCATCTCTATTCCAAAATATTAACCGGGGAGCTGCTCATTTAAACTTCTGCCAAACTTCTGGCAGAAATGTATCAAAGAAAGGAAAAAGAAAGCCATAGTGGAAATGGACATTTGAAGTACTGACCATAGGTGTAAAATTTAGAAAAGACCCGTTCCCTGAACCAGCCTTCTGGAGTGGTCCAACAGCTCCCTCTGCCCCGTCCGAGGGGGAAGTGTTCATCACATCACGGCAGCTCTGTGCCAGAGATGCGGGGCGGCTTTGAAGCCACCGACATGCGTCCTGGCTCCGAAAAGGAGCTCAAGGAAGGCTGCACACGTCCAGAGCCCCCACCAAGGCTGCCCAGGTGAGACCGGCCGCAAGCTTCTCTTCATTAGTTCGCTGATGACTGGCCGGAGGTAACAATTAAAGGGAGGGCTCTTTATGACATTATTAGTGTGAGAAGTATTAAAAGTGACTCCATTCGTCATGCCTTATTAACACAAGCATGGGAAAATATTCAAATCACAACATGCAACTCCCCCCACCAAATTCTCCCAAATCAATTTGATTTTCCCACATTCCCCTCCAGACCAGCTCCTTCCAGTTAGAAAGGGAGGGAGCTGTGGGGAAGATTGCCTGTGGAGGCCAGGAAGAAAACACGGTTACTTGATGGCGGTGCGGCTCCAAATCTGCATGTTTTTAATGCTTTCTTGAATTCGGGTGTTTATATCTAACAAGTACAAAGGCACGTAAACTCAGGTGATCGAACATGTCCTTTAATTCCCAGCCTAGCCCCGGGTGCTGGCATGAAAACCAGTTTGATTTTAAGAAACAATCGTGTAGATTGAGACCCACAGCATAAAGGTTTTGTCTGCAGGTAGAAATCAGGTTCGCAAAGGAGTTTGCATTGTGCCAGTTAAAGCCACAGAACACACGTGCACACACACACCTTAAGCATATAAATAAAATTATTTAGCTTTCCTATCTCATGTTTACCCAAAATAAAAGAAAGAAAAAACATGCTAACTCATTCCGTGCTACCTAATTTAGATATTTCACTCAAGTTTCCCCAGAAAAAAAAAAAAAGATTAAATGTGATCATTACTAGTTACAACCGTACTTATCATCTAAAATGCTCTGCCTGTGATTGATCATGTTACTAATTCACCTCTGTATGCTTTAGCTTTTATTTTGAGTCATTTTCCTGGTACAGATGTAGTGTACATCCATTCACTCATGCCTCCGTATATCTAAGATTACTGAGGACGTACGAGGGTCACAGGCCAGGGAGCAGTGTGCCGGAGACCGGCCCGCTTGCCCAGGGGGCAGAAAGAAGAGGCCTGGCCAGGTCCAGCACGGACACCGGAAGGGACGTGGGCACAGCTGCTAGTGCAGGTGCGCTCCCGGGCTATGACTTTATTTTCTGTGGGAGCAGCTACGGCCTTGAATGTGTATGTATGCATGTACATGAATATATATGTGTCTATATATGTATATATATAGACACATACATATTAATAGCCTAATGTCCTCATGTGCCTACTTAGGGCGTATTGGCTTTTGTATACAGGACGCACAACTATAAATTATAACAAAATGCTCCCTTGAATAATACATCTCTCTCATCCCCCTTCGCTGTAGCCACGCACACATGCATACTCAATATGATACCGTCATTTATCAAATTAAAACAAAAACAAATTATTTAGGATCCATGCCGTACTAACAAAGAAACAGCCTTGTAAAAGTATGAATTTATTAGCACCCCAGCCTCTGAATGTACATTGATAGAAAATATAATTAAATCAGCGTTTTTTACTACTCACTCAGCATAAATTGCCGCTAGCTCTGCAAGACTGATGCAATGCATTGTTTGTGCTCATGAGGACAATAGTCTTTGAGGCTGAAATCATTCTTCTTTTTTTTTTTTTTTAAATCTATATGGGATCTCCAAACCCAAACTCCAGTGAACGGGGGTGGAACGTTGGATCCAAGCTGCATCACCATCACGCCACCCAGAAACTCCCATCATGCCAGTTGCCAGAGCGCTGTGTATGGGAAGTAATCACCATCCAAGAGCTGACAAGGCACGGCTCTTAGAAGTCCCTGATGATTTGACTTGTGGTATTCCCACCCAGTAAATCCCACTAACTGAGAGGCCAAAGGCAAGATAGGCTATGGCTTCTGATCTTTGAACAGATACTGTCAGTCAGCTTGGGCTGCTGTAGCTCGATGCTATAACTGGGTTGATTAAACAGTGGAAATTTATTTCTCACCGTTCTGGAGACTGGGAAGATCAAGGTGCCGGGAGACGGGTGTCTGGCAAGAGCCCGCTTCTTGGCTTGTAGACTCTGACTGCTCTCTGTGCTCTCGCGGCCTTTCCCTGGTGAGCCCTCCTGGAAAGAGACCTCCCTCTCCCCTTCCCCTTTTAAAGGCACTCATCCCATCATAGGGGCCCCACCTCCTCACCACCTAATCTAAACCTAATCACCTTGCAAAGGCCTCACCTCTAAAATCGGCGGGGCGCGGGTGGGGGGGTCCTAGAGCTTCAACAGACAGACTTGAGGAGAACATAAACATGCAGCCGTCATACGTACTGCACTCCTCTTAGACTGCTCGGACCCCTGAAGCTCTTCTCTTCTAGAATTATGGATTATACAAAGTGGGACAGCGGAGGGTTTTCTTGTTTGTTTTTGTTTTCGCTTTTGTTTTTTGCACCTTAGTTTTAAAAGACCAGAATAAAACAATGTAGCACAACACAAAATAAAATCAAATAAATAAAACAAAACAAGCCAGACCAAGCGTAAATGGCTGCTGTGCTGTCCGCCCTCCCACTCAAGGAGCCGGAACCCACCCGAGAACAAAGGCACACCTGGTGGTAGTTGCCGGTGTAATGCTGCCAGTCAAGACATCTCCCCTAACTCTTGTCGTGACTCTTTCCAGGGGTGACACCTCACATGCTCCCGAGTATTGCCACAGATACCGCCCTGTATGATTTTCTTGGGACCCATAGCTACACCAGATGATCTCGAAGTTTAACTTCTAATTCTTTTTTTTTTTTTTTTTTTTTTTCAATGGACTTCAACAAGCTCTTTTACTCTCCTCTGATTTGTTCCTCTGGTGTTTCCCATGAGCTCTCTGGCAATAGGCCATGCTGGTGTGGCAGATGAATCCTGGGACAGTCCGGCCTGCCACTCCTTCCCCAAGCAGAAGGCAAAGAAGGCAGCAGACCTCTGTGAGAGGCTCAGCTGTCCTCTGACAAATGGGGAGCGACAGGGAGTTGTCCTGCTGTGTTATGGGCATACAAACCTCTAGTTCGGTGGAGAGAACGTTTGCCTATACACCCTCATCACCTAAAATGGCTTCAAACTGAACTCATTTGAAGAGAGCAGCCGTCCGTCACGGTGGAGTCTCTGTGCAATTCGGAGATCTCCCCACCTGGAAGGATCCGAGCTGCTAATGCGAGGGGTACGCTTGGTCCACGAGCTCCTGTGCCCAAAGACGCTCCACGTGACGGCCTTTGTGGCCCAACCCCTGTTGCTCCAATCCAGGGGAGCTGCACACAACAAGCCCTTCCTACATGCGCGTAGGTTCTGAGAATATTTCCTGGTTCTGAGAATATTCTGAGAATATTTCCTGGCCCAGTGCTAATGGACGAATTGGCGTGGACGTATATGAGCATCATAGAAACAAAGTACGTAGTGTTCAAACCCTCATCTCACAGCTTTCTGTTTTTCCCCAAAGCCTGACCTCCTCTCCTGGTGGACCAGTGGCGGCTGTGGTTCATCTGTGGACACACGGAGACGAGCTCGTCTGACCACCTGCCTGGTGGGCTGGAAATAGCACCCATGGCAATGCAGCCACAGCTAGGACTCAGGTCTGCCTTCTCTCCTGACGTACCTCCATGAAGCAAGGCCCATGAGACCGTATTCGGGAGAAGACCCCAGCTTGCCTTTCTTATGAATAATTCTAACACCTCATCAAAGGCTTCATTGCCAGCATGTTAATGAAATGACCCTGTAAGTCTGAGAGTGGACCTACCTACTCGGCGGAGGTAAAGCTCCTCTCCCTGAGCACACCGAGGAACATGCGGGGCTCATCTGCGGGACTGAGGGTGGGGGAGGGGCAGCAGAGATAAAACAACCAATGGACTTACCGTGGAGAGTTTTCTTCCCCTGCAAGGCACAGGATCCAAACACACACACCCGGACAGAGCACGGCCTCCGAAGGCTGGCAGTGCCCCATAGCACTTTGAGCAAGAGCAGAGCCTTGGAGAAGACAAAGGAGCCCAGGCTCCAGGCCCAGGCTGCACTTGTATCCGGGGAAAACAAAGAGAACAGGAGAAGGAGGAGGAAGGGGGTTGGTAAGGAGAGAAACATGTTTAGAAATTGAAGTAGATAGTGCTTACATACAGAAAAGCTTTGGGGCACCTGGTGGCTCAGTCGGTTAAGTATCCGCTGTCAGCTCAGGTCAGGATCCCAGGGCCCTTGGACCGAGCCCCGCATGGAGTGCTCCGTTCAGTGGGGATCCTGCTTCTCCCTCTCCCTCTGCTCCTCTCCCTACCCCACCGACACTCATGCTCTCTCTCTTTCCATCTCAAATAAATAAATAAATAAAATATTAAAAAAAAAAAAAAAGCTTTACACTGTAAGAAAATACACCCTGGATGATTCAATCTATGTGAAATCAAAGACCGTATGCAAGTACAAAACTAACGTACGCTCATAGAAGTCAGAACAGTGATTCTGAAGCAGAGGGGGACGGGAAAAGGCTCCTGGGAACTTTCTGGCTGAAGAGACTAACTGTCCTATTTCTTATTTTTGTGACAATTATGCGAACGTGTGCCATCGTCAGAACTCATTGACCTGAACATCTAAGATCTGTGTGTTTCAACACATGTAATTTATGCCTCAATAATAATAATTAAACCCATGTTTATGGATGCTGCAACTAGCCCGAGACTTGGTCACGTCGGCATTTTTTAAGAGAGTAGCCCCAGTGGTTCTGAGATCTGGTCTCAGCAGGCAGCAGCCCGCCTTTTGTTTTCAGCTTCTGGAGCATTCTCCTGTGCCGGGATACAGCGGAGTCATGTGTAAATGAACAACAGTGGAAGCAGCACGTTGGAACACTCACTTAACCTGTGAATCGCAAGGTTATTTTTGTAGCTGTGTCCTGTCTTCCCGTGTGGAGGGTGATTTATGGTTTTCCGCTGAGCTTCATCATCATTGTGCTCACCTTTGTTTCCATCATAGTTAATTAAAGGGAAGGTCATTGTCACCTTATGTTTTAAACCTTCTTAACATAATATATCACCCTTGGTACACTTTAATAAGGGGATTTGTGAAGGAATGGTGTAATAGGAAAAAAGTTTACGGCGTAATCCATCCTCTCACAATTACACTTTAGCTGTTGCACATAATGAAAGTTAATAAGTAGACAAAATGAAGGGTCTATCTTGGGATTCATTCAAGTGTTGATTAATTGGCTGGGTGATGTAGTGGAAAAGAAGATACCTAGCTTTTCTAAACTGCACGCAAATGTGGCCAAAACAAACTCTATTTAAAGGACAATCTCTCCTTTCCTTTTTCCTTGCAAATTGTCACCCCAAACAATATGAAATTAATTAAACAACTGTTTATTGAATGCCTTCCACGTGCCAGGCATAGCAGGGAACCGGAGCATAAAGGGTGAAGGAAGATTCCGTCCCTTTCCCCGAGAGGAGCAGAGACTCGTGCTGGTGGAGATACAAAGGAAGGACAAATTATTTATTCTAAATGGTTACTCCTGGGGATACCAGAATTAGTTAAGATTCATAAGAAGGACTGAAATAATATTAAGTACGCCAAGCACATCTGCCAAGAAAATGTTAAATCCTTCCTCCAAAGCCATTTATTTTATTTAACAAACACTTATAAAGCACTTACTAAAAGACAGCCATTGTTCTAAGTGTTCTCCAAATATTAAGTCATTTAATACCAACAACTTCCCTAATGAAGAATGCTCCATTATCATTCCTCTTTTATAAACGAGAAGACCGAGGCACAGGACGACAAGTAATTTACCCAAGGTGGTATTGTTCTCCAGAACCCAAGCTCATATCCACTAGGCTACACTACCTTTAAATAAGATGCTTTTGACGGTTTCAGAAAATAATGACTTTCTACAGCATGTCCCGTTAAAAGGGACAGTTTTTCATAAAGATCTTATAGGATTCTATATCTTTAACAGTAATTCTATCTCCACCAGGAATCACCCGCCTTGTTAAATAATACACCTCACCTAAAGTAAATAACCTATTGGCCCAGTAAAAGTCAATTGCAGACCCAGTTAAAATTTAGAAGAATGTGAAGCAAGATGAGAAAAATGTGTTTTGAAGCATAGCCTCCTATGCACTTGCAAAAAGAAAGAGGATATGTCAAATCAAGATGAGGGTATGTGAAGTGAAGCTTCACACATCAAGAAAAGTGTCATGGTGATTAAGGTAGAAGGGGCTCTTCAATGACATGATTCACTGTTGTTTGAGTTATCAACAGGCCCATCTTTGATCTGCGTTTCCCCTAGGATAAAGATGGATGCAGGTTTGCATAATGCAAAAGATGAATACAAACTAAAATAAACCACAAATAGCCAAGTCAGAATTGAGCACAAACAGTGTGGTGGGCAGTTTCTAGAGGACTGCAGTGATCCTGCTTTCTGTTGTTCACACCCTTGTGTAAGTCCCCCCGCCCCACCCCTTGAATGCAGGCTGGACCTGGTGGCTACTTCCAGCAAAGAGAATGCAGCAGAGCTGCTGGGTGTGCATTTGGAAGTGATCTTACAGAGAGGTGGGTTTCTGTCTTGGCCACTGTCCCTCTCACTTTGCTCATTCTGACAGTGCCACAAGCTAAGCTGCTCTAGAAAGGCTCATGAGACAAGGAAGTGAGGGTGACTCTGGACAAACCCAGCTGGGAAATAAGACCTCAGTCCAACAGGCTGCAAGGAACCAAATCCTGCTCCACCCACAGGAGTGGAGTGGAAGTGGATCCATCCCCGGGCGAGGTACCAGATGATACTGCAGCCCTGTCAGACATCCTTATGCAGCCTCAAGACAGACCCTGAGCCAGAGGCACTCAGATAGCTGCAATTACATTCTCAGCACATAGAAACTCAGAGGCAATACACGTTTCTTGCTTGAAACATAAGTTTTTATGTGATTCACTATGCAGCATACATAATAAAAGCACTTTTCTTTCAACACATCTTTGTTTTCTGTTAAATGCCAAGAAACTGGAAGAAATATTACAGAAAGGATTTGGTGCAGTCTCTGCCCTCAGAAATGGCTGCAGTCTAGTAGAGGAAAGGTTAGTCCATGATCCCAAACATTTTCTGGCAAAGCGTCATGCTGCTTGGGCAACATGGAGCAAAGTGGCCTCTGTAAACATGTGTGTCCAATACCAGACCCAGACTCCAAGTCCTCAGGGATAAACAGGGGACTATGGCATTTCTTGGCATATTTTGCTTCCTTTGTGTCCATAGAATACAAGTTTAGGGGCACTCTTAGTGGGTGGTTTGCTTCATTTTGTTGGTGCAGAGAGGCCTAGTAGATCTGGATGCGTGGTCTAGAAATGAAACTCTGGAGCATGGCTGTTCCTTTTTCTCTCTCCACTCCATGGCTCTCACGGAGGCTATAGGAAAACAGGGAAAGAACACGGATGAAGAAGGATAGCATAACAGGTGATGTGTCTGCTTTTCCTCCAGGAAACACGTGTTCAGCAGCTGTGTGCCAGGCACAGTGCTCATGCTGAGAGATACACATACCATACATGTCTCCGTATGGTGACATGGAGATAAAAGCAAACACTCTAAAATTCAAAATACATTTAAAGCAAGATGGCTGACTTTGTCTACCTGTTGCTGGTACAAACGTTCTAAAGAATATCAAGTGGGCTTCACATCTGTAGCTCAAGCCCTGAAGTTCCTTCATGTAGCTATAATGATACTTTGTCTTCCAACGTGAGCCACTGTGTTTGAAGGAAAACCAGCAATTCTTCTATCATGTGTACCGCCAATAGCTCCTCTTTATAACAATCCTAAAAGGGACTAGTATTCTGAGTATATATCAGTTCGTTACTTAGGGAAACAGTTTTCTTCCCAATAATAGGAAATAAATATTTTCAGATGTATTTTGAAACATCAGTCCAGTTCAGTGGGACTCTCTTTCTCCTACTGGTGTAAGGGGCAAAAGAAATGTTCGTGACAGAGGCACATGGATGTCACTCACCAGAGACTCCAAATCAGCTTCATTTGACCCTGCACAAAATACTTCCTTGCTGCAGACCATTTCATGGTCTTTGAGGATGGAGATGGAAAGATGGCCCATAGGGCTCCTTGAGGTAGTACCACCTCGCTGGAGTTGTACTGAGAGGGACCCTCCACTACTTACCAGCCTCATGGACATGGTCGAGTGACAGTCATTTTGAGCCTGTTCCCTTCCCCCTAAATTCACCTTACACTCATCTCATAAGATGAGGAAATCAAAAAGAGATAACCTTTGCCAAGTACAAAGGCAAATAACCATCACAGGGTAGGTGCTCAATGTATAACGATCATGATAATTTGTTTCTTAAATTCCATAATTGCTGTTTGCATTGCTGTTATATTAAGGTGGCAATTTCTGAGTCTTTATACCAAAATTCTATACACAAGAAATTGGGAAATAAGAAAATACAGCTCAGTTTTGAAATCCTTTTAGCAATAAACTTATGAAATCAAAATGGCGCCCATTAGATCCACTTATCTACAGAAGGATTGAGAAATACTTCCCAGGCTAAAACTGTGTTCATTCTTAAATCTGCACTGTCCTTTGACGCCATGGCTGACACAAGTTGGTACTTCATACCTGCCAAGTAACTAGGTTATTTAATGGCTTTTAAAATATTAGAAACTTCATCCCTTTTAATTACTAATGGGAATGTTTCAAGGTGATGGAATTCCCCTAAATTCCTGGCTGGAAAGATCGTCTGTGTTTTAGGTTTCATCCCTTCCTCTTTCTTGGCTTACATTGAGGAACACAGGAATTATCTTAGGTCGGATTTCAACACAGCTCCTTTTTTATTTTTTATTTTTTTAATTTTATTTATTTATTTATTTATTTTGTGTGTGTGGCAGATTCTCTTGAACAACACTTCTTATTCAACAAGTATGGCACAGAGATTGCTGTGACTTACCATGGTTCCACTCCTTGAAAAGTCTGGGCTCTAAGAGCATGAGTGTGTGTCCTCATGTCGTGATTGGATTCATACTCTTTGGGGATGTCCAGGAGGATCACTGGATCCGGGTCCCAGAAAGCAGGAACCGGGTTCACAGGCGATTGCCAAGTGTCCCTGCCAACGGGCACGTCATGCTCCTCAGGACAACTCAATACTTTGTCCAGAGTTTTATTTTAGCTCTGTGAGCACATTTAGATCAGGTGATACAATGTCTGGTAGGCTTCCTCATGGACAGTTTCTGTTAATTTGTTTTGTCTTGTGATCAGTTCATACTGTCCTGTTTTTTTTTACATGCCTCATTTTTTTTTTCTTCCTTACAACTGGGTATTTGAATATTATAATGTAGCAACGGTGGGATGAGAGACTCCCCTCCCCTCCCTGTGGCCGCCACCTCCTATGGGCTCTTGTTGATCAATGTGGAGGCTTCTCTAGACCAAAGCTCAGCTCTTGTGTCTGAGACCAAAGCAGGTTCAGTTACGGTCACATTTTTTTCTGAATATTGATCAGCTGTCCCCTAATAGAGGCCGTCATGGACTCTTCCTTCACAGATTCCCAGTAAAATACATAAAGTCTCAAGTGGACACCACCACTCCCCGGAACCTGCTTTCCTTTACATCTGGTTGCAAAACCAGAATAATGTGCCATGCATCCTGAGTCATCTTACCCTTTTGCTAAATCAGACCTCAGTGACAACGGCCGGCAGGTAGTAGAGCAATTTTCTCCTGGTGGACAACGCAGTAGGCTGAACCAGTTGTGTTCCATGGAATACATTTCCAACTTCAGCAGACTTGCCTCTTTCTGCCAGACCTCCTTTCCCTGGCTGACACTCCACTGCCCAGGCCCCTGACATGGAACGACCTGGCCTGATCTGCTTCTTGGAGATGCCCCCCAAACTCAGCTCTGGAGGTGTAAAGGGAACCTGAGGAACGGAGAACTTACCTGGCTTTCTGAAGTGCCTGTGAACTCTTCCTTCTAGGCCAGTGGGTTTGGTGAACAACTTTCAGCATCTGAGAAAGGTTAGGCACTTGCCCTTCTTCCCAAAGAAGCAGACACACGTATGCACCAAGTTCCTCAAGAGGAGAGTGTTGCTTTTAAATATACCGAAGTGATGCCCTGTCCCCTTTATGTCCTGTAGAAAATAAATAATTCTGCAAAATAAAGATTCTCCAAGTGTTCCAGAATGCTTCTGGGCTGTGTCCACGTCTGCTAGCCTCTGTCCTCCAGCCCCTCACACATGACATCTTCATACCATGGTCTCACTACTCACAAAGTGTGTTCGGGTCTCCAAAGTCTTCTGTGGCAGAGGGAACACACTCACAATTTGATAAGAATCCAAACCTTCCATGTAATCTTTTTCATGCCATTTTCAGATAAGTTAGTGACTTTTTCCACATATTATAGTACAAATTATTTAATAAAAATGTCTGTTCCAGAATTAGCAAAATACTTTAAGCAAGGACTTACAGACTGTTCTTTCTTTTTCAATCTTTATCTCACTCTAATCCACCAAATGTCTTCCCAGTTTTGGCCGTTGAAATAAAGTTTCAACTGGGACATGCTTTGTCAAGTTCACACTCATCAAAACAGCTGGCACCCTCCATGATTCCTCAGGATGAGTGTCTAAGTGGAATTCCGTTAGAATACTGACCAGCCGGACACAAAGTGCTACTTGCTGAAATTTCTAACACCCTGGGCTCTTGTGCTCAGCTGTTAAGACTCTTTTGGTGCAAACAGGCACATTTCAGGGAATTCTCACGCAAACATCACACCTAAGCCACTATCCCCAAGAACCAAAATGGGTCCCAGCAGTTTTATCCTTGCTTGAAATAAAAGATGGTTTGCTTCTACACCGAATAAACAACTTTATAAAATAATGGTTTATATAATGAAGTAAGATCATTCTATCAATCTAAAGTTCCATGGTGTCTCCTGGTTTGAACTCAAATTTCCTATTTGTCAACCCAGTTCCCATTTGATGGTGGAGAAGCTAGTTCCTTGTGTACATATTTGGTTACTGTGGCATTGAGTGTCTTCATTTTTATATGGCTGGTAGTACTGGGTTGAGAATTTAATATTTTCTATCCCATTTCAGAGATTGTACGGTATCACTGTAGCTACCAAGGCTAGATTTAAAATACCATCACTTTTACTTGATGTCTGTATATGAATTAATCAGTCAACTGGTACTTAAATTACCTGTTTCCAATTAGTTTACATTTCAGAAGCAAGCTACCACCTAAAGTAATTATCTACCACTATGAATTGAAATTTTGTGATAAGGTTGTCTTCACTAATGAGTGAAAGTCATAGCTTTGCACTCATCAGAAACCCTATTGAAGGACACGTGCCCTGTTGCCTATTGAAGCCTTGAACATACAGTTTTAAACCTATTTCAAACATGAATGAGTCAGAGAGTATTCCCAAGGACACAGACATGATTAGTCACTTACTGTATACATGTGTTTTCCATTGTTGCGGTAACACATTACCTCAAAGTCAGTGGCTGGAAACATGGCAAAAGTATCATCTTACAGTTCAAGAAGTTGGAAGTCTAACATGGATCTCACCGGACTAAAATCAAAGTACCTACAGAACTGTATTTCTATCTGGAAGCTCCTAGGGAGAGCCTTCTCCTGGCCTGTCCAGACTCTAGAGGCTGACTACACGCCTTGACCCAGAGACCCCTTCCATCTCTGATACCAGTAATGGTGGGCTGAGTTTGTCTGATTTACATTCCTGCCTCCTGCTGGTAATTACAAGGTAGGACTCCTGAGACCACAACTGTGTCCACCTGGACGGCCAGGACAATCTCTCACTCTGAACACTTTTAACTCAAGCATATTTGCAAAGTCTCTTTTGTCATTTAATTCATATTTACAGGCTCTGGTAATTAGACTGTGGGTGCATTTGGGATTCATTATTTTGCCTACTATACTGTATTTAATTTGAGACTACATTTCCTAATCCTTTCAACAGGGCAGGTCATCACAAGCAAGAAGTCCAAACAGGAAAGGAGAGCCTAGTGGCCACAGTGGAGATGTGTGTGGGATTAGAGTCCCTGCTTGGGCAGGTCACCGGGACATCACACAGACGACATCACTTATTCTGGAATGAAATTTCCGGAATCATGACTAGCAAGTGCAGAAGAAAGGCACTGCCATGTTTGGTGCTCCTGCTTAGTTGCTGACTAGACAAGATACAAGGAAGGATGAGGCCAGAGAGGCAATCAGAGTCCAGCTCAGGAAGGAGGCGATGGGGCATTCTGGTCAGGTCAATGTTTATCCAGACCAAGGGGTCTGTGACCGCCCTGAGGATGTGAGAACATTTGGGGTAGATGACTCAGGCAGCTATTTGAGGCAGAGCTGGGGCAGTGCACAGGGGCAGGGGAATCCAAGAATCCCAGTCCTCTGGAGGAGACAGAGAGGACCCAGAACAGACCTAAGGGTTAGGTGAGGGTTAAAGTCCAGGACTCAACAATAGTTGTGGGAGCTCCAAGGAGAGGAGGCATGGCCAACCTCCTGCTCACACTGCTGTCTCAGATGGCCAGGGATGGGCCAGAGTGGAAGGGCAGATCTGGGGGCACAGCCCAGAGTTGGTCTGGTCATTTAGATTTGAGATCTCTAGCGCAACCGGACTTGTGTTGGGGGCCTACCACGGCTAGAACTAAGCTAAGAATGGCCAAGTGCTGAATGACCGGCCACCGGCTGTCCTTGCAGGGTGACACGGGGCTCCCTCAGCACCCAGGATCCCGCTGTGGGGAAGTGAAACTCACAGGATCATTCAGGTTGAAGGTGCGGTTTCAATACACCCACAAAGTTAGTTACGTCAAAGTTTTATTACTTACAAATCTCAGAGCAGGAGTGCAAGGCTCCCAGGGAAGGGCAGGTTGGGGTGCAGGTCACTAACTTCTGCCAATTGAGCTCTAAGTGATTGTGTTGAAGGTTCGCTGGGAAAGCAACACAGGTACGTCTTCCAGGAATCCTAAGCTCAGGTGCTGATCTAAATGCGCGGACCCTCGCTGAAGAGGGTGGACCTACTGTAAATGCCCAGGCAGCACCACATGGTGGCTGTCCTCTTATCACAAACATGATGGCCCGTGCGGGATCTGATGGGGTAGAAGCTGGAGAATCACACAAGAATGCGGAGGGGACTGAGGCCGTCAGAGGCATCTAAAAGACAGCAGTTAGAAGAGGCCCCAGACACAGAGGTGAGAGCTTGTGCGTGATAACCCCAGGAGAAAGCACGGGAAACATCGTCATGTGAAAGTCTCAGCAGAATGAGAACCCCTGCATGGTAACTACTTTGAAATGTCACCTGGGTTGGGTGATGGGACACCCAGCGATGTCATTGAGCGTTATTCTGGTACGCCCATGAGGGTGTTTCTAGCTGAGGTAGCATTGGGATCTGCAGGCTGAGTAGAGCAAGTTGCCCTCCCCGTGTGGGTGGGCCTCATCCAATCCTTCGAAGGTCTGAATAGAATAAAAGACTAAGTAAGAAATTTCTCCCCACGAGATTTGGCCTTGGACTGAAACCAAACCATAGGCAGTCCTGAGTCTAGACTTCTCAGCCTCCATACCTATGTGAACCAACTTATAGTCAATCGATCAATAAGTCAACCATCAATCAACACACACACACACACACACACACACACACACACTTTTGGTCCTGTTTTTCTGGAGAGCCTTGACCAAAATACTCTGTTTAAAATTAGAAAACAACTAAACTCATGTTAAGACTGACTTGTCTGAATTACATTTGACTCTTTCTTCACAGCTCATGGTGTGACTGGTTAAGGCCCCTGGTGCTGGAGCAGAGACTCTGTCTGCACGCACGTTGCCTCACTGCGTCTCGGGTCCCGACCGCGGGGGACTCTCATTACCGTAGGCTGACAGGTAGTCAGGCATTCCTTGTCAGGTCTACTCACTTTCATGCTGAATTCATGGTCATTAACAAATCGACATTTGCCTAAGCAATCTACAGGAAAGCAAAGAATCAAACAGTTTGCAGTCTTATCTTCACTTGCCAGCCTTACCATCTCTTCGTATCTCTGTCTGACCGTCATGCTCCTTCCCTTCTTACCCATCACCACGTCCCATGACTCACAACCAGTGCCCAGAGGGACCATGAGTCCAGCCACGTGTGCACCCTGGCATCATTCTCACATGCCTTTCACCAATGACCTACCCGTGCACCCCTGCACCTGTGCAGAATGCAATGCCTCTATCCACCTGGCCTCTTCCGCTATCCAAGAATCTCAAGATGATACCCCAAAGCTCAACCCCCATTGCATAGAGCCCTCACTGATAAAGTGTTGAAGTTTTGAAATTCATTCAGAAAGACTAGTTACAACTCTCTCTTAGTGGCAACAAGCCTCCCTCAGAGAAACAGATTCTACCATTGAAATGAGAAAAAATAATAAGGTGCTTACCCAATCCATTTTTAAATGCGGAATCAATAAAACCTACCAATGTATTGTTTCTAGGTTACCTTTAAAATGGTACTGGGGGGAGGGACTAGGTACATTAATGCATGCAAATAATTCAGGATTTAACAAGAGCATGAAGATTTTCTCAAAGGAAGAAACACACACACCCGCTTCCCCACGTGCTCTCCGATTTATCATTGTATTCTCTTAAACTCCGGGGTGTTGCATTTTAGGGTCCTATTAAATAAATCAAAAGAGCGTATTATCTGAAATTAGGAACCAGACAGGACAGCAGCTAAAATTAATTCACCATAGTAATCTCCTCCTTAGAAACCCCCCTGAGGGAAAACGTTATATGCCCATTTCCATGGGCAGAGATTTCAATATATCTCTCCTATTAGCTTTACATGCCTAAATCCCTATGCATTAAAATAAAATGTATCTACCCTCTCAGAAGAGAAAACTGGAAGTCGGCACTTCCCTCTAAATGAGTCCAATTAAATTTCATCAAGTGACACATCTCCATTTTAGAATCATATATAGAAGAGAGAGAAAACGGGTCTAAAGATAGATGTGCCCATGTGCATTTCCAAACATTTCAACCCTAGCCTCTGCCAAAGAGAAGAAAACCCAAACCGAGAGCTATCAACACAGACACATGCATGTGGAAATCCAATCATCCTCACCCCTTCATCTCGGAGCGACACAAGCAAAAATAATAACTGCGTTCAACAGGAGTGTTGTTAAACACCAGCGCCCAAATTCCGTCTCATTTCACCCCCAGTGTGTTTGGGGCGGGGGGCACGAAGCGCGCTTGGGTTAGTTGAAGATAATATGATACGGGGCTCGAAGCCCTCCTTGGATTTCAAACAGGTCAACTTGTCAAAGCTTTATGTGGGAGCCAATTACATTAATTTTCCACAGCAGCCAAATACATATTTCATTTCCATCTCCCACAAGAGATGGGGTCCAGGGATCCTGTTTCGAAAGGCTCTTATCACTAAGTAACATTCATACCCCCAAAGGAACCCTTGGCAGCCGGTGGCCCATTGATGTGATGGAGCCAGGCCGGGCCGCCTCACGCTGCCACGGAGCCCCTCCCAGCCACACGCGCTCGGGGACAATGGGCTTCCACATCAGCCACATTGTCAATAAATTTCAATTACACTAATTGCCAAGAGTTCAATGAGTGCACTTTGAAAAGGGGGAGAAAAGAGTATTAAAAAAAAAAAAAAAGCTTATGCCTCATAGGGCTAAAGAAAAGGAAGTAATAAATAGTCTGTGTTTTCTAATGGGGGCATTCAAGTATTTTCAACATGGCTTAACCAGATTTTACAAGCTGTCCCAGCTTTGGGGACCCTGTTTTACATTTCTTTGTTACTGTCTCTAAACAACATATACAGAAACTCAATTATGTGGCGTTATATTTCAAGGGAGATTTAATTTCTAAGTACCCCCCACCCCATCAATCTGCTGTGCTCGGATGGAAAAAAGCACTGAGTGCCTTTGGGGAGGCAATTTTCTGAATGAAAGGGATGATTTAAAAACTGACCAACGGGATGGCACCAGACTCAGGGTGGGGGTCCCTGATGTGCCCCCAAGGAATGAAAGCATTGGGGAACGAAAGCCCTGTGGCTTTCCTGCCGTCACACACCCACACGTCAGGGACTCGGCCCTGTCTCTGTAAGGCTGGTGGGGTCTTGACCAGTTTTTCACCATTAGAGGTGTCCTCATCATTATCCACACTCTTCGGTCTTCGCAAGCAAGGAGACAACAAACACAAGAATGTTTTCACAACATGTGGGACATGCGAGTGGCTCCCCCAAGCCCGTGCACCAGGGACAGAAGGGTGCTCGCCCTCCTCGAGGCTGTCCGGTGGAGGATCCGAACACTGGGTGGGTGCACGTGGCCCGTCCCCCTTGCCAAGACCCTCGCAGAAAGCCTGGCTGTCCGGGGCGTCATGAGGACAGGAAAAGTGAGACAACGCACCTGCTGCTTTCTCCTGCAACCGGCTGCAAAGAACTACATCAGACTCCCTTCCCCCCGAGGTGTACTTGATCAGGCTTGTTCTCGCAGAAGGAGGGAGGTCGCCAAGGCTGCCTTGGTTTGCGCCGCTGCCGTTAGCCTGTGCAGCCTGTCTGCTTTGTAAGCTGGAGATGAGAGCGACCTCACTGCTTGGCGGGCACTCCGCACCAGGCACTGGACGAAGCCCTTTACACATATTAACTCATTTCATCCTCAAAATGGATCCTTGGGGTCATGTTTCCTCCTCTTCCAACACAAAACCTGAGCACTGGAGAAATGTGGTGTGAGTAAATTATGCCTCCGTAATACTTTTAAGTCATTGTATCACATCTTCCAAGGATATTTTCATTTTAAACAGTATCTCTGCTTATTGATGAAATGCTTTGTGCTCTGCAAAGGGGTTTGCAGCATCAAGGAGCAGATGGGGGAAACTGTAACAGCTTGATCTTTGGAAACATGGCGCTCATTATACCCTGGGAGGGTTAACAGAACCGGGGAAGGATCCTGACAGCACTTCTGAACACAGCCAGGGAAGCAGTCAATGGGCGGCCCTCGGTGGAGGCTTGTCCTGCTGAACAAGATATTCAACAGTGCAGTGCGTGGTTCTGTGAAAGCCTTATGCGAAGGAGTGAAGGAGTGTGACGGCCAAGGACGACCACGGGGCTGTTTCAACATGGCAAACCAACCTGTTGGGCTCTGACGTGCCTTTCTGGTGTCGATTGTTTGGTTATGTGACCCAACCTCCCAGTCATCCTGGACCCTTTATGGCAGAAGATTGACCCCTGAAGTTAAACAATTAAGAGGAGGAGGAGGGAAGGAAGGACGAGGAAGAAAAGAAAGAGAAGATGGAGAAGAACGTAATGGGGGACAAGAAAGCGGGTATTTAAGACCACTGGACTCATTCTCAGAGGGCACGGAACAAATTTCAGAGGATACACGCACCAATACATCTCAGGGATCCAAAATTATCTTACCTTGTATATGCCTACAAAATATCTATAATAATTATGAATTGAAAAAAAATGAGTCAGTTTGGAAAAAAGTTCAGATAAGATGTGCATGGTCGGTCAAAAATTTCCTAATTATCTTCACCCTGGAGCTTCCCTCCTTCTAGGTTGGGACAGGAAAAGGCTATATTTGCACCAAGACAGCAATGCTTTTGGGGGAAGCATCCCCTAAACACCATGGCCGCTGCTGTTATGGGCGACATGAGAAGGCCTTCCTTCCAGAGATCTCTTGTTACCTCTCTGGAGAGTCTCAGGCACTGTGCGAGTCAAACACTTTGTCATTTATTTATAGGTTTAAGATTAGTTCAAATGCATCTTTCCATAGAGTCCACCTTAAGAAAGAACACAGTCCTTTTGAGGAAACAGGGAGGAAATACATCGTGTTTGCATTTTAGCAACAAATACAACCAAACAGAAATGGACTAGCAGCAATCCGGAGTTGACTGCACATTCCCCAGTGACGTGAAGTTCTCTCTTAGGAGACAGCGGGTAAGACGTGAGATGGAAAATGTTCGCATTGGGACACAGAAACTCAGCGCTGGATACAGAAGGGAAGGGCGCATGTTGCACGGCGGCTCAGGAAGCTGTGGGCATAAACCTCCAGCCTGGAGAGATGTAACCCATGAAACCGATGAAAACACAAGCCCACATGAGGAACAGAAAGTGGGGAGGAGGAGTGAGGACAGATCAAGAAAGAGCCATTGCGGGGTGAGATGTAGGACCTTTGTGTTCAAGGAGGTTAAATATCACCTTATCATTGATACTGAGGGAAGTCCTTTACTTCTGCAAGTTGAGTTTTCTTAGGTGTTTTCTCTTAGGCATGCTTATCCACATAAATATTCATTTACTGTAGCCTATGATGGTGTCTTCAGCTACCAACTATTACAGCATTCTGATCAATATCCTCAGGGAAATCCATGGGGTGGGATAAAACCCATCGTGGCAGCCCTTGGAGAATGTGCACTATTAATTCCACTCAAAGGCCCCATGCTTTACTCAGGACACAAAATCAACCCTCTGGGAGCATTTGCCCACAGGCATTGGGCAATGGCAGTTAAGAATATTGCTGTCTTGGCCTTCAGGAAGGTTAAATACCCCATTGAGGACTGTTGTCTTGTGTTATTTTAGGACAAAGAGCAGGTATGAATTATTATTTCCAGTCTTGAGCTTGCCTTGTTTTAGAGAAAGCCATCTCTCTGCTTCTCCCAGGGGGGCCACTGATAAGATCATCAGGATGATAGTTCAGTAGAACAATGATGACAGTCCTCTCACCCGGTGACGCTTCCTGAGATCTCCTGGTGCATCAGGCTTAGGGTCCCGTATTTTTTATGAATGATCACATCCAATGATCTGAAATATGCTCTGCTCTAAGTATTTCTACAGATTTCATTTTGTTGGGAGAAGGGAGAAATTCAGAGTGCAAAAGTAATATCCTTGTATTAACACAAGCAGTAACTGGTGATGTCAGGTTACCTACCTGCCTAGGTTGTTAACCACTCAACACTGAGCTCCTTCCATTCCTTGTGGAGGTATCACCCATAGAGCACGGTGGTGGAGAACACAAAACGAGCCTTGAGGGCACATCTGTCAGCCTGTTGAGGCTCATTATTAACTCCCACAACGTCGGTGGACTGACACCACCATAGATTTTTAATGTAATCATCCAGGATGCACAAGGGAACCAGACTTTGCAAACTGGGCACAGCTGTGATGTGAGGATACCTGCCTCACCTTCTCCATGGGCTTCCATGCTCTGCTGAGAACATTGGGAAAGTCTCTGTGGTCCAGCTGGACCACACACTCCATGGGAGTCCAGTGAATGCACATGGAGAACATGCAAAGCACGCTAAATAAATAAATTGAAAAAAAAAATCAGTTTGACTCAAGTCCATGAGAGGATTTGAGAGTGACCTGAGTCCCTCAAATAGGCTTTTCCGCTCCTTAATTTTATGTGGGTTTTCTACTGAGGAATCCGAAGCATGTGGGCCAGCAACGGGCACTGAGATATCACTGGTGACAGTGATAGAGAGGGAAAGCTGGATGAAAGCCGTGGGTGACTCACCTGGGGTCTCATTTGATGAGGTTCACACTCAAAATCCTGAGATGCACATTGGAGGTCCCTTTGCCCTGCCTCAAGCCCCAGAGACAGATGCTTTTCCAAGCACTGGGATTAATGACTTTATACAGTGCAAATTCTATTACTTCCATTTTAGAGGGGAGAGAGAGAATGCGTTAAGTGTCAGCCTTATCCTGTGATCTGATCTCTTGCCCCCTTCTAGCCATTTTCTCATTAGAGCTTTTAAGATGTCTGTTAATCAGGCTGAAGGGGACAGAACATCCCCTGCTGGTTTCAGTCTCTCAACAGGCCCAGGAACCTGTCAGCGGTGCCTTCTTCCCACCCCAGCAGGGCTGCACTTCCTTCCTCTGACACGGGAGGTAACAATTCTTTACATCTGCAGCCTTTAAAACGAGGCATCTTGTAGAGACTTAAACCATGCTCATTGTATTTTATTTCCTTTTCAGCTTTAGATATTTTCTGTCCCCACCCCCCGAAACTTCCAGGAAATGCTCAAGGTGTTTTTGAGCTCTGGGAAGCAGAGCCTACAGTGCCCAGGCGAAGCCAGCTCCGGGGCATGATGCACTGAACCTGGCAGGAGCTGCTCATTCATCTTCGAGGTGTAGCCGGAGCGTCAGTAATTCCAAAAAGCATCACATTAAAATGAAAAGCCCTGATGGCGATTGAAGGTGGTTTTTTGTTTCTTGTCATCATCCATTTGTATCTGCCGATAGCCTCTAGTTAAATCAATGTCCCTGATGAATATTGCTTGACTGAGGAAATAGACCAAATCATCATTTCTTAGTAACGGAAATTTATCTCTTTGGGGATAACATTTATTTTTCAGAGATACGCACACACAACCTGTCCTGATCTCATAAGCAATTAACACACTTTAGTGGGCTTTTTAAAATTAAAGGTACTAAATTGTTTGCTTTCTTGTCTATTTTTTTTTTTTCCTGGAATAGAAGTGAATTATAACTGATTGATACTGGATGCACAGAGAGGGGACAGAAGCCTCTAGCTCTGGCCGCCATGATATCTTTGCTTTCGCACATTCTCCATGCATATTCACTGGACATCGTCCCTACTCTGTGCCATGCCTCAGGCCAGCTTGTGGAATGGCCTCACACTTGCAGTCATGGGGAGGAGGAAGTAACTTAAATGTCACACCAATAAATGGAAACTTGGAGTCTCAGGAGGGCTTCCCAGGGAGGCTGGTGCTGGAGCACTTGCAGAGGGGAGATGGGAGCTGTGCAGGGCCCTGGAGAAGCATTCCTGAGCGAGCAGCTCTGTAGCTGCTGTTCGAGTAATCTAGATGGGTCACTGAACCGGCGTTGGAAGGAATCACATTCCAGAAGAGGGAACAGCCTGTGTCTAGGTCACTGGAAAGCAACACCCTTGCAGAGCCAGACCAGCAGTGCGGGCAAAACGGAGTGGAGCGAGACCAGGCACCTGCGGCGGCACCTGCGTCTCCATCACAGAGAAAGGGGGAGTTTATGTTCATATCTGTAGTTTGCAATGGGGGCTCCAGCGGGATCCTGGACACTGGCTAGAGGAAGGATGGGGGAGGGTCAGAGACCTTGCCGTGACCACTTATAGGTGACCACAGCACGGCGTGGTGGCAGTGGGTAATGAAGGCCGATCAGAGTGGATGGACTGGAGGGGTGTGTGAGAATAAAACCAACAGGATCCTCAGGGCACCTGGGGGCTCAGTCTGTTACGCGTCTGTCTTTGGCTCAAATCATGATCTCAGGGTCCTGGGATGGAGCCCGGCATTGGGCTCTCTGCTTCGTGGGGAGCCCATTTCTCCCTCTGCTCCTGCTTGTGTTCCCTCTTACTGTATCTCTCTCCATGAAATAAATGAATAAAATTTTAAGAAAGAAAAAATGAAGAAAGAAAGAAAGAAAGAAAGAAAGAAAGAAAGAAAGAAAGAAAGAAAGAGGAAGGAAAGGAGAAACAGGAACCAGCGTCCCGATGGACATACAAAATGAGCGCAGGGTGTAAATGACCGTGTCCCGGGCTGGCGGACAGCTGCCCACAGTGCACACAGCACCATCACCGTATGCGGTAGTATGAGAGAGAGCCCTGCTTGTGTGGGGACCGTGTCTGGTGTAAACCAATACAAGGAACCTCATCTGTAAAGAGACTCTTTCTGTTTGTAATTATTTGCTTACATAACTATGCGGTGCTCACTCTGTGCTGAGCCCTGGTCTGAGCTCCTCAATATTAGCACAGTCACTGTTCACCACACACCTGCCAGGGGGCTCCTCTGACTGTCACCATGGAGGACAAGAGAGTTCATTGCACTTGCATGAGCGCTCACAGCTCGTTCACGGGAAGCCTGGGCGTCTGAGGGGGCCTGGGCCTGCGGCTCTCACCATGAGGCAGAGCTGCGCCCTCTGGCCAGACAGCCCAGTGGCTTGCTTCAGGTTTTCATAGTTATGATTCCACATCTCTGGGATCTTATAATGCCAACACTGGTCCTCTTCCCTCAAAACAGTGGTTCCCTTGGCCAGGTTCCATAGCTTCTCAACAAGGTGAGTCAACAGCGCTGTCTGATTCGAACATTCAAGATGGCAGAGCCTCTGGGCCTGAGCTCTGGGCTCAGGGCTGACACAGCACGGCTGGGGGCCTCAAGCACCTGAGTAATGTCCAACATTACTCAGATCCCAGGGAAATAGTCCTCTTGCCCCTCCCTGCTCTGTGCCCTTGAAACAAAGGTCGCAGCATGGGAAGAACATGTAGGTGATGCATGAGACACAGCCAATGTCAGAGAGAGATGTTCTTTCCGGATACAAGCAGATTTAAGTGGTAGACCCGAACAGGTAAGGAACCAATCCATTAACTCACCTATTCCTTTCGGAGACAGCAGAAAAACAACAAACCATTTCAGAAGGAAGTGCGGCCTGCCTGAGTGCCTAATATCTACTTCTTTCTTCAACTCCTTCCTTCTCCTTGGGTTTCAATCCCCGATTCTAGAAGTTCTCTCGAATTCTCACATTCTCTCATGGTGCTACAGACACACTTGCAAAATCAAGAACATTCACTAGTACTCTTAAATTTGTGTGTAAACAGATCTATACCAAACATGTATGAACTATGACACCAATTGTTTACATCGGCAACAATATTCTCTTCATGCTTATATAGGCATGTCCCCAGGGGACATCTGGCAAAGTCTTATTTAGGAATCTGACATGAAGTTGCTATAATTTAATCACAGAAATGAATTCATTCTGTATTTTGAGTTTATTGTCGTCTCTGTGGGTCTTACTTCTCCATTCTTACTTCTGACGCTTCATGTCTAGACTGGCCTTGGGTCCCAGCCCCACATCCATGCCCCAGAATGCACAGCTTCAGCTAGGGAGCACACCATCGGTCTTCTTACAGGGCCAAGGAAGCTCTTAGAGTCAATGGATGACTCATCACTGCTTCAGAATCACTAAGTGCTCTCAAAACTCTTTAAGAGTGGCAAAAGATCACATCTTAATGCAAATGATGAAAGGAAAATTTTTATAGTGTTTGAGATGTGTCTTTTAAGTAATTTGTATAGATGTTGGTAAACATCATACATCCATCCATGGTATGGATTTATGATCAATGTGACCATTTGCAACCATAGCACTTGGGTGACATTGAAAATCAAGGTTGTTAATCTTACCATGTCACAGTTTGGGATCTGTATACAACTATTTGGTGTTTCCCTGATGGCTAGTGATGATGAACACTTTCTCATATGTCTGCTAGCCATTTTCATGTCTTCACTGGAGAAGTGTCTGTTCATGCCCTCCCCCCATTTTTTGACCTGTTTATCTGTTTGTAGGGGTGTTGAGTTTGAGAAGTTCTTTATAGATCTACATTAGCGATTTCCAATGGGGGAAATTTTTCTCCTTAGGGGACATTTGACAAAGTCTGGAGATATTTTTGATTGTCACAGTTGGGGATGAGGGATCATTTAATGTGTGGGAACCAAAGATGTTCCTCAACCTCTTTCAAAAAGGGGACAGCACCCCCACAACAAAGAATCACCTGGTCCGAAGTATCAATCATGCTGAGGCTGGAAAAATCTGTGTTGCCTAACTCAGAAATAGTGCGACTACCAGAAGCATAGCTGAGCGTTACCTCGAAATATTTGAAGGGATAATAATAACCAGGTAAAATTAGGTACCTCGTCCAAAGCTACATGCAAAGTTTGTGCTCAGTGCTCAATATAAAGGATGAATGTGTGTAAGTTGTGTAAGACAAAGTCTCTTTGAGATTTCTAGCAGGTGTCCTGGTGACTAGAGAAAGGACGAGGTGCATAAGATGGGGGTAGCACACAAGTCCAAACTCGCATAACAAGGTGGAGGCAGCAGGGAGAGGAAGGGCTCCACCGTGCACCAGGCACCACCTTCCCTGATGGTCGCAGGAACCTGCTGAAGAGGCTGCGGTGAGAACGGCCTCATCAGCACAGCAGCTCAGGAAACGCGATGCTGTCCTCTGCCCCTCGTGCGGATCATTGCTAGCACTACCCTTTATCAGCGCTTAAACATTTATGAAAGAAAAAAAAAACATAGATGATTTAAAAGCAATTGAGAGAATTCAGCCACAATCGGAGAATGATGTCATTCTCCTTCTAGGGTCCGAAATAAGTGTCTGGCATTTACAGAATAAGAACAGGCTGTGATACTTGCTACAGTAGCAACCCACACGCACAGGTGCAGAACCAGCTACATACCGAATGCGGAGTTACAGATCAATACGACTCTGGGGCACTCGGGGGGCACACTCGGTTCAGTGACCCGCTCTTGAGTTCTGCCAAGGCAGTGATCTCAGTGTTGCGCATTTGAGCCCCAGGTTAGGCTCTGTGCTGAGCATGGATCCTGCTTAATAATCTCTCTCTCTCCCTCTGTCCCTCCCCCACTCCCACTTTGCACACATGCCGACTCGCTCTCTTGAATAAATAAATAAATATTACCTTGCTGCCAACAGAAGTCAAAAACAGCAGTTATATATGGTTCTGGATGGAAGGCTCTGTACTACATCGCTCTTCCCCTGTGTTCCCTGCTGAGCATCAGAAACACTGCCCTTCGTTCGGTGTCCGCCCAGTCTATGCACTTGCACTAGGCACATGACTCCGTCTGGCCACCATCTGCAGGCAGGAGTGCAGAGTGGGTCAGACACTTCAGGAATACCTCCAAACAGTGCTCCTTCTCTGGGACGGAGACAGTGTTCTTTCAATCCAGTTCAGCCAAGGGCAACCCTCTTGGAGGCAACGTGTCCCAGCACATAAGCCTGACCAGGGACATGGTCTAGGTCACAGAACAAACCACCGGGGCCATGACTGAGTATGCACATTGACAGAATGTCCTCCGCCTGAAACACAGTCTTCCACATAGTAACCCAGTTCAGCCTGACTGGGCAATGAGTTTGGCTCCGTTGAATGCATATAAAATAAATCAGAGTTTGTTTCTTCTTACTTCTCAATATTTTCTGATTTTATCAGTTCATACAGGTTCAAAAAGCATTAGCCAGTAAGAAAATTAAAAGTTTAGCTGATTTTAGTGATTCTAGAATTAATTAAAAATATCAAAAGGAGATCATGCGAGAAGTTTAAAGAGATGGTTGCAGTTAAGAGAATGGGGCCAAAAGTCCCTGGGGTTCCTCAGGCTTAGAAGACACAGCCTCTGGCTCCTGGTCTTCCTCCCGAGACTGCCCTGATCCTAATGTGATAATCTCTGCACGGAGCTGGAAAACCAGGAGGGATAATGGGGACACTGGGTAAATGTGCTCCTACTTAATGACGTAATAAAATATGATAATACTGAATTTCAATAATCAGATCCATAAACACACGAGGCTATGTGTTTTCGGGAGGATAAGGGGCTGGTATGGGCAAAACTGAACTCTTCTATCATGAAATTTTGAAGTTAAAGAATCAGAGTTCAAACTCACTGATTTGTTGAGTTATATGTTTATTTGACTGGCTACAGCTCATGTTTTTTATCTACCAGGAGGAGGGCAGGAGAGGAATGAGGCCCTGGTACAAGAGACACATAGCCCACAAAGAGGGGATGTGAAGATTGGGATTAACAACAAAATCAACATAGAAAATTCCTTCCGGTATGCATTGGAGGGACCCCATGCAGACCATAGAGTTTGGGGCCTCCTCCCTCCGAGGTTAAAAGGACATGTCTGAAAGGTCTCCATCCAAGAGGTTGCTTCTTTCCTGGTGGGATGGGCAGGCCATCTCAGGAAGGTGGAGCAGCAGCTCCCCCAGGGATAGGTAGCATCAGAGAGCACCTAAAGGAAGGCCAAGAGTTTGCCTGCTGCAGGTAGGTGAAGGAGCAGAAGGTGGGAGATGCACCTGGATCCTCCCCACATCAGCCTGGGCTTCCTCTTGATACCCTCTGGCTGTGCTTCAATATCCCTTGACCTTGACCTGTATGGATCCAAATGATAGCCCTTGGTCTTGACCTCTATAGGCCCAAATGTCTTTTTCTTCTTCCACAGCTTGAGGGTGATGGAGCTCAGAGTTCCTTGGGGTTTCCCAGGAGGTACCAAAGAGGCAATCCACGGAATGGGAGAAGATACTTGCAAATGACACTACAGACAAAGGGCTGATATCCAAGATCAATAAAGAACTTCTCAAACAAAACACCCCAGAAAACAGAAAATCAAGTCAAAAAAAATGGGCAGAAGACACGGACAGACCCTTCTCCAGTGAAGACATACAAATGGCTAACAGACACATGTGGGAAGATTTTAACAAGATCGGGATATCACATAGATACTGAACATTAGTAGGGACTTAGTGCTCATTCTCTGAGACGGGATGCGGCTATTTTGGCTCGGCAGTACAGCTGTGTTTCGGTAAAGCAGACCAAAGATCTCATGAGTGAAATGTCATTACCTTCTGAAGTTTTTCAAATTTGTTCCAACTGGTTCAGCAAATCCGCACATGTGTCCATGCATGTACAGCCGTGTGGATGTGTGATTTTTCTGGGGAGAAATCCAACAAAACCACAAATGTTAAACCACGTACTCTAGGAAAGGACTGAAGGACCAGAATCATGTCTAAAGGAATGACAATTAATTTTTCCAACAAGATTCTATCTCTTTATAACATTAGAATTAGAGCCAGTTGAGCAATGTGAAATGTGACTGAAGGAAGAGGCACCACTGTGACAGATTCTAAATAGTTGAAGGGCACGAAACATACAAGGCCAGCTCTTTGCTAAGTCCCGTGCCCGAGTCTACCCTTCCTCAGCACTACACCTGTGCCTGTACCCCCACATGACGTGAAGCCCATGCTTGGTTTGTGCAGAGTCCTTTTTAATGAAATGCAATGTTTCTGTCTCTCAGATGCTCTCCCTCCTGCTGACCCTGCCAGGTCCTGACCAACGGGGCCATGATCCAGGAAACGTGATCACACATCAAGAGGTGGGAGGCGGAAGACCAAAGTGAAGGAAGCCTTGCAGGGACGAGTGCTCACTGTCTGCTAAGCCTGAGTGCTACCACTGGGGGCAATGAGAGCATGGCCCTTGGAGACACAACAAGGTGGGGTTCTGGTGGCTAGGACACAGGGAAACAAAACCCCCTTCCTCTTGATATGGTTCCATTGAGGAATTCAGATTGATGTCTCCTGTAGGGGAACTGGGCAGTAGAGTTTGAATGCATCTCAGTGCCTAGGCTCCCAGCCAGGAGCACCAAAGACGGGCCCACGAGAGGATGAAGGAAACTGTTGTGGTCTTGAAGAGTCTCTGGGAAGCTCTGTTATTCACGGTGCAGACCCGCCTATGCTGAAGCTGCTCTGGAGAGCCCCCATGAACACACAACTGCCCACTCATCCAGCTGCCACTGCCAGCAGAGAACACGGACAGAGCCTTCTCCACCACCTGGTGATCTTCAGGGCAGGGTGTCTCACTGCACTGGCAGGCTGGCAAGCATGGTCCCTGTGCTGCAGAAGAGCCCTTAGAAAGGACAGTGACAATATTCAATGGAAGATGGCTGATCATGTGTAATTTGCCATTTTGTGCATCAACATCCATACACCCTGTTCCCTGTTGAAGGTCCAAGTAGAACAGTAAGAACACATAACTATGATAGAAGACATGCTCACCCCTTTCCAAAAGAGGAGACATGCTAAGTGCTATTTCCATCTCCAAAGTTTTCCATTTTTATTCTTCTCTTTGAAATATATAGTAAGCATTTAACTAGCATAAGATAAACTGGGGTCCAATGGAGAGGAAGCAGTTAAGGCAAGCACTGATGTACATAGAAATACAAAGGAATATGGAAGGATTTCCCCTGGGATCATTGACATATTGATTGATTGATCGATTGATTTGTATTTTTCTAAGAGGTATTCTCAAATCCCTACCAAGGATATAGCATTACAAAGCATATACCTGCATCAAAGGAGCACGGTAGGCAGGCAAAGCTTTATTTTCCCATTTCTTATCCACACTTTATCCTCACCATCCACTGGGTGGGTCACTGACAAGCCTAGAACCCAGCTACTCAATTGCTGTCTGGAATAAGCCCATAGGTCCTAGAAGACCAGTGTGATCTCAGGTGGTGGGTGGACCAGGTGGGCATCCAAACAGTCATAAGGCTTCAGAATGTCCACTCTTTCCTCCATGCCCCCATGCCTGCCCCGTTGCCACCACACGATTCCGAGCAATGCTTACAGATGTGTCACCAGTTCATGTCCACCAATGCTTGATTCCCATGTTTCTGAAGGAGCTTACACATTTGTAGTCCTTTCCTGAAGTTCAGCTGAGTTTCATGAAGGAGAGAATAACTGTACAGTCCATAGACAATGAAACTCCCCCAGGCATCTGAGGGAAACCTCCCCCATGAGACAGAACAATGTGAGACAAACACTGAATGGGAAGGAAACCCCAGCAATATAGAAACACTGAGGTCACTTGGGAACAAAATAGAACTAATATCCAATAATGACAAGAAAAGCACTATGTTTGAAAAACAGGAAGTACCAGACTAAAGAAAAGACGTAATTCATGAAAATTAAAGATATAAAAGGCAAAATTTAAAATACAGACCATTAAAAAAATGCAAGGATATCTGTCAAAAAGGGGAATGGAAATACAATTAAATAGAACATGAAAAATAGCTAAGAGCACCATGAAATTGGGCCAAACAGTCTAAAATAAAAGAAGGCATCTGGAAAGAAACCGTGAGGCAGTGGTGGAAAGAAGCACTGGGTGTTGTATGTAAGTGATGAGTCACTGATATCTACTCCGGAAGCCAATATTGCTTTGTATTAACCAATAAAATTTAAATTAAACAATAAAATAAAGTATCAAAAAACGAAAGAAGATAGGGAGGTCTTGAGGAGTCACCATATTGGAGGACAAACAAAGCCGAGCACAGTGAGGGCGCAGACGCAAACCCAGGGGGACCCTCGCAGCATCCAGGAACCTCTGAACTGGGAAGAAAACACTAACAGGTCTAGAAAAATACAGCTCACACAAAATAACAAATGAGAGGAGTCAAAAGTCCTAGAGGCAGCAACGGGTATCAGATTTTGCATGAATTAAGACTACAGATTTTAGATAATTTCATTTCAGAATCCCGCACTCATAGAAATTATTGAAAATAAAAGGGGCACCTGGTTGGCTCAGTCAGTTAAGCGTCCAATGCTTGGTTTTGGCTCAGGTGGTGATCTCAGGGTCCTGGAATCCTGCTGCATACTGGGCTCTGCGCTCAGCCCAGAGTCTGCTTCTCCCTCTCCCTCTGCTCTTCCCCTGGCTCATTTTCTCTTTCTTTCACTCTCTGGGATAAGTAAATAAAATCTTAAAAAAAAAAAAAAAGAGTTATACATGTGAATTACATATATTTATATTTATTAGAAATTAAAACTGATACATTTAATGCTATTTGTTGATTCATTTAATCAGCCTAATGCATGTTTATGTACATAATATTTTTTCCTAATATGTTTTCTATTAAAACAGATTTTTTAAAATTTTTTAAAAAGGAAGTGAGAAGAGTTGCATTATTTTGAACTTCTTGTGAGTCTTTTGAAGGCCAAATTTCCTATTAGACAACTGAATCCTCATACCTCCTTCATGGTTCAATTTCTTGTGAGGAGAATATGTGAATAAAATCTTGGCCTCAAAGTAATAAATGGTGGGAAAAATGAAAAATACTTTAATAAACTTTTTGTGTAACTGGTTATTTTTCTCCAATATTACTGAAACTAGGCAAGCTATAGTTTCTTGCAATGTGGGATCAAAACACAAAATAATGTTTTTCTAATGTTCTTTGACACTGAAGTCCACTGGTCAGTTTTGCACCTTGAATGAATGGATTTTTTGCACATTTGTGATGCTGTTACACCCCTCATCGGTTACTTGGAGAGCATCGGTTCACTGAATTTTACAGATATTCTGAATCTTAACACAGTTAATGTTAAAATATCAAAAATTTGTCTTTATTAATAACACCACTAACCTAATCAGAAAAGTCTAAGCATTGAGAGGCTGTCAAGCTTATGCTTAAAAACCCAAATTTTCTCCTTAGCAACCAGTACTGTCAGTCATCTTCCTTGAAGTGTCAGGCTCACTTGATTTGTTTTCAAGGAATGGTCTACAAAATGTCTACCAAAGTCTGAAAAATTATAGTTCATCTGTCAGCAGTTGTTTCAATTAAATATGGTGAACATGAGGAAACCAGAGAGTTGGGCTTTCGGGCCAATCACAGAAGGACTTTTCCTTGAGACGTTTGTCATGCTTCCGTGTGCAGCAGAAATGCATGATGGGGCATGGCGTGTCATCGGAAGTCGTCCCTTGTCAGGTCAGGTGGTCCTGGGTGCACTAACTCAGAACAGTGCAGACTGGGATGTTTAGAAAACACCTGTCTCCAGCCTCGGAAGGCCGTGCCATGGACCCAAAGTAACAGCTACCTGGTAGCATCCTGGGTTTTCTCTTTACAGATTCCTATTCAGGAACGTCCAACATGCAGTTTTTTACTAACGATCTTAATATATCTGTAGTCTGCTTCTAAACAGTATTAAAATCAGTGTATGAATTCATGAGTTTAAATTTTAAGACTTACCAGGTCTTACTATTTTGGACTACTTCACTCTTGGAGGGTACAAGCTTGGCATGGGAGGAATTTGAGTTCTCAAAGATGTAATCTAATACAGTAACTTGAAAATCAAGATTGGATATTTAAGGTATTTTATTCAAATAAGTAACTCCATAGATTTGATTGTTGTAAAAGGGGTTTATCAGTCAGTTTAATAACATAGGAATCAATTGAATATTAATTTTAAAATGACAAAAAGTTGCTAGATTAATCAACAGAACAGTAAGATGTATAAATTTAATTTAAATACTTAATTGGAGCTATAGTTATGAGGTTTAATATTCCTACATTATACATTACACATTACAATAAAACCAAAATAACTAATAATAACTTTCTAGACTTCCCTTGGACCTAAACACACACAAACACACACAAATCTCCAGATTTAGAATTATAAATACTTGAAAGAACAAAATAATTGTATAGAGACTTTTTTAAAAGTTTTTATTTATTTATTTACTTATTTATTTGAGACAGAGTGAGAGAGCGAGAACATGAGTGGGGGCGGGAAGCAAAGGGAGAGGGAGAAGCAGACTCCTTGATGGGCAGGAAGCCCAGCGCGGGGCTTGATCCCAGGACCCTGAGACCATGACCTAAGCTGGAGGCAGACATCTAGGTGCCCTTGGGTAGAGACTTGAAATAATTAAAAATTTAAGAAATCACATACAAGAAACAAAATTTATCAACAAAATAAAAATACATCAAAATAGTAAAATAAGGTAATGTTTAGAATAACCAACATGGATGATGGATAATACCATAGTGAGTCAATAACCAATCTTTTGCTTAAGGAAGAGATAATTAGTAAAGGGAATGACAGAATTAAGGAAATCACCAGGGTGAAGAGATTACAATGGGCCGGAGGGACGAGCGAGCAAAAGAATAAAGGAGAATCACATGAAAAAGTCCAACTCAGATCCAAAATGAAGGAAACAACAGAAAAAGGCAGCATTAAAAAAGTCATGGAGAAGCATTTTTGCAGAACTCAGGATGGACAATAAGCACAATCTGTCACAAACAGAGTAGATCAAATGAAATCCACCCCTAGGCATGACTCCCTGGAACAGTAGAATTCCAAACACAAGGGAATCCTAAATGTGTCCAAATAAAGAAGAAAGCTCATCTGTAAGGAATCAATAGTTAAGAATTATAGTCGGAAAGCAACTATATCATCCAGAAAAATAAAAATAAATAAAAAAGCCAATTCATACATAAAGACATAGATAAAGAAGAAAATTTGAAGCAGAAAAATCAAGGAATCAATAAAACTGAAATCTGATTTTTAAAAGAAGTTAAATAAATAATCTCTGCCAAAATATATCAAGAAAATAGGAAAGGCAAAAATAAACAAATATTAGATCTGAAATGTATATCAAATAATACAAACAATAAGTAAAAATTATGGTACCACAAAATATTTTATGCTGACAAATTTGATAACTTAGATAAATATACAATTCCCATAAAAAATATCAATTATGAAAATTAAGTCAAGGAAGCTCAGTGTACCTGAACAGTCCTGGAATCATTAGTAAATCAACCTATTAGTAAGTTTCTCTTTTCTTCCTTTCCATTAACAGAAAAGAGATACAAACTCTTTTACAAATGAGATTACAAAGTATCAGAGAATATATTATCTTTGCGTTATATACTCTGTCAGAGAGCAAAATATGCAGAGAGCTCCATAACCCATTCATAAGGTTAATATACTCTAGAGTACACTGGGGAAATATTGAAAAGAAAAAAAATTCTAGAACAATCTCACTTATCATGATAGATGAAAAGATAGTAAACAAAATAGGTGCAAAGCAAGTTCCTCAGTGTATGAAAAACATGCCTTGTTATTAAATCATACCGTATACATTGATAAGAGTTAGTGGAATTTACTGAATGAAGATTAAGAAAATATATCTCAATTGTCTCAGAAAAATTATTTTATAAATTTTAGCAAACTCTCAGGTCTCATAAAAATTGTATGATGACTCAAATTTAGACTAGAAAGGACTTTTGTTAAATTATAAGATATTTCTTTTATAAAACTATATTATATACCTATACTTAGTCATGAAATGTCAAATGCATTCTCCTTGATGTCAGAAAAAAATACAAGGGCACCAATTATAACTGGTCCTGTTCTGCTTTGTGCTGGAGATCCTAGCCAAGGAGAAAGTCAGGAAATAACTTATCAGAACTATGAAGAAAGAAACACAGCTGTCCATGTATCAGACTATGCATATAGCATACTCATATGCGTGTGCATAGACATGCATTATGGTATATATTGCATATGTGATATTCTACTATATAATATTTTCTATTATGAATATTAAAAGAATTGCTGTATAATAATAATGGTTGTTAAATGTGATTTTTTTTTAAAGATTTTATTTATTTATTTGACAGAGAGAGATCACAATCAGGCAGAGAGGCAGGCAGAGTGAGAGTGGGGAAAGCAGGCTCCCCGCTGAGCAGAGAGCCCGATGTGGGGCTCGATCCCAGGACCCTGGGATCACGACCCGAGCCGAAAGCAGAGGCTTTAACCTGCTGAGCCACCCAGGCGCCCCGTTAAATGTGATTTTTAAAAAAGCAAGATCTCATTTATAGTATAAATCAAAACTATTGAGCTACCTAAGAAAATGGCCAACAAAACGTTTTAACAAAGGACATACAAGAAAGCCCAAATAAAACGAGGATCTCATCATGCTCGTGTGGAAGAAGAAAAGCTGTTAATTCCTCCCTAATTAGTCTACCAATGTAACACATTCCTAATCTATACATTTTATAGAATTCAATAAAATTACATGGAAATTGACAAGTTGATTATTATAGTCCCGTAGAAAAATGAAGCAAGGAAGTCAGGCAGGAGAAGTGTTTCTGTCTAATCAGAATTAAAGGGTAAATTGTAGCATTCAAGCACACACACGTGTGTGTGGATTCAGAAACAGAGCGTGTCAAAGTAGAGATGCTCAACAGTCCATGTATAGGTGAACAAGTGTGTGAAAGATGAAATAAAAATGAGAAGAGCAGAATATTTTTTAAAAACAACGTTGCACATGTGAGAAAATATAAAATTTGTCCTTAGATCGCATCAAATAGTAAATAAGTCCAACATGAATTAAAATGCAAAGGTACAGAATTTCAGAGGATGACGAAAAGATGTCTACCCCACATCCGTGTAGGGTGGTGCTGCTTAAGCCTTAAAAGACCAACATCATCCTCTTAAGTCATTGTTCATTTTGACTACATTAACACTGAAACACCTTTTTACAGAAGAGTCCAGTAATGATAATGACAAACATTTACATAGTGTCTATTATGCATCTGCCCTTGTTCTCACCACTGTGTATGTATTAACCCCTTCAATCCTCAAGTTATGTATTAGGTAGATAATATCATCATCATGAATTTTCTCATGACGATTTGAGCCATAGGGTGTTATGTAACTTCTTCGAGATCAGAAAGCTAGCAGCATGAAAAATGCACCGAAGACGCGGAACGGTTACTCAAGGGAACAGAGAACAAGCAGTGGAAACTAAGAGGATAGTTTTCAGAATATATTAAAATTCCTCCAAATTAATAAAAGACATTTAAAAATTGAAACACTAGGGAAAGAGGCAGACGTATGCTTTTATCATCGTATGGCGTATAAAATTGCATTGCAAACAGAGGGTGTGTTGTCTCATTAGGAAAAGACTAGAAACTCCACTGGAAGCAGAGCAGAAGGAGGGAAGGCAGCACGCTTGTGCTCAAGGCAGCCAAGCCTCCTCTAGGGACGCACAACTGCTGATAACGTCACTGGGCCCAGCTGGCAATTCGGCTGGATTCAGGACTCTGGGTTCTCATGGAGACGTTTCACTCTCCCTGCATGCTTTGGAGACCTTGGCTACATGTCTGCTGGCTCACGGGGTTAAGCAATTGGAAAAACAAAAGAGAAAAACCAATCACAGTATGTTCCTACATGTTTCCCAAAGAACAGATGATCGACAAATTTCATTCGCCTCAACCCCCAGCACAGCCAGACCCCAGGTCTGCTCCAGTCCCTTCCTGCACCTGAGAGCAGGTAATCCACACAAGAAGAGACTTGGGTCCTCAATGAACACAGAAACATGCTCGACTCTGTCTTATAAGGGAACTGTAAATTATAACTACAATGAGATGGCACTGATAAAAAAAATAATAATAAGGAGTCCAATGAGGGCATCCTTGGGATGGGGTTATGGGAAATCTGGGCTCCTGCTGGGAGTACTTAGGGACCCAAGCACTTTGGAAGGCACCTGGGCAATGCCTAGGAAGTGTGAAGACGCTCGCACCTAAGTGCGTGGCTTATTCTAAATACAGAGGTTGGTCTCACCTGTGGAATCCGAACAGGTCATCGCATTGAAACGGAGCAGCGTGATGGTCGCCAGGGGCTGGGAGAAATGGGGAAGATGGGGAAATGGGAAGATGTTGGCCCAAGAATGCAAATTTCTCGTTAGAGGATGAATATGTTCTGGGGATCTAAGGCATAGCATCAGGATTATAGACAATAATACTATACTATAGGGTTGAAAGTTGCTGGGAGGCTAGGTCTTAGAGGGTCTCACCAGAAAAAGAAAATGATAATTATGTGATATGATGCATTAGCTAACACTATAGTGGGATCGTATTCCAGTACTGAAGTGTAGCAAATCAACATCATTGACTTATCATACACCGTTAACTTATACCGTATTATATGTCAAATATATCTCAATAAATCTGGAAAAATATCGAATATATATATATTATAGACTCACTAGTTCATGTAAAAATACTTATAAGAATACTTACAGCAGGGGTCCCTGGGTGGCTCAGTGGGTTAAAGCCTCTGCCTTCAGCTCAGGTCATGATCCTAGAGTCCTGAGATCAGCCCTGCAGGGAGCCTGCTTCCCTCTCTCTCTCTCTGCCTGCCTCTCTGCCTACTTGTGATCTCTGTCAAATTAATAAATAAAATCTTTAAAAAAGCTTTAAAAATGCTTATGGCAGCATTGTTTGTAATAATAATAATAAAAAAAGATCTTGTGACTTTGATTTGGATAAGGATGTTTTAGATATGACACCAGAAGCTCAGTCCATTAAATATATATATATATATATATATATATATAATAGAGCAATTTGTGCTTCATAAAGATTAAAAACTTTTGTTTTTCAAAAGATGTTTCTAAAGAGAATCAAAACACAAAAATAGTCTGAATAAAATGCTTGCAAATACTATATCAGTAAGAATTTTTACCAAGAATATAAACCCAGAAATGTAATAATAGGAAAAACAAAAGGCCCAATTTAAAATGAGCAAATAAAATTAAAAAAGAAAAGAAAAGAGAAGAAAAATGAGCAAATGATGCGAGCAAACACAGTAGCAAAGAAAACACGCAAATGGCAAATAAACACCTGAAAAACACTGCGCATCATGTGTCGTTGGGGAAACGCAAACTGAAAGCATAGTAAGATACCACCATGTGCCTGCTGGAATGACGGAAGGAAGGAAGGAGGGAAAGAGAGAAAGAGAGGGAGCGAGGGAGGAAGAAAGGGAGGAAGAGCAGAAAAAGACTAACCGACACGCGGTCAAGGTGTCAGAGAAGGTCTGGAGCAAGTCAGACATTCGGGCCTGCTGGTAGACTCCTGGGCAGCCGACTCCTGCTGTCAAGTGTCACAGCGACTGGAGGTCCGTGCGCGCTTCCACGGGAGCTCCGTCGGCGCCTCCCCGCGAGCGGCCGCCTGCAGCCGGGTGTGCGTCGGCAGAAGCCGCGGCGGGGCCCGCGCTCCGCGCTCACTGGCGTGTCGGAAGCCGCTTTACCGCTCCGAGCCGCGACGGAAGCAGCTCGGACGTTCGCCCGCGGGGACCGCGCGGCGGAAAGCCCCGCGCAAGGAACGGACGGACTCTGCGCGGGCCGCCCCGCGACGGGCGCCACCCCGACGGCCTGGCCCGACTGCCGCGCGCCCCGAGTCCGTGTGGCTCGTCGCTCCTGCCCGGCGATGGCGAGGGGCCCCGCGGTTGGCGGAGGGACAGACGGCGTGGGGGGGGGGGGCGAGTCGTGACAAAACCCGGGGAAGGATGATCCGCTCATCGGCTTCACTGCGGGGACGGTTTCCCGGCGAAGAACTTACACATCAGAGCGTGTAAAACGGAAGCGTGTCCGTGTGCGGAGCGCGCTGTGGGTCACCCAGACTTCCACACACCTGGTGTTCAGAAACCTCTTCTGAAGACGATGCCCGCGGTGCGCTCGCCCGGGTCTCGGCACCTGGGCACGTACACCTACACGACCCGCAGAGTTCTCAGTTCTCTAGCACGCCATGCTGCAGGAGGCCACGGAGCCGTGGTTGGGAACCGAGCGTGTTCCTTCGTTTCCAGTGAGGCACGGGAGCCCACGGCCGGGTCTTTCCAGGCCCGGCGAGCGCTGCTGCCACACTTGGGAGCGCGGAACCCGATCCGGGGCAGCTGCACATGTTACGTGGGAATGAGCCCATTGCTTATAATCGTACGTCTGTGTGTGTGCGTGTGTCTCTGTGTGTGTGCACACGTGCGCGTGTATGTGTGCACGCACATGTTTCTCTGTGTGTGTGCACGCGCACGTGTGTGTGCAGACATGTGTGTGTCTGTGTGTCTGTGTGCGTACGCGCGTGTGTCTGTGTGCGTGCACGTGCACGCGTCTGTGTGTGTCTGTGTGCGTGCACGCGTGCGCGTGTGTGTTCCTCTGGATAGCAAAGAGCAGGAGGCTGGTAATGGCATCGCAGTTTCAATCTGCAAAAGGACCCGAGGCAGCGTTTCTCAGACAGGACGTGTGGCTGCAAAGCAAGTGTACTTCAATAATATGCCCCACCCCCCCCCGCAAAAAATACAAAATACTTATATTTCTGTTTGTGTCTGTGTTTTTGTTTTTGTCCCAATGGTTCCAGCGTCTTTTAAACATCGAATACCTTTACGCGCACATGTTTTGCGTGTTTCCCGCTTGGGCAGACCTCAGCCTCCGGTCGCTGCGTCCGGCCGGTCCTCTGCGGCAGGACCTTGTCCCCCGCGCAGCCCCGCCGACTGCCCTGGGCCGCGCCCCGGAACCTTCCCGCTGGCCGGGCCTCGCGCGTTCGGGCGCCTCGCGGCTTCGCGACCCTGCGGGGAGGTCCCGGGGCCGCCGTCGGCGGGGCTGCGCGGGGCTGCGGCCGCCGGGGCCGTGGGTGCTTCCGCGGGCCTGGCCCGGGGCGGAGACTGGCCTGAGCGTCCACGCGCGGCTCGGCGCGCGCTGCTGGGCGGCTGGGGCTGCGGGTCCGCACCTTCACGGCCGCGGGGTCCTTCGCGGCCTCCCGCGCGGACGCACCGGTCTGGGCGGCGCCCCGGGAACGTCCGGCTCTCCGGCAGCCTGCGCGCCGGCTCGGCCGCCCGCCTTCCCGCCGACGGCCCCGCCCGAAGGCCCTCGCTCCGCGGGCACCCGCGGGAGCCGACCGCTGCCGCGGGCCCTGCTCGGGGAGGCCGGAGTCACGGCCGCCGCGGGCTGCTCGGGGGCCGCCAAGTGCTGTCCTCTCGCGCCGCCCGCTGGCCGTCCGGGGAAGTGCGGCCGCGCGGCCTCCGCGGACCCCACGTCCTGCGGCCCCGCGGTGCGTGACCGCCGAGTTCACGCGGCTCCGGGACGGCGGCTCCTCTGACCCACGCGGCGGTCCTGGAAGTCTCGGGCCCCCGGCCCCGTAGGGTGGACAGTGGCGAATCGGGCAAGCGATGGCGGCGGATCATTCCTGCGTCCACGGGTGCATCGGCCCCGACACACTTGAGAAGATACATTGTAATTACGCCCCTGAGCAGGGGCGCGCGGGTTCTTTTTGTTTTGTGTTGTGTTGTTTTGTTTTTCTTTTTTTCCTCTATGCATCAAAAAAAGTTAAATGCAAAGCAGTATGTGTCAAGGAAATAGTAAATTACGAGAATATTGGAGGGTTAGTTTTTCTTCAATTACAACAGCTAAAATAAGCAGTGAAAGAACTGCATTGGAAATTCTCATTTTATCGTGTTAGTTCCACTTTCTCCATTGAAATATAGGAACAGCATGCCACTCAAAGGAAAATTAAGAAAAAAAAAAGAAGAAGAAAAGAAAAGATACACTAGGAAAAACCTTTCTAAATATTCTGAAACACCTAATAAAACCAAAGAAATTTCTCTTTAATAGGCCATGGAAAATGTTGCAATTATTACCCAGTGAACCACATAAATTCTTTCAAGTTACATTTTAACTGTAGAGTTTCATTTCCATTCCCTAGCAATACGGAAGGGAAACAATCCAGCTTAATGCTTGAATTGAAGGGGGGGGGGATTTTTCCTTGATTCGGCGGCCTCCGTAACTGCACCAGCGGAAGTCTGACTTCAACACAACCCGCGTGTGCCTCATTCCGAAGCAGGAGCTCAGAAACCCTCCGCCTCCTCTCCGGATTCCGGGTTGAAGCCGGAACGGCCGCTGGGGCTCAGCGACCTACTGCAGGCGCAGGCTGTTGTACCGAAGAGGGAGAGAGGAGACCCCGGTCCTAGTCCCGCGGCCGTGCCCTTCACCAAACTCTTCTCAAACAGATATTAATATTGAGGTGCTCGTTTGCACAGCGTGTTGTAATTTGTACAAAGTAAAACACTCTTCATAAGAATTTTTGGAGAATATTAATGTTCTGATGAAATCAAAGGCAAATAAAATAATTGGGTCTATAAAATTTAGTTCTAGATTTATGATGGTTCTTCTGTTTACATCAGTCTCTAAATGATTTTTTTTTTATTTCTAAAATCTTTTATAATGCCGTGGACTTCTTGTCTCTGACTGATGGATTTCAAACTGGCACTCAGAGGTTTAGCACTATTGTTCATGTAAGGAATTACAGGTAAGCACAGGGTACTGGGATAAAGTACACTGAGACAAGCAATTAATCGATTCCTGTTCTCACGATGATAGCAATATCTGTTCACTGAAATTTTCTTAGCAGGCAAAAATACTAAAAAGTGTAAAAAAAGTATAACAAAGGCAATCTGTAATTCTGTGAGCATACAAACGAACCGTAATTCCAATTTTGAACTACTTCCCTCTGTCTCTAGATAGATGATGCATGGAATGATAGATACACAGATGGATAGACAGACAGATGATAAAAAGATGATAGAGGTCTCAATAGATAGCTCAATTTCCATATCCCTCATGTTGCTTTTCTCATAGGAAATAAAATAAGCTTATGGTGACAGTTGAGTTCCTAAAATCCTTCTTATCTCAGAATTTCTCCTAGCTTAACATAGGACCATCAAAAGCTAATAGATACAATTTCCAAACAAAAGGGCTGTGAGAAGGGACCGTTTCACACAACTCTGGGTCAAGCACAGACTGTGGATTTGAAGGGAGTGGGATTCTCAGACTCTCTTCACTTGGGATCAGTAATCTCAAGAGCAAGAGAGATCTTTACGGGAATGTGTGTGTGTGTGCACGCGTGCACGAGTGTGCAAGCTTGTGGTGGGGGGGTCTCAGACTCTGGGACTCAGGATTTACTAAAGTCTTTAACAATAGAAACTTTGCATTTTACTTTTTCAGTTCACATAATATTTTATGTAATACTGATTTTCTTAATCTTTGATTTATACTTTTGTGTAAATATTGATGCAGATTTTTTTTACTATTATGTCTTTTTTAAGGTTCAGAAATTAAGAGCTGCATCAACAAATCAGAATATTTTCATCATTTTTTTCTTTGGCTTTTGGATTAACAAATTTCTCCTCACCCTGGTTTCTGTGTGTATTCATGCATCTGCCCTTGTGGTTCATTAATAGTTGCATCAAACATATACTCCAGCTGAAACTTACATGTGAGAACTATAAAAAACAAATAATCCAAACTTATTTTTTCTGGATAGTTAACCTGTTTTTTAATGCAAATTTTGTACTGGTTGGTTAGAAAACTGTAAGCAAGCATAATCATTCATTTAAAAGTATTAAAATGGTAAGAATTTTTGTTTGTTTGTTTTCTTCCACTAATTTCTTCTGTTCCATCCATGTTGTTTCTTAAAACAGTTACATACAGTTTGATAACCACTATACTGTCAAGAGCTCTTGATGGTTATTTTAAATTTATTTATATATATTTCTGAGTGTAGTTGGTACACAATGCCACATTAGTTTCAGGCATACCAGATGGTTGATTGTTATTTTTAAAAATAACAATCTGCTTTCTAACAGTCTATTTTACAGACTTTTAAACTGCTTTCTGACAGTCTATTTTATAGATGTCTTATATAGTCACATCTGAATGGACATCAGTAAAAAAGGTTTTGATAGAAATTAAACCTTAAAAATTTAAAGATCATACCTGTATATAAACTTATATAACATTTTGAGGCATAATTTTAATATGTTGAAGCATGGCAGGTCTGTGGATTTAAACCATAGGTAGCCGTAGCCTTCAGGTCAGATTGTCTTTTGAAATTTTCTTCAGGCATTTATGCATTTTTTGGTTGGATGTATTGATAAATATTTTTTTTAATTATGGGTATTTTCTACTTTCATGGCTATTATAAATGGGATTATAGTCACTGCTTTATTTGTGTAAATTGTGGTATCCAGTATTAAAGAATGCTCAATTTTGTCAGATTATTTGGCATAATAGATCATCTGATTGAATTTTCCATTATTTTACATTTTGTGTGTGTTGTATGTGTGGGTTTTTTGTTTGTTTGCTTTTTGGGTTTTGTTTTGTTTTGTTTTGTAGATTTGTAGAATCTCAAGGCACCTGCATACACTGACATGCTATTTTCATCTTTATGGAAAGTTGTGCTTTATTTGTTTTTCTGAATTTATATTGTTATCTTAAAAAATGGGGAAAGTGATCAGTGGTAAAGAGGAGAGTTGACACTCTAATTTTTTGTTTTAATAGAGAGAAACTGAATTCTCAAGTAAAATGTTGGTGCTTTGCATAAATGGAAATGGTTTATGATTTTAAGGAACTTCTACTCCCAGCTTCCTAAGAAAGTTTCATTTATCTGTTTGCTTTTTTTTTTTAACATCTTAATTTATTTTATTATTTTCATGTTCCAAGATTCATTGTTTATGCACCACACCCAGTGCTCCATGCAATCCGTGCCCTCCATAATACCCACCGCCAGGCTCACACATCTCCCCACTCACACCTCTCCAAACCCTCAGTTTGTTTCTCAGAGTCCACAGTCTCTCGTCTTTCGTCTCCCCCTCTGATTTACTTGTTTTAATCATGAAGGAATATTGAACATCATTAAGTGTCTTCTTGAGCTCTGTTGAGATAGTCCCAGGCAAGGATTCGGTCACGTGAGGGGTTTTTTGACTCTTGCCTCATCCTGTGGCTGGTAATGTGTCTGCAGGATCAGAATGCCTTCCTTCTATTTCTATACATATGTTTTAACCTCTTGACTTTACTGTGTAAGTGTTTTCATTGAGCATTTTAGATCAATATTGTAGATCTATTTTCATTTATATTTTATTTCCCCTTTTCCTGAAATTGACATCATTAAATTTATCTCATTACTTCCTGAGGTTTGTCTTCTCCAATAGAAATTCTTGGTACGTTTCATTTAATTGTTTCTTGTTTAATCACGAAACTAATGAAAACTTTAAGATTGCCTCTGATGCAAAACAAATATGGATTTGGTTTTTGTAAGACATTTGTGTGTGGGAAAAAAAAAATTGCCTCTGAGTACTATATAACCACATTTTTTTTTTTTAGATAACATTTTTCTTGTTTTAAATGTAATTAATAGATAATCCATAAGTTTTAGAAAATGGATAATTTGGGTCATTCCAGCATGTGTTTTACCAAAGAGTCCCAGCAATAAAATTATTTACATTTGGGGTGTCTGATGGTACATAAGAAAGTTAGTTAATTAATGACTATAATATGCTTGTGTTCTGAATTGATTGAACTCGACTGGATGGTTTTCTGCTTCATGGAACGTTGGCTGGGGTCAGAGACATCCAGAGAACTACTTGGCACTGCCTTACATGTTTACTCTCCCTGTTACAATACAGTATCGCTTCTTGTTTCTAGAGAAACATTTCACATGAGGACCAGGTAATATGCACAAAGATGTTTATCAGCACAATATCTGACAGATACACCCAGTAAGAACTTAAGTGCCCAGTTAAAGAGAATAAATTTCAGTATTTTCTCATGATAGAAAATCAAGTAACAGTGAAGTGTACAAATGACAATTACAGACAAAAATGTGCATAAATCTTAGGAATCTAATTTGAGTGAACAAGTCCCAGAACATAACGTTTAATGTATTTCCAGTAAGTCCAAATATGAGGTATATAGTAATATGTAATAAAACTCTCTTAAAGTAAGGGAATGAAGAGCAAAGAGTAATCAGGACAGGGCTGATTTGACTAGCTGGGGAGCTTGAGTGGGATAGATGGGGAACCCCTTCAGAGCTGCTATAATTATTGGTGAGATTCTACTGGTTGAATTGAGCAGCGGGATTATGATACTATTAAATCAATTAATTACTTAATTAATTTCAAAGGGACTCATGAATCATATGCCGAGGAAGACTCTGTGCCACCTTATTGGATGTCTGCCAGGCTCCCCTTCACACACTCTCCAACCAAATTTCCACAGCAGCTGCACCTGCAACAGCCAGGTGCACACATTCACCCATCGCTGTCCACAGGTGCATCTCTGCCCTTCTCCATGGGACTCTGTCCACTCACTCTCCCCACTCATTCAGCCATTCTGAGTGCATGCATGACCTCAAAGAGCTTATGGGGTCAGCACCTTCTAGACCATCTCTGGGCCAAAAGAGGATGGGAGCCAGCAGATGAATATGGAGCTCCCAATGTCTCCGTTTCGCACAGTTCTCGGTACTCAGATGTTGGAATTAACCTCCTCCTCACTCTAACGGTGGTCCACTCCCTAACACATTCCGATTTAAATTCCCTTGCCTCCATGTCTCTTGCTTCTTGGTGACCCAGCATACAAGTTCTTCTTGTAGACTCTGCTTTGGGGAGAAAAATAGATAAAGCAGTTAAAGTTAAAATTGCTAATCCAATCATGTACACAGAAGGGACACAATGTTTTCTATACCTTCTCAGTTTATAGTATATGTATTTTTTCAGCATACTCGGTACACAGTAAACTACACAAAAAGTACATGTTCTAATGAGCAGCGGCATGAGAACCCAACAACGAAACTGTAATCACAACCAAGAGTCTGAACCGCAACATTCTCACCTTCTGTCACCCCTACCCAGAACCACTGATCTTTATGTTCTTATCGATTAATTTACATTTTCTTTACTTTTTGTATTAGTGGATTCGTGGGAAGGACTTGTGTCTTTCACTCAGTATAGTTATTTAGAGATTAATTTAGTTGATCTCTAGTCTATCTTTTCTTTTAATTTAATTTAATTTTTTCAGTGTTCCGAGATTCATTGTTTATGCACCACACCCAGTGCTCTAGTCTGTCTCTTAATCAGTATCACACTGTTAGTTACTGAAGTTTTATAGTAGATCTTGAAACTAAGTCGTACGAATCATCCAATTCTGTATTTCTTTTTCAAAATTGTTTGGCCTTTCCTATCTTTCACATTCCTATATAAATTTGAGAATTGCTTGGTCATTTCAACAAAAAGAAGTCTCCTGGAGTTTTGGATGGGGTTTGATTGAACCCATCTGTGAATTTGGTAAGAATGGAAATCCTAATATTATTCAGTATGCGGATACAGCACGTCTGTCTACATATGTCTTCTCTGATTTATATGAACACTCCATTTTCACTTTCAAAATAAAGATCTTGCACATAATTTCTTAGGTTTAGACCCATGTATTTAAGAATTTTTGTAAATGATGTAAATGTTACTTTTAAATTTAAATTTGACCTTTTTTACTATATTGACCTTATGTTCTTTGACTTTACTAAGTGAAATTATTATTTTTTTGAAGATTTTTATGTATTTATTTGACAGGCAGAATCACAAGCAGGCAGAGAGGCAGGCAGAGAGGAGGAAGCAGGCTCCCTGCTGAGCGGAAAGACTGATGTGGGGCTCCATCCCAGGACCCTGGGATCATGACCTGAGTGGAAGGCAGAGGCTTAAACCCACTAAGCCACCCAGGCGCCCCACTAAATGAAATTATTAATTTCATTAGTGTTTTATATTCTTTGGAATTGTCTACATAGACGATCAAATCACCTGTGAATAGATGTAGGTTAATTATTAATAGTTGTAGGTTAATTACTCATTTTACAGTGTTTGTACCTTTTTCTCCCTTATTTTACTCTGCTGTCTTGGACCTTAATTAGGATATTGAACAAGAGGGTGAGAATAGACACCATTGTTTTGTCCTGTCTTACAGGAAAACATTTTGTCTGTACTTTAAATAAAATTTTAATTGTTGGTTTTGTATGAATGCTTGTTATCAGCTTAAGGGAATTCCTTTATATGTCCAGGTTTCTAAAAGAAATGAAGAGATTCTAATTTGGTCAGGATGGGTTTGCTTGTTTTTTGTTGTTATTTGTTCATTGGTTTATTTGTTTGTTTTTGCATTTATTAAGATGTTTATGTTGTTTGAATTCTTTAGTTTGATGATGGGGTAAACTGCAGAGACTGATTTCCAGATGCCAGTGGGGCTGGCTGTTCTTGGGGTGAAGCAGCGTGTATGTGCTATTTTATTCTTTTAGGCAGTTCTGGCTTTGATTTGTCAGTACTTTGTTGATGATTTTGCTTCTATGTTCATGAGAGATATTGGTTTGTAGTAATTTCTTTTGCAATGTCTTTGTCTGGTTTACATATTAGAGTGATATTCTCATAAATCATTTAGGAAATGTTTTCCCTTCTTCTTTTTCTTTGTGTGTGTGTGTGTGTGAGAGAGAGAGAGAGAGAGAGTTTGTGGAGCAATGATATTATTTTTCATTCAACTGTAGAATTTTCCAATGAAGGCACCTGGCCCTAGAGTCCTTGTGTTGGAGGTTTGTGAATTTGCAAGTTCTGTTTCTTTAGAAAATCTGTGACTACCGTTTATCTGTTTCATTTTTAATGAGCATGGTGACTTCTTTCCTGAAGATTTCTCTATTTAATCTCAGCTGGCCCGTTCTTAGGCATCAAGTTGCCTGTGACGCTTCCTTGCCAGCATCTCAGGGCCGGTACCGTCCGCGCAGCTTGTCTTCGTTCCTGGTCTCGGGGGCCCGTGGTTCTTCTCTCCGCGCCCTCATCAGTCTGCCTGGAGAATTCAAGAACCACGCATTTGCTTCCTCGAGTGTCTCGATTGCTTTTCTTTTTGCGACTTAACTGAGCTCTCATCTTTATTATTTCTTTGCTTTAGCTGCTTTTGGCTTTAATTTGCACAACTTTGCCTGGTTTTTTAGGGTAGAACAGGCCCGTGGTCAGAATAGCAAAGAGTGAATAGTGTCCTATGTTTCCAGGTGGCTGACAAAAGATCCTCCTGCCCTCCATTGAACCGAGGCTGAGGATTTAATGAGCTCAGTTTTTAGAAGACTGCTTTGTTCAGAGAGAGGACTGCATTGCCGTTTCGCTTACACTTACTTTTACTTTGTAGAATTTGGGGATTCCCTTTCTTTCATGGTTGAAATAAGGCAAATGCTTTTACACTCTTGTTTTGTTCTGTTTTATTTTGTTTTGTTTTTCCCCAGTTCTCTGATTCCACAATATAGATCTCATGAATTAACAACTTACTTGATTTCTTTCCTGCCCATCATAGAATAGATTGTCTGGTCTATATTATCAACCCAACATATAAGTCTGAGCTGATTTCTTTTTTATTTTATTTTATTTTATTTATTTATTTGAGAACAAGCGAGAGAAGGAGAGAGAGAGAAGGGGAGGGACAGAAGGAGAGGGAGAAGCAGACTCCCCAGTGAGCAGGGAGCCTGATGTGGAGCTTGATCCCAGCACTCTGAGATCATGAACTGAGCTAAAAGCAGATGCTTAACTGACTGAGCCACCCAGGAGCCCCATCTGAGTAAATTTCTTGTTATCCTTGAAATCATAACATAAACCTCTGCTGCTAACAGTACAGCAACAAATCCATATATATTGGAATTTTATTGTTTTTAATATTTTATTAATTTATTTGAGAGGGAGAGCCCATGAGAGGGGAGATGGTCAGAGGGAGAAACAGACTTCCTCCTAAGGAGGGAGCCCGATGCGGGACTCGAACCCGGGACTTCAGGATCATGACCTGAGCTGAAGGCAGTTGCTTAACCGACTGAGCCACCCAGGAGCCTCTGCATTAGAATTTTAAAATCCTCCTTCCTTCTGGGCATTTAATAAGCTCTTTCCACCTTCAGGCTAGCTCTGTCTTCAAATGGAGAAGTTAATATGTGTAACTTTATATTTTAACTTTATTTGAACGTCATTCATTAACAAACAAACAAACAAAATCCAGTGGGTCATTCACGGATCTGCATCCGAACCTTCCAGTTGCAAACCTCGCATTCGTGATGGTTTCCTACGGTTTACTGCGGAAGGTGCGCGTCACCGTCTCAGTGATCAGCCGTCTGTCCTGGGCTCTTCCCTACAACAGTTCAGTCACGCTAAGTCCATCAGTACGTTTTAATCTCTTTTCAGATCTCCCATGTTCTCTGTGATTTTTGAGTTCTCTCCAGCTGGGTCGCTTTACTCTTGGTCTTCTATCGTGTTATTCACTGAGCCCATATTTCCACATATTTTCTAGTTTCACATATTTTCTAGTTCTCGGTCTTTCCAGTTGTGTTTTTGTTCTTGAAAAATTCTTCGTTTGAAGTTTTTAAATTTAAGAAGTAGTGCCTGTTTGTTGTACAGGTGAGATCATACAAATAACTATAAAGGGAAAATTAACATTCTTCGTCATTCTCATTTCAGGGAAGTCAGGTTAACAACCTGGGGTGTGTGTGTGTAGCAGACTGTATTTTCCCCTCGAGCAGGCACAGCAATATATGTGGTCCTATATGCCCTTACGGAATCTTGTTGAGCTCCACAGGAGATGGCTTCCAGTTTAAGTTTTTTGTTTGTTTGTTTGTTTGTTTGTTTTTTAATGTGGCAGGTGTTTGTGATTGCTTTAATTCCTAGACTATGGTAGAAGGAATGCAACTTGACTTCCAGGTTTAGTTCACGGAGGAATATGATTCCCACATAATGTTGTGTGTGTGTGTGTGTGTGTGTGTGTGCGCGCGCGTGTGTGTCGTCCATTGGAATACACCACCCCACACACAAAAAAGTGAAAAGTAAGCCCCCAGGAAGTAGCCAGAAGCCAGCGTGGACTTCTAGACATGGGAACAAATGAGACTTTAGATGATTCTAGAAGACAGACTTCAAGTCTCCAGCTGAGACGTCCAGCTTTGCCATGTCCATGTTCCTCAGTCCATGAATCCGTGAGAGTAATACATGGTTGTTATGGCACTCTTTGGGGATGATTTGAGGGATATTTGTGATTTAATTTAGTCTTTAGTTTTCTTTTAACTAAAGCCAAACTGATCAGATTTATTTCAGTTTACCTTTTTTCCAGAACAAAGTCCCAAAGGCCACTAATCTGGATGCAGTTCTGATTTAAGAACTGCCGGCGACACTGTTTCTGTAGTTTCTCCACAAAATGATCCTGTGGCAGGCGAGCCCAGGAGGCGTGGGCTGATAACCCGACCACTAAGGACGTTCTTCTTCTCTTTTCCTCGTGCTCATGTGTTGTGTGCGTACATGCATGAATGTGATACTTACATCCACATGGAGATATTTTTGTGTCATTGACATTTTATAAAAATAGCACCATGTTTTATTTATTTTTCATATATTATGTTTTACTTTTCATTATGCTTTTACTGCCTAGTGTAGTGCTAGGACACATTACATCTTTATAACTGTGCACTTTGGGGGCACAAAGGCAGATAGTATTTTTTTTTAATTTATTTATTTATTTGACAGACAGAGATCACAAGTAGGCAGAGAGGCAGGCAGAGAGAGAGGGAGAAGCAGGCTCCCCACGGAGCAGAGAGCCCAATGTGGGGCTCGAACCCAGGACCCTGAGATCATGATCTGAGCTGAAGGCAGAGGCTTTAACCCACTTCCACTGAGCCACCCAGATACCCCACAAAGGCAGAGAGTATTATAGCCAAAGGCATCATTCTAGCAAGTTTATTTGGTAAGAGAAACATAAGTTTGATATTTGCAATGGTAAAGATTTCTGAAATAGCAAAGATAAATCCTTGAGAACAAGATCCTGGTTCCAGTTTGGGAAGGACACGATCAACCCCTTCCCTGAACAAAGAGCAGCGAGGTCGAGCCAGAGTAATAAACCGGAATGAGAACCACAAATCATCCCAGCCGCACTCACCACTGACTGTGCAGTGATCATCTTGTCCCTGTGCTGGTAGGGTCACTGTCATCAGGTTATGCCCATTATTTGAGGCTACACCACGCCCAAGGCATCAAGGGAACCGTGATCACGTTGATGTGTCTGTCACAGTGCCATGGTTCTCCTTTGTGCTGGGGTTCTGGGGAACTGGTCACGATGGCCACGTTTCGCCAACATCCCGCATAGCGATTGAACGGCTTGCATCGTTTTGTGAGCAATACAACGAGGTTAAAGTGATGGAGATGCTACCAAAACCTAAGTTTTTCTCCAATCCCAAATCATTTTATGAAGCATGTTTAAAGCTCTTACTGCCGCCACTAAACAAAACAAAACATTCAGAGTTAGAGAATTGTTTGTGCAGCCAAATGTTCTGGGAGGAATGAATGCCTTGTTTTGTGTCTGAGAGCGAAGAAGAGAAACGGGGGTACCGAGCGGGACAGCCAGCCCCGCCCCTTTCACCTCCTGTCTCTCGACTCTGTGAGATTCTTTTCCGTGGCATTTTTTGCATGAAATCATGTTAAAGTTTGGTTTTCCATTCTTTCTTCCCATGTCAGAACATATGGTCCATGAGGCTACTCAAAGCAGTCATTTTCTTTTTCATTATTTTAACTTCAGTATCTAGAACCTCGTAAACACTCAGCAAATGTTTCTTCAATAAAGAAGCGAGTCAAGAGGACAGGCCGCTGCTGAACGGTGAAGTGAGCTGTAACACCGTCGACATCCGTACTAATCCCTGGTAGCAAGTCACAGAACAGGTGACAGCAACATCACTGTCCTTCAGGTTATGACTGAGAAAAGACTATTGAGTTTAGTGGACCGACTCCTGCTTTTCATTTATTAAAGAAATTCAAGCGGCATCAAAGATAAATTCCTTTATTTTCAAACGTTCATATAAGGGAACATCTTATAAACTAAAAAACGTCCTTTTGTGAGGCAAGATATCAGGTTTGTGAAAGGTCATGGGGCTTGAAGCCTCAATGAGAGACTAGAGTGCCTGCCACAGACACCTCGGTTTTCCACTTTGGTGAGGAGACATGCTTCACCCCCGACAGCAAATCTTGGCCTGCTACATCCACACAGGGGGTTGACAAGGGCACAGACAGAAATCTCCAAAGTGGTGCATTTAATGTTGTACAAAAATAGTGAACTTCATCAAAGTGAGGACTTCAAGCCATCACTTTTTTTAAAGACACTTACTGAGACTAGAACATCCCAGAGAATGTCTTTAAATGTTTGACTGAAATTCTAAGTAATAAAAAGAATAAGAAAAAAATTATGAATGATTGAACAGGCAAGAGACCATTCCCAAACTGAGATACTTAAAGCATTTCTGGGTGTGTGAATGCAGTAAACACTTAGATCCAAAGTCCTGCGGCACAATCATGTACAGACTTTGTCCTAGGTGATGGTTTAGGAGACATTTGGAAGCAGATGCCATGTGGACTCTTCGGACCCCGGGCAATCCTGCTTGAAAAAAGGAAATATTTGATCATTTTTCTGTTGCTGGAAATCTTCAGCCTCTTTGAAACTATAGAGAATTATTTTCTAGATGTGTCTCCTTGTAGAAGACTTGTTTTTGGTTGTAATGTGAATCTGCATTAAGGGCAAAACATCACCAAACATAAACAAATGAAGTTGAGGACAAAGGACACGACAGGACATGGCTGAATTCAGAGTCATAGAAAATGCAGATATTGCTTGAGTTAGCCTACAGCTTTCCGGCCAAGGAACTCACATTGTCTATAGCTTCATCAAATGTGCCTTTAGGAATTTGCCTGCGTGTTACCATCAGAAAGAAAATCCGAAATTCACTGGATGACAAAGAGAATGCTTAGAGATCTTTCTAATTTTAATTTCTTATTTAATCCAAATATCATCATATTTCTTCTTTATTTGGACACAACTTTATGCAGAAGTAAATTTCATGTTTTGGCACAATTTGTTTTTAGTTTTTTGTTTTGTTTTGTTTTTAATTAAGAAAGACAACATCACATTTTCTCGTGAAAAAGTGGCAACAAATTTATATAATTATATATATTTTTTCACTTAAGGACTTCGACTAATAGTGTTCAAGTGAGTTGAGAATAGAAATATTCTGTATTTTCCCACAGTTTTTATAAATATGTATATATAATAAGTTTATCATAGCTTATTATAAAATCTGAGCTCAATTCTGTTCAGGAATTTGTTTTATTATTTCTACAAAGAACAAAATATAAAGGTCCTTTTTCAGATATTGTTGAGAAAAGGTCTGTGACCCAGAGGAAGTTAGTGAATGGTCAACTGGTGAAAGTCTTCATGCCAATGTTGCATCTGCTGGCTACTGTGAGGCAAGATTCAGTGAAAAATACTCTTCTAATTTATATGCACCATCCCGTGTACAGTGAAGCTTGGGACCACAGTTTAATGGATCAGATACACTCACTAAGTAAATACTGTTCCAGGCGTTGGTTTACCTCCGCTGTTTCAGAATCTCGGTGTACAATCCTCACTGCGATCTGGGCTTTCCCGTCGCATTTGCAGCAGTCCTGCAGCCACGTGCAGAACCGGGCAGATAGCAACAGAGGAAGGTCATTGTGATTGTTTTTTCCCACTTAAGCATTTTCTCATTTCTTGGTTCTTTTTAGTTTAAAATCCACGCTGAGGATTCAAAGCACAAGCAATCTTTGGCTTTTGCACCACCAGACATCCGTTCTGCTTCTGAGCCATACAAAGCCGTTGTGCTTAATGAAAATATATATATATATATAAATACTGAAAAAAGATATAAAGGACCCATTTAAGAATATTAAAAAACAGGTGCAAATACCAGTGATAAAAATGTGCTTCAGGAACAGAGAGGAGAGCATGTGTGTGTTTAGGTACCTGACTGTAAGCACGGATGAGTCAGAGGCTAGAGGAAGCGGAGACTGGATGATATTCATCACAGAAAAAAAAATGAGTTTCTTTTAAGGCTGCGCTCAGCAGGGAAAACACAAAGTACACATTTAGGTCAGTCTTGAGGGACTGCTGAGGTTGTTTCAGGCTTAGTAGTTCTCCCTCTAACTCAACATTATACTCAATTAATCTGCCCTTGTCCAGAAGCAGAGAGAGATCTTAAACAGTCTCATTCTTTCTTGCTGTGAGGAACTTTTTCCTTGGAGAATACGGCACACAAATTGCAAGATTAAACCCTCTTTTTTGGCTTTGAAACCTAAGCTAATATAGTAAGACCTTGCAACATGTTACAGAAGAAAATAGGTTGAGTGAGATCAGGGAACATAAATGATAGTGACTGAAAGAGCATTCACAGCCAATCCACGGGGCTGGGTGAGATGTTTCCTACTTAAGAGAATTTACCAAAAAGAAAGATGTCCAGCGAATTCTCTATCATCTAGGAAAAGAATAACAAGCTTGAGGATGGTTAAAATATACACAATTCCAAGCACCACTGGCCTTAGAAGTCATAATCAGCACCTCACGATATCCCAGAAAACTTATGTTTCTCTGGACTTTGACCACTAGGGGCAAGGGCATTGGTTAAAAGACACAGAGTAACTGCACTCATCAGGGTGAGCACTTTGAAGGGTACACAACTGTGGGAACACATTCTTGTTCCCCCGTAACTAATATAACACTGCATGTCAGTTACAATTCCACAACAATAAACAAATATTTTTTAAACCCAAATATATGAAAAGGAAAGCTACAGAACAAAGAGTACTGAAAAAAAATAAGGAGTAATTAAAAAAAAATACGAAGATAAAAATCCTCCCATAAGGGCCAGAAGAGATGGATTCAATAATAACAAATAGCAACATTTAAAAAGAAAGTGCAATGCTCATTAGCAATCAAAAATGAAAATGTAAACAAGTTCAAAAGGCTACCACATGCCTGCGAAACTGGCAGAAACAAATTTAAAATAAAGACGCACAGGAGTCTTGGTACTGACCTTTGACAATAGCAAACCACAAGGGAAATTTTTGCTGGGCTTTGTAGCCTTTCTCTGCACCAATGCTTTCCACAAACAGTGACCTTCAAGGTATCAAATGTGCTGCACAATGTCAGGTGTTGGGGATTCTCAGGGTTTGTAGCGGCAGGAAACAGAAGAATTCTGCAAAGGCTCTTGACTGTTTCATCCAACATTAATAAAATAAAAAGAAGTGAATTCTATTGTTCTATGCTTCTACTCATAAAGATAATCTTTCATTTTGCAAATGCACAATCCCTTCACTGGTCACTGGTGGTTTGTTTGCCACAGATTTCCTCTAGTAGTAAAATTCGAGTTTAGAGCACTGACATGATCCACTTTTCTTCTGTTTTCAAGGCTTTCAAATCCCCTGTACCTGACATCATTCAATAACGGTGGTGTGTCTCATGACTAGCTGCTTGCGAGGTTTCCAAGGAAAGGGAGCGGGGAATTAGGACCGGGTGCGGGTGGGAGACAGCCACACGCTCAGAGTGATGGGACGTGCTTCGGGGCACTTTCCGCTCCCACGGTGCTGTCTGCAGCGCAAGACTCTGAGCTTTTAGTCAAAAATTCAAAAACTGAATAAAGCTTAAACAGTTGCCAAATTGCTAACACATTTCTTCAAATGTAACAAAACATGTGAATGGACTGAATAATAGAATATCTGTGCTTGAAATCCGCATCTTTCTCATGCAAAATAATCACATAGGAAACTCGTCTTTGTAGTTGCCATGGAGAAAAAGTCCAGAAAGCTTAAATAAATTATTATTTTACAAGTTGGTAGGCTTGACAGGAAGAAAGGTCAGGGTTTTTTCTTTGTCCTTTTTTTTTTAACTCCCTCAATGAAATTGAATAAAAACCCAAACCTCACCATTGTGATCATATTATTAGTGATCATAGGAGCAATAAGCGTGTAAGTTCATGATACAAATAAATCACATTTGGAGCTAACTGGAATAATTCTGAAAGCTGAACTTCTCGTCTGAGGATTTTATTCGGTGTAAGCCTTTAAACAAAGACCTTGCAAGAGGGAATATCCATAGGGTCCTATCAGAAAGACACCTGGGAGTTCCAGGACTTCAGACAGCCGAGTTCCATTTACAAAAAGGCGAGGAAAGAATATATCTGAGATCTTAATACATACCGGAGATCCACACCCATCTTCGCAGGCTTACTTCTGGGGGCATTACGCTCCATTAATTACTTTTGTTATTTATGTGTATAGCTGAATCTAGGAATGGCCACCCACAACTTCTCTTAAGATGTTTTAAAATATGTATCTTAAGTGTATTTAAATTGGGGGGGGCAGTCACTTCCTTTTACAAGCCACTTCACCAACACGCCCAAGGTTTTCGTGTGTGTTTGTCTCTGTGTGGGGTTTTTTTTTTTTTAATGTATTTATTTATGCTGTTTTATTTTCCTGTTTCCTTATCCCCGATTTCATCTCAAACCAGTACCTTGAAGAGTGTTTATCTTCTCACATAGGTTGTGCAGTTGAAAGTCTGGTGCTGCTGATTCCCAACCGTCGGGTGAAGCGGTTAGAACTCTCTCATCAGTACCACGGAGCTCTCTGTCTGAGCTCACAGGCACTTACCCCGGTGGCTGAACCCAGGCACGGCTGTCTTGGGAGTCAAGGAGAGGGGGAAGCGTTGTCTTCTGACAGAACACGAAGGACCCACGCTCTGGAGGTACGAAGCCTTGTGACCCAGTGGGGCCGGGCAGGGGCGGCTGTCCCCCACAGCCGTCCCCCCTTGAAGCAAAGTGCATTGAGCAAAGTGAACTTATTTCTTCTGAGTTTTAAAGTGTTAGCAAACTAAGCAAACAGATGGGGGATGATTGGAATTGGAGTACTGGGGCGAGAAAAAGCCAATACATTAAATTTATAAAATATAAACTAAAATATTTAAGCTGTGACATTGAACACATACAGGACAACAGCAGCAGTTGGTGGGGTCCGTAGTCCATCCAATGGTGATGCAAAAGAGTTGATAGGAAACATCTTGCAACATAAAATTGTGTAGTCGGTGAATTTGAGCCAAATAAAGGCATTTTTATTTTTATTTTTTTTAAGATTTTATTTATTTATTTGACAGAGAGAGATCACAAGTAGATGGAGAGGCAGGCAGAGAGAGAGAGAGAGAGAGAGAGAAGCAGGCTCCCTGCTGAGCAGAGAGCCCGATGTGGGACTCGATCCCAGGACCCTGAGACCATGACCTGAGCCGAAGGCAGCGGCTTTAACCCACTGAGCCACCCAGGCGCCCAAAGGCATTTTTTAAACAAAGAAAGCATCCAGGCCATACATTTTTTTTCTGTAGGAATTTCTAAAGGATAAATTTTGAGGAAATTGAATAAAGATAGAAGACTAAGAACATGAGAAACGAAGATAATCATACAAACAAAGACCTCCCCCCCAATAAATCCAAATAAACCATTATCTTAGGGAAAAAAAAAAACACAAAAATAACAGGAAGTTATTTCCAATATTTTTTTAAAAGGTGAAAATAGAGTACTACACAACAATGACACCGGAAGTGGAGAAGTAATTCAGAATGGCGTCATCCTATGCGCTTCTCACCAATTACCAGTTAGGGGGAGATTTGCCATGTTTATTTATTACATTGATTAGCTGTAGCCATAGTCACATGAGTATGTTAGTCACTTAAGATTATTTAACATACGATTTATAGTTTCAACTGTGCATCTGGAAAAATAAACGGATAGACAGGATGAGAGAAAGAGAAATGCATCCGACCGAAACGGAAATGCAGAGAGAAAAAAGGGAAAATGATAGGAAACCGAGTCTACGTAAGACAGCGGAAGAGCGTCTCAGTGTGACTGAAAACGTAGGATCTCCGTCCAGAGTCTCACAGAGCCTTCTGTGACTTGTAGCCCTGCCACCTGCCGCCTGCACCCCTGCTTCTCCCACTCAGAGCTGCCCTTGTGCAGAGACCAGGGTGTGTTTTTGGGTGACCTCCATCCCAGCCTCCGGTCATAAAAGGCAGCCCTTCGCTAGTGAAGAATAGGTTTGTGCCTACACAGTGGCCAGCTCTGGGCTCCGGATCAGACAGCTCTGAGCTGGGTTTCTCTGCTCCCCAGATTCCCCTAAAGAGCTGAGGCAACTGACCTTCCATCCAGTTCATGCCCACCACCCACCCCCACCCCTACCCTGCCCCGTTCAGCCTCCTTCCCTCCAGGGGCTGCTACTGAGTATCCAACCTCAGTTAGTGAGAACAATACATTTAATGGATGACATTTCCTGTTAAAACATGGGGACTTCCCAATAAAACCCCCCAAATTAGGAATAGATAAAATGAACCATAACACAATCCCTCCCAAAGCCTTGATCTCGTATCAAGCAAGAGGTGACCGAACAGAAGTCGGTAAATCTATGCTAGACGAAACAGACCTGTAAGCAACAGAGCAGGACATCATTCTGTCGTGATAAAAGATTCATTCCAGGTGAAACATACAGCTTACCTGGATCTGTACACACCTAATGGGAACTATGAAAAAACAGAACAGTAAAAAAGTTACAAGAAATAGATTAAATTCATAGAGTGTAGATTTTAACATAATTTCCTCAGGAATTGATACACTGAATCAACTGACAAAATAGATATAGAAATTCTGAGTAACATATTGAGCATTTATGTTCTATTGAATATGGAATATTTTGTGCTCAATCTTCAGAGAACAAGCTTGTTTTTATAGTAAGCATAGAGAATGTACGCAGGGGAGCCCAGTGGAGCTTGTGGAAACTGTCTCAGTTATCAAGATATTTATAATCTACCCACCATATTCCCTGACCTGGAGCCTTTAAAATAATTACAAGTCAATAGTGAGATAAAAACCAAAACATCCTATATTTTGTGAATATGAAAAAAATTTCTAAACATTTATCGAAGACAAGCCGATAATGTACTAGTGAAAGTTGAAAAATGGCATTTCCACTGCAATTTAGTTGATGTAAATATTATGATTCCATTTCATAGTCAAAGCGGTTGACAATTAGAGGCACACTTCTGTATTTTGCCCACGGAAACATTTTGCCCAAGGAAACACTCATCCCAGAAAATGAAGTCTGATCTTCTGATATGAGAAGCTATTCCTTTCGAAGTCACTATAAGCCATAAAATCACTCTTTTGTATCTAATGAAGCACATTCTTGAGATCGGTGTATATCTGTGTGGAATACCCTGAGATTCGGCCTAGCCTCGATATGCCAGACTAAAATAAGTGAACTCCTCTCCCCTTCGAGCTCCTGAGGGTCTGTGTTCATGTTTGCCTTGCAGAAGGGGAAGTGCTAGGACTGGAGATAGGGTTGCTTTATGGTTACTATGTGTGACAAATAGCAGTCGTCATCCCAAATAAACAATACTGCTTGGTAGATTCTCTATTACATACAGATAGGACTGATTCTGCATGAATGCGGTTAGACCTGAGATGGCAGCCATTTCGCAGGATCCACGCACTCTGCTCTTCTTACCATGGCAGCCTCACTCTGCTCTTCTTACCATGGCAGCCTCACTCTGCTCTTCTTACCATGGCAGCCTCACTCTGCTCTTCTTACCATGGCAGCCTCACTCTGCTCTTCTTACCATGGCAGCCTCATCCTTTCTGTTGGCTTTGAATGTGTCTCTACGCCCAGGACTGCTGTCCGCAGAAGTCTGTCCCGGACCCCACACGGCCCAGTGCCCACTCCTCACTCCCGTCCTGACGTCTGACAGACATTTCATTCAACATGTACAGGACCAAAACTGAGCCTCCAAGTCCCCACCCCACTCCCTGGGGCCAGACCTATGCTGTGGCCCTTCCTTCAGCAGATGGCACTCCTGACCTTGAGGCCGCTCCCACAAGAAACCCGACAGCATCCCCAAACTTCTTTCCTTGCACTCCACAACCGGGAGGTGAGGGAGCCTCTTGGACTCAACCACCCATTATCCTCAGAATTCGACCCATTGTCACCACCCAGAGCGCTCACCCACGTGGGACTCGGGCGTGGGCCTGACCACCTGCATCAGGGTGTCTGCAGCAGCTCCCAAGCGGCCTCCCTGGTTCTCTGCTGGACCCTTAGCGGCCAAAGCAGTGCATCTCGCTCCGTGGATGTTGAAGCCCTGGCACTGGCCCTCCGGGTGCCTCCAACTTGCCTTCGGCTCAGCCTAGAGCTCAGATTTCCCTCCTTCCGCTTTCCTGCATGCAGTCAGCACCTGTTCAGACCCTGAAGGACTTGACCGAAGCTCACATGCTGCTGCCCCAGGTCCTTGCCAGGATCACCTTTTCCTGAATCATGGCTAACATTTTACTGCTTGAAGGCTTTGCTCCAATGTCTCCCTTCCCTTGACCACACCAAACCATGCTGCCCCCTGCCCTCCCCCACCCGAGGCTCCCTGGCTCCCCGACTGGGTTCCAGGCACCCTTTTGCTTCCCGTCACTCACTGTGCTCTAGCATGTGTTTAGATCTAGTCAATCATCTGTCTGCACTTGACTTTCTGCCTCCCCTTTCCCAAAGAGGGAAGAGTGTTTAATCTTTAGCCCCGATCTTTTTGTTGTTGTTCCTTTTATGTTATGTCTGTCACCAGACAGCACAGCATTAGCTTTTGATGCAGGGTTCCAAGAGTCATTGTTTGCGTGTAACAGCCAGCGCTGTGGTGTGCGGTCCGTGCCCTCCTCAGTGCTCATCACAGGCTCACCCATCCCCCACCCTCTCCCCCTCCAAAACCCTCAGTTTGTTTCTCGGAGCCCACAGTCTCTCATGGTTCGTCTCCCCCTGTGCTTCTCCCCACTTCATTTTCCCCTTCCTTCTCCCAAACATATTCCTTGTGCTCCACAAGTAAGTGAAACCATATGAGAACTGACTCTCTCTGCTTGACTGATTTCACTCAGCATCATCTCCTCCAGTCCAATCCGTGTTGATGCAAAAGCTGGGTATTCATCCTTTCTGATGGCTGAGTAATATTTCATTGTTAAGATGGACCATATCCTCTTTATTCATTCCTCTGTGGAAGGGCATCTGGGCTCAGTGTGTCGATTGTGGACATCGCTGCTATGAACTTTGGGGTACAGATGGCCCTTCTTTTCACGACATCTGTATCTCTGGGAAGACATATAAATGGTAACAGACCCATGAAAAAATGTTCCTCATCATTAGACAGTGCTTAGTTTAAAAAAAAAAAAAAAACATATCTATGATTTTCCAATACAGGTCTAGACCTTACACAATTACTGCAGCTTTTAGTGAATACCAAGTTACTTTCCTCCTCAACCCATAGTCAGTGTTGTCTAGTGTCTTGAGCCTCTGCAACAACCTGCCTCACTCCTATGATAAACCTGTCTGAGGAAAAGACATATAGGCATCCTGCTTTCAATCAGTACCAGAATTCACCTACCAGCTACCATTTAAATTTTGTTAATAAAATATTTCACAGTAATGTCTTTTAGACTTAGTTAATGAAAACAATGTGTTTTTAAATATATTTCCCCCGTGAGACTCTAATAGAACATACCCCACAAATACATTAATCTACACCTTTTTTGTTTAAGCAAAGAAATAGCTAGACAGGCTTTTTCAGAAAGCAATTATTAAGTGTAGTAACTTAATTACTGCAGACTCTTGGAAAAAACAGCCCCAATGTACTAACTGCCGTACCAGTAGATACAATGTGGGATGCGGTACCCAAAGATTGAATCACAATAGGAGGTCAGAAAGAAGCAGAAAGGGACAGCTATATATCTTCCATGCTTCTCTTTAAATATCTATTTTTCATTTCAGAGTTTCTCATTCCCTTAGGTGCAGTATGAACTTAAAAGCAACCTAGATTCTTCATAGGACTTTTAGAGTATATGATAGATCAATAATTTGTTGGTTTGTTTATGAAATATGCCAACTTACTAGGACAGAGTCATTTTTAAGAGGAAGCCAAGATCAATATATATGTGCATAGATTTATGGGTCTTTTTGTCACAATCAGAATAAGTCTGTTTAAAGACCTCGAAACGGCAAGCCTGGCTGTTTTCAGTGTGATCTATTGGCTCATGGGTGCTGCTTTAATTCCAGAGACTAAAAATATCACGTCTGAGTCTTTTATTCTGATAAACTCTCCTTGAATGTAATTAATTTTAACAGCCAGGATTTAAAATTGCAGACAAATAACAATCCAGCTGTAGCTTAACGGCATAATCTCTAGGATTCACTCTCTTTCTTAGGAATGTCAAATATTTGTACATGCCAATGAATTTTAGAGCGACAGCCTTCTGAATTTTCATCCTGCATTTTTCCCTTCAGAGAGTTAAAGAAAGGAAACACTAAGAGTTATGACCTTAAATCTGTGTGATGACTTAAATATCAAAACAAAATTTTGTTACCATATGGCCCAGCGTGCCTCCCTTTCTTAGCACAGCTGGACTCAGCCCGGCCAGCGGAACAATGCATTTCGGACAGAGGCACAACACCCAAATGAATAACCTTAATTCCACTGATTAATTTTGGTGACACTTTCCATATGTGGATCTACTGAACTCAATGAGGTAGTGTCCCCACCATTGTAGACTTAGCCCAGCCCCACTGATCAGATGGTCAACTAAGTTGAAGAGGTAGGATGAGAAACACGTCCGCGGGGCTGTTGCGTGTTTCATAGCCCCTCGTCGAAACAGCGGAGCGCCAGGGAGAGCTGGGGAGCAGGCCAGTGGTCCCGGCTCACCAGGTGGGGAGTGTGGCTGTGATCACCACGTTGTGGGCTCTTCCTAAGCATTTTCAGTGGGGACTCCTGTGAGTCTGACCTGACATGCGAAAGTGATTCAGCTTCCTCCACACATCCCCATCCTCCACATCTGGTAGATGGCTCAATAATAAGGTAAACAGAGCTTCGTTTCATTTTTCAAGTGTGAATCAGGAATCAAAGAGAAAGATTGCTGCCTTTAATACCTAAGACCTATTATGACTAATTAAAATTGTGAACATATACAGGGAATAGGGAATCGAGGTCATTTTAGCCATAATGATACTAGATAAACAATTAAATTACTTTTTTTTTTTAAATTACTGCTGATGTGATAAAAGCCTGATTTGCCGATCAGACCAGCCCAGCCCCTTTGGGTGCCAGTGAAGAGATCCATGGCCTTTTCTGTTTACATGAGGACGGGTGTGCAGAGCCTCCTCTCCGTGGCCGTTGGCCTGAGCCGTGTCGTGTTCTCTGGATCAGAGATGCTCCTGCACCTGAACCTCTTCTTCAAAAGCAAGCCGAGCTGAAAGAGGGACCTGCCCATCCCGCGTCTGTCAGATTAAGGTGTAAGCATGCGGTGTCATCAGTAAGCGCTCCCTGCTCCGTAGGTAAATCAATGCACAGCACGTATCTGGCTTCCTCCTGACCTGGCCCCTCCTCGCCTGCCCCTCGGCATCCTCCCTTTCTTCCAAGGGGACGTTACCTGTCACCCCTCACCTGCTCCTGTTGCTCGTCTACGTCCTCGCTGCATTGCTGAATGCCTCTCTCCCCGGCAGCTGTAGTTAGCATGAACCCTGGCTTCACTGTGCCCCCGAAACACAGATTTTAGTGCAAAATCACAGGAGATCTATTCTGCTTTGCTTCACGCACTAAATGGTTCAAATTTTGGATCCCCCGCTGGATCGAAAGTCCTTTAAAAGAAGAGTTCAGTTCTGTCCTGAGGGTTTACGTTCAAGAGGCAATAAATAAATAAATAAAGGAAACTCCATGATTTACCAACTCGGTTATTCAATCCCATCAGTGTGGACTCACCCGTATTTAATTTATACTTTGCATCGTTCAGTTGGCGAATCTTTCCAGGCTGGGCACGGGCAGCGGGAGTCTCCCTGTGCGGACACTTCCCGAACACGCTCCTCTCTTCCGGCACTTTGCGGTCTTCCAGGCTTGTCGGCGTGTTTCTCCCTCCAGTTCTGGAGCCGGCCAGGCCTTTCTCCAAGAAGCCCGGGTTCCTTCCAGTGCAGAGTGGGAATCAGAAACAAAGATCTGAATCCTGGGTGGGCGTGGGCTGCTGGGGCAGGATTTTGCTTTTTACCACACTGTTTACCTTTGAGCGTCCACTACTTACCCTCCCTGAGCTCTGTTTTCTTTCTCTTTAAAATGAAGGTCCTACTGCTTTAAAATAGCTCTCTTAACCAGTGATTTAAAGTCAGCTCTGCAGCCAGCCTGCAGCCTGAACTCAATGACCCTGAGGTCCAGAGATGCACGCTGTACCTGCTGAACGGACCAGCCACCCCTCTGCTAACCAGTTTCGACGTCCCAAACTGTCCAAAATAACCCCCACTCCCCATTCCTCCTTTAAACCGTCTGACTGAACCACACCAATGGAAAATGTGATTAAAGCATGTCACTTTTAAAAATCCTATAAAATGAAGGATCCAAGGAACTCACATTGAGAAGGCAGATTAAGCAAACTCAAAGAATTCCATATTCAAAGTACTTTACAAATTGTCGTCAAGGTGTCACTCCCTTACAAAACACACACTCCTAGAAGTCATATATTCAGCCTTCTGTGTAAATTCCGAGGAGGACTTGGAATTTCAGTACACAAATCATATTCAAAGAAATGATTTCTTGCCCTCTCAAGGCTAGAAAATAATGGCCATTTATAGTTTTATTTTTAAAACATGTGGTCTCCCAGGGTTGGTATTTCTGATGTTTCATGACGGGCAGGTAAGGAATGGCCGTAACCAGGCAGATGGGTTCTGCCCAAAGTTGGACAGTGTGAAAGTGCTGTGCAGACAAAAGAGGACCCTGGGGACATTACACACACTTACGGTGCTGGGTCGAGCTAAGTTGCCGGAATTGGGACAACTCCAGGGATCCGCAGGGAAGGGCAGTACAGAGGGGATTGAGTATCAAGGGGCCTCGAGCGGTGGCTAGTTACCAAAGGGCACAGGAGTGTTTTAGTATATAATCCCCAAATGATGTTCTGGTGCACAGTGATGGACTGTCCATGCTCTAACTGACCTTTTGAATAACCCTTAGGTTAACTGGGCAAGGGCTTTACTAGACCTGAGATATAGGGCTGGGGTGAGCCCTTGACGAGTAGGAACAGGACATGCCATTGTGTGAAGCACTCCCTGTCCCTGGCACTTCGGCACCGTTGTTGGCCTGGACTACAGGATGGCCAGCTTGGCTGTGTTTTGCTCAGCTCAGCTATTCTCTTAGCGTGTCTGTAAATTAAACATATGCAGATGTTGGGGTCATTACAAACATCATGCCCCATGGTAATTCTTAATCTCTCGCAGTCTCCTTTACTCATCCATCTAAAGGGAAGTCAAATGCTGACTTTATTTGGCAAGGATTAAAGAGTAAGGATTACTTGTAGGGAATGCTTGTAAGGAACACGCAGTAATTAGCTGTAGCCAACTGAACTCTGTGTGCATCAATAAAGGTTTGGAGAGTGGATAAAGCGGACAAGAGCAGAGAAGGCTGAGGCGCCGTGCAGCGAGGGGCTCAAACAGGGCATGCATGTGGGGCTCTGGTGCTAAAAAATGGTGTTGTGTTTTTCGGCACTGTCCATTTGACTTGGACAAGGAATTGGTCACAATACTTTCCTGGTTGTTCTCAGCATGAAAGGGTAAAATTGCCTCCTTAGTGGGCAGAACTTGGGCAGGAAAAGGGCTGTCCCTGGCCTGGATCAACACTCCTTCAGTGGGACTGCTGAAACGAGAAGCCAGGGGCTGGCCCTGATCCCATGCTTGTGCTGCCTGTGGAAACACGGCTCTTGGAAGCATAGGAAAGAGTTGTAGTTGTGGGAGGGGTTGGGGTCCGTCAAAGAAGGGGGAAGGACCATCAGGACACAGTTGTCCCTAGAACACCCGTGGTCCCCACATCAGAGACCTCTCTGGAGGGGAGCTGTCTTTGAGGGCTCCTCTTGGGACCCATGGGCCTGAAGTAAACAAGCCAGGGCTAGTTATTAACATTAAAGAATCTGTGTACATTTTATCAAATGTCCTCTTTGAGGCAAAAGCAAACTGACCAGGTGCTGTAAATCAGGGTTCTCCTGAGGACTCGAGGGGTCGAGAGGAAGGTCTCACTGGTAAAGGACTAAGCAGCTACTTGCTTTGTTTTGTTTCTGAAAAACATGAAAAGATCACAAAAGATGAATAGTACGGATGCCCTCTGAGGAGGTGAGAATGGGCATTTGATAGGAGATGCTAAGAGCAATCTAAGTTGGTTAGAGTTTCTGCAGCCAAATACCACAGTCTGGGTGGCTTAACTATCCAAATGTTATGTTCTGTCAGTTCTGGAGGCTGGAGCCCAAGATTGAGGGCCATCGGGACTGGTTCCTTCTGACGTCCTGAGGGAGATTCTGATGCAGGCCTTCCCTTGGCTTCTGGACACTGCTGGAAACCCCTGACATTCCTTAACCTGTAGACACATCGCCGCTTCTCTGCCTTCATGTTCACAAAGTCATTCTCCTCGTGTGCATGTCTGTCTGCAAGTGTCCCTCATTTATAAGGACACCAGTTGTATTGGATTAGGGTTCACCCTGATGACTTCAGTGTAACTTCATCACCTCCATAAAGACTCCATCTCCATTGAGGTCACATACTGGAGTGCTGTTGCTTAGGACAATAACATATGAATTTGGGGACACAATTCAACCCATAACAGCAAGAGTAGTTAAGGTCACATATTAATTATCAATTAGACCAGTAAAATAATTCTTATTTTTTTATATTTAAATCCTATGTGAACGTTATATGCAAAAAAAGTCTCAGGTGAGTTCAAACTTCAAACAGTTACGTTCTTTTGAATATTATTTCTCTCTTAAAGGTTGTTATAAATATCTTCTAAGTAACTTCTTTATATTAATCAAAGAATAATAGCCCTTAAACCTGTCTTCATCATTCAGAGTATACCTACAATATTCTGTGTCCTTTTGTAGGGTCTTTTACTTCATGGGGTAGTGAATATATTTTTGATGTGACACTCTCAATGTACACAAGAAATAAAGTCATATCTGAAATGCTTTCACATTAGTTGGAAGTTGAAGGAATAAGGGTTTATTCTTATGTCAAAGTAATTTTGCATAGCTCTTCACTGTAAGGTTCTGAGTAAAATCATGTTTATTTTAGATAACTTAAAATCACCATTTTTACTTAACATGTTCATGATAGGAAAGGGTCTATTTTATAGGCTAGAAGAACAAAGAAATATTGTAAAAATAAACTTTTAAAAATGGTATTTTCCCCCAAAGAGAAACTATTCCAAATCCACCAGTGGGTGTCATTTAGTGCAACTGTTCACAAATTGTTCTGGGATGTGTGTTGGTCCCTGAGGTCCCTCTGGGTGACCCCCAGGCTAATCTCATGTAGTATTGATGCTTATAATATGAAAATGTCTATATTTTAGTTTCCAGAATGGATGGTCTATGAATAATGTATAATATTTAATAAAACCAGACATTGCCTCATTAATGTCTCATCAAAAGTAGAATGGATCATTCTCTTAAATCTGGCATTTTTGGGTCATGTACTGCGTAAGATTGGGTAGATAGATATCCCTGCTTTTACCCTACTAAACATATTTATAATCCAGTGAATCTCTGGATTAATTTCTGGGAGGTTTTAATCACTAATCAGGTTAAACTCAACATAAGAAATCTATTGTGTTTATTAATTCATTCATTTTGCAAAGAGTGCTTTTATTAGCTTGTTATATGCAATGCTTGCAAAGAAAGCAAAGTGTGCAGTTAGGAAAGGACTTTTGCAAAAGGCACAGCATACACATTAGGATGTTAGAAATCTGCTTAACATATGCTTGTTAAATGGCCCTGCTTGAGGTTCATCACAATATTTTGGGGGATAGTGATAATTTGGTATGATAAATAAGAGCACAAGAAAACCTCCATGGACCTATAATACTGGGTGTCAGTCTACACTCAAATCTCAAATCACCTGGAAAGTGAATGATTCCTAGTAGTCACCCTGTATAGTACCTGGTAAAATTATTTCTGTTCTCGACAATTATAAAAACCATGGTGAACTTGCAACCTCCCTAAGTGACCACAATAAATCATTTGTTTTGTCTAACCTTGGCATTGTATCCCTGCAAATTCACATTGACCTTAAAGTTTCATCACTGACTTTTAAAAACCATAATCACTTGTTCTTTTCCCAAGACGGCGTAGCTATTTTCCTAGACCCGAGTGTAATCTGCATTTCCCATACGTGCGTCATATGCTCTCTCCTCCTCTTTCCACATTTGCTGTGGGACAAGCGGGGACAGACTGAGAAGGACGTATACTGGGTAAGGTGTGGGCTTGGAGTGGGGTGGGGGAGGATGTTGAGTTGAACCAGCTGCCATGAAGGGGGTGGGGGGAGGGGCTTGTCTCTGGACTGGTGCAAGGAGACGCTGATGAAGACCAATTAAGAACAATCTCTTCTGGAAATGGGGCCAACAGGTTATCTGAGTCAAGTCGCTGACTCCTTGAATTATAGTAACTGCTGCGTGAGCTGTCTGAGAAGTCTGCTCCCGGAAGCTGTCAGCACCACAATGGTCCTCACAACCTTCAACCATTTGCAATCCCACCTGAGACAGTTTGCTGAATTTAGTTGTATCATCCAAGAGAACATTAGGTGCTTTCCTTGCCCCCCCCCAAAGGGTTCCTAAATATGACCTTCCATGAACAAACCCCATCCATATCCATCTTCATCCCCAGCTCTCAAGTCAGTCTTCCTCTTGAGAATGCCCATGTGCCCTGACCCTCAGCTCCACCCCAGCCTCGCGCCAGGCACCTTTTCTGTTCTCCGCAATGAGGCCAGCACTTCATCTGTGGGGGCATTCCAGGACAGCCTCCGTGAGCCCCTTCACCACCATTTTCTGGAGGTTGGAGGACTGACTGTCGATTTCATTTGGGCTAGAAAGCTGCACCATCCATGGCAAAATGCTCCAGGAAGGATGGATGACGTGCTGAATGAAACAATAAGGAAGGCAGAAAGTAGGGCAGTTGGAGTAGATTAGGCACAGGTGGTGAACGGGTGGGAGTCACTCAGTAAATACATATTTTCTGAGCACGGTTCTGCAAAGAAAGAAAAGTCACATTACTTGCCTCCAGGGAAATTACCAGATTATAAAGGAGATTATGGACTTCATCCTCAATCACAGAATTCTTGCTGATGTTAATAATTAAATTTACTTAGTTTTTAAAACCCAGGGCAATGCCATAATTCAATCTTTTATGAAGGAAATTACTCTGATAATGGGGTGGGGAGAGAAATGGGCTGGGGGTTGCAGGGGAGAACTCTGAAAGAGACTGAGGAAAGTTGCAGATGAGTGCAGTGGTCCTGGCAGGTGGGAACGAGCAAGAGGATGGTAGCACGGAGAGGAAAATAGATCGGCCGGTGCAAGAACGGAGAGGAAAATAGATCGGCCGGTGCAAGAACGGAGAGGAAAATAGATCGGCCGGTGCAAGAACGGAGAGGAAAATAGATCGGCCGGTGCAAGAACGGAGAGGAAAATAGATCGGCCGGTGCAAGAACGGAGAGGAAAATAGATCGGCCGGTGCAAGAACGGAGAGAGAGGAAAATAGATCGGCCGGTGCAAGAACGGAGAGGAAAATAGATCGGCCGGTGCAAGAACGGAGAGGAAAATAGATCGGCCGGTGCAAGAACGGAGAGGAAAATATAGATCGGCCGGTGCAAGAACGGAGAGGAAAATAGATCGGCCGGTGCAAGAACGGAGAGAGGAAAATAGATCGGCCGGTGCAAGAACGGAGAGGAAAATAGATCGGCCGGTGCAAGAACGGAGAGGAAAATAGATCGGCGGCCGGTGCAAGAACGGAGAGGAAAATAGATCGGCCGGTGCAAGAACGGAGAGAGAGGAAAATAGATCGGCCGGTGCAAGAACGGAGAGGAAAATAGATCGGCCGGTGCAAGAACGGAGAGGAAAATAGATCGGCCGGTGCAAGAACGGAGAGGAAAATAGATCGGCCGGTGCAAGAACGGAGAGGAAAATAGATCGGCCGGTGCAAGAACGGAGAGGAAAATAGATCGGCCGGTGCAAGAACGGAGAGGAAAATAGATTGGCCAGTGAAAGAGGTTAACATTTTCATGAAAAATTTCTAACTAAGCCCCTCATTACACATTACAGGGACCCCATTTTTCCAGATGCATCTTTGTTTTTATAATGCAAATTGCACAGCACTGTAGAATACCTACCTAGGAGACATTGATTCCCTTAATTAAGGGGTATCTATACCAGAGTTATTTTTGACTCTCTTCTAATTTGCTGATTCTCTTATCTCCTACTCTGATTTCCCTCTGGCTCATTTTCTCCCATTGCATTTTTCCACCAAATTCTATTTGTGAATCAATTTGTCCCTAAGAATAGAGCAGCCCTTGCAAAAATGTTTCTAGTACACAAAGAATGGAAAGTACAAGCAAGTAAATCAAAGGTGATCCAATTAGTGATTTTTTTTTTCTAGGACAGAGATATTGAGTCTTCATTTATTGTGGGGGAAAAATACAGAACACCAAAATAAAAACAGTTCGGTATCCTTTTTAAATAAAGAAAAGTGCAGATGCACTTAGAAAGTTATTTCTTAATCAGCTAACAGTGAGGGCTCAGAAGCAGGTGTCTACTGAGGATGATATTTATAGTAGGCCTAATGCTGCAGATTCTGAGATACTCTCTCTATAACCAAATCCACTGAGCAAAGCATAGGTGAATATTACCAAAGTTGCATATATGTCGTTAATATCCTGGAAGGTATGAAAATAAGAGGGGCTCATTTGTTCCTGCTCTGTGGTCTACCCTCTGCCAAATCCCTATGAGTAAAGGAGACCTCTAGTTACCAAGTGTGAGACATTTCTGCCCACCTCTTCTTCCATGCAGACATTCCCATCATTGGCACAAAAAAGAGCTTGACAGATCTGAATTGATGAAATATTTCCCTTTTCATTTTCATTGATCACAGCATCTCAACAAGGTGATTTCAACCACCTCCTTCACTGGTACCCTACCTAGAAGTCCACCACATCCCAATACATCCCATGTCAGCCTGCACACAGGATATCCATCTTTAGGTTGAAAAGTTTCAAGTTCATTCTTGAACTGGCCCTAGATGTCACTGGATTAAACAATGAGAGAAAACATGCCAGTAGATCTCAAAAGACACAAAAAGATGTTTGCTCATTGATGGAATTAAACCATCTATGAATCAAAGCAGAAAAACTTTGAAACAATGCTCTTCTAATAATGCCTGGCATGGAATGAATGAGTCAAGGTTTTGAAATGGATGGTAGCCACCCTGCAGACTGGGGCAGGGATGGAATGTGCTCCCCTCAGCTTGCCACCCAATATAGACTTTTGCAGGTAAACAGGCACTTTCTTGGTGTAGGGTAGCTATTCACATGATTTGTGTGAAGAGTTCTGAGGTACCAGTAGCACGAAGGGAAGAAGGAATTATCGATCTACTGTCCTTGCTGTGTCATGAGGATGACTGAAGCCCTGAAATCTGTGATGATGAGGAAGATAGGGGTTCAATATCTCAGACAGAGAATCCAAGGAAAAGTTCAACAACAACCCCACTGTCCTGGAGAACATTGTTACAAAGCTATAAAAGAGAGCATGTATCTAGGGTCATGGATGCCTGTATTACAGAAACCAGATAAACTAAGAGACTGTAGTAATAGCAAGTCCATCACTGCTGACTTTATTTTCATTTTGTTGACATTTAAAAGAACAACTTCTTCGTGAGTAAATGTTGTCCTTTGTCAAAAATATGATGCAAAGCAAAATAAAATAACTATTAAACTCTACAACATCCCTGTGTCATGCAGAGATTAAGGTTATAAAATAGTTGAAGTTAAAACTGCAACCTTGGTCATAGATTTGGTATTGCTTATATATTTTCTTCTTCACACAACCAACAAGAAAACTGCCCATGAGGTAAGGAAGAAGTGTGATAAATACATACTTCCTTGATTATATTCATTATCCTTTTTAATTTTTTTTAAAAATTTTCAGCTACAGTGCTACAGGATCAGGATCTATGGAAATACAAAATTACCAAGATGGTTATCTGCAATAAAAGAAGTTGGTACAGAAATATGCGTGACAATACAAAAATGAGCCTCCAAAATAACGTTTGCAGAAGAGAGAAATGAGGTTACGTTTAGGACAGAAGATTGATGTCCAGAAATAATAAAGGTGAATAACAAAAAGAAAACCATTTGAGGATTAAAATCAGCTGGGTAACTATGGGATCTTGAGAAAGGAAGGCACCCAGGTGCCCACGCTGTGGGACTGGAGAAGGAGTAGAACCCGCTTATAGAAGCAGAGAAAGTCTAGATCAGGTTACACACATCGATCAACCGCACCCTCAAAGTACCTGCTTTCCACATGAGAAGAAACAGTAACACTATTTTTAGCATGAAGAATATTGCATATGGAAACTCTACCACATTGCACACTGTAGTGAATTTAAAGACACAATGTTGTAATGATATTTTTTAGAATGAATTTAGGTTAAAAATGACTTTAACAACATAAGCAAAATGGCAATTTTACTAGTCCCTAGAAACATAGAGATAAAGACAAAGTGGTTTTGGCCACTTCTATGCAAGGCTATATTCTACAGAAGATGAGGTTTCTATCACTTGAAAACCAGAGTCTGAAAGAACCACCTGGCTCAGGCCTGAAATTCTCGCTGGAGAACATCTATCTGCATCACTGAGTAGAACCGTTATTGTTTAGATGGAAGCCTGTAGGAAAAAACAGAGGGATTCATGACAAGCATGAAACCACAGTCTGACCTTTCTCTAACTCTGCAGGTTGTACCCTGAGACTCCTATCACTGTAGCAAGGTGATTTGGGGAAAGTTAAAATGATTTATTGAAGCTTTTGGTCTTGATGAAGTCCCAAAAGTTCATTTTCGTTTTTGTTTCTTTTGCCGTTGGAGATATATCTTGAAAGAAATTGCTGTGGCTGATAGCGAAGAGGTTACTGCCTATGTTCTCCTCTAGGATTCTGATGGATTCCTGTCTCACATTGAGTCTTTTATCCATTTCGAGTTTATCTTTATGTATGGTGTAAGAGAATGGTCAAGTTTCATTCTTCTACATATAGTTGTCCAATTTTCCCAGCTCCATCTATTGAAGAGACTGTCTTTTTTCCACTGTATGTTTTTTCCTGCTTTGTCAAAGATTATTTCACCATAGAGTTGAGGGTCCATATCTGGGCTCTCTACTCTGTTCCACTGATCTATGTGTCTATTTTTATGCCAGTACCATGCTGTCTTGGTGATCACAACTTTGTAGTAAAGCTTGAAATCAGGTAACGTGATGCTGCCAGTTTTATTTTTGTTTTTCAACATTTCCTTAGTGATTCGGGGTCTCTTCTGATTCCATACAAATTTAAGGAAACAGTCACGAAAACAAAGAGGCAACCCTCAGAATGGGAGAAGATATTTGCAAATGACAGTACAGACAAAAGGCTGATATCCAGGATCTATAAAGAACTTCTCAAACTCAACACACACAAAACAGACAATCATATCAAAAAATGGGCAGAAGATATGAACAGACACTTCTCCAATGAAGATGTACAAATGGCTATCAGACACATGAAAAAATGTTCATCATCTCTAGCCATCAGGGAGATTCAAATGCCCTTCAACGGACGAATGGCTAAGGAAGATGTGGTCCATATACACTATGGAGTATGATGCCTGCATCAGAAAGGACGAATACCCAACTTTTGTACAACATGGACAGGACTGGAAGAGATTATGCTGAGTGAAATAAGTCAAGCAGGGAGTCAATTATCATATGGTTTCAGTTATTTGTGGAGCATAACAAATAGCATGGAGGACATGGGGAGATGGAGAGGAGAAGGGAGTTGGGGGAAATTGAAAGGGGAAGTGAATCATGAGAGACTATGGACTCTGAAAAACAACTTGAAGGTTTTGAAAGGGTGGGGGTGGGAGGTTGGGGGAACCAGGTGGTGGGTATTACAGAGGGCACGCATTGCATGGAGCACTGGGTGTGGTTCAAAAACAAGGAGTTCTGTTACACTGAAAAGAAATTTTAAAAAATGATTTATTGAGTATGATCTTTAATCAAGGAATCCACAAGACTGAAATAACACAAAATGATAGCATGATAACAAAGGGACTGGACATTGTAGTTATTTATGGCTGCATAAGACATGACACCAACATGTAAGAACTTAAATCAGGGGTCACCATTTATTATATCACACACCTGCTATGTATCAAGATGTCAGTGGCTCTGACAGTGGTCACTCGTGATGCTGTAGTCTCAAGGCTGGCCAGGGTCCAGGCATCTGCAGCCCCGAGGGGGCTAAGGACCCACTTTCAATGCTGCTCCCCCACAAGGCTAGCAAAATGCCACTGACTGTGTGCAGGAGGCACACAAATTCCTCTAGTGTGGAATGACACAACAGCAGACTTTCTTCAAGGTGATTGATTAAAGAGAATGCAAGTTGGACACCGCAATGTCTGGTATGGCATATAGGGTTCCCTCATCATGTCTTCGATATATCACTGAATACAGAGGTCAGTCCTATTCATTATGGGTGGGCTGCAGTGGGCTTGGGGCACCAGGAGGAGAGGATTCTTGGGCCGTCTGGTAGGTTGCCCACCACACTGGGTGACATTCCTCCAAAGACACTCACGAAAAGGGATCCCATCTTGCCACACCCACAGTAAACTATTCTAGTAGAAGAGTTCAAAGACATGACTCTGAAGTCACTCTCATGGTAGCTGCCAATAGTCCTCACGCCTTCTTCATCCAGTTCCTCACCCCCTGACGTCTGGTTCCTTCTGGTTTGTTAAGACCCACACTCTGTCAAAGGGGTTTATGACTTTGATGCAACACCATAGGCCCCTGATATCCAAAGGCTGAATCCACAGCCTCCTACCCTCAACGCGGCATCCACACATGACTCGCGTGCCGAGGCGTCTAATTTTCCTGAGGGTCCTCCCACCCTTTCACAGTTTCTCACACAGTAACTTAGGGGTTTCTATTATTCTGTTTTTCCTTGGGATACCCTTGAAATTCCTTCAAGCTCCTTTCTTTAAACTCGAACCTGCCTTCAGTGATTCTCTCTGGGAACAGGTCCATTTCAATGGTCACATCTATTCTCCTGGAGACCTCTATCCAAGTAAAATCAGTATCTTTCCATCTAATGCAAACCTCTGGACCTCAGCGCGGTCCAGGCCCACAAGCCACATTCCTGTTACACACTTCCTATCATGTGTCTCCCAGACTCCCAAAGATCACTGTGTCCCCAACGTGCTCCTCAGCCTCCCCTGCCTGTCAATCAAATACACTTCTGCTCCGCCGGACACGTGACGCCACACCTGACACGTGGGATTTCTAGATGCCTTGGATTTTGGTACTGCCCAACAAGAATCTAGCTTGTAGTTCATTTTAATTCAAAACCCACCAGAAAAGCTCCTTCTCCTTTTCATTTGCATTGATGAAAATGTCTTATCAAGAAGATTCAATGCCCCTCTACTGACCATCCGTCTAAAGATCTGCCCACTTTAATTCCTCTTCCAAAATGGTTCTAGGAATCCGTTTGCTGAGAATCCATGCTTGTTTAGCAGCATAGTCACAAGGTTTTCTAATGTCCCACATCGTCGTCCGGAATATACAGAAACCTAGTGTCAGGATTCCAGTCTGCCCCGGTTACTGAAATCACCTTTCTAAACCTATATCCTAGTCTGTCCCACCTGCATGGGCATCCTCAGCTCCAGAACCTCATCAGCATGCACACTCACCCTCACACTCACCCACTCACACACACACACACACACACACACACACACACCCGTCCACACACATACAGTAAGCCCGTTCCGGTCACCAGAGCCCAGGAGAGACTTGACTCTGTTCGGGTACCTGGGAAAGCCCGGCTCAACTAGGAGAGGCCCAGGAACAGTGAAGTGTTTCTATCTCTGTTAAAAGGCCAATGGCATGCCTGTCTTTTCTGGTTCTAAAGCAACTCCCCTGAACTTTGGGATTTCTCATTTCAAAGGCTTACTGCACTTTGTCATAATTGAAAATGCTTGACTGTTACATCTTCAAATATGTTTTTTTCCATCCCGTCTTTCTTTTTCTCTGGGATTCCTGCTGCATGTGTGTTAGACCTCTTGACATTGTCCCCAAGAGTACATGAGCTTTACTATTATTTTTTTTTTTCAATTTGTTTATTCTTTGTTCTTCAGATTGGATAATTTATATTTACCTAACTTCTGTTTTACTGTTTTCTTCTGGTATCTTTATTCTGCTGGAGGACTCATCTACTGATTTTTTTTTTTTAATTTCAAATACTTGTTTAGTCAGGTATTTTCACTTGATTATGTTTTGTAACTTCTATTTTTCTGCTGGTGTTTTATGAATCTAGTCTTCGTACTTTATTTGATTCCCTATCTTTGAGAATAGTTATAATATCTTCTATAAAATTCTCTGCTAATCCCAACATCTGAGTCATCTTGGAGTTATGTATACATTGATGGATGTTTCCCTGTGTATTTTTACTTTACATGTCTACTGATTTTTTAATTTCATCATAGACATTGTAAAATTGTAAAATTACATCATAGAGACTATGGATTCTGTTATATTCCTCCAGAGAGCATTACTTTTCTTGTATTAACAGACAGTTTTCCCAGCAGAAAACAGATTCGCAATTCTGCCTCCCCTGCACAGGTAGCATCCATTATCTCTCTTGTAAACTTGGCCGAGCTACTCGCATTGTGCCTCACAGGTATGCCGGGTAGTAGTTCCATAGTTTGGGCTGCATTTTCTATGCAGATCTTGACCACACCCTCTGTAGCTCTTTCTGCTCAGGGACGTCTCTCTTAATTTTCCTCTGGACATGAGAGCTCTGAAATCTTTCATCTGATTTTTTAAACTGGTAGTTTTGTCATTTTGTATCCAGTTTCTAGATGTTTCCATAAGTGGCACTAATGGTGGACAGGGAGGGGGAGGAGATCCTTAGGTGAAAAACTGTTTTAAAAAAAAAAGTGACAATATCACTCACAGTCATTTACCTCTTTCAAATGTCACTCCATTCCATTTCTTCCTGATTGTGATCACTCGCCAATGACTTCAGACAACATTTTTTTTTGTATTTTTTCTTATAGTTTATTTTCTGTGTGAAAGGGTTGTCCCACCTGAGATGACCTACCCTTCTGACAGTGGAAAGTCCTTCCCTTGACATGTTTCTTGAGGATCATTTCGGAAGTGAAATGGGAAATCCAGTGCTAGGTTTATTTTATAGTGCAAACAATTTATCAGTTTGGGATGTGGGGTTTATATCCAATGGAGGCAAGAGGAACCACTGAGAGGACATTAATGTTTGGTGTCCAGGTGTCTGTGTTTTATCCCCACCCACGTCCCTCCTCAGCTCCATCCTCCCTGACCGTCCCCAGGGCTTCGCCTGTCTTCTCTCCTGTGATAGATGGTTATTGTGGGATGACGTCGAGAATTGAAAGGCAAGCTGTGTCCACTCTCCTAGTTCACTAGACAGCTTTTAAACAACAGTACATTGTTTATTCCAGGTTTTCACCTGAAGTGGGGAAAAATAATAGAAAAGAAAAAGAAATGTGTTCCTAAGAGCATATCAAAAAGGAAAGGATAAAATTGTGTCACACAGCTTATCCCACCCCTTGTTCACCTCCTTGGCAGGGTGAGTAGCTCGGAGCAAAGGAACTGTGTGTGGGTCTGCACGCCCCATCGCAGATGCACATGGTCCACAGTTCCCGGCCAGGAAAGAGCCAGGAGTGGAGGGGCACGGAGGAGAGTCACGGGATGCGACAAGAACCACAGACTCTCCCCGAGACCAGACAGCACTCCCGGGACCCCTCGTCCACAATCTGTGCCCAGGAGTGGGGAGTTGTGGTTTTCATTGATTCTGTTCTTTGGGGTTGTCTATCCTGCCAGTCTGGGGGTAAAGAAGACTTTAGAAGTAATTTCCCTCTAGTAATTGGACAAAAGAAGCCAGAACTCATTACTTCTTCAAGTCATAGGGAGAGATATGTAACTTTATTTTGTCTGATTATATTAGCCAGTGCAAAATATTTCCATTCATGATATATTTTGTACTACACACATCTGGATTATCTCTCTAGACATTATTATTCATTATCATTGCTTTCTGTTTTCATTCTGAAGATGTAAATCATCAGCAGAGGGACATTGGGCCTATCAGTAAAAATCTGCCTCAGCTTTTCCATAGTAAACCCTCCCTGCAACAGGAACTGCCCTGGTCTCTCTCGGTGTCCCCACGGCCAACAGCCCTGTAAATTTCATTGAAATTCCCCTCTCAGGAGAAAACAAAATTCCCCCCCTCTGTTTATTTCCTTCTTCTTTGGCACATGAGGAGTTAAGCTCCAGGTACCTTCAGGAAGTCAATTAAAAAGGGATAGTGTTAGCTTAATCATAGGTTCTTCCTATCTATTTTTCCAGTAGTTATTTTCAAACTGCTAACTTGAAATCACAGTCCTGTGCTGTCTTCTGAAGTTCACTCAATCAAAAGCCAAGTGCTGAGTAATCAAAGATCTTAAATCACTGGAAGTTCTAACCCTAACCACAAGAGGATTAAAAATCCAGTAGCCAGAACTCAGTTCTTCGATCCAGCAAGTGCCAGTGCATAATGAGAAATCCCTAAAACCCCAGATCACAGCCGTGTCCTTGCCCACCACAGACCTAAGTGGAAAACCTCTTTAATTCCTTAAGAGATCCTATCTGCCTGATGAAAATAGATATTGGCTTCTGTGTAGCCTGATTAGAAGAATGGGAGCGGATTAGCAAAGATGCAAGAGGAAAGCTGAGCCTTGCTCATTTGCATGGCCCTGCCTGACAGGTGAGGTTAACAGAAGGAAGAACGGAGCTTGCTCACAGGCGAGCTGCCCTGAATTAAAGCAAGCCTTTATTTACTCAAGTTATAGAGACATTAAGATCCATTTAGTTTGCCATATCCAATTTTTAAAATCTATTAAGCACTCTGATGCTTACTAATTTTATTTTCTGTAGCAAACAATGATGCTGCTTGAAGAGATGTTTATTTTCATTCAAAACAACCCATCAGCTGGTTGTAACTGAAAGGTAAGTGGTTGTAGCAAAAGTCTCTTCCTACGTGTTGGGATGAATGAAAATTATTCCTGTCTATTTAGAGTATAAATATTTAAAATCCCACATTCTTTAACACTGTGCCATCGCTTACTCATTGCCACATAATGTGTATATACAGTATGCTACAGGACATACACGCATATACCATGTGTCTGCAAAATATATGTACTATATGTACTAGATACAGTGTAGCACAGCGATATTTGATATTAGAGAATCTGCTGAAATGATTGCCTGTTTTGAAAATATCATGTCTTGAATAAGTCTAAATACATTTAGCAGTAGAATTTGAAGCTAAAATTCTCCCCAAACAGTAAACCTTCAGGAACAGCTTAGGTTCTCTTCGAATCTCTTCTGTAGAACTTGAGGTTATATAACTTTGTCACCTCTGGGGCTCCTGTCATTGGCTCCCTTTGGAGAGGTTTTTTAAAATGTGTCAGTTATTTGAATAATATAGTAACGGTGATAATTGTAATCATTATAAAGTGCAAAATAACTTTAAACTAATAACAATGTATCCTCGCTGTAATATCACTTCCTCAACATTAGCATATAAGCAAAACGCCTATACATTTGGGATTTCTTTTTCAACTGTATCATTTTAAACAAAACCAATTTCTTCACCCAGACTGTTAGGTCTAAATTCAGAATATTTCAGTATAATACAAGAATATCATCCTATACGAAGGCTTTGAGATCCAGTACAATCGGGGGCATATCTTTTAAAAAAGTCTTCGTTAATTCAAGATCACAAAGGTTTTTCTCCTGTTTTTGTGAATATACATTGTTACATTTGAATCAGTGACCCATTTAGAATTAGTTTTTGTGGATGATATAAGGTGGGTCGAGAGACTTTTGTTTGGTTTTTGTTTTTATTTTGTTTGTTTGTTTTACCTTATTAATATCTGCATTCATTGGCTGGTGCTGCCATAGAAAATAACAGGCTGAGGAGCTCACACACAGAAATTTATGTTCTCACGGTTCTGGAGGCTGGAAGTCCATGATCAAGTGTCCGCAGGTTTTGTTTCTTCCAGGATCTCTGTCCTTGGCATGCAAACAGCTGTGTCCTTGCTGGGTCTTCACATGCTCAGCCCTTGGTCTGTGTTGTCTGTATCTTGATCACCTCTTCTTATAACGACACTGGTCTCAGGCTCAGGGCCCCCTCACATGACCTCACTTTATCTAATTACCTCTTTTTTTCATAAAAACAATGTATTTATCTATTTATTTGAGAGAGAGAAAGAATGAGTTGAAGAGGGCACAGAGGGAGAGAAAGAAACATATTCCTTGCTGCACACGGAGCCCCACTTGGGGAAGGGGAGGTTGGATCCCAGGACTCTAAGATCATGACCTGAGCTGAAGAAGGCAGACGCTTAACCAACTGAGCCACCCAAGTGCCACCATCTTAATTACCTCTTTAAAGACCTTCTCTCCAAATGCAGTTACATTCTGAGTTGCTGGTATTTGGACTTTGACATAGAAATTGCAGGGGACACAATTCAGCCCAGAACAATATCCATTAGCATCAGCAATATTGGTTGAAAGGCTACCTTTCTCCGTTAAATCCCTGTACACCTTTCCTGAAAATCAGTGCCCACGTACATGTGTTCTTATTTCTGAATTGTCTGTTCTGTTCCCTTGAACTACCAGGCTATATTTACACCCACAAACTAGATAGTATCTGTTCTCCAACTTTCCTTTCCTTTTAAATATTGCTGTGGCTGATTTGTAAATTTCAGAATTCACTTGCAATTTGCACAAAATAGTGTGTTGAATTATTTTTTGGCGTGTTTATTTTATTTTTTTAATTCTGTTATGTTAGTCACTGTACAATACATCATTAGTTTTTGAGCACTGGGTGTGGTGCATAAACAATGAATCTTGGAACACTGGAAAAGAGAAGAAAAGAAAAAAAAAGAAAAGAAAAAGTAAAAAAGAAATCTTTGAGACCGTCAAGTGTGCTGGATTCTTTATTGCAATCACACTGAATCTAAAGATTCTTGTGGAGAGAACTGACATTTTAATAAGACCAATGACATTTGGGCAATATTAAAATCCATAGGGCTCCCCTGTCCATGAGTAAGGTATATCTTTTTTCTAGTTAGGTCTTCCTTAAATTTCTCTCATTATGGTTTGATAGTTTTTGGTATATAGGACTTGCAAATGTACAAATTTTACCCCTAAATATTTCATATTTTACTATGCCATGAATACTATGTTTTTAAGAATTTATTCTTTATTTACGAGAGATACACAGCAAGAGAGGGAACAAAAGCAGGGGGAGTGGGAGAGGGAGAAGCAGGCTCCCCACTGATCAGGGAGCCTAATGTGGGGCACAATCCTAGGACCCTGGGATCATGACCTGAGCCAAAGGCAGACACTAATGACTGAGCCACCTGGGTGCCCCATGAATACTATTTTTAATTTGTTTAATTTCTAATGGTTTGTGGCTAGAATGTAGAAATACAAATGCTTTTTATATATTGTCCTTGTAGGCAATTACCTTGCTAAAATACTTACCACTTGTATTACTTCTTTGTAGAATCTATCAGATTTCTACATTGACAATTCTGATACCTGAGAATATAGATGATTTACTTTTGCTTTGTCAATTCAGATGTCATTTATTTATTTATTTATTTATTTATTCTTTTCTTGTTATTACTGCAGTAGCTGAAACTTTCAGTACAAGCATGAACAGAAGTGGTGAGAATAGGCATTCTTTTCTTATTTCTGGTTATTTCTATAATTAATTATTTCTAGCATTAACTTTCCCAACATGAAGTATAATGCTCACTCTAACACTTCTGTAGATGGCATTTCAAGGTCAGGATATTGCCTTCTCTTTCTAGTTGTGGGGAGTATCTATCTGTAAAGAATATTGAATATCGTCAAATGGTATTTCTGTTTCCATTGAGATGATATGTTTTCTCTTCTTTAACTTTTTGTTTTAAGGTTTTATTTATTTATTTGAGAGAGACATAGCAAGAGAGGGAACATGAGCAGAGGAAGTGGGAGAGGGAGAAGCTTCCCTCTGAGCAGGCAGCCTGATGTGGGGTTGGATCCAAGGACCCTGGGATGATGACCTGAGCCACTCAGGCGCACCTAATCTAACTTTTTTAATATGGTGATTGCACTAATTGATTTTAAATGTTGAAGCACCCTTGCATTCCTGCAATAAATCCCATGGGGTCATGATGAATTATCATTTAAAATGTGTTCATTTGATTTACCAATAATGCATTGCTTTATGTATCAAATTTCATGAGAGATATCAATATGTAGCTTTCCATGTTTACATTGTTTTCAACCACTTTTATAATCAGAGTAGTACTGACTTCTCAAAATGAATCGGGAAATACTTCCTTGTCTTCATTTTTGGGGAAGACTTGCTTTAGATTAGTATTAGAAATACCACATATTTAAGGAAAACTGATATCTGCCAAAGAAGTCATGTTACTCTGAAAATTTCTTCATCTAAAGATTTGTAAGTTAAAATTTAATTTTTCTAATAGGGCTATTTAGTTTATCTATTACATCTGGAGCAAGTTTGGTGGTTTGTGTCTTTCAATAAATGTTTCCATTTTATGTAAGTTGTGAAATTATTAATGGTATAAATTGATTCATGCTAAACATTTATCCTCTATAGATGTTTATTATATTGATTTATTATTTGAAGATATTTTTTAATAAATATGTTTTTTTTTAAATTTAGAGAAAGAGAGAGAGAGAGCAAGCAGGGGTGAGGGGCTGAGTGAGAGAGAGAAAATCTGAAGCAGGCTCCCCAATGAGCATGGAGCCCAGTGAGGGGCTTGATCTCATGCCCCTGAGGTCCTAGCCTCAGCTGAAATCCAGAGTCAGATGTTTAACCGACTGCACCACACAGGCACCCCCTCTATAGATCCTAAATATGCTTTTAATATCTGTAAAAATCTAAAGTGATGTCCTCTCCTAATAATGGTAATTTATGTCTTCTCTCCTTTTTCCAGAAAAATTGGCTATGTCTTACCTCCTACTGAAGTCTGCAGCACTAATCCCTTTTAGCCACCTCCCTTGCTCACCTCTGAGTCCACCTCCACCAGTGAACATCTAGGCATTCACCATCCATTGCTCATTTATTTAATTGGGCAATTGCAGTGTATCCAGAGTAATATCAGAAGTGCTAAACCTCACCCACCCACGGGGAACAATTCTGTCAGCCAGAGTGCAGTGCTCATGTAGCTTCTTTTGCCTTTGGCAGGATCTACTCATTTCCAAATCAACTAGGTCAGTGCTATCTCCCTGACCCAACTCAGTGAAGTTTTTTTTTGTACATTTGTCATAGAGTCGGGTTATTTTGTCACATTCTGTTTTCTAGGATTCCTCAACCCAAGTGATTTGTTATACACTTACATAAATTGGTGTTCACTCTTTGTGAAGATATGATACTTGACGCATACACAGCATCATGCATGTGCCACCGCAATGCCATACAGAATAGTTTCAGTGCCCTACAATATCTCTCCTGTATTTCATTTATTCAGTCTTCACTCTTTTCTTCCCAGTGACAATTAATCTTTTTACTATCTTGGTATGTTTGCCTTTCCCAGAATGTATGTAACTGGAATCAAAGGTTAGAGACTTTTCAGACTGGTTTCTTTCTTTCTTTCACACATTAAAGTGCCTCCTGTGTATTTTCATGGTTCAATAACTCATTTCTTTTTATTACTGAATAACATTTCACAATTTGGTTATCCACCTTATGGAAAGTCATCTTGGTTGCTTCTAGTTTTTGGTGATTATGAATAAAGATGCTACAAGCAGTCACGTGGGAGTCATTGTGTTGGTGTAGATCCCAGACAAATTGGGTAAATACCTATGAGTGTAATTACTGGATCATATGGGAATACTATGTCTAATTTTGTAAGAAACTGCCAAACTGTCTTCCAAAGTCGCTGTATGGTTTTTGTTCCCCCACCAGTCAAGAATGAGGGTTCCAGTGGCTCCACATTCTTGCCAGCAGCTGACATTGTCAAGTCTTGTTTGTTTTGTTTGATTTATGACCATTCTAAATAGGTGTGCAGTGGTGCCTCTGCTATTATTTTTTAATAAGAAATCATGTTTAACATCTTCTCCTATGTGTATTTTCCATCTCTGGGACTTCTTTGGTGAAGTATCTGTTCCGATATTTTGCTCACCTTAAATGTTTTGCCTTTTATTGACTTTGAGAGTTCTCTAAATATTTTGGACACAAATTCTTTATCAGAAGTTTGTTTCACAACCATTTTTTAAATCCATGGCTTGTTGTTTTGTTATTTTTACAGGTTTGTTTGTCTAAGAGTAAACAGAATTTAATAAATTGCAATTTATCAATGTTTTATTTCATGGATTATGCTTTTTATGTTTTATCTAAAATACATTACCAAACTAAGGTCAAAACATTTTCTCCTAAGATGTTTTGTTTTGGAAGTTTTATAGTTTTGCATTTTCAGTGTAGGTCTGTGATCTATTAGGAGTTATTTTTTGTGAAATGTGAAGCTGTGGTAACTACCCTTTCATTTGTGATATTTGTAATTGCATTACCTTTAGATGGTGTGTGGCTGGCCAGGCCAGGATTGAGGTTTATACATTTTTATCATTTTTTATTCTAAGAACAAAGTTTTAATGTCACTTATTTTTTCCTATTATTTTCCAGTTTTCCATTTCAATGATTTCTTCTTCTCTTATTATTCATTTTATGCCATTTTTAAGGCTTAAACTAATCTTCTTTCTCTAGTTTCTCAAAGTGGAAGCTTAGATTATTGATTTTCAATCACTATTACTTATAATTTATGCATTTGATGTTATAAATTTCCCTCCAAGCACTGCTTTTACTGCATCCCACAGATTCTGCTTGTCTTCCGTATCCATTCAATCTATCTATTCTAAAATCCATTTAAAGATGTTTTCTTTAATTCATGTATTCCTTAGTAGTGTGTTGTTTAATTTCCAAGTATTCAGGAATTTTCCATCTATCTTTCTATTATTGACTTCTAGCCTAATATCATTGCATTCTGGGGTCATAATTTGTCTGATTTATGTTGTCTTGAATTTGTTAAAGTATAATTTATTGGCCAAATGTGGCCTATTTTGTGAAGTGTCCTTGAAAGCTTGAGAAAAATATGCATCCTGCTATTTGGGATGAGGTAGTCCAAAAATGTCAATTATACTAGGTTATCGATACTGCTGTTCAAGTCAACTATGTGTCCTCACTGTCTTTTTTTTTTTCCCACTTTATCAATTACTAAAAGAGAGATATTAAAGTCTTCAACTAACAGTAAAGTTACTATTTGTCTGCTCAGTGTGATCTGTTTTTGTCTCACATATCTTGAGACTGTTAGATCTGTACACGTAAGTGTTGTTATACCTTTTTGAAAGCTTGCCCTTTCATTATTGCCTAACACACTCTTTATCCCTGGTCATTTGCCCTGATTTGAGACCTAATTCACTTGGAGTCAACAAAACTCCCTAAACTTTCTTTTGAAATATCCTTAATCCAGGATAGGATAGATAGATTCTAGTAAGTCTTCTTCCATGGAAAGGATTTTTTTTTTTTTTAATGCAGAAACCCTGGGGATTATTCCTTTCTTTCCTGCCAATGTCAAGTGAGGATCTGAGAAAGAAACTAGAAATTCCTGAAAGAGACCTTGAAGGCAAAACTCAAGATGGCAGAGAGGGTGAGGGTGCCCCTCCAAAGACTAGCTTGCCCTCTTTCTTACCAATTTGTTGACATCTCTGTGGAAGTTTTCCTACCAGTTTGCAGCTTCAGCACCGGACACTGCAGGTCAGTGGATCCCAGCTCTGACTCTTGGATTATTCTTCCTCTCCAGATTTCACAGTGGTGGTTTGCCCAGAATTATTTGTTCTATTATGGGCCCAAGAAAAGTAGCTGTATTGACATTTTTTCAACATTTTTTTTTGTTGGTATAAGGACCACTGTGACAACTTCCAAACTCTATGTTTTATAGCTAAAACCACAAATCTATAATAACTTTCTAAATTTATTTTCTGACAATTCCATCTGTCTTAGTCTGGATTAATTTCAGTTGATTGAATGGATTGTTTCTTCCTTCCTTGCATACTGATACCATTCATGTATATATTTTTTAAAGATTTATTTATTTTATTTATTAGAGAGAGAGAGAGAGAACATGCAAGCAGGAGAAGGGTCCAGGGAGAGGGAGAGAATCTCTAGCAGAATCCCTCCTAAGCATGGAGTCCAACATGGGGCTTGACCTCACAACCCCGGAGATCATGACCTGAGCCAAACCCAAAAGCTAGTCACTGAACAAACCCAGCTACCCCTCATTCATGTATATTTCACCTTTTTCAGATACTGGATATTTTTATGTTCTTCTATTTTTTTTTTTTTTAATTTCCTTTTTCCAGGAGGAATTAGATGACTTAGTTCGTCCGGCAACCGACTCTTGATTTTGGCTCGGATCATGATCTTAGGGTCCTGAGACCAGACCCCTTCAAACTCCACACTTGGTGCAAAGTCTGCTGGAGACTTTCTCTCCCTCTACCTCTGCCCCTCCCCCTGCCCCCCGTCTCAAATTTTAAAAAATCCTTTTTTTCCAAATTTCTTGTAAATCCTTGGAATTTTTCGAGGCCTTACTTATAAGATTTGCTGTGACAGCCCAGAACAGTACTGAGTGCAGGGCTATTTTTTCTCTACTATGAAAGCAACATCCCTTTGAAGCTCTTCCGGATGCCCTTTGAGTGATGTGGAAACAGGTAGTAGTCCTCGCCCTGTTTGGCTATCTGGTATTCTTCCTTCCAAACCTGCCGTGTGGTTCTTTCCCTCTCTCTTGTAGCTTCTTCACATGCAGGCATAGGTAAGTCCCTTTTCAATATGTGAGGTGCCGCCTGGAGGTCACCAGACCCCCCCACCCCATGCTCTCTCCTCTCTGAACTCTGATTACAGATCCTAGTGTCTTGTTTTTCCTAGGTGTTCAGGTCCATCTGTTCAACTCAGGATCCACCAGGTTCTTCTGGGTCTCCCTTCCCTGCACCGTGTTCTGAAAACTCTTACCACGTCCCTTTATTTCCAGCCCTCAGGAATCACAGCCTTTGTTGCCTATTGTCTAGTGCCTTAAAAATGGTTGCTTTATATACTTTGTCCACTTGTTTCGGGAGAGGTTAAATCGAGTTACTCCTTCTGGGGTGGAAGCATGCATCCCCATTTGTACGCATTTTTAATCTAATTTTGACTATTACACAAAATTCCCCTTGTAACTTAAGAATAAATGCTAAGGGAGAAGGGATTCTTTTTTTAAAATTTATTTTTTATTTTCAGCATAACAGTATTCATTATTTTTGCACCACACCCAGTGCTCCATGCAATCCGTGCCCTCTCTAATACCCACCATCTGGTACCCCGACCTCCCACCCCCGGAATGGGAGAAGGAATTCTTGTCTGTTTTCTTCCATATTCTTAGCATCTGGGACAGTGGCATTCAGGAAGATTTGCTGAATAAATTTGGTATTTGAGGTTGAGAGAGCTTAGTGATGTCCCAGGATTTCTCTTTAAGGTCAATCACATGAAATAATCAACTTTATACATCTAGCTTCATAATAAGAGGATTACTGTTACTACATATGTAATTTTTAAGAGGCTGAGTCATGACATAGGCACAATTTCACAACCCGGCCTTTTCACTTACTTTATCTTTAAATGTGATCTGCTATCGGGATACCTGCTCGGCACTTACCAGTGTTAGAATCAAAGTTATTTGATGCCATGGACTGAATTGGGTCCCCTACAGATTCAGAGGTTGGAGTCTATTCCCCCTTGTGGTGATGTTAGAGGGTGGGGTCTGTGGAAGTTAACTAAGTCTCCTTGAGGTCAGAGGGTGCGACCTCATGATGGGATTAGCGCCCTTCTAAGAAGAGACCCTGGAGACTTCCTTCCTCTCTCTCGGCTCTGTGAGGGCACTGGAAGCCGGTGGCTGGGAGCCAGGAGGAGGCTCTCACCACAACGTGACCATGCCGGCATTCTGGTCTCGGTTCCAGGCTTCCACAGCTGTGGAATAAATTTCGGTTGTTTCATTTGCACTGTCCACAGTGCTTGGTTATGACAGCCTGAACCGACCAACATACTTTATTTTCACAACACTGTACATTGTGCTGCTAGCGTACAACAATAAGATGGCAGGTCATCTGCATTCTGCCGGTGGGTACAGCCTTCTGCCGGGTTAAGGGAAGGAGCAGCAGGAACAGAGAATTTGCACACTCCTAGGAGTAGCCTCTGCATGGCGTTCTCCGGGCAAAGTGCTTCAGAGGGGAATGTTGGTGCGAAGAAGAACCTGTCTTTCAACCCCGGAGGGTGCAGGATGGCACCGTGCGCTATGTGCACACACGAGCTGAGCTGGGGCAGGCGGGGTGGGTCTCCGCTCCTTAATCCCATGTCCAGCAGCACAGGTAATTCGAGAGGATGAAGTGCGAATGCAGGTGCAGGAGCAGCTGGAGTCCTCCTCGGCGCGGTAGTGAACCTGGTCTCCGTGGACAGCCGCGACCTTGAAACCGCAGGGTTCTTCGGTCCCATCAGCTCCTTCCTCTCGCACTTCCTACACCTGGGAGCACGGACGTGCCGTCCACCGAGTCTCACATGCCTTTCTGTTCTCCTTTCTCTCAAGGCCACTCTTGATTTTCTAAAAATGTCTACAGTTTTCTCTTCTTCCCCATACCTATCCCCCATGAAAGGTTAAAGGCTCTTCAAAAAATTCACAGCTGTGGTGTCTTTAATTTCCAGGTTATAGGCTTTCCAACATGATCATGGACAAATACTCCTTCTACAGATGCTATTAACTATGGATTCATTTACTTGACTGAGAACATGTCCCTGCCAGTATAGGAATTTTTGAAAGCACTTTTGCCCACAAAGCCCTTTATCGAGGACAACAACAGCAACAAAACAGCAAATAAACACCTTCACTTTCAGGGAGAAAGGAATCTAGCCATGAACAGTGCCCCTCCCCAGTTTGAGACCCAAGGCTGGATCTGGACACAAGACCCGAGTCTCCTCTGTGTGACGGAAGTGGCGTGAAGCGACTGTAGCTATGTAGCCTTTGCCTGTGTGTGTGGAGTGGGAAGGAAGGGTTTTTTAGGAAGAATTCCACAGCAAACAAAGCCCACATTACTATCTCAACAAGTCACCCCCCTGAGGGAGTTCCGAAGCCTCTGGTGCCTGGGTAGGCTCGGTGATAGAGGAGCTACAACTGTTGAGTTTCTGGACCTGCATTCACATCCTCTTTTCTTACAGTTTTTAGCATTCTGACAACGTCTCTGTGATGCCCCTACTGAGATACAGGCATGATTAAAACATGTTCTCTACCTTGATGACATTAATTTTATGTGTGTAAGTAGACAGATGGAATCAAATCATCCATAGTGTTAGACCAGCAATGTGGTCCGACTGCTGCTCAATAACTATGCAGCAGAGGGGAGGGCAGGGCAGGAAAGCGTCCAGAAGAGGAGATTTGGGCAAAGTCCCAGTAGATGCTCCAGCTGGAGAAGAAGCTTGCGGGGCTCCCAGGCAGAGGGAGGAGCAGGTACAGGATAACCAAGGTCCGAAACAACCCCGACAGAGAGGTATGATCGATCAGACCTAGATTCTTTTTGGGACACTGACAGTAAACGAGTGTGAAGAGAGAGCTTACAGAACCCGTGACCATTAAACTGGATTCTATTTAGTGGTTCATTGGGTTTCCAAACATTCTTTTTTGTTTTCTTTTTGGTTAAAAAGTAGGGCCCTTTTAAAAAGATTTTATTTTTATTTATTTAGAGCACTTTTAGGCTGACAGCAAAATTAAGAGGAAGGCACAGAGAGATTTTCCAGGTGCTTCCTGCGGCCACATGCACACAACTTCCCCTGCGATCGGCAGCCCCACCAGAGCAGGGCATGTGTTACAGTTGTTGAACCAAAAGCAAGACATCATTACCACCCACAGCGTGTCGTTTCCATGACTCCTCCTTCTTGCTATCGCGCATTACATGGGCTTGGACAACTGTGTAATGAGATGTATTGATCATATCGTATGATGCGGAGGACGTTCCCTGCCTCGAACATCCTCTACTCTGCCTATCATCTCGTCCCCACTCCCCGACCTGGGCAACTGATGATCTTTCTGCTGTCTCCAGAGTTTTGCCTTTTCCAAAACATCATAGAGTTGGAATCACAAAGGATGCAGCCTTCTCCAGATTGGCTTCTTCCCCTTAGCGACATGCATGCAAGCTTCTTCCATGCCTTTTCATGGCTTCACAAGTCATTTCTTTTTAGTGCTGAATAGGATTCCACTGCCTGGAGGGACCAGTTTCTTTATCCATTCACCTACAGAAGATGTTTTGGTGGCTTCCAAGTTTTAGAATCTGTGAAAAAAACTTGCTGTAAATATCTATGTGCACAGTTCTGTGGTTTTGATTCATTTGGGCAAATACCAGGACATGCGGCTGCTGGGCGGTAAGGTTAGAGCCATGCTGGTGAGTGTGCGTGGTCTCTCATGGCTCCGCTTCACTTTTCCTGGTGACACGTGCGAGGGGGCATCTTTTCTCATGCTCACTTGCCGTCCATCTTTCTCCTTTGGTGAGGTAGCTGCTAAGACCTTTAGCTCATTTTCTGACTGGGCTATTTGTGTTCCTACTATTGAATTTTCAGAGTTCTTTGTACATTCCAGAGAACAATCCTTTGTCAGAAGTGTCTTTCACAGACATCATGTCCCTGTTGCTGGCATGTTTTTCATTCTCTCGACATTCTCTTTCACAGAGCAGAATGTTGTTGTGTTTTTGTTTTTGTTTTTGTTTTAATTTTAGTTAAGCCCAGTTTATCCATTATTTCTTTCATGGGTTATGTCTTTGATGTTCTGTCTCAAATGGCATCACCGTTCCCAGTGTAATCTGGGTCTCACCTTTGAGAGGAAACAGGAGGGTATTAGTAATTTCTCCAGGACTATGAGCCTGATCTAGATGTTAGGATCCCAGAGTTTGCGACCAGGCTGCAAGTTCTTCACATAGAAGGTCTTTAAGTAGCAAGTCCTTGAGCACATACAGATCCGTGCCATGTTGCATGCTTGTATGCAATGTAGCACACAGTTAATGCCTCACATTGACTCATTACCAGGATGCCTGGCCCACAAAGAACCACAAACAGGCCCGAGGATGTGAAATGGCTCCCCTGACAGCATCGGCAAACATTGCTTGCAAGCATGGGTTAGTGCCACAGAGCGAGTGGATCATACAAATTTAATTCTTTACTTGATTCTAGGGTAATTTCCCCATCAGCAGCAGAAGGTGTAGAAAGAAAACCTCTCGCTCAACAGTCCATGCTCCTCTTGTCTTGGTATTGATATTAATGCCAACAAAATTAGTAATTTGACAATTAGTTCCCCACTTACCTGAGAAGACATGAAAGGGAGAAAGAAAGTATTTTAACTGGATTATAATGTGGCTCTGACAAGTCAGGATCCTGTCATGTTATAGCCTCCCAACGTTAACATTTTCATGTCTGCTTGGCAGGTTATTAAAATAAATGAGGGTGCACTGGGCTGCCGCTGTGCTTGCCTCTAATGGGAGTTGAGGAATTTGCAAGCCACCGATGTAAATTGACCGATCTCAGAGACTGAAAGGATTTGGCTAAAGTGGACAATTAGGATCATTTCTGCACAGCTGAGTGAAATATTCCTTGTTATTTTAATAATTCAGGCCCAGGGTAATTTTCGGAGGCTGGGTTTGTCAAGATAATGTGCCTGTGCTTGTCTGCGTGTCATTTCTAACTCAATCCCACATGTTACAGGTGCAGCCTAGCTTACAAAACAGGAAATCATTCACTGGAGAATTTGCATATGGAATACAGATACACCGCATTTAGGGGAAGCGGACCAGGAGATTGACAGGGAGCCGTGGTGTGAATGCCTCACCATGGCGCAAGTCTGAGGGCTGATAGGGGCCGTACTGCTTTGTTGATGCAATTACGAGTGTTCTCAGACAATATACATATGCAAGTGTGGACCGTGTACAGCGTCATTCACCTCATGTAACCTGCAATGTTTGGGTTAAGAAGCGTGTGAAGGCTGGGTCCTCCTTTGCTGAAGATGCAAAGATTTGCCTTTGGCTCGATTTTAGCACACAGACTGATAGAATAATAGCTTTAACTTCTTGATAGCAAAACACATTTAGAGAATTATACATGAGATCAAGATAGACAAATTCTGATGCCCGAGAGTTCATCAGTGCATTTCTGCAAGCAGGAGCTTGTTTGACCAGATGATGGGGTCCCCACAGATTAACACTTCACTTGTGATTACAATGATTGGTATAAAAACTAGAAGTGACCTCTTCTGTGTGTAGGCTTGGTGCTACAAGGAGACAGTCACGTTAATTTGAAATCAAGAAGCTATTAAAATAAAATTCCGATTGAAAATCTACCTTGTGCCAGCCCTGCTGGGGGCCCTATCATCTGTGTGCACTGAATGGACTCGGCTCAGGAAAGTCCTCACCATAACCTACCCACCCCCACCCCTGCCACACACACAGCTTCATCAGAACAGCTCTGCTTCTATCTCGTTTATTTTTTCAGACCTCCACGCAGTAATTTTAAAGATAGAATTTACAAAAGAATATTGGCATCGAAAACAAAAGTATTAAAGCCAGTGTTTCTGGAAAAAGAGAGACTTGGCCAAGTAAGTGAACCTAGCAAGAGAACAGAGCCAGCGTTATTAGCTGACCATTCACTAGCATGGATTTCTCCAGCACAATCATATGGCTCTGTGTCTGCCTAATGGGGATCATCAGTAAACTTGGAAGGGTGTGTGGGAATAGGACTTGATATCTTATAAAGTGGAAATACCTGTAACAAGTGGGTTAGGACAAATAAATAAGTGTTGGATAAAAATCCCAAACTTTCATCTATTTCAATGTCGTTACAGCATCAGTGCCTTTTGCCCCTGAACTCTGATGGAAGATGGTGTTGTGTGTCAGAGAGCTCAGACATTACTCCCCAGCCGACCCCAGTCCCACCTGCTTTGGACCTGATACATTTAAGCTCTCAGGTTTTTTTTTTTTTTTTTTTTCTTGAGCCACTCGGAATGAAGGGTTTGTGTGTTGAAATGCTGAGGAGACCCCCTCCCTGTGGGGCTCACCACCCATCACAGCTCAGCAGAGCTGCTGAAGCTGGAAGAGAAACCATGTTTCCAAATAGTCCTGTTTGTAAATTCTCTCCAGTATGCTCTTTGTAACCCAGTGTCTGAACTATGGGAGAGACCCTTCTTCCTTGGAATTCTAGGCCAACAATTGGGAAACTACACCAGCTGAATCATGAACAAACAAACCAGGCACAAAGGCGACCCAGAACAAACCTGACCTCTCCATGTGTCCCCCTGCCCCAGGAGAAGAGTAGCCCAGCCTCGTAGCCCCCAGTGGCTGCCTCGCCCCAGACAACTGAGTACCGCATAGTTTAGCACCTTGCTACAGGATATGCCAGTTTCTGGGTGAGTCGGGTAATGTCAATAACTTAATGAATGAGCTTTTAATAGAATAAAATCTTGTTTCTCGTTCAGAACCTGGGCAGCTTGAGCGCGCTTCCTGGGTAACCGCTATAGCGTAGGACATCGCATCAGCTGCTCGGGTCTAGGCCCCAAGACGGCACAAACCTCCCACAGCCCACTGGCACAGGGTCCCATGGCCCTAAACTGAAAAGGCATCAGAGAAATAAAGCGTCCATGCCGGTCCAGGAGGCCAGTGACCAGCTCGCTGGTCTTGGCCACACAGGCCTGCAAAGTGAAAACGGTGACGTTTCTAAACGGAGACAAGAAGGCAAAGCGATGCATTAAAGGGTGTGTGATGCAGGCGGACTACAACGGCGACTCCTGCCAGGTGCTGCATGCAGACCATCGCAGAAGGGCCAATGAGAGGCACCTCCCAGGACAGTTTGGAGGCAGCATCATTTAAAAAGCAGACATTTAAAAAAGAGCTTTGGAATTTTAAGGATTTATTTTGATCCTTCCTTCCCATGGCTTCCTCACCAGCCCGACAAGGACGTTCCTCCTCACAATGACCTTCTTGCTGCTCAGTTTCCATGACTTTTCTCCCCACCTGCATGGGACCGGGCATGCCAGCTCCCTCACTTTGTTGTGTCTTTGGGTCACCCACAGTCCCTAGCTTCTGGTGAGACCAGAAGAGTCCTAGACATCCAGGACTAGAGTGTGTTAGCTCAGAGCATTTGGCTGTAGCAGGTGATCAATAAGTGAGTCAAAGTGAGTCGCCATTGATTAGCAAGAGTTTTACACTCAACTTTAAACTTGGCCAACGACGACACGGACAAGGGGGCCACTGGAGCTAAGTATTCTTTGCAGACTCCTCAGGATGGAACAAAATTACCACAATTATAGGGAATCAATTCTGTGACTATTATGTTATGACTGTTCGATTACACACGTTCCCACTGGGAAATCTTCTCTTTTTAATTTGACTGAGAGAAGCAAATATCACTTCTGATTTGAAAATCCATAATAAATTGGAGACATCAGCTGTCAATGCTAACATATCTAGGAAGAAGGTCTGGCATTTCAATGAGAAGAAGGAAATTAAAGAACCGGTCCATGATCAGGAATCACTTTAGAACCTAATTGAATCATCTTTCATTGGCCTCATTTTGTCTCTGGTGTCCCAGAAAAGACATCAGCTGATGGCTGAGAAGTGCACTACAATACACAAAAGAATCTGTGTGTGTGCAGACATACTTGAGTCAAGGCCTAGTGCCTCCTTCTGGGTACCATCGCTTGCTTCCACCGACGCTCACTGAGGCATAGGTACCTAACACTCGGGAGACTCAACGTCGTGATGGTGTGTGTCTTTGTTTTACCAGCCATTGCAAAATACATTCTATGCTGGCAAAGTCAAGTCTTGCAACCTTACAGAAATTGCAAAAACTAAACCTGAAGTATGTTTTAAATTTTTCTTGGATGAAAATCCTAATCTGGTCTCTAATAGCAACTTTGAATGCATTAGGCAATCCAATCCCTACGTCTCTTACAAGCTGCATTTGACATTTGTGGAGACTTACCCACCATTCAGCTAAGCAGGTTTTTCCTTTCCACCCCACACTGACAGAAATGTAGGGAAAACATCACAGGCAACCATGGCTTAGGGGTGGAAGTCCCTGTTAATCAGTTTTCTCCTCTCGTCTCAGTTTGCGATCTTCACTTGGTGTTGATTTAAGGGAGGAAACTTGGTATTCAAGGCAAATACTTATCAAAACACAATTTATTCAGAACAGCTTTCAAATGCAGGTTCAGAATATTTGCCTGAATAATCACTCGAGCGAAAATATGGGGGAGCTCAATTTTTTTCTCCACTGATTACTAATTCAGTGCTGGTATTTGAATGTACATTTTAACTAAGATTGTATCTGCTATGTTTTAGTTGCTCATCTAGATTCTTGTGCATTATGTAGCTTATTTAAAACGTAGCCTTTTTAGGTTGTAAAGCATCGTCCCCACCCGTCTGGCCCTGATAGTCAGCCTCACAGCACCTTTCAGCTGCTTTCCATATTGGAGCTGTTCAAAGGCACTCGCTGTAAACACTCACATTCAGTTTAACCCTCTGAAGCCAGGACAGGAAACTACAAATGAAACAATTTATCTGATTCCTCAGTTATGCTGGGTTACATTTAATAAAAGTATAGACTGGAGCATGCGGTTGAGATATATCCCCCTCTCAATTTTCAATTTCTTAAAAATACCAATTGTTCTAATGTACTTTTCCTTCCATGTACAGCATTTGAGCGCGGGGGGTGGGGGGCTGTGGTCATGGGAGTGCAAAGGCACAGAGAAGCCTCATTTCTGCACCCAAGTGGCCCATATGCACACTGAAATGATAACAATTACAAGGAAAGGGATGTCTACTCTCTGACAAGAGCTCAAGTGCTTCTTGAAGATGGCATCGAATCTCATTCTGCCCAACATGCAGGATTTAGATGGGAAGGAGCTCAGGGTGCATCGGGGACAGGAGCCTGCAGGCCGTGTTTGGGGAATCTCAGATAATATGGCCCAAACTAAAAATGGAATTAGTAAAGGTGAGTGGGTGTCATTTTGGGAAATTTAAGTTGAGCAATAACATGAAGAGTATTGATGACCAGGATAAGGGTTTTAGAACCCTCTGGTGGGCAGTAAGTTCTCATCGCCCATTAATTGCCTGGGCTGTAAGATAAAGCACAGAAAGAACCCGGGCGACATGGAAACAGTCATATTATCAAAGCTATCTTCACTAATTTTGTAAACACCATTTATTTATTTATTTTAGAGAGAGAGAACATGAGCAGGTGGAGGGGCTGAGGGAGAGGGAGAGAGGCAGGATCTATTCAGAGCGTGGAGCCAGTTGTGGGGCTCAGTCCCACAACCCTGAGATCAGGACATGAGCTGAAATCATGAGTCAAACGCTCAACCAACCGAGCCACACAGGGGCCCCAAGACTACCTTTATTATCAATGGAGTCAGCATTTCCTGCACTCTGGGGAAAATGCCAAAATGGGAAAATGAGTCAACAGAGAGACAGAGCCTTCAGGCCATGGACATAGGGGCTGGGCTTCAGAGGACAAAAGAGGTCAGAAGCCAGAGCTTCTGGCTTTGGACACATTTCCTGTGTGTCTATGCCGAGTGCGTACACATTCTGGCACAGCATCCACTATCCCAACTACCCAAGGAGAAGCATGCTTCTTCCTCTTTGTGGGAGGTGGTAAGCAAGACCCCATGGTTTTTTGTAGAAGTGTGAGAATGTTACTCTGTCTGCCTTTGTCATCGCCTCTCTTTACAGAAACCCATCGTCTCCAGAATAAACTGGAGCATAACAAATAGCATGGAGGACAAGGGGAGTTAGAGAGGAGAAGGGAGTTTGGGGAAAATGAAAGGGGAGGTGAACCATGAGAGACTATGGACTCTGAAAAACAATCTGAGGGGTTCGAAGTGGCGGGGGGGTGGGAGGTTGGGGTACCAGGTGGTGGGTATTAGAGAGGGCACGGATTGCATGGAGCACTGGATGTGGTGCAAAAATAATGAATACTGTTATGCTGAAAATAAATAATTTAATTAAAAAAAAAGAATAAACTGGAAACCTATACATCCTGGGTCACCTCTTCTTGCACATGGAGAGTAAAGATAAATGAACAGAGAAGTCTCTGTTTACCCCAGAGAATTTTCCATCTGTACAGAGAGCACCAAGCTCACATAGCCTGGCCAGTTCTCTGCCCCGAGAAGACCAGTGCGGGCGTTTCTCCTTCCATTAGCCCAGCCAGTGAATGCTAATATTGGAATAGGTAATTTGGTAACAGAATAATTCTGAAGTGAGAAGGAGAGAGTAAGAAAAAAGATAACTTTAAAAAAATTACTTTTAAAATACTAACAAGACTGTCTGTATCACCAGCCATCAGGGGAAAGATCAACCAATACATCAAAACCTCCAAGATACGGATGCTTCAGAAATGTCACCTCCTTCATGCAAACCCTGTCTTGTCAACTGGTCAGAAGGTTTCAGTGTTTAAACAACCTCGCAGCTAATCTGACATTGATATAAAACTTGCCATTTACATGAAAATGCCACCCTCACCCAGGACCTGATGTGGCTTTGCTGTGAGGGGAACAGCCTGAAGCTTCTTGTGGATATGGAAAAGGAAGCATGCAGTGCATTTTATTTCAAACAGCTATAAAATACAGAGTGAGCTGGTGGCGAGGGTTACGATGCTAATATGTGACCAAACAGATCGACGTTAATGGAGCCAATCGTCAGAGGGCCAGGAAGTGTCAAATAAGGGCCTTTGAGCAAAGAAAATGTAGTTTGACCACATTGATCCAGTGACTGCTAATGAACACAAAATACAAGTCGATTGGCCCCTTTGTTAATCCATTAGCAGAGGAGAGATCTATTCAGAAGTGGGGAGGAGTTCGGCTCCACTGTGTGTAACAGTCGAATCTGAGTCTTTATTCTTCTTGAGGATTTTTTGCTCATCAAGCCCATGGGCGCCAAGGATGTGGTCTTTATTAAACTGGAAGGTGGTGGTCCAGTCAGTTAAGTTTCTAACTTGCTTTTGGCTCAGGTCATGATCTCAGGGTCGTAGGGTCAAGCCCCCTGTGTGGCTCTGCATTCAGCAGGGCGTCTGCTTGAGATTCTCCCTGTCCCTTTGGCCCTCTTCCTGTTTGTGTTCTAGGCAAATAAATAAATCATAACTAAATGCATAAAAAAGATCTTTAAGATTTTATTTATTTGAGAGAGAGAGTGGGTGGAAGAAAGAGCATGAGCAGGGGGAGCAGCGAAGGGAGAGGGAGAAGCAGGGAGCCCGATGCGGGGCTCGTCCAGGGACTCTGTGGATCCTGACCTGAGCCAAAGGCAGATAATTAACTGACTGAGCCACCCAGGTGTTCCAATAAATAAGATCTTTTTAAAATTAATTTAAAAACCAGCTTTTAGTTTCATTGATACGTTCTACTGTATCTCTGGTTTCTGCTTCATTGATCTCAACTCTAATCTTGATGATTTCCCTTCTTATGTGTGGAGTGGGTTTGATTTGTTGTTGATTCTCCAGTTCTTTAAGGTGTAGAGACAGCTGCTGTGTTCTGGATTTTTCTTTTTTTTCCCCCTTTTAAATTTTTTATTATTAAATTGATTTATTTATTTTCAGAAAAACAGTATTCATTATTTTTTCACCACACCCAGTGCTCCATGCAATCTGTGCCCTCTATAATACCCACCACCTGGTACCCCAACCTCCCACACCCCACCCCCTTCAAACCTCTCAGATTGTTTTTCAGTTTTTTTGAGGGAGGCTTGGAAGGTTGATATCCAGGATCTATAATGAACTCCTCAAACTCAACACGCACAAAAGAGACAATCATATCAAAAAAGATATGGACAGACACTTCTCCAATCAAGACATACAAATGGCTAGCAGACATATGAAAAACTGTTCATCATCACTAGCCATCAGGGAGATTCAAATTAAAACCACATTGAGATACCACCTTACACCACTTAGAATGGCCAAAATTAGCAAGACAAGAAACAACATGTGTTGGAGAGGATGTGGAGAAAGGGGAACCCTCTTACGCTGTTGGTGGGAATGCAAGTTGGTGCAGCCTCTTTGGAGAACAGTGTGGAGATTCCTCAAGAAATTAAAAATAGAGCTTCCCTATGACACTGCAATTGCACTACTGGGTATTTACCCCAAAGATACAGATGTCGTGAAAAGAAGGGCCATCTGTACCCCAATGTTTATAGCAGCAATGGCCACGGTCGCCAAACTATGGAAAGAACCAAGATGCCCTTCAACGGACGAATGGATAAGGAAGATGTGGTCCATATACACTATGGAATATTATGCCTCCATCAGAAAGGACGAATACCCAACTTTTGTAGCAACATGGACGGGACTGGAAGAGATGATGCTGAGTGAAATAAGTGAAGCAGAGAAAGTCAATTATCATATGGTCTCACTTATTTGTGGAGCATAACAAATAGCATGGAGGACATGGGGAGATGGAGAGGAGAAGGGAGTTGGGGGAAATTGGAAGGGGAGGTGAACCATGAGAGACTGTGGACTCTGAGGAACAATCTGAGGGGTTTGAAGGGGCGGGGGGTGGGAGGTTGAGGTACCAGGTGGTGGGTATCATAGAGGGCACGGATTGCATGGAGCACTGGCTGTGGTGCAAAAATAATGAATACTGTTATGCTGAAAATAAATATAAAATAAAATAAAATAAAATAAAAATAAAATAATTTAAAAAATAATAAAGTGGAAAATAAGAGAGAAAGGAGGACTGACTATAAGAAAGGGGTTGACAGGAGCCCCCAGCAGCTTACCACCGACTGCGGGAAATGTGCTGGGTACCAGATGTCAGGGCCAGACTGGCTCCAAGGGCACATTCTGCTGAACAAGCTTCCAGAATGGAGTCACAGGTGAAGCCTGATTTGGGCACAGAGGGTTAAAAAATATATTAAAAAATGTATATAGTCTAGTCATTGTCACCATATAGGAGTTTTTGTGACCCCTTAAGTGTTTATAATAGTAATCTTCCAGCTATCTTTTCAATAATCTCTGACTCTTTCTCAATTTATCCAGAAGCATTCCTATGGCCTCCAGAATATAACCAGACTATTAGGACATAAGTGTAGAGGTCACACAGGTGATGCTGTTTTATTTTTCTTCTTTCAGACATGCCGCTGGAGAATCCAAAGAGATGAGCCCCAGCGGCATAGGAGGGGGTGAATGCAAGACACATAAGATCAAGGCACACCCTGAGTGGGTCCAGATAGAGCACAACCCTAAGAGACAGGTCAGCTGATCCAAGAGAGAGCATCCGTAAGCCCTGAGACTGTGGATCACAACAGGAACTTTGTATCTCCAACAGAATCAGATAAAAACACTCAATGCTCAGAATAGGTGGAGCTTGCAGGGCTGGGGTGACCCTTTTCTCCCATCTCTGAGACCTCTCATTCCAACAACGCCTCCAAGGAAAGCCTCTGAGCAGCCAGACAGGGTTGCTCATAAGGTCAGGAGAGAAATGGGGGCCACCACTGCAGACTCAAGTTTATTGCCCTTTACTGTCTCCAGCTTCACAAGATTCAGTCCTCACACTGGTCCACTGCATGGGGGACATCATACAGACTGGACAGTGAGCAGGAGCTTCTTATTGCAAAAAAGAAGCACCATGTATGTCAAACTGCTGTGGGTTCTGAAGACAATGTGTTCCACACCCAGGAGTGCTGATGTGAGCCATATGGTGGATGACATAGAAGGCTGATTGCTCTGAATGATGCCAGATCAAAACTGGTGTCTTTAGAAGGTCAGGCTCTAGTCCAAACAGCCCTTCCATTTAGACCCTATGATACATTAGACACTATAGGTTGGAGGCATCGGCAGTGGGGAAAGGTGCAGGTGATTTTTATGGAAAGCCCCAGTGGGAGAATGACAACATATGACCTTCAGATTCTGGAGCCATAACATCTGCACCGGAGAATTAAATGCATCTTGAGAGAGTTCTTAGTATATTAGTGGGCTCTGGTAGATGGAATACCTGACCATGTGGCAGAAATAGACTGTGAATCCAGATTATGCCTTACAAGCAGGACTTTGTTACCCCTACCACATCACAAATCTATATGGATATCCTAACAGTTTGTTGTAAGATGTGAATATAACGCCAAGAATGAAGCAAGCAGGACCAGAAGGCATGCGTGTGTTTCATGACCAGATGATTTAGAACCAGTGGCCACCTACTGCCATAGTTGCCGGAACACCCTTACCCTAGTGTCTTCCTATAACTCTATAGTGGTCCTGTATGACCAGCTGAAGGATGGGGTAGCTTAGGATATGTATGCAAGCTGAAGATGAATGGCAGCCACAACACTGACACACTGGGATGCCCAAAATAGACATCAGAGGAAAAAAAAAAATCTTTCTAATGGGCAGAACTGACTTTGAGTGGAAGGATATTAGAGCAATTTGAGAGTGTATACTTACTTCTGAACTGTTAGCAGTAGCCTGGCACTTGGTTGAGGACCTGAGGTTGGGGAGTATTGGAATATAATAAGCAAAGAGCTCTGATTAAGGCAAATGGATGTATCCATATGCAGGAGTGAGCATGATATGTGAAGATATTTGCATTGCATGCTAATGCCCAGCAGAAGGCATCTATTGTGGAAGAAGCATTGAACATACAAGTAGACAAAATAACTCAGCAGTCAATATTTATCAGCCATCATCATTAACCAACACAGAATTTGCAAAATAGCATAAGAATAGACTTCATGATTATAGAGATGGAGGTTAAGCACTTACCAAAGCTGCTTTACCTACTGACTATTCAACATGCAAGGCACAAAGACCAACAGTGACCCTCCTCCCCCAGTATGGCACTGTTCCTTGAGGAGAGCAACCAGCCATGATACGGTCTGGCAAAGAGACTCCACCAGACCTCTTCCATTCTATAATGGCCAGTGGTTTATCTTGACAAAAATAAAGGTGTAAATGTTTGTCTTTCTAGCCAGAAAATCCTCTGGCTAGAGATTAGCCCCAAACTCCAAGGAATTATGGATTGTCTAATCCCATACACACAGAATCTCATTTAAAAAACAAAAACAAAAACAAACGAACAAACAAACAAACAAACAAAAAAACACTTCATAGCATGGAGGTATGGAGAAGGGCCATGGACCACAGAACCTAGTGGTTGTTTCATGCTCTGAACCTCTTAGGGGCAGCCCGCCTTGGGACGTTCTGGAATAGCGCTGTCTGTTTCTTGCCCCTTGCTATCGTTACATACTATGCTATGGAAGGCCACTTGCTGGACAAGGGGGTGATCACTATATCGAAGAATGGGTATACACTTCTTTGTTCTTCATTATTGAGAAAAATTATTTAATCATCTTCTCTTCTTGGTCTATGGGAAAATAAAATATAATATGGTAGAGGCAGGGTGATGAAGTCAAATGTGTCCTCTGGAAGATGGGTTCTGAAACTGACCATGCACCAAGATCATCAGGAGGACTTGTTTGGATCCAACCCTGAGTTCCTCATCTAGTAAGTCTGGGGTAGGGTTCAATAATTTGCATTTATAACACATGCCCAGGTGGCACTGCTGCTGCTGATGTAATCTGGAGACCACCCTTTGAGAATCACTGTTCTGAGAGGTGTTGTAGAGATATCTGCCTGGCTCACCTTAATGCATGGGAATAGACCCTCCCAGTGTCACCTATGTCTGTGTCATCTAACTCCCCTCCCATCCCAGAGGAGAGCCATCCAGGGTGCACATCTGGCACATGCTGTCTGATCGGTTGTTCTCCCAGGAATGTGAATTTAAAAAGGAAGAGGGGCAAGACTGGGAGTTGTCTAAAAGAAACACAGTGATATCAAGTGCTCTAATGACAGGACCCCAAACTTCAGCTGCAGAGATCCCAGATCTACCCTGGTTCTATTCCAAGTCTAGGTGTTTTTGTTGAATAGAACTGGCCACACGTAAAATTCACTTTATTGCAAAACAGAAATGTTCAGTCTTCAGTAATAGGATTGGAACTGAGATTATTTAGCACAGACATTGGGAAGATAGACAATGAGACAATGACCACGTTCTCACAACCAAAAGGGAGGCAGAATAAAGAACACAGTTGCAACTAATATATAGAAAGGAGAGAAAAAGACTGAACCTGTACTGATCAGGCCCTACTCACCATTGCCTTACTTAGAGATTTTGTTTCATATATTGGTTAGGGACACCAACTGCCCCCTTTCTCCCAGAACTGATGGGTTTCTCTGAACACCGGACACTCCGTGGTAAAACCAGGAGAGGAAAGTAAATCGAAAGAGTCACTCACAATACTCATGGCATTGATATTAAGGTAATGCCATCTGGAACACGTGGCTGGCTCAGTCACTAGGGCATGTGACTCTTTATCTTGGGGTTGTGAGTTCAGTCCCCACATTTAGTGTAGGGTGTACTTAAAAAAAAAAAAAGATAATGCCATCAAGTTGAGAAAAGTTGCATGCAGACTTCTACTTACCAATAATGTACTGTGTAATTTGGCCCCAAACTTTCTGCTGAAGATAAATGAAAAACTATACAACATAACAAAGAAAACTCCCTTTAAAATGAGCAAATATATAATAAAGTAATAATATATCATTGGGCCAATGTTGGGTGGTGTTCTTCAGGGACAGATCCTAAAATAAGGAATCATGTGTAAGGGATTTATTAAGGAATTTCTGTCTGAAACAACAGTGAGAGAGCATGGAAGTCAGAGACAGAACGAGGAGAGCCAAATGAGAGGGTCCTTTTGGAATTCAGCCTAAACTTTCAGGGAGCTCTAAGGTGCAGCTTATGCCTCTGAGTTTATCTATTCTTGAACCAAGTACATGTGCTCTTATACTCCCTCACCAGGGTCGATATTTAACAGCCATATTTAACATATTTAACAAAGCCCATATTTAACAGTCAGACATTTTGGCTCCTGAAATTAAAGGTGAATTTGCCCAGTGACCCTAGTTATATCTCCCAAGAGAATCCCAGGTAAATATCATTACAAGTAAAGCTCACAGAAATCTAAAAATAGGCACATAGAGCAGTGACACTAGTGGGGCAACATGGCCAGGGAGTTTGAACATATGTCAACAGAAACTTCCCAAACTGAAATGCAAAGAGAAAAAATAATGAGACAAATAGGAAAGAATATCCAAGAATATTGTGGCAATTATGAAAAGAATATGACATGCCTAATGACAATACCAGACAGAGAAAAAGAGAGACAGTGCAGAAGTAATGTCGGCACTAATAATAGCTGAAGAGTATCCAAAATTAACGACAGACACAAGGTCACAGGCCCAGGAAATTCAGAGAACACCAAACAGAATAAACACTCAAAAAAACTACAGTTAGGTATATTCAAAATGGGGGAAAAAAAAGAAAGAAAGAAATAAAGAGAAAATCTTGAAAGAAGCCAGAGGAAAGAAATGCCTTAGGGAACAAAAATAAGATTACTCGAGACCTCTTGGAAGTCATGCAAGGAATAAGATAGTACAGTGAAATGTTCGAAGTGTTTAAAATGTTAAATGAAAAAATCCAACCATCTAGAATTCTGCATTCAGTAAAATGACCATTCAAAACTAAAGGAGAAATAAACAGTTTCTCAAATATGCAGAAAAGGGATTGTGGAGCCAATAGACATATTTTGTAAGAAATGTTAAAACTTGATCAGAGAGAGGTCTTTAGGCCAGTAATTCATATCTCCACAAAGAAAGGATGTTCACCAAGAAAGTAATAAATGAATGCAAAATAAAATACTTTATTTTTGTATTCTTAATATAACACATATTTGTTCAAAGCAATAACTGAAAGTGTACGGGTAACAATAGCACATGGATAAGTGTAATACATGACAACATTAGTTCCTTATAACATGGAGAAGGAGGAATTTTGAATATTCATTTATAAGTTACCTGTGAACCAAAGTGTTGTTTGAAAGGAGACTTAGATATAAATGGGTATTGTAAAATCTGAAGCAATCACTAAAAGTTCTGGTGGTTAAACAATGAACATCTTAGTAACATGTGGGTCAAATAATAAGTCTCAAGACTTTCAGCATATCTGATCTAAATAGAAAATAAAAGGCAACTCACCAAAATGTATGAGATGTAGTGAAAGCATTATTTAGAGGACAATTTGTAGCATTACATGATTATATTAGGGGAAAATGCATAAAATAAAGAATGCAGTCTTCCATCTTAGTAAACCCAAGGAAGAAGAATAATTTAAATCTAAAGCAAGCAGAAGAAAGAAAAAATAAAAAAAAAATTGAGATAAATGAAATTGTAAATAGGAAAATAGGGCAATTCAATGGAACCAAAACTGGTTTTGAAATGAACTGATGACATTCTAGCCAGAATAACAAAGGAAACAAGAGGTGAATACTTCATTAACATCAAAATTAAAGAGGGATCATCACTACTGATCCAATGGATGGTAAAGTAATAGTAAATTAATATTAGAAAAGTCTATACCACAAGTTTAATAATATAGATAATTTAGGTAATTAATTACAAGACATAAATCACAAAAACTCACACAGGAGAAACTGATAACATCAAAAGTCATTTCTCTATTAAAGAAAGTGATCAATACTTAATAACACTCCTAAAAAACAATAAAAAAAAGAAAGCACCAAACCTTGAAAATTTCACTTGTGAGTACCATTAAATTTAAGGTAGAAATCGTACAAATTCTCAAAAATTCCATCCAAAAACAAGGACAAAGAAGACAATTCACAGCTCATTATATGAGGGCACCATTACTCTATCACCAAAACCATGTAAAGAGTTATAAAAAGAAAACTGCAGACCAATACTTCTAATAGATACAAAATATTAGCAAATTTGTTAAAAAAAAAAAAAGAAAGAAAGAGAAAGTGCAGTATGACAAAGAAGGACTTATTTCAGGTCTCCAAGGCCAGCTCAACATTTCAAAGTCAACCATTATAATATAGCAGCAGGGTGAGAAAGAAATATTCTATTATCATATTAATTGATATAGAAAAAGCAACTGACAAAATCCAACACCCACTCTTGATAAAAACTCTCAGGAAAATAGAAAATGAGGTAGATTTCCTTAACCTAGTAAAGAATGTTCAAAAACAAACAAGGGGTATGTGGCTCAGTGGGTTAACCATCTGCTTTCAGCTCAGGTCAAGATCCAAGCTCTGGGCTGAGTGGGGAGTCTGCTTTTCCCTCTCCCTCTGCCCCTCTGCCTTGCTCCCACTCTCTCTCTCAAAAAAATAAACATTTTAAAACAAACAAATTAAAAATGTAGCTTACATCATTCTTAATGAGAAGCAATTAGATGTTTTTCTCTTAAGATCAGGAACAAGCCAAGGTTGTCTCCTTTAACCATTTCTGCTCAGCATTGTAGTAGAACCCTTAATTAATTCAATAAAGAAAAGGAAATAAAAGACCTACAGTTTGGGAAGGAATAAAGCTTTATGTCCTTTGTATTGTCATGAACAGAATGCCAGAAAGTCAACATTTGCAACAAAAATAAAACTCTTGCTACTAATAAGTAATTATTAGATGAGCTGTAGGATACCAGTTCCATATGCAAAACTCAATTGCTTTGCTGTATACCAACAATAAACAATTGAAAGTTGAATCCAAAATCAATTTTTACTTACATTATCACCACAAATATGTAATACATACATGTACATCTAATAAAATGTTCACACAATTTATATTTAGAAAATGACAAAACTTTGATTAGTGAAATCGAATGAAGTCAATGATCTAAATTGCACAGTGAAGGAAATTATCAACAAAATTAAAATGCAACCCACTGAGCAGGGAAAAGATATTTGCAAATGGCATATCCCATAAGGGGTTAATATCCAAACTATATAAAGAACTTATATGACTCAACACTAAACAATACATATATATATATATATACATATATATATATATATATATGTATATATATATAAAATTAAAAATTAAAATTGGGCAGAGGATCTGGATAGGTATTTTTCTAAAGAAGATATCCATATGGGCAAAATGAAAATGCTCTATATTACTAATCAAGAGGGAAATGCACATTAAAACCCTAATGAGATGTTACTTTACACCTGTCACAATGACTAAAGTTAAAAACATTGCTACCATGGAAAACAGTGTGGAGACTTCCCTAAAATTAAAAATGGAATTATCATATGATCCTGTAATAATTCCACTACTGGGTATTTGCCTAAAGAATACACAAACACTAATTTGAAGAGATATATAAACCCCTATGTTTATTGCAGCATTATTTAAAGTAGCCAAATATAGAAATAATCAATATACCCATCAATAGGTGATCAGATAAAGAAGATGTGAGATATATATATACATCATATATATGTATATGTATACATATATACATATATATGTATATATATATATATATACATGATGTAATATTACTCAGCCATAACAAAAAATGAAATCTTGCCTTTCACAACAATATGGATGGACCTAGAGAATATTATGCTAACTGAAATAAGTCAGAGAAAGACGAATACCATATGATTATACTCATATGTGGAATTTAAGAAACAACACAAAGAAAACAGGCAAAACACAGACTCTTGAATACAGAGAACAAACAGGTGGTCACCAGAGGGAGGGGGTGGGAAGATGAGTGAAATACGGAGTGGTGGGTAAGAGCACAGTGATCCTGATGAGCACTGAGAAGTATATAGAATTGTTAAATCATTATTTTGTGCCCCTGAAACTAATATAACACTGTATGTTAATTACAGTTGAAAAAATCAATCAATAAGGAAATATTCTATATTCATAGATAGGGAGACTAGACATTGCTTCATACTCAATTCTTCTCAATTTGATATATAGATCACAAATTCCATATAAAATCCTGGCAATCTAGTTCATGGTATTCTTTTAAACAATTCTAAAGTTCATATCAAAAAGCAAAACATCTAGAAGAATCAGCACAATAATGAAGACAAATAGAGTTGAGGGACTGACACTACCCGGCTTCAGGACTTACCAAAAATCTCAGTAACCAAGAAGGTTTGGTGTTCATAAATGTTGAGACACACAGATCAGTGAACCCCAGAAATAGTGAGCTCAGAAATAGATTCACAACAATGGTCTAATTTTCAAAAAGAAATGAAGGCAATTCAATCAAGGAAACAATAGTCTTTCAAAAAAAAAAAGTCAGAAAAATTGGATGTCCATATGCAAGGAAGGAAGGAAGAGAGGGAGAGAGGGAAGAAGGGGTGGTCAGAGAAGGAAAGGTAGGACAAAAGAAGAGGAAGGGAGGAAGGGAACGGAAGGAAAGGGAAGGGAAGACAAGAAAGCAGGCAGGGAGAGAAGGAAGGAAAGAAGGAAGGAAGGAAGGAAAGAAAGAAAGAAAGAAAGAAAGAAAGAAAGAAAGAAAGAAAGAAAGAAAGAAAGAAAGAAAGAAAGAAAGAAGGGAAGAATGAGGAAAAGGAAAGATAAGAAAGAAAAAGAGAGAGGGAAAGAAGAGGCAAGACACAGAACTTAGACCTTTCATAAAATTTGACTAGATTAATCATAGACTTAAATATAAGATGCAAACCTCTAAAACTTCCAAAAGCAAACATAGCAGAAAATCAAGGTGGCCTTCAGTTTGGTGCTAAGTGTTTAGATACAGGATCAAAAGCATGGATCTGTGAAAGATAAAATAGGAAAGTTGGTTTTTACAAAAATTAAAAAGCTCCATGAAACTTAACTGTTAAGAGATTGAAAAAAGAGAGGCGCCTGGGTGGCTCAGTGGGTTAAAGCCTCTGCCTTCTGTTCAGGTCATGATCTCAGGGTCCTGGGATTGAGCCCCGCATCAGGCTCTCTGCTCAGCAGGGAGCCTGCTTCCTCCTCTCTCTCTCTGCCTGCCTTTCTGCCTACTTGTGATCTCTGTCTGTCAAATTAATATATTTTTTTTAAAGAGAGATTGAAAAAAATAATATGTAGACTGAGAGAAAATATTTTGAAAAATCTATTATTTGATAAATAATTCTATCCAATATATACAAAGACTCTTAAATATAATAAGAAGACACACAACACAGAAGCACCAGAATGACTCAGTCAGTTAAACGTCAAACTTTTGATTTTGGCTCAGGTCGTGATCTCAGGATCATGAGATCAAGCCTTGCATTGGACGCCATGCTCAGCAGGGAGTCCATTGGAGATTCTCTCTCACCCTCTCCTTCAGCCCCTTCCCCAGCGCATGAACATGCTCTCACTCCTACTCTCAAATAAGTAAATAAATCTTAAAAAAGAAGAAGAAGAAGAAGAAGAAGAAGAAGAAGGAGAAAAAGAAGAAGATGACAATGACACACAACCCAGTTAAAAATGTACAAAAGATCTGAAGGGATACCTTGCCTAAGAAGATACACACAAGACAGATAAGCATATGAAAAGACATATGTCATCAAGGAAGTGAAAATTGAAACAAAGAGGAGCTATCATTGTATACGTATTAAAATGGCTAAAATAAAACAAAACTTATAATACTAACTGCTAATAAGAACACAGAGTGATAGGATCTCTCACTCACCATTTATAAAATAATGCACAATCGGATAGCCACCTTGGAAACAGTTTTACACATTCTTCTAAAGCTAAACATTATTCTACTATGTATTTCAGCAATTCTGCTCCTGGATATTTACCCAATGGAGCTAAAAATTTACAGACACAAAATACCTTTTAAAGGAGTTTTGTAGCAACTTTACTCATCATCTCCCAAACCTGAAAGCAGCCAAGGTAGCCTTCTGTCAGTGAACGGAGAGACCAAGTGTGATGCACCCATGTAATCTGATACGATTCAGTATCATTCAGGTGACATGAGCTATCAAGCCATGAAGAATCAAATAGGCACCTTCAGTACATGTTGCTAAGTAGAAGAAGCCAGACTGTGTGACTCCAACCATGTGACATTCTGGAAAGGGTAAAACTATAACTGATTTTTTAAAAAGATTTTATTTATTTATTTATTTTAGAAAGAGAGAGAGAGAGAGCATGATCCAGGGGAGGAGCAGAGGCAGAGGGCCATGCAGACTTCATGTGGAGCCTGACATGAAGCTGAAGGTGCGGCTCTATCCCTTGACCTGGAGATCATGACCCAAACGAAAATTGAGAGTCAAACTCAACTGAGTTTGACCTGAACGAAAATTGAGAGTCAAACTCAGCTGGCTCAACTGAGCCACCCTGGTGCCCCTATAATTGATCTTTAAGAAGGTCACAGTTGCCACAGAGTTGGATTGTGGGTAGGGGTGAATAGGTAAAGCACAGAGGCTGTTTAGAGCAATGAAACTCTTCTGAATGATACTCTGATGATGAGTCCATCTGCCCTGGTTCTTCCAGGTTTCTCTTCCTGTACATTTCCAGGTCACAGCCATTGTGTTTCCATTGGGTTATATAAACATTCCACGGTAGGAATGCCACCTATCATGGAAGCTTACTTTCGTCTATCATATGCCCTGGTGTGGTCTTTCCCTAGTCTGTGGCTAATCTGTGGCTTGCGAGTGAACTCAGGTTAGGGAATGTTTGCCATACAGAAATTTTCATCTTATTTTAATAAAGGAAAGCTATAGTTATTTTTCCCCATGTTCCTTTTTTTTTAATGACTTATAGAAAAACCCTACTGGTGGACACACTGTATCTCCCTACATACAACTTGTGTTGTTTTGCTCATTTAGGTCTTTAATATATCTGTACTTCAATTAACTTCAATTTTCTATATGGGTAGCCAATTCTCCCATGATTTGCAGGGACCTATCTGCCTCTGTCCATTTCATACATGAATATATAAATGTGTGCTTGTGTTTCTGTTCCTGCACCTTCCATGCTGTCAGTCAGTTCATTTGTTCATCTCAAGTCCTACATGACATTAAATAGCACAACATTACAGCTGTTCTTGCAGTTTGATGAGGTGAGATCCTCCCTTTATGATTCCTCAGAGTTATCTTAACCACTGTTGGACTATTACTAAGTTTTAGGAGGCAATCATCCAGTTTTGTAGAAAAATATGAAACGGATGATGTAAATGGCTTTGCATGTATTAAATAAATTGGAGGAAAAAAATGATGCACTGGTCCTGTCCACTAATGTGGGATGTTTATTTACTTGCTTTCCTTTCTGTCTTTCAGTAGTTTCATAGTCTCTATAATGAAGCTTTTATGTATTTAAATTACATTTGTTATATATATAATTTGTTTGTTGCTATTCTGAGCGAGATTTTTAAAATTACATTTTATATTTGGTTACTGCTTATATTTAATAGTGTAACTGATTTTTTGTCTATTGATATTTTATATAACAATTTCCTGAGTTCTCCCATTCTTACAGTTACCTCCAGATTTCCCTGTGCTTGCATGGAGACAATTGTGTCTTTTGAGAATAAGGGTTGCTTTACATTTCACCTTCAATTGCTTTGCCTCACATTTAAAATTAGAGGATCTAGTAACAAGATTCGCTTTAAGAGGAAAATCCTTCAATATATGCAAAACAAAACAAAACACTTTCATCAACCCTTGAGGCTCCCTGGATTGTAAATCTTGGCAGTTACAATGGGCACTTGGTAGTTGTGAGGAAGGACCTCAGACTCAGTGATCATGTCTGCAAACAAATTTCCTGTTAGGACAGATAGGTGGACAAAGAATTTAAGTCCTATCATGCCACCTGCCCAAAGGCATAGCTAGTGAGTCATAGAAACACACCGATATTTGAATATAAATTAAGGCAAGGTCCATTCCACAGAATTGGGAAAATGTCCATTGGACTAGAGTCCTAGCAGCTTACCCAACATAACCCCGAGGTGACACTGGCAGGCCCTCAATGGCCATGGCTATCTTTCCATGGCCCATTTCTGTTTATAAGTTTCACTTTTTATTCCCCATTATAGATGTTTAAAGAATGCACAGTGTGACCTTTGAAAAGGTTGCCTACGACTTTGCTCCTAGAGCAAAGCTTACATCATGACCTACAATGAGATCCAGCTACATAGGGCGTGGCTCCCAAACCAATGTATTTAATCAGACACAGTGGCCAGAACTCAAGCAGCCCTCTGGAAATGCAAAGGTTTTGCCTCCAATGTTGGAGTGGAGTGGTAATATAACCAAGATGACCGCTTCGCCCCCACACCTCACTCTGAACTCATCATGGATTTCCATTGCCTTCAGGAAAAATTACTATCCCACTTCCATGATATAAAAATCATCTTCACCCACTATACTCCCTAAGGAACCACAATTGACAGTAATATTGAGCTGAAAGACACATTCTCTGATGCCTCCATGGTTTTGCACAAACTTCTCTTTCTGCATGAAATAATCAATTCCAGTATACCTGTTTCAAAGGCTCAGGACTTAGAAAAGTTTTACTGTGGGTCATCCTGCACTTGAGTTGAGCTACAATTTCTCTGCAGTCAGACAAGCCTTCTGGATCTTCTCAAAAGTCCCCGGCAAACAAGGCACCATATTTCTCTCAAGCTTTGTATCTATATGGAATGTTGTTCCCTCTGCCTTGATAAAAAAGAAAAAAAAGTAACAACAGTGATTCTCCAGCCTCTGTGGCTCTGGTACATGTGGACCCTAATAACTCTACTGAAGATCCAGAGTCTGGGTACTAAGTGGGATGGTCATGGGGATGGTCATGGGTCCTCACTTGGAGGAACCTTGGCCTTTGCTTTTCTCACGCCCCATCCTTTTTGTCTTATTATTTCATGCCATTTGTTGGCTGCCTTTCCCACAGGACTTTGCTGCCAAAAGTCATGTCTCTCTGGATTGCATCTTGACAAGAATGCTTCTTTCAAAGAATCCATTTGAAAACGAAACGTCACAATGAATACCATGTTTTGCATCGCGTGGTGCATACCTGGCCCCTCCAAGGGACTAGAATTCCTCAAGGAAGTTCGGTGTGTTTTATGCTTTCCGCAAAGTGTGGTGCCTGGTATAGGTCCATGGAAGGTGATCAATCAACATGTATTGGCTGAATACATAAATCTCTCCTTCCTGGGGAATTAAGTTTTGGATTATTCTTTGATGTAATGTACCCTTGATCTTGTGTTTATTCTTTTACAATTGTCTCATGCAACTTGTAGACCCAATGGAAATATAAATACTTAAAGGTTTCTCCTACTAAATAATCAATAAACACACACGTTCATTTTGACTGAGTGGTGATGGGCCAGTTCTTCATATGGTTAGTATACTTTTTGTGTAAGCTAAGGTCCCATATAATGGAGTCTCATTGTAACTACACTGAAACTAGAATTGTTTTATAATGAGAGAGAGAAGGAAAGCATGAGAAAAAGCAAAATTAGGGAAAGCAAAGGAACCCAAGGAAGGAGGGTGAGAGAGAGAGAGAGAGAATTGTTGCTGCTGATAATTTTAATTTCAGTTTACTACTTGAAGAATGTCCTTTTCCTGGATTTTTTTTTTTTTTTAGGCTAAATTGGGTACCTACCATGAGCAATGCAATATGCTAGATGTTAATCCTTCAAAAAGATTGGGCTAGTGGATAATCTTTCTTCTCACAATTTCAAGTTATTTTATAGGACAGATGTGATAAACACTCGATTTTCTAGTTCAGTTCTCAATCTTAAATTTATTGACACATTCTAAAGTGTCCTCAGGTCAGCTCTGGTTTCCCTTTCTCCCCGTCTTTATTAAAGAATAACTTCCAAGCAGCCACGTGAGCTACAGACAGACCCAGAGATGAAGGCTAGATGGTGGTCTACTTAGAAAAATAGATTGAAAATGGTTTTGTGTGTCCTGAGAGGATGTGATGATAAAGCAAACCTCTGATTGGAAGATTGTAGGACCAGAGAAAGAAAAGACATTTGCTCAGGAATATAGATATTTCTTTATTTGTTTTCTCTTATTTTCAAACCCATTGTGTATATTAAGGTTTGCCTTGGAGACCCTTAACCTGTCAGGATTATAAATGATTATTGAGTTTGCCTATCAAATATCCAGTGCTGATTGGCTCGTCTGAATAACCACACAGATTTGGAGTTATGGTCGGAACCAGCTATAAACTGATGGTTCCCAAATCTGTCATCCCCAGAGCCCCCAACTCTCACATCTCATCTCAGTCTGCGCCGATCTTGGCAGCACACCCTAGAAGGGAAGACACCGTCCTCGCTGTGTGGAGGCCAGAGCAGGCAGCGGGCGATTCGAGCTCTCTCAGTTTTCTCTAACAGCTCATGTAATTCGGTGCATCCCATCAGCTTAACTCACACTTGAGGCCGTCTCAAGGAAACCAAATGACACCTTTGCCTTTGTGTGGCATTTGGAATGGGGTGTCAAAAACACAGCTTTCTCTTCTTTTGGAATTCTGATTTTCTAATAAATTAAACAAGTTAAGAAAGTGACTCATGCTGTTACCAGTTTTCTACCATCTTTTCCTGTCTGCCACAACACAGAAGCATATGTTCTGTTTGAAAGCTTTACTTATGTATAACATTTTCTATGATTAATGATGTGCCAACACTGTACATCATTGTGTATGCCTAAGTCTTGTATCTACGTGAATGCCTAAGTCTATAGCTGTATCTGAATCCATCTGCATCTTTGTCTGTATCCATGTGTACCTATATTTGAGTCTCTGTCTGTATTCACATGTGTGTCTATGTGTTTGTCACATATGCATCCATACATGTGTCTACATCAGCTCCTACAGTTGTAACCTTATGTGTATCCATACCCGTGACCACATTTGTATCCATGTGTATGCACAGTATCTGTCTCTGTATCCACATCTGCATCTATATTCTCATCTAAACCCATGAATTCAGCTGCGTTAATTTTAACGAACTGCAGGGATCCTTCCTCAGTGCACATACTCAAATTTGATAGTAGCTTTGAAAGAAAATTGCCACATAGGATACTTAGTCATATTATTCCATTTAAAAATTCAGCCAAATTTGCATCCTTCTTTATTTTTTTCAAAGAGGTACTCCCCCAACATGGTTTCTCACCAGCATCTGTTGCCACGTCCTTTATCTTTCTTACATTCAAATTTTCTCTATATTCCATTTTTATTGGTTTGTTTAAATCCAGTGTATGAGTCCATTTAAATAAAAATAGGGCAGCCTGACAAGTATTTGCATGGCATGAAATTACAAGCAGGTGAGAGTTGAACAATTAATACTTCTTTTTTCTCAGTGGTGGTACGAGCAGTGCCAATTTAATGCTGTTTAAGCTTATTATCTAATTGCATGCTTGTGCTAGCTTCAGAAACGGCATGACATGAAGGCAGACTTGGGCTCTGTTCCCTCTGCAGTAGAATATTCAATTATTTGTTCTGACTCATGTAATTCCCTGTATTCCAAGCTTGTTAATGTCATTACAGAGCTGAAATAAAGTGATTACTCTTAATGAGTATTTATCCAATAGGTAATGCAGTTCCTGCACCCTCCAGCTGACAGTGGACGAGCCTGGGTCCCTCTCTTCTTGGATTCCCTCCTCCAGAGTCTCCATCCCCCATCTCTTGACTTTCCTGTCAGGGAGACAACATTGCATTGCGGTGGTCTGTGAAATACTGTCAGATGATGGGGAAGAAATAAAAATCTAAAAAAAAAAAAAAAGAAAGAAAAGAAAGGGAAGAATTGCAACGTCCCCCGGCAGAGTTCCAGCTAATGACCACTGTTTCCACTCGCTGGCACTGATGACAGCTTGCGCTAAATGATAATGGCGTGCCTGCTGTTGAGTTTGCCCACTTATGTTATTTCTCTTGACATGGTTCTGGGGAAGGCCTAATTTTTTTGACATTTGACCATGCAGATTTGAGTCCTGATACATTATTCTGCATTTACATCCTCCCAGTGTTGCTGTTTAAAGTGTGCTACAAGCTGCAGGAGCTCAGCTAATAAAGGCCACCGAATGAAAGAAAGTTAAATATGACTGCAAGAGGGGGCTTAATGAAGGGCGGGCTCGTACATCTCAAAGATGACCTTCTAGAGATGAATGAGTGGAAAATCCCTTTTAAAGCAAATGGTAAAGAATGTAACATCCACTTTTTTTTTCTAGAATATTTTTAAAGGTTTTCATATATATATACCAATGGGAGAGAAAAAAAGAGCCCATTATATATTACATGGACGTTTTTATACTCAGCTTATCAGTTAGTGTACTATTAACCAATTTCATGGCGGTGTTGACTTCTCAAACACTGAAATACATGATTATGTAGGAAGCATCTTGATTGCTAGACCTACTGATACAGTGTCTCTAAATTTACTGAGTAGTTCCACACCACCAAATGCCCTAGCTGTTGGGTCTCTGAGAAACCCTCCTTATTAAAGATTTCTGTGGCTTTTGAAGCAAATTAAACAATATACTGTATTGTCCTAAGCTATAGGCCAAAATTAGAGTATGATTTAGTAAAAGTGAGAAAAAAGAAGTAAATAGTAAATAATAATAGTAACAATATGAAACAGATTTTCGAACTATTAAAATGAGCACCTAATCCTAATAATGATAACATATCAGTATTTGAAAATTTTATTATGTCCATCAACATTAATGTAGGTATTTTTAAATGTCCTTCCACTCTATAATGTTTGCAAAAAGAAAAAAATTACTGCTGATTACTTGCCTATCTTTATATGTTTATTTAATAATCATTCACTTCACTACATTGGTATTTCTTCATACATTTTGAAATGCTCTATTGTACTTAGTCTCCCTTGTGGTTAAATGTATTAAAAGATATCATATAATAAGCAGTAGTTGAGATTTGTAAGGATCAAGAATATTCCAGAAAATCCTCTTGGTAATCCTGGAGGAGACACATTTTTCTCTTTCTCTCTCTTCCTCTCTCGCTCCCTTCACCCTCCTATCTGTTCTCCTTTCTTTTTCCTTCCTTTTGTTTTCTTTTTTACATTTCTGAGCACCCATTATATTTTTGAGAATCTACCCTATCTATTTATCTATGTCTATCACAATTTGGATCCTGGGAAGTTTACAAAAATGAATAAGACAGAGTCTCTGAATATAAGAATCTTGTAATAGGGAGTGACTAAGCGAATATAGTTGAAAAAAATAAAAAGACAAGAAAAAAGCTTTGCTTTAAAAAAATGTTCTTATTATCATGAGGTTAAACCAGCTCCTTGAGATCAAAGTTTAAAAATGTAGCTGTCAATTTGATTTCTACAAATGGGCTATTTTCCTTCAAGTTTTCGGAGATGTGTGTGTTCTCACATGTGATTCTGTGCCTGACTGGTTATCATTGGTTGGTCAGTGCTGTGCTAATCTCTTACTTCCTCTCTGCTTTCATCTTCTGGAAAGCACCGGAAGAGACTAGAGCAGAAGTCACCACAGCAGCTGTGGGCTCTGTGGGTTCTTGTACTAGGGGGAGCATTAGGTACCAGCATCGACATTCCACCACCAGCCAATGCCGCACTTCCCATCAACAGCAACCACAAGCTCCAAGGCACCATGTTTGTTCTGAGACATGGACTAAAACATGTACTGAATGCAGACTCCTGATCCAAAGGAGGAAGCAGATAAGCATATGGCTAAGAAGCCTTCCTATCACTCTCAGAGTCATGGAAACATAGAGACCATGAATAGGGTCAGCGTTTATTTTATTTTATTATTGTTTATTTTTTTCACAAAACTTTTAAGACAGAATTTAGAATTTAATTTTAAATATGCATTTTTTATTTATGTTTTTAATTTGTTTTTCAACACTAATAAAAGTTAATAAATGGTACTCTAATAGCAAAAGTTGTTCCTCCAAAAAAAAAAAAAATGTCAAAGGAAGTCAAAAATTGCTTTTCTTTTCCAGAGAAAGTAAGTACATGAACCAAACTTCCTCACATCATTGTTAGGATGTAGTCTTTGGGAGAGCAATTATGGAGACATACATCAAATTCTCCTTCCCATCTTCCACAGCCATCACATTTAGTTCCTATAAAGCTACGTGGGCTCTGTTAGTGCGTTATTAAAGTAAACCCTCATCGAAGCTCTGAAGGGTCTAGAGGATTAAGCTAGAAGCAAGCATCATTGTCCGCCAGGAACAGCCACTCATGGCCTCCAGAGGATGCTGCAGACATCTCTGAATGGTCTCCAGTAAGTCAGTGTATTAACCACCTACCGCTGCATACAGAAATGTCAACGAGCATAGAAACATTGCTTTCTCACCTTTCAGGTTCTGTGGATCTGGAGTCTGGTGAGGTGGGAGTCCCACCTCAGGGTCTCAAGAACCTGCAGTCCAGATGCAGGCCATGTTTAGATCTCATCAAAGACTCAACTGGGGAAGGAACCACATCCAAGATCCCTCAGAGTATTTTACTATAAGGTTTTTTGGCATCTGTAAAACAAAGAACTAAAGGCTATTTGCTGCTTGGAGGTCAACCTGAGTTCTTCTAGGCCACCCACAGCTCCTTGCCAGGTGCCTCCCCTGTGGCAGCTGTCTTCTTCTGAGAGAGCAAGGACAGTCAGATTCAAGCAGGGAGGCCCCAATATACTGGGTGATCTCATCATGTAATTATGTGCCCGGAGCCATGCATATCTCCATATCTTTGCCATTATTCTGTGAGTTAAGTGTAATTCCCAGGCTCTGCCAAGACTCAAGGGAAGGGAATTACACAAAGGCAGAAATACCAGGAGATAAATAACCTGGGGTCCACCTCAGATTCAGTATAGCTGTGTTCAAGTATTCACTCAATATCATTGAGAGGATAGTAGGTATCAGGCAGGCAAAGGTATAGGTGAGGAAGACGTACCAATGAACAGAACAGTCATGGGTTTATATTATAAAGGGAAGAAAAGACAATAAAGGAATAAACAATAAACTATTTCTCATTTTGATAACTGCTATGAAGCAAAGAAGAAAGAGAAGGAGGAGGAGGAGGAAATGAGGAAGGAGGAAGGGGAGAGAGGAGGTGAGAACACCTAGCATGAGAGAAAACCCAGGGTCAGGTACTTACATTGGGCTATTAGAGAAGCACTGTCTGAAGTGGTGACATGAGCTGTGTCTTACATGATTGTAAAAGGAAACAACCTTGCAAGGACCTGTGCTAGAGCTTTCCAGCTGGAGTAACAGCAAGCACAAGGGCCCTGTGGCAGGAGTGAGAAAAGTGGAATGTGATGGGACCTTCTTGGGAAAGACGTATGCAGAATGATATGAAAGGCATGCAGGTGCCAGGAGGATATGGAAGCCACGGCGAGGGATTTGGACTTCATTCTAAAGGCAAGGAGAAGCCAGTGAAGAGACTGGACTTGCATGGGCACAGAGACACTTCCTCCGTTGTAGAAAGTGTAGGAAGTTCAGTGACCAGATGCAGGTTGGCTTACATATTTGATGGCAGAATACCAAGACAAGTCACTCTACTTGAAACAGTGTTCTTAAATACAGATGAGGAAAGGTCATCAACCCCAGAGTGAGGTGTTTGACCATGCTGAGGAATGGAAGGGGGTTGCTCAGGAGAGCTGGGGAGAAGCATGCTAATGCATACTCAAGACTGGAAGAGCTTTGAGGGTCAATGTGAGAACTGTGGAAAGTACTCCCTGTAAGCAGGGTTAAATGTTTTTCTCAGAACATAGAGAACATGAACAGTGGGCTACCAAATGGGTTTTCCAGGCTTAAGTACTCTACAGGTGACTGAAATCACGAGGTAGCAAATGTATTTTTAAGAGGATGTGATAATGAAATCATAAGGTATGTAAACAAATGAAGAGAGTTGAGGATGTGCTGGGGGAGAGGTGAGCAGCAGTTTACTCAAGGAAAGGGCGTCCGTCACAGACAAGAATTTAGGGTGGCAACTTGCATGGGAAGATGTCTAGATCAACGTGGAAGATTTGAATCAACATTTCAGAGTGGCATTGTTGCCAGGATGGCAAAGACATGAATGCAGCCCTGAGAGGCATGGTTAAGGTGAGATGTTTGGAAAGAAGACATGACCCAGTGTGGAGGCCCATTTTCTGTGGGCATTCATGTGAGTTCCTGGAGGAGTAGGTCAGATGCAAGGGTCAAGAGAAACAGCTTCACAATGTAGGAATTGCACTCACTAACAAAATGAAGGGAGGTCCATTATTGGCAGCCCATGAAAGAACATGCTCCTTACAGGAGTGGATTTTCTAAAAACACTTATTATTATAGCAGTTGTATATGCATGTCCTCAGAAAACTAAAAAAGTACAGACCCAAAATAAATGAGTTAAACACATTAAAAAACGATTCCCAGGTGCCTGGGTGACTCAGTTGGTCAAGCAGTTGTCTTTGGCTCTGGTTGTGATCTGAGGGGTCTTGGGATGGAGGGCTTTCTGCTCAGTGGAGAGCCTGCTTCTCCCTCCTCCCCTACCCCCACTCATGCACACTCTCTCTCTCTCTCTCTCAAATAAATAAAATCCTAAAAAAAAAAGTTATTCCCAGACCATCCAGAGGTCACCAGTAACCTTTGACACTTTCTTCCATCTTGGCCTTTCCAACACACAGGTGTGTGTGCACACACCCACCCACACACACACAGGTGTCTGGATCAAAATGGGATCTTACAGCTAATGGTGCATACTCTTGTTAAACTTTTGGTATATTTTTTTCAAAGCTACTGTTTTATATGTAATTTTTCCTAATTGTGTTTTAAAATACTCTTTCAATCTGTCAGAATCTAGTACACACTTTGCATTGTTATTTCATGTATATGTGTGTATATATACACACACATATATATACATGTATACATGTATATATACATATATGTGTGTATGTATACATATATGTGTGTGTGTGTATATATATATATAACATAAATATTCTGATTATTAAAGAAACTTAGTCCAATGTTCTGTAGAAAGAGCCACTATTTTAATTTATTTCTCCTTCCTCCTGGGATCATTTAATTTGTTCTTCATTCCCATATTTTCCTGAACTGAAAATTCAGTTTAAATGTTTCACATTAAATATTGTTTTTGTAGGAAAAAACATAGGTGATGTTGAATTGCCGATGTCAGATCACCTCAGGAGACACACACTACTCAGGTTAGCCACCACATTAGGGTGGGGACAACCTTTGTTCTTCCTTCACGGGGTGGGGGGGGTGGCACTGCACAAATGCCCAGTGTCTTAGTCCACTCGGGCAGCCAGAGCAAAATACTACAGACTGGGCAGCCTACATGGCATAAATTTACTTTCTGATAGTTCTGGAGATTGGGAGTCCAGGATCAAACTTCTGACCAATGTCTCTTCTTACCAGGACAGAAATCTTATCAGGTCAGGGCCTCATCCTTATGACCTCATTTGACATCAGTGACTTCCTTGAAGGACCTAGCTCTTGGTAGATCTACACTGGAGCTTAGGGTTCCAACACATGGATTTTTGTGTGTGTGTGAGTGTGGGGTGGGGTAGACAGAATTTAGTCCATAACTCCGAGTTACCATCATCCATTCACTTAAACATTTTATTAACAATTATGAAGAATTAACAATTCATAACAACTGTCTCCAATCAGTAGCTAAATTAGTACTTCTAAAATATTTTTAAATTCTATCATTATTTTCATATTTTTTCACTGGGCATTTTTAAAGAACCCGTAACTTTTAAAATATCATTGGTTGTGGGTGGTGGGTGTTCAGGAGGACACGTAGCGCCTGGAGCACTGGGTGTGGTGCCTAAACAATGAATCTTGGAATACTGAAAAAGTAAAGTAAAATAAAATAAAAATCATTGGTTGTATTTTTGATTTTATTCTTCTCAAAGATTTTATTTATTTATTTGTCAGAGAGAGAGAGCACAAGCAGGGGGAGCAGCAGGCAGAAAGAGGAGCAGGCTTCCCACTAAGCAGGGAACATTATGTGGGGCTCAATCCCAGGATCTTGAACTCATGACCTGAGCCGAAGGCAGATGCTTAACCAACTGAGCCACCCAGGAGCCCCAAAATGTCATTGGTTTTAATGAGAGACCAAGGAGTTGGGCTACAGGTGGAAACACTGTATAAACCACAGGAAACCATGCCCTGCTCTTCTCCACTCCTGCCCTGCCATCTGCCTTCCCAGTCAGGATCCTTTGGGCCAGTGATCCATGTCCTATCTGGTGACACCCCTGCCGCCTCTGCCCTTCAATCTGGGATCATTTAAATGATCCCAAAATCAAATAAAGCAGGAGTGCAGGCAGATCTGTCTGAGACATTTGCCTCACACTCCATCATGAAGGAAATCCGGTGGGTGTAGAATCACTGTTTAATCCTTTTCTGCCTGCTTTCAAGCTGTCTCTTTAGTTACAAGTTTTTTTTTTTTTTTGGGGGGGGGGTTGTTGTGTTGTTGTTCTTGTTGTTGTTGTTGTTTTAGATTTTATTTATTTGAGAGAGGGAGAGAGAATCCACCAGAGGGGCTAATGTCAGAGGGAGAAGCAGACTCCTCGCTGACCAGGGAGCGTGAGGCAGGAGTAAATCCTGGGCTCCAGGTTTATGACATGAGCCGAAGGTAGTCGCTTGACCAACGGAGACCCCCCAGGTGCCCATCTCTAGCGATGCGTTCTACATGGCACTTCCTTCCCATTCACTCAGCATGGTGCTCCCAGAGCGGCTGGACCCTGTGGGTTGGCATCTGTAAGACAGCCCAAAACTGTTTGAGCTTTCCTTGTTTTCTTTTCATCCGTTCTTTTGTTTTCCTTTTTCTTTTCTTTTCTTTCTTTTTTTTTTGAGGAGAGTTAGTTTTGACTGTACGGATTAGTGACTTGACAAGATTATACATTAGTTGCCTTTGTTTTCAAATGTTTCTTTTCCCATTCTCTTTCTTCTCTCATTCTGGGAACATGACTACACATTTGCCAGGTCTGATGTTCATATCCCACATTTCTCTTACGTCCTCTACTTTTTAAATTCAATTTAATCTCTATGGTTTGATTTGAATCTTTTCTATTGAACTGTCTCAAAGTATACTAATCTGTTTTACTGAGTTCAGTGAACTTTCCATTCTTCAATGAATTATTAATATTATCTTGCACTATAAGAATGTTTGTTAAATTTGTATACATTCTTATTATTGTTAAATTATATCTATTGTTAAATTGTATCTAATCATACACATATGTATATAATTAATATAATTATTATTAAACTAAATAAATATATATGTTTTTATTTTTGATTACTGGATATGTCATTAAATTCTTCAAAGAATTTCATTTTCATTAATTCATATTTGCATTTCTTGCAATTGTCTTTTTGTATGTGATAAGGATAGTGTGTACAGGATTTTATATTGAGTTTTTATTATATATTTTTAGTTACATAACCATTTTTTTTCTCATTTAAAAATGTGGGTTTTTTTAAAAAAATGTTTAAATTTCTTTTCAGTGTAACAGTATTCATTATTTTTGCACCACACCCAGTGCTCCATGCAATCCGTGCTCTCTCTAATACCCACCACCTGGTTCCCCCAACCTCCCACCCCCCGCCCCTTCAAAACCCTCAGATTGTTTTTCAGAGTCCACAGTCTCTCATGGTTCACATCCCCTTCCAATTTCCCTCAATGTGATTTAATTGTTATTAATACTATACTTCCTTCTGTTTCACATTTTTGGGGGGTCAACTTATTTCAAGCTTTGTTTATTTTAATCTTCCTCTCCTTCCTTTTTGGGGGCTATGGTTCTGCTTATTTCTGCTAATTTGCCTCGATATTTAAGATCCAAGGTGACATTCTATATAATTGTATAAGGATGTATCATCTGCACATTTATGGTTTATTTAGTTTAATTTCTAACACCTCTTTTATAAATACTACTTCTGCCTCCTTAAAATGTTCCCCATTGGGGCGCCTGGGTGGCTCAGTGGGTTAAGTCTCTGCCTTCAGCTCAGGTCATGATCTCGAGGTCCTGGGATCGAGTCCCACATCAGGCTTTCAGCAGGGAGCCTGCTTCCCTTCCTCTCTCTCTGTCTGCCTCTCTGCCTACTTGTGATCTCTGTCAAATAAATAAAAATAAAATCTTTTAAAAAAATGTTCCCCATCTTCCCTTTCCCTTTTATTCTAGTATATTTTAGGTTCTCCTCCATTCCACACTTCTCCTTCCCCTACATTAATTGGGAAATCCAGTTATGGTTTTCTCCTTTATGCTTCTCTAAGATAAATCATTTAAGTGATATTTCCTTCATAAAGTATACACAATCATAATTGTGCCCTTGCACTGAGATGTTTCTGTCATCTGTACTCTTTTTCCTGAGGTGGAACCTTGAGAGTATCCACAATGACTCTCCTTCCCGAGTCACGGATCCACCACCTCTGGTTTTCTGATGGTTTCAAAATCAGAGTTCTGTATCCTTTGTTTTTAGGAAAATTTATTGATTACTGAAATTACCTTTCCAATTGTATTCTCATAATTAATTAAGATTTCTATTTTTTTAATTTAATTTTATTTTTTCAATGATCCAAGATTCATTGTTTATGCCCCACACCCAGTGCTCCATGTGATCCATGCCCTCCTTAGTACCCACCAGCAGCCTCACGCAACCCTCCACTCCGTCTTCCAAAACCCTCAGTTTGTTTCTCAGAGTCCACAGACTCTCATGATTCATCTCTCCCTCTGATTTCCCCCAATTCACTTTTCCTTTTCTCCTCCTAATGTCCTCCGTGTTATTCCTTATGTTCCACAAATAAGTGATTCCATGTGATAATTGACTCTCTCTGCTGGGCTCATTTCATTCAGCATCATCTCCTCCAGTCCCATCCATGTTGCTACAAAAGTTGGGTGTTCATCCATTCTCCATCTATTATGGAGGCATAATATTCCATTGTATATATGGACCATTTCTTCTTTATCCATTCATCTGTTGAAGGGCATCTTGGCTCTTTCCATAGTTCAGTGATCGTGGCCATTGCTGCTATAAACATTGGGGTACAGATGGCCCTTCTTTCACTATATCTGAATTTTTGGGGTAAATACCCAGTAGTGCAATTGCAGGATCATAGGGTAGCTTTATATTTAATTTCTTAAGGAATCTCCATACTGTTTTCCAAAGGGGCTGTACCAACTTGCATTCCCACCAACAGTGTAAGAGGGTTCCCCTTTCTCCAAACCCTCTCCAACACATGTCATTTACTGTCTTGTTAATTTTGGCCATTCTAACTGGTGTAATGACAATGTGGTTTTGATTTGAATCTCCCTGATGATGAACATTTTTCATGTGTCTGTTAGCCATTTGTATGTCTTCATTGAAGAAGTGTCTGTTCATGTCTTCTGCCCATTTTCTGTGACTGTCTGTTTTTTAAGTGTTGAGTTTGAGGAGCTCTTTATAGATCTTGGATATCAGCCCTTTGTCTGTAATGTCATTTGCCAATATCTTCTCCCATTCTGTGAGTTGCCTCTTTGTTTTTTTGACTCTTTCTTTTGCTGTGCAGAAACTTTCGATCTTGAAGATTTTTATTTTTACAGTGCATAGGTTTTTTCATTATTGTATCTTTCCAATCCAATCTTGCCCTGTTTTCATTTTTCTCCTGGTTCAACCCTTTTGGATACTTTCTAGACAAGAATTGTTCATAAAAAAAAAAAAAAAGAATTGTTCATACAGAGGACATGAGCTTACTACTTTCTGAATATTTGCACATGCTAAAATGTCAAAAATTATTTTGCTTCTGATAAGAAGACTGAATGATGCCATCATTTATTAAAATATTGGTGAAAAACATTAATTTCCTCACAATAAATGAATACAACCCAAATATCTCAGGCTTCCATCATAGCACATGAAATGTCTACAATATTTGGATTACCTTTGTTTTGAAAATATTTATTTAAAAATAACAATAAGAAAACTTTGATATTTTATCCTCCTCACTGTAGTGTAGGAATATCTGTAGATTATTATGACTATTGTATTTCTTCATTCATATTTCACTGTAATCAGAATGAGTTCTTGACCAAAGAACAAAACATTTTTGTCAAATCAAGCATTTTATATTATTATTTTTTCTCCTTTTGTTTTTTCTCTTTCTTACTCTAGAACTCCAAGTTTATTTTAAATTTTTATCAGTTTCCCCACCAATATTTCAACTTTATATTAGTGATTCTAATTCTTTTTCATGTTTTTTTTTTCCACTGATAAATATTTTCTGTTTACTACCACAAAATCTTAATTTGGTTATTTCTAGAAAATTGTGTGTCTGCCTCACAGATTTAAAAAGCAGTTTTGGCTGATATTGGGACAGGGATAGTATCCACATATGGCACCCTATATAGGAGTCGGTGTCAATGGCAGGTGACAGATGTAAAATAATGATAGTAGTAATAATAAAAGTAATAATAATAAAGTGTCAGTCCACTTAGTTATAATCAAAAAGTAAGGCAGGCTTAGCATAGCTCTCAGATCTCCTTACAAGGGCATTTCTTCAAACAGGCCATCTTGAGCCCCCATAATCTTTCAGAGACATTGTTAAACTTCACAATAGAGTGTATATTCCTCTGTAGCACTTACCATAACTGCTATCGCAACATTATTTTGTGATTGTTTGTGGACTATCTCCCCAGTTGATGGCAGGCTTCTTGGAACCAGGAGTAATGTGTGCATCTGGCATTGTGTCTCTTGCCCTAAACAAACTGCCTCAACATAAATGTTTGCTGAATGAATGCATGAATCACGATATCCAACTTGGACAAATGAACAACACTATGGAATTCTTGTATTTGTCTAGGAACTGAAGCAAGCCTTGAACTTCTCCCCTAATGCACAGCTTCTTTGGCTGTTGAACAGAGCCATGATAAAGTTCTCTGATGTCCAAGGCGTCTAGTGCTGATGCCTTGGCCTGGGTGGGGAGGGCAGGGGAGAGGATTTTAGCACAGGGAGGTCTGAATGCTCCTAACTCTTCCTTCAGGGAAAATTCCCAGGTGTTTTTGTGATTGGAGAAATTTGCATCTCTAGATGGCCAGCCCGCCATTCTGATACTGTCACCCTCCCAATCACAGGATATGGAAAGCTGGTTGGACATTACTTTCAGCCTGATAAGCAGAGCAATCCCGCAAGTATGTTAAGGAAGACTGGGTGCATCATACTCCAGCAAGCAGGGGCCTTCTCTGGAAAACATCCACACATCCTTGCTGGAGAAAAGTCAGATTAATCCCTTAACCCATCTAAGTACACGTAACTATAGCTCAGGTGGTCCCCTTTCTCTGCATAACCTCAGCAAAGAGCAATAGAGACATTGGATAGTAGGTTTAACATATGGTTTAAGTCCAATAAGTCATTACATTAATTTACCCAAGAAGGTGGCATTTCAGCAGAAATGTGCATGAAAAGTTATGTGAAAAAGAATATTCTAAGTACAAACAAGACTAAATGCAAAGGCAGCAAGACAGGCCCATGTTGGTCATGTTGGAGGAACCTCCAACCACATGTTGGAGGCCAGCATGGTGGGAAATGTGTAGCTTCTAACACTTTTTCTTGTTATTTTTTCTTTCTCTATGCCTTGCTAGGCTTCCACAGTTAAGAGACATTCAGAACTCCTTGGAGGAGATTTATAATTCTATAGGGACATGTGACAGTTGTCACAGGGCCTCACTTCCCTATTCAAGCTTAAGGGGGAAAGGTAGAGTGAGCAGAAACTAGGAACTCAACATTCAGTGTGGAAAACATTGATGGCTCCCCTCAAAAATAGCTCATGTTCCCCCAAACCTGCGAAAAGTGATATCACAAAGGCAGGCAGTTGTACAGCATCTGAGCTAGTACTTAAAGGAGCAAGAAACAAATTTGTACTTTCACAGCTATTGATTGATATGAAGTTCCTACTTGGTCCTAACGAGGTCATGAAGTTACTCACACTCTCAAATCTTTGCATAAGAGTGGGAGATACACTCATTCAAGAGGGATGGAGAGGAGGGGGTGTCTGACAACTCCATAAAGAAACTCGTATAAGGGCATCCCATCTGTCATACTGTCACCAATTTTATAGTTAATCCAGAGTCTGAAAAGATCTTCAATAATATTCAAAATCTAAAATGTGGTTCTCAAAACACATTTCAATACATCAACATTCTTCAGGATTTTATCAGTGGTTATTACCACTCTGTCAGCGACATGGAAATCTGTTTAAGCCTCTGCCACCATGGTGAGTTCATAAAAGTTCTGAAGAATGTGTGTGGTGGAAACCTGATTTAGTAAAGGATTACGGGGATATATGCTGAAGGAGTTATTCATAAAATAAAATGAATAATTATAAGATTATATAAATTACTTATGTAATAGTAGTGTAATTTTTATATAAATTATAATAATAACAAGAGTGATGGATACAAACACCAGGTGGTCGTTAGGGCCTGTGAGTGATGTCACTTTGATAAGAAAATGAGCAGTGGAATTTTTCACCTGATAGAATCAAGAAAAATATGTTTAAGTCAGTGTTAGGATTTAAATTAAAAAACAGAAAAATAACCACTGATAATAACATAACTCTAGAAAAAAATCATGGGACTGACCTGAAAAAATTTTTAAATCAGATGAAGTATTTGATACTCAATGTTCCCAGACTGAGGAGAATAACAGAGACAACACTTTTACATTGCAGGGCTTGGCAACATCTTGGCACCCAGTTTGCCCAACACTTTGCCTACTATATCCAGTGATATTGCTTCTTGGATTTCTAGAGAAATGGGGTATTGGAAATTCAATAATTTGTACCCCAGATCCCTTGCCCTGGACCAAGACACACTGATTCACAGATTACATCATCAAGGTGTCTAGTCAGAAACTATGAAAGATGAGAGGCACAAGTGAATTGAGCATTACGCTTGGTCAATATGAAGAGCAACGGTTGGCTGGAGCCTGCAGCACAGGGAGGTGTCAATCAAACCTGTTGACAAATAGCACTACCATAAAACAACAGAGATGGCCACTAGAAAATCCCCAGGTATGACAGTCAATGAGACAAACTTATCTCTGGACAGGAAGCATCTTGGACTCATAGAGCTTATACATAAATGGACAGAGTACCAGCTGGTCGACAGACACCATGTCTATGTTGAGATGACTCACAGCCCAAAGGGAAAAATCAGGAGCAGGTGCATCAACTTTTGTCGAGTTTGTTAATAGGCCACACTTCAGCACCATGGCCAGGGAAATGAAAGTGGCCTGGAACAATGTTGACACATTTCATACCCAAAAGGTTTAAGTGGAGATTGACTCCAGAGCCACTAGAATATATAAGGAGCAAAATACCCATGAGAAGTTGAAGGGACTGAACCATGCAGGGTGGACAAGAATCCACATCAGTAAAACACTCAGTCACGGGGCACAGGCAGGAATTTGGCACCCCCGCTGTACCCTGGCCTGATTCTCTCCACATCTCACAAAACCCCAGGACTTTTTTTTAAAATAGCTGCATTGAGATACAAGTCCTATACCATACAAATCATTCCCATAAAGTGTACTGTCCAGTGTTTTTTAGCGTGTCACAGAGTTGTGTAACCATCACCAGAATCTGACTTCATCCACCTGATTATACATTCATATACTTCATTTTGTAGCATGCATACCAAAATTAGATGAAATGTTCATACCCTTGTTTTTTTTATTTATTTTCAGCATAACAGTATTCCTTGTTTTTGTACCACACCCAGTGCTCCATGCCATCTATGCCCTCTTTAATACCCACCACCTGGTTCCCCCAACCTCCCACCCCCCCGTCCCATTTTTTTTTAAGATTTTATTTATTTATTTGACAGAGATCACAAGGAGGCAGAGACAGGCAGAGAGAGAGGAGGAAGCAGGCTCCCTGTTGAGCAGAGAGCCCGATGTGGGGCTTGATCCCAGGACTCTGGGATCATGACCTGAGCTGAAGGCAGAGGCTTTAACCCACTGAGCCACCCAGGCACCCCTATACCCTTGTTTTTATCCACTCACCTGTTGATAGACACTCAGGTTGTTACTACTTTTTGAACACTATAATTAATGCTTCTATGGACATTTGAGTACAGGTGTCTTGTTTTGTTTTGTTTTGTTTTGTTTTGTTTTATACATAGGTTCTCATCCCTCAGAAATAAACACTTAGAAGCAGAATTCCTGGGTCATGTGTTAACTCTCAGATTGATGTTTTGATAAATGGCTTCACTATTTTGTGTTGCTACAATCAAATTACGAGGACTAATGTTTCCCCATGCCCTCACCAACATATGGTACTTGCTTTCTCACTACATCCATGAGCGTGAATGTGAATGGTATTTCAGTGTGGTTTTGTTTAGTATGGCTCTATTTAATGAGACATGTCAACAGGACTGTCTTAAGTTATTTAAATTTTTTTCTTTAATTTTTTGTACATATTTATGATGGTTTCATTGAAGTCTTTGTCTGCAAAGTCCAACATCAGAGCCCTCTCAAAGGCAGTGTCTGTTTGCTCTTCTCTTCGTATCCTCGTTTGTAGATCACATGTTCACATATCTTTGCATATCTTATTATTTCTTTTGGACCTCTGATATAATCTCTTATAGCAACTCTGGGAAGGGTTCTTCCCTGTGACTTTTTGCTCTTGCTGTTGTTTGCTTTCTTATTTACTTCTCTGGTATAAAAAGAAAACCAACCAACCAAACAAACAAAAAAGCAAAAGCAAGGCAACAACAACAACAAAACACCACCCAATTCAGTACTATCTTTCTCCCAGTCTTCAGCCTCTGAAATTGCTCCTCAGAGTGTGCATCCTGAGCAAATGTGGGGTCTTTCTTACCACCAGGAATAACTGTGGGTAACTTTTTAGCCAAAGTCTTTGGAGTGTCTCTTTCTGTAATTTTCTCATTAAGCATCAGGCTCATCTGCCTTTATGGGTACCACACTAAACCACTAACTTCCACTAATTGCTACACACCTGCTAGCTATTTTCAACAATGTTCAACAACATAAATTTCTCCACAAATCAGACCAATTTAATCTGAGACTGCTAAAATGCAGGACCTCTTGATAGTTTCTTAGCCCCTCAGAGGGCTTTTTTTTGCCATCGCTTTTCTTGATCTCTCTGTCGAACTTCTAGCCAGTCCACTGTTTCTATTGTTGCTACTGGTGTCTTAATACCACAGCACCAAAATCTCCATTGTTTTCAACAAAACCTTTAGGCATGAAACTCCCCACAACCTGTTCCAGATGGTTGTTTGACTTGAGGAGACCATAAACACTACTCTTTTCTCATGGCTTCATCACCCCCTGCACAGAATCTCTGCATCACGGCCTTGGGGATGGGGTATCTTCTGAAGCAGGCACCCTGCTCTACAACTTGAACGCTGGATACGAATGGTAACCCCAGGCTTGTGGTTATCAAGTTCCTGAACGCTTGTTATACCACATCCAAGTTAGAGCTTCTGTCCCACAAGTTGAGGCTGGTTGGAGGGAAAGCTCTCCAATTCAGCTGCCAGCACTTTCCTGAAATACAGCTTCTGCATCATGATGCTGCACAGAATGAGACAGGACAGTGGTCTTCCCCTTTCAGAATGAAACTATAGCTCCAGCCAGAGATGTAGGGGAGAAATCAGACCCAGTTTCTTGGTCACAAGCAGCTGGTGTACATCTCTCATGACACCAAACTGGGAAAGGATATTGGAAGGGGGCCGTGACTTGCATGCCACAGACTCTCATTGCTCTTACTGGGCCACAGTAGATTTTCTTAAATAAATGTCTCCCCATTTGCTGTATATCCTCAGGACAATTTTCAGATACTTTATATTTTTATTTTTTATAATTATATTATGTTAGTCACCATTGAGTACCTCATTAGTTTTGGATGTAGTGTTGCATGATCCATCGTTTGTGTGTGACATCCAGAGCTCCATGTAATCCCTGCCCTCCTTAGTAACCATCACTGGGGTCACCCATCTCTCCACTCCCCTCCCTTCTTTAATTTTCGTTTTCATAATTGTCACTGGTTGAATGGGTATTTCACCTAATAAGAGGCTCCACTGAGTTTCTCTCATTGCCATTCCAGAGATCCCTCATCTTGTGTATTTTTTTGAAAGGAGAAACTGAATTTTAAAAACTCACACAAGAACAGATTTGTGTAAGTCTAGCATTGGTGTAGTAAAACGATTATGAAACCTGAGCTATTTCCTTTATGATAGAAAACTGTCACAAAATATACTTGGCAAATACAGTAAAATATACTGAGGAATTCCTCTTTACATCTCAAAGCAATAGTCACATATGACATTAGTCGTGGGAAATGCTAGAATATTTTTGACACTGTGACAATGCCGGTCATATCGTGGTATTAAAATGGAGCACCAGCACCCCCAGAAATTAACCATTCCCTACTTCCCTAACAACGGGGCATCATCTTCCTAGCAATCTTCTATCACCTCGGAAACCATGATGTTGCTTTGAAATAAGAGTGGCTTCTCTGGGGCGCCTGGGTGGCTCAGTGGGTTAAGCCTCTGCCTTCAGCTCAGGTCATGGTCTCACTGCCCTGGGATCAAGCCCCTCATCGGGCTGTCTGCTCAGTGGAGAGCCTGCTTCCCCTTCTCTCTCTCTGCCTGCCTCTCTGCCTGCTTGTGATCTCTGTCAAATAAATAAATAAAATCTTTAAAAAAAAAAAAAAAGAATGGCTTCTTCTGTGAAAAATTCTTTGGGTCCCCTGACCAGCTGGAAATCATGCCTTGGCCCAGTAACTGTCCATGTGTTCTTGGAGACATCTGAGATCTGCAGCTAGGGCCACTGGCCATTTAGGAATTAGAGTCTGCCAAGTGCTTACACAGACTTTTATGCCATTTACCCCCTCTGTCAGCCTGAACTTACCTTCAAAATAAGTGATTCCACCTATAATAGCCCCAAATTGTGACCTGGAATGTGCCCAAAGTGGTGTGCCATTAGCCCAGATCACCAGGCTCTCTATCACTGTACACATAATACAACCATTGAAGCCTGTCACTAGGGTACCAGGGTCAGCCAAGGGATCTTATCTTATGTGAATTGATGGTCACATCCAAGAGTCTTGCACCTTTCTATGTCTTTTGCAGAATGTCATCTCGGGAAAAAACAAACAAAAAAAAACCAAAACCAAAAACAAACAAACAAAAACAAAAACAAAAACAAGACAAAACAAAACAAAACAAAAAATCCCTAGCAGGCCAAGCTGTGCCCAGGGGCCCTTGTTCTGAAATCCGTACCTGGCAACTGCTCACTGTTCTTAAAATTCTCAAGGATCTAGTGACTCATGAACTCTGTTTGGATTTCCAAAATCTCTGCTATAGCTGGTAGTCTTGTGGGCACCTGCCTTATTGAACAAGGGGACCACATGTTAGACTGAGGAATTGGGAGGGCCTTGCTATATTCCCCTGGATACCTCAGCTCTCCTGAGCAAGTCTGCTTGGAAGAAGTACAGTAGGAAACCATGTACGATCATGACTCCATTTCTGGTTTTGTTTGTGTTCAAATCACTTTTTTTTTCTACTCTTTTTCCTCGTAGGTTTTCAGAAACATTTTAAGGAATTATTCTTTCTAACAAAGCTAACAACATAAATACAGATAGATAATCTTCATATATATGTATATAATAAATATATATAAACCAAAATAAATGTGTGTATATATATATATATATATATATGAAACAAATCCATGTATATATACATAGATATATTTCTTGAAGATAAAAAAGACACATATATGGTCTTGAATAATGCTGATGTTTGATGATGTTATCTTGCTGGTAGGACATAGAATGTTGTTGGGACCAGAGTTTGTAGGTATAGTTGGTACGAAGGTTTCAATCTGAAGTTCGGGTTTGGAGGGTGGTGTTATACTATTTGTTTCCTTCCCAACTTCCTCAAAATGCCCCTCTCTTGCGAATTCCCTAGACAGGGCCAGGGACTCCTCAGACCAGGCAGTTGGTTCTGTCTCATGGCTCATGTGTCTCTTTTTCTGCTATTAAAAAAAAAAAAAAAAAAAAAAGTCCCTTTCCCCCGACTTCTGGGTGGTCACAGTATCTCATGCTCATAGAAGGATCCATCTTGTTCCATGTCTCTGTGATTTCTATTTGACCCACGGTAACAAGGGCATTGGCTTTGTGATTTGGCCTATAGTGCACTATTTGATTCTTGCTTAAATGCTGTGAGCGAGTTGTGATTATTTTCCTCCCTTAATAGAAGGGAGGAAACTGCAGCTTCGATACACCAGGGTCTTAGAGCAGGTAGAGGGAACTCCGTCGCCATTTTATAAATAAATGTGTGTGTGTGTGTGTGCGTGTGTGTGTGTGTGCATGTGTGTGTGCGCGTGTGTGTGTACATATATCTATCTACCGCTGTTCTGTTGTTCTGCAGCCAGATGACCCCCTACCTCACCTTGCGAGCCACGGCTCCCTGAGAATCAAGGCCGACTGGTCCCTATGAGCTAAAGTACCACCGCCTATCTGGTAAATGCATATAGAAAATGCAGAGAGTTAAATATAATATGTTAGAAACATTAAACCAGTGTATGAATGGAGAGTGGGAAAGTAAGATTTAACTTTAAAAGGGAATTTAAATCTGGCTATATTATTATCTACTTTAGGGCTCTTTAAAATTACGTTGGCAGGAGCCCTGAGTAGTATATCCACGTTACTGTAAATTCCACTTAGATCGTGATGGGGATTAGTGTGAATCAAAACCCAAGCCCTCATCCCGTGTGGAGTGGCAAACACTCACGGCAGCCTCATTTCCACTAATCTGGGGCTGCTGAGTGATCTTTGATCACACCAAGTATTACAGATGGAAAAGTACTCTTTTCAAATCCCCAACGTGTTTCCAACTGTCAATAAAATCCTTTTTAAGTGTCAAAAGCAATTGCTGTGGTTTACACTTACACTGCTAACCATAGCAGCACATTTCAGGACTTCTAAAGCAAAACAACAACCAAATGGCGTAACTGCGGGCCAGAATTCTGACAGGCACGTTCACCCTCAGCTTTAAAGGCATTAGGGATTCATTTCTAAAAATTGCCATTTATGTTAACTGCACTTTAAAGATTAGGTATTTCACTCAGAAATATCTTATCTGGGAGGCAAAACAACCCCCATTCCAACCCTCGAATTAAACAAACAAATTGCCCAGGTGACATGTCTAGCCAGATGTTTAAATCCACACAGAAAATGAAACACTGCTGGTTCCTAGGACATGTGATAAAAATTTTAATATTTGGAAGCAAGTGAACAAAGGATGTCTTACATTTAAAAGACGACTTGAATGCAATTGGATTCTTCCCCATAAATTATACAAGGCGATGGTTTGCGGTAATTGATGTAATAAAGTAGCAGCTCGAAAGAGAGCCAGGGCCCTAAACTAGATGAAGTAAGCAATCACGCTTTCTATCAGAGAGCTCCGTCGGTGGGGAAGCCGTGGGTGCCAGACAGAGTCCACAAAACCCTGTTGCACTGAAGCATCAGAGGTCTTGGTCCTATTATCTTTCCAGGATGCGCATGTATAATAAAGCTTCTCCAACAAATGAAGGGGGGATGTTTCTGGCAAAATGAAAAATGGTGATAAACTATGTCCAGATGATTAATTCACAGAAACTCGCCATCACACAGCGACGACATATGCCCATCTCCTCTGTTGTCCCCTTGGAGATTTTCCTACTAAACGTATGTGCATATTTTTCATGGCTACTGATACTTGAATTGCAGCCGGCTCCCATGCAGAACATGAAACACTTCAAACTGCATAATGCTGACTAAATTATCAAGTCTCCAGTGGCCTGGGGGAGCAGTAGCCATAATAATGAGTGTGCTTAAGTGGTTGGTGTAGATCTGCTCGGCCCGTAACTTTAATGCCCCGACTTATCAGGTTTTTTTCTTTCTTTTTTTTTTTTTCCCTCCCCTCCTTTCCCTGCTAGAGATTGTCTCACATAACATTACTGGCCACTTTGCATTGGGGGAAAGGCACTGATCTGTCACCGTAAATGAACGTGAAGTGAGAGGAAGGGTACTGATGGCCAATTTATAATCACGGTTTCATCAGACGAAATTACCGCTTGGCATGTTATCATCTGTGCTTAGTCCCCCTTATTTAACTGTAAATAGCACCATGATCGGTGCCCATGACATCAGAAACTTAGCGTTTTACTTTAAGTGATATCTCCCATCAGTACATCTAAAATTAGGGCGTCGGCCTTCAGCGATTTCTTGTCATTTGAGATATTTTGCATGAATCATTTTCTGAAGACATGAAACGCTATGCAGACCTGCACGCCTATATTTGCTGGGTTAGTGATTAAGAGTCCTTTAAAACTCCAGGGGTGCTCTGTTCTGGCGGCACAGTGCTTAGCACGGGATTCAGAAAACCTAGCTCAGTGTTGGGACAGCAGTGCTTTCCGTGTTGTTGGCCACGTTGTGGAACTACGGTGTGCCCGGGGTTGGTGAAGTAACTGTTTTACAGTTTTCCTCATTCTTTTACCGGAATGCCAGCCCCGGCCACTACGACGCCACCACGTGGCCAACAAAGAGGACTCGCCCATGAGGGAAAGGCCCCCCCAGCCAAAGACGGTCAGTGGGGGCTAGATGAGAGGGGACCGTCTAGTGGATTCGTGTGTCTTTGTTTCATGCTTGGGTCCGGTCTCCTTGCCACCACACTGCTCTCCTCTCAGGCTCTGATTTGGGAATGGCGAAGCCAGCCGGCGTCTCCGGGCCAGGCCCAAGCCTGAGTCTTAGGCAACGGCGTCCCTCCCTCATCTGGCCACGTGACTGCCAGATGGGGTGCTTAGGAGCCCCTTGCCCTGGATCTCAGTCCCATGGGAGAAAGGGCTTTTAGGGGGATCTCGGTGTCCTAACAAAATGATCAAGATCCCACGGCCCTCGGAGAGCAGAGATATGAGAAAAGTTAATCTCTCCCAGTGCAAAGAAAGGAAACAGCTCTGGCCCAGACCTGTGAGCCCTAAGATGCCTCGTGGGAAGCTTTGATGAATTAGTGAGAGGTAAGAAATGTTTCCAGTGATAGTACCAGACAGAAAAACGTCTGAAAGTTTCTGCTTGTCAACCGCTTTTCGCCACATGGTTCATTTCCAGGGTCTCAAACAGGATGGAGCTCCCATTTATTCTTGGGGCATCACCGCCGCAGAGGGGATGCTGGAGCATGGGAACAATGGCGCAATGCCCATGCTGGAGAAAGTGGGGCTCTTGTGGTGCCAGGCAGTGAGGTCAGTACAGCAGACGCTCCTCTGCACAGACCTGTCCCTCCTCCTTGATTGCTGGTCCGTTCAGTTACAACAACAGCCTCCCTCTAAGGAACCCAGCCCTCAGGCTCTGAGCAGAGCCTGGCTAATGGGAGAAGCCATTCTCCCCATGAATAGAGCTAGGTGCACTCAGAAGACTCAACAGCTTCCTTTTCATGATGCTCAGAATCGGGCACAAACTGGCCCAAGGAAAGAGGCAGTGAGAGAGAGCAGGTAGACGGTGGGTGCTCTGAGGTTCTCCGACCCCCCCCCCCACCCACCCCAGGAATCACTCTGCTTCTCCAGGTCTCATGAAGAAGCACCATTGGCCAATCACCCAGCTAACAGGATTTTATGACTTTTAACCGGGTTGACTTAATAGCCTCCTGCCTGCCCTCCATGCTGATGCTGGAGATTTTTCTGTTTTTATTTGTAATAGTAGCAGTGTCTTTTTAAATGTTTTTAGAAGATTTTATCTATTTATTTGAGAGAGAGAGAGAGAGAGAGAAACAGTGTTTTTTAAACTGCAAGTTTTCCCTCATGGAATTTCAGTTACATTTCTTGGAGATTTTTTTTGTTCAGTTTTGGTTCTAGAAGCAATCATTTTCTGTTTCTGAAACAATGACATACCAATGAAAATGAAACTAAGTAATTTTGCATAAGGAATAACTTTTCATACCTTATTTTAATTTGAAACCCACCCTTGCAAGTTTCAAAGAATGAATGATGCTTACATATTATTATGGGAAGGATATTAAACTCCCAATCCCCAAAGCAATCATACTGGGAAATGGCCCTTTGGGAAGTAATTAGGCCTACATGAGGTAATGAGGCTTGGGGCTCTGTAATTGGATTAGTGTCCTTATAAAAAGAGGACATCAAATTATCTCTCTCCACATAAGCACAAACAAGAGATCCCAAAATAAGGACAGAGCAAGAAGGCACCCATCTACAAGCCAGGAAGAAAGTCTTCACCAAGCCCAAGTCACTCAGCCCCTTGGTCTTCTCTTTCCAGGCCCCAGTCCTGTGAGAAAACAAACTTCTACTCAAGACATTTGGTTTAGGGTATTTTTCTAGAGCAGGCCAAGCCAAGACACGTACAATATTTATTGTTTTAAAACATGATGCAGGGGCACCTAGGTGGCTCAAGTCAGTTAAGCATTCCACTCTTGGTTTGGACTCAGGTCATGATCTCAGAGTTGGAGAGCAAACCCACGTGGGACTCAGCACTCAGTGGGGAGTCTGCTCCAGCTTCTCTGTCTCTCCCTCTTCCTCTGCTCCTAGACCCCCTCTTGCTCAGATACTCTCTTTCTCTAAAATAAAGAATCTTTTAAATCTTTTAGATAAAATCTAAGTCTAAAGATATCTAAAGATAAAATCTTTAGAAAAATCTTTTAAATAAAAATCTTTTAAAAAATGATGCAAATCGCATTTTTGACAGTTTGTCCATATCATCTGAGGTCATTAGGAACAATGTGAAGTTCGAGATACACTTATTTTGTTATTTACTTATTTGATTGGTTTCCTTTTTGGGTTGGAAGGGTAAAAAAGAATCATTTCCATGTGAAACATAAATAACATTTGGATGTCCTTCACCTTATCATTCTGGAACCAGAATCCAGAAACATGGGCTTCTAATATATCTTTATGGCCAGAAACATTGTCGAGGAAAATTAAAGTATTATACATACCAGTAAATTGAAGGAATAAAAATTCAACCTTCATCAGAATACCCTTAAAGAGAAATTCTAATTTTTAAAGAACATTAAATACATCTGTGTTTGTCCGTGTTGGCCAGACTCCCACGTATCTCAAACACAAGACTGTGAGCTAATACTTGAGAGATTGGCAGAATGTCATCCTGACCCACAGCTGGACAAAAGTCCAGCCCATCTTTGCAAAAGGAACAAAACGTGATTCTGGTGGCCAAAACAGATGTTTTCATTTAAAAAGCAAAACAAAAAACAGCCAACCAACAAACAATAATCACAAACTTAATATCATTAAACCAATATGAATATGAGGTTACATCTAGTAAATGTAGAATTATCAAGACCAAAGAAAATTAAGTTGAATTGAAATTTTGTTAATACATTTATATTTTTAATTGAAGTATAATTGACACAAAATGCTACATGAGTTATAGCACAACACAGTGACTGGACAACTTTACATGCCCAGTTATGCTCTCCACAAGTGTAGCTGTCATTTATATTGAACTGAAATTGAAGATCCTTACCTCAGAATGATTTCCAGGTTTGGCCCCAATTTTTCAAAATACAAAGTAAATGATCAATGAAAATTTAATTCACAGAAATGATCTCTCTTTAGGCTTAATCCTTTTTTCATTCCAGGTCCTTTTTCTAACTAAATCATGTGTTGGATAGTGTTATTAGAACCTGACAGAGTCTACTTACCCAGAGAGGCTGAGAGCACACCTGAGGAAGCCCACCTCCTCCTCTTAGGGGTGAGCATGAACCCTCTTCTTTGAGAGATTACAAACAGGGCCCCTGGGAATATAAGGATGAACAAAGCTATGGCTGGGGATAGGCTGGGTGGATAGGGGAATGATGCAAGTAGAATGACCCAGAAGTAAGGAAATTAGGGACAGCAGCCCATTGGAGGTGTAACTAATAAGTGGAGAGTAGACATTAAAGCAAGACCACTTAATTATTCCAACAAAAGTGTAGAAAGAAAGGAAAAGAAAAGAAAAGGACAGATAAAAAACAAATTGCAAAATTTTGTATTTAAATAAAACTATAGTGTTTTTTCTTTTTTAATTTTTTATTTAAATTAAATTAATTAACATATAATATTATTGGTTTTAGAGGTAAAGTTCAGTGATTCATCAGTCTTACACAATCTCCAGGGTTCATTACATTACACACCCTCCTTAATGTCCATCACCCAGTTAAATAGAATTAATTATAAGCACATTAAATGTAAATGATCTAAATGACAAATAGAAGTCAGAGGTAGGTGTAAAAAGGAACCCACTTTAAATAAAAGGAAAAAAAAAAGATAGCTAAAAGGAGATGAGATAATCTACAATCCACAAACACTAAGAAAAGACAGCCAGAGTGCCTCTTGTATCAAACAAAGTATATTTCGAAATAAGGATTATTGTTAAGAATAAAAGAAGGCATTTTATAATTATAGGAGAGTATATTGATAAAGACAGCAGAACAATCCTAAACATGTAGGAGTATCAGAGCTTCAAAATGATAAAAGAAAAATGGATAGACCTGAAAGAAGTAGAAAACTCTATAATTATAGTTGCAGACGTCAGTATTCTGCCTTACTAATGCAGACCTCAAGTAGACAGGAAGTTATTAGGATACAGAAGACACATTAAACACAACTTGGTCCAGCTGGTATTTACAGGAAACTAAGGATGTTCCAACACAATAGCAAAAAACACAGTCTGCTCAAAAAGCTGTGAAATTTTAGACTGTGTCCCAGGTGATAAGGTAAATCCCAAAAAGCTGAAAAGACTTGAAATCAAAGTAACTTGGATCATAATGGAATTAAATTTGGAGTAAGTTGCAGAATGATGCATGTAAAATCTCCCAAAACTTGGAAATTAAATAAACCACACTTCTTTCCATCTCACTGATCAAAGGATCAAACACAAGAGAAATTAGGAAATATTTTTGATTGAATGACAGCGTTAAAAAAAAATAGTACTCACATATCAAAATGTGTGGCACACAGCTAAAGCAGTATTAAGAGGAAAATTTATAGTGTTCAAATTCTTTCTTCAAAAACAGTAAGTATTCCCAATCAATTATGTACACATTTATTTTAGAAAGTAGAAAAAAGAAGAACAAGTTAAATCCCAAACAAGCTCAAATAATGAGAAAATAATGATAAATGTAAGAGTCAACAAAATTGATAACAGAAAACAAGGGAGAAAATTAGTAAAATTAAAACTCCTTCCTGGGGGACAGAAATTTCAGCTGACCAGGACCTGACTTGGCGAAAGCTCCCTTCTGGAGGTCAGGTGGAAGGTGGTTGGCTGTGGCCCATTTTGTACCATCAGTACATCTTGTACATCTGTAAACAGGCCAGGGTGAGAGGCCCCGGAATTCGCACGTGCGGCACATGCGGGCGGTGGAAGATGAGACCTGGGTCTGTTTTTAATGGTTTACTCAAACGTTTGCTTTAAGACCAAAGCCTCTCAATGCTGGCCAGCCCTAGATGTGTTAGCCTCTGATCGCAAATCAAGTGGAACCAAATCAGTGACGAAGTATCTGAATTCCTATCAAAGTTAAGAAAGATTTAAAAGGAGAGCAGGATCAGGGGAAGGAGACAGCATTCCTGTAAAAAGTAATTCACTGAGGTGCATTAAACGCATTCTAGCTGGCTCAGGTCTTTTGAGGCTGTTGTCAGCCTTCTTTTCTTCTGTTTATTGCTCTCAGGCGTGATCAGAGGGCGCCTGGGTAGCTCAGTTGGTTAAGCGACTGCCTTCAGCTCAGGTTGTGATCCCAGAGTCCCTGGATCGAGTCCCACATCGGGGTCTCAGCGCCATGGGGAGTCTGCTTCTCTCTCTGACCTTCTCCCCTCTCATGCTCTCTCTCACTTTCTCAAATAAATAAAGGAAATCTTTAAAAAATATATAAGTAATCAGAAATAGTCAGAAATATACCAACTAAGCACAGTGGTAGGCACAATAATGTTTATTGAAGCCTTATTTTAGTCAGGCAGAGCGTATGCTCTCAGGGTGGGCATTTAGAGACAGGCTTTTAGGTTGGACCCTCGTGACTAAAACCAGCAATAAAATGAAAGAGCATCATGTTACAATTTTAAGTAAAATTAATGGAAGGGACATCTGGGTGGGTCCATTGATTAAGCGTTTGCCTTTGGCTCAAATCATGATCTTGAGGTCCTGCTCACTCCCGGCATCATATAGGGCTTTCTGCTCAGCAGGAGTGGGCTTCTCTCTCTGCCCCTCCCCCAACTCATGCGCACACAGGTTCTCTCTCTCTCAAACAAATAAATAAAATCTTTCTTTAATAATTCTTAAAAATAATGGAAGAAAATCACATGTAATATGATCTCAAGATATATAAAAATATAGAGGCACCTGGGTTAAAGCCTCTGCCTTCAGCTCAGGTCATGATCTCAGGTTCCTGGATTGAGGCCTGGATTGAGGTCCTGAGCAGAGGGCCTGCTTCCCCACCGCCCCCCAATCCACCTGCCTCTCTGCCTATTTGTGATCTCTGTCAAATAAATAAATAAAATCTTTAAAAAAATTTAAAAGATATATAAAAATATGGGTAGAAAAAAGACCTAGAAGAAATCTCTCAAAACGTCAAACGGATGAACCATGCAGTCAGCTTCAGGTTGCTCTAACTGCATCTTCAGGCTTTATTTTGATTTTTTCTACATTTACATGAGAAGGCGATTTAGAAACTCAGCCCCACTAAGACAACACCAACGCCAAGGAGGAATCCGAGGGAAAACAGTCGCCTGTCCCTCAGAGATGCATTGATTACTTGGTGATTGCTGGGTGTTTACTCGTCGATTTACTGCTCCTTCCCTATGAGAATCTGCATAGCACGAGTAAATCAAGCTTGGAAGGACAACCTGAAGCATTAGGCGCAGACCCGGCCATCTCCAGCATGTCTGTCGGTTTCCAAGGAGGGAGCAGTATTTCAGAAAACAATGAAGACAGACACTTTCCTCTTTAGCTTTTAAGGTATGTCCAGGAGCGTGAGAGCAGGCTCACTGGCTCGAGATCGGCCCCTGTGCCCCACCTTGTCTGGATGCTACAAGCTGATGAGTCAGTGCTTAGAGCCGCTCCAGGCCACAGAGCTGGGTTTACATCCCGGGCTCCTCCTCCCGAGACCGTGGCCTTGCCTGCGTTGCCTGAGTTACTCCTCTCTGCACCTCACTTTACCCAAACATAAAATGGACATATTAACCCACTCTCAGTTGTTTGCTGCGAAAATTCAAGAAAGACACTTTCCGCAATGCCCATGTGTGCATGTAGGCACACACAGAGAACGATCATATGTGTATGCATGTTTGTTGTGCACACACACACACACACTCTTCTCCTTAATTAATTAGCAAGTTTAATGACACATTACACAGAAGACTATCTCCCATGTCCTTTGGAATCATAAATGTAATACAAGTTGGTGTGTATTGCACCTGCGCTAGGCGTCAAGCACTGTGCTAGACACTTTATATGTATTATTTCCCCTACGTTCGACCAGGTTCAGTTTCCAGCAGAGGAAACCAAGGTCCTAAGAGGAGGACGACATACTAGCACCCACATCCCATAAAGATAGCGATCTGTTAGTTACACTGAAACTCAACTCTTTCAAACTCTTTTTCATAGAACTACCTTCTTTACTTTAAAATAATTGTTTTTATAATTGGTTTTCGATAAAATGGTATTTCCTAGGAACACACTGTGGAGTAATAATGAGGAAAGTCAGGGGAAGGAGAGAGACTCCTCAGTCACGCAGAGGACATGAGTAAACGTCCCATGTTCTGTAAGAAGGAAAACCATTATTTGATGGTGTGTATATTTAGAATCACAAAATGAAAGTTCAAACACCGAATCACTTAAACCAGTCATCTCCATCTAATGACTATTTTGGCTGAGAAGAAAAATATGACATTTGAGCATCTGTACAAACGCACTCTGACTGTACAGACCCATCTTTGTACATTGAACTTGTAAGAAGATAGGATTTAACGAGGTTCTTACCTAGAGGAATTAATAAAATTCACACTGATGATCTAGATCTTCCTTATACATAAAAACAGGTAGTGACTCTTAATCTCACAAAACAAACTGAGGGTTGCTGGGGGGAGGGGTTTGGGAGAAGGGGGTGGGATTATGGACATTGGGGAGGGTATGTGCTTTGGTGAGTGCTGTGAAGTGTGTAAACCTGGTGATTCACAGACCTGTACCCCTGGGGATAAAAATATATGTTTATAAAAATAAAAAATTAATAAATTCACAAAAAAACAGGTCTCTGACATAAACATGCAGTATTGTAAAAACATTTGCACTACATTCATTTCATAAAAATGAAACAAGTGACATATTTGCTTGTTTTTTTGTTTATTTGTTTTTGGTTTTTGTTTTTGTTTGTTTGTTTTGTCAGCAGCAGAAATAATTCTGTTCTCACTACAACATATACTACATGCTGGGCTCATTTTCAGATGAGCAATGGCACTTAGTTTTTTTGTTTGCTTGTTTGTTTCTGGTTTTAACTCGACATGGCATCTTGCTCTGAAGTAAGTTGGAAGTTGGTTTCCAGGATCACTTTGTTTGGATTTTTTTTTTATGTTAGCATACAATCTTTTTTTTTAATTTTTAATTTTTATAAACATATAATATATTTTTATCCCCAGGGGTTCTGGTCTGTGAATTGCCAGGTTTACACACTTCACAGCACTCACCAAAGCACATACCCTCCCCAATGTCCATAACCCCACCCCCTTCTCCCAACCCCCCTCCCTCGAGCAACCTCAGTTTGTTTTGTGAGATTAAGAGTCACTTATGGTTTGTCTCCCTCCCAATCCCATCTTGTTTCATTGATTCTTCTCCTACCCACTTAAGCCCCCATGTTGCATCACCACTTCCTCATATCAGGGAGATCACATGATAGTTGTCTTTCTCTGCTTGACTTATTTCGCTAAGCATGATACGCTCTAGTTCCATCCATGTTGTCACAAATGGCAAGATTTCATTTCTTTTGATGGCTGCATAGTATTCCATTGTGTATATAGACCACATCTTCTTCGACTGCAAGGTCTCCTTGTTGTTGGTAAATGTTGCTTTTAGAGCTGAGTATGTTTACATGAAAAAAGGCCTGCTTATGGCTATGTTTGCTAAAAGAAAACAAAAACAAATTTGTTCAATCCCACTTACTAATTATTCTGGGTTTTGCTGAATTTGGTGAGTAATTTTTCTTATTTCCCTGCCTCATTGTTATTAGTGCCAAGAAATAGAAATCCTTATAAAATTAAATATTACCAAAAGGTCCCCAATTATCCCAAGTCATTTTCAAACAGATTTGATATATTTTTTAATTTATTTTTTTATTTATTTTCAGCATAACAGTATCCATTATTTTTCCCCACACCCAGTGCTCCATGCAATCCGTGCCCTCTGTAATACCCACCACCTGATACCCCAACCTCCCACCCCCCACCCCTTCAAAACCCTCAGATTGTTTTTCAGAGTCCACAGTCTCTCATGGTTCACCTCCCCTTCCAATTTCCCCCAACTCCCTTCTCCTCTCCATCTCCCCATGTCCTCCATGCTATTTGTTATGCTCCACAAATAAGTGAAACCGTATGATAATTGAATCGAAGTGAATTGTTTGGTTGTTTAAGTTTTAGAAGGTGATTCATTTATGTTATTTATTGTAACAAAATTATACAATAATGAAGACTAACATGATATCTCTTGTTTCAGCATTTTTATGTCTTCACTGGAAAAACTTCTTAAAATTAGCCACAGACTTGCTCACTAAAATTTTGTTTTAAAAGGAGGCATTGAGCGTACTTAAAAATATCTGGCTAGCATCCACATCAGCAGGGTCCTCACATTCAGAAACTATTAGCAAAGGTTAACAATTGTCTTTCTGTGGAACACCCTGCTCAGCAGGGAGTCTGCTCCTCCCTCTCCCTCCACACCTCACCTTGCTCTTGCTCTCTGTCTCTCTGCATCTCTCTGACTCAAATGAATAAATAAAATCTTTACAAAAGTACTGGCCTTAATAACCATATTTCAAATAATCTATTTGATAATCTAGTCCTTTTTGGGTCATTTTCCTGACAGTACAATTCGGTCATCATTTTGTAGTAATGTGGTAGACAAAGGACATTTATGTGTGTGTGGTTTTCCCATAAATACTCTATAAGAAGTATCTTTAATTTCAATTTTTGCAGAACTACTGAAAATCATTTTTCTCCTAAGTGGGCATACCTGAGTTGCCTTCTGTCCCACACCAGAAACTGAGAACTAAAGTAGCTGATCACACTCATCATCTAACCTTAATGAAGGATGGACTCAAGTATCAGTCCACGTAATAAATATCAGTAAGGCTTAAATTGTATCCATCTTCCTGATGAAAATAAATGTGGATAGAAGTTCTAGTAGTTTCTTCTAGCATCCTGGTGGATTATTGGGTCCCAGGGATGTTCATATCTTACTTTGAAAATGCTGATATAAAGCTTTCCATATCAAACCCAAAGTCTTAGGTTTTTAATTCTCATCATTAAAAACCTATATCCATGAGGTCTGTCTGGAAATTCTGGAATCAACAGAAATCAGCAGGAGCTTATTCTAATATTAAGTATCTAATATTAAGTAACCCAAGCATGGGAGGCATACGACTTGAAGAAGATTGGGGTAGTTTGCAAGTGTTTTGTGAATTCTAAAGTCCCATCAAAGAAGTGACCTTTTAAATTATTGATCTGTCAGCCTTTCTTTCTTTATAAACTACTTTGGAAAACCAGGTTCTACTTATTCTCACATTCTCCCACTAAAACATTCCTGAAACTGAACTACAAGTTATTATTACCAGGTTTGAGGTGTAAAGAAAAAGAGGGATGCTTCTAAACCTTTGACTTTTTAATGAAATTTTAGTAAAAGATAAAAGAACCAAGAGAAAAAGTGCCCTGACGGGTTGGTATCTACAGTTAAACATGCAAATAGAAGAAGAGCACGTAAGAGAAGGAAAATTCTCAGCAGGGTCAAATCTGTAGGAGATTCTCATTACCGCTGGATCAAGCTGTCCTCCAGAGAGAGCCAGCTTCGATCAGCTTTCCATAGTTTATGTACTTTATAAACTGAGTAAGACAAATAGTGTGTTAAGGCTTTATGGACTTGTTATGACAGCTAATTTCGCATCGCCTGACATAGTATCTGAGCAAACGTACAGATGTTCATTCATTTCCACCCCACTCTAGATACTGTAAATTGAGTACCTCCGGAAGCCCACTCATAATCACTGACAAACATCCCCGCCACCCACCAGAATGAAAATTGTAAGTCACTGGGCTTCGACGTGGAAAGTTAGCAGAGAACTCAGGGGCCCATGCATCTTTTTAATGACCTTGTGGCAGAAGTCTTGTGTGGGTTTACCAGGACAGTCTACCAGGGGACTCGGAGGACACCTAATGAATTAGCTATGACTTTAATTTAAATGACATAACACCTGATAAATGAGGGACTTCTGACATGCCTTTGAGTTTATCACCCTCTCCATGAAATCGCCATTGTGACCTGAGCCTCGTCTTCATGTTCTCCTTCACCATGATTTGTTCCTCATCTTAAAACCATGTAAACCTGTTACTGAACATGGTAGAGGGCCATCCTTCCCAAAACTGCACACCTGTGTGCAACCCCAACTCTCTTTCAGTGGCGGGATCCAGCCCATCATTCTAAGCCAGCCTCCTTCTGAACAAAAAGTGTCACTACTTATTTGATTTTTATCCATGGGATAATATTTAAAGCACCTCATCTGGGTCTTGAGGCAGATTAAAGCATAAAACCTCAAGATAAAATATAAATACTAAATCTTATAGATTTATTAAAGGGAATGTGAAATTATCCCATAGGCTGTGCATCAAAACTCACAAAGCTATGTTACCTGCCTCTCTAGTTCCCCACCCATCATTATCGGTTGCTTGAGTTGCTTGAGGAACACTTTTGAACATCTTTGAAAATGAAACATTTTTAAGAAAATTAAATAGAGAATTGACCACATTAGATATCCATCATCTGGTGGAATTGTTTCTTTTGAATATTACACTTGAAATCTTTATATCCTATTAAAGAGTAAAATCAATCAATCTTCATCTGGACATTAACCACCAACTCTCACCTATGTCTCTTGCAAAGCTTTCCCTCTTACTGAAATGCATGCTACCTCCAGAGATATTCTGCGACAAAATTTTGGTTTGAGTCAGTTTTCTGTTTTAGGTCACATTTATGATAAGTTGCCCTAAAGTTTGCTCAATTAATGTTTAAAGGTTCTTGTTTTATAACAAAACACTTATGGTGAAGATGGAATGACAGAATGAATAGTTTGGTTTATCACTTTTCCTCAAATAATCTGTTCTGGATGTTTTCATTTTCAATATTTCTGTGAAAATTATGAATGGGAGACTTCCAGTCTCTCTGGAGAATTTTTTCACTAACTAAGAAAGAACAGAGTACTGAGAAAGGTCACGCTGATGACCAAGAAACTCACGTTTTATGTCCTACCAGTGGGTCTTGTGGAACAATGGATAATGTGTCCAAGCACTGAATAAAAATGTTCTCCGGTGAATTATTTCAGATATAATTCCATGTTAGCTTGTTATTTTGTTCTGGAGCTATTTCATATGGCTTCACTGTGGAACTAGAAGTGACTTCAGAAAGCATCATTGGTTGATAGAGATGCTTCAGACACCTTTCCAGACCCTCAGCTGTTCATCATTTTGTGTCTTGGACTGGGGGTCTGCCTCTTTTTCCTTGGACTGTACCCCAAGGGGAAGCTTTGAGGTGAGAATAGTTTTTGAGGTAAAAGTTGTTGCTGTTGGGACGCCTGGGTGGCTCTGTTGGTTAGGCAGCTGCCTTCGGCTCAGGTCATGATCCCGGCGTCCTGGGATCGAGTCCCACATCGGGCTCCTTGCTCAGCGGGGAGTCTGCTTCTCCCTCTGCCTCTGCCTGCCATTCTGTCTGCCTGTGCTCGCTCTCTCCCCCTCTCTCTCTCTCTGATAAATAAATAAAATCTTAAAAAAAAAAAAGTTGTTGCTGTTGTTTAACAGCAAACGTTGGAAGACAGAACACAAAAGCAGAAGTGAAGACTGGATCTGGTGTCTAACATGCATCTTTGTAAGACCAACATGAGTAACTTAAGCCCCTTTTGTCAGGCCTTGCTTTACTAGAAAGACAGGCAAGGATACATTATGCAGACGCAATCATGTCAGCGATGAACAAAGCAAAGAAAAGTGATGAAAGGTGACTTTTTAAATAAGACCTTCACTAGTGTTTATGGGCAAAAATGGTCAACAAAATAAAACATGATTTTTAAATGGGAGAAATCACTAGAAGCACCAGCTTTTAAGAGATAGTAGCTCAGTTTCAAATATGGGGATTCTTTTACTCCCTAATTTTTGTGTCAATAGACAAATAATGAAGTAATATTCTGTGTGTCTCACTTTCTCCATTTTTAGGCTTAACTCTACTTGCCAGAGTGTCTTCCTAGTTGACATGACCATGGCAACATGATACACACATGACTGATTTTCCTCCTTGCCATTCCATTTCTTATCTTCCTGAAGGAATATTTTTACAGGCAGATTTGGAGGGAATTATACATTTTTGGTGAGAGTTGTTGGAGATGTTGAAGTGGGATTTTTTTAGTGGAGATGAGACATTGGATGACATGATTTTGAGACGTGCTGACAGATGATGTCAGTGATGACTATGGCAGTGGTAGTGACATGGTGGTGTTGGCAATGGTGGTGATGACACTACTGTGACAATGGTGGTAGTGATGGTGGTGGTGGTGATGATGAAGTTGATGATGATGACGGTGGTGGTGATAGTGGGGGTGCGGGTGATGGTAGTTGTGATGGTGGTGATGGCAGCATTGCAAGTAGTGGTGATGGTGGAAGTGATCATTGTGATGGTGGTGGTTTTGGTGGAGTTGATGGTGGTGGTGATGATGGTGATGGTGGTTGTCATGTAATGGTGATGCTGGTGATCGTAGAAGAGATGACGATAGTGATGATTAAAGTGATGATAGTAATGAGTCTTGCAAAGTCAACATATGATGACACTGAAATAAACCAATAGAAAAACAAGGTATTCTGCAATATCAAAACGTGGGAGTAGCATTACTCTTGGAGTCAAGGGTTTGAGCTCTAGCATACACTCTCCATCACTTAGCCAAATGAGTCTGGAATCCTCCTTATAATTACCTGAGAATTTGGCTTGCCCTATGTGGGCAAATAGATAGCATAAAGGCCACATTTGCTCCTCCCTCATACCTGTGGGAGATTCATGCCAGCACTTACTGCTAAGCCCAAATTCCATTCCAGACAACAAGATATATGCCCCCAATAGATGTGAATTAGTCATAAAGATAACAGCAAAGCCAAGACTTCTCAGCATGGTGGTAGGGAAGGGCAGTAAAATGTGAAGTAGAATGTATCCTAAGGTCCAAGTCTTTTTAAAGGTTCTCACATAATCTTTCAGTGACAATCACATCGGCTAGTATCAAATTCTTTCATACACTTAGTGTCTGAGAGAAAAAATATGCACAACCTTTTTAGGGAACGTTTACTTTAAAAGATGAAAATGCATATATTATTAAATCATATATACATTTTTTGCTAAGTTTAGAAGCACCCTTTGGAAAGATTGATATTAAATTTATTTATAATTAATCCATAATTAATTTGATTCAAATATTAAATAACCAGAACCTTTTTAATTAACATTAACAGAACTCTCTCTGCACACTACATTTCTCCACCTTTATTATGTCTACTCATATTTCTCTATTGTCATATCTAATAAAAACTCTTTGTGTGCTGTATTTATAATTTCTATTGTATTCTTTCTATGTTCCATGTTTAAATAAAATTACATTTTTGCTTCAAATTTTCCATTTATTTATTGGCTGGAGGAAATTGGCTTTCCATTATGTCCTTGATTTAAAAGGGTCCTTGCAAACTATACCCCTGAGTTCTCAAATGTTACACTATGCTTCTGTTCTCCATGTATTTGAGTAACCATTTAGCCATATGTTATTCTCAAAACAATTTATGTTTTCCTGTGGAATTACTTAGTACCATTACACTGTCTTCTTCAACTGAAAACTATGGTGATGAAGCATGAAATCAGATTGGCCTCCCCCTAGAGGTGGCATAGGTAATTTGGTTCTTTTGATTATCTAGCCTACCATCTTCCCTAGGAGCTCTGAGTTCTGAAGAGTCAAGATCATACCATTCTTCCAATCCATGAGCACACATTTAATCTTAAGACAGTGCTCCTTAGTTGTACCTTGGAAGCTTCTTTCTGTTTCCCTTCTGATTCTCTTCATTGAGAATATCAGTTACACTCATGTTGATTTTTCTTTGTCTTTCCTATGCATCATTTTCTCTCTAGCCTTTTTAAAATCTTCATTCAATTTTTTTTTTAAATCTTCATTCAATTTTTTTTTAAATCTTCATTCAATTTTTTGTATGTATTTCTCAAATCCTGTTTCCATGACTTAAATCTACCAGCTTCCATCTTCCTCTGAGATATCTCCAAGGCATGCTTCCTTTTTGGAGTTCTCTCATTTATCACTTGCATTTTGTTCCTTGACTTCAAGTCCTCAGTCTATACCTTCCCTCATAATTTCTTTCTTGAGCTCTTGCATCAGGGATTTGAATTTTTATTTCACAGAAACCAGATATTTTTAAGACATTTTGTTTCTTGGGGAAATCATAAATAAATTTTTTACATCTTTTGGCAAAAAAAAAAAATTCTCTTCTCCATCCTTTGTTAGTGTGTGTGTGTGTGTGTCTATTTTCTTTTCACAGTATTTAGAAAAACTGTTTTCTTATTTTCATTTCTTTTAAATCTTAGAATGAAGTGAACTCTTGATAGGCCATCTGTTGACAAGGTGAATGTTCATGTAAGAGCAGGTCTGCAGATGCAAGAAGGCATCCCTTATGCCATGAGATGTTCTGAGCATCACCTGGTGTGACTCCCAGTGTTTGGCTTCTCCCTCTCTTCAAGTGATAAAGATTAACCAGAGCATGGCTGCTGCCCACACTCAGGCCCTGCTCTGCCCTGAGTCATTCCAAACTAACAGACCCTGGATTTGCTACTCAGAACAGGCCTCCTACTTTAGGCACCACCTTGTGCCCAGATGTGATGAGGCCACTACAATAGTGCACTTTTCCAGGGCCCCTCTAATGCTCAACTAATTTCAATGCCATTGGAAGACCTCGTGCACGTGTATTAGAGGACTCCAGATATCTCCTTCTTTAGAAGACTGAATTCTCACACTTGCTTCTTACTTTCCCCATTATGCATCCAGTGCTTTTGTGGGGGAAAAAAAAAGAAGAAGCTGAAATAGATATTTTTAGTGTAATGTATTATAATAGGAAATTCTTAAATTTCTCCTTAATGCTCTTTGCTGTCTTTGTTTCTTTATCTTATTTCAAAATAAATCATAAGCCCACAGGAAGTCTCAGAAATACTCTGTGGATCCCATGGAACCCTTCACTCTCTTTTCACTAATGCTGGCATCTTATATAGATGTAATACAGTATCAGAACCAAGAACTCCACATTAGTACAATGTAGTTATCTGGACTATGGGCCAGTTTTTGTATGCACTCGTGTGTGTGTGTGTGTGTGTGTGTGTGTGTGTGTGTGGTTTTATGCAACTTGACTCAGTGTGTAAGAACCAACACTGTCATTACCCAGAACTGTTTCATCCCTTCAAGGCTACCCTTTGATGGTTCCATCCCTGTTCCGTAGCAAAGACTGACGCGTTCCTAACCTGCAGTGTTTTGTCATCTCAACAATGTTCTAAAATCAGGACCACATAAGACGTAAACTGTTGAGTTGACTTTGTCCCTCAGCATAACCCCCTGGATATCCATCCAGGTTGTTACGTTTATCAGTGGTTTGTGCCTTTTTATTTCTGAGTGGAATCCCAAGGTGCTGCTATACACATTTTGTTGAACCAACCATTCATTAACTGAGAGACACCTGGGTGTTTTCCAGTTTGGGGCTGTCATGAATAAAGCTGCTGTGAAGCCTCATGAACAGATTTCTGTGTGAACCACCCACGAGCTATATTTAGGTTTACAAAAGTTCTCCAGGCTGTTTTCCAGCATGGCTCTACCATTTTCCATTTGTGAGTGACCCATAGTCTCTGTTTCCTCACCAGCACTGGACGTGTCAGCCCTCAGGTTGGTGTGCAGAAGCTCACTGGGATTTGAATGTGCATTTCCTTAAGAGTTAATGACGTTGAACATCTCTTCATGCACAGATTTGCCATCCATGGCTCCTCATTAGTGGAATGGCTGTTCATATCTGCTGCCAACTTTCTAACTTGTTTATCATTACTGTTTTTTACTGCTGAGTTTTGCAATTTCTTAACAAATTCAGAATACAAGTTATTGGTCAGATGTGTGGTTTGCAAGCGTTTTCTTCAATCCCATAACTTCTCACTTCACCCCCTCATTATCAGGGTCATTTGAATAGCAAAGTTGTTTTGTTTTAAGTTTTGATGAAGTTCAGTTCATCACACATTTCTTTATGGATCATACTGTTAGTAATGTGGCTAAGAATTCTTCCCTAATCTTGGGTCCAAAGATTCTCTTCTATTTCCTTCTAAAAGTTGTACGGTTTTATACTTTACATGTCAATCCATGATCCATTTTTAATTATGTTGTACAGGGTGTGAAGTTTATGTCAAAGTTCTTTTTTACTTCACTATTTCATTTTTTCAATTATTATTATTTTTTTCATTTACACCCAATTCCTTCAGTAACATTTGTTGAGGAAATGGTCCTTCCTCTAAGCACTTGCTTTTGCACCCCTGTAAAAATCAGCTGGGCATGGTTCCTGCCTGTAACAGCTCCAAACAGAAACCCATGTTTCTGGGTTTTCTATTTTGATCCATTGCTCTGTGCACACTCCATCTTGCTTAGCAGAGCCACAGAACACCCAACACTGGCGAGACTTCTCACGTTTCGAAACTTTGAAAAGTTTTAATCAGAATTTTCCTAGCTATTTTAGATATTTTGTTTTCCATATAAATTTTTAGAATAAGCTTATTGATCTGTTAAAAAAAATCCTTGCTTGGCTTGATAAGAATTACATTGAACCTACAGAGAAATTCAGGGAAACTGACATATGGGAGAAGCCAACTCTTCCAACTCATGAGAACAGTATGCCTCTGCATTATTTTTAGGTTTTAGCTTTACTCATCAGTGTTTCCTAATTTTTAGCATCTGACACCTTACACATGTTTAGGTTCATTCCTAAGTGTATTATTTTGTTTATTTTTCATAATGTTCATTTTGCAAAGGAAGAGAATGAGACAGATAAATACCTTGACCCAAGTCACTCAACCAAAAGGAGTTGAAACCCATATGCAAGCTCTACTTTTTGGACACAAAAATCTGCCATTCTCACTCTGCCCACGTGGAGGATATTCCAGACATGGAGGCAGTGGAGTAGTGGCGGGGTGGGGAGGCTACTTTGGGTTAGGAAGCAGGATACGGGAATGTTGCAGGCTTTGAAGAGGTTTTCTCTGGGTCACCCTCAAAAACAGCTTCAGTCTTTTTCCCCCCAATTTTTTAAAATTAATTTATTTATTTTCAGAAAAACAGTATTCATTATTTTTTCACCACACCCAGTGCTCCATGTAATCCATGCCTTCTATAATACCCACCACCTGGCTTCCCCAACCTCCCAACCCCCGCCACTTCAAACCCCTCAGATTGTTTCTCAGAGTCCATAGTCTCTCGTGATTCACCTCCCCTTCCAATTTACCCCAACTCCCTTCTCCTAACACCCCTTGTCCTCCATGATATTTGTGATGCTCCACAAATAAGTGAAACCATATGATAATTGACTTTCTCTGCTTGACTTATTTCACTCAGCATCATCTCTTCCAGTCCCGTCCATGTTGCTACAAAAGTTGGGTATTCGTCATTTCTGATGGAGGCATCATATTCCATAGTGTATATGGACCACATCTTCCTTATCCATTCGTCCGTTGAAGGGCATCTTGGTTCTTTCCATAGTTTGGCAACCGTGGCCATTGCTGCTATAAACATTGGGGTACAGATGGCCCTTCTTTTCACTACATCTGTATCTTTGGGGTAAATACCCAGTAGTGCAATTGCAGGGTCATAGGGAAGTTCTATTTTTAATTTCTTGAGGAATCTCCACACTGTTCTCCAAAGAGGCTGCACCAACTTGCATTCCCACCAACAGTGGAAGAGGGTTCCCCTTTCTCCACATCCTCTCCAACACATGTTGTTTCCTGTTTTGTTAATTTTGGCCATTCTAACTGGTGTAAGGTGATATCTCAATGTGGTTTTCATTTGAATCTCCCTGAGGCCTAGTGATGATGAACATTTTTTCATGTGTCTGTTAGCCATTTGTATGTCTTGATTGGAGAAGTGTCTGTTCATACCTTCTGCCCATCTTTTGATATGTTTGCCTGTTTCGTGTGTGTTGAATTTGAGGAGTTCATTATAGATCCTGGATATCAAAGAGCTGGAGGAAATAATCCAAAAATTTGTATGGAATCAGAAGAGACCCCGAATCACTAAGGAAATTTTGAAAAACAAAAATAAAGCTGGGGGCATCACGTTACCTGATTTCAAGCTTTACTACAAAGCTGTGATCACCAAGACAGCATGGTACTGGCATAAAAACAAACACATAGACCAGTGGAACAGAGTAGAGAGCCCAGATATGGACCCTCAACTCTATAGTCAATTAATCTTTGACAAAACAGGAAAAAATGTACAGTGGAATAAAGACAGTCTCTTCAATAAATGGTGCTGGGAAAACTGGACAACTATATGTAGAAGAATGAAACTCGACCATTCTCTTACACCGTACACAAAGATCAACTCAAAATGGATAAAAGACTTCAACATGAGACAGGAATCCATCCGAATCCTAGAGGAGAACATAGGCAGTAATCTCTTCGATATCAGCCACAGCAACTTCTTTCAAGATATGTCTCCAAAGGCAAAGGAAACAAAAGCGAAAATAAACTTTTGGGACTTCATCAAAATCAAAAGCTTCTGCACAGCAAAGGAAACAGTCAACAAAACAAAGAGGCAACCCACGGAATGGGAGAAGATATTTGAAAATGACAGTACAGACAAAAGGTTGATTTCCCCCCAATTTTTATAACCTCTTCCACCTCAGCATCAGTTATGAACCACAGATTTTCTAGAAACACCCAGGCTATGCTGAGAGTTTCTGTTGTTGACTAAAGAGGCTCTGAGCTTACAAAAGATAAAGGTAGACTAGAGGACCAGAGCATCAGCCTCCTGTCTCATGAAATATTCTTTTTGGATTCAGGAACACCCAAGCCAGAAAAGATCAATGATCTCCTGACCCTTGGGGTTTTCTAGGTGCCTATATGCAGTCAGTGTGAACATTTGCATCTCTACTTCTGTCTGCAGTTTATCTGCTGGAAATTCATCTCCTGGAAGGGTTTGGGGTATCTCAGAATGAGGCACAGTGCATTTGCAGGATGCGTGTGGCATAAGGAGGAAGACAGGATTCTTTCCCCCGTGTGGGGTCATCTACCCTGCTGGGGTACAAAGATGGCTTATCAGAGTGGTTGTCTACATCCCAGCCATATAGAGAGAGATGGAAAAGAGTGTGTTTGATATTAAATGTATTATTATATTTCATTTTTATCTGGTATGGGTTTTATTTTCATTCTTTTTTTCTTTTTTTGTCATTACTCCAGCTTGAATCTGTCTGTGTAGACATGGAGCCTTACCCCCTCAGTACTAATTAGAGATGTCTAACGGTAAAACCACACCGTCGACCAATGTCTGCCACAATAAACCTTTCTAATAATTGATGAACTCCAGTGGGTCACATCTCATTACTTTGGGTGACTTCATAAACTGATTTGACGGGTTCTATGACCACATGATTCATCAACTTCAAAAACAGGTTTGGGTGGTAGGCAGATTGGCCACGGAAGCCACCTGAACGAGGGTAGGTAGAGTAATTTGCATGATTTCATAAATAGCTGAACACTTTGATCTCTTTGCTGTTTGGAAAGCCTACCTGCAGCTCACATTCTATCTGATCATGTGAAACAGAGTTGTGTGTGTTAGGTATGAGCCAGGAGGGGGAAAAAAACCACTTAAACAAAACAGTCCATTTCCTATAGAAGCTGAGGGTAAAAGCAAATCCTCCTTCCCAGGTTCTCAGCTCAAACTAGATTTGGGGACTCTCACTGATAGAAGAATAAGAAGACAGGAAACCTCCCCACACATGCTGGGAAACCAGAGCCCTCTGCATCAAGGGAAGTTACACCCAGATTAGTGCTTACAGGGCAATTCTATATGGAGAACACAGCCATGTCCGTGCTAATACTTGGACTGTGAAATCTGATTACCGACACTTGGAATGAGTATCCTGCATCTTGGTGTTTTTCTCTTTTGGAAATTTAAATCAGTATAGATAAATAATTATAATAATAAAAGAGCATTTTTCCAGTTGGAATATATTTTTAAGTTAAATCTCCCTAATAAAGGAACACAATCAGGACTCCATATGGTGGAAGGGTAGGATGAAACTACTAATTAAAATGACAGCCAATACTTACTCATAAAGACTTTTTAAGTGATACATTCCAAATATGATATGTTCCTCCACGAGGGATAACCACCCACTGAAGGTCTGATGAGCAGACTTGAAAGGTGGAAAATTTGAAATTATAGGTTTAAATCCCGTGATCTATGAAATTTTTTTCTATGAAAAATCCATTTTAGTTCTTCTGTCTCTGGCTTAAAAACCCAATGATACAGAAGTGTCAAAAGTCAGACGCACTGGTAGGAGGAAGAAACAGAAGAAATGCCGACATCCCACCCCAGGCTGCCAATTTTTCAATCCGTGGACACAGTTCTGGTAACCAGTGAACTCTATCAGAGTCTGTTCAGCTAGAACACGAGTCCCTCACAAGTAAAGTGATTTCAGGCTGGTGTGACCCCAGCAGTGCACCCTGCGTGTCCCAGTCCACACCCCACCACCATGGACTGCCTGGCTGGAGTTGATGATGCATGACCCATACACCTGGTCCCAGTCTCTCATGGGGTGTTTCTGCTCCTGGCCTCCCTGTTCACATCGTTGTTTTCTCTTGCCCCAGGAAGTGTCAGAGTTCACCTGGACTGTCCCCACTTGGCACGTTCCTAGCCAACCACAGGGGGTCAAGCCACATCTAGCAGTTTCCTCTCAACACTTAGAATTCTGCGACCACTTCCACCCCCCTCTGAACTATCCACTCATGCACCGCAGCCTCCTGTCTGGTCATCCTCAGATCTTCTCTCTTCTGTGACACTTGTTGGACCTCACTGAGGCTGTGTCACCTCTCACATAAAAGTCTATTTTCATGTCTCTGCCCCTGTCAGCCCTCCTCCAGCAAACAACACTGTTTCTTGTTAATCGGTCCGCTGAGAAGAAAGGCAACTCCTTTGCCGGGCTGCCGTCCCATTGTACCTATCCATCAAATACCAACTCCTGATTATTCTGTGTTCTTGTTTTCTTTGTGCCAGCACCAAGACTTCTAAAGGAATCACACAACTGTCAGATTGGTCAATCTAAAACTCTTGAACTCTAATTTAAATAGAGCACTTCAAACTACCTGTTGACATGTGTTTATTTCCCTAGACAATGTCTAATGCAAAACTTCTCTTTTTTTGTAAAACTCTGCACCTGGTTATCTTCCCCCATTAGTCTAAGAGAGTAATATCTTCTCACACAGAGAATAGAAATTTCAGAGCTTCAGAATGAAGATGGAAAGGTTAAGTATCTCTACATACCTGAATGGCAAATGAAAATCAAATCAAATCAAATCAAATTGAATAAAATAAAATAAAATACAAAGACACAGACCTCTAACCATAGACACGGATCTCTAACAGTGTCAAGCAGAATGAGGAGTTACCCAAGTAGTTGGACCCAGAAAGTTTTATCCTATCTGCTTGGGACAGCAAAGATGGGCTTCAGGAATAACACTAATGCCATATCACACTTCTGACTGGCAGATGAACTGCATAAGGAAGAAGCAAACACACACATATATTATTTTATTTTATTTTAAAGATTATTTGTTCTGATTTTAGAGAGAGAGAAAGAGAGAGAACATGAGAGAGAGAGAAGGAGAGACAGAGCATGAGCATGGGGGAGGGGAAGAGGAAGAGGGAGTGGGAGAAGCAGACTCTCCATGGAGTGGAGAGCCTGACAGGGGGCTTGATTCCAGGACACTGAGACCTTCGACCAGATGTTCAACCAACTGAACCACGCAGGCACCCCATATATGCTATATATTTTTTAGGCCAATAGAATGAATGATAGCCAAAGAAGTAAACATGGCCAATGTCTTGACCAAAAGCAATAAAAGAGAGATAGATGCCAAGTGACCCTATAGAAAGTCAGCTCTTTGTAAGTTACAAGTCTATCTCTGATTCACCGAGTGGTTTGTGACATGGAGCAGTAAGTGGAGATCCCAGACCAGGGAAGGCAGCAAGTACCTACAAATCATTCTGAGTCAACACAGCTGAATTAAACTTACACTGGCCCAGGTCAGGTCTGACTCTCTTTCCCTTGGAGAAAATATTCTTTCTTTTTTTTAAGATTTTTATTTATTTATTTGACAGACAGATCACAAGAAGGCAGAGAGGCAGGCAGAGAGAAGGGGAAGCAGGCTCCCCACTGAGCAGAGAGCCCAATGTGGAGCTGGATCCCAGGACCCTGGGATCATGACCTGAGCCGAAGGCAGAGGCTTTAACCCACTGAGCCACCCAGGTGCCCCGGAGAAAATATTCTTATAAAATATGTAGATGTTCTTGCAAAGTTATTTTTAAAAAGTGAAAATTGAGTAAGCATAGCTGAAAAGAATTAGAAGGGAAACAGAAAGCCATTTCTGGATAGGAAGTCACAGTAGAAACAGGAAAAGAAGAGCCAAAGGGAATATTTATGATTTTGGCCAATGTTTGAGCAGGCACACAATGCACAAACTCACCAATATTTGGAAAAACAAGGGGAAAATGAAGCATTAAAAACCAGGTGTAGAGTAAAAATTACATTCTAATAAAGTCAAAGGAGATTCAGCCTCCTTTATGTAGGTATCAAAAAATTAACATGTGGTGTTTCTGCACTATGATTTACATTTTATACAAGGAATTATTAGAAGCTCTAAAAGGTGTAAGATAATAGTCACAGGAGTGGCGGGAAAAGGAGCTGGGGGGATGTGTGAGAATCACAAATCATGTAATTGAAATTCCAGTTAAACTGAACCCTATTCCAGAGAAAAAGCAAGATGATGTTTGCTTGTTTGGTTCTGAAACCAACATAATAAGTACCAAAACTTGTCAGGGACATACATACACACAGAACAATAACAACCAACCAAACAAACACTCACTTCAAATAATGAATATAAAAATCCTAAATAAAATATAACAAAGAAAACTAAGCCAAGCTTTAAACAATATTAAACATAATCAATAAGATTCAGAGATCTATGGAAAATTCAATAATATGATATTTCTCAACAAATCAACCCTACATTAAGAAATATAAATCAATGATAGTGATCGATGCTTATGGCATAGTTATTTAACATTAATTTTTAATTAAATAAAAATACTCTTAAGTGAACATATAAATATTTCCTAAAACATGAATATGTGTAGGTTGATATATAGTCTGATTTTGAAAAATTGAGAGATGCATTCCCTATCATGCAGTATTTTGCAGTTATCCATCAACTTGATCTAACTAGAGCCAGCACCTGGAGGGTTAGTGTGCGGGAATTCTCAGTCAAACCATGGTGTTGGAAAGAGAAGGGAACATGAAGACAGAGCAAGTCCCATTTCAACAGACCTGAGTTCACACCCGTTCCTCTTCAGGAAACAGAAACATCAGAGAGAAGAAAGAGAACGATTTAGGAATGAGAGCTGGAGAGATTCCTGACTTGCCCACAACCAGCACAGAAAACTTGAGAGGTGCTGAGTGGTGGGAAAGCCCAGATAGTTCTGGAGATCTTAGAGCAGAAGATCCTCACTGGGATTCTGGGAAGCAGCAGCCACAGGGAACCTCTGATATCCTCCTTGGTCAGCTGCAGTTGAGCCGTACTTGTGTCCATCCAACACGAGCCTCATGGAGTTGATTCAGAAGATGGCACCTTCTTCAGAGGTGGACTAAGAAGGAAATGCCCAGAATGAAAATGCTGATGGCGGTGTGCAGAGACCAGTAGATGTGTGCACAGAGACTGCCATGTGCGAGGCATTGCCGTGGGCACTTTACATGTAATCATTTCTCCATGTGACCATGTTTTCAGACTGGCATTGTTCCATGCCATTTTACAGATTTGTACCTTCTACCTGCGAAGCATCGTGACACCCTGAGTTTGTAATGACTCTTCTTGACCCAACGCCCTCTCGGGTTGCATTGGATGTGTATTTTTATCCTCTGCCTTATCTAAATATTTTCTTGGCCAATTTTTCAAAATATATAGTGATCGGTGCATCCTGCTTTCTTTTCCAGACCCCTCACTGGACATGGGCCAGCCCGTGGAGGTCATCCTCAGGTCAGTGTCCATTGCAATCATCCAAGGGCTCAGCATGCATCGTTGCAGTCCAGGTCTTCTCCACCAACAGGGACCATGGGCAAATGGCATGATGACTGGCTCGACCACACTTGCTTTGTTGGAAGGTGAGGAAGGTAAGCCCCTAAAGGGAGACACAACACATGTGAGTTCATGTCTACTTCACAATCCTCCCTCAGCAGCTCAGCAGCCATGACTAGTTAGTAGTTGACTGAACTAGAGGTCCAGAACAGAGGACTGTGTCCCACTGCCATTTCTCATCACCACTAGCCACTGCCGGTTTCCCTCTATCAGTGATACCATTTCCTCTTTATAATATAAGATAACTCTGATTATTTGTTTTTACTTAAAAGTTGCTATTTTAAAAAATTTTTATTATACTATATATATTTTTTATTTAATCTGGAAGAGCAGACCCACGTTTCTCTCCAAACAGTGCTAAAGGAGTTGGGGTCTCCCATGTAGCCGAAATTGCAGACCCAAAGTTCTTGAAGCTTTACTCCCTAAAAGAGAGCTTTCATTGCCCCCTTAATATAATTAAAAAATACACCATGACTTTTACTCAGTAGTTTGTAGAGAGAAGTGAGTTTTAGGAATGGGAAGGTATCAGCCATTTTGAATAAAATTCAATTTATGAATGATTTACCAAGTTTAGAAGAATGTTCCCTTCTGGACCATTTTAGCTACTTCTAGGAGGCAGGTAATTTAAATTCATGAATCTATTCAAAACAGTATTAGATAAGTTTATCTCCTTTCTAGATGGCTGTCAGCTGGCCAATTCACATTCAGTAGATGACCTAAATGAGAGGATAACTACCAAATAAAATCCCCTTATCCAGCCCCAAGTAATGCTTCTAGATAGTAATAGCCTTGTCAGAAACACTGTAAATACAATACAAACTTCTGGGAAGTCTCTGAGTTAATATATTCTCTGGGATAATATATTCTCATTTTGAGTGCTTTAGGAAACTGTGGCTATCTTGTGTATAAACAAGCAAGAAGTATTTAAAGGAGCTGCTTTAAGATTTATTCTCAAATAAGTAAGTGAACCCATGCCATAGAGGCAACATGAAGACAATCATGATCTCTTCTGACGTTTCCTTATTAGCAGTACAAATGCAATAAAAAATGAATTAAATCAACTACTTAGAATTAATACCAGTCCCTTAAAATGTCTGTTCTCCTGATGGAGTAAACCTGCTCCAAGAAGTTCAGCCACAATCTACTATAGATGGGATATTCTGTCTCGCTAAAATTTCAGGCAACCTCTGCTTAGAGCTAGTTGTCAAATATGGAGGTATTCCCCCCAAAAAAGGACCCTGGAGATAACACAATCCAAGCCAAGTGTATGTGTTAACAGTGATGAAGTTTCTTTATTTTTCTCTTGGAAGATACCATAGATGCGCCTAATATGCACAGAGAGAGTCTCATTGATTTGCACTTCCTCTTACTCTTGTTTGAAGACTTATTTAGAAACACAAAACAAAATCCCTTCCAAAGTTAAGCTTGGAGTGCCCTCTGCTGGTCAGACCGTTGAAACGACGCAGAGCACCGGGCGCCTCGCTCGTCGCCCAGGCTGAAATTGTTCCTGTTTCTTACTGCCTGGACCACACCAGTCACGGGCGCCCTCATAACTGCAATCACATAATCAGGAATAGATGTTTTTGTCATCGCCTCTTAAAAGGGATTGCTTACTGAATGGATAACGTGTGTAATTTAAAAACTGTTCTCAGATAGATGATGGGGAACTAGGCAGATAAAAGATGATGATCGACGATAGACAGACAGAGAATAGACCGACAGAAACGCTGGAGGGATGCTGTACATGCCAAGGAACACCAGATATCGCCAACAAACCCGCAGACAGCAGGGAAGAGGCAGAACAGCCCCCGGGGAACCGGCCCTGCTGACAGCTTGCCCCCGGATGCCTCGCCTCCAGAGTTACAAGAGGGAACGCATTCCCCTTGTTCTAAGCCACCTGGTGTGGGGCACTTTCCTCCGACAGAGGAACGGATACACATGGAAAGACGCAAACTTCCCAGGGTGTCACGGTCGCGCCGTTAGGAAGCGCAGTGTAACAAGTGCTACGGGAGCCCTGATGGCTACCCTATGGGACTCTCCCAGGGGCCTGGGCGTCACCACCTCCACGGGCCCAGGTCAGAGGGGTGCTGGAGACCAAGGCAGACAGGGCGGAGGGGCAGAGCTGCACACTCAGCTCTTTCAACTCCCTAATTTCAAACTCTGCCTTGCCCCCTGGGCTGTGCTGCCCATCAGCTCTGGCCGAGGGGACCACCCATGCGCGTACACACAGGCACACACGCACACGTGCACACACCAGCACGACACACACGCGTGTGTACACGCAGACATATGTATATACTAAAGGAGCACGCTCTTGTTGTGAATCTGCCTTCCTCTGTTGGAAAGATAAGGAGGACCCGCCTGTCGTCACGCAGGGAGTAGGTCCAGTACTGAGACGGGCAAGGCCGGGTTCTGGCTGTCTGCAGAGATGACAAAGTCCTTCCCTGGCTGCATTCACTACCAGTGAGGCGCATAGGCTTTGCATGGACAAGTTAGTCCAACAGCCCCTGGCTTTACCAGGAGTGGGACCCTGACGCTTTTGTGGACAGCTGTCTTGTGGTGGCTGGTCACCCCGCCCCGCCCCTCTCTGGGGCTTCCTCTCGTCTTGTGACACTGTGCATGGCAGAGACGCAATCCCTGTGCCTCCTTCCACCATTGCAGTATGTGAGGTCAGCTCCTTAATCCTGTCTGGGCAGGGTCAGAGGGAGGACATGTGGACAAAATGCAGCCATTCGGCAGGGCCCTGGAGGCTGAGCCCCCAGCTGAGAACCTAAAGCGCAGCTGGAACCACAGCAGTGTCCTCCCCAAGGATCTCAGCCAGGCCCCCATGCAGCTCTGGGCCCCCTGCAGATTCCCGGTACGGCCAGACTCCCCCACTCAGCCACTCTCCTTTCCTTGGACCTGGGCCCATGTGAGGCCCGATCTGGGCCTGGGAAGGCTTGCCCTCCAGCCACTTCACAAACGCACACCAGTTGGCCCAAAGAAAAATGTCATGATGCCACCACGCATAGGGCTGGCCATGGGACCACCCAGGACTGAGCCGGCCAATCAGTGTGCATGTGCTTTGGGGAACGTCGAGGTGCGGGACGCCTGTGCTCACGAGTGTGTACCAATTGAAGCAGATGGATAAGCTAATCGTAGCCCAAGCCAAAGAGCCAAGCGTCAGGAGCCCCACCCCGGGATGACCGGGGGGCCATGACCATGAAGCTGAATTATCGCATAAACTGTCCTATTTCTCTTCATTCCCTCCCACTGAGGCTGTACCTTGAACAGGCAGTCAGGTTAGCAACAGAAACCAGACCATTTCTCAATGAAGCGTAGCAGCCGTGATTGCGAGCTCACTCGACGCCAGACACGTGGTAACTGTGTTTCACGCAGGACCTCGCTTAAAGCCGAAAACAATCTTATGAACTGAGACATTTGTCCAAATAAAGGAATATGCACTAGTTATGATATTTCATTATTTAAGGCACACATGAAAATGTGATGTAATAAAAATGGAAAAAGGAATTTCAACAAAGTCTCTAGCAAAGCACGAGAGCCTCAGTAAGTGAGCGGATCTCACTGAGCTTAAGGCAACATGTGGGGTCGGGGTGGGGGGTCCTCCATGTGGCTTCTACTTCATGTGCCACCAGGGGACACCACGGAGCTGAGAAGGACGCCCTGGTCCTAACGTCTCTTCCCACAGCCTCAGGGGGAAAGGGGATGGCCAGGCAAGGGGTTTGGTCAGGACCTTATTCAGATCTTTGGAGTCGGGTGGAGTTTTATTAAAGCCATTTCAACAACTTTTTTTTTTTTTTTTAAACAAGACTTCTGGATGATTTTTACTTGCGATGATTTTGTTCTTCTCTGTTCACAGTCATCTCAGAGAGAGTAACTCCCTTCCACTCCCTAGTTAACTACTTTTTACGGAGACAAAGTCTATCTTCTGCTTTGGCTGGAGCACACGGGTCCCATCTCCACACCTGGAGTGGGCTTCCCCAGGCTCGACTCCGGTTCTGGGCAAAGGGCTCTGGGTAGAGCGGAGGTTCCTGGGCCCATGACAGCCGTGGGGTCTGGGGTCCTGGAGAAGTGCTTCCCGGGACCCTGGTCAGGGACGCCACCCAGAAGGGGCAACCCAGAGTGAGTTGGGAGAGCCCACAGAGCTTTCCTGTGAACAGGTCAGACTCTGGCCACCAATGTCATCCCCGCAGGAGCAGCAGAACAGACGTGGGTCTTGGGAGTGGCCGCCTTCCCCGGACCCTGGGCCTTCCCTGGTGGTCCCTCTCCTGACCGTCGGGATCTACCTGCTCACCATCAAATGACCTGGAATGAGCAGCTGGACACGGCTGGGCTGCAGGGAACACTAGAGTCCAGCGGGGGCACATGTGTCCCCTGGGCTTTTCATTCAGGCTCTAAGGCTCTACCTCCCGGGTTCCCTGCCTCCCAGGGGACCCCACTCTCTGCCCGCAGGACGATTTTGTTACCTGGTTGATCCTGCTGGAGGCCGCCTGAGGACGGAGCAGGGGAGTGAGTGTATGGTTTCCCCGCCCTGTGCTCCCGGCCGTCACTGGTCCTTGCTGCGTTTCCAGGGGGATAGGGGGGAGTCGAGGAAAGGGGTCAGCCCTGTCGGAAAACAAAATTCAACCCAGTACATTCTGAAGATCGAAAGGTTCTTTCGTTAAATGATTCGCGGACCAGGCGGTGTCCATGGAGCGTTAGAGGACCGCTCAGAAGGTTTTTAGAGAAGGGAGCGGGCTGGAAAGTGACAAATCCAAGAAAGGTTTGCTCCAGGCCAGGCTGCCTTCCCTTAGGGGGAAGCCAGGGGTCCCCTCCTGCGGAGGCCTCGTCTTCCTCCTGGGGGATGGAGAGGGCCCAGGGTCAGCCTCCCTGGTGCTGGTGGAAATAGTCCCAACGGAGCAGTTAAGACCACATTTCTGGGGGAGGTTGACCTGGCAGTTAGAGGATGTGTCAGCCCCGGTGTGGGGACACAGACTGCGAGATGCCACCTTGGACCTGTGGTGGTCTTCTTTCCAGCGGCAGAGGACATGTTAGGGAAGGCGGGCAGAGGAAGACCGAGGTCAGGACAGGTGAGAGATCCACCGAGGGACGAGGGCTCCAGGGCCCTCCCCTGGACCTGCCGCAGCCCTGAGACCTCACCGCAGGCCTGGAACCCCAGTCCTGCCCCCATCGCTCTGGACGCAGAAGGATGGAGGCAAGTCTGAGTCCCCCCCAGCCCAGGGTCGTGGTTTTCTAGGGTCGCTCTGCTTCTGTGTGGCTCACCTGAGTCCAATGCCGGCAGGTCCCTGAGAATAACCCACAGCCCTCGTCCAACGAGAGTCCATTCAGCTGGCTTGAGCCGGAACTTCCACCGGCTCCACCCAGGGGACATGGATTCACCAGCCCTCAGGCAGGTGGGGACAGCCTGGTTTGAACCCAGGAATCAGACCCAGTCTGTTCTGTGGCATCTCAACCTCCTGCGAGCAGGTCCCAGCCAGAGCCCAAGGGATCCCTGGCTGTGGGGGGGGACAGCACCCGCTGGGCTTTGGGACACAAACCAGAGGTCGTGGCTGGGTCTTCCCTTCTCTGCTTGCAGGGGACTGAGCTTTCCTCCTTCCAAGTCCCTGGGGGTCCGCAGGCCTGGGGAGGCTCCAGCCTCACCCTCCACTGACCGGGGATGTGTTTCCAGAGCTTCCTCCTACCCGACGTCCCGCACGGGCTCGTATGTGAAGTGCGACGATCTCTTCCTGTGGCGTGGGCTCCCGCTGACCATTTGGTTCAGCGTCTTTACTTCAGCCTCTGTAAGGATTACGAGTGTGTGGTTTTCGTGCGTGTGCACACGCACATGCATGTGTGTGTCTGCACACTTGGTCATCACAGGCGTAGAATTCAGTGTTCCACTTACTTGATGAAAATAATCACAAGTTTCCCTTCGTCTCTTGTGCTCTGAAACGAGGTTTGATCACGGGGCCTACGGTCGCGTCTCTAGCCTGTGGATACCCCTCCCTGGGGTCACCAGGTTCCGGTCACCTCCTGGGATCATTTCATGGGGACTTTCTTTATTTCCTCTATGGGAATCTACCACTGTAGGCTTTCTATCCACTGCGGACACCGAATGACATAAACGATTTTCCTACGAAATTGCCCATTAACGTAGGCGTTCACTGGGGTCGCCCAATGCTATGAGAGTGCATCGTGGGCTTGTAATTGTCTCCACAACACTCTCCCTCTGGGCTTTCTTATTGTGAACATGTGGGGATCCTACTAATTTCTCTAATTATTATACTTGGTGTCTTGTCAACCTTGTTTTTCTTTCAAAGAAGCGTACATTTGATTTATTAATTTTATCCGCTCCTTGACTATTTGACTCATCTCTACGTCATTGATTTCTGACTTTGTCTTTGCTGTTTTCTGCCTGTGCTTTCTTTCATTTGGCCTTGTTAGGATTTTTCTGGTTTTCTGATTTGGAGATTTAATTCAGTGACTTTTTCCTTCGTTGCTTATTAATATGCACGACGGTGCCGTGAATCTCTCTCTATCTCTGTTTTAAAAGCATTCCATAGAGTACGGAATGCATGTTTTTCTATTATGTTTCAGTAATTCTGAAGGATCTCTTGTGCCTTTTGGCCCAAAATAATTTCATTAAATTTCTTTTCGTTTCTGAGGGAAATAACCTTTATTCTGGGGGTGATGATTTTTAGGTTACACCATTCTGATCGGCAAGTACTGCCCATAGCATTTATAACTGACGGAGTGTGTGTTCCCACGTCCACTCACACAAGACCATGTTCTGGAAATGCCGTGTCTGCACTTGAGAAGATACCCTATCTTCTATAGCATGAATCTGTACTGTTTGATATTTGTCTAAAACAGTTTCTTTTTTCTCTTTATCTACTTCATTAAAATGCGTCTGTGACTTTCCCGGCACCATCTTTTTGTTGGTCTGTTTTGCTTTCTTGACATGATCCGGGTCCTTCTGAACGTGTCCCCGTAAGAGCTCTCTGCAGGGTCAGAAACGCGTTAGTTGTCGACTCTCGTGGGACAAACTTCCTCAAATCCAAGCAACTGAAACAGCAACGTGATGTAGCCAGACCCCGTCACTCTGGCCTCTCCCACTCTACGGTCACCTGGTCGTTTCAAGGCCCAGCTGGGGTCATCCGAGCCCAGCCGTGACCATGGGCTCTCACATGCCCTGGACACTCAGGTGGTCCAATTGTGCGAGACGCCCACAACCAGCCACCTCGGCCCCGTGGGACAGAGAGTGATGTGAAGCCACAGTTGCAGGACGTGGGTCAGCACCTTCTGGCCCCTCGAGTCCCAAACAGACCTGTCCTGGGGAGCACCTGAGAGCTGGGCGCAGCCCAGACTCACAAAACTCCTTGCCTGGACACACACGTGTGCACACATAGTCACACTCACACAGAGATGCTCCCACAGGCATGTGTGCACACTCACGCACAGTCACACTAATACATCGATGCTCTCGCAAGCATCTGTGCACACTCACAGACACTGACAGACACAGAATCACACTCACACGGAGATGCTGTTACAGACACGTGTGCACATTCACAGACACACACCCTGAGTCACGCCCACACAGAGATGCTCCCATAGGCATGTGTGCACACTCACACACACACAGAGTCACACTCACATGGAGATGCTGTCACAGACACGTGTGCACGCTCACAGACACAGTGACATGGCAGACAGGGGCTCAGGCACACGCCCACATGTACTCACACAGCCGGCCGCGGTCGGCACAGGCCCGAAGGAACTGGGCTTTCTCCTCGCTTCCTGCCTCCGCGCTGCCTGTCCTGTTTCCAGCCACTACTTCACCCAGTCCGGGGTCCCACCGTCGCCCCGACACAACCGTCTGAAGTCCGGCGCCCTCCTCGCCGCCCCCCGCCTGCCCCCCCACAGCAGATCCAGCCTGCTCCTGTCCTCGCACTCGGGGAGCTGGGGGTGCTGCCCGCGCTCACGTGTCTCAGCAGGACTTGCCCACCGGCCGAGGCCCGCGGCCACCGTGTCTGGAACTCTCCGAGTCGGCCAGCCTTGCTCAGCTCCCAAAACGACAACCCGCAGGAGCCTGAGGAGACGCTGCCAGGAGGCTCGGTCTGGGCCCGCCCTGGTCACTGGCGGCACCTCCAGCCTCTCCAGCAGGTAGACGGCTTCTCGTGCCCCCTCAGCCCTGCTTCTTCCCCACCAGCCACGGTGCTGGGCCCTCCACGCCTCTCATCGCAGCTGCCCCAGGAGTCCTGGGGGAATGTAGGGTCATGGCCACCCACACCCCCCACACCCAGCACACGGGCACGTCCCCAAGGTGCACAGGGTCTCCAATGTGTGTGCGTCCTGCAGAGGAGGGAGTCCGCGGGAAGTCAGGGTGCGAGCCTTCCATATATCCCCACGAGAGGTGAGGAGGGTCCCAGGAGGCTACGTCCGGCCCTACCCTTCCTGCTGGGACTCTTGTTATCAGTCTGTGGTGTCAGAGTGCATTTGCTCCGGCTCCAGGCACGCTGGAGTTTTAAAGGGGCTCCGACTCCACAGCTGTGACTCTGGAAGGAAAAGGGCCAGAAGCGACCACAACAGGAGCCCAGTAGCTGAGCCTGGAGAGTGTCCCCGGGATTGATCGTCCGTGTGAGCAGATACGTTTGAGGACCCTCAGGTTCCTGCCCTGGGGGTGGGGAGGACCACGTTGTCTCTGAATCGCTGAGCAGTACCACAGGGGCTCGCTCAGACGGCAGCGTTTCCGTCCTAGACCTGAACCAGCCTCGGGTAAGCAGCCCCTGGGGTCGGGGCTGATGTTCTGTGGCTCTGCATCCAATCCACATGGCCAGGAGGCGGATGTGCCCAAAAACAACCCTCTTGGTACCACAGCGAGAAGAACAATTAGCAAATGTAAACCTAGAAATTAGAGACTTACGTATACGGAAAAGTAATGTTTCCGCTTTCCGCTCCCTCCGGATGAGTTAATTAGGCAAAGCATTAGCTGAGCCTGAGTCCCTGATGTGCGAGGTGAGCGTCCCTGAGTCTCTGACGAGCAAGGGCTCTCTGCTAACAGGACCACGGTGACAAATCCATGACAATTTGAAGACAGAGAGTAAACGCTACTTAACTTTTTGTTTAATAAAAATAAATACACAAGCAAGCTCGGTGTCCATCCACTCTCCTGGTCCTGAGGTGGGATAACACTATCTGAGCGTCCTCAGAAGGAGTCCACAGTGAAGACTGTGTGGTCTTCACATGCCGCGCCGCTGTCCGTGCCAGCCCCCTTCACTCTGCTCTCCGGATGCCCTCGGAGATGTGGCAGTGGTGGGGTCCCTCTCCAGCACGTGCATTTTCCTCTGGCCTCGGTGCTGGCCACCCGGTTTGTGCGAATCTCCCGAGCGATGCCTCACTCTTCTGTCTGTCTGTCCGTCCACGTGGCTCCTTGAGGTGACATTGGACGAGAGGACTGTGTGCACACACCATTCAAGAGATATAAAGGTCACTTCCTCCTACCATGACACTCTCTCTGTGTCTGCAGGAATCCACGAGGATCGCCAGCTCTGGACGCCACAGCCGCCTGGAGGCTGGTTCAGCTGCACAGCATCTCAGCCACCTGCCGGGTGACGTGGGGCGCCGGCTCTGGGCTCCACTACTTTGGGCTCAGGGGCTACTGCAGCTGCCTCTCACTGCATGACTAAGTCCTCTCACCTGGTGGCACGGACCCATGCCAGGTCATGATGCTCACGGATTCTGTGGCCCAGGAGCTCGCATGGGGTCCCAAGGGCTGGCAGGCAGAGATGAGGCCTCAGCTAGGCCACAGTGGAGGGCTGGTGTCCTCTGCAAATTCCCTCTCCTACAGGGCCGAGCAAGGACAGGCCTCCCCACATGACCCGGCTTCTCGGAGGGTCCCAAGACCATCCTTAAAGACCATGCCCCTTGGAGGATCACCTGAGAAGCTCCGCCACACCCCCTGATTGGAAGGGGAGAGGCTCACCCTCACTCAGTTACAGTGACCTGCGACTGCCCTACCTCCCCGGAGACCGTCAACTCTCCAGGGGTGACCCTGTCTCCCAGGGGTTCTCACTCTGGCACACAGCCTAAGGACCTGCCAGGCCCATGCTTCTCCAGTGAGTCCCGCACGGGAAGCATTCATTCCACGTGGGCGAGCATGACCCAGAGACGGTCCGTCAGCGTGGGGACGGTGGTTTTGGAAAGCAGACAGGTCCCCGCCACCTGCGAGATCCCTGAGAGCTGTTAGGTTGCCGGGAGGTCAGGTCCTCAAACACTCGGACTCTGTCCCACCGCAAACCCAGGACCAGAGTCCCCCTCGGTCACCTCACGCTGCAGGTGCCAGCCCCTCTCAGGTTACCCCAAACCTGGACTCTGCACAGACGCAAGGGTGTGCAGTGAAGAAGCTTCCAGACGCCCTGAAAGCCCTGGAAGAGACCACCAACAGGGGTTTTGAGCTGCAAAGTGTTGAAGCAAAGGAGGGGTCGCTTCAGACACACGTTCCCTCAGACCACCAGCAGCTGCCCGCACACCCGTCGTGATCTCTGGCCGTTTTCTGAGTTTGGCCACAAGTGTCTGTGCAGAAAAGGTGCGACTCTCTATCCCAAGGTGGGGACAGGCTTCCAGGGGACTAGCTAGCTGGCCACATCACAGACAAGCTTCACTCAGGGCCCTGGGCTCTGCTCCCCCAGGCCGGGGTAGAAGTCAGCTTGGCTGCACAGACCTGGGGACTACCGACTGCGGCCTCTCGGACGCCCCTCCTCCTGAGCAGACCCTCACAGCATCGTCGTGGGCTCCGGTGACCATCCTGAACAATGGCCGGCACTGAGTGCAAGTTGGGCCACCAGCGGGCTCTGAAGTTACAGTCAACATGCCAGGGCTGGACCGGGGTCACTGTCCAGTGACTCTAGCAGCTCTGGGGGCAGGAATCAGAAATGGCCAGATCTGCTGAACCCAAAACTTGTGCCCTTCCCACCAAGAAAGTGCCCCTCGGGACAGGTAACGTGCACTCACATCGGTCACCCGGGGGGATGTCCTCACGCTCCACAGGGCAGGAAGCACTTGCTGTTCTGGAAATGTGACTCCCAGGTTTGAGGTGGTCGTAAGTTGGACTTAGCGAGCCGTGTTTAAGGAGACTTGAGGGACAGGAAGACATTTACAAATAAAAACACAAATAATAAAAATGCCTGCTTTTCCGTTCTGCACGTTACAATTTACATGATCTTTTCATTATATACGTTATTATTACTTAATATTATTGTTTTATTTATTTTATATTTCCACCTTTTGACTTTTTACTTAAAGTTTTTTAACCTCCACTCACCGGAGCAACCGTGCGCCCCAGCGTCTGCATGTTTCCTTCCAGGGCACGTTCGTCACACGCCGAGCGGGGTCTCCCGTTCCCATGTGGACACACGTGCGGGAAACCACCACCTCAACTGTGCATAGGCGTCCGTCCCTAACTCCAGTGTTTGCAACTGTTTTCCTTGCCACGGGAAGAACCTTGGGTGATGTGTGTGCGTCTTGTCCAGGGCTCGGAGGGAGGGCGGGAGTCAGCTGGGTTTGCGACCCGCGCCCCCCGGACCCTGAACCAAAGTTTGCTGTTTGTAGTTATTAACTGACTCAGAACTTTTTGCTCTTGGTTTTTTCTTCCTTCCTTCCTTTCTTTCTTTTAGGAAATCTGTGGCTGTGTAGGGTTTGGGCTGAAGACGGGAGCACCCCACTGTTGGGAGCCAGCGAGGCTCATTCTGGGGCCAGTCTCCCTGGCAACTGCCTTGACCTGTCCTGTACGGTCAGCAGCTCATGGGTGGGCAAGGTCACATTTTTCTAAGTCTTTGACTTCCCATTTATAAGTGTTTGCTTTCTGCCTCCTCTCTTTAAATCAGAAAGCTTCTATTTGGAAAAGGAGCTTTAAATCATTGCCTTCCTTTCCAGGAGATGCCCAGCAACGCCTCCTCCGACAGGCCTGTCAGATGGGGAGGCTGCTAACGCATCTGCAACGCTTCGCGGGTTGTTACCATGCCGGGTCAAGAATGCTCGCCAGAGCCGTTCTGCCCTCCGTGGGGTCAGGGCTGGCTGCGGACAGAGCCCTCGGTGGTCTCTCTCTCCCCTCCCTCTCTGCAAAGAAATGTCCGGCCCACGTTCTCCCATACCCTGGTGCTTCCTCCAAGCCCGAGCTCCCAAGTGTGGGGGGGGCCACAAACCCTGCGGGCCTCGCTCTTCTCCCTGGAGGACTTGGCACCCCCAGCCGGGCGCGGGGATGAGGAGGACAGTTCTCCCCACGTGCCCCGTGTCTCAGCTCACCTTCCACGGGACCCTGTGCTTTTCCTCTTTCTCCAAGTCCCGCTTCTTTCCAGGAACCTGAGGCCCCGCAGAGATGCGCATGTTCAGCTCCTCCCTTGAGTCCAGAGGGCGACAGGCAGCAAGTGACACATAAATCAGGTCTGCCACAAAAATTGGACAGAAACATTGAATTCCTACAAAAGTAGCTTAACCAGTCTCATTTGTATATCTTTATTTATTTATTTTTTTAAAGAGTTATTTGTTTGAGAGAGAGAGAGACGTAGAGACAGAGAAGGTGCAAGCAGGGGGAGCAGCAGAGGGAGAGGGAGAAGCAGACCCCGGCTGAACTGGGAGCCTGACGGGGCTCGACTCCGAGACCTGAACACCAGGACCCGAGCCGAAGGCGGACGCTTAACCATCTGAGCCACCCAGGAGCCCTTCAATATTTCTATTATGAGAACTATTTTTGGGGATTCCTGGGTGGCTCAGTGGGTTAAGCCTCTCCCTTTGGCTTGGGTCATGGTCTCAGGGTCCTGGGATCAAACCCCACATCGGGCTCTCTGCTCAGCGGGGAACCTGCTTCCTCCTCCCTCTCTGCCTGCCTCTCTGCCTACTTGTGATCTCTGTCAAATAAATAAATAAAACCTTAAAAAAAAAAGAGAGAGAGAAGGAGAGAGAGAGAGAGAACTGTTTTTTACAAGGGCTGAAAGTTCTATGAACCTGCCCTGCTTCTTTCCACAGCCACGTGTCTCCTGGTGGGCTGAGCGTGGTGACCGACAGGTAGAAACAGAAGGCCCCAGACCAACAAGAGTGTGGAGCTGGGGGGGTTACTCTAGTCCACAGGCAGAGTGGGGTGTGGGAACTTGGAGACTCCCCTCTGCCGGGAAGCGGTCTGTTGGACATGGGCCCCAAAGACACTGATGACCCTGTTGGCCCTGAGAAGGCACCTTTCCTGAGATTCCTCAAGAATGGAGACCTCCAGGGGTAGAACCCTGTGATGCCTGGCCTGTGGGTATGCCTTAAAGTAACTAAAATACAGACCAGAAAACCCCACCCAGAGCCAACATCTGTGGCTGCGGACAGATGAAGGGGCAGGGGCCACACAGAGACACGCACCCCACGGTTCCTCTCCGTCTTCTTCAGGCTCCGGTGAGCTCTGCTGTCATCAAACCACTGGTGAACCAAGCAGCTCGCTGAGTTCGGATGAAACCAGACTGGGGAGGATCACTGTGGGGACGCTTTGCTCCCCTGCCTTGGCCCTTCTGTCCTCCAACAACGGCCCCACCTAGTGGGTCAGGACTTAGGGGATTTTAGTCCTGAAAGTCCCCAGTTCCGGGATGTCCCCCTCCAGTCCCTGCCAGGGTAGGACCACGACCACCCTAACTTCGAAGCAAAGGTCACGATCTACCCATGCTGAATGCAGAGGGCCGGGGGCTCCAAACCAGCCCTACAGAAGCCCTTCGGCTCAAACACACAGGGAATTTGTTCATGCCTGTTCCAGACTCGGCCACGAGAGGGAAGCAGAGGATCGTCTCTGTCCTGGACGAGAAGCCCCAAATGCAGCCTGACCCCGCCTCTCGGACCCCTGGCATGGCAGGTGCCTGCAGTACCTCCGTGGGACAAAGGGACCTGATGGAAACGTCCACAGGTGGGTCAGCAGCGGCCCCACAGGAACGGGCGACGTGTCGCCCTCGTGCGGCACACACCTGCGGGACCCGATTCCACAGCCGGGGGCCCGTGCACAGGGGAGCGGGCTGCAGACGAGGCTGCCTCCTGGCACCTGCACGCAGAGCTGGCAGGCGGGCCCCTGGGGACGCCGTCAGTGAGCCTCGAGCCCGGCGTTCGGCCGATTGCACTCACTGCCCGTGTAGTGCCCGGCACAGGGAGGCCTTCCACAAACCTTCATTGGCTGAACGACTGTCCCAACACTGGTTCTCGAGAACACGCTCGTCCAGGGGCTCAGAGCTCGCATCCCTCTGTTCCCCGAGCCCCTCGCAGGGCGCCGCAGTCCGCTAGCCTCCGAGGACTGGGGAACAGACCGTCACAGTGTGCAGGGCACCGGACGACGGAAGCGCAGGCTCTCCCAGTTCTGGGGCCAGAAGTCCAGAATCGAGGTGTCTGCAGGCCACGCTCCCTCCAGGGGTCCCAGGGGAGTCATCCTTGACTCTCCAGCCCTGGCGCTGCCGCTGCCCTTGGCACCCCTCGCTGGTGGGCGCACGGCCCCATCCCGAGGTGTGGTCACAGGGCTTCTTCTCTGTCTGTCTCTCTGTCCGAATCTGTTCCTTACAAGGACACTGTCTTTGCATCTGGGGCCCCGATGATTTATGATTTCATTTCAACGTCTACATTAATTCTATCTGCAAAGAGTATTTCCAAATAAGGTCGCCTGCTGATCTACCTGAAGACAGGAATTTGGGGAGCACTGCTCCGAACCCTGAGCACACCATGGTGACAGCATCCGGGATGGGGGGGCGCGGCTTGGCGGGGCCACCAGGGACTGCTTCCTCCGTGTGCTCACCTTACGTCCTCAGCGCCCCCCAACGAGAAGGTACTTGATTTAGCGTTCCCATTTTTCAGGTAGAACAACCGAGCTCAACACTCAGCTCTGCTGGGAATTGCTCTAAATCGCCATCAACACACAATTAAAACTAACTGAAACCCCCTTTCTGTGACTGCTCGCCAGTGGAAGGCCTGGGAAACGAATGGGGAAAGCCTAAAAGCAGCTGCTGACATCCAGTTGTCCGTCTCCCTCGTAGCACTCTCGGCCTGTCCCACACCAGAGGGAGTTCTCAGCAATCGTAGATCCCTCCCCGTGCCAAAGAGGAGATCTTCCTAACCTTCCACGCTAGGACTGGGAGGGAACGAAGGGGACAAAACGAATGACAGAAAACGTGGGTCCTCACAGGTTTCCCAAGGAGGATGCTCACCGGGAGTGTGCGGTGACGAAGGTGGCCTCGCAAGCATCACTACCCCGCGGGCAGTGACATGTGGTCTAGTCTGGTGTGAGCCCCAAACCTGACCTGATATTCCATGCCGCCCTGAGAGCTGAAGGCCTCCAACGGCCCAACCACAAGTCCCTCCTCTCTCTGCTCATGGATAAAGCTCAGCCAATGGTCCTCTGACCACGAGACCAGGCACGGCGCCTGCTGGTCCTCGACTCGGGGCTTCCCCTTCCCCGCCAGCCCATGGACTCCTCCACACAAGCCCATCGCATCGTCCTTTGGGAACTGGTGGGCGCCCCACGCTCTCATGACCACAAAACCTGCCTCCCGCAGCTCCTGGTGACTGGCTCTGTCCTGAGTAGAGCTCCATGTGGCCCTGGGTGAGCGAGCCAGTCCCCTGGGAGGTCAGTCCGTGCGGCTGATGCACTGCCGTCCAGTTCAGCGGCCGGAGCTGGGTGCGGGCCTCTGGCCGTCCCGGTACACTTGCGGCAGGAATCCCTCCCTCAGCTGTGGGGTTGAGAGGAGGTGATGGAAACACCTCACCTGGTGCTACATGGACCCCCTGGCTCCCAGGGAGACAGCCACAAGGAGGAGGATAACACCGCTGAGAAACACGGGACAGGAGACAGGCCCCCAGTGCTAAAGGAAGACGGAGATGGTGGCCGTTCCTGCAGCAGACCTTGGGAAGGGCTACCGATCGAGACGAACACAGAAGCACGAGGACGTGGTGCCTGGCAGACACCGGGCTGGAGGGTGGCTGGAAGGGCATGTGGTCGTGGGGACGACGTGTGTGCGTGTGACAACGACCAAACGAGGAGGCAGCCTGGGACACGGCCGCCATGTTCCTGAGCTCTGAAGCCCTGAGCCCGGCTCTGCCTGGCCAGCGGAGCCCGTGTGGGACACCTGCACGCGGGCTGAAGGCAGCGCTGCGGAGGCAGGGACACACTCTAGCAGGCTCCCGGAGTGTCAGGGAACAGGACCGTCTGTCCGTCTGTTCCGCCAGGCGCCGGGAGCCTGGGTGGCCCGGCTCTGTCTGTGGTCAGGAGGTGGCCCAGGGTAGAAACCTGCCCGAATGTCTGACTTCAAGCTCTTAGACTAACGGCGTCAGCCACCGGCTCCTCCCCAGCTTCTCGGGGGTCCCACCGTGTGTGCGCGAATCCTAGAGCACCTTGGCTCGCTCTTGACCGAGCTGTAGAGGTGACATTTAAAAACCCCTACAAAATCAAATCTGCTCTGGAGGGGTGACCCACTGCAATCTGGAAAATATTTTAAAACAAATGGAGACACCGACAAAGAAAAACAACGTCACGAGGCGCTCAGTGCAGCAAACGAGATAAATCTCTGGAGTCCGGGCTAAAGGGCATCCTGCTAATACCACGCAAGAGCCAGGGTTCACGGGGTAATAGAACTGTCACCTCAGAAAAGGCGGGGATTGATGCAGGAATGAGTCAGGTTATGAATCCCTGATTCATATTCAACGCATGACATTTGCCCATGTTTCTGTGCCAATAACTTTAATTTAATAAGCCCATGTGTCAAGGGCCACTCAGATATGTTACAGCTGCAGCCTCCCACTCCCTCATCCCTTGGAAGGTTCAGTTCTCTGGCTCCTTCCTCTCCCCAGTGTCTAAGGGATGCTCGTGCTTACATTAGCCGTTGGCGCGTGCCTTTCTCAGCGGGTCGCTTGGGTACCTCCTTAGTCACCCCGGCTGTCGTGTCCCAGAGGTAGCCCTCCAGACTCCATGCACGTGGCCAGGGGTGTGCCTGGGGACACTTCCATACCGTGAGGAAAGATGGTGAGCCCAGGAAAATACACAAGCAAATGTACAAATGATCTTCATTGGAGGCTAAAAATCAAAATTACTCAAATACAACGAGGAAATTAGGCATTGCAAGGCTGATTTTCTGATTATTGACGCTCTTACCAAAGAGTAAGCAACGGAAGAGAGATCTAACAGGTTATTAAAAATCCCATTTAAGAAAAAATACTGAAGAGGATTTAGTGCCGGGCCTGCTGGGTAATGGGGGGTTGCACACAAGGAAGAGGAAGTAAGTTTTACAAGAATTTATTTTTTCTCATTAGTCTAACAAAGCCAGAAATTCTGCCAGGATGATTTCTATCCTTGAGTAAATGGTTACAAAACAATCAGAGAAAAGATTTCAGTGACCCATGATGTGTGGGAGAGCCAAAAAGAAAGACACGGGTAGAAGCAGCCGTCTGTTAAAGCTGTGCTCCGGCTTCCGGACCCCGGGCCACCGCCTTCCTGGTAGAGTCCCCAGAATGTCTCTAGGTATCAGTTTCCGAACTGGCTTCTTCTCATTCTCATTCTCATTCTCATTCTCACTCTCATTCTCATTCTCATTCTTATCATTCTCATTAACTTAATTTCTCATTATGAAAAGGCCACAGTTCCCTAAAGTAACTGAGCCCACACTTTGCAGGGAGAAGTGCATGAAATCTACCCCATGTCCCCTCAGCCAGAGACAACACGATGATACCAGAGAAGGGCTGGGCTCTGATGTTTGTGCCCCCAAGGACTGGAGGGGACAGTCAGCATCTTCAGAGGACTCCCCTTCCAGATCTTAGTCCCCTCTGTGCCCACATTGTGTTTCCCCATGACAGCTGGGTCACACTCTATTGTATCCTTGATTCACACTTTTTTGGGTTTTTGTTTGTTTGTTTGTTTTATGCGATTTTTATTTTTATGAGATATTTTTATGAGATATTTTTTATGAGATTTTTTTTATGAGATATTTTTATGAGATATTTTCATCTCTGTATTTTAATTCCTCAAAAAACACTCTCAGGATGGCCTTTAAGTATTTATTGATTTCTACAGAAAACTACCCCCCCACTCTAATTAAGACTTTTCAAAACCCTTGTTCCCATTTAAGGAGGAGCGGCGAGCGGCTGCCGTAAGTCGGCTTGATCTTCCCTTTCCCTTCCTTTAACCTGAACACCTGTGCTGCGGCATCTCAGTTCTGAGCTGTGAATGTCACTGAACGTACCATTTTCCAGAGCACCTACTCTGATGGCTTTGGAACTTCCTCCATGCTTATGGCTGCATGCGGTCCATAAATGGGGCCCTTTGTCTGCAGAAAGTTCTGAGACCCTCCAAGGGTCTCAGGGAAGACCTCTGAGTTGCCAAAAGTTGAATATAGGAAGGTGAATGATGAGACAATGGTGTGTCCAGTTTCCTGTGAAGGAAGGGTAACTGGAGAAGTCTCGAGTTGTTGAGTATAAGGTAGGTTGGTGAGAAAAAAGAAACAATAGTTATTTTTTACATAAAAACATGCAACCTGAGTGGAGGTACATGGGAAACGGAAGTGTGTGGTCATGTTTGTCATATACTCAGCACCACGGTGTGGGTGCTGGGGACGGAGGAAGAAGGACCAGCTAGGTCTTCAAGAAGGCTGTCGAAGACCTTCAAGTGGCCTGAGCTTTTGTCCAGCAGGAAAGAGAAGCTGATGCAGGATTACACACACCAGGCCAAGTGAGAAGCCGGCTCAACCCCCGGACTTTTCAGCCCAACAAGCCAGCAGGTCCCTTTGTCGACTTAAGCTATTTTGAGTTGTCCTCTATGATGTGCAGTTAAAACCATCCAAGACACAGCAACGGGAGCCACAGATGCATTTGATGGGAGTGGAGCTGTGGTCCCACCTGCACCTGGGGAGCCATTTTTGGCTGCCGTGGGAGGATTGGGGGTGGGAGGAGCGGAGGGCTCAAGACATGTAGTGAGCACCGCAGTCGAGAAGTGGGCTCTAAAACAGGACCCTGGCAATGGAAGTGAGAAGACAGAAGGTTTAAAGGGCACCTAGAAAAAGAAGAGGCGACGTTTAAGATAGATCAGTGGTGGAGGGCACAGGAGAGGGACCGTGTTGAGTATGACCAAGGCATTTTGACGTAGGTGAGGAATGGAGAGAGGGAAGAGCTCTGGGAGGAGGCGGACCTGCCTGGCCATTATTACTGGGAGCTGAGTTATTGTTGGACAATGGGAACCCATGCTGCTCCTGGGTGTTGCTTTTAATTGTTGACCAGATTTGATAGCCTTGGTTTCTGGACATGGCGTGAGCATGAGGAGCCTTGTCTCCTGGGATGGACCAGAGGCTCAGAACAACCAGCTGGAAGCTACCAGGAAGAAGAGAGGCCACTCACCCGACTCCTCCACAGGGAAAAAAGCTGCTGCTTTGTTCTATTAAAAAAAAAAATCATGTCAGCTTGAGGGCATGGTTGAGGAATTAACAGAGGCTTAGTTATCCAGAGACATAAGTGTGAGATTTAGTATTGGCAAGCACTCTACGAGGAGACCAGTGGGCTCTCAGTGTCCCTCTGCATGGTCCAGAGGCACAGTATTCTGGGAGAATCCAGAAACCCTGCAGACACGTTAGGCTCAAGGGAGGACCCAGAAACGTCATGGCCCCATGTTGTCTATGATTTCCACCCAAACTCACCAATCAGGATTGTGGGGAAAGGCAGACAGAGGTGAACACATGTTCTCTAAAGGGGCTCTTGAGAGGAAAACCCAAGAGAAAAATGAGTTCTTTAACTGCAGCACCCAGCAGACAGTTCCAAGCATGTGTCTGAAGTTCTGGGGAGAGTCCGGTGCATGAAGGTGGATGTGTGCGTGTGTGCGTGCGTGTGTGCGTGTGTGTGTGTCTCAGTGTGTGTGTGTCTGTGTGTGTGTGTGTGAGAGAGAGAGAGAGAGAGTGAGCAAGCTGGGTAAGGAAGAGATGGAATCTTGAGAAGGCATGGGCTTCCCCAGGTAGAAACTTTCTTTAGAGAACCTGCAGGAGCTCAGGGATGGAACTGGCAGGATCACCGGTGTCCAAAGAGAGGGAAAGAGAGAGCTCAGAGGAATGGAAACTCTCTAAGGAGGCAAAAGAAGCAGTGATGTCAAGGAGCACCAGGAAAGACGAGCGCCCCAGAAGAAAGAAGTGAGCTCTGGAAGAAAGGGTAATAAAGGCACTCTATAAAGAAGTCCATCAGGATAAGCAGGGGAAAGCATCCTTGTGTTTTCGCAATATGGGCGTCATGCACGAAATTCAGAGAGATATCCAAGGCTGAGTCCCAAGTTCATCACGCTGTAGTAACAGGGAGCAAAGTTCTGGCCTCCGCGTTGAGCAGCGTCATTGCTGTTGGGCTGCCCAACGCAAATGGCTCCCGGCGGGCAGCGGCAGCCCCTGGGTGTCACCTGTCGCAGCTCAGAGGCGTGGCTGAGTCCAACCCCGCACATCCCACGCTCTGTTGGCCAGGGGTTTGGGATCTGTGTTACTAGGAGAAGAGTTTGCTCACGTCACTTTGACGCGAACATGACAGTTCTGTTTCTTTGCAAAGCTGATCCTCCACTCAAATGTCAAGATTTTTCAACTTGGAAAAATTCCAGTAAAGACTGATAAAGTGACACCTAAAGAACTTTCTCAACATAGCAAGCTTTAATATACATTTTTTGTGTTTTTATTGTTGTTTTTATTCTCTGTAAACACACACATTAAGATACACATTTGTAAGATTAATATTGAGAAAGAGATCTACAAGCTTCCTGTGAATACGGCTTGGCGTTGAGTTGGGCAGGTGGCTGCTGTGTGTGTCAGTAGAGAAATTAGCTATGATGGCACATTTTAAAAAATCCACACAGACGACCTGTATCTTCACCGCTACGCATAAACTGGAATTATACAGGTATTTCTCAAATTCCCTGAGACAGCTATTTTCCTTAACTAAGATTTATATTCTCTGTACATTTTCACATTTGGTTGTGCATTTAGCTGCCTGAATTGTGCGGTTGCTGATGGACCACGCAGCGTTATTCTCGTACACGCGGCGTGGGGTTACGAAGGCTTAGTGGATACGAAGTAAGTGGCCATTCACCTCCTTGTCTTGGGCTGCAGACGACAGCAGGACCGTGGGGACCCAGCAAATCCGTGGTAACCAAGTGCCGAGCTGCTAAGCGAGGGTTTGACTGGGTCAGCAAAGGAGCTTTTCTTTCTCCACGTGTTAATGAAGGAGGCAGGAGACTAAATCCTGGCCCCACGTGCATTCCAAACACACCTGGGCGATCACCTCCATCTGCACAACTTCCAAGACATCTCCTAACGGCCCCAGTGTATCTTGTCTTGTTTTGCTTTCATTTTGACCCTGTCTCTTGCCCTAATATTTATTAGAATCCAATGCTTAGGAAATTCATGCAGACAGCTTGTCCACAGCAGCAATCTGAGAGGATGGTTTAGGATGTGAGCTGGCATTTCCTTCAGTGGAGAAAAGCCAAATGCAGGGAGAGCAGGTGGCAGTCGGGGCTGGTCACGGAGGAATCGGCCAGAGGGTTCCCACCAGAAGGCACTCAGGGGGACAGGACCCCACCTGAAACACTGGAGCCAGGACTAAATGATGCTAGCAGGTGATCCTCAGACGAACTCTCCGTCCCCTGGGCTCTGTCCTGTCCAGGGGATCCCAGCAACAGTGGAAGAACCATGGAGCGGAAGGAAGGCTGTGCCCCACTTCGCTTCACGGTGACTGTGGAGGTTTGGTCATGACGGCAAAGGAAAGATCTCCCCGACACTTCCAGACCCTCTTCTTTCCACTATGACTGTCACAACCCACTGACTCTTCTCCAGTATTTCAACACTGAGTAAGGACAGGGGTAAGGGAGATGGCAGATGGGACGTACTGGGGCTCGGGGGCTCAACATTTTATCTGTTATTTAAATCCTCAAAGAACACTGGCTATCCGGACGTTGGCTTCCACACTCCAGCAAAGGGGACAGGTCATGGGCCGTCCTCCCGTGGTTCAGATACCCCATGCTGGGGAAAATCTTAATATTCATTGAGAGTTTCACATTTGACTCGTTTAATTCCTATGGCTACTTGATGAGGTCGATATTATTATTCTCATTTGAATTTAAGAAACTCAAGAACCGGTGAGGGGAGCGATTTCTCAGCGAGCGAGTCGCAGAGAGAGGTTGGAAGCAGATTTGGGGCTGGCTGTGGGTGATAGAGGCCAAAAGGCAAGAACAGCACTTGGGTAAAAATGTGCTAATAAATAAGAGGACGTAGTCATGCTTCTCTTTAATAGAACCATCATCTTATACAAGTGGAGCCAATTTCTTCCGCTTCCTTTGTGTTGTCTTATTTCCCAGGGAGTGCAGGTAATGCATGCATGTTTCTTATCCAGTTACTATCAACTTGAGTGCACGGGATGACTTCCAAATGTTCCCCATGGCCTTCCACCTTTTAAACCCACAAAGCCCGACTTACAGCATCTTTACAATGTTAGCAATTGAAACCAATATGCATTAGGACAAGTACGATGATTATGTAACAGTTCAGAACACAATTTCAAAATTCAACACGTGTGCCCTGAAGCACAGCAAACACACTGAGCGTCCTGGCAATTGCCTGTGGGGTCTCCGTGCCCAGCACTGCATTATGCAAAAGCAGGGCGCTTCCCTAGTGCTCCATTTGGTGAGGAAAACAGTGTGGGGATTGGCTAAATGAAGTCTGTCTTGTGTAAGGGAAGCCCTTCTTGCTGAGTTGAGAAGTATCTGAAGAGAACAATAAAAGCCCATATCTAAGTCCAGAGGGAAATGAAAGTACACATTCTTCCTGATTGCAATAAAACATCAGGCCTGGCTCCCCTCTCTGACCAGGGCTGGATGGATGGGCTCACACAGTCTCTCTGAGTAGCATCCACTCCAAATACCTAAAACGGTGCCCTGTAAAAGATAGGAAAAGGATTCTTTGGGACGTTTGGAAACGACTTAACAGAATCTGCAGAGTAGCGTTCCCTAATTTCTGATTAGGCACGAAACCAGAGAGCTCCCAGCTTCCCCTCCTCTCTGTAACGGGGGGTGGAATGATTCACGGCCTTCCATTTGGCCACAAATGAACCCACGGGGAGATTTTTAAAAAACAGATTTCTGGACCTTAGCCCCAGGGATTCTGACTGGCCAATCAGTGAGGCCTCTGATGTGGTTCCTGAAGTCTTTTCTAGTTCTAATGTCCACTGCTTCTTTATTACAATATTTCATTCATTTCCTGTTCTCTGCTCAACATGGAGTCAGCTCAGCACCCTGGTTCAGCCAGGCTTCCTCCTCGGGTCCGCCTTGACCTGCCCATTACTGTCACTGCTCTCATTTGACCAATTTTGGCTTTCTGCTCCCTTTAAAAAGGTGGTTATTGGGGCACCTGGGTGGCTCAGTGGGCTAAGCATCCGCCTTCGGCTCAGGTCATGATCTCAGGGTCCCGGGATCGAGCCCCGCATCGGGCTCTCTGCTCAGCGGGGAGCCTGCTTCCCCCTCTGCCTCTGCCTGCCTCTCTGCCTACTTGTAATCTCTCTCTCTCTTTGTCAAATAAATAAATAAAATATTTTTTAAATGTGATTACATTAATGGTATGATGACTACGATTGTGACTTTTCCAGAGATAACTGACCGTCGTCAGATGGACAGCTCCTGTAGACGTGTCTTTTTCAAATTATCTCTGTTAAATTAAGTCACTCCAGGGAACTAATAACAGATGATCTGCCCACTGACTCAATACAGTCTACTCTAAGGAGCATGTATTGTTACAGGCTTCCCCAAAGTTGCTTCTTTGTCCCGAGTCCCCCCCGTGAGGAAGGGTTTCTCGAGAATACTGCAGTGTCTGTGGGGTGGTGTGTAGGCTGGAAGAAATGGGTTTCGGGACGTTTGGAAGTACACTGTACGTCCCCGTGAGACCTATAAATCTGTTCAAAATAATTTCTTTAGCTTCCTTGTCAGAAAAGGATTAGTTCATCCGAAATAAATATAACTGCCCCAAGTCTATTGTCTAGACCTGGAGATCCAATATATCTCTCTAGGAGGGTGGTTATTAATTTACTTGGGAAATGCAATCACTGACTACAGATTATTTCAATTAAGCCGTGCCTGTCGCACATGTGGGGCTCTCTCCGTTTGCTAGTGACCAGGTCCCACCTGGTGCCTCCTGCCGCTAAGTTTACAGTCTGCTGCTGGCGAGCACTTCACCATTCCTCTCTGAGGAAATACTCGGGGTTGTAGATATGCACCTGGTTTCATTTGGGAGAAATTTCATCTTCCAACCGCATCTTTCTGGCCTGGATTTTTCAGCCCACAATGCAAAAGGTAAAATATATGCACTCTTGTCTCCAGGCATTAACAAAAGGGAACCAGAGAGTGTCTTGTGAGCTCAACGGCATCAGAAGGGCACTCGGGCCCCACAACACCGGGCCCAGGTTGCAAGCCTGGAGCACAAGGCAGCCTCCCACTTCTCCCACGAAGTGTGCTTAGAAATCAAAGTCAGCAAAATACCTTGTGCATCTTACGTGCGTTTCTCCACATCTGGGGATGTTCAGCGCGTGTCCCCGCCCCTCCTGCTGTCTCCTGGACACATAGCACGGCTGCCCACTCCAGACTCGGGGTTGTTCAAATCACCTTTTTCCTGAACTTAAGATTCTTTTCATGCCTCTACTCCCTCCCCGCAAGAAGCTTCTTTTTAAAGATTTTATTTATTTATTTACTTATCTATTTATTTATTTATTTGAGACACCGAGAGAAAGAGAGAGCGAATGGGGGCAGTGCCTAGGGAAAAAGACAAGCAGGCCGCTTCCCGCTGGGCTCGATCCCAGGCTCCGGGATCATAACCTGAGCTGAAGTCAGATGCTTCATAGCCAGAGCCACCCAGGCGCCCCTCGGTGCCTCTACTTTTAAGAATGATGTATCAAAGAGACATCAGCATTTCTCAAGATAGCTTTGCATCCATAGTCCAGTGCCTGGGTATCCCAGTCTTCAGGAGAGCAGGTGGTCAGGAAGGAGCTGACCACATCCGGTGTCATAGGCCTTTCCGCTCAGTGCTGCTTACGGCCTCACCTGCAGGGAAAATGGGGTGTCCCAGGGGGCCATCCTCCTAGCCGACCTGCCTGCCTGTTGCCTTTCCGCTTGGGCACAGCATGGGACACAGGGCCCTCTGTCCTGGCTCCCAGTTCTGGTGCAGCGAGGCACCCGTCCCAGGCCGGAGCGGGACTGAGTCCAACCTGCCAAACACTATGGCCTGAAGTGGGCGTCGTCTTCCTGTAAAGTCTCTTTATCTGTGTTAGTCTCTGCACTTCAGAGTAGAACAGATCCAGACTGAGACTATTTGCAAGGTGCCCTGGCAATTACTACTAGGACTGTGAGGTGTCCCAAGGGTCCAGCATCGGACCCTACTGCCACCGGCCCGCGGACCCCTAGGATGGACTCTGGCAACACATCGGTGTGGATGTATGTTTTAATAAAATTTGCCAAAGTAAGAATGTAACTGGAATTGGAGTCCATTCTACTCGGACTCCCCGACATTCCCTTCATGTCTGGGGATGTTGAAAGCCAGTCACACCTTAGTTTTCTTTATGATGTGTATAAGCTTTAATTTAACCTGAAATGTTCATGGGTTTGCAGTCCCTTCCTTGTATAACGAAGTTGCCGGCAGCTGTCCTTACCAGCAACACAAAGGCACATGCTGAGAGTCAGGCCAGAGGCCCCCTGATAAGAACATGTCCTTCCAGTGTTGGCATCAAACCTGCAGTAACAGAGAAGAAAGATCTAGAACCTGTGGTTTTAGAAGGTGGTCTATGGGAATGTCTCCCAGGCCCCAGATGTGTAGGGTCCTAAGCATTTCCCTCATCAGAATGGATGTTACCCTCGTCAGGAACATCAGTGATGTTTAGAAATAGATCCATAACCTCTTTTTCTTTCGGATGGAAATCTCATGAAGTAGAATTTATACTTCTGTTTGTCGGGCCACGCCCACTCCAAACTGCAAGTCACAAGAGGCTCCATATGTGGAGTTGCATGTTTTACGTACTTTTGTGTTCAATAATAACAATAAAACGTAAGCAAGCAGACGGAGGCGACGACTGATGTGTCTGCCCACTCCAGACTCGGGTCCGCCTTGACCCGAGTACTAGGGTCTAGGCTCTCCTGGAGCGGTTCCTTCCTTCCTTCCTTCATCCATGTTTTCGCATTTGAACTGTAACTGGTTGTGATGTATTTGCTCACTCAAACAAAACTTCTCCTTTGTACCCCATGTCCTATTCTGAAAGCAAGCCTCAGAAGCCACGCGAGCTGAGTGAGGAGGACACCCCGAAGCCTGATCCCAGCCCCAGCCCCGTACCCCGAGTCCTGGAGGTCAGTGACTACGGCTCTGTCCTTCCGGCCTCCCTCTGACTTGCGCTCGGCTCCTGCTGCCTCCACCCTTGGACCAGGCTCTCTGGGTCCTTCTCCGCTCAGGAATGGCAAGGGATGGCTTCTTGTCTTCCAGCACCATGGCTGGGGTCTCTGAGCCCCTGGTATGACCAGGCTCCTCTTGGGCTTTTGTCCAGGGCCTCATCCCTGACGTGGCAGGACTCTCTCTGGGTCACTGCCTGTTGCCCCGAGGACACCTGCTGCATGCACTGGTCACAAACTCTTCACCTCGTGTCCTCGTCTGAGGCTCAGCTGGCTCTGGGTCCCTTCCTCACCAGCCCGCTGCCTCCCTGCAGCGCCGAGCACAGGTGCCCCCGGCACCCCCACCTCTCCGCACCCCTTCCCTGCAGCCACATCCAAGCAAGGTGCGTCTGGGAACTACTGAGTGGGGCGGGGGCAGATTGGGACTCCTGTCAGCTATTAGAACAGGTTGAATGTTTTTGCTTTTTGCAGGCATGCCAGACTGTGACTATGCGGTTCGCAGACTTTTGCCCTTCTCCACAGAGAAGGGTGGTGGCTTCCTTCAGCACCTAACAGAGCAGAGTAGACAGGACTGAGAAGAGAATGACTTAGAGCCTCCTTCTCAAATGATTAAAGTTCTGACTGGACGAGAACATACTTCTTCTCATACTATACTGATAACCAAGAGACGTTTACTTTTCAATTTCCATTATGGAATGGGAGACCCCACTCAAGTGGGTCCCCAAGAGGAAACCAGCCAAAGGACAAATGAGTAGTGTTTACAGAGTCAACACGGCTCCCAAACTCAAGCAGGACATAGTTGTGTTCAAATAATTTTTAAAAAGTGAAACACAGATTGTCTTAAAATAGCATGCACTGGATTTCAGGGATGTTTAAATAGATTTTTAGTGTACAAACCCTGTGTCTCAGTGGACCGCTCCGGACAAGATAAATAGTTTCCTTAGAAATGTGTGTATCGGGGTGCCAGGGGGCTCAGTCTGTTAAGCATCTGACTCTTGATCTCAGGGCTGTGAGTTCAAGCCCTACACTGAGCTTCATGGGGTATGGAACTTGCTAGAAAGAGAAAGAGAGAGAGAAAGAAAGAGGAAGGAAGAAAAGAAAGCGAAGGGAAGGAACAGGAAGCGAAGGGAAAAGACGGACGGACGGACGGAAAGAAGGAAGGACGGAAGGAAGGTGCGTTTTAAAAGTTATCAATCGGTCCTCAGCTGTTGGTGACCAGCAGCCAGGTTTGGTTATGGAAACTCCTCCTCTTCCTCCCAAATGTATCTCCCGCATGTTGCACAAGTGTCTTTTTGTCATTCTTTGGGTCTTCATGACTCTCCCTCTTTGTGGCCGTCATTCCTCCCTAAGTGGATTTTCTGTATCAAAAGTCTACTCCTCCCCTACACGCACACACGTACACGTACACCCACACCCGACCACACCCACCACACTCACACCCTCCACCACACACACCGTGCAAGCTGATGGGAGCCCTCTAGGTGAGAATCTGAAGCCACATCACAGAATGAGAGGGCTTCGGTCCCCTCACGGCCCTGCTCATGGCTCTGGATAATGGCTCCTCTCCAGGCTTCGGCAAAGGGATCCTGCAGGTCCCTCCAGCCTCGGTGCCTGCCCCTCCCCGGCACCCCCCCCTCCATCCCTCCCATATGGGGACATGCCCTCCGTGTGACCGAGCCCTCCTCCTCAGGCTGCTGCAGCGGCCACGCGGGGGAGCCGCAATAACCAGATAAGACCACAGTGGCTTTTGCAAGGAAAGACTCACCTTCCTTGCTGCAGGAAGGCTCCGCCTGTACCAGGGTGTCACTCTCCAAGGAGCACGTGCATCCCTGCTCAGGGGTGAGTGGACGTCCTCCGTCGGTGGGAGGCAGCCCGCCCAAACTAACCCGGGGGCAGAAGAAGGTTCTGCTTGAAAATCTTCAGGGCAGAGGTGGTTGGACAGGTGGCATTTAGAGACTTGAGTGCTTTCTGTCTGGTGGCAGCCCATGCCCAAGGCCCTGGACCCCCTCAGCAGGGAACTACATCCGGCCAGCTGGGGGAGGAGGAGCTCCAGGAGGATCCCAGGGCTGGAGGAGGAGGCAGCATGAGCCACACCCTGGTCCCACGGCCCCCGGGGACACCTTGGAGCCTGGAAATGCAGCTCTGTGCCCTCACCAACATCCTGCCCTTCGAGGGAAGCTCCCTTTCTCCTTTGAACTGATTCGGTGAGAAAGGAAGACAGTCATAGAAGTTTATGTAGTGTAAGTAATTGAAAGGAAAAAACAAAAAACAGAAAACGATGAAATCTCTGAATGAAGACATCTGGGAGAAAGAGTGTAATAAAGAAAATTGAATGGGTTTCAGTTATGTTCAAATCAATAGATCTTATTAAGTAAAATTCCCTCAATAAGAACAATTTTGCTGACCTACTTAAGCTATGCTTCACAAATGATCCTACTTAATGAATAATTATGTGCAGCCAAAAATAAGCGATAGCCGTCCAAGCGAGTGCTCCCAGACATGGGTAGAAGACGTCCACGTCAACACGATGGGTTGGAATCGCTCCTCACTGGAACACTTGCATTTTAACTGCTCCAGCACGCTGACGGAGAGCTTGAGTATTGTGCAATTTAGAATGATAAATGGATTTCGCCCACTTCTTAATGATGCAAAAACCCAGGCAAGAGCAACAGAAAGGAATAAACACATTAGCCCGGACTGAAGAGAGACGGAGAACGTTCCGGCAGCCCGTGCTTTGTCAGTAATTATGATGATGCTTTATCTGTTCGGATGCCATGGGTGGCTCCGGGCCGCCGAGCCGTGTGGTTTGAGTCGTTTTCAACTGGGGGAGATGGACTTGAACTGGTCCAGCTGTGGTTTCCCACCCAGTCCCCCTGGTGACAAAAGCATGTGTTCGCGAGAGAGTTGGATGTTTCCAGAGATGAGATCGGTGACAAGCGAACAGAGCAAAGAAGAAAAATGGTCAGCATGAGGATGATCCGTTGTCCACTGTCCTTTTTTTTTTTTTTTTTAAGATTTTATTTATTTGACAGAGAGAGAGTGTGAGAGAGCACAAGCAGGGGGAGGGGGGAGCAGGCTCTCCACAGAGCAGGGAGTCTGATGCGGGGCTCGATCCTAGGACCCTGGGATCATGACTTGAGCCAAAGGCAGATGCTTAAGGACTAAGCCACCCAGTTGCCCCCCCCCCCCCGGTCCACTGTTCTAAGCACCCAAGCTAACACTCCGAGCTCAGAGGAGGGCTCACGAGGGACGGCTAGCCATGGCAGCTGTATGCAGAAAGGCTTGTTGTTGCTACACAGGCACCGTGAAAAAGAGAAAGCGGCCATGAGCAGGAAAGTCTGAGTTTTCTGTAGCATACCCCGAACCTAATGCTAAAATGGATCTTAAATATTCTCTTCTAGAGTTTTATTCTGCTTTCTTAGTTTCCCAGACTACTGAGGGGAAAAAAGAACAGATCAAACTTTTATTCAAATAAATCCTATCCCAAATGCTTCCATAAAATGACAGTTGTGCTTGCCTTTTAAAACAGAGGTGGTAAACCAAAAAAGTAATTGAACAGAAATTCCCAGCCAAGCTAAATCAAGAATCTACAGAAAATGTACTTTTAAAAATCCATGTCAAGCAAAATTAAGGCCAGAGCTTAATATTTTCTGGGCATCAGTGAGAAATTCAAAAGTATCGGGGTGGGGGTCATGGATGGTCCTACACACTATGGAGACGTAGAGAGACTGAAGGATTTTTAAAGTAAAACTTGATATAAAACCGAAGGAAGAAATCTTTCCTCTCCTTCTTCATACTGGAATGTTTTCAAAATACTGAATTATTTTATGAATATGCATTTCCCAATAAAAGCCATGGCAAAGCGCCAAGCGAGGCCTGCCAAGGCAGGAGATTAACCACCGCAAACTACATTCTGTGAGATTCCTCGGGTATAAAAGAGGGAAACAACAGATTTCCACATGAAAAGGTATTCTCACATAAATTAACAGACTTCAGCATTTTCAGGTGCTGCTTCAATAACGTGTCTTAACATAATTTAAAACAAAATAAATTCATTACCAAAAACAACAAAAACAACTTTACATAAAGTTTTCTGAAAAGCCCGTCTGTGGTTCCACAAGGCTTCTGAAAGCTATGTAGACATCTCACCTAGTTAACTTTTCAAAATAAACTGAATTACTGTTAACAGTTGATGGAATGTCAGCGTTTACGGCTCAGTGACTGTCTGCCCACAGACAGTATGCTCACTGGAGCCCAAGACCCCAGCCCCAGGGAAGGGGACTTTAAGACGGCCTGCCCAAGGGGCGCCTGGGTGGCTTAGCTGTTAAGCATCTGCCTTCGGCTCAGGTCATGTTCCTGGGGTCCTGGGATGGAGCCCTGTATCAGGCTCCCTGCTTGGTAAGAAGCCTGTTTCTCCCTCTCTCTCTGCTTGTGTTCCCTCTGTCGCCGTGTCTCTCTCCATCAAATAAATAAATAAAACATTAAAAAAAAAAAAAAAAGAATATGGCCTGCCCAAGACACAACTATTTTCTTCCCACACAGGTCCCCTGGAGGGGTTGGAAAAAGTCTTGTTTTTGTCTGGTGCACAAGCTAAGAATGGGTTTTACACTTATTTTATTTATTTGTTCATTTTTTAGGGAGAGAGAAAGAGCACGTGCATGCAGGGTGGGGAGGGGCAGAGAGAGAAGGAGAGAGACTCCTCAAGCAGACACCCACCTTCCCCGAACGCGGAGCCAGATGCAGGGCTCGAGCCCACCACCCTGAGATCACGACCTGAGCTAAAATCAAGAGTTGGATGCTTAATAGTCTGAGCCAGGCAGGCACCCCAGGCTTTACCTTTATAAATGTTTAACTTGGGTGATGGGCCTCACGGAGGGCACAAGGTATGATGAGCACTGGGCGTTACACACAACTGACGGCTGACGGATCCTTGAACACTACACCTGAAACTAATGATGTCCTCTCTGTTGGCTCTTAACATTTGAATTAAAAGATAAAATAAAAATACTTCTATCTTCCAAAAACTTAAAAATTAATGTTTAAAACATAGTAAGAGGAAAAGAACATTTTGGGACACATGAAAACAATATAAAATTCACAATTCTGAGGCCGCTGATTTTACCGGAACCCAGACATGCCCGTTCATTCTCGTGGCCGTGGGCTGGCGCAGAGCTGAGTGACTTCAGTAAGACCATGCTGCCCAGGGACGCTGAAAATATATCCTGTATGGCCCCTTCCAGCAGCTTTCTGCCTCTGGTCTCATGCTAGAGATGAAGAGTGAAAGGTGTGAGCTCAGAATCCTTCCAGAGCAGCTGCACCCCAGGGGAAGGCAGGGGCTGCTCTGGCCAGGACCAGCGCCCGGGGATGTCCACGCGAGGGACACTTAGAAATGCGAAGAAAACCAAGTGCTAGCGTCACCTGCCACCTGGTCTTGTTTCCAAGAATCCTGCGGCACGTACCCTGCCATGGGCCGAGGAAGGGGCTTCTTTATTTGTCCAAAATTTGACCCAACTTCAATAAGAATAATGATCCCAATGCTAAACCTTTCCCAGCCCTGGAACCGAAAAGCAGAGTTGATGGACACAGCATATCCAGGCAGAATGCTGCCCTGACACAGAGCTGCACTTTGGTGCTGCAAATGCAGGGTTCTGGGTAAAACCCCAGGTTCCCAAGGCAGTGCATGCTGGCGATCCGTAATGGAAAAAGACAGTCTTCGTGTACCAGCAAAGAGCCAAAATTAAGAGGTGGAAGCAGAGATCATAAATACTAAAAATCACCAACACTTTTGGGAGAGGTTCACTTAGACTTCGGAGGGACGGCGCACCGCTTGCCGGCAGGGGTGTGGCTCTGCTGGGGAACTGCGGGCCTCACCGCAGGTGCAGGCTGCCTGGGGCTCCCTCGTCAGACTGCACTTGGGGTGGCGGGCAGCTCCGTTCCCGTCCGGGATCCAGAATCGGGCCTCTGCTCCACAGGGAGAGGCTGCCCGGCTTGCCTGCCTCCAGACCCCAGGCGATTCCCGAGCCACCTCCATAGCCTTCAGGCCGCCTGGGCTACTCTGCACCTTCCGGGTCTCCCTACTGGCACCTGTGTCCCACAACACGTCCAGACAGACAGCCAGGACTGAAGAAAACCGGTTCCAGTCCGATGCGTTTCGTGCTGAAATCTCATTCTTGGGTCCTGGGATCTGGGTCTGGGTCTGCAGCAGAGGCTCCTCTCAGCTGCACGGAGGCTCGAGCTGACTCCAGGAAATGGAAGAAAAGGGCCTCTCTGAGGAATCGAGAGAAAACCGACATGAGAGCAGATGGCCCTGGTGCTCCTGAGGCACAATGGTCACCGAGGCTCCAGGGTGCAAGGGAGCTGGTGGCAGGGGAGCCTCGGGGAAAGGGGTCGGGGGGGAGCAGGTTGGGGGGCAGGAGCTGGGTCGGGGCTGGGTCCCCTGGGGTGCTCCCTTCCCTGGGCTGTGGTGCGGGCGGCCTGAGCCACGTGCAGCCTCCTGTGCTCCCGAGTGCACCAGCACGGAGGGAGCAGAGACCGGGCTGCGGTTACTGTCGCCGTGTGCCAAGTGTTAAGCTGCGGCCACTTCATTTATATTCCTTGTTGATTCGAACCATGTGCTGACAAGGAATGTAACCAGCTTGAGCGCTGCAGAAACGCCGGCCAGAGGATGACAGTTTTTATGACCCTGACACTTCTTTCTACCGCAGCAATTAGTATTCAGTGGGGACCCGGCACTCTCTGCTTGTCACCTTCAATATCGTGTTGTTGCTTAACATTCTAAAGTCCCAGCTTTAGTATGAAGTCACAGTCCGGTGTTTTCAGTTCCGACGTTGGGGCCCTGCAGATGGGCCTCTGTGGGGCTCCCCAGTACTGCTGGCCGTTCTCCTCTCGAGAGAAGATGGCGTTTTCGGGATTTGTCATGGACCAGGAGCACCGGCTTCCGGGGGGAACAGCCCCAACACCTGGTTGCCCCGGTGCTGCTCCCCTTCATGCCAACAGACCGAATCTCCCGGTGCACATAAAGGGGGCTCAGAGCCCCTCGGGTTTTAGGCTCTGGGTTTCTTTCCAGCTCAGTGAAACTGCCCACACAAAAATGCTGACCTTTCACTGGGCCCTGGGCCTGGATCTCGGGCGCAGCCAGGGGAAGGTTCACAGAGGCTGGGAGCGGTGGAGGGTCAGAGCCTGCTGATTCAGCGCACAGCTCGTCCTCACTGGGGAGTTGTCCTGAGGCCTGGCCCCCCACCTCCCGAAACGAGACAAGGCCAGTGTTTATTTCTGCAAACACTGTCCAAGGAGCAGGGAGGCTTGAGGTGGGCTGAAGGAAACATCTCAAGCAAGCTGGCCTCGGAGCACTGAATTCTTTCTAGGATAGACTGTATGGTTTTCTCCTTTACCTTTCTTTCTGCCTGAAGCCTCGCTCAGATAGACTTATTTATTTTTTTTTAATTTCTGAATGTACTCAAGTGAGTGCAAACACAAGCACCATCAAATTCTCCAAGTTCTCACACTGCATCTGGTCCAAGTTTTTAGAATATATATAAATCAACACAGGAACACTTCAATGGTTAGAACTAATTACCATGTGTGGTTTTATTAGAGTCATATTGATTTCTTCAGCTCAATAAACGGCCAGAAAGTGCCAAAGCACAGATAAATCTGAAGTCACTGATTCTGTGCCTTCCAACCTACCAGAGAACGTGAGGGTCTCGGGTAGACAAGACCAGCGTCTCGCTCTGCCTGCTGCAGCGGGGCAGGGATGAAACCAGACCTTTAAGGTTCATGAGCATGGCAGCTTATAAGACGTTTCCAATTTCAAGTTCTTGAAATCTAACCCTCCACTCTTTCCACTTAATTAATAAACTTAATTTATTAATTAATTAAACTTAATTACCAAGTTGAGTAAACACTTTCGTAATAGCATAGACCGGACTTTGATATAAAGAATATAACAGTGTTATGTGAATTTATGTGAATTTATACACAACCAGGAAATGTGCCATGGGTTGAGGCTCTTTATAACCTAACGTAAAGTGAAGACAAAAATGACGTGATTATGAATGTGGATTTCAGCGTTTGATTGCCTTTCCTATGTAAACCAGCTCGGAAGCCATAAGGAGACTCTGGGGCAAGCACGCAGACAAGAGCTAGATGAACAGCGACCAACGTGCCTCCGTCGGATCTCTGGTGAGGTGGCTGACCCCCGTGACACTGCTTCTTCTCTGAGATTCTTTCTCTGGGTCTACACCCATGGAGGAGCAGGAGGAGTTTGACATCATGACTTTCCCTGCAGATGTTCTAGGCTGAGCCAACACACACACACACACATACACACACACACGATGATAAAAGATTAAAAGGAGCAAAAGGATAATCTCCAAGCAACCTATTTCACAAGAATGTTTTTTGGGGTGGATCCTAGGCAAGACTGGGGGAACAGATTCCTTCCATTTATTTTGATGTCAACAGCACTTCATAGTTTCATGAACATAAATGCAAAATTGTTGTTCTCCAAGAAACTAAAAATCAAGGTTCTGGCATAAGACAAAGACATTCAGGGACCTGAAAAGTGTCTTATGACTGATGAGCTTTCTATTTTATAATACATACTGGTAGGCACTACATTAACTTTTTACTGGGTTTTATTTTACGTTTTCCTCATAATTTTGCCCTGTGATTTTAAAGATTAAATTTTCTTATTCATTCCCTTTTATTTAGTAAAATTTAAATTCAACCCAGATGAACAACTCTGATTTCAAGGACAGAAGCATACTTTCTAATCAAATAAATGCAATTTTAAGTGCAACTTTGCAAGTATTATACTACAGTGGTGCCTGAGTGGTTCAGTCAGTTAAGTGTCTGCCTTCCGCTCAGGTCATGATGCCAGGGTCCTGGGATGGAGCTGTACGCAGGCTTCCTACTCATCGGAAGCCGGCTTCTCCCTCCTTCTGCCTGACGCTTCCCCTGCTCGTGCTCTTTCTTTCTTTCTCTCAAATAAATAAATAAAATCTTAAAAAAGGAATATTGCACGATATTAACATCCTTACTAGAAGTCAAATTTCTGTGGAGTTGAATAGTTAGATTAATTACTAAAGTAACATTTTCTTATATGCATAAATCTGTGTATGTATACTAGCAATTTATTGTTTTGTGAGACATAGAATGTATAAAACAAAAACCTCCTTTACAAGACCGTTAGAGTAAATAAACATAGGAGAGCAACATCTCTTTCCCACCAAACAAACAGAAGAATGGACAAAATGTATGAAACACACATTATCAGGGCTGACAATCAACCAATGATCCCTGAGAGATGAGAAAGCGATGGTATGAAGCCTTAGTTTGCTGCCCAGGGAGCTTTCGGGCAGAGGGAGGGAGCCCCTTTTGGAGTCTTAACAGACTGGTTGAGGAGAAGTGAAAGCCCAGGTGGACAAAGGCAGGAAAGTTTCTAGCACAGAGCACCAGGGAAGTGACAGCCCTGAGAGACCTCTAGAGACCTGCAGAGGGTCGCAGGGAGAATTCAGCTGAGTCCTGTTGACCTTATGCATGTGGAAGAACTACCTGAAGCCAGAAAAAGACCCACTTGAAAGGATGAGACTCAGGCCAGTGTCACAGACTCAGCTAGTGCTAAGGATAGTGCCTGTTCCCATTGGCCAGACAGGAAAAACTCATAATTTGTGGGATATCGGGCAATGTACACAGAAGAGTCTTGTTGGAATCATTAGCCCCAGATCAGTGCTTTGGAATCTCAGTGCTGTCACCATTTTGGTCTGAACAACTATATGTTGTGGGGTGTTTGTCCCATGCATTGTAAGGTGTTTAGCAAGCCCCCTGATATCAGCCCTTCAGGTGCCAATACCATAACCCCCAGACGTTGCTAAGTGTCCCTTGAAAACAGTATCATTTGTAGCTTACATCCACTGGCTTGAACTGAGCAGCCTTTGATTGACCTCTCTTAGACTGTTTCAGTTCAGAGTAATAAATCTTTTAAAGCAGGATATGAGAATATTAAACTATTTACAAGTAAATTAATGACATCCCAAGAGAAAGCTCAGAGATGTTTATAAGAAAACAAAATTACCTGGCACACAAAATGAAACAGCAGTATCTTGTATTATAAACGTTCATCAAGTTTTCTACACTTACCACAGTGAGCATAGCACAAGGTAGGTATAGAATTGTCAAATCACTATGTTATACACTAACATAATATAAACTAATATAATACTGTGTACCAACTATACTTCAAAAGAAATTATAATTATTATATTTTTTTAATTTATCAAGCTTTTAAATAGAGAGTAAAACATGTCCCAGAAGAAGGAGAAAAAACAATCCTGAAACTGATTAGTCCTCACATAGGTGCTCCATTTAGCAAATGATATCTTGAAACAATTGTTATAACTGAACTCCACATGTTCAAAGTGCTAAGTAGAGAGACATGGTAAGTTTTAAAAACACATCAAACTTCTAGGTCTGAGAATTTTGTATTAGATTTTAAAATATACCAGATGGGAATAGTGACAGATAAGACACTGTAGAAGAAAACACTAGTAAACTTGAAAGCATACTACTATAAAATAAGTAAAACACAGAGAAAAGAGACATTTTGAAATGTATCAAATAAAGACTTTTCAGACATAAAAAAATTGAATGAATTTATCAGAAACAGAACAGTACTACTAGAAATATCAAGAAAATGTCTTCAGAAGAAAACAAAACTTCCAAATGGTAATGTGGATCTATTTAGCAAGAGAATGAAGAGTACCAGAAAGTGTAGCTACCCAGACTATTCTGATTTTTTAATCCTCTTTTAAAGATAGTTGACCAATATCATAAAAGAAAAAACTTAACAATTCAGTGTGGAGTTTATATCAAATATAAAATAAAAGTGCATGGCAAAAATAGCAGGAAAATCCAGAAGGAAAAAAGGGAAGTATACTATTGAAAGTTTCTCACACCATATGCAAGGTTATGTAGCTACAGTTGAAAGTAGACCACAATAAATTATACTTTTATATAGTAAATCCTAAACCACTAAAGTAATAAAAGAAAGAAGTACAGATAAGACAAGACTATAAAATGTAATCATAATGATCCTGGGTGAATCCAAAGGAGGCAGAAAAATAGGAAAAGGAGAACGAAGAACAGAGGGACCAGTGAAATACAGCCAAGATGGCAGCTAACTACCTGGCATTATCAACAATCAGTACACCTGCTGGCCAAATGCCCTCATTAGAAAGTAACGCTTGTCAGGTAGGGTCAAAGAGGCAGACCCAAATATGCATATATATTTGATTACAAGCAACACGTTGTGATTATAAGGACTCAAAAGGTTTAAAGTAAAATATTGAAAGAGTAATAAATTTAAAGAGAGAGAGAGATCCTGTAACACTAATCTAAAATCATTAGAAGTCTGCATTAATTTCAGAAAAACTGTAGATTTCAGTGGAAAGAATACTGGAATAATCCTCAACATACTGAAAAAAACCTCAGCCTCACTCGGCATCAGGGAGAATGGCTAAAATTAACCAGTTAGGAAACGAAAGGTGTTGGCGAGGATGAGGAGAAAGGGGAACCCTCCTACACTGTTGGTGGGAATGCAAGCTGGTGCAGCCACTCTGGAAAACATTATGGAGGTTCCTCAAAAAGTTGAAAATAGAACTACCCTACATCCCAACAATCCTTGCACTTTTTAAAAGTGATGGATGGGTCTCAACCCATCAGTCAGAGGGGAGATGAACTTTGGAGTTAGGGCCAAGGATTCTCTAAATGAAAAACGTACTTTGAGAGCTCAGAGATGGTGAGAGAGTGTCCCCCTTTCTAGGCTGGCATGGAGTGTAGAATATAGTACAGCTGTCACTATGTCACAGTAACGTATTAACCCAGATGTCTCAGCAACAGAAAGAATGGATCCCATACACAGCCCAGAATCAGAATAGTATCTGTCGATGCTCTAAACACAGTAAAATCTCCAGGCCCATTAACCATCACAATTAGGATCTAAATTGCTGTCCAGCTGAGGTGCAAAGAGCACTCCCAGACGAGTGAGAACATCATGAGCTCTGAGACCAGGATGGCCTGCCTCCCTCTGAAGAGCCCAGCTGAAGACAGGACACCAAGCTAAATTGGCCGCACCCTCCATGACTCGTCCCGGTATAACGTCGAGAGGGTGTCCAGGAAGCCTCCAAGTTATTAGATAAACGGATGTGTTTGTCATCAGAAAGCTGAGCTAAACTTTGATAATAATGGCTGGACTTAGGTCTGCATTTTTTTCCTATAAAAAGAATTATTGAAGCAAGAGGGCTTTAAAGCTTTCTCATGAGCAACAGGATGACGTCTCTGGTTTGGAAGGGAGGGGACTCCACGTTCTCTTTCTGCATCCTTGTGTGTGCTCAGACCTGAGCAGACATTTCTCAGTGGAGACCCACTCCTCTGTCCTGCACGTGTGCCCCACCCTCAGGCCACGGCAAAGGCCAGCTTTGTGGTGAGGCGCATTTCCTTTTAGGGACATAGGAACTTGCTTAACAGAAGAAACAAAGGGTTAACTTGCACAGGCACGCATGTGCACGCACACACACGCAAGTTAGAAGTGTTGAAAACCACGAAAGGTTTCTTCTTTCCCTTTCTCTGCCCAGTAACTTTGGAATCCTCTCCTACAGGGTGCAGAACGAATCCGTAGAAACCTGCAATGCTAGCATGGGATGGTCTGTTGTGCTGAAAACTGTAGGCCCCTCCCACAGAAACCCTGCCCAGGGCAGCAAGTCATCCGCTCCTGGTGGAGCAGGGAACCCCCACCTCTACTGATGGCCAGAGCTCTGGCGCTGACCCGCTGGCTCCCCTGCTGGTGAGTCTGGCCTCCGTGCATCCCCCAAGCCTGGCTCCAGAATCCGCTCCCACAGGATTGATGAGGGAGGGGCCTTCTCCCATAGAACTCAGGTTCTTGTAGGGAAGAAGATAGCAATTACATAATAATTTATTTATTGCAGGTGGCCAGAGTTTTTTAAAAAATGGGGCTCAATGGGGTGATTGGGCAGCTGTCTCCTACTGTGCTATCCGGAGACAGCGGAGCTCAGGTGTGAGCGAGGAGCTGGACCCAGCCCTGCACGCACCTGGACCCAGTCCCACACTCAGGGTGCACGGAAGAGCATCAGCCAGCTGGGAGAAGGGCCTGGCTTGACCCAGGAGAAGAACACTGCTATGGCTGCCCTGTGAGGCATTGGTGGTCGTAGCAAGGGTCTGGACATCATTGTGAAGCGCAAAGAGAGACTTTTGGTCTTCGAGGAAGCAGAAGTACAGCAGGCCACTGAGGGGCCGGAGAGCCATTGGTCATCCAGCTTGGCCTGGAGGGGACCCACTGGGCATGAGGGTAGGCACTGCAGAGACGGGTCCTCAGGGCACAGTTTCAGAGGTGGCCCCTGACAAGGTGACAAAAACCTGAGAAGCTGATGCTGGTCATGAAGAAATTTCGAACATGAAGAGAATATGCTAGCAAGAAATTCAAGTCAAGAGAAGACTTTGAGAAGGAGGGAATGACCAGCTGACCCAAATGGTGCCTAAAAGGTAAAGAAAGATAATGACTGAGAGGAGACATTGCATTTGGTAGGAGGTCGCCTTGACAGGAGTGGCTTCAGTGAGGTGGGATAAATAGGAATCACTGTAGCATCCATCCATTTATCCAGCCAAAGTTCCTAAATGCCTACTGCACAGCAACCACAGTTATGGGTGCCCAAGGCAAAACATAGACCTGGCAGTCATAGCCCTGGCTGTGTGAGGTTTCCTGTCTAGTGAAGGCAGAAAATACTGGAAGAATAAATGAACAAGAAAATGCAACTTGGTCATCATTGCTGTGGGCAAAATCAAGTGTGGGGTAGGCCCTGAGAGGGCGCAGCCTGGGAAGATGGTAGCACTTTGAATGGGGCCGTCAGGAGCGCTGGCCTGGATGGGGTGCTGGCCAGGGTCTGGGGTGATCCCAGTGGTTTGAACCCCTAAATTTGGGTGGATTCCTGCCTTGACCCCAGTCAAGAGAGTGTGGCCAAGTTAAGGGGATGTGGTTCCAGGATTATATGTCATTCCCTAAGAAGCCCTCTGAGCAGACTGAAGCAAGAGATGTTCTCGGTGGCCTGGTGCTGAGAGGAACACATCCCAGGGACTGTGAGGGCTTCAGATCTATAGTTCTGCCAACAACCACTTGACCTGAAAGAGAACCTCGAGATATAGACGAGTCCAAACACATCCCAAAGCAATGGACAAAGGACCGTGTGTGCCCATAGGTCAGTGCTCACCTGGAGAGTGTAAAATACTAAATTTAAAGATGGCTAGAAAGAAGGAACCACTTTGGAGAAAGATGTGGGGGTAATTTCCATCCACCGGCTCTCCCCTTATCCACTAGAGGCTGACGTTCCACCCACACCTAAGGCTCCATCGAAAACATAAAATTAAATCCTCAAATGGCATCTGGCCTCCCGGGAGCAAGGTTGTTCATGACTCACGACAAGGGAAGGTGGGAACGCAAAAGCGCCATAAAGGGTGGTGTGATGGGGACTGATGGGGCCGGGGTCCCCCTGCCGAGGGGACACTCCAGCAGCCGTAGCACAGGAGACACCGCAGGAAGGTCTCTGAGAGTCAGCACATCGCTGAAGCGGGGTCATAAGGGGCAGTCCCCGGGATGGGAGAATGGACACAGTCCAGCCAACGGAGTCGTGGTGGGCCGGGGGAGGGCAGTCAAGAGCGCCTGGCCTTGACTCCAGGCTGAGGAACCGTGAGTTAACCATGTGGTCAGAGCAGGAGCCTCTGAACTCTCTGCCTAGATATGCAGCCTAGCAAGAGCTCCCCTTGGGACCATGCATGGCGGAAGAGCTGAGAGAGCCGGAAGCAAGACCCGAAGGTGGAGAAAGATTGGGGTTTACATCCATTCCCGAGTTTCATGTCGCCAGGGCTGCAGACATCCAGGACGCCGTCAACCAACAGCAGCAGGTGGAAACAGGGAACTAAAACCCCAAGGAGAAGTCAGCACTGTAGCCATCAATTGGTGAGTCATTCCCCTCCACAGACAGATCGTTGAAACATCCAGACCTTAACTCACACCTGGTCAGGGGTAGGCGCTCAGCTTCATGCATTGACCCCACAGAGAAAGGCTTCCAGGCCCCTCTTGGGGGCAGCAGGGAGGAGAGCCCTGGAGTGTGGAGCACTGAGTACTGACGAGATGGGGCAGCTTGGCTCTGGGTCAACGCTGAGCACTCGGGCGCAAGGAACAGGATATTTTGACAGTGATTGTCTGGCAATGGCAATGGATCTACTGAGAGTTTTATCTGAAATTCTAATGTAAATGATCAAAAACTCCTTGTGCTTTAGTGTTGAAGCAAATTCCATCTATCATGATGACTGTGCGTGGCTGAGACATCCTAATTCATGAGTACATTCCCATGGACAGACGGACATTGTCACTGAAGACCCCTGACCCAGCGAGCCTGCTTGGACAGACTGGGAGTGTCCTCGGGTCTTGGACGCAAGTCAGCACAAGACTGCCTTTGGGCTGATGCTACAGCGTAGGTTCCATTTAACAAGAAGAGGTGGCGGTTGTCGTTCAGTGTGTAAACCACGACAACCCAACCCAGGAGATCGACTGATGTTAACGTGTAGCTGTGTTGTCTCCTGTGCATTTTTAAGCCTGTTGGAAGGGATGAGTCATGGGCCATTGAGGGACATGCACAGCTGAAGCTGTGTCTGTGTCGTGGTCCCCACCCTTGAGAAGCTGCATGGGGAGTAGGACAAACCCATGGGTAGAGAGACCAGTGATGGTGAGGGTCGGGAAGCTATGCCAGCACAAAGTGCATGAGAGCAGAATGTGTCCTCCACAGGAAGAGAGCTTTGGGTGCCAGCTGGGGTCCTTTAGAGAGTCAAATGCTACAGAACCGTGCACAGTCTGTGCAATGCTCAGCATCATACAGTGTCATCACCTACATTTCTGTTGGGAGAGTTAAGTGTGTTCAGCCTGGGAATCCCCGAAATACATGGTGGCAGAGAGATTCACGGGTCTGCAGTGCTTCGGGAGACCAGTCTCCAAAGCTGCTATGAAGGGTCACAGCATTTTATCTTTCTGGCCTCTTGTCTTCACACTTCCAAGACCACCTGCTCGGGGGACAGCTGTAGGCATGGAAACAGCCTCTGCCTGTTGTCAGGGTCCCCGGTGGGGAGGTCCATCCAGGGAGCCGGGGCAAGGGTCGGACCAAGAAGGACCACACAGTGCCACCCTGGAGAAGGGTGCACCTTGGGTGTGTCCGTGATGAGAGAAGTGTTGAACATCACCAAGCAAGGGTTGTCTGCCAGGGCATGTTGTGTGCACCCATACTTCAGCAAGGCAGAGGGTCCTCCCTCCATGATGTCAGAGCAGCTGGCATCCAGGGGTCCATTGTACAGATGGGAGGGGCCATATTTAACAGGATGTAACACCCACCTTAAGCAAGCCACCAGGGAGCCAGGGTTTCTGCGGTGTGCCCTGCGTCTGCCCTGTGGGGTCCCCAGGATTGCGTTAGTGGGAGCTGCTGGGGTACCCATGTAGAGGGGTGTGTGGGAGCCTCCATTTCTGAGGCAACTCTCTATTTGCTATGCTATCACAGGAGTAATTCTTTCCAGCATAGTTTTATGGATCTTGCCGCATAAAACATCAAGTTATTGTTGGAGCTAGGCCACTAGGGATATAGAAATACTTCAGCAATAGGCTTGGCCTGTGGCAATAGCCCAGAAAATCAACGGCCAATTCTGTCATTTCAAATATTTTTCCAACTCTTAACCTTAAGTGTTGAAATCAACTATAATCATAGAGATGTTACTTACGATGTATCTATTATTTAATGGAAAGACCCATGCTTTTCCCATGTTTGCCTGCGTGCTCTCTACACTACACACAGTGTTGCCCAAGAAGTGTAAGTTCCAAAGCCACTTGGGGCTGCTACGAGCTCAAAGGCACAAGCCGGGAAGACTGAGTGGTTCTAGTCATTGATATTGGCCAGGGAGGATCTGGAGGAGAGCTTGTGAGAGAGAATGTCTTATCCCCGCTCGCCCCGATGCCCACGCTCCCACTTGACCATGAGGAAGGACAGATGCTGCTTTAAAACTGAGCTTTTCCAAGTTCATTAATGGATATGTGGGGAACATAGACTTCCAGAGTCTTAAAGACCAGGAGGAGAAGATGCATCCTGCTTGTGGGATGGTGAAGAATGTTCCAGAAACTACAAGTTTCAGGCTCCAAGATTGTAGGTTTCCCTCCCTGTGTTTGTCTGCCAGGCCTTTCTCTCACTCGAGGGCAAAGCTTCAGACCCGGGCACCAATGACATTGTAAGCCAAGTCCCTGTCTGTTGTGGCGACTGTCTTCTGCATTGTTGGCCAGTTGCAACACCTCTGCCCGCCGCCCCCCCCCCCAGTAAATTCCAGAACCACCCTACCCAACCAGGGACACCGAAAGTATCTCTGGACGTTGACAACTGTCCCCTGGAGGCAAAACTGTCCCCGGGTGAGAATCACTGCCCTAGAAACAGAGTAATAAGGCAATGAGACCTATCACTTGTTAGGTGTTCTGCCCAGTGCTTCAGAAAGATTTTCCTTTCTTAATCGTTGAAACAACTCCTACAACTCGGTGCTATTATCACTCCTGCTTCTCTCATGAAGAAATGGTGACGCAGGGGGTGGTGAGTAACTTCCTTAGGTAAACCGTTGGTGGAGCCCAGCTTAAAATCACAGCACCTCACATGCAAATTAGGCATTTTATTAGGGAACTTGTTACCAGCACACACACACACACACACACACACACACACACAGGAGTTGAAGAATGGACAGACATGCCTTGCCCTCATGCTTGATGTGGGGAATAGGTTTGGTGCTTCACAGATGTTCACAAAGAAGAGATCTTTCTTTAATGGCAAAAGTGAGGGTTTTTTTAAACATTGTTTTATTTAAATTCAATAAATTAATGTAAAGTGTATTATTGATTAAAGAGGTAGAGTTCGGGGATTCATCAGTCTTCTATAACACCCAGTGTCCATCACGTCACGTGTCCTCATTAATGTCCGTCACCCAGTCCCTCCCCTACCCCCTCCCCTCCAGCTGACCTCAGTTTCCTGAGATTAAGAGTCTCTCATGGTTTGTCTCCCTGTCTGGTTTTGTCTTGTTCTATTTTTTCCTCTCTTCACCTATGATCCTCTGTTTAGTTTCTTAAATTCCACATTTGAGCGAGATCATAGGATGATTGTCTTTTTCTGATTGACTTATTTCACTTAGCATAATACCCTCTAGTTCCATCTATGCCCTTGCAAATGGCAAGATTTCATTTTTTTAAAGATTTTATTTATTTATTTGACAGACAGAGATCACAAGTAGGCAGAGAGGCAGGCAGAGAGAGAGGAGGAAGCAGGCTCCCCTCTGAGCAGAGAGCCCGATGCGGGGCTCGATCCCAGGACCCTGAGATCATGACCTGAGCCGAAGGCAGAGGCTTAATCCATTGAGCCACCCAGTTGCCCCAAGATTTCATTTTTTAAAAAATGAATTTTTAAATGATAAAATCTGTAAGACGATGTGGTTTGTATGTGATGTTAAAACCACATTGGGAGTTTCATGGGCTTTGTAAGCACAGGTGACATCTCTCCTGAGGCAAGCCCTGTTAGCGACAGAGGACCCCTTGCAGTGGGGTCTCAGTCTCAGGCTCTTCCCCTCTCTGCTATGAAACAGCTAATTAAGCAGGTCGTCAGAAGAGTCACTGCCCCTCTCAGCCCCAAGGGCCTGTGTCACTCCCTCACCCGCTAGGTACTCCATAGTTCATGATGTTTTCTTCATCGATTATCTGTGCCTCTTCAAGGCCTTGAGAACCGGGGAGCCACGCGCCAGTCCTTCCACGGCAGCTCTGAGGCTAGAATCGCTGATTTCCCAGGTGTCCAGGGCCCCAGAGGGAGGACCCGAGGACCCAAGGACACAGTCCTGCTGGCCAGGTGGAGGAAGAGTCTGCACCGAAAGCCACTGGTTCTTAGGAGCAGGACTGGGGTCCCACCCTGGGGGAGGAGACTTCTCTGAGCAAGGGAGAACATCTGGAATCTGACTACCACCCAGGGCCGGCCCCACCATAAAAGGACATCAGGGGCAGGCTATGGTGCTCTGTGGAACAAGGCGTTTTGATGGTAGCAGTAGCCATGGAAATGGGCTCTGACTACTCCCTGCTTCCATGCCCAACCCAAACCCAAATCTTGCCCGTACACATCCACCACCATCCTTAGGAAACAACATTCACAGAGATGCATAGAAGAGACCCCTTCCCGGGTGGATGACTTTGGTCCAGAAGGCAGAGCCCGTGCTCTTCTGACCTCCAACTACTGCCTCCCATTCCACAGTGAGATTTATTTTGGCTCAAAGCTTTGTGTTGCCCTCAGAGAAAGGACATGCAGATAATATGGAATATCTGTATTGGTTATACTCGTTCGGGGAGAGAGAGAGAGAACCAGTAGAAGATACATGTAGATAGGAATATGGATAGGGGGTGTCTGGGTGGCTCAGTGGGTTAAAGCCTCTGCCTCCGGCTCAGGTCATGATCCCAGAGTCCTGGGATCCAGCCCCGCATGGGGCTCTCTGCTCTGTGGGGAGCCTGCTAACTCCTCTCTCTCTGCCTACTTGTGATCTCTGTCTGTAAAATAAATAAATAAAATCTTAAAAAAAAAAAAGGAATATGGATAGGAGTATGAATATAGATCCAGATCCAAATACAGCTAAAGGGAGAAAACTATTTTATTTATTTATTTATTTTTAAATATTTTATTTATTTATTTATTTGACAGACAGTGAGAGATCACAAGTAGGCAGAGAGGCAGGCAGAGAGAGAGGAGGAAGCAGGCTCCCTGCTGAGCAGAGAGCCCCATGCAGGGCTCGATCCCAGGACCCTGGGATCATGACTGAACCAAAGGCAGAGGCTTAACCCAGTGAGCCACCCAGGTGTCTCGAGAGACAACTATTTTAAAGATAACAGTGGATAAATATAATATAAAGGATATACATATATGTACACACAGGTGATAGTACATTATATATGTCATTTATATATATCTTATGAGTATGATTGTTTCTGTTTGATAGACCTCCTGTATCTATGACATACTGTATAGCGTATAATGTATTTAAACGACTATATTATGTATATTATATACACATATGTGTATGTCTGTATAATACACATTACAGTGTGCACAGATGTGCATAGAATACATGTGTGTGTATATGTTTATAACACAGATAATATAACAGTTTATAATCATACATTAGTTTATGTGAGTGTCTGTGTTATTGGAGAATTCCAAACGCACAAGAAAGCCTGCCGACCACCGTAATGCAGTCCAGTACACATTCTCCGGCCTCCGTAGCACTGGGACCACCGCCAGGTTCCACTCCCTCTCCCACTGCCTTAATTTGTCTTAATTTGAAGCAACTATTCCAAAACAGATCTCGGAAAGATGGATTCTTTCTAAAAACTATAACCAGTGTACGATCCCATCTAAAACGAATACACACGTACACACACACGGATACCTGCCTTCAAGTACTATGTATAATATCTGTGTAGAGATCACACAGGATAGCAGCACGCACACCGCATATACCGGAGAGAAGGTGTATTCCACAGGCACAGAGACATGCGTGTGCGCATCTGTACACACAAACACAAACTTGGCACCAGGGTGCGGTGGCATGGGTGCGGAGCCCCGGAACTCTCCGCACCACTGACCAGGCGTGGACCAGCACAGCTGCGCGGCTGATCTTGTTAGCGACCCCCGCTGAAGTGGAACACACACGCCCTCCCCGATGCCCACCGCCCGGGATGCCCACCCCTGGGATGCCCACCGCCCGGGACACCCACCCCCGGGATGCCTACCCCCGGGATGCCCACCACAGTGCATACGCAGGTGCAGCAAAGGCGTGCAAGAAACACCCTGGCGGCGTTCTTCTCGGAGGCCGCAAACCGCAAAGGATGCGAACGCGGGCGGAGAGCTACCTGCATTAGGTGTTGTACACGCAGAGCCTGGAATGCTGCAGAATCACGGCGAGGCAAGAGCTTCTGCTCCATCTAACCGTGCAGAGGCCCGTGGCCCAGACAAGCTTGAAGGAGAGCAGCGGACCTGGAAGACGCAGCGGAATGGCTGCAGGGCGCATGCTGGGGGCGGGGGGGTGCGGCACACTGCGGGGTGCGGGGCTGGGGAGGGAGCGCCCCGGGGTAGGAGGAGCTCCTCCCTGACCGGGCTGGTGGCCACAGCAGGGACACCCCAAGCCCGCCGGCTGGCCCTCCGTGGAGGACACACTTCAATAAAAATATTCAGCCGTTATTGTCGTCCGGGGGCACAGAGGATCCGCAGTCGCTTAGTGGATGCTGTTAGGTGGAACCAGGATTGTGGGGTCCCCAGATTTGCAATGCGTACTTCAAAGGGCAATTCCTGGGTGAATTCGAAGGGCCTTTCATAATCTCCGCGGAAATGAGATTTCGGTAACTGTTCCTAAAACTCAAAACCGCCTACACGTGTAAGATGCTGCCCTGTGATTAATTAATTCAAGGTTTCTGTGAAAGACTTATCTGTGAATTTTTGTTGTTGTAGTTTCTTAAAAGGAAACAGACTTAATTTGCAATAAGAGGAATAAGATAGAACGTTTTCCGGGAGAGGTTTCGAGGAGCCTCTTGGGTGTCGTGGCTTCCTCTCTGGCAAATGGACATTTGGCCCTGGGCTGAAGTCTGTTCGCATCTAGATGTTCCCATCGTCAGATTCATAATGTGTGTCTAATGTGCTTGTTCTGAAAATTAAGTGAGACGCAGTGGGGAAACACCTAGAATTCTGCCTGGCCCAGCAAGGGCAGACAATACAGATTTTAAAATCAACGCGGACTTCAGCTCCATGTGTGGAGGACGTTCATGGCGCAGTTGAGCTAGCCTGCCCGCCCCGAGCCCCCTTGGCGTCCTGCGCACGGCCGCGCCCTTTCATCCTTCAGCATCAGCCGCTGGGGGCTGACGAGCTCTGAGGCACGGCCTCCTGTTTCCAAGTCATATCCGTTATGCGGCTGTTCCATTTAGAAAGTCACTTCCAAGAAGGAATTTCCACTGCAGGAGCAAGAGGAAGCGGGGGGCATCCCAGTGACGGCTCCGTTGTCTGTGGGCTGGGAGCCATGGCGGCACAGGGAGCGGAATTAAGAGCAAGGGATCAGGAGAGAAGTGGGTGCCCTCTTCTGCTGTCCTGGGACTGGGGGGGGGGGGTGCTCCAGGAAGCTTTGGTGTCCTCTGAAGAACAGGGACCGCCCCCAGGAATGCCTTCAAGGCATTTGTGAAGCTCAAGGGAGAGGAGGAGGCCCTCCTGGGAGGCCCTGCGCCCCGGGGAGCGCAAGGTCAGATCTCCTCCAGCCCCTGAACGGCACTGCTCTTCCTCACACGTCTCCATAGCTTTCACTTCGAAGGAGCGCCTGTGGATGCAAGGGCTTCTTTGGAATTGGCGATCACCCCTTCTAGTCCGGAGTGCATGTGCTTGGCCCTGCCCTCAAGGCTTTCCAGCATTCTTGCTGGACCCACTGCTGAAGGACCTGTCATTAGAAGCACCCACCTGACTGCATCTCCCCATGCAAACACACACTCTTAGGAATATTGGAAAATCGTTCCTCACACGTTTTCCCCCCCAACTAAAAATGTAATAAGGAACGTGTGGCTTTGAAACTGCATCCAAATAATATGCACATGGACTCCTTATATTCCCTAGCAGTGGCCCAAGCTTGCCAACAACTCACATTTCAGGCAGGTGGCCGATTGGCAGTTAAAACTGAACAGAATCCAAGCTAAAGCTATGAACTAGCTTGGAGACATCTTTCTTTGCTTATGAAATTCAAAGAACTGGTCTTCAAATTTTTAGGAATATATGTAAGACATCACTTTGCTTTATTTGATTTGTATGGTATTGTTTTGTTTTAAGCCTCTATTTTGTGACCTGTGCATAAATGCACATGTGGCAAGCCTAGGCCATCACCAACTGGCAGCAGCAGACTGTGTCCCAGGCCGTATCACAGTGGCTGAGTCCTAGACACGCACATGAGATGTTCTCTGCTGACAAGGAGGGGTGCAGAAATATCCCTCAGGGCCTGCATGCCCAGGCCCCATCTGTGATAGTCTTGAGAGCCCGACATCTAAAATAGTGGACTCTCGAGGGGCCGGGAGCCCACGTCCCTGACTCACAGCCACAAGGACGTTACCTGCCATCCTGGCATCCTTGGACAAAAAGCAAGAATTGACTCCGATTGTTTAGAAGGCAGAGAGATCTTCAAGTTTTCTTAATTTACCCGTAGGAGCACCGTGGGGCTAAAATGCGTGCTATTTAGAAACAAGATCTAGTTTCAGTTTGAAAACCTTCAGACACAGCCGCATGGAAGAGTGGAGATCCCCCGACTTCGGCATCGGACAGGCGTGTTGGAGAATCCAGACACGACGGCCAGTCAGCTGTGGGTCCTGGGACAGTGGCTTAAGCTCTGAGGCTCGGGACCACTGTGATGACCCAAGTGACCATTGCGTGAGATCAGTCATGAGAAGTGATGATGCCCACAAAACACTTCATCTCACCTTTTATCTAGTAGCCACAAAACACACCTTTCTTCTTTTCCCTTTATTATCTTTTCCTTCCAGTGCCAGAGAAAGTTGGTTTCCTGAAATCAAGAGCAGCAAGATCGTCAGGACAACCTGCATATTGTAGTAATTGGCCAGGGTACGGGAGCCCACTGGAGCTGCAGGGACCCTCACGGTCTGCCCCCTGGTCCTGACTTCCCCTCGTTCCCTGTAGAGATACTGCGCATTCTCCAGATCGCAGCTTGAACACCATCGACCTTGGGCCATAGGACCTAAGTGAGGAACTGATTTTTCTCTTGGTTTTGCTGGTCACCCTGACTTGTGATCCGCTGCACACTCCCTCCACTGAGTTTCACCCTTAAGTGAGAACCTACCCACCAACATCACCTGTCTCCCCACTGCCTGATAGCTAGGAAACATTTCAGATGTGCTGAGGAAGTGAGCAAATGAAAAGCGTCACTTGGCATAACCAGCACCGTTGCCTCATACGAAAGCCTTGGGACCCCGTAACCTGCACTTCCCCACCCACAGCCTCCAAAACAGTCTGAGTCACGAGTCTGGGCCCCTGCAGCCAGGATGCTAACAGGTGCATGTGTTAAAAAAAAAAAAAAAAAAAAAAAAAAAAAAAAAAAAAAAACCCTTACAAGTAGCAGGAGACTTGGCGGCTTTCTCTGTAAGCACACAGTATGTGCCTTCTGTATTCATCTGTGTGACAAGTTCTCTGGGAACTTAAGGCTCGAGAGTCCCGTCTGAATATCTCCCTCGGTTTCTGGCTCTCACTTTGTTCCAGCTACAGTTGCTCTCTCATAAATGGATCAGGGGCCATCCATGAAGCCACTGCTTTCAAAACGTTCTCACACACACACGTAAATACTGATGGCTAATCCTTTGTAAGCGAGCATCTACCTTCCCGGGCACACAAGGTTTCAGCGTGGGATTCCAGAAGAGTACAGAGGAGAATGTCTCAAAACCCCACTTTCTGAGTGTTTTTTAAGTTCAGAAATTCGAGGATATCTAAGTCACATCCTGGAGAAGCTCCCCTCTTCCTTGCTGTCACCCCAAAGCCTAAAAGCATGGAGAAGTGGGCTTTGTCATTTAAAACACTAGCGTTTGCCACTTTGTTTGCAAGCTGGGCTGATGCCATGAGGCCACACTGGGGCCCGGGAAGACACAGCTTTCCTCTGCATGGAGACAGCTGTAGGCAACAGGATTACAGACCTGGCAGCTCTCAAGACCTTCACTCAGGGGCTTCCGCCCTCCCGGGAGGGGTGGCAGGAAAATCACCGGGGACTGGACTGCGCGTCCCAGTTATGGTTCCTTACCACGGGGAAGGACACCTGTCCATGGCACATGGCACATGGTGAGGCAGGTCCCTTCCTGACAAAGCACACGCATCAGCCTCCCTTTCTCCTGAGGGCTCCAGCACGTGTTTCTAACTCTTGGGGACGGCTCGTTAAACCAATGTCTGGGGCCTCCACATGGGAGGGTGCTGAGTGGCCAAGTCTCTGCAGCTAGTGTTGCCGGGGGTGGCAGCTGGGGGCCAGGGTGATGCCCCCAGCTGGGGCCAAAACACTCTGGAATGTGTACATGGGCCCTCGCCACGTGTTCCACGGCAAACTTGTGAATGCTCCATGTATAGAACAGGCCAGATGTCCAGACAGCTGACTCCCCATTGGACCTCTGAGATGCACACTCAGCGGGCAACTTGAGCAGGAGAAGCGGGGAGGAGGCGCCAGGCTTGTCTGCGTACCTGTCGGACGGCCGCCACGAACCTCTGGCCTCACTGGTCTCTAAAGCATCTATATCCATTCAAAAATACTGAGCGAGTGACTTCTAAATGCCAGTGACCCTTATGGGCAGATGCACCAGGAGCTGGGAGGTGATCCCCTGTGGGTCTCCTGTTTCTGCACATCTTGTGAGCAGGGGTACCAAAGCCCTTTGTTCCAGACTAGCTTTTGGGAGATGTTGGTACAGTGAACAGCCTTGCCGGGCAGAGAACGAGTCTCCCAGCCAGGAAGCAGCCCTTTTCCCCATGCAGCATGATAAAGTAAAGCCTTCTTTTGAGTCCAGGACCAGGCGACTCACAGTCTTTGATAGCTAAGCCTTTCAGCCAAGTGAAGTCTATTAACCAAAAACCCTAATTCCTGCTTATAAGCTTCTCGAGGTTGGGGGCTCTAGCATTTTTTTTCAGTCACCCCAGGTGTGTCGGTGAGGAAAAACAGGTAGGCAAATCATGCTGGAACTTTCCTGCAGCTCACGGAGTTTATAGAATACATCTGAATCCATGTGATGTGATTATACAGATTATGGACATCACATGACCAACGTGTGTACGGGATTCCTTGACCACGAGCCCACAGGAGCAGCTAAACTGCAATGTACTTCGTTTTTCCAAGTTTTGTGCCATTGTCGCCACTGCATTTTCTAAATTATGTGTATTTATGAATAATATCACCCTATGCTTTTTGTCACAGGACAATTAATGAGCTCGTAATAGAAAACTACCTTTTTAAAAAGACTTGATTTATTTTAAAGGGGGGAGGGGAAAAGGGAGAGAGAGACAGAAAATCTCAAGCAGATTCCTCGTTGACCAAGGAGCCCAATGTGGGGCTCGACCCCAGGACCCTGAGAACATCAAGAAATCAAGACTTGGATGCTTAACCAACAGAGCTATCCGGGGACCACAAAAGAGTCTTCTGATCAGTAAAATGCTGACAGTGGGCCCGAAAGGAATTATTTGTAAGGTTGTGGATTTGACACACATAAGTCTTAAATCTTGGTTCCACTCTTCCAAAACGACTTGTCTGTTGGCTCACCCATGAGCAGAGCCGTGAAGTTCCCACGCATAGGTCCTATATGCGATTTCCCTCAGCTAAGCAGTAGGATTTCCCTCTGCCCCTGCATGCATCTTCCTTGTGGTCTGAGAAGGGGCTGCGTAATTTAAGGAAGGAAGACCATGGTGATGTATAAATCCCAGGAGAGAAGCTGGACGGTCCCACTGGAGGCCGGGAATCCTAGCGGCTGGCACAGAATATGTCTCTGCAAATGCAGACGCTGACACGGGGAGTGTGACCGGTGTGGGTGTCCAGCTGTCGTGCGCAGACGCGCTGAGGCGGAGAGCGCGCTCCACCGCCCAGCCCTCTTCCCAGCCCTCTCTCTCCGGATCCTTCAGTAATTCCCAGCCTCGTGGCTAAACACAGAGCTGGGAACCGGGAGCAGAACTCGGCCGTGCGATTTTGGATTAATTGTCACAGGGGACATTTGGAAAGTAATTGATTTCTCTAGTTGGTTTAACCCAATTTAAGAATCATGTGTAGACTCCCTTTTATGGGTAAGATGGCACGCCCAGTGCCGTGTGTCCTGGGGCGGACCCCTCGCGGCCGTCTGTCGTGCCGAGCGCAGAATGATAAGCATGCTTCTCCGAGTTATATCACTACCGAGATGAACGCCCCATGCCTTGCTGCACTGGCACCCGATGGCAGTCGTGTGCTCGCTCTCACTTCTCTGTGAAAGCCGGTCTGGCCTTTCTACCGACCGTCAAAGCAATGACATTAGGCACACGCGTTGCAATATCAGGGTGGACGTTTTTAACAGAACTAATGAGGTTTGCTTTTCCAGAAAAACACATCAAACTGTGAATGCCCCTTTAAAGATGGAGTTGCCTCTCCATAGCGAGATCTCGGTTTGAGTCAAACCCGAGGGTTTCCGCGGCCCGTTCTTCTCCTGAGTTGTGTTGTGTGAGCAGTGGCTTCCCAGTGCCTGTGTGGACGTCCTATCACAGCCGGTTCAGGCACCCGGCAAAAGACAGAGTGACCTAGGGACACGGTGGCATCTCCTGGACTCCATCATCACCTCCTGGCCTTCCTGGATGGACTGAATTCCCCTCCGCTGGCCCAACATGCATCCACGATGCTCCCGGAAACACTTCTTTCCTTGACTGGGAATCCTTCTCAAGAAGAGCTTTCCCTTTTCTGTCCGTTCAGGAGACGCTGCTCCAGTGGCTGTCCAGCTGGAAAGGCCTGGGATGCCCCACTGACCTTCCTGCCATGACCCTGATGGGGCCAGAGGGACGGCTTTTGTCCGGGGAGCGGATTGGTGCTATGCTGCCACCTAGGGGGCCTCCCTGCACACTGCAGGGCAACCTTGTCCAGGTTCCCCAAACTTACCTGTCAAGTTCCAGCTGCTGCCCAAGCTGACTAGCGGAGGAGGCCACTTGTCTTTCATCCATTTTCTTCTGCAGATGTCACCTGCTCTGACAGGAGTGAGGGTCGAGAGACGTCTGAGAGCATCTGCGCATGGGAGTGGAGACCACCGCCCGTCCGCGTGGGCTGGTCAGCCCCAGCCCGGCCTTGCCATCTCTGGCTCTGGTCTGTGAGCTCAGCAGGGTTAACGGCACATGTGGGCCCCTCACATGGCCACACAGGTATTTTCAGGATGGTCCTACAGAACCACAGCCCATGCAGGAGGCCCGGCTTCCAAACCAGCCGCCGTGGTGTCCGAGACAAGTGGGGCCTTGGAGATGTGAGCCGGCCACAACCATGGGCAGAGTTCCAGGGTCTGCCCAGCACTGGGCTCCTAGGTAACTGGCAGGGGAGACTGTGAAGGGGACACAACTTGGAAGCCCCTAAACAAAATCTCGGAGGAGTCCCAAACACCAGCCGCAGGTGGACTGCCCAGGAAGCTTCTGGCCTAGAGAGCACCCGCTGTGCTGTTCTTACGGGCCCCAGGAACTGTTCCAGTCAGGTCCAGTAAGACACCCACGCACAAAAGTGACTGTCCTGAAGGAAGGAGTGCATTATCCTCAGCGTTCCCTAGAGACAGTAGGTACCGGGGCCACGCCGGCCAGCCAGGGAGACCCTGCGTGGGCAGAGGCAAGGGCAGCAGAGCTGCAATGTGGTTTCTGCAGCAGTGAGGCAGGGTGGTCGGGTTTAGAATTAGTGAGTCTGAGTAATTTCAGCAGGCTCTGGGGCGCAGGAGCTCTGCTTCCACACGGGGTAGTTGGCCCTGGGGTGATTTGCGGAGATGGCTAGTGTGAGTGTGACAGCCCAAGAGAGGACGCAGTCTGGCCAATTCTGAGCTCTGGGTTGGTTGGGTTGCATTGGCAAGACATGCTCCTACGCTCCTAGCTTATCCCCTCTTCCTAGAGAAGATGCTGGAAGACTCCGTTGGCCAACTCTGGGAGGGGAAACTCTCCCAGCATCACTAAGGACCACTATGTCAAAGCCTCCGAATCTGGAAAACACGAAGTCAAGACTATGTGGAGGCGACGTTCCCAACCCTGGCTGGGGTCCTGCTGCCAGTGTCACATCCCCAGAGCCTCTGAAGCCCAGCCCTTGGCAGCAGGAATCCGTGGCGTCTGTTTCTGAGAAGCAGGGGCTGAGCTGCCAGGTCTGAGGACAGTTGAGAGGGAAATCTTGAGGCAGGACACAACTGAAACCCCTTGGGGGAGAAGCCTGTGTCCTTTCAGAAGCTCAGTGGTGCTCAGTGGCCGAGACAGCAAGAAGCACACCCCAAAATAAGAGACCCTGCTTCCTTCTGGAAAGCCATTAGAATTGTAACTATTGCTTGATGCCTGACAGCGGTCCGGGTGACAGGGAAGGGGAGAAATAAAAGAAGAAGGAGACGTTGCTTGTTTCCACCTCTGCTAGGTCCACAGTCCAGCTGCAGAGGTTACAGAAGAATCAGGACAAGAAAACAAGAGTAACAGGTGTTGCGTCCTGTATGTGCACGTCTCCTTGTCCACAGTGGCGTCCCACACGGAAAGCAAGACCGATCATGCCAGCTGACATCCATCTCTTGTTGCAAAGCTTCAGGGGCACATACACACATACACACACATACTCACTGTAGACACTGGGAATAGTTTCACAGGGAGTGAGAATGACGGTGGCCCCAGCTCTTCAAAAAGAACCAGGAGCCCTGGCTTTGCCCTCACTTTTGTTTTCAGTGGCTTGACACTTACCCTGCTTTCTCTTTGATTGGGCCCTGAGCTCCTTCCCTCTCTTCTGAGTATAGATCCTGCTCCACCACGTGCTGGTGCGACCCTATGTGTGAGGATCTCTGATGAATGTTCCTTGAGCTGGAATGGCTAGCAAAAGCCTGCACGCATCTGAAATACCTAATAGCAAATACTCTTTCAAAAGCCTGTGATGGTTCCTGTTCACGTGGACCATGGATGAAAGTATCACCATTTCTGGCTATGCCTGGGTATTTTCAACATTCAACCTTTCAAAGTGCACCACGTGGGAAGTGGCAGCTCCTCGGTGCTCCCGCGCCGGCCTGGACATCTAGGAAGGAGCATCTTATCTGTGAGCTGGCTCTGTCCCTTTCATTTCTGTGTGTCCTGCTGTTTCAACCTAGCACATGTCTTTCCCCTGGGATTTTTTAAAAAGTACAGTGATAAGCTATAGCCTATTAGTTGTCGGGGGGCACAAACTAGTCCTTTGATATTTTTATCCATTGCAAAATGATCGCCATGATGTCTGGTTAGCACCTGTCACCACACAGCATTAGTACGGGAGTAGGCGCCACATCCCTCGTGCCGTGCCCCATGCCCCATGCATGGCCTCTTTCGTAAAGTGGATCGTGGACCTCTTGCTCCCTTTCACGTATTCTGCCCATCCCCCAACACCACCCTGCCCACTCTGCTCTGGTAACCCGCAGTTTGTTTCCTGAATCTGTGACTCTGTTTCTGTTTTGTTCTGTCTGTTCATCTGTTTCGTTTCTTGGATTCCACATAGGAGTGGACATCATATGATAATTGTCCTTCTCTGTCTGAATTATTTCAGCCTGATAGCCTCCAGGTCCGCCCATGTTGCTGCAAATGGCACAATCTCATTCTTTCTTACTGCTGAGCAGTATGTCTCGTGTGTGCGTGTGTCCATGTGTGTGTGTGCGTGCACGCACGTGTGCGTGCATGGGTGTGTGCGTGCATGTGTTTGTGCGTGCATATACATACACACCACATCTTGGTATCCATTCACCTGTTTTCCTTCTTTTAAAAAATATATTTATTTATTTGAGAAGGAGAGAATGAGAGACAGAAAGCACGAAAGGGGGAAGGTCAGAGGGAGAAGCAGACACCCCACTGAGCAGGGAGCCCGAAGCAGTACTCGATCCTATGACTCCAGGATCATTACCTGAACAGAAGGCAGTCGCTTAACCAACTGAGCCACCCAGACACCTGATGTTTCCCTTCTTGGTTTGTAAAATCTCTTTGCAGTTCGTGGATATCATGGCATATAATTTTTTTTCCATGCTGCGGCTTGAAATTCTCAACCTTTATTTTAATCTTCTTCTTGGTGCCTACTTTGTTTTACTTGTTTCCAAGAAAAACAAAAACACCTGTGCTCCAAGATAAACCATTAAGGACAACATTTTGCAGTTTTGCTTCCTCCTGTTTAGCTCTAAGCCATCTGTGATTTCTTTCTGGACATGGTGTGAGGCAGGGATTTGAATCGGCCCCTGTTCTCAGAGTGATGCTCCAGCACAGACGTTCCGTGTGTGCCCTTTCTGTGTTTACCTGATCGCAGCGTGTCCATGTGCCAGACGCTGAGGTGGACCTCTGAGGACTCGTGTCCGGTTGGTCCTTGTCCCTGTTCCGTCATAGCCGCCATATTATTGATCAACTCATCTTATAGAAAGTACTTAGCAGAAATATCAACATGCTTCTGCTCCTTTAGAAATTATTTCTAGAATGTGTAATCTTATGAAATGGATTGAAGTGCATTTTTGTGGAGGAGTCGGGAATCGTGGCTCTGCCCCGTGCTGTGTGACGTCCGCTCAGTACCTTCACTCCCTCTGCCTGTTTCCTCGTCCGTGAAAGAGGAAATGAGCAAACCTCCTCCACGAAGTTTTTGTGAAGGTTAAATGAGTGAAGACATTTGAAAGGTTAGCAGCATGTGTGGTTTGCAGTGAGTGCTCAGTGTCCAGGGGCTAAAGGAGCGTCAGGTTCAGTATCTCAGGCGCGATTGGCCTTGTAGCCTGCCTGATGCCTTCAGGACCTGCGTGAGGCACCGTCACGGCTCCCAAACCAGTGGGAAGGAACGTGGCTGAGAGGACATAATCCGGCTGATGTCACAAACCATTATTTTGCAAAGAGGATAGAAATCAGATACTGATTCTATTTCCCCTCTACCCGCATGGCCTATCAGGTTGTAGATGTGTTTGGATGATCTCTGGAGAAATTCAGTCAATTTCTGTGTTGGTTGCTCTATTTGGTTGGTTTTGGTTTGCTCTTGTGTTGGGATTTGATTCTCTCCCTGGATATTTTCAAGTTGTCCTACTCCTCTGAGGCTTCTGGTTAGCACTGAAGGGCTAACTGGTAAAGGTCTAGCTGCCCCTGGGGGTCTCTGGGACCAGGTCTTACAGGCTGTGCTCCCCAAACCCCTCGGGAGCTGGGACACGGCACAGGTGCTGGTCTTTCTGCGGCTGGACATTGGAACATCAGCCTCTGTCCCCGGAGGAAGGAGATTCAAAATGCTTCACTTGATATCACATCCCTCATCATTCGGCACACAAATACCCCTGAAGGTGTACAGGGTCCAGAAACAATGGTTTCTTTTTTTTTTTTCTTTTTTCTTTTTTTTGGGAAGATGTTATTTATGTATTTGACAGAGAACAAGAGGGCACAAGCAGGGGGGCGGGGCAGGCAGACAGAGAGGGAGAAGCAGACTCCCTGCTCAGCAGTGAGCCCAACGTGAGTCTCGATCCCAGGACCTCAGGATCATGACCTGAGCTGAAGGCAGATACTTTACCGACTGAGCCGCCCAGGTGTCCTGAGGATGGTTTTGTGATTCTTCCCCTGACCGGCCCAGGCTCATCACTCAGCTTTCTGTGAGGTTGTCCTGGGGATTTGAGGAATAATCACATGGTGCATCTCCTTGCTCCCCTACTCCCCCACCTTTCAATATATTTCTTCCCAAGCTCTCCAAAGAGCTCCCAGCTCTGCCGCCGCCTCCATTCCAAGCACATCAGTGAAGCCCTGCCCTCTTCTACTGTCTTAGTTCTCCGCCCCACCAGCCGCGGCCCATGGAGGAATTGTGTACGGAAGGCGGAGCTCAGGCCATCAGACGGGTCCCAGAGTCTCGGGACCAAGCCATGAGCAAGCCTGGGACAGAGGAGCCAGTGGGATGCAGGGGAGGCAGGAGGGGTCTTCTTCTTCACAGTGCATTTCTGCCACTAAAATAAAGCCTGCCTTTTCCTCTCCAAGGATGAGTGTGTGTAGAAGGCAAGGGAAGGGAATATTCTTTCTGATGGCAGATGTGCCTTCGTACGCAGACCAGGGTCTCCGGTCAAGCCTGCCGGTACCCTCGTCCCCACTCCACGCTGGTGGCCTCCCCGTCTGCAGGAAGCAGAAAGCTCCGTGCACTCACGCTCAGTAATGCCATGTCCCCAGCCTCCTGACCGACGCCTCTCCCCCCGCATCGTGTTCTTTCTCACAACCAACATGATCTCTTTCCACTCTGCATGATCTGATTTGAAATCCACTTTTTCCTTCCAAAGCATGGTTTGCTCCTCTTTGTTTTCCGGTTAGTGCTCTGACTTCTGAAAGACCAAGAGCCAAAGCAGGGCTTTTCCCGGGCCCCAACTGCAGACTCGTCTCAAAGCGTTCCCAGAGAAGAGTGATACTGTTCGGTTCCAAAGCACGCTTTCACAGCGCCCATCCACTTAACCGAGAGACGACAAGTGTGCTTGAGCGTCCCGAGCTCCAGACCCATGAGGCAGCCAGGAAAGTGCCAAAGGGCTCACCGCCCTAGATCCGTCCGCGGTGACACCGGCCTCTTCTGCTGCTGGAAACACTAACGTTCAGGTTGCAAGAAATGATGTACTTGGCAAGAAGGGATGCTGCTTTGTGGAACATTAAATTTGCAAGGAGTGAGTCAAAGATTCGATGTAGCCACTTGTCACAAATTCAATACAGAATTGTGATACATTTCCACGTTGCTTTTTTTAAAATATATATACATATATAAAACTCAAAGCTCTTTGCCATTTGATTCTGCTATTGGTTTCTTATCATCACAACGCCTCTGTGGTTTATACACATTCTCCAGCTTCCAGCTTCTTCTGAACAGATGCTCTGAAGAACCCTCGGTGGGTGGCCCAAATCAGAGGCCGGGAGAGAAAATCCCCATTGGAGGAACTGATTCCCTGATGGAACAAACTCGGGGTTCCCTTGACATAGAATCCTTTGTCTGAGGAAGTTCCCGCCGAGCTCAACAGCGAGGTTGCGACCGGGTTACCGAGAGTCCCGAACCATACTCGCAGTTATTAGCCCCGTTGGCTCTGAGCGGTGATGTCCCCGACCGCGCAGGAAGAGTTTATGTCCAGCCATGGTGGTGATGTCATACTTCAGTTGTGTACATAAAAAAGAAGTAGCAATAATGTCACGGAAGTCTGCAAGTCAACTAAAAATCCTTGATTCTGATAAAACAGAAAAAGTGGTGCACTAGGCAATCAGTCTCCATGAGGCGGGGGGACTGTGTGATTTCATACCGACTCTTGTCCTGCCGCTTAGTCTGGGGAGCAAGTAGCACACACCCACCTCAGACAACTTGGGTAAAGAGGACTTGGGTCACAAGAGGTTGTTGTACACTTGGATCCTGAGAAGGATCGTGATGGGCTTGGGCTTGGGGGCAGGCTAGGACTGGAAATTAGAAAGTTATCTTGGTGCTTTCTGACTGTGGCGTTTCTATCCTACAGAGCAGGTGTGCCCAGAACGGTCATCAGCCTCTCGCAGACCAGTGACAACGTGACCTGGCATGCCTCTCCCCACCCCACATCCAGACTCTTCGGGGGCTCGACCACTGGCTTTGCCTTACTTAGGAGGAAGCTGGATGAATGCACTGGCCCAGGAGGAGAGAAGGGACAAGGAGCGAAGCATTGCCGCTGACTTGGGTGCGTCACTGTACCTGCTCCCGGACCAAGAGGCAGGGGTGAGGCGGGCAGCTCCCTGACACTTCCTGGGATGGGAAATCTGGACCAGAAAGACGGATGGGGATTCACAACGGATAACAATAGCCTTGAGAAACTCCTTGTGGCTCCTGCCTTATAAAGTTCTTCCTTAGTCTGCATTCGTTGTCACCCTGTGCAACGCCGCGTTTTCATCCTCCTCCTCTTAGAAATAGAAGGCTGAGATTTGGTCAAAAATCTAGATTCTTGGATTACGCATTTCAGAAAGTTTTAATTTATTATGACACGAAGTGAAACCGATTTGTAACCACAGTTTGACAAGGGGGACTGGGAGAGCCTGTGACACTGGGGGAGCCTCTGACACGCGTGAGTCCGCCGACATGGGTGTTGGGGGTCTGCAGAGCTCACAATCTGTCTTTCAGACAGTGACGGTCCCCGTAAGTTCAGCACAGTGTTCTTGGTGAGGCCTGACGAATGCAAAGTGAGCCCCGGAACTTGTTACGGAATGGCACACATTTTGAGGCAGAAGCTGGACACACTGGCTACCAGAGAGCAAACGGGAAGCATCCTGTTGCAGCTAAATTAGGAAAACACAAGCATCTACGCAAGGGTGTCACCATCTGCGTGAGGCAGCATGACCAGCACGTCGCCGCTGTGGCAGGTGGACGGAGGACCCTGTCACATCAGCAAGAACTAAAACGTGGTGAACTGAAGCCAGGCAGTTAGAAAGGACATGTGTGCGCTGCACGTCTGCAGTAGCCTGGAGAGGCCACTCACAGAAGCAGCGCTTTTCAAGCGGATGAGCAACACTTGACCCGAGCCACGTCTTCGCTATTCCTGCCTGGCACCTGGCCTCCCCAAGGGTCTCGGGGGCCAGAAGCGCCCGAGCCGGAGCCGAAGCTCAAACTGCAGGCCCGGCAGAGGGAAGCTGCTCTACTCCGGTTCTAGAGTCCAGATACCATGGCAGTTTCTAGAAGCAGAGGCCCGGGGAGTCATTCAAAGACCCTGAGTCTATTGCTGATGATAAGTCATTGCGGGTCAAGCCGCTGCCCACCCAGCTCGCTCTGCCAGACTGCAGGGCACACTCATCCGAGGCAGATACAATGTCGTATTTCCCTTTGCGTAGGGTCCTTGGCACACGAGCTACTGGGGAGGGCGGATAGATGCCCTTTTTTGTTTGTTTTGTTTTGTTGTTTTTTTTGTTTTGAATCTTTTACTTTTTCATCTAAGAGAGAGCAGGAGCAGGAGCGGGAGGGGCAGAGGGAGAGGGAGCAGCCAATTCCCCACGGAGCAGAGAGTCCAACATGGGGCTCAATCCCAGGATCCTGAGATCATGACCTGAGCTGAAGGCACACCCTTCCCCCACTGAGCCGCCCACACATCCCAGCCTCAGCGGTTTTACACATCTTTGGAAACCAGCAGCCCAGGACTGGTGTGTGATTGGCTAAGGAAGAAAGTAGGTCTGTCACCAGACTGACGGTTAAACATTCTGGGGTGTCTTCAGTTAAGTGCGGAAGCTACAGCTCCACACGTAGGGAGAAAGATCCAGACAGCCCCACTCAGGACTTACCCAAAATGTTCAGCAGAAAACGGATGCCACAATCTGCTTGGGCTGCCATAACAAAATACCATAAGCTCAGTGCCTTAAAACAAGGACCATTCATGTCTCCCGGCTCTGGAGGCTGGGAGTCCAAGATCAAGGTTGGGCAGGTTCAGTGTCTCCTGAGGGCTCTCCTGGGCGTGCAGCAGCTGCTTCCTTCTCGTGTTCACACATTCCCTCGGAGCTCGTGCTTCCCTCCTGTCTGTTCCCCCCTGGAGGGACACCAGTCCTATTGGATCAGGACCCTACCCTTATGGCCTCAGTTAGCTATAATCACGTCTTCAGAGTCTCTGTCTCTACATGCAGTCACAGTGGAGGTTAAGGTTTTCATATATGAATTTAGGGAGGATGTGATTTCGTCCTTAACCAGAAAGAACTCCTCTAGCAGCTGGTCACTTATTTTTCTGAGCTGCAGATTCAGAAAACGCTCTTAGGAGAAAACTGCCATGATTTTTTTTTTTTTTTAATTTCCTAAGATTGACACGAGGACCAGCCTCCTGGATCTAGAGCAGATCCCATGACCTTTGTAGCCAAAGCCCAAAGTGTCACCTGTGACCAGCAAACTGCTCTGCGAGGGCTGTTGACAGTTCCTGGCACCTGGAAGGACCAGGGACCCACAGCAGGTGTGCCTCGGCTGCCCAGACGAGCCTGCAGAAGGGACAGTGCTGGGGCATACCTTGCTGCTTTCCTAGCCAGAAGGATGGAGTCTTTATGTACCCCTTTGTCATGGACCCAGTGTTTCTACCCCCCTGGAGAGGAGAGGCCTGATGTGAAGCTCTTGATTATTATATAAGTGCCTGGCATTAAACCTTGCCAAGGCACCCATTTCAGTGACATCCATCTCTCACGAACACACTGCAAGCTGCAGGGAGCTACCATTAGAACAACCAGAGAAGGCAAGAGACTTCCTCACGCCCCACCCCCCAACTGCCAGCCCCACGAAGGGCCCTTTGTAGAAAGCTCTGGGTGTCTAGGTTACAGAGGATGTCAGTGGCCCCACTTCACCCTCCCCTCACCCTAATTCCTGCCCTTCTGTTTTAGATTACCCTCCAGAGAGCCCATGAGTCCGAAGCACTCTACCCCCGGCGCCAGGAGCATCAGAGCCCCGGGACTGCCCAAGCTCTCTCTCGACCCACGGCCCGGCTGTGTGGTCTCAGATGTGCCGTGTAGCCTGCAGGACCTGTGAGTGATAAATCTTGTTCCCCAAGTTCCTGGATGCTTTTTGCCGAAGTGTAACCTGTGATCATAATGAGAACCGCGAGGGCTGTGAGGGCCCACAGGCTCCAGGAGGGGACGTCTGAGGCTCACTGCAAGGGTGGCAGGCCTGGGCGGGTACCTCCTGCCTTCCTGTCCAAGAGCATCTTTATCAATCAGTAAAGACCAATGCAAGACCCCCGAAATCCACATGCCGTGGCCCCACCCCCAGCATGATTGGATTTGGAAACAGGGTCCTTGGGAGGTGGTGCAGATTGGGTGAGGTCCTGTGGCAGGCCCAGCAGGGGGCTTACCCCCCCTCCCCGCCCCGTCCACCACCCCTGCCCAGGCTCAGGTGAAGGCTCTGTAAGCTCACTAGAGCAGGGGGACATCTGCAGACCAGTTAGATGGCTCCCAGCAGAGCCCAATCTGCCAGCTCGCTGATTCGGGACACCAGCCTTCTGAGATGCCCGGTCTTCAGGGCTTTGTCACAGCAATCTGAGCAGACTGGGACAGTGGCTCCTGCGGCTGCAGCACAGAAGAACACACTCTCAGGGGCTGTAATTTTTTGCCATCATTCATTGGTGCAAAGAAACATCACAACAGCTCTCACAACAAAAGGGCCACTCAACAGTGACATTCTGGACAGATTTGGGGTCCCCCAGCCTCCACGGGACAGTTGATCCTCTGATCGAGGAAGCTTGTCCAGTTTGATTTTTACTAGAAATACTGGTCGAATCTTCCCAGCATTTAGTAAGATGAGGAAAGCACAGGTCAGGAGAAGAAGCTCTGAACAGCTTTGCCGGCCAGAGCCGACGTCGTGGGATGCTCCAGAATTCCTGCCAGTCCCAGGGTCTGGGGCTGCTGTTTCCATCTGGAGCATAATCCAAACAGCTTTTAGAAATGAAGCTTTTCTCCCACAGACCTGCGTGGTTTCACCCAAACCTGAAACAGTAACTAAACATAAAAGGCTCCTAAGCAACGTTGTGGCGGAAAGCAAGGGTTCTAGGTGTTTCTGAATCCTTTTCCAATCCCTTTTTTAACTGGAACCCAGAACTTTGATTCTGTGTTTGAGAACCATGACAGCCTCCTTGGGACCTCAGAGGTCTACTGTTCCGTGAGCCGAGCTGCCCTTCCGTTGTGATGCTCTGACCGCAGCCGTCCTGACAGACAGCGTCAGATCATCTCGCCCCCACCACAGTTTCCCTGAAGCTCTGAAGTTCAGCACAGGAGGGCGTTTCTAAAATGCTGTCAAGATAATACGGTTTTACTTGACGTTAACCAGTATAACATTAAAAAGAGAAAACATGCTTGCAGGTCAAACAAGTTGGGGAAACGTTACGAGAAGCTCGATCTCCCTTCCGTTTCTCAAGGTCACTGTTTCCAGAACGCGTAGATACGGCGACCCCTGTTGGTCTGCAGGGAACAAGGTGTTCCATGTTTGCCGCACGTCCTCGTGCCCCCGGCTGGGGCGCCGACTGTGACCCCGGCTGCAGGTGAACTCGTCCTGACCACAGGCTTCAGCAGCAACAGCAGAAGTGGGGCGCCCTCGCCTTCGCACCCCAACTCACCCAAGAGGAGCCATTTAAAATGCTGCCCCAACTCGTGCCTAGAAATGGGTGAGAAAAGCCAAGGTTCCTGTGGTTTGGTTAAATGGTACGAGTATTGGTAAGCATGCGGAGGTGAGCATTCAGACTTTAAAAATAAAAATGTAAGCGCAGAATTTCACGGCCGATGAAGGGGACCTGGGAAGGGCTGTGGGAAAATGATCTCTGGGCTTCGTCAGGCAGAAAACTGTGGCAATTTGGAAGTCAGATGATTCAGCAGATACAAAGCCAAGTAAAAATACTAATTGGCACATTGGCATGTGTGGCAAGAGCTGTGCTGGTACCCAATCGATGAACCACCGGTGAAATGATTTTCTATACCAACTGTGTCATCAAAAAAATTTTCACATTTTGAATGTCAGAAAACAAGGAAATAAGGTTCATATATCACTGCAGCGTCCGTGAGGATTTCTGGGAAGCCCTTCTATTTTGTCTACTTGGTAGTGAATATGCAGTTATATTATCATTTTTATTTTTTGATTAACAGGGTTTTGTGATGCTTTTTCAATTAAAATAAGGGTTTGTTTTCATATATGTTTTTGTTCATGTATCTCATTACCACTAATGGAATTATAAAACAAATAAATTGCTAATACTCGTGTTTTGCCATCTGATTGCAACACAATAATTGAAAATGCATTTTTGTGAGTGATTTTCTGGTCCCAGGCTATGTCCCAGACACCACGTCGGTGTTGTGAACCCAGAGCGTCCCTTCCCCTACGCAGATGTTGAAGACGCATGGAGGCATCAGGACAAGAAACTCTTCCAAGGGACGCCTGGGTGGCTCAGTGGGTTAAGCCGCTGCCTTCGGCTCAGGTCATGATCTCAGGGTCCTGGGATCGAGTCCCCCATCAGGCTCTCTGCTCAGCAGGGAGCCTGCTTCCTCCTCTCTCTCTCTGCCTGCCTCTCCATCTACTTGTGATCTCTGTCTGTCAAATAAATAAATTAAAAAAAAATCTTTAAAAAAAAAAACAAAGAAACTCTTCCAAACTATGTGTTCAGTGTGGCTGTTGCTGTGCGCTGAATTTAAGGTTTCCCCACAAGATTCGGATGGGAGGAGGGAGGCAGAGGCTGCATTATCCCGGTGGTGCCGCAGGCAGGATGGAGGCCATGCCCCGGACTCCTGTTTGGAGTCATGGAGTCATTGAACGTAACTGCGTGTCAGTCTTCCCAGTGGTGAGTTCAGGGTCTCCCCCTTCGCCCGCCGTGCTCCGCGAAGTGTGCTGAACCGTCCCTGCTGCCTGTGTGCAGACGGAAATACGCCCCTATGAAGGACTGCAAAAGGAAAGAGCCGTTTTGTTCTACTTGGGAAAGACATCTGCAGAATACGCACCGCTACTACTCAAATTCCTATCATTTTAATTGAATATTTCATTGTTACTCAAAAACAGAAGCAGGCCTGTAAGGACAGAAGACACAGGGGTGGTTGCCAGAGGGGAGGGGTGAGGGGAGAGGGAGGTAGAGGCTTCCAGTCACGGAATGGGTAAGTCATGGTGATGGAAGACGCAGCCCAGGGCATAGGGTGAATGGTACCGGACCAGCGTCGTGTGGTCCCTCACGGCAGCTACCCTGTGGGGAGCGGAACCTACAGAAACAGCGAATCACTGTATTATGCACCTCACACTGATGTCACTAACACTGCATGCCAACCGTACTGAGATTAAAAATAATAATAAGAAGAAGAAAATAAATGGCATTGCCATTTAAAACGCCTCCTTTGTTCTTAAAGAGAGTGTACAAAAGGAGCCATAAGAACACGGTCAGTCTAAACCCTACAAGACAACTCTCAGGTGAAAACCAAAATGAAAAAAAAAGAAAGAAAGAAAGAAAGAAAGGAAGGAAGAAAGAAACCAAAGTAAAGCAGAAACCAGAATTGAAAGTGTCTTAGAGATGTATTTTTCTCTTAAAATCGAACGGACTTTTATTCTTCCAGCAGAAAAAAGGAGAGAGAGCAGATGTCACCGACTCACACAGCACGGAGAACATGGGCCTTAGCGTGGGAGGAGACCGTTGCTCTTACACAAATGAATCGCCCATTCAGATGTAGGCATTTGCTTTCAGTTTTGAAAATGAGCCCAAAAGTCATCTGCAACATATCGCTACTTTAGGAGTAAATCACTGATACACTAATAGCCCTGATGGATCCATTTTATTTGATTAATCAAGTCACTTGATGGGGTTCCAATGTTTTGGGTTCACAAGGGAGATTGGATTGCATGATGCACAATTTTTCATGCTGATTCCTCTAATTACCAAACGTTAATGCAGTTTCTGGTCAAAAATCACAAATGTATTTCATTTAACAGATGCTTCCTTCACCACAAACAAAGCCCTTGAGGTATGCTTTTAGAGGTGGGGATCGTTTTCTTCTTCGGCATTACCTAATCTGATAAAGTACAGCCAGATGATTCAAAGTGAAAATCCAGATGCAGAAAAAGACTTTCAATGTTTCAGAGCACTTTTTAAAATTCCTACTGGCTACTCCATCATGCTGTGTCATGGCAAGTTTGCCATCCGTGATTTAACTTGAATCAGTTGTGGAATTAATGTAGCTAGTTCCAATGTCCAAGGGTGAAAATTATGTTTGCTGAAAATGCAGGGCATTAAGGGCAGAATTTTCTCTGTGGCAGATCCTGAAACAAAGCTAATCTATCTGTGTGAAAAATGCAGCACAGAAAGAGGATCCCTCGGGACTCCTTTGGAAGGAGGTGCCCATGGAAAGCCCTGAATTAGCTCTTTGGGGAGAATACAAAATAAAGAGGGCGTTAGTAGATAAAGCAGGAGATCCAGAAATGTCCACAAGCAGGAAACCCCCCCCCCACCAGGGTTTCAGGGGATCCAGAAATGTCCACAAGCAGGAACACCCCCCCCTCTCACCAGGGTTTCAGGATTGATGACCTTGAGCACAAGAAGGGACCTCAAGGAATACAGGTTCCCACAGGAAAGAGAACGATTTCTTCTTTAGGAGCAAACTAGAGATGCGTTCTGTCTTTGTGCAGGGTACAGCGAGGCATCTTCCCCAGGCCAAGACCTCTGACATGGAAGTGAGAGGGAAAACGGTCCATATGAACTAAAGTGCCCTGAATACACGGGCATCCGGGCACAGCGCTGAGTGAGCCCCAAGTCCTTTTATGTCCGATGCACAAAGAAGAACCCCTCTGGCTAAAATAGATTGGAGTCTCCCCATGTCTGATTGGTGTCTCCATGCAGCCTCCATATTTCATGGTTGATTTCCCATGGATCCCATCACCTTCTGGTAGTCATATTTTTTCTGTAACTCAGAACCAACAGTGTTGACTGGATGGATGTGAGGCAGGAGAAGAAAACAACCCGGCTAGTCTAGCAAAGCAAACACTGCACTGAACAAGGTTAAACAGGCGAAGATTTTATTCAAGGTTTTCCCAGTAGGGGTGGGGGACTCGAACTCAGTCTGGTGGCAAGGGGTCAATTTTCTCAATGAGCTGATGGAACAGCACTGTTGGGTGTGAGGGAAGATGTTGGCTGCAGAAGTGCCCCCAGCACTTTGAGCTGTTTCTGCATCTGCAAAGGTTTCTGTCCCTGATTAGGCCATCTGTGTTTGCTCACTGTCATCCATCAAACGAAGGCTCCGACCCTCCCACAGAGACAGGGAGACATAGCTGCTAGCTTCCTTCATGATTATGTCTCAAAGGCACGGCTCTCAGTATCTTGAAAAAGAAAAAAAAAGAAAAGAAAAAACTGAAAAGAAAAGAAGGAAAAGACATCACTAGGTTATAAAAGTGCAAGAGGATTTTAAGAGTTCCATGTATATCAAAGGCACAAGAAAAAGAACTTACAATTGCAAGTTTCCCAAAAAATACGCAAAAGCAAGGGAGATCATGGGCCAAGACTCAAGAAGAAATCTGTCTAGAGTTTAGTCAAGCTGAGGGGGATTGTAAGGTCACCCCAGACAAGTGCCTGAACTAGAGACTGGAGAGTTTTTTCAAAATGGCAATAAAGAAAGCAATACTACAAACAAAAAATAAAGGAGAAAACAAAACACAATCTCAATGCAGGAAGAGCAGAAATCCAACCCGAAAATCGGCACCTCTCGGAAAAGCCTGGCACAGCACGTGTGTCACGTTCACCCATGAATTACGGGCGCGCCGCCAGGCTCCCAGCCTCATCAGACCCTAGCAGAGCCTTTGCTGACTTTGTCGGACTCACTTCCTGCCATCAAAATCACAAAGTGGGGCTCCCCGGGGATTTCCAAGAGCTAAGCCTGAAATGGTGGTCATGTCATATTGTCATGACTATCAGGGAGACAGGCAGGCTGTCTGCAGCCGGCCAGGTTTCCCCTGCTGTTCCGCCTGGAATAGGCAACCCACGAGCTCTCACATGTTGTGGGCAGAGCATGTGGGTTCCACCATAAGTGTGGCTTGAAAGTGGCAACTATGGCTACCAGGCAGCTCCCAGGATCTCCAACCTTGACCTCCGGCCGAACAGACTTTGGAAAGAATGGACTCAGCACGGTGCTGCCCCCGGCCTCGCTCAGCCCCTGGGGGTCCACATCATTGCCCTTTCCCTCAAGCCAGAGACTCCGTGAAGAGCAGAAACCTGCAGGCAAGGGTGTGTTTCAAACATCACCCAGTCCGAAGACAGCCAGGCAGACAAGTCCAGCAGCAGTCAGGTGCGTAAGTATAGAGATTCGCAGACCGTCTGCATACAGACAAAGAGAAATGAGAAGAGAAGAGTCGAAGGTGGTGGCTGGAGAAACACGGGTCCAAGGGACCCGAGCCCGGCTGCATCATGCGAGCAGGGCACAGGGAGGGGAAGCCACCGAACCAGAGAGGATCACACGGGCACAAACAGAACAGAGGAAAGCTGAAGGGTGTTCCAAGGTCAGATGCTACCTGCGACGATGGGAAGAGCCAGTCCGTTGGCTTCCTGGCCTCAGCAGGACCTGGGGAGAGGAGTTTCCACAGGGTCGGTGGAGGACCCCCGACCGTGGCTTGGGTACAGGGAATCAGACAGGGGGAGCAGGAAGGACAAATGCAGCCTATTCTACCGGAACCACGGTCACAGGGAAGAGGACAAGGTTCGGGTCACGTCTGAAAAGACACCAAGACCAAGAGAGGCTGGCGGTGTTCTGTTGTAAGTTGGTTGTTGATGATGTAGACATGAGGGTGTTCCTCTGGGGATGTTTGCAAAGAGACGGAAGGAAAGTCTGGACATCGGAGGTCCGGACACTCTAGGACCAATGACGGGAGCCGCAGGGAGAACGGGCAGAGCCACAGACCCTGGAGCAGCGGAGGCCAAGGGTCGTGGCTGCTTGTGGTCTGAGAAGAAACTGACTGGGGGTTAAGGCACTAGTCAATACTGGTTATTTTGTTCGTTCATTTGTTTTTTGTTTTGTTTTGTTCCGTCAGTGGAGAAGGCCTTGGTGGAGGATATACATTGAAGTCACGGATCAGTTTTGCACTGGGGCCCAACTAGATCAGAAAGAGCACTGGCCCAAAGGGCCCAGGAGTGCACGGATCTCCAGGAACCCTCACGGCCTGGGTGTGGGCTGCCGGCCCGGGAGGAGCCCAGACAGCCACATGACGAACACGAGGTCATTTCCGAGGACATGTCCAACTTTAACATCATATCGTCTGAGCAGGAGTGGGAAGCCTGGAAAGGGCAGACGAGCAGATAGAATGTTGGCATCAGCAGAGAGGAAAGGTCACCTGTCCTGCTCCCCTCTCTGCCAACAGAGACTCTTCCTCCGCGTGTCCCAGCACCAGGAGAAATTTCTAGCTTCTTGTCCATCTCCCATTCTCTCACTCTGCCCCAAGAAGGAGCGTTAATCACCTCGAGTTCGGGGTACAGGTCCCTGGAATGAAGATGGGTTCCACTCCCTGGGTTTTGCTGTCCCCTCTCCTGGGTTTCCTATCCTCAAGGAATCCTTCTCCTGCCTGCCTCTTTCCAGGGGCCGCAGGGCAGAGTAGGGCTCTCTGCACTCCCCCAGGAGAAGCCAGAACCAGCCAGGCACTCTGGTGGGGAAGTTGAGTTGAAGCTGCATTGTGGCCTCAGCTGCTGAGACTCCTCTCCTGCACAGGGTAATTGTTTAAACACTGATGGTTTAACCTTCCTTTGCCGTCATCTGTGCTTTGCAAGCTGCCCTGTTGCCCACGAAGGGCAGCAGGATGAGGTAAGATGTTAATGGCAAGCCTGCCAGCACTTTCCCAATAGGCTGACCCACAGAATTTTCTGGTTCAGGGGAACTGAAGTGAGACATGGTCATCTTGACTTATAGAAGATTTCCCCGGGGACCTCTGAGGGCCAGCCCTGCTCGGAACTTGGACATGGTGAAGATCATTCTAGAGGGCAAGTAGCCTTTCCTGCTCAGGTGTCGGGCCGAGGGCAATCCCTAGATCAAACGTGAGAGCGCAGGAGATGTCCTGAGGGGTGCATGGGCTCCTCCCGGGCCGGCAGCCCAGCATGGGAGCCACACGGGGTCCCCGTAGGAGAGCCCCACCGTCAGAACCGGTTCGGTCCATCAGATGACTTCTGGCAGATCCGGATGGTGATAGAGAACACCCCTCCCCCCCCCCCGATGTGGAGGACAGGAAGACGATGCTCTTTGGACTTCGGTTTTACAAATCAATTTTCGAATCTGTCTACGTTTCATCAAGCTGCGTGCTCGTGGCTGTTTTGGCCTCCGCAGATGGGGCTCCCCAGAACGCTGCGCGCAGCCCCAGACCCTGGCCTGGAGTGCGTAGCCTGCAGCCGCACCAGCCCATCTCATCTGTCCACGCTTCGTGATGACGGCTGAGGGTGGAAGGTGACCGGCGCGAGGGACGACCCTGAGGCCGCTCCCCACTCAGCCACGGACCCTGGAACTTATGTGGAGTGAGGTCCACGGCGGCCGGGCTGGGCGACACACCACCGGGAGCATCTTCCCACGTGCCCACCAGCAGGGGGTCCCAGCCCCGGCCTGTCCTCCCTGGCCGGGGGTCCGGGGAGCGTGGGAAGACGGGAGAGCCGGCGGCCTCCTCCCTCGTCCACAGGCTGCTCGCACCAAGGGGGTCACCACCGAGCCCAGGCACTTCCCGAAGCTCTGTCCCCTCCCTGCTCATTCCTAACCACGCACTCAGCTGCTCAGACCCAGGCAGGGACCCCCGACCCCCACCGCCCCACGGGGAGCAGCGGCCCCCCGGCGGGGCGGAGGGAAGACGCTGTGGAGAGAGGACTCACGCCTTCCAGCTCGGTCTCTGCGAGGAGGCTGGAGTCCTTGCGCACGGGGCACCTCCGTGGTCCCGCGGGCCCACCCCACTGGTCTGGGTCCGCACACCTGCTGGCCTCCTCGGCCTGCCCCGCCCAGCCTCTCTTCCCGCTCCGGCCCAGGAGTCCTCCGGTGCCGTGCCTAAGCTGGCCTCTTTCCTTCCTCGCGGCTGGGCACATCCCCACAGCCACTCTGCACATGGGTCTCAGAGCCGCCCTCCCGGACTGGTCAGGGTAGGCCCCGCCATTTTCCTCTGTGGTGGACTGTCCGGGCCTCCCTGTGCACCACTGACCTCAGAGGGCAATGATCGCTGCGTGCTCGATGGAGGTGATGCTTACTAACACCAGGGCCTCTGTGTCATCTTGTTTGACGTGACAGGTCTTGCACTCAGCGCACTGTGGACTCATTCGGTTTTGTCGGAAGAAAGGAGTCCCCGGGTCTTGTGGATCGGGTCCGAAGCCAGCAGTCCAGGCAGCAAGAGCGGCATCAGGCCGAGAGTGGCCCCAGGCGTCTGCACACGGCTCTGCTCTTCCAGCACCTGGCGTGGCTCCACCGTTTGCTGGGAACACGCAGGGAGAGTCACCAGGGATACAAAGTGCCTTCTGCTTTGAACGCTTGCCCAGGGAAGGGGGTTTTGGTACTTAATGAAACAGCTGTAACGCAGGGTCATTGGGGCTGTGATCAAGGCAGGTGAACAGCACCACGAGAACGCAGGACGTGAGCAGAGGACCGTGGGGACCGCGCGGCATCCAGGCGGCCAGATAGAGCCTGGCCTGGGGACAGGGGCTGGGCCCATGAGAAAAAGTGAGCCGTGTGGCTGGCGCTGGCGGAGCATAGGGGGTTGCTGACGTGGAACAGGGAGGAGCCTAGGGGCTCTACACCCGGCCGAGCATTACTGTCCCCCACAGATGTGAGGGGTTCCTGGCCCTTCGCGACTGCTGAGGTTCACTGGATCTCGGGCGAAGTCCAGCAAGATGCGACCATGACAGGATGTAGCCCTGGGGATGAAGACCAGGCCGTGGCAGAGTCTGGACAAGCACAGGGAGAAGGAGGCTGGTGTTCACGGTGCTTTGTTTTCCTGGGCAGAAAGCGGACTAGTGACCGTAGAGAATGTGGGAGGCCTGCCCTGTGCCGTCACCGTGCCGTGTGCCCATCCTGTGCCCGCCCTGTGCCGTCACCGTGCAGTGTGCCGTGCGGCTTCTAGAGTCCTCAGCACCACCTTCCTATGGTGCATTGTTCCTATGAACTGAACGTGTCCAACATGTGAGCGCGGCTAGAGGAGGTCACGAAGACGGGCCCTCCCGATGGGGAGCCCGCTTTCCCTCTGCATGCGTCACCCAGGAAGGGGCCAATGAGCACCCAGTCTGCAGGCCAGGAAGAGGCCCTCACCAGGACCCAACAGGCCCCTGGCCTCCCACTTCTGGCCTGCAGAGTGTGGCAAACTCACAGCTGCCCTTTGAGCCACGGGCCTGCAGCATTGTGTCACGGTGCCCGAGCTGGCTAAGATGCCAGCCCTACTCTCTGGGCTCCCGTAAGCCTGCCCTTGCCCGGGTTCTTCAGCAGGCGGCTCCTCACCCTGGTCTCCAGAGCCCATGCACAGGGCACTTGACCCCTGCTCCTGCTGTGACGAGTTCTGGCAAACCTGACCACTTAAACCAACATGAGCTTAGGCCTCATCGCATTGTAGTTCGGAAGCCTAGGCACAGTGGGACTCCTGCTGTTTCTCTACTCCGGGTCTCACGTCCCTGAGATCATGGTGTGGACAGGCTGCGTTCCTTTCCGGAGGTCCTGGGGAAGACTCCATGACCAAGCTCATGCAGGTTGTTGGTGGGACTTGCTCCCAGGTGCCCGTTGGCTCATGCTCCTTGCCGGCTCTGGGTCTGGGGTGGTTCGTGGCTTCCAGCAGCCATGTCCCTGCTCAGGGCACCCTCTGTGCCAGCGCGAGCAGGGGGACATCTGTTCCAACTCACACCCAGACTCTCTCCAACTGCCCCTTCTGCCGTGTCTCTCTCTGCCCCCAGCCAGAGAAATATCTCTGCTTTTTCCTAGGGCTCATGTACTTAAATTGGGCTAAAGGGATAATCCGAGATCATCTTCCTGATTTAAAACAGATCACTTCGTCACATCTGCAAGGGTCCTTCTCCGCAGTACCCAGAACGCTCTCCGTCCCAAAGACAACATCAGCATAATCATAAGCGGGCTTGTTGCTAACATCAGAGTGTGAGGCTGATGGTATAAATAAGAGAGACTGACAAGTATATACCGCAGCCAGAGACTACCTCTGTCGGTAGTTGTGAAAGCTGGGCTGGGCAGTGCTATCCGCCACCTTAATCTGCGGACTCCCATAGCCGCCTCCACCACCAACAGCCGAATACACATTCTCCTCACGCTCTCCTGGAACGTCTGCTCAGAGAGATCACAGTTCGGACCATAAAGCATAGCTCAACACATTCAAAAATCAGAAATCATGCAAAGTATATTCTCAGACAACAAAGGTGTTAAACTAGAAAATAATAACAGAAAGATAGCTGGAAAATGGTCTAACATGTTTATTTGGAGAACTAAAAACAAGCTTCTTGATAGCCCTTGAGTCAAAGATGAAGACTGAAAATAAATTTTAAAATGCTCTGACATAAATGAAAATAAAACAGAGCTCACTGAAATTTGGGGGATGTAACAAAATCGGCACGTAGTGAGACAATTGTCCCATCAAATGTGTATATTAGAGAATTAAAAAATATACAAACTCAATGACATAAGCGTCTACCTAGACAAGGAAGATCACATTAAGTCTAAAGTAAGCAGAAGAAATAAATAATAAAAGAGCAAAAATTAATGAGAAGTGGAGTTAAGAAAATAAAAGGAAAAGGTAAATGAAACTGAAGTTTGATTCTTTACTTTTTAAAAAAAGATCAATAAAATTGATGAGTTCCAGACAAGCTAAAAAATAAACATAAAGAACTAAACTACTAATATCAAGAATGACAAAGATGTCATTACTATTGATTCTATGTACATTAAAAAGATTATGAAAGCTCACCATAAACAACTCTATGCCCACCAAGTTGACAACTTTGAAAAAGTAACTTGAAAAGCAAACTATCAAAACTCAAAAAGAGAATTAGATAATCTGAATAGAACTTGAATAAAACTATGTCGTTAAAGAAGTTGAGTTAATAATCTTCAAAAAAGGAAAAAAAAAATACCCAAATGGCTTCAAAACGAATTCCACTACCTACTTAAAGAATGTGTGATACTCTACAGTCTCTTCTGGAAAATAAAAGCAGATGAAACACTCCAAAGTCATCCTATGAGGCCAGCATCACCCTGATAACAAAACCAAAGAAAGACATTGGGTGAAAGGGAATTATAGACAATCTCTCTCGTGAACCTCCTGAGTGTAGACATAACAATCCCCAACAAATATTAGCAAATCAAATCTAAACAATGTATACAAAAAAAAAATTATACTTGCAACCTAGTGGCATCTATTCGAATTGTGCAAGCCTGGCCCAGCACTTTTTAAAATGATCAATTTAATCCACCTTATCAGCAGACTAAAGAAAAAAATCCTAAAATCTCATCAGTTGTAAAAAATAAGTCATTTGGTAAAACCCCACACCAACTCATTGTAAACAACAACAACAACAACAAAACTCTCAGCAAAGTTGAAATAAAATGGAGTTTTCCTAATCTGATAAGCGATTTCTACAAACAACTTAACAGCCAACATCATATTTAATGGGAAACTAGACACTTTGCCCGTCAGATTGCAAATGAGGGAAGGATGTCTTCTCTTGAGATGCTGTTCACAACACACCGGAAGTCCTAGCTAATGCAGAAAAAAACAATAATAATAATAATAAATAAATAAAAATAAGAAAAGGAAATAAAAGAAGTACGGATTGGAAAAGAAGGTGTAAAACCGCCTTTGTTATCAGATCACTTGATTTTATTTTTAGAAAATCTAAAAGAATTGACACACAAAAAAGTTCTGGAACAGATAACTGAATATAGAGAGCAAGATGGCAAGATACAAGGTTAATATAAAAAACCTGAGTTACTTTCTTGTATCATCACAAAAAGCAATTGGAATTTAAAATTTAAAAATACATATCTTCCACAATAGCACCAAACAATAAAGCACTCCAGCACAACTATAATAAAATACGTACAGGTTTTATACGTGAAAATAAAAACTCTCATGAAAGACATCAAGGACCCCAAGAAATGGGGTGATATTCTGCGATCCTAAATCGGAACACTTAGTAGATTAACATATGCATTTCTCTCAACTTCAAGTGTAGATTCAACACAATTCCAATCAAAATCCAAGCAAGCCGTTTAGTAGTAAAAAACAAAAATTTCCATGAAAGGGGAAATGGGCTAGAAGACCGGCACAGTACAGAAAACAAGAAAGTTGGGGAAGAGCTCAGACTATCTCATTTAAAATCTTAACCGAGAGCTACAGTCAACAGGATAATGCGGTAAGGGAAAGAACAGATGGGAACTGGAGACACAGAAAACAGAGTAGAGTGTATATGTGCTACAGCAAACTGATTGATTTCAAAGAATCACGGGCAACACAACTCCGTACGTCTTGACGATGGAGGTCAGGGTGTCCCAGGACGGAACCCGCAAGGTGACCAAGCAATCTAACCCTCTAACAAATTTATGAAAAAACCTTCTAAAGGGGATGAGGGAAGAGTTCCACCTAAGCAGTTTTAGATATTAGGGGAACCTATAAGATAAAGACAAAGTGAGCAGGGCATAGCATTGCACTTCGGTTGGGAAGGCTGATTTGGGTGGAGCACAGGTCAACAATCATGCTACGGCTCTACAAGAATGTGGCCAGGGAGGAATCTGGTGAATGGATGGTGAGAGAGTCCATTTCTTCACTGTCGGAGTTGGGAGATACAGATGAGCGAGGAGAGGACACCAGAATGATCCGTGAAGCGATGGGATAGAGTCTATAATTTCCATATAAACTCATCATTAACAAAATACAGAAACAGACGGTGCCATCTGGGAACATGTGCAGATACTGCACGCACAGGGGTGACAGTGCACACAGGAGAGGGTCGAGGACCAAGGACGCCGAGGAGCCAGGGACACATCTGGATCCCGGATCTCTGCTTCTAAGTCCACCTTCTGATAAGGAAGCCGGGGCTCCTCAGATAAAGGGCTGATTCCATGACTGACTGGATATTAAAAAAAAATGAGCTTGGAGCATCTTGTAGGACCAGAAGTTAAGGAATTTCTCAAAAACAAGCAATCTAAAAGCACGATAATGGGGTGTGTCCAAGGGACGCAGGAGCCAACTAGAAGAGCTCCCTGTGGCTATAGCTAAACACCAAAGCAGTAAATTAAATAAAGTAGGATTGAATTACAATTCAAAGTACACAATATATACCCATGAGCTCACCCTGACATACATGAATTATTAAATAGCACACAGGGAAGAATAGACAAACCTCCCTTGCAGAAGAACTCTAAGTCGTTTATGGAGGCATGTGCCATAGACTGATTTTGTGTCCTCTCCCATTCATGTGTTGTAACCTAATCTCCAGTGTGCTGGTGTTTGTGGAGGTGCAGACTTTGAGAGGTGATGAGGTCCTAACATTAGAACCCTCATTAATTGGATTAATCCCTAATAAAAGAGACCCCAGAGAGTTCCCATGTCCCATCTACCATGTGAGGGCACAGCGAGAAGACAGCCATCTCTGAACCAGCGAGGGGGCTCCCACCAGACAACAAATCTGCCGGCACCTTGATCTGGGGCTTTCCAGTATCCATAACCCTAACAAAAAAATTTATACTGTGCACAGGCCGCTCAGTCTATAATATTTTTCATAGCAACCAGGACAGACAATACTTGACTCATAAAGTACGTACCCCACTACGTAGTGTGTGCTTCACATAGTGACTTCCTTCCAAAGAGTACAGTAGGGAAAGGAAGAAAAAAGTGATTTTCCCGTGGAGAAGCTGACAAACATTCCCTCAGCCAGGAAATTAAGGTCAGCGTCAACAATGAGAAATCGTGTTGATAGGACGTTCCCCAGATATGATTAAATGAAAATGGAGCCTTGTCTCAAGAGCCTTCCTCCCCAGATCCCATCATTTCAGCCTAATCATGCAAAAAAATCGGACAAATCCCATTTAATGCACATTCTACAAAACACTTGACCAGAACTCCTCAAAACTGTCAAGGTCATCTAAGCAAGGAAAGAGGGAGTAAGTATCCCAGCCAAGAGGGGCTTACGGAGACATGCCTATTAAATACAACATGGTATCTAGGCTGAGACCCTGACTAGAGGAAGAACATGGGGTAAAAATAAGGCAATCTGAACCTGAACTTTAGTTAATAATCAGGTATTATATTGGTGAATTCAGTGTAATCGAAGTGCCCTACTGTTACAAGAAGAGTCCCCCAGACAGGACAGAAAACAATGTTACCTTAAATAGTTAATCCCCTAAGTAAAAGAGGCTCATGGAAAATTTGGGTTTGATTGTTGTAAAATAAATGCTTTATTTTTGTACGAACTGAATCATAGCATATCATTTTTAACCAAACTAAGTTTAATTAATGAAACATTTTCCTTCCAAAACGAGGTAACAAGTGAAAAGATGACATTTTATACTACTCGCAAGGTTTACCCCAACTCTTGAGACACATGCAATCCATTTATTTGTTAAAGGAAGTATTAAATAAAAGTAAAAATCATAAATAAATAATAAAAGTGACTTGACATCCATCTGTATCCCTTCGTGTTTGTTCTGGTGGAGCTGTAATCCCTGAACCTCTGATTGCTCAGTTTGCTAACAGTCTGTACCCAACCTAATCACCACCACGGCCACTATCAGCCATCACCACCATCATCACCGCAAGCATCTCTCTAGTGCTTACCATGGCTCAGGCTTGGCTCTCAGGGTTTAGGTAATTAACTCTGCTAATCCCTTCCAATACCCCAAGAGGTCAATTCCACAGGGCAGCTGAGACACAGAAATGTTGGGTGACTTTCCAGGCAGAGCAACGAGATGGAGCCATAGTCACTGTCCACTGCCCCATTCTAGAGCACGCACACCTCCCCCACCCGCTGGGGCAACCTGGCCCCCCATGGTGGGGTGCTGACTCTCAGGAGATCTCCAGGAGATCGGTGACTCTGACCACTGGCTGGCTACGCTGGGGGCCGGTCCAGGAAATGCACCTCTCACCTTGGTGCAGAGGTAAGTAAGAAGCCTGGATTTCTAGATCTGGATCTGTTGCTGGCACACGCGAGGACCTTTGACACCCGTGGGCAGAGCGAGGGCGTGATCTCATCTGCTGGGCACCGTGGCACCGGGCACGGCACAGTGGGGAACCCAGCTCCGCTCCTCCCAGAGACTCCTCTGCCCGAGAAACATGTGTTCGGCAGCTGGGAGAATGTGTTGGTTCAAAGGAAACAATAAAAGGCAGGGAAAAGAAGGCCAATGTGCCTTCTCCAATTATTTACTTGTAACATATGTTAAATAATTGGGATGTGTTTGTTTTCATGTTTCGTTACTAGGAACTTTTACCTTATCTCCAAAGAATAGAAGGCCGCCAAGTCACAACATGTCTTGCCTCCTTCTAAACAAGTATTTTATGAGCAGTGAGTGTAATGCTGACTCTGACTATATTAGCAGCAAATCCTGGCTACTTAAAAACTGGGAAATAGCTTCCAGACACTTGGTAACCAGCAGACTGGGTCTGGTTCAAATGGCCTTGTAAGCAGTACCTGTTTCGCTGCTTGCTCGGGCTCCGCAGGACGCGCAGACCATGCTCCCGGCCTGACAGCACCCACCCCCCCAAGAGGAGAGTGTCCCACCACTCAAGTTCTGCAGAGCACCTTGCCAGTTTGGAAAGAACAGACCTGTACGGTGACCAAGAAGCCTATCCAAAAGCATGGTCTTATGCTCGCCTAGGGTCAGGACAGCACGAGGGAGAGAGTCTGGGATTTGGTGTACGGATGTGAACATTTGCTACAGAGTGACTAGGAGCTGGTCGCCTTATCTCCAGGAGTCTGAACTTCCTCATGCAAGAATTCATTATGGTAAACCGCACTCTGCAGAGTGACATAAGAGTTAACAGAACTGTACTGAAATACTCAGCCCTGATAACAAGCATGGGTCCAGCTTTCTGTATTTATGTGGCTCTCTGCACCATGCTCCACACCACAGAGAGTGCCGTCCATCTAGTCTCTGAGCACTATGTTGAGCCAACACTTGGAGGAGGACGTCTTGCTGTTATGGGACAGAGAACATAGCTAACTCATTGACCATCTTGAGACTTTCTGTCTTACTTTCAGTAGACGCACAGCTCCCTTCCGTTGGCTGAAATTTGGAAGGAAGTAGGCAGGTAGGTGCGAATAGCTCCCAAAGGTGGGAACACAGTCTGTTCCAGAGTCCAGGCAGAGAGTGTCAGAGTTGTCACACTGAATCTTCTGGATGTCTGGAGAGCTACAGAACTCTAGGACAGTTCATTCCTGGCATGCTTTCTCATGTGCAATTTCTCCACTACCCTGTGAGAGGCGATCAGATTCTCCAGTTGGCAGATGAGACGCCTGGGTTACATATTGGACCAACATCCAGTTCATACCTCAGTCAGCATGGTAGCCCATCCTGCCCAGCGTGGGAGGCTGAGATCCTAACCCAGGTGCTCCCTGCGGCCGGTATTCTGCAGGGTCTGAGCACAGCACGGACGGTGCACGGGGCTTATCCAGATCTGCTCTGCTGTGGCCCGGCCGCCCAGGCTGCCAAATCATACATACTTGTTAGATGAATGCTGTCTAGGTTGTAACTATTTGACCCAGGCAATGTCATGATGAAGCGGGTGTTTGGGGAGCATTACTCTGATAGAGTGCAGGTTGGTTGGACCAGAAACATGGGAGTGGGGATGAGAACTAGAAAGCCATCCTCAGGGACCATCACAATGGACTGGGCTCATCATATCTGAGGCAACAACTCTGCCCCAGCTCAACTCTGCTGCTTCTCTTTTTCCATTTCACATGACACCGCATGAAGGGACACAGAGCTCACCATGCTGGGCCAGTTTGCACACTCATCATCTGTTTCCCATGTCCCTTGCCTCTATGGAGTCAGACAACCTTCTACCTCAATAATAGGTTCTCCGGTGATGGACATCCATCCCATAAGCACGCCAAAATGGTCTCGGAGAGATGTGATTATTGACTAAAAGAGACTGCTTTCATGCTACATATCCCTCTCCTGAACTATGTATCTTAGCGAGGAATCTGGGTTTTGCGTGATTGTGTAAGTGTGTTTATATGGCTCTGCACATCTGATGACTAGCGTTGTCTTCCAGAATCCACAAAACACCTTATCCATAGTAGTTCTTCTCAGTTAAGGCTTGAAAAAAATGCATATCCATTCACACGTACCATGTGCCCATTATACACGAGGCATTCCCCTTGATCCTAGGAGCAAAGCCAGGCGCCCCCACCCTTTAGAAACCTACGTTTTAGGGGCGCCTGGGTGGCTCAGTGGGTTAAGCCTCTGCCTTCGGTTCAAGTCATGATCTCAGGGTCCAGGGATCGAGCCCCGCATCAGGGTCTCTGCTCAGCAGGGAGCCTGCTCCCCCCTCTCTCTCTTTGCCTGCTTCTCTGCCTACTTGTGATCTTTCTCTCTGTCAATAAATAAATAAACTCTTAAAAAAAAAAAGAAGGAAGAAGAAGAAAAAGAAAGAAAGAAACCATCGTGTTAGAGGGTTGAACAAACAGAAAGGAGTAGTCCACTCACGCCTCACCCGGCCTTCCATCCTGCAGTCACTTGTCCGCAGGCTTTGGACGAAAGCTACACTTACTGTGGCCTGCAGGTTCTGTTAGCATCTCAGCCCCAACACTCCCTCTAGCTCTCATTCTACCTCTTTCTCTTGAATCCAGTTCTCAACGTATCCTGAAAGGTGTGTGCTCTCTCAAGAGTTCCGTATCCTCTTCTGGCATTTCCTGGGCTTCCGCCTCTCCTAGGACTTGGAGCAAAACCCTCCACCTTTGTTGCTCCGCAGCTGCCCATCTCCTAACTCTCAGCTTCCAGGGTGACTCCACTTCCAGGAAGCCCTCCCTAGAGTCCCAGCCCCATGCCAAGTGGGCAGCCCTCCTCTTTCCAGCCATGACTTTTGCGGCAGTGTTTTATCATCACCACCTTTAAGCATAAGGACTTGGCTGTTTATCTCTGAGATCAATCAGTGGAACATAATGATATACGCTCAGGGTGTGTCCACAAAGGAGGGAAGGGGGAAGGAAGGGAGGAGACAGGGGATAAATGAGGTCTTATGACTTAAATCGGGTCTTGTGACCTTCCCTTGACGCTATTTTGCTCTATGATTAAGTCTTCTCCCCTGTGGGTTGGAGCTGTCCTTATTTCAATGACAACCAGACACCAAGTAGTGAGTACCTCACTTCTGGGGATGGCAGAAGTCAGAGAGAGAGAGAGGAAACTGGAATGGAAGAATCCATTGTTGGAGACATGACAGGTCCGACAGTGAAATAAAAGGGAGAGTTTTCCTTGTCTTTTGAACAGAATAGACAGATCTAAAAAGCCATATCTCTTTGCAGACAGTTTGTATTCTTTACTGGCAAGGAGCTGGGTGCTTGAGTTACCCCTTTAAATCATAAGAACATATAGGGGGTGGGAGGTCGGGGTACCAGGTGGTGGGTATTAGAGAGGGCACGGATTGCATGGAGCACTGGGTGCGGTGCAAAAATAATGATACTGTTACACTGAAAATAAATAAAAAGTAAATTTAAAAAGTGTCAAAGTTATGAAAGGCAAACAAATGCTGAGAAAATATTCCAGACTGAAGAAAACTAAGATGCATTAAAACTAAATGCAACACTTGATTCTAAATGGGATCCTTTTTGCAATATGTAATTTTTACTGAAAAAAAAATCACTGAAATGTGAATGGAGTATGTAGGTTAGCTGACAGAAATGAATCAGTGTAAATTTCCTTGATCTGAATGGTAATATTGTGGGTATGGAAGAGCATTCTGGATGGGAGGGCATCAGGTCAGTAATGAACTTTCATGTATTTCAGGAAAAAAATGGTCTTGTACAACTTTTCTGTTTCAAAATATGAAAAAAATTAAATAATATTATATACGTAGTGCTGAGGTTATGATTTCAATTTCAGTCTTATCATCCCAAAACTGTACATATATTATTTTAATTTTGAGTTTACATATAAAAAAGCCTATTTTAATACTGAAAAAGAAAAAAAAAACATACAAACATGCATTAATGTAGAGCCTTAACCAAAGTCTATACAGCAATCACCACACTAAATTATTTCATGAGTGCATAGACCATCCTAAATTTTATCCTAAATAAAAATCGCAGATTGCATGGAGCACTGGGTGTAGTGCAAAAATAATGAATACTGTTATGCTGAAAATAAATAAAAAATAAATTTAAAAAAATCAAATTTTAATCTAGTAGACAGCAAACACGAATCATACCTAATCCAACATGGTTAGCTCCTGCCTCCAATGCCTCCTCTTTTCTCAACTGAGACCCCTGAATCTTATCTTCAGATTCAAGGATGTCCCCAGTTTGAAGCTTAAAGTATTTAGAAGGACTTGAACAATCCATAAAATCCGGATGCAATTAAAAATGAAACCAAAGGAGACACATAGGCAAGGACCCTATTAAGTCTTTAGCCAATGGATTACCTGTTCCGTGAGAGCATGACTCTGAGAACCAGCACAGAGCTGGAGCAGTCTTGTGGTCAGACACTAAAGGTACAAGATGAAAGCCCCAGGAGATGGGAAACCAGGGAATTGGCAGGTATGAGGAAAAGCGAGGACCCGGTCAGAAAGCCATTCTCAGGGGTACTAGCTCCCACATTTCTTTTCATGGAACTGGATACAGAGGCTGTGACCTGCATGAGAAAAACACACAGTTCACAGGGCACCAGCTGCAAGCCTGGGAGGCTCAGAGAAAGACTGTGAGAATTTCTTTTAAATTTGAGTGTGGGTTACTGACAATACTGGGAGATCTCTTATAGACAAAATAATTGTAGGACCTCATGAGGAGTCTATTCCTGTTCAAACATGAGGCTCTGGAGCAGGAGCCCTCCTGCTGGTTTCCCGAGAAGAGAAAAGGAAAGTCTATCCAAAGATCTCTTCTTAGGGGGCAATGATTCTTCCTGACTTCCTCCACCCAGCTCTGGAGCACCCGCCCAGCACCACTAAGCTGGCACACGCTCCCAAGGCTTACATTGATTTTAAACTGATGCCTCAACTAGTAAAGCGCTCAGGAACTCAGAGTTCCCTCCTTTGACCATTTTGTCTGGGCTTTTTCCATTTGCCTCTGCTATGTGTAATGATGTGTGCTATTAGAACACTTTTGAGTTTATAATACATTATCTCATCTGGCCTAAGGATTTGGCACAGTTATCAGGCATAAGGAACCATCTGGGGGACTCTGATTTACAAGTCTATCATTAAGTCATCAACAAACAGCCCCTGAGTGGCTACCGAAGGCAGCTCACTATGTTGACTACCTGGAGGAAGCTGGAAAATGAAACAGCAAAACCGTGCTGACATGAGCTAGAGGAAATTTCTAGTTGGAGGATAAAACAAACATCCGTGAATATTCGAATCTCAAGAAAAATGCTAGTGTTGTCTAAAAACATCATCCTTGAGTGTTGCTATTTTTCTACGTACTCCCCTCAGGTAAGTTGGCTTAACTCTGTTCATGGTCCCACCTTCCCCTCAGAGGAACGGCACCAGCAGCAGACAGCCCATCCGTCCCTTGGGGGCTAGGATTCCCCTCAGAAGATCCTCCTGAATGTCTTCTTGGTGCTTCAGGCTGTCACGTTGGGCTTCATTATTTCCCCCCAAATCTATCCCTTTTTCTGTAACTGCCTCCCTAGTCCCTGGCTCAGTTCCTAGACGTTGGCTCCCCATCAATTGCCAGAAACCACAGATCCCCTCACTGTTTTTCTTATTAATCATCAAATACTTTTGGTTTAACTTTTTTTTTTTTTTTTTTAAGTAGACTCCACATCCAGCATGGACCCCGGTGTGCAGCTCAAACTCATAAGCCTGAGATCAAAACTGGAGTGAGGTCAAGAGTCCATGCTCACACACAAATGATGCACTGTATGGTGACTGACTCAGCATGATGAAAGCAGTAAGAGTCGGACACTTAACCAACTGAGCCACCAGGCCCCCACAGTTTAACTTCTTAAATGTGTCCCATACTCTCTCTCCTTCTGTTAAACTGGTATTGAACACTTAACAGCATATACTTACGTCAAGGATAGCCGTATCATACCCTTCAACCACGACTTCCTTACATGTCCTTTTCTCTGCAATATTGTGAACTAAGCTCACAAGAACTCTGCCTCACGGACAGTGTGCGGTCAGATGTGGAAGACAGTCAGTAGACGTGCGCTGAAGGGAAGGATTTGGGTGTGTCTCAATTCAATGCTCATGTTTTCTTCTTTGTGGTTACCAAAACTGAGATGACCCCAGTGTTCCACTCCCTGGTATCTGGACAGCTTCACCCATGATTCCAGAAACACACCCGGTACAGCTGACCCCTTGACTTTAGCCTAGTAGGACCACGAGCAGAGAATCCAGCCAGGCACTGTTGACTGCCAACCTGAAAAATTATGAGCTGGTAAATAGTAGGTTTTGAAGCTGCTGAATTTCTGGTCATTTGTTATGTAGCAAAAGAAAATTCATACACTTTTCTTCTAATTGTATAATGCTTGATAAGGATAATGCTTATCCTTGAAAATGTCAATGTCTGCCTTAGAATTAAATGCAGGCTTTTTTACCTCATCCTCCAGTTTCCCGGGAAGGATGGCCAATATGTTTTCAAAGAGCACTTTAAGTTACTAAAAATTCATATTATACAAATAACTGAGAGGTTTCTGATGGCTCAGTCCTTCAAGCATCCAACTCTTCTTTTCAGCTCAGGTCATGATCTTGTGGTCCAGGATGGAGCCCTGCATCGGGCTCTGCACTCAGTTCATAGTCTGCCTCAGAGTCCTCTCTCTCCCTCGGCCCCTGCTGCTTGTGGCTCTCTCGTGCTCTTCCTCATTCTGGGGCTGACTGATATGGGATCACTCCAACACCTACAGCCTAGAGATTCTCACCTTTTTCATTGCTTACCACTGTCATTCCTGATCTGATTGCCTGTTTGGAATTAAGCAAAAGTGCAGGGAAAACAAAACAAAACAAAGCAAACAAACAAACAAAAAACCTGCACATAAAATCCTCGAGATTGATGAAACCAAGCAAGTGTTTAATAACTTCTGCTTTGCACTGCGAGAAGTAGGCTCTCCTTCTAAATCACGCTGATACCACGTTGACGGGAGCAATCATGTGCTTTATAAGATGTCTTCTTTCCATGTTCAGACTCAGCGGTCCCGGCTTTGTCTCCATTCCATATCAGCTGCACAAATGGGTCTGTGACAATAGCTCAACTCTCTTTTGTCCTACGTTTTCCAACTTAGTTCAAAGGAGATTTACATAAAGAGCACATTTCTAATATTGGGGGTTAAATGTTTGCATCTTCGTAAATGTCCATGGCGGACGCCCACTCAGCACAATTGCAGTTGGTCTGGGTCTTAGTTATGCTCCCTCAGTGCCAATAAACCTCAGTAAAAATATCCACTAATTGGAACCTTCTTCAGGATGTTTTCTTGATATTTTGAGAGCGTGTGGTTTTCATAGCGAAAAGTGAACATGCTGTTGAATGGACCACAGCGTGTCCCCCCACCCTGGACAGAAGACCCCAGCCTCCCTTCTACGTTTGCTCTAGAAACAGGGGCCTGAAGGTTTACAGCAAGCCCTCGAGAACACACAGCACGCGTTCCTCCCCGGGGTTCCTCTGGTTCACCCATGTGGTCCAGCTCTGCAGAGAAGGCCACCTTCTCGTCATGCTGTACCTGAAGGACCGTCTTGCTGTTCACGTTCTTGGGAAGCTTCTCTGAGGCTTAAGGAGCAAGACTCCCGGGATATATGGACTGCCAGCTGCACCATGGAAACTAGCATTACCAAATTATACCATGTTTAATAAGAGAGTGTTATCATTACTACTTCATACTTTTCAAGACATTTCATGACCGTTCATTTCCCTTTATAAAGGGAGACAGAAAGACAATGAGTTCAGTGTCTCCTTCCATTAGCCTTCAAGATTTCATCTATTACATTTCCCTTCTATGACATTTTTTGTTTTATCCACAAATAAAAATGCTGTCCCATTCCTGTAGAAGCAACTAAAAAAAAAAAAAAAGAAAGAAAGAAAAGAAAGAAAAATCACCCATTGCAATATACAGTTCCTTCATTAATTGAAGTGTGCACAGACATTTTCATCGGGTTCTCAGACCCATACTCTCCTAATCCAGAAGCTGGACATGGGACAAGCATTACTGCAGCTCCCCAAAGTGCTTCCATAGGAAACATATAGAAGCAAAGAGGGGGAAGCCATCATGAAACCAACGTCTAATTGAAACCTGACAGCGAGCGCCTCATACCCAACTAGTCTTGTGGCAGCGACAGCAAATGTGAGTGGAAAATGCCACAGACGAGATGCTGTGTTGCCAGATGGTCTCTGGAAAGTGTTAGACTTTGGGTAAAGAGCTCAGTCACAGGCTGGGGCCTGGACTCGGGCATCTCTCACTTTCTCCAGTTTGAGCTCTTTCTGAGTGGTGTGTGTGTGTGTGTGTGTGTGTGTGTGTGTGTGTGCGCGCCTGACTGCAGGTGTGCACCCATGCTGGAGAGAGCCCTGAGCACCTGGCCAGCTGGACCCCAGGAGGATGGAATCCTAGAGCTGGAAGGGCCGCCCATCAGCTGGTCCAGCCTCGCTCCCCTGCCCCACCCCCCATGCAGGACCCAGTCTACATCACTTCCAGCCTTGACCTAAATACATTTTGGGACAAGGGTCTCCCCCACCTCACGGAGGTGTTCTGTAGGTGTGCATTCCTTAGAGCAAAGCCATAATCTGATTCCTGTAGAAATGCCTGTCCTGGCTGGTGGTACGATGAGTAGCCCCCCCCAACACACACACCGCTCCACTCATATTCAGGTCGTGGCTGCCGTGGGACCCGCAGCAAGGGCTGTTCATCGGGCACTGGCCTCACAAACCATGTAAGTTCTCGGGTCCTCCGTGGTACGTGTGCTCTGTGGGTGTGTAGAAGACAAAGACCATTCAGTTCTGAATGCCTGGACCTGCCTGGCCAGACACGGTCCCCACCACACCCTCAAATCAAAACACTCTCACTTGCATAAATTCACACTCAGGTTTTACGAGCTTTAATCTGGAAAGAAAGTATGGAACTCTGATTGCTGGCCGTCTTGGGAACAACCACCCATAAATTCACAGAAACTCCTAACTTTACATTGCCCATCGACATTCTTTCTGGTCCCAGTTCCTTCATTCTGAATAATCCCAAAGCTCAATTCTGTCACCTGTTATATCAACAACCGCTCCCTTGAGCCTTCAGGATCATGGGCATGTTTTCTGGGGCCTTAGGAGTTAACACGTGATCAGGAATAGGACACAGTCATCTGTGTTTTTGGGTTTTCTCCTCTGACTGACACCAATTAATTAGTGGCCCTTTTTGAGTAGAATGTTAAGTCAGTTCTGGCTTGGTGAGCTGTGGCTTCATTAAGTGTATAAGAATATCAAAAGGACAGCAACTGGACTGGCCAAATTCCAAAGCCCCAAATCCAAAATGTTGCCTGATGCAAGAATGGAATGAGCTTTTAAGTTCAAGGATGGTTCTTCATCCATCTTTCTGCAACCAGAACCCAGCCAAGCGAGTTCTTCACCCATCTTTCTGCAACCAGAACCCAGGCAAGCGAATTGACTAAACACAAAGAGAAAACGTGCTGCTTTTGTGAAACTCATTGGACAAGATCTTGGGGCCGCTGCTCCTTCTTCAGTGCTCACTGGACTGGTAATGATTACTTCTTCATTGTTGTCAGTGGTCACCGTGGAAGTGATTGGCCCATTGTTTCTGGAATCCATTCTTTTTCCAATTTTGAATTTGGAAAAATATTTGCCTCCTCCACTCCTCTGGCTCCTCTCCCACAACTCAGTATTTTCTCATGAAAAAATACCTCCTCCGCCCTATCGACACACCTTCCCGGGATCTGAATCATGACTTTTGTGAAGTCTTGAAACTTTCTGGAATAACTGTCCAACCTCTGAAGGGTGCAGAACTTCTTTGCTAATACCTCTGTGCCATCCATCCCGAATGCTACCCTCTAGTCAAAGGTGATGGAAATAAAACCATGGTCAAGGGGCTCTGTCCTCCCTCTGTCCTCTGTTAATACCACAGAGTCTTCCAAGAGTGGACCCATCCTTTTCTTGCTCTAGTTGTTCTGCAGATATGAAGCTATTCCATCTGATGGTTGACAATAAAATGGAAAGTTTCTCAGAAAATGAAAAGTGAAAAGTACTTTCTAGGGAGTTGCCTTCCTCAGTTCAATTTTCTGGAAAATAAAAGCGAAGAAACACATAAGAAAACTTTGACTGGGATGGGATTTCCATAATTTGTACAAAATAGAACCTGGAACACAGAAATGATGAGTGTATAAATGACATCTTCAAAATCAGAATCTATAAAAGCATCTGTAGAAAATGAGATGTCACATGTGTGGATGTTCAATGTTTACCTTGTTCTCATGGATCGTGTTATTGAGAACCTATAAAGGTGACTAATTCAAATATTAAGTACAATCATCATCATTAATTGAAATACAGTTACTTGAAACTTTTCCTGCAATATTTTCAAAGTATAAAAACACTTAAGAGAAACAACATGTGTGTTCGTTTTGTGCAGAGATATGCCTCTCTCCAAGGGACCTGAGCTGAAATCATTGGCTATGCCAGCTATTTTTCCAAGATCCTAACTTGTTTGGAATACTTCTTGGGAACCGGTTCCTATTCTTCTGGCAAGCCACCTGTAAGCCGAGGCGGAAGCTGAGAAGGAGGAGTGAGGTGGGTGGAGTTGATTATGTTGTTAACATGACTTCATTATCCTGCAATGCAAGCCCTGAGCTCCTGAGTCCACACATTTTTGAACAGGGTGTGTGGTTGATTTATTAAAGCCATTCAGGTCAGGCAATCTGAGTATTTTATTTTTTATTATTTATTTAAAATTTCAGAAGAGATTCAAGGAAATTATGAACTTGAGATATTTATTAGTGACTTACACAGTAACATGTGAATCTAAAGTCAAAGATATCAGTTTGGTTAAGGGAGGTATCTGTGCCCACAAGCGAGTATTAATTTCACTTCTACTCTATCAGTGTAAATGACATAAGCCCAAGACCTTTATTTTATTTTGCTTTGATATTCAAAATTTGAATACAAGAAAAGGAACTTTTTTCTTTAATGTTGTGATGCTCCTCCACACCTATGATAGGTTTCCCATTGGGTCTGATGGAGGTGGTCATGTGGCAGCTAGCAGAGTGGACAGGTCCCACTGGACCTGACTGGTAACACAGTTCACCTCAAGGAGGAGATGGTCTAGATCAATGCTTCTCAATACGTGGTCCCCAGATCGCTAGTATCAGCATCACTGAGAGGCAAGAACCCATGCCATGACGACTGAAACCCAAACTCTAGGGTTAAGCTTCCACAGCCACATCTCTTCAGCAGCTTCTGGGTGATTCTGTCTGTGCTGAAGTTTGGGAATGACCTAGGTCATGTTCACTGAGTGGACTGAACCGTTATTTCTGGACGTAGCTTAGTTAAAGATCAACACAGAAAACGTGTGTAAAACACCGTCAGAACAATAGAAACTGTGAAGTCTGATTTCATACATACGCCAGGATAAAGACGAACTCGAACACTTTCCATCAATGTTCAAATCCAGACAATTTGTTACTCATCATAGTTCTGGATTGGGAAGAACTAAGCACGATTCTGGAGGTTTCACCACGTCATTCCATAATTTGTGGTCTTTTGAGTGACCTCCTTTCCAAGGTCTTTCTCAGCAATATCTGCATTACCTTTAAGGGTCTGCTAGTTTAATGGTGCTTCGGTTAACATGTAGCTATGGGTGGCACGGCCTTCCAAATATTTGGAGTAAATAGGGTGTCTGCATCCGGGCATTGCCCTCAGGGAGGGATGAGAGCTCCTCTAGCGTGAGGGACAGCGAGCTAGTAAATGAGTTCTCCGCACAGTATGCTCACTTTTCAGACATCCACATTCAGACTGTCGGTCAGACCACGAAGTCATTCCCTCTTAAAACATCACAAATAATGGAAGACATACTCTGTTTGCAAAATCAGCTATTTTACTAGGCACTCCGAGTTGTACATGGCCACTTTGTGTCCACACCCTTCTGCGGGCAGTAGACGCCCTCTGGGTCGGATAGCTCGTCTCTATAGCTTCAGGCCGTCATCCTCCTCCCACTCTTTGGGTTTAGCAGGGACAATATGGGGTATGACCTTAAAGATGACTCAAATGTATTCACACGATCCCTTTCAAATGCTTGCAGGTTCAAGAAATGGACTCCAGAGAGCAAATGGGCTTTAATGCTGGAGAAGACCCCAGCAACCTCACGGCCTATCCCTAAAGCTCTGCCCCAGACAGCCCAGGGGGTGACCGGTACCCAGGCCCTTGGATTCTTACACCGGTTCATCCTCCTGTTCCTTTTTGGTCTCTTTCATAAACTGATAGAGAGAAGGTAGAACAACGGAATATTAACCTCACTGCTGTGGTTCCATCAGCAACAACATCCACTCTCTCCTGAGTTCCACCAGCTCGGGGACCGTCGATGAAGCTGCCCACAGCATCCCGCGCTGCTCCTGCTCAGCACCGGGTGAGAATGTCAGGGTAAGTGTGTGTGTTCTAACGCGTCTTTTTCGCCAGACTGCAAGGTCCAGGAAGACGAGTATGTTTTCGTTGCTCTGCTCTATGGCTCACACCCTACAGCGGATCTATCATATTGTAGGTCCTCCACTCATTTCCCCGTGGAAGTAATAACTAATAATGAACGCACGTTTCGACACTGTAGCACACACCATGCTATGCTTTTTCCTATCAGTTTTCAAGCTTGAACCTTCCACTGGGCTGAATCAAAGTCATTTCTCGCCCCCACATCTCGTGCAGTGTTTGGCTCCTAGGGATCTCAAACGTGTTTTATTACTGAGTGAATAACTCTTGGGCTCTGGGAATGACTAAATATGGCCTTGATTCTCACTTTTATTGCTGACCAGGGACTTTTAAATGAAACATTCTATGTTCCAGTTTTCTCATCCATTATACAGGCATAATTATATGTGTCTTTGTCTCCCTGGGACATTGCAAAGCCTATGAGAAAAATGGTAATACAACACAATAAGCCTTGAAAACAAAGGTGTTATATAACCCTGTGAGAACAACAGTAAAGTTATTACTTGTGTTCTGCTCTTTTTCTTCCGAAAAGATGAAGTTTGACCCCTGAAGGCCCCGTATATTTTGGGATGGAAAACTCGAGAAGCATTGATTTGTACTACAGTGACACGAGAGACTTTATAGCAGACCTTCTCCTAGACAATGAAATAGCGGAACGGTGAGCAAGAAGCAGGGCCAGAGATCTCTCTCAGAACCCTGGCCCCGTGACAGAGACCCTGTCTTATGATCGAGTGTGCAAAATTCTGGAGGGTTTTGAGGACCTTGGAAATGATAGATAAAGGGACAGCAGGCTGTACTGCTGCTCTCTGTAATTCAGGCTGCTTTGTGGGGGGTCCAGGCATGAACATATTCTGGTTAGAGATGATGTTTTTACTCATTTTCATTTAAAAACAAGAATAGCAAATTACTTTTACTAAAGGAAATAGCAGTAGGCATCTCAGAAACAGCTTTTCTGCAAAAGCCCTGGAAACCTCGGTGGCTCTCTCATCCCTGCAGGCACATCCGTTATCCACAATCCCTATGGGGTCTCATTCAACACTGATTTGAACAGATCCGTGTTGTGTGTGTCTGCCTGCTCTGTTGCAGAACGCAGGGTTCAGTCTGAGCACTCACAAGCACAGACGGTCCAGCAGGATGGGTTGTGCATAGCCTGGCCTGGGCTTGGGAAGCGGCTCGTGATGCCTGACTCACTGAGGCAACCTATAACCGAGGAGAGTTTGACCAAAGGCGTGCTCCCTCGCCAGCCTGCTCTCCGCTCCCCGGCCCCACTAGCTCAAGTGACCAGCGGGGTTTCCATCAGCCAGCACCACCCTTCAGCTGGGGCCCGGTGAGAAAGCGGCATCACATGCTGCGACCCCCCTGGAGATCGAAGGCCCGTCCTCTACTGGGAAAAGAGGGGCCCCAGATCGAAAATCACAGCAGTTCTCACCAAAAAACTAGTTGCTTATAAGTATATTTCAGAAAAAATACGGGTGCAGCTAGCCTTTCAAATTGTTTTTTCCAGTCGAACGCTTTCAGGACCAGGGCAGAGCTCTCGAACACGACTCACCTGCGCCAAGCCACACGCGGGACTTGCCGAAAGCCCTGCAGCCAAACCGAAATGCTGGTTCTCTTTGTTCCTCTTTAGTTACAGACGTGGATGTTTTCAAGAATCATTTTTGTAAGCGGTGACAGTTTTGTTGTCGTTGTCATTGTTGTTCTGTGTTCGGGGACCCGTCCCCTACACGCCCTTGCGGTAACAGTTGCACTTGATTGATTGTGTGTTGAACTCCAGTGTTGAATGAGATGCCATGGGGTCATGCAGGCCATGTGGAAGAAACTAGAACCAAGACGGACAGAGGGTGTTGCACATCACACCGCTTATTAGGACGAGGGAAGGACTAGAAGCGGGTATGGCAAACCAGTGAGCCGCTCAGCTTATCGACCCATGCCATTTCTTCCCGAGTGCACAGTGGCACAATGTTTACAAGGTTCCTGGGAGCAAGGTGTGGGAGCAAACTGATGGAGTCCTAGCCAATGGACATGGGTAGGCATGAGGTGCTCAGTAACACGGGAAGGCCCAGCACACAAGACCTCTCCCCCCAAGAGGCCCTATGCTCTTTCTTCAGCCGTTGATTTAGAGGAGACTTGCGTGCCAAGTGGGAGACCATCTATCCAAGATGGGAGGAGCGTGTGTCCCGGGGTCACCGACTGGGGAAGAGCTAGCCGTCTGCCAGGGACACTGTTTTGGATTTTATGCGACAGAGTAATAAACAAGACATAAGTTTCACACTTTGGAGTCATTCACATCCTCTGTGCCAGGCCTTGGCTGCGTGCACCTCCAGCAGCCCATGCACAATGCACGCTAAGGCCATCTGCTTAAAAAACAGCTGCCCCCTCTAAATGCCAAAGATAACTTCTATCACCAACAAGGGGACATCAATAGGCTACCTGAAAAAAAAAAAAAAAAACAAGTCAGTGAGGACTGGCCATAGCTGTTGGTCATGCTCCAGAGGTCACTGTGGCAATTCTGTGGGGTTTGTGTTCCCTAGTTGTGACTCGGAGGCTGGTATTAAGATTTCTGGCTTCCATAGCTTCTGGTCTGCTAAAATAAAAAGGCTAGCTGGCGGTCACATACTGGTGCAGATTTGTACTTTCTCATCCAGCAGTCCATGTCTCCAGCAGCTGTGAAGAACAGATCTGGGATATTTGGAAGCAGGGAAGTGTCAGTACACCCTGCTTCCAGCAGCATCTGCATCAAACACGCACGGTGGCCGTCCTTGCCAGAGCTGAACGGGGCCCTCCGGAGTGTAGGAGTGTTGGGGCACAGGTGTGTTTGCGGATAACGGATGTGCCTGCAGGGATGAGAGAGCCACCGAGGTTTCCAGGGCTTTTGCAGAAAAGCTGTTTCTGAGATGCCTACTGCTATTTCCTTTAGTAAAAGTAATTTGCTATTCTTGTTTTTAAATGAAAATGAGTAAAAACATCATCTCTAACCAGAATATGTTCATGCCTGGACCCCCCCCCCAAAGCAGCCTGAATTACAGAGAGCAGCAGTACAGCCTGCTGTCCCTTTATCTATCATTTCCAAGGTCCTCAAAACCCTCCAGAATTTTGCACACTCGATCATAAGACAGGGTCTCTGTCACGGGGCTAGGGTTCTGAGAGAGATCTCTTGCCCTGCTTCTTGCTCATTGTTCATTGTCTAGGAGAAGATCTAGTATAAAGTCTCTCATACCGTAATACAAATCAATGCTTCTCGAGTTTTCCATCCCAAAATATATGAGGCCTCCAGGGGCCGAACTTTAGCCTCCTGTTTTCAGACTGAGAGGCTTCTGTCCCCTTCTTCACATGGAGCCCACAATGATGATGGCTGGTGGCCACCGTCCAAGAGCTCATGGTGGTCACTGATCCTTGACACTACTCGTATTTGGAGACAGGTGTTTCTTTGCTGGGGGTAATGGGTTGCCTGTGCACTACACGGTGTCTAGCACCCCCAGACCCCCGCCTGCTCCGTCCAGCAGCCCCCTCCCTGACCCTGACAGCAGCAAATATCTCCAGACAGGGCCAGGTGTGCCCCAGGAAACAATCTTGTCCCCAGTGAGAATCCGTGCTCTACCTGGTAAAAAGCAAGGAACCGGAAATGTGTAACTTCTTCTATTTGATTATTGACAACATGTTAGAACTGTAAAATCTTAAAGTCTGGTGGTAATTTAGAAATCAGCTAATGTCCTGCTGGCGTCCAGCCCGTCTCACATGGACCTGGCTCCACTGGCCTCTGGGATCGCAGGTCACGGGGCAGGGGTCCGGGTCTTCCAGGAGCTGTTTACCTGGACACGGCAGGGCTTCCCCTAGACAAACCCGGTTCCCAGGGCACGTTAGCGTCTGAGGAGAGAAATGGCGAAGGTCTTGTAAACACCAGAAACGGCATTCACTCGGGAAACTGCATATGTCAGCTTTTACCAAATGCTCGTAAACCACTTTCTTCATTGCAAATGCTCTGAGTTTGCTCGGTTCTTATTAAGGAAGCGTGAGAATGTAATCAACACATAATTTAAGAGCGAACCACCTATCTGGGCAGCATGTATGTTGAATTTTAAATAGATGCTTCATTATACCGCATTTGATGAGCTTAATATTTTATAAAGAGAATAGGATGTAATGTTGACTTCTAAGTTCACCCACTTAACAACATGCCCAAATCACACCTCCTCACATTCCTGCTCTTTGCCCTCTTGAGTGAAATGAGAGGTTTTATCTCATGTACCCCAGACCCCTCTTCCAACAAACTTCTGCATATACGCACCTGATGAACGCCAGGTGGTTACTTGAAATATTTGAACACAAACATGATTTTCTATGATATGTTATTTTCTTATTATCATTAATCCATCAGTATTTTAAGAGAAAACATAAATATTGAAATAGTTATATTTCCCTTGTTTGTGAATATACACACAGTCAGCAGGTAGCATCTGCCATGGACTGAATGTGCTCCCCTAAAATTCAGGTCCATTCCCAGTCCCAGGGTGATGGTGTAGGACATGGGGCCTGAGATTAGGTCATGAGGGTGGAGTTCTCATAAATTAGTGCCCCTTATGAAGAGATCCCAGAGAGCTCCTCCAGGAGGAGGAGGGCACAGCTAGAAGACAGCCATCTAGGAATCAGGAAGGGGCCTCTCACCCGCCACAGAATGATTTCTCTGGAACAGTGAGAAGTAAATTTCTGTGACTTCTAAGCTACCCTACTTAACGGTGTTTTGTTGTAGCTGACCAATGGGCTAAAATAGCACACAGGTGGGTTATTATCTGAACTCTTAAGTTCCTAATCTGCATAAACAATATACCAAAGAACTGTCCTTGACCCTTAGGAGGTATTCATATCCCATAGCAGAGCCCTGGGGTGGACTTTGGGAGATGTTTGGGACTGTAGCAATCATAGCTTAGCTTAAAAATCTTAGCACATGGCCCTTCACAACACAGGGTCTGCTTCATCTGAAATGTAAGGGTTGGAAGCCTTGAATCAGTAGAAACGTCTACCAGACAGATTTATCCCAGTAGCAACTGTCCCTGTAGGATACCTCTATAATCAACTATGTTTTTTGTTTTTTGTTGTTGTTGTTGTTGTTTTTAGTTCACTGAAAAGATTCAAAGCTTGTAAGTAAGCCAGAACATGCATTGAGGCTGGGGGCTCTCACGGAGACAGTGAGCCGGTGAGGAGTCAGACCGCGTTCACGCTGCCTGCCCTTCTGCCCCTTCCACTCCCCCTTCTGAGTCCCCGTGCTGGCTCCTTACTTGCCTCTCTGATCCGAGGAGCCCACTCCTGGAACCCCTCTTCTTTCTACCCACGATCACTCCACTGATAAGCTCATCACCTCTCATGGTTTCAACATCGTCTCCATATAGATTCAGTCCCCATTTTAATCCCCAACCTGGTACTTTCCCCCCCAAAACTGGATACGTATACATACTAGCCACTCAGCAGCACCACTACATGTATCCAAACATCTACAACTGGATGTGACCCGAAATTTAGGCCTTGTATAACCCCTAAATCTGTTCCTTCTTACTGTTCCCCATCTCTATAAATGAGAACGTCATTCATCCATTTCATCAGCCAAAAGATGTGGATTCCCCCCTGGCCTCTCCCTTGCTGTCATACCCCATGTGGCATGTGACAGCAATCCCTACTGACACCCAGACTCTGACGTCTTCCTCCTGGCTGTCACTCTCATCCAAAACACAGACGCCTCATTTTTTTACTTTAGTTGAGGGAAAACTATACATAGAGTGAAACACATTGATCTTAAGTGTGTGATCCACTGAGTTTTACGAATGTATATGCCCATGTCACCAGCACGCAATCAAGAGATCGAACATTTCCTATATTCCCCTGTGCCCCTCACCTCCCCCCTCCCACGACAACTACTGTTCTGATTTTCTATCAGATTTTCTATCCGATAATTTATCATACATCAGTGCTGCCCATTTCTTAATATCATTTAAATGGAATCATCCAGTATTTACTCTTGACTACTCACTATAGCTTTAAAGGGTGTATGAGTGTAGTTAATGGTACATTATTTTTTATTGCTGGGTAATATTCCATTGTACCAATATACCATACCTTTTATTTTATTTTATTTTATTTTATTTTATTTTATTTAATAGAGGTTCCATGCTCAGTGCAGAGCCTGATGCAGGGCTTGATCTCACAACCCTGAGATCATGACCTGAGCAGAAATCAAGAGTCAGACGCTTAACCAACTAAGCCACCCAGGCCCCCCCAATTTTCTTACTGTGTTAACATTTTCCAGATAAATAGAACTGATTGTGTGTGTGTGTGTGTGTGTGTGTGTGTGTGTGTAGAGACAGGAATTGGCTCACGTGTTTGTGCTCATTGGCAAGTCTAAATTCTACGGGGAAGGCTGGCAGGCTAGAGACCTATGGAAAAATTGATGTTCCAGCTCAAGTTTGAAGGCCATCTGCAAGCAGAATTCCTTCTTCCTTGGTGACCTGTCACGTTTTCTTAAAACCTTCAACTGCTTGGATGAGGACCACCCATATTATGGAGCACAGTTTGCTTTATTTAATGTCTACAGATTTAAGTGTTCATCTTGTCTAAAAGCAACATCTACATTGGTGATGGTCTAAGCCCAGGAGCATAGTGGCCTAACCAAGTTGACACATAAAAGTAACCAACATATTTATCTGTTTGCTAATGGATAGAATCTTTGTTTCCAGTTTTAGACCTCCATGAATAAACATTTTCTATAATTCTTACTGTGGAAATTTATTTTCATTTGTCTTGGGTAAGGATCTAGAAACAAAATTACCAGGTTATGGGGTACTTATGTATTTAACTTTTCAAGAATCCGCCAAACCATTTTGAAAAGATTTTCCCTAGAGACCATTTAGCTGGAATGACCATAGGAATGCTTACATGGTTGATCTAATCACAAAAATATATTTGCATTAGTATTTTAGCTGGATTGCAGCCACATATCAAGGTGCTATTCCAGAAAACTCTTAGTGGATCTCCTTTTTACAGCACTGGCACTTGTGGCATTCACTATCTATTGAATATTTTTCATTTTCTTTGTAATAAGCCAAGGAAACAATGGACCACTAGCTAGTTTTCCCAAGCAAGTCCCATCGAGATCCATATGCACACTTCTTGGAGATGTTCACTTTGTCACCACAAATGGAATATGTTAGACTTGCAAAGTCGTTGTGGGAGGTTTCTAGGCAAAGATGCATTTCCTTGGTGTTTAATATCAATGCTGAAAATAGAAAGATCCCTCATTGGACCTTTCTCATGAGGTTACAGAAGGGTGATTAGACGTAACCAGTGCCTATCTTTCTCCCTCAAGACAGGTACACGCAGGAAGGCTTGTCCTCACCTGTCTTAGATGAAGCAAGGTCGGGACTACAGCTCAGGCATATAAAAGAAAGAGCATACAAGGCTGCTTCCAGTGGAGATTCCAGAATGCCACTTGCTTTCATGTGACTGGAGCAGGAAGGGGCATGAAAACACTTCTCGTGATACTTTGCCATGTTTATTTTTTTCCCGACAATTTATCTAAAAGAATCAAAACCAGGTGTTCTTTACAAAAGAAGCATGTCAGCTCTGATGTAGAAATGCACAGCTACGGATCGATTCTTCTACATCCGTGTGTAATACAGGAGGTAGAAGACTGGTTATTGACTACGTTGTACTGTACCCTTGCAAGTACTCAAGTACAGTGACTTTTATCACGGGTCGCTTGGGTCGATTGCCCTACCTTCTAAAACATAGGAAACGATTCATCATTATTTCCTATAATGTATAAAGTAACATATGATTATGTGTCAGACATCGGGGTATAGTATGTGAGGAATCAATAAACTTACCCAAAAAAGCAAGCTGAAAATCCTATAATTGAAGTTTTCAAAAAAGAAATGAATCAGATTGTGGTTTTTCTCTTGGAAGAACATGTGGAGAGGTGCAGAATGGGGGTCTGAGGTGAGGCTCCCTAAGAGGTGTGAATGACCCTTGCATCCCCAAGCTTGGAAAGTCAGGAACACTTTTGATCCAGGGGCTGTGATTTGTGATTGAAATCTTCATCATTTAGAATGACCATTATTCCTTCACCCCAACATAAGTGTGTCTGCAAGACATAACACACAAAGAGTGGTATTCTTCACATTTAAGAGAGATATGGGAAATGTAGATTGAATTTTGTGTAAAAAAAATCAGAGAACACAGTTAGTACAGAGTCAAAGACCCAGATGTGCTTTCTTTATATTCAGGGAAAAGGTGAGTTTAGTTTGAAATTATCTATTCAAGTCTGAATAAATATATGTGATGAGATCTCCATTCCTTATCCCATTGGTAAAGTATATTAAATTATTTTCCTGGTGTTAGACCAGCATTTCATTCCTGGATTAAATCCTGTTTGTTCATGGTATATAATGTTTATGTTGCTACTATTTTCATGAGGATTTTAAAAATCTATATTTATACTGGTCTGGTCTGGAGTCTCCTTTCCCTGTCATGCCTTTACCTGGTTTTATTATCATGATAATCCTGGCTTCATAAAATGAGTTGAGATGTATTCCTTCCTCTTCTGTTTTTGGAAGTGTTTGTAAAGAACCGGTATTAATCCCTTTAACGTTGATAGAATTTACCAGTGAGGCTCCCTGGGCCTGCACTTTTCCTTGTATTGTAGTTACTAATTGAAAGTCTTTGTTACAGGTCTATTCAAATTGGCTATTTCCCCTTACGTCAGTTTTGTTGATTGGCATCGTTCGACAAACAGGTGCCCTCGATCTGAGTTAACTAATCTGTTGGCATGTAGGTGTTCAGAGTATCCCCTTATAGTCCTTGTCATTCATGTCTCCTCTTCAGTCTCCATTTTGCGGTTACACTCATAGTGATCTCTTGGTTCTTTTAACGGAGGGTTTATCAATTTTCTTGATCTATTCCAAGAACTAATTCTTTTCCCTCTCCATTGTTGTCCATGCTCTAGTTCATTAAGAACCTGTCTTCTTTTTCCAGTTTCTCAAGGTGGAAGGGAAATCAACTGACTTGAGAACTTTCCTCTTCTTCGTAGGGCTGTTTACACGTGCATTTCTAACAAGTGCTTTACTGTGTCCTAGGAATTCCGGAGGGCAGCTGTCTTCACTTTCCCTCACCTCCAAGTAGTTCTTATCTCTCCTTCTGATTTCCTCTTTGGATCATTGGTCATTTCGAGTCAGTAGTTTAATTTCAACATGTTTGTGGATATCTGAATTACCTTCCAGTTACTGATTTTGAATTATATTCCACTATGACCAGAGCAAATACTTTGTGTAATATCAAGCTTCTTAAATGGATGGAGGCCTGTTTTATGGCTTAGCCTTCAGTGCCTCTTGGAGGATGTTCCCCGTGTATGCTGTGTTTGGGTAGAATATGTGCAGATGTCAGTTGGTCTGACTGGCTGAAGGTCCCATTCGAGTCCCCCAAGCTCATGTTGGCCTTCTGACTAGTCGTAGCAGCCATTACTGAAAAGGGTTATTAACGTCTCCAGCCACGAATGTTAAACTACCTTTTTCTCCTTCCACTCTCTGCAATTCTGCCTCATGTACTTTTGCAATTTGGAGATTGTTTGTAGCTTTGTAATTGTTGTGTTGTTTTATTTTCCTAATGGGTTGACTCTCTTGTCTTCCAAATATCTTTCTTTGTCTCTAGTAATAATTTTGTCTTAAAGTATTGCATCTAACGTTAACACAGGCTATGTTTGTATGATATGTATGCTTCCATCTTTTTTCCTTTCTACCTATTTGTGTCTTTGGATCTAAAATAGGTCTCTGGGCGCCTGGGTGGCTCAGTGGGTTAGGCCGCTGCTTTCGGCTCAGGTCATGATCTCAGGGTCCTGGGATCGAGTCCCGCATCGGGCTCTCTGCTCAGCAGGGAGTCTGCTTCCTTCTCTCTCTCTCTGCCTGCCTCTCTGCCTACTTGTGATCTCTCTCTGTCAAATAAATAAATAAAATCTTTAAAAATAAAATAAAATAAAATAAAATAAAATAAAATAGGTCTCTGAAGAGAGCAGACATTTCTATCGTTGTTTAATCCAGTCTGCCAATCTCTGCCCTTTGGTGTTCCTTATCTGATAAGTTTGCTCATATTTTTTGTTTTGTTCAATTTCTGACTTTTTAGTATTGAGATAGATATATCTCAATACTAAAAAGTCAGAAATTTATATATATATATATATTTTTTCCAAGAGTTCGTATCAGATACACATATCCCAAAAATGTTCTCTCAAACTGAGGCTTGCATAAACTTCTAATGTATTCTTTTTTTTTCTTCTAATGTATACTTAATGCTGTCTTTTAGGAGTGGAATTTTTAATTTTAACAAAATTCAATTAATATGTAACTTTTTATTTATGCTTAGTGCTTTTCTCTCATCTCTTCAAGAAATTTTTGCCTGCCCTAAAATTGGAATTCTATCCTCCTATGTTTTGTATCCAGAGTATTTGCTTATAGTCCTAATTTAATTTTATATTTAGAGTTTTGTATTTATATTTTGAGATTTTAATGTTTCAGTGAATGATTCATTTCAAGTAAAAAATTTTATGTAGTGTGAGCTAAGGATCAAGGTTCATTTTTTTCCATATGGATATTCAGTTGTTCCAGCACTGGTTAAAAGAACTTCGTTAAAAAGTCTTTCCTGTCCCCATTGAAATAACTTGGTACCTTTTCAAAAATTATGCTATCATGTATGTATGGGTCTACTGGGGCGGGTTGGCTTTCTTCTTTCCTTGCAGCATTTTAGAGGTGCTGATTCACTGTTTTCTGAACTTTATCGCTTCTTATAAGAAGTTAAGTGCCATTTATATTATTGTTACCTTCTATGTATTGGGTCTCTTTCCTCCATCTGTTTGTGGGTTTATGTTACTATTTTAGTTTCAACAGCTTTACTCTGATATGCATACATGTAGTTATTTTCTTTTTCTTCTTGAATTTCTTTCTTTGGATTTATTTATGTATTTTAGAGGAAGAGAGACAGAAAGCTTGAGCAGGACGCAGGTGGGTAGGGGAAGATACAGACAGAATCACCAAGCAGATTTAGGGATGAGCACAGAGCCCTACTTGTGGCTTGATCCCAGAGCCCTGAAATCATGACCCAAGCCAAAGCCAAGAGTCAGCTACCAATGGACTGACCCACCCTGGCACCTTAGTTGGTTTTCTTTTTAAATGGATTCTGCATGAGATTTTCTGGCCTCTTAGATCTCCTAGTGGATTTTTTTTTCAAGTTTTATGGCATATTTTTCAAAAATATTTTTCTGCCTAGTTCTGCATCTACTTTTGTTTTGAGACTCATGCTAAACTTCTGTTAGTCCTCTTGCTATTGTTCCACAGGTCAGTGAGGCTCTGGTCAGTTCTTAATTCCTTTTCTTCCTCTGTTTCTCAGACACGATAACTCCCTTTGATCTCTTCTTAGGTTCACTGGTTCTTTCTCCTGCCATTCCTCATCCACTGCTAAGTCCACCCACTTAATTCACTCGTTTCAAATATAATCATTTTCAGTTCTGCCATTTCCATTTAACAGTTTATCATAAATTGCCTGTCATTGCAGAGGCTCCCCATTAGAACCTCCTTTATCAGAGTTCCTCGTTACAATCACCTTTCCCTTAAATTTCTTGAATATATTTCTAAGCTTGCTCCAATTTCTTCTCTGATAATTCTAGAATCTGGTTATCTTGAAAACTCTTTCTCTTGATTGTTTTTTCCCTCGTGGTAACTGGTCATATTTTCCTGCCTCTTTGCTTATCCAGTAAATGTGTACTGTATGTCAAATATCATGAGTGATACAAAGTATTACCTTATCCCCTTTTTAAGGATGAGAAATTTTGTTAGGAGAGACAGCTAGATTCCTGGTGGACCCCATCAGGCTAGTTTTCTTCCATTAAGAGGTTTCTTCCATTTTCCAATTTTGTCCTATTATGCCACCTTTCTTTCACACTGGGGGACCAGGTTTCAAAAAAGGGGTCTGGAGCTGGAGGTGGAGGGTTGGGGGACACAAATATTTAGTCCATAACAAGAATCATCACCCTTTAGATACTAAAAAAAGTTTGTGGAAAAAATTATCCTCTGTATTTTTTCCACTCAAATAAAACATATCACATCCACATGATTTTATTCAATGTCCAGTGAAATTGAGCTAGTATTTTACTGCATTTCACTGTGATATAATGACACTCTCAAAATCTCTAGGGCTTCACATGGTTTACACTGGTCTGCAGATTCAACTCAAACTGCTCTGCTTTTTATATTTTTGCCTATTTTCTAAGTTACTGAAACTTTCCACTTTAGATCCATTGAAATGAAATAGTCATGATTATGGAAATATTTCTAAAGTATTATAGGCTTCCCTGATCTAAATAGGATAAAAAAAAAAATGCTCTTTTTGATTCTGACTTCTGGGCAACTTGGCCCTCCTATACCTTCTTCTCTCTCTCTCTCTCTTTCTCTGCTCTGCTTTGAGCTTCAGAACTGATGACTCTAAACGGGTGTCCCTAGTTACGCTTTCATTAATACTCTCACAGCTAATAGTGAGTCTCACCCTTAAAAAGTCTCAGAAGGGCGCCTGGGTGGCTCAGTTGGTTGGACGACTGCCTTCGGCTCAGGTCATGATCCTGGAGTCCCGGGATCGAGTCCCACATCGGGCTCCCAGCTCCATGGGGAGTCTGCTTCTCCCTCTGACCTTCTCCTCGCTCATGCTCTCTCTCACTGTCTCTCTTTCAAGTAAATAAATAAAATCTTTAAAAAAAAAAAAAAGTCTCAGCGAAATAAGTCAAGCAGAGAAAGACAACTATCATATGATCTCCCTGATATGAGGAAGTGGTGATGCAACATGGGGGCTTAAGTGGGTAGGAGAAGAATAAATGAAACAAGATGGGATTGGGAGGGAGACAAACCATAAGTGACTCTTAATCTCACAAAACAAACTGAGGGTTGCCGGGGGGAGGGGGTTTGGGAGAAGGGGGTGGTATTATGGACATTGGGGAGGGTATGTGATTTGGTGAGTGCTGTGAAGTGTGTAAACCTGGTGATTCACAGACCTGTACCCCTGGGGATAAAAATATATGTTTATAAAAATAAAAAATTAAAAAAAAAAAAAAAAAAAAAAAAAAAGAAGATCCCTTCTTAGATTTAAGCAAGAGGCTTCACGATGGTGGTTGGGGACTGGCAAAATTGTGCCATTTTTATGATGTGAATTTTGGTTTCCCAGAATAAATCAGATATATAAGAAAAAGATCAAATTTAATAGAAAAATAGGCACTATCTTTTCATGGGAGGCTCTTCTTTTAGATTAATTTGTTCTTCTGGTCTCCCTTTCTGCCCACTCACTCCTTCCAAATAGAGATTGCACAAATGATCTGATTAAAACCTAGGAGAAGAAAGAGCTTATCCAGCTTGCCCTTTGGCTCTCTCTGGAAACCTGTCTGAAATAAGCCTCCATCTTCTGACCCTCTGTCACAGTCTCTAGGAGCGAAGGGAGGCTAAAATTTTCAATCAATAACTGGCAGGGTTTAACTCAGAGCTGCTGAGCTGGAAGCCCACTTTGCCAGAGATGGAAGCTGTCCCACCCCAACAGCCCTGTTACTAGAAAAGGCAACTCTTTCCCCCATCGTGTTGACTTCTCGCTCTACCACTTCGTCGTTGCCAAATGTGGAGGCAGGAAAGACATTTATTAACTCTTTCAAAGCTCCAGCAACAGTTCACAGGGCCAGCATGTCACGCGACCTTGTCACTGGCCGAGGTTTCTGTGTCCGAGGACAATACCTGCCTCTGTTACTGAGAATAGAATCTCCAAGGGAGAAGCAATGGACTCTTTTTCAGTTATGTGCCTTTAAAATATTCCTCAGTAACGTGAATTTAGAAAGAACCACCCAGATGAAAAGAAGGTACATAGTATTGCTTGTTTGGTGTTTGCATGGATCCAGATCTACGCTGCACCCCTGAGGAAGCACAGTGCCAATTCTTTTTACTACCGAAGCTTTGAGAAGAAAGGCAGCATGAGCTTCTGAATCTGCTCTCTGTGCCTAAAAATGTGGAACTGGTCATCACAGAATCAAAGCAGTCCAAAACCTTGTCAGCAGTTTTAACTTTTTTCCCAGATGTTTTTATTTACTTATTTATTTTGTCTTCGAGAGGGAACAGCTGGACAGGCACTGCCCCAACTCTCACAGCATCACCGTGAGCTGGTGAGTGCTCACTGGGGAGGAAGCAGCTGGCTTGGAAAGGCTGAGTGGTTGGCCTGTGGCTCCTGGAGAGGGCCAACCCGGGGCCTTGAATCTTACTTTAAATTTTTAGTTACCTGATCCCAAGACTTCATACTTGAAGGGAAAAACAAACAAACAAACAAAAACCACATAGTAAAATGCATAGTGAGTGACAGGGTATTCTGATTTAATTCTGTATAAGAAAACTTGTTGTTAGCTCTGCCCTGGTAAATCGGAGAATCTTCTGGTGGTGTCCAGCAGCTGTATCCAGAAAAAAGAGCCAGATGCTGACATTCCTGATGAGACCAGATATTCCTGTGCAAGTTTCAAAGATAAACATGATACTAACAGTTATTTCTTAGATTCTGAAAAAGAATATTTACATTCTTTGATTTGCTACAAAGAAAACCATCAAATGGTGATAGGCTTGAAAATGTCCCTCCCGCCCAAAGACAGCCACCACTGAATCCTGAGAACCTGTACCGTTAGCTTCGATGGCAGAAAGGGAGTCTGCAGAGGTGACTAAGTTAAGGATCTTTCGATGGGGAGATGACCCTGGATTACCTGGGTGAATCTGCGGTGCGATCCCATGCATCTTTGCAGAGAGGTGTTCCACGCACTCAGAAGGAAAGGAGACCCGCCACAGAAGCGGAGACGGGAGTGCTGTGGCCCCAGGCTGGGGGACACAGCAACCACTAGAAGCGGGGCAAGGTGGGACCAAATCCTCCCCCAAGCCACAGAGAGCATGGGGGCCCTGTCGACACAGACACCTTGATTTTGGCCAGTGAAACAGATTGCAGGCTTGTCCTGATCCTCCAGAATGGAGAGAGAAAACACCTTAGGTTCTTGTAAGCTACCAGGTTTATGGCCATTTCTTACAACAGCAAAGGGAAGCTAATACAAAACCACTGACCATCTCTTCTGTTGCTCCGGGTCAGATTGTCCCCCTGCACTCTGGACTTGCAGGGCCCACTGCTGTGCCCGTGCTGCTAGCCTGTCCGCGGCCCACAGCCCACACCCACCGTACAGGGGACCTTGGCTGAACCCATGGACTCCACTTGCCTAAAGCAGGTGCTAAAGACAAACCAAACTGAGTTTTGATTAAGTCTGAAATGCACTGAATCAGTTAAAGCAATGATAGTAAAAATACATGATTTTTAAAGAATTGCTTGTTTCAGAAAATCCAATATTTGCAGGTCATAATACATTTTTCACTTGTGTTTGTGGGCACATATACATCCATGTGCACATATGTGAGCTTGCAAATGACACTTAACAACACTGAAGTTACTGGAATTTCAATATTACTGGAAATTCTATTAATCACTTTGATTTCCTCCGTGCAACTGCCCTCATTCAAACTGCCCTGCGTCACAAAAACATAGCGAGCACTAGACATGGAGAGCTGTGTCTGTTCACGCGGTTCCTAGCTCTGCACATGCTCTCCGTAATCCTAGCTTCCAAAATATGTCTTACAGTAGGGAATCCCGGATGGGGCTTTTTTCAGATTTCATGCAAGAGACCACTCCTCTGGTCTTATTTATTCATTATACTTTGTGAGCCGAATAAAAAAGCATCAAAGAGTATAAAGTAAAACTGCTAGAAAAGTAAGAACAGCAGAGAAACCGAAATCTATCAGAAATCTCAGGTGATGATAAGGTAACCGTGTGCTTGGAGAAAACCAAGTCCATCCACTGAATCAAAGAATCAAAGAGAACCTTCAGAGAAGTGCATCCAGCAGCGCCAGTTTCTAAAAGGTCAGTATGTCTTTTGTATGTCGATTACAACCAATGAGGAGATGAAATTAAAAATCCTAAATCAGGGCACCTGGGTGGCTCAGTCAGTGAAGCGTCTTTTTCCGGCTCAGGTCATGACCCCAGGGTCCTGGGATCGAGCCCCACATGGGACCCCTGCTCAGTGGGGACCCTGCTTCTCCCTCTGCCTCTGCTGCTCCCCACTGCTTGTTCTCTCTCTCTCTCTCTCTCTCAAATAAATAATAAAATCTTTTAAAAATAAATAAAAACCATAAATCATAAAATCCACCAATATGTAACTTAACTGAATTAGTTTGCTGGTACCTCTATAAAACGTTGCTGGGGCACTAGGAAAATACTGAATTTGCTCCGAAACGTTTGCAGGGGTAACATTTTTAAGCTATAATCTGCTCTAATCCATGTAATTGTCGAATAGAAAACAGAAAAATGTTTGCTTTCTCAAATAGCCTCAGAACATTCACTGAAACAAAATGTCACTAATTCATGCAAATCACTGGCTGCCATGCTCGAAATTCCCCTTAACTGAGGACATGTTTCAACATAAGGGTTTCTAGCCTTCAAAATGGAAAGGAAGGCTTCTTCTTGTATGCTTTCCTTCCTGGACAATTCCGTGCTATATAAGGTATTGACATCTCTGTGCTAATCGCGAACCAAATCCCTGTCTGTCCCTCCGGCAGTCAGCACACGCCTGTCACTCAGACGCAGGAAGCTTCCAGAGGAGCTGCGCCTCCGCGCTGGGCTGCGTGTAATTTGGCCTCCTGGTTCCCATAAATGCCATGGCTATGTTTTATGGGATTTTGGAAAGGTTTAGGAAAGCATCTTGGATGGAGGTCAGCCTAGCGAATGAGAACAAAGTGGCTGAGTCCAAAAGAAATCCAGAAGCGGTCAGCACTGCGTTCACACCACATGGGGCTGGCACGTCGCGGAGACTGCTCTCTGCGAGCGGACTGGAATGAACTTCTTAACATTCCTCGGCTTCCAGAAAATGCCATCATGGAGTCTCCCAGAGGAGCCAGGACGCGGATGTCAGTATCTCTAGGCTGAAAGTAGTTTTTGTCAGACCCCAGGAAGTCTCCTTCGGTACATTTTTCTAGTTGTGACCCTTTCTCTTTCCCTGATGAAGAGGTGCCCTGAGCAAGCGGTTTGGGGTGAGCAGAAGTCCAAGGGGGCAGCTCCGTGCATATGGAGACCTGCTCTGTCAGCCAGGTTGGGATACGTCTGTCCTGCTCTAGTCCTTGCCATCTGCTCTCTGCTTCTCTCCTGGGGACACAAATCTCTGCTGCTGTAGGGACCTCCCTCTCTGGTGACCATGTAGCCACAGACACCACCGACCCTAGACCCTGGGTCTTTCCTGTCCTATGACTGTATTTTCAAACTACACATTCACTGCTTTGTAACACACACTTCAGATGTCCCTTTTAGTCTAAACGGAGGTAGTTGAGGGTTTAATATCTCAATCCCACTGCCTTAACCTCAAATTTGTCTATGCCATTAAGGGGGGAAAATAACTAAGTTCTGTCATGTAAATGACATTCAAATCTAATGGAAATCAATTTCAATACTACCTTTAAATCCAAGGGAAGCAACGCAATTAGCCTGAAATCATGGGTAATTCCAGAACTTTCTCTAATTGTCACATACAAAATTTCCAGTGTCTTTATTTCTGTTTTATCTTTTTGTCTTTCACTAGCAGACCAACACCACCAGATAGCAGCTTAACATATTTTTTTCAGGGTAATTTTAAATATAATTGATTATCCCTGAACATGCATCAGCTGAGAAGTGGAAAAAGCCTAGAATTGTTCTAAGACATTATAAAAGGCCTTTGGTAACCAAAACAGTTTTGAGCATTTCTGGCACATGAACAAAAACATAGGCATACAAGAACTCGGGTCGAATGTACTTTTGACTTGAAGACCATCTGCCCTGTGACAAGGGGCTTCTGGGAGAGTCAGGTTCCAGGCGTCCTGTTTCTCTCGACCCCCCAGCGTGGGCTCTGCGCTTGGCGGGGCGGTGTCTCCTCGGGATTCCTCTTGCTCCCTGCCCCTCCCCCTCCCTGCAGTCTCTCTCTCTCTTCCTCTCTCTGAAATAAATGACTACCTCTCTTTTTTTAATCGTGTTACCTTAGTCACCACACAGTGCATCATTAGTTTTTGATGTAGCGGTCCAAGATTCACCGTTTGCATACAATACCCAGTGCTCCCTGCAGTCCGTGCCTTCCTTAATACCCATTGCCGGGCTCACCCATCCCCCAGCCCCTCCTCCAAAACCCTCGGTTTGTTTCCAGGAGTCCGTAGTCTCTCACGGCGCATCGCCCCACCCCCACCCGGTTCCTCCCCTTCACTTCCCTTCCTTCTCCGAATGCCCTTCCTTTATTCCTTATGCTCCACAAATAAGGAAACCACATGCTAATTGACTTTGTCTGTTTGACTTCTTTCCCTCAGCATCATCTCCTCCAAACAGCTAATCTACACAAAAGCTAGGATGATAGAGTGACTCAGGTAGGGGGCTTTGGGTCCAGGTGGCTTGGCCTGTGTGAGGTGACTGGGGACCAGTGCAGAATGGGTTCCTGCCCCTGTGGATCAGAACATTCACAGCAGAAGAAAGGGTGGGAAGTGGCGCGAGGGAAGACCTGGAGGACGACAGAAGGTCGCACAGGCGGTGCGGGAGGCTGCGCTGCACTGGGCTCGTGACCCGCAAACTGAAAGCTGGTGGCACAGGAGGAGACAGCCACGTGCAGGGGAAGGAGGTGCGTTCCGGCAGAGTCGACTCCAAGTGCGCAGGTCTCAGAAGGGAGGGAGGATCTTGGTGTGTCAAGAGCCTGAGAGAAGCCGGCGGGGTTGGTGACTGGGGAGTGGGCGGAGCTGGCCTGGGATGGGGTGACGGGCTGGGTCCGAGATCACCCCGCAGTCGCAGGGCCGGGGGGACACACCCAGGCTGATCCTAAAGCCAGTGGGAAGAGAAGGAAGTGGTTTAGTCTGGGCTGGTGGGATCTCATTTGCATCAGCGTCACTTTTCCGCTGCCTGGAGCCTGGTCTGGAGGCAGGGAAGATGGGTCCGCGCAACGGTCACGGCACGGACGCTGTTTGCAGGGCGCTGTGACGGTGGCCCGGGCCACGCGGCCGGCCGGGAGAGGAAAGGAGCGCGTCGTGTGTGTGTGGTTACTCAGACGTGGAATCGTCGTGCATGTGTGGGACCCTCCGGACACAGCACGGGGCTCAGAGTTGTCTGGGTGGTGGCAGGGCCTTTTGAAGAGATGAACGATTTCTGAGGTGAGATGGGCAACATGTGCACCGGAATCTTCAGTAAGGATCTCGCAGAAGCAAGTCCTCGTCTGATGGGGTTTGGATAAGGCGACATCAAGATCCGCCCGCACATCAGCCCTGCCAGGTGGTCACACAGCTGTATGGAAGCCACCAGCAATAGCGCTCGGCACTGTGACTTCCCCGACTGCGGCAGCCCCAGGCCCTCGCACCCTGTGGCATCCTGTCACAGAGCTTGGACCCCACGGACCCAGGGCTGCTTCCCTCACGAGTCCTCCAGCGGATCCCGGGGTGGCTTCCCTCGAGAGCCCTCCAAATGTGTGAGCCCACAGCTCTCCCTTGTTCTGTTTCTCTGAACCGCTGAGCACTGTCACCGCCTCCATCTGCCGTCTACCAGGCTTTCCTCTGGCCACTCACTCTGACCCTGGTTTTCAGACTCTGCTTTGTTTAGTACCATCCGCAGGAGGCATCCCGAACTAACGTGGAGCCTGCAGCGAGGCCAGGAGGCCCCGGTAGAAAGGCCTGCACCCTCAGTCTGGATGCTCTGCTCTGCACCTGCGGCCGGGCCCCCGCACTCTGGCACCCACGACACACCGGGGGTTCACTGGGTTCTTGGTCAGCTAAGCTTCCTTTCTCCACACTTGCCTCTGTAAGCCCAGGCTCCTCAGTTCTGTTCTGGAGCACTTGGATTTGTACCCCAAAACATCTCCCCCACATGGGGTGCTGTCTGACAGCAGACACGGGACTGTGCTCCCTCCCTGTTTGGCTGATGTCAAGATCAGGGTAGAAACTCAGCGATTAGAACAGGACCCATGATCCAGCCACACTCAGGGTGGACCAGCCTACTGAGCCAGCAGACCGAGACCCAGTGTTCATGTGCACAAGCCTTGGGAAAGGGGCCCAGGAGCACGTACGTGGGGTATGTCAGGCAGGAGACGTGAGCCCCTCCAAGCCGTGTCCTGAGGGAAGCAGGACCCCACTTGTCAGTCCCCTTATCTTAGACCAGATGTGGAGAGCCTCAAAAGTCAGGGCTTTATTCTGCAAGAACTAAGAACTGGAGATCATCGTAACACATGATTAAAGAAGAACTTGGGAATTCTTTTCTAGAAACCCCAGGGAGAAGCAGATTTGGGTAAGCGTTGAGTTCTGTCACAAGGTCGAAGGGAATCCTAGCTGTGACAGGCTGGAAGGAGAAGGAGAGCCCGGTCATCCGGGACCACAGAGGCCCCGGGCTCCCCTACGGAAAGAATCAGGTTCAAGGAGTGGGAGGAGGCGGGTTACACAAGTATCAGCCTCTCTCAACCTGATTCTAGGAAGTGACCAGACTCAATAGGGCGGCTAGACACGAACCCAGACCCAGGAAACCACTGCTGGCATCTTAGCTGGGAAATGGGTCCTTCAGGACCACAGGGAGGTCCATGGGGGTCAGCACCACTGACCACACCCCACGGTACCCCCGGCTCACACTGTGTCCCTACAAGTCTGTCCCCTGCTGAGCAACATGGTTGTGTGCTGGACTATGGACTGCGTTTAGTTCTTCTCTAATAACCCTGTTGTACAAAGCCCCAAGAGAAAAGCACCTATGTAGGAAGAATTGCAAGGCACACTCAGTACAAATATGTCAGACTCTTCTAGAAACCACCTCCCGTCTTGTGCAGCAAGGGAAGCAGCAACATGGTGGGGACTTGGGTCCATGGTGTGGACATCACTCATGTTGACACTTCATGGAGGACGCTGAGGCTCAGGGTCTCACCAGGCTTATTGTGCAGGTTTGTGATCTTCTGGCCTTAGAAAGCCAATGCCAGGATGTTAAAGGAGATTTAGAAAATAAAGACTTTAGCGTCCATAGGTCTGCCAACTTCAGATGAAGGAGCTATTATTTTAAAGATTTTATATATTTACTTATATGTTTATTTGAGAGAGAGCACACGTGGGCTCATGCAGAAGCCCTGCAGAGCTCTGAGCCTGATGTGGGGCTTGATCTCACAACCCTGAGATCATGACACAAGCCTAAATCAAGAGTCTGATGCTTAACAGACTGAGCCACCCAGACGTCCCCAGACAGAGGAGCTGTTCTCCGAGAGTCTTATCTTATTTACAGAATTAAATAAAGGCATAATTCTAGCTAAGAGCTCAACTTACACATGAAAACACCAGACTCGTGGAGCAGCAAGAGCCTTGAATGGCGAAGTGATGGCCAACCTGGATCGGGGGCCGAGAACGAGGCCACCAGAAGAGAAAGTATCCGAGGGAAGAGCCGAGGCCGGCCCACCCAAGGTGCCAGTCACCTCCCTGTGCGGTGGACCGCAGGCCCTGGAGATGAGGGGGGACGGGGGGCCACGGCCGGGGACTCATTACTCCACTCACACTTGTTCCGAAACCAAAGGGCTTCCTCCGGCCCCTCCTCCAGGGGTACACTGGGCACAGTAGAACCAAAGGGTCATGGAGATGCATTGTTAGAACTCTATCACTTAAAGATCTTCTCAATTTTGGGTACAGCTCCTTGGGTTTGCTGTAGGAGGAGAAGAGAAGAGAGCATCACTGCTGCCCAGTGCATGAGCGAGGGCTCTGGACAGGGGGCAGGCAGTGCCCCCACTGCAGCTTGAGGCTCAGAGACGGCGACACGGGGGCTCCAGGAGGTGCCTGCTGGGCCTGTCAGCCGCAGGTGTGCATGGCTTCACTCTCCCCTGCACAAGAACCCCTGTGGCAGAAAATAGGCAGGAGGCAAACAGCCAATGCCTCGGACTGCTGCGTTCGCTAATGTGGGGTATAAATGAGCTTTCGGCTGTGATGTTCTTTAGTTCTCATGTGTCCCGCGTTTATTGTAGTGAACAAAGATAAAATCTGAAATTTTATATGCCTCCTTTACACAAGTAATTCATCTATCAATTCGATGTTTTTGTTTTTCATTAAGTCACAAAGAAATGAAAAGTTACATGTCTGAAAGCTACCCCCCACCACCGCCTTTTGCTCCGATCACGCCATCTCTTGTACTTGGGACTAGGGGTGTAGCCCATTATAGGAGAACCACGCGGTTCATCTAATATTGTTTTTTCCAATTCGATAGGTGGTAATGGATTCCCATCTGCATTCTGACGGATACCCCACACAGATGGCACTGAGATAGACTAGACAGCATCACGTAAGGACACAGGGCGTGAAACGGTCATTGATTCAGCAGCGCCTACACTGTATTTCAGAGAACACCATGTCCTTACAGGTACCACCTTTGAGTTCATGCTTCTGATACACCTTCAGATACTAGCCCATCCCTCCATCTGGTAGAAGCTTCCAGTGGTGTAGTATGTGATGGAAACAGGGCCATGATCATGTGCCCATGTCACCACTCCTTTTCCAAGGACAGGACCCCTGAAATACTGCCCACACAGTTAATTATTACTATATTAGTGGAGATCTCAAATATAAGCTGACATTTTCTCAAAATATATCACATGTTCTATTTGGTCTTCATAGCCCTAATTGTCTAAATAAATATTCCATTAAATCAATAAATGAAATTATTCCTTCATTGAACCATCTTTTCTAAAATTTAGTCTTATTCTCATTTAGAAATCGAGAATGGAGCCTGTTGGGATTCTGGGAGAGAATGTGCCCAGAGAGTTGGTCTCCGAAGGTCAAATTCATGAGATGTCCTAGGAGAAACCCACCGTTCAGGCACCACTTAGAGTGTCTCCTTGGGAAATCCAGATCTAGTTATACAATCAGCCACTGTATATTCAGCTACATGATTTTAACTTGTGTGGCACTCAGACCTTCTGTTGAGTGCTGGTGGTTTTCTCTGATGGCTGCTTCCCGGGATGAAGCTATGAGGTCTATTACTAGACTTTCAGTTAAAATGTGCTGCAAAAATGTTCTAGAGAGCCTCAGTTGTTACATGGCTCACATCCTCCAGAATGGATTATAAACTCTTAAAGCTTTGTGTTTTCCTGCGGTCTCAACCTCCCCACTAACAGACTGGGAGTGCCCCTCCCAGCTGACCAGGTGCACCCGTGTGAGGCTGGCCTCTGTCACAAGCTCCCTTTCTTGTCCTTCCCATCAGTGAGCTGGTGACATCACCCACACTGTTGCTTGCCTGCCCCAGCCTGACCCCCAGAGAGGCACGTGCCCGTGGGTCCTTGCTCGTGGTGCCCCGCCTGTCCCACCTCCACGTGGACCCCCCAAGGGGCTGCCATGCCCCCTGTCTTGGACCTGTGGGGGCAAGAAATTTTCTTGAGAACCACACACATGTCTGTGCTGTTATTCCGTGTCTGCTCCTATCTGATCATCAAAAGATTCCATTTACAGTAACGTAATTATTCCTTATAATACAATGATCCCTTATAACATAATGCCAAACTTCCAGAGGAGAGAGTTCTTTTGGAATTTAGGACTCAGAACTCTTCGTGTCACTGAGAACTTGACACTTTTTCTCCTTTCTCATAATCGGGATGCTGTACGTATTTCTAATTTCCCTCCTACCTAGGATGTCATCGGGCTCCGAAGACTTGCCTAAAATCAATTCACAGAAGTCAAGCTGCACGTTGTAGGTATACATATGCCTTCTTTCCTGTCTCTTATTTTATAATCGTAGACACCTTTTACCATTGTGAAAGATACTTATTTTGTTATAAGAAGTCTCAAATATCCAGTGGAAAGAGATGTGATATAAATAACTATATGTAAATTAACCAACTCAGTTAAGTATCTCTCTTTTCTCTGACATTAGTTGTTTCAGATATTTAAAATTGTTTGGCATCCTTGAGAACTCTGCTGGGAGGGTTGGTTCATCTCATCTAGGGAAATAGTTCCTCTGTGTAAATTCTTAAGAGATTTTTCAAACGGCTCAAAGTTTTGGGCTATCTTTAGACCTTCCCAGGATGCTGGCAGGCTGACTCCCAAGCACTAAGGGTTCATTAGGACGCCTGGAATAAAGAGCTTTCTTTCATCGCGTATCAGTGCCCAGATATTTTTATTACAACAGATACCAAACACATTTTATAAGTGGGATGCTGATGTTTTTATCATAACTCCAACATGATTGTATCTACCACCCACCATATTTCTCTGTCGAGACTTCACCCAGAGACGAATGTTTCCAAGCTACTCTTGTTCCTCTCACTTTATTTCTCTTGTCGAGAATCTCTTTTGTCCTGAATCTTAGAGAGCTACCATGACTCCTGACAGCTGTCCCTATTCTTTTTTATTCAATGTTTTTCTAGAATAGGATTTTAATTGTTATTTTTTAATTCTTCAAGCTTTTTCATGTATGCTTGATTATACCTGAAGATAATCATATTGTACAACAGACCATTTTTCCATGCTTTCCTTTAATTAGCTACTCTCATAAATTTATAATTCTCGTTTTTAGCTGACTCCTTCAGATTGCCTGGCTATCTAATCGGCAAATCTGAAAATAATTATAGCTCTAGTTTCCTCATCCCAATGTTACTAGAAATATACAACACATTTCATATTCACTAAAAATAAGGAAACTTGGCTTATAGAGTCATGTTATAATCACACAGTCACCAGTAACCTAATTAGGTAACAAGGTATTACACTTACAGATCATTAAAAATAAGAGTATATCAGAAACTATATTTAAAGAAACCACTTATTTGACAATTCTTTTTTTTTTAAATACTTTTTTTTTAAGATTATTTATTTATTTATTTGACAGAGAGAGAGAGAGATCACAAGTAGGCAGAGAGGCAGGCAGAGAGAGAGAGAGGAGGAAGCAGGCTCCCTGCTGAGCAGAGAGCCCGATGCGGGACTCGATCCCAGGACCCTGAGATCATGACCTGAGCCGAAGGCAGCGGCTTAACCACTGAGCCACCCAGGCACCCGACAATTCTTTTTTTAAATTTAATTTTATTTTTTTCCGGTGTTCCAAGATTCATTGCCTTTGCAGCACACCAATTCTTAACTATTCTTTGATTGGGTCATACACTTCCAAAAAGTGTCAGAGGTGGCAGAAAATCCTCATAGAGGTAAGGTAGTGAAATTGGGGCTTCCTGGAGGGAGACACTTGATTGAAACCTTGAAACACTTAAATAGGCGAAGGCAGAGAAATGAAAACAGTTTCCAAATTGTGACAACCTAGTTCCTCTTTGCTTATGGGGGCCAAGCAGGCCTTCCTCAGCAGCACCACTGGAGGGGTGGTGGGCACGGCAGTGGGGCTGGTGCTAAGGATGGGAGTGGGGGGTACTAAGACTCAGTGTAGAGAGTCATTGCCGTGCTGCTCTGTAGCCTCCATGACCGACGGGGATTTCCAGCTGCATCCGTGTGACCCTGATCAAACGTCAATAATTTCATGGGAATAAGAGAAAAACATATCCTCAAGATATAAAGTTAGTCCTGGTGAATCATGAACAAGAATATCCAATGAGTATATAGAAAGAAAGGACACTGATTCTTTTTTTATTTTTACGTTCAGTTAGCCACTGTATGGTACATTAGTTTGTGATGTAGTGGTCCATGATTCATTAGCTGCATAGAACACCCAGTGCTCCCTGCAATCCGTGCCCTTCTTAACACCCACCACCCCGTTACCCCCCCTCCATCCCTCTCCCCTCTGAAACCCTCAGTTGTTTGTTTGTTTCGTTTTGTTTCTCCCCCCCAAGTCCAGAGTCTCTTACGTTTCGTCTCCCCGTCTCATTTTCCCCCTTCAGTTTTCTCTCCCTTCCCGTATGGTCCTCCGTGCTACTCCTTATGTTCCACATGTGAGTGGCACCATGTGATAATCGTCTTTCTCTGCTGGATCACTTCACTCGGCCTCCTCCCTTCCCGTTCCGACCATGTCGATGCAAAAGGTGGGGGTTCATCCTTTCTGATGGCTGAGGAATATTCCATTGTATGTCTGGTCCACATCTGCTATATCCATTCACCTGCTGAAGGGTGTCTCAGCTCTTCCCACAGTTTGGCGACTGTGGACGTTGCTGACGTGAACGCTGGGGTGCAAGTGCCCCTTCTTTTCACTACAGCTGTATCTTTGAGGTAAATACCCAGTAGTGCAATTGCTAGGTTGTAGGGTAGCTCTATTTTTAACTGTTTGAGGATCCTTCATACTGTTTTCCAGAGTGACTGCACCAGCTTGCATTCCCACCAACAGTGTAGGAGGGTTGCCCTTTTTCACATCTTACCAGAATTTGTTGTTTCCTGTTTTGTTAATTTTGGCCATTCTGACTGGTGTGAGGTGGTATCTCAATGTGGTTTTTATTTGTATTTCCCTGATGCCGAATGATGCTGAGCATTTTTTCATGTCTATTAACCATTTGTTTATCTTCTTTGGAGATGTGTCTGTTCATGTCTTCTTCTAATTTTTTGACTAAGTTTTATTTTGGGGGGGGGTGTTGAGTTTGAGAAGTTCTTTATAGATCTTGGATATCAGCCCTTTGTCTATACTGTCATTCTTTACGACAGCCTCATCTGGGCATCATGAAGTGCTTTGGCTTCTACATTTGAGAGTATTTGGTTCCCCACTTGCCCTGCTGCCGAACCACCACATGGCCCTAGAACATGGCCACTTTGTCTTTGCTGAATCTTCCACTCAGTCCTTATCTCTGCTTCCAGAACTATCTTCCAAAAATGCAACTCAGCTTATATCTGACTCCCGTTCAAGAATGTTCTTCTGTCTCTCCTTTAGGATCAAGTCCTAATTCTTTATCACTTTGTTTAAAGAGATGAAAAATTTGTCACAATAAGGATTTTTAGGCTTGCCCCCCCCCCAATGCAACCCATGTCCTCGCTGGATGGAGAAGTACATTTAGCAGACAGGAGATGAGCCTAAATTCCATTGTAGGGAGTGACGCATCCTAACTCAATAGTATAGCTGAAATTTATTTTTTTGCCTAGAAACGAAAATTTGGGATTAATCACAAGTGAGAAACCAAAAAAAAAAAAAAAAATAGCTTCCTTATAAAATGACAGATGTGGAGAGGGAAAATAACAATCCTGGAGCTTTTCTTTAGCCAGGCTTTGGAAAGAGCATTCCTATTTGTGTCCCCATGGTCATCATAAATTGTATTAACAATTTTAATATTCCTTCCTTAAGTGAATTTGTGTCCTTGTGGAAATAATGAAAGAAAAAACATAGGCCAAATTCAAATATAAACCTTTATCTGTGTTCATTAAACTCTGTTCAGAAATTAATAAAACTGAATCCTGATGTTATAAATCTAATAAAATGGGAAACTTTCTGGAATTTAGAACAGTAACACCCATCTGTCCTCTACCTTCAGCCCTACATCTATCTGACATGTTTTTCCTTGCTTTCTCATTTCTCCAACTTTGACTCCAAGTATTTCTTCCAAGACCCAAGAATTTACCCATTTTCTGAGGGGTCATCTTGTTAGTCTTCAGCCTCATTCAGTGGGGCCCCTAGGAATCTGTTCTCTATTCCTGCTGCTGCTGTAACTGAAGTACAGCTCAAGCGGCCCATGAACACCTTGACTCAACTCAACAGGCAGCACACATTGTCCACACCATCTAACACACATGTGTGACTCTTCCCTTTGCATTCATGCCAGAATGTAATGGGGACCAAGGGGTTTTTTCACTCGTCTGTGTATACTTTGAGACATCAAGACATATCTGTGCCTCCCAAAGCAAGCACTGGATGAATTGTCTTTAACTGAGTTGTAATAATTTTGAAGAAGACTTAGGTTAATGCAAAAGTATTTTTCTGTTCCACTATCTTAAATTCTGTTTTGAATTCTGTGCGTAGGTTAGACTGTTTTGAGACTCAAACGCATTACTGTGATCCATAAGCAAAGAACTTAAAGATAGACTTGAAAATGATACAGTTTAAGTATATAGGGGCTAATATTATAGCTGAATAAGTAAACTCAACTTAACATGCTAGTGAGTAGCTTATGAGAAATCCTAGTGAAGAAAAACTGCCCAATACAAAGCATTGACGATTCTTGACTTCTTTCTGGGCTCAGGATGTGTCTGCATGACACTGGAAGATGTGATGTCCCATGGACACAATTGGCAAGTCTAGGGGACATCCCAGTGACCCTCAATGACGTTGCTGATGAGCAATGTCCTGACTCTAAGAGGTCGGACACCTGCTGGGACTGTGGTTCCTCCTGTGCTCGGGATCCTTAGCTGAGGGTCAGCCCCGCAGTGGCCCCCGCCAATAGGGTTCTCAGCCCCAAAGTAGCATGTGTGGGTATAAAGTCTGTCGTATTTTCAATAAGGGAGCGAGGGTGGAACCAGTGATGAAGAGTAATGAATTTTATGCTCAGATACAGAAAAAAGATTCTTTTACTGCCTTTTGACTTCTTTGTGTCAAAAATAACAGCTCATTTGATGGTGAAGACTATTGCCATGAAATGGATGTCCTAAGTATAGCTGTATTCTTCTCAATGTACATCTGAAAAGTCTGAAGGAAAGTGGGACGTTCAGAAGACTGAGGACGAGAGCAGAGGAGAGGTGAGCTGACCACCCCGGGGGGCCGGCCTCGGTTGCTGTGCTGGGCCAGGTCACGCCGTGTTCACCACACGTATACTCGGGGGTGGCTTGTCAGAAAGATCTGCTCCAAGGCACCAGGCCCTGGCTGGGCCCTGCAAATGAGGGCTACAGCTCGGAGGCAGAGAAAGTGATGGGCATCCTTACAATATCCCCGTCCACCTCTGCATTCCCTTCAATTTTCACTGGTAGCCATTATGGTCTACTTACCCAAATACAAACGTGCAAACTGGAAATAAGATTCCATGGGACTCTAGAACATCATGTTAGGTACTCCCAGTGAAGCCCCCAGTGGCTGTGGCTAGTCTTGATGAAGGCACAGTCTTATCCAATCGCCTTCAGTTAGTCCCATGATAAACGACAGGAGGCTTCCTGCATGCCCCCATCCTTCCCTACTCCCCTCTGACCTGACCCATGTGGGTTTCCCTGATTTGAAAGACTCAGATCCATCTTGTTCTTAGTCCCTTTGCAAGTGTGAGGACGTGAGCATCATTAATCTCCTCTTGAGCTCAGCAATGTCATGTATTTGTGCAGAATAGCTCCTTGTTTAACACCCACACAAGAAAATTCATACGGCTGAAAACTATAGCCTGGCCCGATATAGAAAATCAAACTGTAGACATAGGGGATTCAAAGTACCTATGGCTTGCTTGATTATAAGAATACCCACAACAGGGGAACGTAGCTGGGTCAGTCGTTAAGCGTCTGACTCTTGGTTTCAGCTGGCTCATGATCTCAGGGTCCTGAGACCGAGCTGCGCTCAGTGGGAAATCTGTTTGCAATTTTCCTTCTCCCTCTGCCTCCTCCCAAGCTCACACTTTCTCTCCTTCACCAATCTCCCTCTCAAATAAATAAAGAACTCCTATTAAAAAAAATGCACCCCACAAAAATGAAATAGCACCTGCCTTAAACCAAGTGCCAAATAAATGAATGTTTCACATGATTTAATTCCACTTCCAAAGTTTTGAGTATCTCTTTGAGAAATGAACAACTCTCTCCTTTGGGCACTGAAGGGTCATTAAAGCTTTTGATGTGAGGACATACGGCACATTCGGATCTTAGACTTGACAGCGTCAGAATATGTCTCTGTGATTGGAGAGACCGGAAAGCACAGGCTCAAGGCTTGAAAAGGTGGAGCTTCCATCTGCCCAGGAGATCACTGATCTGGGCTTTGGGGGTCAGAATAGAAAGGAATCCTAACACATGAAATGGCCTGGAGGATAGATCACCCCATCCTCAGTTACTCACCTGTCACCCTGTCTAACATTGTTCAGCCTGAAGCCTTAGGGACAATTTCAGTTTCCTGACCAACAGCAACTTTATCATATAGCCATATGTTGTGGGGAGAAGAACGTCCCCAAAGATGAACACACCCTAACTCCCAGAACCCATGGATATGTTACCTTGCATACAAAAGGGACTTTGCAGATGTGGTTAAAAATTCTAGCAGACATGGAGGACTGAATTATTTCTACAAATACTAAAAAAAAAAAAAAAAAAATGTCGAATCCAAAAAAAATAAGGATGCTGAGAAAGGGAGATTATCTTGGATTATCCCAGTGAGCCTAATCTGATTACTTGGACTGTGCAAAGCAAAACGCTTTTCTCAGGGAAAGCTGGAGAAACAGGTGTGACAAGGGAGGCAGAGTCAGCGAAACGCGGCTTGGCTGACTTTGAACACGGGGAAAGGGGCCACGTGCCAAGGATTGTGAGCCACTCGTCAAAATAGAAAAAACAAGGAAATTGATTTTCCTCTGGAGCCAGGACAAAGGAATCAGACCTGCTAACACCTTGCTTTTCACCCAGCAAAACATGTGTCTGATTAAAAGAATTATGTTACAGTCATCTCGTGTTATTTTAAGCCACTGAATTTGTTACAATGTGCTATGGCTGGAAGAGAATACAAAAGAATCACACTTCGATTTGGGGTTTTATCTTCTTAGTTGCTTGTAAATTGTTGCTGCTCTGATCTTTTTTTCTAAGATCTGCACCAACCCTGTGGCTACCCTAACTGACAAGAGTTCGAAGGGATTGATGAAAACGCACACGGAGATACCCCTCCAGTGAGAAGACAAGCCAGGAGAGAGGACACTTCCACCAGAGAGGGAGTTCAAGGACAGCTGATCGTAGAGATCTCAACATAGAGATGCCTGTGGGGTTTTTCACATCTGCCTCTCATGCTGGACCACTGGACCTGTGAGGCAGAAGGCTTGTCGGTCACAGTCCCCTGGACACTCAGTTTTTGAAGAAGCATGGGCATCACACCAACGTGCTTAAGAGCAGGTGTCTGGACATCTGAAAGCCTGGGTTCAGATCCAACATGGCAGCATCCTGGCCCTGTGACTCCGGGAACGTAAGTTAAAATGCTTCTCATGCCTCCATTTTCTCATCTGTAAAATGAGGCCAGCAGCAGTACATTCACAAAGGACAGTTGGAGGATTAAATACGTTAACATAACTGCAACTCATTCAACCAGCCTGTACCTAGCATGTGCTGGGAACAAGCTTGTGACCAGAAACCACAGGGAACAGAAGCCAGAAACCCTTACTGGCCTGTGCTTCACATTGTAGCATGAGAGGACAAACAACAGAAGTAATAATGACCAAGGGAGAGGCAAGAGCACCATTGTAGAGGTGGTGTTGAGGAAGCTGGAGGACGTGGCAGGTGCTCAGGGAGGGCCAGAGAGACACGGCGGCTCCTAGCCTCAGGCCAGTGCTCAAAGCTGGCTGGCCTGTCCCCAGCCAGATACACTGCTGATATTTGCTTAAGCAAGAACCAAAACAGTAGGGTTTTTTGGTTTTTTTTTTTCATACTTGTCTGGACTTTGGCCAAATGTTTAGTTAAATCCAGTTACAAAAATTTGTTATGCTTTTATGTCCAACATTTATTGTAAAGAATTGCTATAACTCACATTTTAGCAGAAAATTTAAGTGGAAAATATTCTCATATAATTTGCCCTTGGACAACACAGTTTCGAACTATGGGGGTCCACTTACATGTGGATTTTTTTCAATAAATACAATATAGGGCTGAACATGTACTTTCTCTCTCTTATTCTCTTAATAATATTTTTCTCCCACTTTATTGTAAGAACAGGGCATATATTTAATATATGAAATATGTGTTAACTGACTATTTATATTATCTGCAAGGCTTCTGGCCAAAAATAAGCTATTAGTAGTTTAGTTTGGGGAGAGTCAAAAGTAACAAGCACCCGAATGTTTATAGCAGCAATGTCTACAATAGCCAAACTATGGAAAGAACCTAGATGTCCATCCACAGATGAATGGATCAAGAAGATGTGGTATATATACACAATGGAATACTATGCAGCCATCAAAAGAAATGAAATCTTGCCATTTGCGACAACATGGATGGAACTAGAGCGTATCATGCTTAGCGAAATAAGTCAAGCAGAGAAAGACAACTATCATATGATCTCCCTGATATGAGGAAGTGGTGATGCAACATGGGGGCTTAAGTGGGTAGGAGAAGAATCAATGAAACAAGATGGGATTGGGAGGGAGACAAACCATAAGTGACTCTTAATCTCACAAAACAAACCGAGGGTTGCTGGGGGGAGGGGGTTTGGGAAAAGGGGGTGGGATTATGGACATTGGGGAGGGTATGTGCTTTGGTGAGTGCTGTGAAGTGTGTAAACCTGGTGATTCACAGACCTGTACCCCTGGGGATACAAATATATTATATGTTTATAAAAAAAAAAAGGTAACATGCAGATTTCTGGCTATGAAAAGGTTGAGGGTCAGCACACTGACCCCCATGTTATTCAAGGGTCCATCGTAGTCTCAAGAAAGAACTCACTGGCCTTTCTCTGACTTGTATTATAATGAAGATGAACTATAGGAACTTCAGTCCAATGACCAAAATAAGGGCAAGTATGGTATCCATGCTGAAATTCAGGCACCTGTCACCTCAAATTATTTTTGAGAATAGATGAGCTATAAAAAGAAATAAAATTAATAGAACAAAAATGAATGTAATTTTATTTTTTAATCGTAGGTAATCATTACAAGGAAGTAACTTGAAACTTGCGTTAAGTGGGTTATAACAAAAAGAAGTGTTGCTTCACAGAGCTCATAGCCCCAAGACCCTACGCCAGTGAGAAAGACGACCTGCTGGAAGGAAGAAGATATTTGCAGATGACATGTCTGAGGAAGGGAGGAGCAGGGAGCTGGGGAACTGGAGGGGAGGTGAACCACGAGGGACTGTGGACTCTGAAGACAATCTGAGGGGTTTGAAGAGGCGGGGGGTGGGAGGTTGGGGGAGGCAGGTGGTAGGTATTGGAGAGGGCACGGATTGCACGGAGCACTGGGTGTGGTGCATAACAGTGAATACTGTTATGCTGAAAATAAATTTTAAATTTTAAAAAGGGTTTGTATCCAAAATACATAAAGAATATACACAACTCAATACCAATAAAACAAATAATCCAATCAAAAATGGGCAAAATACATGAATAGATACTTCTCTGAAGAAAACATCCAGATGGCCTAAAGACACACGAAAAGTTGTTCAATGTCACTAAGCAACAGAGAAATTTAAACCAAAAGCATGATGAGATTTCACCTCACACCTGCCAGAATGGTCGAAACAAGACGGGAAACAGCACATGTTGGTGAGGACGTGGAGAAAGGGGAACCTCTTGCACTGTTGGTGGAAATGCAAGCTGGTGCAGCCACTCTGGAAAACAGTATGGAGTTTCCTCAAAAAATTAAAAATAGAACTACCATATGATCCAGTAACCACATTACTGGGTATTTCCCCAAAGAATACAAACACTAGGATGCCTGGGTGGCTCAGTTGGTTAAGCAGCTGCTTTCGGCTCAGGTCATGATCCCAGTGTCCTGGGATCGAGTCCCACATCGGGCTCCTTGCTCCGCAGGGAGCCTGCTTCTCCCTCTGACTCTGCCTGCCTCTCTTCCTGCCTGTGCTCACTCTCTCTCTCTCTCTCTCTCTCTCTGACAAATAAATAAATAAAATCTTAAAAAAAAAAAAAAGAAAATAATACAAACACTAATTCAAAAGGGTACATCTACCCCTACGTTTATTGCAGTATTATATACAACAGCTAAATTATGGAAGGAACCCAAGTGTCCATTGACTGATGAATGGAGAAAGAAGATAGGGTGTGTAGACACACAGGAATATTACTCAGCCATAAAAAGGAATGAAATCTTGCCATTTGCAATAACATGGATGGACCAAGAGGATATAATGGTTAGCAAAATAAGGCAGACAAAAAAATTACCATATGATTTCGTTTGTCTGTGGAATTTAAGAAAGAAAACAAAGGAATAAAAGGGGGAAAAAAGAGAAAACAAAAACAAAACCAAACAAACAAAAAGCCAGACTTTTAACTTCAGAGAACAAGCTGATGACCGTCAGAGGATGGGGGATGGGTGAAGTAGCTGAAGGGCATTCAGGGCGCCTTATCACGACCAGCTCTGAGTAAGGTACAGAATTCTCCAGTCGCTCTCTTGTATACCTGAAACTACTTGAACACTCAATGATAGCAATATTGGAATTACTTTTTTTAAAGAAGTGCAAAAAAGTAAACACGGTTTGGAGAGATAATGAGGAACAGCTTCATAAGTGAACCTTGAACATCAGCGCCAGGTCAAATAGAAGGGCCATTTCTTAGAGCATCCCTGGATTTACTTGCCGGCATTAGAACTGGGGCTTTTGTGAACCAGGTTCTCACCCAGAATAGCATGTGCTCCCTCCTTACTTTGAGGTGAACAGCCCCTCGGACTACAGATGAGTGTAGGTAAAATGCAACAACATGTGGGATTGGGGTCGAAGGGTCTTTCCTCGGGTTCACGATAAATAGACAGGTGGGATTGATTTTTTTCAATAAAAATGTGAGATTAGTCTTCCCACCTCACTTTAAAACTCTGGAAATGAAACTCAGACCTTGGTTGAACGGACAAACAGAAGCTTGGAGTGTAGAAGACTAAGGAATTATTATAGAATCCCACATGCGGATGGAAAATTGGATAATCCAGGATTCTCAGCTTGAACTTCAAACACTCTGGAGAAAAGTGACAGTCTATAAAAGAATCTAATTATAAATTCCCACACTCAATGAAAATATGCCCACTGGGAAAGTTCAGTGAGGACCAATTTATTTCCTACAATGAATTTAAGTTTACAAATGCATTCTAAATTTGTCTATCACCCAGGGATTCTTGTAACCCAAGACAGCAAAACAGCAGGATGCATTCTGCTTCTGAGATAACCAGGATCCCTTTGTTTTATTGGAATCCTGCCAAGCAGGGTTCCAGAACTGCATTTATGCTAAAGAAAATGTCTCTGCTTCCATCATCCCAGCTTGGATTGGTCCCGTTTCTATACGTTCAAAGTAACCGTTACCTTATACAAACTCACACATGCATGTGTGATAAAGATACAGCTTTAGATACGTGTATGTGTGTGTATAAAATTAAAAGGAAACAATTTAAACTTTAAATAGTCCAAATATTTAGTGAAGATTAGCTAGGAATTTGAAATATGGTGGATAACTATTTTCGAACCTGCTAAAAATATACTTATGTTCAAACAGCAATATTTTATTTCACTGTTCCCTTATCTAGCATATCCTCTGTGATTCATTTGTAGCTGGTCACATGCTGGTAAAAATTGTGAGCAATCAGAGTCCTTTACAAGAACAGTTTTGATACCTATCAATAGGTCCCGATCCTTTTCCCAATGCAGTTCAGCAGTCCTGTGCTCAGTTTCGTTCTCTCAGGAGATTTAGAATTTAGAGTCCCAGATCTGGGACCTCTCCGGGACGCAACAGAAGCTCTGCTCATCTCTGCTCTGTCCTTGTTCCGAACATGAGAATGTGAGCTTCTTGAAGCTGGAGGCCACATGTTGATAGACACAGCGGTTTGGGTTCAGTCCTACAGAAAAGCTAGGTAATTCAACAAGCAGCTTTCTCCTTAGTTTTATGCTTGGGTCACTGTGCTGTCTGGCCTCCATTATAACCTTCAGTCTTGGCTCCATAGTTGCTCTCTACGGCACCTTCACGTCCCATACAGGAGCGTCTGGTTGATGACAGATGCTTCTCAGTCAACGGGACCCCTTCTAAGTCTTGGGCCCAAAGGGGAAGTTTTGATTGACAACTGACCTCTTGTGCTTCAAGCTGCAAAAGCTTTCCCAGAAACAGCTCTTCGATGAGTTTGGGAAGCCGCGTCAAGTCCTGCTACAAACCAGCTACTTCCACTCTTCATACAAGAATTCAGCTTCCCTGGACGATGGGCCTCAGGAACCCCACGTTGCTCAGCTCCTGCAGGCCCTGTCAGTTCTTCCCCCACTTCTTCTTGTCAGTTAAAAAAAAAAAAAAAGAATTACTATGAATTTAAAAAGAACTGCCCAAATTTTAATAAGTTCTTTTCAGTCCTAAGACATGACCAGGTTATTTTCTGATGTTTTGCACGAAAACACTAACACTGGAGGCCAATCTCTCTGGGTCCCGGGACGGAGAAGCCCTGAGAACTTGAGAACCCCTAACATGGGGACATGTTCTTGGTATTATTATGTCTTGTTCTATTTCTTTGAAATTCGCTGTTGTTTTCCCTGTAAACCTATCTTTTCCATCCCTTTGTTTTGTGTCTGCAAATCGCCGTGATCTGAAAACATAAAGGGAGTTGATTCAAAGGTTTTGGGAAACTTTGCAAAGAGCCCATGGCCCCCCTCCTGCCACCCAGGGCTCCGTTGTCAGGTCTGAATCTGATCCCTGTGTGGAAGGGGCCGACGCATGCCTCCCCCAGCTCCTTTTCAGAGCTGTCCGGAGCTGGTTGCTGGAGAACAATCCCAACCAAACTCAAATGCACAATTGCTTCAGAGCTATTTTTTTCCCTAAAGTTTCTCACATGTTCTTTGTAGGCCAACCTCCCCCGCCAGCCTAGGAACCGTCCAACTTCCACAAGGTGACTGATTACAGAAACATCTTCAAGCTTGGGGCCGGTAGATCCCTCTAGAAGGAGTTTAATGTTCATCCAGTTGAAAGGACACTTTTTAATTACAAAATGCCAAAAGAAAAAAAAATTATGTTCCTCATGCCAAGCTTAAACAAACAATCTGGATATACCTAGTAACTCAAAAAAAAAAAAAAATCCTCTTAAATCAGATTAATATATTCCTGGACTTCAACTCATCTAAATGGAAAAAAAAATGTACAAAATGATATTGGTGGTTTAGAAGATAGATGGTGTTTGTAAATGATAACCCTTAAAAAGACATCACTGGATCCCCTGTTTATTGGTCTGGGTGGGAAAACTCAGGCGGTGGGAACCGTGTGGTCACATACATGCCTAATCAATGGACTCTTCCTACAGGAGACGGAAGGGTCGTAAGGGCTTATGGACGAGCAAAGCCAGGAGCACCCGGCTGGTGGGGGGCTCCCTCCCGCACACAGGAGCAGCGCCCTAGATGTGAGCTTCACGCGAGGAGGGCGCGATGGCCGAGCTATCTGCACGCCTGCGAGGCTGGGTCTGACGCTGTTGTCTCTCCCAGGGGAAAGTGGCCACTTGAGGGAAACACGGATGGATCATGGGCATTCGCAGTGGTTTCAGGAAGCACCTAGGCAGAGAGTGGGAATAAAAGGAAAGATCCGTGGCGACTGTTGTGGGTACGAGATTAATGTGCACTGAACCTACCCACCCCGCCAGGCTGAGGCTGTCTTGGCTCTGAACACGCACCGCAGGTCACCCTAGAGAACCCTGACGGACACAAACCCAGCGTGTCCACTTTGTGAGCCACCTTCCCACGAGCGTCCCACGCAGGAGGCCCATGACGCCCCGTCCAAATCCAGGCCCGCTGCCCCAGGAGCTGCTCCTTCAGACGTCCCACGCCTCAGCTGTCACCTCATCCCCAGCACCGCTTGGGCTGGAAGAGCTAAGTCACCCCTGCACTGATCACCTAATTAGTATATTCTTCCCCAAAGGGCTGCCCCATTTCCTCCTCCTCAACCGAGTCCATGAGCAAATGTGAGAAACGGCCCTACTTGGTGCTCCTCCTGAACTTCATGCAATGTGTAGTGTGATGTGTGTTTCACGTCGAGTCTAAGCCTCCCTGGTCTGTCCTCCTCATGCCTCCTGTTCTCTCGAGGAGACTGAACCCCGTGCCCCGACGACTCTGCCAGATGACCGGCCCCTGCGGGATGGGCATTACTAGATCTGGTTGGTAAGTCACGGCTCTGACCCACACCATACGTACGTTCAGCCAGCGGCTCAAACTCCTCAGCATATCCAAACAACCCATGCGATACATATGAAGCATCCTTCCAAAGAAAAGAATGCCGTTCCAGTACCACAGCTCCTGCTCCCCATAGGTTCACTCCTGGGGTCCCGGCGCCTCACCGGAAAACTCCACCCAGGTAGCTGTCAGCTCCATCCTGTTGTCCTGTCCCTTCTCATCGGGGCTCCCTCGTTGCCTAGAGCAACACCAACTGCAATAAATGTCAAGTTCAGTGAGACATTTTACGTTTCTTTTTATACCAAATTGCTGACGTCCAGTATTTATTGTTCATGTCCAGCACATCTCCATTGGACTAGGCCGGGTTCAGGTGCTCGGTGGGTACACCCAGCCCGTGTGCGGACACTGGCAGGAGCCAGGCTGGACGATGAGCTCAGTGCCCACGGCCACACGGCCACGCCGCTGGCCTCGCGACCCTGCGGTCAGATGCGGGCCCCACAGTACCTCACACCACTTCCCAGGGTCCGCCACACACGGCAGAACGGCGAACACAAGTACTTGCTGGGTGCTTTTGTCTGCTCGGGGTCCTGACAAATACCAGGCTGGGGGCTAAGCCAACAGAAATGTATTTTCTCCCAGCTCTGGGGCCTGGAAGTCCAGGTAAAGCCTGGCCTCTGGGGATGCCCGTCTCCGTGGCTTGCAGACGGCATCCTTCCGAACCCTCCCACAGCCATCCGTCCCTGTGTGTCTGTGTCCTAACCCCCTGTTCTGACGGACACCACTGACGTTAGATGAAGTTCCCCCCATACACAGTCATGTTACTTTGATCAGTTTTTGAAGACCCTGTCTTCAAAGACTGTCATATCCTGACGTGCTGGTGCGGAGGGGCTGGATAGGAATTGTAGGGAGACACAGCTCAGCTCCCAGCCCTCAAACATCCTAGAAGGTCCTTAGTGACCACAGAAGTCAGACATCCCTCCTCCGGCGTTTCCTAATCTCTAAGAAGATTTTACTCCCGGTTCACCATCGGACGTCCTGCTGTCCACCCAGCTCTCGTGTCCTGCTAGTCCCCAGACGCGGAAGCCGGCTCCGCCTCGAGACCCGTGAGCTTCTCCAGCTAAAGGTAGAAAACTGCGGCTTCATTAAATCTCTGGTTGCTTCTCAGTTGCCCAAACAACCAAACCTTTTAAAACTCATGTCATCCCTGAAAACCCTAACTCCTGTTCTGAATCCCACTGAGTTCCCAGTGAACCTGGTGATGTTTGCTTGCTTGTTTGGCATGATACATTTATGATTTCCTCTTTACTAAGGAAAGTCCAGGTGAGAAGGAGCGACACAATGAGTGACCAGGAGCGTCTCATGGACAGACACACCAGGAAGCACCGGGTCCCGACGTCCAGTCCCCGCATGTCTGGCCTGGCTCCATGGTCCCTGGAGAGGGGGACAGGGGGTGGGTCTCTGCCTTCCTGCGGCCAGCGGCTGCCTCCAGTCCAGGCTGCCAACCTCAGTCCCTGGCTCTCTGCTCCCCGCTTCTTCTGCTCCATAGTCTAGGACAGAAACACGCCCTAGAAACCCCGGCCTCACTGTGTGATCCCCCGTCTGCTGCCTCAGAACTAATAACCATCTTCTCCTTCTGTCCCCTTATGACATGGACAAGGAGCAGTGAGACCTGGATCTTTTTCTTTCTTCCGACCTTGATCATTGTTTCCAATCGTCATTCACTTCCCTGTGAACAGACAGAGGCCCGTATCCTGTGTGGGTGGCAACGGCTTCTTTTTTTTTTTTAACAAAAACATGCTATTTTGTTCCTACTTCTGTCATATGTGAACACTTTACTTTGTCGAGAAAAGGAAATCTTAGGCTAGAAATAATTTTTTATTATTCTTTTTTTTTTACTGTTTAAGTTTTGTTATTCCTCTCTCAGAGTTTAAGGGATGCCACCTTTCCCAACATGCCCTTCAGAGAGCCGTGGCCAGACGGTGGGTGGGCTCCAGCTGGTCCAGGTGACTAACAAGCAAATATGTCTTAATTATTAGCAGTTGGTAGAAAAAGGATGGATTGAGTGTTTGTTGAGTGTTTGTGCCTTTTTTTTTTTTTTAAGTTGACTCCACACCAGGCCCAGAGCCCAATGCGGGGCTCGAACTCACAACCCTGTGATCAAGACCTGAGCTGCAATCTAGAGTCACGGGCTGAACCGACGGAGCCACCAAGACGCCCCATGAGTGTCTGCTCTTTAAGAAAACATCCCCAGAGTAGTAGTTTCCCGACGGAAAGATGATCACCGCCAGGACAATCCTAAGCCTCCCTAGTTTCTGCTCGGGGCCAGGGAAATGGGATGTGGTTGGGGCTCCAAGGATATGGGTCCCTGGGGGCAGCCTCCCAAAGAGGAGCAATTCCTCAAGGAGTTGATGCCGATGGTTTGTGCCGGCCTGGCACATCCCCAGGAGGCTCCATCTGGAGAGCTTCTCTTTCATCCTGCTGTAGTCTCAGAATGAAGAAAGGGGAGTCTAGATACGGACAGGCCATGCCCACCTCACGCTACATCAGAAATCCAGGAAAATAAGGTCAATGTTCTCCAGCCTCAGGGGCGGAGCTATGATCCAGTGTGTCCAGACTGCACGAAGCACTTTGGTTTCTGCCTGTTCTAAGTCATTCAGTCTCCTCTGAATGGAATGCCAAAGCCAAGTTCCGTTGGATGGACAGATGGATGGACAGATGGATGGTGAGCAATCGTGACCTCAGGTTGGCTCCTGTCACTGGGAAAACCTGTGGAAGGTGGAGGGGCAGTGTGGACATGCAGAGGCACCGTGAGCTCCTGGCACACACTCGGGCTCAGCAGGGCTGCTCTGGCTCGGGTCGGTGCAGAGTTGAGCTGTGTGGAGCTGGGCTGACCTCGGGCTTTGTACGCTCCCTCCCACAAGGAGCGCAGGCCCTGGACACCCGCAGGGTCAGACCCGCAGGGCCTATGCTCCTGCCCCCGGGGGTGTCATCTGACGGGGGATTCCTGCACGCTCGGTCCACTGCTTCGTTGGTCCCAGGAGGGAGCTGAGCAGAAGCACCTGGTCTGGGGAAGCCCATGAGGGCTGCTGGCAGGCAAGCCCACAGCTTCACAACAGATCTCTGAAGGCGAGGAGGCCGGGACCTGCCATTACCCCAGTGAACTCACAACCTCAGCGAGGTAAGCACAGTCGGTCGTGTGTTGGCTCGATGGAGAGAAGGAAGGAGGCCCGTGGCTGCCCCCCCCCGCCCCCCCCCGGCGCACAGCTGTCATGGAGCCCAGGCCCGGAGCGGGCGCCTCTCACCCAGGCACCTTGCCAAGGGCCCTCTCTGCTTCACTGCTCTCAGCAGCTCTACTGAGGCAGGGGTGGTTAACCCGTGCTGCAAACAAGGGAGCAGAGCTTCTGGTGGTTACGTGACTTGGCGGTATTTGCCAGTCAAGAGAAGGACTGGCTTTGAAGCTCTGAAGCTGTGTTTCTCCTCCCTGACAGCTGCTCATGTGAGGACTCCACCACCACACACTTTCTCTTATGTCCCCCATGGTGCCCCTCAAACTTCCATCCAAACTGCACCTCCTCTGAGGGTTCCCTTGACACAGCAAGAGGTCTTAATGGTCTCCTCAGGTACCGCAGCTGCCCCGATGACACAAAGCATTCTGCTGTGGTGACAGTCTTCCCTTAAATGTGCTACTCTGGGGGTCTGAAAGCCTAGGAATAGGGACCATCTAGCTGGACCCTACAGCAGACAGCACAGGACAGACAGCATGCACTCCTCACCACGGGAAGAAGAGGAAGGAGAAGGAGAGAAGAGAATAAGGAAGGGGGGGGATGGAGGGAGGGAGGAAGGAAAGAAGAGAGAAAAAGAAAGAAAAGAGAGAGAGAGAAAGAAAGAAAGAAAGAAAGAAAGAAAGAAAGAAAGAAAGAAAAGTCTATGGCTGTTCAAGTTAATAATTACAAACTTGCGAACATTCCTTTCCCAGGGTTGGTGACTCCCCCCTTCTGTGAGCTGGGGTCTGCCCCCGCACGAAGGAAATGGAACTCACTTCCCAGACCCACCCTCTGCTAGGAGGCAGGCACTGTCTCCACCAGTCAGCGCATTTGAATAGGCATGGTTAGGATTCCAGTTGAGGAACTAGAGAATCTGGAGAGTAGAGAGATGCCTTGTGGATTCCAATCCAGTGACGGGGAGTGGGGCCCCAGGTCCAGCCGTGGTGTCCGTGCTGAGCCCCAGCAGGGCATGTCTGCGGTGGGCAGTGGGCCTTCCACTGGAAACTCACGCAGTGTCCGTGGGCAGCTTTCCTCTCTGCAACACCTCAAAGGAGGCTTCTCTGGTCCTGTGCAACACTGAGTGTCTCTACCCTGTTTCAGCATTTTTCCCCCCTTTAAACTATCTAGAAGTAATTGGTTACATGTCACCAACAGCCCAAATGGCATCACACATGATAAAGAAAATGCAATGCCATTAAAGCTGTAATAGATTCAAGCAGGCTTCTTCAGTGGATGCAAAACTGATGAGCAGAGGTTTAATAAATAATAACTATGTACATACACTCAACATTATTTGTTAATTACAAACAGAATAATAGCTTTACAACGGGTTACCCTAGCACAGACTTAACCAAGTAATCTCAATTAACATCTCCAATAATGGGACAAACGAACAACATGGGCCTACAGACATGGTGCTCTGAGGAGGAAGCATTTCTTCGGCAGTACTCTTACGAAAACAACAACAACAAAAAAGTGACCTGCATGTAGTCCTGAGGAAGTATGCAACAAACCCAACTGCTACAAAATAACTAAGCTGAATTTTTCATGTCAAGATCACAGAGGACAAAGGAAGAGTGAGTGTATTTTCTGGATTAAAGAGAACTAAATATCCATTTCCACAGCCCAGTGCAATGCGGTGTTCTCAATTGGATCCTACAGTAGAAAAAAGGTAACTATGGTGAACATCATTGGGAAAATTAGTACAATTTGAATATGAACTGTGAATTCAGGGATACATGGATAGTGTTATATCCCCGTTACTTTTCTAGATTTGGATTCATCTTCTATGGTCTGTAAAGCCTGTCAGCCGAGAAGACGCACTGTGTTAAGACCTTTCTCTAGTGGAAATGCTGGAGATGAGAATGCTACATCTCAACCCTGAAAACTCTAGTATGTCCATATTTCCTCTAAATTCTGCCCATAAAATGCCCTGTTCTTGCTTCGGCTCATTACAGAGCTAACAGAAGCCAGCTGAATGCTCAACATTCTGCCTCAAAATACAATTGTTTAAATCCAAATGTTTATTCAGTACATTTGCTGGCTTGACTTTCCACACATGACGGTTTTACAAATTGGCCCACCACTCCATGACATGGGCCACCACGATTTCAGCCTCCTAAGAAACTCTATCTCATTTTTCCAATCTCGTCCTCCGCTCAGTCCCAGGGGGCAGGAAGCTCTCCAGATTTGTGTTATGGAAGTCCTTCTTCTACCCAGCAATTTCTGTAGCAGTTACCTACTGTCCTGAAAAGGAGGTTTTGCAAACGATCCTAACATGCAATGCTGGAAAGCAATTTATTATTTGCTCACATGTCGATGGTCAACGAAAAGATGTACTGATCCCAGTGGAGCTGCTGGTCAGTGCCTCGGAGCCCGGGCCACTCCCCATGCTGGGGTCAGCTGGCTTTGCCAGTCTATGACTGCTTCAGTGAGGATCGTCAGCATGACTGGAATCTGAGACATGGGTCCCTCAGCTCCCTAGAGCCCTCCATGTTACCACAGTGAATTGAGAGCTCGAAAGGAAAGCCTTTGTCATCGTGCAGGAGGGCACTTGGAAATTCACATGTACTGTGCAGCTCAGTACTCACCCCAAATTAGTCAAAATAAGTCACACGGCTATGTCCAAAGTAAAACAGGACAGAAATGAAGTTATAGGGAGTGGGTGCAGGGAGACCCCTAGTTGGGATCTTTGTTGAATCCACCTACTGTAGAGAGTGGCCTAATTAGCAATGAAGAAACAATTGCAAATCAGGGGGAAATGCAACATTTGCACAGGGGGCACCCGGTAAATGCTGTATCTATACGGAATACAATCCTTGTGGGGTGCCTGGGTGGCTCAGTGGGTCAAAGCCTCTGCCTTCTGCTCAGGTCATGATCCTGGGGTCTTGGGATCGAGCCCCGAATCAGACTCTCTGCTCAGCAGGGAGCCTGCTTCCTCCTCTCTCTCTGCCTGCCTCTCTGCCTACTTGTGATCTCTGTCTGTCAAATAAATAAATAAAATCTTTAAAAAAAATAGAACATTTGCACAGGGAGCACCTGGTAAATCCAGTATCTATATAGAAAAAAAAAAAAAAAAGAATCTTGGCCTCTACCTCCCAACAAGGCATAAATTAAGTTGAATTGGACCACAGACTTGAATGTGGAAGATAAAACAAGGAAGCTTCCAGACACTTTCCCTTTGATTTATGCCCAAACTTCTGGGAGTTGCCTTTGAAAACACAAATCAATTCATCAAAGTTCCCTCCTCTGAAACGTGAAATGTCCCTACTGTCTTCAAAATAAATTTCAATACCTTAGCTTAAATCCCTTGGAAACCTGACCTCCAGCCCCATCCCGAAGGCGAGTCCCTCCCCACGACCTCCTGCGATCGTGGCGCTGGAAAGAAAGCCTGTTTCCTCCTTCGCCTGGTTGCTCTGCCGTCTCCACAGTCTTTAACAGGTGGGATGTTAATTACAAAGTCCAGAAGATATTAAGCCATTGAAACATGTCAGTGTCCCCCAATCAGGGGCAAAATTAATATCCTTGTCCTCTGTGCCCTCCTTAATTTTATTCAGAGTCATGTTGTTCCCTCCTGGCCTCTGTGAGCACCCGCTGTGACTCATACTGCCTCCCAGGGCTGGGCACCTCCTGCTTCCTGCCTGACGGACAGACAGTGCCTGTGGGGGAAGGAACCGCTGGAAGAGCGTGAGGGGAGGGAGCTTGTAATCCGACAAGGCCTCAGGCTCAGAAAATGTGTAAGTTAATTTTTACTGCAAAATAAAGGAGCCGTTACAAAGGGGCATCACTGGGCCAAATACCAATCGATGGTATGACAGTATGAGCGAGTTTTATTCTTGGTTATCCTGAACTGTCGCTTTTTCGTGGCCTTCCACTTTACAAGGCTTGTGCAAGTTTACTTATCTCTTGTAGAAAATTGTATCTCTGTCTTTCTATTTTTTTTTTAAAGATTTTATTTGTTTATTTGTCAGAGAGAGAGGGAGCGAGCACAGGCAGACAGAGTGGCAGGAAGAGACAGGGAGAGAAGCAGGCTCCCTGCTGAGCACGGAGCCCGATGTGGGACTCGATCCCAGGACGCTGGGATCATGACCTGAGCTGAAGGCAGCCGCTTAACCAACTGAGCCGCCCAGGCGTCCCTCTATCTATCTATTTTTAATTGCTGACTACGTGCTCATAGAAGCCTCTTCTGTTGGCAACTACTTACACCTCTGCTAACCCCAGCCAGCTGAAATATATGTAAATCCATTAAAATATATAATTGTAGAGGTAATATAGAGCTTTGAACTCTGTCCATTGCTAGGGACAGGAGACAAGGAAGGCCATTAGATTCTTCACTGACCAAGTAATTAAAGTCTGACAATTGCTTAACTAGATTTTCCACTGAGTCTCTCATTTTCCTATTCATTGAGGGGAATCAGTCCTATCAAAGCAGTGCAGAGTGTCCTTCTAGACCTTTCTAGACTTCATGGCTGAGCATAGCTGGATGACTCAAGGGGACGCTTTAAACCTATACAGAACATTTGCAGAGTACGTGTCCACAGGTGCCTCTTCTGTTTACAACTATGTACACCCCCACCAACCCACGCAGCTGAAACAAGGAACGCGGGCTATGTTCGTGGCTTAGAATGAGTGAGATGTTGATTTCCTGCAGTGTTAATAGTCTTGAAATGATTTTTCAGACAACCCATGCCAAGAATTATTTATTGTTAGAGAAGTCTATATGTATTGATATTTAACTTTGTTTTATTTTTTCCTTTATACATCATTTAAATATAGGGAAATCCCAATATTTGAGAATCTGAGATAATTAATGTCGGATTTAGATTGAGGTCTACCTTGCTATACTCATTGGTTATGATTCAAATAGTATGATTCAAATATGATCAAAGATTCAGATTGTTTTTTTCTCTAATTACTCATTTTGATTCATGGCCAGAAACTAGCTGGTGGACCCTGGGATCATGACCCACAGAAAGTGTGGACCTTGGGAGTGGGACCGACCAAGACCTGGAAGTAGGACCCACCAAGGGGATGGTGCCAAACCAGGCTCTCCTTTACTTTTTAGGTATGCTTCAAAGTCAATGCAAAGAAGCTTGACGGCTCCAGTAGAGCTGTTAGTTGGCTAAGCTGTTAGTGGAAGAGCCAGTACATGTCACTCATCTGTGGACCCAACAACAGAGGCTGAGTTCCTGAAAACCGTAGAGGAATTGCTTTGGAAACCCCAGAAACTGTTGCCTAAAAACATAGTGCTGTGCTTAGAGGCATTCTCCCTCTTCCAAAATGAAGTCTGAAGTTTTAGGACTGCTGTTTCAGAGGCCTGTCCTCCCCAGGGATTGGAAACCCACCTCGGTGTTCCACACACAGTGAAATGGGAAAGAGTGTGACCACTTGCTATGCTGCAGAGACGCTGCTGTATGCACAAAGCCCAAGAGGCTACAACTGGATCTGGAGACTGGGTGGAAAGGGGGAAGTCAGCACAGGTGGGCAGACAGCAGCTCCATCGGAGGTTCGGATATGGCACCACATGGCCAGGGCAGAGCCGCCGCCATCACTCTGGTGTTGACCTCACAAGTAAAGCAAGCACTAACGATCGCTGCTCCGTGTTCAACTCTTGTTGGTTTGATAAAGAACAGTTCCATCAAGGAAGCGCATCTGCTTGGGGTTTTTAGATGTAAACTAACCACAAAAGCCCAAAACAAACACAGATAGACTTCATGCTTCATGTGACCGTACAGAGCTTCAAAGGACTTGAAGTGATGTTTCCATCACCATGTGTAAACCATCGGGACATTATCACATACATGGCAATTCTAAAGCACCAGTAGTTCTTGAACAACTTTAAGGGATAATTTAAAATACCCTAGAAGATGTATAAGCCATGGATATGAATCCTTGTCCCTTCCAATTTATTGCTGAAAACCAAAACTGATGTAACAAGGAAAATAACTTTTACAATATAAAGAAGTCTGCCACATGGGCAGAAATGGACAAGATCACACTGCATGAGCTATCCATGCATTCTGCAACTGGTTTTAAAAGAAACAAACTTTCAAATCAATGAGTTGATATGCATGTTAAGAGCACCAGAATCAGTAACCCATGTCAACAGGACCTGCGGGGAGGGAACCAGAGGGGCTTAAGTTCTGTTCACATCCATAACAGTGTAATGAAGTTGCCCAAAGAGCTGGTGCAGAGGTGCTGGGAGGCTTCGGGGCTTGGGAGGGGTGACTGACGGGAAACCGGAGCTAGCAGAGAAGCCGTGGGTCCCGCAGAGTCAGCCACTCAGGACAGCCCAACGGTGGTTTGGGATGGTTACCGTGGGAGAAGCCTTAACACCCGCCTTAGGGAGAGGATCACTGTACCCATGCAAATCCCAGGGTCCATGATGGAGGTGGAATAACAGGTATGGGACCGCATTTGGTAAAGCATTAAATACTACCTTAGTCAAAGTTGTTGTTGACTCATGGAATATCCTCAGATTCTGGGGGGTAGTGCTGAAGTGCCGTGCCACCAGCAGGCTTGCTCCCCCCAGGATGCCTATGCATATGGCACCAGAGCGATGGATGTGTCGGGGAACTTAAGTCCCTTTCACTCCAGAAGGATTTTAGGTCGCAGCAGGCAGCTGGCTTTGTCCTTAGTTGGTCCAGGTGGGACTTTACAGTCCTTGCCCTGAATTCTTCCAGGTTGTGATTCCATTTTGCACTTGAAATTTTCCTGGGTAAAAGAGAAGGAGTGATGTTAATGGCATACAGTTTGAGGTCTATCAGCCAAACTTCTGATGAATACTTTCTTTTTGCACACATTTCTCATGTAATTCTGGGTTAGCCTCTTAGCAAAAGAAGAAGATGCCAGTGTCCCTGACACACCTCCAGCCTGCGATGAGACTAAGCCGATTTCCCGTCAGGTTCAGAAGCTGTGTTCTTGTATCTAGTCTACATCTGAAGGGTTCACTGTAAAATTGTTTATTAGTATGAACAAATTAGATAAGCATGGTTATAATTTACAAATACATTGAATATTTAAATTGAACTAACTTTAATATAGAATTTTGTTCCACTCAATATTAACCACACTGGTTACATTTACATAACTCAGTTGGAACCATACTAGTTGTAAATGTTGGGTAAGGTGCCTGATGAATGTCCCAGAGTCTGACAAAGGCCTGAGCTGCAGACACACAGTGGCTGGCAATCTTCCCAGAGACAAACTATTATTTGATATCTAAAAACCAAGAAGTGGGGTTTTGGGAAAAGAAGTTTCCAGCCTCTGGCTCCCCTGGGACCCTACTAAGCCCTGCAGTGTGATCAGACAGAAAAAGCAAAGAGCCATGTGCCCTGGGATGTTTAAATTAAAATAAATTAAAAATAGAAGCTCCAGGGAGCTACAAATTGGAAGAAAAACTATTCCCAGATAATAAATATTTCAAAAATCTTAACAGAGGAAGGAAAATTGCCCTGCAAACAGAATTGGTAAAATCCCCTTTTTAATTTTAATATCAACCAAGGGAATTTGCAAAATCTGAGAAAACGTGCCTGGCCAAGTGTACAAGTGCTTGTGCACATGCACGAACACACGCACGCATGTACCAGAAACTGGTACCCCTGGCGGCTAGAGTGGAAGGGGGGATGCTGGGGAGAGAGTGGATGCTAGCTCTGGATGCAGGCACTCGGTGGGGAGATGCGGCTGAGTGGAAGGAAGACCGGACTCCTCTGCAGTGAGCTTTGATCTGTGTTGAACTTGTTTCTCTGTGGTGTAGCAAATACACATTTTGCTACAACTGAGGAGCCAGATGTTAAATAACACTTTCTTTTGGTCTCAGCTGAGCCCACAGAGCTAAGAAAGATCTCAGGTATGCTACATCCTGAAGATGGACGGTGAACCGTGCGTGCTGTATATGTGATAGCCCAAAACCGTTCGGAGACCCTGAACTCACTCACCTCCAAAGTATAAAGGAGAATGTTAACAATTTACAGGAAAACAGACAGACTGAGGATTTGCTGAGCAAAATTAGTGAAGTGTTGTACATTCCTTTTGCACCTTAAAACAAAAGAGAGTCTTGGAGGGAACAAGCAGACTTCTGCTGGAGTGGAGACTCAGAGCTAGCTCCCCATCCTTGCTTGGCTGGGTCTTTGTGAGCTCCAGAAACTCCCTGGCCAGGTGCCTCCGTGGGGAGAGAACTAAGTGTGTGTCTCCTGGGGACCAACACTGGGCTCTCATGTGGGCAGGTGTAAAGTTGGAAGCTGGTGGGAGCACAACTGGTGGCCGAGTGAGCAGAGACTAGTAGCAACAGCAGGTGGGACGTGATGATGACCTGTCCTACAGCCTGAGATAGCCTGGCTTGTGCTAGGGTGTCCCGAATACTGGCCCCCTTGTGCCGAGCTGTCAGTGCGCATTCTAACGGGACACGGGCATCCCTTACTGAAACACCTGCTGCCCCAGCCTGTGTCTGCCACACATCTGACAGGCATGGACTATCTGACAGGCATGGACTGACGCGGCAATCTACTGGACCTCGGGCATAAGGACTGGAGAAACAAAGCTTCCACAGAGAATAAGCTGGAAGAATCAACGTGGCGAAGCAAATGATATGGGGTGAAGAGAAGAGTGAACAGCTCTCCAGGGATTCAAGTTGGGTCCATGAGAGTAGGAATATCATTACCAAAATTCGAGAAATAGAGAGGGACGTGTTTGGAGAGGTTGCAGTAAGGTACAGAGATGTGCAGCAGACAGACAAGCAGGTGGCTAAGGTGGTGAGAGGAAAGCTAACTGGAAAAACAGAAATTACCCGATTCTTAATCCATCTGTGACGCTCAGGTGACGAGAGAGCGGGGGCGGGGGCATTGTCTGAGTGTATCTTCTGTTTGTTGTACAAAGTAGAACGCGTATTACGATGTCAACCGTTACAAACGCCGCAAAGAAAATGCTAAGCATTAAAAAGGGCAAAAAGGGTGCCAGCGCTTGTAGGTGGGAAACACAGCTTAGCTGAGCCTGAAGGACGGCAGGAGGTAGGGTCTGTGTGGTCAGAGAGAGAAGCAACGTCAGCCGAAGCAGCAGGGTGACACGGGTGACACGGGAGGCGGAGGCAGGAGGCCAGGAGACGGTTCACGCTCCCAGCTGCCACTGTCTGACATGGGGCACAGGAGAGGAACCCACTGGGGATGGCCGTGATGCAGCCCGACGGACAGGGGAGGGGTTGCATCTGGCACCGATTTTGATGGATATGTTTGTTTCTGGTATTCAGTGAGGGCGGAGGGGTTTGAAATCGGGGAGGTTCTCCCAAGAGCGGCAGCAAAGACGATGACAGTGGGGGAAGCGAGGCACGGCGGAGTCCGTGTCCCTTGGAGAGAGCGGCTGTGATGATCCCAGGAAAGCCAGGCCTCCTAGCAATCGTGAAGGAGCAGCCGATGGAATCGGGGACAATTTGGTTGCCGGGAAAAGGAGCAAGGTAAAGCTGAGAAAACCCAGATACTGAGCCTGGAGGTCAGAATCCTGGTGAGGAATATAGGAAGAGACAAGGAGGGAAGACCTGGGCTTCATATTCAACACGACCGCGAGGCACCGCTGGGACATCCGGTGGACACCCGCCACCAGAGGAAGGAAGCCAAAGCCAAAGCTGGAAAATTGGAATTGCTCGTGGAGAGGGGAGAGTGGGCGCCTCACACAGGTGCTCTCTGGCTTCAGCGCACACCGGCCTCCCCTGGGTGCGGGATGAGATTGCTGGGTCCACACCCTGAGAGTCCCTGAGCCGGCAGAGCTGGCACAGGGCCCAGGAACGGACATCTGCTTCCCAGACAACATTGTTGCCGCTTGTCAGACCACCACACTTTGAGAATCATACCTTAGACAGTCAATTACAAGAGCAGGAGCTGTGGGGGGGAGACGTGAGGCACTTCGAGAAAGCATGATTACGTGAGCAGCGGGCCCCAAGCTGAGCTCCCCGTAAGAACCCCAGTGGGGCTCGCAAATACGAAAACCAGGAACAGCCACTCCCTGCCCAGGAGAGGAAAGGCTCAGCCCCCTCCCCCTGAGACCCTGGCTGAGTTGGCCTGGTCCCAGATAGTTTGTTGGTATTTTCAAAGCTCTCCATCTAGTACTAACATGCATTCAGTGTCGAGACATAACATGCATTCAGTGTCGAGACATGCTGATTAAGGAGCTGAGAAGAGAAAGAATAATTTGTTTAATTTTCTTTTTCGATGTCGTGTTCCACGTTTCATTGTTTGCGTATAACACCCAGTGCTCGCTGCAACACACGCTTCCTTAGTACTTATCACTGGGCTGACCCATCCTCCTGCCACCGAAACCCTCAGCGTGTTTCGCAGAGTCCACAGTCTCTCATGGTTCGTCTCCTCCTCTGACTTTCCCGGCTTCGTCTTTCTCTTCCTTCTCTGAATGTGCTCCATGCTATTCCTTACGTGCCACGTATAAGTGGAAACATGAAAATTGTCTTTCTCTGTTTGATTTATTTCACAGAACCTCATCCCTTCCAGGTCCACCCATGTCGATGCACATGGCGGGTGTCCGTTCTTTCTGATGGCTGAGAAATACTCCATTGTAGATGTGAGCCACATCTTCTTTATCCGTTCGTCCGTTGAAGGGCATCTCAGCATCTTCCACAGTTTGGCGACTGTGGCCATTGCTGCTATGAACATTGGGGCGCATGTGCCCCTTCTTTTCATTACATCTGCATCTTTGGGGTAAATACCCAGGAGTGCAATTGCTGGGTCGTAGGGTAGCTCTATTTTCAACTTTTTGAGGACCGTCCACAGTGTTTTCCAGAGTGGCTGCATCAGCTTCATTCCCACCGACAGTGTAAGAGGTTTCCCTTTTTCCATATCCTCTCCAGCGTTTAAAAACAGAGGCAGTTAAGGAGCCCAGGACATAAATCTAATTCTCTTTTTTATTCCTCGAGGAAAAGGCAGAAAAAACATTAGCTTATAAATTCCCCAATTGGGAGGTTGGCAAGTGAGATAAGAAATTGCTCCCTGTCATGGCGTCTTCAAGAGATGAACAGTAGCTGATGCGCCAAGAGCATCCGTGCCCATGTCCTGGCCCCAGACGGACGGTGCTCAAGTTCCCTGAAGATTATGCAGGAGGGTCGCCTGCTGAGGCAAGCGGGAAGGATTTGGTATTAAGGGACATGCAATGATTTTCTGGACAGACAGATGGATTTAACGTTGAACTAAATTCAATGAACATTGAGCGGACTTTAATTCGTTACCAGAAAAATGCATTTCTTGTACGCTGGGAACTATTGTTCTGCGTGCAGAATTGTTATTGTTGAGATGGAGAAGTGCTTGCAGATGATTTAGACTCCCACCCGCCAACTGCAGCATGAGAACGCAGGGCAGCCAGAGCAGCCGGACTCTGGTCAAGGTGGCCAGGCCGAGAGGGTGGAGCAGAGAGGGCACCACCAGGGCTGGTCCAGTCCACTTCGCACAGCCCCCAGGGCTCACACGTCTGCTTTCCGTCCCTGGCAAGGAACTCTTCTTCCCCCCACCCTCACAGACGGCCCGGAAAGTTCTCACTCACACACATGCACTGAAATTGAACCCAAGGAAATGAAAATCAAAGCAAGCGATTGGCAAACCAGTGAGGTGTCCTCCGTGCTGACGTTTCTCCAGCCATCCCTGCCCTTGTGTGAAAGGTGCTCAAACAAAGAAAAATGTGTTTTGGGGAATCTGAGGTCATGGGACCTACAAGATTGTGAATATCCAGCAATTCTGTGGAGTGCAACGGACCCCATTTCAAGCTACCGTTTTTGTAAAAACAAGACCCCCTAAATACATTTATGAAATCATTTGTATTCTTTCCTGCTAACCTACAGCTGCCTCGACAGTGCAGGGTTCCAGTTCCACAAAACGCCTGTTGCAGGGGACAGGGTTAGGAAAAAGGAAGCCTCCCCTTACAGCTCGGAGCTAGGGGTGATTCTACACGGGGGATGAGCCCGGCGAGCTTCGATTTAGAATAAGGGTTCGTCCGTCTGAGGAAAGCCACGTGAGCAAGATGGGCTGCGGGCTGCCCAGACGCAGAAAGGGCTGGTGGGCCCGGCTCGGGTCCCTGGCCAGATTCCCCGCCAAGAGCTCTCCGGGCCCCAGCCAGTGCCTTATCAAAATTAGATCAGCAGCGTTGGTTCATCAACTGTAGCAAATGCCCCACACTCACACAGGCTGTGGTAGGGAACGGAGACTGCGTGGGAGGGAAGGGGTGAGGGGAAGTTTCTGTGCCTCCCGCATAACCTCTCTGGGAACCTCCAACTGCTCTAAAACAATCTACTCACAACAAGACAAACAAAAGTAAATCCTCCATTCTGAGTAAATATTACATAAAATTCATCTACTCATCACCTACCTCATATGCTGACCTCCACTGAAATCTCTTCTTTTTTTGAACGTTCATTCACTCCCTTAAGACGCAGCCATCTTATCCTCGACGTCCCTATCATTCTGCTTTGTACCAAATATCCAGCGCTTTCCACAGGGACAGAAGCTTGAGTGCGGGGCCCAGGCAGCCAAACCCATGCTACACAGTATAGTGCGTGTGCCCACACACACGCGTGCACACACACACACACACACACACACACACACACTACCATTGGCCATATCAAAGCCAGCTGAGTGGGAAATATCAAATTATGATACCAAGTGGAGTTGTGGGAGATGTACTACAAAACAATATTGTGAATTGTGTGGGTAATAATTCCAAAAAACAAAATGCCCCTCAGAGAGTATAAAAAAGCATAGGTATTGAACGTATTTTCAGCTTATTCAATTGCCGTCACAAAGAGGAACTTTGAATGGCTACTGACACATGTCATTTAGTTTTTATTTGCATTTTTTTAATTTCTTTTCAACGTAACAGTATTCATTATTTTTGCACCACACCCAGTGCTCCATGCAATCCGTGCCCTCCCTAATACCCACCACCTGCCTCCCCCAACCTCCCACCCCCGCCCCTTCAAAACCCTCAGATTGTTTTTCAGAGTCCATAGTCTCTCATGGTTCATCTCCCCTTCCAGTTTCCTTCAACTCCCTTCTCTCCATCTCCCCATGTCCTCCGTGCTATTTGTTATGCTCCACAAATAAGTGAAACCATATGATAATTGACTCTCTCTGCTTGACTTATTTCACTCAGCATCATCTCTTCCAGTCCCGTCCATGTTGCTACAGAAGTTGGGTATTCATCCTTTCTGATGGAGGCATCATACTCCATAGTGTATATGGACCACATCTTTGTTATCATTCGTCTATTGAAGGGCATCTTGGTTCTTTCCAGTTTGGTGACCGTGGCCATTGCTGATATGAACATTGGGGTACATATGGCCCTTCTTTTCACTACATCTGGATCTTTGGGGTAAATACCCAATCGTGCAATTGCAGGTTCATAGGGAAGCTCTGAACTGAGGAATCTCCACACTGTTCTCCAAAGTGACTGCACCAACTTGCATTCCACCAACAGTGTAAGAGGGTTCCCCTTTCTCCACATCCTCTCCAACACACGTTGTTTCCTGTCTTGCTAATTTTGGCCATTCTAAGTGGTATAAGGTGGTATCTCAATATGGTTTTAATTTGAATCTCCCTGATGGCTAGTGACAATGAACATTTTTTCATGTGTCTGATAGCCATTTGTATGTCCTCATTGGAGAAGTGTCTGTTCATGTCTTCTGCCCATTTTTTGATATGATTATCTGTTTTGTGTGTGTTGAGTCTAAGAAGTTCTTTATAGATCCTGGATATCAACCTTTTGACTGTACTGTCATTTGCAAATATCTTCTCCCATTCCGTGGGTTGCCTCTTTGCTTTGTTGACTGTTTCCTTTGCTGTGCAGAAGCTTTTGATCTTGATGAAGTCCCAAAAGTTCATTTTCACTTTTGTTTCATTTGCCTTTGGAGACATATCTTGAAAGAAGTTGCTGTGGCTGATATCGAAGAGATTACTGCCTATGTTCTCCTCTAGGATTCTGATGGATTCCTGTCTCACGTTGAGGTCTTTTATCCATTTTGAGTTTATCTTTGTGTACGGTGTAAGAGAGTGGTTGAGTTTCATTCTTCTACATATAGCTGTCCAGTTTTCCCAGCACCATTTATTGAAGAGACTGTCTTTTTTCCACTGTATATTTTTTCCTGCTTTGTCAAAGATTATTAGACCATAGAGTTGAAGGTCCATATCTGGGCTCTCTACTCTGTTCCTCTGGTCTATGTGCCTGTTTTTATGCCAGTACCATGTTGTCTTGGTCCTCTCCATTGATGCAGAAAAAGCATTTGACAAAATCCAGCATCCGTTCCTGATTAAAACGCTTCAAAGTATAGGGATAGAGGGAACATTCCTCAACTTCATAAAATCTATCTATGAAAGACCCACAGCAAAAATCATCCCCAATGGGAAGAAGCTCACAGACTACCCGTTGAAATCAGGAACACGAAAAGGATGCCCGCTCTCACCACTCTTGTTCAACATAGTATTAGAAGTCCTAGCAACAGCAATCAGACAACAAAGAGAAATAAAAGGTATCCAAATTGGCAAAGAAGAAGTCAAACTCTCTCTCTTCACAGATGACATGATTCTTTATATGGAAAAAGACTCGACCCCCAAACTACTAAAACTCATACAACAATTCAGCAACATGGCAGGATAGAAAGTCAATGTACAGAAATCCATGGCTTTCTTTCTTTTTTTAAATTTATTTAAATTTTTTTCAGCTTACCAGTATTCCTTGTTTTTTCACCACACCTAGTGCTCCATGCAATCTGTGCCCTCTCTAATACCCACCACCTGGTTCCCCCAACCTCCCACTCCCCACCCCTTCATAGCCCTCAGATTGTTTTTCAGAGTCCATAGTCTCTCATGGTTCACCTCCCCTTCCAATTTCCTTCAACTCCCTTCTCCTCTCCATCTCCCCTTGTCCTCCATGCTATTTGTTATGCTCCACAAATAAGTGAAACCATATGATAATTGACTCTCTCCGCTTGACTTATTTCACTCAGCATCATCTCTTCCAGTCCCATCCATGTTGCTACAAAAGTTGGGTATTCATCCTTTCTAATGGAGGCATAATACTCCATAGTGTATTTGGACCGCATCTTCCTTATCCATTCGTCCGTTGAACAGCATCTTGGTTCTTTCCACAGTTTGGCGACCATGGCCATTGCTGCTATAAACGTTGGGGTACATATGGCCCTTCTTTTCACTACATCTGTATCTTTGGGGTAGAAGAATGAAACTCGACCATTCTCTTACACCATACACAAAGATAAACTCAAAATGGATAAAAGACCTCAACGTGAGACAAGAATCCATCAGAATCCTAGAGGAGAACATAGGCAGTAATCTCTTCGATATCAGTCACAGCAACTTCTTTCAAGATATGTCTCCAAAGGCAAAGGAAACAAAAGCGAAAGTGAACTTTTGGGACTTCATCAAAATCAGTGGCTTTCTTATACACTAACAATGAAAATACCAAAAGAGAAATTAGAGAATAGATTCCATTTACTATAGCACCAAGAACCATAAGATACCTGGGAATAAACCTAACCAAAGAGCTAAAGGATCTGTACTCGAGGAACTACAGAACACTCATGAAAGAAATTGAAGAAGACACAAAAAGATGGAAGACCATTCCATGCTCTTGGATCGGAAGAATAAACATTGTTAAAATGTCTATACTGCCTAGAGCAATCTATACTTTTAATGCCATTCCTATCAAAATTCCACCGGTATTTTTCAAAGAGCTGGAGCAAATAATCCTAAAATTTCTATGGAATCAGAAGAGACCCCGAATTGCTAAGGAAATGTTGAAAAACAAAAATAAAACTGGCGGCATCACGTTATCTGATTTCAAGCTTTATCACAAATCTGTGATCACCAAGACACATGTCATTTAAAATAATATTTCTCTAACATAATGGAGATGTGATTTAAATTTCTAGAGGATTCCATATTTCCACTTGACTGGAAACTCTCTGTGGGCCCTGCTCCTTCTCCCCAGATGGCATGTCTCTGTCAGCACGTTGTTGTGGTCTAACTGGTGCGTGGAGTGGGGGGACATCTCTGGAGCCTGGGCCCCGTGTCCTGCAGACTCCCAGGCGACCCAAGGCTCAGTCCCAGCACCCAGACTGAACCAGAGAGTGTACTCCAGGCCCAAAAGGCATGGACGGGAGGTTGGGAGAAGCGGATTCTGTGAGCTGTCTCTGTTATGGAGAGCAGACAGAAATCCCCAGAACACCAGCTAAACCGTAAGCCACTCCGTGGCTGCCATTCTCGCTGCCACCTTGCCTGGCCGGCACTGCTGTTCCAGTGGTGGCAATTAGTCTGAAAGAGAAGCCTGGAGAACGGGAAGTGAGTGGCTGCTCCCTACCTGGGGGCCCTTCTCTCTTGGGGTCTGTTGTCTTAGGTACCCACTATTGACAAAACCATAAACACTTCACCTTAAAGCAAGGGCCCCAGGGAAACGAATAATGCCACCTGAAAGAAATAAGAAGCAGAGGCATTGTGAAGCAGAAAGGAACACTCCCAGACTCAGTGATGGACGGTGAGGCCCTCAGAGGTCTCGCCTTAATGTCCCCACAGTCACAGCCCTTTAACTTCATGAGCTGAGGGCTGGCGCCAGGGAAGAGGTAGGTTTCCAGCTCCGAGTCGCCTGTGTAGCAGTGAGCCGCGATGTTCCCTCATGTGGTCTCCCGACGGAGTCTGACTTTCCCTCGCTGTCCCGCACCCCCTCACTGCCCACCTGCCGTCCACCACTCTCTCACTAACATGCTCTTTTTCTTCCTGGAGCTCCCGAAAATCCAATCAGATTCTCTCCAGTGAAGCTCATCAGACTCCAGGAATTATTCGTGGCCTCAGGCCTTTCATCAGGAACAAGGGGCTGGGATGTGTTTTGGCGTCGGATATCCTGACAGAGCCCTGACCAACCATGCCATGCCTGGCTGGCCAGTCTCTGAAATGGCGAGTTGATGCGGCCGCCTGAGACACTAGCCCTGAGGCCCCCCGCCACCCCGCTCCCCCACCATCAGGGACAACCCTCACTTCCCTTTTTCTCCGTCTTGTCCGGGCCAGGTCCCTTCTGACTCAGGCACCATTCCTCAGGGATGGTGTGGACTGAACAGCGGAATGAACACTCTGGTGGGTAGCAGGTGTCTTAGGACAGCCTGCCATCACTGGACATTCATAACCCAAACAGGAGAGCTGTTTTCCTGGCTTTCTTCGGGGCTGTATGGTGGGCTCCGAGGGTCACTAGTTAACCGAGTGGTTCTTCACCTGCCTGGAACACCCACTCAGGGAGCAGAGAACACACTCCGTGCCATCTCCGACCCCAGCAACCCATGCCCCGGCTCCCTGTGACCCCCAGGAGCTTGCCCAGGGCCACGGAGGGCCAGCCTTGCTTGTGTTTCCACCAATGACTCTGCTCACCGCATCACATTCCATGGAATGTTTTCCCAAATATGTCAAACATTGGAAATGGAAATCCAGGGCACCTATAATCAGAAACCCTAATGAAGCCAAGTTCCAGACACTGAAGCCTCCGGTGTCTAAAGACCTCGAGGTTGCTGGTGGTAGAGCCTGTGAACGAGGTAGAGCTGCTGGAAGGCAGGCAGGGGCCTGGGAACAGCATCCGTGCCCAGGCCACATGCAGAAGACATCATGCCACCTGGCGGGTCCCCACACAGGGCCGATCCGGGCAGCACCAGGACCCCGTGCATCCCGCCTGCTGTGTGGCACTGTGTGTGACAAACGGGGCTTTGGACAAGACGCTTCAGTATTTTCACCCTGCAAGAGATTTTGCATTTGAAGATTTGGCTCACAAGCCAGGGGACCAGGGCATCTCCTCTGGAGATGGGGAGTGTTTCTCTCTCTGCATGGTGTTTGTGTCTGGGCTGGACCCGAGGGCAGGCCCGTAGGGAGTCTCCGTGGGACCGACGGCCTCCTGCCACTTTCACCAGGATGAGCGGGTTTGCCCCAAAGCCTGAGTCACACTCACTCAGACAGGGCTCCGCTGCCCTCCCTGGGGTCAAGGGGTGCACTTAGATCAAACATTAATCTTTCTGCTAAAAGGAGATGGAAGTCCCAGCATGATCTATGGCCTGGAGAGCCAAGAAAGAAGCACTTTGCGGGGCCACAGAGCTGTGTTTTGTGTTAAGCCCAGTTACTCAGTGATGAGGCAGTCATTGGAACACCCAGAAATACCTCTGGGGTCAGAAATCTGCTCAGTGAAGAGTGAGCTATTAACTGGGGAGCAGAGGTGGTCTGGCCAACACGGGGCTCCCCACGCTCTCCCACAGGAGCCAGCCCTGGGTGGGGCAGAAGTGACCTCATGCCATCTACAGCCAGCTTGTCAGACCCAAGGGACCCCCTCACGTCCTCGGTGCCCCTCCTGGGGGCCCCACGCCTGCTGGAAGACACTGTATGAGAAACGAGAGTGAGCAGGGGTCCTGGACATTTCATCTGCCTGCTGAGCACGCATGTGCCAGGGGTCCGGCCCCACGCCCAGGAGAACAGCCCTGAGACGTCCTGATGCCAGCGAAGAACTGGTGCTCCAACCAGCTCTCTGCGCAGAGCGACAGACAGTGAGAACCACCGCCACTACTAAAGCTGGAGTGATTTCCAGTGCGTACCGACATGAAGGAAGAGAGAGACAGCCCTGCTGTTTCCGTGGAGAACGCACGCTCAGAGGGTGAATGCTGATGCCTTCCTGTATCGTCTCACAGTACTGTGGCTCCCTCTGCTTCCTCAAATGCCTCCTCTTCCCTCAGCCGCCCCTTTGTAGGACGTTCTGGAATGCAGTTAGCCTTGCAGCCTGGGTGTGGCCCCTGGAGCAGCTGATCGTTCCCTTGTCTCCAGAAGTCCTAGATTTGGGTTAAGCAAGGTCCCCGTGGCGGTGTCCCTCACGGAAGGGAGGTCCAGGCTGGACGTGGAGGGCCGGGGTGGGCCTTGCAGGGTGTGAGCGGCTCCTGCCCTCCCAGCGCAGGGGCCGTCCTCGCCTTCCTGCAAGGAAGCGACGTGGAGGGTGGACATGCGACTTCTTCGGACGTTCCAGAACGGCTCTCCCGATCTCGCCAAGCCTCAGAGAAACGCGAAGTTCATTCAAGCTGTGTGCTTGGGTGACAACGAAATTGGGGGTTCTCTTCCTGAGGAAGGAGGACGGACAGCCACGAGGACATCACCGCCTGGCGCAGGCCTACCCGCTCTTCCTCTGACATACGGAGATTGTTCATTGACCAGAGGTGACGTTTATCAAGCGATACAAGTCCCTTGTATGCTTGGGGTTACATGGGGCTGGGACTGGACACTTACTTCCTAATTTTCTGACACCCAAACTGTCCATGGGGATACCTCACCGTAGCACGCACTGGGATCTGCCCTCCCACAACTAAGGCTTCATCCAAGTCCATTTCCAAAGTCAAAATAAGACGTTCGTCTTAACAAGCACTGACGTCCCATGACTTTGTCTGAGAATGGACTAACCTGTCCAGACACCTGTTAGGAATCCTATTTTGGGAATAGGCTTCTCAACCAGCCCACGGGAGCACCAGGATCCAAATCCCGCACCTTTACCCCCTAGGCCTTCCTCCTACCCGAAGGAGAGCCCCAGAAGCTGGTGGAGTGCACGGACTGCTGCATTATCCTGCTGGCCACATGGCCCACATCTGGCAGGCAGACCCCGTTGGTGGAGCTACCACTTCAGATCCACACCACTATGACAGCTGTGTGTTAAGGACGTGGTATCTTACTATTTACAGCTTTTCTTAAAACTCTAAAACTAAGTAGAACTATTACCCCACCATCTCCTTACGGTGAGGAAGTCGAGAGTGGAATGCTGTGGTCCACACAGGCCATGAGGGAGCAGGCGGTCCGAGCCCAGGCTGCTCCCCTACAGCCCAGGCAGGCAGAAAGGACCCCACTCCACACTGTGGAAACTCAGTTAAACAGAAATGTTTGTTTAGATGAGGCAAAAGCAACTTGTGCCAAAGTCTCTGTAAGCAGAGTGAAGCCGTCTGTCGTGGCTGCTACGTTTCTTTTCATGGGTGTTATTTGGAAGTCAATGGTCGATTTGTCCAGAGGACTTCTGTATGCCTAGCTTCTTGTTGGCTTTCTCTCCCAAGATGGATTTTTATGTCCACGGTTTCAGCACATACATGCTTCTTTTATTATTAGTGGTATTAACCGATACCTCTTGATTTCCTGCCTGTGGCCTCTGGGACTCTGGCCGGGGAGCTGTCCCTGAATCAGTGTGACCTCACCGCTGTGATTCATCTGGTTGGGGTCAAAATTGCCATAACCCACTGCTTTCTGAAAGAGCAACAGAGCCCTTGGCCGAAGACAGCACAGCTCACAGACGGCCCCGACAAGTGCGACGCACCCTCCCTCCTGTTCCCATCCTAATGTCCCTGCCACCTTTTTATTTTATTTTTTCCTTCGCCTGTTACTGGTAAGTCCCACCCACACTGCCAGGGACAGGGCGATGTAAGTCCACAGTAGGTCTACCGGTCCCCAGGGCTATGGTGTCAGAGCCTGGAGAGCCAGGGAAGGGGAGTCCCTTAAGCAACTAGGAATTTTAGGGTCTGAAAAGGCTCCTTTTCGTGGAATTTGGCAGTAGATAGCTCATGAGGATCTGCGGTGGCTGGCCGTGGACACGTCACCAACGGAATGAGAAGATCATGCGGTGTTGGAGTAGGAGGATGTCATCTTAGAGACATCCCGGTGCGGGGTCCTCTGTAGGTATCAGCCGGCAAAGCTAAGTACCCAGGGAGGAATTAAACATGAGATTTTATATGATCCCGAAGGAAAACAAACCAACAGCAACAGTGGCAACAGACCAGAGTCTGGAGTTCAGTGAGCCCACGTGCCACTCAGAGGGGTCATGGAACAAAGCTGAGACCACTGTACTGACGGCCGTACACACAGGTTTCCAGGCACGTGAACAAGGTACGTGGAGTTATGAAACAGAATCCACGGTAGGCTCTCGACCTTGCCTTGCACTGGATTACTGAAGAGTTTGTGTCAAATGGTTTGACCTGGGTTACCTTGTGATTTCACAGCTGACAGCGTAAAATGAGGAAAGTGGGGATCATTCTTAGGTAGAGATTAGGAAATTGACTCAAAGCAATTTCACGATTCATGATTCAGGCAAGTTCTTATGGCTGGAAATTCAGAACTTCAAAGTCAGGCCCAAGTCTTACTTCCATCTACCTCGCCGCCCTCTCCGCACTTCAGCTCATGACCTTGACCTTCCCAGCTAGCACCTATCTTCCCAGCGTGTCCGTCACTCAGCTCTTTCTCCAAAGCCTGCTGACAGCATCTATTTGCATGAGTGCAACTATTAAATATTCGGTGTGTTAATGGTTCGAGAGGTAAATGTTAACTGAAATTGTAAACTATCTCTGTAAAGAACAAATATATACCCCAAAGAAAACTCTGCCTGCGATTCCTGCCAGACCTGTGCTTTTGGGACGCAAACGCTGAGGTTTGCGAGTCCCAGACACCAGGTGGATAATTCCTGACCACGCAGGTACTGTTCCCCACTACGGTCCTAGGAAAGGTGTTGGTGAGTGATAATGGGGTATTACATCACCCTGTAAATGGGTGAACTAGACACACAAGTATGAATACCGATTACATCAATCATAAAATGTAAAAAGAAGTTAAGGGGAAAATGGTGAGCCTTCGAGCCATTTGATAGAACAAATGAATGGCCCAACATCTTTATTTTGTCAATCAGGACATCTCAGCGGGTTGAATGGCTAACCCAGATGTGAAATGCCGTGCCCACGAACAGATATCAAAGGCCCACTGACAACATACAGGCCATTGTGGGCAGATTAACAATGTTCCGTAATGCCCCGTAGAGCAGATACGACAAATGCAAGGATTTACAAAAATCCCTGATAAGGAAGAGAGATGCACCCTCTGTTACAAATGACCCTTGTTCTCGATTGATCTAGGAAGTCGTGTGCCCATCACAGACGGCCGGGTGACCAGGACTAAGTTTGGGCTGAAGCATCATAAATCTGAGGTGAGGAAAGTCCTGTCCCAGTGTCTGAGTAAGACAGCTTGTGGGGCTTAATGAAAGCCCATGCAGTTCACGCAGGGTCCCTGAGCTGGCCCCTCGAGGCTGCGTCTGAGCACACCAGGCGCTCACGTCCTCCAAGGCCTGACTCGCGAAGCTTTGCAGCCCCCTCTGCTCCATGGAGAGAACCGTCACTGTGACCCCATGATTGAGAACACAGCGTACTGGTTCTGTACTTCCCAAAGTGAATTTCTTACGAAGGACCCAATGCAAATAGGCTTCCAGCTCTGGTTTTCCTCAGTGCTGGGCTGACGTGCACGGAGTTTTGTATACGTTCTTCTTCCTGCCTCTCTTTCCAAGAATTCCCCATGCAGGTACTTACGTACATCAAGAATTCCTGACAGATGTTCTTTAAGCCAAACTTTATGATTATGCTTTCATTATTTTGTACTGTGTGTGTTTTATATACTTCTCCTCATTAAAAAAACAAAAACAAAAACAAAAAACAAACCTTGCTAAATGATACAGAATTCTACTGTCAAAGAGGGCAGAAAACATGGACCTGACTGTTGAGTAGCATGTCCTGAAGTGAACCAAAAGCTTCGTTTCCCGGGAGCGATCGAGGCGTGCTGTGGCCGAGCCCAGCAGATCCGTGCCACCGGCCCTCTGCCCACTGTCCTCGCACGCGGGATCCTGCCCAGCCCTTCACACCTCAAGTTCTACATTAGGTCCCTGCTTGCTTCTCCCTCTGCCTGCCTCTCCCCGCTCTCTGGGTCTCCCCACTCTCTCTCTCTCTGTCAAATAAACAAATAGAAGTCTTTAACACAATGTCCTACTAGATACGTTACATTGGCTGAGGTTACTAAACCAAATAAATACATACTTTTTGTTTTTCTTGAGTTACTAAAATGCCAACCATTCTTTATATGACAAAGTGCTTGGTTCAAGAAAGACAAAAAAAAAAAAAAAAAAGCTGTGTCTTATGTAAAGTCTGTATAAAGTCTATGTCATTTTATATAGACTCAACATCTTGGGAATCTTTGCCAAATCACTTTAATCCTTTAAAACGCTACTTTCTGATTGTTTGGCTGAGGAATTCTGTCTTTGGTTATAAAAGTTCTGTCACATGATGTATTAAAAGTCCTTGGGGCACCTGTGCTGCTCATTGGGTTAAGCCTCTGCCTTCGGCTCAGGTCATGATCTCAGGGTCCTGGGATCGAGTCCCACATCAGGTTCTCTGCTCAGCGGGGAGCCTGCTTCCCCCTCTCTCTCTGCCTGCCTCTCTGTCTACTTGTGATCTCTGCCAAATAAATAAAATATTTATTTTTAGAAAGCTCTCTCCCCACCAATCTTGACTATAGACAGCGGACGTGCGCACCAGTGACCAGAAATGCGTGCTCTGTTCCTTCAGGTGGGACAGTAACAGGACACCAGTGTCACCACAGGAGGCAGAGGGACAGGTGAGAGCCGGAGTCTGATAACCTGCCAACTCCAAGACCACCTGCACCAGGTGGTCTCAGACTGTGATGAGAGGGACACTGGTGCTCTCCAGCGACACCTGTCACCCACCAGGACCAGCCAGGTGCTGGCCAGAGACTGTTCCCCCACCCCTGGGAGTCAGCACACAGACCTTCCCCAGAACCTCCCTCCCACCGAATGCCTCCTACTTTTTTTCTCTTCCTTTCTAAGATCACTAAGATTCAGACTGGTTTTGCTAATGACCGTTTCTGAAATGAGACTCAAACAGGAAATCGGCTGTCTCTGGTTTGGGACGTTCGGGCGTCCCTCTCTGGGAGGTGGGAAACGATGAGCTGGGGCTCCGGAGAGCCACCACTGATGGACGAGGAGACAGGTGAGTCTCAGCCCATGCTCGCCGAGTCCGAAATCTCCGGAAGGTCCTCACGGTGCTGCTTGAATCTAACTCAACACTGTGCAGTTGGAGCCAGGGAGCATGACCCTCCCCCTAGTCCCAGGCATGTGTCAAAACCTCCTCATCGGTCTACTTCCACACCACAGGTCAAGAGACAGACCTCTGCACGCCCGGCAGCGACTAAAGACATGACATCTGGTGACAACGGTCGACCAACGATGGTCATCCCTATGCACGGTGTTGAGAAAACCCACAGGCCACATTCCCACAGAGATCCCATGTCCAAGGTCCAAAGCCCAACGTCAGTATTTGGCCAGAGGGACATTGGGGCTAGACCAGAAATGAAGTAGAAGGACTAGCAACACGGAACAAAGAGGCTCAGACCGTGTGCGTTCGGGAAACTGGTTGAAAACATGTGCATGTGCAGTTGCTTAGCAAACCTCAGTAGGTGCTATTATTAGGCTCACTTAGAGATGGAAGTAGCCAGGCCGCTCGGCCAGGCCTCACAGGCAGGGGTGTGGTGTCTGTGCCCCCTCTGCTTCCTGCCCTGCCCCCTCTGTACTCAGGGACAGACTGTGGGGTTACTCCAGTCTGGATTCAGCTCCATCTGCTAAGAAGGGGAGAAGGTGCAGGGCAGGACCTGCCCTTCGAAGAGAAGCGTGTGCAGAGAAGCCGCTGGTCAGGGGCTGCTTGGGGGATGCCAGGTGCGGAAGGGAGAAGGCTCGGCTCCCGGCAGCAAAGAGAAGAGCACCGCGACAGTAGCGTGTGCATCCGATGGACTCGGAAGATCCTACTGGGAGGAGGTCAGACCCGAGGGAGCGGTCAGGAGCAAGAGTGGAGCCGGCATAGAAGAAAGCACGAAGACACGGAGAACCGGAGCGCTCGGTGGAGGGAGGGTTCCGCAGAATCTGGGAGGCCCAGGCCGGGAGGAGCACGTGGCGTCAGAGACCAGGAGCACTCGGGAGAGCTGAGAGCTGATGACACGGCCTGTCACCGGCACGGTGAGTGTGCCCGGCGGCGTCTCAGTGCCCGGACTCTCCCAAGTCAGCGGGAGGACCAGCCCGGTCACCATGGGGCGGTGTGGGAACCATCCCATGTGACCTCTCTAGCCCTGCCTTCTGGACAGTTCCACAGAAGCTTGCGCCGGCCTTATTCCTGCAGTCTCGTGCCCCATAAGGAAAGTTGAGAGCTATCTCTCCAGATTCTGTCCCGGTCAGAGCAGAGAGAACCAGTTTCTAAGAGCAGTGTGTTGTCAAACCTGATGCCTAAATCGCCCGGCCAGCATTACGCCTCACTTAGAGCATTAATATGTGTCTTGTGTTTGTGATGGTTTGAAGCAGTTAAATGCAGACGAATCATTAGATTAACACATGCTGGACAAACGTTCCACCGTCTTTCAAATCCCCCACTGAGTAGAAGAGGCATCCGTAAATCTGATTTGGAAGACTGGTTTGAAGGAAAGCTGTGGCAACCCTCCCGGTGCCCCGTGGTTTTCTGGGTCCTTGCCTCTGCATTTGTCTCCTGAAATCGTCTGGGCAGTGTGAGCCCTGCCACCAAGCCCAGCCATCCCAGGAACAGTAAGAGGAAGGAACCTGCAGGGGCACTGGTGCTCGGGGTCCACTGAACATCTTGCTGATCAAGCGCGGTTTCTTACTCTGGCTTCTATTCTGGTGCCGTCTCTCTGGACACAGCACCCTTCCCTCCCCGCCTTTCAAGCACCTTCCAGTGTTCTGCAGACTGAATCGGTGCTGAGTCCTACTCGGTAACTCCCTTGTCTCTCCCTCTGCCTTAAAATACAGTGACACCTGCACTCTTGCACTCTTACCCATGCTTATAACTGAACGTGCGTCTTATACGCAACCTCTCTAACCAGAAAAGTCTCCCGTGCTATCACTACGTAATTGAGTGAATGCTGGGGTTTCCAGGAGGTGCTAAAACTGAGGACAGGACAATAAACACCTGGTGCAGGAAGGTAGGGGTTACCCTTGGGCTCTTACCAGTCACTAGCACTCGGCATTTCACGAGGCTGGATTTCTTTTGCTTGTTTTGGAGCTTGAATACAATAGACTGTTGCTAGCAGACAACGCATTTGGAGGTCAGAAGGTGAGTCCTACAGACAAAGCATGCACGTTCTGTTTACTTTTATTTTTTGGCTGCCTATGCCTGCGGCCCTTATAACGTTCCTCCTCATCTCTGCGGCCCTCTCTTCTCTTTGCCACTTTCCAAGTGACACGTCTGTTGTGCTGCCCTTCGATGCATGAACATCCGTTGAGCATCGGCTATAAGCAATGGACACGAGTAGTTGTTGCAAAACCGTACGCTCGAATGAGGAAGCAGCCCTTTGCTGAGGAGGTTACTGGGGGAGCTGGACGAGTTCACCGACCATTGGAATGGTTTATCAAATGGAAACACCAAGAGAAAAGATGACTTCTGAGTCAGGCCTTTTTGCTTTCTGTATTTTTGGTGCTTTGACATTAGGGCCTTGTCAGCCCTGGAGAGACTGCCCCTCGCAGGGCCAGCCAGTTCCAGAACGTAGTGGAAGACACACCTGCAAGGGTACCTGTTCGTGAGGGCCAACCAGTGCCGAGCTCACGCCTGCCCACTCCCTTTACCGGGGCGCTTACGCTCCTGGCCGCTATTTCCCTAAACTAGTCAGCCCCAGTACTAGACAACTAAGCACAGCCCCTACCCTCCAAAATTATTCAGATTAGCTAATTCTAAACTTGCCAACATGGTAGAGCCCATTTCTTCCTGGGAAGCCTCAGGAAAGGATATTGTCCACCATTACCCCTCCACCCCCACTGCCTCTGCCCCCTGGTGACCCTGACCCTCCCCCCATAGGAGCCCCATCCTGCGGGGCACCCCTCCTCTTGGTACCTGTGAGTAACAAACTGCATTTACCATCACAGTCACCTCCTGGACCATTGGCCTCAGCTTGGCTGAGTAATAATAAGAAAAGTTGTATTTTAAGGCAGAGGGAGAGACAAGGGAAGTAGTGATGCAGTTAGCGAGTAGGACTCAGCCCCGATTCAGTCTGCAGAACACTGGAAGGTGCTTGAAAGGCGGGGAGGGAAGGGTGCTGTGCCCAGAGAGACGGCACCAGAATAGAAGCCGGAGTAAGAAACCGCGCTTGATCGGCAAGATGTTCAGTGGACCCCAGTGACATCAATGCAGCTTCCTGTGGGTGCATGGGTCGGGCAGTGCAGATTCACGGCACAGTGTGGACCGCAGGAGACCTCGGGGTATAGTCTGAAAGTCACCATGGCCCCTGCAACGTCCCAACCCTGCAGCAAGGGTGGGCAGGCAGGTAGATGGACAGAAGGATTCCTGAGTGCTGTGTGCCTTTACAGAAACCATCATTCTCTCTTTGTTTTCCCCTATGCACGGGTGAGTGCCCCAGGTATGAAGGGGAAGTGGAAGAGTGTGATGGTTACAAAAAGTCCAAAGGGGCAAAAGTGACGGAGAGGGTTCCTTCAGCACCCAGGCCTGACTTCGATGTTCGGAAGCTGTGGATTTCGAGGATCTCCTTAGCAATCATCTCTGTGACCTTCCAGACTCCATCCTTATTCCTGAAACTCCTCTTGGCCTCCCCTGGGAACCAGAGCCCCACCCATGCACAGCCTCTTACTGTTTCGAACTCGTATTCCTTTACGGCACAGACCGAGCGCCCTCAGTCCGGTGCCGTCGCAGGGTTCTTGTCTCACAATCTTGGGACACAAAAGGGTGATGTGAAGTGAAAGCTTATTAAGTGAAGGTGAGAACAGGAAAGAGAGATAAAGAGGGCTCTAGGGTGAGACTGGCCGCCAGTGGGTGCCGCTGAAGGCTTTCATTGTTGTAAGACAAACACGGTGGGTTTGTAAATACCATAAGCACAAGCGAGGTGTCCCCTAGTCTCTGGTCCATACCTGCTCTATTTCTTCACATCTGAGATGTCTGGTGAGCCTGCAACCCTCCCCTCCACCGGCCTCTCTTACCTGGCCTCACCTGTCCCTTACTCGATATCCGTTCGCTAATTAATGCTCTGCTGCCATGCGTTGCTTGCTCTCATTTTTTCTTGTTTTTAGTAATCATTTTTTGTTTGTATTTTCTTCACCTTGTTTCATATGCACTTATTTTATTTTTTGACGTGCCTTTCTTATGTTATAATTTCTTCTTTTTGGTGCACTATATTATCTTTCACTCTAATGCCACTTTCAAATCAATGTAATGATCTGTTTGTAGGGTTCTTTTAGCTTTCTTTATTCTAGAACAGGATCACCTAATTTTTTAAATTTATTTTTTAATTCATTATTTTTTTAATTAACATAAGTTTTATCAGTTTGTTTTGTTATTTATTTTCTCGGATATTACTCTGCCTGAGGTTATTTGTGGCTCTTGGATTTGAGCTCATCTCCTCTGGGAAATTTCTCTGATTCAAAAGAACTCATCTTCTTCTGGGAATCCCAAAATGCCTCCATGCTTCGGTACCTGGGAGACCTTCCGGACAGGTGAGGAAGATGAGAAATGCCCCCATACCCCACCTGCCATCTAAATCCTCTAATCTAATTCAAAATGAGAGCGCACAGCCAGAGACCTGTTCCGCCTGGCTCACTCGGGTACACCGGCCTCCCGCAGCAGGACTGGTGCCCAGTAGGGACGTAATAAACATGCGTTGGTGGCTAGGTAAGTGCGTGCTCCAAGTGTAAGTTCCATTCCCCATGCTTGAAGACAGAAACTGCCGTAACTTGCAATGATGGCAGCTTATGCAAATTGAAAAATAATAATAGTATTTTGATTTCATACAGTTAGACCATGGCCCCTACATCTTTTCTATCGACCCTCCTAAACCATGTCACATGTCCAGCACCATAGCAGGCATGTGGCTTGGTGACCCACACATTGTTTCTGGGGAAAGTTGAGAATCACAGTGAGGAAAGGTATATGGAAAGAACCATGGCCACCATTCCCATTCCACGGTGCTACTTCTGCTGGGGAAATGCACCTGAGAGCCAGGGACCTGTTTGTCCTCGTTTTCAGGGGAGGTATCTTCCTCTAACTCAAAATGAACGCACTGGGGTTTAACTACGTGTGGCTTCAAGGGACTAAGTACCTGCACCCTTGTACTTAAGAAGAGCACGTGTGACACTCAGTCTTTTAAAAGACATTGTATAAAGGGCTATCACTTTGCTAAGCCCTCTATGCTGAGGTTATGCTCACTAATACCAACCCTGGAGAGATTTTTTGCCCCAAACCAGCAGTCCACTAAGGTAGGGGAAATAGCCCACACTTCTTAGCCAAATTTTTTGTTTTTTGTTTTGTTTTGTTTTTGTTTTTTTGTCTTTTGAGTTGATACAAAAATAATAAAAATAAAATAAAATAAACAATGTGCTTACCGGATAGAACAAGTTATAGCTCAGACTTCCAGACGATTCAGAAAGAATTCTATGAAATCTGTCTTTGGACTCTATCCGCTGTCTGATTTTGCAATAGAGAAAGGAATCAGCAGTCACTCTGTCTCCCAGGTGGGCAAGGCAGGACAGAACCCGGGAGGTTTGTCTCCTGAAGGCTCTGCGTGGTGTTGCTGCGACTGCCCTGAGACAAAGCGGTGCGGTTGGGCGCCACGTCCTCCATCAGAAAGCACATGTGTGCTGGCGCTGCAGTCTGTCCAGTGCGTGGTCCAAGCACCGACGGGTGTTCGTAGCAAGGGCTCTGAGAGATGTTGCCCACGTCGCTGGCCCTGGGTTTCTGCATCCACTCGGGCCTTCATGCTGCCCCTCCCTCAGTCATGACTGACACTTGGGTTCCTCTTCCAAAACCAGCTACTGCAGCCCCCCAGGGCCCCAGGGGTTGGGGCTCCGGCTGGCTGTCTTGCTGAGCTTGCAAGGATTAATTCTTTCCTCAAATCAGATCCTTTTTTTTTTTTTTGACTCAATGAAATCCACAAAGTGTCACAAGATTGACACCCTGAATTCAGAAAATGCTTAGAAGCTTCTTCCAAGCTATCAGTTTCTTCTTCTTCTTTTTTTTTCATCATGTCTGTCTGTCTGTCTGTCTGCATGTATGTGTGTATTTGAGCAGAGTCGATGCACAAAGGCACATTAGCACCAGTGTATAAATTACTGATCTGACAAGTTTATATATTATGCTATGATCACCACAAATATAGCTCCTGTCTGGCCTACTATATCGCTATTACAGTATCATTGACTGTATTCCCGTTCCTTATTCCCGTGACTTATTCTGTAACCGGAGACTTGTGTCTCCCATGGTCCTTCAACCATTTTTTTCTCCCTGCCCCCCTCAGGCAACCATCCTTTTGTTCTCTGTTTTTATAGTTCTGATTCTGCCTTTTTCGTTGTTGTTTATTCATTTTTAGACTCCATCTATAAGTGGAATATCATATGGTATTGGTCTTTCTCAGTCTTAATTATTCCACTTAGCATAATACCCTCTAGATCTATCCATGTTGCCTCAAACGGCATGGTCTCCTCCTTTTTGTAGCTGTGTAATACCTCCCAAAGCAATCTACAGATTCAAGGTAATCCCTTTCCAAAATTCCAACAGCACTTTTCACAAGACTAGAACAAATAATAATAAAATTTATATGGAACCACAGAAGCTCTTGGATTGCCAAAGTCATTCTGAGAAAAAAGAACAAAGCCAGAGGTATCATAATTCCAGGTTTACGACCAAACTACAGTCTTCAAAACAATACAGTACTGGCACCAAAATAAACACATAGATGAATGGAGCAGGATAACAATCCCAAAGGTAAACCCACATTTTTATGGTCAATTAATTATGACAAAGGAGGCAAGACTATACAACGGGCAAAAGATAGTCTTTCCAATCACTGTGCTGGGAACACTGGGCAGCCACATGCCAAAGAAGGAAACTGGACCACTTTCTTAGACCACACACCAAAATAAACTCCAAATGGATTAAAGACCTAAATGTGAGACCTTAAATCATAATAGTCTTAGAAGAAAGCACAGGCAGTACTTTCTCTGACATCAGACACAGCCGATTATTTTCTAGGTACACCTACTAAGGCAAAGAAAATAAAAGCAAATATAAATTATTGGGACTACACCAAAATAAAAAGCTTTTTCACTGTGAAGGAAACCATCAAAAAAACAAAAAGACATCCTGAAAGAAAGAAGATATTTGCAAGTGATATATCTAAGGAGGGGTTAATATACAAAATATATAAAGAACCCATTCAATTCAACAACAACAACAAAAAAAAAAACAAGCAATCTGTTTAAAAGATAGGCAGAGGACCTGAATAGACATTTCTCTAAAGAAGGCATGCACACGGCCCACAGACACATGAAAAAAATGCTCATCAGTATCCACGAGGGAAACGTCAATCAAAAGCACCATGAGATATCACCTCCCACCTCTGAGAACTGCTAGAATCAAGAAGATAAGAAACAACAGGTGTTGACGAGGATGTAGAAAAGGAAGAACTTCCATGCACTGTTAGTAAGAATGTGAGCCAGGGCAGCCTTCGTGGGAAACAGCCTGAGGGGTCCTCAAAATATTAAAAACAGAAATATCAAAAGGTCCACTATTTCTTCTGTTGGATATTTACTTAGGGAAAACAAAAACACTAATCTGAAAATATATAAGCATCCCTATGTTTATAGCAGCATTATTTATAATAACCAAGACATGGAAGCAGCCCGGGTGTCACAGATAGATGAATAGATAAGGAAAGTGTGGTCTATATACAAGGTTACCCTCTGAATGTTCATCCCAATCCCCAATAAAAGGAGACGGTTGACCCCTGTTCAGGGAGTCACGACTTTGGAAATCATTCCTTGTTTTCTCCCAATTTGCTTCAAATACAAGTGACCTTGTAAGGCAACTCCACCTGCTGTGGTCTTTGTTTATGACTCCGGAAGGGTGGACCCACTTTGGTTCAGGAACAAAAGCTCCTCTATAATGCCACCTCCAATCCCAGACTCCTGGAAATCAAGCTCAGACCAGGCCGTGTTCGTGTCTACTTGCCTAGGAAGAAACTGGATTCAAAAGATGCACAGAGGAAAGGAACATAACCAAGAAGAAGAGAGGTCCAGATCATTCCAGCAATGTGCTCTGTTTCAGGAGCAAAAAGTTCACCCATAAGAAGGAGTGTCCACAGGTCAAGCCTCAGTTTTCATGGCTTAGCAGATACAATCATAGCTACACTCGGGAAAGAGTAAATGACCTGAAACTTGTGTTTAATAGTTAGAGCCCAGCCAGTCAATGCCAGCTGATTATTTTGTGGGCCTCGCAATCTGGATTCACTGATTTCTGGATTGTTTGGGGGAAATGGGCATGTCATTCGCATGGTATGAAGGTGCATACACGAGTCGTGCCCTTGTCATGTCAGCGTTATTTCCTCCTAAGGCAAGGTGAACAGAACTAGAAAGCAGGGTCAGGATTGCAGATTTCATGACATCTCACCACACGTTTGTCTTGGCCTCTTACACGGCACACGAATCCAAGCAGAAGACAAAGTCACGGAAGAAACAAGACAAGTTAAGGACCCAAACGCAGAGTCAGTCTGCGAGTGCACAGTGGAAGTGAGGCCTCGGTCCAGTCTGGGTCAGGGTCAGCTTCCCCCCACCCCCCGCCCCATCCCCGTCCCCTGCTGCTTATGACCTTCAGACAGCAGAGGATGGCTATTCTCCAGAGATCAGTCAGGCAGAGACTTGGGCAGCACCTGGCTTTTGATGTGATCAGAGTCAAGAAAGTCTGACATTCTGCTGCAAAAATCCTCCCTTTTAAAGGGAGTTAATTAGCTGCAGGCCCTTGCAGACCTCCTCTGGTTCTGCTGGTTGTTGGTTCTGAGTGTGTCCTCCACCAGGACAGGTTTGGGCAGCCGTGATGCTCTTAGAAATCTAAAGTCACCACTTGACGAGAGCTACTGGTTGGCTTGAGGGACTCCATCTTGCCCTGTACGTCATTCCTTCAAATATCCTGTGTCCACCAGCTTACTTCTGTCTGGCAATGCTTCACATTAAAAAACGGTCCCAAACTCACAGTAATCTTAACTTGGCTCATTAAAACGGTGTCAAAATCTTTTTTTTTTTTTTTAACTTTTTTACGGTCTCGGAGAAATCTGAAATGTATCGCCCTACGGGAAATGATTATACTAGAGTCACTAATGAAAGTTCAAAGGCTCTGGCGAATGTGCGGCACTCCACCTTTGGAAACTAGTTATTACATGTAATCCCTGAGCAATGGGAAATTTTTTGTGCTCTAGAACCAAAAGAAAAATTTTAAGACAGATGGTGAGCTTGTGAAATTTGGGGGAAAAAAAGTCCTTCTGAACATAAAACAGGGACAACAGAGCCTCCCCGATAGGACAGTCCCAAACCCAGGGGAGCAGATTAGCCTCTGCGCCTCGTGCGGACGGCACTGCCGAGGGCACGGGGGATGAAGGGCAGCCAGGCTCTAAGGAAAGATGTGCTCAGACAGACCCTGTCCTTTCCGAGAAGCTGCAGCTCGGCCCTCCTGCAGCTAAGGGAATTAAATCATTCCGGGCTGACTCTGCACACGGTGGAGGGGGAGGCTCACCTCCCCAGGAGCCAGGCGCCTGAGGAGAAAGGCATTTGCACAGATCAGATCTGCGGGGCCTTTCCTCTAGCCCTGAAGATTATGTAATGCTCCAGTGGGTGTTCGAGGGCACGTTTCTTTTTCAGGTATGTACGGCGGGAGATCAACAAAGATGAGAAATAGAGATGGGACTGAAATGAAAAGAAATGCCAGGGAGCCGCCCAACGGTGCACATCCTCATCACCGTTTGATATTCCACAGGGGCAGAAGAACATTCCAGAAAAATAGGTCGAGGGGGTCTGCAGAGACAAGCATGGAGAATGAACTCCACCAAGGTTCCGTGTTGAGCCCCAAGCTGGTTAAAGCAAAGGGCTGCCTCCTTCCCTGCCGCCCCCGCCCACAGGGCAGTGTCCCCGGGGCACCTGCAAGGGCTTGGGGGAGCTGCGTCTCCAGCCACCACCTCCCCGCTGGAGCTCTGCGCCGCACCTTCCAAAGTAACCGAAATAACCATGATGCACAGAGGAAAGGCACCTTTCTGTTTTCTCTCCGTCAGAGTTCACCTTGTGCACAAGCTCTCAGTTTCCCTAGCTTGCAGCCAGACAACTGAAAATAAGCAAAACAAGAATGAACTCTAGACCTGCTTTAAGGTTCAAGGGTTGTATAAGTTTAAAATACACACCTGACCCCTCTAGGGTGACTCACTCTCTTGGGGCTTCCCCTCTCTTTCCGTCTCAGGAGGGCTTCTGCCCCAGGAGCGCAGCAGTCCTTACTCCCCGAGTTCCCCGAACACCCTGCAGGGAGCCCCCCTTGCTCTAGGATCCAAGGGCTTCCGGGCACCCGTCTGCCTCTGACCCGTGCGGCTCTGATGCAACGGTCCCTGCACAACCAGCCCGTATGGTGCCTGAGCTTACATTCCCCGCCGGCCACCAGCCCCCTCCCCTGTCCTTCCTCCCTGGGGCATCTCCCCAACCCAGGAAAGGCCTTGGTCTCCTTCGGGGAATAGGAAGTCTTTCTGCATCCAACCCCGAACCCTCCCTGCTTGTGGCTGATAACGAAATCCAGGGTGAACCTTTGACTGAGCAGATACTTTTCAAACCCAATGCCTGGATGGCCCCCAGCAATTAACTAGGGATTTCTGCATCTTCCCAGAGGTGCTGGTAAGATCAGCCGGTGCTGAGCGCCGGCTTCCCCCTTGAAAAGAGGTTTCCAGTCACTACAGGCAAACCCGTGCAGGGGCCACCCCTTGCCACCAGCCAGTAACACCACAGGGCTCCCTAGGGAGCAGGGGTCAAGACTTTGGGGGTGCACCCAACCCTCCCTAGCTGGCCACCTCCTTTCCCAACCTCTTGCCTCTCAGATCCCTCCTTCACCGCACACTGCCGTGGGCAGCCCTGTTTTCCTGCAGCAGAAGGAACATCCATCCATGGGGTCCCCACCTGCCTCCACACCCTCTCATCCCTGGCAAGCAGGGGTAACCTGAGAGCTGTTGGGGTACAGGGAGCAAGCTGGGCTTCTCTGTGCACGCTTGGAGCTCTCTTTTCTATAGAGAGCGCAAGTCCTCTGTTTCTGGGAGGGGTGGGCTCTGTCCCTGTCAGGGATGCCCGCAATTTGCAGTTTTCCAGACAATCTATGTGACTGGGTGTGAGTGTATAAAGTCAGTCCTTCCAGAAAAGTATGAGTAAATCCTGATTGCGGCCCCCCATTGGCACCCACCCAGGCACTGCCTGAAGAAAACTAACTTCTGATCTCTTTCATCTGGTGCTTTCTAAGACTTGAGCTGGGGCAGAGAAGGAAGATCTGGCGGATGTTCTGCTGAAACTCCGGCTTCTGTGCACAGCCTGGCAACACTCATAGGGATGGGCTTTGGGGAGCAGCAGTGTCTGGGGTCACAGATCTTAGTGGGCACAGCCCAGCAGGCTGGTGACCTCATGGGAGCTGTGTGGAGACATGTCTCCAGGGGGCACTGGCTTCACAGCGATGCCCCTGACTGGAAACCAAGGTGGGTCCCATGTAGTCACATCAGAGGGCCACACCGGCCGCTGACCTTGGCCTGAGTGAGGCAGGCACGCTACACCTACGGAGACAGGTGCTGGGACAGGAATGGCATCGTTTGAAAACTATTTGTGTCCCAGCAGAAGCGCTCCTGGACACGGGAAATATTCGGATCACTCTCCAAGATCTACTGTGGGTGCACTTCGCTTTCCCACCGGGAGAGACAGGTAATGCGAAGAACAGGGAACACGTCCAGCACCCGCTGTTGGTGATGACCATATCATGGCCTTGGAGACATCAGGTCCTGTCTCCTAGAGCTCGTGACTGTTACCTTCTATGGAAAGGAGGTCCCTGCAGATGTGCTCCAGCAAAGGACCCTGGCTTGGGAAGACTCGCTGGGATGGTTCAGATGGGGCTACATGCAAACACAGGTCTACGTAGGGGGGCGGCTTTGACCAAACCCGGGAGAGGGAAGGACGTGACCACAGAGGCAGAGAGGGGATGGATCTCAGTCCCTCGACACTGACTTTTTGGGCCCCTGGCCTCCAGCGCTGTGAGAGTGAATGTGTGTTAAGTGCAGTGGGTGGTTGTCGCTATGACAACAGGGAATGGCTGTCCCACTCCGAGTGTCTGCACGTGGAAACTCAGTAATCTCTGCAAGTTACAGGCTGGTCCCGTGATCATGTCCGGCTGCTCCTTAGGGAAGACACTGAGGCACAGAGGCGACCAGCTGCTTCCACGTAGCCCCAGGTCTAGGCGAGCGCAGCGTCAGGACAGTGCCCTGGCTATCTGGTCCTCGAACCTCCTGTGGCCCAGGGTTTGGCGCAGGCACCAGGAAGGGACAGGCTGGTGGCCCCAGTGCTGCTCTGAAGGGCACCTGGGGTTTACCAGGAGCAAACTGGGGTAGTGCCAGTCTCTTGTGGGGCCATGGCCTGTCCGTGGGCTCCAGAAACATGCACGCTGCTCCCCCAAGCCTGGTCTCCCCCAGGCACTGGATTCAATGATTGCTTCTGCACGGGGAAGGCTTGGTACACACTAGGTGCTCAGGAGACGTCTGGCGAACGAATTACCTACAAATGAAGTGATCCATTATGGCTTCGGTTTGCAGAGCCCCCGAGGGTGGCTTCGCCAATGGATGGCTTTGTGGATCCACAGGACAGAGGAGTCAGTGCTGTCACAGGGGGAGCGCTGTGACCCGGACGACACAACCAACTCCCCACTTCCCAGGGGCTGAAATGCTCCCCTATAGAGGCAGGAACCCCAGCCTTGGGGAGACCCTTCCGTGCTGGGTCCTTGGTGGCAGGCTTCAGCCCTGATGCTCCCGGTCACAGCTCCATCAGTCCTGACACTGCACTGCCCTGCTCAGTTCACCGCGTGGCCTCCTGCCTCCTGACCAGGTGTTGACAAACTAGGAGGGGACTGAGCTAATGGGCGGGTCGGACAGGTGCCACAGCCCCGGAGGGCAGCGGTCTCCCTCTGCCAGGGGCCTGAGTGAGACAGGAAGGCCAGTGGCCCCTCCTGCAGTGGATGCAGAAGCAGAAATGGTCATCCAGGACCGAAACATCCCGGGGATCACAACCCTTCACAGCAACGAACGGAGAAAGGGAAACCGCACAGGAGCCCGACGGCTAGTCTTCTCCCTGAAGGCGGCTGTGCGCAAACACTCCAGCTTGTCTCCGTCTGTCTCCTCTCATCGGGGAGGAGGATGTGCTCATCCGAACGGTGGCCTTGGGAGGAAGGGCCGGCGCGGTGGACCCGGCCGCCCCAGGCTCTGCCCTGGGAAGCTGCTTTCTCGGCTCCTCCTGCCACAGGCTCGCTACCGGAGGCCTTTCAGGCTGGGTCATGTCCCAGCCGATTCCTGAACTTGGCCTGTGGCTGTGTCCAGTCTCTGACCCACTCCCAGTATCTGCCTCCCACAAGATCCCAAGACAAGGCAGCTCTCCCACCTCCGAGGCATGGGAAGGTTCAAGGTGATGCTTCCTGAGGCCCACAGGCAGGCCAGTGGCAGAGCGGAAATCTGCCCCCGGGAAGGCTGGGCCATGCACGGACGCAGCACAATGCCAGGGCTGATGGGGGCTGGATGATACAGGTCTGGAGCAGAGTTTCAGGCCTGGGCCTGGGCTGGGCCTTCCAGGCTGGGGTGCATCCGAGAGGCGCCCTGCAGATCCTGCTGGGCCACCTGCTACCACTGCAGAGGGAGACAGAAGCCTGGCCACACTCACCCCAGGAAAGTGGCCGGGATGAAACCACTGCGACATGCTACGTTCTCTGTGGGCTTCAGCGAGGTCCCCGAGAAGCAGGTGTTGCTGCTGTCCAGACTGTGTATGAAGACGGCACGTCGTGCGAGGCTCTCCCTGAGACTCCCGACATCCAGGCTGAGCCGTCTGCTCTGCTGGGGGGCCAGGCAGCTGCCTGCCCTGCTCACTCCTGCCCGGCTCAAGGGAGCCGAACCAGACCACCAGACAGGCAGCGGGTGGGCGAGGGCGAGGGCGAGGGCGGGCCCACCCGGGACGGAACCAGGTGCCCAGGGCACAGGGCGGGCCTCCACGTAGGGGCTGCGCCACATAACCAGGGAGGGCTGTTCCGGGGGCTAGAGAGGACAAGCCGGGGAGCTGACAGGGATGAGGAGGGCCGAGGCCAGAGCGCTTGGAGGCCAGGCCCGATGATGTCAGATGGGTCCCTGGGTCAGGGACAGTGGGAACTGGCCGAGGCTGAGGCGTGCTGAGAAATGACCTAAAGCAGCTGGCATTTAGTATACGAACTTGACTTTCAGCTTAAGAAGTAATCAAAAAGAAACATCAAGGAATGCAGAGAAAAGGAAGCACATTAAAGAAAAAAACTAGCATGAATACATAAATAGTATTACTCTATGAAAGGAAGCAGTTTTCTTTTTCAGTAGGTTCCTCCCCAGTGAAGACTAGCTCCTCTGTTTTTACTCTCTCTTAACCGCAAGCTCACAGCCCACACATTACTTTCTTCTTATTTTTTTTTTAAGATTTCATTTATTTGAGAGAGAGAGAGAGAGAGTGCACGCAGGGGCAGGGGCACAGGGAGAGAGGGAAGCCGTCTCCCCACTGAGCAGGGAGCCTCATGCGGGGCTGGATCCCAGAACCCTGAGATCATGACCTGAGCCGAAGGCAGAGGCTTCAGGCACTGAGCCCCCCACATGCCCAATTTCTTTCATTTTAGAGCCGAGTCCAAGACACACGGAAGCCCCCACCAGATTCTTCATCTCGTGCACCCATGAGGAAGCAGGTGACCGTGCGGCGGCCGAGAAAGCTCTCCCAACAACTCCCAGACGCTTACAAACACTGCCCTGTGGCGCTGGGCAGGGTTTACGTTGCCGGCATCGGTGCTGTTCTGCTGGCTCTGATTTGGATCTGCGTCTACGGACCCATCCAGGAGGAAGCTTTTGTTAGCACAGATCCGCAAACCCACCGTATGGCAGGACTCGGAGCCCCATGCATGTTGGCACTAGACCGGACACCCACAGAGCAAGAAGCTGACAAGAGGACGGGTTGCTGAGATGCGGGAGCAGCTCACACGCCCGGTCCTCCAAATCAAGCAGCATCTCGAAGGGCAGACTCCTCCATCCTGCCAGGACATCTGCCAGGCCGCCGGACTCTCCTCTGTTAAATCTGCCCCAGGTCTGTTGGGCCTTTGCTCTTAGCATTTTTCTCTATGCCAGAGGGCAGCGCCCCCCCCCCCCCCCCCCCCGCAGCCACTCCGTTCTCCTCCTCCGCTGGGCTACTCCGCCCCAGCTCTGCACCCTGGCCTCCCTCCCTGGTTTGGACCGTTTCCTGGACCTGAGCCACCTTTCCTCCTTTGCATCCTGACTCTGCCCTGAAGCAGGGCAAAGGAGAAGCCTACATCATTTCAAATGTGTGGCCTGACCTTGAAAGCCTAGAACCTGCTTTGTGTTCTGCAGTACAAACTTTCAAACTGTCTTCTCTGTGTAAGGGGCCCAGGATCTGGACACGAAGAAGGACCCAGAGATTGAATGTCAAAATTCTGCTAACTGTCTAAAAAGACGTGCTGAAGGGTCAGAGTGTGAGGTTTTTCAGGACAGGCTGGAAGATACAAGCTCCTCCGTTACCGCTCAGGACAGTGTGAGAAGCAGGGATGTCTTCGAGCCTCCTGAACGGTGTAAGACAGTTGAAGGGAGACCTGCTCCCTCCTGGGGGCAGCTAGCAGGGATGGGGCCTGCCCCGTGCTGGGCCGCCGAGAGGGAGAGACGCAGAGCAAGCAGATGTCACGGGCGCGAGCAAGCAGATGTCACGGGCGCAAACAAGCAGTGAGCCAGGAGCTCTGGGGAACAGAAGCTGTGAGCCAGGTGACAGGGTGGGAGAGAAGAAAGCTGGGTCAGTGGATAGGCCAGGATCATCTTCTCTAGGAAGGGGCGTGTGATGAGTCTTAAGACGTGAAAAGACAGAGAAAATCATGGTGTTGCCAAGACTGTCTGATCAGCTGTGCTTTCTTCTGCAAATTGACTCCTTACGGTGTGCGTTGACCTCCACGGAGTGTCTCTCCCTGCTAAGAGGGGCCTGCCCAACGTCCGAGGCAGCTAGAGTTGAAAGATTTAATTTGTCTTACTTATTATACATTCAGTTTAATTTCACTTTGTGCTGAAGGATGCGATCCCCTCTGTACACTCGCCAAGGTTCAGAAACACCAGCCAAACCCACTGGTTCTTTGGAGGGAACAGGTGGAGAAAGCAGGAGATGGACACACTGCTGCTGGCGCTCTGCGGCAAAAATCGTGAATTCAGATTCCCCCCAAAATGAGGACTCGCTTATCCGGAGTCAACGGAATCATTTGTATCCTGGGGATTTCACACACCCACAGCTAGTTTTGCCCATAAAAGCAATGCTAACTACACCAAAAACTAATGAGGGATTCTATGTTGGCTAATTAAATTTAAATTTAAAAAAAAAAAAAAAGTCACATTACAAAGGTGGTGATAAATGCTCTGGTCCTAGTCTGTAAAATAGTTATCATGTGGTTACCGATTTGGAATTTCATAATCTGGGAACTTGGATTTTTTCGTCTCACAAAGATAGAAGGAGACAGCTGAACAGAAATTGCTCAATAACGGAGTCATGACATTAATTAGTTGTACAGGGCAGGGTTTTCCATTTGAATCTGTCCCAGGCCATTAAGCACAGTACAAACTGGTGTTTGTAACAGTGTAGACGAGATGCTTTATCTCTGGAAATTATCCAGACTTTCCCCAGATTCTTTTGCAAAGAGCAAGACTGGGTTCTCCTCTCCCATGAGCTTTTTGAGGCTGGTGAGCAGTTTTTCTGGTTATTCAAGGTACTTACAGATGAGATGGGATATGGGAAAACGGAATCAGATTGGTCACAACAGATTTACTGTGCAGTTTTTGGCCTTCGGTCTGCAGAAATGCTAAATTCTGTTCAAGAGATGCAATCTTTCTTCTGGAAGAATCACTGGAATAATTTCTCATGCAAATCGACTGGATTTGGAAGCAAACGTTGGAGCAAGAGAAACACTGATGTTCATGCTGGATTGGGTCTTTACTGACCTGATACTGCCAACTCCACTTTTCCACTTTTTTTCATTTAATATGTATTATTTTTCATTTAAATGCATTAAATTCCATTCATACTGAAAATTTCCTAAACTTACGGAGCAATCGCTACATCCTGGGCATTGTTCTCGGTCCTTCATAAATACTAACTACTCTAATCCTCCTACGCAGCTGGAGTAGGTTTTACCTTTATTGTGTCCACTGGAAGGACGGGAAAATGAAGTGTCCTTCAAGTTAGGAGACATGCCCAGGGTCCTATCCTGGCATTCTCCACCTTATATTTTCCTGACAAAGATTTTAATTTAATTCATTGTTGATCAAATGGTTAATTTAATATTTAAGCTTTCTTTAGAAGTATATGTGTACTTTTAAGTGCATATTGTTGAATTTTACTTCCACAACAGAATCTTAGACTTTGGTTTTTGATATTTTTCCTTTATGCATACCTGACACTTAGTTTCAAGGGTTAAGATGTTGTTTCATAATAAGCAAATTTTATCTATTTGAAGGATTTTTTTTATGTTTTCTCTTGTCACTCCTGTGCCTTCTCATTTTCATTTTTCTGTTGTTAGCCTGTCTTTTTTCTATATATTTAAAATCTCATTATTTTTCTCTCTTCATATATTCTTCTTATCTTTGCCACCAGCATTATAAAAGGATTTTAGCTTCATTCTCTGATATTCGAAGTTATGAATAAAGGAGCACATGTGTATAAAGCAGATTCGTTCATCCGTAGGATAGCATTTCCAGGAAAATTTCATTTTGCTTTTTTCTGCCCCTTCTTCCCTTTTTCTTGAAAATATTATGTGGAATATGAAACCCAGTACTTTTATTAGCCTCATTTAGTTATACATACATAGGCATATATGCTGACTTTTTCCATAATTGCCTTTGTAGTTCTGTAATGTCAAAAGTTATCCAAACTCCATTTACCTATTTTAAACACTCCTCATGTAATGCCGTATCTCCCGAATAATAAACACATTAGTATCTAGATCTCTCCAAAGCTGGAAGAACAAAACAAACAAAACATACCCACGGTATTCCAGGCAAACGAACCGACAAAATGCAAGTCAGACACATCCTGAGAAAACGGCAAGACGCGGGTTACGCCTAAGAGGACCCAGGCTGAAGAGCAAGACAGGCTACGGCGAACATAAAACCAAACTAGCTTGCGGACTTGCTCTCCTCTGCAAAAGCAAATACCAGATCACAACAGTGATACGTTTGAAAGAAAAAAAAAAGAAAAAATGCTGTGGTTTGGGCATTTAATTCCAAGTCCCCCTTGTCATGACTCAGGGAACAGAGACACATTGTACTGTCCGTGCCTGCTGTCCCTCCCCAGTGACAGTCAGACTTGCTCCAACCTTCCATCCTCTTCTTGGAGGACACGCTGCTCCACAGTGACCTCCACTGCCGGGGGAGGAGGGGCAGTGCAGCCCAGAGAGATCGGTTCAGCGGGAAAGGTCCTGATGACCTGACTGGACACAGCAGAAAGGACACCAGGTGACCTTAAGTCTGGAAGCTGGGATTGTCATTCAGGAATTCAATGGAGGATTCACTGTGTGGATACATTGTGGGGGGGGGGGAGGATCTGGGGGGAAAGGGAAGGAAGAAAAATGGAAAAGAAGAAATCTGATGATTATAAAAGGGAAACGAGAGAAGCAGTGGGGGTGCTGGGTGCACTCTGGAGGGCCCTGGGCCAGCCCCAGGTGGCAGGTGCCAGCCCACAGGTGGACTCAGACTCCCTGCCCGGCCGGACTACACCTGCTTCCCGGACCAGGCAGCGGGGGTGGACGGACGCTCACTGCTATGTGCCAGGGAAAATGCAGAGAGCAGCAGCTAGACGCTGTCCAAGGAATTTGACTGTCACTTAATATCATTTGAATCCATTAATTTAAAAAATGAGGGCCATGTATTATATGTCTCCTTCATTTCCTTGTTCTAGTAATTCATTCCAAATTCATTAAAAAATGTGTCTCCTCCAGTTGGGGAAGAAGAGGATGGCTCTTCCCCACGTGCTGTCCGAAAAGCAATGTTCTGGGTATTTTCTTCTCTGATGGTGCCTCCTCCAGACTCACACTGTTCCTGCTTTTCCTTAGATTTACTAGGAAGGGCTTCCCCATTCCTACACAATGACAGCACCGAGCGACGTTTTCTGTCTCTGCCCTGCTGTTGTCAGGACCCGGTCCGTGAATGTGCTGGGACAGGACGCAGTCCAAGAAAGGGACATGATTAACAAGAAACTCCTTCTAATAAGAGTGTTTTTGAACTTTTTTTCCATACGGTTAAAGAACATGCTCCCTCCTCTCTTCTTGAGGGGAGCTCTGGGAAGTGGACTTCTGGGGCTCATCTCCATCCCCTCTGCCACTGCCACTCGGTGTCCCCAGGAAGGGGTCACTCATTCAGCTGGGGAGTTTGAAAGAAGAAGCCGGGCCTGATGACCTCTCCTAGCCCCCTTCCCTCTCGGGAGCTTGTGCCCCTCGTTTGGTGGGTCCCTGTGGTAGTGCCTAGATGGAGGCCTTCAAAACGGGGTGGGGGGGGTGGCTGGAAAGCCTGAGGTTTGGGGGAGGAGCACACTGAAAGTCCAGGAACCTTGAGGATATCATCAAGGGCAGCAAAAGTACATGTGGAGAACGCTTGGGGTGGGCTTTGGGGTTTTGTTGTAGTATTGGAGGCCTCACAGGCTATGCAACTGTTTGGTTTGGCCAAACATTTCCTTCAGGGGGAGCAGGTCCCAGAGGGCACGACCAGGCCCACAAGCAGCAACTCAGCGTCTTTATCAACGATTTCTCTTCCAACAGCTCGCTCTCCCCGCTTGCTTCCCAGATGCTCCCTGAAGCCTGTGGCCTCCGTCAGGTCAAGACAACTGTGGAGAGGCCAGCTGAGTACTTACTGCTCCTCGTGAATTCATTTTTCTACCTGTTGACAGACGCGGCGTATTTAGTGGTGACTGAGGACAATCAGGGCGACATAAGGAGTGTTTCATTAAGTTCAAACATTCAATGCAAAAAGCCTTCTTAATTTCGAGTTAATGCATTTACCGTATTTTTCTTACCTTAGGGAAATGAAGCCTGGTCACTGGAGGCTGGTTTTCTTTGCGAGTTTTCCTTTGGGAATTTTACGAGGCTGTAAAACCTGGAACTCTGCTCCACATTCACTGCTGTCTGTCTTGGCAGCATGTTGCGTACTTATAATATCTTGATTATTCTTAAATTGTTCTCATTTGTGCAATCATCTACTTTGCAACTTCTGCAGATCCTATCTCTTAGATAAACTTAGTGTTGTTCATTTGTCCACAAAGCCATCGTCACATGCTGTCCAAGCCACTGTCATTTCTCACCTGTTTTCAGATCAGCTGTCCACCTTGGTTGTCCATCTCTAGCTTGACCGTGTAGAATCCCTTCCCTACTCTGATTCTTCGACCCCCCCCCAAGGAAACCCTGGCCATCCCGTGCCATGATGTTCCTGGTCCATTCATGAAGATCAGATGAGCGTCCCACAGGAGGCAGAGGGAAAGAAGGAGCTGGCCTTGCATAAGGTGTGTATGAGCGGAGATCCCTCAAATCTGTTAACAAAACCTAAGGCAGAAATGGGAGAAACACTGGCAGCTGTGGCCACAGAGAATGACAATTTTTATGTTCCAGAGAGATACAGAGACCACAAGAGAGCAGACGGTTGCTTGGCAAAGGCATGTTGGAGAGGCGAGTGGGACCTGACCCAGAAGAGGCAGGTGTGACCCCAGGAACCAGATCACACCCACCATGATGGCTGCTTAAAGAGGACGCACAGGGTCCACTGAGGCAGGCTGCAGGCAGCCATCAGTGCGGACAGCTCCTGCCTGCGATCGAGGGCAGTCAAGCCTCCTGAGTCAGAAGGATGGGGCGGAAGGGGGTTTCTGAAACAAAAGGCTCGGGAGGGAGGGTTGGGAAGAGAGGAAATAGGTTACTTAGTCTGAAATCCTCTTCCCTGAAACGTTCTTGCAGCCATTTTGATTTGGGGGCAACTTTATGTTTTTGTGGGGTTTCAACATGACCTCCTTCAGGAGGCAGAATTAAGTTTCTTGAAACTGTTGTTACTTCCTGTTTGGAAAAGGACTTGCCTTCCGTGAAACAAGAATGTGGAATCCTGCAGCAGAGGAGACAGAACGGAAGGGAAACACACGGAGAGTAAGTACTCACTCATCAAGTACTCACCACTCTTGATTTCCGACTCTTGACTTCAGGTCATGTCATGCTCTCAGGATCATGAGTTCGAGCCCGGCATTGGGCTCACACACTGGGCATGGCGCCGACCTCAGATTCTCTCTCCCTCTGCTCTTTTCTGTCTGTAAAATAAAAAACAAAAGAGAAAAAAAAATCTATGTATAATAAAGACTATAAACCTATCATAAATAATAATTATAACACTAAATCATTATATTTTATATAATAATCTAAACTAACAGTTGAGCTAAATTTCTAGGTGTTTAATGATAAAGGGAAAGGGGCTTATTAATGCCACGCTTTGCCGGTAGGAATCGAACCTTCTCTGTTGCATTGCTTCCCAGTTTCCCGTTGGCTTCTTGCTAAGAGTCAAGTCTCAAAGTCAGGGAGGAGACCAGCTTCTGGAGCGTAGCCAGTAGCAGACTCAGCCTCCGAATGTGACACTGAGGCCCTGGGGCTTCTGATGGACCCTTGGGCTCACAGACCAAAGCTGTGATAGCCTCTTAGCCTTAGCAAGTGGCTCGGGTCCAGCCCGGACTCCCGTGGGCCTCCAGAGGAAACACAGGGCCTGCACCCCACCTGTGGCCCACTCTGGAAAAATGGTTATTCCGGCAGCTCCTGATTTCCTAAATTGCACTAAGTCAGACTTCAGGGTCAGCTCTAAAAGTCAGATTGTCCACAAGACACAGGCCCTGCCCTCATCTTTCACTTCGGGAATTTAAGTCTTCTGACATCAAACACGGCCTTTTCTTGTTTCTGAATATGCTATTGTCTCACACTGTGGAGATACTCTTTCCACTTGTAAGCCTATAAAGCCTCTTTTAAAAAAGGACTGTGGGGCCAGACCCCACTGACCCCACCGCAAGTCAAGTCAGAGAGCAGAGATCTCACCCCACCCCCACTTCTGATACCGATTTCGAATCTGGTTGTTACCTGTCAAATGGCTGTGGCTTGGAAGGGCCCACTCCGCAGGTTCAATTGATTTGCTAGAGTGGCTCACAGAACTTAGAGAAACATTTTACTCCCCAGGTCACTGGTTTATTATAATAGAATGTAAGTCAGAAAGAGCCAGGTGGAAGAGAGGCATTGGGCAAGGTCTCGGGGAAGGGCACGGGGCGTCTGTCCAGTCTCCGAAGCTCTCTGTTCCTGCTTCTCTACCTGTTCACCCTGGGAAGCTCTCTGAAACCTGTTCCTTGGAGGTTTTCATGGACCTTCATTATATAGTCAGAATTGATGAAATCACTGGCCATGCGTGATGGAACTAAGCCCCAGATAGAGGAGAGAAAGGGGGTCAGGAAGGGGACTGAAAGCTCCAGCCTTCTCCACGCGAGGCCGGCACTCCAGGCCTCCAGCCCCTGCAGCCCATGCCAAGTCACCTTGTTAGGATAACAAAAAGCCCCTTTGGGGGTCTCTTTTCTTAGGAAATTCCAAGGATTTTAGGAGCTCCATGGCAGAAATGGAAAGACCAACTATATGGACTTTATTGGAAATCACAACTCCCACCCCCTCCACCTGGTTTCAAGGCCTTTCTCATCCCCGGGCCAGCAGGCTCCCTCTGCTCCGCTCCCCGCCTGGCCCCAGGCCGGAGTTTGCTCGACATCCCTGGTCTGGGATGAGCACGGAATTCAGTGAACGGCTAAAAGAACTGGAAAACCCTCGTCACTGTAGGGGATACAGTTTCTTCCAATGGAAAGAGACTCATTGGGTATTACTCAAAAAGAAAAAAAAAAAAAATCCTAAAACTAAATCTTTTTACACCAGCCATTCTTCTTTCATTCCATCTGTTTAAACACATAAAAAAGAACCCCTGGGTGTCTTCATGTGATCTTAGCTAGACTTGGAAAACCTGATGCCCATGTAAGTTACATTCAACATAATTAGCAATAGTTCGAGATCTGTATTTCTCAAGCACGTGAGGCCCTGGACAGAAGGAACAGCAGCCTCCTGCCTAACCCAAGCCAGACCCCGAGGCCTGCCCAGCCACACCAGCCTCTGGTTCCCCTTGGGGGAGCTCCTTGTCTGGAGCTGCAGGAAGGGGAGGTGACAGGTGTTTTGAAGACCACCCCCGATGCAGCCCTTTTCATAAAACTGTTTTCATTTTAAGGAGTGTTTTCAAATAAATGAATATGAGAGAAAGAGAGAGAGCCTGCGAGCCGGGTCACTGCTCAGCCTGGGGGCTCATCTCTCCAAGCCCCAGATATCTGGCACTTCCAGACTGCCAGCGGTCAGAAGCCCCGACAGGCTCAAAGCTGGCTGGGCAACGGAAACCAGAGACGCCAGTCACTCTTTCCCCCTCCACTTTCCGCTCCAAATGTGCAAAACCCCGCAAATCTGGAATAAAGTGAATGGGAGGGACACTGGAACCACAGAAAGAGGAGCCCAGCCCTCCAGGGCCTGCAGGAGGTATGCGTTCAGGGAGGAAAGGGGCAATCAGTGGAGCACAGTGACCACAGGCGATGCAGGTGGGGAGAACACGCACCGGCACAGGTGTGCACGCCCACACAGGTAAACACACACAGGTGGGTACTGGGGCGCATCCGCACTCACATTCAAACACACACACACATGCGTTCACACACACCATCACAGGACACTGTGCTTACTGCCAGATCAGGGCTTAAGCCCCTGGGGCTCCCTGGGCCCTTGCAGCCCTGACCCCCAGCGGGGCTCACAGGGATCCCCACCCCCAAGGCCTCCTAATGGATTGGCTACACTCGGATTCTCAGCAGCGGGGGCACACAGGCTCTTCAGGGCGGGTGGCCCGGGGCCAGGAGCGCCTGGACATCCCAGGACTGACCAGGAGACAGACATGGCTTCTTCGACCCCCCTGCCCTCCCATCACCTCCGGTGCCCAGAGCTACACCGCTTGTGCATACCCAGAAGACACACCAGGCTCTGGGCGCCTCCGCTGTCCCGCACTTGATCTCCCACTGGAGCGGGAGGGGCAGGCCAGTGGGGCCCAGGCGCCGCCCAGCCCGCTCAGCCGCGGCAGGTGTCTGGCCCTGGGGGTGCGGGCCGGCCGGGCAGTCCCTGCGCGGGGCTGCGCGACTGCAGGTTCGCGGGCACCTGCGGGGTGGCTTCTGCCGCTCACATTCCGAGCCTCGGGGCCACCGCCCAGCCGCAGGGATCCTCCCCAGCCGCCCTCCCGTCGGTTTCACCCCGCCGCCCGCTTTCCTCGGCCTCTGCCCTCCCCCCATCTCTCCCCTCCTGCCCTCCCCCCCTCCCCTCCTGCCCTCCTCCTCCGGCTCCCCGCCCCCCGCCCCGCCAACTCCTCCTGCTCCCTCGTCTCCTCCCCTCGTCGCCGATCCTCGCCGCCTCCCCTGCGCTCCCTCCTCGCCCGCCGCTCACCCACGCTGCGGGCTGGTGCTCCGCCGCCGCCCCCGCCGCCGCGGCCGCCCCTCCGCCCCCCGCGCCGCCCCGAGCCGCCGTGATAACCCCGCGCGGGCGGCGGAGGCGCCGCGGGAAGCTGCTGCGCGCCGGCCGGCCCGGGTCCTCGGTGCCCACTTGCAGCCGCCGGGCCGGGGCCATCCCGCGGGCCCCGCCACCTGGAGCGCCCCGGGATGGAGCGGCGCGTTCTCCTCGCCGGGACGCCGCGCGGGCGCGGGGCGTGGGGCGCGAGGGGCGGCGCGGCCCTGCGGGTGCCCGGCTGCGCGGCGCTGTGCGTGCTGCTGCTGGCGCAGGTGGCCGTGCAGGTGAGTCCCCGACGGCGCGGGCGGGGTGCCCGCGGCTCCCCGGCGGCAGTCCGGTCTCACCGAGGTGTGGCCGCTGTTTTCCAGCAGGCACCTGCGTGCTCCGTGGGACCCGCGCTGACCTCGCCGGGGAGCCCGAGCGTCTGGCGTCCTCCAGGCTCCGCGGCGCGGCCGGACTGGATGGAAAAAGACGGTAAGTCTGCGGGGAAGAGGGGCTCCAAGTCCTCCGCAGGTAGCGCCGGCTTCCCAGGTGCAGCGGGTGACCCTACCTCCGGGTGACCCTACCTCCGGGTTGACCCTACCTCCGGAACTGGCCCCGGACGCTGCCTCGCTTTCCCGCCTTCCAGCGAGCGCCGGGGCGTCGACCGACTCCCACCAGGCTGGTCGGGGCTCCCTGTGAATCTCCGACGCGCACCGGCGTTATTGCCGCGAGCGGTAGGCGGAAAAGCAAGGAATACACACTCAGTAAGAACATTTAAAAAGCAAGGACTACCTCCAGAGGTTTTACTATTTCATGCATTCTGGAAATTAGAAAGCTCATACTCCTCCTCTCCCCACCCCTCCGCCCCCTCCTGATCCTCCTCAGGCTTTTTAAGACTATTTATTTACTTGACACAAAGAGAGAGAGAGATCACAGGTGGGCAGAGAGACAGGTAGAGAGAGAGGAGGAAGCAGGCTCCCCGCGGAGCAGAGAACCCCATGTGGGGCTTGATCCCAGGACCCTGAGATCGTGACCCCAGCCGAAGGCAGAAGCTCAGCCCACTAAGCCACCCAGATGCCCCCTCCTCAGGCTTTTTAAATTGAAGCCTGTCTGATACCCTGACTACAGAGCAGGAGTCGGGAGCAAGCCGTTTTTGCTCAGTACTGACGGTGTTAGCATGAAAGTGGGTATTCTTGGGGAGTTGGGACATCATTGAAATATAGTGCATGGGGGCGCCTGGGTGGCTCAGTGGGTTAAAGCCTCTGCCTTCCGTCCTGGGATGGAGCCCCGCATCGGGCTCTTTGCTCGGTGGCGAGCCTGCTTCCTCCTCTCTCCCTCTCTGCCTGCCTTTCTGCCTACTTGTGATCTCTGTCAAATAAATAAAATCTTAAAAAAAAAAAAAAGAAATATAGTGCATGGGACGGGTCATTAGCATTTGGAGACATGCTGGGCAATGCCCATACCTTCCGCTGTGATTTGTCACACAAGTCTGATCGGTTTGCAATGTGTGATTTTACTCGTGCTGTTGGCAAGTGGCGATTGCCATTTTCACTTGTCCTGGGGATGGTTGTCTCTGCCCTCAGCCGCCTTGGATGAAAGGGAAGGCAGGTGTGGGATGTCAGCTGCTGAGCTCTATCGTTACAATTGTTTCATATTAGCCCTTGGCAACATTTCCAACAAGTGTTAGTATTTTAGAGGAAGAACAAGATTTGAGGATCCTAATGTATTTTCAGAAAGTCTAAAAAAATGCATAACAAACTTTTTAATATAGTTGTCGTATAAAGACAGGAATCTGACACATGCATTAGCTGTTTGAATAAAGTCCTGCTGAAGGAGGGCACGGAGGTCTGTAAGCACTGCGGGAGGCGGGGATCGCGGAACAGAAGACCTTACGGACCAGCAGAGGGCGCTGGGTGTCAGTAATAGGAAACCCTTAGAGGTCACTTTCTGCTCTGTAATTGCTGGAGAAAGTTAATTATCAGTCTATGTAAAGGTCATCTTCTTGGGCTTGGCCTTGTCTTCTTTCATGTTTCTCTCAAGGTGCATTCCACAATATAATTATCCATATTGGATTTTTCCCTCCACACGCAATTCTGAAAGAAGACATTTTTTTGTAAAAATTCTAGTTTTCTAAAATCATGGAAATTCCTGAAAGTCTCAGGAGATTTCTCAGAGGACTGTGTCGCATTTTATAAAAAATACTTTTTCTTTAAGGTAGAAGCAATATAGACAGAGAACCTTTTCCAGAAGGAGAAGGCAGAGCCTTCCTGCCCAAGTGAGCTTCCCCTGCTCCTCGCCAGGACAGACTCCTGTGAGGTAGACTCCAGCCTGGCTGGCGTGGGGCTCGGATCACCTGGCATCTAGGCTGGTGTCACACGCCGAGTGTTGCCAGGACAACCACATACCTCACTTGGTCAGAAACTGGAGGGGAAGGTGTGAGCCATCATCAGAGCAGTCCTAGCTTAGTGGACACACTAAGCCCCCTACCCACCTTCTGTGTGTTGGAGGTCTTTATTTTTTTTAAGATTTTATTTTTTTAGTGTTCTAAGATGCATTGTCTATGGACCACACCCAGTGCGCCATGCAGTCCGTGCCCTCCTTAATACCCACCAAAGGCTCACCCAACCCCCCATCCCTGCCCCTCCAAAACGCTCAGTTTGTTTCTCAGAGTCCAGTCTCTCATGGTTTGTCTCCCCCTCCAATTTACCCCCATTCACTTTTCCTTTCCTTCTCCTAATGTCCTCCATGGTACTCCTTATGTTCCACTAGTAAGTGAAACCATATGATAATTGACTCTCTCTGCTTGACTTATTTCACTCAGCATCATCTCCTCCAGTCCTGTCCATGTTGATACAAAAATTGGGTATTCGTCCTTTCTGATGGAGGCAATTGGAGGTCTTTAATGATAAATGGCCAAGTGGAGAAAGTGGGTTTCACTAAAGGGCTTTCATTGATCTTACCGGGAGAAAAGAGTCAGCTCAGTAGGTTCCTTGTCTCCCTGTAGAACAGTAGAGCCCAGGTGCACTTTATGTGACTGCTGGATATCTAGGCATCTTTTATACAAATGGATTTTGGAATCACTCTTTATGGTCAGAAGGTTATTTCATGCATAATTCGGGCTGTGATTGCCAGTTTTCCTGTGTCTGAAGCAGTTCAGCAGCGGGAAAGACAATGCTCTCTGTTCCTTTTTTTTTTTTTTTTTTCTTTTCTGCCCTCTATGCTTGATGCCACAACAGAAAACTAAACTATTTTCAGACATTAAGTACGCCCGTTTCATTTTGGCTGATTCAGAATTGTTTTTCCTTAGTGGGAGATTTTAATGCTTTTCTTCCAGATTTGCCTTTAAAAAATAAATATAGTGGCTCTTGTTGAGAGCCAAGAGATATCACATATTTGTTAGCGTTTGATTCTAGACTAAGTTACGCTTCCAAGGCAAGGTTTAGAAGTTCTCTAGAAAGGGGTTTCGTCGTACAAGGTTTAGAAGTTCTCTAGAAAGGGGTTTCGTCGTACATAATAGAACTTTTGTTTCTGTGTGTGCATTGGAAAATTGTATTGATTTGCTCTCAGACATTCGGGGAATGTGAGACAGGGTTGTGTCTTTCAGATGCACCTGTGGGGTGCTTGTCAGTCTTTAACGACGACGGGCTTTTGGAGCCCGGATTGAGGACTTTTCTGGTTCTCATGGGGTAAACACTCACAAGGTGGCTGCTTCCAAGCTATGGATGTGATGTCACTGAGTGCTGGGGCAGGAGGCAAGGTGCAGATCTGCTCTCTGCAGCTGCTGTGAACCTGCCCTGCGTGCTCAGGCGATCTGTACCTCACGCATTCACTGTGAAACCAGGGTATTTTTGGACTTGAGGTTGTGGTCCGAAAACCTCTTGAAATCGAGGAGCTTGGGCCACCAGCTGGAGCAGCCATATGTAAAGTTTTCCTCCTGAACCAAGGGTGTAAAGGACATAGGTCTTGCCTAAAGGATTCTCAGACAGGAGTGCCTGGGAGGCTCAGTCCCTTAAGCGTCCAACTCTTGACTTCAGCTCAGCTCACGATCTCAGGGTTCTGGGGATTGGGCCCTGCACCTGAGGCCATGCTGGGCGGGGAGCTGGCTTGACACTCACTCTCGTCCTCCTCCCTCCCTCCCTCGGCCCCTCCCCCAGCTCTTTCTTTGGAGCATGCTCCCTCTAGTTCTCTCTCTTCAAAATAGGTAAATAAAACCTTTAAGAAAAAGGTTAAAAAAATAAAGGATTCTCAATGATTAGGACTCACACTATCTTTTTTTTTTCTTGAAATCATGAGCCAATTTTTGTGGGGATTATAATATATTATACGCTCAAAAATTAATGTTTTCAGTCTATTACAGTTAGGTATTGATTTATTTCCAGATAGCAACAGGACTATGACGAAATGTGATGCTTATTTTGTTCATCCGTTGAGTTCTTCAGTGGTGAGCTTTTTCACATTCACTTACACATACCCAAGAATACACATTTGATAGAAAGGACTGTTGTGGGACTAAATCCAGACCCCCTCACCTCGGCGATATGACCATTTTGTCCCTGGAGTCTGTCCCGTGCACTGAAGACTGTAGCAGCCTCTCTGGATGGGGTCCGTAGATCCCAGGAACACCACTGTCCCCCTCCCACTCCGTGGCAGAGGGAGATGTCTCCAGACATCTGTCTCCTGGGGTGTGGGAGGGGAAACACTCTGGTTGAGAATCAGTAGACTAAATTGAAAAAACGGGTCTTCTTCAATCACAGGTTCACTTCCTCATTCTTCGGAACCAATTGTCATTGGTCATGAAGTGTGGCTTCGCTATTTGTGGAGCCGGTGGCCCGGGGCCAGCCTCTACCAGTCCTCCAGAGCGGATTGTTACTTTCCTTTAAGTTTGGCAGAGCTGGTCACTGAAAAATGAGATGTATAAAGTTACAGGGAAATAAGTCCTTTTAAAAACAAAATTAAAACATGCAAATCTCATCCCTCACATTTTTTGGCTCTTATCTGCTGCGTGTGTCCAGGTGTGCTACTGGGCAGCTCTTCCACACTCCGTGTTGAGTGACATCACGTTGGTGCCGGAGATCAGCCACGGTGGGGAATAGGCAAATGCGGTAACGCAGGCCGTTTATTTTTTTCCCCTGAGATAACAGGTCGTCTAGCGTTTATCAATAGGACCCTGTATATGTTTATGTAAAAGAGCCTTATCAGTCACTATTTTGAGAGTAGATACTCTATGTCCCCTCCAGATAAAGGAAGCATGTTATATGTTCTCCAAAACAAGGTCCTAAGAATATGGCTTATATCATCTGGAAACAATTTGGTTTTTTTAAGTGGTAATCATCTTTTTATGTTTTAATTTGCTGATTAGCCAGTGTTTGGAAGACTCCACAGCCCCTGTTGGAATGGACACGGACTTGGAGTGAGGGGGAGAGGGTTCCCCTTAAAGCCCTGGGCGGCATGGTGACTGGGCAGCAAGGCCACGTGCACCAGCCTCCCGCCTCGGTCCAGGAAGCTGGGGATGCAGAAGGCAGTGGGGGATCCCAAGGTGGAAAGGCAGGCGTGCGTCCCCTGTCTCTCAGCGTGGCCCGGGACAGGCTGCAATCCCAGGCTTACCCCAGACGAGCAAACCCCTGACTTGCCTCCCCCTTTCTCCTGCTGCTGCGCACAGTTTAAGCAGGTTTGTTTCATTTTCCTGGTTTCCCAAGTAAAACAGGAAAGAGGCCCAATGCATTTTGTCCTCTGGGACACAAATGCCCTGCTTCGCTGTAGATTTTGATGGTTGGCTGTCACGTGGTCTGTCCCAATGTGCTGTCCGTGGTACCTGCTGATCCCTGCATGGCAGGACCGGGCCCCTGGGGTCGGAAATCGAAGCTCTTGCCCAGAGGACACAGCCTCCCTGGAATTGCTGAGGCTGGAGCTGAGCCTTTGGTTATCCTGCCACGGGATCGGTTTTGCCTCTGGGCCTGGACACGCACCCGCCATCGGCTTCGGCATGGGGGAGCTCCCGACAGGACCTCACCACCAGAGGCCTGCTCTGCCTCTCCCAACCCACCACGGTCATTTCTGACTGGCGCTGGCTGCCTGCTTTGTTCCAACGTGAACTTTCCCTGTCCCTGACGGCACAAGGACCTATGGACAGACACTGCACTGAAACAGATTGGTTGTAGAGAAAACCTCACTTCTCCTGAAAAAAATAATTTCCCAAATACTGCTTATTTCTGACCAAATGTCATCTCTGTGTTTTACCTTATGACTCCCAGAAGAATGAACAAGTCGCCCGGAGGCAGGACAGGGCCCCTGTTATGAGCCTATCACAGGCTCCTGACGGCACATTTTGTAATGAAAGGAGCTATAAAGCGTCCTTCTGTGCTTTCCACAGAGAGGGAGACAACTTGGATGTATGCCAAAGCCACACTGGGACATCATCAGCTCCTGATGCCCTGCAAGCCTGTGGGTGCCCTGCAATCAGACAGCCCCTTATTGACATCAGAAAAAAAAATATGTATTTGAATGTGTTTTTGACTAGCATACTATGAATCGGAGTGGGCAGGAGACCATGGTGCACATTGAGGAAGACCTTGAGTGGTGAACTCCAATGACGTGCCAGAAACTCGGGCCAGGAAGAGGTTGGGCGGTGGTTTCAGTGGGAGCAGACTGTGAAGGAAACATTAGCATCTGGAATATATCTGCATACGGTTTGTAGGATTCTTTGATTTAACAGTTAACTATTAAAATATTAAACATCAAGGAGTGTCCATCATAATTGTCTTTTTTTTTTTTTGAAGATTTTATTTATTTATTTGACAGAGAGAGATCACAAGTAGGCAGAGAGGCAGGCAGAGAGAGAGAGAGGAGGAAGCAGGCTCCCCGCTGAGCAGAGAGCCCGATGCGGGACTCGATCCCAGGACCCTGAGATCATGACCTGAGCCGAAGGCAGCGGCTTAACCCACTGAGCCACCCAGGCGCCCCATAGTTGTCTTTTTAACTGCTTTCGGAGAAATGGTTGGTATTTTGAAGCTAAAATTTCTTGTCAGCACAATGAAGATTTTTGTAAAAAAACAAAAGAATGACTAAAAGAATATCTAGAGCCATGAATGATTACATGTTATCATGAGTACAAAGTAAAATTTATGAGATATAATCCTAGAGGTCTGTTTTCAGTTTTCTTTGGCCTATGATCCAGTTTTCTTTTGGAGTGCCTAGATATTGCCGGATTGGAAATAACACATTCTGGGGGCAGTGGAGACTTCCCTAAAGGCCACTTGGAAGATTTTCACTCCTGACTCTGGTTGTTTGCATCTTACAGTGTGGATCTGAGGTCAGCTTGATGCTTAAATTTCCTACCATCTTTTCTTACCAGGCGGAAGTGTCATTACATCCTGTGACTCCCTGAGTCTTTCCAGAACCCCACACGTACTCAGCCTTACTCTCTTTGTCTTTCAGAATATGACCTGGTGTCTCCCTATGAGGTTGACCACAATGGAGACTATGTGTCCCATGAAATCACGCGCTCTCGGAGGAGGAGGAGGGGGCTGGCCCCGCTCATGGTGGAGTCTCTCCACCTTCGGCTGAAGGGCTTCAGGCACGACTTCCACGTGGAGCTGAAAGCTTCCAGCAACCTCATGGCTCCCGGATTTATGGTGCAGACCCTGGGGAAGGGAGGCACTAAGTCCGTGCGCACCTTCCCGCCCGAGGATTTCTGTTTCTACCAAGGCTCCTTACGATCCCACAAAAACTCCTCGGTGGCTCTCTCAACGTGCAGAGGTTTGGTGAGTGCAGCTTGGGTGCCCGTGGTGTGTGAAAGGGGAGGGGGTGCAGTTTCCCTTCAGGGATTGTAGCTGGTTCTGTTATCATGGCAGGACAGATCTCTTCGGTCTGTAAAAGCAGGAGGAAATCGCCAAGTAATGCTGTCTGAAATAGGTCTGTCTGCCTCTGTTGGCGCATTTGGCGGCAGTGCCCGCGCCCAGACTTACGTTGTTGTTTTTACAAGAACCTGGGAAGAGCCCCAGCGTGAAGATTGCTCTTCGAACGCACGGCCAGGTCTGATGTCACGAACTCCCCAGGGGACGGTTCCCCCATAGCTTACTGGCCCATTGCTAGTGCTGCAGAGATGTCTTCGTTCCAAATAGAACAACAGTGCAAAACTGACTGGCCAGCTGGATTGTTTGATCAGGTGCTTGGAAGCACTTTGGAAGGGTGTGTTGAGGATCACATACTTAGAGATCATGGTGTTTGCCCAAATGCGGTGATGAATCCAGAGCCAGGCAGTCCAAATCTCGTGGGACCAATGATTCCTTGGTACTTCCCCGTTTTCTTAGTATCTAATGTAGACACTGAACATCACTTGAAAGCTTCCAGTGATCCCATCTGTTGGGGCCCTATAGTGAGGAGCATCTGGCCCCATTGAGAAGATGCCTGCCTTCCTCAGGCTACCCCAAGCCAAAATCTTAATGCCTTGTCTTTTAGTTTTCTTAAAATATTTCCATATTTTTAGGGAAGAAAACCTTAGTGGATACTTAGAGTCTTGAGTACATAAATCGGTCATACACGGATGAATGAGACATGATTTAGTTAGCTGAGCAAATGTGTGTGGCCAAAATCCTTTAAGGTCTTGACCATAGTAAAGTTCTGGAAAATAAATTTTTGAATATTTATTACATTTCTAGAAGATGCCTTCAGTCTATCTTAAGTGTCTTTCTCTCTTTGGAAAGAGGGAATTCAGACTCTGCATCTCAGAAGGATTTTGTGCACAGGTGTGTGGACTTTGGATGCTGAAGGGGCATTCCTAACCAGACCCTTCAAATACTATGTATATGCAAATGCTAAATCTCGTTACAATTTTTCAAAAAGATATTAACACCTGCTTTTCAAGGGAATTGGAAGTGGGTTGATTCCACGTCTACTCTAATTTGTAAAGGGCTTTTGATTGGAGAATGGTTACAACAGGGTTTTGCCAATGACACGGTGGCGGTTATTTAGCATAAATTTTAGGACTGAAGACAATGTGGCTGATTTCTTCCATGTTCTCCCAAGAAAAACAGATCTTCCTTAATGAAAGGGCTAGAACTCTTCATATAAGCACTAAAGGAAGGGGATCTCTTCCTCGGCTTCCTTTCATGAAGGCTCACACTGGAAATGGAAGCCATCTGTGCTGTAGGGAGGTGTGCCATGCCTGCAGAGCTCGTAGACTTGGATCTGTTTGTGAGATTGGGCGAGGTGCTTCCCGTGAACCCAGCAGGGGTCCCGGCTTACTGAAGCCGGGGTCTCTGTGAGCCAAGGTCTCCCTCCCCATGGCTGAGCCCTGCCCTGGACTCTGTCCCAGGAGCAGCAGCTCGAGATTTCTGGTTCTCTTTGATCTCCATGGGAGTTAATGGTGCAAGTCATACGTGACAACTACACGTGAGATAAAGAAGTGAAAAGGAACAGAAAAAAAAACAAAACTTCTCGGATAATGAACCCTGGAATTTAATATTCTGGTCACTGGACTAGAAATCTGTATGCTTTCCCCATTCATCTGCCAAAGGCAGTTCATCCACTTTCACTGATGCTTTGTCTGTGGATGATCACAACAGAAATGATTGCAGCCACACTTATGACTGTGGGGTTCAGGGGCATTTGCTATGTGATAGGACAAATCAGAGGCATTTTAAAGGAGAAAAAGGGAGAATGAGAAGTCCCCTTTCTTTAGCCCGATAATAAAAATACAGAATGGGAGCATCCCTCGAGTAGCTGTCAGGTCCTTTGTTTCTGTCTTGGTTGATGGCTCCCCAGTTGCTCATCTATCAAATCTCTTAAGGTATGAAGAGAAATGACATGTTTTTACATTAGAGGATGGCTCCGTTTCTGTTCTTACTGTTCTTGGGGTTTTTTGGTGTTTTTGTGTTTTTTTTTTTTCCTTTGGGGTTTTGTTTATTTATTTTTTTGGTTCTAATTAAGTCCCAGGTTCATCTCAATTAAGCTTTTTTCTTCTCCTCCTCCTCCTCCTTCCCCTCCCCCTCCTTCGCCCTTCCCCTCCCCCTCCCCCCTCCCCCTCCCCTTCCCTCATCTTCCTCCTCCTCCTCCTCCTCCTCTCCCTCTCAGAGTTTCTGGTTGACCCAGCTATTTGCTGGAAGTCAGGTGCCCGTAGAATTCTCTTTGGTTTGACCTGTTGTCTCTCACACACCTTTGTAGATCCTAGCAGAGAAAGCATTTGGAATACAAGATCCTTGGGAAGGGAGAAAAATAAAAATCTATATCCTAGTCTCCTGGTTTTATCTGCAGTACGGAAGTCGTAAGCTAAAGTGTATCGCTTGACTGAGGGTTTCACACCTTCAGGTAGAGAGCACGGTTGACTGTTGTGAGACAATGTGATTTCTGATGGGCAGGTAGGTACTAATTTTTACAAACATTTTCTGATGCACAGTTTTCTCCCGTGGTTCTCAGCTTTTGCATTGGGAAGCACTTTGCTGTAGTTCTTTAAAAACAAATATGAGGAACACCATCAAAGTTAAGAGCTGATGGCTTTATTTATAGTAAACAAATATTCTTGAAAACTAAAATGAGTGCTTCCCTAAGGGTCTTGCGAATAATGAATGTGCTTCAGACCTGTGTTGTCTGATGAGAGAGGCAGGGAATGGGCAGTGCCACTACAGGGATGAAATAGGACACATCTGGATACCATGAGGGGCAGAGAGAGCTGGCGCCCTGCCTTGCTGGGAGGGGGCAGCATCTCTGTAAGGTTCTGGCGTAGTTTTGTCCAGCTGAACCCTCACGGTAGAATCGAGGTGTAACGCCTGGCGGAGGAGGCATAGACTGTCCCAGGAAAGCCTGTTAACATCTGTCAAGGTCATGGACTTCTCCACTGTACCATCCGTAAACCCTAGAAAGGCCTGTAACGTCATCCTGATAATTGCCACCAAGTACCTTGGCTCAAAGTATTTCGTATTTCACTAAATAAGATTATTTAAAAAAAAAAAAAAAAAAGGCAGTGAGTGTAATTCTTAAGTCTTTACCTAATTGATGTCACAGGTCTGTTGTGATCACCAGGCACAGGCACGTGAAGTGTGACACACGGCATGTGCCTTTCCAGAATGACTGCGTTAGTGACAGTGCAGGAAGCAGCGATGCCCAGGACAGTAGCAGAAGGTGCGACCTTAATTCACTGAGGACTTTGTGCCACGTGTTTGGCAAACAGCCTCACATTTGTTATGTCACCTAGCCTAATGACATGCCAACAAATAGGTTCTATTTTTTTAAAAGACAGCATTTTTGATATGTAATTCATACATCATAGAGAATCCCCCCCGCCCTTTGGCAATGTGTAGTTCAGTGGTTTGTAGTCTATTTGTACAGAATTCTAGAAGCCTCACCACACCTAATCCGAGACTCTGCATCACCCCAGAAAGAAACCCCTGACAGTCCCCATCCCCCCAACCCCCATCACTCCTAGACCCTAGTCATCTCACTTTCTGTCTCTATAGATTTGCCCAATATGGTAATTTCTCATAAAGGGAAGCGTACAACATGTGGTCTTTTGTGACTGGCTTCTTTCAGTCACAGTATAACGTGTTCATGCTTCATCCACATTGTAACACGTATCAAAACTTTATTATTTTGGGGCACCTGGGTGGCTCAGTCGGTTAAGCCTCTGCCTTCTGCTTGAGTCATGGTCCCAGGGTCCTGGGATCGAGTCCCGCATCGGGCTCTCTGCTCAGCAGGGAGCCTGCTTCCTCCTCTCTCTCTGCCTGTTTCTCTGCCTACTTGTGATCTCTCTGTGTGTCAAATAATAAATGAATAAATCTTTTAAAAAATTCATTATTTTTAATGTTTAATAACAACCTGCTATACATATATAACACATTTTTTTTTATTTATCTTTGCGGCAGTTGACAGATACTATTGTCTGTGTTCTTTCTGTTTGTTGCGACCCGTGCTGCTACTTGTGCACAGGTTCTCTTGGAGACACGCGTTTCCTTGCTCCCGTGTTTATACCCAGGAGTGTCATTGCTGGGTCCTCTGGAAATCCTGTGTTTAACATTCAGAGGAATTTCTAGCCCGTTCCACATTAGCTTTCCATTCTGTATCCGCCCAGCAATGTATGCGGACTCCGACTTCTCGTCCTGGCCAGCTCTTGTCCCCTCTTTCACCCCGAGCCGTCCCGGTGAGCAAAGCCGCAGCTCACGGTGGCTTGGCGCGGCCGGCTGCAGATCCCTGGGTGGCAGCGGGGCGCTGCCCCCTCCCGCTATGGTTTCCTTGCCGGTGTCTCCTTGCAGCACTTTGACGACGCGCTCCGACTGCGTCTTCACTTGGCTGTTCCTCAGGAGAAGTCGGCGGTTTATCTCCCGGCAGTTCTGCCGCGCATGGGAGCTAGGTGTTTTTGTTTTTCTTTTACGATTGTTCCAGGATTTTATTTTTTGTCTTTGTCTTTCTACATTTTACCGTGGTGTGGACGCGTGTGGGTGTCTGTGCTCCTCCTGCGGTAACCCCGTGATTCACACATTAGTGCACCTAATGCGGCGCTCAGTTCCCTTCATTTGTTTCTCCGTCTGGGAGTTTCGGTGATTTATCTTCAGATCCACTGTTCGCTGCTGGCCGCTTGAACCCGTGATGCTTCTGTAGTAACACCGTTCGGGAAGTTGTACTTTTTGACTCCAGAATTCCCATTTGGTTATTTATTTTTTTATAATTTCGCTTATTCTGTAACCCTTTAGGTGCAGTTCCCTTGGTTCTGTGACACGTTTATAATAGTTGCTTTGACATATTTGTCTGCTAAGCCCCACATCAGTGTCCTCTCAAAAGCAGTTACGGTGCCTGTCTGTTTTCATGTGGAAGGGTCACACTTTTCTGTTTCTGTGCATGTTTCATAATTTTCTGCTAAAAAAACACATTATATTTTATATAATAAAATAAATATAACTTATATATTATATTATATAAATAATATGATTTATATAAATAGAAATAAAATATGTTTTCTGCTAGAGAACATGTTCCAGGAACTCTGGAGATACTAGCCACACTCTGCTCCTCCAGGGCTTGCCTCTCCCTGTCGGTGGAGCTCTGGATGAAGGTGTGGGTGCCTGGTCTTCTCTGCCCCGCTTCCCGGCCTGCAGCCTGTATGTCACAGGAGAGCTGGTGCGGGGCTGTTCGGGCTTCATTATTCTCAGCCTGCTGGGCCTGGACTACAGCTTCCATTCTAAGGGTAGGGCCTGCCTGTAGGAGACAGACTGGTTCTCATGGCCATGACGGCTCATACAGTGCTTCTACAATATGGACCTAAGGAGAGGAGAGATGCTGGTGGCTTGTTCCTGCTTATATGAAAACGTAGTTCTAGAATGGACGTTTGCAGAGCAGGGAGCCTTTGTCTTCTTGGTGGCACAGGCCTGGCATAGAGCTCCCTCACACCCTGGGGGCAGGGGAAGTGTGTGACTAGACTATGGCTCAGATGTCACCAAATGCCACCATTCTTTCTGAGATTAAATTAAATTCAGTAGCTGATTCTCCACTCTTGATGCCTTTAAGAAAATTTACAGAGACTTTAAATGGCTCTGCTGTGGTGTGTGTGTGTGTGTGTGTGTGTGTGTGTGTGAAAGAGAGAGAGAGAGAGATTTTCAGGAATTAAATGATCATTTCACTAGAGAGCAGATGACCTCACCCCTCACACTTCCATCCAGGAAGTCAGTCTCTTCTGGATGCTGTTGTTAACACATTTTACAGATAATTGCCCAAGACCACTTTATTTTCCTCATTTTACAGATGACTCTTTGAAGAGTGGGATTTAGAGCCTTGGTAGCCTGAGTCGAGAACCAGCACTGCAAACCACAGAATTCTTGGGCTTTCCAGCATCACCAGGGTATTGCTGCCATACAGGGAACTGCAAAGTCATTTACATGAATTTTCATGACATCACCTTTGAATGTTCCCATAAGGGGTCATGATTTTCTCCTTCAGTTTCCATCTCAGGGCTACCTTCCTCAGCATGTGGTCCTCTCAGAGCTTAGGATCTCCATTTATACTGTAGCAGGGGCTTCTCTTAAATATATGTGGGTTCATTCCATAATCATTTATTCACAGGTTTGTGAGCTCTTCTAAAAACCTTGTTTCCCTTGTCTTTGTATCCCCAAGTTCTTGTTAACATAAACTGATTTATTTTTTTGCTTGCAATGAACCCTTACATTTCAAATTAACAAAAACATATTATATTTTCTCAACCTCTGTTTTGAGGTACAAATAACTATACAATTAATTTTAGAATTCATTTCATCTGATTTCTTTCCATGGCTAATTCCAAACACCTTGAATTTTCTGTTGAAGCTCATACTTTACTCAGAATTTTTTTAAAGAGGTATTTATGGATTTGTGAGCGAGAGAAAGAGTAGGGGACAGGGGCAGCGAGGGAGAGAGGCAGAAGCAGACTCCCTGTTGGGCAGAGAGCCTAATGCGGGACTCGATTCCAGGACCTAGAAATCATGATCTGAGCTGAAAGCAGATGCTTGCTTCACCGACTGAGCCACCCAGGTGCCCCTGGGTGAGAGATGGTTTCCTCAATACGGTTTCTGAGGAACTATTTTTAAAAACTCCTATTAGTCAGTACCGTTAATGAGTCTCCTTTAGATAAGTATGCTGTTGCATATGAGAGGATTAGATTTTCTTAAAGGATTTTAAGAAGTTCGGGGCTTGGATTATCATTTAGCTCCGCCCTCCATAGAGTATCAAGTCTGTCAGTTACGCGTGGCACAAAACCTGTGTGAGATTTTGCTCTTCCTCCTTACAGCATCATGTCTGTTAAAGCGTGATGCATAGGCTACATGTCACTTCTCCTAAAATCTAATTATTCTCTTGTTTTCAACGATGTTGGAAAACTTGTAAATGCCACAGTTCTCGCGTGTGTTTAAGAATTCCATCCCTTGGTTGGGGACTTACTCAGGGCCCTGGTTTGAACTGTCCTAGGTTTGATTCCCAACCTCAGACTCCAGGGAGTCTCTGGAAACTCCAGTCATTGAGAGCTTTTCTACAGCACCCAATAAATCCTAGGAAGCTGTCTGAAATATTGCCAGACTTTTAACTGACTTTGAAGAATGCCCTGGAACCAGGGAAATAAAGCAGGAGCAGAAGGGGGAAACCAACACAGGAGTGGTTAGAAGAGATAACAGGAATTTTTAAGAGCAGCGTCCTAATCCGGGAAACCTGGTGATGGCATAACCAGGTTGGAGATATGTCGGTCTTGGGAGGTATGTAATACAATTATAGAAAAACTAAGTTTTTTAGAGGAAGTAGGGCTAGAGTTGGTAGTTATTAGGAAATTGAAACGTGAGTGTGGGGAACCAAAAGAAAGCTCTGGATAATTATATATGTTTTTGCTAGTTCCTTAATAAGTATAGTAAGAGGTGCCTGAGTGGCTCAGTTGGTTAAGCATCCGATTTCAGCTCAGGTCATGATCTCAGGATCCTGAGATCGAGCCCCATGTTGGGCTCTGCACCTAGTGAGGTGTCTGATCAAGGCAACATTTAGAAAATCTTTCACACTCGAGGTGACCACAGATTTTTTTCCCTCTTAGCGTGCCATTCATTGTAAGCTAAAATGAGATGATTAAAGGATTTTAATTATAAAATCCATAGTTTTGTTCCACTTCCCTTTTTTCCAGATGACGACCCTGGGCTTCAGGGGTGTGCAACTGACATGACCAGTATTTCAAAGCCAGGTGGATTTTTCTTTTTTTTAAGATTTTTTTGAACCCTTTACCTTGACTTCATGCCAAACACAGATAATGATCCTAATATGGAAAAAGGAGCCAAATGGAATTACTTCAAACAGTGAAACTTCTAGAATAAAACATAGAAGATATTTGTGACCCTCCCCCCCCCAGATAGGCAACATTTTCTTAAATAAGACTTGATTGATTTATTTGACAGAGAGAGTGTGCAAGCACCAGCAGGGGGAGCAACAGAGGGAGAAGGAGAAGCGGACTCCGTAGGAGCAGGGAGCCTGCTGCAGGGCTCAGTCCCAGGACTCTGGGATCGTGACCTGAGCCGCAGGCAGATGCTTCACTAACTGAGCCCCCCAGGCACCCCAAAGCCAGGCGGATTGAGAGGTGTAGGACCCATGTGCTCAGATTCTCCGTCTGGTGACGTCTTCTCTAAACACACTGGATGCCATTACTTGTTCACATACTGAGGAACCAGTTGAAGGAGTGTGAATGTTGGAATTTGTGCCAGAGATTTTATGGATATAGTAACTGTGTCTTTGGTCTGCGATCTGGGCCAGGTAGCAGTGAGGAGAGGACAGATGACAGCCTTCCCTTGTGGCTGGAGTTCAGTATCCAGATGTCCCTGATCAGGAGGTGGGGGCTTCCCCGTCACCCCAAGAGCAGCCCTGATACAGACACTCATGGTCAGTAGAATATTTGCTGAAAGGATCAGCAGAAGGTAGTCATGTCCACAACCACCGGAGCAGGATGATCTGCCCGAACCAGCCAGATGGTTCTCTCTGGAGAAGAAGGAACGTGATCCCTGGGGTCATTTCCTCTGGGGGATGCTCCACGTCTGGCATTTTCTGGAGAACAAGGATATCCAAAGTCTGCTTTTGCGGGGAATGACTCTTCAGGAGCAAGCCCAGCCCTGTCTGGAGAGTAAAAGAGGAGGCCAGATGAAATCACGCTCTTTAAAGTAAGATCCTGCTGCCTGAGGCTCACCCAGAGCTGGAGGGTCTTTTGCTCCTTAAATGTCATTTTCCCTGACCCACACCTCGAAAACTGCCCGCCCTCCCCTCCCATATCCTGCCTATCCTCTCCCCTGCTGTGTTTTTCCTCGTCGTTACTGTTATCCGTATCATTGTCCGGTTAGCACACAGACACTACACAACTTGAAAAGAAAGAATTAAGGCGATGCATAAAGCAGATATTAATTGAAAAATTACAACGAGAACAGGAGAGCTTTGCAAGATAACAAAGGTAAGAAGCAGCTACTGCTCCTGGGGCTGAGGAAACTGAGCAAAGAAGTTATGGTTATTACCGTTCCTCAGCGAGGCCCAAACTCCTGAGCAGGAGCGGGCCGCTGGTGCTGGGCTCTTGGGGGGTGTGCTCGGCCTTCAAGTAAGCTGGGAACTGGAGCTGCTACTGCCTGGTGAGCGGGCTGACAGGCTCAGGAAGCACTGCGAGGTCCCCATGGGGCCGGCAGGAGGTCCAGACGGGGCCGGCAGGAAGTCCCCGGGGGGGGGTCAGGCAGGAAGTCCACGGGGGGGGGGGGTCAGGCAGGAAGTCCACGGTGGGGGTCAGGCAGGAAGTCCACGGCGGGGGGGGGGTCAGGCAGGAAGTCAGATAGGAGGTCCACGGGGCACAGGTAGAAATCCCGTGGGGGACAGAGAGGAGGTCCACCACAGGGCAGGGAGGAAGTCCATGGGGGAGCAGACAGGAGGAAGTCCATGGGGGGGAAGCAGGAAGTCCATGGGGGCAGGCAGGAGGTCCAGGGGAGACAGACAGGAAGTCCATAGTGGGGCAGACAGGAGTTCCACCACGGGACAGACAGGGGGTCCATAGGGAGCAGGCAGGAAGTCCATCCTCCTGTTCTTCCAGGATGTATCAGTTTTACTGGTTTGGATTCCTCTGTCCAATGACCGTGATCATCCTTTGTCCCTTTTTTTTTAAGATTTTATTTATTTATTTGACAGACAGAGATCACAAGCAGGCAGAGAGGCAGGCAGAGAGAGAGGAGGAAGCAGGCTCCCCGCTGAGCAGAGAGCCCGATGTGGGACTCGACCTGAGCGGAAAGCAGAGGCTCAACCCACTGAGCCACCCAGGTGCTCCAAAAAGTTACCAGTTTTAAAACAAAAATTAAATTAAACTAGGACAAAAGTAAAAAAGGTTCCATATGCTGTTACTCACCAGATTTACAGTGATGCTGAAATGGTTGGCTGCCTTTAGATTAAGAATGGTACTAAAATGACAGAGAACTTCAGTAGGCAATGATGTGATATCAACCACCCCAATTTTCTGTCATTGAATAATCGTATCTTCAACCCTTAAGACATTAGAAATTTAGAGCAAAACAAAACATGTAAAATGAAATGTAGTTTAAGCCATTGGTGATTTATTTTAGCATGTAAAATCTGGGAAAAATATTTGCCTTGAAGACCTTATGGTCATTTCATTCCATCACATGTTACATTTCCATTCGAGTATGTTATACATTGCATCTTTTTTTTCCCTAGGAGAAAAAATAGGTGCCTCTTTCTTTCTCTCTCTCTTTCTTTCTTTCTTTCTTTTCTCTTCCTTTTCTTTCTTCTTCTTCTTTGTTTTTGTTTCCCTGTGATAAGCCACATCTCAGATCACGGTTGCTGGAAATTCTTTGAGGACCTCCCGCACCCAGCAGTGCTCTTGGCCCATGGAAGGACTTGGATGGATGGGCAGAAGGATGGTGGATGGTTGGATGAATGAAAATGATGGATGGACGGACGGATGATGGATGAAGGACTGATGGATAGAGGGAGGATGCTGGGTGATGGATGGCAGATGAACAGGTGGATGGAGAAATGGACGGATGTTTGGACGGATGGGTGGACAGACGGATGACGGATGGACAGATGGATGAACAGACCTTCCGTAGACTTGTAGACAGTCGTTCCGTCTGTGCCGGCAAGAGTTCCTGTGTCCAGAGAGAGGGTGCAGTGACTGTGAAAAGCTCTCTCTGGCAACGGTTCTAAGTAAGTTTGGAAGACATATGTTTCCTGTACAATCACCACATGGACCTACGCCTGTCTCTTGGGCTCCTGGGAACATGCTTCCCCAGAAAGGAAGAGTAATGCCAGTGCGGTTCACATTCACGTAGTCTCGGGAAAGGCCCCCTGTCAGAGAGCACTTTTCCAGGTCTACCCATAGAGGAACTTCTCTCCTGACAGAGGGGATTTCTAAATAAATTTTAAATGTGGAACATTACAGTCCATCTGGGTGATGGGATATGATATAACTTATATAAAGTACAATTTGAAAAACAGTGGTTTGTCCCCCTCTTCGCTTTTTTTTTTTTTTTAATCTTTTGCTTGAACATAGGGACATGATTCTGTCTCTGTGTCTTGGACACCCGTCTGCGTTAGTTTTCAGGTGCGGGACGCGTGGGGCTGCTGTCACACCCGAGGATTTCTGGGGAACCGTGTTCTTCCACCACCTTGAAGGCACTGGAGGCAGCGAATTTATTCTGTATGAACGTTTAGGGATGAAAACCTGGCACTTACTGTAAAATAAGAGGGGAAAAAAGTTTCCATTTCTACTCCGTTAAGTCAAATGAATTAAATATTAAACATTAAACATTTAAACATTAAGCGTTTAAACCATTAAAGCCCCGGACAAAGCTAGTGAGCTCGCACCGGGGCTCCCACGGTTTCAGGGCCGTGGGAATTACCCTGGGAAACAAACGAGCAGAAAAACACAAACTCTACATGTGAGGCAAAATCTCTAGTTAGACAGACTTTCAGGAAAGAAGCAGAATAACACGATTGCTTAAGAGAACCAAATGGGAAATGTAGTGAACAGACACAGCCATTGGAGTCACCCAAGAGCTGCTCGCTTGGATTTTTTCCCATTTACAAGACTGAGGCTCAGGACTGTGCCCTTCTTTAATCTGTGACTAACACTGAGTCACCAGGTTGCAGGAGGATGGGGTGAGATGCCCTGTGGGTGAGAGCCCGCAGTCTGCAGCTCGGAGCGTGCTGTGCAGTAGGAGCTGAGCGGGATCTTTTCTCTCAGCCTCCCCCGTGATTCAGTGGGGAAATGTGGTTACTAAACGAACCAGCAACTACCTGCCCTCATTGCTGTGTAAGCAGGTTCAAGTCCAGTTGAGGAACTAGGAGGTGGAGTCACACTGACGCTCAGCAAAACCCCACAGATGAGACTTGAATAGAATCAGAATAGATTTCATTTATACAGAAACTTGCGAGTGACTTACTGAAAGCACTTGATAGGATCAAAGGACATATCATTTGAGAAACGATTTAAAATGCAACAGTATTGTTTATGCCATTTTTCAGAAGCATCATGGGTTATGCCCCTGCATTTCATTGTCCTTTCTCAATACCTGGGAGTTGCTTTGTGCTTCATAAGGTCTCATAAATGAGGAAAGTACCCAGGATAGCTGACATTTGGACTCTGTGTTGCCCCTGCAGCAGCCAAAGGAGCCATAAACCTCATTTTATTTGCAGAGTTTCTCTCTAACTGAAGCAGGGCGAGTTGTGATACTCCCGTTGCTGGTCCTCATTCGGTAATAAAACGGAGAGGGATGGGTTGCTGCATAATAAGCCAGAAGAGAAGCTACGTGATTTCACAGGCCAGTGACCAACTGAGATGTGCACGTGTGTGTGCAAGATTTGGGAGAATAAGTAGCCAATATTTAAATACGTAAGTGCTGTCCCGGGTAACTGAGCCATATGCAGAAACGTAGGTCATCGTGGGTTCCTTTCAAGCATCAATAATGTAAGTCAGCCTTTCCTTCACCATTCAGTATCATTCTGAATGTCGAATATCGCTTTGGTACATAACGTAATTACGTTTACTACATAGAAACTTTTCTGGGTCTAACGTCAATCATGTTTCCTACCTCTGCCTCCCGCAGTCCGGTCTGTTGTCCACCGGGAAGCAGCTCACGGGCTCACTCATTCAGATAAAATTGAACCTACCGATCCCCAGCACTTTCAAATCCCCTGTTTTCAACCCTTGGAAAGGAGAGTGAGGTGGGTGTCACGTCCTTCTCTACCAGAGGAACTAGAGCTGCTTGGTTTATGAGATTTTCAGAAGATAGCTAGTGCCCACAAATTTGAAATGGGTCCCAGGCTAGAGTCTTGGAAGAACTGAATCCCCAGGTTATAGGGGCTGCCGGGGCTTTGAACGGCAACAGTTTTCTCTGCATGCTGGCTCTAAATAAGGGTGCGTCATGCAGAAGTTTACCTTTCTATAGACTAATGAAAGCACTTCTTAACATTTATGTAAAATTTCAAAAACTTAAAACCCAGCTTCACCGCAGGAGTCCTATATGTGCACCCAGGGCTGAGAACTGAAGTCAGCTTCAGCCTCGCAGGAAGGCTCCACGTCCCTGGGATGTCTGTGCATCTAGGTGTATAGGAAACACATGGGGTGATGCGGGCACTGATGTCTTAAAGTGGGAAGCGTATTAGTAGGAATGATTTGATGATGTCCCAGACTGCAATTTATAAGTGTATATTTCCTAAAGGCCCATAAACTAAAGTCAGGTTGCTGAGTGGCAGTCCTCGGCTCCATGTAAACTGTGAATTACATTCGAGTTGTACACGAACACTGTAAAGAAAGTGCTGTTTATGCAGTAACAAGATCAGGAGGGAATATTCATTTGATCGAACGTCGATATCAAACCGGGACGGCGAAACACGGGGCATTCTGAGGCGGTGCCTCGTTCCGCTGTGTCCGTTGCAAATTAACCCTCCCATCCGGCCATTACTCACAGCTCGGATTTCACTGTCAGCCCGGGCACTGTGAAATGGATTCGATTCAGTGACTTGCAAGAGGTCATTTTGGTTTTGTCTTGGTTTCAAAGTCAACGCCAACCAACTCTGCCTTCTATAGCTTCGGCCCTGTTATCTGTCCTTTGTCAAAGCTGTGGTCTTTGGGTTCTTCCAGGCGGTGGCTTGGCCCAAACTCTGCTGTTGTGGACACAGGGGACATGTGGGGAGCCTTGTGGAGTCCCTCAGCGTAACCCTCAGTTTATCCTTACATGGGGGAAGACAGAGAGACATAGAAGTATCGGAAGAGTCTGGCTGCCATGGCCGTCGTGTCCCTGCTGTGGTGAGCACAGTCACCCAGTGCGTGTGGTGCCGTGATTCACCTTCCTCCACACCTTCTCTGTTGTCAAGTTAGTCATCTTCTTACAGCCCAGATCTTCAGCTCGGGCCGACAGTGGCCTCTGGTAATATTTTTTGCACAAGCAGACACATCCTTAGGCTTTGATTTGCTTGGTGGTTCTTAGGTTACGGTGGTTCCTCGATTCCTGGTGAGTGGAGAGCATGGGCCCTCAGAGGCTCTCCTGTAAACACGGTTGATCGCTGTTTTTTTCTTCTGGCCCACCCATTGCTTTTCTCCAACTCCTAGCCAGAGCTTAGGGGAAAATCGGAACCTGTCTTTCCTCTAAAACTCTGTGTACCCTGGTGCCAGTGTGTCATCATTTTGAAAAGGCCTGCTTGCAACCTCTGTTCCGTGTGGTTATGGAGCAAACCCATGGCAAACTCTGCTTTCCAGTGTACCAGGATGCAACCACTTAGGTTGTTGTAGGAACATGTAGGTTAAAGTACGCGCCAGTGATGTAATTTCATGGTTTTATGTGAAACGTGAAAATGGACCCATTATAGATAGGGAAGGTAGCGGATAAGCACAGACTGTACGCCAGGAATTTTTGCGCGCAGATTCACTGCATGCAGTACTACTGCATTTCACTGTGTTAACATCTCGAGAAGAGCTTTTATTCTCCTTTTGTGTAAGGGGAGACTGAGGATCTGCAAGGGTCAGAGCCTGGATTCTGAGACAAGATCGTTGGAGGGCACAACAGGTGAGGGCCTGCCACCCAGCACCCATGTTCCCAGCCAGGGCCATTACCTGTCTGTCCTCTGAGGTTAATTGACTGGGCAGCACTGGATCTTGGCAGGGCAAGAAGACCTTAAATATACAACACTTAGGTTTAATCACTTGGGTTCCTGCGTGGGGGGCAGCTTACAGTTCTCCACATCCTCACTCAGAAGGTCATGATTCCTCCTAAGAGTTCTGGAGGGCTTGTGTCTGTTATAGCTCGTGGTTTTTTAGCTCCCAAGACTATATAATTTAGCAGTAAAAAACCAGAAAGACAGACAGAGAGATGTAGAACATATGTCAGAAGCATTTTTTAATCCAAAATTAATCAAGGAAGGCTACAGAAGCCGCAGATCATAAGTCGTGTCTGGTCCCTTTCATGCAGCCCAGATCAACGCTGTTGGGCCCCATGCATTCCTCGTGGACACGACAGCAGTATTTCTAACAGCGCCATTTCCTTTCAATGTGTTTGAGCCAAAGCTGCAGTTGGAGGATTGCTAGGAAGGCAACGCCAGGAGCATTGTGATAATTTTTCTTCTCGGAACTAGAGAAGTGATGACTTACCTGGAAGGAACTTAGAGAACCTGTCCTGAGACATTCTCTTCTTAAAGTTCTTTTTGTGAAGAAAAAATATGCCTTGTCTTTGCCAATGAAACACACACATAAACACACATTCATATATACTGATCAAAACAAAACAAAACAAAACAAAAAACCTGGGATACCTGGGTGGCTCAGTCGGTTAAATGTCTGCCTTAGGCACAGGTCATGATCCCAGGACCTGGGATCGAGTCCCCTATCAGGCTCCTTCTCCCTCTGCCCCTCTCCCCGACTTGCACATGTTCTCTCTCTCTCCGTCAAATATAAAAACCTTAAAACAAAAACAAAACCTCATTTTAGAAATATTTTAATCTGCTAGATTTTTAGGGGGAGGGAGGCAGTAAGCCGAACATGAGTAACTCCACAGGCGCAGGAGCTGCTTCTAATGACCAGGTCTGTGATCTGAGCAGGGATTTCAAGGGTTTATTCTTTAGGTTGGTTTTTTAAAAATATTTATTTATTTAGTTAGTTAGTTATTTAAGGGACGGAAAACTAAAACGGGGGAGGGGCAGGCGGAGAAAATCTCCAGCACACCCCCTGCTGAGTTGGGGGGCCGACACTTTGCTGGATCCCACCATCCTGAGATCGTGACCTGAGCTGAAATCAAGAGTCAGACCCTTAGCTGCCTGAGCTACCCAGGCACCCCAAGGAGATCTAGTGTATTGATCTTCTACTGTGTTCATATTGAAGCAATAGCATACATTTATGCATGTGGAGTTTGGCTGTTGGCATGGGAACCACACCCACAAGCTTCGGCATCTGGATGGGTGCCTGTGGGCGGGGGGAGCTGCTGGGGGGGGTCAGGCGGTCTTCAGCCATCATTGCTTTAAGTGTGCGAGTTACGGTAAAAGTGGCCGGGGTAAATGAGTCGGCTCTTGTCAGGGGTCCCAGGTGACTCAGATTATTTCCTGTGTCCGGCAGTGGCACCGCCCCCGTCTCTCTTACCTGAAGCTCAGTTTCCTTGTCCCGAGCAGTAATTCATCTGTTTGAGAAACTCTTTGGGCAGAAACCTATTTCTAAAAGTATACTAACAACTTCCAAGTATGTGAAGGTCAAACTGAACCATGATATGCCTCTGCTGAGTTTTCGGAAGGCATTGGCCCTGCAACATTAGCATCAAGGTTATGTGAAGGTCAGACTGAACCGTGGTACTTCTCTGCTGCATTTACGGAAGGCGTTGGCCCTGCAACATTACCCTCAAGGTCACAGGTCTTCGTGAGCACAGTTATGGGAGCGATAACATAGGTGAGCCTCCCAGTCTCTGGGGATATTGGTGCAGAGAACGGAAGTGATCCAAAGCAATGGAGGAGGCTAGATTAAAAGTAACATCCACTCAGTTCACAAGAATGTAAGGTGTGATTCAGAATTGCTGGGTGACCGGCATTAAGGAGGCACGTGATGTGATGAGTGTTTCACCCACTGATGAATTCTTTTTTTTTTAATAAATTTTTAAAAAATACTTTATTTGTTTATTTGAGAGAGATTACAAGTAGGCAGAGAGGCAGGCAGAGAGAGAGGGGGAAACAGGCTTCCCGCTGAGCAGAGAGCCCGATGCGGGGCTCCATCCCAGGACCCTGAGATCATGACCTGAGCTGAAGGCAGAGGCTTAACCCACTGAGCCACCCAGGCACCCCCTGATGAATTCTTGAACTCAACATCTGAGACTAATGATGTACTACTATATGTTGGCTAATTGAATTTAAAGAAAAAAAAAATCTGAGTGCCACTCCCAGGGTCCCACGCTTAGCCGGTGCTGGGGCTGTTTCCGTGGCCGCAGGAGAGGAGGGGAGAGATCTGCCTGAGCCCACGTGGACTTTCTGTCCCTGAGCCACAGTGGAGAGCGACTCCTCTGCTCCCTGGTTGGCAAAGGTGACAGCGGGCTGCCCGGTGAGGTTGAGAGAAGCCCACTGTGGTCCCGTGAAGGAACCGACCTAGGCCTGGTCTCTACATAATTTGTTGCTTTCTGTTTGTTTTGTCCTATTCTGTTCCCCTGGAAGTGATGGATGTGCCTGAGTTTTTTGGAAGTGGGTCCCTTGCGATCGCGTGATCGTGTGATGAGGCTGTTGGAAGACCCGCAGAGCAGTTTCCTCCGTTCTCATGACTGCTTTTGCCATGGTGTTGCCAATGCTTTCTTACTAAAAAAGAAAAGAAAAGAAAAATGGTATTTGTTTCCTAATAAGTTCTTGATGACAGCGTAATAAGAAGGCATCTGAAGAAGACCGTCGGAGTATGCAGCGCACACCCTGTGATGATTCTAGAGTGTGAGCCTGGGAACGGGATCGGCCCCAACCTGGTGGTCCCCTCGCGGCTCTGACACGTACACGAGTGTGCCTGGTGGCCGTGTTACAGCGACAGTCTGGATGCTCAGATCTGGACTCTGCTGTCGTGGGCGTTTACAGGAACTGCCCAGAATGTCATGTGTCTGGTAGAGGGGGTGTCAAACATCCAACATGGGCACAGGGACTGCCTCAGGCCCTGCGTCAGGACAGCTATTTCCTATGCTGGGGAACTCGATGGACATTGTCGTACTCAGGATTCCTTCAGATGTTTACCATTTTGCCACCAGAAAATATGGTTATCAAAGGCAAACTGACTTGAAAATGAGGAAATTCAGGTACAACAAAATTCAATACAAAATCCAAAGGATCCTGGGGCACCTGCATACTCAGTGGGTTAAGCCTCTGCCTTCGGCTCAGGTCATGATCTCAGGGTCCTGGGATCGAGCCCCGCGTCGGGCTCTCTGCTCAGCCGGGAGCCTGCTTCCTCCTCTCTCTCTGCCTGCCTCTGTCCCTCCTTGGGATCTCTCTGTCAAATAAATAAATAAAATCTTAAAAAAAAAAAATAAAGAATAAAGAAAAGGATCCCAGCAAATGGTTTCTTGTACGGCAGACCCGCTGCCACCTCGTTATCCCGCAGTGACAAGTGTGTTCTGCCCCCTGAGGACAGGGCTGTAAGTCAGAGATGACGGGCGCGCACGGGGCATGCTGGCTCCTGGCACAAGCAGTGTGTGCGAATCTTCGTGAGCACGTGAACCCTCCCTGACACCTGCTGACTCAGAGCTTGGTGGGATGCAAGGACTCAGGGAACCACTCAGATGATTCTCAGTGACAGCAGGTTTTCAGCATCACGGCTGGGTGTGTGGGCAAACGGACTCCCAGCCTGTGGACCGCGTCGCCGGGGGAGTCGGGTCTGGTTCCGTCGCGGGCCCGCAGGTGGACGGGGAGTCGGGTCTGGTTCCGTCGTGGGCCGCGTCGCCAGGGGAGTCGGGTCTGGTGCCGTCGCGGGCCCGCAGGTGGACGGGGAGTCGGGTCTGGTTCCGTCGCGGGCCCGCAGGTGGACGGGGAGTCGGGTCTGGTTCCGTCGCGGGCCCGCAGGTGGACGGCGAGTCGGGTCTGGTGCCGTTGCGGGCCCGCAGGAGGACGGCGAGTCGGGTCTGGTGCCGTCGCGGGCCCGCAGGTGGACGGCGAGTCGGGTCTGGTGCCGTCGCGGGCCCGCAGGTGACGGCTCCCAGTCCTTCCCTTGCGGGTGCCCTGCTGGCGGTGGTGGGGAGGAGACAGGTGAACCGCTGGTTCCATCTGCCTCCCTTCTGAGTGGTCTCGGTGAGATGTGGTCCCTGGCCTCATCCCTTGCTCCGAGTTCTGGGTCTCAGAGCCGTGCCTCCCTGCCTATGGGGTCAGGGCTCCCCAAGGCCTCGTTCCCTCAGAGCTGACACCCCCAGACCCTCCCCCTCATGGCTAAGAAGAACTAGGGAGTGGCCTGGCCACCTGCTCCCACAGCCTGGTGTCGCATCCCAGTCCTCGCTCAGGACAGGCTCATGGAGCTCAGTTTGTGGTATCTCTGAAAGCTCTCCTGAGGTCCAGTTTGCATAACAAACGTGGCCATGGTGGGTGTGCAGGTCAGTCTCTGCTTAGCAGAGGGACAGTCACTGTTTAGCAGAGGGACAGTGGTGCAGCCCTTCCACAGCATGACCCGGCTGTGAGCGCTGCCCCTGCCCCCGGGGACGAGGGGGCCACCTGCAGCCCCTCCCGTGCCCACCCCAGCCCGAAGCCTGATTAACTTCCCAAATCACATCTGTGCCTATCCTGCGTGTTTCTCAGAAACGGACTCACACAACATGGGGCATTTGCTCGTGCCCCACATGGTGTGTGTAGACCCACCGTGTGGATCAGCACCCCGGCCCTGCGGGAAGCCCACACTGTGCTCACTTTCTCCGTTTGCGCGTGGACGGACACTCTGAGTGTTCAAGGTCTATTTCTTTATCTCCCCAACCCCATCTTACAAATCCATTCTGAGGGTTATTGGCAATGAGATAGCATCTGGTTCTTGGAACAAAAGCAGGGCCATGGTAGGCGATCAATAATTAATAGACCCGATTTTATTATTATTTTTTTAAAGATTTTATTTATTTATTTGACAGAGAGAAATCACAAGTAGATGGAGAGGCAGGCAGAGAGAGAGAGAGAGGGAAGCAGGCTCCCTGCTGAGCAGAGAGCCCGATGCGGGCCTCGATCCCAGGACCCTGAGATCATGACCTGAGCCGAAGGCAGCGGCTTAACCCACTGAGCCACCCAGGCGCCCAATAGACCCGATTTTAATGTGATTAACGGAAACAAGATGTGACTAGCCTGGAACCTGGAGCTGCAGGGGCACCATCTAGAGGGACTAGATGTCCATTTGGAGAGAAAGAGCCTTCCGGGATGGGAGTGAAGCAGGGAAACAGCTGATGCATGGGCTCGGGTCCGCTTGATAAGCTCCTATCAGGATTCGCCCCCCAGCCGGCAGCCCATGGTGGGGGGGGGGGGCACCATCGCCTCGGGCACTGGGAGGGACTGAGTGTGCGCAGAAAGTGTGGCTTGTAGACCCAGGTGATGACTTCCCGGGTCCCATGATGTCTGATGAGAAACATGTTGCCCAGCCTGCGCCGTGACTGTGACCCACTTCTCTGCCCGGACGACCCCGGCAGTGGCTGTGCAGCTCTGCTCTGACTTCCCCTCCTTGCTCTTGACCTGTTGCTCTTTCCCAGGGAGCACAGAGGTCTGCACCCTGCCTCCTCGCTTCTGCAGCTTCCCACACGCTGCCTCCATTCTTTAGAAATACATACTGCCATCTTGGTTGATGGCACTAAAATCTCTCTCTCTCTCTCTCTCTCGCTCTCTCTCACTCTCTTGCTCTCTTGCTCTCTTTCTTTTTTTTTTTCCTTGTTCATGGATCATGTCTTTGGTGTCGTACCTAAAAAGTTATTGCATACCCAAGGTCATCTAGATTTTCTCCTGGGTCAACTTCTAGCAGTTTTATAGTTTTGCATTTTATAGTAAGGTCTGTAATCCATTCTGAGTTAATTTTTATGAGAGGTTTATAGTCTGTGTCTTTGCATGTGGCTGTCCAGTGTTCCAGCACCATTTGTTGAAAGAATGAGAATGGACTTTGTTCCATGGTGTTTCCTTTGCTTCTTTGCCAGATATGAGTTAACTGCACTCGCATGGGTCTGCTTCTGGGCTCTCTAGGCTGTTCCATGGATGTGTCTGTCTCTGCTTTCTCTAGTGCCCGCCTGACTTGATTCCTGCAGCTTTACAGCAAGCTGTGGGTCAGGCCCAAGGTGTCATTCTTCCCCCTCAATATTGATTCAGGTGGTCTGGGACTTTTGACGTTCTAGATAAACTAAAGACGTGGCTTGTTGATATTTGCAAAATAATTTGCTGGAATTTTTATTGAACTTGCATTAAATTGATAGGAGTTGGAAAGAATTGATACATTGCATTTTAACTTCTTATGATTTTTTTATGTCTACAGTGTAGTCTCCCCGCATCCCTACACTAGGGTTTAAGCTCCAAGGATGCCATTGTATCTGTTTGTCTTGTTCCTAGTTGTATCTATATTATCCAGAAGAGTGTCTGGTTCCTAATAGGCAATTGACAGATAGTCTTTGAATTAATGACTTTGAATGAGTGACTGAGTGAACAAACCTGCTACACACACTTGGATGAGAAAGACTATGGGCTTCTCCCCTTGTGAGATTTAATTCATGTCTAAATGTCACACAGCTCTGTAGGGGAATCTAGTACAATGTTTAACCCATGGTATTTTGGTCGTATTGAGTAGCAGCAATATATTAATGCTTCGACTTGATGATTTTGCTTAACTATTCCTTTGTGTCTTGGGAATGTACAGAAACAAAACCTGAGAATTTTCATTGGATTTGTTCTTAATTCAGATATTTTTGTATCAACCAAAAGTAAGCTTACTGAGCAATCAATCTAAGATAATGTGTTTTGAATATTACAGCTGGGACAGTTTTCTAAAGATGTTACTGGATGTGATTTCTAAGGTTGTTCCTAACTGCATGTTATACACTATGATAGAGAAATGTTGTAGCAACCTCTCATGTATCCGGCAAACTCGTCATAAAAAGTAAGCTCATGAAGATTTGCTTATTTCCAGTTGTCATAGAGTAGTTCTTTCCAATCTTTGTGCCATGGTAGAAATATGTGTAGTCACATGTGTCTACTGAGTAATTGCAAGACTAAAATTTCGACTTTTTTGAATTTATATTTGAATACCTATGTGTGGCTGTTGAGCAATCAGAGAAGTGAATTTTAAATATTATTCCATTTTAATCAAAATTTAGGGACCACCATTTTAGACAGTGTCTGTATAGTTTAACCCCTCTAATAGAAACTTAAATTCTTGTACTATATTTTTTTTGCTTTTTGTTTTATTTCAATTTTTTATTATGTTCCATTAGCCAATTTATGATACATCATTAGTTTTTGATGTAGCATTCAATGACTCATAAAATTAAATAGATTAATCTGAAATAGATTAATCTGAAATAGCTCATAAAATTAAAAAAACACACAAAAAACAGTAACAACAAATTCAATAATGAAATCTGAGGACACATACTCCAGTGACATTTAGTCTCCAAAAGAAGTTTGGTTCCTACTATAAATATGTGCTACGCCCTGTAGTATTATGTACAGGCTTGACCTTTAACATCCTCAATGCATTTTCATGAGACGTTCTCGTTTTGTTCTAAAACCCAGGTTTTGGATTTATAAGACTTCCTTGGTTTAATAATCACATTGTTCTACTGTTTACCAATTCATACCCTCTGGATTTATTTATTTCCTTTTAGTTAGCTTTCTAGTTTCTAGTTGGTCATTCATGGTTTTTAGAAACTTTTTGAGGGGGTCCTTAATTTGATCATCTTCTTTATTTTTTTTTAAAGATTTTATATAATTATTTACTTGAGAGAGAGAGAGCACAGGTGAGCTGGGGGAGACATCCTCAAGCGGACTATGCTGAGTGTGGAACCTGACTCAGGGCTCAAACCCACAAACCTGAGATCGTGACCTGAGCCAAAAAAGAGTCGGAAGCTTAACCAGCTGAGCCATCCAGGCTTCCTTCATTGTCTTTGTTTTTAAATAGGAAAGCATTCAGGACTGAGAATTTCTCTAAGTGCAGCATGATTGTACCTCACCATTTCTAAAAGAACCAGGTTTGGGTTTGATTGATAGTCTCTACAGATTTCCAGTTTTTAATTTTATTGACTTCTGCTCTAATTCTTATTATTTCTTTTCTTCTAATTACTTTGGGTTCAATTTTTTTTTTCTTTTTCTTGTTTCCTAAGGTGACAATATAGATTATTAACTTTAGGACTTTTTTCTTTTCTAATACATACACTAGGGATTATAAATTTCCTGCTAAGCCCTGCTTCCATTGTATCACACAAATTTAGATTGGTTGTGTTTCATTTTAGTGTAGTTGAGAATTTTTTTTAGCTTCTCTTGAATTTCTTCTTTGATTCATGTATTATTTAGAAGTGTGTTGTCTGATCTTCACATACTCTGAGTTTCCTAATTATCTTTTTGTTATTGATTTCTTTTTTTTTTAAGATTTTATTTATTTATTTGACAGAGAGAGATCACAAGTAGGCAGAGAGAGAGGAAGGGAAGCAGGCTCCCCGTTGAGCACAGAGCCCGATGCGGGACTTGATCCCAGGACCCTGAGATCATGACCTGAGCCGAAGGCAGCGGCTTAACCCACTGAGCCACCCAGGCACCCTTGTTATTGATTTCTATTTTGATTGTATTATGGTCTGAGAGTGGACGTCGTATGATTTCTAATCTTTTAAATATTTTAAAGTATGTTTTATGGCTCAGAATGTGGTCTGTCTTGGTCAACATTCCATGTGAGCTTGAGAAAATACGTTCTGCTGCTGTTGAAGTCATGACAGAGGTCTTATATCCAGGTGCTGGATGGTCTTGCAGAGTTCACTGCTTCCTTACTGATTTTCTGCCAGCCGGATCTCGTCATTTCTGGAGGTGGGGTGCTGAATTCCCAACCATGAGAGTGGATTCATGTCTTTCTCTCTGCAGTTCTGGTAGTTTCTGCCCCCACATAGTTTGATGCTCAGTTGTTAGGGGCCTGTGTGTTGAGAATTGCTGTCTTCTCAGAGAGCTGACCCTTTTATCATCACGTATTGTCCCTCTTTATCCCTGATCCAATTCTTTACTTTGAAGTCTGCTCTGTCTGAAGTTCATGTAGCTATTCCTGCTTCTCCTGATTACTGCTGGCATGGTACATTTTTCCCATCCATTAATTTTAACTCTATGTAAAGGGGATTCATTGAAGGCAACACGTAGTCAGATCTTGTGTTTTGATACATCCTGACAGTCTTTGTCTTTTAATTAATGCACTCAGACCATTGACACTCAAAGTAATTATTGATGTAGTTGGATTAGTACTGACTGGATTAGTGACTGTTTTCTCTTTGCTGCTCTTCTCCTTTGTTCTGTTCTTGTTTTCTATTATTTTTCTGCCTTTTGTGGATTTAAATGAGCATAATATAGGATTCTATTTTCTGTCATTTTTAGCATAACTTATGTTTCTTTTTTTGTTGTTGTTACATTGTTAGTCGCTGTGCTAGAGTTTACAGTATACATTTACAATGACTCCAAGTTCACTCTCAACTAGCACCATCACTAGTGTTATTCTCTGAGGACTATACAATGCCCTCTGGAGAATACGGTGGTAGAGAGGACACACTGATGTGTTGGCTAGGAGATATCTATATAGATATATATGTATATGGGACTCATTCAGACTGAATATTAATATTAGCCAACCCATTTACTATGTCTACAGTGTTGAGCTATATTTTTTTTAATTTGATGTCATTTCCTTTAAATGGGAATATTAATTTCCATTTTATATGTTTGTTACTACAACAGGAATAATAAATACAGCAAAACACATAGCACATTACCTGCTACATAGGTGAAGCTCAAGACAAAGTAACTATTATTTATATCCATTTATGTGCATAAGAGTATACACAATAGTGTTCTGCTAATTAATGAGCCACCTGAGAGCAAATAAAGTATATTGGGTTTTGAGGTGATCCAATAAGTAATTCTCTATTTCCTTACCTCATACTCTCCCTTTTCCCTTTTCCATACATGCTGTATTCTAGTGAATTATAAAATACGAACAAAAAGAGAAACTCAAATGGTAACACCTACGTATCCTTTTTAAAAAATTACCAATAAAAACATTTTTGGAGAAAGAGGAATATTTGTTCAGGTGAGTGGATTTCCTAAAAGTGGGCCCCAGCCTAGACCCATACACTGAGTTGCTAGAGATGCTGGGCTCCAGACAGCCAACCGCCGGGGGGCAGGCAGCTCAGCTTCCCCTATGACCAAGACCTAAGAGGATACCTGACTCCAGTGGCGGGTGGTATCCTGAGTAGAAAGGGCTATACCATGCATGCCCCGTTTTGAGTCCAGACTCACGGACAGCTTATTCCCTCCCTGGAGTGGAACAAGTGAGGGGCAAGGAGATCCGTGCCCCTGGGTACCGCAGGGCTGATGAAAGCATAAGAAGTGGGTGAGGAGCACTTAGCCACCAACACTCCTGGGTCAGTCTGTGAGCAGGGATGCTACTGGGGGAAAGAACATCATTTCCGTCCGAGCTCTAATCATAAGTTATGTCACCACTAAGATTCTTTTGTATAGGAAGGCAGGAAATATTGATAATTTAATGTTGGAGTGAATTAAAATTAGTAAAAAATACAAAAATACGAGCATTCTTCACATTTCTAAGACAAGGGCTGATTGGTGGGCATTTGCATTATTGAACCTTTAAAACTTCCGTGATAAGTTTTCAAAACAAAAAGATCTTCTGATGCTATAGTGGACAAGAAGCATAAAGACTCAGAAATGGTCTTAAATAAACCCATTGTCATCGATCATTTGGAATAGCCGGGGATAATCACAGTGCATTCTTAAATTGCCCTCTGAAAGCATACCCCTGCTTCCTCCTGCTATCAAATTCACCCAAAAATAGGGGTGCCTGGGTGGCTCAGCCTTCAGCTCAGGCCATGATCCCAGTGCCCTGGGATTGAGCCCCATGTGGAGCTCCCTGCTCAGCGGGGGAGTCTGCTTCTCCCTCTGCTGGCAGCTCCCCCTTGCTTGTGCTCTCTCTCTCTCTTTCTGTGTCAGATAAATACATAGATAGATAAACCTTTAAAAATAATTAACTAAAAAATAAATTAGTCAACCCAAAGCCTGATTGGCTTAAGGCCCAGGTGTGCACAGTGATGCTCCCCCTTCCTGTGAGGGGTGAGGTGTGTGGCCAGTGTAAGTGGCTGGCACTTTACCAAGTCGCACTTGCCCTGCTCTGCCAGGTGTCACACTAGCCCAGTTTCTCCAGGTCACAAGATCCAGAGAGAAGCCAACCAAGGATGTGTTTGTTTGCATCATGCAAGGGGGGAAAGACAGAAGAGTTCTCCTCCTTGGAAGACCACCCTACTGTGTTTAATCTAGTCAGCCTCCATCAGCCTCCACCAGCCTCTAGTCCACCTCGATCAGCCCCCAGCATCCTCTAGTCAGCCTCCAGCAACCTCCAGTGAGCCTCCATCAGCCTCCAGCCAGCCTCTAGTCTGCCTCCATCTGCCTCCAGTCAGCCTCCAGTCAGCCTCCAGCCAGCCTCTAGTCTGCCTCCATCAGCTTCCATCAGTTTCCTTCAGCCTCCAGTCAGTGCCCAGTCTGCTCCAGTCAGCTTCCAGCCGAGATGTCTGCAGTCTTTCCTTTCTTCCCACTCACAGACAGCAAGTGCTCAGGGGACAGGGATCTGATCTGACAGCACTGTGGTAGGAATTGGGGTTTGGAAGAAACCCAGGCTCAGTCCTCTTCGTGGATTGTGATGACTGGGACCGAAAGCATAACTACTAAGACTAGTGGTGTGTAGCTTTAACCTTAGCAAAGTGCCAAGTGTCAAAATGTTAGTCTTCTGAAATGAAAGATGAGCAAACAGAAGGTGACCAGGAACCAGTTTTATGGCTGAGTGAATGGCTACATTTTGAAGCCTGGACCTACGTGCGTTTAGGATGATGGTTGATTCCTGTGATCAGTGCATCAGACGCCTTTTCCCTGCAGGAAGCAGATTGAAGAAGCCCAGGGCCCCAGCCTGGCGTATCAGAGATAGGGAGAAGACACAGGTGCAACATCTCATGGAGAAAGAGCCTCCTGGTTTGTGTAGGTTTTTAGAAGATTTTGGGTGAATTTCAATTTTCAAAACATCACAAGTAATCATGCAGCAAGACTTCCTGTGGTCTCGGGCATATGACAAGGGATAGACTGACCTGGTGCGGGTTCATGTTTGATCTTGAGGCTAAAAGGAAATAAAAAGCAGAGTTTGGCATCTATAAAAGTTGCAACTGACTTGTGTGTCTGAGACATCACTAAGAAAACTAAGATGTATAGAGTAGTTCCCCAAACAAATGACATTTTTAGAAAAAAACACGGAGGAGAGTAAGTTAAATTAGTTGGAAAATGAAATGCCTTTTCTCCTATATGCACTGACTCACGTTTTTACCTGTTGGTTGGTAGCTAGCTCTCTCACAAAGGGCTCATGGAGTCACCCAGGGTACTTTTGGAGCTAGTTCAATGGGGATCTGTCACATTGGAGGAGAAACAGGCTCTGTGCCTGGACATTTATGCATCTCTTCTTAATTTCCATTTGATTTTTTTTAATTCAAGCAACTTTTATGGACAGCTTCTACTTTTATTTTAATATTTATTTATAGAATTGGAGATGGGTGGAGGGGGAGAGGGAGAGAGAGAATCCTAGGCAGGCTCTGCACTGGGCAGACGTGGGGCTCCATCTCACAACTCCGAGATCATGACCTGAGCAGAGGCTTAGTGCCCTGAGCCACCCAGGTGCCCCTTAATCTTTATGTATTGAAGTATGGTTGGCACACAATGATACATTAGTATCAGGTGTACAACATAGTGAGTCTACATTTCAGTCATTTACTGGGCGCTCACCACAAGTACCGCCAGCACTTGTCACCATACAACACTGTTACAATGTGACTATATTCTGTAAGCTGTGTCTTTCATCCTTGTGACTCATTCATTCCGTATCTGGAAACCTGGATCTCCCACTCCCCTTCACCCATTTACCCATCACCCCATATCCTGTCTCTCTCAAAGCCATCAGTGTGTTCTCTGTATTTATGGGTCTGTTTGTACCTTCTATTTGTTCTTTTTGTTCGTTTGTTTCTTAGAGTCCACATGAGTGAAATCATGTGATCTTTGTCTTTCTTTCCTGGCTAACTTCATTCATCATGATACCCTCTAGGTTCATCCATGTTGAAAATGGCAAGATTTAATTCTCTTTTATAGTTGAGTAATATTCCATATTATGGACAGCTTTTATAAATAGATACATATTGATATAAACCTACCAACTTTTTTTTTCTTTTTTTACAGAAAGCTTTGACTAATACCACTATAGTTCTGCACTTTACTTTTCTCACTATATAAATCTGGATATAATTCTGTATTAGTAACTGTGTGTTTTCAAATGTTAACATTGATTTCCAATACATACAGTTTCATTTAGTAAACCTGTCTTTCTTCAGGGGCATTTTAAATATTTCTAATTTGGAAGGTTATTTTATTTATTTTTACTATGATAAACATCCTTTTCCATATCTTGGGTGTCTATGTTTAAGAATTTTCTTGGGGTACCTTCCTAGCTTCAGAATTATTAGGTCAAAAGCACATGTATTTACAATTTTGAGAGACACTGTCAATTCTTTCCAAAAGTACTTTACTGATTTACTAATTTTCCCACATCTTTGTTGTAGCTGGGTATGTACTGCTTTTCAGCAACCCAGTCAGATGGAGGAGACACTGAATCTCATTATGGTTTTCATCTTCTTGAAAAATTGGAAGTAAAATCAAACACTGTTTTTATAAATCTCTCCCCACCTGTGAGTTGCCTTTTTTTTTCTTTTTTTTATCCTATTTTGTTTCTTTTCCTCTCCTTTTTTTTTTTTTTAAGTTGAATTACTTCTTCATTTTTTGTTAGCTTTTATGGATCATTTTTAAGGATTCTCATTTTTGTCATTTGCATTCAAGAATTTCCCCTAACTTATCATTTGATCCATGGTACTTTTCACCATACTCAATGTTGAATTTAACCAACATTATCCATCTCTTTCTTCACAGGTTCCTGACTTTGTTTTCTGTTTGCATGTATCTACTCTACACCAAAATTATAAATACATATTTTATTGAATCTTTTCATTTTTTGTGATTCTTGCTGCTTTTGGCCATTATTCTGGTGAATGGAATGCAGAGGAAATCTAGATTTGTTTTTTCCCAAAGAGCTGACCAGTTTTCTCAACATCATTTATTGGATGATTCCTTTTCTTCCTCCTAACAGAAGAAACCTCCTCAGTGCCAATTGCATTTTTGTACAGTTGTAGGTTTGATTCTGTTTGATTTGTCTGTGGAAATCCAACAAGTCGGAATTGTGAATAAAATGATCTAGAGCCTCAACGTTTCCTTCACATACCTCATTGAGCGAGAAACAGCATTTTCTCTACAGTACCCTAGCACGTGTTTTTTCTCCCTTGCAAATGCAGTACAAGCGTTAGATGAATTTCCCAGTGCACAATGATTTACAGAGCTGCCTAGGAGAGTTCCAGGCCCTGGGAGAGCTCCTTTGCAAAGTTTGGAGGACGCTGGCCTTTTTCTAAAAGCCTGGTTAATCATCCACCCAGCTGACACCCCTGTGGTTACTGGGGGCAGGTGCACCGGACATTTGATGAGTGTCCAAATAAATATTCTTGGTTCAATAAAGAGCAGCTTTAATAAGCAGACAACATTAATCTTCCATGATTTAGCCAACCTTTTAAGTAAGCTTACAAACTAATGATGCAGCAAGAGGATAGTTACTTTTTTCTGTATTTTTCAGTATCTGTTGAATGTAAGGGAAATCAAAACATCAGTCTTAATCAGTTCTTATAGTCTCTGCATTTAATGAAATTGGGGATTGGCTATTTTGTTAATGAAGACTAGGAAGCTCTCCAGCCGCAGTAGGTCTCTTACCCGAAGCTCTGGTCCTCTCAGCCCCAGACGCCCACAACGGAGGCTTGACCTGGGTGGGGTGGGGGGTGGGGGATGGAGGACTCACTTCTGGGACTGCAACAGCTGTCAGAGGTCACAAGTGTTTTCGGTGCAGCAAATCTTTTTTGCATATCTTCTGTGGGTCCTGCATTTAAAATACATTCATTGTTAAGTGCTACAAACTCAGGACAAGAAGCCTTATCTCCACTTCCTCCAGCACAACACACCCAGAGAGGCTGAGTAAAGGTCACGCAGGTAGCATGACCTGCTGGGGTTGGATGTGCCTGCTGGGGCATCTACTGCTCCCTGAGTCAGAGGGGGCTCCCTGAGCTGAGTGACACCGACTCCGCGTTCTCAAGGAGCTGATGGTCTTCCCAGGGGCGATTAGAAAGCCAGGGACTAGTTTATATATCAGGAAAGGTTTTTTTTTTTTTTTTTTAAGGTGAAAATGAATTTTTTTTTTTTTTAAATTTACTACTTGAACTGGTTACTGGTTACTTTCAAAGGTGAGGAAAACCTCTTTGGTCATGTTACTTCCCGAGGTTGAGTGTATCCGTGACCGCTCACGCTACTCCAGGGCTCATTTACATGCAGGAAGCAGGAGACCTCCGTGGATGTAGCCGTGACGTCCTTCCACACTTGTCTGTTCCTTGACAGAACCGTGAACTTTCAAGCAAGGTCCTACAGGAGTTTATAGAGGACACAGAGATTCCCAGGCTGCCCTGGGAGGCAGGTGCCTCCTCCCACTCTGTGATGCCCGGTGTCAAGCCCAGGCACTCAGCCTGCCCACTGCCAGGTGGTATTGGGCCCCGGGAGGTCTACCTCCCAGAGTGCTGATGGCTGCCTTGATAGCGGGCCGTGTTTACCCCTGCCCCACCAGTAGGAACTCCAGGGCCAATGCTTAGTCTCTGAATGTCTGAAAAACTTCTCTCCCACCCCAACTTCCTGTTCCTGAGAGTTGTGTTTCTCTGTGTTGCGAGATCTAAGAAGTGTTTTCCCAAGCCTGTCATGCCCCTGTGTGCAGACATTCAGACTCACACAGGGTGGCCCAGCCCAACAAGGAGGTTCATCTGGTGGGCAGGGACACACAGCCCTCCCCGAGCGAGAGTCAGACTTGGGCTCTGAAATCAGGCACACTTAGAACAGGGTCTCTTGGGTCAGCCTCTGCGAGTCACTAAGTGTCTCGCTCATTGTCGTCAACTATCAAAGTGACTTTGGGGAAAATCAGCAGGTCGGTAAGACTAGTATTTCAGCACCAGAGAGTTCTAAGCGACCACTGGGCAGCTGTGCAGAAACAACTAATTATATTCCCCAATTATGCTAATATGGAGTAACATTTACAAAAAGTTTAAAAAGTCTGTAATCCCATGATCCAGCAGTGCCCTGACATTACTGATGTGAGAGCATGAAGGATTCTGAAAGTCTGAGGAGGATGCAAGCTCGTCCCTCACGCAGCCTTTGCCCCAAGGACCACTGCCACCACCATCGGCGACTGCTCTCACTTACCAAAGGAAGGTTCTCTAAGGGCATGCATATCATGCTTTCTAAAATGGGAATAGTTGAGCTCACACTATTACACGCTTTAAAAAATAATCCCTTTTGGAAACTCTTACAATAAAAATGGTCAATGTGCAGATTCTGAGCCTGTCCTGATTGTGCTGGGATCCCGACGCCCCACTCCCGAGCCAGGTTTCCTTGGAAACAGAAGTGGATCCCTGCACCTCTCTATTGCCTCATCCTTGGGAGGAGTGTGAGTGGGGACCCACCTCACAGAATCGCAGTTCCTGATTTCAGTCTTCCTCCAGAAGATGTTGGCCGCAGTCATGGGAACTTGAGACAAAATATTTAATTATGATTATCAGGACACATAATTATCTGATCTCGTTAAATGTTCTATACTCTCCAAACACATATGTATACTTTAAAAACAAACATTACCCTGAATGAATTGGTAAACATTTATTATTTTGTTTTGTTTGTACGTCTCTGCTCCTGCACACTCTGCTGCAGTGCACAGTCAGACGTACTGATCAGTGTTGGAGAAGTGCCTAACAGAAGCACCTGGTAAGAATTCCAGAAGGCTCTTCCTTAGAACCCATCACACTTTTAGAGTCGTGGACATGGCGGGAGCCGTGACAGCCCGTATCCTGGCTCTGCCCCAGGGCACACTTTTCCAGAGTGTCACACTGGATATAACCAACAGTGGTTATTACTAGGTTTTAAAAAATATATTTGTCAGGGCACCTGGGTGGCTCAGTGGGTGAAGCTTCTGCCTTCAGCTCTGGTTGTGATCCTCCTGGGATCGAGCCCTGCATGGGGCTCTCTGCTCAGCTTCCCCCCCCCCTCTGCCTGCCTCCCTGCCTACTTGTGATCTCTCTCTGTCAAATAAATAAATAAAATCTTAAAAAATAAATAAAAATAAAAAAATATTTGTCACTCTAAAAGGTAAAAGGCAGTCCCTTAATGTTGCCTCCTTTAAGACTTCTTTTGAAGTGTTCTTTATGCCACATTTGCTTTGCAGGGCTTTTTAGTGTTTTTATGTGTTAGTTTTTCCCTGTTTCCATGATACCTTGCTGAGAAAGACTTTCCTGATATCCTCAGTGAATTCTCTTGTGCTTTCTTCTGGATTAATCTTAAATTACACTTTCATATGAAGCGTCACAAACTATTCAAGTTTGAAAGGGGTTGCGCAAATGACTCTGTTGGGATCGAGATCTTCTCTCCCTGTGTGGGACCTCCCGTGCACCCCTGCTGACATCAGAGCCTGTGTATGTGAGCTTTCTCCTCCGTCACGTGGTCTGAGCGCCCCCATCAGTGTATTAGGAGCCCCCGCTGCTCCCGGCATCACGTCCTGAAACGTCTGCAGGCCGGTCTCCCTGAGCGGGGGAGGATGGGAAGGCCCAGCGATGGGTCCTCCCGTTCCTCATCCTCAGCGCAGGTGTTGGAGGGAACAGCACGCTGTGGCGGGATCATAAAGAGGGATGCTGGAGGGGGTGTCCGCTGGTCAGAAGGTATAAGGAGGGGGTGTCCGCCGGTCAGAAGGTATAAGGAGGGGGTGTCCACTGGCCAGAAGGTATAAGGAGGGGGTGTCCGCTGGCCAGAAGGTATAAGGGGGGGTGTCCGCTGGTCAGAAGGTATAAGGAGAGGGGTGTCCGCTGGTCAGAAGGTATAAGGAGAGGGGTGTCCGCTGGTCAGAAGGTATAACTGCACTTTCTCTCTTCCTGTTTCCAGTCCGGCATGATAAGAACACAAGAAGCAGATTACTTCCTAAAACCACTTCCTTCTCACCTGGCGGGGCGACTGCAGGACCCTGCCCGGGCTGGGTCTCCCTCCCACATACTGTACAAGAGATCAGCAGACGTGCGGGCTCCGGGGGCTCCCCAGGCCGTCATGACCGAGAGGGATCGGGAGCTGGGGAATCCGGCCCTGCACGGCAGCTCCGACCTCCGGCACCCACCAAAGCAGCATTTCTGCGGAAGGCACAAGAAATGTACGTAAGAGCGATTCTTGGTGTGCATTTACCCCCGGGACCGTCGTGTCAGCGCGTGGGATGTTTCAGATGCTCTTCGGAGCAGTGTCTCCACAAGGTAGACTTAACAGACCGTCTTTGCTACGTTTGCGTGAGATTCTGTGGTCTGTGTGTTCACTACGCACCGCCTTTCACGGTGGATGGACAGATCATGGTAGGTTTTTTGTTTAAAAGAATCCTTCCCTGGGCAGATGAAATGACATACTGTCCAGAAATGCAGAATCCACTGATTGTCTTCAAAGGAACCTGGCAGGTCTGCTCAGTAATTCTATCGTTTTGAGGTCTGGATTTATGGAAACCCACATAGTTTTCTGTGAGGTGATTTATCTCCATACATATTTCTATTCTCTGCTTCACCACATCAAAAGGACAGGCTAGGCATGACCTAATTTACCCACAATTTATCACCAGCACTTTGTGGCAGGCTTTGTTGAGCAAACACTCAGGAGGCGACGTGATAGTCCCATTTTACGTGGGAGCCTCTCACCGTTCAGAAATGGGAGTTCAGGCTTTTCTGCAATTTCTCTCACATCCCTCAGCCTCTCCTCCAGCACTGGAAGGGTTAAACTCCCCCTCTGCCCCGTGAGCCCGTCTTCTGGTTGTGTTGGCCGCGGACCCAGCGCCCTGGAGCAGAGGTGGTCGTGCTGCAGGCGGACTGGGGGGATCGCTGCGCGCTCAGCGCGGAGCCGCGAGCGCTGCAGCCGCCAGCACCTGTGTGCACGGACTCGCACACCTGTGAACAGAATCCTGGATCTGCGCTCACGTGAAAAGCTCAGCCCAGATCGACTAAGTCAGGGGCTCAGTCAGCGGCCGGAAGAATGGGGTGGGAACAAAGGGAGGAGACCTGGGGTCCGAGAAAGTCAGGGCGACCGAGGTGGAAGGGCATCCGAAGAGGTGTCAGCCTCGGCTGCCTGGGGCTGCGTGGACGGGAGCAGGAGGGGGGCGGCTGCAGGCACCGGCCAGTCGTAATCAGTGAGAAGGAAAGGGCCACGAAGCGCTTCTCGGAGGACATTAGTGACCCACACGGTGCGGTTTGGTTTGCCAGAGGTTTCCGTCCCTTCCCTGCTGGGCGCACAGCCATCCTGTGCATGCTCGGAGGCCATCAGACTGGCAGAAGTGACAGCTGCTGCTTCCAGGCTGAATCCTGTCATTCCTGAGACTACTGCTCTCTGGGTGAGGACGTTTCCATGTTGTTTATGGGGCTTGGCACTTCCCTGCAGGACGGCCTGCCTTCTGGCTCGTGGGGCTCGCACATATGAGGAACCTTCCCCCTGGAGTCTCTGGTTCAGAAAATGGACATTTTTCGGTGTGTGTTTTGGCACCTGTGTGAAGGGGCCGTTGAAAGCAGAATGATGTGCTTGAAGTCAAGGGTGAAGCTTACCAGACCGCTCCCGGACCGTGCAGTCAGCCGGAGGCCCCATTTCTGACCCTTTCTAGGGAGAGGCTGTGAGCAAGTGACCTTCCCTCCCTGTGGCTCAGTGGCCCCAGCCATACCCGGAGTGGGCATAGAAACAGCTCTGAGCATGCAGCCGTGTCTGCAGCAGCATCAACATGCTTGGCACAGGATGCACGCTCTGACGACATGGCCAGAGTCATTACTGTCCTCCACAGGGTTCATTCAGGTTTGAGAGCATTTTAGCAAAGAGACAAAATGCACCGGTTGTGAGTACCTGTGAAATGAAATAGCGACTTGGAGCAGCGCGGTCCGTGAATAGAGCTGGTGTCGCTCTGAATTAGTGCCACCCAGATGTGTGGGTGATCTGAAGTCTACTTTGACTTGAAAAGCTTTTCAGAAACACCCCTTAACCCGATTACCTGCGGCTCTGTGTTAACTTTCCAATTATAAATGCCTAAAATGTTTTGTTGTTGTTGTTGTTTTAATATTTTATTTATTTATTTGACAGAGAGGGAGAGAGATCACAAGCAGGCAGAGAGGCAGGCAGAGAGGAGGAAGCAGACTCCCCGCCCAGCAGAGAGCCCCATGCACGGCTCCATCCCAGGACTCTGGGATCATGACCTGAGCTGAAGGCAGAGGCTTAACCCACTGAGCCACCCAGACACCTGCCCAGACAGTTTTTAAATGGCTGTAAGAGGACAGAATATGTTTTGTCTTGTGATTAAATGAGGTAAATATTTAGGGCACTTTCTAGGAAACTCAGCCCTGCTGTGAAGTGTCAGAGTTTGTGACCCATTTGAAACACGAGAGACAAACTGGTTATGTGTCCAGACGTGGGAATCAGCTTTAAGAAGAATCAGGCCACTAAAATCGTTCAAATAAGCAAGCGAGGCAAGATGGTGCCACCGTAACTGTTGGTTCTACCACTTGGTTAGTCGCTGTTCCGCAGAGGCCGGGCCCACAGATCCTTATGCTGGTGGTCACTGGGCTTTGTGCTTCTGCGGCTAGAACAGGAGACCCCAGCGGCCCCTCTCCTTGCTATAAACTGGGACAGAACTACACAGAGGGAGACACGGTGATGCCTTCCATCCCGTCGAGGTTCTGCAAGCCTGATTTGCAGCTCAGGCTCCACTTTGGTGCGAGTTCTGAATCACAGCGTCTCCAGGGGTCTGTGGTTCACACGTGAACGTTCATTTGGAAAAGCCGATTTCTACATAACGAGTTCCGCTGCTGGTTTGGTGATGACTTTGCTTTCGTTTGTTCTCGGAACACCCGCTGCGCAGACACGCCCAGGCCTCCCAGGGGGGACCTCTTCATCCTGCCGGACGAGTTCGCGCCTCACTGGCGGCACAAGCGCTCACTCCTGAAGTCCCACAGGAACAAAGAGCTGAACGTGGAGACGCTGGTGGTGGTCGACAGGAAGATGACGCAGAACCACGGGCATGAGAACGTCACCACCTACGTGCTGACCATACTCAACATGGTAGGCGAGTCCTTCTGGTAGAAGCCACGTGCGGGATCCCCGGATGGGGTGCGCGCCTTCACGTCACACACGCAGAAGTATCTTATCTGTGGGGCCCCCTTCACTCTTACTGTGCTCCGGCCAAAAGGGCCACGTTCACAACTTCAGAGAACACCATAAGGAGCGGGGAGCCATCGGCCCGCTCCGTGAACCGGGGGCACGGTTTGGGTGGCTCAGTGTCTCCATTTACCAGAAATCTGTGAGAAGATGCTGAGACGCCTTAGCCACTAAGTCTGCTGATGGCTAGACAGAAATGCCCACCCGTTCAGGAATGCTAAGTTTAAATACTGAATATGTGTTATTTTATCTACAAAGTCAGAAAAGCCTACAACCCTGCAGGCTGCCATCTCGGGTAAAACGTCCCGTGTCCCAGATCGGCAGCCGCTGTGATGAGGAGGCGTGATGAGAAACGTGACCGAGTGACGCGTAGGTAACGGAAGACGAGATCCCAGGTCACATAAGTGTGGTTTGAGAGCTAGTTGGGATGATGATGTTGTGAACGCACTTTGCATTCTACCCCCTGAATGTGGGTGTCGGTGTCGGCGTCCCGTCTGGTCGCCTACGCAGCAATGAGGACTCAGCACTTGCTCCACCCGGCCTGTTGACATGTCTGTGCCTGTCCGTCTAGCAGTGTAAGAAGGCAGCACTGCCATGTCACGAGAGCAAGGGACCCGCCGTCACCGGCAGGACAATGGGACCCACCGTCACCGGCAGGATGCGGGGACAGGGAAATGGCACCACGTGTGGGCTGGCCTGACTGCCTGTCTTTTTCAGGTATCGGCTTTGTTCAAGGACGGAACAATAGGAGGAAACATCAACATTGCGATTGTCGGTCTGATCCTGCTGGAGGAAGAACAGGTAATCTGTCTTTGAAACGGACAGCTGATTTTCCCCAGAAAAATACAGGCAAAGTGAGGCTTTTTCTTTTTTTTTCCCTCTCTCTCTCAGTGTGATTGGCTGTAGATTCCTGACTTTTCCCTCCTTGGGAGCAAAATGTGTGTAATATTTTGTGTCTAACGCCATGAGTCTTTTATCCGTTCCTTCAATAATGACTCGAATTGTGTGTGTGTGTGTGCATGTGTGTGTGCAAATGGGCAGAGGTGAGGAGGAATTCTCTCTTAGGAGATGTGGGAGAAGACAGAACAGAAGACCTGCCTTAACCACATGGATGGGAGCCTGTTGAAAATAGAGATGCACAGTGTGTCTTCCGCCCCCTCCCCACCATGAGCTTTTAGGCTCCCACGCGGAAAGGAGCCCTTTCTGCTCTTTGGCAGTAGACCGAAACGGTAGTGGGATCCTACTGTGCGGCACTGTTGTTTTCCTCTGTCACTTCCTAACTCCTAAGATGGACCCCACCAACCCCTGCCACCTCCACTCTCAGTGCGATGTTTTGACAGAGATTCTGGAATGGCAAGTCTATGTCTCTCGTTGCATCCAAACCTCCATCGTGCCAGATCGTGGTCGCATCGGATGCAAACCTCCCCTTGTCTCCATCCCCGCGTCCGTGCCTAAATGCACCCGCGTGCACTCCGTTCACAGGGAGGCTGCGGACGCACATTGTGCAGCACGTGCAACGGGGGCATCTCCGCCATGTAGGACTCTGGCTTCTGCTTGTCCCCACACTCATCGCTGGCCCCGCACCGGGCAGAGAGCCGCCCTGCAGGACTCTCGCTTCTGCTTGTCCCCATACTCATCACTGACTCCGCACCGGGGAGAGAGCTGCCCTTGCTCACATCTTAGCCAGGGCCCCCGTTCGCCGTGGTTCTCTTGTTTATAAAACAGAGAGTTTTTTAAAATGAAACCTGAGATCCCTCAGAAGGTCTAAGATGTGTCCAGATGGGGAGCTTCTGCAGTGTTGGTCTTTTTCTGGGCAGGGTGAGGGCCTGCGGGGGCAAGCCTGTTTCTAGCCCCAGTGGTCCGGAAGATACAGCTCCATTGTCTTTGTGTGAGTGAGCGTCTGGGCAGGGGGTGCCCCACGGGCAGGGCATCTCAGGTGACAGGTTAATTATTCCTTGTATTAAATCGTTTTCACCTTGGAATTCATCCAAGCTGCAAAGAATAAGCGAGGTTATCTTTTGATCATACACCTGTGTGAACTTGGATTAATGCGGTGTTCCTGGAAGTCACCTGCTCAGGAATGTGAGACCTGCCCCAGGGTTGAGGCCCGGCATTAGGCTGAGGTGCATCTGACTTTGTGCAGAGATGAAATCAGCCCTGGAGGAGAGAACCTTGCCAGGGAGCCAGAAATGCACATTTCAACCGGACATCTAGTCGTGAGGGCTACACTGAAGTTGTCCTGGAATTGAGCCGTTCAACCTGGCTTTCTCAGACGGAGCCACAGGAAGAAAGAGCAGCAAAGTTCAAATAACTCATTTCAGTGAGCGCTGGGGGGTGTTCCTGACCCCCACTTCTGAATGCCACAGGCACGTGGGCGGCCGTCACGCTGACATTTCACTGTTGCTCTGTTAGAACGCGGTATACAGGTATCTGGTGGGATGTGTCCTGCATAGTTTCCTGCGGGCTCCAGTCTGTTTTCTAGAAAAAGAGCTTCCTCGGCTGACCTGCCCTTCTCATAACCATGTCGCTTCTAGAGGAAAGTGACTTAGTATAACACTGTCATGATAAATGGTAAGACTTGTAAATCGGAAATCCCACTTGCCCAGCTTGGTTATGAGATCAACCATCTGGGTGTGTTTTCATGCACGTGTGGAATCCCATAGCAAGGGTCCTGTTGCCTGACATAAGTTCAGGAAGTGTTTTATACAAAGACCTCGATGGCAGCGCACACAGGCACAAGGACTCAATCTCCTTGGGGCATTGAAAATGCCTTCAGGGTCAGCTGACAGCATCCCAGCTGTCTTCACACAGAAGCACAGAAACGAAAGGAAGTGTCCACCCTGAATCTGCACCAGTTTTTTATAAGACACTCTCCCTTGGATTTTAGTCCGTGAAATGGGTAGCTCCGCTTGTAGACCATTGGGACCCCTCTGTGTAGTGGAGATCGGACTTGCTGACGTGTCTTCTCTGTTGTCACGGCGCTGTTGGTCTGTCTTGCACAGCCGGGGCTCGTGATAAGCCATCACGCCGACCACACCTTAAGCAGCTTCTGCCAGTGGCAGTCTGGGTTGATGGGCAGAGACGGCACACGCCACGACCATGCTATCTTGCTGACGGGCCTGGACATATGTTCCTGGAAGAATGAGCCATGTGACACCTTGGGTAAGACCCTCCCTCGGAGTTTTGAGGACGGTGTTTGGGCTGTGCTCCCTCGGGGACCCAGGATGTTGAGAAACTGCCCCCCAGGGCAGATCCATGGTGGTGGATGCTGCTGGACAGGGCTGCCAGCAGAGATGGGCTTCCCTGGACGGACTTAGGCCAAGCGTAGACGTGTGTGTTTATTCACCCAAAGTGACAACTTCCCGAGGAGCAGTCCCTCGTTCAAGACGCACATTTAAGAGTTCCCATCTCTTCCACTTTAAGGGTTGCTGTCTCTTCTCTCTGTTCCCCTCCCCTGTGTGAGAAGCCAGTGAACAGATTCAAGGGTGTCCCCTTCTGTGGCAGAAGCAGTACGTCTGTGAATGTTTGCAGAGATGTTAAAGCAGAATCACATCCCTCATTTCCCTTTGCTGTATAAATACTGCGATCTTAGCAATTTTTAAAAGATTCTTATTTATTTAAGAGGGCGTAAGTGAAGGGGCAGAGAGAGAGGGAGAAGCAGGCTCCCCATGGAGCAGGGAGCCCAACTCAGAGATCGATCCCAGGACCAATCAAGGACCCCGGAATCAAGACCTAAGCTGAAGGCAGATACTTAACTGACTGAGCCACCCAGGTGACCCAATCCTAGCAAGTTTTTTAACATATTTATGAGGCTGGATCTATCTTGGAGGCAGTACTCTGGTATTTTTTTCCAAATCGTGTAAAGCACAGTATGCCATAGCAGGGCTCTCTTGGACATTTTTCCCGACTCTGCATTTCTTTCTGGGATCTTAGTCAGACAGCTGAGTCGAATAGAGGTTAATCGTAGCTGCTTGTTCCTGGAAAGTCCTGCTTCCAAGGCGGTCCTGGCCAGCCTCTGAGACCTGGTGTACTGGCTCATTGTGCCTACGCTGTGGGTAGCTCCCCTTTTAGACCAGATAATGGGGCTTCCACAGGACGCCTCCTTCCCTTCTGGGAGTCTAGAGTTTGTGTCCACACTAGGCAGGGCTGCTCAGGGATGAGCTCTGGATAAAACTCCTGGGTCCTGAGTGTCTGAGGTTCCTCCTTTGTGGGCCCACTGGGAGAGAGTTCTAGAAACTCCTGCATGGTTTCCTCCAGATCTCTCCCTGTGCATGTGTTCCTGTTGCTGATTTTGACCTGCCTCCTCTGTATGTGTATGGAACTATACCGGGGAGTATAACAAAGGCTAAGTCCCATGAATCCGTCTGGTGAACCCTTGGACTGGGCTGGCCTCGGGGACCTCCTGATGCACACATTCACTGCAGCACTCTCTTATTCAGACTTCTGAGAACACATATTTTTATATCAAAAGGTAGAGAATCTTTTCCATGCACAGGGAATTCCCTTTTCTACTCTGCCCCGATCATAAATGCAACATGAATGCCACACGGAGCCATGAGTCGTTTTCCAGGTGGAGAGCAGATCCCCTCCACGAACCTTGCAAAGAGCCTTTATGTGCTTGTCCAAGAGTTTCCCGTTCAGATTCCCCCCGTGGAGATGAGAAACACACTTCTCCGAAGGACAGAGGATAAAGATGCTTGTGTAGTACACCTTCTTTCTCTATTTTATCGCAACAACACTGCTCTATAATCGTTTGATCTCTGCACCCCGTAGGATTTGCGCCCATAAGTGGAATGTGCAGTAAATACCGCAGCTGCACAGTTAATGAAGATTCGGGTCTTGGACTGGCCTTCACCATCGCCCACGAGTCTGGACACAAGTGAGTGCATTCCGTGGAAGGGTGGATCCTGGGGTGCTCTCCCTGCTGGGCGAGTCCCACAGAGACACTGATTCATTAGGTCAGGTCTGTAAGGGGCATCACGTGTGTCCAAGGAGAGCGTCACGGACAAGGAGAATGTCTCGGACAAGGAGGGGGTGGATCCCTTAGGCTCTTCTTATGGTTTTTCTTTGTTCATTTTTATTTTTTTAAGCAGGCTCCACGCCCAGCATGGAACCCAACATGGGGCTTGAACTCACAACCCTGAGATCAAGAGTCAGATGCTTAACCTACTGAGCCACACAGGCTTCCCTTCTTACATTTTTATTTTAGTGCCGAGCCGTGCACAGTCTAAAGCCGCGGTGGTTTGTGCATCTACGCTGTCCTTCTCCTGCTCGTCCTTCCGTCCCGGCGCGGGCGTGACTGTGATTGCACGGTTGTCTCAGCCTCCGCTCCTTCATCCTGTTCTGAACGTGGGTCCTGTGCGCCGATCTCGCTCCGAGTTTAGTTCCCACCGGGGATGAGAGAGAGAAGGCCTTCTCTTGTCCACTAGTTACTCTGGAGTGTGACCTTCTTTTATCACTTTTATAATTTGTAGATGCCTTTTGATTGGTGTGTCAAGCTGTTCGGGGAGTGCAGATTAGACTAGGGGTGGGAGCTGGTAGGAGCTGGTCTGCGGCCCATGTGTCCAGGCGTCCAGCATAACAGGGCAGCATCAGGGTAGGTGGCGAGCCTGGGGTTGGCACAGACAGACGTCCGTGCTGGATGGGCAGCCCTCAGCCGGCGGCTGGTCTCTGGTGGCGTCTTTTTACATGAAAGTTTTCCATTTGTTCCTGTAGAATGAACACCGTCTATCAATTACTTACTGGCGTTATCAGTCTTAAATAAGGTTTCCTGGGCTAATCATTCTATAAGCTGCCTTAGGTCGAGTCTTTTCCTTGCTGTGCCTGCCTGCTGGCTTCCTGGACTCGGCTGGGTCAGCAGGAGCTGGAGCAGTGGGAGTGAAGCTGTCTTCCTGCTACACAGCACCTTGGACTGGGGTTTCTCCCAGGAAATGCACAACCGGGAATTACCATTTTTCTAGGGTTTTTGTTTTGTTTTGTTTCGGTTTTGTTTTTGTTTTTGTTTTTGTTTTTACTTTCACCCTGAATTTACTTGCAAATCACAAAACCTGCAAAACGCAGTGTTTGCCATTCCTGTTTTGTAGAGCTGACCTCTCCATCTCTTGGTAGAAATGGAATGAGGCCATGTGTGCTCTCGTCCTGTTCAGAGCATCTGTGTGTGTGTGCATGCATGTGCGTGTGTCCCCACATGTCTGAGTGTGTGTTGTGTACGTGCACCTGCCTGTAGCACAGCCCTGTGAGGCCCTGCAGACTTGGCTGTATGAACTGATGACCTGACAATGAAGCTTATACTCAGCTTCTGACCTCATCATCGTTATAGGTAATGATTGACTTTCTCGGTGCCCAGAACATTGGCCCTACCTTTCATGAAACTTCCAGCTAAATCATAATTGTATTTCTAATAGGCTGGCACAGCTGAAACTTCAAAAACTCTCATTATGTTAACGACATGAGGCTCTGGCTGTCCCCTGACCCATACCTGAATTTAATTAAACAATCCAGGTAAGAAATGTTTAAGGCACCGAGGACTGAGCAGCTCAGTATTAAGAAAACAGATGATGGTGGGGACTGGCGGTGTGCACAGCTGCAGCCAGCTGGTCTACCCAGAGTAAAACCAGACACATCAGACACAGGTTGTCAGTGTCAGCGGGGATCAGTGCCTCCTTTTAGTTTGTCCTAGGAGTCAATTAAAATTCCCTTTCGTCACCAGGGCTGGGTCTAGATGGAAAGAGCATTTTTCCAAAGAAGATAAAACTGTTCTTCTAAGTGGGACCATGGATGGGAGGAAGGAAATGGGCCGTCGGCTTGGATGAAGGGGCGTCCCTCTCCTCATGGACTTCATCTGGAGAAAATTACCAGCTCCTTCTTGAGCACCCAGCGGGAACAGGACATTATGCAATGGTCAGGAACTGGGAGCTCTGAACACGCCCCATCACGGGTGAGCTCACTTCCTGTCCTGTTGAGGAAACAGGACGTACGCGGGGGCGATAGTCCAGTGAGTTGCATGAGTCCAGCGGCAAACCGAGTGTCCGTAGCACTTACCAGTAGTAGTAACGGCGGTCGTCATAGATCACCTGCGGTTTGTCGAATGCTTTGCAGGATTTGCGGGGCAATTCACACGCACCTCCAGCCGGGGACACCTCAGGGGACACCCCCTCCCCGCTCCACCAGGCTGGAGGGTAGACGGTGCTGAGTGTTCGGTGAGTGTGAACGAATGGAACGGACAGAGTGAGTCAGGGACAAGCCGGTGGATGAGCCAAGAGTGTTTCAAGTGAGTCGTTTGCTGTGGCAACTACATCAGATGGGGAAAGCGTGTAAGGTTTAGGGACTGAACCCCATGGATTTTTCATTGAATTGAAAATGAACACACTTCTTCGGTTCATTGATTTATTAACTGTGACTTCTTGGAGGAGAGCTGTCCTTGTGCATGGATCAGACGTCGTAACGTCAACTACGTGCCTGGCCATGAATCCCAGGCGGGGCCAATTTCTCGAGTTCTGCGAATTAAGAATCGGAAAGTAATCCCACATCTGTTAGGACTTTGTGAAACATCCTGTTTAGGGGTCCGTTTTCCTTTCTCAGGTTTGTTTACGTTCAGAGGATATCTCTGAGGTCAGAGGTACGCTTTTCCCCAGGCCTTGCAGCCAGAGCTTTTCTGACCTTCACCTCCGAGAGCATCTTCCTGAACGTGCGGCCAGTTTCTCCTACTGAACCGAGTTACTTCGCATCAGGACATCTGTGGTTTCTGTGTAGAAATCAGACCTGTGCACAGAAGTCGCTAAGAACAGGGGTTTGGATTTGTGTCGGAGAGGGAGCTGGGACTACATAATGTGAGGATGTGTGTTGCCCTGTAGGACGTGGGATCCATCGGGCTTGTTCCTAAGTCAGTGGTGTAGGATAACCTTCGAGTTGTATTCGATCACTTGGTGTGGGACGTGTGGTTTGCTAGAGGCAGGTCTGGAGAACTGACGCAGATATCCTGAGCGCTGAACTACAGGTTTGGGGGACTCTGTCCCCTGAAAGGCATGAATCCATTTGAAAAATTCCCATGTACTAAGGAAGTCATGCCATTTGGGCAGTAGGACCGTAGGCCTGGGGTCCCAGATCCATGTGGTTCTCCCGCAGCCTGGCAGCCATCTGCCTTTTCTTCTCTTACCTAAGTTCCCATCTGCCAAACCAAGGGAGCCTGAGACCCTCGGTGTGAGTGTGCAGGGACAATGGAAGGTGCACAAGCTGAGCTGAGGTTGCCGGCGTACGACACAGGATTACATGCGGAACTTGCATTATCATTTCAGACCATCAAGACAGTATTAAAGCGTATTTGCTGTGCTTAGAAGTACTCGTGACCCATCATTCTGCCACTTGTCTTCTCCCACACGTATCGACCCGCTCACGGGGCACAGTTTCCATTCCGCCAGCAGAGCATTGTGCAGGGCTCTATGAAGGGCTCTATGAAGGGTTCTATGAAGAGACTAGGGATTCACCCCTCCAAGAGCATTCACGGAAGGACAAGATAGAGAGCGTGTGCACCAATCAGGCTGTGTGGGCTGTGGGCATTGCAAGGGACTTTACACAGAGGTCCCAGAAAATCTCAGAAGAAACAGAAGTGACATGCTAATACATTTAGCTTCAGCGGGCTTGGCTGGTGAGCTTAGAGGCCCTTCCGAGCGTTTGATGGTGAGGTGTAAATCTCCCTGGGATGCGGCTGTGCACTGATACCAACCTGAGCCCTGCAGTGGGGTCAGGGAGGCACCGTGATGCTGGGGTCTTGTGCAAAATCAAGGCAGCAGCCCCTTTAGAGATCCTCTGGCCAGGGATCGTCAGACTGCCCTCTGGGGAACCCTAGCAGGTTGGAGGCTCATTTCTTTCCAATCTTATTTATTGTTCCGCCTAAGAGTTTTTGTTTCTGTATCCAAAAAGCACTTGAAACCTATTGACCTTCATTTGAACATGTGTACATGTGCGTGCACACATGCATGATACGTATACAAGTAATATCTAGGTAGTGAGTCATTGGAGCAAGACCGTTTGAATCAGGAAATGGATAGAAATTCTGAATTTTCCTTTGTGATATGCGTGGTGTCAGGTCTTTTGTGCGATTTTAGAGTAAGGTTTTACTACCCCATTATACAGGTAAGGAAACTGAGGCCTGGTGACTCAATCCAACAGCTTGTGAAAGAGGCAAGACCCCGCTGAAGGCCCTCTTCAGCCTCCACTCTTCTGGTTGATTGGCCTGCACCAGCCCCTGAGACCCAGCTGATGCAGTGTCCACACCAGCTTTCTCCCTCTCGAGGGGGCCGCATTGTGCTCCTTGGAAAGCCCACATCAGAGGCCGACACCTCAGCCCTCCTTTGGCACCGTCATGGAGCCAAGGATGGGATGTAGCTCTCCAGATGACCCTGGCCCGTGGTTGCTCCGAAGGGTTTCTTGTTTCCTTAACTACTGCTGTCTGCATGGTCTGAAGTAGTCGGTACGACCTCCAACAAGGCGTGGCCACCCATCGTTCCGGGTGCATCGTTAGTCATGGCAGAATGCGTGCCGATGGAGTTGAGTCCCTCAGAACGTGCTGGAGAGGTGCTGGAAGCATCGCACGCTGAACATAATTCTCAAGTCTGGTTTAATCTGAAATTATGCCTCCATTTGGGTATTTGGGTGGGTGTTCTCATTGGAAGGTTGGACTTTGTTTATTCAACTGACGTCACTGGAGAACCTGTTAGGGCTTGTGAGCCCCTGGCCTGGGGCTGAGCATGGACAGGAAAGGTCTCTGTCCTTTAGAAACTTAAAAGCCAGTAGGGAGGGAAGAAAACAGTATATTTACTGTTTCAGCCTATGGGATGACCGAAACTTTGAATAGAACATTCTGGCTCACGGAAACAAAGAACACTCCTGGTATCGTGCAGCTTGGGTAGTAACTATATTTCTTGGTTTTGCCGACCAACCTTATCTTCAAAATGAGCTCTGTCTGTCCTTCCCTGACTTTGTTAATGTTGCACTCAAATGTGACCGCTGTGGGGTACTTCCATGCTAACGTCTGGCATCCATCACAGCACAATGTATATGGGCATCACACTACTTGGAAAGACAGCTCACTGCCATGTGGTCATGACAAGATTTGGGCAGGTATCAGGATCACCTTACTGTGTTAGAATGCACCCAGATACTAGAGCTTAACTCCCAAGCTACTAAATATAAAAACCTATAAGATGGGCTTTAGGGAAGCACACCGTGTGGTGTGTTTCTCAGTTATTCGGACACAGAGCAGAGTTTGAGAATCAATTCTAGAAAGAATCATAGAAGACACCTTAGATGAAAAAGTTTAAGCCCCGGAACTGGGCTATCATGGCTTTCATGTCTTTAGAAATGTAGGATGAGTGGTAGCACATTTGCTGGGGCACCTACTGAACCACAGTGTGCGTGTTGTCTGCAGAGTCCAGGGCCAGGCGGGGGACTGTACTTTGGTTGTTCGTTTTCCCAACTTTCTCCCCAAGGCAGCCACCCATATGAGATTACAGTCTAAATCTTTTCATGGCCATGACACATTTCCTCTGCTATATGCTTACCCCAGCCTTGATTGATTGCTTTTAATAGAACTTCAGAGTTTGGGTGGAGACCGAAATGAGTCCATCTGCGTCACCCTTGGTACCAAGCAGGAATTTTGCAGAAATTCAACAGTGTTTGCGTGCCAGATTTCCCTGGATACGTCCTCCAGTGGTGCTGGTGTTACGCTCTTGCCCGGGTCCCGCCTGGACTCCAATGTCGGAGTGTCAGGTCACAGCTCCGACTCTGAGAAAGTGGTCACGGCTCTCTCCAGCCCTCAGTCATGCTGTCGTGATATTCTCCCTGCCTTATCAGCTTTTAGGGAGGCTTAAGTTAGAAAATACAGATAATGTGTTTAATAGCCTGTTTGAACACTAGTGGGTGCCTACAAGTGTGAGTTGGTATTTTTACTGATACTATTAGATCTCCATAAGCTAGCCGGTGCGGTGGGGAAAATGGGTGTTCAGCCTCAGCAGCAAGTACAGATTCCCTGGCCCATGGTTGGAGCTCCCTTCCCCAGTGTTCGGAGCCTTCTGTCCCTGCTGCCCTGCCTTGTCTCATGGGATTCTTGGTGGCAGATCGTTCCCAGACCCAATAACTCTCCTGCTTTTCTTTGCTTGGCCCCTGGCCCTCCCCTTTGCTCTGCACCCACTCATATGGAGCCCCATTATCTAAGAATTCACCCTGTGTGATTGGGCAGGTACCAGATACTAGTGGCCAACAACAGCTCGACTCTCTAAGAATATGTTTGCCCTCATGGGAAGTCTTCAGGGTCACAGAGAACTCCCAGACCCCCAGGCATTCTTCCCAATCCATTCATTGCATTCTTCAGGGGTAGATGAAGATGGCGGTGTGAGATGCTCCTACAGCCGAAGCTCTGGGCAGTCAAGAAGAAGCAGCTGACTTGGCGGAGAGATGTAGCAACTCAGTTTGTGGCATGCTTACAGGTGTAGGGCTAGCGTTTTCTCTAGTGATGGTGACGGGGTTACCAGTTGGAACATCTGTAAAGGACACTAGTAAGTACTTCAAGAGCCACTGCGGCTTGAGATGGCCGCCTTTGCTCAGCTAGGGCTGGAACCCAGAGTGGTCTGGTTTGGAGGCAGAAGGAACAGTTGTAGCTTCCAACGCTTCTTGCAGTTAAAGGGAGCGAGGGGCTTCATGGAGCTTCTTCCTCCAAAGGGGCATAGGGAGTGTGGTCAAACACTATGCATCTGGGACAGCCCCGAGCAGTGCAGGCCTGGCAGGGGGTGGGGCAGCCCTTGGTGAGGCTGGGGACAGAGAGTCAGCCCCACAGGGAGCTGTAACAGGTAGTCTGTTCTCCAGCCGTGGGAGGCATCAGACGCACCTGAGGAGCCTGTGTTTATGTTTCTGACAAACACCTGGAAATTCTGAAAATCCCTGGTGAGCAGAGAAGGGTGTAGAGACGCGAGAGCAGACGAATACCGGTCGGCTTCATCAGTCAAGATCAAGAGACCTGCCCTCCACGCCCCGCTTGAAATGTCTTTCTGTAATTAAAACATGAGCCCTTAGCAGACATTTGGATGCACGCTCCAAGTGACCGAATGGTCGTTCTTCAGGAAAGCTCTGTGAACGTGTGGCTCTGCTCCACAGCCTGGCTGGGCAGACGTCTTCCTTCTGTCTGACTGGCATGCAGACTTGGAGAAGTTCACATACTGACACCTGTTGGCTGGGGTCTCCTAGGCCACTGATACTGTTCTTGGTTTTGAAAGACCCATTTCTCTCTCGTGCAGCTTTGGTATGGTCCATGATGGAGAAGGGAACGTGTGCAAAAAGTCTGAGGGCAACATCATGTCCCCCACGTTGGCAGGACGCAATGGGGTCTTCTCCTGGTCACCCTGCAGCCGCCAGTACCTGCAGAAATTCTTAAGGTATGAACTCCCGGACCTGGATGTGTGTCTCTGAATGTCTCTGCTGCTCCCTGCCTGGGCGGCCTGATTCTGTCCAAGCAGCCCTGGCTTGGCTGTGACTTCCCAACATGGTTCCCATTTGAAGGTGTCTTGAGACGTTTCCTTGGCCAAGAAGTTTGCCAAACACTTCCTTAGGGCACCAAGTCCTGCAGGCTGAATCCGACATTGTCTGACCTTTAGACTCAAAGGAAACCCAAGATACAGCCCAAATCAAAGTATCTGTCACTAACATTTAGTTGTTTTAAATTCTCACTTTTGTGACTAAATGTTTTTTATTCTTGAGTAGGAAGACCTACCGTGCACACAGTTGGGAAGCACATGTAACTCGGGGATTTTTTCTTTTCTTTTCCACAAAGTGCATTTCTTACTAGGAGGGGAAACTTTAGCCTGGTTTATTTTTTAAATTTTCATTATAGCACTAATTTATTTAGGATCTGGGACACTGTGGAGAGATAGGGTTTGACCCCCTGAAAAATCAGACAGTGGATTTTGAACTTTTTAGAGAAAGAAGGGACTTTACAAAGTGGCCTTAGTTCTATTAGGAAGGCGGACTGTCCCCCAAGTCTCAAGGATGCTGGGTTTGGAGTCTGGTTTCAGCTGCCGACCCTAACCTATTTCTGGCAGGTATCGCGCCCCCCCGTAGGTCAGCAAGCCTGATGCGTGTGGTCACACAGAGCCCCAGTCCTTCCGCCCTGCAGCCGCTTCCTCTTGTAGGAGCTGGTCGTGCAGAGCAGCCCACGGGTCCCAGGCGAGGAGAGGGCCGGGGAGGGCATGCAGGGCAGGACCGTGTTCCTGGCAACAAGGACTCCGCTGGCAGCCCACGCGCCAGGGCTGGGTCAGGAACGTCGTCTACCGTGTGCTCTGAAGGAAAAGGACATGTGGGGCGAAGAGAGGCCCGTGTGTCCCCGTGTGCAGCCCCTGGCTGCCACAGGGGAAGTCATGGGCACGCGGGTCCCCCGAATCGGAGAGTGCAGGCTAGGCTTCCAGGAGCCTGGCTCTAGCCTCTCCCCACTGGTCCCAAGAAGCCTGGACGCAAACAGCCCAGGAAAAGCAGTTCTGCTGAAATCAGAGCTTGTAATTTTGTTTTTCCCTTAGCAAACTGACTTGCTCTGAATATGAAAAAGATGAGAAACAGCATTTGTTTAGTAAGTAGCTTTAACTCTGTGAAGGTGACTTCTCTCTGAGATGCAGCACCGGTGGCTGGGCACGGCCGACCCCGTGGGTGCGCAGCCGACACCGTGGGTGCGCGGCCGACTCCATGGGTGCGCGGCCGACCCCGTGGGTGCGCGCCCGCCGGAGCCCCCACGTTCCTCCTCTTCGCTCCCGAGTGGCTCTCCTGGGCCCCCGCCGTGGCTCCTGTGACGCACTGTGCCCTATCAAGGACACACCCCTTTCCACTTTTGTCCCTTTGGGAACATTCTGGATTCCCCAGCCCTGAAAAGGAGAACTGCTTTCGCTTAAAAGGGAGGACACCCATCTCGGTGACGCGCTGTACGCGCTCTCTGGCCTGACAGACACGCTGCCTCTCCGTAATCCACTGATCCTTGCCAAGGAGGTACAAAGCATGTGCTTCCTTCTTCCCAAAATGTGTCCATGTTGGCATGAAACGGGCCGCCATGGCTCATTCTCCATGCAGTGCACTCACGTTTCTGGGGTTCATCAAGGGAAGCATGAGAGGTAGCACTGTTGTGTCAGTGACACATTCTTGGACAAGCTGACACACCAAACCACCTGACTTTAAGAGTTTGGAGAGATTATGACAAGAAAACGAAAAATAATTAGGGGCGCCCGGGTGGCTCATTTGGTTATGGGTGGGACTCTTGATTGTGCCCTGTTCTTGCTCTCAGGATCCCGAGACCGAGCCCCCAGCTGGGCTCTGCGCTGGGCGGGGAGCCTGCTTGGGATTCTGTCTCTCCCTCTGCCCTGTCCCCCTGTGAAAGGACCAGCTGCTCTCCCTCTTTAAAAACAAAACAAAACAAAACACAACAGCTAGAATTGACAGTGGGATGAAGATGAAAACCAAATGAAAATAGAAAATGAAGAACAAGGAAAAAACATACAAGTGTATCAGTCTTAGAGTACAGGCTTTGGCTGTGATATTGAAGCTTGAATTTGGGCAAGGGTCTTTCTAGAAAGAAAGCAAGAAAGGAGATCAAATCCATTTATCTTAACATTTCCAATATTTCAAGGAAAGTGAGGCTTTTGCCAGCATAGAATTATTGAAAACCAATGAAACTGAATCTTTTTATATCTAAACAGAACTACAGGGGTGCCTGGGTGGTTTCAGTGGGTTGGTCATCCGCCTTCAGCTCTGGTCATGACCCCAGGGTCCTGGAACTGAGTCCCGAGTCAGGCTCCCTGCTCAGCGGAGAGCCTGCTTCCCCCTCACTCATGCGCTTTCTCCCTCTCTCTCAAATAAATAAATAAAATCTTTTAGAAAGGAAACAGAACTGTAGGTTCATCCAAGAGCATGCACTGATAGACACATTTCTCTATATTCTGTATGCATCCTGTATTTTTACAGAACGCTCTGCTGTCTGTCTGCTACATGAAACATGCCCTACATGTCTGTAACCAATTACGCGTCACACAGCGAGTGCTTATGAGTATTGATAGACACAGAAGTAAAAACATGGGTAGAAAGTACCTCCAGTCTGTATCCTAGTTATCTGTGTCACGCTAACCATGTCTCCTGATGACTCCCCTGCCCCCTGCCACCCTCCTCTGGCCCCCACGCGAGCGTGAGTCCACCCCAGGCCGGTCCCAGACACCAGGAGCACATGCTTGTCCGCTTGTCTCTCTCCTGCTTTTGCCACAGAAGATGCCGGCAACTGTACAGGGAGCATGGGTGGAGGTGTAGCACAAGGCCTGGGACTCACGCTGGCCCCACTGGTGCTGGCGGAGGGAAAACAGATTGGCAGCCCCCACGGACCACCAGCTTAGCAGCCAGAGATCTGCCGTCCAAGCCAGGCACCCCTCAAAATTTTTACTGCTTTTTCATCTTCATGGTTTTTGTGAAGAGAAACACTTTCAACTTTTTTGAAATGGGCCCAGACGATGTGGAGAGCAGGGGACGCAGCGCGCGGGTGTAGTGCGGGTCAGCGCGCGGGTGCACAGTGCGGGTCAGCATCATGAGAGTTCAGATCGTTTCTCAGCTGCCAAGGACTATAGGAGAACTTGTGGAAAGAAAATAGTTATGTGCTTAGAGAGCACTTGTTTTGATGACATTAGATATGGGCTGTGAGCTCCGAATCAGACCAGGGCCCTAAGAGGGTTTGCCAAGAGTGTGGTTCAGAGATGTATTTGCTCTGGGATCCCGGGACGGTTCAATGTCGGCTCAAGTGCGGTCATTTGTTTTTGTGTCAGTCAGTGAGACCCTTGTGTGGCCATTCAGTCATAAATTTTTATTTTCAAGAACTTTGATAATTTTGCTGGACCACATGGCTATAAGCAGAAATGCAAGATTATCCATGCTCACAAATTTGTTCCCTTGAAATATTAAATTTTCCAGGAGAGCCTCCTGCTGTCAAAGTCACTCAAGCTTTTGTTCCCTTGGGATGACCAGTCACGAATCAGCCATGTCTGTGCTGTGTCAGCAGGGACATCTCCTCGGTTTAATGAGCTGGAGACTGTCTTCTTGGACATGTTTGCCGACTTCCCGAGCTCCACATAGCCACAATCCCATTATGTCCTCCACCAATCAGGCTGCTCTTTGGACGCGATCCCAACAATGAGTCAGGCTAAGTGGCCAACCTCTAAAGATGACCCCACTTTCCTTTATGAGCAGCCTTGCCTTTGGTACGTGGAAAAAATGTATTTACAGAAGGAGCTCAGTTGGTCTGAAGTTGTCAGCCCAACACTTGTCCATAGCTGGTAGTCAAGGACAGACCGTGTTCGGAGTAAATTCATGAATCGAGTCAGTGAGGCCATGTGTCATTTCCGAGGACCTGACACAGACCTCATCCTGTTTACTCATGCTGTGTCCCGGAGGCCTAGGACTAGGGAAAGTTTAGCTCATTATTTTAATTTAATGACAACAGGGACTCATCCTCAATTCACTTTTTAAAAATTTGAATCACGGTATTCACAGTCCAGTGAGGGTGCCTTCCCTCTGACCCCATGAATCTGTGTCAGTCCATGAGAAAAGGGACCATCGCTGGAGACCAGGAGTTTGAGGGGCGCCTGGATCACCTGCCCCAGCCCATAGCACCTCCGTGAATGAGAAAATCTGACCTGACCTGAGAGCCCGTGAAGCATGTTTTGGGGTGTAAAGGGAAGAACACATTTCATTTCATTCATACACACATACGCACACACACACACACGCACACACACACACACGCACACACACGACACACACACACGACACACACACACGACACACACACGCACACACATGACACACACACGCACACAAACACACACACACACACGCACTGAATATTACTCATTCATGTGAAAGAAGGAAATCCTGCCATTTTTGGTAGTGTGGATGGACCTTGAGGGCGTGATGCTAAGTGAGGTCAGTCAGACAAAGACAAACTGTGCGTTCCCACTTATATGTGGAATCTGAATCAAGCTCATAGCAACAAAGAGTAGTAGGTGCCACGGTGGGGCATGGGGTGCCAGTGAAGCCGGTCACACGTACAGTCACACGTACAGTCCTGCCGTTCTCAGTTGAGCGGCTCCTGGGGGCTCCCCCGTACAGCACGGTGACTGTGAACAGAGCTGTATTCTGTGTTTGAAAGTTGCTAGGAGAGTAGATCTTACAAGATCTCTTGGAGCACCCGGTGGTTCAGTCCCTTAAGCTTCTGACTCTTGATCTCAGCTCAGGTCTTGATGTCAGCGCTGTGAGTTTGAGCCTCACACTGGGCTCCTTAAAAAAAAAAAAAAAAAAAAATGTGTTCTCACGACACAATGTTCACAGACCTAAGGATCTGAGGTGATGGATAGGAAAACTACGTTTATAAAAAGCTACGGAGCAGTGAACAGCCCAGAACCTGTGCTCCCACTCATCAGCATCTCCCTCCTCCCCAGAGATGACCTTGCTCTTGACCCAGGGCACCAGAGACTAGTTTTGCCTGTTTCTGAACTTTCTATGACCAGAATCATGAGTTACACACTACTCTGTGTCTGTGCTCTTCGGCTAAGTATCACGATGATGGGATGCCTCCTTGTTGCTGCGTACAAATATAACATCATTTACTTATTTTTAATTGCGTGAATATGCTACAGCTCATGAGTCCATTCTGCTGGTGATAGGCATTTGAGATTCCAATTTGGGGCTATTTAAGAAATGTCTGCATATTGTTTTGGTCTCTGATCATCTGTAGGACTGGAACTCTAGGGTCATGGTTATGTAGTCTGCAGCGTCAGGAGACACCCCAGACAACTCCCTGAGTGGCTGCGCGAAGTCACATGCCCACCGTTACGAGTGCTCCCACTGCTCTGAACCCTCGCCAACACTTGGTCCTGTCAGTCTTCTCCATTTTAGCCATCTCACTGGTGGGTAGTAGCATACCAAGGTGGCCATTAAAGAGAACGAATGTCCTTTTACATGTTAATGGTCACTGGAATAATCTTGAGTGAAGTTTTTTTTTTTTTTAATCTCCTGTGAATTTTTCAGAATCAGGCTTTTTAATTATTTTTTCTTGTCTCTTGATGGACCTATGTATTCTGAATACTTTGTCCCATATGGAAAATACATATTATGCAAGTATCTTCTGTCACTCTATGGCTTGGTGTCTCCATTTCTAAAGGTGTCTTTGGGTAAGAGAACTTCCCCTTTTTGTAATGGAGTCCAAATTAATCCATATTTTTGGCTTTAGGGTTAGTACTTTTTGTGGGCTGTTGATTAAAAAAAAAAAAATCTCCGCTTACCCCAGAGTCACAGATACATTCTTCCATGTAATCTCCTATGAGCGTTATCACTTGGCTTCCCACATGCAGGCCACCTGGCTTTCGTCTGGGGCATGCCACACAATCCAAACATGCTTCGCCCCTGTGGATGCTAGTGGATTCTTTGTCCAGTGGCTTTTCCTTTCTCTATCCACACCATGGGGTTTTCTCACACCTGCCCCATTGGTGCTGCGCCTGGCCGTGAGCCCGCTCGGGCAGTGGGGGGAGGAGCAGACATACCCAAGCAGGAACCTAACCTGGAGCACCGGGCTGAGACCCACATGGGGAGTTGCTGCCCTTCAAAGGTGACGCCCGATGGGGCTGACCCGCTCATCCCAGCAGCAGGTGTGCTCCTGCATCTCCTGGTGGGCTCCCAGCTTCTTCCAGGTTCCCAGTCTGTGCAGGGCATTTTTCTTGGCTGGATGAAAACCTTGTCCTCGTGCCTGTGCTTCTACATTTACACAAACTATAAAAATTCCTGAACCTGTGAACCTGTTTTAGTTTTCAGTCTCTTGCTGGGGCCAGTCAGTTTGGCTGACTTTTCCTGGTTTCCTGTCCAGAGGATGGGGATCAGTGCTATCCTGACGTAGCCTTGGGGACATAATGGGGAACACCGAACTCCTATGAAGACATCATTTGCGATCCATCAGAGAAAGGTCCGATGGAATTCCAAAATTGCTAGATCGTGTCTTGACATGCTAATTATGCTTTTCATCATTTTTTTCCTTACTTAAAAATATTCCTTTGAGGTATGATCACAGTGGCCGTGACAGACAGGTCATCTGTTGGACATCCACAGTGACCCAGTTCCTGCTCTTCACACTTCCCCATCAGTTGATTTAATCTCTACTTCTCAGTGTGCTCTGAAAAGCTTCTGACCTCCTTTTACATAGAACTGATGTCCCATCTACTGTAGCCGGGGCCACTCTTGTGTTTCGTGGGTGACTGTGAATCGAAGTCATGCCTGAGTGGACCCAAAGGCAGTGGAATCTGAGATGGGATGGTGCAGACTGAGGCCAGAGTGTTGCCAGTCAAGGTGGGCAGCCCCACAGAGAAAAGTGCAGGGGTCCACGGCAGGTCTGCGGTCACTCACTGTTTTGCAAATGCAAAGGAGATTTTTCTGGCTTATTGAAATCTGCAAGCAAGATTTAGTTGCTATGTGCAAATGCTGTTTGCCCTCCCTGTGAATGCAAAATTTATAACTATGCCTGTCCCTGCTGGGGAAGGGAATGCCTTATTTGTGGAAGGAAGGCATCATTATGTGGTCTTTAGTCATCATCGAGTGAACTTAAGCAGAGTTAATCTCCTTCTTGACTAGGGACCCTCGTCAGAAATTAGCCTGTGTGGAGTGTTGCTGGTGGGAACTGTTGCTGTGCTCCAGGGGAACCTCTGGAGGCTGTGAGCTGGTGTGCAGGTGGCCCCTGGCCCCGGGAAGGAACGTGGGGGCGGGGAGAGGGGAGAAGGACAGAGGAGGAAAAGAAAGAAAGAAAACCTCTGTCTTTGAGATAGGTGGGTTGGGCTAGTCTCACACCGTTCCCACTTCCAACCTCTGATTGTCCGTGGCAAGGAATGGACCCAAAGTTGGCGGCCGGTGCTTCTCACGCTGAACGTCTGCTGAGCTAGTCCGTCTCCCTTTTCCCCACGATAAGCTTGAGGAATCTCGTGAAGAACAAATCACCTTCCTGGAAAAGGTGAAATGCATTGAGCAGTCTCGGGAAATGCGGCCCCGGTATTTAAATAGAGTGGGGGTAGATGTCCTGTGGGACCCTGTGGGAAGAAGGCCCCTCCTCTCTGTGCGGGGAGTGTTGTCAGGTTGCAGAACAGCCTGGCCTTGCAGACATGCGTCTCTGGTAAGCCTCGCAGAGTCACCAGCAGCCCTGTGTCCTGTGCATTTCAGCACCGCCCAAGCGCTGTGCCTCGCCGATGAGCCGAAGCCGGTAAAGGAGTACCAGTACCCCGAGAAGTTGCCGGGAGAGTTATACGACGCCAACACTCAGTGCAAGTGGCAGTTTGGAGAGAAAGCCAAGCTCTGCATGCTGGATTTTAAAAAGGCAAGTGATTATTGGCAAGTGCTCGGTGCAGTATGATTCACAAAACCGTTTTATGCAGTGTGACGGACATTGATGTATTCTGCGTTTATTGGGTACCTACCAAATGTCAAATCCTGTGAGCTAGGGCTGGTCTTAGATAACAGGAAACACATGTTCTCCTGGCAAAGAGGATGCTGGTGGTTACTGGTGCGGGTATCGGTTTTCGTTGGAGAACTGACTTGGCCTGTTAGGTCGCTCTTGCTTTCTGATTTATCACGTGGGACCTCAGCAATAACCTCTTGGTGTAAGTTGGCAAATTAATGCTCTGCATTTTTTTCAAATGCTGTTAAGAAAACAGCACCGCCCTGCTTTACCTACTTCAGATAGAAGCAGAATTTACTGTGGAGAACAGTCTGTCTAGAGAACCATGCTTGTTAAATTTTTCAAAAACAGGGCTTCTAGAGAAGTTTCTCGTAGAAGGTGTCATCTCTGCCACTGAGTCCAGGGACATGACTGATATAAATTCTGTGTGTGACACAGAGACACGCACCCATGCCAGAAGGGCTGGCCGGGATCTGGGAGCTTGCCGGACTGAACCCCAAAGAAAGCTAACCATCAATTAAATAAAAGTAGCTATTTCTGAGATTTCTTTTATTCTAGTTTGCAATGAAATCAAGAGGAAAGTAGACAAAAATATGATCCTCGGGAAACCTCCAACATTTCATAATGTACAAGGAATATTCCCAATTTAAATCTGATGAGATAATCTATTTTCTTCTAAACTCAAGATTTCCCCCTAAGGCCAATCACCACCATGTTCCAGGACAGGATCCTTATCTCCTGAGCTGGGTAATGTCAGCTTGGAGCAGGAGCAGTAAAATCAGCGTGTATTCCTAATGTTTCCTCTTCCATGGGAAATCCCTAGGTAGTTCTTGAATGTTACTCTTCTATCTGTTAAGGACAGGGAACATAGGACTAATTTTTTTTTCCCAAAGATGGGCTTTCCTACAGCATACCTCTGGTTTCACGTTATTTTGCTCTGTGACTGTGGACCGTATCACCCATGGTACCCTGGCACCATTTGGAAAAAATAGGAAGGAAGAAGCTAAACGAAGTACCTCTTTTGTAACTGAGGAAATATTTGCATGCAGTGAAATGGATTCATTTTAGGGGTACAGCTGGAACTTTAACAACTGTGTTTACCCATGTAAGCAGTATGCTGACCAAGACAGTCCTCACTTCCATAAAGCCAAAAAGTTCCCTTATGCCTCTTCCATTCAGCGCCTTCCCCACCCCGGTAAGGGACCATCGTTCTGATTTCGGTCACTGTCGATACAGGTTGCTTATTCTGGATCTTCATAAATGCCGAGTAAAATATTTGTAATGACAAGGATGGAGCTAGAGGGGACAATGTTAAGTAAGTCAGAGAAGTACAAATACCATATAATTTTGTTCATATGTGAAATTTGAGGGAAAAAAGCAAGTAAAGGAAAAAGAAACAAAGCAAGAAACAGACTTTTCACTATAGAGAACAACCAAGGTTACTGGAGGGGACGAGGGTGGGGGAATTGTGGGGACAGGATGGCGATTAAGGGCGCACTTACCGTGACGAACACAGAGTCACATGCGGACTTGCTGAGCACTATATCATACATCTGAAACTTACAGAACGCTGTATGTTAACTAAAACTTAACTTAAAAAAACAAATAGGGGGGCACCTGGGTGGCTCAGTGGGTTAAGCCTCTGCCTTCGGCTCAGGTCATGATCTCAGGGTCCTCGGATCGAGTCCCGCATCGGGCTCTCTGCTCAGTGGGGAGCCTGCTTCCTCCTCTCTCCCTGCCTGCCTCTCTGCCTACCTGTGATCTCTGTTTGTCAAATAGATAAATAAAATCTTTAAAAACAAACAAAAATATGATGTTAGCTGTTGGTTTTTACAGTCACCCTTTATCAAAATGAAAAAGTTGCTTTCTGGTCCTAGATCACAGAGCAATTTTATCACGAAAGTGGGTTGACTTTTGTGAAATGCATTTTCTACTTCTAGGGATGTAGTTATTTATTTTTTTTATGGTATTAACATGGGGAATTGTGTCAATAGGTTTTATCTTCAGTCTCCCATTGGTCACACTTCTTTTTTATTCCTCTATTTCCTTTTGCATTAAACTTCTAACAACTCTGGTTTTTTGCCTCAATTTGCATCTTAGCTATACTTCCTCCTCTTGATTTCTAGTGGTTGCTCCGGAGAATATAGGCGCCTCTTTCTTTTCCTATACACATTCTCAGGCGACATTTCCATGTTCACCTGCTCTCTGTTGTTTCTGATTAAAAAGCCGATCATCATCTGTGTCTGCTGGCATTCCTTACCATTTGTTCAGACAATTCAGCAAACTCCACATTTAGGTTATTTTAAGGTTTGGTTCCAAAAACACGATCTGATTTGTTATATTCTCTAATCTCCACTGAAATTTCCTGTTCTTTACCACTAATTCTGTCAGCTTTTTCCTTCATAGCCTTGAGTCTATTTGTAGCGTATTGTAATGCAGTATCACTTCATGTTATATAAATTTTGTCGAGTATTATTATAATAGGTGACCCCTTCATCCTTTGAGGCTTGGTTTGGCTCTTCCTTAGGGCTCCTCTCATTCAACTTTTCCTTCGCTGGAGGGCGAAGCCTGTGCTCTGGGCTGGGGGCGTGGACTTCGGGCTCTTCACTGAGGTTTCTCTGTCACATGTGCCCAGAACTCCAGTGTCTCCCAACACGGCATGACCTCTGTCATCCAGCCAGTCAGCGCTCAGCCCAGAGCTTCTGCCCTGCTCTAGGCCACTGGCGTGTCCGTGTATCACCCGTTCACCCCACAGATGAGGAAGAACCTACGGGAAATCCTTAGGCAGGCATCCGGGGCTTCCTACTTAACATGGCTTTTTCCTTCCCGGCTCCACAGAATCCCGCAGGTTCTAGCTCCTTCTGCAAGCTCCAGCTCTGTTCTCGGTGTCCTCCACACGGGGAGACTGTCAGTGTGCGCTGGGGTCCACCTCGCTGCACCATGTCAGGAAATTCTTCCCAACCAGATGGTTGGAGCGAAGTTGGCGCTCACTTGGCAAACTTCCCTGTCTCCAGGGACAAGGACTGTGTTGCCTGGTCCAAAGCCTAAAAGAGCTGGCCCATATATTTTGTCAAGTTTCATGCAGTTTTTGTGTGCGGAAAAGTAAGCCTGGTACCAGTTCATCATGGACAGGAGAGAAAATACCTTTTCAGTTAAAAAAAAAAATTGCATCCTTTAAAATCAGTCGTGTCAGCTCATTCCCGATGATATAAAATCATTCTTCAACTTGAATAAACTTGATGGATTTTCTAAGTTAAATATGACTTATGTGGCCAGAATCTCTAGGGCCCTGAATCTCAAATTTGGGGCACTTAGATTATTTTCCTTGTGAATTAAGCATCTCAGAACATTTTCAGTTATAAAATTGAATTTTTTTCAATGAACTCCTTCTGAAGTTTTATGAAAATGGGTCTGTTTTGCTGGTTGAAGTATAAAGATCCAGAAACTTACTGATGGGAGACATTAAATTAATAAATAACAAGCAGGATGTCTGGGTGGCTCGGTCGGTTAAGTGTCTGCCTTCGACTCAGGTCATGATCTCAGCGTCTTGGGATTGAGTCCCACATTGGGGGTCCCTGCTCAGTGGGGAGTCTGCTTCTCCCTCTGTTGCTCCCCCAAGCTCATGGTCTCTCTCTGTCTCTCTCTCTCCCAAATAAATAAACAAAGTTCTTTGAAAAATGAATAAATAAATAACAGGAAATTACCTGATGACTAACCCTAAGGGCTCCTCAGGGAACATGTGCTGAGCACGTGATAGGTGCCTGGACTCTTGCAAGTCCATGTGCTGTTTAGCTGGAAAAGTTAATAGATAATGCAAGTTCATGTGCATCTGTCTCTTGGACAGACAGGTGTGTGTTTGGTATATGTGTGTTTACATACTTGTGTGTAAATTCACCCACCCATATGGCCACGGCTTTTTCTGTCCACTGATGCCTTTAGGGTGATCATTGGAACTAGTGATAAAGCACCCTACTTCTTGAAAAACTAATAATTGTGATAAATTATAGATCCCATTATAACATCCCTTCTGATGGCATTTTTGGTTGGTATTTCGGAGAGTCTAGGAGCGACAGATTGAGAATACGGCTCTGGGGTTAGTGCACTCACTGTCGGGAAATCTCCCAATAAATTTCCAGCAGAATCATGGGGAAATGGTTTCATTTGGGGTGTTCGGTGGGAACACCTAACTCAACCAAGTCACTATGCCTGACATCGGTCTTCATGAGCACAGCTCTTAAATTACAGGACAGACTGGAAAGCGAGCGCCTTCGTTAAGGATTGGATTCCGTCTCTGCAGGGATGAAAGCAAGCATGGGCTGTCCGTGTGGACTTCAGCAATTTTCTCCCGAAGTATTAGTTATTACAAACACGGCGTCTTCGTCTGGTGCCTGCTCTGTTTGCCAGCATCATCTGTGCTTGGCGGTCTGACCCCACAGTCTGTAATGCAGACTGCTAGAATTGCTTTGAAATTTGATCACCTTAGTGTCCTGGGCACTGTTGTGAGATTGGGAGCTTCCCCCCACGCCCAGCATGTCTTACATTCCAGCTCCTTGGCCCTAGACGTATGATTTAATAGGGTCTTTGTTCCAAGAGGACCCTGAAATTTAATTAAGAATGTAATGACATACAACAATAATGTTTAATTTAATACAATCATTGCACATTATTGTCTAGAAGTTAGCAGTTCAATTGAAGTATGATAAAAGAGGGTAAAACTGAATTTTGGTTGTTTGGTCATTTCATGGTCATTTTATTATCTGATTTTTTGAGGAACTGGATTTTCTATTTATTTTCTGGAGTAGAGTGTCACATTTTTATGAAATGTCAGTTTTATCTTTAGGATACCAATGTCTCAAATACTTTTCGATATGTTGAATAACAGTAACATGGATTATATGACATTTCAAGGCTCTTCTAACTCCTGTTATTTGTTTCTGCCTGAAGAACTGAACTGGGGATTGAACAGGTTCCAGCATGGGCTGAAGTGTGCAGGGGGGCGTGCGGCAGGCGGAGACTGCGCAGGTCACGAGTTGTCAGGGCACGCTATCACCTGCATCCTGTGCTCGAGAGCTTTGTCCTTAGTAAAGTTAAAAACCCTCACCTATGGGGCACATGGGTGGCTCAGTCGCTAAGCGCCTGTCTTCGGCTCAGGGTCCTGGGATCAAGCCCCACAACGGGCTCTTTTCTCAGCAGGGAGCCTGCTTCCCCCTCTCTCACTCTCCCTGCTTGTGTTCCCTCTCTCTCTCTCTCTCTGTCTCTCTCTGTCAAATAAATAAGTAAAATCTTAAAAAAAAAAAAGCCACTTTTTTTTTTAATATAATTTTTTTTATTTTTTATAAACATATATTTTTATCCCCAGGGGTACAGGTCTCTGAATCACCAGGTTTACACACTTCACAGCACTCACCAAAACACATACCCTCCCCAATGTCCATAATACCACCCCCTTTTCCCAAACCCCCTCCCCCCAGCAACCCTCAGTTTGTTTTGTGAGATTAAGAGTCACTTATGGTTTGTCTCCCTCCCAATCCCATCTTCTTTTATTTATTCTTCTCGTACCCACTTAAGCCCCCATGTTGCATCACCACTTCCTCATATCAGGGAGATCATATGATAGTTGTCTTTCTCCACTTGACTTATTTCGCTAAGGATGATACGCTCTAGTTTCATCCATATGGTCGCAAATGGCAAGATTTCATTTCTTTTGATGGCTGCATAGTATTCCATTGTGTATATATACCACATCTTCTTGATCCATTCATCTGTTGATGGACATCTAGGTTCTTTCCATAGTTTGGCTATTGTGGACATTGCTGCTATAAACATTCGAGTACACGTGCCCCTTTGGATCACTACGTTTGTATCTTTAGGTTAAATACCCAATAGTGCAATTGCTGGGTCATAGGGCAGTTCTATTTTCAACATTTTGAGGAACCTCCATGCTGTTTTCCAGAGAGGTTGCACCAGCTTGCATTCCCACCAACAGTGTAGGAGGGTTCCCCTTTCTCCGCATCCTCGCCAGCATCTGTCATTTCCTGACTTGTTGATTTTAGCCATTCTGACTGGTGTGAGGTGATATGTCATTGTGGTTTTGATTTGTATTTCCCTGATGCCGAGTGATATGGAGCACTTTTTCATGTGTCTGTTGGCCATCTGGATGTCTTCTTTGCAGAAATGTCAGTTCATGTCCTCTGCCCATTTCTTGATTGGGTTATTTGTTCTTTGGGTGTTGAGTTTGCTAAGTTCTTTATAGATTCTGGACACTAGTCCTTTATCTGATATGTCGTTTGCAAATATCTTCTCCCATTCTGTCAGTTGTCTTTTGATTTTGTTAACTGTTTCCTTTGCTGTGCAAAAGCTTTTGATCTTGATGAGATCCCAATAGTTCATTTTTGCCCTTGCTTCCCTTGCCTTTTGCGTTGTTCCTAGGAAGATGTTGCTGCGGCTGAGGTCGAAGAGGTTGCTGCCTGTGTTCTCCTCAAGGATTTTGATGCATTCCTTTCACACATTGAGATCCTTCATCCATTTTGAGTCTATTTTCGTGTGTGGTGTAAGGAAATGGTCCAATTTCATTTTTCTGCATGTGGCTGTCCAATTTTCCCAGCACTATTTATTGAAGAGGCTGTCTTTTTTCCATTGGACATTCTTTCCTGCTTTGTCGAAGATTAGTTGACCATAGAGTTGAGGGTCTATTTCTGGGCTCTCTATTCTGTTCCATTGATCTATGGGTCTGTTTTTGTGCCAGTACCATGCTGTCTTGATAATGACAGCTTTGTAATAGAGCTTGAAGTCCGGGATTGTGATACCACCAACGTTGGCTTTCTTTTTCAATATCCCTTTAGCTATTCGAGGTCTTTTCTGGTTCCATATAAATTTTAGCATTATTTGTTCCATTTCTTTGAAAAAGATGGATGGTACTTTGATAGGAATTGCATTAAATGTGTAGATGGCTTTAGGTAGCATAGACATTTTCACAATGTTTATTCTTCCAATCCAGGAGCATGGAACATTTTTCCATTTCTTTGTGTCTTCCTCAATTTCTTTCATGAGTACTTTATAGTTTTCTGAGTATAGATTCTGTGTCTCTTTGGTTAGGTTTATTCCTAGGTATCTTATGGTTTTGGGTGCAATTGTAAATGGGATTGACTCCTTAATTTCCCCTTCTTCTGTCTTGCTGTTGGTGTAGAGAAATGCAACTGATTTCTGTGCATTGATTTTATATCCTGACACTTTACTGAATTCCTGTATAAGTTCTAGCAGTTTTGGAGTGGAGTCTTTTGGTCTTTCCACATATAGTATCATATCATCTGCAAAGAGTGATAATTTGACTTCTTCTTTGCCGATTTGGATGCCTTTAATTTCCTTTTGTTGTCTGATTGCTGAGGCTAGGACCTCTAGTACTATGTTGAATAGCAGTGGTGATAATGGACATCCCTGCCGTGTTCCTGACCTTAGCGGAAAAGCTTTCAGTTTTTCTCCATTGAGAATGATATTTGCGGTGAGTTTTTCATAGATGGCTTTGATGATATTGAGGTATGTGCCCTCTATCCCTACACTTTGAAGAGTTTTGATCAGGAAGGGATGCTGTACTTTGTCAAATGCTTTTTCAGCATCTATTGAGAGTATCATATGGTTCTTGTTCTTTCTTTTATTGATGTGTTGTATCACATTGACTGATTTGTGGATGTTGAACCAACCTTGCAGCCCTGGAATAAATCCCACTTGGTCGTGGTGAATAATCTTTTTAATGTACTGTTGAATCCTATTGGCTAGTATTTTGGCATCTGTGTTCATCAAGGATATCGGTCTATAGCTCTCTTTTTTGGTGGGATCCTTGTCTGGTTTTGGGATCAAGGTGATGCTGGCCTCATAAAATGAGTTTGGAAGTTTTCCTTCCATTTCTATTTTTTGGAACAGTTTCAGGAGAATAGGAATTAGTTCTTCTTTAAATGTTTGGTAGAATTCCCCCGGGAAGCCGTCTGGCCCTGGGCTTTTGTTTGTTTGGAGATTTTTAATGACTGTTTCAATCTCCTTACTGGTTATGGGTCTGTTCAGGCTTTCTATTTCTTCCTGGTTCAGTTGTGGTAGTTTATATGTTTCTAGGAATGCATCCATTTCTTCCAGATTGTCAAATTTATTGCCATAGAGTTGCTCATAGTATGTTCTTATAATAGTTTGTATTTCTTTGGTGTTAGTTGTGATCTCTCCTCTTTCATTCATGATTTTATTTATTTGGGTCCTTTCTCTTTTCTTTTTGATAAGTCGAGCCAGGGGTTTATCAATTTTATTAATTCTTTCAAAGAACCAGCTCCTACTTTCGTTGATTTGTTCTATTGTTTTTTTGGTTTCTATTTCATTGATTTCTGCTCTGATCTTTATGATTTCTCTTCTCCTGCTAGGCTTAGGGTTTCTTTCTTGTTCTTTCTCCAGCTCCTTTAGGTGTAAGGTTAGGTTGTGTACCTGAGACCTTTCTTGTTTCTTGAGAAAGGCTTGTACCGCTATATATTTTCCTCTCAGGACTGCCTTTGTTGTGTCCCACAGATTTTGAACCATTGTATTTTCATTATCATTTGTTTCCATGATTTTTTTCAATTCTTCTTTAATTTCCCGGTTGACCCATTCATTCTTTAGAAGGATGCTGTTTAGTCTCCATGTGTTTTGGTTCTTTTCAAACTTCCTTTTGTGATTGAGTTCTAGCTTTAGAGCATTGTGGTCTGAAAATATGCAGGGAATGATCCCAATCTTTTGATACCGGTTGAGTCCTGATTTAGGACTGAGGATGTGATCTATTCTGGAGAATGTTCCATGTGCACTAGAGAAGAATGTGTATTCTGTTGCTTTGGGATGAAATGTTCTGAATATATCTGTGATGTCCATCTGGTCCAGTGTGTCGTTTAAGGCCTTTATTTCCTTGCTGATCTTTTGCTTGGATGATCTGTCCATTTCAGTGAGGGGAGTGTTAAAGTCCCCTACTATTATTGTATTATTGTTGATGTGTTTCTTTGATTTTGTAATTAATTGGTTTATATAGTTGGCTGCTCCCATGTTGGGGGCATAGATATTTAAAATTGTTAAATCTTCTTGTTGGACAGACCCTTTGAGTATGATATAGTGTCCTTCCTCATCTCTTATTATAGTCTTTGGCTTAAAATCTAATTGATCTGATATAAGGATTGCCACTCCTGCTTTCTTCTGATGTCCATTAGCATGGTAAATTCTTTTCCACCCCCTCACTTTAAATCTGGAGGTGTCTTCAGGCTTAAAATGAGTTTCTTGGAGGCAACATATAGATGGGTTTTGTTTTTTTATCCATTCTGATACCCTGTGTCTTTTGACAGGGGCATTTAGCCCATTAACATTCAGGGTAACTATTGAGAGATATGAGTTTAGTGCCATTGTTTTGCCTGTATGGTGACTGTTGCTGTATATGGTCTCTGTTCCTTTCTGATCTACCACTTGTAGGCTCTCTCTTTGCTTAGAGGACCCCTTTCAAGATTTCCTGTAGAGCTGGTTTGGTGTTTGCAAATTCTTTCAGTTGTTGTTTGTCCTGAAAGCTTTTAATCTCTCCTTCTATTTTCAATGATAGCCTAGCTGGATATAGTATTCTGGGCTGCATGTTTTTCTCATTTAGTGCTCTGAAAATATCATGCCAGCTCTTTCTGGCCTGCCAGGTCTCTGTGGATAAGTCAGCTGCCAATCTAATATTTTACCGAAGGCTAGGGACCTAATCAATACAGACATTGGTAATATGTCAGATCTAGAGTTCAGAATGACAATTCTCAAGGTTCTAGCCAGGCTCGAAAAAGGCATGGAAGATATTAGAGAAACCCTCTCGAGAGATATAAAAGCCCTTTCTGGAGAAATAAAAGAACTAAAATCTAACCAAGTTGAAATCAAAAAAGCTATTAATGAGGTGCAATCAAAAATGGAGGCTCTCACTGCTAGGATAAATGAGGCAGAAGAAAGAATTAGTGATATAGAAGACCAAATGACAGAGAATAAAGAAGCTGAGCAAAAGAGGGACAAACAGCTACTGGACCACGAGGGGAGAATTCGAGAGATAAGTGAGAGCATAAGACGAAACAACATTAGAATAATTGGGATTCCAGAAGAAGAAGAAAGAGACAGGGGAGCAGAAGGTATACTAGAGAGAATTATTGGAGAGAATTTCCCCAATATGGCAAAGGGAACGAGCATCAAAATTCAGGAGGTTCAGAGAATGCCCCTCAAAATCAATAAGAATAGGCCCACACCCCGTCACATAATAGTAAAAAAGCCACTTTTAATAGTATCTCCCATTCATCTACATTCTGCAGAATGTTCCAGAAAACTACAATGTAAGAATATTATGAAAATACTTAAGGGCCACATGGGCTCTGAGCTCTGTGGGGGGTCTGCTTGGGTTTCTCTCTCCCTCTCCCCCTTCCCTCCTTTCTTCCTGCTTGTCCACATTCTCTCTCTCTCTCTCTTTCTCTCTCTCTGAAATAAATAAATAAATCTTCAAAGATGAAAAGAAATACTTTAAATAGTAGGATCTAGATATATATTTTCAAACATAAGGTGGCCACCTGTATCGTCTTAGATGTTCTTTTTTTTTTTAAGATTTTATTTATGTATTTGACAGAGATCACAAGTAGGCAGAGATGCAGGCAGAGAGAGAGGAGGAAGCAGGCTCCCTGTTGAGCAGAGGGCCCGATGCGGGGCTCGATCCGAGGACCCTGAGATCATGACCTGAGCCGAAGGCAGAGGCTTTAACCCACTGAGCCACCCAGGTGCCCTCATCTTTGATATTCTTACGATAACATTGCACTTACCATTACTAACTTCCTTTTACATGAAAAATGTCCCCACTCATCCTGTTCAGGGTTTCCTTGGGAACGAATGAACAGATGTTCAGCTGACTCAGAACACGTGTTGAACGCCAGCTAGGTACCAACACTGAGCCAGCTCTCTGTGACAAATACATAAAAATAATTTCACTTTTTGAAACATCATTTGTTTTGTATCCTCTCAGCTGATCTTTGAAACTGTCCCATGAATCCGTACCACGGGCTCCTTAAGGGCATAGCCATAAAGCCCAGTGGAGAGCGGCCTGTGGGCTGGAGTCACCTTACCCCTTGGAGCTGGCTCAGTGCCTCCCAGGTACCAGGCCTGAGCTGGACATGTTACCTACAACCACTTCATTTAGCTCCCAGGACAAGTCCATGAGCAGGAGTTGCCATCCTCAAACACACAAGGAGGACAAGGGACTCTTCCCCCAGATCTTCCCTTCCAGTCCACACCGATATGCCTATCTGCTCAGAAGCTCAGTCCCTCTACTGGACCACTGTGTCCCTCTCCCAGCTGGCCTGACCGCAGGAAGGGGCCCGTCTTTCATTCTCACCCATTCATCCATTCGTGCCTATCCTTGTTCTGTGTGCACACCCAGCCTCCTGAAGGGGTGCAGGTCCTCTGGCCAGCTGCTGTCTGTGGGCCACCACCCAAGGGCAGGCAGGCCTACCCTGCAGTGCTGTACAGACTCTGGTTCTGATCTGCCATGCTTCCTGCCATGCTTCCACCCAGACACTGAGCCTGGGTCTATGAGCTCCAGTTTCAAGGAAGCTTTATTTATATCCTGGTGATCTATCAAGTTGTGGCCCTGCAAGCCAACAGGGCTTTCCAGTTGTCTCTTAGGAGAGTTACAGACACTCAGGCCCCTGCTTTTACAGATTCCTTGAGGTCTTCTTATGGCTCTGATCCCTAAACGTGGTTCTGGGGGAGCGGAGGCCCCAAGTCAGCATGCCAATTAACACGACGAGAGGCGTGACACGTTTGCCCCAGTCACGCCCAGTGATCTTCGAGGACTCACAGGGAAATGAGACAGAGCATTACAGCAGTCGTAACCATAGGCCGTTCTCCTGCGTCTTCAAAATAAACACAGTCGATACACAAAGTAAAACATCAAAAGCTTCCTTCTTGCCACCAAGTTCCCCAAAGCTGATTTGTGAATGAGAAAGATACAGACTGAAAATGCATGTATGGCCTCAGTTTCTAAACATGTAATTAGGAAGCATAGGGAGAGATTCGAGAATAGTTCGAAGACAATAAAATGAATATTGATCACTCACAACGATGTAGAGCAGCTCTGTGTGAGCACATCTTTCAGCACCATGAAACAGGGAGTGGAAGCATAAAGGCAGTGGAAAGCCATCTTTGAAGCAAAATGATGTTGACGTGTGGCTGTGTTGGTTTTCTTTACGAGACAGATCACCCAGGAGATACAGCCAGTAAATGTCTTGGGAAATAATGTAGTGCTTGTTCAAATATTCAGAACAGTTGTGCAGATAATTTACAAAATGTTTTCCTCCCGTGCAGTCAAGCTGCCACCAGCATTCTTGAAGTTTCTATCCTGTTCTGAGTGCTGCTGCTTGCCATTCAGTAAGACGTTCCTTTGGGCTCAGAAGGAAAGGAAAGGGAAGTTCATTCTTTGCACTTGGAGAGACTTTCATGGTGTATAACCCTCAGATCATGTTTCATTTTACTGCCCTGCCAACGGTGTGGGTCTTCCTTACTCTGCACACAGCTTTCTTCCTTCACATATTCTTTCCTTTGCACAAATCCTTTGCTCCCTCTCCCTGGAATGCCATCTCGTCTCCCCCAGTAAACCCCTCAAGCTCAGGGTTGGCTCAGAGATCTAATTTTCCCATGAGCCCTTCCCTAGGTGTCCCTGCCTTGCCTTCTGACAAGCTCACCCAGCCTTGTGCTTTCCTCCTATAGGAGCATCTCTTCCCACAGGCAACATATGGTGACTTACAGCAACTTTGCCTCTCCCTTAGACCACGCCCCAGAGGGTAGATCTGGGTCGTATTCCTTAGGGAACCATCCTCCTAGCAAGGCAACTGGCATATTCTAGGTCTTCATCAAAAGTTGCAGATGGTGGGTGAGTGGGTGGGTAGACAGATGGATGGACAGACAGACGGATGAATGGATGAATGGATGAATGGACAAACCAGAAACTTTCATAATCCTCTTTAGTACAAAAGCTGTGATCACCAAGACAGCATTGTACTGGCATAAAAACAGACATATAGACCAGTGGAACAGAGTAGAGAGCCCAGATATGGACCCTCAAATCTATGGTCAATTAATCTATGACAAAACAGGAAAAAATATACAGTGAAAAAAAGACAGTCTCTTCAATAAATGGTGCTGGGAAAACTGGACAGCTATATGTAGAAGAATGAAACTCGACCATTCTCTTACACCATACACAAAGATAAACTCAAAATGGATAAAAGACCTCAACGTGAGACAGGAATCCATCAGAATCCTAGAGGAGAACATAGGCAGTAATCTCTTCGATATCAGCCACAGCAACTTCTTTCAAGATATGTCTCCAAAGGCAAAGGAAACAAAAGCAAAAATAAACTTTTGGGACTTCATCAAAATCAAAAGCTTCTGCACAGCAAAGGAAACAGTCAAAAAAACAAAGAGGCAACCCACGGAATGGGAGAAGATATTTGCAAATGACAGTACAGACAAAAAGTTGATATCCAGGATCTATAATGAACTCCTCAAACTCAACACACACAAAACAGGCAAACATATCAAAAAATGGGCAGAAGATATGAACAGATACTTCTCAAATCAAGATATGCAAATGGCTATCAGACAATCCTCTTTTTTTTAAAAAATATTTTATTTATTTATTTGACAGACAGAGATCACAAGTAGGCAGAGAGGCAGTCAGAGAGAGAGAGGGGAAAGCAGGCTCCCTGCTGAGCAGAGAGCCCAATGCGGGGCTCGATCCCAGGACCCTGGGATCATGACCTGAGCCAAAGGCAGAGGTTTTAACCCACTGAGCCACCCAGGTGCCCCAGACATAATCCTCTTTAATCTGAAAATGAGCATTCAGACTTGGAGAGCTTAGTGAATGGTGGGTCAAGAACGAATTATAAAATGTTGGGTTTTATCAGTTTTTTTAATTTTAATTTTTGTTTTCTGCAACCTCTGGATTAAGCATATTTTACTTCTTAATTTAGAAAGTATAAGTTTGTTAAATTTATGATAAAATACATATGAATAAATAAAGTTGCAGGGGGTGGAATTAAGTTGGACCACGTCTAGAACGTGAGTCTCTGGGTCTTCTTTCTATATACTGCTAAGTTATTATCAGCTTTAAATTTATATCAGCTGTTTTCCCCTTAAATTTTTCAGTGATATTTTATTATAGATTTGTGAACCATCTGTAATAGTGATGACCTTTTCTCTCTGGTAGGATATTTGTAAAGCCCTGTGGTGCCACCGGATTGGAAGGAAATGTGAGACTAAGTTTATGCCCGCAGCAGAAGGCACTATTTGTGGACATGACATGGTAAGGAGCCAATCTTAGGTCAAGAGTCATGTTCAGATGTCAGAGCTATTCCACCCTTGCATCTCCCCTCCTCCTGCATTGGTATTTTGTCAGCCCATGTTCCTCGTTTCCATGTGCAAATCTACCCCCAGGACAGAAGATGGTGTTTAATTTATATTGATACTGTGAAGGCAGCTCCTTCTTCCTTTTGCCCTTTTCCTGATGGTGTAACTGATGGGCTATCTGCAATCAGTAAATGTATATGCCAGGCAGCAGGTGCGACTGCCTTTGTTTAATAAGGGGAACATTCAACTCTTGCCCATATTTCAACCATGTACAGAATCCGAGTTAGATAGTATTGTTAAAGACACAGAGGCTTTGGTGGGGGAAAGAAATATATTAAGAAGAAATACATTAAGAGCATTTATTACTCACTGGAAGAGAATAATTTTATTGTTGAAATTAAAAAATAAATTACCTTAACCTCCAAGAGTAGTATTCTGATTCCTTTTGCATTACTTTTTAAAATACAAGACCATTGATAAAGATAGAGATATATTGGACCCAAATGATCCCTGAACCCATTTCTGTGCCACTTAGTGTGTGACTTTTTTTTTTTTTAAGATTTTATTTATTTATTCGACAGAGAGAGATCACAAGTAGGCAGAGAGGAAGGCAGAGAGAGAGGAGGAAGCAGGCTCCCTGCTGAGCAGAGAGCCCGATGCAGGACTCGATCCCAGGACCCTGAGATCATGACCTGAGCTGAAGGCAGCGACTTAACCCACTGAGCCAGCCAGGCGCCCAGTGTGTGACCTTTTTATTTAAGATTTTTATTTGTTTGTCTATTTGTCAGAGAGAGAGAGAGAACACACATATGCAGGCAGAGGAAGAGAGAGAAGCAGGCTCCCTACCAAGCAAGGAGCCCGATGTGGGACTCGATCCCAGGACTCTGGGATCATGGCCTAAGCCAAAGGCAGACGCTTAAGCGACTGAGCTACCGAGGCGTCCTAGTGTGTGACCTTTTTAGTGACACTAATGCATATGAAAGAGATAAATGTCTGAATATCTTTGATTCTAAATAGCTTAGATTCCAAATCAAATTTATAACAGCCTCAGTCTATTTAAATGTGAGCATGGGCAGCAAGGGTTAAAATGCTAGCAAACAGTACTATCTCATGCTTTCAGGTTAAATTATTGCAACACTGACTGAGGATGTGAAGAGAGCTGCTCATGCTTATGTGAAAAGAACGCCCAGAGACTGTTTCTCCTGCACACCTCTCGAGCTTTATTTGAAATCCCCCAGAGAGGGTGGGAGTGGGTTATTAAATCCTTCCACATATATAGCAGCAGTACTTACATAACTCATAACCTCCCAAAATTGAATAAAAATGCTTTTAGACTCTCAGAAGAAGAAAGGGACATGGGGATGCACCATGGTGTGGAAATGCCCATTGTCGCAGGATGCCAGGGAATGTACCTCAGTATTAAGTTGCCCGTGATCACTTTCTGCACATAATTATCTAAAATTTACTCTTCAGTTGATAATTTGCAAAATTATCCTCATTTTCCAAGAGATCGGCCACCATCCCACTCTTGCCCCTGAGTTCCAGGTCACAAGGCAGGGCACAGGGTGCTTCTCTGATCACCTGCTTCCTGTAGGACTGATTTCAGAGCTGTGGGCCTTCCTCAGAATAACCTACATATTCTGATTAAATTTTATTTACCCTGAAAGCACAGTTACATTGATGGTCCTTGGTATTGTTAAACCATTTTCCCTTGTATTTCCAAAGATGGGTCTTTCCTTATTATAAAAAAGAATTAGTGCATCTTAAGCCAGAATATATGCCTAAAATTACCCAGGAATGATGTGTTCTGCCTTGAGGCTGCATGGTGGCCATGGTGGGACAGCATTGGAGGCTCCTGTGAAAGGTCCCTTTGCTATTAGTTGTGCATTTTCCTGTATTATGGGTTCTTGTGTGTCTCTTTGGCTCTTTGATTTAGACATGCATATTACCAGCAGTCAGTATCTCAGTACTTTGGATATCCCAGAGCAGTTGGTGTGTACTGGGAGTAACCATACTGTTTCTGTGTACCTTTCTCCTGTGTGGGAGCCTATTTCTCTCTACACTGTGTTTCCTTTGAGGCTTGTGCATGGTGATAAATGGGACTACATTGCATCTTGTGGTATCAGATTCCATCCTTAGTACATGACATACTTTCAATCCTCACAATCTCCCTGTGAGGGTGAGTCCCTTGCAGCACCCCCTAGTGCACTCAGGAACCTTCCAGGGAAAGGATACTTAGGTCCTTTGTGAGCACACCATGGGGAATCCAGGACAAGGGGTTCAGACTACAGCCTAATATATATGAAAGCTGATTCGAGCTCTCTAACAATTGTGGGTCCCACGTTGTATTAAACCATTCCACATTATGCTTATACTTGGTGCTAGGTACTTGGTCTGTCTTATTGAACTGCATTTTTGGAACAATTTATTCTGGTAGTTTGGACCATCCCTAAGGTTCTCAGGGGAACATGCAGACTCAGAGCCTCCGAGTAACTTGCCTGAGGCCACACAGCCTCAGAACTAATACAGAGGCTCCTTTCTCCCCATATCCCCAAGTCCACTGTTGTATTTTATCAAGGTGCTCCCTGTGTGTGCTGGGTTTAGGTGTGACATGCAGACTGTGGGGATAGCATCATAGCAGAAACACGCATTCATCACACCATCTTGCGTCCTAAAATACAACCTTCTCTCAAAAGCCAGTGTCCCTCAATAACATATAAAAGGGTGAGAAACATGGGATGGTCCTCAAAAACTTAACCGGTGTTTCGGTGGAACACAGGCTCTTCCCCTGACCTGCTCACGATGGGCTTCATGGGTCTGTGACCTGTGTGGAATTCTATTCCAGGTCATTTGTGTGTGTGAGTTCACATGTTTGTGTGTCTGTGCCTGCCCAAACCCATGCATTCCCCCAACCTCCAAGGGAGAAGGGACAGTGCTTTCTCCTCAGATTTTCAGAAAGTTTTTTTTTTAATAATATTTAAAAGAATAGTCATTTGAGGATACTGTAGTACAAAGAGCAGAAATTGCCTTGGCAAGTCTGCTCACGGCAGAAATAATTGTGACAGTTGGAGACAGGGAATCGTGCAGATGTCCATGAAGAGAGCAGAACCCCAAATACAGAATAAGAGACCTGTCTACACACTTCCAAGGGGTGAGCTCCAGACACACTGTGAGGTGGAGACACAGAATGGAAGAATGTGTCGTGTGCTATCACTTACAAAGTTAAGAGTATACTCATCTGTATAATTATTTTTCTACATTAAAAATAAAAAGAATAAACTGTAAATTTTTAAGAAGTAAATATTTCATGTCACTTTAAAACAAAATTAAACCAAATTACCTTAAAGTAATCCTTAAATACCAAAAGCAAAATCCACTTAACAAGCCTGTTGGCGTAATCATAACCAGAGAGGAATAATTATGTCAAGTGACTTTAAAACCTGAAAACATTTTCTGAGTTTTCATCTTGTGGGTTCCTGTGTTCCCCTTTTCTGTCTTTGTATCAGAAAGCTCTGACTGTCTTATTTACCAGTTGATTCTTGTAAAATGGGACAAAACAATCAGAACAGACACCGTCCTTGTCCCTCTCTGTCCCTCCCTGCATGAAGTCCACAGGAGCCGGCCCTGCTTTTTCCAGATCCAGCTCTCTCTCTGGACTCATGAAGCCATCAGGGAGCAGATGCCTTGCTGACAGCTGCATTCCCCCCCATTGAGTTGAGGGTGTCAGGGGGACTCCAGGACTTTGTTTGATCACCTGGGGTGTAGCCAGGAGGTAACAAAAGAGAGACATATTTATTTATTTGCTTTTCAGAAAGAATCAAAAAATTGAATGGACAAGGTTTTAGTCCTCACTACTTACGTTTAGTTTTTCTTCCTTAAATGATGTTTAATCAAACTATTTGTAACTGCCATTTCTGTGTAGCACCAATGGTCAGACGCCAGCAACTTGGTGTGTTTTCACTGAACAAAATCAATAATGGAAGTGTTATTATTTTCCTTTTGTAAAGCCCCATTTTTTTCACCCAGAACAAATCTGGTGGCCCTAATCTTGGAGACAGACAAGAGGAGGCCTCACCCCATCCTCCAGCCCAGTGCTAAGGCTGGTTCTGCTGCCCCACGCAGGCCAGCCTCAAGGGACAAGCAAGTTTGTTTTCTCCTCTCAACAGACGGCCTGAAGATCCTTGAAATCTACACCAAGCCATGGGTAGAAAACCAGCACGGCTGAACAATATTAGATGTTGTGTGTCCTTTATGTGTGATGGCAATGAAGAAAACCCATGTTTTTTAGCATGAACTAACATTGATGGGCACTCCTCTTGAGAAAGGAGAGCTGATAGCATCTCCAGCTTCGTAGGGACAGATGGAGCTCCTGTGCGAGTTGTTTTATCTCCATGGGAAGCCGTCTGACCTCTGACACGCATCCGCTAACAACCTCCAGGCTTCCAGTCTCTGAGCCCAGGTGCTGGGGAGTGAAGGCACAGAGTACTGGCCAGAAATGACCAGGTGTTGAGTCACATGGAACCTCCAGCTGGACTTTTCTGCCTGAGACTCCGTCTGTTCTCAAAGAACTATGAAAAGCACGTTGTTCCAGGAAAGGTTGGAGTTCACTCACTGGAGAGCTCAACCATGGGGCTGAACGTCTGTGCAACACCCCTTAATTAAATGTGTTGAATTCCAGCAGCTCAGATGTTAGAAAAGGATTCTTCTCTAGATCTTCCCTCTGTGGGGATTTATAAAACCACGTTAGGTTTGGAAAGAAAAAAGAAGTTACATTAACTTCTTTTTGTTAATGAAAAAGATGTGCTGCCTGAAGGTGGGATGTTGGTGTCCTCATGTCCTACAGAACTCCCCAGGGCTGAGTGTCACGGAAGCCCTGGACTCAGTCTGTGAGTAATGTCAACCTTTCTTTTTTCTTTCTTTCTTTTTTTTTCTTTTTTTGACTTCTAGTGGTGCCGTGGAGGACAGTGTGTCAAATATGGTGATGAAGGCCCCAAGCCCACCCATGGCCACTGGTCGGACTGGTCTTCCTGGTCCCCTTGCTCCAGGACCTGCGGAGGAGGGGTGTCTCACAGAGACCGCCTGTGCACAAATCCGAAGTGAGCACATCTGCACTTCCTTCTCACGAGCACTTTCTAAGCTGTGAACCTTCCCAACAGCAACCGTATGGTAATACTGATCTGTACGTCACATAGTATTGTAGGAATCAGTGAGAAGGTATGACCCCCTGGATGGAGCTGGAGGGCATTATGCTAAGTGGAAGTCATATCATATGATTTCACTCTTATTGGAACTTAAGAAACAAACAACAAAGGGGAAAAAAATAAAAGAAGTAAGGAGACAAAGCAAGAAACAGACTCTTAACACGCCAACGGTCACCAGAGGGGAGGTGTATGGCGGACAAGCGAAACAGGTGGTGGGGAGAAAGCGTGCTCCGTCATGACGAGCCCCAGGTGATGTGTAGAAGTGTTGAACCCCTCTATTGCACATCTGAATATTACTCTGTATGTCAACTGTATTAGAATTATTTTTAAAAAAAGAATAGCTAAATAAGGAAGTCATTTTAGTCAAGTATTTCTCAAACAAGGGTGTCTCTTTGGTATAACTTAAGATGCTAAGAAGTATTTGACCACAGCACAGGGAAACAGACCTTGCAGTGATACTCAGGAAATGGATTTTTACCACATTTATGTGCAATTCCAAGAGTCTCCCTTAAATAAGCAAATCAATCATGAAAGCATAGAGAAAACAAATGAATAAGAAACTGGTAAGAACAATTTTTTATGTGAAAAAAAGCCAAATGTTTGTTTGGTTTTTCCTCCAATATATTTACTTTGGCAACCATCAGAGGCGGTCCCCAGAGCAGGGCGTGGGGGACTGTCCCAGGCCTCCTTTCGCACCTCAGTTGGTTTAAAACACGAGTCCTGTTGCAGCCTCGTGGTGGTGTCCCTCATGTGTGACGCCTAGTGCATCCCTTGCATCGAGAGGAGGCCGTCTCTGTGCTGGGTCCACATGGATTCTAGGAGTGAGCAGAGCCTCTTTGCTGTTAGCACCAGCCAGTGGGAGGTGACTGTTCCTGAGCTGATCTGCTGCCCTGGCCTGGCTGCAGGGAAGCAGACAGCAGCCAAAGCGATGGATTTGGATGTCCGTCTCAGCCCTGCCCTCTGTCTGGTGTGCCGGGCTGCTGGGCACCAGCAGTGAACAGGTGGCAAGCAGACCCACTTCCACATTGTAACTTGCCCTAGTGACGTCAGGAACAGGGATCATGCTGTTGATGGTAAAAAAAAAAGTCATGGTCCCATTGGGGTGCAGACTTCTTCCTTCATCACTGTGAGCCATTTAACTGGATCTGCTCATCTCTCCAGTAAGCCTAGTTTCCAGCGAGGGGAGAGTGGCTATTAAACGCAGGGTTTCTTCCTGTTGCAGACCATCGCACGGAGGCAAGTTTTGTGAGGGATCCACTCGTACGCTGAGGCTTTGCAACAGTCAGCAATGTCCGCACAACAGCGTTGACTTCCGTGCGCTGCAGTGTGCAGAGTACAATGACAAGCGCTTTCGAGGATGGCGCTACACGTGGAAGCCATACACCCAAGTGGAAGGTGAATCCTAAACCCCTCCTCTACTAACGACCCCATGCTTTGTTACCTGTACTGTTTAGACGGGTGTGATCTTAAGTGCGCTGTTTGGATAGACCGTACCGCTGTGTGAGGTCACTAACCCAGGCTTTTCGCCTGCCCCACGGCCACCAGCTTCTGGTCTAAACTAGACCAGCTGTGTGGTTAGAAATTAACAAGACACCCCAGGGTGTGCACCCTACAGTGAGATCTTCAAAGAAGTGACGAAGCGTTCAAAATAGATGGTGTAGTGATCATGGATCAGTGTTTTCTCATTACACATCCCAGCAGATGATGGTGATATTTCTCTCAGCATCTCACCCACTGAGCAGTTATCATGGCCAAAGAATCAGAGCAAGTCTAACATCTTTTGGAAAATTAGGTAGTTTTAAAGCCTACTATTTTCAAAAGTCTTGATTTAAACCAAGAAGGTTATTTGCACCCTATGTCTGATTTTACTCTCCAGGTTGAGAGAAAGATGTATTATTCTTAAGATTACAGTAACTTGAACCTGGTAGCTGAATTGGCATAATTTAAGGAGAAATTCAAAGAATAGTTAGTCATCTTGCTCTTTGAAACTGGGAATACTGTCCAAGCAACACTTAAGAAATACGTGACATAGTGTTTTCATGGTGAGAGCTTTACGAAGGCAGTGCAGCCTCAAAGGAAAGCTTTAAAGCCGTTTCACACAAAGCATTTTTGGTTGTGTTTTGAACTCTTAAACTCAGTAAAATTCGATCCAGTGAGAAATAAGTAGGCAGGAGAAAAAAAGAGAAAGAACTTTGAAATTGAGGTCAACATACGTGTATTATTCCTGACTCCAGGTCTCAGGAAACAAACACATTAATCGTGGAGGCACATACTCAACTCCATTCCTAGGGTTATTCAATGGGTTTCATCTTATATAGTGAAGAAAATATTTGTAGATGAGTCTGAGCCCATGAAAACTCCTAAGGCAAGACTATATTTTCATCATCAACTCTTCCGTTCTTTACCAAGAAGAAAGAAGGGGAAAAGTTTCTATGAAAGTTCATATTAATTATGTAAACCATAAAATCTATGAAACAGATTATCAAGAGAGAAAGTAAACCTGATCCACCATGCTTAAGTGTACAATGATACCTACATTTTCCATGTATCCATGTGTTTTGACAATCATTGTATTTATAGGAAACATTAGCCTCTGGTTATCTTCTGGAGATTTCATCTAAAAGTTATCCCTTTTATCGGTTCAAAAATATGTATTTCATCAAATGTGCTATTAAGAAATTTGGTGATCACTTGATTCTTTTATTACGCTTTTGAGAATTTTATATATTGCTACTAAATTGTAATGACCTTTTTGCATTTCTACAAGAGAGTAGTTAATTATACTAGTAAAATAGTGAACAGTTATGTTGTATTCAAGTCAACAAATATTTATTGAATGCCTACTATGTGCCAACAACTGGGTAACGCACAAGGATAGGAAAGGACAAACAGAATAAAAAATTAATAGTGAAGCCTTATACAAATTAAAAATTAAAGGAAAAAAACCCAAGCCTCATGAGACCACCACAAAAAAAAAAAAAGTATTTGCGATGAATGTTGTGTGGGAGTTATTTTATGGGGGATAAGAGAAAACGAAAAAGTCTATCTAAAATTTAGAGCGAAAATGATCAGAGCTTAAGTCTCTTTCTTATTTGTGTTTGTGTGTGTATTTCTTTTTAAGATCAGCACTTATGCAAACTCTACTGTATCGCAGAAGGATTTGATTTCTTCTTTTCTTTGTCAAATAAAGTCAAAGATGGGACTCCATGCTCGGAGGATAGCCGTAATGTTTGTATAGATGGGATATGTGAGGTAATAATGATCGTTCATTCATTCAACACACGTGTCCAGACAGTCTGCTCTGTGCCGGGCATCCTCTGAGGGGCTAAAGTCACCAGCATCTGAACCCCGCCCTTTCTCTCCGACCCACAGCCTGGGAGGGGGAGGGGGATGCCATAGGAAGACACACTGAGACACATGGGGTTGGTTGCAGTCAAAGTGCATGCAGAGGACGGGGAATGGGGGAGAGCGGATTCCTTCCTAGATACAGATCCGGAGAATCTGTGGGGCTCCTTGGAGAAGGGAGCTTCTGAGCTCAGTCTGGAAGGGTGAGTTGGAGGAGTCTGGGGGAGCAGTCTGGGAACAGGGTCCTGCGAGAAGGAGTGGGTTTGTAAGACCCAACTCAGGTGTCAGAGTACCCGAGGGCAGGCAGGGCCGGGGGGCCGAGGGAGGTGACAAACAGGAAGGAGTGCTCAGAGGGTTTGTATCCTTGTATCAAGAAGGAACAGGCCCCGGGAATGAGGAAGAGCAGAGTGGGGTCAGCCTGCAGCAGCACGGGCAGCAACGCAGACCGGGGCAGCGTTGAGCCCCGAGGCCACTTTGCATCCTGTAGGGGTCTCTTTTGTGGAGGGACTTGGAAGAGAAGTTGTGAAAGATTTGGTGGCAAAGTGACCATAGAGCCCTGAGCTCACCACCCCATGCCGAGTTGAGACGGGGAAGGAATTTTATTATATGCAGAAATTTAAAGCCTTACCCGACCAAATACACTGCATGTGAAGGATGGGTTCTTCCTTGAACTGATTCAGTATGCGCACCCACCAGTCCGAGACCGTGGTCTTCATTTCAGATTTCTCTAAGTTGGAAGACCCGGTAAAGCTGGGTCCGCCACTGAGACACACGTTGTCATCCGTTTTACTGGGTGAAGATCGACTCCATTCTATCCAGATCTCTTTCAGCGTTCATGTTCAGATCTCTGTCCATTTGGTCCCATTACTAGTTGACTTGTTAAATATTTCATTATTTTCAGGTATTCTTAACGATACAGTGTCACAATCCCTTACGTGTAATTCTGAAACCCCGAAAGCTATGAAACAGAAAGTGTATTGGGCTGCACAATGTAAGCGTCCCTGAATTTGTTTGCTGGCCAAAACCTGCCCTTAACTGATGTGAGAATATTTGTCAGTTTTATTTAGTTCGCTTAGAGTGACCATGTTCGCATTTTGCTATAGGAACATCATTTATGTGTTTTATTATGGGCACTGCCCTGGGTCCTGCTGGGACTTGCATGTTATGTGCATAATATGTAAATTACCTTCCTAAAATCCAAAAACACTGAGTTCTGAAATGCATCTGGCCCAAGGATTTCAAACAAAGAATTGCTGGCTATAGTTACTTCATCTCTGAATTTTTTACTTGTATATACTAAACTCTTTGTTGGGAAGTGTAACATTGGCAGGTACCATAGACATTATAAAGAGCCCCTTAAGTTCTAAGATAGTAATTACATAATTACATAATTTACTGCTGGGAATAATCCCACGTGGCATGTGTTACTTCTCTGCATTACACACGGCACTATAGAGGCATAGTGGCAGGGTCCAGTGGACCCTCCTGTGGACACACTGCTTGTCATTTACTAAGAGCTTTGTGTCAGTCTGAAACGCACTGTTCTCTCCACATGACAATCGGAGAGATTTCGCTGAGGGCTCCAGATACTGAGGTCATGTAGCAGTACTGAAGAGAACAGATGTCAGTGTCTCTTCCTTTGGACCCAAGAGTCGAGTTACAGTCTTGCTGTGCACATATTTGGTATCCAATAAGTATTTGTTAACTACCCTGTGTGAGTGAAATGTTCTGCTCTTATGGGGAGGTTTCTCACTGGAGGTTGGTGACTTCGCTCTTGTCTTCTCTTGCATGGATGACGTGTGACCTCGGTCCCCCAGAGAGTCGGATGTGACAACGTCCTTGGGTCCGATGCTGTGGAAGACTCCTGCGGTGTGTGCAGGGGCAATAATTCAGACTGCACGACGCACAAGGGGCTCTACGCCAACCCCCATGGCGCCAACCGTGAGTACGCGGAGCTGCGGGCCGGTGTTGAGCAGAGAAGATACGAGTGGAACTTCCTGGTGGGAAACCCTTGAGGTGCAGTGGAAACAGCAGCAAAGGGTCCTGCAAAGACCTACACACTCTCCATCCCTGCTCTGCTTGTCAAGCCTTTCCTTTGGATGGGAAGTAGTTGTTAGGTTACTACTAGTGAAAATAATAATAGTTCTGCTCCAGTTAAAAAAAAAAAAAAGGAAAGGGAAGAAGTCACTTAAAGAACTAATGGAACTGACTGCCACACCAGAGTTCCTCCTGGTTCCCAATGTGGATCCTCAGGTTTTCGTGGTGGGGAACCCCAGGTGCGTAGGGATTTCGGCTCGGTGTGTTGAGAGAGACAGCACATTCTCTCTCTCCTGTTCCCTTCCCTGTAGAATATTATCAGATGGTCACCATTCCTCCCGGAGCCCGGAGTATCCGCATCCGCGAAGTGAACGTGTCTACCTCCTACATCTCTGTGCGCAACACCCTCCGAAAATACTACCTGAACGGACACTGGACGGTCGACTGGCCCGGCCGATACAAGTTTTCAGGCACCACGTTCGACTACAGACGGTCCTCCCATGAACCGGAGAGCTTGACCTCGTCTGGGCCAACCAACGAAACCCTGGTTGTGGAGGTAGACTCCAGCCTCTCACCTTCGGGCTGGGGTGTGGGGGTCCTTCTGGCGTTGGTGGGGACTGAGGGCCACTGGTATAGTTTTAAATGCACAGAAAGAGTTTTATAATTTGAGGGCGTCTCAGAAACAGCACTGATGGATGCCCTGGGGCCGTGGACTCGTTCTCTTTCTGGGGCCTCCTCACATTTGTACTTATGTCCATCACGCAGCTCCTGCTCAGGGTTCCTTATTAGTGGATTTTTACAAAAGTCTGCCCTGGTCCTGCAAGCTCTCTGGCTGTGAGAAGCTGGCACACTCAGGGGACTCTGCCTGCACCTCTCTTTGGGGTGGGATCAGCATTGCACCAAATCCTGTGAAGTGGGAGCAAGATGAGCAGGGCCCCCGCTGTGCCCTCACGTGGGCAGGGAGGGGTCTCGCAGGAGCCTCCGACCCACCGCCCTCCTGCTCCCCACCCACGGCCACAGAGGCTCCCAAACTGCAGATCGGCTCTCCCTGCACCATGACCTGCCCCATGGGACTGAGCAGGTGGAGGTGGTCGGGGGTCAGTACTGCAGAACCCCTTACATTTTTGTATTTCTATGCAAGATGAAAGCACTTGGCTCAAAAGCAGCCCCCTCAGCCCACAACTGGGTACGCAGACATGAGCCAACCAGATGCCCCCCACCTGCTCTGGGGGCCAGGCAGCCCCTCCTGCCCTCTCATATCTTCCTGGGAGATGCTCCCCGGGACCGTCTGGGGGCGGCCGCCCCATCTGCCCGGGTCCTGTCCCTTCAGACCCTCACCTCTGCTCTTCATCCTGAATCCCTGCTCTGGTTATTTCTCCCGCCATCTCGGACGTCAGCTGGAATAACCACACAGGAGAGATAAGGCAAATGTGAAGAGGAACATGGCTTGTTGGGAGCGTCTCGGGATGGGAGAAGGGTGGCAGAGGCTCAGGATATCCAGCAGGAGAGCAGCGCAGTACCCGGCCGCGTGGCCCCTCGCCAGGGCTCGCCCCTGTCCTCCAACACCTTCAGCGACTAGGACTTGAGCTGTGTTGTCAGGGAGGGGCCAGTGTCTTTGCCCGTGGGCACATCACGTGAGGACCGCTAAAGGCTCTAAGACTCAGAGATGGGATTTCTATCAACGGATTAATGGTGAGGCTCCAAAATAAGAAGGCTTCTCACTGAGATCAGTGGATCTGAGGCATTCGTGAGTGAGAATTGGAGGGTCCATACGACTGGGTTTCAAGCTAAGAAGGGAAGCGTTCAAATGGGAGATGCTAAACTATCGGTCACGGACAGGCGCAACCTGAGAGATCTTTACTGATGAGTCATGTTCTCCTGGAACGGCACGGTACATGCCAGTCGGCAAAGGAACTTAGCAGCCGGTCTCACTGATACCCACTCAGGAGGCCTGGGTTGCTTGGACTCACTAGGAAGTGGGACAGTGATCTATAGGCAGCGCTTTCTGATTCGGTCAGAAGGACGGGACTTGTGGGGGGTTCCAGGAAACAGCGGGGGAGTAACCAAATACTTGAGCTGGGCTGCGGAGGCGTCCGAAGGCGCGCGTGGAGGCCGGTACTACATGTGAAGTCCAGGAGTCAAATGTCCACGTTTTTCCTAATGTGCTTGGTTCCTGCTGACAGTTCACTTCCGTTTAGAAAGTTCCTACGGATTTTGGAGGATGGGCAGGGTTTCTTATTGTAACGTGCTTACGGTTGATGTTGGTGTTTATGTATTATTTACAGATTAGCTTTGATTTGTCAGTTCCACTTTAACTGCTCTACCCCCCTTTTTCTTTCCTTTTTTGTTTTTGTCTTTGTTTTCCAGCTCCTGTTCCAGGGAAGGAACCCGGGCATTGCCTGGGAGTACTCTGTGCCTCGGCTGCGGGGGGAGAAGCAGCCGGGCGGCCAGCCTCGCTACCTGTGGGCCGTCATTCGGTCCGAGTGCTCCGTGTCCTGCGGTGGGGGTAGGTCACTTCTCACACCTCCCCTGGTGGTGGGCACTGCGGGGCCCTGGTGCATCCGGGCCATGGGCATGCCGGACTCATGGGTCCACCCCGTGTCCCGGCAGGTAGCTCGGAGCTTCTGCCCGAGGTGGGCCACCTGTCCCCGAGGGAGAGCAGAGAACAGGGGCTCTGGATGTCCCTGAAAGGCCTGGCCTGCCTTCTCCCATCCATCTACCTCAGCGAGGGGCTCTGAGGAGCTCGTGCACTGAACTGGTTTCTCCTTTCCCTCCAAGTGAAGATGTGATAAAGTCTAGTTTTGTTGTTTGAGATTATTGAAATGAAAGTCACTCAAAGTATTGTGGATTGTGCTGGGGACGAGAAATAGAAGCTTACGTGAAAACACCGTGATACAGTTGGAGGTTTGGTCAAATGGTCTCACTCAAAAAATTTGTTATGAGGTCATATACTGAAATTCACCCAGAAAGCACAAGAATTTTATGCAAGTTGCACTGGAAATGACTAGAAAAGGCACGTCAAAAGGAGAATTTCACATGACAGTCAATAGCTTTGTCATTTTAATGCCATAAGAACTAGACCATAGGCATGACTGAATCGATAAAGTTAGTTCACTGCAAGAACATTCTCAGCTAGAGCCAGACATACTATAGTCTGATAAAGAGTGACAGGTAAATTTTTCAAATGTAGAAACACAATATTCAATTTTATCTGATATTTAGAAAACAAACAAATTTTCAAAAAGATATAAGATTTCAACTTTGTGAATTCCTGGTTTAATAATTAAGCATAATATAGACAGTTATATATTTAAGTAAAAAAAAGTAAACAAAATGGGCACTTGCATAAAGTAAGAATCTAATGAATAAAGAAAAAGTAAAAATGGGATGGCATTGAAAGTATAGATTGCTCTGGGCAGTATAGACATGTTAACAATGCTTATTCTTCCGATCCAAGAGCATGGAATGGTCTTCCATCTTTTTGTGTCTTCCTCAATCTCTTTCATGAGTGTTCTGTAGTTCCTCGAGTACAGATCCTTTACCTCTTTGGTTAGGTTTATTCCCAGGTATCTTATGGTTCTTGGTGCTATAGTAAATGGAATCAATTCTCTAATTTCTCTTTCTGTATTTTCATTGTTAGTATATAAGAAAGCCACTGATTTCTGTACATTGACTTTGTATCCTGCCACGTTGCTGAATTGCTGTATGAGTTCTAGTAGTTTGGGGGTGGAGTCTTTTGGGTTTTTCACATGAAGGATCACGTCATCTGCGAAGAGAGTCTGACTTCTTCTTTGCCAATTTGGATACCTTTTATTTCTCTTTGTTGTCTGATTGCTGTTGCTCTGACTTCTAATACTATGTTGAACAAGAGTGGTGAGAGTGGACATCCTTGTCGTGTTCCTGATCTCAACGGGAAGGCTGCAAGCTTTTTCCCATTGAGGATGATATTTGCTGTGGGTTTTTCATAGATAGATTTTATGAAGTTGAGGAATGTTCCCTCTATCCCTATACTTTGAAGCATTTTAATCAGGAACGGATGCTGTATCTTGTCAAATGCTTTATCTGCATCAATGGAGAGGACCATGTGGTTCTTCTCTCTTCTCTTATTGATTTGTTCTATCACACTGGTTGATTTGTGAATGTTGAACCACCCTTGCATCCCATGGATAAATCCTATCTGGTCATGGTGGATAATCTTTTTAATGCAATGTTGGATCCTATTAGCTAGGATCTTGTGGAGAATCTTAGCATCCATAATCATCAGGGATATAGGCCTGAAATTCTCCTTTTTGGTGGGGTCTTTGCCTGGTGTGGGGATCAGGGTAATGCAGGCTTCATAGAAGATGTCTGGAAGTTTTCCTTCTGTTTCTATTTTTGAAACAGCTTCGGGGGAATAGGTATTATTTCTTCTTTCAATGTTTGGTAGAATTCCCCAGGGAATCCGTCAGATCCTGGACTCTTGTTTTTTGGGAGGTTTTGGATCACGGCTTCAATATCATTACTAGATATTGGTCCGTTCAGGTTGTCCATTTCTTCCTGATTCAGTCTTGGAAGTTTATAGGTTTCCAGGAATGTATTTTGAGCACTGGAAAAAAAAGAAAAAGAAAGAAAGAAAAGAATACAAGTAAGATTTTTTTTTAAAGTAAAAATGAATTCAACTTTTTTTTAATTTTCAGCATAACAGTATTCCTTGTTTTTGTACCACACCCAGTGCTCCGTGCAATCCGAGCCCTCTCTAATACCCACCACCTGGTTCCCCCAACCTCCCATCCCCGGCCGCTTCAAACCCCTCAAATATTCTTAATAGTTGCTCTAATAAAAGACATGAAAGAAATAGAGAAAAACAAATATTGACAAAAAAAGTAAGTCTGGACAATTAATACTAATGTGCTTGACCCACACGAACACTTCCCATCATTAACTAAGAATAAAATAATGAAATCATATTTAAATTCTGACATTAAGAGCTTTCTGAGGAAAACATAGGATTCTCTTCTGTGCACACAGAGAGCAGACAAATGGCTCTAATTACGAAACTAGAGGGAAGGATACAGGCTCCTCGCTGGGGATGGGGCCAGACAAGCTGCCATGGTCCCCACTCAGGACACGGAGGAACAAAATTATGTTCATAGCCATCCCTGAACAGTAGCCTGAAGGGCGGCTAGTAAGGGGCCCCTCATGGACAAAGCAGCGCTTCATGTCGTGACCACTTGAAGGTCGAGGCTTTGTCCTGCTTCGTCCTCACATGTGCTTTTTTTTGATCCACGTGTGATGGACTTCCAGCCCTCCCCAGTAGTCTGAGAGCACACGGTCAATGGTCAAGGATTAACCGTAGAGCGTCGTCTTCAGCTGGGGACGATTAGTTCCCCAGCTTACCAGTGGCTGTGTTGAGGAAACAATTGACCAGTAGGCAGTGAATTCTGGTCAACTCTCTCCGCCTGCCTCTCTGCCTCCTTGTGATCTCTGTCTGTCAAATAAATAAATAAAATCTTAAAAAAAAAAAATTTGGCGCCTGGGTGGCTCAGTGGGTTAAGGCCTCTGCCTTCGGCTCAGGTCGTGATCCCGGGATCCTGGGATCGAGCCCCGCATCTCTGCTTCAGCAGGGAGCCTGGTTCCTCCTCTCCCTCTGCTTGCCTCTCTGCCTCCTTGTGATCTCTGCCTGTCAAATAAATAATTAAAAAAAAAAAAATCTGGCTTAGAGCTATGTTCTAAACTCTCCACTATGCACCAGGCAATGTCTGGGGATAATGCTTTTTGCTCAAGTGAAAACATTGATGTGATTCACAATTAGCATTTCTCAGACAAATCTTAGGGGTGCCGGGGTGGCTCAGTTGGTTAAGGGTCCACCTCTTGGGTTCAGCTCAGGTCACAGTCTCAGGGGTGGGAGGTTGAGCCCCGCACTGGGCTGCACGCTCGGCCAGGGGCTGCTTGAGATTCCATCCGTCCCCTCCGGTCCTCCCCCAGCTCATGTACGTGTTCTCTCTCTCTCTCTCAATTAAACAAAATCTTTAAAAATTTCTCAGACAAATCTTAAAATTGGCTGTGAACCAGCCTGTTATACTTTTCCAGTACCATTGTCTCCGCCATCACCGATAGTCTAAGGCATGAACTTTGTTCGTTCATCGATCAGGTTCCGAGAAGGGAAGGGGACCGCGAGCAGCTGACACTGCTTCGTCCCTCACTTGCTCCGTCCACCGGCCGTTGCAGGCGCGTCTGACCCTCAGACTCTCAAAGTCGGGAGGACACGCAGAGACCCGTGCTTCACTTCCGGTCTGTGGACTGAGCAGTGAAATAGTAACCTGCTCCCTCCCGCGGGGAGTGTCTCGTGCCTCTCCAGTGTTACAGCCGGTGAACAAGGCACAACAGCCCATCTCAGCCTCGGGAGGGAAGACTTCAGTCCTGCAGTCCTGCCTTACAGGCCCGAGGCACGGTGGTGAGACCGAGAGGGAAATGATGTCCCCTGGCTCTGTCCTCAGAAACATGAGCGCTCTCCAGAGAGGAAGCAGATGGGTGCCCGGGGCTGAGAACGCGCAGGGGACCCGGGAGCGTGGCGCAGGGGACGGGGTCCGGCAGACCTTGCATTGTCTGCCGCAGCACAGCTACTCTCCTCATCGGCCAACGTCACCCTCTCTCCTCACAGCCACTGCCCGCGTAGATCTTTCCCACCTTTGCTTGCTAGAAGGCTCCGAATCCTGCAGAAAGTGTCCCTTCTTTTTTTACACTGTAACAAAAGGGCTGAACTTGTCCTCTTTGGTCCCTGAGACCAAATTAAAATAGGTCTTGCTGTCTCGTCCCTGCATTGGGTTACCTTTGAGCCAAGTTCATGAAAATGCCGACCGTGTCTTTATCCAAGGCCCTGCTAAGTTACCCTGACCTCTTTGTTCCCAAAAATCAGAGGAGACATGGAGGAAAGGCTCATCTTCTGGAGAGGGAGCACCTGTCTCGGGGCCTGGGCTGCGATGTCCACCCCTGCCCATCTCCACAGACATGCTCAGAGGACCAGGGTGAAACGGGGAAGCCCGACTCTTCCCAGGGATCAGGGATCCTTCAGCTTGCCCAGAGCCTCCTGAGCTGGGACATATCTCCCCGACCAGGGGCAGTCGGTTCGAGTGTCCGTCGGAGGTCAGCCCCATCGCCGAGTCACACCAGGCCCCTCTCACCATGCTCCCGCTGTGGGGAGAGTGCACATGTGCCTGGGTTCCCGGTCTCTGGTACCCACACTTGGCGCCGGAAGGACGGGTGCTGGGGACCCACAGCGAGACTAGTGGCTCCACGGTCCGCCGTTTTGGACAGGTCGCCGTATCCAGGGAATCAGATTCGGGCCAGTTCCTTGTTGCAGGAGGACATCACGGGACATCCATAGATGACTGTTGTCCCTACCCTCCAGGCTCTGGGACACGTCAGGACAGCAGAGGCTCAGTGTGACCGTGCCAGGCAGAGCTGTCCCCTGCATGCCGCGGGGAGTCCCTGAGACTTGGAGAAGCTCCCGGGACACTAGCCACTCTGGTTTCCTGGCCTTCTCCTCCCCCTCCGATTCCGGGGGTCCTCAGTGCTGGGTCATGACGCACCCGTGAATACTTAGCCCCGGCGATAGAAATGATGCTTCTCAAAAGACGGCGTGCATTCATTTGTGGAATATTTTCTAGTGCTCCGTGTAGTTTTGCTTCCATGATTGGTTTCTTTCTCTTTATAAAAGAAGGATAAGGTTGGTTTTCATTCTACAGTTAGAATCAGTGAGAACTTGGAGACAAGTAAAACCGTCGTCTTCAAGACAAAACAGTCCCCTTCCAGTACTTCAGCAAAATATGAAGATTTAAAAGTGATTTCTGAAGAACAGGCCAGGGCTGGTTCCCACAAGACGGTAACAGTTTTCTGAGCACTGGGCTCACGAAGCCCCGTCTTCCGCAGGCAGGCTCCGCTCTGGGTTGTCCCCAGTTAGGGGATCGCCCTCTGCAGCTTCCAGACGTCAGCCCTCAGACGCGTGCTGCTCCTCTCTGCTCCGTTACCACAGGCCACCTTAGACTCCGGCCTGTCTGATTCTGGCACTCCCGCGCGCTCGGTGACTTCTGCTTCTGACAAGTCGTGGAGCGATTGCAAGCCCTGCTGAGATCTTGCTTCCCAGATGTGTGCGCAGTCTGAGAAACGAGACCTGAGTCTCAGTAACCCTCCAGCTAGGTGGTGGAGGAGACCCCGTTTCACGGGAAACTCATCTGATGCACCATTATCCATACCCTCCTGTGAAGACGGAGCCCTGGGACCCTCCATGCTGTGGGGCATGTGGCTGTCCCTGGTTTTTATTTTCTCAGGATATTCAGCAATTCGAAAGCACTCAGAGCCAGAAATATTTCAATTCACTTTTCTATCTCTCCTTGTTGAAATGGGCTGGGGAAATCAATTTCAAACGAAGAGCTCAAGCATCCCGCCACCTACAAACGGACGTGACGGGCGGTGGGCCTCGCCACCCCAGGCTTCGTTACCTGGGAGATCCGTATCCCTGGGCCCCGCCGTGGGTGCCCGGGCCGTAAGTCTGTCTGCTGCCCATGTGGATGGCGAGGCCCTGCGGCCTGCGGGCTGTGGCGTGTGACTACCACCGTGCTTAGCCAGCACCCCCCAGCCTGCCTGTGCCTTGCTCCGTGCGTGTGATCTGATTTCATCCTGGTGAAAAAGCCCGGAGATAGCAGGTGAAGTTCTCCTTCTGAAAGTGCAACACTGGAGGTAAACGCCATGGTAGGACTTGAAAAGGTGATGTTATGTACACTCTCAAGCCTATCTCGGCAGAAGGCCCAGGGTCTGGGCCCGTCAGCTACGCGGCAATCAATCATTCCAACACTCGATCCAACACTGTGGGATCGAGCGTCACTCGGGTCGGTTTGGTTTTGAGTCTCTTCCATACCAGGTTCCTACCTGCAAATCTTCTTATTGTCCAGAGCGTTTCCCTGGGTCTGAGACAAGGACCTGGGGCCCCGGGTTTGGTGCTGCCCGGGCTCTGAGTGTGTCTCCACCCTGCTCACTGGTGCTGAGCTCCAGAATGCCCCTGGGCCACAGGCCATGCTCCCCCGACCCCAGATCAGCAGCGCTCTGTTTCCTGGCCTGGATGTCTGTGGTCCCTTTTACACTCGACCTGGGTATACGTCTGTCTTTGCTATCTGCTGCGCTCTCTCTGTGTTTACCTTCTACGACAGCCTGGAACAGGATTGGATCATGGCCGGTCATGGCCTTGGCTACTTTTCATTAGCTGCTGAGCCCTCAGAGTCTAGCATCGGGCCTGGCCCTCACCAGCCACCAACGATCTATTTGTCCCAGGGCAAATGCAGGATCCCGATAACTTTTTTTTTTTTTTTAAGATTTTTATTTATTTATTTGACAGAGAGAGATCACAAGTAGGCAGAGAAGCAGAGAGACAGAGAGAGAGAGAGAGAGAGAGGGAAGCAGGCTCCCTGCTGAGCAGAGAGCCGGATGCGGGACTTGATCCCAGGACCCTGAGATCATGACCTGAGCTGAAGGCAGCGGCCCAACCCACTGATCCACCCAAGTGCCTCTCCCAATGACTTTTTGATTCAAAAATACCCGAAGGCCGTGTTTGGAAAGGGTGATATGGGCTCATCCCTCTGTTACCCACAAACACGTGCCCTTCCATGGGGGCGGCTTCGGCAGGGCTCCCGTGCCCCCCCCCTCACTCCTGCCCCCAGACACGAAGCAGGGAGCAGGGCCTGGAGGTCATGTCCATCATTCAGAACTCGAGTTCCCTTGCTTCAGCTCACGGGGAATAGAGTTTAAAACATTGCCTGCCAGTGTAGGAACTTCTGAAATAGAAAGCGGTGCGCATCTCTTTCTGTCTCAAACACAAATCAAACAAGAGGTTACAGTTTCTCCCTGCATATGTCATGTTGGATGGATGGAAAGACTGTGCCGGGAAGTGACGGGCTGGGCCTCGAGGAGCTTGAGGAGACCGCGTGACGTTTGTGCCCGGCCCGCCAGGCATCGCGGCAAGGCCCTGCCTCTTAAAATCTCATGACCTTAGGAGCTACTTAAGCCTTTTATGCCTTGGTGAGTCCATCTATAAAATGAGGATAATAATATAAGCTGCCCTATAGGGTTCCTTTAAGGATGAAATGACAGACTACCTGTAAAGCTCCTAACACTCTGTCCAGCCAAATAAATGTCAGCCCCAATTCCCTTCTGTTAACGCTACAGCTTTGCCTCAGAAACCAGACAGTTTAGGCTCCGAAACTCTTGAAGCAGGAGGGATCCTGTCATGATCTTATTCTCCACGAGGCCCCCCGGCAGGGACGAGGAGCACATTCCTCGTTATCTGGGATTATGTCGTCGCCTTCAAAGGAGTGTGCTCTTGTGCACACACGTGTGTGTCGACCTGTGTGCGTGCACACGCGCACCCCTGGAGAAATGCATGCACGGGTGTGCAGGTTTGTAGCTGCTGTGGCTGGGGGCGTCAAAGCGTGGCCCCCATCTTCCCGCCACACTGTGACAGAGGCCAGCGAGCAGGACGTGGAGGCAGCTGAGGGCACTGGTGTGAACGGAGGGCAGGATGGAGGGCGTGGAGGCTTCAGTCTGGGGGACAGATGACTGGGGGTCTCTGCTGCAGAGAGGCGTTCCGGTGACCCGCGTCCTGACTTCTCCACTTCCTTGGAGGGAGCCTGCCTCCCCTCTGGTGACTCAGGCCATCCGTCCCCGCTCTGTCCCGACACCGGGATGACGTGGCGCCTCGTCTTCCCGTGGCTGTTGCCAGACAAGCCTCCTGACGTGCTGGACGCACTTGCCCCACACTGGGGGCCCCAGCTGTCTCTCTGTTTGGTACTCGGAAACCTCTTCTGTAGAGCTCTGTCTTCCCTTGTCCCCCCGGGCTGCTGTCTCGGCGTCCATCCTAACAGCCCGTCTGCCCTTCCTTACCCGAAGAGCAGACGCCCCAAGATGCTGAGTATGAAATCCTTACACTTGTGGTGAGCAGAAGTCTCTGATGAAGGACCCAAGGGAGCCCTTTGAACGGGGACCATAGACGGGGGCACCTGGGGGGGCTCAGCTGGTGAAGCCTCTACCTTCTGCTCAGGTTGTGATCCCGGGGTCCTGGGATTGAGCCCAGCGTGGGGCTCCCTGCTCAGCGGCGAGCCCGCGTCTCCTCTCTCTCTGCCCCTCCCCTCACTAGGACTTTCACTATCCCTCAAATAAATAAGTAAAACCTTAAAAAAAAAAAAACATAGCACTGCACATAGACATGAGGGTTGTTTATGTTGTTTAATACTTAACACCTGCCGTATTACGTGTAGATGGTGGACAGACGGATGAGCCAAATGTGGGGCCCCCAGGAGCGCAGGTCTGGGAGAGCATGCGGGAGGGAAACATTCGAAGATCTGAGAGGCACCACACAGAAATCGAGGCTCACAGTCAAGGCTGAGAGAAGCACCATGACTGTTCTTAGCCAAGCCCGTGGGCACGGATTTTCTGGTCCTCGATCAAAGCAAAGACCTGATCTCACATGATTCTCTGTAGCTCTGGCTTAGTGGTGAAAAATTTTTTTTTCAAGGTTTTATTTATTTGACAGAGTGACACAACGAAAGAGGGAACGCAGCAGAGGGAGTGGGAGAGGCAGAAGCAGGCTTCCCGCTGAGCAGGGAGCCCGATGCGGGGCTCAATCCCAGGACCCCGAGATCATGACCTGAGCCGAAGGCAGACGCTTAATGACTGGGCCACCCAAGGACCCTGAAGAATTGTTTCTTACAGCATCACCCAAACCTGTTCCCAAGTAGCCGGGCCCCATGACACGACCCTCCCCCTGGGCCTCAGGTGCGCCGTCTGGGCTCCGCCCACAGAGCTGTGATGCGGAGGGAAACAGACGGGACTCAGCCTCCCCAGCTGCCCTCTGCCGAGGAGGGCAGTTCAGTGTGCGTGTGTGTGTGCATGTGCACCGGTACACAGGCGTGTGTTTTATGGGGCCTCTGCCGTGCTCTCTGGTTGGGCTCTCTGTGTCACAGCGGTGGCCGGCTGGGTCAGAGAGAAACCGGAACATCAGCTCCTTGGGCAGCCCTTGAGGCTCTCGGTGCTGAGCCTTCCAGCGAGAAGAGGCGGGAGGGAGGGGGCGGTCAGGGCAGGGGCTGGACAGGCTGCGGGCAGGTAGAAGGCCCCGTGGGCGGTCGCCTGGGCGGTCGGCCCCTCCTGCCCCACCTCTCACAGCCCAGTGTCTACGATGTCAGAAGACAGATGTGCATTTTCATGAGGACACGTTTGCAGATGTCGTCATTAGTTTTCGTTAAAATGCCGTTATCAGAAAGAAAAGAAGACGAACCGCTCTCCCACCCAAGGTCACTGCGAGCGTTTTCACACGTTCCACCCCATGTCTCTCCACGTGCGGCCCTTCCGGGGCGTCCCTCCTCTGGACTGGACGGTGACCCCCGCGCACACTAGCATGCTGTGGGTACCCACCGCTGGCGGAGAGTCCCTTCTTAGGTGTGGAGGGAACAGCCCCTTCTTAATGTGATGGTTCAGATTCCTGAGGGAGCACAAGCGTTACTGAGCGTGGTCGTCACAGTGATTTCAACAAACTGTTACGATGACCCTCCCCAGAACCCCCAAATTCCTTAGTGATTACAAGTTTAGGCTCCACACTTAGGTGGGAATTCTGAGGGCATCGTTCCTAAAAGTCTTGGGCAGAGAACATGTGTGCCCGTGTGCGTGCACACACACACGCACACATACACACACACACACACACACACACACAGTCTTGTTTGCTTGTGGGCACAGATCTGGAGCAGTGGCACGAGATCTGATGTACGGGGTTGTAAAGAATCCGATTTCACCCCCTGGAGCCTGGCCGCCACCCATGTAAGATCACGGTGTGGGGAATCTCGTGGAGGGGAACAGAGACGCGTTGGGGGTGGGGGGGATGACTGGCCCCCGCCAGCAACAGGTGTCCCATGCAAGAGCCTGTTGGAAATGCAGTTTCCTGGGCTCACTCCAGCCCTGGAGAATCCGAAGGCCTCCCAACCCAGTCTGAGAGCCCATCCAGGGAGTGGCTGCGATTGGGTTCCTGTGAGGGCCCTTCCCTCCTAACTCACTGTGTGGAAAGCCCACTTGGCAGGCCCCTGCCCAGAGCCCGAGGCAGCCCTCACAGGCACGTCTGCGGTCCTGGTGTTCAGGAGCCCGGGGGATCCATTCCCGGGAAGAGCTGGCTGGACGCGAACAGAAGTTGAGCGAACACCACTCGCTCGAGAGCAGCAGCCTTGAGATCGCCCCCCAGCGACCGCGGTGGTCCAGGGGCAGCTCGGTGCTCTCTGGGAGGGAGCTAAGGCGGGGAGGGAGTTACAGATGAGAACTTCCCTGGGAAACGCGCGGCACCCGAGTCAGGCCGTTAGCATCTCCTCCCCATGTGACTTTCATCAGTCATTTTGAAAAAGGAGGAAGCGGTTCCCGCTCACAGGATCCCAGACCTACTTGCTGATGCTGCTGGATGAGAACTGAGGGCAGCTCTTTAACTGGCCGCGGAAGCTGCTGGGAAGCCAGGCCGGAGGTGGAGGTGGGCGGGACGCGCTCACCCCATGGGTGTCCTGCACGTCCCTGTGGGCAGCTCACATCCCCTCTGCAGGGACGATCCTGCCAAGTGCCAGCCCCGCGTGCCCCCCAAGCCAGACCTCCCTGTGCCTCACCCCTGCCTTCGCTCCAGAGGACCTTCTCCTCCTTTGCAAAGCTGAGGCTCTGCAGGCGCCCTGCGCCGTGTCCCTGAGGTTCCTCACCGCCAGACTGGCTCTCCCTCTCCTGCTCCCTAAAGTGCTCGGTCCTCCTCAGCCTTGGACCAGCACCTCCTTCCTTCTCCGCCCGCCCTCTGTCTCCCGCCTTTGCGGCCGGCCCTCTCTCGTCCCTGAGGATGACCCGCCTTTCCTGCATCCGACCGCCTGCCCTCCTGCCCCTTGCTCTCACGTTGAGCTTTGGAGTCATTTAACTAGCACTGGCACTATTTCCTCTTGTACGTGTGGTGGGATCTGTTGGCATCGTTTGACTCTTGCATTTTCAGGAATTAGGTCTTCGAGATGGTTTTGTATTCTGTCTGGTAACGAAACCGCATAGCTTGTTTCTCTTCTGGAGTTTTGCTGATTCAGAAAACCAGCTTTTTGTTAAGATTTTAAATATTATGCTTATAAATTTGAACAAAGCTCCCTCATTAAATTCTCTTCATTTCTTCTGCGTAGGATGTTTTCTTGTTCTCATTTTGTATCTTGCATATTTGTGCTCATTCCTTATTTTCTTCATTAAGTGGGTGTGTCAGCGGCAGGTTAGTCAGGAAAACACAGGTCCCTCTAGGTGTGTCAGGAAGAACTCCATGTAAAGGATCATTTGCTTGCAAAATAGTTGGGAGGGTGGGGAGTAAGGTCAGAGAGCCGCCATTCACTCTCAGAGTCACTCTGGCTATTAAGAGCCAGGAGGCTGTAGAACAGTCCAGAAATCACCTGTTAGGGGAAGAGCCAAGCCAGCCTTGGCACAGATGGTTCCCAGGAAAACGGCTGCATTACCACAAAGGTGACGCTCGCCACAGTGCACGCTCAGACCCGCTGCGTCCACGGAGGTGGCTGTGCAGCCCTGACCCTCTTCTGCCCCCCGCATCCTGGGCTGTGGCCCCTCCTCGGTGGGATCTGAGCCCAGATCTCAAGGACAAGAGGTCACCACCCCTTCCCCAAAGTCAGCTCTTGGATTTTCTACTTTCCCTTCTGTAACATTTGCTTCTTCACGTTTTTGTCTGGAAGCATACGCTGGCATCTGTTCATTTTCCAACACACGGATCTCTGTTTCCATCTAGATCAGCTCTTTCTACTTCGGTGAGCTCTTTTTTCTCAGAGCCCGTTTGCTCTTACATTCATTGGTGCCCATCCTCATTTACCGGTGTAAGTGTTTCTGATCACAAACAGTCCTCCGAGTATTACTTTTAGCCACGTGCCACAAATTCTACTTGTTCACCGCTGTCACTTTCTTAAATGCACTTATTTGCACCTACGAATCACCCTCCTGCTTTGTCCTACTTCTGTTGCTAAAAATTTCGGGACAACACTGCATTCCCCCATCTTCTCTTCCCCGTAAATATTCTTCCTTATCCACCGGTGTCCGACAGGGTTGTCAACCCAAGAGGGCACTGCCCGTGTGTGCAGACATTTTAGTCGCCACGATGAGTGGGGGCGACCACCGCTGGCGTTGGGTGGGCGGGACCCAGGGACCCTGCCAGGAGCCTTGCACTTTGTGCAGCTGTGCTTCCCCGCAAGCAGCGTTGTTGCCCGCATGCCGCTGGTGTCCCGCTAAGAAAAAGGAAAGATCTCAAGTCACCGGCTGAGAAAAGCACTGGCAGAGCCAGAACGTGCACGTGTGTCAGACAAACCCCGTTTTCCTTTGGGTTATAGATATCTGTATACTTCGTAATTGTTACTAAATTATTTCAAGAATTACTAGCTCCAGATTTCCCTCTTATCCAGTTAAAGGTAAGAGCTCTGGGACTTGGCTGACACAGAGGCACTCCGGAAGGGAGCCAAACAAATGTCTCCAATTGAGAAGAAAAACAAGCACTTTAATAAAGTAAACGCTTTTTGCCATTTCAAAGCAAAACCAAATTTCATATTTACTTAATGGAGAGCCTGCGAATTGCTCGGAACCCCCAGCGGCCATTAAGTCCGGGTTGTTTGTTGGGACTGGAGCTGAAGGGTTGGCTTTCACACGTCTTTAATTTCCAAACAGGAAACCAAGCTGAAACCAGTATTTATAAAGTCACACATCCTAAAAAGTCAAGCCAGTTTGGTTACAGAATAAAAAGAACGGACTGTTTAATTGACACGTAAGTGGAGAGGGAAGATCGCCTTTCCTTCTCTTCTCATTAGGACGGACACACTCTTAGCAGTTTTAGGAAATTGTGCCGCTGCTCGATATCAGCTTCACCTAAATTAGATCAGTGTGGTTAACTAGCTTGATTTAGGGAGGCCCCATGATTCTGAGCAGAATAGCTTAAGCAGACATGCTTTTCTTTTTAATTTTATAGTCTCTCATTCCTTGTTAGTTAAGTGGAAAAGTGGGTTCATAAAACGCTGATGCCTATTTCCTCTCCACATGGAGACATGGGCCCGGCTCATCGGAGGTCATGTGCAAACAAAGGAACGTAGCCCTACCTACTTCGATGACTTTTGGGCCAGGCATCAGCTCCCTCCACTATTAACTTGTTAGAACTTAGAAGTTCCTGAATATAATGAAATTGGCCAGTGGCTTAAACACTCTTTAATAAGTGAGGGGACGAAGTGACCCACGCACACTGGGGAGATTATGGAGAGAGTCGGTGTACGCTCTCTGCCGCCCAGAAATATGCTCCAAGGGATGACGCGTCGGTCTTCACAGAATCTTGTCCTTAGACTCACCCTGTGTCTTGCAGTGCCCACATGCTTTGAGAAGAAGCAGAGGCCTCAGGGCCGGTGGCCAGGACAGGTGAGGACAAACCCGAGCCAGCCTTGTCTGAAACCCTTTATTCACAGCACTTCTGACTGCAAGTGTGGGGTGTTTGCAACGCCCACAGCCTCCGACTGTCCAGTGGCCAAGGGGGTGTCTGGAGGTCAATTCAGACATGAAATGCCTGGAGTTCTTCAGACTCTCCAGGTTTCAGGGCTTGACCCCAGTGGACTGTTCCTGATTAAAACACCAGTCAGAAGCCTTGATCTGATGTAGCTACAAAGTACAAAGTTGGGCGCTTTTACCGTCCCTCCCTTTCAGGTTCGATGATCTGTTAGATCAGCTCACAGAACCCAGGAAGGCTCAGTTCTTGCAAATGCCAGTTTATTCTAAGTCAGAGGAATGAAGAGCCAGAGGAAGGAGTGCCTGGGGAGGATTCCCCAAGGGTCCCTACTGCAGGAGGCTCTGTCCCTGTGGAGCTGGGGCGTGCTGTCTGCTCAGCACAGCGATGTACCCCCTAACCCAGAAGCTCTCTGAACCCTGTGGGTTAGGTTTTCTTAGGGAGATTTTGGAACTTAGTCCTGATTGAGTAAATCCTTGGCCTTTGGAGGTGAACTCCATCTCCAATCCCTTTCCCATCCCTGGAGGGTTGTACAGAGCCCGACGCGGGGCTCTGTCTCTCCACCTAGAGACCATGACCTGAGCTGAAATGAAGAGCTGAATGCTTAACTGACTGAGCCCCCAGGTGCCCCTCAGTCATTTTTAGTCACTTGTTTTTCATCAGACCTCATAGAAATTGAGCAGAAATCATTGCAAAATTTACATTAAGGAGCATAAAATAAAAACTTCATAGCTTGGTTAAAATATAATTATGTCAAGTCTGCAGAGAATTGAAAGATTTTGTGAAACTGCAGAAATCCTAACCACCACTCCCTGGTCCTTCATCAGCACCCCCAGGTCTTGATCCCTCCAAGTGGGCAGTTTGGGGCTCAGACATGTGAGCCACCACACCGGTCCCCTTTTGGGACCAGGGTGGACTCCTCTCTTCTGACTACTTAAGAAAACCAATTTCCAGGGTGCCTGGGTGGCTCAGTGGGTTAAAGCCTCTACCTTCTGCTCAGGTCATGATCTCAGGGTCCTGGGATCGAGCTCAGCATCAGGCTCTCTGCTCAGTGTGGAGCCTGCTTCCTCCTCTCTCTCTGCCTGCCTCTCTACCTACTTATGATCTCTGTCAAATAAATAAAATCTTTTAAAAAAATTTTCATAGAGAATGTAACTTTCCCCACTTAAGGCATTGACTTGTCTTATTCGTTCGGACATAGCTTAGCCGCTCTGTCCCGTGTATATTTTAGAGACTTGGTTTTCTTTGAGTAAAGAAGGATTTGTCTTTGCATGGACCCTGCTCTTAGAGATGGTCGTGCCTGGGGTCTACACCGTGCTGTTCTTTCCTCTGAAACTGTATCTTTGGTTTTTCCCTTACTCTGACATCTGCTGGAATCCAGTTGGGTGCAGGAGGCTGTGCTGGGTTGTGCCCTGGCTTGGGCTGTAGACGAGGGGGTGGCGGGGCCACACAAGCAGCAGGACTCCATCAGGCTTTCCAAGGGCAGCAATGAAATCATTTGTAGCTCTTGGTATATTTTGTGTTCATTTTAAATCAATACCAGTTGAGTTCTTTTTCTTTATTTTTCTCTCAATTGGTTGAACTCTTGAATATTGTCCTGCAAAACATGTATCTAGTTAGAGCTCCCTTAGTAAAGCATACAGGGCAGAATGTTTCTGAACAACTCGGGTTGTTAAGTCCGTTCACACTGTTGCACAAACATACCCATCGTCCATCTCCAGATCTCGTGCATCTTCCCAGACTGAAGCCCTGGGTCCACAGAAGAGTGACTCCCTGTCCCCCTCCTCCTAGCCCCTGGCAAACCAACATTCTACTTCCTGCCTGTTTGACTCAGTTCTAGGAACCTCATGTAAAGAATAACGCCCTTTTTGGGAAATATAATGTGGATTATATATATAATGTGTGGATTATAATTATATATATAATGTGTGGATTTCCCTTTTTGGGAAATACAATGAATTAAGATGCTGCACAAATTTGGGCATGTTTGCAAAGCTGTGAACATTAGGGACATGAATGGGGGCTGAGGATAGGACCAGCTTTCGTTCCAGGCATTTCCTTGCATAGGACACCTACGTCCTTACTGGGAGAAGGCCTCCGTTCAGCTTAAAACCGTGGCAAAATCTAACTCTCAACTCTCTGGTGACAAACTGCTTTATGTTTTTGGTCTGTATTTCTTTCTGGCTTATTATTGATTGCTTCCGATTGCTACTTCTCCAGCGGAAACACAAATCAGGTTATTGTGTCTCTTTTGAGAAGTGGGTTGCGGTTCCCAACTCTGGAAACAATAGGAAAGAACAGTGTGTCATCAAATGTATGTCAGCACCGATTCCAAGACAAACACACACGTCGACTTTAGAGATGCCAAGATCTGGGAGGGAAGTGTGCGAGTCTTAGAACAGATGACATGCTCTGACAAGCAATCAGAAGACAGGTCAGACAAGGACTAGTCCGTCCAGAGCTGTCCAGCTGGTCATTAGCATAAACATGCTACCCATATGCTAAATCCTTTTTAAATAGGGATTTCTTTTGCTCTTCATCTGCCTTTCCCCAGAGAGTACATTTCTGGGTTTTTATAATATTTTCCACCCTTTCCTGCAGGGCAGATGACCATAAGGGCGGGCTGTTACCGAGACCTGAGGTTTCAAGTCAACACATCATTCTGCAGTCCCCGCACCCGACCTGTCACCGGGGTGGTATCCTGCAAAGTGTCTGCCTGCCCTCCCAGGTAAGAGCTGTCACGTTCGTTCAGACACGTGTCAGAGTTTTGCAAATACATCCGGTGCGTCTCGGGAGCTCCAGAATCTGGAGAAAGGTGGTGCTGATTGCTCTTGTGTCATCTGGAAACGGGAAGAGGCAAGAAGAACCAGAACTGCCTCTACAGGTGTGTCTGAACTACCTTGGGACTGTAAGTGCCAGCTCTCCTCAGAGCATCCTCTCTGCCGTATTTTCACTTGATCACCGTGGGCTGGCAGGGTGATGACATACTGGGGTGACATTCGCGTTTTCCTTCTCACCCTCCAGTTCCTTTCGCTCTGGTTTGTTTGCCTCCTGAATGAAACATGCCAGAAGGATCCATTCCAGACAGGACCAGTGGGGCGGGGTGTGTGGATTGCTGCAGTGTACCCACACGCACAGGCACACTCCCGCACACTCACGTGTGAGATCGAGCCGAGAAAGCCTGCGCTCTGGCATCCCGTTCTGCCTGGGGTACTGCCGTCCCCAGAGAGTTCTCAGGAAGGTGCCGGTGCCCCAAGTTGATAGGCTGGGCAGGGCCCCGAGGAGCAGCCACGCTGGCCCTGCTCCCAGCTGTGATGACCCGGGCACGCTCATCCCCTCCCTGGGGTACACGGGCTTTAGCTTCACAGGGACATGTCCCAGAGAGATTGGGAGAATCGTGTGAGTAACATCCACGTGGAATGAAAGTCTGATTCCCGAGTCGTCAGGTAGCAAACACACTAAAAACTGTACAAGATGATCTCAAATTTCTTGATCCTAAAAATCCCCAGGAGCTGGTGAACTGATTCTAGGTTTGCAGAAATGGGCCTCAGCAGTGTGATGCTTTTCCAGGAGGCAGTGACACACAGGAGGGCGCGTGACCCTCTTGCTTTCTCTCTGTGCTGTTGGGTACCTGGTCATTGGCTCAGGATAGAGACAGAGGCCACTTATCTCAGAGATCAGGATCTTTCCTTCCATCATTTCCACGGAACCTCCTGACACGGGAATGTGGCTGTCCAGGGGTGCTGCTTGCTGCTCTTCTCTTCCGACGCTATGCTGAGTTCTCGTGAGGGTCTACGAACCTGGGGCACTCCCAAACAGCCAGTTAGCTGTGCCGTAGAGAGACCTTCCTCACAAAGACGAAGAGATGTGTGTGCGGGTCACTTTCCTATGTAGGAGGAACCAGGTAGATTTGCTTAAGCTCCAGAGAGTTAGGCACGGTTGGTGTTTGCACAAAATCAGCTCGCATACCCTGTGAGGGGCTCCCACCCTCGCAGTCCACCTGCCCAGTGAGGCTTCCCTAGAGGGGAGGTCGAGGCAACAGCCAGAACTAAGCCCACAGCTCCCAGCTGCCAGCTTTAGGACTTTAACCATCACCAAAGTCAGCTGTGACCTGAGAGGGGAGCCACAGAACAGGCCTCTTGGTGTCTGTAACCCACGCAGGCTCAGACCTGGAAGCAGGAGAGACCAGAGCCACAGGCAGGAGCAGCTGGTGCTTTCCTGGGGGGGCGGGGTGCTGCAGGGCCCCCCCTTGTGGGAGAAAGCTGGGGCTCCGCTGCCCCCTCTCTGCTGCCTCCATGTCGGCTGCCTGACTTTCTCCTTCTAAGAAGCCTTAGTTAGGGTGTTCGAGAGGTCACGCGGCTGCTGCCAGCTCAGGACGCTCCCAACGGCTGCTGCTGCTGTGTGGTCGGGTCCTGCTGTCCCTGTGTCCCAATACGCCTCCCAGGAGGTGCCCCTCCACATGCGTTTGCTCCTTCTTGTCTTTGTCGGTAGGAAGCCCGACGCACGTGCAGTCACACACACTCGCAGACACATAAGTGAGTGCACACTCACACACACGCATTCCTTCACTCCCACACGGAGGTCCCGCGAGGTGGTCCCTGTCCCCTCCCTGCTCACGCTGGGGCAGAGCGAAGCGAGCAGCAGGGAGCAGGGGCCTGCAGGGGGTGCCCCGCGAGGGCGCTGCTTCCCCCTCCTCTTCTCCCACCCCCGCCTCTCCTTCCTTGACGCCCCGGGGCCGGCCCTGGGGGCAGGGCCAGCCTCAGGCGCAGGATGGAGGGGCGTCCAACTCCCTGCTGAGTTGCCCTCCCCCGGCCCCGGCTGAGACCAGCTCGGACTGGCAGGAAAGGAAGTGGTCTCCCATGTTGGAGCCCTGGCCTGGCCGTCTCTGTCGGTGGTGGAAGCCGGAATCCTAACCTTGGCCTGCCTTGGCTATGAAACCGTGGCCTGAGCCACCCCACACTGGCCACGGTTGCCTCATGTCGCTGCAGCTCACGCAGTCCTGGACCCACACTCCCGCTGTCCTTTCTCGCTGGGCCAGTTCCCTTTCTACCCCTCGTTGCCCAGACCCGCCCTGGCCCATCCTCAGCCCACAGACCAGGGATGCCACTGCAGCCCTTGTCCCGCCGGCGCACCGGAACCCTCCTGCCCAGCTCCTCCTCCATTCTCCTCCCCCGAGACCCACACTGGCTACCCCCAACATGTCACCCATGCTGAATATGGCACTCAGGAGCTACAGGCTGCCAGGAAATCCAAAGCCCATATTCTCAGTGGAAAAGTACGGCCCCTCTCTTAGGTGGCCCCCAGGATGGTGGGCCACCCCACCACCCCTCTGTGGTCATGGGCTCCCTCCCAGGACTAGGATTCTGTGTCACCTCCAGTGTCCTCGAGAATTCCTCCTCCTCCCCATCCACACTCAGCTCAGGACCTCAGACCTCAGACACAAGAATCAGGTGAAGACCATCTCTGCTTCCTGCTAACAGACACCTGTGACTACCCAACTCACTCTGGCCCTCCTTCCCAGGGAGCCAACAGTCTCACTTCTTCTGGAAAAGTCCTCATGTGCTATGTTGATTCGCCTGTTCCTTCATGCTTATTAATTCCTTCCAAGAAAGATTAAGTGGATGTTGCGTTTTCCACAGGCTGTCTTGTCAACACACGCATATTAGGAAGTCACTCATTTTTCCTGCAGGTCACCTGTGTGGCCCATTGTTTTTCTTACCAAGCCTCCTCTGCTTCCCTGAAGTTTGTCCGTCCGGTGTTGAGGGATCTGTACTTAAAACATCTCTGTGTTCTTTGATGTATTCCAAACTTGGGTAAAATTTTACAAGTGAATTCTGTCGAGAGCTTTGTGTGCTGAGAAAAAAGGCACAGTTCAGAGCCGAAGGACTAGTCCAGGGGAAACTGCACTGAAGCCTGGGAACAGCATTGTTGAAACATAGCGAGGACGCCCTAGGTTCATCCAGGAAGCATCCAGAGGCCCCATCCATCTGCTCTAAGAATATTTGTATTCTTACTGAAAAGAAAGCTTTTGGAGGTATTCCTAAGCTTGGCTGTAACCTACTACCATGCTTTCCTGCCGGGAGATCCCTACCGAGGTTCCCGCTGCATCCCCAGTAAACAGCAGAGGCCTGATGACCAGCAGGACCCCCGGGTTTGTACCGAACAGGTGGGACAGGATGTCCCAGCCTCTGGCCCCAACTGTGTACGTCAGAGTCCTTTTGATAGAGTGGACCGTGTCGGCCAGAATTGTTGAAATGGTGGAAAGCAAGGATGGTGTGAGCTCGGCAGCTGGTCTAAAGTGTGGTTCAGATGCCCCTTGTGTGTCCAGCTGGTACGTAATCGGCGTGACAGAGAGTGAGGGTGTGTTAAAGGAATTCATGTGAGATCCCCAGACTCTAACTGCAGCACACAGACTAAGTAGTCGATAACTCCTGGCTGTTTTTATTTGTGGTGTAAAAGGAGAAACAAATTCACATCCGACTGTGAAGCAAAACACAGAAGAATGAGCTTGTATCACACATATTAATCCTTGGGCATTATTATTTTATTTAAACAATTGAGTTGGGAAAATAGAACTTAATTTAAGAAGTTGTTTTGTTTTCATCAGTGAAAACTGGCCATTTTCTGCTCCTGATTCACTGGGATCCGGGAGTGGAGACTTTAAAACAACTTAATCCCTAGCCTTCTCGTCTTTAACTGAAATGAAAATGAAACCTGCTGCACTGATTGCAACTCCCGGCCTCTCCATCAGCATCTGCATGCTCACCTGAGCCGAGCGCTGAGCTGGTGCAGTTGTGGGGCCCCAGCCTCGGGGGCCACGTGGGCTCCCCCAGCTGGGAAACGTCAGCAGTGGCGTGGACTGGGAGTCAGGGGTCTCCTCACTGGGGGAAGAGGATCTTAAAGTTTCCAAGAGGCTGCGACCGGCAGGAGCATCATGGCTAAAGAACGAGGCATCAGCCGTTCCTGGCGGCTCCTTGGGGCTGGAGTGCAGCCAGGGGACAGCCGGCAGCTTCTCGTGGCTTGTGCTGCACACGGAGGGCTGGCTCCGAGCTGGCCTTGGAACAGACGGCAGTGCACGCACCCAGGTCCCCACCACCTCTGTCTTCACTGGAGCATGAATCAGGCTCTTTTATCACTTGCCTTTGAAACAAGAACCGTAAATCACACAGATGCTTATTTCCTTTATTTTTCTGAGTTTATCTAAATGGAGTGGCTCTTCATGTCATTTATCTTAACTAGTCTCTGGTTTTGGAAGCACGAACACTAACAGCATGCCTTCCTGGACGATAGTGGAAAGATGCAAGAGGAAACACTTTCCAGATGGGACACGGGCCCTTTTCTTCCTCTTCACAGTTCTCCTCGGAAAGCAGAGGAAGAGTTTAGGTCAAACAGATCGTGATCGATTAGACTCTGTTTTCCTGTTGCAGAAGATCACACCAAGGCAATCCTTTCCACCGAGTGGGTTATTTCTGCCCATACTTCGGTGACTCCTTCCCGACCCATTAGCAGAATTATTTGCTTTCAGCTGAAGGGCCTGGGTCGTGACAGGAAGCATTTGGCTGTACGTTGTAGAAATGCAAGATGAGGTTTAGCAGGTAACTCTGTTAGAGAAGCTCTCCTGCAACCTCATTTTCAATGACAGGAGAGGGGCTGTGATTTTTTTGTTTCTTACCTCTTTCAGATACAAGCCACATGAGCATGAACTGCGTGGGTTCCCAAGGGAAGGAGAAGAATCCTCCCTCGGCAGTTCCCACATTCGAAAGGGTCTAACTCATGGGAATCCCAAAGAAGTGAGCGGGGTAGCTGATTGGACTATCCCAGTGACTGAGAAGGAACTAGCAGAGGGACTGGCATCAGGACCTGTGACCTGCGTCCAGGGCCCGGCGGGGAGAAGGGTCCCTGCTTCTCTCATTCTCTGCCGTTCCAACTTGAAATTCTTACTGACCTCTCATGCTGCCCTGGTTTCCACAAATTAAAGAGCCAGCCCTGCCTAGCAGCCACTTCCGTTCAGCCATGTTACCTGGGACAGAGCCAGGAATGTGATTTCCTGGGGACTGTGCGCCCCGTGGATCTCCTGGGCACCACAGCGGCACATGGGAGGGAGGGAGGTTCCTTGGTGCATTTCTCTTCTGTCATTCTCCACTCCACTTACGAGGTGCGCCAGTGTGGCCGGACAGAAAGACGTTCCAGGGTCACAGGGGAAGTTGCGTCCTCTGGGCTCCATGCTCCCCCGTCCTCTTCGTCTGGCCATGGACCCCGCTCCACCAGGGATTCTCACGCTGTGGCTCATGCGCAGAGACGCCCCCTCCGAGGGCGGCGGACCCTGCTCTTCTTTCTGTGCCTTGCCCCACCCCATGTGCCCATAGTGAGAAGGCGCCTGACCTTCTTGGTTTGGTGGGGAAATCAGAAGTATCTGGAATTGACACTGTCTTTGGGCGCATGTTTGGCTAAAGTATGACATCGCTAGTTCAGGGGCAAACATCAGGACAGAGTCACCAGGGGTGACTGGACTTTAGTATTGAAGATGATGTCTGCCGCATTCCTCAGGAAGGACGTCGCTTGACATCAAAACAATGAATTTCAGATGCATCCAAGGGGCCCAGGCTGGCTCAGTTGGTAGAGCGTGCGGGTCTTGATCTCGGGGTTGTAGGTTCGAACCCCATGTTGAGTGTAGAGATTACTTAAGAATAAAGTCTTTAAAATGTGTTTGAGCTGGTATGGCCAAGGAAAGTCAGGTTGCCAATGTGAACAAACAGAATTCCTCACAGGTGAGGTTGATTTTTTTTTTTTAAAGATTTTATTCATTTGAGAGAGAGAGTAAGCGAGAGAGACAGCACAAGCAGGAGAAGGAACAGAGGGGGACGGGGAGAAGCAGCCTCCCCAGTGAGCAGGGACCCCGACACGGGGCTCGATCCCAGGACTCTGAGATCAGGACCTGAGCCAAAGGCAGAGACTTAACCCACTGAGCCACCCAGGGGCCCCGGCTGGGCTGATTTAATTTACCTCCTCTGTCACTTAGATATTAACGTAGAAACCATTTCAAAAAAAATATAAAAAACCAGTAGCTTTCTAGATTTGAATTTGTCATTTGACACTTAAAAATCTGCCTTAAGTAGTTCTGTAAAATTTTTTGTATTGCAGGTTTTTTGGTCTGCTTGTTTTTGTTTTGCCTGTTTTAGTTTAGTTCCTCTTATTTTGTATTTATATACATATCGCTTTATTTATCCACATGAACTAAAGCAGAAAGTCACTTTGGGAATACGTCTATTTTTCAGGGAACTTAAGTGGTTTTATACATTAAAGAGTATCTACATTTTTCTTAATATTTTTATTATTTGGTTTTCAGGCCTTGGTATGATACACTCTAAACTTCGTCAAATCCGCCCATGTTCAACATCAGTGTCCTCTAAGGAATGACCAGTATGACATACCCATCAAATATTTTGGAATAAAAATTATAAGCTAACTTACAGATAGACAGATATAGATGGTTGTTGGATGGGTGATGGATCCAGGACAGATAGACCCATGATAGGAGAGAACAGATCTGACTACAAGTCCTCACCTACAACCGCATATCCACTGTGTACACTAATCCGTGCTTCTGGAAGTATTTGTTGAAAACTGGAATCTTCACACGTCATGATTTCTTCTTCTTCTTCTTCTTCTTCTTCTTCTTCTTCTTCTTCTTCTTCTTCTTTCTTTGCGAGGGGGGATATAGGATACTGTTTTTAGTTAAGAGGTAACATTGCTTTTACTCTCAAACCTGTGAGTTATTTAGAATTATTACAGTTTAGTATTTCCAACTCTACGGAGGCTTCACAGTAATTTGTTATTTCAGATGTTATTACATTCTGACCAAAGAAAGAGTTAAAAATTATATCATTTTTCTCATTTTGAGACTCCCTTGATGGCTTGGGCATGGGAGTGTTTATAACTGTTTCCTGTGGGAACGAAGGAATGTGTGCTCTGTGTCGAAGTCGAGTTATTTATATGGCAATTAGATCACGGTCCTTACTTATCTATTCAAATGTATTCTGACTTTTTGTCTATTTCATGCATATGTTTCTGAGAGAAATGTTTTAAAATCTCATTTCATAACTGTGTATTTTTCCATTTCTCCGGTTACTTCTGTAATTAACATTGAAGTTCTGCATTGTGTGGGTAACGCTATCGCTTCCTCCCGTGGTGTCCTGCGAAATGAGGACCATCTCTACCCCGGATATTGCTTTCCAACTTTAGCCATTTTTCCCTGAACTTAACACTATAACCCTCACTTCCGTTACCTTGTGCCTGATATTTGTTCATTCTCTGGGTTTTTAACTGTTGGCATTATGAGGTCTCTAAGGATCTTGAAAAAAACCGTCCTTTGTGATGGATTTGATTTTTATCAAATCAATGCTATATATTCTCAGGGCGCCTGGGTGGCTCAGAGGGTTAAGCCTCTGCCTTCGACTCAGGTCATGATCCCAGGATCCTGGGATTGAGCCCTGCATCGGGCTCTCTGCTTAGTGGGGAGCCTGCTTCTCCCTCTCCCTCTGCCCCCGCTTGTGCACACTCTCTTGTGTACTCGCTCTCTCTCTTTCTGTCTCTCTCTCAAATAAAACAAACAAACAAACAAACAAACAAAAAACATATCTTCTCACACACATGCTTGGTCGCTTTTACGAGCTGTAATGGCTCCCATTTTTGGAGTTTGGCTCCAGTTTCTTGAGTGTCTTCCGTCTGCTGTACATTTTCTTTGCATCGTGTTGTTTCATGTTTCTGCTGATTCCTTGTGAATTTGGAGGATCCTGTTTATTCTCTTTTATCCGCACTCTTGCCCAAAGGTCTGTGTTTTCTTTTTCTTCACACTATGTGCTTCTGATAAAAACAAGTAGACAGCCGAATAAATGAGTCTAACTTAAAAAACACCCAGGATTACTCACACACAATTTTCATAAAACCCTTACAGATAGATGATTTCTGGAAAAAGTTGAGTGAACGGTGGCAGAGCCTAAACTTGGGTACATCCACGCATGGATGGTGCCCTATCTTGGAATGTTCTGGATGCATCTTTTGGGAGTATTAGGAATCCCTGGGTCAGGAGCCAGACTGGGCGGAAGCACCCCAGGACGGGGTCTGGGGAAGTGGGCCCCCAGCTCAGGAAAGGACTCCCCAACAGCACTGTGGGCCATTTGCACCTGGAGTGAGGTCAGCTAACAGAGTGGAGCCCCAGAGACAGGACCAGCACCTAGAAACAGCACTCTCTCCCCTTTGCCCCCCCAAGAAAGGCCACTAGCCCAATTTTGCTTTTTTCCTTGCCAGAAATAAAATAAAACACAATAAACCGTAGTAATATAAAAAAGAGAAGAAAACCACTCCATGAACCCTGGGTTCAGTAAGAACAACTTTTAGTGCCACTTGTGCTTTCGAGGTACGGAGGCCTCATGTTAAGTAACATTGACCTTAGAAGAAAACATTGTTGAATTCGGGGATCCCGTGGATAGTGCTTTGGTTCTGATCCTGGACAAGCAAGTCAAGCGTGCTTTCACCTACGATGACATGAAATCATTAATATGTTACTTAGTTAGACTTTGCGACTTTCTAAAGCTGAGTGGGGCTGAAATGTACCTTTAGACTGTCTCCAGATGTCATTAGTGAGCTCAGTGGCCATGGGACGGTGAGCATCTGCCCACTGTCGCAGGAAGAAGTCACACCCCTTCACCCTTCACAGCAACGTTCAGTCTGAGAGACGTCACATACGTCTGAATGTCTATTCAGTTACCTGTCAGATCCCTTGCATGACGACCTCGTACGTGCCACCCTTCTAGATGGCTTGTGCCTGGGCCCTGATCCATGGGCCTCACGGGGCCAGGCCATCAGTGGACACCCGGGGACGGATGAGCGCGTTTTGATGTGGATGTGTGCACACTGACTCAGAGCATGGCAGGTCTGCGAAGTATGCATTACTTCCCGTAGAGGATGACAGCAGACTTCTCTGAGCTCTTAGACTGGGTACCCTGTGGCATGGAGGGAGGCATGCTCCGACCAAGACGAGGGCGAGGGCAAAGGCCTTGAGGCAGAGGTAGACTGGCTGTCGGCAGAGGGCTGGGAAGACTGGCTGGCCTTGGCCAAAGGGAGCCAGGGGCTGTGACCAGGAGGGGACCGGCAGGGATCTAGATGTGCACAGCCTTGGAGGCCAGGCTGGGGAGTTTGTAGTCTGTGCCTCGGGGGTTATTAAAACTTGGGAAGGTTTGAGCATTGGTCCCATGTGACCCACCTCTAGGGAACCTGGGGACAAAGGCGTGAGAGAGATGGGAGGCAGAGGGACAAGGGTGAGAGCAGAGCGGCGGGCTCCAGCACCTCTCTGCAGAAGTCTTGCCACCAAGAACAGCAGAGGGACAGGACTGCGGTGGCAAATGGCCGTGAAGCCCAAGGAGGGTTCCTCGCCACTTCTCTCATGTTCGCATCAGCGCTGGGTCAGCGTGGTATGCATGTTTGCAGACTGTCCGCCGGGGAGGTTGGAGGGAGCGGCCACGGCAGGCGCCTGTGGGGGTCACCCTGGGCCCACAGAGGGACGTGGCTTACGACGCGGTGGCCTGCAGGGACCTTACTCATTATTTGTGTTTTGGTTGTGAAAGAGGTCAGGTCCTGGGAGTCTGAGGGGAGGTGCTGGCAGGGGAAGGAGAGCGCTCGCTGGGACAGTGACCGCACCAGGGATGTGCGTCCCCGACCCCCGGACGAGGCCCGAGCGGCCTCAGGCCCGACGCCGGCGCCATCAGCCTGGGCACGCATGCAGGCGCGGCGGGCAGAGTTGGCTTAACCAGGATTAGGATGAAAAGTAAAGAAACCAAACAGGTTATAATTCATCTCAATTCAGTGATTCGCCAGGAAAAATACATGTATCCAAGCGCAGCCCAGCCCCGAAGGTCCGGCGTTCGGTTGCCCGGGGCTGCAGAGCACAAGGCCGGCGCTTGGCAGCAGCTGACGGCTGATCCGTGAAACGGGGAAAGGCCAGCTCCGTTTCAGAAAGGGGCCGACCCTGTGCCTGTGTTCTCGGGTGACTTTGGGCTTGGTCCCCATGTGACAGGACTTAGTTGTTCTCTAGTGTTGAAAGGTGTGCTTTCTTTTCCAAGTCCGGATACCTAGTGTGAGTGACCTAGTGATGGTTTGCAGCTCGGCCCGGGAGGCCGCAGTGCCGGCTGCTGGAGGCCACTCAATGGCGTCCTGGGGGATCCTTGTGTCCAGCACCGTGGTGTTCTCGAGGCTCCTGGAGGCAGGTGGCTCTGCCCTGCACAGAGTGTCTCGGTCCCATTCACATGCACTCCTCGGACCGTTGGAGGAGCGTGTCCTCGGTTGGTGTTCCAAGCCAAACCATCATTAAGTTCTGTGTTTCGAGAGACACAGCTTTAATGACCAAAGAACCGGGGCTTTGTTCGGTGGACAGACATGGAGGACAGTTTGTCATTTCAGGCTGGGCTTGTGTCCCCCGCTGTACTTTTGGGGGTGGGGGGAGAGCCCAGGGGAGGAGCAGTTTGGGTTCAGAGTCAGTCATTCAAGCCCGTCTTTCAGCCTCACCCGGAGGCGCGTGTTTGCGGCGGTGTCTTCCGTGTCCACACACACAGGGCAGCACGGCTCACGCCGCCCCATGAGCTTTCAGAGTAGCCGGTGCCCGAGCCAGGCCCAGCGAGTCACACGCCCTGAGCCTCAGTCCTGACCAGACCCCACGTCTGCCCCACACGCAGCTTGAGAAACAAACCACGAGGCTTAGCAAAAGTCGAGCCAGAAAGAAGGAAGCCTCCCGCGCTGTCGGCAGTCCCTCCGTTCCCAGTGGGATTCCGCCCGGACCACGGCGCAGCGAGAGCCTCCCGAGCTCCGGCCCATCCGCCGGTCATTGCGTCCTGCTTAACAAAGCCCAGCGACTCGGTGTCACCTTGATACTCTGTCCTTTCGTATGTGAGAACTTTATATTTCCTAGGAGTTAATAATGGCTTGAAGTTTGCCCGATTAGATTTCTTTACATAAACCCCAAGGGATATAAAATCATCGGTTCCTTTCACCAATATACTAATTGGAGCATCTGCTATGTGCCAGACACTGGGGATTCGTTCGTGAGTCGAAAGAGTCCCTGTTGGGGGAGCTCATCTGGGTAGAGACACAGTCAACAATAAACAAAATATATTGTTTTAAAGGATGGAACATTCTAGAAGGTGATGAGAACCAAGAACAAGGAGGAAGAGGGGGAGTGGTGTGAGCAGGGGTGCAGGGTGTCCAGGGCACCTCACACTGCAAGACAGAACTATCTTTCTCTTTGTTTCTTTCATGTTTCCTTTGTTTCTCTCTCTGCCCCTCCGCACAGATTATTCCCTCCGTATCCCTTTCTTCCAGCAGCGAGGGGGTGGTTCCCTGTGTCCTGCTGTTGTCCTCCGCCGGTTCCTCATAATCCTCATTTCCCAGGCACGTAGAGACCGAGACCCCGAGACGTGCAGTAGACACTCCCAGTGCTGAGACAGGTTCATCAGCTGCTCTGTCACCATCGGTGTCTTTGCGCTGGGACCATCAGTTTCTCCAGGAAAGGGTCCTGTCGTCAGACTTGTGCATGTTGGCGGGTGGGGGGAGGTGGCAGGTGCGTCCAGCCCTCCAGCACCGTGGGGAAGGGGATGGGCTGGGGTCTCAGCCTTCCACCCCCACAGCTCTCCTGGTCTTCTGGAGACACGTCTCCAGCCGAAGCTTCCTCCTTGGCCTCCTTCAAAACTGGGGAACACAGCCAGTCCTCTGTCCTCAGTCCACAGCGTGTTACCAAAGACCTCTCTTGTTGATGCTTGAAGTGACAGCACAGTAGTCCGAAGGTCCCCAAAACATGTGCCCTACTGGTGCATTCACTGTAATAACTAGAAGGAACAAGTCCACATAAAGGCAGTAGAAATACAGAGGAAATTCATTGGAAATCTTTACACAAGTCTAGGGTTAAATCCGTTTTGTGTTGAGCAGAGAGGAAAACAAATTACCCGTAGGGTGAGCAATGTGCCTCGAATGATGTAGGATTGGCCCATCTCTGGGGCTTTCCCTCAGGCCCAGGCCACCGGAGGGCTGGGTCATCCTGACTTCGCTTTCCGTGTGCGACAGGAAGATCAACTGAATCACGATAGAAAATGCTCACACAGCGGTTTCTTTCATCGCCAGTGATCGGCGCCCTCGGGCCCTCAGCAGTGACTCTGAGAAGTCGAGCTTCCAGAGCACACGGCTGTGTCCGTGCAGGGGTGTCGGTGATGGGGGGGACACGGAGCCTCCAGAGCACACACAGGCGCCTCTCCTTCAGGCTCCCAGCTTTGTTTTCACTGCTTTCAGCGGAGAGTGGCCTAAATCCTGGACGCTCCAGGCCCTACACACCTGGGTCCACCCCAGCCGTGGTGGTGGTGACACTGACGGACTCACCCCTGCTAAAATGAGGGCTCGATGCACGTGACGCTCACAGAACTCCAGTCAGTACTGTCAGTGTCCACAGGAGAGACGTGGTCCCTCCGACAGACGGCCACGGGAGGTCGCGCGGGGAGGGGCCCAGCACAGGCACGCCGTAGCCGCCCATCAGAGTCGTGTACGTTTCGAATGTAAACGAATCAGTATGAATGTATATTTGACACCTCTTACGTGTACTTGGTTCTTCTCCTTGTGTGTGCACACATGTGTGCCTGTTAGGAAACTACGTGTGATCAAAGCAAATAACGTGTTAATAGATGTTAACTCATGTGTGTTCATACACACGTCTGTGTGTGTGTGTGTCCACCTGTGTATATGGACTAAAGAAAACAAAAGTCCCATAAGAAGGGTCATGGGACATCCCAGTGTGCTCAGGGCAATCCCAGCTGATCCTGTGTCCCTCTGTGCAGCCGTGTCCTGCCCTCCGAGGATGTGGGGGGAACACTGGTCACTCAACACATCATCCTGGCTCTCGGGATAACCCTATGGAAATTTGTTGAGTGCCTTCTTAGGCACATTTTTGTTATTATTACATAATTTTTAGATGACTATGCAATGGAGATTTATTTACTTTCCATAGCTTCTTGTTGATATAATGTAACTTGAAGGTTTTCTATACACTAGTATTATAAAATATTTACTCATATTCCCTTCAGACATTTTGGTTACATCAAATATTTGACCTTGATGAAAATGGGATGTATTTTGGCAGAAAGAACGAAGTCCACGTCCCACAGCTTTTCTTCCACAGCCCAGCGATCGACCCCAACGCCACTTAGTGAAAAACGCGTCTCCTGTGCACTGATTTGGAAGGCCGGCTCCTTTCCAGTTAGCCCATAGACGGAGTTGCCTCCCGGCCGTAACCTCCTTTTCCAGGTTACTTTTCTATTTCAGAATCTCACTGTTTGATGACTAGCATTTAATGAACCATGTGGGGTTTGTTTTTTGTTTTGTTTTTTTTTTAGAATTTTTCTGGGTCTTCTTGAATATATTTTGATCCATATGAGCTTTATATTTAGGTTGCCAAGTTTAAAAATTTAAGGAAAAAAAAAAGAATCCTTCTGAAATTTTGATTAGAGTTCCATTGCGTTCGTAGAGTAATTTAGACAAAATTAAAATCTTTAACATAACGGAAGTCACCTACTGAGAACCAATTTTTTTTTCTTTGTTACTCAGTTTTGGTCATTAGGTTCTTTGGGGAAAGGTCATAGATTTATTTACTTAAGTGACTGAACATTTATATTTTCCTGAATATTCCATATTTTTATTACTGCTATGAATAAAATCTTTATTCCATTATACCTAAGTTATGATTTTATAAAGTCACACTAATTTTGTCACCAGACACTAAATTTTGTATTTTCCATTTTTTTCAATCAGTAATCTTATATTTTTAATATCATAAACCAATAATGATAATTTTGGCTTCATTTTCTAATGTCTATACCTCTTGTCTACCTACCCCAGTTTAACTGCAAAAGCATGTGCTTCTAGAATAAAAGTAAAACGCATCAGTCCTTTTCCCGATCTTATTGGAAGGTGTCCACATTGTCAGCTCTCCGTCTGGTAGAAGTTGCCCCTTCCATTTGGATTCATCAGATTACGAAATTTCTCAAGTTTGTATTTTCTCAGTTACTGAATTTTGGTGAATCCCTTTTCTTCCTGAAATAACAGTTTTACAACAGACTTGGAAAGGTTTTAAGGAAAGGCATTAATGGGGGCACCTGGGTGGCTCAGCTGGGTGAGGGTCCAACTCTTGATTTTGGCTGAGGGTCGTGAGAGTGAACCCGGAGTCGGGCTCTGCACGGAGCGTGAGATCTGCTCGAGTCTCTCCTTCTCTCTCTGCCCCTCCTCCCTGTGCCTTTGTCTCTCTGTCTCTGTCTCTGTCTCTCTAAAATTACAGATCTTAAGGAGAAAAAAGAAACAACACTAATGAATCTGGTTTTGAGAGTGTGTGAGGTTCTGAGCAGAGCACAGGTGGAGTCCTGTTCCCTATCCCCACCCCACGCACCCCAGGATACAGAGCTGCAGAGTCCTCGGGGACTAGTCCGTTGATCTGGACCTCAGACCTTTCTACACACGCAGGTCCACGAGCTTTACAGGTCAAAGATGGAAACTCTCGGGAGCCGAGAGGCAGCACAGACACCACTGAATGTGCTCTGAAGGCTCTGAGTGTGTGTGTAACGGCCTTAGTGTCAGCCCCCAAGTCACTGGAACACATTGAACTGGGACATGTGCCCATGATTCGGGCAAGTGAGCTCTTGGGGCATTAAAAGGGTGAAGAGAAGGAAAGCACCTGTCATTCGACACCTGCGATGAGTGATTGATGGCTCCGGGCAGCGTTCCTGCCCTGACCCCGTCAGTCCCTGCGTTGGAGTGTGCGACTGCCTTAATTCGGTAGTTTGCTTTTATAATCCGTGCACATTTCCAGAGAGTGGTTTGTGGGTTGGTGAGGGATCTCTCAGTACATATGTCTTCTATCAGTTCTTCCATCTGTGGTGGCTTCCTATTTGTGGTATTTAAATAGCTCCCTACTGTTTGCTGACTTTGGATTAATGGTCTTCCCTAGTTCACCTCTACGGTTTTTTAGGAAACCCACAACCTTTTTCAAATCCCAGTATAGTTACCCGTGCGACTTAAAATGATCTGCTTTAGCCACTCCCTCCTCCTCCTCCCCCTGCCCCTCCCCCTCCCCTCCACCTCCTCCTGCTCCTTTTTTATCAATGTCCCAAAGCAAACTAGAACTGTAAGACTGTTGTTGGACAAGGTAAGGCCATTGGTATATTTCTACTTCTTTTGTTTCCTACTCATCAGACTTTGGCTCAGGCCCCAATCTTTGTTAAATTGTCTAGCTTTGACTTCGTTTTAATTTTATTATGATTTTCATACCATGGAGTCTATTCCTTCAATAGAGAGGATGTGTTCATTCTGTGTTACAGTCTTACTGGTCTACTTAAGTGGGAACAGTGGCCTTGCCAGTCCCTGCACCCCTAACTTTCTCATTCCTCAGGTGAGTAGTTTAAATGTTTCCCTGGCCAGCAGGAGTGTATCTCCAGGAGACTTTTCAAGAAGGATCCTTAAACCACAGATCGCCTTACCCCTTGTTCACCTTGGAACATCTTCCTGGTGCTTCTCCTCTTGCTCCCTGTAATGTCATCCTGTCGTCTCAGCTTTTCCTTGAGGTCTTCCTTCATACAATTCTTTCTCTCTTAGGGTTCCTGACAGAGTTAGGCTATTTCGCAGAATTCTCTTCGATACAGTGAGTCTTCTTTCACAATATTTTTATCTTCTTAATCTTTTCTTTGAGTGCTATCTCTTTCCCATGGACCTCTTGTCGGATGGGTTCCTCTATGATCTCGACTAGGCTCCACTAAGATTCCCTTCTCCCCAGCTCCGCTGGAAGCAGGGCATTTCCAGAGGAGTCTTTTATCACCCAGAGTGAAGCTGGTCCCCATCGTCCTGGCCTTGCTCCTCTAGTCCATTTTCCCCCCAAGTGCCTTCTGGAACAAGTGTAGATAGCTTATGACGTGATTCGTCTTTCTGTTTGGGTTCTTTTGACAGGTCACAGCTTCTCAACCATGTATTTGGTTTTGGTAAAGGAGTCTCCGTGCAGCATCATTTGCACCTCCTTTCCCAAAATGCCCGCCGTGATTTTTAAATTAAAAAAAAAAAAAAAAGAGTGTCAGAAATAAGTGCTTTCTTTATCAAGCTACTGAAGAGTAGTCCACGCCCATCAAAAAATTATGTGGCCCATCTGTGGTGACCAAAGACATTCACTCGGAATCTGCTCAGTTGATCCACCACAGCATGAATTGTCCCCCAGACAGTGGGGACAACTGCAGAGGCTGGTGCCCGTGGAGTGTTCCTCCAGAACTGGCAATTCCTGGGGCGCCTGGGTGGCTCACTGGGTTAAAGCCTCAGCCTTCAGCTCAGGTCATGATCCCAGGGTCCTGGGATGGAGCCCCACATCGGGCTCTCTATTTGGCAGGGAGTCTGATTCCCCCTCTCTCACTGCCTACTTGGGATCTCTGTCAAATAAATAAATAAACAAATCTTTAAAAAAAAAAAAAGTGTTGGCAATGCCCCACACAGTCCTAGGGCCACTGTGACCCATTGTGACCCACATCTGTGACATGCCTCCAGGTAGCCTCAGAGTGGTGGGCCTCACCGGGGCCAGAGCACAGATGCTAGGACCAGGCTACCTGCCTGAAATCCTGGCTGTATCCCATGCTCCTGCAGATCCATGAGTGTGTTCCTCAGTGTCCAGCCCTCCAGCTTCCCATCTCTGAAATGGGCATAATCACTGTACCTCCCGTGCAGATTTCCTGTGAGATTTAATGCAGTAATACAGATGACGCATCTATCTCAGTGACGCTTAGCTGTCCTTAGCACTGGAACTACACAGACTAGAGAGATTTGGGCATCAGATTCATTGTCTGACTATAGGTTTTTTGGGCTTGGGACACATAATGGTTTCTCTAGGACAGTAAGATTTTGAAGATCATCCAATGTCATTTCATGCTATGTGAGGAGCCACACATGAAGCCTTTTTTCCATATTTTCAGACGCCTTCACTGGTTCTTCCATTGGAGACCCTTTTATTTAGTTCACAGAGTTGAATTTCCCACAGATTTCTCTCCCGTGTGCCTGAATGCTAATGCAGTTCTCTCACAGCTGCTTGTATGTGTATAGACTTTACATCACATGGGCAGTTAAGGAAAGACATCACAGGGCTGTCCGAACTACCCAGACAGCGTTTCTCTGCTCCGCGTATGGTATTTAGGATGAATGATCAGAAATGCTATACTGGTTGGCCGCTGTTCCAATCTGAGTCAACTAAAACAGCCGAGCTAGAAAATGTGCTCTTTAAATAGGGGCTTCCCTCTATCCTGACTCACTGTAAAAGTCCTGAACTTTTGTGAGTGCATTCAGACACACAGTACAGCATTTTCTCATGTCCCTGTACATGATGTAAGTACCGTCAGATCGCTAGGATCTTCTGTGATGAAGGCTAATAAGTTATATCAATTATAATACAGTAAATGTCATTAATGAGATTGCGGGGTGCACATCCCTGCTCACCTTCCAGTGTTTCTAAGAGCAGTAGATCAATATGACATTTACAACACGAATCATCTGATAAGCTTTGTGAGTAGTATCTGCAGCTTTACACCAGGATGTTGACTCCAAAGACATAACGGTATTTGACCAAATAATTATTTAATTAACTAACTATCCTAACAGGTACCGATATTATTTAATTATTATTATTTTTTTAATGTGTAACAAGCTTGCAGTATTTGTTAACATATAAGACCTTCCTGATGGGGATAAAACGCCATCAGTGGGTTCCTAAGACTTGGTAAGAAAAGGAGACCGATCTGCACGGGTTTTGAGGAAGAGTGAATGCAACTGGAGAAGGGGCTTCCCAGGGGTGGGAGACACGAGTCTACGTGAGTATTATTCTCCATACTCTGTGCTTTCATTTCCTGGATCCTATTAATCTTAAGGTGCCACATTGAGAAATCTTCCCTGCAGAAAATGAGATTGATCTGACCTCGTTCATCCATCCAGTGTTGACCCTGCGGCATCTCCTGGCCAGGAAACTCGTCCACAGCCTGTGTTGCTTTCGCCCCGGACCTCCGTGTGGGAGCCGTTTGACACTTAGCAGATAAAATGTAGGGACTCCTAGCAATCATCGCAAAAATCCCATCTTGCCGTCATTTTGTGGAAGCTGCAGAATTTGTCGGCCATCATTTCTCTCCACTCTTGAACGCTTGCCTCGACCCCTCTCTGCAGGTTTAGACCTCCTATTTCCCACCATACAGCTGTCATCACGGCTTTCATAAATTAAACTACAAGAAGCCAGGAAATGAGATGACCGGTTTTATTTCAATTTCATGGGCTAAGCCCTCAGAGACCCATGAGGACAGCTCATGGACCTGACGTCGCCGTGTGACCTCAGTGTTCTTATTATCTCCGCTAACTGACAGCAAAGACTGTGCCAGAGGCTCTGTGCAGGATACAGATCGCATCCCAGGCATTGGTTTGCTCGCCGGCTCCACCTCTGTCAAACATGGGTTCCATCTGCGTCTTCGCTTTCTCTCTTAAAGCCCCCGGGTGACGGTCTCCGGCAACTCCGTACAGAAACCCTCTGTCGCCAGCCCTCGCTGATCGAGGCCCCCAGCCCAGACCTTGTGGGCTGGGTGGCTGCCGTCCAGGCCCAGACTCTGGACGAGGCCACCTGGAAAGCATTCTTAGAAAATTGACTCATGCGTCTGGAGAAGATCATTCCGGAGTATTTATCTAGGAGTCAGCATCTAAGAAACCCTGAAGCAGAAATACCTGAAAACCCTGAAACCGTCGGAGGAATGAGGCCATCAGTTTAAATCCTTCTCAGGAAAGGAAGAAGCCACAGCGGAGAGAGTTCACCTTCTGTAACAGAAGGGAGAACCAATGCCCCTTCCCCAGAAACAGGAATCCAAAAAAAGGGAGTCAGAATGCAGCAGCTGGTGACTCTTCCGTGATTTACGTCCCACTTTGCACCTCAACGTATGAATTAAACCTTCTCCTCTGGGAAGGTCATTCATGTTTAAAAGAAAGAACAAGGAACCCAGGCCAGTTGATGAATAGTTAAGTTTATGTGCGATACACAGGTTTCCCAGAGACTACCGAAAAGGTTCTCTTGAGAGGCAGGGAGAGATCTTTCAGGTGTTATAGGAAACCTGACATTGCGACACGGAAGGAAAAACTGTTGGGAAAGAGCTCAGCCTTAAGTATGTGGACACCGATTCAATACCGAATCATTAAGGACTTTTCCAAATACTGCCCTGTGTGCACACTTAGCTATGAGAAGAAAGAATAGGAATTTTCTTTGGATTCATTGTCTGACTATAGGTTTTTTGGGCTTGGGACAAAGCTAGGGGAGCAAGCTCGCATCTGTGATGACGAAATAGACACATGTCCCACCATTTGCAACTGAAATAGGTCATGGCCAGCAAATGCGTAACTGCCTGCATGGTTCCTGGGACCTCTTAGGGCCGGGTCACTTTGGAGAATGGCCTCCCATCAGAATCTCCAGTTCTGTTCTGGGAGCAGCACGCAGCAGCGTGGGTAAGAATGCAGGCTCACAGGCTGTTACCCCTGGCCCTGCTGCACGCCAGCTGCACGCCAGCTGCATGACCTTGACCATCCAGAGCCGTAGGGGCTGCCACAAAGCCTCTCTCTGTCCCTGGGCCTCGATTTCCTCATCTGTAAGATGAGAATTTCGCCGGCAACATTAATGCCAGTGTGTGTGTGAATGGATGGACCAGCGTCAACACCGAGGATAGCGCGGGGCCCAGAGCTGGCAGGACGGTGAGAGCCGGGCAGGGGAGCTGGACTCGCCGCTTCTGGTCCTGGCCCACAGGAATCCGTAGCTCTCAGCAGCTCAGGGCTGCAGCCTGGCTTTGACTCGTCAGACTCCCAGCTTGCAGGTTCCTCCTGTTTGCTGGGTGCAGCCGCCCGCTTCGGTCTGAGCAGGCCTCATGGTCTCGTACAGATTCCCCAGTATTTGGCTAGAGCTTCGAGAGTGAACGTGCAGGGTGTGTTGCTTTGGGAAGTGCTGTGTTATGGCCAACATCTGTCTCCCACAAGGGGGCCGTGTGTGCCCGTCATCTGCTCTGGCCACACTCAGGGCATCCGCCTTCTAAGAGCATCCTGGCTACCATAAAAATGCCCGCTGCTTCCTGGGTCTACACACAGGTTCAATCATGGTATTTGTAATTGAATTTAAGCCTGGGCTCTGCAAACTCTGGCCCGCCGGCCCAGGGCCGCCGGCTGTCTGATGACCGTCAGTGAGGTCGGGGGGGAGCCACGGGTACACCCACGTGCTTCCCAGTTGTCCAGCTGCTGTATCCCTGCTGTGGCTTGCTTGAATTGTGACAATGGAGACCCTGTGGCCCACAAGCCGAGAACATTCGCCATCTGGCCCTCTGGCCTGTTGTCGGCCAGCTGCGGGGCTAGATAACGTCTTCCTAGCCAAATCAGCTTCCTGATAGACAATGCCGCCCCGAACCTGGCCACGGCCCAGAGAGCCCCTCCCGTAGGTATGCAGGCATCTCGTAAGGGGATTTGGATGGCGGATGTATTCGTACATCTGTCTTCTCAGCAATCTGGATGACATGTTTTATTCTCCTCCCTCAATTAGGAAAGGGGCACACCTTCAGGATAAGAGAGTTTCTCTAAAGAAAGAAGTAAATGAGATTTAGGTCAATAAACAGGCAAGCTTATATCAATACATCTGGCTTTTACCTAAATTGTATAACGTCCTCGCCAGCGGCCGACACGTCTAAGCGTGGTGGGTGGCCTCACGCGCGCATTCTCTGAAAAAGGTGGGACACAAACCACCCCCGTTTGGGGTTTTCCAAGAGCAGCTTGTGGGGCCCCACGGTCCTCCTTCTCCCATGACTCAGCGGGTGTTGGTGGTGACTCTCGGGACTTCTGCGGGGATCCACCTCCCTCTCCTTCTGGAAGATAGGGTTTGGGGAAGGGACTCGCAATAGCTTCTCGCCCCTCATCAGCCTCCACGCTGTGGCTCCTGATGGCCACACTCTTCCCTCGGAGGTCTTAACTTCTGTTCTGTTCTCAGCTGAGACGAGGACCTGTCCAGGGCCATCTCTAGTTTAGTTTATGTAACTGAGGTCACGTCCACTTGCCTTTCTTCAGATGGTGAATAGATTATCCAGTCCCCAGTCACCGCTCCTTGGGGACATTTTTTCCATATTCCTTCATCCCTCACCCACCCCTGATTTTAGAAAGTAATTCTGAACTATCTCAAGAATTCTCATAATCGTGAATATCCCAAAATGGCGAACTTTCAGTATCACGATCCCTCTATCACGCCACTTCCACTCACGTCCGAGAATCACGTACAGGTAACATAACGAGATAAACGTGCGTGTCTTTAACTGACCGGGCGAGGCCCACCCACACCGTGGAGGACAATCTGCTGCTGATTAAAAGTCTACTGACTTCAGTGTTAACATCGTCTAAAACAGATCCTCACAGAGTCATCTAGAATAGCGTGTGACCAAATATCTGGGCTGCATGGCCCAGCCTAGTGGCACATAAAATGAACCAGCACAAACCCGGATTCAGCCACATGGACCAGAGGCAGCAGCTTTGCTGGGCAATCAGAAGCGGATCCGGTGAGACAGGGGAGGAGCTGGAGGGAGGAAGCCAGAAGGGTTCCCCTGCCTGAAACGGGCACACAGGACAGCAGGGGCTGAGGTAGCACGGCTGGCTCTAGGTTCCTATCTCTTGTCACCAGGAGATGCTCTGTGAGCAGGGGTTTGTGTGGGCGAGGGGCTCCCTAGGCAGGATTCAGGGGCTCTCACCAGACAGAAGAGGAGCTTTTATCTGTCCCACTGCTGAAAAGAGTAGAGCCAGGGAAAAATCACTTAAAAATACACACACACACACACACACACTGAACCTTTATTTGCACTTAAGCTATGAAAACATGCATCCACCTTCAGATTCTTTTAGCTATGGCCAAAGGATCCCTAGGAGGAGGACTGCCTAGGGAAGGTCCAAGTTGATTATTTGCAATCACGTGCCTGTTACTGACACTGTCCAATTTGGGTTTGTTTTGAAGAGAAGAGTGAAACGTGCCCCCCTCATCCGAGTGCAGAATCATTTTATATTTTTTTATTCTCTCCATATTTCGCTTTGTCCTCAGGCTCGGCTAAGCTCTGTTTAAATGACTGGTCTCTACTGAGTCATTCCAGACGTTCTACTCAGTTTTCTTAGAAATAAGCTTCTCAGCTTCCGCATTCACGTTTCATCGAGCAACACCAAATTTAATGGTATTTCTTAATTCCAATAACAAGTTCCTCTGACAGCAGCAGACTGCGTGTGCCGGCGCGGCTGGTCCCACATGCACTCCTGTGGCACCGGACGGTAGCAGAAGGACGCTGACAACTCAGGGCAGACACTCGGCTGGCATGCGACACGGTGTGGGCAGGGGCCGGGTTCTTCTGCCAAGAGAACGGAAAGGCCTGATGAGTCTGACGGGTCCATTCAGAGCAGGTACAAGAGGGAAATTTCCTGAGGTTGGCAGCGGCTGGGAGGCGGCGAGGAGCCTGTGCAGACAGCATGGCTGGTGTCCAGAGAGGAGTAGACCCGATAAACAGAGCCTCCGGGACAGAGACTCACCCTGGAGTATCCAGCCGCTTTGTCCTCCGGGCGGCAGATCCGAGGCATGTGATGTAGGAGGTGACATTGGCCCTGCCCAGCAGAGAACCAGCTGGGGTACCCAGTTAGGAATAGATCCATGATCACAGCCTGCCTTGTCCAAGCAAAATGTGAGTTTGTAAGACCGTGCCTCACGGAGCTGTGTGCTAGGACAGGGACGGGTCCGCACCCCTCCGGGTGGGTGTCTGGGAGCCTGGCAGGGAGCGGGACTGGGCTCTGTTCCTTTACTTCTCAGAGCTCTTCGTCTCAAGGTCGGAAGCCGTTCATCCCAGCTCCTCAAATATTGGCTTTGGGATGGTCTTCCTTGGGGAAGGAGCCTAAGCTGGCATGACACTGTACCCGCAGCAGCCCAGCCGTGGGTCTGGGGCTGGAGCCTGCTGTACGGGCCCATCTGACAAAGCAGGAGCCCTCCACTGAGCCAGGGCACTGGTCCCCAGGGGAACCTGGGCAGCTCTTCTATCTCGTCAGTGTTAGGGAATGAAAGTACCTGCAAAGAATCCATTCACCAGGCTCTTCAGCCCCGGGTTCTGTGGGCGCATCCTAAATCTCTTCATAGTGCAGTAGCGACATGAGTCCCCAGGAATGCAGGGACGGGGGCAGTGTTGAACTCTGGAGCCAGTGCCCTGAACTGTCCTGAAGAAGAGCCGGGGGTTGCATTTCTTAGAGTCGTGTTTCTCACCCCGCTGGTCACCCAGGCCACCAGGTTAGGAAAGGAAGGGCTTGGTAAAAATCCACATTCCTGGCTCCCACCCCTGAATTGTGGTTTCTGTGGAACAGAGGAGAGACCGGGAACACAGAGGTGTTGGAGAACCTCACCAGCCGGCTGAGGTTTGGGACCCTCTGTCTTAGCACAGGCTGGGCCACTGTCCAAGGTCCTGTCAGCCCCTTCGCTCACACTCCAGGCAGGAGGATTCGGGATGTTGGACCCAGTCAAGTGGAGGGCGGACCCCCTGTTCTGTGAGTGTGCAGTCTGCTGTAGACTGCTGGTTTGTCTGCTGTCCGGAGTCACCAGCCACCCCAACGCACCTCTGTCCGTAGTCACCAGCCGCCCCAACGCGCCTCTGTCCGTAGTCACCAGCCGCCCCAACGCACCTCTGTCCGTAGTCACCAGCCGCCCCAACGCGCCTCTGTCCGTAGTCACCAGCCGCCCCAACGCGCCTCTGTCCATAGTCACCAGCCGCCCCAACGCGCCTCTCCGTGCCGAAGTGCTTGTCATCGAGGCAGCTGGCATGGAGGAGGGCAGGAGGGAGGCGCCCCAGGGAGAAATCTGAGATGGAAAAGATGCTCTTACTCTGAGCAGAGAGTATCCCAGGGGCCCCCACGCCTCCCTGTGGCCTTTGCAGATGCATCAGCGGCTGCCCTTGCTCCTTGGGGCTCAGGTTCCCCAGACCTGTGGCTGCTGGGTCCTCCCCAGCTCCAGTGCTCAGCCTCTTCTTCCCCGTCTGCCGTGGAAACCAGAAGGAGGATTGGCAGTGAGCGCTGCCACTGGAAGGCTGCGTCCAGGACCTGCTGCACAGAGACCGTGACGGTAGCAGAGCAGTGACGCGTGTCGGGCCTGCTGCCGTCATCTCTGATGGACTCAGTCCTCCAGCCTGGATGTAGTGGGGACGAGCGTATCGCTCTGGACGCTGGAGTGTGAGCAGAACACAAGTGGCGACTCTGGCTACAGCGACACCAGGATCATCAGATCCTGCAGAGCTGGAGGCCTGGTTCTGATCCTGTCAGAGAGTAGCAGGCACCTTTGCATTCTGTTGAAATGCCTTGGCACAGACTGTCACAAATCCCCAGAGCAGCAGACGGGGCAGGTGCACTCGGGGCCCATGGCGTCCTGCAGGCTGGGCTCGGGATGGCAGTTCTTCCTGATCTCCACTTTTGTGCCTTTGGCGTCCAGCCTACCTGTGCTCTTTAACTTGAGGCTGATGTTTTTCCTATGAAAAAAGGCAGATTTTTCAAGCCAACATCTGTGTATCGTCAGATGCACATTGTTGTCTTTGAAACGTGTCATTTTAGGAGAAAAGTGGGGTGGGCCTTGAACTCCCTGCACATGAAGACATGCCCATCTCTACCCCCAAGTCACACAGTCCCCATCCTGTCAGACCACAGCAGAAGCCACCTCACCGCTGAGCCCTGAAGCCTGAGCTTGGGGGTGCACACGCTTATGGTGGCAGAGGTCATGGCGGAGCTGTGGGAAGGTCAGAGTGGCTGGCTGGACTCAGCGTGGCCTGCTGGAACATGGCAGGTGCACTGCCAGGAGCCGAGCCGGCCAGAGCAGGTTGGCCGCCCCGTGGTCACAGCTGAATTGCTTATGCTCCTCTTCACTGTGTCCCGTGCTCACGGCCCATCTACCTGCAGCTAAATCCAGCCGTGGGCGCCTCACATTTGCCTCGGCCGTCCGGCAGGTGCTGCCAGCCACTGCTCCGCGTGTTCCCCTTTCTGACAGACTACTACCTAGAAGGTCAAGAGTTCTCCCTGAAAATGGAATGGCAGAGTGCTGGGTCTTGAAATATCAGAGAGTAAACAGAAAAAAGAAACAAGAACTAAGTTCTAAAATGAAGCCAGCAGTCACACGCTGTCTGCGAGACTTCTGGTCTCCCAGCGCACAAGAGCCCCTGGGCGGCCCTGGCTGGGACTCAGCCTTAATTCAGCAGCAGCCCTGGTCCCTGCCACAGTGGCCGTGGCGTCAGAGCGGCAGTGGTGACCCAGGGCTGCCCGGGTGCTGCTTCAAATACCTTTGCTGGGGATTTGCCTTTTCAGAGGAAACCTTCAATAATCAAAACCAAAATGTTACAATTATTTTCCTAATGGAGAAGCGAAAGTCATGTCATTGAGCAACAGCTGATGACTGGTGACAACAGGAGGCCCTGACGGCTGAACATGGGATTTGCAGGAAACCCTGCCTGGGCTGCGAGATACAGCCATTAAGTACCCCCACTCCCTTCTGCAGTGCTGGGAGATGGGGACAGGGAGTGTCGGGACAGGGAGCCCTCGACGGGAACGTACAAGTCCTCCAGGTCCTGCCCAGGAAGCCCGGCCGACGCGGGTGGTACAGCAGCCACCTGCTTCCTTCGAGCTGGCGGACTGCGGGGACACAGAGCCCAGCGTGGCGAGTGCCACCGCCGGAACATGAGCAGGCACGTCTGGCTTCTGCTCCGGGAACCGCCAGACACCAGCCCAAGGCCGCCGGGAGTTTGACTCTTTCCTGAGCTGAAATCAAGACGCTTCCCAGAGTTCTGCCTGTGAAACGAAACAGAGTTGGCGCTTCCAGACGCCGCGTGGATGATCTTTGCTGGGGAGGATTTCCTAATGACGCGCAGCTAAGAGAAAGGCAGAGAATGGATGGACCCAGTCGGAACAGCTCACGATGGTGGAGACAAGACTCACGAGCTCGTGTGAAACGCCCGAGAGCAGCCAAGATGTCTTGCAACGCCAGTGTGGACACACGAATTAGAATGTATAATTCTGCGGGGTTGGGAGACCAAACGTGGGAAACGGGGGGACAGTGGAAGAGCCGCCCGAGGCCTCCGAGGAGGAACCATCGCGGCCACGAGACCGGGACGGACCGCGCCGACGAGGGTGCGTCTCGCCCGTGGCTGATGGTGAACGAGAGATCACTGACCCCCTCGACTCTGAAGAGCGAGACCGTTTCCACAGCTGATCTGGATCAGTCCCTACAGAGCCGGCAGTTCCTTTTTAGATGGCTAACACGTGGCGTTACCGTTTTACAGTTTTCTTAGAGGCACAGTCATTTGTGTCTGGGAGGAACATCGGTGTGTAGCAGGCCGAGCTCCCCGGACCAGCGTCAGGAGAAATGTGGAGCCTAAGCCAGCTCCCTGCGCCAGGCGGGGACACAACGCGGGGACATAGCACGGGGACACAGCACGGGGACGGCCCCTCCGTCGCCGCCAGCCCCGCCCTGCCCTCATGACCGTGCTGGTCACAGATTTCACGAGAGGCCAGGTATTGGCTCTGCAGCGGCTTGAGTCCCGGCCCCTTTGAGAGCGTGAGGGAAAGTGTGGGTGCTCTGCTCAGACCTGTGGCAGGCACGGCGTACCCAGACTCGGGCAGCGTCCTCATGCCCGGGGGCCTCCCGCGGCGTGGAGCTCTCCTTCCCGTCTGTCTGCATTCCCAAAACTCAGTCCCCGGGCACTCCCGGCTCTGCCTTAGTCACAGGGACTCCGACCCATACCTCAGTCCACACCAACTCAGAAATACCTTTACGAAGGCTTCGCTGTGTAAGAAAAATGCGTGTTTTAGATACTGATTTTTTTTAACCTCCTCTTTATTACTTGAATATGGAAATGCAATTAACTCATAAAATAATTAATAGACTTAATTTTTTAGAAGAGTTTCTGGTTTCTAGAAAAACTGAGCAGACAGTCCCATGTCACCTAGTCCCAAGGCCCTCCCCGCCGCACACACTGAACTGACTCATTATTAGCATCTTACATGAGCATGGTGGAATTTGTTAGAATTAATAAACCAGCATTGATACATTATGAACTAACGTTCACAGGTTATTCTGGTTTTCTTAGTTTTTACATAATGTTCTTTCTCCGTTTCAGGAACCTAAGACACTCACACCTGCTTGTGTCTTCTTGGGCTCGTCTTGGCTCTAATAGTTTCTCAGATGTATTTAGTTTTGTTGGGTTTTTCTATTTTAAGCAGGCCCCACACCCAAATTGTAAAACCCCGAATTCAGGAGTTGCATATACTGTCCGTCCTCACTTCTGTTTAAAACAGCGCACACACGTGCTCAGAGAGAGACTCCCAGCAGAAGCGAGGAAAGGCGCGATCCAGCAGTCCTCTGGGCCTTCTCCACCTTCCGCTCGGGGCCCTCTCTGCACAAGTCGGCTCCCCTGCTTCGGTCCTCATGGACCTCTCATTCGCATGGGCTGCTTCTCAGCGGCGTCGGGTGAAACCCCCACCAGGCCTTCCTGGCTGCTCCTTGACGAGAGTGTGACTTTCACGGGCAGCAGGCACATGGGAGGGAGGGTCACAGAGCCAAAGGACAAAGCGGCGCACCTTCCCAGACCCCCTGTTTTACCCCCAAGATTTGGGAGAAAATCACTGTTGGATTAACTCACACTCAGGGATGGCTGCTAGGCAGACAGAAGCCCCTTGTGGGTCCAGCCGGGACAGGCCCACAGGTGTTTCCCGGGCGCTGCTGTCCCAGGATGTCCCTCATCACGACCCATGGCACGGGGTGGGAATGTGCACCGGAGAAGCGCGGCAGGCCCTCCGTGCCCCTCACTGCAGGATGGGCTCGTCGCGCCACCTGCGACATGAAGACCGTGCTGCTCCTTGGCGGTCACAGCAGATTTTCCACAACCAGCGCGGTGGAGCCCCGCGGGGCCCAACGTTACCTGCAGAATCTCCAGTTTTTGCTTGAACGGTCTGAATGGGAAGACAAGTAAGAGTGAGAATTGTCACATCCTCTTGGAGACTAGGAGGAGCCCAAGGTCTTCTCACCACAGGACCCCCCGTGCATGGGCCACATTTCAACTCTGCCCCTCCTGCCTCTCAGGACCTCACACCCGAGAGTGTGCACCTTAGGGCCTCCTGCGATGGGTTTGTACACATCCAGCGGGTGCTTTGTAGACCATCTCAGGCTTGTCTGACACCCAACGGTGGTGCCTCTGGCTGAGCTGGGTCCATCCCTCCCCATCAGAGGCTGACATGCGTGTCAACAAAAAATACTCTCACACTCAGAAAAGAAAAAAGAAAAGGTCGCTTTGAGAGAGAATATCCTCTATAGCTTCTAATAAATTCAAAGACGGACAATCAGACGTTATGGGCCTCCAGCTGGAAGTTATCACAGCCGAGGTCATCCTACAAGAAATATATATGTAAATAATAGAACCCAACTGTGACCCAGCCCCTGGAGCCAGCTGCCAAGTTATAGGACATGCGGAGGACAGAGGAACACGCGAAGCAAAAACCACAGAGATGTACCTGGGCAGCTCCTGTGACCATCAGAAAGGGCTGTGGAGACTCAGCACGGTGCGCCGTGTCATTTCTGGAACCAATTAATGGAATAGAAAGACAGACAAAGAAAGAACCTATAGAGCAAAGAGAAAAAAGACCCGCTAAGGGTCATGAAGAGCGGATTCTGTGGATTCCGGGCTCCCAACCAGCAGACAAACTCCAATCAGGACGTTCGCAACCCAGCTGGGGACGAAGCACTGAACATTGTGGTAGTCGTGAACAATACGATACTGAAGAGTATGGTAGGAAGTGATATAATAAGAAATCTATGAATAGAACAATAAGAATACAAGCAATAGGACATTAAGGTTTAATTTTCTTAGATATCACGATGGTATTACGGTTGTTTTAAAAACCAGAGAAGCCTCATCTTCCGGAGATGTACGCTGGAACACATCCATGTCTGGAATTTGCTTCACGTGCTGCAGGGTTGGGGACACACGGGGCCTTCCTTTTGCACACGTGTAAACGTTCCCACCTAGAAACAAGCCAGAGGGCAGAACAGGTCACTGTGTGGAGGGGAGTCATTTCCAAGTGCAGGTGACGGAGCCGGGGAGGGAGGAAGGAGCACAGGGCTGTTCATCACGGAGGTGAGGAGCTGCGGGACCCGGCAGGCTTGGAGAGCGACTGGAAATGGCCCCGTGCCGGGGGCTGTTGGTGAGGTGAGCCTGCTGTGTCTGCGGGAGACGTGGCGCCCCTCACTGAGCTGTCTTTGTCTCCTCCCAGTTGGTCGGTGGGGAACTGGAGCTCCTGCAGCCGGACATGCGGTGGGGGCACGCAGAGCCGGCCCGTCCAGTGCACACGACGGGCCAACTCCGTGTCGGAGCGGGTGGCGGCCAGCCTGTGTCCGCAGCCCGTGCCCTCCAGCCGACAGACCTGCCACTCTCAGAGCTGCCCGCCCGCCTGGAGCACCGGGCCCTGGGCAGAGGTAAGTGGGACAGGGTCGCATGGGGGTACCGCGGGGCCCCCTTGGGCGGGTGGCAGAGCTGGGTTCTCGGACACTTGCAGGGCCTGCGGGGGGATCCCCCCACCCCTGGTTAGGTCTGACGGACTCCTTGCGGGGTTCTGCCCCTTTCTTCCTGGGCAGTGCTCTCGAACCTGCGGGAAGGGGTGGCGGAAGAGGTCCGTGGCCTGTAAAAGCACCAGCCCTTCCGCCAGGGCACTGCTGCTGCCGGACGCCGCCTGCGGCGTGGAGCCCAAGCCCAGGACTCACGAGGACTGTCTGCTCAAGCGCTGCCACAAGCACAAGAAGCTGCAGTGGCTTGTGTCTGCCTGGTCGCAGGTGCGTGCCCCCGGGCCTGGTCGCAGGCGGGCGCTCCCGGTCCTAGTCCCCTAGTGCTCCAGGTCCCGGGTACGCGTATCCAGAGGGAACCTTGTTGAGTTCTCGCCTGGGGGCCGCCTCCCCTCTCCGGGGCTCCCTGCTTCCCTCTCTCCCTCCAGGCCTTCTTCCTCTGAGTCTGGTTCCCGAGCTCAGGCCACTCTTCTGGGCTTCGGCCCCTCACGGCGCTCTGCTGGGCATGCTCGGGGCTTTCCAGCCACATCCTTCAAGCACATCACCCAGCAGCATCCACAAGGCCCGTGCTCACTCAGTGCTGAGGCCAGGATGAGGGGGGGACAGCCGTCATGCTGACAGGGGTCCGAGCCCCTAGGGAGGAAGCCTCCACGCTGTGCCATCTCCGGGTGGCCTCCCGGTGGAAGGGGGTCGCCCTGAGTATCTCACGCCCGAGCGCAGGCCAGAGCTCCTCCCGGCACCCACAGAGGGGAGCCTCCCCAGCCCTCTCCTCCATGGGGCCGGAGATGCTGCAAGCACCTGGAAGCCGTCCACCAGGACATGAGGCTGGAACCTGGACAGATGTCGCCCTGGGGTCCCCTGTGTGCGGAATCTGCAGACACTGAGCCAGAGGGACTCACACACGGGGCTCAGCGTCGCCCACGTCATGAGCTCGAGGCAGCAGTGCCTGAAGCCGGGACCTCTCTCCCGAGACCCTCGGGGCCCGGCCTCACGGTGCCGCAGGGCACATTGCCCTCCTGTGTGCTCTGGGGGCCTCCACGGCCCAGCTCACTGTCCGTGGTTTACCCGGGGGCCACGTGAGCCACAGCCCCAGCTCCGAGCTCTCCCCAGCGGGGAAGGAATGGATTTGTGCCCCAAGCATGCCTGCCGCCTTGGCTCGGTGCTCCGGGGAAGGACCGGGAGCCCTGGGTGTCCTCCACCTGCCCCGGCTCTGGGGATCAGCATCTTGCCACAGCTGGGCGGCGCAGCTCCGGGGGTGCCCCGGGGTCTGGTCTCCTGCTCGTGTATTAGATTTTTGCACTTTCCAGCAGGAGCAGCAGCACAGCATTTTAACTTCTCCGTCACGTTTCAGAACTACACTTTTTCTGGTTTTTTGCTTGCTCTGCCCTCCTAAGGCCCCCAAAGCTGCACCTTAAGATACTGCTTTTTTAAAAGATGGATATGTAATGCCTTTTGAAAATGCAAAGGCCGAGTAAGTCTCATTGAATTTTTGCACTTCCGTTAGCATCCAAGCGGACGTTGACTCGCGGGTGATGTAAAAGACACAGCCACCAGCAAAGACGTATTTTTCACTCACATCTTTTGTTTTCATTTGTAGTGCTCGGGTACGTGTGAAAGAGGAACACAGAAAAGATTCTTAAGGTGTGCTGAAAAGCACGTCTCTGGGAAATACCGAGAACTGGCCTCCAAGAAGTGCCTGCACCTGCCGCGGCCCGGCGTGGAGCTGGAGCGGGCCTGCGCCCTGCTTCCCTGCCCCCGGCACTCCCTGCAGGCCGCTGCCGGCCCCCCTCGAGCCAGCTGGTTTGCCGCACCCTGGTCTCAGGTAGGGTGGCCCTCAGTTCCCGCACAGTGGTGGGCAAAACCTCCTGCCCTGGGAGCTGGTTGCTGGTTTAGGTGGGGAACTTTCTGCAAGGGTGTACCCCCAAACCCACCGAGCCAGGTCCCAACCCTTCTCTCCGGAGTGGGTGCAGGGCCCGTGTTCCTGGGTGTGGGTACAGCTCTCCAAGGCTGGTGTGCGGGGCCCGTGTGCCGTGTTCCCAGTTAAGTGTGGGAAGACGTGTCTTGTTTTCTGTAAAAGTTGGGAAGACATCCCCGGAGATGCGTGTGAACAGGGAGGAAGTACAGGATCTGGAACAAGCTGGTGGCTCCGCGTTCTGCCCCAGCACCCCTGAGGCTGTGCTCATGGGGAGCGGCTAGAGCATCCCAGACTGCCCAGGCCTGCCCAGGCTCGCTCTTCCCCAGCCTCTGCTCTGTCCACACCACCTTCCGCTAGAAGGAAGAATTCCGTTAGCTTGGTTAACCGTTTCCCACCTCGCCCCATATCCCTGCTTTGGGCTCCTGGCGGTCCTCATCCTGGGGCCTGGCTCGTCCAACCTGACGGAACACGCGCATTAGAAACACAGGAGCCCATCTCCCGAAACCGTTTAAACGAGAAGCGGGTATTAAGGAAGTCGTGTGTTGTCGTGAGCACCGGGTGTTCCACACAGACAATGACTCATGGAACAGGACTTCAAAGCTAATGATGTACTCATGTGGCTCACATAACACAAGAAGAAAAAGAAATTGTTCGCGTTAATGATCGGAGCAGGGGGCGCATGAGCTGTAGCCTTCTCAGGCATTTTCTATTTTAAGCAAATTGTATCGATGACTGCGTTTTCCCAAGTGGGAAACCCCTTTAGTTTTCTTGTGCGCTCAAGTCCTTGCTGTGAGATGAAGCAAGAGACGAGTGAGGAGGTCGCGTCACGTTCCCTGCTGCTCGGGAAGCGTCGGTCGGAGGCGCATAAGGGGTCTCCCGAGACCGTTACACGGGGACTCCCGAGGCCGAGGCACCTCCCGGCCCCCGGCTGGACTGGTGGTCAGCCCGCTGGGCTTCATCTGAGACCTTGGGGAAATTCAGAAAAACGGAGATTTATCATCGTTTCATTTAACCCCAAACCTAAAATACATCCTGCGTAGTTTTCTCTGGTCTGAAGTACTCAATGTGTGTTTCTCTCAGAAATCATTTTTATCATAAGCCGCCTGAAGTTTTCATCCAGTGTGACTCATTGGTTTGGGGGTAATAACTCAAGGGCTCATGGGTACTCTAAGCACTGGTACCCGAGACTCTGCGCCCGAGCTGCGGGACATTGTCAGGCCGTGATGGATGGCCAGTGACCGGCTGAGCTCTGCCCTGAGACAGGTTTATTCCTGTCACAGTCGGAAGATGGCGGCTCCCATCATGGGATCTTTAGGGTTTCTATGATTTAGACGTCTGTGCTTATCATCACGTTTCCTGTGGGCTGCCGGGTAGGTCTGATTTAAATCATGTCGGTCTCCAGGGCTTCGCGTTAGGTGGTTCACATGCTAATTTGTTCTGGGAATGGCTTACGTGAGAACACCTGTTGGACCGTCTGATTCTACATGACGGAGATGGGAGTGTGTCTTCACTGCAGAAGTGCGGGGGCCCTGGCTTGTTCTGGGGGCTCTTCCCCAGGATCGTGCTCCATTGACCTGGAAATCCAGGGGCTCGGAGGGGCAATTTGCTGTGTCACTGATGATCGATACGGCAGCTATGCCCACAGTCGTACCGAGCTTGTATCAAACATTCACGTACACAGACGTACACATGTACACAAACAATAGGTGAGCACACACATGGGCACGCGCCCACACAGGCACACACACACACGGACATGGACGCACAAGCAGACACAGAGTGCACAGGCTCCCTGCACCATTCCGTCAGGTGCCCGTCCACCTCTGCGAATTTGCTGCTGATGTGCCGTGCTCATCTTGCAGTTAGGGGTGGCACTCAAGGAGACAAGAATACTCTCTTGTCATTGCTGGATAAGGTCACAGCACTTGCCACCTGAGTTGGAGGGAGTTTTTGTTAGGAAGCCAAACTAAACTCCCAGCAGTGCTGATGTTTATTTGGAGCAGGGGTGGTAATGATGAGGCCTCGAGGGCTGTACACGCTCACCCTGACCTAAGGAGACCTTGGTCTCCAGGACAGTGGGGAGCGCTCTGGTGGGCAGCAGCGACAGACAGCACCTCCCAGGGCCCAAGAAGGAGACAAATGAAGGGAGAAGCATTCGTGGGTCTCCCAGGAGGGGACAGAGGTCATCACAGTGGAGAAGGAAGCTGTGAGACCTCTGACTCTCAGGAATGAGAGTGGATGTGCTTACCAGCTGCTTCTGAGTGTGGGAACTGAGCCCGCCCTAGAAGAAGCCCTTGGTACTCGTGGGCCCTGTGACTGTGGAGTGGGGGAGTTTCCCTTTGAATAAAGCCAACCAGAGCGTCAGCCAGGAGCTACAGGGCCGAGGCATGTCAGGGCTTCTTACTTTTTGCTGTCAGGGCCAGTGACACACAGAGGCATCCCTGTGATTTCAAGCAAACCCAGAGGCAGACTCAGACTTACTTTAAAAATGCACCTGTTTGGGTGTCTGATAACGACTAAGTGATAACCAGGTCCCAGTTCGTCTCTTCAGGCCGCATGTAGCATCTCTGGTGTAGGATGTCCCAGAGAACACAGGACCATTCCTGAAACAGAAGGAATCCAGAGGGGAGAAGGTTTTTCAGGATTTCAGTGTTCTGAAAAATGTGCGCTTAGCAGATCTCTGTTCACAGCCCTGGGAAGTCTGAGGCTGACATACCCACAGGGGCCCTCTCTGAGCGCCGTCAGCACGGAGGGCTCCCAGGAGGTGCCGTCACATTCGACAAGGTCGTTTAACTCTGGAATGGCAAGAAGACCCCATTTGCCGACCTCGGGGTGGGTGGCCCTCCCCCTGGACAACAGTTGACGCCCCTCGAAGAGCCCTGGTTCAGCTCTGCATGGCCGCAGGCCCTGGATGGTGGAGGCCGGCACGAGGAGTTGAAGGAGGAAGGCAAAAGAAGGCCCCGAGGACGTGGAAGCGGATGGTGGCCGGGGAGGGAACAGTCCAGGGGGGGACGCTCCCGTCTCAGGTTCTGTGCCCACCTGCACAGGGCCTGCCTCACGGCACCCCCCCCCACCGGTGGACAGACCCAGAACTGCCCACCCGCAGGCCAGGTCCTTGCCCCTGGGGAGTCTGGCATCAGCAGGAGACACAGACCCTGAAGAAACACGTGCACGCGTGCTGCGGACTCCAGTGATGGCCCTACCAGGGCTGAAGGCAAGAAGAGGCCGCCCTAGAGTCGGGGTAGCAGGTCCTCCCACGTCTGCAGCAGGGACACCGGGAGGCGGGCAGAAGTAAGCCAGGTGGGCTGGGGCTCGGGGGGCGGGAGCAGTCCACACAGCTGCCAGCTGCCAGTGACCGCCCGGGCCACACACAGGAGGTCTCAGCCCCTTTACGAGACGTCCAGCTCGCCTGATGGCACACTGGCTCCGTGCACACTCTCGTCAGACTCAGATGTGGCCGAGCTGGCTCTGAAAACAAAAAGAGGAGAGGAAGGGGTGTTTGCTGATACAGAGCCGCGGTTCTGGGAGTGTGGCTCGGCCTGTGGCTAAAGCACCATGTGTAGAAATGCAGGTTCTCAGGTCCTGCCCAGTCTGCCGAAGCTCCCGCTGTGGGGCGGGTCCAGCCGGTGGCCAGCCTGCACGTCGGCAGCCGCGGGGTCTGGTCGGACGGCCGTGGCTGTTGTCACCACAACAGTGTTGGTCTGTGGACCAGGGCAGGTCCCTGTCTCGGCAGCTCATTGGCCGCCTGCATCCTGCCATCTGCAGGAAGCCTGAAACGCTCACGCTAAACCCCATCGAGTTAGGGAAGGCACCATCAGCTTTGACTTCCAGATCCAAGTCCTGGAGTCTCTGCACACAGTGGGAAGGATCACGGTTTGAGGAAGGATGGTAGATCCCAGGGATGGGCGACTCTCTTGTGTCCAGCACTCGGTATCCAGCATCTGGATCGGTGCCGGGTGCGTTGGAGGTGTGTGATTCCTGTTCTGAATAAATAAATCCGTGACAAAAAGAATCAAATCACTTCCTCATGATTTTAAGTGGTGCAAAATGATGGCTAGATCTCTGGCTTTTCAACTGAGACACCTCGTCGGCAAGGCTGGAATTCTGCCCCCGCTGCTGCCGATTACAGGAACTCTACCATCAGCAGAGAGGTTGTGGACACGTAGAGATGCACATGTGACCCATGCAAAGCCGTGAGCCCTAGGCCACTGCAACCGGCATTCCTCAAGGTCTCGGTTGGGCTGCAGCTGGGAGGGGCTCGGGGGCAGAGTGCAGAGCCAGACTGTGCTGCTGCCAAATGTTCAGACGGATGCAGTAGGCAGTGGGAACGTCTGGATCCATTGTGGATGAGCCTCCTAATTCCAGAGCCAGACACAAATCTGCCCACACCTTTTATTTTTCTGATTGCTACAGTCATATATTGAACCTGAGTTACTGATGACTCCAACTAAAGTTGGTTTTGAAAAAAAGGGGTAAGCCTCCTGGGGAAATGTTCCAGACCCACAAGCTCATGAGCTGGAGCCCTGCATCTTCACCTCTGGGGGCCCAGCAATCCTCTACCGAAAGAGGAGAGGAGAAAGAACAATGTCTTCAGCTTGTGACTTTCCTGGACTCCGACTCAAAAGATGTTTAACTGCTCTGCTAGAGCCCCTTCCCTGGGGGGTTTGGAAAACTGCTTCTCAAGGCTCTGCTCGCAGGGGGTCCTGGGAAGAAGCAGGAGGGCAGCTGGCTGCCCGCTTGTAGCGGACTTCAGCCCCGGAGCTTGCTGAGTGCCCTTATTTGAATGGGGCTCTGCCGTGCTGTCTCGTACATTTTGGCAAGTAGCCTGTGCCGTGCAGCTGCCTGTTCTGCACAGATCTGCCCTTGGTTTCACTGGATTCAGCGCCCCCACCACGGCCCGGATGTCCGCAATGGGATCCGACCCCCTCTTCTTTTTTTTTTTTTTTTTTTAAAGTTTTATTTTTTTTATTTTTTTATTATTATTATTTTTTAAAGATTTTACTTATTTATTCGACAGAGAGAGATCACAAGTAGGCAGAGAGGCAGGCAGAGAGAGAGAGAGAGAAGGAAGCAGGCTCCCTGCTGAGCAGAGAGCCCGACGCGGGACTCGATCCCAAGACCCGGAGATCATGACCTGAGCCCAAGGCAGCGGCTTAACCCACTGAGCCACCCAGGCGCCCCCCGACCCCCTCTTCTTGCAGGTGTTCCTTAGTTACCTACAGTGTTGACGTTTTTGGATGAGGAGACTTATTGGAGCACAATTTCCATAGTTCAGTCTAGATGTCAGGTTGCTCTCTGGACAGATTCAGTGCTTGCTGGTTTGGGTCCGTCTGTCTCTCTGGTCACCCGTCCCCCGGTGTCTTGCCCTCCTTCGAGCTCATATGGACCCGTGCACAGAATCTGGAGGCTGTGAGCCCAGCAGCTGGAGGATGACAACCTCGCCGTGTGGCTCCTCCATGCCCTGGCTCCTCTGTGCCGTGTTGTCTTCGAGTGCCAGGGTCCAGGTGCTCTGAGTGTGGCCGCGGGAGGATGCCTGCCCACACTGCTGGTGTTATCACTTCCAGGCAACATCTGGAGTCTGGGGACTTGGGGTCTAGAAGGAACGTCATTTTATCGTGCCTCTGTGGAAGTTGGCTTGTTGAGGCTTTCCCCGGCAAGAGCCCCAGAAAGTGTGCCTGGGTGACGGCCTTCCACAAAGGGCATTGTTTCTAGTGCCAGACCCAGAGCCTGGGTAGGTCCGGGGAATGATCCTGCTACCTGCAGACATGCTCTAGTTCCCTTGTGTTCATCAGACAAGGACCACGCAGGAGCATGTTACATCTCCAGTACTGGCCCCCTCTGTCCACAGCTGGGATGAATCAGAGTCTGGTCACCTTCCCAACAATCACTGTAGAGTCTGGGTGGAGGGCAGGTTTGGAAGAGAGGGCGCCCTGGACCCAGCAGCCTCGGATGACCGCTGTGCCTCTGTTTCTCGCAGTGCACGGCCAGCTGTGGGGGCGGCGTGCAGACCAGGGCCGTGCAGTGCCTGGCAGGGGGCCGGCCGGCCCTGGGCTGCTTCGTGCACCAGAAGCCCACCGCCTCTATGGCCTGTAACACCCACTTCTGCCCCATTGCAGAGAAGAAAGGTGAGTGCCTGGACCTCCTTGGCTTGGCCTTGGCATCTCGGGGTGGGACTGTAACATGCCCGGAGAGTTCCTTAGTGGGCTGGAGGACGTGGGGTGCCCGGGGTTAGAGAGCCCTGGCGCTGGGGTCTTGCTCTTTCAGGGAACGAACTGAAGTTCCGCAGCAGGCGGCCGGGCCGTTGTCCCCGGAGTCGCTCAGTGGGCAGGTGCCACACAGCAGGGAGGCCATGTCAGTCCTGAGGGACCTTCCAAGGAGGGACTTGTGGGAACGGCCCCTTGCACTGGGCCCCACCTTCCCTGACAGGCTGCTCTCCACAGCCCCTAAGTTGGCCCCCACCCCAGGACCCTGGCTAACGCGGCACTTGCTGCTTTTCAGACGGCGTCTGCAGAGACCACTTCCCCTGGTGCTCGCTGGTGCCCCGGCACGGGATGTGCAGCCACCAGTTTTATGGGGGGCACTGCTGCAAGACGTGCTCCGGCTCCAACCTGTGAGGCCCGGCCTCGGTGGGGGTGCTGGACCTTCAGCCTGCATCAGCCGTGCGCTGGACATCGGAGCGCGGCCGGGGGGAAGCAGGCCGGGGGAAGAAGGGCTGCATCTGGCCTTCGGATGGGACAGAGTGTGTGTGGGGGTGTGCACGTGCGTGTGCGGGTGTGTGCGTGCGCACGTGTGCACATCCTGGGTCTGAGGGCACGCCTGGGCACGCACGCACACACGTGTGCAGGGGAAGCCTGGAGGAGGGGAGGAGGCCCAGCCGCAGACCCAGGGTCTCCTCACTGTGCTTCAGCTGAATCAAGTCAGAAGCACAGAAGGAGCCAAGCTTGCTAACCGCTAAACACTGTGGTGCTTTGGAGAAAGAAGGAAAGGCAGCATGCGTCCAGGAGATCTGCCGCTCAGTACGCCGGCCTCCCCCCAACCTCGAGGCCGCTGCCCCAGCTCTGAGCTAACCAGCCTCCCTCTGGAGAAGCCGCGGGCTGGGACAGCTCCAGTCCAGCCTCCCCAGGGCCCCCTTCCTGCGCCAGCAGCCCAGCTTCTCTCTGCTGGGACAAGAGCCGGTGGCCCCTGGAAGGGGAGCCTGCCCTGTGGCAGGGGGCGGGGGGGCGGTGCCGGTACTCCGGACTCCGTGTCCCAATTGGAGGCTTTGCCTCTGGAGACAGGAAACCCGAAATCCTGCTGTGGTGCTTGGTTCCCTTTCAGACTCATGCGCTGGAGGAGAGAACTCTATATCCTACGCCTTATCCTTCTCTGTGATTGACAAGCGAGCCTTTGTATTCCAACCCGTTCCTTATGCTTTTCCCTGAAATGACAGAATTACAGGTTATGCCAGAGGCAGACAGCGACCAGCTACGCCGCACCCCAGCTGCCTCGATGAGCGGCTGGCTGTCCTGCCCGGGCGGACGTCCGCAGACATGGGGACCCTCAGAACCCCACGTTTCCTTTCCGTGCATTGTGCTGTTTTGAATTTTTTTTTTTTCTGTGAATTTTGATTGTTTTGTAAGAGCCCTTCAGAAAGAAGGCCAGCATTTCCGGACGAAGCCGCACACGGGCCCCGGCCCCCGCCCCTGCGCAGTGTTGGGGCTGCTCTGCGTTCTCCTTCCTACCCTGTGGCTCCATTCCGCATGGGCACCTGGATATTTATATTTGCTGAAGTTTTATAATAAATTTTATATTGTGCCACTTGCTTCTGACCTGCCCTGATGACTCACAAATTTTGCTCCTGAGATCCGGGGGCTGGTATGGAGCTGGGGACCGGTCCGGGGACAGAGCTGGGGCCCTGAAATCCAGGAGAAAGTGCGGAAAGTGGTCTGCAGACGAATGCCCCTAAATGAGGAGGCAACAGAGAAGACAACTGGTGACCAGGGATGGTGGTGGCCAGTGTGGGGGTGGGCAGGACGCTGGGGCCACCCAGCCCAGGGACCTGGGGTTTTGCAGCTTCCACTGGAACCTGAGTGGGACAGCCTCCCTGGGCAGGGCCACAGTTAATTTTGGGCGACCCCTGACCCTGTGATTCTTGCTTTAATAGACAGGGTTCTCTACAGAAACAGAAGGAACAAGCGTTCCATAGAGAAGGGAGCTTTATTTTAGGGATTTGGCTCACATGATTGGGGGGGCTGGAAAATCCAAATTCTGCAGGGCAGAAGTCTGGAAAGAGGCAGGGTTTCTGTGTTGCAGTCTTGAGGCCAAATGCCTCCTTCTCAGGGAAACCCCAGTCTTCATGCTCAAGGTCTTCAACTGATAGGGTGAGGCCCACCCACATTATGGAGGATCATCTCAACGACTACTGATTTGGCCCTTAAGTGTTGATCACATACAGTACACATCTTCATGGCAACATCGAGTCTAGTGTTTGGCCAAACATGTGGGCACCATAGCTGAGGCACATCACTGTGAGTCATCAAAAATCACACCAGGCTGGATTAAACCAGCCCTCACAGGGCATCATGGAATGTCCCACTCACCCGAACCCCCCCAGGCCTGCAGACGCCCAGCTGCTGATGCCACTCAGCAAACCTGCACCGCCTCTGCGAGCACACGGCCCCGGCCTCGGGGGACAGAATCCTCATCCCGACTCACAGACGGGAAGCTGAGCCTGAACGTGGAGACACCGTGCCTGCTGTCGTCACAGCCAGAGGAGGCTGAGCTGGGGGTCTGTCGGAATCAGGCAGCGGTTCTAACACACGAGGGTCTTGTTGATCCACTGAGCCAACACGGCCCCTCCCCAGACCTCTGTCCTTCTGACAGATTGCCAGGAACCCCTCACTCCTGTTTCCAGTGACCCTTCGCTGGACGCCTGCTGTCCAGCGGTGGGAAGGGGGCAAAATGGGTAGATACGGTTCTGCTTTGAGGACTCCATGTTCCATTGGAAGACAGCGAAGCGATGTACCACAGGGACAGAGACAGGCAGAGGAGGGGTCAATCGAGGGGAGAGATAGGACAGGAGCAAGGCAGCCTTCCATCTGGCCACTTACGCCCAGCACTTGGCCAGCCTTTTGCCCTGGGTGTGTCCGCCTCCGGGTCCGCCCCCAGCCTGGGCTGACATGAGCCCTGTAAGGGTGGGTGCACCCGCTCTTGCGCCCGTGTCTGTCCCTGACCAGAACTTTCCTCCGCTCCCTGTTGCCAATATGGGAGCCTCAAAATAGCAGAGGCTGTGTGTTCCTCTATGATTACTGAGCGTCACTGCAGGCCAAGCACAGAGATGGGTGCTGTGTGTGTGTGAAACCCCACGTGGCCCTCCACCGTGGGGACAAGCGCTGGCTTCCCCCTCACATGCAGTCTGGCTCCTGGAAGCCCCCCTTCATCCATGCCAGTCGTGGGACTCCTCTCTTCAAAACCACGGTCCTCAAGCCCCTGCAGCCGGGGTCAACGCACCTTCATCTGCTGCTGGTGGCCCAGAGTCCCGGGAACTCGGCAGAGGCAGGAGACAGGGGCAGTGACAGGCATCTTCACCCTGTGTCTGGAGCCCTGCTCTGCCCACACCCCAGTGCCCTGCGAAAATCTGGCCCATGGAGACTCTCTGTCCTTAGGGGTGATGGAAGGTGGGATTTTTCCCAACAACCTGACTTGGTTTCTCCTGAAATGGGTGTTCCTAATATAATCTCAGAACTTGGAACTGGAAGAATGTTCTAGGTATGAAGCTTCCAGGCCCCACGGGGATGAAGTCAGAATCCTTGCAGAGGCAGAGCCCCCTGCGACCCTGCGTAGAAAATGCAGGAATTCGAGGCATGAGTGGCTCCTCAGCCGCCCCCCCCCAACTCACTGTCTCCCTTTCTGGGGGCCGCACTGTGGACAGAGTAAGGAAGAGCCGACCCTGGGAACCACAGCTCACAGGGCCTCGCTCTGGGCTCTGGGCCCCGGGGGTCTCGATGACCCCACTGCTGAGGAATCCCTGCGTGATCCACGCTGCTGTGGTGCAGGGGTGAGAGCAGACGTGGGAAAGGATTGGGGTGACAGGAATCCCGGGGTACATGGTGACAATCTGGGAAACATGGATTGCGCAGTTCCCCTGATGCTGTGCGGTCTGCTCTGGGGAGACTAGCCCTCTTCTGCCCCAGCGGCTGTGGTGGCCTTTCTCCTTGCTTGTTTCCCAGCTCCCTGCAGAGGCCATGACCGAGGCACAATCTTCCTTCCCCGGCTTGTTTCTCGGGAGACCCCTAGATGCAGAATGACACCAAGGGGTGACGGCACCGTGCCCCGGGAGCCACACAACTTGAACCCGAAACAGCCCCCAGGAATTCCAGGCTGAGCCCAGCCGTGGGGAGGGGGAGCCCCCGCCAGATCAGCCAGGCGCACAGAGGTCACGCAGTCTGTCTCCTCCACCGTCCATGCAGCGTCGGCTGACTCTCCCGCACTCCTGGAGAGGAAGACCCTCCAGCTCCCAGCTCGGCAGCCCCAGCAACAAAGCTCTACAGAGAGACTCTAGGCAGTAAAGGGCACCTCCCCAGCACCTGAGAGCTGTGTCTGTACCTTCCTGGGACGTTCCCTTCCCCCTCTCCAAACATTCTGCATTTCACTCAGCTCTGCAGTGTGGCAGCTCCAACATGTGGTCACGAGGCTGTGCCTCCTGGGACTAGCAGGAGGCTTCCTCCAGTCTGCTCTTGTCCTGCAAAGGAGGCTGGCCTGCCCCCCGCCGGGCCCCCAGACCTGTCCCCCACCCCACTGGTGCTCTGTGCTGCCCCCTGGCTTCCTACCCACAACTGTCACAAATGCCAGACATTGGGCTCGATCCTCCAAAGGCAGAGCTCTTTGCCCCTTCCCCCACATGCAAGACTGGTGTATCCTATTCCCTGGATCCGCTGTGCTGTGGGCTAGCTCGCCAGGATTTGCATACCTACTAGTTGCAAGTGTGGACCCTTACACAACAACTCCCTCTTGCCTCCAGCCCCCAGGCCCTGGTAACCACTAGTCTACTCAAAAAGAATAGATCTACTGTATGACCCAGCAATTCCCAAATGGGTGTTTACCTAGAGGAAAACCGAAGCAGGGTCTCGAAAAGATTTCCACACACCATGTTCATTGCAGCATCATTCACAATAGCCAGGACATGCAAACAACCCGCATGCCCGTGCATGGATGAATGGAGAAATTATACACTCCATTATACAATGGAACACTATTCAGTCACAAGAAAGAAAGAAATCCTGCTATTTGCAACAATGTGTGTGGACCCAAAGAGAATTACGCTACATAAGATGAGTCAAAGACAAATGCTGTATGACCTCACTGATTCCTGGAATCTAAGAAAGTGTAGCTCCCTTTTTAAAGCTGGTGGCAACCAGGAATGGTTTCCAACCCTTAGTCTGGGAGGGAGGGCCATCCTACAGCCACTGAGCCCCTCCGGGCTATCAGACAGACTCAGTCCTTCTGTCCTCGCTTTTCGGATGGCGACTTTACATCTCAGGAGGGAGAGTGACTATCAGATAGACAGAAAAGAAAACAACCCACTCTGCAATGTTTGCAGAATCCTTTACAAGGAAATGTTGTAGCGAGAGCCTGGGATGGGTGGCCACATAGAAAGCAGCCTGACATAGAGTAGTGCTAATTTCAGTATAAAAATTACAGTTGAAACATGAAAAATAATAGCCCTGTTTTCTACATATATTTTTTATTCATAGACTTTAAAGAGCATCCTGACAAGCTCTCATTCCCTCTGCCGGATCCCAGAACTGACTCTGACACACACAAATTCACCATCCCCTTCCCCCGCAGAGGGTCCTGCCCTGATGTGCTGGATAGTGAAACTCATTTCAGCCGGGCGGATGTTCAGATGCTTGAACACCAGCTCCTCTGGGCTTGGCGGCCTGGCGCCTGGTGCGGCATGCGGTCCTTGGCGCAGAGGGAAACCAATCAAATCCACCAGAAGTGACAGCAGCCTCTGACCGCTTCTTCCCAGGACAGCCATGGCACCCTTGTGCTCACGCCCCACTGTCCACATGGCGCGAGCCTCATGGGAAGTCCCTGTGACTTGGGCAGGGACACCTCACGTGGCCCAGGACAGCTGTGGGGTGGTCCCTGCGCTCAGTGAGAAGGAAGTGAGTCATTCGGAAGAGCCACACCCCCTCACACCTGCTGTGTGCCAGGCCCGGACTCGGGCTGCTCCTGCCCGGAGCTCGGACTAGGGCTCGCTCCTGCATCCTGAGCAGCGTAGGACCCCTTCCCTCAAGGCCCCCCTTTGTGGCCGGGGACAAGTCACTTCCCCACTCTTGCTGTCGGCCTCATTACCCATTAAAAAAGTACTTGGGTTTTTCAGGTTTCTCAGAAATTCTAAGACACTGGCCTTTCCCCTTCACTTATGATTAAACTAATACTTTATTGGAGGTTGTGAATCAGCCCCAAGAACAGGATCTTAGCCCATGTCATCCGGCTGGAAGGGAAGGGGTCCTCCTGCCCTGCGTTAAAAGACAGAAAAGAGGGCCCTGGAGAGTTTATAGGGTCATGTCGGCTGTGCCTATTGAAAGCCTTGCTTCTGCACCCAGACACGCACAGGCTAGGCAGTGAGCACAGCAGAACTCCCCTGCAGTTCTCTGAGAGGCCAGGCGGTGAGTCCAGACCCAGGTGGCCAGGGCCACCAGCCCGCCTGCAAGGTGGAGACCCAAGGCAGACGCCCCGTCGGGGGTCTCCGACAGGAGCTCCGACAGGAGCTGTACCCAGGCCCGTGTGCCTGGCAGACTCACCCTACAGCCCCCGGGCTCCCTCCCACGGTCGCTGGCCTGGACAGAGGCTCCCGGGGCTCCTGCCTCAGTCAGCATCCCGCCCGTGACTCACAGTGACGGAGACTTCTTCTTCTGAGCTCTGGGGTTTGGGTGTCTGGCTCAGGCACCTGACGCCCCAGCTGGGGTCTGAAAACCCCCGAGGGTTTCTGGTGAGTTTGTAAGTTGTGAGAACTTTCATCTGAAGTCTGGACAGAGACTCCACAACACCTGGGTGTCCTGTGGCTAAGAGGTGAGTGGGTGCGGAGCCCTGGCAGGAGCTCAGGCCCCAGCGAACCCCCCGGGGGCTCATGCCTAAGGGGCAACGGACCAAATATTTGTTCAGCTTTGACTCGCTCTCGTTTCTGAGTGAGCTCAGGAGCTCTGGAGAGTGCCGTACTTCGTCATTCCTCTGTGCCCTTCAAGACCGCTCCCGGACCCGGGACGCCCAGAAGTCTTCTCCACCTGCACACGGCACACTAGGGACTGAATCGTGCCCCTCCAGATTCGTAGGCTAAAGCCCTAACCCCCATGTGGAGATGGGGTCCCTGGGGAGGGAATTAAGGTTAAATGAGGTTGTAGACAAAAGCTTCATCCCACAGGACTTTGATGTCCTCATCAGGAGAGGATGAGAAGCACAGGACCCCGGCGGATTCTTCCTCCGGCGTTTGGGGCAGGACCTTGAGCCATGCCCGGGCAGGAGCTGAGGCCGGGTCCCCCTCACCACCATGGCCCTCACCGCCTGCCCCTCTGTCTTGGGCTCTTTGAGCAGCGCAGACACAGTGGCTGGGAGAGAGTGGGGCAGGCATGAGGTTCCTGCCACTGGGTGACTTCTGAGCACTGGGGCTGGGTTACTAGGGACTGAGAGAATGGTGGGTCCTGTCAGCAGCCGTAACCAGGCTTTCCCTGCCGAACTAGGAAGGAGGGAGAGAGTGAGGGGAGACAGAGACACCAGATATTTCTCTCTCTCCCTCTTTCTCTCTCTCTCACACACACACACACACACACATGACTTGTACCCGTCCAGGTGAGGAGAAGAGTGGACACTGTAAATTTGCAAGGAACCAGCCAACTTTTTTTTTTTTCCATTCTCTTTTGCTAATCTCAAAAATTGATACTGAGAATGGTCTTGTTCTTTCTTCCATTGTTTAGAATGGGTGCTACATGGTCACCTCTGCCTTGAATCAGCTTCTGGCAAATTTAAATGAAGGAAGGAGTGATAGTAAGAATGATGAAAAAAATAACAGAAAACTTATATGCTCCCATTCTCTAAAGAAAGTTTGTTGACAAATAGGTGTTGAGGTTCTGGGCAAGACAAATCATCATTCACAGACAATCTGAAAGCAGACACACAGTTATTTTAGTTTTGCTACTTTTTTTTTTTTTTGAGATTGATTATTATTCCTTCCTTCCTTCGAGAGAGAGAGAGAGAGAGAGTGAGCACTAGCAAGCAAGGGGACAGGCAGAGAGAGAGGGACAAGCAGACTCCATGCTGAGCGCAGAGCCCGACACGGGGCTTGATCTCATGACCCTGCAATCATGACCTGAGCTGAAGTCACAAGTCGGACATTCAACTGACTGAGCCCCCCAGGGACCCCTTGGTTTTGCTATTATCTTAACCCAGGGGGCCACACGTCACGATTGTCTATGACAGGTAGCGTCTTTGCTCAGTGTGAACAAGAAGGAGATGGTAACGGAACGGGGAGGATGAGGTCGGCATCAGGGCTTCCCTCGTGCTGCTCACGGCAGGACAGTTCCCGAGGCGCTGTCCTTACTGTTGAGATTCATCACTCTCTTCCGAATGCACACGGAGGTCAACAGCCCCGCTGGCCCACTGCGTGGGGACATTACATCCTGGGCTTTCAGATGAGTCCCAGTCTCAGACATGGTTTTTCTATGGTCCCAGCTCTCTCAGCTCAGGGAAGAAGTATTTTTTTTCAAAAACCAGAGGATTGAGATGCAGATATTGGGAACGAGGGTAAGAAGACTGTGTACGAAAATGTCACCATCTGTGTTTGGTTGGTCATGGGTTGAAAGGGCCTCAGTGTATGAGCCCATCCTAGGGCTGCCACATGCAGGTATCAGTGACCTGGTGGGGTTTGAGGTCTTTGAAGAGAATGAGATCCTTCTTAGGCTCTGAGTTAGACAGATGATCTCTCTAAAATGTCCCCTAAATAATTTTTAAACTGTTGTCCAAGTTTTCAACATGGTGATTTTGGAACTTGAACTCACCTTAAAAATGTTTGCCTGTTTCAAATCCAACTGAGTCAAAGGTGTAGAGCAAACACAACCCCCATTCTGGTTCGATGGGCTCCTTCTGGAAGATTCTAGGCCACCTCCTTTGCTCAGCCAAGTCCTCGTGCCCTGCCTTCTGCGAATAGCCTGGCCCCATCGGCAGGCTCCCTACACGTCCGCATCCTTGGACGCTTCCTCCAGAAGCTTCTTCTCAGCCGACCCTGCCCGAGCTTGTCCGGCTGCCACCCCAGAACACCACAGCTCGGAGCCCATGACCCATGTTGCTGAGAGCTCTCTGCTGGCCTGCCGACAGCCTCCTCCTGGCTGGGCCCCCCCAGGGTGGAGAGAGGGCTCTGGATTTAGGGCATCAGTCCCACCTCGGGGGCCCACCCTCAGGATCTCATTTTCCCCTGATCACCTCCCACAGGCCCTGCCCCCGGTGCCATTTCATTACGGATTAGAACTTCACCGTGAAAGTTTGGGGGCACGGCATTCAGTCCACAGCACCCCCAGGACCATCTCCCCTGCGTGTCCCAGCAGAACCACGGCTCCAGCCCAGGTGTGAATGCAGGGCCTCTGCCCCGCCGCTCCCAGCTCCCCACCGGCCCCACCCCTTCCACTCCAGACACTCTGTGGTGCATCCAAGCCCCCCCCCCCAACACACTCCCTCTCTCCACTTCTCACTAGAACACTCTAGCCTTCAGCCAGAACCTCCTGAGATGGGCTCAGGCTGACCTCCGAAGCACACCTGTTTAACAGAGGAAGTGGTTTTAATGCAGACTGAGCCCCCTGGGTCAGTAGAGTCATTCTTGGCCAAAACAAAAGGGCATAAAGTGTGTTCCTGACTTCCACAACCATTATGAATGGGCACGAAAAGTACAGAATGGAAGAACAAAGCTGTTTTCCGAATAGATCCGGACTTTCTGGCAAGCTGGTTTGGTGGAGGAGGGGGTTATTCTGCAGCTAGGAAATGGGTCTGTCTGAATCCTATTTCTCTATCAGTGAAATAGCAAATATACAAGTGGCTAACACATACTGAGTATTTTATAAGATTTCGTGAAAATAAGTGGAATTTCCCGAGTTACAGATGTGTGCACACGCAGCCACGGAAGGAGAAGGGAGCAGGGAAGGTGTGGGCCCGGGAGGCCAGGCACTGGATCTGACTCCCTCCTGTAAGGCAGACACAGGACAAACCTGAAATGCTTTGTAGCTGGGAAGCCCTAGAGAGTGTGGGGCCCGGCTCTGAGAGTGGTCACCGCTCAGCGGTGATGACTTACCACTCTGAAAACTCATTTTTTTTCTACACGTCTCAGAGCTCCTGAAGTCACCTCGCAGTTGCTGTCTCCTGACAACTAACTTCTGAAGGTACCTTCTGTTTCTCCTCCTCGGCTCTAATGTGTCACCAACCGAGGCTCAGCGAGTACCTGGCATGGCCAGGAGACACCGGGTAAGCACCTTCTTCCCATGCAACTCTAAGTAAAGAGAACTTGCTTCCCTACCATTTTCTCTTAGCTGCCGTGTGCCAGGAACCCAGAGTCCAGGGGCCAGGGAAGGTGGCCTCTTTCCTGGTTCTCTCTGCTTTCCTCTTTCAGCTGGTTCTACCCATCCTGAGACACTGAGATGATCAAATATCGAGGAGTGCCATGAGGCGAGACAAGGTTGCCCCCAGAAACACAAAGGCTAAAAATATCAGACACAGAGTAAGCCCGTGGATGCTTTCCTTCAACCCAGCTCATCAGTAACCGTCTGGGCTCCCGCTGTGTGCAGCATGTGGGCTATCGCGTGAAGAACTAGTGGAAGTGTGTGGTCCACTACCCCGTCCAGAGCTATTTTCCAGTTATTGTGGAAATCACCCTCTCAGGTGTGAAGCAGTGAGCATCTCACCTGGGAGCATGTATGAATAAAACGGTCATGTGGGCTTGGGTTTGGGGGAGAGTAGGATGAGGGCCACTTGGCACATGGGGTGGAACATGCCAGGTTCTGGTGGCAAAGGATAAAGATTTTCCAGGTTGCTGCCCCAAGAGAAGCAAAAGGAGCTCAATGTCAGAAGTGCGTGGAACTGTGTGAATCGCGAGGTCGGGCTCGTGCACGGCTGGAACTGAGGAGGAGAGGCCGGTTGGGAAGGGCACCTCTCTTGCCAGTCCTGTGTGGCTGGAGGCAGGACTGGGAGCAGCTCAAGGAGAAGCTGAGACACCTTCAGTCACTGAGCCAGGCTGGTGGGTCAGGAAGCTGAGTCATGTGACTTGAGACAGAAGGGAGAGTAAATCCAGGGGTCCCTCCTCCGTGACGTGACAAAGGACTGAGGAAGGAATGATCACCAGCAAGAGAGCAAAGGAGTAAGTTTCTGGAAGTAGAGAACCCACTGGGGACATGATGAACTCAATGAGCACCTGGGAAAATGCTGCCCAAGAAGTGACCCTCATCAGAGGACTGAGGGCCTCGCTGGACGTGGGGAAGTGTGACTTTTTTTCTCCGGGAACCCTAATTCTCCTGTGTTCACTAAATGACATGGTTTCTCAACAAGCATTAAATGAAATTTCCAGGGTTGTTTTTTGTTTGTTTGTTTGTTTTCTAAACTGCTGATGAGGTATCCTTGAGGAAGGAGGGTTTTCCCCAAGTAGGCACGCCTACATTCTAGAAGGATAATTCTGGCCCATAAGTGGTAGTTCTGCCCATTGTGGAAGCGTGAGCACCCTTATCCCCCAGAATGCTGGTGCTGCCACCCATCAGCTGTGACAAACAAGGACACACCATGCACTCCCAGTGCCTTCAGAGGGTGGGGATGTTACCCCAGGGAGAGTCCCCACCAGGTCATGCTAAGTGATCTTTTCTGACTTAAGTTTGGCCTAAGCTTGGGTGCCCATTTCCAGCCCAAGTGGCTAAGCTGGCGTCTTTTCTGAGGCAAACATGAGAGAAGAACACAAATATAAATAAGTAATTACCCGTCAGTAATGAAAGCACATAAAACATCGCATCTAGAAGCTGCTGGGTGTACAGAGAAGGCCTGGGAGGGCTTCATCCTGACAGGGGAGATGGGAATTGAGTCCCAAAGAGGAGACCAGAGCACGGGGAGTGGCGCAACATGCAGGAAGACATGGGGTCGTGGAACTTGTGTTCACTTACTGCGGACACACAAGAATGCTTAAACACTCAGCAGGTATACCCATTCTCAGATCATTTTGAACATGACAATTAAAATCAATGATAATTTTAAGAGATACTGTTCAGTGACAACCACCCAGAAATGACTCCAATGGGACTCTGAAATTAGAAAAAAAGAAAAAAAAGTCAGATAATAGATTTCAATTTTTATTTACAGTTGAATTTCAACCAAGACAATTCAATAGGGAAAAGATAGTCTTCTCAACAAACGGTTCTGGGATAAGTGGATACCCACCTATGAAAGAATGAAGCTGGACCCCTACCTCACACCATACATAAAAAACTGCCTCAAAGTGGGTAAAACACCTAAAGAAAGGAGCTAAAACTATAAAACTGTTAGAAGATGTTAATCTGCATGATCTTGGTTTGGGGGTTAGTTTCTTGGATATGGCACAAAAAGCACACGCAATCAAGGGAAAAAATAGATATATTGGATAAACATTCATATCAAAGAGCACTGTCAAAGTGAAAAGATAAGCCAACAAATGGGAGAAAATATTGTCAATCCATATACTGATACTGGCCTAATATTCAGAATCTGTCAAGAACTCTTAACTAGTTAACAATAAAAACACAAATTACCAAGTTAAAAATTCGCAAAGCATTTGAATATAACCCAAAGAAAGTATAAAAATGGCCAATAAGCACATAAAAAATATTAATCATCAGTAGTCTTTAGGGAAATGAACATTAACACTGCAATGAGATAATACTTCACAGTTTCTAGGTTGGCTTTGATACACACACACACACACACACACACACACACACACGTGTTGGTGAGGGTGTGGAGAAATTAGCACCCTTGCTGGTGGGAATGTCAAGTGTTGGAGTGAGTATGAAAACAGTTTGGAGGTTCTTCAATAGATTAAACATGGAATTATCATAGAACCCAGGAACTCCACCTCTAGGTAGATACCCAAGAAAATTGAAAACTTGGTCACACAGAAACATGTACACCAATTCTGGCAGCATTGTTCATGTGGCTAAGTCCAGCCTGGAGGGTCACCTACACAACAGAATTTGTGAGAATCAGTGATCGTTCTCTCTCCTCATGGAAGCTTCTATTAAGAGCCTAATAATCATCACACTTTGAAGAAATCAAGGAAGCCCCAGTTTTGTCAGGAGCCCACCCAGCGCCACCTGCCTTAGCCTCTGGTCACCATGTTTGAGGCTGCCCTGGGAAGCGGGGTTCTGCTCCTCTGCCCCTACCCCCCGAGATTCTGGTTGTTGTGATTCCCCCTTGGCATGGATCTCAGCAGCAGAATAGGATCTCACAGAGCCCAGGGTGGCATGGTGCACCCATAGCCCCTCTTTGATTTGGCAAACCCAGGACCTGGAGGAAACTGGTCCAGATTTCCCTTCCCCTGGGACACCTCCATCAGTCACTACCCAGAGTCGAGTTTAGAACTCAAAGGCAAACCTACTAACTTGTGGATTTCCTTTCTTCTCAAAGATATTAAGCCATATCTAGGCCAGGCCTCCTTTTGTTTTAATGACTGTATTTTATGATCGATCCCAAATTTAAAGACTTAATGCCCAAATTCATGAAACAGATTTCATTCTGTCTCTTTGATTTGTACTCATACAATTTTCAATGGAGTTGATGAAGTTTGGCAGCTTCACTGTGGGTCCTCCCTCTCTCCTAAAGATTGGAGGCCAGAAGAAAAATGTGTGGGTCTCCAGAGAGCCCAGATCCTTGGCCAGGGAGGGGAGGGTCTCAAAGCAAATAACTGAGGAAAGCCATTCATTGAGCAATCCCTTTATGGAAAATTTATTTGGATGTGGCTTTGCAAGGAGATTCTAACTAGTGATGGGGGATCCTAGGAAAGCTAAACTTGAACACCAGTGCCCCTTTCCCAGACCCCCCACTGATTCCTGCCCCACTGGGATCTGATGGGCCTCCCTGTTTATGGAAGCCTGTTTCCTCTTTGCATTACTCATCATTCTACTATCGCTCAGCTCAACTGTTCCTCATGCCCCCAGATGGCTAACAGAGCACCCACACCTCTCTTTTTCTCGTAATGCCTCTGACAGATTTATCTTCAAGTACCTAAAGAATTGGTTGCAGATGGAACTGTGTAGTCCAGGCTGCTTCCCCGGGGATCTTTCCTATGACCTATGTGGGGGTTCCTCAGACACCAATGGGGTCCAGTACAGTGTTCGTGGACATCTGTGTCCTGGACCAGCATACGGAGCCCTTCAAACTGACCAGGGAGTTGATTTTGAGGAAAGCTAGCTATTCTGCAGAACTGAAACCTGAATTTGACATCTCAGAGCAACTCCAGGGATGAAGAGACCACTGAGTCACTCTGCGACCAAGGACCCCATTAGGGAAAGAAATGGCACAGCCACCCAGACACCTGCCCACAGTACCTGGCTTCACAAGAGGAGCCAACCACGACCTACTAATGGAAGTGATCTGTAACACGGAAGGGCACAGGGTTCCCTTCCTGATTGAAACTCCCCTGTTTGCTACCCCATTGGTCAGAGGCTGGGACTGAGCATTAGTGGGTCCAGGACCCTGTCCTGGGTCTGGATCCAGAGCTCACAGCCATGTCTCAGACTTCAAGCCACCCCTCTGTGCCCTGTCTCACTGAATTACTCATTATCCAGTTCAGTCACATACCTCCACCGTCTCCCGTGATAGCCCCAAAACATTCATATATTGTTTGGCCAAAATGTTTGGTAATCCAAAGGTCTGGTTTTTAAACAAAGCTCCCACTGTCTTTTTTACAGATCACTTATGCATGCACTATGCCTTTTTCTTCTTTGATTTTTTAAAAATTAAAACATAAATCACATACAATAAAATCCATGCCTTTAAAGAGTACTGTTCGGTAGCTTTTAGTTTACTCACAAACCCGTGCAATCAGTACCACCTCCTACGTCCAGAACATTTCCACCATCTCAGAAAGAAACTCTGTGCTGTCTGCAGGTGCTCAGTCCCTGGCAACCCCAGTTTACCTTCTGTCTTTATGACTGTGGCTGCTCTGGACTTCTCGTTCTGAAGGAATGGCACAGCGGATGGCCCTGTGGCGGGCTTCCTTTGCCAAGCGTGCTTTCCACTTTCATCCATGTTGTGGCCTGTGTCAGTGTGTCAGTCCCTGTTACTGTGGGTAACAGAAGTTCCACGTTCTGTGGATCCATTCTAGAGCAGGTGGATATGAGGGTGGTTTCTGCCTTTTCATTTGTTGAACGATTGTGCACATGTTTTTGTATAGATTGATGTTTTGTTTTCTCTTGGGTGTTTACCTAGGGCAAGAGTTAGCAGGCTGCTATGGTGATTCCCTGTTTAACATTTTGAGGAGCTGCCACACTGATTCAAAGAAGCTGCACCATCTTGTGTGTCCAGCAGCGAGGTGGGAGGGGCCCACTGCCTCCATGCCTTCTGTATCATTGTGTTTCTGTGTCCTTATGTATTGTTGATGGAAGGACAAATCTCTTATCAGGTATGTGATCTGCAAACATGTTCTTTTACTCTGTGGATTATCTTATCACGTTCTTAAGTATTTTTCTTGAGAACAAGTTACTTTTGATAAAGTCCAATGTATCTATTTACTTTATTATTTTTGCTTTTGGTATTGTATCTCTAAAATGGAGGCCTCATCCAAGGTCATAGAGATTTAAGTCTATATTTTCTTCCAAGGGTTTAATCCTTTTTCTGTTTTTGATGAGTCCAGTGATGATGTACACTTTTCAAGGAGTACCACCATTCGTTTTATTGTTTTCTAAGTAACCCTAAGAGATTATCACCTGGTGCGATAGAGAAGACCAGTACTTAAGACAACATGACCATGGTTTCACCATGTATTTTGGGGAGACTCCTGCTTGCCCCTTCAGTATCTGGTCCTGACACACCATGAAGGTTCTCACCGTTTGCATTTCTTGTGTGACTTGGTTGAGTCTGTTCATGGCCAGGCAGGTGGAGGCCTCAGTTTTTTTATCGATGACATCTGTCTTTCTCTGGCCAAGATTCTGCAGATGAACGTCCTACTTGTCACCCTTTCCAGCAGCATCACCTGCTACTGCTGAGTCCCCTGCAACATTGCCCTGGTGACTGGCCCCTGTCCAGCCTCTGGACCGGGACATCCAGGGTGTGCTTCTCAGGGTCAAAGCAAAATGTAGCTATTGTTTCTATGCTGCATGTTACACTATGAACTCGAAACCTCTTAGGAGGATGAATCAACCTTTTTTCAGGGCCTCCTGAAATCGCTCCATTCACACCTCGGCCTCTCAAGGTCCCTTCTTCCAAATAGAAGCTGCACAAATCATCTTGTGGAACAAAAGGTCCAGGCCCCACTGCAGGCTACATGCCTTTTCCAGCTGCTTGAACACGTGTTGGATGTCCTAGGCCTTCAGCCCGCAGTGCATAGTCTTGACCTGCTCTCCTCTCTCTCCCTGATGCAGAGCCCAGCTGAGTTCCACAAAATGGCCTCCCCAAACCCTTCCCTCTTCTCCATCTGTGGAAGGGGAAAGGCTGCCACTCAACGCCCACCCCAGGCCTTTGGGGCTCACAACGATGGCCTACATATTCAGGAAATTAAGAAAAAATAGAACAAAAGACCATTCAACCCACACATCCTGTCCTGGAAAAACCCAAGCATTGTTCTTTCCAGGGCAATATTGTTCATGCCCCAAATTTCCACAGATTTTATCACATGTGCCCCTGGAGGCAGGAGTCTTTCATGAATACAGAATGATTCCTGGAGTATGTGTGGGTTGGTTTTCTGTTGCTGTCCTGGGAGGAGGGGGACAGTTCAAGCCAAACTCCGACATCTTCACACTCTGCCTCTCCCCCATCCATCCTACCCAACTTGCCTACTAACTTTTGAGAGGAGAGAGAAGGAGCTAATTTTAAACAAGGACACACCCCCGCACGGTGGTAACAGCATCTCAAATACACTCTGTCATCAGATCAGACACATAACCCTGGCACCTGTTAGTCTGCAATCACTGCACCTCTCGGCCTGGTTATTTACTGTCAGAGGACACTCCTACCACACGCCCTTCCCTACCCGGGTGCTTCCTTCTGGCTGGCGTTCTCAGGCTTCGCTCTGGAGCCTTGGATCACCACGGACCCGCCACTCCCTGCATGCTCGTGTTTATCCAAATTCTCCACACTCGGGCTGGAATTTCGGCCAAAATCAATCAAATAATGTAAACGTGAAATGTACTAAGTGAGCTTTGGCTAAGATAGGTAGTAATCACAAGGCCTGCTCAGAATATGTGAGGATACGATGGCAAAAATCTCTAAACATCTGAAGAAAAAGTGTTTCTGGTCCCTATGGGGAAAAAAGAACTAACAGAACTTATCATGAAAATATTCTTCTCTGGTTTGGAAACAGTCTTTATTTTGAGTTGATACTTAGGACACATACCTTATCAGAGCAATATTAAATTACTAATAATGTGTATTAACAACTGAACTCTAACTATGAACCAGGCAAGATCCCAGGTGTTTATGAACAGGGATCCAAAATCTGTAAAATACTACTAGCGTCTTAATTCGTAACACAGTAATATATACACATGTAATTTATATTCGAAGAGGTAAAAGAAAGTGTGTGGGCACGTGTGTGTGTGTGTGTGTGTTCCTGTGTATACACCTATGTGTATGTGAGTGTGTGTGCACGTGTGTACCTGTGCGAATGTCTTTGGTGCGGTGCGTGTGTGCGTGTGTAAGGGTATTATGCACGGCAGTGTGAGTCTGTGGCTATTTTGCATGGTGTATGACTGTGCTTATGTGTGCGTGTACGCACGTGCAAGTAGTGTGTAGTGTGTGCGACTGTGCAGCGCATAAGAAATGAAGGATTCTGAGGGCTTATGTCTGGAGGCATATGGTAATGGTGAGCAGGAATCTCTATGGTTTAGGCCGATACTCCCGTGTAGCTTACGTCTTTCCCAGCAAAGACTGATCCCCATATCACACGTATAGCTTTTCAGAAAGAGGACTCTCGGAATGAATGGCCGGCAGCCCCCGTAGGCAGCGTCTGTGAGAGCTGACCCCAGAGGGAAGGAGCAGGAGAAACCAGGTGCAGTGTGGGGAGCAGGGGGTGGGGGAGGGAGGTTGGGGTCTCAGTGTCATGGTCTTCACCCCCTCATGGGCCCTACCTTCCATGCCTTCCCCCAGGGAACATGCTGCTTACCACCACCACCTTGCTGGGCTTCTCAGCCCTCAGGGGTCCTTGCCCACCTGCCCAGAGGCAGCCTGATGGAGTTCACCTTAGTGAATTAGAGAGGCCACCCCCAGGCATCTAAGGGCATCTTTGAGCTCTCTGCTGCTCAAGCACTTCTCAGAAGCTCAACCAACAAAAGCCATATTTAGGGAAGATTTCCTCCTGGAGGTTGGTCCACGTCCTAGGATCTCCTCACGTCCTACGTGCGCGCGCACACACACACACACAAATGTACACACACATACACAAACCGATGCACTCCCAACACACACAAGAATACACACATATACACAATTAAATGTCTCCCCAGCACACATACACACACACATGCGCCTCTGACACACGTGCAACACACATGTATACAAATATATACACAGACACATACATACATATACACATACTCACACAAGTTGTACATTTAGAAAATGCGAATCACTGCCTTAGTATAAATTATTTGACTTCGTAAAGAGCAATTTAATTTATTTAAAGTTATAATTGACCATTGTGTTTGGGAAGAACCTGGGTTTTGTGGCAGGATCTTAAAAGGGATCCTCCTTCCTCTATCTGTAGGTGACTGAAAACCAAGGAATCTAAGAGGTTCCTTCAGGGTTCCAGCAAGAGGAATGGCAAAGCAGACTGGACGCCTACAGTCCTGCGTCTCCATCCATGGTTCCAGAGAGCAACCTCTGTCTTCCTTGCCAGACTCTTTGTCTGTCCCTCCTGTAAATTTCTACAGACTCCAATTCTCGTCTAAAGTTTATGGACAGCTAAGCAATCTAAAGATCTACCAAGAACCTCCTAGAGGAGAAGAGCTCATAATTTGGAGGCAATTTGGGGCACAGGCTCCAGAATCAAGGAACCTTCCCATCAGCTGCCCCTGAGAGCTGACTCTCTTGTGTCGATGGTCCCTTATTCACAGATCTGCACATATGCCCCCTGGGGCCAACCTAGTGGGCTCGCTTGCAGCCCCAGCCCTTTGAAAGGGCAGCTGGAAAAGAACCGACCATAAGACATAAGACAATTAGAAGGGAAGCATCGTACAGGACAGGTCTGGCCTCAGTAGGAATTTCAAAGAGGAGAATATCAGAGAGCAGGGGAACGAGGAACACCATGTTTCAATGGGGAGTCTCTCCTGTACCTACTGGGTGTCTTGAGTGGGGTGAGCTCTAGCATTTGGGGGAGGGGAGCGAAAGATGAGTGGACAACAGGATGATGAGAAGGAAATGCTACCCGACTCCCGTGCATCCAAGATCAAGAGTCTTTGAGGTTTCCCGGCATCTCCAAGGAATAGTCCGTTTTTCCCAAGCTTTACTTGATGGTGGCCTTTTGCGTTTCCAGGGGAAATACTGCCCGAGTCACGGTGCCAGAGCAGCCACAGCTGTCTTCAAGGGTTTGTTGGTTTTCTTTTTTTTTCTATTTGTGCCCATGATTCAGTTCCTGATCTTGTAAACTTTCTCAGGCACTTTGTTCTGAGATCCTAGCGACCAGCTATGGCAATTGTCAAGATGACTGATAAATGGACTCCCCGGGCTGACATGATATTTATAAATCAGCACTAAATATCTCTGTCTGGGCTATAAATGTCTTAGGTCTCTTTCATCCCGCCAAGGAGTAATGTAAATATGATCTGTGTGCTTGTCTGACCTCCCCTCTGTTCCGCTGGTTGCAGGTTGCCGGCGGCGGGAGCGGAGGGCGGGGGCAGGCAATGGAGCCATGAATGCCTTGGCCGCCATTCTTCTCTGTGACCCATGAGGCACATTCAGACTCATCTCACAGGGGAGCCCAGGGAGATCTTTCACCCTGGATGGAGAGCTGCCATTCTCCTGGGGATTATGCCCCCTCCCACTCCAGCAGACCAACGGAGGAGGGGGCACAGTGCGGAGCTCCCGCGGAGGGCGGGCAATCGGACCCCATGCTTTGGCCGCACACTCGCAGGCCATCCTTTCGTGCTGCCCGTTTCTCTCCTTTGTCTCCAAATGGAATCAATCACCTTTTCCTATAGAACTGACCTGCTTTTCTCCCCAAAGCAATTCAGATTCCTTTCCTTCCTAGGATCAGCACAACCCATGCAGCAGGGTCGCCTGTCTCAGAACAGAGGCTACCTGCTGGTCACCAGGGGGTCCTGGGGCCACTCCCTGCCCTGTAACCTTGTCCCCCATCTCTGCCATTCTAGGGAAAGAGGGTGGGACCTCCAGGGACACTTTCCAAGTGTGGACTTTAACTCAAGAGCCAGGCTCACCCTTGTACAACCTGGTGACCTGGTCAGGGGGGATGCTCTTTGTCTGTGAAGACCTCCCCCAAGCCTGGATGCCACACCAGGAGAAAGGAAGGAGTTCTCCAAGCAAAAATCAGTTCATTGTGTGGCAGAAGCAGAAAGTAAATGCTGCAGGCAGAGGAGGCACCAACAAAGGGCTCACACTTCCACCGTCACAAACCCACCAATCCGTACTTCTGGGAAAGTGATGATGTGAACTTCGCCCCTGTAGGATCTTCTCCCACTAAGCTGGTCGATCCTTATCAGCTCCCTGTCAGCCTTGATCGCCTACCCTCAAGGTCTTACTGAGAACTCTTAGTGACTCACACTCTCCGCTTTCTCTGCTTATTTAACTTTATCCTGTACTTCTTATAGCTCAGAAAGGGATTCCGCTCTCCACTCCCCCTCAGTCTGCGCCCCAGTCGGAATCTAACGTGTTACTGTTAATCACGGCTACTAATGTCAGCCCTTGGTGGGTCTAGGAAATTGACATCATTTCAAAACTTCCTCTGATTCATTCTTTCCTTTTATCTGAGACTAAATTTTAAATACTTGGGTAATCTAATTTTTAAGTAGAGTTTTGTACCATTTTAATGAGAAATGCATATCTGGTCTTCATTGCGTTCCTGGCTCAGAGCTCCTAAAACCCTTGGAATTTCCTAGGTGTTGTGAGCAATAAAGGTGCCTTTTGTATGTCAGTGAGATGACTTTTGGAAAGGCCTTAGTAACCTAAGGATTGGGCTTGAGATCCAACTGTGTGATTAAGTATTTGGAACTTTCAACCCCATCCCCAGACCTCCCAGGAGTAGAGAGGGACTGGAGATAGAGTGTGATCACCAACGGCCAGCGATTTCATCAGTCATGACTATGTTATGCAATGTCCATGAAAACCCCAAGGTTGAGATTCAGAGAGCTTCTGCTTGGGGAACGTGTGGGGGTTCTGGAAAGTAGCCCACTAGGAGAAGACATGGAAGCTCAGGGCCCTCACACAAACCTCACTCTGTGCCTCTCTTCCCTCTGGCTCTTCCTGAGCTGTATCTTTTTATAATAATTGGGGATCACTAAGAAGTAAACTGTTTCTCTGAGTTCTGTGAGTTGCTCTAGCAAATAAATTGAACCCAAGGTGGAGGGCCTCGAAATCTCTGATCTATAGCGGTTGGTCAGAAGCACAGGTCAACCTGTACTTGGCATGGGTGTCTGAAGTGGCGGGGGGGGGTTGCATTCTTGTAGGATTGTGTCCTTCACCTGTGGGTTCTGGCACTATCTCCAGGTAGTGTCAGGATTGAGATGAACTGTAGGACATCCAGCTGGTGTTGCAGAATTGCTCGGTGGGGAAAATTTCCCCAACCCCCAGCACCACTGGAACTGGAAGCAGAATGATAACACTCAACACAAAACCAACAACAGCGTGTTAGGCTATAATTGTGGCCTAACTGGTGAAATACGCAGATGTGGCTATAGGATTTAACCTTTTCGCTGCAAGTCGTGTGGGTTCTCATGCTCTCTTTTGAGCTATTCCTAATTATTAAAGGATCCTGATTTCCCAGGATACCACAGTGGCCACCGCCATCATGATGGTCTTCCAACCACAGCTACCTACTTACCCATGGTCCAGCGGTTCCATGTGGGGACAGTTGAGAAAAAGAACCAGGGGCCCTGTGCCCCAGTAGTGAGGGAACATTCAATCTAATATTCTGTGATCACAGAGAATCTAATAATTGCTTTGTTTGGGTCAGTTTCAACGGAACTGGAACTGGCTCTTTCAAGTGGCCCTGGCTTCTACTTAACGGTCCATCCAGGCACACGACATAGGCCTCCTCCGGTTTCTGGTACGAAAGGAGGAGACCGTGGCGTGGTCCCTGGTCAGACTGGAAAGAGGCTGGCGTCAGTTACTGTCGTCCTGTGGTGGTCACATCACGCTGCAGAAGGCAGATCAGATGTGATCTGTCCTCCCGGGAGCCCGGGCCAGCCGGGGCGGCGGCCCTCACTGGCCATGTGGAGGCAGCGGGTGGGGAACGAAGACCACTCCGCTAACTGAAAAAGCAGAGTGGACAGGCCTTGTTGTGGGTGGGGCTTTGTGTGCAGTTTTGTGTGTACGAAAGTGGTTGTGTGTGTGTGTGTGTGTGAAAGTACAGACAGGGGGTTCTGTTATGATGCGACACGGGTGTTCCTAAAAGTCACCAAGCCATGTAGAACTGTAGTAAAGACAACATGGCTCACAGGCCAGTGGGGCGGCGATAAGACCCCGAACATCTTCACCATGAACACACTAAAAAGAAAGGTAGAAACGTACCAAACCCAGCTGTACAGTTTCAGACACGTTAACTGGCCAAGAAGTGCGTAAATACTATAGAATACCTCGGCCAAGACTCGAACCGTGTCTGATGTGGAGTGTACCCCAGCTCCCCCTGCCTCCGCGGACCCCGCCAGCCTCCCACCCCCACGCCAGCAGCCTAAGTGACAGAAGAACGGAGAGTGGGAGCAGAGGACCCAGCGGGAACCACCGTCACAGGCTGAGGAGGGAAGGGAAGGGGGGGTCCTGTGCTGCGGGGTCATGTGGCTTCGGATGCGAAGGGCACCGGCTTTCAGCCACAGTGAGGACCGGGAGCAGGGTCATCTGACAGAGACACAATGAAACAGCAGACGTGACGGGCGTGTGTGCTCACCCCCCGGGGAGGCGTTCTGTGGGCACCAACACGGCAAGGTTCACCTGGATCCACGTTCCTTCGTTCATCCCATGTTCCCCTCCGACAACCGCACACGAGCCAACAGAGGACCCACGCCGCATATGACCTGAGCCCACGCTCTGATGTAGAACAGGGCTCGGCTGCGTCCCGGCTTTGTGACCTTGGGCAGCTCACTTGATCTCTCTGGGCCTAGGCTGCTTTTGTGACTCAGACGGGGTCCTACCAGGAAACCATGCTGAGTGTTTAAAGACAAAGGGGCCATGAGGCAAGGATTGGGTGAATCAGGAGGCGGGTTAGGATGAGGCCAGCTGAAGCGAAGCAGAAGCTGACCCCCCACAACCCCCAGGTGGGACACGTGTGACATTCCTCAGGCCCTCCTGGCTGCTGCAGACCAAAGGAAAGGGGGAAACAAGCGACCTACAGCTCCGAGTCTCCATCAGTTTGCAACTGTCTTAATGATTTACAAGAAAAAGGCCGTGTCCAGAAACCTATCCATTTCCTGGATCCCTAACATCACTCTCCCCTCCCTGGGAGAGATGACCTTATTTAATCGGTCACTCCTCAGGACCACAGGGCAGCCCATCCTGCCACGTGTCCTGTCCCCCTGCTTTAAAAAAAAAAAAAAAAAACGCTTTTTTGCACCAAAGACATCTCAGGAATTCTTTCTTGGCCATCGGCTCTGAACCCCAACCTTCAAACCACATCAGTAAGGCAACCCAGAGGTCAGCAGCAGGAACCTGGGCCACCTAAGGGCACTTTACACGGACAAGGCCAATGTCTTCAGCTCAAATTCTCTGGTGATGGGGAGGACGTTCTGTGCTGACTCAGACTTTTGTTCATTGTTGTTCTGACCTAAAACCTCCTCTCTGGCTGCATCAGCACATCTAAACCGCTTGTGTTTAAATCAGGATCCTTTCGGTCCTTCAAATGCCAAGAAAATCAGTTTTTTATTGCTATCTAGTGGTTTGGGCATTAGGGAGATAGAGTCACAGAAACATTAGCCGTGCTGGCACTTGAGGAACTCCCACTGCTGGGATTCTGAGGAAATCAAGACAGTGTCTTGGAGGGAGAGCGGGGGTCGACAAGCTGCCCGCACTCATAGCGAAGGCACACACAGCAGAGTCCTCAAGATCCGACGACGGGTTCTGGGAAACGGGCTGGAATTACCCCCGATGCACCGTGAGGTCCCTCCAAGTTGCATCAGAAATCAACCCCTAGGGAAATCAGGCAGAAAGACACAGCATTTCAGGAGTTGCAACTCTTTTCAGCCACACGTTGGCCACTGCCGGCACGTCCGTGTTCCAACAGAGCAAGGCGGTTTTACCCGCATGGGCTCCTCTGACCCTCGGAGAAAGCAGGTGACATGGGCGGGACGCGGTGCCCCTTGGGACAAAGGAGGGGACAGAGGCTCGGGGTGGGGTGCCCAGCAGGTGGGCCTGGGCCAGCGGGGGGCGGGGAGCTGAGTGTGGCCTCCTGACTCCAGAGGAAGGCTGCCCCATGCAAGCCTTGTCCCGGGAAGAACTCTCAGCTTGGAGGAAGCACCAGGTTTCGTAAGTACTTCCCTCTAGGCCCGTCTTCCTATCACACGCTCACACAGAGTCCCACAGACACGTGTGCACACAACCATGCAGCGATAACCATAATAGAAACAAAGTCTCCCTAAGGAGTGACTGTTACCGAAACCTCTGAACTGTGTCCCGGAGATGCAAGCAGCAATGAGCACGGAGGCAGAACTCCCACGTCACTCAACAGAAAAGGCCACAGAAACACTGCTTTTCCTGAAGACAGTTTCATTGGTTACCCATTAGGAAAATGGCCCCTCGGAGGATCTTTAACGTAAAATCCCCATTTGCTGGGAGCAAAGCTGAGCCATCACCGCCAGCCGCAAACCCTGGGGGAGCCCTTGTCTCCGGCAGCGCCCGTCCGCAGCGGCCGAGGCTCCCGCTGGAGCTGGCCTACACCCGGGACCTCCAGCCAAATAATGCAGCCCACGCCACTTCTCCCCTCATTATGGAATTATCACATACTCACTGTAGGTGAATTTGGAAAGTGCTGGGGATAAAAGAAAAGAAAAGAAAGAAATATCCCCACTACCCATCAGCTGGACATAATCACTCCTAAACTTTCTGTATATTTCTTCCCAACCTTTGGAAAAGTATTTTGTGATTACAAAGTTGTGGATGTTAAGAGTCTTACTCCATTCAAAAAGTGAACTCCCCGGTTGGTATTGGATGCAGAGAATTTCCTGGGGAGGGAGACTGAAGAGGCCCCCTGGCCGCGAAGTTGTCGGAGGAGGGCTTGGGAATTGTGATTATGCCCTCTCTGTCTCCTCTGTCTGTTGGGGTTCTGTGCATGCTTATATCTGGAAAACAAGGATTTCAAGGCCTAATTCTTCTAAAGTCCGTTACATAGCATCATTTCAAATGTGCTCTGCTTTAGTGAGGCAAAGACTCCCACTTTGTCCTGATACCTCCATGGTGGACCCAGGGTCACAGAGCACAGCCCACCACCGCAGGACCAGCCTGTCACACACCTATGAGCCGGGTCTTGAGGTCACACATTTGACAGCAGGAGACAAAGAGATTTTAGCTTCCTGGAAATTTAGTTTTATGGAGAGAATTTGCTTTTGAATTTTTTGGATGCACTCAAAGGTGCTAAATCAGCGTTTGCATGAGTATGCAGGGGCAAGATATAGAAACAGCGCAGGTCTTCTTGCTAAGAAAGTAGATTCCACCACCCCCCCCCCCCGCCCCAGACACAGAGCACCAGCTGGAGAGGCAGGGAGAGAATCCTAAGCAGACGTGACCCTCAGCACAGAGTCTGACGTGGAGCCCGACTTGGGGCTCCATGTCACGACCCTGAAATCATGACCAGATCTAAAATCAAGAGTCTGAGTCTTAACCGACTGGGCCACCCAGGCGCTTCATAAAAGAGTACGTCTTAAAGGTTGTCGTCACAAGAAAAAACTTGCCATTATGTGCGGTGACGGATAATAACCAGATGCATTGTGGGGAGCGGTTCACAATACACACCGATACCAGATCGCTACGCTGTTCGCCTGAAAGGAATAGAACCTTACATGTGAATCACCTCCCAGTGCGGTGGAGGTGGCCCTATATTTCTTTGTAGCCGACCCAAACTCCTCCAAACGTCCGTCACGCTGCCGATGGCAGAAACCCTCACTCAGACTGCTCTTGCCTCTTTCCGAGAGGTCCGTTCAGCTGATCAGGGCCCAGACCGCCCCACGTCCGCATCTTACAGAGATGCCGCGGGAAGCCCGGGACTCTGCGGCGCCCAAGCCCTCCCATGCTTCCCGCTGCCTTGCTCCGTTCCCAAAGCTGGGTGCCTCGGGGCCCGAGGATGTTCCACCAGTCAGCCGAACGGGGACGTAGGGCATCTCATCCGGCTGCTGGTGTTTCCCCGCACCGGAGGGTGTGGAGCCCTGTAAGCCACGTACCTACTCGCCATCTGCACATCTTTCTGGCAAAACATCTTCTCAAATCTTTCTCCCACTTTTATCAGACTGTTTTCTTCTTTTGAGTTTTGATTATTTTGTAGAGAAGCCCTTTATCCGACGTGGGTTTGGCAAGTATCTTCTATCTGTGGCCTGTGTTTCTTCCCCCCATCATTTCCTTAACAGCGTCTCCCACAGAACAGAAACTTACCATTTGATGAATTAATTCATTTTTCATTTTCTATGAATTATGCTTTCAGAGTTGTATGTGAGAGGCCTTTGCCTAATCCAAGGTAACAGATATTCTTTCTTACGCTTTCTTCCAGAAGCATTATAGAACCAGGTTTTCTCTTTAGGTCCCTGGCCCACTCCGATTCTCCTTCTGTGAGACGCGAGGCTCATTTTCAGTGGACGGACGTCGATGGCCGCAGCACCGGTTGTTGGAATAGCTTTGGTTTTCTGCAGCACCTGTTACAGCTACACAGCGCGCACGGAGGTTCACGCCAGCTGCCTCCTGGTCTTCAAACCAGTGAGCCGGGGGTGGGGTTATCCGTCGCCCCTGTCTGTGACGGGACAGGGAAACCAAGGCCGACTGGGGATCACGCAGCCGTGAGAGGTAGCACTGGGGTCCCTGCAGCCCTCACCGGCCCCCCATCCTCTCATGCTCCACGTTGGGTGGAGTGAGGAAGTAGTCAGGCTAAGGCACTCTCTTTGGCCTTGGGCAGCACATTGTTCTGGACGCCCCAACGCTTCAGTGCTGGGGAATGCCCCGGAGGCTCATCCCGCTGCCTCACTGTAGAGCTAACCGTGACTCAACGTTTCAGCCTCTGCTTCACCTGTCACCCTGCAGCCATCAGGCCTGGCCGTGGCTCCTTTTCCTCCACCCAGGGATGGGGAAGGAGAGGCAGGAGAGACTGGGGGGGGGGAGGGGAGTGAGGGGACGCAGGGGAGGGAGGGAGGAGGGAAGCAGAGGAGGCAAGGGAGGGGGGTCAGGGGGAGGCAGGGGTGATGGCGGGCGTGGAGGGCAGGGCAGGAGCCAGGGCCCCCCCTAGAGGCCAACCAGCACCTCAGATGAAGAAAAGGCTTTGCTTTCGACCAAAAGAGAGAGGGCCTCCTCTGAGGCCAAGGCTTCACTCCCAGAAGAAAGGAAACGCGATCCCACCAGGATAAACATCTTAACGAGAAAGCCCAGGACTTGTATTTTGTTGCATTTGGGGGCTTCCTTCATCCTATTCTGAACGTTGGTTTTGGACCGTGTGCTCAAGCCCCACTCCTATTTGATCTTACGCTTTGTAAAACCCTGAGCATCCCGATGGTCTTGTCCTTCTTTTAAGTTTTCCATAAATAAACACAGTCTGGCACTGTTGCCCCCCGGTGGAGTGACATGTCCGTGCCCCAAACATAGTTCATCAGTCATAGGATGGTGAAACCCCAGTGATTTTTTTATAAGTCCCGTAATTGTACATGTTTGTGATATTTCTTTATTTAAGAAAATCATGGGCTCAGCTATTAAAAAATGACTTTTCATCTTAAATCACTCAAGAGAAATACTTGCCCGTGAAGCCCAGAAATATGTGATCCCTTTCATTTTGGATCTTTGATTCAGTGAGAAGGGCTCTAGCCAAGCATGAACCACTGATCTTTCTCCCTGGAGGACAGAAGTGTGTGTTTGACACTCGACTTAGCCCATAGACAGCTTTGTCCATTCTTCTTGAGAAAATGCGTGGCTTCATCTGACTGTGGGAGTCCGATAGTGATGTCCGCGCAGACTTTGCGGTCATCTGTTACACTACCAGGACCCATGCTGATTGCCGCCACGATCAGCAGCGTCCAGTCCTGCACGACTTTCTCAGAGGCTCTGGTCATGGACAAGCACTGGTTCCTCACAGCCAACCTCAACACTTGCCCCAGCAACTCCTCCTGAGCCGCCGCAGGCCCCAGGGAGGGGGTCCTCGGTGCCCCGGGCACAGTGAGAAACAGCCTTTATTTCCAGGCAGACATGCACCTGCTCTCCAGACCGTGCTCGGGAGACTCCAACAGTCAGACGAGGAAGCTCTGGGAAGACACCCCACTTGGATACCTGGGCCTTAGTCGCTCCGCCGGCTCAAACAAATTACTACAGCCAGGGGCTCACACAACAGGCAGCTCCCCACAGCTCTGGAGGCTGGCCGTGGGCGAGCAGAGGCCAGCAGGGGCTCGCTTCGTGGTTCACAGAGGGCCCTCCTCCTGCTGTGTCCTCGAATGACACAGAGAGCGCCAGAAGCCCTTTCCTGTCCTGATCAGGGCACCAATCCTGCTATGGGAGCCCCACCTTTATGACCTCGACTAACTCTTCTCACCTCTCAAAGCCCCCCCCTCAGATACCCTCACCCTGGGACTAGGGCTTCAACGTACAAACTGAGAGGGGCACAAACGGCGGTCCTGGGTGCCCTCACATCGTGTCAGTCCTCAACACCCACCCCTAAGCCCACGGGTAGCTTCAGATCATCTCCAAGCACCCCAGGCTGTATTTCTGTATGTTCCTCTAACTCCTGAAACTGAAGGAACTTTGACCCCAGAGAAGGAATGGAAGGAATGAGCTGTGTCTCGGGGTCCATTGTTCCCACAGCGTTTCCCACAATGAAGGAAAACCCAACTTCCTACATTTTCAGAATCACGGATCGGACGGCGGGTGAACCGCAGGGTGTGTGGCGGTTGTAGCCACAGAACTTGACACCGCCGGCAAGTCGACTGTATTTGCTTGAATAGGGCCAAAATATTTGGAAGTTAAGGTCACAGAGGTTTCAATCACTCAATTATTCAGAAATTTGAGGACAAAATTATAGTTTACTTTTCTGTGAAAATCATTTCACCAAATTTCACACTCATTCCTATAGGGATAAATTGAGATTCAATTTTTTTTTTGAAGATTTTATTTCTTCATTTGACAGAGAGAGAGAGAGATGGCGAGAGAGGGAACACAAGCGGGGAGAGTGGGAGAGGCAGAAGCAGGCTTCCCGCTGAGCAGGGAGCCCGATGCGGGGCTCGATCCCAGGACCCTGTGGTCACAACCTGAGCTTAACAACTGAGCCACCCAGATGCCCCTAAAGTTCAATGTTGCTAAATTCTGGAGAACATGCTATTCCTACGGACGCATCGTAAACTACCTATAAAGTGCCTAAATCCAATGCTTTTTTTTACAAAGGAACACCCATTTTTCAACAATGAAGTAAGAATCATAGTTATGAATATACTTGTAAATGTGTGTATGTGTTTCTATAGTCTCAGAAAGAAACTCTGGTCATAACATTTAATATTCAGTTCTTTACAAAATACAAAACCCAATCAGCCATCTTACAGGTCAAGTCCACAGACTTGAAACATTTACCTTCAGGAACTTGTGATTTTTGTTATTCTACGTTTGCCACCTCTTGAGAATGCTCACAACGGAACACTTTGGTCTTTTCTAGGCAAAGAGGATGGCATGTTGGAGAAACTGGAGTGAACGCAGCTCAGGGGTATGGTTTAAAATGTAAATAGTCTATGATCACGAAACAGACACTCACTTTGGACATGGACTATTCCTACATCCAAAAGCAAAATAGATCAGCCTCAGATACACAAACACAAAGCACGATGTCACCAAGGAGGCACTAAGAGATTCTCATCTTGCTGCGGGTCCTGAAAGACGTGGACATATGGTCAGAACCTTATCTACAGTTAGGGCAGCTCCCCGCAGGCTCGTTCATCCTTGGCAGCCCCGCGCAGCCCCGCGCAGCCCCCCGCAGCCCCGCAGCCCCACGCAGCCCCCGCAGCCCCCCGCAGCCCCCCGCAGCCCCGCAGCCCCGCGCAGACCCCGCAGCCCCGCGCAGCCTGAGTAACTGAAGCATCTGGTCCCACACCGCATGGGTGTAAAGACCTAGACGGCGCAGAGTCGAGCTGCCCCATCAACACAAAACGTTTTGATGACCCTGACGAACGCATGATTTCTTTCAAGTCACATCATGATGAAATGGCCACATTCTCTGACATTCCAAGGAGAGATTTTTTAAAAGGACGTGTATTGTGATTGTGATTATTTTGGGTTCTTAGTGTTTCCAGCTGCCTTTTAGAAAACGTTGATTTGCCTCGTCAGGTCAGTTGGAGCAGCTGAATCACCATGTGTGATTAGACAGCCTGGCTGCTGTCCTTTCTACTAACGACTGGCAGGTTCACGGCCATACTTAAGAGGGAATTAAGATAACTGGTGGGGGAAAACTCTGGCACACCGCTTAACTCCATGGCCGAGGGGGCTAGGGAGCTCGCTGGGGTCTTGCCTACGTAAAGGGGTAAGTGAAAGCATTCAGAGAGCTCATTGTGTGATTGTGTGTGTGCAGGAGACAAAAGCCTCACCAGGGGGACCAGGCGCGGTTGGCAGGAGGAGCTGGCCATGCACAGAAGGTGCGGTCCCACAAAACTTAATCTCCTTCCTCTGCCCAGAGAGGCGGAGGTCTCTGTCGGGGGCGGTCACCTGGAACTCGGGGACAGAGACAGGGTTGGAGGTCCGAGAGTTGACACTTGCCGTCAGGTCGGCTTGGGATGTCCGCAGCTAAGGCAGGGGTGGGGTTCACCTTCGGTCCCTCTGCTCCGGCCCGCCCTGCTCACCACGCATTCGGATCCCCGACTCCTGGCGAGTCCAGGGCCTCTGTCAAGGGGGGATTGACATACCGTGGAGAACACTGAACAGAGAGTGAGAATCATCGGAGGCACTCTCAGCCAACAAGAAGCCCCGAGGCTGGAGATTCCATGTCCAAAACGTCATTTAAAAAATGATAAATAACCACATCCAACTGAATAGGGAACTGGCTTCTTTTTAGCGTCTTGTGAGTTGGTTTTGCTCTAAAACCATTGATCTCCTGTGACCATCTCAGATGGTGGTTATTTGCAGCGTTAAAAGAAAAAAAATCTTAAGATTTCCTTCAAGTAAAAAAATAATAATAATAATAATAATAAATAATAATAAAAAGATAGCAACGGCCGCTCTATCAGAGCTCCTGTCTTTATCTCCACAGGTTAGTCCGGTATTACCTAGAAGGTGTATAGTTTACAACCAACGTAGACACTCGAGCCACGTGACTCATCTAAAGGAGCTCACAGACAGAGCAGAGTAGAGGGAGTGAAGTCAAGCCACAGGAACCCGGGCACAGACTCAGGACTTGCTGTCCTGCCTGACTTGGGCTTGCTGTAAGTTTCTTCCGAGGTGTCCACACTATCGTTCATTAATGTGCCCAGAATGATGAAAAAGCCTCCTTTGCAAAATGGGTTCACAGGTTTATTACGTGCTTTGCACTAGGAGAAAGTTAAGTCGCTGCAATTCTTCTGCCTCGTGCAAATATTCCCCATTCCTAGCAGAAGCTTGAGTTAGGTTTTTGACCATTGCAAACTAATTTGTTTTATGTGACACATGATGTTTGAGGAGCGCTCAACTGAATACAGTCCCATTTCTGTGCCATCTTTTCTGTATTCTCATTACTTCATGCCCCGAGAGGACCTGACGGCAATGGTGACAGGGCCGAGGGTCGAGAGCCCTGTATGTCAGAGCCCACTGCAGGAGGTCAGTCACGGTCTGTGTAACTCCCACCTGACCTCAGGAACAAGCCTTCCATTTTCTCCAGAGGAAAAAGAAGGGGTTTGGGATTGCTGCTCCCTGGGGTCACTTTGAGCCTGAAGTGACCTAAATATATGATGCTAACCTCTTCAGTGTCTTGTCCACGGACACCTGCAGGCTGTAAGCCACCCCAGACGGCCACCTAGATGGTCAGTTCTTCATTCCTGTGTCCACAAGCCTCTGGGTTTTTTGTTTTGTTTTTTAAAAGATTTTTATTTATTTATTTATTTTTTATTTAAGTGAGTGGGAGAGAAGGAGCATGCATGGGGGGGGGGACAGAAGGAGAAGCAGGCCCCCTGCTGAGCAGGGAGCCCGATGCAGGGCTCCATCTCAGGACCCTGAGATCATGACCTAAGTCAATAGAAGATGCTTAGGCACATGAACGACCCAGGCGTCCCCATAAAATCTCTGCTTTTGGATCCTAAGTTGGAGGTGAGTCTACGGGGCTATGACTCCCAGGAGGGCTGACTGGTTAGAGCCCTCAACACATCCATGTTTCAGGCTGCCTTGGTTCCCATGTAGGCTCTGCCAGCCCCGCTGGGGGATCTAGGGTCCCAAGTCCCTCCACCTTGAAGCCAGCATGGTACTGGGGCCTCGGTCCCCCTGGGGCTGGGCCCACCGGTCCCCTCCCCGCACCAGTGGCCAGGCTGTCGTGCATCCTCAGAGTCGGCCAGCCCCAGGCCGGAGGGGCCCACCTGTAGGACACGCCTCGGCCTCTCAGTGGGTGGACCACAGGGAGGAGGCAGGCTTTCTGCAACCTAACATGGGCATTTCCCTGAGGAGGCTTCAGCATGACATCAAATAAAACCTAACCCAGACTCAGCACAGGAGACTTTCTTCAAAAGGATCAAAATGGTGCGGGAAGCATTGGCATGGTAGGGTCTTCACACTTCTCGAGAGTTAGGGGAAGAGTGTTTTGTTTTGTAAGGAGGTGTCCCGGGGCTCAGAAGAACCCAGTGTGGGGGTGTGGGGGCAAAGGGTGGGCTGAGTGGTCAGAGGATGTCCCAGCCCCCAGGGCAGGCCCGAAGGCCCCTCGTGGGCAGCAGCGACTTGACCTTTTGGAGCTGCAGAAGGCCCTCCGAAACGGCTGCAGACACAGCCATGTGGAGAGCTGCAGGCAGAGGCACAGCCCCGTCCCCTTCGCCTTGAGCACCCAGCAGCCATATTCAGGCCTGATCACATGAGACACTGCTTGCTGCCAAAGTTGCACATATTTAAGAAGCTTTGGTTAAGGCTTCTGTACCTGAGCTGAGCCCAGGCAGCTGCACAAGGTCTGTGGGGAAAGGCTGGTGACAAGACTTAGATCAGGGTCCCCCAAAGACCACTGGATCAGGGTTTCTGGGGGACAGACCTGGCATCGGTGTTCTTTCTCGAAACACCAGTGTTAAAGAAGTGTTGGCAGAGATCCTGGGGCCGGTGAGTCCAAGGGGCGGTGGTAAATGGGAGAAAGTTCCCCACAGAAGAAAGGATCTGAAGAAAAGATAGAGGTGGAATTGAGGCTCCAGGATGGAAACGAGAGAGAATACCCTGGGGCTAGCGTCGGTTTGGAGAGCAGGGGTGGAGGCTGCCTGGGAGAAGGTTAGGGGCTGCCAGAAACTTCCAACGCTGTCCACAGAGTGAGGAGCTGCTTCTTCCAGCCACGACCTAGCCTGCAGGAGACCCCTAGAGCTACTGCTCTGGTGGTATAGTGTACTGTGTGTTATTTTCTGGTAAATACTGGTGTGTTAATTTCTGATAAAGTTCATATAGCCAAACAGTCACCATTTTACTGTGTCAAATATGCAAATCAGTGGCATCCAGTTAATTCGCCTTTTATTTTAATGTATGAGCCTGTTCCTATGTAATAATTTGATGTTCTATTTTTAATTCAACTCTTAAATCTGAATGTGAGCACAAGGTTTGACCTCATGTTCCAATCAGAAAGGATGTGAAAGTCAAAAATGGGCAGAAGACATGAACAGACACTTCTGCAAAGAAGACATACAAATGGCTATCAGACACATGAAAAAATGTTAATCAGCATTAGCCATTAGAGAGATTGAAATCAAAACCACATTGAGATACCACCTTACACCAGTTAGAACGCCAAAATCAATAAGACACTGTTTTGGAGAGGATGTGGAGAAAGGGGAACCCTCTTACACTGTTGGTGGGAATGCAAGTTGGTGCAGCCACTTGGAAAACAGTGTGGAGATTCCTTAAGAAATTAAAAATAGATCTTCCCTGTGATCCTGCAATTGCACTACTGGGTATTTAACTCAAAGATATGGATGTAGTGAAAAGAAGGGCCATCTGTACCCCAATGTTTATAGCAGCAATGGCCACGGTGACCAAACTCTGGAAAGAACAAAGGTGCCCTTTAACGGAAGAATGGATAAGGAAGATGTGGTCCATATACACTATGGAGTATGATGCCTCCATCAGAAAGGACGAATACCCAACTTTTGTAGCAACATGGACGGGACTGGAAGAGATGATGCTGAGTGAAATAAGTCCAGCAGAGAGAGTCAATTATCATATGGTTCCACTTACTTGTGGGGCATAAGAAATAACACAGAGGACATGGGTGGATGGAGAGGATAAGTGAGTTGGGGGAAATCGGAGGGAAACAAATCATGAGAGACTATGGACTCTGAGAAACAAACTGAGGGTTATGGAGGGGTGGTGGTGGGGGTCGGTGAGCCTGGTGGTGGGTATTATGGAGGGCATGTATTGCATGGAGCACTGGGTGTGGTGCATAAACAATGAATCTTGGATCACTGAAAACATAAAATTAAATTAAAAAAAAAAAAGCAGTAGCTAATCCCAGGGATGTGTGCCTCAAACTTTCTGTATGGGGAGGGATGGTTTGACTGAGGAAAAATATTCCCACATCATCTATGTGAGTTTATGACATATAATAGTACCAATAACATCTTATTAATAGCCACACGGCCTGATGAAGAACTGACCCAGAAAGGGGGAGTGAGGTGCCCTGCTGGCTTCCAGAAAGAGTGGCTTCAGAATTCTGGGTCCCAGTTGCTCCTACTGTCCCTCCCTGCAAGCATAAATAAGTGTTTTCTTTCTTCCCTGACAACATCTGTCCAATCACGGTGTCCATCCTCTACAAAAATAGAGCAGAACAAAGTCAGAAGAGATAGGCAAACATTGTATCCCGGCCGTTGACCCCGGACAGTGTTCCCACCTGGGCAGCCTGATCAGTCATCACAGCAGGCCGGTGCCTGGGGGCTGTCCTGCCGTGCCCCCTCCTCTTGCCCACCTCGCTGCGCTCTTGCTTCCTATTTGAAAGTAACCACTAAGACTGTGTGTGTGAAGAAAAAAAAAAGACTGTGTGTGTGTTTGACAGTTGCAAGGAGAGTGCACACACATTCACACATGTACATGAACACGCGTGTGCACTCACACACCATACATGTTCTATGTTGCATGCTTGCACATGCCACATATGCATTCCCCATGTCACAGGCACACGTGTGTACCCACACACACGTACACACTCTCAAACATGTATATACATCATTAGCACACACAAGTACACGCTCTTAACCATGCACATGCACACATATGCGCACGTGCACATGCACATCCACACATGCACACTCTCACCCATGCACACACACAGGGACACATCATGAGCATACATGTGTACACATGTGCACACTCTCACCCATGCACACACATATACATCCGCACACATACACATCCACACACATGTATACACACACACAATCTCTTCTATGCACAACTGGCTTTCACTCCCACCTTTTTCAGAGCCGGGATACGTCCACGAATCTTTTTCTCTAAGCCCATGATCCATTTCCCCCCTGTTTCTTTTTTTGTGAATATGTATTTTTCCATCAGTAAACTTGTCCGTTTTGAGGGCCGGAGAACAGCCTGAGGTTAACTCTAGGTACAGAAAGCTCTCGTGTTCTGCTGTGCGGCTCCGGGGCTGCCCCCGTGGGTCAGCCGACGACGTGCCATCCCCTCCCACGGAGGCCGCTTCCTGAGCGCGTCGGCCTGCTGTGCCCCCCGGCGCCGCCGTGGGTGGGCGTTTCCCCGCTCTCCCGCTGCTGACCTGTTCTTGCGTCACCCCTGCTCTGGCACCATGGAGAGAGGAACCACATAGATTTAGGGTGGAAGAAAATCAAAGGTGACAACTGAGGGGTGAAGAAACACGTGTTTTATAAGGAGTATGTGACACCGGTGTTACCTCCACACACTAATTTCTGACCTTGATTCTGGCCCTGGCTCCTGAGGCCGTGCGAAGCCCCCTGCTGACGTCTGTCACCAGGCTCTGTAGGGGTGTGTGTCTCATGGCAGGTGTGGCCCGTCCGGGGACACCATGCGGGCGTGTACCTGCCTCTGCCACCGCTCTACCGTGTCCTCCTCCTTCCCTGTTGGCTGTGACTCTGCGGCGGGGTGCGGCATCCCAGGAAGGCCGAGGGCTCTGAAAATGTCTCTACCTTAAGTTCTACGTCATTTCACACGTATGTGCTCCTTTCCCCATGGAAGCAGGAGAATGACACCTTATCTCTAGGGCACGGACTCATGCACGTGCATTTATTGGGCACCTACTGTGTGCCCTTCTCACTGGGGTACGAAACAAGGTGGCGAGCTGGCGTGCATGGGAGCCCAGCATCCCGGGGAGAGGGACGTGTGGGCAGGAGGGCATGCTGCCAGGAAGAACCAGACACATCTCCTGTTCGGTTAAGTATAAACCAGGGGCTATCACTTCCCTCAGCTTATCCTACAAGCCGTCTTGTCCCGAGTGAAACAAAACATACAATTAACTCAAGCCAGAGTGGGTGGAAGGAAACCTCATTCACAAGGCCATAAACAGAGAAACCGAGAAGCACAGGGCACGTTTGTGTCCCAAGTCCCAGCTCCACTCAGCTGAGTCCTTCCTGCCATAGTCAGAAATGTCCCAACTAGCAGCCCCCAGACACAACGGCATGTGTCGGTCAAAGAGAAATCCAACATGCCCCATGACCACGGGTCTGTTGAGAGGTCAATAGAAGAACAAGTTTTTCTCCTGTCATGTCGCAGGAAGGTTGAAAATGCCTCTGCATTAGTTGAAGTCCAGTGTGCTATGATTGTGAATCAACAAAGGAAGAACAAAGAGGAAAACAGAAGCCATCTGAACAAACTCCCTGAGTTCCCAGAAGCCCAGAGATTTAACTGGATGGGCCCAGGGCTCCAGGCAGCAGATGAAAGCCTATCTCCTCGAGCAGGTGACATTCCCACACAAGTAAACACGGGGGAAAGTAGCCCAGTGATTACCAACCCTAGTGGCCTCAGAAGGGCCCCAAGGGCTTCTTAAAATCTACTCACAGCTCAGATCGGGCAGGTCTGGGTGGGGCCCATCATACACTTTTCTCCAATTCCCCCACTGGTGCCGATGACATAGTCCAGCGAACCCCTCCCTGCGAACCCCCAAGGTCATCCCCTCAGCCCGACCACCCGATTCCACAGCCCTCGCGACTCCAGATGTCCTGGTGCCGAGGGAAGTAATGCGTGCAGGAGAGGCTGATGAGTCACACGGGGCTCAACGGTGTTTGCACAGAGGCTGATCCTAAGAATGTTCCTAAACCCAAGGATCCCTGAAGCTTTGGGGCTAAAGATGCTGGCTTCTTTAATTCTTCCTCTGACATCTGGGATTTTAGTGTTTAGGTACGGTCTACTCCCAATTAATGTCAGCTAATATCAGGCAGAATTACATCCTTTAAATAACTCCTGAACGCCCTGTGGTATTTAAACTACTTTTTGTTTCCAACATCCCGGAGCAGTTAACTACCCTTTTCCAGATCAGATGACACCCCCTGCATTCTGGTTTCGTTACAGGGTTTCTGGGGCTGCAGGAAAGCCAGGCCTTCCTGTTGGCGCACAGCTGGGTGTTTTCTACCCTCTGCTACCTGCAGGGTACCCGAAGCAAACATCCTAGAAAGGAGAAAGTCCCCAGACACGTGGCAGAAAAGCGAGGGGACTGCTGCACCGTTACTAAGTTTGAACAGCAAAAGTCCCAAACGCGGGTGTGTCCCAAAAGTCCCAGTGTGGGTGTGACCCCCAGGCAGGGCTGGGGACCCTTCTCGGGGAATAGATCGCTCTGCTTCTGCTGTTGTCTTTAGCAGTTTGTTTTGAAATAACCACAAAACTGGAGACAAAATTTAGGAATCTGGCCCAACTTGTTCTCACAGAATGTGTTCTCAGAGGTGTTGCTCACGTAGGACTGGTGTCTGGTTGTGGCCGGAGCACAGGCTGTGGTCCCATTTCTCCGCTCTGCACGGACTACTTTTTCCCTTGCATCTAGTAAGGAATCTGGGCAGAGGCGCCCTAAGATACGGCCACATCCTGCTCCGCACAGAAGCCCAGCCCCGCTCCCAAGTAGACTGGGGGTTGCCTGAGGGTTCTTGGCTGAGGCTCTCTGTACCACGATGGTTGCCCGGGGGAGTTTCCTACCCAGCACACCCGGCACAGCTACCAGCCTGACCCGGCATTCTGCTGCAAGCCGGAGGCCATCTCCTTATTACGGACATGGACTCAGGGATACCTTGCTGAAAATCAATGACATCCTTAAATACACTGAAATGCAAATAGTCCCAGGTTGGCGACCCGGGGCTCCTTTAAGCAGCTCCTCTGTCCTTGTCACAAGACCCCCTCCCCCTTTCTAGTGTGTCTTACTTTCTGACACAATGAGAGGTTCCATGTTCGTCTTCTGCTCTCTCTGCCCCTATTAAGCATCTGCCAATTTTATGACTCAAATAAGGCGTTTGATATATCTACCGGGTTTACCTCAGTGCTACAAGAGTTTTCTTTAAAAAGCAATTAGACTGTAGAGTGCAATGCTACTAGTCCAAAAGGACCCCTTTGGTGGAAAAAAGAAAAAAGGAAATAGGAAACCTGATGTGAATGAGCACTAGGAAAAAATGGATTAATTGGCTGGCAGAATCCAAGGAAAGGGTGAGCATCCAGCCCCCAGAATTGGGCAGCGCTTCTCAACCCACGGGGTGCTCACCCCTGGACATAGGTGCTGTCAGCCGTCCCTCCATGGGAAGCGTGAGCCCAGACCCCTTCCTCTAAACAGCAGGACCAGGATAAATCAAGGGGACCTGGCGATGAGCTCATAAAAGAACGGGACAACTTTTGAGTGAAGGCGGCAGACAAGGCGGCCAGGGAGCATTGGGCAGACAGGAGAATGGCTGGTTGAATTTCGGCTCACTATTCTCCAGTGATGCAGATGAATTCTTTCCTTTCTTCTAAGTGATGTTGGAATGTAAAGTGTCCAGCAACTCCAAAACCATATACCTACCCTGACCGTTCCCATGTAGTAGCAGTGATGGCATCAGAGTAGAAGCCCACATCACCTCCTTATGTTACATTCTCCTGTCTGCACTGTGGCGTTGATCTATTTTTTTTTTTAATTTTTCGATTTCAAGATGGGGAGGAAGAAAGAAACTCACTCAGACTCTATGCTGAGTGCAGAGCAGGGTTCAACCTCACGACTGTGAGATCATGACCTGTGCCAACACCAAGAGCAGGACACTTGACCGATTGCCACCCAGGTGTCCCTGCACTGTGGTGTTTAAACAAATGGAGGAAAGGTCACTGGGAGGGAGGGAATTTGGTGACTCGGGCAACTGCCCTGACCTTGTGGGTCGTAGACTAGCTTGAAAGACACTTCCACCTCCAGGGGGATTGTGTGGTCTGTGTCTGACCAGAGTCATCGTTTTGATGATGGTGGCCTTGCCTTCACATAGACCTCAGCCACCCATGACTGTTGGTGACCGCAGATGCACAGAGAGTCCTGTCGCGGGCTAGCCCCTTTCCCACCCTATTTCTTAATTCCCAACTCCCTTCTGGCGTGCCACTCACATTCTTCTGGTTTGGACCCAATGTACGGGTCCTGTTTCACCCATCAAATTCCAAACGAGGTGTGCCTGGGGCCGTTACAAGGAGTGGCCGGCGTGAGGCCAGCATGCCAGGCCTCTTCCACACTGAAACAGCAGCCACTGTCTTACCATCTCAAGAAGAGCCCGCCCCGTGTCCTCAGACCACACCATCACCAGCCACCGTAGTCCTAACAGCAGCCGCTGTTAGGAGGGTCTCCCTGCGTCCGAGCTCCCACCCGGCTCACAGAAGCTGCAGGAAGATATTTGGGAATGGAGCTGGGCTACAGGGCTAGGTGACTCGTGTTTTGACTTTATTAAGAATGTGTCATGTTTCCAGGAATATGAGTATCCTGAGACTGAACTATGGGCCCCACCACGAGAGATGGGATCAGCGGTTCCCGGGCCTGCCAGAAACACAGCTGTATAGACCAGCCACAGTGACCTAATCTCCCAGACTGTGAGCTGGCCCCGTCCAGCTGTCATGGGGAGTGGGGAGGGAGTGGGAGCAGCGTGGAAAGGTGTGCAAGTGTGTTTGTGGATAGGGGATGGGAGGGATATGGCTGCGTCAGGCAGAAGCGGAGAGACGGAGACTTTATGATTCCAGGGAAGGGCGATGTGAGCGGACGCGGAGCACCCTGTGCCCGGGGAGAAGAGAAAACCAGCAGAGACAGGACGGGCTGCTCGTGTCCAACAGAAGCGAGTTATATTTCATTTCCAGAAAAGGGGCTAATAAAAAGAAATCCCTGGTAAAATGAGTCAGTTTTAAGATCTTTGGTTGTTGGGACACCTGGCTGGCTCAGTTGGAAGGGCATGCGACTCTTAATCTCAGACTCGTGCGTTCGAGCCCCAAGTTGGAGGTAGAGAGGACTTCAGTTAAAAAGTGTATGTTACGGGGCACCTGGGTGGCTCAATGGGTTAAGCCTCTGCCTTCGGCTCAGGTCATGGTCCCAGGGTCCTGGGATCGAGTCCCGCATCGGGCTCTCTGCTCAGCGGGGAGCCTGCTTCCTCCTCTCTCTCTGCCTACTTTGATCTCTGTCTGTCAAGTAAATAAAGAAAATCTTTTTAAAAATGTATATGTTAAAAATAAAATACTGGGTTATTTTAATGAAGGGGCTACTGAGATGTTGAGTTCTCATCTTGACAAGGCTTTCCTTTCCCGGGACGAGGGTGGACAAACTCCCATCTCTTCCCCACCCCTTGAGACTTAATGAGAGGCGGTCTGCTGGGTCTCTTCCGCTCACTCAGTTGACATCTGCTAAGCACCTGCTAGAGGCTAAACTCTGGTGAACGCAGAGGATGCTGCATGGGGAAAGCATTGAAACTCAGTGTGGAAGAAGAGAGACGTGACCACATGACAGGCTGGCAGGCTTCACACTGCCAACGGCATGTGGTGAGAGCAGGTGTGCCAGCGGGCGATGGGGAGACCAAGGAGAGGGCAGCCACAACTTCTGGGAGATCAGGGAGTGTGCGGAATGATGCCGGCCCCCAGCATCCCTGCAGCTGGCTCACAGGGCAGAGGCTCAGGGGGCTTGAGGACATGGCCAGACCCCAGTTATTTCCTAGATGGAGGGTTACGGACTTGGGTTCAAGGTAAAGTAGATCCAAAAACAAATGTTGTCTCCTGGCCTGGGATGCTCATTTCAACCCCCTTCCCCTGTTGTTTCTTCTCCTCCCTTTGCCATCAGCCCCCTCTACATGCTCAGAGAAGAGGCACCCGCCCTGCTCAAGCCCAAGGCCCCGCAAGCCCGGTCCCAGGACCCGAAGCCCTTCTCAGTTATCCTAGTGGTCGTTCTGTCCGTCATTGTAGATCTGTTGGTGGTCTAGCGTTCCCTCCTCCCTGCCCTTCCTCAGTCCCTCCTGACAGCCCTCTCCCCAGATGCATTTCCAGAACCAACAGCCCCTGAAGGCAGAAAAGCCTCATCAACAATTTTCCTACTTACTGATCTTTTCCATTTATTGCTGGACGGTGATAAAATCATTAAGGTATTATTGAAAACATGGTTGGTCAGCCCTTTTGAGTCAGGAATTAAGAACAATGTCTCAAGGAAAAGAAACCACTGAAACTTCTAGACGACAAGCTTCAAAGATTCACATTTTCAAATATTTCTTTATCTCAAAGCAAAATAATTAAACTAGAAATACAGCCCCTGTGAGTTCATTGGGCTGGTTTTCAGTCACTCCAACTCTACACGTAACTGATTTGATGAAAAGGGGACATTTTGGGAGGAAATGGAGTGCACGAGGATGTCTTGAATGACTCCAATTAATTGGTTTAAAACATTCAAAATTTAGTCCAAATGCTAGAAACAGACTCTTGTAACATTGGAATCTTTCCTGCAGATAAGTAAGTTTCGTAAATAGCTCGTTGGGTTCCCCTTTTGTCTTCGTGCCAATACTGCATCGTCGGCAAGGTTGTCGGGGGAGACACAGAAGATCCCGGGGGACCTTGGCTGGATGTGTGGTCTCGCCTCCCCCTGCTTCCTTTTGGGAGCTTCGGAACAGGTGAGCAGCCCATCGGGAGGTCAGGGCCTGGCGTAGATTTGACTCAAAAGCAACTTGTTTCAAGAAGAAAATGCCACACTGAGCTGTTGGGTTCTGCGGACTTCAACAGTAGGAGGGTCACTGCTCAAACCTGTTAGCAATGAATCGTATTTTCAAAACCAAGGGATTTAGAAATAGTAGTGTGTTAAATGGACAGTGGGTGTGGGTGTCCAAGGCTCTGATCTTCTGAGAACCTGGGAAGCGGGGGAGCAGGAGGTGGGGCTTTGAACCACAGTGTAGCTTCACAATTATCCTGTCCTTAGGCACATCCTGAAGGCAGCGGCCCTCTAGTGCAGGCTGCCCGCTACCTTGCCGCAGAGTCACAGATTCACCCGTGGAGAGGAGTGGGAAGGACCTGGAGGGGGCATGATGATATTGCTCAGAAAACAGGAAGCGCTTCCGTCTTTGTGAAACGCATTCGAGCACCTGGACATCCTCTCCAGCTAGGTTTTGCCCCTTGCCGATTTGGTGCTGATGCATCAGTCTGCTTCCATGAAGCCGTATTGGACTGAGCTTCTGCTCAGCATTTGAATTCCCAGGCAGGAGTGCAGGGCTCGGGGCCATCGGTGATGTTGGCCTTTGGACCAGAGGTCAGGCTTCCCTCAACCTTGAAATATGCACTGTCTCCTAGCCTCCTGACTGGGCAACCTTGAAACAAGAGAAAACCCAATCTTCTCACCTGTCTGCTTTCGACTTGTTGATGAAGGTTGATAAAAAGTTAAATTGGTAGAAACCAGAATAATATGAGGGTTTTTAATGAACTCAAGTTGGGGAAAACCCAGAGGGCCAGATGAAAGCTCTATGATGTCGGGACAGCTGATCGCGAAGCCACAGATGCAATGACTTCGGTCACAGCCGGCGTGTTCTCAGAGCGCGCCAGAACAGTCTGGAAAGAGACTGGCGAGCCTCACGGCGTTCACCTGGCTGTGTCTGGGCTGCGTTTCCCACTTGTGCTGCAGGGTAACCTGCATCCTCAGTCAACAAAAGGCAGACTGCAGGAAACAAAAAGATAAACCTGCTTGTTCAGAGTGAGATCAAATCCGAAACCGGGTTCTATCCAGCTGGCGTGATTAATTCAAAGAACCCGCTGGAATCAGAGACTTAAGTATGTCAGACTGCTCTATTTCCATCACTCACGCCTCTGTGCCGTTGTTCAGGGGCTTAAGAAGAAGCCAAATTCAATAGGGACAAGACATTGAAGAAAAAACGCCTCATTTTATTTAAGACTTCATTTTATTAAACTCAAGGAATTTGTCTCTAGGTTTAGAGAGTTGATCCCCTGACTCAAAGGTTTCGTGCTGGCCTCCTCTGAGGGCTTGGGAAAGCCTCGAGTGCCCACAGAGGACGCAGCTGATAAAACAGAGACGGGGCTTAGCTGCTCATCCATGGGCACTTCCCGTGGGCTCAGATGGGGTGGAAATGGCCCACTTGTACTGAGCCCCCTGGGTGCAGGGAAACAGAGAAGCATGAGCCTCGCCCCAGGCTAGCAACAGCGTCCTGGTTCTTCATCGGCCACATCTATGACCCCCTCTGAATTGAGAAGCTGACCCAGCTGCCGCATGTCGGCAGATCTCACTTCCTCCCCGTGTCCCTTTCTTCTGTGTCCACTCTGCGGAAGGGCGACACAAACGGACGTCACGGAGGAGCAGAGTCGACGGCAGCCCAGCACACCCCAGCCCTGGAGGCAAAGCCGAGGGCAGAACAGGAGACACCCCTCCCCTGCCGTATAGCTCCCCCCCAAGCCCTGCCATCCCCCCCAGGACAGCAAGTGTGTGTTTGGTCTGCAGCTGTGTGCTTGCGATCACCAGGAGACACGTGTTCCCCACAGCAAACCCCGAGCCAGGCCCTGTGTGTGCACAACGGCAAAGCAGATGTTGACTCTTGGAGATGTTTCACAGTGGTTCAATTATCGACATTCTTTGGTCATCCTTAATCACATAAACCAAACTTGACGAGCACATATGTCTTTTTATCAACCCCGAAAGTGCTGAGTGATGCCTGGTTGGGAGATGGGGGTGAGGCAGCACTCCTCTGTCTCATGCAGAGAAGGAAACACTTTCTTCCTGAGATGTCTTTGTAGGATGACGGGAGGTCCTCTTCTTAGAAAGTCTAGTGTGAGGCCAGGCATATGGGTTTTGCCCCATCCACACTCACATGCCTCCTTGCAAATAGCTGTGCCTTTAATTGTTATAGTTAATTAGGAGAGACGATTTCACTCAGAAGAGCTTAGTGGAGACTTTCGTTTATGATGCGCACTTCCCCTCTGAACTAGAAATATCATCGTAAATGCGGTGATTAACATCTTGCTGTCCAGCTCAGAAAGTGTTGACACAGATGTTTGGCTAATCATTCAGAGCAAACAGCTATTCCCATAAAGGCTAAGATTAGTCGGAATTGGCATGCACTTCTTTCTTCTGTGAGCCTCGTTTGATTATAGATGATGTTTTGTTAGAGTGTATCCATGCAACCTCATAAATGATGTAAAACCCAAGAAAAACAGGGACTCTGTGCCAAGACCAAATTAAAGACACATCAGAAAAATGCGGGCTTGATCGGGTTCAGGTACCGTGAGCTTGCCTTGGTCTATTGTTGCTAAAGCCTTCAGGAAAACTACAAAACCAACCCTGACATTCACGTCCACTTAAAGCTGGTGTGGCTGCCAACACTTATTCAACACCACGCTCACACCATAGAGTGGCGGCCATCACAGCCTCCAGAAGCTCTGCCGAATGGCCCGCACAGAGAAGGCAAGGAGAAGCCTGTGTATCTGGGTCAGCACACGGCGACGGCCACCAACCTCCCGGCGCAGCACAGACATCCCTGGGAGTCGGACGCAGACCTCGCGCTCTGGGTGAGCGGCCTCAGAGTCCGTGCCGTGTGTGCCCCCTCCTCCCATCCACCAGCCCCAAGACACACGGCATCCAGCTCGCCGCCCCTTCCCCCCGGGCTGGCTCCCCTCTCCCGGATCCCTGGAGATCCTTGCTGAACTACCACAGGTTCCCTCAGGAGCGTCTCAGGGAATCTCAAGTCCTCGGTCTTATTTCCCTGCTCCCCACAGTCCTGGTGGATGGGGTTCAGGAGGACCAGGGCAAGGCCAGCCCCCAGCGGAGAGCAGGTGCAGAGCCGGGAAGGCGGGCGTCCGCTTACCTCTGAAAAGGTGTGGGTTCCCACGGCAGATGTCTGCCACCAGGGAGCATCTGGGAAGGAAGGAAGCGCTGGGTAGGCAGGTGGGCGGGCGGTGGGGGGAGACCAGGGCGGGAGATGGTTGCCTGCACTTTGCCGGCACTTGGACAGCACGGAAGCAAAGTCACAGCAGGACAGCACATGCAGTCGAAACTCCTGGTTGTTGGGCAAACTGGTATCCAACTTCCTCGGCAGAAAGGAACTGTACCGTGCGAGCAGAGAGAAGGCTGAATCAGTTTCCTCCGGGGGCGGGGGGGAGCCTCTGTGAGTGGGGGCCCCCGTGTGGATGGACCCCGCTCCCCAGCAGCGGTTACTGCTCCCACGAGGTGCTTGGTCTGAAGGAGGTGTGGACTCCCATGGCCCTGATGGTCTTACCTCGAGGCGTTTTGTCCGCATGACATTCTGCACCTCCTGTGATCTCAGGTTAACTCTTCTATCTCACAAACACTAGTTAAGCTCCTTCCACACGGAGTGGCATGTCTCAACACCCCCAGCATTTGGGCCGGGCTGGGCCTCTCTGTATATGCTAATCTTGCCAGGGACACTAGTGACACGCTCTTGTCTTGGAAGCAGGATGCGTAAGGAAGTGGTGGGCTAATGGGTAAGTGGACACATACTGGAGGTTTTACACCTGGGAACATTTATACTTATTCTTCAGAGACCTGGTAGGGTCGACCCTGATGGGCCACACTCTGCTCTGCCTGGTGGGTGCTGCTTCTCCTTGAGAACCGGGCTCAGGGTCGGCACCTGCCGGGCCCTCCACCGTCTTGGTGTGTGTTCACCCCCAGGGACTCACCGGATCCCATCTCCCCGTCCATCCTCCTGAAGCAGACTCTGCGCTCCTTCCGAGAGCAGGACAGAGGCCTTCCTGCCACAGGGTGTGGGCGCCCTGGGCAGGAGGCCTCCGGCAGAGACGCGGGAGCTCCACATCTGTCCCGGGGAACAGCACAAACGTGTCTGGGAGCTGGACTCTAAGGTCTTCGGTGGCCCAGGCTGTCGTGACCAAGCACTACAGACAAGGCTGCTGGAAACACAAGCGCCGCGCAGCGTGCGGGGGCCGCAGGCCTAAGAAGTAGGTGCCGTCCCCTCCAGCGGCTGTGTGCCCACCTCCTGTGTGCGCCCACGTGGCACTCCTTATAAGGTGGAACCCCACCCCAGGACTTTATGTAACCCTACTCACCTCCCAAGGGCCCTGCCCCCAAATGCCATCTCCCTGGAGCTAGGGTCTCAACATGAAATGAGAGGACATTTAGTCCACGAGCCGCGTGTGGCTTCAGAGCTCTTCAACACGTAGAGTGTGACTGAGGGACTGAATATCTCCTGTCGGCTACCCTACGTCGATTAAATGTGTATCTCCATAGTCACATGCAGCTGACCACTCCCAGACTGGACGGCTCAGCTCCGGAAGCTGTCACACTGCTTGGAATAGAGTATTTAGTCCTGAACTGAACTCAGCTTAGGAGGAGAAACCATCTTGGCTCTTGCTTTAAAAGAGTTAAACCTTCCAAGATACCAGGGAAGTGACACATCATCATTTCTTCCTTTTCTAGGTGTCAGTGGAACAGCCCTGCACAAGCCAGGTTCGCTCTTGCCTTGGGCACTCCTGCCCCTCGGGGCTCTCATCCTACGGTGGGAAGGCGGGAGCTCTCCGGACAGCGGACGTCTGAGCAGAGGCCTGGGTGCTCCAGGTAGACGGGTGGGACCCAAACGGGCAGAAAGGAGCAGCCCCTCTTGGAGGCCAGCGGGGGAAGAGGTAGCACAGAGAAAGCCGACTGCCTGCACGGTCGTATTTGAATTTCAGCTTAAACAAGATGGGCAGCTGTTGGAGGGCTCGAGCAGGCAGGAGTACAAAGCAATGCTATTTGGGTTTGGAACCCATTCCCCTGGCTCGGTGAGCACACGAGGTACTGGGGTGGGATCCCTCCCAGTGGTCTGTGGCTGAGATGGAGCCCGACTGCAGGGGGCAGGCAGAGGGACGCAGGACAAGAGGGTGTCCAGGAGGATATCCTGTCATGGGATCTGAGCTCTGAGAACACAGGAGAAAGCCAGGACCCTCTCATGAGTGAGGTATGAGGGGCAGGGGGCTGCTGATGGTCAGGGGGCTGCGGCCTGCCGAGGGGGACACGGGGAGGGGTGTGCGCCCTCCACACCCACGGGGCATCTCTGTGGGCACATGGAAGGGAGGAGGTGTCCAGAGTAACTGATCTCACGCAGCCACTGCCCCTGTTCTCGGCCAGGACAGGGCACGGCCTGCGGAGTGGAGCTGCAGCGAGCTTGTGCTGTGCCCCCGGAAGGGGACTCTGCCGGCTCGGGGGGCTCCTCTCGACAACAGGCTCGCTGCGGCTGAGCACCAAGGAAAGCCCTGAGGTCTACCCCCTCCTGCCCACACGCTGAACCATTAGATAAAGTTGTTGAGAAACTCTGGAACGCCCCCCAGATTTCCGTACCGTTTTATTTCTCACAGTGGACTATCAGCAGTGAGATAAATTTAGACTCCCTGCTAAGCGTGACACACTACGGTAATTGTACAAGTATGATGCCTTAAATTACACTTTTATTATCTTGCATTTCTCTTCCAGCTTATAATTCTTCTTCCTCATCACTCTCGGCCTGCGCCTGATCTGGGTCCCTTCCTCCTCCTCGCAAGACAATCATTAAATTTCTCCAATCACCAGTAAATGGTGGAAAGAGTGAAAGAGTTTGGCTTTAAAAACGTCTAAGTAGACAGCTGGGAAGTGGTTGCAAATTAAAACCAGGCGGCTTAATGATATTGGCGTTGCCTGCTTGAGAAACCCAGCCCGCCCCACTCCCTGGGTCCGTGGTACCCATGACATCAGAGCACGGAAGGGACAGAACAGGGGGACCTTGTTGGGGGGGGGGGGGCTTACGTACGCAGCCCCCCAGGGAGGCTTACTAGCTTGTAACAGGAAATCCATGGCAGCTTCCTCCAGTAGGTGGGAAGTCGGGGGCCGGGCGAGAGCGGACGGTTCTGCAGCGACACTGTGGCAAGGACGCGCAGGGCTGGCCCTTCCGCAGCCCCAGGCCCAAGGACGCGCAGGGCTGTCCCTCCCACCCCCAGCACTGGCTGCAGTGGGGAGCTGTGACCAGCGGATCAGGGTTCCCCCATGGAGTCTGGTTTGGCTAAATGTTTTCACTGCTAAATTTCACCGAGCATGTAGAGTGATGTTTACAGACTTCCGATGAGGAACTCGGCAGGTGAGGGCAGGTGCGCTGAGGAAAGCTAGGAGGGCAAGGATCTGACACTCCTGTCACACAGTCTCAGCGTGGGGCTGGCAAAGGGCAAGATGATCTCTGTTGACTGATGGTCAAGGACCAACAAAACCAGGATGATTTTAACGTCCTATAAAGAACAACAGTGGCATTAACTGGGAATGATGTGATTGCCCCCAAAACGCTGAGCATTATTTCAGCCACAGACAACAAATGGAGCTTAAAGTAGAGTCTTTTTAAAATATTCATTAAAAGGTGACCAATGAAGCACTGTGCAGATGCTCTCCGTCCCTAGGGTGGAAGGGGCAGGCAGCACGGAGGGAAGTGGTTTTGCCAGACCCGGGAAGAACGTGGCCTGGTTGTCAGCTTCTGCTTCCTGGGAGCCTCTCTGAATGTCTCACATGTTCTACTAAGTCTAAGTGAGATCAAATCTCTTCTGGCTCATTTTTTTTATTTCCCCAAACACACATGGACCATCTTAGCAGCATAGAAACTTTCTAAAGCAGGTGCAGTCCTGGTGCCCCACACTGTAGGAAGGGGAGGCAGCAGGCAGAATTCTCACAGGCCTTCCCAGACTCCCACCACTTTCCCCAACCCTACTGTGTTCACAGATTGCCTCCCAGATATGCGATCAATGCTAATCTAGGTACTGCTGTGCCTGGATCTTGTAGATGGGATTAAGATCCAAAACAAACTGACTTCAAGACAGGAGATTCTCCTGGGTGAGCCTGACCTAATCAGGTGAGCCCATAAAAGGGTTGGAGCTCTTCCTGAAGCAGCGACTTGAAGGAAGCGTGGGGTGGGGGGTGGTTAATATGAGGGAGATTCCCTGTTGCTGCCTCGGGAGATGAGGGATCCCACGGCCAGGAGAGTGCACGGCCCCTAGGACCTGGAGTCCTCAGTCCTACGACCACGAGGAAATGAATTCTGCCAACAGCCCACATGAGCTGGAAGCTGAGTCTTCCCTTGAGTCTCCAGAAAGGAAGGAAGTGCAGCCAACCCTGATTTCACTGCATGAGCCCCTGAGCAGAGGACCCAGCGTGCTGTGCTGGATTTCTGACCCGGAGGACTGTAAGCTAACACGTGGCTATTGGTCTATTCCATTAAGCTCTGTCCCTTTACGCAGCAAAGGAAAACGAACAAAGTCTGCTGTGCAATCAACAGATGCAGGCTCTTGCGTGGGCGCCACTGTCCCACGGCCACAGGACATCAGCCTTCTGGGCAAAGAGAGACGATAAATCGTATCCTGCACTCCTCACTGGGGCGCGGGGAGGGCTGCCAGGAACACGTACAGAACTCACTCGGGAAACGGAAACCGCCACCAAAGATAGAGTGGATCATGTTCTTTTGTCCATGATTACCATTAATTATGGCTGTTTTCTTTCACTCTGCTGGCGACATTTTGTCTTTTTCAGCTTTGCCTGAAAAATAATAGTATCTGGGAAATGGTGCTTGCCAGGCTTCCGAGTACAGACAGCCTAGTGTTGACTGAGATCTTGGCGAAAGATGCCAAGGTCTAATAACTGCCACAGTCCTGGAGAGTCCCAGGATATGAACAGATGAAAGGTCCTGAGAAGTCCTGCTGCAGAGAACCTTGCTCCACATGGTGTCACAGAGCATTTTCTAACCCTCCTTTTCTGAAAGAACTTTTCTCCAGCTTCTCTGACAAGTGTCATGGGCTTGGAGGTGCCCTGTTTGAGAAAACTGCTTCAGAGGTTAATAAAAACAAACAAACAAGCAAATGCATAGAGAGCCGCTGACCCACCCCCTTCCAAGCCCCTGGCCATGCGTGTGATGAGCACAGGAGCGTCTGCGCCCTCATACCCACATGTCCTCCCTCAGCCGATTTCTGCGCATCCCACTGCGATCCTGGGCCGAAACCTTGCCAGACACACAGGCATGGGGAAAGCATGCCTGGTAAAAACATTAAGACAAATGGCACGGCCTTTCACTCCACACAGGGAAATTCCATGCCCTCCAAGGGTTCACAGAGAAGTGAAATACCTCTTTAATAGGAGAATGGTTGGTTTGGTGAGAGAGCGAAGACCCGCTGTCCATAATAAAGAACAAAAAGAACACCTTTTTACGTATCTAAATTCTAGGCAAAGAGTCACTCTGCCATTTGCAAATAAAACTGGGACATTTGGAATGAGACCTGCTCTGGCAGAGAAAGAAGTGTATGATGTGTCAGTCCTGAGTTATATGTTGCGGCCTGGGGCCAGGACGGCAGGCGGATCGAGAGAGTAGAACAGGCCGTCCAGGAACAGATTCTTCGCACGGGGACTTCGCATCTGAGCAATCGGACTTGAAAACATGAATAATTCAACAGAGCCAGGAAAACTGGGGGGAAAAAATTGTCGTATCCCACTCTCATCGTTTAGAAAGGGGCTTCGTGTGGAACACAAACTTAAGTATAAAATAATAATTTCTAAATATATTTGAGGGAAGAGCACAGGTGAAGACTGAATTCCAGGGCTGAGAAAGGGCTTCTCAACCTAAAATCTCAGATGGGAACCCAAGAAGGCAGATACAGGGGAGCCACACTCTGTATCAGTCTTTATTCAAGGGAAATTTGGAAAGAAGAGTTCTAGTATTTTAAGAGACAAAGGATGCATAGATAATCGGGTTGCGAGTAGAGGAGGGGAAGTGGGACTCTCCATAGAGAAAACTGATCAAGGACACGCAGGCAGAGTGAATCCGAGCGGAAATGGCCCGTGACGTGTGAGGAATCCTGGACCTCACAGCAGTGAGGGAGAGGGAGTGAGGACAGGAGACCCCTGCCCCTGGTGATGGCTGCCGAGGGAAAGGAACGCCCCTCTGGTGGCTGGGGTGGGGGAGCCTTGCAGTCAGAGGGAGAGGAGCATTTGCACAACGTCAGCAAGGTGATGGTAAGACAGAAAAAGATCAAAACGCAGAAATAGGCAAGAGGATGGCTCTGTCTTTGCAAGGACACACGGGGTGTGCGTCAAGCTCCCAGGAGCCATGTGAGTCGTCAGGAGTAGCCATGTTTGCTTTGACTTGTCCTTTGCACTGATTCGCGTGTTTGAGGCCCCGTGAGAGTCTGCGCTGACACAAGGAGGTCTGAGCGCCATACAGACGACCCGTGTTCCGGAGCCTCGCAGAGGACACAGCCCACAGTCGGACCCTCCGTGTGCCTGTGATTGAACAACTCCCTGCGGACTTTTCACCACGCTTTTGGGCACCTTCTCCATGCTTCCTCCCAAACCAGCCTTCGCAGCTGCGACGAGTCTCACTGAACGACACAAAGAATTCTTTGACAGAGGCTCCCTAGATAGGTGACCGAGGCTGTGCTTTTAACTTTTTGAAAGTGACACTTGGATCAAACTTGGGTAAAAAAATGGGCTAGAGTTCTCCATGGTTGCTCCTTCTCTGCAATAGTAATTCAGCCTCTAGGATGGTTCCCTCCGGTGTGCTTGGATGGAAGCAGAAAGAGGGCTGTAAAGAGATTCGGGCAGCTTTGTGCAATGAATGTCAAAGCAAAAACAAAATAAAGCAACTTATGCCCTTTCTAAAAAATAAACAAAATCTTAAAAAAATAAATTTAAATGTGGGTGCCTGGGTGGCTCATCAGTTAAGGGTCTGACTCTTGGTTTCAGCTCAGGTCATGGTCCCATGGTCGAGGGATTGAGCCCCACATTGGGCTCCACACTCAGCACTGTCTGCTTCTCCCACTTTCTCTGCTCCTCTGCCTCCCCTAGAAAATAAATAAAATCTTTATTTTTTTAATTTTTTATAATTTTCTATTATGTTAGTCACCATATAGTACACCATTAGTTTTTGATGTCGTGTTCCATGATTCATTGTTTGTGTATAACACCCAGGGGTCCATGTAATACGTGCCCTCCTTAATACCCATCACTGGGATCAAAAAAATTAAAACAAGCAAAAAACAACTGACATCTGCGGTTCTCAAACTTGGGTGACTCTACTCTTGGGGGACATTCAGCCCTGGATACAGACAGCTGTGATGGTCCCACTGGAAAGGGTTGCTCCCAGCGTCCAGGGGACAGAGGCCAAAGATGCTTCCTGATGCTGGGCACGGGACCGTCCACCACACCCGGTGATCTAGACCCGAGAGCCCCAAGTGCACTCTGTCCAAAGTCCTCAGCTGTCGAGACGAGGTCGAGTGGATGAAGTGGAATGCTTTGCAACCATCAGGAAAAACTTATTCATGCTGATGCTTAGAGCTCTGCATTAAGTGAAAAAATGGTTCTTAAACTATATTTGTGACAGTCACATGGCTAAAAAAATAAATATATTAATAGAATATATGCATATTTATAGAATATTATTTCATATTTTTCATAGAATGTATTTTTATAGATCTCTACAGAAAGTATGAAAGAAAAAATATATGTAATATACACACATATAATACTATTTATTCTTCTATACCTTTTCCAATTTCTCTCTCTCTCTCTCTCTCTCTACTTGAGCTTTCTTCTATGGTGTGTTGATGCCTGGGGTCCCGCCATCAAGGGGTCTTCTCTCTAAGGGAAGACACCGTTAAGTCTGTGATAACGTGTGTGTCAGTGGGAGATGGTCCACTGACTTATCAGCCGGGCGCCCTCCCTATGGAACACCTGATTGGATCGGCTGGCCTGCCCATCACTCATTACCGCTCTGAGGGGCAGACAGGTGTGGCCATGAGCGAGGACAGGCCCTCCGAGTGGCTCCCAAAAAGGGTCCAGCTCTGAGCAGCACGGGAAAAGCTGAGGCTGTCCTGCTGCCTTCCCGGAGGCCAGCCCTGTGTATGCACTCACTGCGTCGGCCTGACAGCAGAAGGCATGGGGAGGCGGGGGACACAGGACCGTCTCCCCCAGATCTGGCCTCCAGCCCTGGCTCGGCCTCTGATCCAGGCTCCTCATTTGCAGAACGAGTGCCTCGACCCGGCTGGCTCCAGGGTGTTCTCAGTGCTCTGATTCTGAGTTCTTCATCTTGGGTCCGTCCTCCGGTTTCGCAACGAACGAATGGTTTACGTCCTTGCCGCTGACGGGTCTGTTGAAATCACCCCCTCGGCTTGACAGCTTTCTCCTGTTACTTTTGCGTGATCGCAGACACCGGGGCGGAGAATTGAGGTAAATCTCTGTCCAAGTGCTGGGCCCCAAATGTCCCAAAGAAATGTCTTCCTACAAAGCATTCTCAAGGTCTGCGATGTGAGTGTAGCAATCCAGAGGGCCAGCTAGCCCTCCGGCTCCCTGGGGAAGCAGGCAGTGGAGGAGGCTGACTCTCGTGCATTTTCCAGTTTGGGGTTGGTTCTGATCGATCATTCGGTAACCTAATTTTCCCTTTATTCCTTCAGGCACAATAAATCTTTTCCCACTCTGCAGCATTAAAATTTTTGCCTCATTGTCTACTGAGTGTGAATGTCTACCCCAGATTGCTGTGGGATTTAAAACGTACGGAGCTCACCAGGGGCTTTGCATCCAGCTGCCGGTCACTCTTCTTCCCATCGGGTTGTGCTCCGAGGAGGAGTGATGGAGAGAGAAAGAACCATCTCTGTCTGCCAACACCCTCCCTGCCCAGGAGCATCGCCTGCTTCACGCTCTCATGGAAGGATTGAGACCAGGTGTTCTTAGCCTGGGCACCACGGCTGTGTGAGGTGGGACAATGCTGTGTGTTGTGCGTTTTCCTCAGCATCCCTGGGCGCCAACCCCTCGACGCCAGGAGCTCTCCTTCCACCCGAACAGTGTGATAATCAGAAATTCAAAAATGTCATTGCCTGGGGCTCTACTGACCCAGTTGGCCAAAGGCTTCCACTAGCAGGTGGAGAAGGAGCTCCAGAAGCTTCTCTGCCCAGGGAAGATGGACCTGTCCTCCCTGTGCCCTGCAGGGGCTGGCCCCTGACTGTATTTGTGAAGAGGCCTTAGGCACACTGAGCGGTAAATCATGACTGAAGGAAGCCATGACACTCAAGTGTCCTAAGGGACTGTCTCTTCATGGTAGAAATAGTAAGAACGAGGAATGATTTTATTTCCTTCGTTGGATTTATTCATGTCATCTACATTTTCTATATTCATTCCTTTTGTAGTTCGTCAGTGCTTAAGAGATGGAAAGTTCGCATAGCTATTTAATAGACCCTTCGGTGATGTGGTAGACATACCATGAGGTGACCCTCCCCAGTGAGACTGATGTCTTGTATAATCCCCACCCCTTGAGAATGAGTGGGGTTTGTGAATTACTTTGGATGATGGGATATGGAAGAGGTGATCGACGGTCACATCCGTGTTATAGGTTGTATAAGGCTTTGAGGAAGAGAGACCCTCCTCTGCTGCCTTTGAGGAAGTGAGCGGTCGTTTTGTGTGGACACCTGCGAGGAGGCCGTGTGACTGAGTCCTCCAGGAGCTGAGAGTGGCCTCCAAGTGACGGCCGGCCACAAGACGGGGACTTCAGTCCTGCAAACCCAGCCAACCACCCCAAACAGCTTGGAAGCTGATCCTTCCCCCCTCGGGCCTCTGCTGAGACCCTGCCCCTGCCCAAGGCCTGCCTGCAGCCTGAAGAGACCCAAACCAGAGAACCCAGCTGGGCCGTGCCCGGATATCTGAGCAGCACAGAGTAGGAGATGACTAACGCGTGTTGTTGTAAGTCACTAAGTCTGTGGTGATTCATTAGGCAGCAATAGATTCTCCTTGGAAAACACATGAGCCAAAAAACGCTCTTAAGTACTACAGCTGCCTCTATAAAGAGGGAATAGTGAGCCCTTAATTATCCAGTTCCGACGGATCAGAACCTATGAATACATCGGAAGAGAAGAGCGGCCTCCAGGCGCTGGCGGACTCCTGGCACCCTCGGCCGTGCTCGCGCACCTGCTGAGGTTAAACTGTGTCTCAGAGCACCAGCGTCACAGAAGGTCCCTCTGTGGGCACAGTTGTGCAGAGCAAAGTGAAGACCCCTGGGAAATCAGTCGGGACACAGGCAAGGAGCCCTGTCAAACCACACACCTGACTAAATGCTCCTCTGCCCTGGCGAATGGGAGTGGCTGTGGCTTTTAAATCAGAGAACATTGGCCTCACTCTGTTCTTCCCACCTTCTAGCTGAGAGTTATTGTGACATGCAGTCCCAGAACCAAGTCAGCTGATTCCTCGAAATCCCTCTCTGTCCTGCCCTCCCTCCCAATAGTATGTATGTACGCATGTATGTACGCATGTTTGTACGCATGTATGTACGCATGTGTATGTGCATGTGTGTACGCATGTATGTATGCATGTGTGAACCCACCCAACCCTCTATCCATCTATCCATCACTCTGTCCATCTATCCCTCTGTCCATCATCTCCTCTTGGTTCTGTTTTTCTGGAGGACCCTGTATTCCTCAGGCTTCCACGACCACAGGTGGGACAGCTGAATTGCTTCTCCATCCATCAGCTAAGTGTCCACCTCTGGCCCCTTCCCTTCCTCGCTTCTTCAGGACCCTTCCACTCAGTGCCAACCCAGACCATCTCTTCTATCACTGGGTTACACGTCCAGGGAAAATCAGTTCCGGAAGACCAAGACCAATTGAAGGACATGGTTCTGGGGCCACTACCACTCCGTAACGAACTCGGAAACCACCAAGAGCCTCGTAGTGTTTGGAATCGTCTGTGCCATTGCTTTCGTTCACGAACTGAGCACCTTAAGGGCTGAGCATCTGGAATGACCGAAAGCAGAACACCATTCAGTGCCCTGATGGTCAGCGAATAATTACAGCGGCTCTGCTGGCCTTTGTGTCCCAGAGCTGGAACGCACAGACGGCCTGCCCACACACAGCTTTGCAGATGTAACAGGATACGTGGTTTTAGAGAGAGATACAACAGATGCGGTATTTACTGTGTGACACTGACCTAGGTCCTTTGTAGCAACTGACTCTGCGAACCCTGTACAAGCCCCCGGAGACAGGTTCTAGCTCTAACGCCCTTTAAACACGAGAAAACCAAGTGCGTTCATTCCTTTCCTGTGGCTGCTGTGATGAATAACCACAGCTCGGTGGCTCAAAACAGCACAAATTTATCCCCTTACAGCCTGGAGGGCACAAGCCCACAAGCAGGCCAACAGCGAGGGGGCGGCGGGAAGAGGTCCTTCGGGAGGCGCCAGAAACTTTCTTTTCCTGCCTTTTTCAGCCTCAGGCCACCTGTTCTCCCCGGCTCCCGGCCTCTCCTGCTGTCTTCACAGCACCTGACTCTGCGCTTGGCCCCTTCACATGGCGGCTCCTCTTTGCCAGGACTACCTGGTCGTGTTAGATTTGTCTATGAGGGGTTTGGAAAAAATGACACGTTTATGAAGTTTCTAATGTTTGGTTGGAGGCCAGTCCTCCAAATGGAAGTAGGTTCAGATTACAACGGGTTCAGATCCACAGTATAATCTAGCTGGCCCTTGAAAAACATGGGTTTGACCCATATAAGTTCACTTACACCTGGATTTTTTTCAATAAATAAAATAGAGGCACCTGGGGGAGCTCCGTTGGTTAAGCATCTGACTTCAGCTCAGGTCATGATCCAGGGGTCCTGGGATCGAGCCCAGCCTCGGGCTCGCTGCTCAGCCGGAGCCTGCTTCTCCCTCCACTTGCCCTCCTCTTACTTGAGCTCTCTCTCTCTCTCCCAAAAATAAAATCTTTAAAAATAAATAAATACAGTAGAGTGTTTTAAATGTATTTTTTCTTCCTTAACATTTTTTCTCTGGCTAACTTTATTGTAATAACAAAGCACATAATACCTGTAACACACAAAATACACGTCAGTTCACTGTTTATGTTATCGGCAAGGCTTCCAGTCAACAGCGGGTTACGAGTAGCGAGGGTTTGCAGGAGTCCGAGTCATACAAGGGATTTCCCCCGTGCGGGGCGTCGGCACCCTAACCGCTGTGTTGTCCAAGTGTCACCTGCAGTTTAGGAGAAACAGACTCAGAGAACCTTGAGGGCGTATCACCAAGCACTGTTGTTCATTGTAAATGAGGGGCCTGGCACCCATTTAAATTAATATTAGGGAAGTCCCTGAAATTAGCAATAAAGTTATTTGCAAGTTTTATCTTCCTGGGCAAGAGCTATCTGGAGTAGTGTGGTCAGATCGATTAAGACAGTGGGGTACTGTTGATGGCCAGTGACGTGGCTATAGATGCTTTGGTTCTCGATACTCGGCCCACCAAAAATTCCTGAATCAAATTAAGCAGAGCACGCCTCTGGAGGCTGGTACTGCACAGAAAACCCTGAAGTTACCCCTGAATGAACACTGAGGAAGTTCAGTGGTGAGGACAGGAAGGTGTCACCTGGTTGTCACAAGGAAGGCAGCTGTCAGAGCAAAACACTTTCTCTGCATGACTTCCAAAACCCACACCCTGAATAACTTCCAAGGGTGAGTTCGAATGACAGAAAGTGTGGAGCTGAGACAGAAGGGGGACAAACTCTGTGAGGGACAAGGGCCTCTGCAGCAGCCCGGCCACAGACCTGTGCCGCCTGCCACCTAACCACGGAGGATGCTTTCTGCACTGGGGCGAAGGGGTGCCAGCGGTCAAATGTTGCGGTGAGTTCGAATGTTGACAAAGTGCGAGCCCTTCTCATCATGTAGAAGAACACAGGGAGCGTTTCTGCAGGCGTGCAGACCTGTTTGCAGGGAGACGGCAGCCTGGAGCAAAGGGGTGGAGAGAGATTTTACGAGTACTGAACTTACGAGGAACATGATGTGTCCTCATAGCTCAGCATCTGTCACTTCCTAAGGACCTACTTGCTGACCAGGCACATTATATATGCAACTGAGTCAGCACAAAGAAGTGTGCTGTTGCCCCATCTTACAGCGGCGCGAAGAAACCCTCCCCGAGGCTGTCTGGCGAGGCCACACGGTGAGCTGAACCTGAAACTCTTAGCCCCTGCACGATGCCCTACTGTCCCCTGGCATTTCCAGAGAACCACGGTGACGCCTGCTGCCATGCTCTCCGAATCATAAATGTCCGTGTCGGCAAGAGTCAACCTCGCCTTCCATGTGCGTGTTTCTTTCTGTCCCGTAGAAAAGAGGAGTCTCTTCCAAAGACCCTCTCTTCCTTGGAAGTCCAGATTGTCCTTCAAAACCCTGCTCCTCCTCTACTCCCCACAGAGTGCGTGTCTTTGGTGCCCGACTTCTGTTTCTGGGGCTCAGGGTGCCCTGCGGCCCATCTTCGTGGAGCCCCGTCGTCTCTGCTGCGGCACGACCTTCTTCCTAGCTTCGTGCCACCATTCACTGCCTCTCCTGAAGCCAGCGTCTCCTCCAAAGCCGTCCCTCCGCCAGGAATGCCCTAGACCTCGTGGCTCTGTTCTCGACAAAATCCTTTCTTAGGGTCCACCTCAAAATCCTGGGCTCGTCTCCTCCGTGTGGCTTTCCCGGATATCCAGAGAGATTCCTCTCGGACCCTGCGGAACCTCTCTGTGTCTCTATGTTACGCTCGGGCTGAGCGTCTCCGCTCCAGAGTGCTTAGGAGGCCAGGAGCACAGCGCCAGCATCTCCGCAGCCCAGAGCAGTTCCCCAGCTGAGCACACGCTCAGTCTGCACGACTCAGGAGCAAACGCAGGGCAGACAGAGGTGAGCTCTTGATGGGGGGGGGGAGCTGTTTACAGGAGGAAAGCCTCCTGCTCCTCGAACATATGGTGGCATCATCAACCCCCGTGCAAAGTAGGAATTCCCCTCCCAAAAGAAGAGGAAAGACTCTCAGATAAGTGAATTAAAAACATAAACTCTGGCAGAAACAAGGATTTTTTGGTCTTCCTTGATAAATTAGTACCACTTGGGTTCAAAGACAATAGATCATGTTTGTCAAGTCTAAGATTTATTGAATTCCTTTTGCTTTCCCCAAATTTTAGATCTGTGACTTAAACAGACTTCATAAAGCAAATTACACTGTCCTCTCTGTGTGGCTATTTATCAACGGGAAACAAGGTACTTCATAAACAACTCTGCGCTTTACAGGATTCCTATTAAGTGAGTCAGTACACAGCCCCTGCTTTGAGGGCAGAAAATCTGAAACACGAGCAAAAAAAAAAACAAAAACCCAAAACCCACCACACACACAAGAAACGCACAGCCAAGTTGATGGTAGACACAAACTATTTACCACCAGCACCTAGAGTTGGTCACACGAGATGTCCTTGCCGTCTGTCCTTCTCAAGTGCCCATACCCCTTGCGTGGCTACAGGTTAAAGCCTGCTTATGAGCTGATCTGCCCTAGGCATTGTGGAGGACAGTGACACTACAGGGTTCCAAGGACCTGTGCCCTCCTCACTGACGAGTGCTGGGCTGCCCAAGAGGAACTCTCAATGCAAGGCAGTGCAGCATTTAGGACGGGGCTCAGAGGGATTGGGTCGAGTGCTGTTCCGGACTAGATGAATTAGGGAGGCAGCCCCCGCCCCCATCCCACGGGACTGGGGCAGGAAGTCAAAGGCAGCAGCACTTGGATGAAGTTATGGGTGGGAGGGAGAGGTTCGGAACGAAAGGTGAGATCATCCAAGGCGTGACTGGGAGTCTGAGGGTTGATTTAATGTTCTAATTGATAACTGAGCTTCAAAGAACTTCCAGAAGGCCGGGGGAGGGCGAGAACGGGTGATGTTAACCTCCTTCTCTGGCAGCAAGGCATTCTCTTGTGGGTTACTTTAGTGACAGTTTTTAGGACAAGAGAGTAACTTTCTTTAAAAAAAAAAAAAAAAAAGAAAGAAAGAAAGAAAGAAAGTCTTTGAGAGAACTAGTATGTAAAGTAGTAAGAGGGGCGTGGAAGGATCCAGTGTGGCGCTGAGAGTCAGCAGACACACAGGCGCACACTTGGTTGTGATGAGAGGCAAGGCAGGGAAGCAGACCCGGGAGCAAGGGAGCAGGTCAGGTACAGGCTGATGGTGAGAAATCATGAAGCTGAGCAGGGAACCTTGGGCTTGGGCATGGGGCTCAGGAGTAGCTGGTATTCCTGCCTCCAGAGCCCCATCACGTTAACAAGCAAGCAGCAGGTTTAAACAGATTTTAAACAGATTTAGTGCAGGAAACTGTGTGCTTCCATTAGGGTCAGAAGGAGGAGAGGTCTGTACCCCGGGCTGCAGAGAAAGACGAGGCAGGGTGAAGCCACCGCTGGAAGCCTGCTTCAGAAACATGCAGCCATAGCTGCACCCAGACACCAGAAAGCTGCCCTGGTGGTGCAGCAGCCGAGGCCCGAGACAGGGGCTGCAGAAACCCAGCATCTCGGTTCTGCATGTGTCAGCCGTGACGGCCAAGGCGGCCGTGAGCTGGGTGCCCCATCTCCAGCCTGACAGCGTGCCTGTGCCGGTGGCTCCTTCTCGGAAGCTAAGGCACATGCAGAAGGCAGCTAGAATGGGAGGATCGAAATGCGGTGTCAACCGTGGACCTCCGGTGGGCACTTTGGAAAGAGTCTTGAATGGACCTTGATTGCCCGTCTGCCAAGGCAGCCCGAATCAGAATCTGCACACACCAGCCAATGGTCATGCCCAACGTAACGGATTTGTCCTTCATACAAATGAGAAGTGATTCTGTCTTCCCTGCAGGATGGAAGAACGAAGCAAGCCTGTGCTTAAATATTTGATTTTTTCCCACCATCAACCATAAAATGCCCCACTGGATAGAAAGTCTCTTCTCTAACAGAAATTCCAAATATAACAACAAATTCAGCAGGATACATCCAAGAGATATTTGGGGGTCATACTTCCCTATCCTTTTTCAATGAAGAACATTATGCTAAGCTCTGTTTTTTTTTTTTTTTCATTCTAGTATAAGTTGAATGATGGTCTCCGATTCTTGGAGCGCCCGCAACAGATCTGGAATGTACTGTTCAAGCATAACACTGTTTTTCTTTACAGCACGGTTTGAAGATGAGCCCAAAGGAAAACTTCTGGCCAAAAGATGCTTGGTATCATTTTGTCTAGAAATTCAAACAACTGCTAGACCCTTATTCTAAATGAAAGACACCCCCCACCACCACTTGGCAGTAATTTTCTGCCTGGATATATGACAGAAGGTACTATGTTCTCACGATCTTAGAATAAAACCTTTCCAACTCACAATCGGAAACATCAATTTCAGAAATAAGGAAGTTCTGAGAATCACGACTTCTTAAAACCAGTAAGAAACGCAAAACATTGCTTTTCAAAAACTTCCTGACATTGGGTGCAGGTGGTTTTATTGTGTGCTTTTCCCCAGAAAAAAGGTCGACAGCCTCTTTTAAGTTCCGTGTTTGTATGAACGGGCACACCCTTGACTTCCCTGCCCACGGCTGCTTCTTCCTTCCCTAGTGCGGAGACGACAGCCACTGTCCCACTCTGTTTCCATATGACAGCCAAAACTAAAGGTTTTAATGCAAATCAGATCATTTCTTTCCATTTCTTAGAACTCCTTAATGGCTGCTTTGAGCACTTAAAATCTAAAACATTTCTACTCTGGCTTAGGAGACCCTGTGCTATGGGTCTGTGTCAGCTTGGCTCCTGGAGTAACTCACTAGACTCCAGACCCAGAGCTGATTTATCTATCTATCTATCTATCTATCATTTATTTATTTATTTTAAATATTTTGTCTATTTATTTGACCGAGAGACAGGCAGAGAGAGAGGAGGAAGCAGGCTCCCTGCTGAGCAGAGAGCCCGATGCGGGACTCGATCCCAGGACCCTGAGATCATGACCTGAGCCAAAGGCAGCGGCTTCACCCCCTGAGCCCCCAGGCGCCCTGAGAGCTGGTTTCTGATGCTCTGACGGGCTAAATTCACTCCACCTGGAGACTTTCTATTGTTATCCCCACTGCCTGCAACTTTTTGATCTTTTTTTTTTTTTAATAGACTTTATTTTTTTAGAGCAGTTTTATGTTCACAGCAAAATAGAGTGGAAGGTCCCGAGTCCCCACACGGCCCTGTCCCCGCACGGTGCATAGCTTCTGTCACAGTCAGCACAGAGCGGGGTACATTTGTACTGCGGTCATACCTATACTGACGGGTCGTCATCACTCGAGTCCATGGTTTGCATTAGGGTCACCCCTGGTGCTGGACAGCCCACGGATTTGAGCACACGTACACGGACATGTCTGTGATTACGGAACACTTTCACTGCCCGGAGCGTCCTCTCTGCACCGGCCGTTCCTCCCTCCTCCAACCCTGACAACCCGACTGTCTTACTGTCTTTATGGTTTCGCCTTTTCCAGAATGCACAGAGTTGGAATCCTACAATATGGAGTCTTGTCAGCCTGGCTTCCGTCCATTAAGAATATGCATTTCAGCTTCCTCTGTCTGTTCATGGCTTCATAGGTCATTTCGTTGTAGGCCTGAATCATATCCCACTGTCTGGATGGACCCCGAGTTATCTGTTACCAACTGAAGGACACCTTGGTTGCCTCCAAGTTTGGGGCATTTTTTTTTTTTTTTTAAGATTTTGTTTATGACAGAGAGAGATACAGCAAGAGAGGGAACACAAGCGCGAGGGAGCTAGAGAGGGAGAAGCAGGCTTCCCACTGAGCAGGGAACCCAATATGGGGCTCGATCCCAGGGCCCTGGGATCATGAGCTGAGCTGAAGGCAGATGGTGAACGACAAGCGCCCATGTTTTGGCCACTTTAATAAAGCTGCTATGAAGGTGTGTGCAGGCTTTCGTGTGGCAAAAAGTTTTTAACTCATTTGGTTAAATACCAAAGTGAGCGACTGCTGGAGCGCTTCTGAATCTCACTAGCTTTACACTTTGATTCAGATGACCGTCCATTTATTTATCCCCAGCGATCCTTTCAACAACTGTTTGTCCACTCCCTGGCACATGTGAGGCAGGATCTAGGTACTGGGGTGGGGCAGAGGGAGAAGGAAATTAGCTAAGGTTGGGTATCTCTTCCACAGAAGTGTGGGTTTCACTGGAGGGAAGCCCTCTGCAAATGGGTGATGGCAGATGCTACTGAGAGCTCAGAAGACAAGGGGTCAGGGAAAGGGACAGAGATCGCCCAAACTCACTGCTTTGGGTAGATCTGTGGTCACATGACCTTGCAACAGAGTCAAGAACAGGGTAAGGAGAGAGGCCGGCAGGTTTTGGGCAGAAGAGCATTCTGTGAGAAGGAAGAGCAACACAAAGAGGCAGGGGGTGTCTAGTGACCCTCTCCAGCCCAGAGACCCCGGGCCATGATGGGGTTACATGGAGAAGTGCGGTGGGAAGGAAGACAGGTCTTCCAGGAGGGCTGAGACTTTCCCTTCCCTTGGTCCACAGAGGAACCTACTCTGGTTTACGTCTGGAAGCATCATCTGCATGAGCACGTGATGCAGAGGGCTGGAGCTCTGGGGACGCAGGTGCTTGGATGGCCCAGCTGGTGGAGAGCCGGACAAGGGGCGAGGGAGTCTCCCCAGCTCTGGACTCTGCACGTGCAGAATGTGCTGCCCTGCAACGCAGCGAGCGGGGGAATGCTCCGGATTCCTGCCACACACTGAGGGGGAGAGTGCACGGGCCCCTGAGCACCTGCCTCAGGCGCCTAGGCCAGAGACCCAGGCTAAAACTGGTCACTCTGAGTCACATGGCTGGGGTTGGGGGGGAGGGGGTAGCGGGGGTCAAGGGCTGAGCTCCAGAGCACTCCCTGTCAGGGCTGGAGCTGAGCTCCAGAGCACTCCCTCGTCAGGGCTGGAGATGCAGAAGGGGCAGAGCGACCATCGAGAGAGCTGGGAGGAAGCAGCCTGGGGCCGGGGGGTGGGGGGGCGTCCAGCCAGAGGGTCCAAGGCCCTGAGCTCATGGGGTCAGGAGGAAGAGTGACAGAGCCGTGACAAAGGCTGCTGAGTCCTGCTGGACAGAAGCTCGAGGCCAACATGTGTGCCCCCAGCCTTATCAATCTGCCCCTTGGGACTCAGGACAACTTTTGCAGGGCCTTCTGGGTCCCTGGAAAGGGTCTGTATTTTAGTCCGAGGAGGAGGTCCAACATTTGGAATGACACAAGAGGCGTTCCTTGGGCTTACACTGTGGTGAAGCTCACAGACAAGTTGCATGAGATCCTTTTCCTCTCTCCTCCTTTTCCAGGCACAGATACATAGATAAAATAAATTAGTCTCTCCCTTGACTCCACAGTCCCCCTTCCAGCCACCAGAAAAACTTCAAAAGCAACTGCTAAGATGGAGAGCGGTGTTCTTCTGCCCCCTGCCACTACCCCCCACAACAAGGACACGAGGCAAAGCCAAGAGTGTCCATGATCTCCGTGGCGCTGGGCCAGGGCGCTCCGGACCTTGCATCTAGTGGGAGGTGCGGGAAGGACATGGCTGCAGGGGGCTCAGGACAGCCCCCCGGCCCGATCCCCAGTTTCTGAGAGCCCCAGCAGACCCACCAGGAGTAGCCACCCACTCCAGGCCCTGCTGGCAGAGCCCAGGGGAATGGCCTAGGCCAAGCTCACAAATCCATGAAAGTATGTCCCTGCATGGGACTGGGGACACCAAGGGGCCAGCTTGTGTCAAGCGTCGAAGGGGTTCCCCAGACCTCAATGTCTAATAATAAAAAGAGGACGGTGAACCATTGTTTAGTGTTGACTTCCGGGGAGATGTGTTAGTTAAACGGACAAGCAGGCAGCACTTCCAGGCGGGGCTCCCGGCCCGGGACAGTTTCCCTGGTCCTGCTGCGGCTGCTTCTCTGCAGTGGCTGTGACTCACATGGAAGAGAGCAGGGGAGCCCGTCTTAAAGGAGCATCACCGGCCTCAGACCGTGCCCATTAGAGAGCCCTCCTACAAGGATTGGGGGGTCACATGTAACCTGTGGGCAGGTGCCAGGAGACGGCCTGAAGGTCAGGGTAGCTCTTAGCGTGGATCTCTCATGCCGTCTGCCTTGCTCCCATCACTGGGTACAGGAACCCACTCTCTTGAGGTGGTCATACTGGAAGGTTCTTTATAAGGCATCTGATCTGGAAATGTCCTGGTGGACTCCTAGGAGGAGAGCCCCCCTCACCTGGCCCCGGCTCCAACTCTGGCAGAGGACACCGTTTCTTCTGGAAGTGAGATCTCTCCTTGAGAGAGCATATTGGAGGAAGCCCAGTGGCTGATTTGCTCCGGGAAAAGTGGGCATAAGGGGACAGTAGCTGTCTCTTGCTCTGACGGTCTTTCCTGACCCAATGTTGGTGACGCTCTGAGCTCTCTTCTCAACGAGGCCCTGACTCCTGGGCTTCTGTGCTCATGTCTGCATCATCCAGTCTTACCCAGAGTCCCACTGAGTCAGTCTAACCAGGACCCCACACCCTCGATATCTGACCCTCCTGAATCTAATTCACTGTTCCCCAGAGACAACTGGTCATCTGGTCGGGCTGGCTGCCTCCAGCAAAAATCCTGTGAGGTCAGTTTTGCCCGAAGCCCTATCCCCCTGATGTTCGCTCTTAGAAATGTTCCATTCTTTACATCACGAGCACTGGGTGTTACATACAACAGATGAATCACTTAATTCTACCTCTGAAACTAATAGCATACTCTATGCCCATTAAATTTAAAAGAAAAAGTGTCCCCTTCTTAAGCTTCTCCCTGGGTCACCCAGCAGCTGCCCCAGAGCCCCCTGGAATCTTCAGCCAGGCCCCAGGAGAGAGGAGTACCGTACAGCATGGGCGGGAGGGGTCCTTTGTAGTCAGAATTGTGAAGGGCCTGGACAGTTAGAAAGGAGAAGCGCGAGACCTGGAACCAGAGCTTGATGATGGTGAGAAATCAGTCAGTGCCCTTGGACTGGCCAGACGGCGGTGGCTAGAGTGGGGAGAGATGGGGCAAAGCTCCCTTACAGCGCCCAGATTCTGAAATCCAGCGTGGGTTGGCTGTGACTGTGGCCCTCGAGGAAGTGGGATCTCGTGGGGGCTGGGAGCAGGTCGGGCTGGGAGGGAGCCAGGGCTCAGGTGTGTCATGCGTTCTCACCACGGAACTCCTGGTCTCAGGCTTTGCTGCTGGCACCTTAAGAGTTTGCGTAAGTTTTGAACGAAGGGCCTGGCTTTTTCATCTTGCACTGGGCCCTACAAATTGTGTAGTCAGGCTCGGTGCTGGAAGGAGCTAGAAGCTGGCTGGGCCTGCAGCACAGGTGCTTTTAAGAAGCAAGCCTGGTGAGGTTGGTCCAAACAGACAAAGTGGCCCGGGACGGGGGAGGACAAGCTGCAGGGCGGCAGCGATGTGCATCCCACGTCCCCTCGCTGAGGCTTCCCACGTTTCCACGACAGTCGCCAGCACACGTTCTCATCCAGCAGCATCTGCTGCACTGTGAGTGAGCGCTGGGGAAGATGCGAGAAGGTGAATGAAATGTGGCCTCTGTGCCTGGTCCCGGTGAGCACACAGGTGAGCAGGAAGCAGGCCTATGCTACCACATAACTGCAGTACAAAGATCCTACTGCAAAGACCCTAGTGGATCCCAGGTGGACCTGGGGATATGCAGGAGGGCACCGGGTGGAGGCGGGGAGAGCCCCAGAGAGCCTGCAGGCGGGGGGTGATGGGATACTCTGGCCACGTCCAGAGAAGAGCCAGGCAGGCCAACATGGGCCGTGGAGGCAGGCACTGGTGGCTGTGTGACCCCGAGGAGGCCCCCATGTCACCTCCTCCCAGTGACATGGGAGACAAGCTACTTCACGGCTCTGAGTCTCACTCTGTAAACTAACATCCCCGCGCAGCTGCTGAGGCAGCGCATTTGTCCCCCCGAGGGCCGGGTGCTCCAGGTGTCCACGCTCCTTTTGGCTCCAAGTCTGGGAAACACAAGCTGAGCGGCTGGCCGCTGCCCCGCTCCCATCTGGGGAGGACAGGAGACAAGGCGAGGCTTGCATCAAGTGCAGCCCCTCACACTGTCACATTTACCTTCTTCCTGGGAGAAGCAGGGAATTGTTGGGAAGCAAAAGCAAGAGCCATATGTGAGGGGCACATGGGCTGAGATCCGGAGCGGGGAAGCAAGCCGGCCCCAGACGGTCTGGAGGACAGTGGGGTGCATGTACGAAGCGGGGCACGAACCAGATCCAGGGGAGCCTTGCTGGCCGTGGACGGAGGTCCCAACCTTGTTTCTACAGCAGTGGAGGCGAAGCAGCGAATCCGGAGCCTGTCCACTTCTCTTCTCTTGGCTGTGTCGCCGTCATGAGCTCCTGGACGCCACTCATGCTGGTGGCAAAGGGCTGGAGCTCGTTGTGAGGGGCTCCCAGGCCATCCAGGAGCCGGTGTTCCTGGAGGGTAGTGGCGGCTATAGGCACGGGGCGGGTGGACGGCTGGAGACATGGTCCCCACAGGGTCTGAGGATGCTCAGCTGTGCAGAGTGGAGAGGGAAAAGGAAGAGCAGGAATGATATCAAGACAATAACAGGAGATATGTGGGGGTGCCCAGTGGCACGTTGGTTGAGCGTCTGACTTCCGCTCAGGTCATCATCTCAGGGTCAAGGGATGGAGCCCCCTGCGTCAGGCTCTGCGCTCAGTGTGAAACTCGCTTAAGATTCTCACTGCCTCTCCCTCTGTCCCTTCCCCCACCCCCAAATAAATAGATAAGTCTTTAAAACAATGAGACCAGTAGAGCAAGACCAGGAGATACCCACAGGAGGTGTGCGGGCACGAGGCTTGAACTGGAGGTTGTAGCACCGGGGATGCCGACTGCCACCACTCTGAGCGGGGTCCTAGAGTGGCGGGGTGTGCGGGCCATGGAGTTGGGCCTTGCCAGATGCTCGGTGCCCACAGCAAGGCGCAGCAAGGCAGGTGTGGGAAGGAGCGCCACAGAGCGCACGCACCCCTAACACAGCCACAGAGCGCACGCACCCCTAACACAGCCCCCGTGAAGCCGCGCCACTGATTTCCCAGTCAGCGTCCCTGCGACTGGCTCTCTAGGGCCTCCCTTACTCTAGACCATATCTGGGGCCGTGCAGATGTCCTCCTGCAACACAAGTCCAGTATGACTTACGGCCCCTCATCTCCTGTCTTCAGCTTGGAGCTTCTCCCATCTTGGAGGTCTCTGGTCTGGTATCTGACGCCAGCAGGAGGGGTGGGAAGGCAGAAGGCATTCAGGCTTCGCTCCAACAGCCCCAGGTGGTGTGCAGCCCCTCCAGGGTGGGGCCTGGGAGGAGAGAGGACCCGGAGACAAAGACCCCCTCTCTCAGGGCTACTTTGCTGTGACTTGAGTTCACGACCTGCTCGGACCAGACTGTGAGCCCGATGAACTTGCTGTTGGGGTGAGACCCTCCTGTGTTGGTGCAGGGACCTTCTGTGCTGGCTTAAGACAACCTAGGGAAAAGGCGGGGATGAGCAGAGCAAGGATGCTTGAAGGGCACGCCTGCTGGAGCTCCAGTTCAGACATCCCAGCAGCGGTCCGAGCGACGCGGGCAGGACGTGGAATCTGATGGGAGGAGAATCGAGGCCCTTCCCCCTCCTCCCATCACTGTGAACAAAGAGCACTGCCTGTTAGCAGAGTCTGTGGGACCCCAGTAGGCAAGGTGGACGCGAGACCCTACGGTCTCAGTATCACAAGGCAAGATAGACAAGGGGAGGTTTGGGGTTGAGAGACAGTAGCTTCATCGCCAACTGTGTCCTGGGGTTCATGTCTGCTCTCACGGGCGGACACTAAAGAGCATGAAAGGGCCTTATAAGCTTGGCCCCTGCTGCTGACATTCAACCAGAACAGAACTGCATGACTGCCGTGAGGAGGGCCGGGGAGTTCTTGAATGCCTTGGAGAAACGGAAACAGACTTTGCTGAGCACCTGACACGATCTGCGGCTGGTAGTTCACCTAGGTGACCGGAGCTGGCCCTTTCCAGCTGCACTGGAAGCCACATTTTCCAGTGGTGGGTGGAAAGCCACACCCAGTGTGGCTTTCCATATTTTAATTCCAGCTGCGTGCTTCCACTCTGCCTCGGCCCTGGGCATCTAGAACACTGGCCAGGCATCTTACCTGCCTCCTGGCTGAGCTCATGGGTCCCTGGACTGCTTCCACCCAGAGGCCCACAGCACCTAGTGCACAGAAAACCCTTCCTTGGGAGCCTGGGTGGCTCAGTGGGTTAAAGCCTCTGCCTGGGTCCTAGGATCGAGTCCCACATCGGGCTCTCTGCTCTGCAAGGAGCCTGCTTCCTCCTCTCTCTGCGTATTTGTGATCTTTCTGTCAAATAAGTAAAATCTTAAAAACCCAAACAAACCCAAAACCCTTCCTTTTGTCCCATGCCAAAGTGCCTCTTGCTCCCAGCGCTCCGTGCCCCACTCCCCACAGGCTCGGGCATCTTCCACCCCAATGGCCTTCCTAGTTCCCATGGAGTCATGCTGGGGCACAGGTCTAGCTTGGAGCGGTTCACCTCACATTCCCTGTCCCTCCTCCCTCTCTTGCCCTCTTCTTGGAGGTGGTTGCCCTGCACCCTGACCACCAACCCGAACAGCATCTTCTCCCCCCTGCCCCTCTGAGACTGCCAGCCACCTCCCTCCTCCAAATCCCCGGAGCCACCTGAAGCGTCTTAGGAGACAAGCTGTTACAGCTGCCTGGTGTTCACAAGATACCCCACAAAGGGAGTGATCCCCTATTCCCCTGAAGACAGTTGCACAACTGTGAGTCCTTTAAAACTGCACTTGTTAGTAACCGTCGTGTCGGCTCCGTGCTCTATTGCAAACGATGCTTGTTTTCGGAAATGGATTCTTCTGCTTGCTGAGTGAGCTTAATCTGCCAGGGAGCACCCCTTTCCCCCCCCCCCCCCCCCAGCTCTGTATCACTTCCAGGGTGGAAGCTGGGCTCTAAGCGAGGGTCCAGGGCCTCTGCTGCCCACAGGGACAGATCACGGCCTAACCCAGGACAGTGAGAAACACTGGAGCAAAGGTAACTTAGGACCACGTGTGGGGGACAGTGAAGGGGCACAGGCACCCTGCAGAGTGCCTCCCCCTGGGACTCGAAGAAGAGAGCAGAAATCTGTTGGAAAAGGCCCTTTGTCTCTAGGACGCAGGGCAAGACTGGCATCTTGTGGCTATATGTCAGCATTACATCTCGGAGCAGAAAATGCATGAACTTCATCGGATACTGTCACGGAATCGAATCAACTGTTAGAGCCGCCACGGACTTCATAAAACACACCTAGGGTTTTTTTTTTTTTTTTTTTGTAGATTTTATTTATTTATTTGACAGACAGAGATCACAAGTAGTCAGAGAGGCAGGCAGAGAGAGAGGAAGGGAAGCAGGCTCCACGCTGAGCAGAGAGCCCAACGTGGGGCTTGATCCCAGGACCCTGGGATCATGACCTGAGCTGAAGGCAGAGGCTTCAACCTACTGAGCCACTCAGGTGCCCCCACACCTAGGGGTTTTTAAAGGAAATAATGTACATGGTTTATTTTCATTACGGTAAGTGCATCAAATGAAAGAATGCTCTTTATGAAGCAAAATATAGGAACTTCCAGAGAACAAATCGCTTTTCACTTTGAGTTCATATGATAATAATCTATCAGCCATTTCGGTGGAAGCACATGTTAATAAATAATCAGTGTAATTAGCCTTTTAATTATGTTACATTCTAATTTGGAGAAGTGACGGAGCATCTGGGAGGTTGTGAGGCAAGGACTGTGACTTTCAGAGTCAGATTCTCTGAACAGAGGACTGGACTCCACGGCCACAAGGAAGCTCCCACATCAGAAGCCAGAATCTAGACATCCCTCCAGGTCTGGTGACATGGACACAAAAAGGCAACATTTTTCTTGGAAATTTGATAAGAAAAATGATTTAAAAAAAAAAAAAAGAGCAACACCCCAAAACGAAAACCAAAACCACCTAGTATTTTTTCTGTGAGTAAGGTAAAGATGTGTTTGTTTTCCCAAGTGGATCACGCCATCGATAGCTTGTTATGAACTATATAGCCGATCTTGTGCATTTGGTCCTGTCCTGGTCACCTTTCACTTAAATGACAGCTAATGCTCTGTAAGGGAATACCAACTCAAATAGGCCACTCACTTGAGAATTTAGTCAGGTGTATGGTTCTAAATTCACTGTTCACGGCTCTCTGCCGTGTAGACACTTGCTTGTTTCCATCACAATGACGAACAGGTATGGGAGGAAAAACCCCATTTTCAGGATTCCTCAATGAGTGGCCTGTATCAATTCCCATTATTACCTACGAGGTGTTTTTGTATAGCCTGGAAGAATGAGTTCTACACTAAGATTTTAAGTCATCTCTACACCTAACTTGGGGCTCAAATTCACAACCCTGAGATCAAGAGTCACATGCTCCACTCACAGAGCCAGGCAGGAGCCCAAGTTTTATGTTTTTAGATGGTTCTTTACGAACCAAAAGCTCATGACAAATATGAAGGGCAATCCGTAGTGCCCCCAAAGCCTGAAACGGTTACCATGTGGCCCTTCACAGAGAATTTGCTGACGCTGCCTTACACAAACAAGACTTTTGTTTTTCTGTAAATGCCGTAGGACGGTTTGAGACAGGCAGAAGGAGAAACACACGCACTTTCACTTCTGCGCGAGTGCTTTTTCCTTTTCCCCTTCAATTAGCTGCAGCACACTGGGTCCGCGCGGACGGTCACCGAACAGCCACTGCGCACAGCCCTGCACACGGTTTGAAACGGAAACGGAGAGGTCTTAGCGGACACGAAAGTCACGTTGATCCGAGTCAAAATGTTTTGTTGCCAAAAAGGAAAAAAAAAGAGTGCAGAAAAGGCAGGTGTGAGTAGTCCGGGTGGCGGAGGTCAAACGGGGGCGCCGGAAGGACCCGCTCTGACGGCAGGCGGCGGGGCGCGGGGGACCGTGCGGGGGACCGTGCGGGGGACAGCGCGGGGGACCGTGCGGGGGACCGTGCGGGGGACCGCGCTCCGCGCAGAGACCGAGGCGGGAAGGCGGCTGAGAGCTCGGCGCGCCGCGACGGGCGGTGCGCGGTGGGCGCGGGCGCGGGGGACCGCCCGGAGGAACAGGCCGAGGGCCACGCCGCTGTCCCACCGGAGTAACGGAGACAACACACGACACCCAACGCCCTCTTGGGAGCCCGTAAATCAACGGAAGTTACTGTGAAGCCCATTTGTCCGGGACGCGCCGCCCGCAGCGGACACCACCGCGCGCGGTGCCCTCCCCGTTCCCCCCCGGCCCGCGGCGGGCTGCGGGTCTCCCCAGGCGCGTCCGCTTCCCGCGGGGCCCGGCTTCGCCCGCGCTCTCGGGGGAAGGGACCCAGGAAAGCGGCTCTGCCCGGCGCCGTCGGAGGCGTCAGGGGCGAGGGGCGCCGCGGTCGGGTCCGGGACGCGGGTCCTCGGGCCGCAGCACGGGCCGCCGCAGGGGCTGCGCTCGGGCAGGGCGCTCGGGGCAGGAGCCGGCGCGGCCCGCACGTCCCTCCACGCGGACGCGCGGACCCCGCGCCACGAACTGGGACTCGGTCGCCAGACGCCGCGAGCCCCGGCCGGGCTCCGCGCGACGCAGCGACCGCGGAGAAGCGCCTCGCGGCGGCGGCGAGAGGGAAAGAGCCCGCTGGAGGAGCGCGTCGGAGCCCGGCCGAACCAGCAGCCGCGGCCCGGACGTCGCACGTTCCCTCCGCAGCCGCGGGAGCCGGGATCCGGCGGCGCTTCGGGCCGCGGCCGGGCCTCCGAGCCCACGAACGGGCCGCCGCCGCGAGCGCGCGGGAACGACGGGCCGCCGTGGCGAGGCGCTCCAGGGCACCCGGCGCGGCCTCAGGGTCGCCCGGGGCGTCCGCCGCGCGGGGCGTCGGGAGCCGTAGTCCCGCGGCTGCTCGGGGAAGCGGCCGGACCCGCACGGAGCGGTTCCCTCCGGTCGCAAACCGCACACCTGCCCGTCCGGGTGCGGGTCCTTCCAGTCTCGCAGGCGCCTGCGTGACGTCATCACGGGCACCGCCCCCTCGCGGAGGGCTTGAGGTGTCTATGGAAAGTCTGTCCCACAGAAGCTGGCAATAAAAGACGAACCGTCTACGCGGCACAAGGAGTGCACTCCGGTGCCTCGGATCGACCTGGCTCTTCTGTGGCGGGCGCCTCTGCCGTCGCCTCGGCCCGAGCCCCTTCCCATGTTGCTCAGGCGTCTCTGCGGGCAGCCCCAGGCCGCGGCGCGGGGCGGGGCGACCAAGGGCGGGGCGGGGTCCCGGCTGAGCGCTGTCGCGTTCGGGGGCCGCGCCGGGTCGCGTTTCTCTCTAGCGCCCGAGGCGGCTCCGTGCGTAGAGCCTTTCGCCAGCTCCACGGGGACCTCCGTGCACGGATGGACCCGCCCGGGCCCGGCGGGAAGCGGCCTGGCAGGCGGCGGCCCCGGCGGCGTCAGCAGAGGGAGGACGGGGCCGAGGCCGCGGGTCCCTGAGGCGCGCGGGCCCACACGGCCCGGCCTCGGCACCATGATGCCGGGCGAGACCCACTCGGCGGCGCCCGGGACGGCGGCGGACCTCTCGCGGTGTCAGGGCTGCGCCTCCCTGCAGCAGGTGCGGCGCCTTCCGGGCCGCGGGCTCGGAGCAGCGCGGCCGGCCGGCCAGGGCGCGCGGCCGGGGGTCTGGCGGCGCCCGCCCCGCGGCGGAAGCTCCCCTCCTCCCCTGCCCGCTCCCTCGGGCCGCACTGGGGTGGGGGAGCCGCCTCCCTGGTGTATCGCGGCTTGCGGCCCAGGACTCGTGTGCGGGATGCGGGGCGGGCGGCGAGCGAGATCGGGAGGGCCCCTTCCTTCACGTCCCGGTCTCAGGGCTCCCCGGGGCCGCCTTCGCGCGGCGAGTGATGGGCGAAGTGCGAGGGACGCTCCCTCCCGGAGGGGTCAGGTTTTCGACGCTCCGGCCGCCCTGAGGGATCTTTGCCTGGAGGCGCGACGTGCGGGCTGCCCGGGAGGGTCGTGGGTCAGTTAAAGGCTTGCGGCTACTGGACGTCTCCAGCAGCACAATGGCCTGTTCTCTGCGGTGACAGAAGAGGCGTTCCCGGGGTCCGACTCCCGAGCCCTGTGAGGTCGTGGAAATAGTCCGGGCACTTGTTTCCGAGCAGATCCTCTTCGCTGTCCGATACCGAGAGTTTCTTAGCTTCTAGGGTCAGGGCCTCTAATGGCAAAGTAGGACACGCCCTCCCTCCTAGATTGAATGAAATGATCACCCTTTCTTCCTAGTGTTCTAGACACCAGGGTCACAGTGGGGAGCAAAATAGATGATCTGCTCGTGAAAGTAAGACACGTGTCCAAGTACGACCGTAGAGTATTTTAAATATTCCGAAAATAAAGGAGGAATTGGAATGGTGGTCTTGTCTCGTGGCTGGGTTGGTGGGCAGGACGTTTCTGGGGAGGTGAGATGGGGCGATCTGAATGTCGAGCCGCAGAGATGTGGGGGGCACTTGCTCCGTGCAGGGACTAACAGGTGGGAAGGATAGGAGGGGAAGGAGCAGGGTGCCTTTAAGAAGCGGACCAGTGTCTGGTTGACATGAGCTCGGTGCGGAGGGCAGAGTGGCTGTGGTGAGGAGACCAGAAAGGAATGTAGGCTACAGGCTATCGAGATAAGCTGCCTTTTTTTTTTTTTTTTAAGTGCATTATCTGCGTAGTGATCCCAGATGTTTTAAGTGTTGAGAACACGGGAGAGAGGAAGGGGTTGTGCACTGCATTCTGGATGGAAGGGAAACAGTTAAATCATTGTCTGAGTTGAGCAGCACTGTGGAGGCGTGTGTACCTGCATTTTTATTTTCCCCTTAAAACCCCAGGAGCATGAGTGAAGTTCTCTTGGATCTTGAATAAATTGTATTTATTCTTTGTGCCAGTTTCATCCTAAAAGTATTTATAGGTCACATGCTGTGTTGTAGGCAATGTGATTGTAGCAGCAGGAAAAAAGGCAAACATCCTTGATCTCTTGGAGCTTCAAGGAGGGGGAGCAGACAGATTAAGCAAGTTACATGAGAAGATAATATGGGAGAGAAGAATTAAGCAAAGAGGGTGGAAAGGGCAGATGGGCCAGGAAGGGGTACTGGCCGGTGGGATTCATGTGGGAAGTCCTCGAAAAGCCTTTCTGAGAAGGTTATATTTGAGCCAAGGTGGAGAGAGAAGCAGCTCTGGACATACTTGAGGAGGAGAGCGTCCCATACAGTGGGAAGGTCAGCTCTGGAGGCCTGATGCGGGCGTGCTAGATGTGCTTGGGAAGAGGAGGCGGCCACTGTAGCTGGGGCGGAGTGAATGTAGAGCTCTGGCTCTATTCTGGGCTGCTCTAACAAAAGGGCATAGACTGGTGGCTTCTGGGCAATAGGACTTTATTCCTTAGAGTTCTGTTCACTGGCAAGTCCTAGATCAATGAGGCCTGGGCAGATTTGGTGTCTGAGAGGGCCTGATTCCGCTGTTTACTTGCCCTGTCACCTGGTGGATCATCTCATGGGAAAGCCAAGCTTTGTGAGGTCTTTTTTAAAGGGCACTAATTCCATTCATGGGGCCTCTGCTCTTATGACCTGATCACTTCCCAAAGGTGTCCTAGCATACGAATTTGGGGGGGGAGGCAGAAAAACAGGTATAGCAGTCAGGAAGTCCGATGACATCAGTAAAAGAAGGGTGGGATTGTGTGGGCCCTCAGACACCATTGCAGGGATTTGGGCTTTTACTCCGAAAGGCTAGTGAGTTGTTGGAGGTGCCTCTGCAGGAGAACAGCTGGCGTCAGTGATGCTTTTCAGTTGTGGATCTGGTCTTTCTCCAAAAGCCTGATCTGCCCATGGCAGTCCTCTTCTTCGCTAAAGGTGGCACCTGGCGGGAAACTATAGGTGTCTTCCTTGGTTCCTGTCTTTCTCTAACATCCTGACCACCTCCATGACTCACTCCCTCCTCACTGGTTGCTGCCCGTTCCAGTCCTGGAACCAGTGTGCTCTCTGGCCTGGAGGTTCTGGCTCCAGTCTCCTGAGGACGCCTCCTCTTCCACCCTTGCCGCATTCCTCCTGTTCTCAGAGCAGCAGTGGGAGGAATCCCGTTAAATCCTGCAGTCCAGGGTCTGCAGACTTGTTCTGCGAGGGGCAAGATCCTCAAGATGTAGGGCTTGTGGTGTGCCCATTGTTCATAGGTCATCTACCTGCTTGGACAGGGAACAAGCAGAGCAGGCAGCAGTAAACCGGTGGGCCTAGCTGGGCTCCAGGGGAACTGGATTTACAAAAGCAGACCCTGCCTTTTTCAGATCTCTTGAATACTTGCATTTGGGTTTCTGCTTGAACATCTTTTTAGGGGAAGAGGATGATTTGTTACATGTAGAGTCTCAAATGAATCTTAAATTTTGCAAAGGCAGGCTGAAAAAATAGGTTCGTGGAAGATCATCGAAGATCTTGAATGCTAACCACATTTAAGTTTTATACTTATTTTTCCAGGGTTATGGTGTAGAGACAGATTTTGCACATTAGCACATAAGAGCTGTGTTTTGGGTAAAAATAGCAGGTGGTGGAATACAGGTTGGGTCGGAGGAGGTGCAGCTAGCTCGGAATGGTATTTTCCGAGTGCGCACTGCTGGGGACAGTGGCCTGGGTGGGAAGCTTCCCACGAGTGGGACTAGAGAGCGAAAGGGTTTCGGTGTGAGAAACTACCAAGGGGAGATGGATTTCAGATCTGGGGACGAAAGGATCCAGAGATTAAAACCAGAGTGACCGAGAGCTGTTAGAGGGAAGAGAAGTGGAAACCAAGACAAGAGGTGTTGGAAACGTGGGATTGAAGTTCTGGAATGAGGTCAGAGTTGGCATTTTCCGCTGCTTTCACATTTGCCGTTGGTGGGACCTGGGCCCCCAGAGCGTCTGACGGCCCGCTGAGATGGAGCAGAGGCCTGGGTGGGTTGGCGCGGAGTTCCTTGGGAGAAGTTTTAGGGGGAGAGAGTGTGGTAGGAGCACGGGTGAGCACGTTCGGTCCTTTAGAGAGACTGAGAGCCTTTGTGGCACATGATGAGACGAGGTGCCGTCCTCAGGCGTCATTGAGGGGAATGCTGGCTACTGACGGAAGGTGGCCGAGGAGTGGTGAGAAAAGGAAATCGGGAAGCTCGCTCTCAGGAATGAGGGTGGGGAAGATGGAGAGCGGAGCAGGTGTCCGGCACGGTACATCACCTTAGGACAGGCTGCCGGCTTCCCTCCCTGAGAGACACTTGTGTCCGCGAGCCTGGCGGGCGCCCTGCACGGAGGTGGCCGGCTGGGTGGTTTCACATGGGCACTTCGCACCTACCGGAAATGGGCAGGCAGGCTGCGGGTGTCTCCCCGCTGGAGGTGGTCGCGGCCACACTGGGCTGGTTCGGAACCGCAGCAGGAAGCTGTCTCTTGAGTGGAGCCGTCTCGTCTTCTTGCTGGAACTTTCTCCCTGTCGTCTGTGCATCCGTGTTGTCTTCTTGCTGGAACTTTGTCCCTGCGGTCTGGGCATCCGTGTTGACAAATGGGCGCCATGTCTGCGATGGGTGGCTCCGTTCGAAGGCTTGTGGGTTAGCACCTGTCTGGTAGCCTTTGCTCTGTAGCCCCTCAGTTCACCTCCTGTCTGTGGCCGCTGAGTGATGGGGATGGTGGGTCCCTGAGCTCCAGTCCAAGGTCCCTACGTGTTGCTGGACTTGAGCAGTCCCGTCGGAGCAGCGCGGGTCCTTCCTGCAGGGGCCGTGTGCACTTCCACACTTCTGAAGCTGAGTTGCTTTCAGTCCAGCGGCACAGGCTGTTCTGGTGGAGGAGAGCCCCCTCTTCAGGAGCATCCTCCACTGCAGAGATAAACAGTTTAGCGCTTGGGAACCCTGGTGAGAGAGCGCGCGGTTCTACTGCGGAGCTCATACCATTGCAGTAGATTCAGAATAGGTGGTGTTCGGCTGCCCTCGGGGCAGATTTGAGCCTGTTACTTATTTGAACTTGTGTTGGACTCCCAGTGATATTGCCAGTGGTTTGAACTTGATCATCTGGAACCTAAATCATGATTTCTCTTAGATGCACTGACTTGTAAATGATTATATGACAAAGAAGGCTCACAGAATTGTAATTCATTCAGTGAGTAAACATTTCTTGGGCATCTCTGGGTCTAGGATGCCATGCCTTGTTTTGGAATACGGTCATGAACTAGAGGCTTGGGGCTCGAGATCTAGTCAGGGTGACAGATGGTGAGAAAACTACCCCAGAAGGAGTATATGAAATAAGTCCCATGCTGGGGGGCACCCAAGGGAGCCTGCGAGCACCTAGCAGGGACAGAGGAAGGCTCTGGAGGAGGTGAATCTGAATTGAGGTCTGTCTGAAGGATGGTCCTTAGTTGAATAAGAGGAAGAGATGGAAGAAACGTGTTGTGGACAGAGGGGCGCCACGTGCAGAGACCGGGGTGGGAGAAGGTAGTTTGTGCTGGAGGAGGCATGATGTATGCGGTCAGGGCAGCTGAAGACCATGCATGTGAGCCTGGGGCCTGCCTTCCCAGGAGGCGGAGCCTCTCACCTGGTTTGGTGGAAAAGTTCCCAGAATGGAGTTGGTGGTGGGGGAGGAGGGGTTCGCAACCTCCTGCCTTGTTCCAGTCCACTCTGCAGAGGATGCCCCATGAGGGTCCTTGAGCACAGCTCGGGAGATACAGAGATACACTCAGCTCTGATGCAGATCGGTGTAGGCTTTACCTAAGAGCAGTGAATAACAAGTTAACAAGTAGGAGGAGGAAATGTCGGTATCAGAGAGGATTCAAGCTGAACAGGGAGCCGGATCGCCCCCGGCAGAGCAATGAATGGCATTGGTGTGATTTTTAAAAATAATTTCTTTTGAAATAACTAAGAACTTACAAGGAAATCACAGAATAGTACCAAACACTCTGGTATTCTCTTCACCCCATTCACCAGGTGTTCAGATGTCTCCTCCTTGGCGGTGTCATTGATAGGCACACACATGCTTGCTTTGCCCCACACGCCGCAGGGTGTGTTTCCCGCAATCTGAACACCTTCCAACGGGATGAGCCTTCAGTCCTTCAGTCCGGACATGAACGTCGGTGCCGCTCCGTGCCCTCCCCCCGGCCCTGCGGGCATTGCTTGTGGGCCCAGGAATCCCGCCTGCCTTGCTGGTTCCAGGTCTGGTTGGGCATGTGTGTCGTAGAGCACGGTCGCGTCTGTTCAGCCGCCTCCAACAGACTTTCTCTGCCTTTCACGTACCTGAAAGCTTGAAGAGCACATTCTTGTATTCTCCTTGGGGAGGTGTGGAGACACTGGGAGGTCACGCTGTATCAGGTGTTCCCAGACCCACTCCCAGTTTCAGTGTCGTCCTGCTCTCCAAATGGCTGATTATAGTGAGAGCGTACAAAGCTACATCCGCCAGGAGAAAAGGCCATGGGCTGGGACCCTGAGGAAGCCCAGTGAGGGTGAGTGGACTCACTGAAGTTCTCCAGTAGTGCGCTGTGACATGGCGCAGTGTCTCTTGGGCACTGGTCCCATATGCCTACCTAGAACTTACCCAAATTCCAGGCTCCCAGAAGGAAAGCAAGTTTCAGCATAAAGCACATCATGTAGTTAAGCACAGGGAACCTCTCTTAGCATTGGAAGAATGGTGGGAAACCTCTAGAAATCCAAGTTCCCAGACACCACCAAGGGCCCACCTTCCTAGCAGGCCTTTCCAGGGACAGTATCTCAGACCTGCTGTGTTAACTCTGCATGTACACCTTAGTGGTTGAGGGAGTGCTCTGGCCACCTGGTTAGTAGAGGCCAGAGATGCAGCCGAACGTTTACACGGGGCACAGGAGAGCCATCACAAATAAGAATCCTCCGGCCTATGATGTTAGTGTTGAGGTTGACTTTGGCAGTGTGCTTGTCCTGTTACCACCTGTATTTATCAGCTGCGTATCTGCACACTGTGCTGACTCCTTTAGTATTGCCATTTTCCCAAGCGTGCTGGCATCCCCTCTCCCCACCTCTGCCCCATGAAACCTGGCTTGCCCCTTGGCCAAGGTTATCCTGCTGCCCCCTCCTCGCCCTGTGTGCTCAGCCACTGTGTGGATTCCACTTCTCTGAGAAGGGAGGGAACAGAAACATAGCCTGGATTTCTTTTCCCCAAGTGCTAAAATGTTCACAGCGACATTCTGGAGGATATTGTGTGGATAAAATTAAAAGAGTATGCTTTAGAAAAGGAGCAAATGGGGAATGGGAAGTCATAGAACGTGCTGCTCTGGGAATTGTATTAGCTGCATAAAGTGCAGCTTGAGGGACCAAGCCAGAAGCCAGAGAAAGAAGAAAGATAGATGGTGGTTAGGGGAGACGACTGGGAGGAAGCCTGAGCATTGGAGGAGGCGTTCCAGAAGAGCAAGACCACCGGGGGAGAAACAGCAGTCAGGGGAAGCACATCACTTTGAGCTCTCCCGGGGGGGTGCACCCTGCACCTTGCTTCCTCCCAGAGGCTGGGCGGCAGTGGGGTGCAGGGTATCCCCATAAACGGACACAGGCTGCTGAGACCCAGCCTGCTGCACTCTGACGCTTCCGAGATGCTTTAGAAATGGTTGCAGCCCTGGTAAATAGCATTTGGACCAGAATGGAGAAGAACAAGAGACTGTGTTGTTAGGGTGCTGTGGTATCTGCCCGAATTTGAGCTCTGAGGAAAAAGTCAGGACCTGGAATTCTGTAGGAAGCTGAGACTCCTTCTGTCCTCCGTCTCCGGTTTTTCCTGTGTCATGCTTTGTGGTCTTAAATTCCTCTCTTTATCGAATATACGTGAACACAGTTCAGAGAGGTAGCTAGATGTGCAAGACGTGTGAAGCCAGCCGGCAGTTCCCTGCTGCACCTCTCCCCTTCTGCTTTGACCTGCACTGTGTGTTCTGTGATGAGCTCTAGTATCGTGAAATAATAGCCTTGTATTGCTACTTCTTGTTTTTTAGTGTAGGGCATATTCGATTTCTGCCTTTGGAAGGTGCAGACTGAACTCCCCTTCCACTCTGTACCCCACCACCTGAGCATCCCTGCTGTTCCCTCCACCCCCGTCGTCTTAGCCGGCATAGGGTTCTGCTTAAGCTATTACTCAGAGTGGATGTTATCACTGTGTGTTATTCAGAGCTATACTCTGGAGTAAATTGTGATTGTTTTTCCTTTCCCGTGTGTTTTCTGGTTTCCCCTGATGGATGATGATATCCTTGATTCAATTGCTTATCTCCATAATGTTAAGGACTATTTACCATATGCTACGAACTGGGTTAAACCCTTTCTGGGGCTTATCCTGTGTACTCCATAGAGCTGGCCCACTCGGTCCCTCCCAGCGTGTCAGTCCACTTATCTCTAGACTTGGAAAGGGTCCTGAGGCAGGGGGAGGCTAAACAAATTTGCCCAAGGTTCCCTCAGCCAGAAAGAGGTGGGACAGGAATTTGCATCCCGCTGTGTGGGACTCTGGAGTCCGGTTTCTGGAATGTTTCTTGCATAGCACTTATCGGTGCGGACGGCATCTGGAGGCACGGTGGAGAAAAGGAGGCCCACTAGCCACTGGAAGAAGGATGGGGGGAGGGATCACTGGTACTTACACAATCATGATGTAAGTGCATGGTCAGTTTTACTTGGAATTCTCTGCCAGTTAGGTAGAAATGTCCTCTTACTGCTTTCATGCCACCAGGTATTCTAGCGCTTTCTTAAGGGAAAAAAATTCCCTCCTGAGCCTTTGTATCTGCTGAATTCTGGGGCGCAGCTCCCTTCCTGGATTCCCCTTACCTCTCTTTTGGATGCTGCGTCATCTTCTCTGGGTTGACTTCCATGCTTTTGGCGGGTCGTGTTTGCATCCTTTAGTACCTCCCTAAGTAAGGATGTCTGGGAAGTCAATTTGTAGGAATTCTGCAGATTTAAAAATGTCCGTTTTCCTCTCGCAATCGATTGTAGCTTGTACGGATTTTATCCTGGAATTCACTTTCCTTCAAATCGTAAAGACTCGTTTTCTAGGTCCTAGATGGTTGCTGAAGGCCTGAACCCCTCTGATTCCCAGATTCTTTGTATAGGATGTTTTGGTTTTATTTTTCTCTTGGGATTTCTGTAGGGTCTTTGCCTGTCTCTGATGCTCTGAAATTTGGTGCTGATGTTCTATGGTTTGGATGCTATTTCTGTTTATGTGCTGGGACCTTTCGGTTTGGAAACTTCTGGCTTCAGTTCTGAGATTTGAAGAATATCACAGTTTCTTTGACTGTCTTTTCTCTTACTTTCTTTTTGGAACTCATATTGTTGGGCATGTGAGGATCTCACACCAGTACACCTGTTTTTATTTGTCCTTGTTCTTTCTCATGTCTGTGTTTTGCGTTATTTGGAGGAACTTTGTTTTTTTTAATCATCAAATCTTTTGAGGCTTTTATTTTTCTTCCTTGTCTTTAATTTAGGTCTGCAGTTTTAGATATAATTCACATAAAATTCATCCTTTTCATGTGTACAATTCCGTGGGTTTTAGTGCAGTCACAGTTATGCAACTCTGTCCCCATTTTGTAATTGTCAGACACGTTCCTCTACATCGCCCTCACGGTGCCCCTGCCAGGAGCCCTCTGAGGCAGTAGGAGTCGTTCCCTGTCTCCCTCACTCCCAGTCTCTGGCAGCCACTAGTCTACTTCTGTCTTTGGATTTGCCTGGTGCGGACAGTTCTTATGAATGGACTCGTGTGGCATGGAGCCTCTTGTGACCGGCCCCTTGCATGTAGCGCGGCGCTGTCCAGGTTCGTCCCTGTCGATGCAGGGGTCATTCGTTAGTTTCCATTGCCAAGTAATCACGTGGTATGGCTGTGTGATCTCTCATTTACTCCTTCATCATTTGGTGCACCTTTAGCGTATTTCTGCTTTTTGGCCAGTGTGGCTAATGCTCTGAGTCACAGAGTTCAAGTTCGGCATGGATGTGTGTTTTCGGTTCTCCTGGGCAGGGTCCTTGGAGTGGAATTGCTGGATGACGTGGTGAACTGTGTCGGACATTCGAAGAAGTTACCAGACTGCTGTGCGCTGCGGCCAGTCCACGCCAGCCTCGGTCGGGCACAGAATCCAAGGCCCACTTCTCCACATCTTCATGGATGCTTGTCATCTGCCATTTTGGTTTCAGCCATCCTCGGGGTGTGGATATTTTTAATTTTTAAGAGCTTTTAAAAAAAATTTCTAGGAACTCTGTATATCCCTTTCAGAAATATTGTTGCTTTGTGAATATAACATTTATCTCTAACCATATTACTTTTTGAAGTTTTCTTCTCGGTTTTTGTTTACTCCAAGTTGCTTTCTCTTGTTCTGGTCTCACTTTGGTGTTACAGGTTTTTCTCTGATACGTGGAAGTCCATGATTGTTCCTATTAAAACTGTTGGCTAATATGTTGACTGGAAATGCTGAGTGTGTGGGGCTTCTGAAGTCTGAGCTTCGTTGCAGAAGGTCTGGTGGGCCGTTTATTGGAAGGATATCCCGGCAGTGTTGGTTAGATGTCCTCAGAGAAAGCACTTTCTGTCTCGTGCCTAGAGGGCAAAGGATTGGCTGCCACTGCCCCTGTCTGGGAGCGAAATGGGGACAAGCAGGTGGTCAGGGTCAGGTTAGCGTGCACAGGGTTGCCTCGTCCCTTTGATTTTGGCACAGTGGTCACAGTATCCCAGTCAGAGAATTCTTTAAACAGCAGACCTTTTGCTGGATGGTGGGGTGGCAGAGAAGTGGGAGTTTGAGGATTTAACTCCTCTAAGGGAGCTTGCCACCAGTCCTGTTAGTGCTGCCCCTGCCTCCTGTCTCAGAGCAGCCCAGGGTCACAGACTCTCCCCTCTTCCCACCTCTCCCACTTTCTGTAGCCTGTTAAGTCAGTATCTTGAATCTGCTTTCCAGTTTCCATTTGTGTTTTAGTCGGCTTTCATCTTTGTGGGTTTTGCCTTTGGGGAAAAAGTTTCCTGGCTTCAGTTTTAGCTGCCTTTTAGGGAGGGAGTCAAAGGGCCCAGAAATCTGTTGTTACGTGAAATTTATTTTGTATATAATGAAAGATTGTTTTTGAATGTGGAAAGCAAAATATACATTAAATACAAATATGGTATGGTCCACTAATTGTCTTTTTGACTTACTATGTTTAGAGTTTACTGTATCGAATATTAGGATGGTTAAAGATACGAAAACACAAAACAAAAGCACAGAAGTAGTAGAATAACATAGAGAAGAATCCTTTTACCTTAGCATCTTGGGTGCAATAGAATTTTCTAAATATATCAGGAAACCAAAATATTTAAAAAGTGAAAGATTTGGCTCTGAAATATGTGTGTGTGTATATATATATGTATATATATATATATATTTTTTAAGATTTTATTTATTTATTTGACAGGCAGAACATAATTAGGCAGAGAGGCAGGCAGAGAGAGAGGGAATCAGGCTCCCCGCTGACCAGAGAGCCCGATGGAGGGCTTGATCCCAGGATCCTGGGATCAGGACCTGAGCCAAAGGCAGAGGCTTTAACCCACTGATCCACCCAGGTGACCCTGAATACATATATTTTTTAAAATGTTATTTACTTATTTGAGAGAGCGAGGGTGCGGGAGAGAACACGAGCAGGAGGAGGGGCAGAGGGAGAGGGAGAAGCAGGCTCCCCACGGAGCAGGAAGCCTGATGTGGGACTCCACCCCAGGGCTCCGGAATCATGACCTGAGCTGAAGGCAGACGCTTAAGGGACTCGGCCCACCAGGCGTCCCTCAGCTCTGAATATTTAGAATTTCTTCATGCCTACCTATGTGGTTGTATTTTAGTGAGCAAGTAACAGATATTATGTGTATATTTGTAACATTTAATGAAATGTTGCTATTCAAATATCGCAGCTCTAGGAAAGTGCAGCCATACCAGCGAGCAGAGTTAAGGAACTATTAGTAGAGAGAAACTGAACGGCAAGAGATTTCTCAGTCACACTCCTACAGAAATATAAGTGGCAAAATATGGCTCTAAGATTTTCAAAGCTCATGACTACTCAGGAAGCCTATTTGGACTTGATCCTAGGGAAGTAAGTGTCTCACAGGAACGGGCAGGGACATTGATGGTGGTATGCGGTTGGTGGGGACAGAAGAACCCGAGTGGCCCTCAGTGGTGAGTGGCCGACTGAGCACACGCAGCTGCCCTTTACGTGTGCAGGAACACTTCTGAGAGGAGAGCCGCGAGGAGGAATAGAGATTTTTCATTGCTGGTGGCAGTAAAAGAAGACAAAGTGTTTGTTTATTTGTTTGTTTTTAGATTTTATTTGTCTATAAGAGAGCCTGTGTGTGTGTGTGTGTGCGCGTGCAAGCGTGCATGCTTGCCCTGGGGCAGGGGGCAGGGAATGGAGAAAAAAGAAAGGGACCCAGAGACTCGAGCTGAGCATCAGTGGGCATCCAGGCCCTGATCAGGACCCGAGCTGAAACCAGGAGTTTTTTGAAACCTGAGTTGCCCAATTGACTGAGCCACGTATGCACCCCAAACTAAGACTTCTCATTTACGTATTTCTGTGTGGACCTTTTTTACTTTTAACTGCTACGTTACATGTCTGACTGCAAAGGATAGGCCCAGACTACTATAAAGGGAAATATTTCTGTAATTCTCAAAATCATTTGGATTATATAGAAAAAGATGCTTTAGGATAATCAGTGAAAAATAAGTTCTTCTGAAGTATTTACTAAAGAAATATGAAGATACTTCTTCATAGTGCCTTGAAAGAAAAAAAATAGGTTTTTAAATCTTAGTAACGTTTTAAGGGGTGTTACTAATGATCTTTTCCCTGTTGAATTGATAGTAACTTAGAGCCAGATTTGTGGTTGGTCTCTAAAATATATATAGATCCTTTTAAAATGAATTTTTCATTGAATTTCCTCCCTATTTTAAGTTTTTTATTTGTTCTTCCCATGTTATTTTTTTTTAATGATTTATGTGACTTTTTGGTGTCTTAAATCCTTTCAGAGACAGTGCAGAGTGAGTTGTAGACTGATGATTACTGGTAATTGGTGAACTAAAAATAGTAAATACATACCAGATTCCCACTAAGAGCACACAGTCAGAGAGAGAGTCTGCACACCCCCTTACTGTCAGAGAGCGCGCCGTTCACCTAAAGCAAGATTCAGAGAGGTACAGCATGGGTTCAAGATCAAACAGTTGGTCTGTGTTCTTCTGCAACGTAAATAATACCTGTATGTATTTGTATGTTTATGTAAGAGTAAGTATGTTCATGTTTTACAGTAAGTCACATGGTATGGAAAGTATACTTATAATCATTCATATTACAGAAATAAGTAGCTGACTGTGGCTTTTTTTTTTTTCTTTCAGAATTTAAATGAGTATGTTGAAGCATTAATTACCTTGAAGCAGAAAATTATTAATACAGAGTGAGTATGTTTTCCTGTGCTTTGTTGAACTTTGTGAACCTGACAGATAAGCCAGAGCGGGTGGTGTATTAGGCCTTCAGTCTCTCACCTGGGCCACTGGGCTGTGGGTCATGGTGGAACCCTGGTGGGCTTTGTCCGCAGGCTGAAGCCTGTGTTGTTGGTCCAAAGCCCTTTGCAGCAGGCCTGCGGGTCAGGAAGTGATTTTTCCTAAGGTGGCAATTATTTTAAAGCTGTTTTCTATCTTTAAAGCCTCCTTAGCTTTAGGACTGGAGCTCAGATTTCCTCACAGTATTTCATAGCCATGGTAGGAGATTTATTATTTTTTTAAAGTTCATATATCATTGCAATGCTTTAAAAGGATTGAAGGTGGTATATGTGTGTGTGTGTATACATATTTAATTAATTAAACATGTTTTGTTGCAGGAGGCCTGGGAAGAAAGGGGCCTGGCATATTTTGAAAGTGATGTCAACAGTATTTTCTAGATCAAAAAAGTAACATAATTCTTTTCTTTGTTGCAGTAATTTATTAACAGAATATCAGAAGAAATGTGATGATATCCTTTTATTAGCTTTTTCCTTTGAGTTTTTAAATTTACTTATTTGTAGTTTCTTAGAAGAACCATGGGAATTGTCAGTTGAAGGTAGTGTTTACAGCTCAGGAGCTTCTGAGCAGCGCAGTGAACAGGAGTTTTTTCCTGTGAGCACATGATTCGTGATGGTCTCTGTTTTAGAATATTCTGTTTTTGTCACCGATTTTCATTTTCTTCAGGTCTTCTAACTTTTTAGTGGGTAGGTCTTTTTCATTTGTACTCAAGACATGACAGCTTCTTCAGGCTCAGGAATAAGTGAAGCTGAATCGTGTATGGTGAGAATTTCTCAGGATTTTTGTAGAGCCTGCAGTGTAGGAATATTCGGAGTAGTGGCAAAAGGGCTTCCGTTAATTCGCTTTGTGGTTTGTAGAGAATGAGTGTGGGTAGTAGATGGATGGATGGATAGATTGATCTCCATAATCACAGTGTGATTTTGTATTTACAAGACAAGTCTGGTGAGCATTTGTTCAGTAACCATTCAGTGCACCTGTAGTGTAGTTGGCCTCTGGGAGATATGTTATTGATAGGTTGAAAACAGTGTGTGTGTAACTGACTTTTCTGCATTTCTTGGTGAAAACACTGTGAATGAAATCTCCCATGAAAATGAGCATGGATCCATTTTCAGGCATCCACTGAAGTGCCGCTTCAGCCTAGGTCTTGGGACAGATGCTGCTCTTCCACTTCGGCAGGAACCCCAGGCCTGCTGTGATAGGAGTTCTGGCCTCCTAGAACTTACGCGTGGTCACTGATTACTTGTTTGTGTTGGTGCCGTCATCTCTGACTTGTCTGATTACAGTAATAAAATCAAGGCCTAAGACTTAGATTTATTTTTAGTACTGAATTTTTACATTAAAAAATTTAGGTCAGTGAATATTTGTATTTCATTTGTTTACATTCTCAGTCTGTTAAACTATAAACGTATATTATCACAAGGATAATATCTCTGATTATGAAACCCGTACAGAAACAGTTATTATAAGTATTTTAATTAGCTAAATAGGAGATAGGTAGCCAATTAATTCCAGTATCAGGACAGCGTACTTTCATTATATCCTTTTTAGCATAAACTTTATGAGGTAATTACACATGTAATCTAGCAGGGAAATTGGTTTACTTTTAAAAATTTATAAAATTTTTAAATCCAAACCATTAAAATAGTTTATTAAAAATTGATAAACCTTGGAATTATGGTGGGATACCCATTCGGTGATATGGTAATCTTCAGGTTTGGGTACAAGTAAATATTGATTCTTTTTTTTTTTTAACACATTTGGTGTTTACCCCAAATATGTATTTTTTGTACCTTAGGTGTGTAGTAGTTTGCTCTTCCAACCGAAGGTGCTAAAGGTGCCGGTTTAAATGGGTTTGTTATGTAACTTGATTTTTTACCCATTTTTTTTTTTTAGAGATTTTATTGGAGAGAGAGAGAGAGAGAGAGAGCGAGCAGAGGGAGGAGCAGAGGGAGAGGGAGACTCTCCAGCAGACACCCCGCTGAGCAGTGAGCCCCACGAGGGGCTCCATCTCATGATCCTGAGATCATAGCCTGAGCCAAAACCAGGAGTCAGATAGATGCTTAAGTGACGAAGCAACCCAGGCACCCCTTGATTTCTTACCTTTTTGTGTAATTCTGACTGTTCTGTTAAGTTTATTATTTCCTTTTTCGGAAGGAGAGGATACATTTTATTTCATCAGGTATTTTTGAACTTCTCTTTTTTGCAAGGACTGGTAATTCAGGGTGAGTATAATCCCTAATCTGGAGAAGTCTGTATTTGTATTCTGAGGCGTGTTGTTACAGAGACATGTTGTTACAGACATTTGCCACCTCATGGTGTATGCATAGAAACTTGGAGGAGGTGAAATTTAAAAGGATAATTGTTTTCACCGGCAGCATGAGATAGGAAATGGAGTTACCATATTGTGTAAATCGTGAAAGTGAGAGGTTATCTAGGTTTTATGTGTCTCTTTTTTCTTTCTTTTTTTTTTTTTTTAAGATTTTATTTATTTATTTGACAGAGATCACAAGTAGGCAGAGAGGCAGGCAGAGAGAGAGGAGGAAGCAGGCTCCCCGCCGAGCAGAGAGCCCGATGTGGGGCTCGATCCCAGGACCCTGAGATCACGACCTGAGCCGCAGGCAGAGGCTTTAACCCCCTGAGCCACCCAGGCGCCCCTGTTTCTTTTTTCTTTACTCATTGAGTATAGTGATATATGGTTCTCCTTGAGTATCTGACTCTTGTTTGTTGGAATTATGCTCTGGACTATTTGAGAAATTCAGGTTAGGGTTTTTGGGGATTTTGTTATTTATAGGATCCAAAGTAGTGTTCCATTAGTTGAATGTTGCTTTGTATTTATTCTCCGAACTCAGTGTTAATCATTGATGTAATTGAATGCCTTTTAATTTAGAGAAGTAGATATTTTAACTTTAGGTATATATTATGGTAAATAGAGTAACTTAGTAAAAATTTTTTAACACTGTTTTATAAATGGACCTTGGAAAATTGTTTTTTAGGAATTGTGAACTTGCCTGGTTTACACATTGAACAGAGATTTTTACAGGTGTTTTTAAGTGAGTTTAATCTTCTGACAAGTATCAGATAAAACTGAGAGTTTTCTTTAACAAGTTTTACAGCTGCAGTTTGCAAGAAGGTAAGTACATGTCTGCATGGTGGGTTGGGGGGTGGACCCTGATCAGACTAGATTTATAAATAGTCAAAGCGCTGCATAGGATTGACCCATCATATAGAATGTTGCTTAGATGGTCATCATAAAAGATTTATATTTTCCTTACTATTAAATTACCCAAATGAATTTCTTACCAAGGTCTTAAATTACAGCCTGGTATTTAAGTTGTTAGTTTTACTGATGGCGTGGCCATTGAAATGTAGCTTATTGTTGTCTGCGTGAATTGGATTAGTAAGGTGGTTATCATGTGTATTTTAAACAATTTAAAATGGAATGAAAATTTAGTGGTGTTTCATATTCTGAATACATTCATCTCCTAGAAAAAAGCAAAACATTGTTATAAACCAGATCACAAATTGCCTGTCATTTAATTTGGATAAATGGGGATTGAGTTTAAGGTTGGAAAAACATAATTATTATTAATACTACTTTTTGGCTTATTGTCCTTTCATATATTGTCTATCAGACTGAGAATCTGCTTCTCAAGGAGATTTTCATGTACTTTTATTAGAAGCAGATTATAATGTCAAAGAATAAAGAGCAGTGTGAAAATCATGTTGGTATAAAAGGAAGGCATTAAAAAGAGAGATTCTTTTATTCCTTTTTTCTTCCAAGTTAGAAAAAATAGAATAGCAGCAGTCGACATATTTAATAAATTGTTGTAGGTGCTTCTGTATAATAATGCTAATATCTTGTCCATTTTTAGAGAGAATAGTACCCTGCATCACCAAGTGGAACAGATGCTTCAAAAAATTTCTCCTCTGCAGAAATGTCAGGAAGAATTGGGGTCTTTAAAAGCAGAGCTGGAAGAGAAGAAGGTACTGAGAGAAATTTTCCTACAAAAGTTTATCTTCCATAAATTAACATCTGTTTATTCACTGTCATTGGTATGAGGGGGTATTTTATGTCTTAACAGAAGAAACAAGGGGTACTCAAGAATCACTAAGTGTATGCCTCTATTTAGAGAACATCGAACTTGTTAATTAATGGCTTGGTCCTCACAGTAATTACTAGCTCTCTGATGCTGTGTTAGTTGCTTATGTGGTCTTTGAGATTCTGCAGAGGAACCTTCTGGCTGGGAATTTTTAGGGCTCTGTGTGTCCTGTGTTGGTTGCCTTTTCACATTGGTTTTGCTGTAAGTGTGAAAGAATCTGCAAAAATTTAAACTTAAAGGTGGAGAGATCGTGTTCTCTGTTTCAAAAGCAAGTTGCAGTAACACAGTTATTTAAAATGCTATGCTTGGGGCAGTACAAAAAAAATGCTATAAACTTGCTTGTTATAAGTTTTGGTTTACTCTTTTCAGGAGTCTTAGGAGAGAATTCATAGCTTTTATAGATAACATAATTCAAAGGCCAATGAAGTTAGTTGGTCGTGAGACATATCCTATCCAAGCTGGAATGATGCCTGCCTCTCAGCCTGTTCAGTGAGCGCTTTTCATGGTGGAGTCTGGCTCTCAGTCATCGACAGGTGCTGTTTGTGTAATGCTATGCACCAGGCTGAGGTCTTACGGAGTACCTGAGCAGCGATTGGCTTTCCTCCTTCTGTAGAAAGTCTTCATTGTATATGTAACTACTTGAAGAAGATTAAACAGAAACAACCACAACATTGAATTTTGTCTGCTTCCAATATATACCAGTATTGTCAGCTCTGTCTGAGAGGAAGCATGAACACTGGAGTCAGACTCAATGTGAAATGCTGATTAGTCACTCGTTCTCTGTGACTTTGGAAAAATAAGTCAGCTTCTGGATCCTCAGATATCTCATCTATAAAAGGGGATCATAAAGTCCATCTGGTCGGTGGCCGTTAAAGACCTATCATATGCACATTGTAGTAGGATACAGTGCTTGGCAACAGACTCTTTCCTGTCCCGTGGTGGCTATCAGGAGGTACCTGCTGAGTGACGGTAGCACATTTTCCTTAGTGATCGTTAAATATAATGATTTGTTTTATATTTTTGTGTACAAGTAATGATAGCTTATTATTTGTTGAGCTCTAGAATTTCTTTAGATTTTGTTGAATTTTAACTGGTCAAGGAAAATATTGGCTATTCAGTCTTAGGAAGATTTGGAGTTGCCCTAAAATTAGTACATTTTAACTGGCGTAGCTTTGTTTGATGAGACTGTTAATCATATTACATCTGTTAAGCATCTGATTATCTCTATTAAAATGTTCAAAGAATATGCTTTGGTTTCCTGTCTAATAATAATGTACTCATTTGGTTGATTTTCTTACTGGTAAAAATGGTAATAATTTCACTTATCAAGGTCAGAGTTCCAAGTAGATTCTCACCGATGGTCATTGACTTTCAAATTGACAACAGCTATCTTTTTCTTAGAGCTCTCTCAAGTTGTACCAAGATACTCACCAGGAATATGCACGTGTAAAAGAAGAATGCTTGAAAACTGATGCTCAGTAAGTTCTAAAATGCCTGTCGACATTAGGGTGGTTTTCATGTCTGAAAATGGCTAGTTCTTAGATCAGTGCTCTCTCCTCTCTGTCTTTGGGTTATGGGCTGTAACTGGGAGCTTAAACTAGTTAGGCACGCAGCATTAGTCTAGAGGTCTGTCAAGTGGAAATTAGACCTCCCCTGGAGGATTACAAGGAGGATCGATAAGTCTTGATAAGTTAAAAAGCTGCACAAAGGAAGAACTCCATAGGAAGTGTTTTATGTCTGTACGTATGCACGCATGTGTACATGTCTGTGTGTTTTCAAACATGATCGTCAGCTCCGTCCTCTGTACCGGGACTTCAACAGGTGTGCTGTGGAATGGGTGTCTTTGTTACCATTAATAAAAAGCTGTTTGCAAGCATCCAAGTGATGATAGTCACATAATTCACAGAGCTTGTGAGCTACACACATAGTAGTCTGATGTAGACGTGATGTCATGGTACCTCAGAGAGTTTCTCAGAGTTACCTGCCTTCTTTGACCCAAAACTCTGTCCGAAAACTGGTGCAGCTCTCCAGCCTCTTCTTCCCATAAGATGGAATTGTGATCTCTGCCACCACGCATGCTCCCCAAGAGTGACAGTGGCCATGCTGGACTGGTTGTAGGCCAGTGGGGGGGCATCAGCTTAGCCTGGACATGAGGCCATTGTGGCTCAGGGAGACTCCCAGATGTGGCATGACAGAAAGATACAGATTTCTTTCTAGAGATGTTATAAACTAAATGGTGTACTGTTCTCTCTTAGTTGACTCTACCTCAGAACAGCTGCTGACGATTTCAGTGGTTGATGCGCACCGTGCCCACCATGACCAACATTTCGTTGTTATATCAATTTTACTAATTAAAAAAAATTTAATTTTAAAAAATGTACCACAAATTGTGTGTATATACTGTATATACACCCACATATATATGTTAATGTATGTGTGTATATATATAACATATATGTGTTTTTACTATTTATAAAATTGTTTTCTCAGGAAGAAGAAACTAGAAGCCAAGGTGAAGAAGCTGGAAGGTAACTGGCACTGTTGTTATCTAGCTATGGTCTTTGCACAGATCATTGGTGCAAGTTTAAATTTAGCTAGGTGGGGCATATAGGCAAGAACTTGCTGAAAATGTTTCCGGGCTTGAATTTACCGAGATTGAGCCCAGGTTTTTAGATTTAAACTGTACAGATACTTTGTTAACAATTTTTCCTCTGATTTGGTGTTCGCACAAGCACAATACGGCAGTAAATGTGGCATCACTGTGTTCTTTTTGAATATGGCTTTCTCTTGCTGGTGTGTGGAGATAAGTGTCTGAGGAAGTGTTTTAAAAGAGATCTGAGGTGCCTGTGTGTTTCAGACTCTGCGACTTTCAGGACAGATTTCCTTTGAAGGGAAGTACAGCCTTTACTTCTCATGTGACAAAAATATTTCTCCCTAGCGAGTGATGTGGCGTAATAATCAGGTAAAGAAACAGTCCAGCTCAGTAGAGGAGTCAGGCAAGAACTGGTACTGTGGCATTTTATGGGATTTTAGTTTTCATGGCACTTGTGTCTGAATGTACTGGGCAAAGTTAATACTGGTTAGATTCTTACTAATGTATTTGGACCATGAGCTTCAGAGTCAAAAACCAGACTGAAGAATTTGCTGAAGATCCAGAGAAGAACTAAAACAATACCTTAAAAGTAGATCTAGAGCAAAGGTATTAGCAGCTGGAACTATCAGCTTGTTGATGGGAATTCCAATATAAGAAGCATGGAGAAGATTGTCCACTTCCCCAGTACAGAGGGAAGTATTGACTGTATTCTGAGATGAAACCACAGCTCTAAAATCTTTGAAACATGTGGGGCGCCTGGGTGGCTCAGTGGTTTGGGCTGCTGCCTTCGGCTCGGGTCATGATCTCAGGATCCTGGGATCGAGCCCCGCATCGGGCTCTCTGCTCTGCAGGAAGCCTGCTTCCCTCTCTCTCTCTCTCTGCCTCTGCCTGCCTCTCTGCCTACTTGTGATCTCTGTCTGTCAAATAAATAAAATCTTTAAAAAAATAAAAAAAAATAAAATCTTTGAAACATGAATGTTGCTTATTGCTGAAGAGCAGGAGGGAACAGTGCCCTCCTAGAGAGGTCATGTGTGTTGGGTTCTTGTTTGACCAGAAGGCTTGGGCTGGCTTGTGCTGGGATTGCAAAGGCGTCTTGGGGCCTCTGCCAAGTCAGTGGTTTTATGGTTAATAATTTAAACAAACTGTGTTCCTTCATTTATCCCTGACTGAGGAAGTGCTAAAGGGACAGTAACTTTTTACAAAATTTGTTTCAAAGTTTTATGAAAAGAGAAAAGCTCTCAGTAGATGATACTTTGAGTATTTTCTTAGTGGTAGCTGTGAAGTCGGTAAATTATTGCTGTGTCTTGTTCACTGTGTCTTTAAAGAGGCTGCTGTCAAGCAAACACAGGACTTCAAGCAACTGAGGAACGAGAAGAAAATACTCGAAAAGGAATTTAAGAAGACACAGGTAATAGATAATAGTGTGCACCCAAGTGACGCTTGTGGCCTCAGGGCTCCAGAGCGTCCCTTGTCATGCGGGAGTCAGGAACTGGGCCGCCTGGTGGAAGCGACCCCCCCCCCCATTACATCGGGTATGTGATGCCTGCACTCCCTGCCCCTTTCAAATCCTCTCAGCGCTTTGTTTCCACAGGAACAGCTCGATGAATTTTCTAAACAGAAAAATGAAAAGGGTGAGTGTTCACATACTGCTTGAAAATTCTGTTTTGATATGCAATATTCTTTATTAACTGTATTTCTTCCCATGATTTTAGAGTTGAGGCATATTGGAACACAAATTTCAAGTGATTCTTACGGAAGCATAGATAAAAGTGAGTATATTACAGATTTCTTACGAATTTCTGTGCCTTACTTGTGCGCTGGGAGGTTGCTTGTTGCTCTTACCTGTGATTGCAGAACCGCTAGGGTTTAGCAGATGTTTGTGTTAGAGAAGTCGTAACCCATTTTGCATCTTTGTGTGATCTGTTGTATGTATGATATCACCGTGTTTTCTGGTCAAATAATCAGATGAATGAGAGTCAACAAGCAATATTGCTTGGGAAAGGGAAACCAGTCTGTGCTATAATCTCCATACTTTTCAATAAGTAAGTATAGTTTTTTTATTAGGTTACAGTTTGCCAGTTTAATTTATAAAATTTTGTGGGTGCCAAGTATATAAAAATTGTTAAAGTCAAGCAGGAAAACTGGAATCAAAGCCCTCCAGTGTATTTTTGGAGGGAAGGCCAAGTGTTCTGGGGACGTAAGACAGTAGTTGTGGAACGGGGAGTCACAGACGCTTCGGTCTTTGTTTTGTCATGCAGTGTGTTTTCTTGCAGGCGAGAAGATACAGCACTGGGTGCTGAGAAGTTGAAGCGTTTGCTCTAATATTTCTCTTTATTAGTTGTGTGATCCTTGGCCATTTACTTCTCTGCATTTCATTCTCCATTTTTAAAAAGGAGATATGGGTCTCTGCTCTACCTGTCTTACTTTCTTGGTAGAGATAAAATTCAAATGATAAATAAGGAAATAATGGTATTTTTATGTCACCAGTGTGTTATTTTTCCTCTAAGTGGAGATGACTGAAACCACTTCCCTTGTTCCTACAAGGGTACCGCGTCTCTCTACATGCCTCCTCTACCTCTCTTCATCCTGCCCTTTTGTTTTTAATTCAGAACACAAGATCACCTTTTCTTGGACTAAAGGCTTTAGTAGTTAACACCTTCCGTTGCCTGGGCACTGTTTGCTGTTTGCCACAGTCGCTGCTTCCTGGGACGCGCTTCCACCCTCTTTCCCTCGCCCTCCCTGTGGAAGGCTAGTCTCTGAGTTCTAAGTGCTGCCCAGGGAAGCGCAGGGCTCGCGGGGCTCGGTTGTCCCAGCCAGTGGTCAGCTGCTTTTGTCATCTTCTCTTTTGGGCTGACGGGTTTGTTTTAGGATTTGACTGTTCTCAATCCTTGCTATTTAAAACCGGACCCTCGCTCTGTGTCCTCCGAGTTGCTCTCTGTCCCGGCGCTCTGTGTTCTCTGCCCTCACCAGAGGGGGAGTGTTGTCTGCTGTACATTTTACTTCTTCCAGGTAAATACACGAAGGCTTTAGGAATCTGTTAATTATTTACCTGTGGACATTGGGAGATTTAATTCCTAATTACTAAGTATATTTTTAATACTTTTCTCCCATGTAGTTGACCCTTCACCAGCGCTGAGTTGAACCGCATGCGTATCCACTTCTGTGCGGGTATTCTCCTATAAATACACTGCATGTATTTTCTCATGTGAATGTATTTTCTCTCTCTTACGGTTTTTTAACAGGTTTCTTTCTTCTAGCTTATTCACTGTAAAAATATAGTATATGATGCACATGGTATATAAAATACATATTGCATTTTGTGTTATCAGGAAAGGTTCTGGTTCACACTGAGCTATTCGTAGTTAGGTTTTAGGGGAGTCAGAGTTACAGATGGATTTTCAGTTCTGCAGGGGTCAGCGCCTCTGACCTCCATGTTCAAGGCTCATCTGTACTTTTGAAAGAGATTCACAAGTGAGCAAGTGTATTGGGTCGACTTCACTTTTGGAAAGGCCGCCCGAATGCCGCATTTGCCTGTCCTTTCTCAGTCCATCAGAGATGTCAGAAAATAAACAATCCAAAAAAAAAAAAAAAAAAAAAAAAAAAAAAAAAACAACAACAACAAAAAACTCTTGTTTAAAGTTAAAAAGTTTACTACCAGTGGAGGAAAATATAGAGCAGATGGTATCAGTTGGTGATGAAACCCCAAATTACAGCAAAAATAGCAGGCTTCAAAAAACAAATTTGATTGTAGAAGCCCTGCATTTCTTAAGATCAGAGGTGCAGGGCGTGGGAGATGGAGCAGGACATTAGTGGTTTGTCACGTAATGGATTCAGGTTGAAAAATACATGTATAGCCTTCTGGTTTCAGAAACAGTTGCTGGCATTTATCCACACGTTGTGGCCTGAAGTTTAGTTCTGTGAAGTGTCATTTGCGACATAGGAGGCACTCGGAGTGGGTGTGGATATAAGAAAATCAGAAAATTGGGAAATTACACCAGCTTTGAAGGATAGCCACTCCTGTTCGCAGAAGATGAGATGCTTAGGTTCTCCGTATAAATCCTCGTAACTGCTTCACTCTGCATCCCTTCCCCCCGAAGGCAGGGCCCCATAGGTCCATGAAGTGAGCACCTTCATGTATTGCCAGAGGACTGTAGGCTGAAGAAGTGCACGCTGGCTCTCAGAGATGGCCGGCCTCAGCTTTCATCTAGAAGCAGCAGTCATGGGGAAGAAAGGTACCAAGGAAAAAACCCTGAGGAGATGGTATTAAATCACGACGGGAGGGAAGAAAATATTAAAAACAGAGTTAGAGCCCTTAGAGAATCTCTTGCTGCAGTGAAATTGAGCCAGTGGGAAAACAGGATCATACACGTTGCACTGGTCACCTATCAGGACCTGTCCAAGGGGAGGCCAGAGCCCTGCGGAAGAGGTCAGCAAGAAGTGATTGGAGGACACATCTCAGAGCAGGACACACATGCAATATTTCTGCTAGAAAGGCCTGTCAGGTGTTGAGCATGACTTTTGTGTATGGTCTTTATTTCTGGCATGTTAGTAGGAAGTATTTTTAAAATCAACTGAAGTGGAAAGATCGAATGTAGGGAGATGGATAGCGAAATTTGGAGCCAATGCTGACTTGATAGTAGTAACCAGGCAAAAAGTAATTCAAGCCTACAAATGAGTTTATACGGATTGAAAGGAAATATCCAGGTTAGGTGCAGTTCACCAAGGAGATGGTGCTGTCATAGACTAGGAATGTGAGACTCTGTGGTAAATGCCTGGAAATGCTAGAGGGAGTAGTCGCCTGTTTCCGTGAGAGCCTTTAGTGTGTTTCTCAGATGCTGTCGTCTGTAAAAGCAGACAGAATGGGTGGAATTGGATTTGTAATTTCAGGATTGATGATTTACATCTAACTCTTAAACCACAAACCTAGGATTCTTTAAAATCCTTTCAGACATATATGAAATCTGTTTGCTAGACAGCAGAAACTCCATCCTAATATGAGATACTATTATGATACTGAAATTTAATAAGATATTAATAAAAATCTCTCCCTCCCCCCGATCCCCCCAGAACCCCACAACTTTCCATGTCTGTCTGATAAGTGAGCATGCGTTAACATAAAGCAACTCCTTTTGGGTAGCAGAGAACATAAAAACTGAAACAACTGTAGGGCAGTATTAAAGTCTCTGAGATATTGTCAGTGTGGTATTCACTGGACTGAGTGATCTTACGTGATTGTTTTAGAAAGCAAGAATGACAGGAAAGTTGGAAAATGCAACAGAAATGAGGAAAATGGGAAGAAGGAGAAGTTGTTGATTTGGGCCCATTAGAGCAAACAGCTGGAACCTCGTAGGGCTGTTGAAACCGACAGTTTGTCGGCAGGTCTGATCAAGAAAGGAAGGAACAGAAACACAGCGCCCTCACGGCTGGGAAAGCTACAAAAAAGCCACAATGAGAGAATTTCCAAATTCACACATTTATATTCCGATTGAATCTTGTTTGTGAAATGAACCATTTTCAAGGGAAGCATGCTCAGATTGACTTGGGATGGTTGTTGGAAACCTGAACAGGAAAATAATGCAAAAATAATTTAAAAAATTAGTTAAAGATCTAATACCATACAAGATCCAAATGACTTGCAAGTGAGTTCTATAAAGGCTTCAGTGAGTAAAACTAATGTCTTCTTTGTGTCTGAGAACTTAGAAAAATATAGACTTCTTTCCATGTCATTGTCTTAGACTCAAATAGGCCTGTACCAGAACCAGCTAAGAGTCACACACACGCACACACTCACACACGTGCTGTCAGTTGGGAATACAGCTGCAGAAATACCAAATGAAATTCTGAGAACTCCATTCTCGGGGTAGTAGAATATATGGACTCATTATGATTTAAGGGTTTATCTCAGGAAGACCACGACCACTGGCTAAGAGAAGAATGATACGATCATCTCAATTCAGCACCCGTTTTTCATAAAAAAAAATATTTGGTGAGGTAATGGTCGAAAAACACGTTTGGAAACTGAGAAAGGTGGAAGCTGAAGAGCCTGTCAGAAGCGGGCACGGGCGCTTCTGGTTACCTCCATTCTTTAGTATGCACTGGGGGCCCCGCTGAGCTGTGCAGCAGAGCCCTCACGGAAGAGCGGGGGCTGTAAGTTGTCACGGCAGAATTGTCATGGTTTCAAATGACGAGACCGTCTCAGTAGACTCAGTTGGAAAACAAGTATCCGAGTTTGGCAGAGTGGTGACATAAGCTTCGGGCACATCGAATGCACTGTCCTCAGCCTATCGGAATCAGGACGGAGTGAGAACCACCTGTTAAGGCAGTGGGACCAACGTGTCTAGGAAGAGAAAAATCGACAAGCAGTGTGCAAGGCCTCTGTGAAGAAGCCTGTAAAGCTGCGGAAGAGTGTGAAAGCCCAGACACGGGAGCAGACGTTGTTACTGGGTCAGAGGCTCACAGCATAAAGATGGGAAGTTCCCCCAGGTGTATTTCTAAGGGTCCAGCCTTACTCAAATCCCACTGAGTTTCAGATGGGAAAGGGCAAGCAGATGGTAAATTTAGGCTTATCAGGGTAGAATAATTGATGTTTGGAATAATCAGGTTTTTGAAAAGGAAAAACCTGAGTGAGGCTCATGCGTACCCAGATTATAAAACACAATTGTGATGGTGTCACTGTGAGAGCGTGGCGTTCGCGTGACGCCGGACAGGTCAGCGGAGCAGACAAGTACAGAGACACGCATGGACGCCTTAGGTTTTGATACGGGCAGGTTGATACTTCGGTTTGATCTGGGGGTTGGTGGAAGGTGTGCGGTTCAACATAATGAGCTTTTCTCTTCACAGCTAAGTAATGAAGCCACAGTGTGCGGTTTTTTTGGAGGGGTGTGTTTGTGTTGTCCTGCTTTATTGGGAAAGGATAGTTCTGCTTTGTGAGATGAGAGGTAGTGAACGAGTGCTCAGAAAAGGCATAGCTCTGCTTAATAGCTTCCATAGGAATAGAAAAGTAACTTTTTCTCTTTTTTTTTAAGGTTCCTTGTTTGCTGCTTTGGGTATACGTAATAAGCAGGGCTCCTGGTCAGGTCATTTAAGCAAAGGGGATTACAGTATTTGGAAGCAGGCTTCTGGGTAGGTTAAATCACAATGTGGATAAGTTACCTGATCACGGAATTTTCAAACTCGAGAATGGGTGTGCCTCATACACGGTGACAGTCAGAAGTCGATTGGGCTTCAGAGAGGTTGGAAATGGGAAACTTTTAAGCTTGCCTTGTTACTGTGTCCTCACCACTTAGCCTGGCCCGCTCTTCTGGGGACAGCGCTCTTTGTGGAGTGATGCAGCTGGGCAGCTTAGATAGGGCTGACCTATTTCAAAATATGTGAGTTCTTGCAGATATTTTGGGTTAAAAGGTTGGTCTTTATCTTCTCTAGAACTGGATTAAAGATTTCAGTATTTTCAATAAATGCTTCAGGCCGATTTAAGAACTTAAGGGAAATTATAATAGAACTTGAGGAGGCCTGAAATTATTTAATACTTAAAGCCTTTTTTTAGTTGAATTTTTATTAGCACGGTTGGTCTTTTATGCATATTTGGCCACAAGCTAGTCATACTTAAATTTTTATGAATATTTTTTGTTCTGGGAGTTTTTTGGGAATGTATATACATATTAATGTTAAACTCACTATAAAACCATAGTGTCACTTAGTTATATGAATTTCATTAGGCTTGCTGTGTTTAAAACGATCTGAATTCACAGATGATCGAGGATCTAAATCTGTAGAAATGTGTACTCAACCTGAACCAATGGTTCTTAACTATTCTAGGAATCCTAATCCTTTTGAAAATGTATAAAAATTCCAAGGCTTTCACTTCCCTTTTAAAAGCTTATGTTTCTCTGTGAGTCTGCCTGTTTGTGCGATAATCTCTTCCTTTCCACGTGTTTATTACACACACGTTTCTGTCTTCCACCCTGTTAACCCCTTAAGACTGTTAATGAGTCCTATTCTCCACAAAGCCCCCAGGTTAGTTACAACATGGTCAGTTTTTTTGTCTTTTGATTTTTGTCTTTTAAGATTTTTAAAGTAATCTCTACATCACCGTGGGGCTTGAACTCACAACCTTGAGATCATGAATTGGACACTCTACCCAGCATGGTCAGTTCTGATGAGTTTTCTGACCCCCTCATGTCACTGAGGGGTGTTTTCTGCTATTGTTTGCAGTAAACGTAGAGCCAGCGTTTCCTGTATCAGACATTATATCTGTGCTTCTGTCCCTCATCTCTCACCACTTTCTATAGAAAGTGCCAAAAATGTGTATGGTCCATTCATACAAATAGGTGATAAAGACTTTTACCAGCAAGTAGATTTGGTCTTAGGAGTCTTATGCCCTCCCCTTCCCCTCACCCCTAGGGAAAAAACAAGCCTGCCCTCATCGTTCAGCTGGAGCGTTGCAGGCCTTCCCATCAGCAGCTTAGCTGTTTATGCACAGTGGTTGGATTTGGGGAAGAAGTCTTGGTCCCTAGCTGTTGCCCCAGCCCCTAAGAAATCCTGATTTCCCAGGAGTATGTGTCGGCCTTTTTTGGATTGAGCCATATGACATGTCTTTAATACTCTGCTCTTTTGTGCAGGAAAAGTAAAGCTACTTCTGAAGGAGCTCTGGCTCTGCATAAACACAACACACAGACTACCTGGTGAAGGCAGCCGATGCATCACAGGTGAGAGAGAAGCTTCCAGAAGTACATTTCATGTACGGAAGTAGAAATGTTTACCGTGGGCATTATATGCCTTCAGCCTTTGCTGCCTCCTGAATCTGACATTGGAAGAATAGGATAAATTGGAATGGGTACTTTCAGTTACAGAGCTCCTTCCCCTTCAGCGTGGCTTCTTGTCTCAGTAAGTGCATTTGGCTTGTACTCTTCCAATGGTGGCTTCCGTCAGAGGGCGTGCGGGGAAGCCGGAAGGACACCTAGTGGAGTGCGTGTGGCGGGAACATGCAGAGTACTGGGGAGGCCTGGTGCTTTCCGAATCATTTCTCGGTGTCCTCTGTCCAGTAGCAGCCTCATTGGATTTACTTTTGTAAGCAGTTCCTTTGGTTGAACTGTCTGCTGTACATTCACTGTGTCCTTTAGAATACTGGTGGTGTCCGATAAGCAGTGGTTTCCTTTCATGCTGTCATATCAGATTAGCACTCTTCAGTACTGTCCCCTCATTTTCAGGTGTGGCTTTAACTGTGGGCTGCCTTGATCTGCAGGCAAAACTGTGCAGGCCTTCTGCTACGCTCTCAGTTACACCCTACTTAGGATTTAAGCTTTGGATAGAGGTGTTAGTTATCCCAGAGTGGATGGGGAGAAGTTAGCTGTCGTGCATAAGATTAAAATGCTCCTTACTTAACACCCCCCCCCCCATTATACTGGTTTCTGATGAGTTCACAGATTGCTGAGGATCTGAGTCTGTAGAGGTGTGTACCTAGTTTTCTCTCTCAGGCTCCAGAAGGCAGAGTTCCCTCAGAAAAGTGTTACCAGGCAAGTTGCTGATTCTCATTTGTGCTTGACTCCGTGAGGTTTTGTGAGTTGGAGAGAGGCCTGTTGGATGGGGCGCTGTTCAGTCAGTTGTCACGCGCTGTGTGGGGACCCTGCTGATACAAGCAGGTGGCACCTGGGTCTCCTGAGCCAGCCTCCGAGGCTCATGGTCCATGAGCAGAAGTAGCTCGGGCAGAAGTAGCCTGGGCCTTTTCTCAGTCAGCTTCATCAGCTAGTTGCCGTGTTTTATTCTAAACACTTGATTTTATGTTGTTTAAGATGTTATTAAAAGGGCTCCCTATTTAATCTTTTTTTTTTTTTAAAGATTTTATTTGTCACAGATAGATACTACAGGCAGGCAGAGAGGCAGGCAGAGGGAGGGGAAGCAGCCTCCCTGCTGAGCGGAGAGCCTGGTGTGAGGCTCAATGCCAGGATCCTGAGACCATGATCTGAGCTGAAGGCAGAGGTTTAACCCGCTGAGCCACCCAGGCGCTCTGGAATCTTTTTTTTTTTTTTTTTTTTTTTTTTGGTGCCCTGGAATCTTCAGTCTTAAAACATACTCTCTTTGTTTTTGTAATTTTTTGTTTTTATATGAGAAGGTTTACAAAAATAGTGCAGGGAATTCTCTTAGACTCCAAATCCAAATTCCCCTAAATTTAACCCTTGGTGCAAGACGGTTAAGCTCGGTGAAAGCTCACATGGATGTGTGGGCGCGTGTTGGTCCCCGGAGCCCACCTTGCACCTAGCAGTCTTCTGCCTTTCGGCCCCCAGGTCTGGCGGTTCATCCGGGTCTCTTTGTCTCCTGTCTTCCTACTTTCAGAGAGGAAGCATCATTTCATAGGAAACCTGTCAGTTTTGTCTCGTGTGCTGTTTTCTCATATTAAGTGAAGTTCGACTCTTTCCAGCAAGAACTCTGCCGTGGTTTCCTTGTGCTCTGCCCGGGACATTGTACCGGCGAGGGATTGGAGGAATGGATGACTTGGGGTGACAGCGGAAGTGCTTGTTTAAGGTGGTATTTGCCGGGCTTCTCCAGTGTTAAGTTACTGTGAATTATCTTGAGAGAGACACGTGGATGCTCTGCAGTCAGTCACTTTCTCCCCGCTCGGGCCCGCTGAGTCTAGCATCTGCCGATGAAGCCTGCGTGGTACCACTACTGCCTGGTCTGCTAGTGATTCTATAGTTCTCTGTTCCTTCTACCTCTACTAACTGGAACTCTATTCTCTGCCTGTGCTCCATAACTTGTGTTTATTTCATCATTCATATTGCTCCAGCTTTGGTTGTTGGGACTGGTTTTGGGTTGACTCCTGGGCCCTTGAGGCATACCCCAGCCTGTTTTGAGAACTTCTTTCTGGCTCGGCAAGATGTTTCAGGCCCTGTTTGTATTTCCCACTCCCCAGCCCTATAGTCAGTCACTTCTCCAGGGAGCCGTGAGTCCTTATGTACAGCTTTCAAGTATGAACAATGGTTATTTGTGGTTATTTCCCAGGACACAAATATCTTCACTGATAATTGGGACCACAGCAGTTCATCAAAATCAAGACCCCCAAATCACTTGCCTTTTATAGTAACTTTCCCATTGCACCGTAATGCGATGTATGTATGTGACCTAGTTGAGGTTCTTCATTATAGCATTGTATGAACATGGTTATTGGGTAGGCTTGATCGTTGGCTGATTTTTTATTGTTTTGCAGACAGAGGAAATTGTGTTCCCTGTCAGTCTCCCAGGCACAAAGATGTGTCTCCGAATGCTGCTGGTTGTGTGGAAAGACAGTTACTGAAAAGGGGAGTGTGCCAGCGAGGCCCGTTCCCGCCGCCGTGATGCCTTTCCACCTGTGCGCGCTGAGGCCCGTGGGCCCCAGGGCATCATCTCCACCCACCTGCCCTTCTCCTGGTCCTGCGTATAGGGAGGGAAGTGTACCTACAGGAAATGTGTTTAGGTCTTACAGAGTGATTATTCACTAGAAAGGGAATGGGCGTTTTTAAAAAAATGTTCTTGTTTTTTGGGTTTCTTCAATAAAGCAGGCATTTTGAATACTTAGGGTAATTTTTAAAGTTTTCTTAATGTTACATATGTTTGATACTTACTTTTTTTCTCCCACAGAGAGACCTGCCAAAGAAAACCCCGGGCCCACAGAGTCCAGGGACGATGGTGTGCCCCCTCCAGCAGGAGGCAGGCCACTCCAAGGCGCAGCTGTGCAGACGTGCCTGGCAGAACTATCCATGGAAATAGAGGGCGACTTCTCTGCATGTGGACACGTGGGGAGGCGCGAGGACGGTGGAGCCGCGCCCTGCAGTGACCACGTAGCGGACGAGGGCCTGCGTCCTGAGCGTGAGACGCCGGGGACTGACGAGGACAGTGCTGACGTCTCTGACCGTGATCACTGTTTCGATGAAGACCTCCAGGCTGCAGTTGACTTCTTCAGACGTCCTCCTCCTCTGTTGTCTCCGGTGCCGTCACCCCCTTTGGTGTCCCTGCCACCCCTGAGCACGTTACCGTCGGCACTGGCGCCTGTGAGTCTGTACTTGGCATTTGAGTTCTCCTGTGGGCGCGCTGCTCCTGCGGGCACGCTGGCTATGTTCAGGGGGTGCTGCTCAGTGATCTTCAAACCAGACTTTCTTGGGGCAGATGTGCGCATTGACGAGGGCATGCCCATGCTCTTTACAAGAACGTGGAGCCCATGACATGTTCACTTAAGGTTGCATTCTGTGTGTCTTTATCCTCACCCTAATTCACATTCCCCTGTGGGAGGACCGTGTTCTAGTTGTTGTTCTCTCTGCTGCCTGGAACCTAGCGCAGTGAATGCATTAAGGTATGGTTGCAGGCCTGGAGCTTTTCAGAGATGGGGAATCCATGTACGTAACACACATGCCCATTAACCTCTGTTTGCCAGATTCCCTGCTTCCGTTTGATGACTTCATCACCTTTTCATGTTTTGCAGAATGGTTTATTGTAAATTCTTAGGGAGTTAAGTCTTGATGAAGCAGATTTGTATGCTTTTTGGCTTAAGGAGCAGATAAATGCATTGCTCTGAGTCACTCCCTTTCTTCAGGAAGCAGTGTACATCTCTTCTGTTCCAGGGCCACGCTTGGCCTGGGAACGCGGATGTGACTTCGTCCGTCCGTGGTTACCACTTGGCTGGATCTTGTGTGGCAGTTGGGCGGGGGAGGGAGCAGGTGATCGCACAGCTGTGATAGAGACTGCCGGTCTTGGGGCACACCAGCTGGAGAGGACCCAGGCTCCTGAGGGAGGCCGAGGAGGGCAGGGATGCTCCGGGAAGACAGGACCCAGCTGAGTGTTCAAGAGGGTGGGGTGCTTCCAGTGGAGGACCTCTTACACAGGGTCACGGGACCAAAGGTGAGCTTGTGCCAGAGAACGTTCACGCTTACCAGGGCAGCAGAGGCCGTCTGTCCTTAGGACTTTCCATTTTATCGTGAGGGCAGGAGGAAGTCCTTGTTGGACCTGGGAAGTGCATTTAAAGCTAGACGTTCAGTTGCAAGTTTCCCTGTAGCCTCTGTGTGATGGCGTCGGGACTGGGGATAATCTGGACAGAGGTAAGAGCGTAGGGGGGTGTCCCGGCCTGAATCCGCAGCTTCCAGCGTTCTCCACACCTCTTCCCCGCAGCAGCACTGGGGTCCAAGAGCTGGGGCTGGTTTGAGAAGCGTTCGGAGGCTGACGAGCAGCGTTCGGCGCGGTGTTTAGTGCGGTGGTTGGAGGTGGAGGAGGCGAGTATGCTGCAAAATAGCGAAGGAAAGCAGGGGCCCTGCTCTGGGGAGGGGCGGGGCGCGCCGGTATCAGCCCGGCCTGCGGGGGTGCGGGGCACACTGGCTTGCAGGGGACATGGGCACTAGGATTTTAGAGCCCGGAGCATGGTGGAGCCTGGTGGCGATGGAGGAGCCAGCTCTCCTGCTGCGCCTTGTGATGGGGGCAGTTCAGCCAAAACAGCAGGGGCTGCCCTGGGGTGTGGGGCGTTTCTGGAGCAGAGACGGGGAGGGGCTGAGTGGGAAGGAGCAGTGTCGGTGTGCGTACTGTTGGAAGAGGTAGAGCTCCTTCACTTGGTAACAGCAGCCCAGATGCAGCCCAGGCACGAGGACATGTCTGCAGGAGGTACGTGGAGGTCGCTTCCCAGAGTGGTGGCCAGTTCCGCTCTGCTGGAGCTGGACGCCTGCAGAGGAGTGACCTGGAAGCGGGGGGTGGAAGGCTGTGCAGTTGGAGTTGGACATGTTCTGTGCCCGGAAACGGGGAGGAAGAGCCAGAGAGTAGGAATGTTTGGCCCTTTGGAGGATAGACTAACGCTGGCCCTGTCTGTTGTAGGAGGAGCGTGCCTTGCGAGTGTGGGGGTTGGGGGCTCGGGGAGGCGGTCCGGAATGGTGGCAGGGGCTGCTCTGCCTAAGCTCGGCTCCCTGCTGGCAGCTTCCGGATGGGGCTACCCTTTCCTCCCCCTTTCCTAGGCTGTGTCTGAAAGGATTCTTCAGGAATGCATTTGATTGATAGTTAGACACAGTCGGTCCAATTAGTATTTCTTAAGAATCGCTTTTTAAGGCATTTAATTGTTGGGTATGTTTAGTCGTTTTAGTTAACATTTAACTAATAAGAATAACTCATTCGTTTTTAAGGAAACGTACTTCGGAGAGTATACAGATTCCAGTGATAATGAATTGTCTCAACATAGAAATTCTGCTGAGTCTGTTTCAGAAGATGAGACATCTGAATCACAGTACTTTGATTCATCCAGAAAAAGTAAAGGAAGTGTTGGTACCTGGGAGGAAAAGCTCAAATCACATGAAGCCACCCAGGCTCTGACTACGTTGGAAGTAAATGAAGTGACAGCTGTCGGGTTTGGGACGTTCACAGCGACGCTGAGAGAGCCTTCAGCTGCGTACCCCGGAGCTCGCGAGAAACACTGGATGGTGTCACGTGAGTCCGCGAGGGACGGGAGAAGAGCCGTTTCGGATGAGGCACAAGGACAGAGAGCAGTCAGGGAGGCGGATAAGTCAGTGCAGACCGAGAACACACTTCATGAACCCATCAGAAATGTGTGTGCTGAGATGTCGTCTGGCAGCCAGGCACAGGGCAACGGAGTGGCCCTCCGGAAGTCTGACGTGGGTTCCTCTCCCCTCGGCAAGAGGCCATTCAGTGAACTCATGGAATCTGAAGGAAAAACCCTACTATCCAAAATGATAGGATCCCCCAAATCACAGTTTACTAAGTGGACATTAACTAATGAAATCCCTCTTGAATCAGATCGTCTGTCAATCTCTGACCACTTGCAGGGAATGTGTAGCGTATTGGGAAAGAAGCGAGATGTTCAAGGCTTCATTTTAGGAGCATCGCCTGAGCCAGAGGACGATGCAGGTGACGCAGCGGGTGCCCCAGGGCTCCGTGGTGATGCCAGCCTTTCTTCCTCTTCTACCTCGGGAGCATCGTCTGTCTGCAGTGACTCCCCATCTTCCTCTGGATTAAAGTATGCTCATGACCCACACATTCCTGCTAAAGTTACCGCGATGGAACTGCACCACTCAGAACAGAAGCTACAAGCTGAAACTTTGAATGTGCTAGATCTGCAGCCTGCGCCCCCAGAGTGTCCTGCCGGAGAGAACCATCTGGAGAAGAGCTTGTGTGCTTTGAGCCCTGAGTTGGGAGCATCACATTTTAATAATGAGAGCGACAGTGAGGTCAAGTCCAGAGACGTTTTGAAAGGCATTCCCAAAGTCTGTTCACTTGCACAGTCAGTATTTATACAAGCTATGAAAGAGGCACAGTGCAGAAGCCAGGGTCCCAGCGCTGAGCTCCCCGGGACTAGGGCGGATTCTACACCATTGCTAGCGTCTCAGCGTAGCTTGACCAAGGGTGGGTTTGTTTTGAAAAGCCCTTCATGGCACCATAGTGATGTGTTGCGGAGAGGTGGGGAAGAAAGGCTGAGGGCCAAGTCGGAGCCCGAACAGAAGACTAACCACCAGGTACAACAGGCCGCATCCTCCTTAGAAAGTAGACGGTCCGCATCGAAGCCTGAACTTGCCTCAGAAAATAACCCCATGGGGCTCAGGGTTGCTACGTCACTGTTGCCTAACCAAGTGTCCGTGATCACTAAGCAGGCCCGGCCCGACAGAGTGCAGAGCGCTAGACTGGAACCCTGGAGGCAGCAGAGGACTGAGCCTCCCTTCGTGGCAGCACAGGCCGATCCTGGGGCTGTTGCCGCGTCCTCTGTACCCAGATATGGCGGAGAAAGAGAGGACACGGCGTGGGCTGCCCAGGGAGCTGCTGCTAAGGAAGGGACCTCGCCACAAGTTTCTGCCTCGTGGAGAAAATTAAATTTCAGTTTTCCAAGTGGTTCTTCACCAGTCGGAAGTTCTCCTTGTTCCACAAATAGCAAACCGTCTTTCTCTCCTAAAAACATCCCTGTCCCAAACCAAGGCGTCACAACCGAAGCCTCAGCACAGGAGGCAGTGCCGAAGCAAAGTCTGCTCCTTCATGCCGTGAGTCTGGACTCCCCTGGGCTGGATGGGGACCGACTCCGTCCCGCTCCAGAAGGGCCAGTGTCGAGAAGTTTCGCTGTTGACAGAGTGCCCTATGGGGGCACGGGCAGGTCTGGTAGCGAGGCTCTGGCCATCCCGGAGGGCTCTCCCCGTGTCCGCCCGAGCCTGCAGGAGTCCCCAGAGCTGCCGTCTCAGACTCCTGGCGTTGCTTCTCCTGAAGGTCCAGGCACCACAGGGACGGCTCTCCTGTCGGCGATTCTCAGAAAAGATGAAGAGACGTGTGCTGTCCCCGCGAGTGCTCTCACTGGGCCTCTGTGTTGTTACTCGGGCATTCGGGAGGGAGGAGGTGGCGACACGGAGGTGGAGGAGAGTGAGGCGCCGAGCGGCAGCGAGTGGGAGAGTGAGCCCGAAGCCGCGCTGGGGGACAGACTGAAGGGGGCTGCCCGTGCCTCCAGAAGAGGTTTAGGAGCCCCAGGTGCTGGCGCAGCCGAGACCCGGCCTTCCGTCGAGGTGGGCCGTCTGACCTCCGCACTGCAGGACTTCAACATCAGTACTCTTTCTGAGATCGACGGGCTCTCTACGTCAGAGGTCGTGAAGTTTCTTGAAAGTTGTCAGTTAAGAGATTACAGTTCAGGGGACTCTGTTTCAGAATGTTCTAGCAAAGGAACCCTGCATAAAGAAATGAACAAAGACTCAAAGCCAGGTGACCTCTCAGGAGGAAAGTACAGAAAGCAGCTCTGTGAGGAAGAAACCCTGGAAACCTCCGAAGAGTGGATTGAATCGGAGGACGAGGACGGTGCTCTGAAGAGCACAGGGCGGCTCACTCGGCGCTCCTTGGAAGCGCTGTCCGAGGTGCTCACCAGGTTTGGACGGGAGCTTCAGGCCGGCTGCGAGAGCTCTCCTAGAAAAGACGCTGCTGACTTAGTGCTCTCAAATACGCACGGTGGCATGACCGGTGAGCCTGGCAGAGAGCACGTCCCCCCTCAGGGGGCGAGTGGCTTCCCGCCACACCCTTCAGGTTCATCCCCTCCGGTAGCCAGCATGACTGGCAAGGGCCCTTCTGCTAGCGGCTTGTCGAGTCACGACGTCACTCCTGGCAGTCCTGAGGGTGTTCCCAGTGTGAGCAGCCCGATCGGCGGTGGGGCAGGGCCCTCCCCCCAGCGCTCGGACTCCGTGGCGGGGCAGACCATAGAAGGCAGTGCTGAGGAGGAGGCAGAAACGTTTCAGTGCCAGATATCCACAGTGACCTCCGAAGTCATAAACGTGCTCATCAATAAGGATCAAAATCTCGTCATTGAAAAGGGGGACCACTGGACCATCATAAATGGGGTAGCTCTCATGCCAGATGTGGACCAGGTCATACTGTGTGACACTCCTGAAGACACCCCTGTTTCCCCAGATGGAGGAGGCCTCGGAGCTGGCTTCATTTCCCTTACTTCCATGGAGAAGTCTCCAGAGACTGGTCACCCTGACCCTCCGTTTCCAGAGCCCCAGTGCGGCAGCAACCTATCATGTGCGCAAGAGGAAATTTCCAGCAGTAGCCAGAGCACCAACTTTGATAAAAGCCGTCTGCGTAACAGGCCTGTCAAACCTAGCGTAAGGATTAGTTCTGAGATCTATGATCAGAACTTTGAGTCTCAGACCATTGCATCTGATCACACGTACTTTAACTCGAAACTAGAGCCGTTCAGCAAAAATAAGAATCGATCAAAGATTTCAAACAAAGATCAATCGAACAAGTCGGCAAAGGCTTTGGCATCAAGCCGAGTTGACACTAATCAGAATGAAGGTTCTCCGTCATTTTCAGGGGAAAGAGAGAACACAAAAACTCAGAGAACTCAAACTCAGACCATCCTAGCCAATGCTGACACATCAACCCCTACAGATGGGTCTGACACGCTGAGTAAAATCCGGCGGGAGGTGGGGCCCCCTCTGCCGCCCTTGCTTGCTCCTCTGGTCGCTACACCTCCAAGGACTTCGCAGCCGGTTTCTCCGCTGCTGGCAACTTCTTCTCCCTCCTCACCTACCTCTCCTCTTGGCCAGATTTCTCCCTTGTGTGAACTCCCTGTGCCTCCTGTGATGTCTCCTTTGCCGGAAGGGCCGGGAGGCCTCTCTCCCCCATGCACATCTCCGTCCCCATCTGCTGCACCGGCCGGCGAGAGGATATTGTCCTCACCCTTGCAATTTTGTGCTGCCACCCCAAAGCATGCCCTCCCTGTGCCTGGCCGCCTCCCGCCTCTGGCATCAGCCCACACAGCTGTGGCTGGACCCCAAGAGAATTCCGTTAAAATCCTCGACACCATGTACCCAGAACTGTCTGCCAGGGCCCGTACCCTCAACATTCTCAAAGGGAACATTCAGCTCACTCGCGGTCCTCCTGCAGACCGGAAGAGCTTAGCGGGGCCTGTCAGTGCTATCACAGGCTTCAAGGCAATCACCTCAACATCCACCGCCTTTGTTAAGACAGGGGGCAGCTCAGGGAGTGACTGTAGTCAGGAGAAGTCCAGAGACGGGGGGACTCGCCAGGATGCAGGGGGGAAAAGGACGTTGTCCGCATCTACACTGAGGAGCGCCAAAAGACTGCGGCTGGACAGCGGGTCCCCAGAACCAGAAACTGGGGGCGCCACTACAGGAGTCAGCAAGGCCCTCCGGAGGAGCCTCCCGCAAGCTGAAGCTGTGGCGGCAGAGGAAGAAAGTTCTCCTCTGACCGTCAGTGCCGTTTCACAGTTGCCTCCAAACCCAAAAGAAACTGTAGAGTCCCATGACAAAGCCATAGCCGATGCGCTGAAGAAGATCGCAGAGTCGTCTTTTGATCTCTTACCTGTCATTCGAAGTCACGTGTATGTAGGAAATATCTCCAAAAAGCCTGTCATGAGAGATCAAGAGAAGGAAGTTGTTCATGAATTTAGCACAACCAAAAAGGTACGTGGTTGCTCTTCTGTAGGAGCGCTAGGAATTGCATGTCCTCAGAGACAGGCTCTCTGCTCTCAGCAAAGTGGTAGATGACCCTGAACAGAAACTTGATTTCAGAGATAGACAGATATCCATATAAACATTGTGACCTACACTTTGTTTCTAGTCAGCATTTTGTGTACTTGAGATGGAAAAAGACACTGGGGATCTGATCATTTGTATTCATCAAATACCTTAAAATTTTAAAGAAATAAAAGTGATTGTCAGGACTACAGTTGCATATTTCCCATCAATTCTGGCATGATTAAAAGCTCAAAATGATTTGCTCCAAAATATCAAATTATTTTCCTGTAATGGAGCCTCTCTTTTCTGTGAACAGTACGCACACATTTGAGTCTGAGCACCTTCCAGAAAGAGAGCAAGGGGTTCCCCTGTGCCTCCTTTTTAGTATCTGTCACCTATGAAACAGGAACCGATCTTGGTTTCAAGATAGGGACAGTTAAAGTGGGAATACTGTGCAGATTCACACAACTGGTGTTTTAGGACTTCTCTAGGGTTGTATTTTCCAAGTTTCCATGTCGACACCTTGTGTGGATTCTTTCCAGTGTCTCCTGGATTGCGCCGTGTTGGTTTCCTGCACACCCTGAGAGCCATGGTGGGAACAATACGGATGTGTCTTCTGTTGATTGCTTACTTTCAGAAAGTAGAGAAAGTAATACATGTCACTTTGAAAAGATAATTTTATTTTCAAGTGAACAAATGGATCAAATTATTTAATGCCCTTCTTCTTATGTAGGAAAATGGTTGCCCAGTATTTTTAAGACCTAAACAGGATAAATGTGTAGGGCACATCAGAATTCAGAAAACAGGAATGGGAGAAGAATGTAGAGCGAGTGCAGTGCACACACACTAAATTATTTTAGCCCAAACAAGGAAGAATACTTGTTTGGCACGGCCGCAGGCAGACGGATGTGCTCGGCCAGGGCCCCTGGCCCCTGCAGGCAGCCTGCAGGTTTGGACCTCTTGCCCCCCACACCGGCGGGGGGACGGGAGGTGGGTCACTGGGCTGAGTAAAAGCAGGTGGTTTGCCACAGTGACCGCTCTTTTCTGCTGGCTGATCGAGTGCGAGATTTATGGCTGGCCCTATTTCAGTTTTGTAACTTGAGCTATTTAGTAGACAGAAGCAATTCAAGTGTACATTACCTTCTCTTTTTTCTTCTTTTTCTCAAACCTAGCATTTAGCAGAGTGCTTGCTGCACTCTATCCTCTCAGAACTGAAAATTCAGAAGATCTCCATGGAGCGCAATTACATTCACGCCCTCTGCAGAGTGTATGTGGGCATCTGTCGACAACTTGGGGACTTGGAAAGAGCTCGTTTGTTTTGCTACAGCCTACTTAAGGAAGGTACGTTTAGGTAGTGACATTTCTGTTTTGGAAGCCCACTTCTGCCTTTTTACCTCATTGTTACGCTTGGATCTGTGTTTGCAGCTAAGTGTTTGCGGTGTATCTTTCAAAATAGTGTTAATGTTTGGGCATTTATCAGAGGCCATGAAGAGCCTGAGCTGTCCCACGCCCTGCCTGGTTTTCAGTGGGAGAGTTGACGTGACATACACGTGCTTCTCTCAACACATACATGTGCACTGGCACATAATTCAGGGTCTCTCATCGCTGCGTGTTTGTCTCCTGGTGTAGTTACTGAAGAGTCAGATGCTGGCAACACGAGGTAAGGGCGTGACTGTAAAGTCAGGGACAGACCCCCGTGCTGCATCGGAAGCTGGGGAAGGCCGAACTCTCCAGCGGCACAGCGGGCCGGAGCAGGAAGGGGGCAGAGGGCGGGAAGGCGGGCTCTCCGGGGCGGCTTTTCCGTTCCCTGCCTCCCTCCCCGCTCGCGGGGCGGGTCAGGAGTCCGCCTCTGTAATAGGACGCGCTCAGTGGGCACGTTTGTCAACAGAGTAACGATAGACAAACGCAGCTCAGTTTCCTGTCAGAAAGTCCGAGCTCGACGGGGTTTTTCATCCTTCTTAGGGCGTTCCCAGGGCTTGTGAAGCCGGGAGTGGAAGGTGCCCGGCGTGTGTACGTCTGTGAGCGAGGCTGCCTCCGCGGCCCTCTGCCTTTCTTGGTTTCCTCTTGCCGGCGTTGGTGGGTCCGCAGTAGTTCCCGCTGTGCTCGCTAGGTGTTAGGGCCCGGACGGTGACTGGTGACTGGAACCAGACGCAGACCCGCCCGAGTGGTGAGGCCCGTGTTTGCTGGTCACGTGGCCCCGGCGCACGTGGGGCTCCCGCAGTGGCGGGTACTAGCCAGGCGAGCGGCGTGGACTCTGCTAGGCCCCCGCGAGGTTCTGTTCTTGTCAAACACCGCCAGCCCCCTTTCTGTCAGGCTCGTGGGGAGCAGGTCTCTCCCTCAGAAGCGATCCCCCCCTGTTGTCGGGACTCCCATGGCCTTCCTCCTGCAGGCTCCTGGCTTTTTCTTCACGGTGCTTACCCCCCGGCCTTGTATCCCGAACGCTTCTGTTTGCCGTCTCCGCTTACCACATTGTGTGCTCTGTCAGGGCCGGGATTCGGTCTTGTCCCTACGTCCCCCTACCCCTCAAGGATGCATTGTACGCAGCCATTAAGGATCTGTTGCTTGAGGGGCTGTGCCGTGGAGGGGGATTTGTGAGACTGGGGGGTCACAGAAGCTCTCCTTGTCAGAGCAGCTTCCGACCTGGAGGTGTGAAGACACCAGCGAGTGCCTCTAAGAAATGTGAGGGAGGGGGCGCCTGAGGGCCGCAGTCGGTTAACGTCTGCCTTGGGCTCAGGTCATGACCCCAGGGTCCTGGGATCAAGCCCCGAATCGGGCTCCCTGCTCAGTGGGAAGCCTGCTTCTCCCTCTCCCTCTCCCACTGCTGTGTTCCCTCTCTGGCTGTGTCTCTCTAATAAATAAATAAAATCTTAAAAAAAAAAAAAAAAAACAACTGAAAAACGAGGGAGAAGATGCCGGGCAGATGGCGCCGCATGTGGAGAGGGTCCTGGGGTGGGAGGATTTTCTGTCTCCGAAACAGCAGGTCAGAATAGACTGAGCGTCTGCTTTGACTTACTTGCTCTGGAAACGCAAGATGTGGCTTCCTGCCAAACGGTAAAAATCTGTGTCGACTGGTTCAACCAAGTCGCGAAACACGGACGGTTTCTCACAAGATCAAAATCTTCATTGGTCGTATGACCCAGAAATCCCACTCGCAGGTCCTTATCTAGCAGACGTGGAGCCACACCTCCCCTAGACTGGTGCTCCCGCACCCGCAGATCCCGGAGTGCGTGAGCGGACGTCTGTGAGCTGCAGAAGGACGGGTGTGTGGTGTCAAGCAGCTCAGTACGGCTTGGCCACACAAAGTGAGGGGCTGCTGAGGTGGTGGCAGCACAGTGGGTCGCGGAAGCATTCTGCTGAGTCAGGGAGCCGGGCAGAAAAGAGTCGCGCTGTCCGAGCGCGCCGACGGACAGCGGAGGAAAGAGCTAACCTGCAGTGTCCGGGAGCGGGTCGGGGTCGTCTGTGTCGGGGGCGAAGGGAGGCACCGGAAGGGTGCAGGCCATGGGGTTTGGGAGGGTGGAAATGTTCTTTGTGTTGGCTGTGGTGGGGGTACATGTTCACTCATCAGAATCCATCAGACGGTGCTTAAGAGTGTGTGTCATTGTGTGTGAGCGGCGTGTGGGTTAGGTTGAGGAAACAAAGCCAACTGTGGGGAAGCATGCACAGTAGAAGGCTTTCATCCGTGATGTATAAAAACATCTCCATATCCGAAGCCTTTCATGTGTTGCACAGGTGAGTTCTGTCTTCCCAGTGCATAAGAAATAGCCTGAAATGACACTTCTCAAATGGGGAAGTTCTAGGGTTTCAGAAGTCTGAAGAGAGAGGCTTGCCTTTGCTTCGTGTCTGGATTTGATGGCTCTTTTCATGAGACAGTGCTGTATATTGTCCAGGTATTCTGTTCCAGATCTAGTTAAGGAAGGTTTGCCAAAGGGAAAAGGTTGGGGGAGAAACAAGCAGATTTGCACAAAGCAGGGCCTCCTCGGGCACCCGCTTTCAGTGGTAGGAGACCCTGCAAGGCACAAGTGAAATTATTAAAATTGGTTCTTAGCTTGTAATTTATTCACTTGATTAGACATAAAGGTTTTTTTGTTTTGTTTTGTTTTTTCCTCATAGATTTTCCAGAGTCAGAGAAACTGACTTTGTTCATTGCAAATATGTGGCATGATATATTTATTTCCCAATCGGTGATTAATAAGGCGATGCAGTTGGTTGCCAGGCAACGTGCTAAAGGAGAGGTCCGGAACTGTTTGAGAGCCTTTCTCAACTGGGAAAAGGTAAGGTTTGTTTTTATTTCTCAATTGTCAGACCTTACTTGTAGATCTCCTATGAATGTCCTTACTCAGTTTTGTGTTTCGTGTTGAATTAGTTCATAGGCATTTCAGGGACAGGACTCTTCCTATTGAATCCTTTAAAATACCATTTTAGCTTAAGCTTATGCATTTAGTTCAGGAAATGCGCATGAGGCACTTTGGGAAGGATTGGAGCTGTAGGCGTTTTGGTAATTTCCAAAAATTTTCTTTCATTCACTAATTTATGACTGATGATCATGTGGAATGTGTAGGTAGGGGGTGGTTCATAGGAGCTGCATGGCGTTGGCTTCTGTGATGGGCACTTGGAGAACTGAAAAATGGCATTGCAACTCGTTCCTGTCTTGACTTTTTAAAATGTAAATATTGTGTTTTTCTTTTTGATTGATGGAATTTTTATTTAAATACTTAGTTCTTACGTGTTCTTTTCCTCTTTTTTTGACTTTCTTTGGTAACTGAGTGCTAATATACCATCTAGATTAGTGTTCTTTTATGTTACAGCGGTGGTCTAGTGAGAATCTCTGGAGGCTGAATTGACAGTGGTAAACTCTAAGAAGCAATGTAGAATTCAGTGAGAGGTTGATCTTTGTTTTTTATTTTTTATTTATTTAGAGAAAGTGTGCACATGTGCGTGGGAGGAGTGGCAGAGGGAGAGAATCTCTGTTTTTTGGGGATTTTTTTGTTTGTTTGTTTTTAAGAGAGAGAGAGTGCAGGAGGGGCACAGGGGAGAGGGAGAGAGAAAATCCCAAGCAGATTCTGTGCTGAGCAGAGAGCCTAATTCAGGGCTTGAACTCATGAAACTGAGATCATGACCTGAGCCTAAATCAAGGGTTGGACACTTAATTGAGCCACCCCGGAGTCCCAGCCTTGGTTTGTTTTTAAATGACCGTATATTAATTTCCTCTTGTAGTTATCCTGGCTTATGTGTGTAGTGCAGTTTTATATGTCATTTTGCTTTCCATTTTTGTGTTTTTTGATATTAATATTCATTAGGCTTTTTTATTTTCTTTGTTTTTTTAAGAGCATGAGTGGGGGCAGAGGGAAGGGGAGAGAGAATTTTTCTCTTTTTTTAAAGAGAGAGCGAGAGCACGGGAGGGACACGAGAGAGGGAGAGAGAGAGCATCCCAAGCCGACTCCGTGCTGAGCAGAGAGCCTGATGGCCAGGCTCAGGCTCACAACCCGAAGATCCTAACCTGAGCTGAAATCAAGAGTCCCAACACCCAACTGGTTGAACCACCCAGGTGCCCCGACTTCTATTTTCTTGTAAGAAATAGAGGAAAGGAATATTGGTAAACAGAAGTTAAGGAAACATTAAAAAGCAAGACTGTAATCATCTTTCCAGCAACTCGTCTAGAGAAATGAGTGTCTTCTTGGGAGACACCATCGGACTCAGGTCAGCAGCTTAGTCAGAAGAGCCCTTCCACCTCATGCCTTACGTAGGCCTGCCTCAGTCATGCGCATCCTCCCAGATTCCTGCCGGCCAGGAGCCCCTGCGTGGTCCTCCTGCCGTGCACCGGCGCCTCCTGGTGGCCCGGTCGGGGTGAAACCAGACATGGTAGTTTGATGGTCAAAGACATTAAAAAGAAAATAGACTTTCACCAAATGTGTTTGTTCTGTATCATATCAAATAAAAATATAAAATCAAAAGTATAAAAAGTGAGTAATACTTGAGATAAAAATACCATTATGAGACCTCGAGATTTTCTCTCACAGAATTCAACAGATCAGATAGACAAAAATGAGTAGAACAGTGGAATTCAGGAATACAACAAGTAAACTGGAAAGAATATATATTTCTTTGCATGTCTGTGGCACATTTATAAAACCAGTGATGAATTTGGCCACATAAAAACTTTAATTCCTAAAAAGTAAAGATTCCATACACAAAATTCTTTGGTAGTAATTCCATGAAATCCTCTATAAGTAACTCAGAGATTCCATAAACACTACTTGAAAGTTGGCATACGTGGTCCTGGACAACCTGGGAATAAACAGGAACTCAAAAGTAAGACAAATGTTGTAAAAGTCATTGAGAAGGAAAACATTCCATACCAAAGAGCTCTAGTTGTTATAAAACTTATACTCATTAAGGTAGTTTAAATGTTTTAATATTAGATAATAGAATGGCTGATTGTCATCTTAGAAATTAAATATCTGAGATCCTAGAAGGGATCTAGGAAAAAAGGAATAGAGTTTAAAGGTAATAGTAATGAAACAGAGAAGGAAAAAACACGTAGAAAAAGAACTCATTGCCTTTAAGAAATAGTAGCAAAACATAGAGCTCCCAGATCAGATTAATGAAAAAAGAGAAAATAGAAAATAGTGAGGATTTCAAAAATGAGAAAGAAAACAGACTCCAGATGTGGGAGAGAGGTTGAGAAGCCCACCACCTGCAGCTTTGTAGTGACAGGCTAGAAGCTGAGGATGCTTTCTTAGCAAAATAAAAATGACCAAACTTGGTTTTAGAGGTGGAACGCTTGATAAATCAGTTGTTTTCAGTTGTCACAAAAGAGGTGGAAATGTTGATGTATAGTTTACTGTATAAAAAGCATGTGTAGATTCCACTGAATTTTGGCTAGTTTTCTGAAGAACCCAGTAATTCCAGTCTTTTGCTAGTATGTTTTGCAAGTTTGTTTTTTACTTATTGAAATATTTTTTTTAATGTAGACTCCGCGCCTATTGTGGAGCCCAACACAGGGCTTGAACTCATGACCCTGAGATCAAGACCTGAACTGAGATTAAGAATCGGACATTTAACCGACTGAGCCACCCAGGCACCCCCTGTTTATTTTTAGTAACAGAACCCAGTAAAAAAAGGCATAAGAAAGGAAAAAAATTACAAATCCATTGCTAGGTATTTATCCAAGAGATGTCAAATTAATGTCCACATAAAGACAGGTTATATGCACGCTCATAGCATTTCACGGGTAACCTGGGCTGGATAGTGGGGCTGTGTGCCGCGGTGAGTGCGTAAGCAGACTGGTCCCTCACATAAAGGATAACATTCAGCTGCAGGAGCGACTATTCGGGCTCCCGGGACGTATAGCATCAGATGTGCACAGGTGTGAAAGATGCCGGGTGAGGAGTCTGGTGCTGGCTGACTCGAGTTTATGAATTTTTGTAAAAAGACTGATATTGAGGGTCAGAGGATGATAGAACTGGAAGAACTTTTTCAAAGTTTAAAAAAGTTACAACTTTTCTTCCCTGATTTGAGGTAAAATAATCTGCATTTCTGTCTGTATTGCTGCTTATCTCCTTCCTGCCTGATTAGATTCTGCTTTCTGCCTGGAGGCTTTTTTTTTTTTTTAATATTTTATTGATTTATTTTAGAAAGCACAAGTGAGTAAGCCTCTTTCCTGGGGCAGGGCCAGAGGGAGAGTCTGGAACATGGAGCCCCCAGGTTCGACCTCAGGACCTTGAGATCATGACCAGAGCCAAAACCAAGAGATGGCATGCGTAACCAACTGAGCCACCCAGGTGCCCCTGCCTGGAGTTTTCTTATCTGGCCTAGCAGTCTCTGTGCATATAATCATCTTAGGGCAAATAGTATAGGACTACGATAAATAGAGTTCCTTTTAAAATACAACTTTGAATAAATGTTTTTTAAAATTAAATGATTATTCACCTAATGCTTATTACGTTCTTACTTATGAGATGACTAATATAAGATGTGTTATATTTGAAACTCTAAATTTTCTTTTTTCTTTTGCATTTCCTAGAATGCTCCTGTGGATGTGGGTTTCATGGTTTCTAAGCTGCTGTTGACCATACAATTGTGTCCCAAAACGGAGTTTCAGTCCAGTGAAAAATTTGGAGAAGACTTAAGTGATAACACTTGGGAGTATATATTTGCTATCGACCTGCTCTGCTGCCATCAGAAGTGGATTTGGACACATGATAACATTATAAGGTACGAGGCTGTTGTGCTTACTGAAAGTTGGGTTCTTGAATTGGAAGGTAGGCTGTCACATGGTTTGAATTGTGGTTTGAATTGGTTTTGCTCTTGAAGGTTGCTGAAACATTTTACAAGCAACATTTGATTTGGTTAAAAATTGGTAAAACTCTTGTTAAAAGACATGCATTATTGTTACATCCCCTTGCTTTGTTTTTGTGGTGGCTGTAACTTATTGATATTCTGATACTACTTTCTCTCTCCCAAGGAGCGGTGACCCCTGTGAAGGAGGGGTTTGGGTTCACTGGAACATCCCCAACTCATAGAGCAGTGCCCAGAAAGGCAGCCCTCCATGACTGGTGTAGGGGAATGTGCCATGATCAGATCTTAACATTCAGATACTTGGGAAACCCATGTGAACAGACATAGGAAAAATGCCGTGTTAGCAGCTCTTCTCACCTGGCTTTCTGGAGGGAGCTTAGTCTCAGGCATCTGTTTTATGTAATGAATCTGCTCTTCTCTGTGCATGGAGAATTCTAGCACTAGCCATATACTATCTCTGGAAGAACAGGAGGTGGGAAAGCGGAGAAAATCGTCATTCAGGTGATTGTTCCATAGATCTTAATTTTCTTGGAAGCCTGATTGAGAAAGACTGATTTAAAGGAGTCTGTGGCATTATAGAGGATTCGCAAAGGATTAATAGTCCGTATCCTGCAGGTACTTGAATGTGTTCTGTGGAAAACTGTTCCTCCTTAACAGTAGGGACAGATTATATGTCTAAATGTCAAATGATAGGGAATTAAATTATGGTACTGCCACATTAAAGGAATCGCTGTAAGTGGATGTGTAGATACTGACATGGAAGTAGCTCCCATGCTTTGCTGGCTAAGGGAGTGCAGCATGTCTAGCACTGTCCGTATGAAGATGTGAGTGCCTCCTGTGGCCTCGTCTCCTGCCTCAGAGGAGCCCAGCAGGCAGGGTGACAAGTAAGTCCACCACAGGTGGTTCTGGGCACCCCTGCTGGGGGCGAGGACAGAGTGGTGAAGAGTGGGATCTGTGCCTGAGCCAGTGCCACACCCGGAGCCCCGAGTGCTGTGCTCACCTTCACTGGATTTATACTTGTGCGCCTAGAGAAGTACAGGGAAAGAAAAGTCCAGAATTAGTTGAGTAATGTTATCTGAAAATGTCTTAATTTGAGGTGCTTTTAATTTGCCTTTTTTTCTGTGTGTTGGCATTTAACTTTTTAATACTATGAATACTATATAAGAAGTAAATAGACTTTGGAAGAAAGGGAAAGCAAAGAGGAGCTGGCACTGTTTTCAGTCAGTAGAGAGTTTGTAAGGTGTGGTTTGATTGCTGCCTCTGAGCTCCACGCTCCTCCGAGGACATGGCAGAGGCTTCTAGAACTCAGGTGCCACATGCACGTCTGTAATATCCCCAGTAAAAATCCAGATTCCCACCTCTTCCAGTTCTGTGACTTGGGGACATTGTCTAGCGTCCCTATTCAAAGCCTTGTAGAAGGGGTGGAAACAGAATAAAGGTCCAAGCCTATAGGTACTTGCAGCTTCTTTTTAGTCAGTGTGGACCCAAGTATCTGAATGGTTGGAGACTGTGTGAGCTTCCTGTGTCTGGTCTCTTTTTAACCTAAAAGGTTACATCTTCAGAAGACCTTGTTCTGGGGTGCCTGACTGGCTTAGTAGATCCTGCGACTCCTGATCTCACGGTTGTGAGTTTGAGCTCCACGTTGGGCATGGAGCCTACTTTAAAATAAGTAAATTAAAAAGAAAAGTCCTTCTTTATCAGTTGTCTGTTTCTCATGGACCATTTTGAAGTTGTTGATCTTTGAGTGACGGTGAGCATGCAAGCTTTCCACATTCGTGTACGTATATGCATGTGTATGTATATATATATTCTGTTGTTTTTTAGTAAAGAGCTGTGGCCTGTAATGGATAAGTGGATAAAATACAGAAAAGGACATGCGAACATTGCGTATACTCCTGACATTATTATAGCGTCGATACTGAGGCTGATCGGTGAGTTGTCTGTTTTAATAAAATGTTTATTGTTACTGATCACATATTATATATGTGGGAGAATAAGTGTAATAATGAGAATAAGTGTAATAGCGGTCGCTGACCAAACCCTCCCGCAGTGACGGATTTCTGCCACCACCGCATCAGATGCATTCTCACTTCCTTCTCCTCGCTCAGACCCTTTCTTTATAAATCACTGTTTTCTCTGACTTTGTCAGAGATGAGGTCTTCACGCGGTCCACTGGACATGTGATTGAACGTGTGCTGCTTGGTTCCTCCTGGGACACGCACATGCCCACGTGCCCAGCAGCACATGGAATTGCAGCCTGTGATGCTCGGGACTCATTCGATGTCTGTAACATGCTGTGTCCTGCTCGTGTAGCACGTTCTCTGCCGGCCCGGGCAGGGTCCCATCACACAACTCCATGACTAGGGACTACTAGCCTTGTTCTCCTCCAAGCCCGTACCGGAAATTAAAATCTTGCTTAAATAGATTTTAAATGGGACATAGATGCTTTTCCATCGTGGGTAAGCAGGATCTCTGGGGTTTTTGGTTCTACTCCCTGTCGCCCATACTTTTTTATTTTTTATTTTTACTTATTTTTTCCTCCTTGCATCATCTTTGACGAGTTGCTCTCCAGACTGTGCAGAGTTATCACTGATGAGATCGGTTAATTTGGGGAAGGCTCTTCTTACTTTGAACGGACTTCTCCATCTCTAGCACATAGTCTTACCCCCTGAGCCACACCATCAAGGCTCATCTGATACTAGTGTTGTAGCCCCTCAGATCCTAGAACATACTCACCGTGACCTTTAAGGATCTTTGGAGTTTAATTAGTTAGAGCTTCAAGATAGTACCACTTGAAGTAAGGTTTGCGAATATTTAAGTTACCTAAGTAAGTCCCATAACTAGATCGTCTGTGACGTGTATATAACAGCTAGTTAGGTTGCCGTCCCAGTAAACAGGCATCGCTGCTCTGAAGCACGTGGTGCTAAGTGAATGTGCAAAATGGTCCAAGCAGCAGCCTGCTCTTAGGGAAGACATCTCCTTCCACTGGATAGAGCCAGAAGTACACCTGGGGGGAAGTTACCAGAAAGAGAGCCTGTGGGCCAAGTGATTGCTGGAGGCGGTAGGGGAATTCGAAGAGATGCCTCCAAAGACAGCTTGAGGTGTGAAAGTGGATGAACTGCTCCCTGGGGGACTGTCTCAAAACACAGTGTGCAGAGTCCCTTATTTCAGGAAGCCCTGAGAAACCATTTCAGCCCTACCCCGGAAGCAGTACGGATGGAGCAGGGCTGGGGACATGTTCTCAGCAGTGCACTGGCACCTGGACATCTCGCTCTGCTTTCAATAGCATCTTCTCTCCAGGATTCAAGAAAAATGTTCATACTTGGAAATGACATTTTAAATTATAGAACCTATTTGAAAATTTAAAAAATTGGGAGATGTTGTTAAATCCTTAAATAGATCTATTGATCTAGATAAAGTATCTTTGGAATCTTGAAAAGAACATGATAAACTTTTTGAAGTCACACTTAGGAAATATGGTGTGATTTTTGCTGTTGTTTACATACACATATGTGTTGGCCGTTAACAGGAGAGGGGACGGGTGTGGGAGAGCGGAAGGCTGCTGGTCACTTCTGGTAACTTCCTCACAGTCCCTGGGCGTCCGTGGCAGAGCGTCAGCCTCATGCTTGAATCTCCCCTACAGTGGGCTTTCAGGAGTCTTCCGCATTTGGCTGGATGTCCAAAGTGCCTGAAAAGCTTTTTAGAAGATGTGTGTGTGTGGATACTGACATAATTAAAGTCATACATAGTTGTATATTACAGGAATAATTGACAATACATAGTTACCAGTATTGTGGGATAAAATGTTAACATAAAAATATCGAATGTGATCCAGAGGGTGGATAGCAAAGAGGTGGCGATGGTGAAAGTGAGAGCAGAGGCAGGCCTGGGGAGCCTCGTTAGTTCCGTAGACAGGAGAGGGCCGCCGGGACAGCCGGGCTGGCCATGGTTCCGCGGGCTGGGGCTGGCCAGTGGCGGCTCAGCTTTGCCTGCTCTGGCTGGCTGTCCACCGAAGCGATATTCCTGGGTGACGGGGCGGGATGCGGGTGGATGGCGAGGGTGGGGGGCAGAGACAGGCGAGGCCTGCTGGCAGAGTTCTGAGGAGTCATGTCAGGGTCGGATGTGCGTGGGCCCATCTGCACACCTGTCAGACTTGGGAGTTGGAACGGTTTCTAAGAAGATAGTCCGTTGGAGAACTTCTTGCGGTTTCTGAAGCTGACACTGAAGAATTTAGCAAGTAATTAAATTGCTGGGCTATGATTTAATAATGACCAAAATCACTAATCATTCATAAAATAAAGGAGTTATGTTTATTTTTATTTCTAGATTTGCAAAACCCTAACTGGAGTTTCACTCCATGGGAAATAAAGACGCTTCCTGTCAGAGCAGTTCTGTGTTGTCTGGTGCTGGACAGGGGTGTGAAGATTGCTCTTGGCCAGTGTAGGATTATGAGATCAGGGTCTGACATCTGCAATGATGACGTGTTAGCACATTTTGTAGAGTGCATTGCTGTGGGTTCAGGGGGCCGTGAGAAGTGGAAGAACCTACCTCTGTCGGGCAGACATGAGCTTGGAAAGGCGCAGCCCTTGTTTCTGGGGCCACACCGTGGGGAGTGGCAGAGCGGGGACCGCAGTTGGCATACTGCTGGATCACGTTGAGTGCAGGGCTACGTGGTACCTTTTCTGCCCCCAGAGAGCTCGTGAACTACCCCTGGCCCATCTGGTCTTGACTGGATCCTAGAAGCTAGGAGAATGCCATTTCGCACAGCAGTTTTTTGTGGGGCCAGCTGTGTAACCATTGTTGATTTGCACCCAGTCTCTTCTTGGGCTTTTTCCCTTTTTGAAATTATCTCAGCACACTTTTCCCTCGGGATGTCTGTATCTGCACTCTTGAATGAAAACCCTGGTGGCTACACAGGCACCTTCCCAGCTGGCCCCCAGCTGCCCTCCTCACGCTTCCCTGGGTGCTGGGCAGTCCTTAGACTTGGAGGTTAAGTCCACATCTCTTACTTGTTATGTTTTAATGTGGCTGGGCCACCCTGGACTCACATTCCTTCTGTAGGAGGACTTTTCTCCCCATGTAGTGAGCAAATTTGTCCATCATCTTTGTCATCATGTATGTAAGTTTTTTCCCCTAAGCCACCTACCTCTGAGTTATGACTTCCTCTTACTATAACCCTGATAGCTCCATTAATTTAAATCACTTACAAAATCCAATTCATTAAGCATTTTTAATTGAAAGAACAGAAGCCATTTTCATAGAGTTCTCTATTACCTGAGATTATACTCACATCCTATGGATGAGCCCACATCTGTGTTTGGCACACGCCCGTTCCTATCTCTGCTGTCACTAACGGGTTGAACCCCCCTGGTAGATTGTCTTGCAGGACAGATCTGGGGATATACCATTACCAGTCTGATCCGATTGGAAGCAGATAATTACCTGCTATTGAATGATCAGTAAGTGAAGTTCCTGATCCCTGAAGTACAATACTTTTCAGCCTCAGTGGAAGATTTACCAGAAATTATCCAGATATTTATAGTTTCATCCTGGATTTGAAATTTTCCAGGCATTCATCCATCAGTAGGAATTTATGGAGCGTTTGCTCTCTGTCATAGCATTTAGGGTGCATGTAACCAGCACTAAGTTGGTTTTTCTTGGGGATAGTAAGTAGTAAAGGTCTGTGTAGTGTCCTCGGCCTGTTTCTCCATATTGGAGAAGGAGATGCAGCTGAGGGCCTGGGTTCACTTACAGACCCGAGAATGTGTGTGGTACCGAGAACACGTGGGTGCAGAACTGAGAGATCGCAGGGGCCTGTCGTAAGAACCCAGGAGAAAGGTGGTACGAGTGCATCCGGGCGTGTCCCAGAGTCCTCTCCCCATGAGACAGAGAATGGGGCCTCTGCTTTGAAGCAAGCTCGAGTCCCCGGATCCTGGGAATGATGGAAGGACCAGGTGAGTGGGAACTAGCTGTGTGGCCTCCTCTTGTTTGCGTTAGCCTCCAGTTGGCGTTCGCTGCCCCCAGCGAGAAACCCCGGAGCTTCTGTCACTCCAGGTCGTACCTACCAGGTGTTAACATGTTCAGGATTGAAAATAACATGTAGCTCTTCATTTAACATTAATAACGATAAACCATTGTTAACATAGACGACATTCATTCTCTGTGGGCAGGATTTGCCCAGCGACGACAGCGGTGAGGAGGACGAGGACGGCTTTTATCCTGTCGCAGACATTAATCCTGTCGCAGGCGTTTATCCTGTCTCGGGCAGTTATCCTGTCGCAGACATTTATCCTGTCGCGGACAGTTATCCTGTCGCAGACATTTATTCTGTCGCGGGCGTTTATCCTGTCGCGGACATTTATCCTGTCGCAGCGGCATTTATCCTGTCGCGGACATTTATCCTGTCGCGGGCATTTATCCTGTCGCGGACAGTTATCCTGTCGCAGACATTTATTCTGTCGCGGGCATTTATCCTGTCGCGGGCATTTATCCTGTCGCGGGCGTTTATCCTGTCGCGGACATTTATCCTGTCGCAGCGGCATTTATCCTGTCGTGGACATTTATCCTGTCGCAGGCATTTATCCTGTCGCGGACAGTTATCCTGTCGCGGACATTTATCCTGTCGCGGGCATTTATCCTGTCGCGGACATTTATCCTGTCGCAGCGGCATTTATCCTGTCGCGGACATTTATCCTGTCGCAGACATTTATTCTGTCGCGGACAGTTATCCTGTCGCGGGCGTTTATCCTGTCGCGGACATTTATCCTGTCGCAGACATTTATCCTGTCGCGGACAGTTATCCTGTCGCAGACATTTATTCTGTCGCGGGCATTTATCCTGTCGCGGGCGTTTATCCTGTCGCGGACAGTTATCCTGTCGCAGACATTTATCCTGTCGCGGGCATTTATCCTGTCGCGGACATTTATCCTGTCGCAGGCATTTATCCTGTCGCGGACAGTTATCCTGTCGCGGGCGTTTATCCTGTCGCGGACATTTATCCTGTCGCGGACATTTATCCTGTCGCAGCGGCATTTATCCTGTCGCGGACATTTATCCTGTCGCAGGCATTTATCCTGTCGCGGACAGTTATCCTGTCGCGGGCATTTATCCTGTCGCGGGCATTTATCCTGTCGCGGACATTTATCCTGTCGCAGCGGCATTTATCCTGTCGCGGACATTTATCCTGTCGCAGCGGCATTTATCCTGTCGCGGACATTTATCCTGTCGCGGACAGTTATCCTGTCGCGGGCAGTTATCCTGTCGCGGACATTTATCCTGTCGCGGGCAGTTATCCTGTCGCAGGCATTTATCCTGTCGCGGGCAGTTTATCCTGTCGCGGACATTTATCCTGTCGCGGGCATTTATCCTGTCGCGGACATTTATCCTGTCGCGGGCATTTATCCTGTCGCGGGCAGTTATCCTGTCGCGGGCAGTTATCCTGTCGCGGACATTTATCCTGTCGCGGACATTTATCCTGTCGCGGACATTTATCCTGTCGCGGACATTTATCCTGTCGCGGACATTAATCCTGTCGCGGACATTTATCCTGACATTTATCCTGTCGCGACATTTATCCTGTCACGGGCAGTTATCCTGTCGCGGACATTTATCCTGTCGCGGGCAGTTATCCTGTCGCAGGCATTTATCCTGTCGCGGACATTTATCCTGTCGCGGGCAGTTATCCTGTCGCAGGCGTTTATCCTGTCGCAGGCGTTTATCCTGTCGCGGACCTCTTCACTGTCTGGCTCGGGGGCCTCTCTGCTCTGCACTCAGGCTCTTGCAGGACATTGTTTTGGTTGAAGTGTGTGAAGATAATACAGTTTTGTGCGGAGCTGATAAAGGGAGAGGAGTATTTTAATAGCCTCTTCAGATCATTATGGATGTTCTTCGACACTGTGGTGAACTTCCACAAGGGGGACCTCCCGGAAGGCTGGATGCAGCTTGAAATCTGAGCCTCCCCAGGGAGTCTCCACTGAGCGGCCTGGGGTTCTCGCAGTGCGTGGAGGTGGCCTTCTGCCCAGTCGTGATTCTGTGACTTGCTCCGCGCACTTGGAAAGTACTGACTTGCACAGGTCTTCCAAATATCAACAGTATCGAGAAAACAGGCATTAATGTCGTCACTGATCTCATCAGATTTTTGAAGCTGTCAAGCTCTGGGTGGCTGATGGAAGGTTTTCCAAAATTCTGGTTTTGCTTAAGAGCTCACATTTTATCTTGGACAACAGCGATAAATTTCCTTGCAGTGACTAGGTTCACTTTATTCATTTTTGAGAAAGTGTCTGTCTTGGTCTGAAGAGCTGTAGTCAGTCAGTCATTCTTTCAGTGAGATGTGGGTGTTGCTCCCCGTGCCAGCAGCTCCCAGGCCCTGGGGCCCCGGCTTTCGTGCCGTCCGTCTGGGCTGAGCCCTGGGAAGAAGGCAGGTCACTCCTGAGTGAAAGTGCTGGTGGTGTGAAAATTGTTTTGACCCTGAGGACTCTGGGGGTCTGCGAACCACACTCAAGTGTCGCTGTGCTTCTCGGCTGGGTCAGAACGGCTGTGGGTCAGACCAAAGCCAGGCCTGCTGGGCAGCTGTGCGGAGCTTCCTGGAACCTCATAGAAGTCCACCATTTCCCAGTGAGCCTGCGGCAGCCAGTCTTTCTCCCAAGTTCCACTCCTTGTGATACCTTTGCTGAGACAGCCAGGTGCTGTTGTGTCCTGTGTGTGAGTGAGAGCGGGGTGGTTGGTCGCCTCGGTCCCCACCGCCCCCAGTAAGATACATGGCGCTCTGTGGGGCCCTGGTGCCTCACATTTTAACCTGTTTTCATGTAAGAAACATGTTCCCATTTGAACTTCAGGATCCTTCACGTACACGGTGTTACAGGAAGGAAACCAGAATTTTAGAGCTTTACGAGAAGTTCACACTTCACTGAAGGTGGCTTGCGTTTTGGTTTCCTTGTGTCCTCAGGTCGCCTAGGCCAGCTGGGCTTGAAGGAGGGCTTCCCGTCCGCTGTGAAGAACATCAGCTCTGTTATCGGCATGTTCATCCAGCACGCCCGGGACGAAGGTAAAACCTTTGTTGATTGAAGTGGTTTTTGAGTCACGCGCGGTGCTCGGTGCCCCCCACTGCCGCGCGCTTGCGGGGATCGGCCTGTGGCCACTGGGCCTGTGCGCCCCGCGTGGGAGCTGCTGTGGGTTTTCTGGTGTGTGGTTTAAATTACAATTTAACTAAAATTTAGCTGATTTTAGTTAAATAACTTCTGAAAAGCCTTCTGCGAAATGAGAAGGCCCTCACAGCAGGGTCTTGGGCCTGGCCGCGGCCCGGTGGCCCCGGCTGCTGCTCCGGTGGTGCACTGTGGTGTGCGGGGCGGGGAGGGCTAAGCTCCCCGCAGGGCTGCGTTCCTCGTGTTCAGAGCAACGTGTAAAACTCCCACTGGATAGCCAGTGGGCTCACCACTTTGCCAAATGCTTTGGGATCCACATTTTATGGAGACTCTGGAATGGAGTGTGATCCTTCCAGAGCTGCTCCGGGAACCTTTGGCGCGGGTCACACGAGGCTGGGAGCTTTTTGGCCGCATGGCCTGTGCTGGCTCTGCCAGGGCTGGGGGCCAGGTCAGCACTGCGGCCTGCCCACAGCCCTTCTGCTCCGCTGCTCTTCTGTTTCTTCCATCTGCAGATGTGTGCTTCACCCATTGTTTCATTGTAGGACTTTTCTTTCATATTTTTCATGCCGGCAGCGGGTGTCCTGTATGTGAATAGTGATTCAGTGGAGGACAGCATGAACATTTTGAATCACAAGCATCTTCTTGTGTAATGACGGATATGAAAATTCCTTGCAGATATCCCGTGGGGCATCCAGCTGGCGGCTGTGTACGCGCTCTGTGATTTGAGTCCCAGCAATCCAGCGGAAATATCCAAGATCCTGGAGGCCTGGCGCCAAGAGACCGCGCACAGCGTGCCCTCCGCGGTGCTCAGCTGCCTGGAGGAAGTCAGCTCGCTGTGCGCGGAGGAAGTCGGCTAAGCCACCCCGCGCCCGGTGTCTAGAGAAGTGCCTTTACATATCTCGAGTACAAATAGATGAGTCAGCCCGCGGAGCACAAACTGAGGTTTTAAAAGGAAAGACATCGAAGAGAGAAAATGCCCAGAGGCTCTCCTCACTGTGGTGAGGAGACAGAAGCCAGCCGTGGCAGGGCTGCCTTTCCCTAAACTGCATACATTTCACTTAAGGCTGTTGTGATCCCATGACATGTGGGTTGTATTATTGTGTCTTGGTCAAACAACAAAAACTTGAACTTAGCCCTTTTTTGCTGCAGAAAGTGTCCTTTAGTCGCTTTTTAAAATTGAGTGGCATTTTATAATGAATTTAATATAAAAGCAGTGATTTGGTTCCCAGGCTAATTTTGAACTTTGCGCTGAAATGATTGACTAGGGAAAAATAAGCTGGCTGAGAAAGAGCTAGAAGACTCTTCGGCTGTCTCAGCTGGAAATGGGCTTCAAATTGTTTCTCAAGGTATAGTGCGCGACTGGTCAGAGGAGAACCCAAGAGAACCTTAGAGACCCGCTCTAGTGCATCATCTTCCTATCTCTGCAGGCCCTTCAAACTGTCACTGTATCAGGACGAGGAGGGCTGAAGAGTAGACGTTCACTTGCAGGCTTTGTGTCAGCGACCTGTACATAGACAATTCAGAGACGCACAGGCAGGTCTCTGTGTGTGCCGTGTATATATGGACCGTGCTATGATGTGCTTCACATTTGATGATATTCCACTTTCGGAATTTTAGTATTTGTACATAGAAAATGGGTTTAATAACTCACCGTGGTTCTGATTTGTCTTATATTCATCATTTCTTAAAATTCTTGTATGTGTTTTTTATAATAAAAAATTAAAAGTAAGCCATGCACATGATTGTTCTGATCAGTGAAGAGTGACACTTGGCATTCCTTCTACTCTAACCAAAGACGGAAAATTCTCCACTCTAACCAAAGATAAAACGGCCATTCCAAGTGGTAGAAACATGCTACATTACCATTGTCTAGCGGGTTTCTCCGAGATGCTCTTAGTGACATTGGAAACCGGATGATTACATGCTGATTGGCCCCCATGATTGGGTTTGTTTACTTACAAGTACTGCTGCCCTTTAAAAATTACATTTGACAACTATTTTGCTACTCCTGCCTCGTGTTTTTAAAGTAATTATAACAAACATAATTGAGATTTATAAATAACTCTTCATTGCCCTTTGGAAGCTCTTTGTTGGTGTGTTGTTCTTTCTTCCAGTGTTTGCTGAGTATGTGCTCGCGCTAGGGGCCTCGCTGGGAGGAGCCAGAGAGCAGAAAGCCAGGGCCTGTGACCTGCTGGGAGAGAAAATCCTACCCCCCACCCCAGTGAATGAGCAGTCAGAAATTGTAGTGAGGGCATGAAGGAAGCGTGGAGCTGTGCACAGGAGTAGTAGGGGTGACTCCTCTCTTTCTGTGTATTGGGCAAGGAGGGTCCCTCTGAGGAGGCAGAAGGTGAGCTAGGGTCTGGGAGGCGGGAGCCAGCCCCGAGAGGAGACCAGTGACCGTCCTGGACCGGGGACTGGCTCTGAAGGGGAGGAGCCCGTTACATGCGGGAAGGGGCTGGTATAGCCCGGACACGCTGTTGAAGGAGGCGAGCGTTTGGTCCGTCATGCAGGTGACTGCCATCCTTTGGACCTGGCAGCTCCAGGCTTGGTGGTGGTTGGATGGTTTGAGCAGAGGTCTCCTATGCGAGATCACATTTTAGTAGGGCCGTTCTGGGGCCACAGGATGGGAGCAGGGCAAGAGGGGCACCAAGACCGCTTAGGAAGTCTGGGGAGAGCCCGGGGTGGCCGCGGAAGACAAAGGGTACGTGGGTTTCAAATCTATCTTGGAGGTTCCCTGCTAAATTCACGCACTGGGGAACGGGCCAGGTAGAAGTCGAGACTCCGAGGTTACTGGGTTAGGCACCATGGGTTGGGGATGGGCACAGGTTTGGTGGTTGGAATCACAAATACTAAGTGTGCTTTCAGGATGTGGGAATCACGAGCATAATTTTTATAGGCAAAAGTATGGAGGTAGAATAAATCGGGCAGAAGTTGGGGAGTTGACATCGTGGGGAGACTATTTAAAAGCTGTGTACCTGTGTGCGTGTGTGTGTGTATGTGTGTATGCGCGTGCATGCACATGTGAAGTCACAAGGGAGAAGACCTTGCCAACAAGTACCTCCTTGTGACTTGAAGTTGCAGGGGCTGGAGGCAGTGGTGTGGTCCCTTGACGGTTGTTTCCTGGCCATAGCGAAGAAGGGGGGGAGGCAGGCAGGCGGCCACTTGTGCCACGGGTCAGGCGAGGTGATGAGTGCATTTTATCTTCAGTGGGTAGCAGTGACCTTGGGGAGCATTTCCCAAAGGTAAGCATGTTAAGGCAAAGAGATTAGGTTTGCAGGTGGCTTGTAGGGGAATTTCTGGTGAATGGGTTGGTCATAGTTTTATAAGCTCAGTAGGCTTATGTGTTTTTAATTGGCAGAGGATAGGGAACCCCAGACTTTTTCCATTGGTTGTTGAGCTCTGGTCACCAGGTGTGTGGAGCTCACTTGCCAGTGTCCGTTCGGTGTTGTGGCCTATTGGACAGACCCGACGTCCCCTGGAGCGCTCTGGCAACCTCAGGCTGTGAAGCAGTTCTAAGCTACGGTTAGACTGAATTTCTGGTATCCAAGCAGATCCCTGGGCTGTGGGGTGTAGGATTTAAACGAGCGTGTCAACAGGTGAGTGAGCACTTGCAGCCGGAGTGAATGGGGGAGGCCTTAGCCTAGCGCTGGGTCCACCGGGCGCCCGGGAAGCACACGGGCTCTGGGTGGCCCAAGCTGAGCAGCCAGGACAAGCCTGGCCATCTGCTCCTCTGCTCCTGCGATGACGCTCTCATGGGGCCACACGCTCCAGGCTGGGCTGCTGGACACAAAGGGTGCAGGATCCTGAGGAGCTGCCCCGGGATGGCGCCGGAGAGGAGGGGCAGTGAGCCGTGTGGCCCATGATCTGAGCTCACTTCTGAGCCCTGTGCCCGTGAACTTTCCTGAGAAAGCCCTAGCCTTTCATCCCAAACACAAAATCCACTGGCGGGTGATACTTCAGGCTGTCATTTCTCTCTCTAAAGACAGGATGTGACTGTGGAGCTCAGCCTGGATGTGGAGAGCCGGAGACTGCGTGCGAGCTTGGGAATGGAAAGAGTCGCGCCGTGGCCATTAGGGGGCGCTGCAGCCTCGCCCATGGACCGCACCACCAGGACACAGAGGGCACCTTCGCTGGGATGCAGGCCGAGTGCGCGTCACCCTCCCCGGCCTGTCACCCAGGGAGACCTCCTTCTGCGCGCGTTGGGCCTTGAGTGGAGTGCGTTCTCCCCAGCAGTGAACGGGAGGGACGCGTGGAGGTAACGTGGGAGACCGCGGAGTTGGGGAGCACTCCTCCCCCTCCCGCCAACTGCAAATGCAGATTTTGCCTGTTTGTTGGGTTTTTTTCTGGATGTTCTTTAATGATCTTAGAGCGGAATGCTTTGACAAAACGAAGAGTAAATAAGGCGGCCAGGTGCGTCAGTGGTGGCGCTGTGGGGGGGAGGCTGTGTGAGCGCCCCCACGGTTAGCCAGGCGTGTGACGCCAGCCTGCCCATACTGAGCGATCCCCGCTCCTCCAGGTCACATTCCTCATGTGTCCTCTCGTGTCGCACGGTATTGTCAGGAACCTAGTGTGCAGAGAGCCCAGAAGTGTACGTCTAACCGTGCCTCGTGAAGAGTGAAGAAGCCACACAGGCTTCAGTGTGGAATGTTCTGGAAACACAGGGGAAGTGCTTCAGAAGGAAGACACAGCCACTAACTTAAAGCCTTCCTCCCTTTCATCCTTCTGTTTGCCGGGCACTTTCTCCGAGAAATTCAGTTCATGGTTTTCAAACCATTCGTGTTCCTGCCTCGAGACTCCCGAGGAGGGACCTACATGTATGGCGCCACATGTTGTCTTTATGTGCAGGGGTCATTTGTGTGAGGTCCAGAGCGGTCCCGTACTGAGCCAGTGTGTCCGTGCGGAGTGGTCAACGACCGAGCTGTGAGTGACGTGCCAGCGGGAGGTGGCGCGCTCCAGCTGCAGGGAAGCGACAGTGTCTGCGTTCTGTGGAGGACCTTGGGGGTTTGCAAACAACACTACAACCAGGGCTTCCTGGCACACGTGCCCCCGCGCGTCCATGCCCACACTTGGAGCCTTGCCTCCCCCAGGTGGACTTCTGACTCTCCTACTGGACCAGAAAGCTGGTCCTGCCCAGCCCATCCAAGGACGCTGTGCCCAGGGAGGGGACCCTGGGGGGCGCCGGGCGGACCAATCCCCAGATCCTGGTTCTCAGAGGGCATGAGAACCCGTAGAGTCCCACACCCGTAGAGTCCCAGAGTGGAGCTGTCCAGGTTGTGCGGAACGATCCTGCAGGCCAGGTGCACAGCTCCAGCAGCGGGGGTCCCTGGGCGCTACCTCTGCCCTCCCGGCCACTCGGCTGAGACCCCCTTGACCCCTCCTGCTTCAGTGTGGGGGCAGCGGGAGAGGAAGAGGAGGGCCCGTTACTCTCTTCCCACCCCGAGAACCATCCTTCTTTGTTCTCAGTTGTTTGCGGGGTCTCTCAGAGTGTTAATTTTTTTCTTAACAAACAGTCATTAATTGGCTGCTCGGGGATAATCTGCCCTAAATCAAGAGTGTACAGCCTCAGAGAAGGAAAGCTAGGGATCGCGTATGTAAGCCCTGAGCCCAGCGCGCCTTTGCATTCATGGGAGCTGCTCCGCTCCATTGTCCTGTTGCTGCCTGTAAATATGTATTATTATAGACCCATTTTAATCATCTAATTGGGATACGGTGTATTTTTTATTTAATTTCCATGTTGATTTCGTACTGTGTGCATGTCATAAATTAAAAATGAAAGCAGGTCACACACTGGCCCGTCAGTCTCCCTCCAGCCCCGTTCCTCCAGCCCTGCTTTCTGGGCCCACAGTTCCCCGCCCGGGCTCCTGGGCTTCCTTCCACATCCACAGGTGGTGTCCTGAGGCCAGTGTCAGGGGCCACATGCCCTTGTCCTCCCTGTCTGCCACAGACCCCAGAGGTCACCAACAGCTGAGCTGCAGATTCTCCTGCCCATGGGGAACTGGGTCCTCTGGGGAAGCTGTCCCTTTGGTGGAAGGCATGGGGCCGGGAGGGCCTGGGGTGACCAAGAGAACTGAATCATGTTGAGCTGTTGGCAGTGGGCACGCTCTGAAGCGGAAGGTGCCGGAGGGTCTGGAGGGCTGTCCCTTTGCTCCGGCCTCAGGATGCGGAGCTCCCACTGGGGCTCTTGTTCCCCCTGAAGCGTGGGGAGCGCTGCGGAGCCCGCTGGCGGAAGGGGAGGCTGGTGAGCAGGGGCGTGCGGCGGCCTGAACCCAGCTTTCGCCCAGACAGCGCCTGCATCTGAACCCCTTGTCTCGGGTGGGCGACTCCTAGGATCGCCTAATGTCCAAGCCGACACCAGTCAGATTCTTGCAAACAACCTAATAAATAGGTAGCAAACCCCAAGTGAAGGAACCATTCTGCCTTCTGAGGCATGGTATTTAAGCTGTTGTGACAATCATTCAAAAATGAGCACCTAGTAATGTTTTGGGAGTTGGAATCTAGAGGCAAGGAGTATGTTGTATGATGCGGAGTTAACCAAGTCAGCATCTGTTTACACCTGCTTTGTTCCCTGCTGTATTTAAGGCCCCTCAATCGTATGGACTAATGGAAGGGGACAAGAGGTTAGTGAACCATTGGCAGAATGGCCAAGGCCTCACATGTCAGGCACTCTGCCTGGTCCCTGCACCTTTCCCACATGTCCCTGGGGACCTGGAAACCACCTCGACCTGCCCATCAGTCATGAGCAGAGATAATCCGGCGCGCGTTTTCTTTTAATCATGAACAGTCCTGTTTGCCAGTGTTTGGACAACCCGAATCTGACCTGCAGAAACTTCTTTGGCAGGAAGACTGGGTAAGTGCTGAGTGTGCCAGCGCAGGCAGAAAGCTCCCCTGACCTGTATCTCTGTAGTCTTTTAACAATGCTTCTCCGTCTGGAAAAAAAATGAGTTTGTGGAGAAAAAGTGTAGTCTTTAAAAAAAAAAAAAAAAAGGCATTTAGCCTACAGGGGTTTCTTGTGTTCCACGGAACGCTGCCAGCCCCCATAGCTGCCCTGCCCAGAGCAGGGGGCGCCCCCATCAATGACTCCAATGTTCTTGTGATTTCGTCTGGAGCTTCTGCAAGCACATCACCCCGGGGGTGTGGGGGATAAGAGGGAGAGAGACACCCCACGTGCGGAGGACCTGCCTCTTGCAGAGCGTTTACTAATTCTGGAGACTTATGAGTGTGGAAACTTCTAGAAAGGCAGAGTTGGGGTCCTTCATGGTGGCAGCAAGTACTCAAGAGTCCTGTCTCTTCTGGAGAATCCAGGGAGAGACCAATTGAGAAAACCAAACAGGACCCTGGCCTCCACCTTCAAATGCAAAAGAGCTGCTTTACGAAGTGGGAGGAGTCCCTGTGCGGGGCGGTCTCCAGCTGGGTCCCCAGGGACAGTCCCTGGGGAGCCCTCTTGCAGTGGAAGCAGGGGTGAGACCCAGGCCCAGGGGCTGTGCAGACCACCTCTCCTCTGTCTACACCCAAGAGCCAGCCTTTGTTTGCAGCTGGGAAATCTGTGTGTTACCTGGCACTGGAATGGGAAGTAGTTTTGAAAGCGCTCACTCCTGACCTTTCCAAATTTGTATTTTTGAGGGGACCAACACAGGCCCTGACACAGGCTCCGGACCTGGTGGCGGTCGTCCAGAGTAATGTCTTCAGATGTCTTTGTTCATTAAGCCTGTTTGTCTAGTGATGAGGAAATGAGTTCTCTGGATTCTGGTGCAACTGTGAAACCTATAACTTTCATTTCTAAATAGAAACACTGGTGCTGAAAAAAACGAATTAAGATAAATACAAGTGGCAACTGTCCGCTCACGTGGCTTTATCTTTGGCTTTCTCCAGCTGCCCACCCCCGTTTTCTCAGTGCACCCGAGACAGGGGAGAGGTTATGGTGCATGGTTTGTTTTTACATGTGGCCCTCTACCTGGCAATTCCTTTTCACTCACGTTCCACAGTGTGGCCAAGTGGGGAGAAAGAGAGAGAGAGAAGAAAAATCTTAGAGTAAGAAGACTCTCCTGCACAGGATTTCAAAACCATCTGGGGCAGGCGGGGTCTGTGACAGGCGTGGTGCCAGCTCTGCCGGGTGGGGGCGCGCTGCACCTGGTCCGCAGCCTGCAGAACCCCTCAGTCGGGCCCAGCCTCAAGGTCCCAGGCTCAGAAGGGCATAGACAAAAAAGGACCTCATGCGTATCGCAGGTGAGCCCAGATGTGCCCCCCGGGTGTGTTCCGGGGATGACCTACTGCAGAAGCACAGACGCAGGGGCTGGTGTCAGTGGGGCTCCTGAAGGGCCTGGAAAAGGGCTTCAAGCAAGGGGCTTTGGAGACCAAGCTCTTCCCCATTAACCCAATCCCAAGGCGGCTTCCCTGGAACCCTGGGGCTGGAAGCAGGGCCAGGGATGCGTGCTGTTTCTCAGGCGGAGTTGGAGGGGACAATGTCTTTAGTCTTTGGTGACTTCTCGAGGCTCCTGGCATCCTTGGGATGGGTCTTCTGTCTTGGTGCAGCCATCACTGGTGCACACTCTAAGTCATATCCTTCTAAGAGTCACCCAAGAGATTTTGGTGGGGCTCAAAACTGTTCTATAGAAAGCATGGTGTCCCCCAAAAATGTCCATTCAGATCTTGAGAATCTGAGCTCAGGAGACATCACTTCTCACTAGCACAGCCCACTAAAGCTCTGATAGTCTTCTTCCACGGTCCTGGTGGCCTGGTGATTGCAGCTAGTAATCTTGTACCATTGGAATGGAGTTGTTTTGATGGCTTTCTTTTACCTTTATTGTTTTCTTGTTGATTCTCATTTTTGGGGGGTGGGGTGGGAGATTTGCTTTAAATGTTCAAGTTTATATCCAAATATCACAATATTCTTTGTTAGCTGTTAAAGTAATTAAGTGCCACTAATTTCAATTGATTAAACTTTTGAATTTTTTGCTTGGTAGGGAGTTTTTCAAGGCAAGCTACTTTTATTAAAACAAAGGAATGTTATATATCTCTTTCTTCCTTTGAGGCCATTTAAAACTCAGCTACGGCCATCACTGTAGCTGCTCCCAGAGCTGAGGGCAGGCAGGCTAGGACTCCTTGACATTAGTGACGATACGGGCTAGCCCTAGACAGAATTGCAGGAACTTGTTGCTGGTCTGTGAATTGTCTGTGTCCATGGTTAAGGTGTTTCCTGCATCCCAGATCCTGGGTTTCACCAGGTGGACTGAGCAAAGCATAACATAAGGGGTCAGAAAGGTCAGACTTGGTTTATGATCTTTCCCATTCTCTCTTTCTCTCTCTCTTTTTTAATTTTAAAGATTTTAGTTATTCATTTGACAGAGACACAATGAGAGAGGGAACACAAGCACAGTGAGTGGGAGAGGGAGAAGCAAGCTTCCCGCTGAGCAGGGAGCCCAATGCAGGGCTTGATCCCAGGATCCTGGGGTCATGACCTGAGCAAAAGGCAGGCGCCCAACAACTGAGCCACCAAGGTGACCCTCCCATTGTCTCTTGATGTCTCTTGGAAGAAGGGAGCTGCAGATGTGCCCCAACCAAAAAGGCAGGATGGCCACTGCACTGCACGAGGCAGGTGAATGTCAACCCCATTGCCCCAAGACCCAGCCATGGGGAGGCAGAGATGGCGTCCAGAGTCGAGTCTCTGTGGCTTCAGTCTAGAACCTGCCTTTCCTTCCTTTCTTCCTTTTTTTCCTTAGATTTCATTTAACCTCCTGAGAGCGAGAGAGAGCACAAGCAGTGGGAGCAGCAGAGGGGGAGGGAAAAGCAGGCTTCTCTCTGAGCAGAGAGCCCAATGCAGGACTCGATCCCAGGACCCTGAGATCATGACCTGAGCCTAAGGCAGAAGCTTAAATGGCTGATACCCCCAGCTGCCCCAAGAACCTGCAGTTTCTAATGCCCACTGTGTCTGCCCCCAGCTTGTGCCCACACGTAAAGTGTTTCTTCTCTGCAGGACGGAAGGCATATTAAGAATTCCAAGACTGATTGCACTGTTACCCTGGACTGGCCCACAGCATGTCTCTGTAGTTCCAGATTTGGTTATGTACTTCCTTTTACTGAGCTTGCACAGACTTACTCCACCTTTCACTCCAGAAAATCTCTAAGAGCAGTTAACACCAGACAATTTCTAGTCATCATTTAGAAGTGTGTATTTCTGCCCAATGATTAATTTAAAATTAGAAATGATTGTTAAGCATTTTTTAAAAATCATAAAGGCTTGTTTGAAATTTAATTTGACCAAAAGTAAGTTTGTGGTGATACTCTTAGACTTACTTTTAAACTAATATAAAAGTCACTTTAACCCAATATTTTAAAAATCCAAATGGGCTGGTGGACTGAGAAAGAAGCAGGCTTTCCCCTTCAGAAGCTCTGTAAGGTGGGTATCTGGATGAGTGTGTGGGTGCCTTATCTGACAAGTACACACAGTTACCCACACTTACCCAAATCCCAATGTGTGCTTTAAAAATACGGCTCCCAGGGTTCCTGCGAGGCTCAGTTGGCTAAGCGCCCAACTCTTGGTTTCAGCTCAGGTCTTGATCTCAGGGTCGTAAGTTTGAGGCCTCAGTGGTCTCCACTATGGGTGTGGAATCTGCTTAAAATTCTCTTCCTCTCTCTGCCCCTCCCTGCTCTCTCTAGAATGCATGCATGCATGCGTGAATGAATGAATGAATGAATGAAATGGCTCCTGAGTGCCCCTGGAAACCACAGACTTGCACACTAGTTGTCAGGTGAGCCCGCTAGAAGTGAAAGATAAAGAGGGAATCCTGCAGAATTGCAGACAAGGAGCACAACTAAAAAATGCTGAATAAAACATGAAAACCTAGTGCACAGTTGAGGTGGCAGAAAATCAGAAAATCTCCTGAAGGTGAGAGGACAAGGAAGCTGAAATCCACAAAGGGTGGGATCCAAATCTGCCTGGGGGAGAAAGGGATGCAGTCAGCCAGGCTCAGACGGCAATCAGGTTGAGGTTTGCAGGCTGCAGAGAAGGGTAAACATGACAAGACCTAGAGCCAGAAGAGCAGGAGGCCCACCAGTGACAACCAACCATGTCCCATGAAGCCAGGACACAGGTAGAGATGAAACTCTGGGTCAAGCCAAGAAAAAAATCCCACAGAAGGAGAAGGTAGGGATGGAACTCCTGGTTAATTCTAGTTATGGCTGGAACAAGGAAAACACACAGACACACACGCACGTGCGCACACGCACACACACCAGTATCTTGCACGATAATTTCTACCCCAAATCCTGCACCCAAGTGAACATGGGCAGGAATGTACACCACTTGTATGGCCCCTAGCCCTCCAGATTCATTCACAGCGATCCCAATTTAGTTATTTAGGAACTTAAAGCACCTGAGTTAAATGTCAATCCTTATAGAAGAAAGGTATTTTTAAGCCCAGTCTTTAAAGAATTTCCATAGATCAATTTCCAAGGAACACGAATTCTTACTCATACCCATGAAATTACTTAACAGATGAGAAAATAAAACCCATCCCATGAGTGGGAACTTCCAGAGACAACAAAGTAGATTTTTAATTGGATTTATGGAGTTTGTATATGTCTTATTTCTCAGATTTAGGCTACATGCAATAATGGTATTTTGTATCTTAAAGAAATTGGATGGGAATATGAAAGTATAACAGGAGAAGAGATTAGGGAGACTCATCAGTCAACAGATGTGAAGAACAAAGTAAAACTTCTAAAAACAAAGATAGAGACATACACATATATTTCAAAATACAAAGCTAGAAGGCAGGATATAAGCATATTAATTACAAATGATGAGATATTGGTTTAGAGAAGGCACAATATAAGCAGATTAATTACAAATGATGAGATATTGGTTTAAGATGGCTCTGTACATAATTACAGAAGACAACTCAAACAAAAATGGTAGAAAACAGAAGGTAAGAGACTCAGAAGATGTCTCCCAAGAGTCTCTCACTCTCAGTAATCCAAACAAGATGTATAACCTGCAAAATCCTAGTCTTTCTAAACCAATCACAGAGTTTAGGATGTAAAAAAAAAATCCCATCAGGAACTGAACTCCAGAAAATGGCAAGGTATTCAGAGGTGAGAAGAGACCTACAGCTACTCTCCTTCCTGGTGTAGATATAAGAAAAAAGGATTCTGCCCTAGGTGGGGATAAGAAGTGGGCATGAATTTTAACAATCTTTTAACAGTCACACAAGGCTAACAGATTAGAATTCTGAGGACCCCCCCCCCCCCCAGTCACAGAGCAAGTCTTTCCCACATGCCTTAATCAAGTGCTCAGAATCAGAGCTGCACGGAAAGCTGGAGAATGTCCCCTGACAATCATGGCACCTCCTCCAAGTCCAAGACAACCACCTACCAAGGAGGGGAGAAGCAGAGCATGAGAACAGATATAAGTGAATCGGAGGCACCCTGGATGCACAGCTGCCGAAGGCCGGGCATGAGCAAGAGACCTGGGGGACTGTCCGTGAATGTTTTGCATGTGGAATGGGAGAGCTGAAAGAACCCATCCATCCACCCACTCCAGGCAGAACAAGATCTCTGCCCATACCCCAAGGCCTGCGGCTGCCCCAGAGAGCAAAGAGAGCACCCTGACGATGTACAGACCTATTAGTTGACTTACAAACCAGAAAGATCTCATGGTGTGGAAAACTGGTGTTTTGGGTAAATTAAAAATTTGGGAAGTCTTGCTGCTGCCCATACCCCAAGCACTGCAGAATAGAAAATCCTAAGCCCAGTCTCAAAATAATTGAAGATAGTGGTGAATTAACTAAACTTGCCAAGAAGCTCAGAGGTAGCTTAACGGTAAAACGAACCATTTACTTGGTTGCTCCAAGCCAGTGGCTTTAAACCAAAAGAGAAGTGCCTAAAGGGGAATATTACTTACTTCAGTCTCTACTGTTCTCATATATAATAATCAAGAAAAGAAATGGTAAATAGAAGTAGACCCATAAGTGGCCTAGATATTGGAATTATTTGACAAAAACTTTAAAATAACTAGAAATATGCTAAATGGTCTACTAGGAAAAGTATACAATAGCTATGAAAAGATGGTGAATTTTAGCAGACACATAGAAACTATAAAAACGAATCCAGTAGAAATAAGAAATAGCAAATCAGAAATAAATATTTTATTGGGTTTAATAACAGAGTGACTCAGCAGAGGAAATAATCAGTAAACTTGAGGACAGGTCACTTGGAAGTATCCAAACAAAAATATAAAAAGGAAAAAAATTTATACACACACACACACACACACAAACAGATTAGATAAGAGTATTTTAATTTGTGGGATAATATCAAATGGTCCAGCAAGTGTGTAACTGAAATTTAAGGAGAAAAGAGAATAAGAAACAATAAGTAATTAATGAAATATTTGCTCTGAATGGTCTAAAATTGATGAAAGACATCAACCAACAATTCCAAAATTCTCAGAAAAAGCCAATCAGGAAAAATACAGAGGATACACACACACACACACACACACACACACACACACACACACTACAACTGTATCTATACTGTATCTATATCCTGAAAATTCTATATCCTGAAAAATAGGCTTAAAAAATGAAGCGAAGGCAATCTCAAATTGTTACATCCTATAGTTTCATTCATGAAATGGCAACATTACAGAAATGGGACACAGATTAGTGGTTTAGGGGATGGAGAGTGTGAGGTGTTACTACAGAGAATGCCATAGTAGATTCTTATAGGATGGACGTTCTGTATCTTGACCGAACCAGTATCAATATCCTGGCTGTGGTAGTGTAGACAGCTTTGGTAAGATGTTATCGTTGAAAGAAATTGAGTAAAGCATACATGGGATCTCCCTGTTTCTTAAAATTACCTGTGGAACAAATATTCTCTCAAAATAAAAAGAAACTTAAAAATTGGAGCAAAATACATTTTGAGACGATAAAACTAAGCGTATTTCTTTCTATTAAATTTCCCTAAGAGACACTAAAATAATTTTTTCAGGCTAAAGAAATATGTCAACTCCAATTCCAAATCTGTAGGAAGCAATGAAGAGCACCAGAAAATGTACATATTTGTATAAATATAGGAAATGTTTTAAGTGTGCATGTGTGTTCCAAGTAGACGGAGGAAGAAATCAGGGGAGGTGAATCATCTGGAGACTGCCAGTCTGTGTGCACTGTGCTACACAGTGGAAGGATGGAAGAAAACATTCTTTTGATGACAAGGAGACAGACAGTGATAAACAAGTGTGGTTGGTAGGTCTGAGTGGCACTCAAGAGAAGCTGGACAGACAAGAAGGGCAGGCAGACCTCAGTGGACCATCTAATGCCCCCAGGCATATGAAAGCCAGTTGTCAACATCTTTGCTAATTGCCAAATTGATGAAAGAGAATATTAATTGCTCTATATTAATACCTTGTATTTCAGTTTTTTAAATGTGCTTTGCACAAGATCCTTTTATTTTATTTTATTTTGTTTTATTTTATTTTATTTTTGAGAGAGAGAGAGCGAGAGCACAGAGGGATAGGGAGAAGGAGAGGGGGAGAGAGAGAATCCAAGCAGGCTCCACATTCAGCACAGAGCTTGAAGCGGGGCTAGATCTAACCATCCTGAGATCATGACCTGAGCCAAAATCAAGAGTCAGATGCTCAACTGACTGAGCCACCCAGGTGCCACTGCATGAGGTACATTTTTTAAAAAAGAAACCTCAATCACAAATTCACTCCAAACAAAATCCTATTTGAGATTTTGTAAAATGTAAAGGCTCAAACAAGAAAAAAGGAAAACATAGAAGGCCATATTTTTGAGCTTAGGATAAACTAAGATTTCTTATAAGACAAAAGGCGAGTTCATAAAATTTGAAAACTGGTAAATTAAACTTCATAAAACTGAAAAAAAAGACAGTCTCTTCAATAAATGGTGCTGGGAAAACTGGACAGCTGTATGTAGAAGAATGAAACACGACCATTCTCTTACACCGTATACAAAGATAAACTCGAAATGGATAAAAGACCTCAACGTGAGACAGGAATCCATCAGAATCCTAGAGGAAAACATAGGCAGTAACCTCTTTCATATCAGCCACAGCAACTTCTTACAAGAGATGTCTCCAAAGGCAAAGGAAACAAAAGCGAAAATGAACTTTTGGGACTTCATCAGGATCAAACGCTTCTGCACAGCAAAGGAAACAGTCAACAAAACAAAGAGGCAACCCACGATAATCACAAATGACACTCCAGACAAAGGGCTGATATCCAAGATCTATAAAGAACTTCTCAAACGCAACACACACAAAACCGATAATCATGCCAAAAAATGGGCAGAAGACATGAACAGACACTTCTCCAATGAAGACATACAAATGGCTATCAGACACATGAAAAACTGTTCATCATCACTAGCTATCGGGGAGATTCAAATTAAAGCCACATTGAGATACCTCCTTACACCAGTTAGAATGGCCAAAATTAGCAAGACAGGAAACAACATGTGTTGGCGAGGATGTGGAGAAAGAGGAACTCTCTTACATTGTTGGTGTGAATTCAAGTTGGTGCAGCCGATTTGGAGAACAGTGTAGAGATTCCTTAAGAAATTAAAAATAGAGCTTCCCTATGACCCTGCAATTGCATTACTGGGTATTTACCCCAAAGATACAGATGTAGTGAACAGAAGGGCAATCTGTACCCCAGTGTTCGTAGCAGCAATGTCAATGGTCACCAAACTGTGGAAAGAGCCAAGATGCCCTTCAACGGATGAATGGATAGGGAAGATGGGGTCCATATACACTATGGAGTATTATGCCTCCATCAGAAAGGACGAATCAACATGGACGGGACTGGAAGAGATTATGCTGAGTGAAATAAGTCAAGCAGAGAGAGTCAAATATTATATGGTTTCGCTTATTTGTGGAGCATAAGGAATAACACGGAGGACACGGGGTGATGGAGAGGAGAAGGAAGTTGAGGGAAATTGGAGGGGGAGATGAACCATGAGAGACTATGGACTCTGAAAAACAATCTGAGGGTTTTGAAGGGGCAGGGGGTGGGAGGTTGGGGGAGCCTGGTGGTGGGTATTATGGAGGGCGTGTATTGCATGGAGCACTGGGTGTGGTGCATAAACAATGACTTCTGTTACACTGAAAAGAAATTAAATAAAAAAATCACCCCCCCTCAAAAAATAAAAAAAAGTTAAACACTATCAATAAACTAAACTAAAAGAAAAGAAAAGAAACGAGCAAGTCATAGACTGTGAGGATATATTCACAAGACAACGTGTTTGTATCTAGAATATATAAAGACCTCCTGAATTCAATAATAAGGCAACACAGTGTCGAAGTGTTAAAGGCAAATAATCACTTCACACACACACACACACACACACACACACACACACACAATGGTTAATAAGCACATGAAAAAGTATTCAGCTTTATTAATCATCAAGAAAATCAGACATTAGAAACCCAATGCAATATTGGCTATGATATGATGTGATGGTATTAATGATGTACATGCTGTGCCAGAATGTCTGAACGCATAGGGTCGACCACAGCAGAGACTGGAAGAGATAAAGGACACCAGAACTCTCGCATGTTTTCGGCAGGAATATGACCACTTTCTCAAACTGTCAGTTCCTATGACACGGTAATCCCACTCTTAGGTGTTTGTACAAAATAAACGTGTGTGTCCAAGAAAAGCCCTTAATAGGATATTTATAGTAGTCACACCTGAATTATTGATCCACAGAATGGATAAGCCATGCTTTGTTCACACAGTTGAATATTATTCAGCAATGAGAAGAAATGAACTACACATGCACACACTATGTGTCTCAAAAATAATAGGCTGAGTGAAAAACAAAACACAAAAATATATAACCTGTGTAATTCCATAGATACAAATTGCCAGAATAAGCAAAAGAGACCTGTGGTGGTAGAAATCAGATCAGTGCTTGCCTCAAAGACTGAGGAATTGTCTGGGGAAGGAGCAAGACAACTTTCTGCTCAGCGAAGTGCTGTGTGCCTCAGTGGATATTCACAGCACCTCATGGAATAGTTCACTTGACATCTGAGCATTTCAGTGTGTGTAAAATCCATTAAAAATGGTTTTTCCTGGTGTGAAATTGGGTACTATTGCTACCCCTGAGGCTGAGAGAGCAAAGCTGAAATGTGAAGTGGACTTCAGGGAGATTTCTTGTGGGGAGAAAGGAGCAGATTTTGAGAACACCCTTAGAAGAGCTGGCTCTACCTGTCCTCCCCCAGGTCCTCCACCCTCCCTGGTTTCCTATCACCTCAGCTCTCTTTGCTTCCTCATGTAGGGCTGATGGACTCAGGGGCGTGCGTGTTCTCTGGGGAAGGATGACTGTTCTTGCCCCATGGAAGTTCTAGAGGGAAGGAAATCCATGCCAGCTAGGTTGGTTAGCTCTATACTATACGGTTTGGCGGGGCTGTGGCGCTCAGATGTTTGGTCCAACAGATGTTGCTGTGAAGGAGCTTTCCAAATGTGATTAACATCTACCATAGATATATAGTTTTTTTTTTCCAAAATATTTTATTTATTTATTTGACAGAGGCAGGCAGAGAGAGAGGGGGAAGCAGGCTCCCCACCGAGCAGAGAGTCTGATGCAGGGCTCGATTCCAGGACCCTGAGATCATGACCTGAGCCAAAGGCAGAGGATTAACCCACTGAGCCACCCAGGCATCCTGATATATAGGTTTAGATATGTATATAGGTAGACAGAATCTCTCCGTATCTATTCACATAAATAGCTGTATAGCTATATAGAGATAGCATATCTATATATGTCTGAAACTAATATGTATCTGCTGTCTTTTTCTTATCTACCTACAGTGCATTAGTTAGGGTTCTCCAGAGACACAGAACTACATATTCCTAATATATGTCTTATTGGTCCTCTGTCTCTAAAGAACCTGGACTGATATTATATAAATAGGTAGATAGGTAGAATTATAGAGAGAATCTATCTATGTATCTATGGATTTATAAAGATCTATCTACCTATCATCTATCCATCCATCCGTGATATCAGGGTTCTCCAGAGAGAGGAAAATGACGTATTCATTACTAATGTCCTATTGGTCTGTGCCTTTGGAGAACCCACACTAACACACCAGCACAGCATCCCATTTTGGAGGAAGCAGGTCACCTAGTGTGAAAAGTGATTTATTTGGAAGGAAACATTCTTGAAGTGATTGACAAGGGGATCTTCAGGCTGGCATTTTTGGAGAAAGGGGCCTTCATATTTCTGAATCCAGATTCCCTAAAACAGTGTGCATAATTGCTGGTCACAAACTCCTTCACAATGCACCTGTGCATTATTTCCTCAGTGAAAAGCGGAGGTTGGCTGAAAAACTGGTTGAACTGTAATCTCTCCGTCTCGAGGCTGCAAGGGTTTCAGTCACCAGGTGCTCCTTTCTTCTGAGAGCAGTGCATTGTGGGTTATCCTAGGTGAGTACACCGGGTGGGAGAACGTCGGTTCTCACATTCGTCACAGGCTTAAGTGCTTGACTGTGACGGGAACCACGGAGTGGATGGGTATGGGAGCTTTGTCGACCCCGCCTGCACCCTGTCACCCTGGTCCACGCCAACACAAGGCATGCAGGCAGTCCCACTCACCCTCACAGCCTCTCGCTGCCTCCCCTCCCCTTAGGGTGTATGAGGCCCTTTGCTTCTGATCCCGGAGCAGCAGCTCCTTTCCATAGTCCCACCACTGCCCCTTGAGAGCCACACCATATTCTGTCTCCCATGGGGTGCTCAGGTGGACTGCAGAATCCCATGAGGGGGCCCAGCTGCAGCCTGTGGCCCTCACTGTATCCCATGGCACAGGGTGTCATCAGCACAGAGTTGAAGAAGACAGTTGCCTCCAAACTGAGATAGGCCACCGATTCCAGAGCAGAAGGAAGGTAAAGCCTGGGAGCTTAGAAAGAAGCAGTTCAACAGTACCCGATCTCCCAGTTCCTCTTAGGGACACGAAATCACCCAGCTTCAGACCATGACGGACGCGCCCTTGCCGTTCTCCGGATCGGTACACTCAGTCCTATCCCTGGCGCCCCAGCTCCTCTCCTTCCTCTCCTTTCGGGTGAGGCCAGGAAGCCTGTCCGTCCCCTAGCACCCCTCACCTTGGAGATGACACACAGGGAGTCCTCAGACTCCTTCCAGGCTTGAATCATTTTCCCCCGTGGTCGTGAGGACGCTAATTCCACTGCGTTGACAGGGCACCTGCTTCCACTCACCTGCCACCCAGGCTACTTGGTGGGCCCATGGGGAACCGGCATTACTGGCCCCTTGCTTCCACAGACTCTTCTCACACACCACTGTGCACTGTGAACAGTGCTGGATACACTTCTGTTCCCCATGGCTTGGCTCATGTTACCTGTATCTGGGATTTCCTTCCCTTCAGTCTCTTGGACAAGTACCATGCATTTCAACAATGGAAGCCTCACCCCCTGCAGCCTTCCTGAGGAGGTTCCCCCACTGCCCAGACTCTGCCCTTCGCCCTTCACTCGGGCACGAAGACCCTTGGCCGCTTCCTTCTTCGATCTGCCACTCTCCACCGGTCCCGGGGCTAGGCTTGTGCCTAAAAGCTGCACAAGAACACGGAAAGTAGCTGGCATCGATTTCTCCAACTATCTGGAAGTAGCATACCATGCCGGCTTCCCATGAGTGATAAAACATTTCCTCTATGGCTGAAAGGAAAGAGGTGAGAGGAGAGGCTCAATGTGCGACCCTTGTGCTGTGCACGGCAGCGAATACGGAGAAAGAACACAAGGGGCTCTGGACTCAAGCATGACTCGATTCCGATTGTTGACTTCTAATTCATCTGTTTCCCTGGAATCAAAGAGTTATTTGCAAAATCATTAAGTCAAAAAGAACCAAATATAATAAAATTGAATAACTTTTCAGTACTACAATAAGAATCAATATGCTGCGAGAGTAGTTTCAGCAATAACACAGCTTCCGGGAATACATATTTATTAAATGGCTACTTGTGCGTGTTTAAGGATTGTGCAGAGTAATTTTATGGCATCTTTTCAATAGTCCATTCATTTTGCTTTTTCTGAGACTCAATTCCCAATGTTGTAGCAGTGCTTATAGGAGATGTCATGCGGATGGTGGTCTCCAGAGTTAGAAACACACGTCTGGGGATGATCATGTTACAAAATAATGTTGAACTAAAGAAAGCTGGTGTTCTATCATAATGGTAAACACAGCTGGAGGGGAAGGAAAGTCATCACCTACTAACCACTCCTGGCTTTCCAGATCCCATACAGTGGTAAAGAAAGTGTTGTCGCAGGGCTGGAATGGCAAGTGTGGAGCCCTGGGGAGCCCCTGACCCCACAATTTGACCTTGACCAAATCTCTGCAAATTTCTCTGCATCACTTTCCTCCTCCATGAAGCAGGACTGCCTCCACAGGTTGTTTGAGGACTGAGAATCCTGTTTGTAGGAAGTTTAGCACCATATCAAGAGGCAGCTAATGCATGTGAAATGATGGCTTCTTCACGTTTGATTCCATTCTCACAGAAAGCCTTCCAGTCTCTATTTAAAAAAACAAACAAACAAACAAACGAAATACTCGAGACCAAACCTTCATTCTCCAGAAAGCAGAGCCTGGGGAAAGGATTATGTGCTGCTGAATTATGTGTGTTGGGGAGTGAGGGAGGAGCGTGAGGCACCAGGGGTGCTGTTTTCATCTGCTCAGGCTGCCATGACAAACGACCCCAGACTGGACCGCTTAAATGACACATATTTATTTCTTATCAGTCTGGAGATCAAGGTGCTGGGAAACTCAGGGAGGTCTGCTCCAAGTCTGCAGACTGCCGTCTTCTTGCTGCATCCTTGCATGTCAGAGAGAGCACAGAAGAAGTGATCCCTCTAGTGACTTCTCTTATGAGGACACAAATCCCATCATGCCCGTTCCACCTTTATTACCTTGTGGAGACCTCGTTACCTCTTGAGGAGCCCATCTCCATATACCATCTCACTGGGTTTAGGCTTCAGCATATGAATTGGGGGAACACATTCAGTTCACAGCAGGTGGGAAGTGGAGCCAGGGAGAGCCACTGGCCAGTTAGGTGTGCACAGGCGAACGTGCTCTGCAGGATGGCTCCAGGCAAAACCACCACAGGAAGGAGAAAAGAGGAGAAAGTTGTGGTCTTTTTTATCCTGACTCATACTGGCAAACATCCCCCAAGTTGATGAGATTGCATGTCCCCGGGGCAACTGCTGGGGTGCAGATCCCATGTGTTGGTATCTTGACCAGTTTTGGAAGTGGTGGTGGTGCCAGAGGTGGGAGGAGGTCAGTGGTGATGGCGTTGGAGAAGTGCCATGCTCTGGGCAGTCTGCTAAGGCTCCAGGGGGATCTGGAGGTGCCTTGTGGCTCAGGCAAAGTCAAGTGCTCGGCGGTTTGGAGAGGTGGCAGCAGGAGGCTCCGCGGAAGGCAGGTGATGAATGGGAGGGATGCAGAGAAGCCGTGGGATTAGTCCCAGAAACTCAGCAGTGAGTCGTCAGGGGACCCGTCTGTTTGGTGCCGGCCTGCTCCCCTCTCCCTGCGCATTCAGTGCGAGCGGCTGGGCTCTTCCTCGAGGCTCTGACCTGGGCTGCCGGACCCCTCCTCCCTTCCGCACAGAGCAGAAGTGCTGGGAGTTTAGAGGTGACTGCTGACTGTGTCCCTGCGTGTGGGCGCCTGGCACTGGCTGCCTTTTTTGAGAAGGCAGAGCTCACGCCCAGAGCTCCCTGTGGGGTCAGCTGGACTGCACTCGAAGGACGCTGCGGACATCACCCCTCGCTTGGCTTCCTTCTTGTCCTTGTCCAGCTTTGACCCTGGCACTGTTTTGCACATGGCCTTCCTCCTATCACATGCACACCCTTCCTTGTCTAGGCCTGCTTTTCAAGACCCCAATGGGACACATCACCAAAGGCTGCCCAGCGCCAAGAAGGGGACTCTGGATTGAAACCACCCTGCTGCTCTGTCCTTTGTCCTGCTGCCCCTTCCATATGTGGTCACATTTCTGGTCCTACAGTGCAAGTCTGCTGAGGTGCTGGGAGAGATGCTCTAACGGCCCCTTGAAGGACCAGCTGGGAGCCTGGCGCCAGTCAGCACCTCCCAGAGTTCCTACCAAACAGCATTCAAAGCCACTATGTTGTTTCCCCTTCTTTTCAAAGGCCCACAAAGGCAACCAATGCTTCCCCAACAATGACTGCTCTCTACCTGAGCAGGAAGCTGGTTGGATAACACCAGTCATCTCTGCAAAAAGCTCTGGACTGAGAGAGAGGACTTTCTGTTCCATCAGGAGTGTCCATGTAAACCAGAGAGTTCTCCAGAAAATGATGTCGAAGGTTGTCCTCAGACCCCCTGGGACCTTAAAAGTTCTTTGATTCATCATGGGCCCGTGTTAGGTTCACCGTGAAAACTACAGGTGGTAGAGCCCATAGGGGCACCTGATAATTATAATGGAGAAGTGGGGGAGGGCTGCAGGACCCAGGTGGGCTTTCAGGCAGAGCCCAGAATCCGTGCTGAGGCTAGAATCTCAGGGCCCAGGCGTGGTGGGAGTCTGGGGGCCCAGGTGTGGTGAAGGGCCTCACGGCTCAAGTACACAGGAGAACACATATTTGAAAGCACATTCTTCGGTGCTAGTATGATTTCTGCCCTTTTCACTGGCTGTCCGCATGGAGGCAAGACCCATCCAGGACCAGAGTTTTGAAAAGTGGAGACATTAACAGTTTAGTTTAGTTTAGTTTAGCATTGTTTTGTTTTTGTCAAATCATGGTAACGAAATGGGATACTACACGGGAAATTACCATGCATACCACAGGTCAGTATACAAATACAAGTGACCTTTGGTCATGGACCATCCGCACACACCTGATCTATAAATAGAGCTCACATCATAAACTAGAATATTTAATTTACCCATTTCCTGGCCATGCAGAAAACCAACTTTTGATTATTTTGTATACATAAGATGTCTGTGCCTCGCAGGTGAATGTGATCTGGGGGAAGATGCATTTCTTTCTGCAAGTGCAGGAGTCCCGAATTACCGGGCGCTGGACGGCAGCACCAGGCAGAGCCCGGAAGAAGGGACTGTGCTGTTGTTCCCCTCCTGTTGAGGAGGCTTAATTGGCAGTTTATTTCATACTGTTCTTGGAAAACAGGGTAGCTACGGCATCAGCTGCAATGGCGTGATGCATCTTAAGCAGGTATTGATTTCCATAATGTGCTACTGCCACAACCCAGCTCCCATAGACCAGATTTTTTTTTTTTTTTTTTTAATCACAAACCCTTGGTATCCGGTAAAAAATAGGACAGCATAGCACGCTGACCGTGAAACAGTGGGATTTCAAGAAACACCCTCCTTAGAATGCCATTGTGAATAATCTCATAAACGTCTTCATTCTAGGAGCAGCCCTCATCTGCAAGCAGGCGAGCTGTTAGCTGGAAAACAATGGTAAGAGTATTTGAATCAAATTTTGGGCCAAAGGCACTTGCATTCCAAATTGTTATTTTTTTCTTGTAATTTTTTCCCTAATGCTATTTGTCTAAACCTTGTGTTCTAACATCTAGTTGCCCTCAGACGAAACCACAGGGTGATGAACAGGGAGGGAATTCCATTCTAGGGACGCCAGGGGTCAGCACTTTTTCCCCTCCTTCTCTTAAGAACCCTTGTCTGGGTGTCTCCAATACGTGGTCTGCTCCGCAGAGCCCGCAGTCCTGAAAACCCCACTGACACCGAGTCGCCTCCAGCATATGCCCCGACACTCAGCCCCAGCGACTTTCATGGAGCCTCAGAAACCCACCAGACACATGGTGCCCCCAGCTGCTTAGTGCTCTCTCTTTCTGTCTCTCCCTTTCTGTGCACCGAGGTTTGGCCAGGCTCTGAGGATCCCTCCTGCTGCATTTTTCCCTCTTGCCTTCCCGGGCTCCCTCAGGTCTGACAGCTACGATTTCTGTTTGTTTGTTTCATTTTCTCACTTCCAAATCCTGCTTCATCTGGTTTTCCGCCCACACGGCAACGTGCCTATTGTTCTAGCTGCTCGTGTTCTTCCAGGTCCACGTGTTCGGGAGAGAAATTAATCAGTGCATGTGATGCTTCAGATGAATATTTTTCTTAATTTTAAAACTTAATTTAGCTGGTGAGGGTACAGCCATACGGACATGCTCATATATTATTGGTGTCATCCTAAATCGTTACAACTCTTTGAAAATAAATCTGACAGGATGCCTCCAGAGCCTTAAGTCATTAATCCTCTTTAACCTAGTAATTGGACTTCTGAAAGTCTGTCTTATAAAACCAATCCCACACTCAAGCACAAAATCACACACAAAGCTATTCATGATAGAATCACCCCTTAGTGCATCCAGTGGCGGGGCGGGGGGGGATCTACACAAAATATTGGGCTGGTTTTAAAAATGGAAATAAGGGTACCTGAGTGACTCCGTTGGTTAAGCGACTGACTTTTGATTTCAGCTCAGGTCATGTTTTCAGGGTCATGAGATTGAGCCCCGAGTTGGGTACCACACTTGGTGTGGAGTCTGTTTGAGCTTCTCTCTCTGCCTCTCTCCCTGCTCTCATGTGCTTTCTCTCCCCTCTAGAAAATAAGTAAATAAGTAAGCACATAAATAAATAAATACATAAAATCTTTAAAAATGGAAGTAAATGCACCAAGATATGACCGCGAGAAATAGAGTGACAACTGGGTAAGTGGTAAGACGGGAAAGCGGCGTAAGGACGGACAGAGACCATGAGCTCAGGAAAGAGAAGGACTGTGACGCGGACACCGCACACGTTGCAGTGATGTGGCCAGAACCGTGGCGGGTGCAGGAGCTACGAGTGCTGTGTAACAAAGAACCCGCAGCTTAGTGGCCTAAAGCAGCGGCCATCCATCATGTTCACAGATCCCGCGGGGCTGGAGTCTCTACAGGGTGTAGAAGGTCTGGGGTCTCATCTGGAAAGACTCGAATGGCTGGGGTGACCTGAGTTGGGGACAGGACGCATCTGGCAGCTTCTTCACTGAGACATCCTGTGCCTGCACTGCGGTGGCTTGAAGGCTGGGCTCTGACAGGACAGTGAGGAGAGGGCTGGCGCAGTGGCTCTCCATGAGGCCACGTGGAGGCTGCCTGACTTCTGTGACCTTCCTTCCAAAGTCAGGCGGTGTTGCTTCCACAGTATCGACTGACTGAAGCAGTCACAGGCCTGCCTGACTTGAGGGGACAGTCTGAGGGGAGACAACAGCACAGAGATGCCGCTGTGGAGGCCTGCCCGTGGATCTGTCATGCCGCTCTGTGGTCTCTCCCCATGTGTCTGGTGCAAGTGTGCCCAGCCTTCAGAGAGCAGCTCACAACTCAAAGGGGCTTTAGTGTCAGAACACCAGACGCTAGGGGTTCTCATATCTTTTTTCTAGGAGAGCTACAAAATAAAGTAATAATAGTCCATGTTGAATAGTCTAAAGATATTTCTATTTAAGGTGAAGGAATCACACCAAATTCTTGGTTTCTATGGTTCAGTTATAGACACCGTTTTCCCTTTTATTAACCTTTGAAGATCTGTAAGCAGAAATTAAAAGCCATGCCATGAGTCCCGAGAAAAATTGGTTTATTACTGGATGCTTATTATATACAATCCTACAAAGGTTCCTGGGCATAAACATGAATAATTAGCAGCCTGGTTTGTTCATATCCATCTAAGGAATCCAGGAGAGGGAAAAAAAAAAAAAATAGGAGAGGAGAGGACTAAATCCACAGAATTGAAAGAAATACTTCTCTCCCTCTTTCCTTCTTGAATTTGAAAGTAAATTTAAAATATTTGTAAAAATGAAATTCATGCTCCTTTAGCCATCATTCTGAATGCTTATTCCCACATCTCCTGATTCCATGACCTCCCTGGCATTTCCCCCGTGTCTCTCCAACATCGTGTATCATGTCTTGTCTGAGATTACAGTCATTGGTACACTTATTTATCCAATCCATATGAGATTATATTCTAGTATATTCTATGCATTTTACATATGGTCCAATTAAATATTGATTTTAATGAATTGAACTGCGGTTTTCCTGCCTTGTTTTGGGGGATTCACAATGACTAGCACCTAAAGTTTTAAATCCTAAAGGCATTTTTTGTATTTTCTTATATGTTTGGAGCATTAACCATGTGTGGTCTTCCATCAGTGATAAGAAAAAAGACGATATTCATGATCATTCATAATTTTATATTTTAATTATGTTTTATAATAAATTCTGAATTATGTGTTTCATTTGTTGGCATGACTAGGCAGGGGATGCCTGGCGACTCCACTGATGGAGCTTCTGACTCCCGATCTCTGCTCAGGTCAGCATCTCAGGGCTGTGAGATGCAGCCCCATGTGGGGCTCCTGCGCGGCAGGGGGTCTGCTTCTCCCTCTTCCTTTGTCCCTCCCACATGTGTGCCCTCTCTCCCCTCTTGCTCTCTTTCAAATAAATAAATAAACCTTTTAAAAAATGAAAGGATAGACTCATTTGCTATTTAGAGAATATTTCCTATGTTCTTTGAGACCAAAGTTGTGAATATCTTTGCCTGATCCATTTTTTTTTTTTTTTTTCCCAATGTGATGCCTGGTCATCAGGCACCTGCTGTCTTCCTTGCGACGGTGGGAAAGTGGAACAGAACTGGGAGCAACAGTCAGTAAGGAGCTGGAGGTAATGTGGTCAAATCCTGGGACATTCCATATTGCCGCTTTCTTACTTGTAAATAGGATTTATGATACCTGCCTTACCTATATCATGAGGTTGATTTAGAAACAAGAGAAAAAATAATGATGCACCCTCACATACCACAGCAAGTCTGGAGTAATGGTCGTTGCACACATTTTAATGGGAGAAGTGGCAAATACAGAAACACCTGTGCCCTGCAAGCCTGACACTTAGTGTCCTTTGTCATTGACCTGGATTCCACCTCAGAATGTTTCTCAACACGGTGGTCATTGGTAAGCTTTGGAACAGGAGATAAAGGTTTTTAGGGAGTATGTTTTCTAAGTGACCTAAAATAGTGATAAGGCAAGGGGTGTGTGGGCCCTTCTCCCCGCCTTTCCCACCTGCATCTGGGAAGTCATCTTTGCCCATTTGTACGGGGGCAGCTCCCCCAACCCCATCTCTACTCTGTACCGTGAGCTCCCCTTCTGTGCCTCCTTGCCCAGCCCTCGTGCCTCAGGCTTTGAGATGGGGTCCCAAGTGTAACAAGGCCCAGAGTCTGGGGGATACACAAAGGCAGACTGTGAGCAAGGCTTCAGCTCAAACTCATTACTGGCTCTCATCCTGCATGCTGTGTCTGAAGAAGAAATGGATAATAAATTAGGCTATGTAGGATAGACTTGCCTGATGCTATTTTCTCTGATCTGTCATTTTCTTCTTAATTAGAGTTCCTTATTCCCCCTGAAAATATATTTATTAAGTTTGAGGTTAGGTTGTCCATCCTGAAACACTGTATCCTGCCCCAACTGCTACTTGGAAACTTATAACCCACATGTTTTAATGAGATGTGGACAGTTTCTAAGAGCACAACATGCTGAAACCCAACAGAGATTTACTAATTTCATAAGAAATGAACTCTTTAAGCCCCTTCTGACACAAAAGGAGGCAGGGGGGAAAAAGACGCTTCATTAAGGAGGTCACTTGAGTGAGTGTGCTTAATGCACGATATAAAGTCATTTGTGTTTGTACCTGTGGGGGCAGCCCAGTGAACTGTGTCTTTCTAGGACTCTGCCATGCTGATGGACTATGAAGCTAAAAGGACCCTTGTGAACCTGCTATAAGCAACTAAGAAAAGACTTCTGTTTCTGGTGATGAAGTCTAGATAATGCAGACCAACCTTTTCATCCAAAACGGTAAAAAAAACTGAACACAGAAGAAAGGAAAGAGACCAGTCTGTTTGTGGTTGTGGCCATTTCAAGGCCACAGGATTTGAGGTCCAGGACCCTGGCAGGATGACGACTGCTGAAAAACCCTAAGGTCAGGCGCCACTCTACCCTGAAGATACTGTAGTAACCAAACGTCGGAGGGGTTGCTGAGCTCTCAACAGTCTCTTGGGCCTCAGAGGACAGAAACAGGATCTCAGACACCTTCCTGAAGAAGTCCTTGGAATTATCCCAGACTTTCAGGTGAGAATCTTACAAGATCGTATGTAAGAGAAGGACTAAGTCAGAAACCATTTAGGTCTTTGGAAGGAGCCCCACTGCACATTCTCCCAACCCTGACCACTAGGCCAAGGTGAGAGGTAGTCTTCCCCACAGAATGCTAGTGTAATGGAAACAAGCAGGGTGAGACAAATCAGCCAGACAATAGGAACCAAACCAAACCCAGACACTGGAATCAGCAGACACGGACTTAAAATAATTGTGATGAATATGTTCAAGAATCAAAAGTCAGGTTTTTCCCGAGAACCAGAGGTAGGAGAAGGAAAATATCCAGACTGAATCACAGAAAGAGGAAGGGATGGGAAATATGGCAAAGAACGGGCAGAGCAGCAGAATGAAAAGGTTGGATGTTCATAGGATCGACAGCCCAAAGGTGAGAAAACAGAGAAGGGATCAGAGATATCTTTTTTTTCCTTTTATTTATTTTTTTAAATTTTTTATTTCTTTTCAGTGTAACAGTATTTATTGTTTTTGCACCACACCCAGTGCTCCGTGCAATCTGTGCCCTCTCTAATACCCACCACCTTGTTCTCCAACCTCCCATCCCCCGCCCCTTCAAACCCCTCAGATTGTTTTTCAGAGTCCATGGTCTCTCATGGTTCACCTCCCCTTCCAATTTACCCCAACTCCCTTCTCCTCTCCATCTCCCCTTGTCCTCCATGCTATTTGTTATGCTCCACAAATAAGTGAAACCATATGATAACTGACTCTCTCTGCTTGACTTATTTCACTCAGCATCATCTCCTCCAGTCCCGTCTATGTTGCAACAAAAGTTGGGTATTCGTCCTTTCTGATGGAGGCATCATACTCCATAGTGTATATGGACCACATCTTCCTTATCCATTTGTCCTTGAAGGGCATCTTGGTTCTTTCCACAGTTTGGCGACCGTGGCCATTGCTGCTATAAACATTGGGGTACAGATGGCCCTTCTGTTCACTACATCTGTATCTTTGGGGCAAATACCCAGTAGTGCAATGGCAGGGTCATAGGGAAGCTCTATTTTTAATTTCTTGAGGAATCTCCACACTGTTCTTCAAAGAGGCTGCACCAACTTGCATTCCCACCAACAGTGTAAGAGGGTTCCCCTTTCTCCCCATCCTCTCCAACACATGTTGTTTCCTGTCTTGTTAATTTTGGCCATTCTAACTGGTGTAAGGTGATATCTCAATGTGGTTTTAATTTGAATCTCCCTGATGGCTAGTGATGGTGAACATTTCTTCATGTGTCTGATAGCCATTTGCATGTCTTCATTGGAGAAGTGTCTGTAAATATCTTCTGCCCATTTTTTGATATGATTATCTGTTTTGTGTGTGTTGAGTTTGAGGAGTTCTTTATAGATCCTGGATATCAACCTTTTGTCTGTACTGTCATTTGCAAATATCTTCTCCCATTCCGTGGGTTGCCTCTTTGTTTTGTTGACTGTTTCCTTTGCTGTGCAGAAGCTTTTGATCTTGATGAAGTCCCAAATGTTCATTTTCACTTTTGTTTCCTTTGCCTTTGGAGACATATCTTGTAAGAAGTTGCTGTGGCTGATATGAAAGAGGTTACTGCCTATGTTCTCCTCTAGGATTCTGATGGATTCCTGTCTCACATTGAGGTCTTTTATCCATTTCGAGTTTATCTTTATGTACAGTGTAAGAGAATGGTTGAGTTTCATTCTTCTACGTATAGCTGTCCTGTTTTCCCAGCACCATTTATTGAAGAGACTGTCTTTTTTCTAGAGCAATCTATACTTTTAATGCCATCCCAATCAAAATTCCACTGATATTTTTCAAAGAGATGGAGCAAATAATCATAAAATTTGTATGGAATCAGAAGAGACCCCAAATTGCTAAGGAAATGTTGAAAAACAAAAATAAAACTTGGGACATCACGTTACCTGATTTTAAGCTTTACTACAAAGCTGTGATCACCAAGACAGCATGGTACTGGCATAAAAACAGACACATAGACCAGTGGAACAGCATAGGGAGCCCAGATATGGACCCTCAACTCTATGGGCAAATAATCTTTGACAAAACAGGAAAAAATATACAGTGGAAAAAGAGAGGATCAGAGATATCTTCAAAGACGTGATGGCTGAGAATTTCCCAAATGTCCTCCTGATGAAGGATATTGACTCACAGATACAAGAAGCTCATTGATGATTATCACTTTGTGATGTTTGTTTAACTGTACACATCTGGACTCATTTTCTTATATTTAATTTAAAAAACTGTAAACAAGGCACTTTGGAAAAGACAAAGAAAACCCACAAAAATCAGTGCAGTTGGAAGTGGTGTGACTGATACAGTGGCCAAGGGAACCCCATGCCTATGACACACGGCATAATATCCATACAGAATACACCATCCTTTATTGAGCAGTAAGTTTCTACTGTGGTAGAAAAGCCAGTGTGTCTCAGGTCTTCAGGACCTGGATTTGAATCCCAAATCAGTATCTCTCCAGCTCAGTGATCTCAGGCAAGTTACTCAAACCATTTCCTCAAATTAAAAAAGGAATAAGACTTCACAGGGTGGTTGAAATGAGGGGACTTGCTTGTTTTTCTGCACCTCTTGTGGTTGGTGGAGCTCCAGTCCTCCATTAGGGCAGGTGGGTTCTCTTCCCCTCCTTGCTTTCCAAGCTTTAATTTCCTCTTCCCTTCTCTGCTGTCACTTCATTCTTCTGATTTTAAATGTCATACATGCACTTTTGGTTCCCAATTTGTGCCTCCAGCCATGACTCATGTATTGACTCCAGACTTTCAACTCTAAGTGGCTGGCTATCAAGTGAGTCCAAGGGGTGTCCTAGATGTGACATGTTCAGATGTAATCCCTCAGTGTTCCCTTACTACCTGTCCCCTGCTATCTATATCATGGAACCCAGCAGCTCCATTCTGCCCACTATGAGGGCCCAGGGAACTCGGAGTAATTGCCACTGATTTCTCATATCTTCCACATCCCCGCCCCTCGGCAAATCTTGAGAGTTGTGTCCTCAACATATATCCCGAGGATAGCTAGACCTCCCCAGGACTGCCCAGCTCCCCTGTCCCTGAAGGAAGGGGAGGGACCAGAGACTGGGCATGGTGCTGTCTGGGGTGGGAGGGAGTGTCCCAGGCAGGGGAAAGAGTAGAGGCAAAGATCTTAAGGCTCAGGTGTAGCTGGCAAATTTGAGGACTGAACTGTGCTATGTGTGCACAGGGTCCCACCCTGGCTCCTGCTGGACCCCAGAGTGCAAAGCCCCCCATCACTGCACGCCACCAGTGCTGTGTTCTAGCATGCTGACCCAGGCCCTACCCTGCCTGGGCATCAGCACTTCCCTGTCCCCCACCCCCATCCATTATGAGGGTCCCTGCCTAGGTTTCCTCCTTTGATGGGGTGAATCTCAGAGGAAAGAGTCCAACTCTTTCTAGTGGGGACATGCTGACGCTAGCCAGGGCCTCTCTTGGTGAGAGCTGTCCTGGAGCTTGTATGTCCTGACTTTGCCTGCCTAGCCAGAGCGTGTGTGGCCAAGGGAAAGAGTCCCTGTCCCCACAGAGCTGCTCTTTTGGGAACTGGGCTTGGCCCACTGTGGGGGTTGGGGTCAGAAACTACAGACCAGGTTAGGCCACAGAAGGCCCTCTGTGTGCTCTGTAAGGGAAGGCTTCTGCCTTCAGCTTCTCCGTGTCTGTATCTTTGGTATTTCCAGTGTATAGGGAATTCCCTAAAGAAAAACAGAAGAGAGAAACAAGACCGGACACATAATAATAATACCTAAAAGTAGCCACCAGTTGTGAAGTACTCGTGATGGCAGGCAGCATTGGAACGGCCTGAGCACATGCCTGCACTGCATTAGAACATCTCACTAGAGCCCGGAGGTGGGCTTCTGATCTGGTAAGGAAGCTGGGATGGAGGCAAATTGACCTGCTCAGGCTCCCGTGAGTGAATGAAGAGCAGAGCTGAGGCTCCTGTGAGTGAATAAAGAGCAGAGCTGAGGCAAAGCACACAGCCTCTGGTCCTGCACTGGTAGCCACAATGGCGATGTGCCCGCCTCCCCAGGCAATGGGCAGCTCTGGATGCTCCCGTGCCTGCATCTGGCCCAGCCACTAGGAGAGCTTCCATTTCAGCTACAGACCCTTTGCCTTTCCAGCAAGGGCCGCCCACTCTCTTTGAGGCAGCCAGACCTGCACCAGTAGATGGGCTCAGATCCATGGGATGGCCAGATGGAGGCAGGGGACCAAAGCCGGGGCTGCTGCTCTCTGGCAGCCAGACTGACTGTGGACTCTCATGCCAATGGCTGTGTGGTTTCGGCACTCCGAGATGCCAAACACCTGCTGGTTCAAATGGGTGGACATGGCCTCTGGGCTGATGTGACTGAGCAGGCCATCGGCCTCCCCAAGAAGAGCACATCACAACGCCCACTTTGACTCTGAAGAAAAACCCTGAACCATCACCTGAATGAGCCTCTAGCTCACCTTGCTGGACCTCAGTTTCCTTCTACATGATACAAAGAGATTGGATGATGTTAAAACTAGGAAGCCTATGGCTCTCTTAGTCTTTTGACTATAAAATTTCCATCAAGACCAAAGTTGGCTTTGCCTCAGCTGGAGACAAACAAATGCAAACCACGTGCAGGAGACACAGGGCCATGCACATGCTGGTCTCCCCCAAACTCTGACCCCTCCACACGGAGGTTGATGTGTCCTTTATTGCATTTTAGCATGATGATCCACACACCCCACTAGCTGTGGTTGTTATGTAGGGGACACTGGGTGACGTGCAGCCTCACCGTTCACTGTGGGTGTGACGTGTCTTCTGACAGTACGTACGTCTGCAGCTATCACCCCGGAGAGTCTGGGTTCTGCTGCTGTGCTCATCCTTTGCAACCTCATATTTCAGTCATTGTCTTGACTTGTCATGTTTATATTGCAAAATCGAATTTGCTTCTTAGCAGCCGGAGGCTGGGTGGCCTTGAACTTTGTTTTCCCCTAGCATGTGGCCTTCGAGCTGGTACATGGCATGGTTCCTGTATCACAGCCAGCTTACTTTTTACCCCTTTCTTTTCTTTTCTGTTTCAGAAAGGCAGAACTATTCAAGTATTTCCTTGTGAAATTAGGAATATATAGATTGCTTTTCAAGAGCGTTCATTTTTCAAAGGAATGTAAGATTAAGGTGCACACATCTGCAGTCTGTAAAAGGCCTTGAGGATACATCTTTTCAATAAAGAGATTGTCTTTTTATTTGCTTTGATTAAAAACAGCAGCATTCCCTGCTGCCAAAGAACTCACCTGGGCTTTATCTCATCACTATAAATAAGCAGAACAGGCATGCATCACAATGAGCTCTATTCAAAACATCAAGGTGAAAGTCTCCAAAAAGGCTCCCCATGGCCATGAGTCAGTTGTGCTCTCAAGATCACAGGCAGCCAATTTCTCACTATCTTTATTCTTAGCCATCTGGTCATACCACTTCCTGGGACTGGGGTCCTCCTGCTCGGTGTCCACTGAGCTCAAAGCCGTGTGTCCAGGCTTGTCTGTGGTGTGCCTGGTTCACACAGTGCATGGTGACTGTTGACATGCATCCCTGCCATTTTCATGTGGTCAGTGGGGAGCACGCCACTTTGCCAGTGCCTCTGATATGGGCATAGCTGGGTGCACTTCATTCCAGAGGTCTGAGGTGGAGCACTCAGGAGTGTGGGAGACTGGAAAAGCAAAGAGGGAAGAAATAATATTCCAGCTCCAGAATAATGATGATAGTAATGATGATGATAGATAACGATGGTGGTGATGATGGCATGAATGATGATGTGATGATGATGGTAATGATGGTGATGTGATGATGGTGATGGTGATAGTGGTGGTGATGGTGATGATGGTGATGTGATGATGGCGGTGATGGTGATAGTGACGATGGTGGTGATGGTGATAGCGATGATGGTGATGTGATGATGGTGGTGGTGATGATGGTGTTGATGGTAATGATCATGATGGTGATGATGATGGTGATGGTGATGGTGATGTGATGATCGTGGTGGTGATGATGGTGTTGATGGTGATGGTGATAGTGGTGGTGATGGTAATGATGGTGATGTGATGATGGCAGTGATCATGATAGTGATGATGACGGTGATGGTGATAGTGATGATGATCATGATGGTGATGGTGATAGTGATGATGGTGGTGAAGATGATGATGATAATGATGGTGTTGATGGTGATGATAATGAAGATGGTGGTGATGATGGTGTGGATGTTGATGGAGAACAAGGATGGGAGAGATGATGATGACAATAATGATGATGGTGATTCTATTGTTTGTAGAACTTACTCTGTTTCAGGTGCTTACCTCTAAGTAAATCTAATCTAAGCCTGAAGCCCCAGGATTTAGTCATTATAATGAGCCTGGTTAGTACATTTGGAAACTCTCCTTAATGGAGTTTTATGCCTCTTGTTTGGGATAGTTTTTTTGGAAAAATTATAATAAGGAATAACAGAAGGGCCCTCTCATGGATCTATCCTCACACATGTGGTATTGAAATCAGGATGCCATCCATTCCTGTCTGATGGCCCCATGAAGTGAGACGTTGAAACTGAGGCAAAGTGCTCAGAGGAAGATGAGAGAAGATGAGGGAAGATTAATAGGCCAGGCTCCACCAGGAATATCACTTACACCATCCACGGTTAGATGGACTCTCTCAGAGTTCCCAAGGAAGGTGTGGGTTAAGGCACCATGTCATTGATTATCATGGTTTTGCTCTTTCCTGAACTGGAGAGAGCTTTTTCTGACAGACCAGAGTGAAGGACGCACAAGCTCAGGCAGTGATTCCTGACTAGATACCAGCAGGACCAACCTTACACACTTATTCTCAAAGCTTAGAGCTCCAAGATGTGTTGGGGCTGTTTACATTGTCTCTCTGAGGACCCTCTCATTCTCCCAATATCTCAGAAATTCACCATGTGGGATGGGTTCTTGGGGAGAATTTGACCACCTGATTCCTTATCGGGTCTTCGTTTTACTGGGGTTCATCCACTTCCAACCCCATGGGATTTCTGACTATATGACCGCCTACATTTCACTTAAAGTCTATATTATGAGTAAGGTCATAAAACTATAATGTTTCATTTTACTTTTAAAAATGATAAATACTCTGCATTTTCTCTTCCAGATCTTTCTTGTCAAAAGATCTGACAAAACAATGTAATTTAATGGTTGCACTGGGTCTAAACTGTATTTGTTGTGACTTCAAAGCCCATGTTCTTTTGTCTACTTCCTGGGCCCTGCCTTTATAGTACTGCAGATAATACATATATATCATTATCTGACACCATCATCACAGTTCAACACAACCCTTCTGTGGCAGAGGTCAAGAGACAGAGTACAACTATATGAGGGATATGGGGTCTTCTTACCAGGTACTGGTTTCTGGGCCAGTTACACACCTGCTCTATGATCAGTGCTTGACAGTTCCTTGGTGAATGACTTCCCTGTTATCTGGAAGATAGGTTTTCTTTATAAAATTGCCTTTTTTATTAAACTGGTTAAGATTTGTTCCATCCTCCACTCTCGTTATCTTCATCATTATGTACTCTTTTTAAGCCAGTGATTACCCTCGAGAAAGCAACAGGCACCCTGACCTACCAATAGTTTCCAGCTACAACAGGAACGATAGGATGCTCTGACTGTGTGTAGCCTTGTCTCACTGCTTGTGTTATTGTCATTTACTTTGTGTATTTTTTGTACTCGATGTGGACACTTCTATGTAGATTTGCTTGCAAGTTTGAAGTTTACCCTTCTCTTTCTGGTCTCAGGTCTTACCTGGACTCATTTCTCTTCCCCTGGGAGGACTTCCTTCAGCCTTTCCTTCAGAGTGGTCTTCATGCTGATGGATTCTGTCCATTTTTGACTCAACATCTTTTAATTTTACATTCATTCTTGATATATATTTTTCCTAGAATCTTAATTTAAATTCTTGGTTTTGTTGCTGCTGTTCTGAAGTTCTGAAGTCAGAACTTGGTTCTCTCCTGTCTTCTGTCATTTCTAGAAAACAGTCAGCTATAACTCTTACTGACACCACTCTGCAATCACTCATCTTTTCTCTCTGCCTGATTTCTCACTTGTTTTTCTGCATTTTCCGATGTTGTGTGTAAGTGGGGGTTTTTGTAATTATCCTGTTTGGGTTTGTGGAGCTGATTGAACATATGGCTTTAGTTTTTCATTAGTTTTGGAAAATTATCATAATTTCCTCTGCTTCTTTATTTTTCTCCTTGTGTCTGGGTCTTCAGTTGCAGGTAATAGAGACCTTCTTGCCACATTTCTGCCTCTCCTGTGTTGTTTCTGTCATCTTCATCATGTTATCTGGGTAATTCCTACTGACCAACCTGTCAGCTTGCTAATTCTGTTTTCAGCTCTTCATAATTTTCTATTAAATTCATTTAACATGGTGTCATTATATTTTTGGTCCCTGAAGAGCTGCTTGGGCTTTTATAAATACTTTGTAGCTCTCTACAAAAATAGTTTCTAGTTCTGTGCAAAATTTCTCAGCACATTGAGCCTTGTTACTTTCCGCCTGTGTCTGACACTGCCATAGTCTGGATCACTTGTGGGTTGAGGTTTTTCTGTATTTTAAATAATGTTTTCTTATCTCCTCTTGCATGATAATTTTTGACTGGTGCAGACATTGTATTTGAAAACTTGTAGAAATAATTTGAGGCTCAGTGTGATGCTCTCTTCCTACATAGACAACCCTAACTAGGCATAGGAATTCAAAGTTGGGGTTACCTTGACTCTTAGGGACAGGTGTGGGTCAATGCTTGACTGTTGTCTATTTTTGAAAGCCAGTTTATTTCTAGTTTACCCTTATTCCTAGGTTTTTTTTTTCAAGATTAATTTATTTTTATTTTAGAGAGAGTATGTAAGCAGGGAGAGAGGAAGAAGGAGGGAATCTCAGGCAGACTCCCCACTGAGCATGGAGCCCAACTTGGGGCTCAATCCCTGAGATCTCAATGATCTCAATCTCCATGACCCTGAGATCATGATCTGAGCCAAAATCAAGAGTCAGATGCTTAACAGGCTGTGCTTCCTAGGTGCTCCCCCTTTATTCTTAAGTTTTACCTCTTTGATGTTACAACTTGATGCCTAGATATTTATAGAGCGGCCCTCTGTTCCTGGAGTATCCTGAGATCCAGTTTTTTCTCTATCCTTGGGACTCTCTCAAAGGCTCTGGTCGTCACTTTGTGTTCTGTTGCTCATTTCAGCGAGAGAAGAAGCTTCTGGGGTAAAAGTCCCCAAATGTTAGACTCACCTGTTTTATTTTTCTCTCAAACCTCAGTTCTGTAATTTATTTTTATTGCTGTATTAGTTTTATGACAATTTTAAATACATTTCAACAATATTTTCTCAGATTTTATGGTTGTTCTCATTGGGAAGGATTAGTCTGGTATTAGTGGAGCTGAACTCATCTGTACAGCAGTATCTTAACCATTTATTAGGTAAATCTATTTCATCAAAATTTTGCATATAATACATGGGAAAGCAATTAAACCTTCCTGCCAATCTTCTTCTATGTAGCTATGATCATGTTAAAAAAGACAGCTCTCATGACAGTGTGGAAATATTTTTGCTCTAGAATGTTCAAGACACTCAGATACCCTGCCAACCTGATTGTGTTTTCTGCTATTAATTGCCCTGTGAAATCAGCATGGAGACGGTCATCCCCTTACACCTGGCCCTGGACCAACTGGCTGCATCTTCCACGTCCTCACCTGCCTAGAAACTCTGCAGAGTCTTGGCCACTGCCAATTCCCCTTCTGTCTTGAAGCTCAGATATTTTTACTGCTCAGGTAACCTTATGGCCTTCGTGTGAGTCTGCCTTTGTTATCTTGCACATGGTAGACAGTAATTTGAAGCCCTTTCTGGCTCGCTCTCACAGCCCTGGTTTGTTGAGCCACAGTCGTGTGCCTCCGCGAACTCCCTTCGGGGTCTCATGCACACCTCTTCACGCTGCTCTACGACTTCCATGCTTCTGTGCTCTCCGGACAGGTTGGGAAACAAGCCCAAAGAGATTACATCAGTTGTCCAAGGTTACGCAGGGAGTCTAGAAAGGAGCCAAGGTGTGAACTCAGATCGGACTGAGTCTAAAACCTGTGCCCTGGGTCTTGCACTACACCACTTTGTTAAAGCACCCTGCACAAATGGAATCACCTCAGTTTCCAGAAAGGACAACTTAGGTCCATCGAGGTATTTATTCTTAGGAATGAAGAATGTCTAATGCTATTGACTTTTATTTTATTTCATAGGATTTTAGCCCAGAAAACTCCAGTATATGGCTGCCCGCAGGTAGACAATTAGCTCGCTCCATGGACATTCTTACTACTAACCATCCCTCGGTATATGTGTGAATGTGCATTTGGCAATTTAATGTGTCAGCTTGGCTGTGCCATACCCAGTGTTTAGTCAAAGGCCAGTCTAGATGCCCCTATTAAGGTACTTTTTTAGAATTAGTTAGCATTTGAATAGTAAAATTTAATTAAAGCAAATTTTCTTACTTCGTATGGGTGGGCCTCATCCAATCAGGTGAAGGCCTTAGAAGGAAAGACTGAAGTTTAGGAAGAAGGAATGCGGTCTGCCTAAGGCCTTCTGACCTGAGCTGCAGTGTGAACTGTTCCCTGGGTCTCCAGCCCACAGTGCTCCCTGAGGATTTCAGGCCAGCTACGTCTCACAATTATATGAGCCGATTCCTTAAAATAAATCTCTCTTTCTCTCTCTATACATATCCTATGATTCTGTTTCTCTGGAGAAGCTAATACAGCATATATCAAAAAACATTTTATTTGTAAGTAGTTTACTGAGCGAATCCCAAGCTTCTGTAGACATCCTCACATTTAATAGGGTTTATGTTCTGAGGAAACATTCTGTAAGTGGAACGTGGTTTCATCTAGAAACCGTGTTCTCAGGACCTGCTACTATATGCTCGACCAGTTTTCCAAAAGACCAAAACTAGATATTGTTTAAAACAGATGGAAATACTCAAGGGACAACTATGGGCTGTAGTTTGCCAGCCTCTGGTCTGTCACCTGGTCGACGTTGTCTGGTGCACAGACGCTGTGGACGTGTGAGCGTTGAGTCACCGGCAGCCTGTGCGGGAGGGCATTAGCGTCTAGCCAACACGGTGCTTCCAGCTGAGAACCAGAAGCTTTTATCCATGTAAGCCTTCCACTGAACACATTTTTTTTTTTCCATTAGTGAAGACATCTTTCAGCTTTGCGTTGGATTTCTAGAACATGGAGGAACCTCAGGAGGTTCCAAGTGTCTTTGTTTTCAAGGTGGTGTGTCTTTCAGATGCTCAGTATGGATTCTGCAGGCCATCGTCTCACTCTGTGGGCTCAAGGACGGGGGCTAGGAACTTTCTCATCTGGACACCAGGGAGGCTGTCATCACAGAGCAGGGAGATGGTGGGCTTTGAGTTATAGAGAGTGAAGCAAAACTAGCCAGGCCACCCGGGGGACAAGGCTGATGGGGCTGGAAGAGGAGCTGGAATGACCAGAGGATGGAGAAAGCCCTTGGTCCCTGTCACATCCTCTGGAAAAGTATTCTTTAAGTTTGGGTGGAGAAGGAGCCCCACCAAGCTCTCAGACTGTGGAGCCTGTCTCAGGCACACCTGTAAGGTTGCTTTTTGAACAACTATGATACAAAGTGTTTACCTGAGTTCCGCTATTGTTGGTCTCTGGAGTCAATGAAGGAAGATAAGCAGAAGAATGATATCATTTTACTCTTCGAGTGTGGAAAAAGCAGCAAGCATCTACCTCCACATTTTATCCAATTCTGATTTACCTAACCTGGTGTCATGGTGGTTTTTCTCAGCAAGGCAAGACGGGTCACTGCACACACTGGGCTAATGGCTCGCATTGTTCTCAGCGACAAAAGAGGCTCAGAGTGGACGTGTGCACACCACTGCGCAGAGCAGATTCGCTTTAAAGGCAATCAGCATTCCTGAGAGAAAGAAGGAACGCAAGCCCAGCTCTGGTGGGGAGGCCTCTCTCCAGCTGTCTTCAGGGTCCGATTTTGTCTGCCTTTGCTCTCTACAGCCGGGGTGCTCTGATGTGAGCTGCAGACTTGTTTTCCATAGCAGGGATGACAGTGACAAATCTTCCCTATACACAAGTCGCTCATTAGGGAGGCATCGAGAGCACACGGGAAATCACGGGGGAGCATCCCTGATTCACACGCTCCATTTTGAAGGAGGGATTTGTCTGTCGTTAGGAGAGCTTCCGATTTCTGTTGAATGGGGACACAAGAAACAAAACAGCAGCTCACGTTAGGCTCCAGGACAACTTCAGTGGGGCCCGCGGACAGGACTGGCCCACAGGCATGGGTCAGTCAGGCCCAGCAGAAGATAAAATCTGAGTGAGATGGTTCAGGAGACCTTGACAAGAGGTTTGTTCTCAGACACATGGGCTTCTCTGAAGGAAAGAATGAGGGAAAATTACCTTTACTCCCAGCCCTGGAGGGTCGGGGGGCGAAGCATCCCTCCTCCACCGCACTCCAGTCAGGACTCTCTGAGCCCTCTTCCCAACTGGACCCTGACTTCTGGACTTCTCTGTCCATCTCGGCATCACACAATTTTAGCAAAAGTCCCACTAAGTTGGTTTAGCCAGAATCGCCCACCCTGCACAGTAGGGTCACCCTCAATATCTGGTCTGGTACCTCGCCCGCGCTGTCCTGGTGACGCTGGACCCGGGCCTGGCTTCACCGAGAGTCCTGAGAGGCCGGCTGAGCCCGAATCCCTCCTCGCTTGTAAACTCCCACGTTTCCTTCTCGGATTCAGAGTTGAGCCCAACCTCCCTCTCCTACTGCAAACTCTGCTGTGGCTGGTGGTTCCTGGAGCTCTTGGAAGAGTCCCTCTGAATAAAGTCTGTCTTGCCATCTTACCAAGTGTCATGAATAATTTTTCCCTTTACTAAAAAGGAGGAAAGGATTTTATGAGAACTCAGCAGGAGTGGGAGCGGTGAAGAAGGGACCCCAGTCACTGCCAGAGACATGGTCTGGAACAGGAAATGGAGGAGACACAGCCTCTCTTTCCTTGCCTCTCGTCTCCTGCTGGCGCCTCCTCAGGCTGAGACTGAAGGGAAGCCTGCTGACCAGGGAGCTCTGCTGCAACAGCCCAGCGGGCCTGGTGGGGAAGCTGGTGGACAGCCGGCAGCGTGAGCCCAGGAGGCTGGACTGTGGCACGCTTGGCCTTTTGTCCTGCCTCTCTGCAACCCAGTGAGTCCAAACTTGGCACGGTATGTGGGTGTGGGCTGGTTTGTTGGGTCAGTCTTTGCACAGAAAGAAATCTCTGCAGGCTTTAAAGCATGGATGCCTCTGGTCAGGTCCACTGTACGGAGCGTGGCCAGAAACATGGTGAGCCCGTGTTGTCAGCCAGTTTAGAATTACTGAGTCTGAGAGAAAGAAGGCCGATGGAGGACCAAGACCCCAGGGCTGCTTCTCTTTGGTCCCTTTGCCCAGTTCTTCGCGTGGTGACTGGAAGATAGGGAGCATGTTAGAGCTTTTCAAATGTACGCAGGAATGAATGAATTCCATTCAAGGCATAAAGATTCAGAAGAAGCCACAGCACAAAGTTAGAACATGACTCTCTTTATGTTAATTCACAGCAGAGCAAGGGCACGAGTGTAGGAGCCCTGACACCAGAACTTGGCTCTCCTTATCCCCATCTCCATGGGATCCAGGCTCGTTGGGTTCCGCGGGGCTGGTGCTCGGATGGCGTCACACTGTTACACGCTGAGGTACGGCAGTGGGAAAGAAAGCGAGAAGGGAGTTGCGTATCCTGGATTAATCCATGTTCGTCTTTCTCTGTGACATTTGCTCCTTGTAGTCCCACAGCGCAGGGACCCGGAGAGGGTCAAGAAGGGGTATATGCCCAGGGTGGGAGCACATGCTTCTTAGAATAACGGCAGACAGGACCGGAGTGTGTAAGCCTGAGTATGTGTGTGCGCCCGAATGTGACTGTGTTGGGAGGAGTTAGGGGTTGAATTGTGCCCCTCCCCCAAATTCATATGTTGACATTGTAACCTCTACTACCTCAGAATGTGTATTGTGTATTGTGTATTTTCCTTACTGAAAACTAGAGTCCTTGAGGGTGTATTTAGTTGAGATGAGGCATCTTGGAGTAGGTGGGCTCCTGACCCAACAGGACTAGCGTCTTTATAAAAAATGGGGGGAGCAATTTGAACACAGGCAGCACACAGGGGAGATGAAGGCAGAGCCTGGTGATGCGTTCACAAGCCAACAAAAGCCAAAGATGACCCATGAACCAGAGGTCAGGGGACAGGTGGGAAACAGATTCTTCCTGAGACCTCAGAAGGTACCAACCCTGTTGGCACTTTGATCTTGCACGTGCGGCCTCCAGAACTGGGACAAAACACATTTCTGTTGTTTATTCCGCCTGGTCTGTGGTGCTTAGCGTGGCAGCTGTAGCCGACTCTATCGTAGATGTCCGTCTTTGTGTGTGCTTGTATATGCACGTGAATGTGTGTAACACACACACACACTGAACGCATCTTCCAAATGGATAAAGGAATCCGTAAATGCTGCCACCTGCGCCCAAAGTCCCTGCTGGCCTTCCTTTCCGCTTGCTCAGAGGGAGGAGCAGCTGGGAGCCGAGTCAACCGCAGCCTACACGGAGCCAGCGCCCTTCCCTTCGGGTCCTGGCACCGCAGGCGTCCTCCCATCACAGCGGGGGACCCTGCGGGGTGACGCCCCCTCAGCCAGAGCCCGGGCGCGGGCACTGACACTATCCAGTCCTCTGACCTGGAGGCGCGGCTCTGACCCCGGTTCCAGCACGCAGCTGCGTGTTCGGTCCCGGGCTTAAAGACAGACCAGGCGGCCGAGGAGAAGGTGAGGGAGACGGAGGGTCCAGGTCCGTGTGAACACAGGCAGGGGGTGTGCAGGGCGGGTGCCCCCGGCTGTGTTCTCTGGGCACACGGGCCTGCGCCTTTCACAGAGCAAGCTGTCCGCCTGTGTGTGTGTGACCGTCCTGTCACCGAAGCAGCCGGGTGCACACGCGGCTCTCTGTGGCCCCTCCCCGCGTGTTTTTAGACAAGCATGGGGCACACACCTGAGGAGCCTAAAGAGATTTATGATTTTTGAAACTTTATATTTTAGTCAGTTTGTTGTTCTTTTCAGTTTTATTAAGGCCTTCTGCTGTTGTTTGAATATTTAAAACAAAACCCATGTTAACATTTTAAACCATCTTAAGATGGAAACTACCTTTTCCTAATGGCTGGATGGCTTCCAGTGGGCTGTGGTAATTTCTAAGCCCTCCCCCAAGCCAGAAAAAAGAACACAGACTCTGGTTAAACACAAGACAACAACCCCGCAGTGGAGCCGCTTACGCTCAGCCCTATGTTCCTGAACCAAGGACCACCTGACTCCGAGTTCGGGCTCTCCCAGAAATGGAAGCTTACCTGAGTCAGTCAGATGCCCTCTTTTCTGCAGGAGGCAGGTGATCTGCCTGACATGACACACCCTATAGGGGCCAATGCCCTGCCCCAAACTGCCACTTTGACATAGTGATTATTTATTTTTAATTAAAAGATACTTAATAATAGCCAGTGAAGGGTGCCTGAGTGGCTCAGTGGGTTAAGCCACTGACTTCGGCTCAGGTCATGATCTCAGGGTCCTGGGATCGAGCCCCGCATCGGGCTCTCTGCTCAGCGGGGAGCCTGCTTCTCCCTCTCCCTCTGCCTGCCTCTCTGCCTACTTGTGATCTCTGTCTGTCAAATAAATAAATAAAAAATATTAGAAAAAAATAAACTATGTGTCTTTTTCTTTCTCCTGATAATCTCTGTCATGTCAATCTAATTACTAGACCAGCTGGAAGAGTTCTGGAAGGCAGAGAGATTTCTTTCCCTTTTCTATGGCTCCTTCCAGCCCCTAAAGGAAATTGACCTGGCAATAACCAACCTGGGTTTTGTTTGTTTGTTTGTTTGTTTGGATTTTTTGTTGTATAACTTCTTTGTTTATGCTTTACTCTGCCTATAAAATTATTTATTTTTATTTATTTATTTATTTATTTATTATTATTATTTTTTTTACAGGACCTTGGATCTCCTTTTTAGCTGGCTAGATAGGGTGTTGCCGATTTAAATGGATTTCTGCTCAAATAAATTCTTAAAATTTTTAATAGGCCTCAGTTAACTTTCTAACACTGCCAAATGCCAAAAACACATTCATGTGCCGTCGAGGGATACCAATGAGCAAGAGGAACTATGTCTGAAGCCTGACTGTCCTCCTTTGCAAAGCATGTCCTGCTTGAAGTGGGTTCCACATTTCTCTGGTGACTAACCTTGTGAATTTGATTGTAGTATTGTTAAGTTGCTGGAACATCCTGGACCCTGAAGTCTATCTTTCCTGGCAATATCAGAAAAGAAAGAAGGTGCTAGCGTGTGTAGACAAAGTCGGGTCCAACCACAGGATGACGGGAGACTGAGCTCAAGGTGGGGCCTGCAGACAGGTGGAGAAAATGAAGCTGACCTTCAGGGCTCCACCACCTGCCTTTGGAAATTCCTCCCCGTCTGTCCCTACTTTCTTCTGTTGAAAGCTGCCTCCGTCTTGTCTTCTGCCTGTGCCAGCTCTCGGGTCTCCAGCCTGACCTAGGCTTTGGTAGGAAGCACAATGTGGTTTAGGCAACTCAGTTGCCGGCCATCTGTCCCATATGCTTTTTTTTTTTTTTTTTTTTGCTGAAGGTCGTGTTGACTTCACAGGTGACATCTCATGGCATTCTGTCTCCTCCCAGGACCATCTGCAGACAAGGTTTCGGCTCCAGAGTGGGGCACTGATGGATACCAGTGGAGGAGTCAGGGCTGGGGAGGGAGGCCTCCGGGTCCCAGTGGACAGGCAGTCACCTTTGGAGAGGTGGGATATCCATGATTACACTCAGGCCTCAGAGTCCCAGTGAGAGAAGCTGCAGGGAGCAATGACAAATGAAAGAGACAAAACAGCAGGCCGGGCCGCTGATCGGGGCCGCTGATCGGGGCCGACTCATGTTTGTTGACATGTGTTCCTTGATCTTGACCCAGAACTGGGAAAACTAGCACCGAGACTGGACGATGTCATTTGCCATCCACAAACACCTGGCATGGGGGTCATTTTTTCCTGTTTGTTTGGCTTTGTTCTTCACAAGTCAATAGATTCTGGATGGTGTTTCCTGCTTAATGTCCTTCTCGTTCGAGAGAACTCATTTCACCGGATTTTCCCAAGTGAAGGGTCCCAAAACATGTTTTCTTTTTTGAAATTGGGATAAATTCGTATAATATAAAATCTATCATTCAACAACTTCAAAGTCGACACTTTAGTGGCTTTTAGTACACGGATGGTGCATACAATTGTCACCTCTACCTCGTTGAGGAATATTTTCATTGCCCCAAAGGGAAACCGTATCCCGTTAGCGCTCACTGCGCATTGCCTGCTCACCCGTCCCTGGAGATCGCTGATCACTTTCCGTCTCCTCTGCTTTGCATACTCTGGACATTTCATATTAATTGAATCGTAAAACACACGGCCTCGGCGTCTGGTTTCTTTCACATAGTGTCCCATTTTCAAGGTTCATTCACACTGCACGGTGTGTCAGATCTTTCTTCCTCTCTATCCTAAGTGACAGGGACAGACTTTTCTTGCTCACCAGCCGTCACTGATGAATATTTGGGTGGTTCCACATTTTGGCTTTTTTTACATGTGTATTTTTTTAGTGGACTTTTTCTTTGTTGTTTTCACCACAATTTAAACACCTACAGAACCCCTTCTCCTTGCAGACGCACGCCAGACTCCACAGTCCCTGCAGCCTGTGTCTGGGGTTAAAGAGGGGCCTTTGTTCTCTTGGGATCCCGCGGCCAGTCAGGACAGGATCAGGCATCTGGAAGGTCGCTGACCCCCACAAGGCAGTGCAGCAAAGGAGGCAAGGAGGAATGTCGGCCTCCAGAACCCTCGCCCAAGACTGATGCGCAGGGCCTGCCGAAGTCAGTTCCCTCGAGCGTATCCCTCCCCCGGGCATTTACACATTCTGGAACTCTCCCCACCCAGATCACTGCGTGGTGAAGGGCTGCCTTCTCTGCCAGGGGCACCGTGAGCAGGACGACAATGCTTCGGCCGGAAGAAGCACAATCACACGCCCCTACACGTGCCCCTGTTCCGACGTGTGACTGTTGTAATCCTGTACTTGGGAGGAAGAAGACCGACCCCAGGATCTGAGCATGAACAGTTCTGACCCCGGAGGTGGCAGTGGAGAGCTCTGATTTGGTCATGGCTCTCCGTTAGCCTTGTATCTCCACGTCCGCTCTGTGGACATGTGGGCCTAGATTATTGTCCTGGGGCGGTCCTGCGTGTCGGAGAGTGGGGAGCCCGTCCTAGATTATTGTCCTGGGGCGGTCCTGCGCGCCGGAGAGTGGGGAGCCCGTCCATGCCTCCTGCCAGCAGATCTCAGAGAACCACTCCACCTCCGCCCAGGCATGACCATCAGAAACATCTCTGGACACTCCACAAGTGCCCTGAGCCGTATGTGTAGGAGGTCCTCCGTGCTTGAGAGCCGCTGGGAGAGATAAAATAAACGGACTTCTTTGTTTTTTTTTTCCTTTTTAAGCTATTTTTTTCTTTTTATTAAATATTTTATTTATTCATTTGACAGACAGAGATCACAAGTAGGCAGAGAGGCAGGCAGAGAGAGAGAGGGAGGAAGCAGGCTCCCTGCTGAGCAGAGAGCCCGACTCGGGACTCGATCCCAGGACCCTGAGATCATGACCTGAGCCGAAGGCAGAAGCTTTAACCCACTGAGCCACCCAGGCGCCCCATAAACGGACTTCTTATTCCCAAAACTTCTTGCCTGAGTCTTAGAGGGAAGGATGGGTAGAAAAAGCAGTCAGAAATGACAGGTGGAAGGCATTCTCTGGAGAGAGGAAGCCACGCCAGGTAAGAGTGAGCTTGTGTTTGTTTAGATTTAGAGGGTTTTCTGATCTGGGGACACTTTTTAACACGGTGGCTGATTACGGGCTCAGGGCTCATTACTCCCAGATTGCCGCCTGTCTCTGCTCATTAGAAGAGCCTTCCTTTGAAGTCTGTTTCTGGTTTTTGCTCTCTTTGAACAGAATAGTGAATGAGGTCTCAGGGATTAGTGGCTACTAAAAGCCACTCTGTTCTGATCTTTCTCCAAGGAAAACAAATCACCTTGTTTTCTGAAAGCAAAGCCCTAAAAGGAAAACACTCGCCGTGGGGTGGGCCCCCGCCGGAGAGTTCCAGTGGACATCCTTTGGTGGACTTTCCTGTCCTTTCCTCAAGCAGCTTTGGAAGAAAAGTGTCAGATAGGTCAATAAGGTGTACCAGCAGACTCCTTTGACCCAAAGTGTCATGGAGCTGTGATCAGAGCCTCAGATGGGAGTTCCCTCTGCCTCGGGAACCCCGCACCCTGCACCCCGCCCTGTGGTGTTTCCCACGTTGAAGCTGTCCAGGACCCTGGCAAGGTCATCTGTGGATCTCTGTCCTTCCTTAGCGCCATCTGGAAGTTTCTTTTCACCTGCTGTGGGCTGCTCTCCTTTCAACTTGGCTTCTGCGCTTTCCACCGCAGGAGCCGTGCGCATGGACGGCTGCGTCCTCAAGCCCTCTTCCCCGCCCGCCCTCTGCTTCTCTTCCTCCGCGCAGCGCGATCCCTCCCGGTTTGTTTCAACACTGCCCCCACTCTGAGTCATTCTGCGAAATCCCTTCTGCTCTGTTTTAAATCAGGGCTCTTAAATGTGTTCTTCTTTGTGCTTTTGTCTTTTTGGCATTAGCTGATAACGCTAACAGGAGTCGGGAGACCGGGGGCAGCTAACGTCTGGCGCTAACGAGCGCTGTGACCTTGCTCAGGCCGCGGGGGTCTCCCCTCACTGCCTCTTCTGGAAAGAAGGCTGATGTGTTCTGCCCCAGAGGTGTAGTTAGGAGCTGATGAGATGCTAGTTTTTAACGTGCTTTGTGAAGTGAACCTATAAATGGAAAGCCGCGTCTATATATACCTTGTTTCCAGCGAGCCGTGCCTCTCTCCTGCTGTCTAGCACATTCCCCTCACCCTACTTACTCCTGCCGCTTTTCCATCTCTCCTGATTTCCAGTTTCTCAGTTGTTCTGTGCACTCGTCTGTAAAGAGCCTGGAAATACATGCAAACCCCAGAACAGCTGCCCTCTGAAAGGTCACTGGTCCTGACGGCCCCTCTAGAAACCATGTCTTCCCGGCAGAAGTGCCCACTTGCCTCAAGCAGATTGTCCTCTTCTGGATGGAAAGCTTCCCTTCAGAGACGCCTGCTAGCTCGTCCTCACCTCTGTCCCCAGCACGACCATCCGGCCCAGATCACGCACTACGATTGGGAGCTCCTCCCCCGCCATCCCCAGACGGATCCAGACGGATGCAAGGAGAGAGAGACAGGGAGAAGGAGAAAGGAGAGGTTTGATCCTGTGCAAACTGGGGAGGGCAGCGTCTAGCCGGGACGCACTACCGGGACTCCTTCATCTGTGGGATTGGCGTGGCCGTGGCCACAGTGGCTGCGTGGAGTGCGGTGGAGAAGACAGGGTCCGCAGGAAGGTGCTGGCCTGTCTGCGGGGAGGTCTGTGCAGGTGCAGAGGGCAGAGGCGGCACACGGGCAGGGAGGCTGGTTTCCTGCTCAGCCCGGCCGTGGTCCCTCTCTTCTTTGTGGTTGTCCATGACTCAGCGATGTGCTAGCTTGCCTGCACGTTTCCCTTCAGTGCCTTGGTGCTCACGAGAGAGGGTATTCAGTGCTCGGAGCGGGCGAAGGGTCACTGGGGAGGCAGCTTTGCAGGCTGCCCCCGAGCTGCGGCGAGAACCTGACACCTGCATGTTCAGAGCACAGGGACTTGAGTGTCTCACCTACGTGTCTGTCCCCAGGTGCCCTTCAGCATCCCCTGCTGTGAGTTCACTGGCAAAGGACAGGTCCGTCTCCGTGAACCTTCACAGTCTGTGTGGCTTTGATGAGGTGTCAGCCATGGAGCAGGGATTTCCAGAATCCTGTTTTCTCAGGGGCGCAGAGAGCAGGGACCACCTCCGGGGGTGAAGGAGCCGCTCTTTCTCTCTGTCGTGTCACCCCGGCCTGTGGGCTCTGGAGGGCTCTGTTTCCCAGCGTCACTCTCAGACTAATTAATAACTTACGCTGACTCATTTCCACTATCAGTGACTCGTCCATCAGCTCTGTTCAAAAGGCAATTACTGGGAGCTGATAGTGCTCGATAGGGATGCCAGGACCCATCGTGTCATTGTGACCAGTGGATTGACAACGGCCAAGTGTCCTTGCTGGGTTTATCGCATTAAGAATGGGGCTTTCAGGCTTTTGCAGGGGAACTGACTCTTTTAGTCTCTGGAATAAGGAAATCCGAAGGGAGTGCTACATTTTCCAATAGCCAGTTGCTTCTAAAACTGAAAAGAAGAAGAGCTGATACAGAACACAGCTGGAAGTAGAAGAAAAGAGGAGTCAATTATCCTTGGGGTCCAGCTGGGGAGAAGAGAAAGCAGGACATAGGGACAGTGCTGGCAGCTTCGGTCCAGAGAGAGAGGACAAGCTAGCAGAGCTTCTCGGGAAGGGAATTCAGCAACACCTATTCAAACTCTGGGAATTTTGCAAAATCTTGGGCCCAGTGATCCTACTTCGAGGAAGTTATTCCGAGGAATCTTTGCAGGTTATCTCTTTTATGAAACCACAAGCATGTTTATTATGTTGCTCTTGATAAGAAAGGAATGTGGACAACTTACACAGAAAAGGTTGACTGCTGACATAATAGGAGAATATTTATAGTTCTCTTACTGTAGAACTTATTTATTAAGTAAAGGCAAAAAGTTTAAAAAGCAGCATACACAGCTACAGTAATAAAAATGACATCAAGGTAGACATATAGGTCAATGGAAGAAAAATGAGAGTGCAGAATAAACCCATACATTTATGGTCAGTTGATTTTCAACAAAGGCGTCAAGGCTATTCTATAGTCATCTCCTTCTGGGAGAAAGGATCTTCTCTTGGAGAGGTGGTGTTGGGATGACTCAATTTCCACATGCAAAACAGTGAATTTGGACTCCTCACTATGCCATACATAGGTATTAACACAAAATGGATCAATGATCTAAATATAGGAGCTAAAATCATAAAACTCATAGAAGAAAACCTAGGGATACATCTTCATGACTTCAGGTTTAGCAATGGATTGATTCTTGGTTACAACACCAAAAGCATGAACCACAACAACAACAACAACAACAACTGGACTTCATCAAAATAAAAATCTCTGTGTATCAAAGGACATTACGGGGAAGTAGAAAGGCAACATACAGTCTGGAAAAAATGGTTATAAATTACACATTGATCATTGATATATACTTCAAAATATGTAAAAAGCACTTAGAATTCAACAACATAAAGACAAACAGTGTAATGAACAAAGTGAGCAAAGAAGGCAGATACATATTTCTCCAAAGAAGACATACAAATGGCCAACAAGCATATGAAGAAACTCATCATTCGTTATCAGTGAAATGAAAATGAAAATCACAAGATACCATGTCATGCCCTCCCATGTGGTGTAGTAGTTATAAAAAAAGAAAAAAAGGCAAATAACATGCACTGGAGGGGTGTGGAGAAACTGGAGCCTATGTACATTGTCAGTGGGGAGAAAATGGTTGGGCCTCTGTCAAAACAGTTTAGCAGTTCCTCAAACAGTTACACACAGAATTATCCCATGACCTCCTCCTTCCATGCATAGGTATAGACTCAACAATTCGAAAACAGCTACTCAACATGTGCATGTCTATAGCTTCCGGTAAGAGCCAGAAGGTGGGGACAGCCCAAATGTCCATCACCAGTGACTGGAGAAAGGGTAGTACACCGCACAACGGGATCCGATTCCTCCATAAAATGGAGTGTGGGACTGTTCCACGCTCTGAAGTGGATGAACGTTCGAAAGCGTGTGTCAGCTGCAGGCAGACAGATGTAAAAGGTCACATCTTGGATGATTCCGTGCATAAGAAGTGTCCAGAATATACAGATCCACGGAGACAGAAGGCAGATGAGTTGTCAGAAGGTTCGGGATGGCAAGAAGGCTTAATGAGGAGTGGATGTCCCTTTGGCTGATGAAGACGTTCTGGAACTGGGTGGAGGTGGTGGCCGTACAACAAGGGAAGTATTCAATGCCACCAATTTCTTCGCAGGAAAATGGCTAATTGTGTATTATGTGAATTTCACCTTGATAAATTATTTTTCTAAAATGCAATCTATGCAATATTGTATTTTTGTCAGAGGTTGGCAAGGATGTGGAGAAAGGGGAACCCTTTTACACGGTTGGAAGGAATGCAAGCTGGTGCAGCCACTCTGGAAAACAGTGTGGAGGTTCTTCAAAAAGTTAAAACTAGAGCTACCCTATGACCCAGAAATTGCACTACCGGGGATTTATCTCAAAGATGCAGATGTACTGAAAAGAAAGGGCACATGCACCCCAATGTTCATAGCAGCAATGTCCACAGTCACCAAACTGCTATTGAGATGCCCTTCAGCAGGTGAATGGGTAAGGGAGATGTGGTCCATATGTACAATGGGTTATTACTCTGCCCGCAGAAAGGATGAACACCACCTTTTAGATCGGCATGGATGGGGCTGGAGAGGATTATTCTAAGTGAAGTAAACAAAGCAGAGAAAGACAATTATCATCTGGTTCCACTCATCTGTGGCACATAAGGAATAGCGCGGAGGACCGCGGGGGAAGGAGGGAAATCCGAAGGCGAGAAATCAGAGAGCGAGACGAACCGTGAGAGACTGTGGACCCCAGGAAATAAACTGAGGGTTTCAAAAGGCTGGGGGATGGGGGAACAAGGGGGGGGTTCCAAAGGGGTGATGGGTATTAAGGAGGGCCCGTGTGGCCATAAGCACCGGGTCTTACATGCAGACTATGAATCATGGAACACGACAGCAAAAACTAATGATCCACTACACAGCGGCTAACTGAACATAATTAAAAAAAAATAAGATAGAAGGGTGTGCATGTACACACACGTATGGGGGAAACGTCTGCTTGATGTGTTGTTCATAAAACTCCAACAGGGGCTTCCTCGGGGAGGTGGGGCTACAGGTGGAGAGCAACCGGCAGCCCAGGGCTGGGGCCAGATCTAGAAGGGTCTGGAGTGGTCTGGTCACTCCCTGGCTTTGTGATCAGGAAGGTTATTCCCTTCTGCCTCAAAGCTGTAAGTTTTACATGAAATGACACATTTAAACCCACCATGGGGAGGAAGTGTCGTTGGAGAGGGGCAGGTTCAAGGGTGACCTTCTCAGGCGCAGACCCAGCACACGCGCACACGCAGCCTTCCGCCTGACGGGCCCGCCGGACTTCCCTCCAGCTTACTGACCCCGGGGGAGGCCACTGTGAGGACCCTCTCCTGGGCAAGGACAAATGGTCTGAGAAAAGCAGGCTTTTCTGAGAAAAGAAATGGTCTGAGAAATGGTCTGAGAAAAACAAGTTTCGGGGCACTCCGGTGACAGGGAGCCGGCAGAGGAACAGGATGGGGCTCAGCCGTGGGTGGGCAGTTTGGAGCTGTTTTTGAAAGGGGTAGAGTTGAACGCAGTCTCCGTAAACAGCCAGAGACAGGAGGCGAGGGAGGTGCTGGGCCCTTTCCATTGCTCTCGGGCACCCCTGCAGGGGGCAGGGATGGGGGAATGTCCTGGGGATCCTCAGGGATTCCTCAGCAGCAGGGGGTCTGGCCAAGTGCTATTTGGTTTCACTCCCTCCTCGGGTCAGGACGCCTCCAGCAGCGGGCCTCACTTTCCGATTATCCGATTATCCGCTTTCCCTGGAGCCCCTACGTTTGCGTTCAGTGAAATGGAGACACTGGAAGAGGTGTGCGCAGGGGGGGGCCCAAGGAGGGGGGAGGGTGCGTTCCCTGAAAGGGGCCGCGCGGCGCTGAGCCCTAGGGCCTCAGCTCACTCACCGGGTCTCCGTTCTGTGTCCTTTCCTTCTGTTTTCCTAGCACCCAGACTTCTGCGGCGCCAAGTCTTACAGGACTGTCTAGGCGTGCGTTTTTGATTTCTGGTACCTCTCTGTGAAACAATGGGTGGTAATGGTCTTCGGGGTTATGCTGGTGTGTCACCTGTGCTTTGTGTGGTGAATTACTGGGCCTCTCTAAGTCTCTGTGGGGTCTCCCAATGGGCATCACATCCTTTCCAAGCTGTGAGACCACAGGGGACACCCCGCCTCAAGGCTTGCTGGGCTGGGTCCTCCTCGTGGCGACAGTCCTCGTTCCCTTCCCTGCTCTGAGCCTTAGCTCCTTGCTCTGGTCCCTCGTCAGCTGCGCTCGGTAGAGGTGATCACAGCAAGGGCACCTCCCATGGAAAGTACCCACTCCCTCATGCTGTGGCCTCACCCCCAGCCTCATGGAGTCCAAATTCCGCAGTGGGATCTCCAAATCCATCACAATTTGTCTCCATCCTCACTTACAGACATAGGTCTTTTATCCCCAACGTCCTGGATCAGACGCTTGTCTGTGGTCACTTATGGCCTGTTCCTCCTTCTCAGTCCTCATCACCTGGAGCTGCCTCTGGAAGCTTCTAGCCTTCCACCCATCCACACGACGGAACCCTACACCCCAACTGCATTTCAACTCTGTCCTCTGCTAGATGCCTCATGGCCCATCTAGCTGACATCAACTGCTGCTGCTCCTGCGGCCACATCACGTCTCCTCCCCATAAGCCCCCAGGGACCCACTGCTCTCTGCCTGCCCCCACTCCCCGGCTGAGCCCGGGAGGGCTGCCAGGCAGTGTGCAGGAAAGAAGAATGACAATATAACTTTCAAAGGCGGGGAGGCAGAGCAGGACTGCCACTTCCTGTCAGGACGCCGTCTCTGTGGGAGCCTCAAACTAGGCCTCAAAAGCCAAGCGGCACCTTTTCTCCTTACTAACCCTCAAAGTTGGGTTCTAAAAGAAAAAAATGACACCCCTCAGTTGTATAAAACACACTGGGGTCACTCTGGTGCTTTTTTTTTTTTTTTCTTTTTTTTCCTTAAACAAGAATTTATTTTTAGTACTGTGGATTTACTATCTGGGGCTCTTGCTTCTTGCAGGCTTCACACAACCACTGTGAGAGGGCCTTGCTCGAGGAAGCTAGACCAGGCTGCCGCGGGGTTCTGGGCACCTGGCAAAGTGCCAAGACAGGCCCACTGCTGGGGTTCACAGTCAGGGTGATGAGGGAAGCAGGAGGCTGGCTGAGGACAAAGCAAAAGCTGGCGCCTTGCACCCCCTCTTCTCCCGACTCCCCTCCATATGTGTGGCATTCCTCAGGCACCCCTGACTGCCATAAAACGATAAATGGTTAACTTGCAGGGATCGCAATCCTGCAGAACAGGAATCTCCCTTGCTCTACAAGATGTCCTAGAGACCTAAACAGGGAGGTAACCTTATCAATAGCACAAATTTCCAGAGGCAAATAACTCTTGGTTCCTGAAGCCCTAATGTCCCCCTCCCACCATAAACTGGAGGAGACTGAGGTAGAAAGGAATGTAGATGATGGCCGGATCATAATGCCCCACCAAGAATCCCCCATTATCTTGATGTTAGTGCCTGACCTAAAGACGACATTGATCAAGCCATAATGGCAAAGACTTCCCCCCGGCACCTTGTAGACCCTCCCTAGCATGTGAGAACTCTGTCGAAATCCCCCATTCCTTCACCACCTCCCCCCTGACCGTGGGGTATATAACATGCCCACCCTCACAACCCGGGGCAGCCGCATCTCTGCCTGCCCACGGGCCCTGTCCCCGTGCTCTAATAAATCACCTTTTGCACCAACGACGTCTTAAGAATTCTTTCTTTAGTCGTCGGCTCCGAACCTCCTCACCCCACAGAAACTGACTTAGGTTCTGGGACTTCATCATTTTTGGCGAGCCAGCCAGGAGATTTGTGAGTCTTTACATTTGGACTCTGAGCTTCGGTGCAAAATTGGTGAGTACCTTCTCTCCTTTTCCTGTACTCTCATTCCAGGGCTTTTTCAAGGAGTATGGTCTTACTGGAACACTTGCATGTAATTGCTCAGGCTGTAATCCTCTAGCCCATGGCTACTCTATGGGAAGGAGAACGTCTGCCTTTTGGCTGTAAGTTAGTACCCTGGCCGGAATGGCAATAAGACCCAGAAACTTGATGGCCTCTCTTTATTCCTGTTCTTATAGAAAGTTGTCTTTCTTGGGCACGGGACAGCCAACTAAGTCACCAGGACGGCTGCCAATCTTAAGACTCCCGTGTGAGGTTTCCTCCTGATTGATCTAATGTGATCCCCTCCACATGCCCGGTCTAGCCACTTCTGGCCGCGAGAGCTCCACTGGGAGCCGGCCGAAACCAGTACCCGATTGAATTAAAACGCAACCAGGGACTGTTTCCTAGGGAAGTTGGCTGTAAGGGCCACATGTGTTGGAATGTCGCATAGACCATGATGGATTTCAATCTTTACTGTTTCTCGTCAGTGTCTTCTGCAAACCGCCTGAAGCTATGAAATTGGGTAATTTCCCCTTGCCAAACTTTTCTAGTACTTCCATGGGTTAATATGGCAAGACAGTATGCAGTCTTCAGGACAGACGATGGCATGGCACAAGCGTTTTAGTCCATTCACCAGGCACCCGTCTGCAGCCTAGGATGCGATGGGGAAGTGGAGGGACGCCGGCACCCCTCCACGGCCAATGCCTTCTCAGGGAAGGCAAAACGGTGATCAATAGCGATTTTTGTTGAGGGACGCCTCCGGTCGCTTTTGACACCTGAAACCTCTGACATACCCTGTGCGGGACGCCACACAGGAGTCAGGGGATTTGGTAATGGACCTTCATTACTTTTCTGGAAGCATGGCCTCAGTAGACTTCTTCAGTTCCCAAGGACTCTACCTTGGGATGCCTTTTAACCCACTGGAAATAATTTGGATTGCAAAACTTAGGAAAGGACTGAGCTCCTGTAACACTGCATGGCCTCAGTGGGATCTATCAGTTAGATCTCTGCAGGAAACAGGGCAAATGGACCTAGGATACCTTCACCGCTCGTACCTAGGCCTTCATTGCTCTACACCAGGACCCCAGACTAAGGGGCTTTTGCGGAATGTGTTTGCCCAAATGAGTCAGCTAGTAAACGTTCTCCTGACATATTGGATGGTAATTACGTAAATAAGCCTTCTTCTAGTAAACCCAGGTTGCTGGGCCATCCCTAGCAAAGTGGACTCTGGCTTTATTTCTCTCTGTTTCTCCTAATAGATGTGGGGGCTTCTCCCTCACTCCCTTCCCGTGTTAATGGCTATAACTGGAGCCAACTGGGGTTAGTCTAACTCGAGACAGAGACTATAAGGAATATTCCCAAGCAGCTGCCGAAACTCTCTTTGTTTCGGGGAAGTTTCCCTGTGTTCTCTGGCCTGACTTGGACTGCCTAACCCCTTCCCCCTTGCTGGTGGGAAAGCATGGCGTCTGCTCCTCTGTTGGGGCTTATGAGCTCTAAAACCGAGAATCTTTTCTCTGCCTCCTGGCAGCACTTTGTTTCTTCTGTTTCCCCCTTACGTGTTTCTGTACCAACGCGCGTGCAGCCTGCATGACTGGCCTCTAGATCATGCACCACGGCTCCTTCTCTCTCCACTGTCAAGGAGCAAGAAGAGCACCCCTGGACCTAACACTCCCCACTCCAGATCTTCCCACGCATGTCTCAGGTAAACATTCAAAGTGGAGTGGGCCCAGGTGGAACATAAATCACTATTGGAACTAAGTTAAGTTTGTTGGTTTAATTAAGATAAGACGTGTCTTTGAAGTTACAGCAGTAAATGTGAAGCTTTTATTCTATCAAAGTTTACTGAAGGTCAAATAAGCTTGTGTTACTTGTTAAAATTTGTTAGCAAAGAAATGACTAAACTGATGGTTAATTGTCTGTCTCAAATTTCTAATGGGTAATTGCTGAAGTAGCTTTCAAAGTCTTTGGTAACCTGAAAGTTTTAAAGTTTTGCTTGGATGACAAATGGAATTAAATTGTGGACATCTAGGTCTTAACCAAACAGGATAAAATGCTAAGTCGTTAATTACTGGATGTAGGGTTGGGCTTTTGACTTCTTACTGCAAAGAAACTAAGAGTATTTAAATCTGTTGGTAAACTTGTTTTCCACTTAACTGATTCATAAATTGCCACCTGAAGAATTCTGTTGTAGCAGTTCACAATTGGTTAATAACTAAAGGTGTTTCTAAGAATACAAAGTTCTACTTAGTGTAACTAAGACTGATGGAAATAAAGGGAAACTGTATGTAGGAAAGTAGGAGATATGTAAGAAAGATTTAAGGGATGGGAATACATTTTGTTGAAGGTAAAGGAAGGTAATTTTGTCCTAAATGAGATGGTTGTTTGGAAGGAAATGGCTTGGGACAAAACCTGAAAGCAAAGGAAAGTTGTAGAAGGTTTGTGAAGGGAAATCTTCAGAAAAGGAATTTTAGCTATGGTCAAGAATGGATTAAGATTGAAATGAATGGGTTTTAAAGGTACATTGGTACAAGACTGAAATTCTCTGTTCAAAAGGACAATGTTTTCTTAGATCAATTGATCTGTTAAGAAAATGTAAATGGTTTTCTCTTTGCCTGCCCAGAAAAACGAGTTTCTATGTTCAGTTTTATCAGGTGTTTAACATCCCTAATTATATTTAGGCATGTGCTTTAAAACTTTCTAAGATTTTAGCAAATGTTGACAAGATTTAAATTGTAAATCTCTTTAACTCAGGCTTTTCCTTGGTATGTGAAGTTGCTCATGAAGTACTACTGAACCAATGATAAACCTTGGATTACATTTGGGAAAATACTATAACTATTCTAGAGATTCTATGCACTTCTTAAAGTTTTAATGTTTTGAGAGATCATTGCTTGATACTGTAATTATGGAAATGTTATGTATCACAGAAATAACCTGATTTCCTTGCAGCTAAATTGTAAACTCCCATGTCTCTTTAGCTCTAACCATATCCATTCTGAGTTTTTGTAATTTATAATTGTTTTAATTCTCTTGTAAAATGAGTTTTATCTTCAAGGATATTCCTATAAAGGACTTTCAGGACAAATACAGATATTTGATATGCTTGAAAATCCTAAAACTGAAATGGGTAAGAATTTCCAGAACTGACTCAAGCCGCATTCACCAGAATTAGTAACATGGGACTAAATGAACTAAAAGATTATAGTGTTGTGTCTGTTAATGTTTTGTCTTACTTTAAACATTGCTGGTTCTCTCTACTGTTTGCTCTTACAGACTAGGGATACTCCCTCCTAGTTATCTGTAACTTATAGAGATGTAAAAGTGCTCATTTGTAAAAGTGCTCAAAGCATTCACCTTTTCTCTTTATCTGAACCCTCTGAAACCAAAAGGTCTCAGTAAGTGTTCTTTCTTCCATGGCAATCAGTCATTTGCATAAGTTCAATAAGAATCTGTTCTCCTTGTAACAGGAAAGAATTGGAAACACGGGTTATTTTACCAAGGCTTTGACTGGGATGTCATATTTGAAAAGACTCAGATATGACCAGACAGTTTAAAGGAACTAAGGTTGACTTTATGAAACCTGGAGCCATAAAGCCCCTTGGGACTGTTGGCCTGATACCTTGCTTACAGAGTTCCCAGCAGCCTCACCAGGTGAGTAAAGAATGTCACTCCTTGGTAGGTGCAGTCTTGGGAAGAGGAATTCGCCCAAAGGTATTGCAGGCATGCCTCATGGCAAGTACAGGGCTTGGCTTCTGGCCCGGAGAGGCTACTAAAAGTTCAACCTAGAGATTCCTTATACAAAGTTCCAGCAAAGCAGATTCTAAAAGATCTATTTGATCACAGTCACTGTTCTTGCTGAGCTTATGTAAATAATTAGGCCAAGTTTGTTAAAACTGGACCTGTGTCACAAGTGAATTAGTCCTGATTTGGCCATCTCTGGAAATGAGGGTTATTTTAGAGAGAAAAACTGTTTTAGTAACACACCTTTATGGATGTTAAATTATAGATTTGATTGTCTTTAAATGTTTGTTTACCTAAGCTAAACAATTTGAAGTAAACTTCAGAGAAGTTGCACAATAGCTTCTTTAGTCGATCTTATTATTTTGTGGGGATATTAGCAGACCCCACAGCACATGATTAAACAACTGGAAAATGGGATTGATTCCCCTACAATTGTATAACTTAACTAACACCTTATGTGTGGCTGGGATAATGAAATTGCCTAAAAACCACCATACCACACTCCATAGGATTAACTATGGACTTGTGGAGATAATGGATGACCCCACTTTCTTTATGAGTGGATTGGATGATCCATGGGGGACTCCCCTTATCTCTTGACAAGTTTTCTCACTTGCCAGTGATCCTCTGTAATCAGGATATTATTAAGGCTGGACCACTCAAAGGTCTTCTTATTGGTTTCATCCCTTAGTCATATTTATCCTAGAGGCCACCTCTGTTGAGGTGCAATTGCAAACAGATGCTTTAGCTAAGCATGGAACAGCCCTCCTATAAAAGAGCCTCAAAGCTCACTATGGGACAGTCCTTGACTGTAATGATGTCACATCAGGTCCAGATTTGTCTTAGAAATCAAAGGCCACCAATGGATGATGGAGGCCAACTAATTAAATATTGGGCCATACTTACAGATATGCCAGAAATAATACTTAAAATTTGTCAAACTTTAAACCTAGTTACCTGTATGCCTGAACCTGATCACTCTACTTCTTTCTCTATAGAGCAAAAAAGGTTATTGATCTTGCTTACTCTATCTGGCCAGATTTAAGATGCCCCTGTTAAAAATATGAATGACAGTTGGTTTTCTGATGACAGTAGTTTTCATAGAAAAAAATAAGAAAAGCTAGGTGTGCCATAGTGCTCACTAGCACTTTGCAATTGCCAAAGCCTAAGAATTAACATTTATACTGACTCCAAATATGCTTTCCTGGTACTACATGCCCATGGAGCTATTTGGAAGGAAAGGGGATTGCTATCAAGCCATAACTCCCCAATCCAATATGGGCCTAAGTTCCAAAACCCTCCTTATCGCTATACTAAGGATGGCATATATCAAATCTGGGATACATATTTGTGGTTCACACCCACGATTGGACAGCTCAGTTAAAAGGCAGTTTTATGCTGGGAACAAAAGAATCATACGTAGGATACTTGGACAAATAACACACAGTATCGAGGATGGCTATCATTAGAAATGTGTTCCCAAATAATAGTACCCCAGGCTACTGAATGTTTTGCTACTGATTGGGTAAGGTGACCTGGCATTAGATGGCCAGCTCCAAACGGAACCCACTGGATATGTGGAACCAGCCTGTGGCCCTGGCTTCCTCCAGGGTGGATAGGTCGCTGTACTTTAGGATTTGCCTGGATCCATGGGCGCATTACTAAAACCATTACAACTCTGGCTAATCTCCCCAACTTGAAACAAAGATGGACACAATCTGTTTTTAAATGGTATGATCACTTAGCATCCATTTTTGTTCCAGCTGCGGGACTAGAGGATGTCATGTGGCATGTAGAAGCCCTTAATAAATATACTACAAAGGCACTCAATGATTCACTAAATAGCATCTCCCTCCTTAATACCAAAGTCTCACAAATACGCAAGGCAGTCCTACAAAATAGGATGGCCTTAGAAGTCCTGACAGCAGCCCAGGGTGGCACATGTGCAATCATCAAAACAGAATGTTGCATGTACATCCCAGACTATTGCAAAAATGTCACAGGACTAATAAAAGATATGAACACCCAGATTAAGGCCCTACAAGATCCTTCTTTCTCTTTTAGTGATTGGTTAAGTTCCTGGCTTGGAGGAGGGCTATGGCAAAATTTCCTTTTCGGGCTTCTTATTCTTATCGCCTTATTAATCTTAATATGTTGCTTTGTTCCATGTTTCTCTACTTGGTGCCGAGACTCCATTGCTACAATGACTTCACCACGACAGACGATCCTTGTCGCGCGCGAGGACGCCTCTTCACTGTCAGCGCTGGATTCAGCTGCCTCCACCTTTCGTAACTCCCCTATACGTTCCTACCCTGACCAATATTGACCCGAGCAGGTAGGGACAGCTCTACGCCCCTATTCAGCACGAAGAAGTTACAGAAGATGAGACCTTCCACCTTCAACCACCTTAAAGATTTAAGGGTCAAAATTGTTCAGGGGGGAATGATGAGGGAGCAGGAGGCTGGCTGAGGACAAAGCAAAAGCTGGCGCCTTGCACCCCCTCTTCTCCCGCTCCCCTCCATATGTGTGGCATTCCTCAGGCACCCCTGACTGCCATAAAACGATAAATGGTTAACTTGCAGGGATCGCAATCCTGCAGAACAGGAATCTCCCTTGCTCTACAAGATGTCCTAGAGACCTAAACAGGGAGGTAACCTTATCAATAGCACAAATTTCCAGAGGCAAATAACTCTTGGTTCCTGAAGCCCTAATGTCCCCCTCCCACCATAAACTGGAGGAGATTGGGGTAGAAAGGAATGTAGATGATGGCCGGATCATAATGCCCCACCAAGAATCCCCCATTATCTTGATGTTAGTGCCTGACCTAAAGACGACATTGATCAAGCCATAATGGCAAAGACTTCCCCCCGGCACCTTGTAGACCCTCCCTAGCATGTGAGAACTCTGTCGAAATCCCCCATTCCTTCACCACCTCCCCCCTGACCGTGGGGTATATAACATGCCCACCCTCACAACCCGGGGCAGCCGCATCTCTGCCTGCCCACGGGCCCTGTCCCCGTGCTCTAATAAATCACCTTTTGCACCAACGACGTCTTAAGAATTCTTTCTTTAGTCGTCGGCTCCGAACCTCCTCACCCCACCGAACCTGACTTAGGTTCTGGGACTTCATCAAGGGTGTGTTAGAAGCCAGAGCATTTACAGTTATAGCAGCTGAACAAAGCATATTCTCTCACTCGGTCTTGGCCACTGTGTCTTTCTCAGGACCTAGGGGAAGGTCAGATTGAATACAGATCCTCAGACTCCCCCAGGAGAGAGAGGGGGTGCTCTGGGCTCACCCCACAGTCCCAGGACCTGTGGTCAGCTACCCCGCATGAAGGGCTGTGCTCCCTCTGCCCGCACCGCATCCTCCGACTAGGGCTCCCACTCTGGGGGTGAAGTCTAGCTCGGTGCCCCAAGCCAGGGAGCCTGCTGGACGGGGCTCGTGGCTGTGTGGCTGGGGAATTCTGTGTCCCTGAATCTCGTCTCTGTGTCCTGGAAGGGGTGGGCATGGCTCCCAGCGGGCATGCCATCTTAAGAACCCCTGCTCGTTGATATGAAGTCGCTGCAGAACAAAAATAGGGAAAAGCATGGACCCTGAGCCGAGGCGGCCCGTGTAAGGTTGGGGGGCGTTTGGGTCCCCAAATGGCCATGATCCTTGAGCTCCTCCAGCTTTGACAGCCACCCTGAGAATTTCGGCAGCACAGTCTTGGTCGAAATCCCAGAGCTGGGTCAGCTCCCCGTGCGGGAGCAGAGGCTGACAGCGGCAAGCAGGGACCACTCAGTCCCGGATTCTTTGAGCTTCTGCATTTCTTGCCAGAATGTGCTTTGGTTCAGTTTAGCTCAGTAGAAAAATTACTTGCCCCACTGGAATTTTGAACGGTGATTCATTCTGGTGGAAGCGCTTCTAATTAAAAACAGTCACAACAAAAACCAGGCGTCAGAACATATGAGTTCTGGACAGTCGTGAGCCCAGGAGGCTCCCACGTAATGACAGCAGATGTGAAAGCAAATTAAATTTACAGCTCACTTGTGCCCCCTTTCCAGGGGCGAGCTCTCAAAATCGGTTGGTTTTATGCAAATGATTATAAAGCGTGGAATGCCTTTCTTGAAAATGAATATGCATATTTAAGTGTCATTAGAATGTCAACAACACATAGGTGTGAATTCCGGGAAGAAGCAATGCTCGCTTCAGGCAGAGTCTGCAGCAAACAGACTCCCTGATGCGGAAGGCACAGGGACAACAGGAAGTGACTGGAGCACAGAGGGCACAATGTCAAGGTCAGCTCAGTGTGGGAACCTCAGAGCTGCGGTGCCCCGACTTGGGTTCCGATGAGTGATGAAGAGCTCCTTTCCGTGCCCCACAGCCTGTGCTGCTCTCTCAGCCGAGGCTGGGGAGACACCCTGGGGCCGGAGAGACGGGGAGGGGGGACTCCAGTGCTCTGGAGTGGGGGCAAGAAGTCTGCGTGCCGTTCCCTGGGCTGAGTGCATCACTGCCCGGTGGTCCAGTGGGGCTCTGCGTCAGCGCCGGGTGCTGGTCGCCCCAGCGCTCAGCGTCTGCAGCTGTGCCCAGCGAATGTGTCGATGCTTTAAAAAAAGAACACTCTGCAAATCGTTCCATTGGCCTAGGGCCAAGTGAGGTGTGCCTGGGACGTTCCTGCCGTGGTGCACCCCAGAGGGGAAATACTTCCTGCGAGGAGCTCTAAGCGGGGGCCCTGGAACGTGAAGGTCACCAGCGGCAGCCGTGGCTGGGCTGGGGGACCGGAGCGGGAGCTGGAGCCCCTGCACAGGGCCGCCTGGGGACATCTCCCGGCTGGCGGAGCCCTGCCGGCTTCCCCCCTTCTCCTCCCACGCTCACCGTGTCGTGTCTCCTGCTGCTTCGGTCCACACTCGTCCTCCAAGGGGAATTCAGAGGCCCCAGTCCCGAGGGTGTCTTGTTGCTGCTGCCCCCGGGGGAAAGAGAAGAGCCCCTCAAAGGGGGGCAAGGGGCCACTGTTGAGAGAGAAGAGGGGCCCACCTACCAGCCTGGGGTCCAGCAGCAGCCCCCGGCCGCTCTGACAGGGCGGGAGGCCTCCCCTCGGCTCCCCGTCCCCACCTCCTCTGAACCCCCTCCCTGTGGCCGTGTGCTGACAACGCCCGGCCAGGGGCCTTGCTCACCTCCTGTCTTTCAGACACAGTGCCCTGGAGGTGCCTGGCGGTGGGTGGTGTCCGGAGCTGAGCTGCTGCCCGGCCTGTTCCTCGAACCCCCACTGCAACCAGGCCCGAGCCCTGGGGGCGCAGATGGGCCGGACCGGGCGGACCTGGGATGACCGAGCGTTAGTACAGACGGTGCCGGAGACGAAGGGACCTCAGTCCTCGCCGGCTCCACATCCCGGAACGAGGTGGTCTCCCCGACCTGGGTTTCCATCCTCAGTCTGTGGACAGGCAGCAGGGAAGGCCTGACTTCTCATCCCTCCCAGGGTCATGCAGTCTCCCTCCTAGGGGCCCCCATGGCCCTCTATGTTCAAGCCCCCAGGGTGGCAGGGTGACCCCAGGAACCCTCCAGGACCTGTTCACAGCAGCAGCCTTGCTCCAGCAATGGGCAAGGTGGCTGCAGAAACAGCTCCCACCTGCTCTGGGAAGCTAGGCACTGCAGGAGAAGCTGGGTATAGGGGCAGCCCATGGGCCCCGAGGTCCTTTGCTGTGGCCACTGGAACGACACTTATGGACGGGCGGGCTGGAACAGCAGCTCTTGATCGCCTGCTGCTGGAGGCTGGGCACCCCGCTTTGGCGCGTGGTCAGGTGGGCTCCTTGAAAGGCAGGAGTCGGAGTCTGCCAGGCCTTGCCCCTGGATTCCAGGCTCTGCTGGCCAGCCCCTGTGTCCTTTGGCCTATAGACGCATCACCCTGATCTCTGCCTTCTTGTTCACAAGGTTTTCTCTCCGTGTCCATGCCTGTGTGTCCAAAAGTCCCCTTTACATAGCGACACAAGCCACACTGGATGAGGGGTCCCCCGTCCTGCACTACAGGCTCATCTCAGTTTTCCTGCCCCTGAAAAGACCCTGTTTCCAAATAAGGTCACATTTGGGGCCTGGCGGTTGGGACCTCAGTGAATTTTGCAGACCAGGCTGTGCAACGCACCAGTGCTAGTTTGACGCAGACAGGGTAAGCCTGGCCCGGAGGGCCTCACATTCCCAACACTCAAGGCACCGGGGAACCCTAGCCCTGCTGGAGAGAACTGGCTTCACTCTTAGTTTCCATGACATTGAGGCCCAAAGCAGACAAGGTTTCTGGCAGTGAAGTAAGTGTAATTTTTAAGGAGTCATTCCAAGGATTTGGGTTCCTTGCTATTGTCTCCAAATACTGTAGCCAACCACCCTGGAGATGGTCAAGTGAGTCCATAGCTTCTTGATTCAGATTAGAGGGAAGGTTACGAAGCTGGAGTTCCCACGTAGGTCTCCACAGGAATGGAGGAGCTTCTGTTCGCTGGACACAGCCCAGACCAACCTGGCAGTGGCTTCAGGTGCAGGAAGAGGGGTGGGCGTGAGCAGGATGGACCGCGGCTGTGGTGCTTCTGTCAACAGCAGATGCTTAGAACTCACAGCAGAGAAGAAGTTTTCAGTCATTGCTGTAATAATTTTGATGTTTAATAATTTGGTATTTTTCCCCCATAGAAAGTGGTAAATGTCAAAACTCTTGAGTCTCAGACTTTACCTTTAATGAGATTTAGTCCTATTTTTCAGTAAGGCAGAGACAGGACGGAGCAGCAGGACACCAGGGGCCCCTGCGGAGAGAGGGACAGAGGGTGGTTTTGTGAGGAGGTCTGCCAGCATTGAGCGGACGCTCGCAGCGCTCCCCCCGAGGAGTGTCCTGCCTTGGCAGGGGGACAGCTGCGGCCTCCCGTTCCGCCTCAGCTCCTAGACTCCGCTTCACTCGCATTAGTTTTTACCTTCCCACGGAGTCAATCTTTACAGAAGATATAATAGATTACGCTTTTAATTCATGTTCCGTGAACGTTTCCTGAGCACCTGCTACATGGCACGCGCCTTCCTGAGGACGGACGATGCCAGCACGGGAGTGAGCCGAGCGGGTGAACTCCAGTGGACTGGGAAGCGTGGCAGAGTCTGACTTATAGGAAGCTCAGCAGGCGGTAGATGGGAAGAGGAACCAGGTCTGCAATGGGGGGGGGGGGGGGGGGGGGGGTGGTGTCGGGAAGGGCGGCAGCACCAAGCTTGGGTTTCGCAGGGGAACAAGGGGAGACAGAGCATCTCACCGGAGGCAGTAACAGCATCCATAGCAGAGAGAGAAAGTGGTGCTCCGGACCCCGTCCCCTGGATGCAACGTAACTCCACCCCAGTGCGCGTTCCTGGATGAGCAAGGTGGGGTCAGGTTCCAGCACACCCTCTGGGGTCGGAGGCCACGATCTTCCCGATCATCCCGGAAGTGCTGTGTAGCTTTGACCGCATCTCCTTGATAAGGAGATCTGCCAAGTGATCACTGTCTCTTTGGAAATGTTGCCCTATCTTGCCCATTGTTAATATGAATTTCCACTCAAGCCACACGTGGACGTCTGTATCAAGCATCCTGAGATGCTAGGACACCCCCCTGCCCGCCCCGCCGTGAGTGTTCCCACCTGCGGGGGGTGTGGTTCGTGCTTTCTGATGGTGACAAAGGTGATGGATGTCCCCGCCTTCTTCCAAGACATTCTCAGCAGGGGGGCTTGGGAGAAGAGCAGGTGACCACGCTCTCTCTGGGTGTTGGGCTGGGCTTTTGTGGAATTGGCAGGTCTTGAGTTCACCTTCTAGTGAGAGAGTGAAGGCTCCACGGCTTCTCACAGCTGCCTCTCCCCGGCATGGACTCCCCCCCACCCCCGATGAGGGTGACTTTTCAGGCCCCTTGCAGAGAAGATTAACTGCCAAGGTAATAAAGGCAACTGCATTTAATCATTTTCCTAATTAATGCATTTATTGCAGCTCCTTGCTGCTTTTCGGGCTGAATGTGATGAGTGAGCAGGAAGGGAGTATCACAGGGATTCTCGGCATTTTCACCTAAAGGTTAATTAACTGGTGTTATCTGGGAGACGAGGCCCCACGCACGCTGCCAGGGGGAGTCGTAAGGAAGGCGCTGAGCCCAAGCCCAGCCTGCACGCAGAGCAAGGTCACAGGAAGGGAGAACTTCGTCTGACGGGCTGCTGCCTCTGAAAGGATGTGGATATTGATTGAATTCAGTGCTGAGCACATTATACTTGGAAGCTTCTAGTAAACGAGGAATGAAAGAATGGGGTTGCTGAGCAGGACCATAAATTGAAAAGCCGACTCCGTGCCGGAGCTTGACTGAAAAGAGACTCAATGTCCGTTCACATAGCGATCTGTATCCACAGCTTCCCTCTGCAGCCACTCGGGGCAAGGGGCTCTCCTCCGGTAAAGCCATTGGTAGACCTGGATGGCAGGTCCCTCCAACAAACCTGTGCGTTTCCACACGATGCTGGTAAAGGTCCAGTACCAGACCGCACAGGGCGCAATGCCTCCGCTCCACAAACACACCCTGTGCTGTTCATCGGCAGCGATGCTGAATCAGCTCGGCCCGCCCAGAGAATCCCAGGAAGAGAAAGAGCCTCACATCTCTGGGACAGATCTCCTGCTTGGAGAAGAGTTCGCTGTTGCACACAATGAGATTGGTAAAAGCAGAAATAACTATCTCCTTCACCAGCCCACAAATTAAGAAACAGGATGGAGCCCAATTTAGGAAGAGGCACGCGGCAAGTCTTTAATATAAACAAATACTTAAGCTCAGTAGTCTTGCTTATAAAACTGTTATCCTAGAGAAAGAATCACAGATACACATGAATATTTGCCCATAAGATATTCATTATAATCATTTTTAGTAATAAAATTGGAGACAGCTATGATTTTATGATTTTTGATACAAAACCTACTGAATGTGCAGGTTTTCCACACCATGAAATTTCATAATTCTCTGTGGATGGCAACCTACGATTTCATTCAGTTCTGGCACGATCTGCTCAGAATCAGCCCAGAGCCCACAGGTAAGGGCTTGGTCCCATGAGACTGCCCACTTCAGACCCTAACTGCTGGTCTCATTGTACTGCCTGGGCTCAGACCCAACGGGCTCTAAGGCAGGAGCAACCCACACCCCTCGTCTCAGGCTGGACGATTTGCCACGAAGGTCCCCAGAGCTCTGGGAAACACTTTATCTTTATGGGTTCATTATAAAGGATGTCACTGAGGATACAAATGAACAGCCAGATGAGGAGCTATGCGTGTCCAGAAGGGTCTGTCTCCGTGGGGCTGCAGCACCGTACCTTCCAGGCGTGGGGATCTGCCCCCAACCCAGAAGCCCTCAGAGGCCTGGCATTCAGGGAAGTTTGGAAAGGAGATTTCATCTTGTAGGCATGAATGATTATTAACCCAATATGTAGCCCTGCTTCTTCCCTGAACTAGGTGGACGGAGCTAAAAGTTCCCAACTTCCAATCACAGTGTGGTCTCTCCGATGACCCGTCTCTACGCAGAAACTACCTGGGGACCTCCAAGAGTCACTGCATTAGAACAAAAGATGCTCCTAACATCTGGAAAATGACCAGGTTCTTAGGAACTGGGGATGAAGACCAGCGTGTACGTCAGATTAGAGCACAGCCTCTTAACGGCCTGACACGTTTTATCTGTGTACCTGGTGCCTTGGTTTCCCCACTTACAGCTTTGTGGTGCTGCTTTGAGCTTTAAATGAACTGTTGCCTGTGAATTGCTGGGAACAAGGACTGCCCTCAGGAGACCTCCCGCAGCCAGATATTGTTACCACTGTGATGGGATTGCTGTGAGGAGGTGGCCCAGCCAAGCGGGATGAAGTCATCAAAGTGACGCAGGGCTTTGTGGAATGACAGCCTGCTCGCAGTCTATGTGGAAAGAGGTCACCTTAATTTGGTAAGTAACACATGATTCCACTTTCAGACAGAGTTACAGGTGTGCACAAAGGCATCGATAAAATGTCCTCATAAGCATTTATCTGTAGACATATACTATGAATATATGTATTATATACATACACAAAGAGTAGCAGTAACATTTATTGTTGTATGAGCTCTGTATGTACATTTGTAGTGCGTATATGTAACATTGTATATGTTATGTATTATGTGCACATACTTAGGTATACACATGCACGCATGTAGAGTATGTACTGTTACATACTGTGTATTACGTGTGTGTATCTACATGCATCTACATGTACATGTGTATAATGTGTACCTACCATATGCCATCTATGGGCTAGAAGATACACCAAGACACTGTTAGCAGGGGTTGGTTCTCTTTAGATATAAGAAATAAAAGTGACTTCAAATTTCATCTTTCTGCTTGCTATAGTTTCCCACTTTTCTATGCTGAAAATATACATTGATTTTTCCATTAGAAAGAATTGTTTAAAATATAATACTAAAATTAACTTGACATCAGATTCCAAAGTCAGCGGTTTAGGATCGTAACTTTATTGTGAAAGAATACTGTTCACATATTTATATACAAATAGCCCAAGTGTGTCGTCACCAGACTGAAGACGGGAGAAGGAGCAGATTGGGCATGTCGGCAGCCGCAACCGGGCCGCTGGGATAGGGGTTGGTTCCTAAGTTCCTCGCTTGCTGGGCATTTTAAGCACGCGTGTTTATGTCCTGTCATGGGGGCCACCGGTTCACAAGACTCAGTGGCCTGGGCCCTTCCATCAGCCCGGCAGTTCCAGACAGCGGCGTGGTGCTTCCGGGGGGCAAAGGTGGGCAGTCTGGGAGGGAGGCAGCGGATCCTGCCTGGTCCACGTAGTGGATATTCTTAGCCGTGTGACAGTGGCTCCTTCATGGTTGAGATCAAACAATACAGAAAGACAAATAATGGAAAGATACTTAACACCACCTTTAAAATTATTCATAAAGCACTGATACATAAATTACTGATGACGTAACCATTTTTTTTCTTAAAATGGAATTCAGTCCACAGTGTTCAAGGTGCTCAAGGCTATTTCTTTAATTAAAAACAAAACCAAAACAACATTTGAATGGCACTTGAAGTTTGGAGATACTCATGGTTGTTCTGTAAGCTGACCACAGAGGACAGCCTTCATAGAGCGGGTGGGGATGGCAGCCAGCAGGAGATCAGGAAACAGGGCTGCAGACAGAAATCGAGCAAAATCAGTCTCCCTGTTGGTTCAAACCTCATCAGGTAGAGCTCTTAAATGAAGATAGTGAAGTAAAAATAGATTTTCCCTCCTTTCCACTTAGACTAAATAATCACATGCTTAATTTGTGGTCCCATGAACAAGAAACAACCTGTTGGCAAAGGCAAGAGAATCGATGAGTTTGTAAGCAGTATTTTATAAAACGTTCTCTGCAAAAACCCCATCACCTTCGGGATCCTCCAGCGGCTTTCAGTCTGAGGGGAAAGAACTAATAGGCATAGAATCCCAAAGCACTCACCTGTTTCTGTTTGTTTGTTTGTTTTCACTCAACAGGTCCCCTTGGCTGGGTAAGAGGCCCTGCTCTGGCCAAAGGCATTTCTTGACACAGAGATAGTCAATGCATCATGCTTTTATTTTTCTAGTCTCTCACGGTTAGAGAGGAATACTCTCAGTCCAAATTTTTATATTTGTTTATTGTTCTCCTATATATTGTTCACACATATTCTCTTTATAGAAACAATGTTTCAAGTTCTGTGTGGGCTGGGTCAGACTTCGGAGAAATGGCAGCTGTGGGCCTCCTCTGCACTCTCACTGGCTTCAGCCTCCCGGTAGCGCTGGAGAAATCAGTGTCCCCTTCTTGATACAATCATCTCGTTCTTGGTTTTCAGAGCGTGGACTCTGGGGATTTTTCCTCCCCATCTTTTACTGGACCTTCTCAGGTTTATTTCCCATCTAGGCCTCTTTGGGGACGTTGTGGCTACAGTTTTCATTATGGCCTGTTACCAGATAGTCCCTTTAATTATAGAAGTGGGGGACTTGCAGGGGCTTAATTAGCATTTTAAAGAAGGAAATTTTGACATTTGATTTAATGAGCGTAGTGAAGCTGTAGCTCTGAGCATCTTTGAGAAGACCATGTGAACTGGGGTGGACGTTCGCTGCTCATCCGAATATACCAAATCTATTAAAAGTCTTGTTTAGCCACGTACAGAGAGCCACGTGCTACCTGTCAGGACGAAGCTACTGATGGCGTGGGTGATGACGTGTGTTGTGGCTGAGACCACTCCCACAGGCTCCGAGGCATGTGACTGCAGCAGCCCCCTGGCTTTGCCGGTCGCATACCCTCAACTACAAAATGTAACATTAGCACCCAAATTGGGAGCTTGTTGTGATAATCCAGTGACATAATAAATGACCGGTACATGGTCCTGTGCCTGAGACACAGTAGGCACTAAAGAAATAAACGAAGGAATAATGAAGAGAAGGTAATAAAACGGGAGAGTCCTAAGTGATATCTTGTGACTTCATGGTAAGGAATTACACATTATCTGACAGGCAAAGAACAGTTGTTCATGGTTGTTTGGCAGAGGGTGACTTGCTCGAAACAGGGTTTTATAATGAATAGTTTTGCAGTAGTGTAAGAAGTGAACTGGAGGAGAAAGAGGACACAGACAGAAAATAATTGCAAAAGGCCACGCATGAGTAATGAATATGGTGGTGCAAATGGGAACAAAATGCAGACAGAAGAGACTTTAAAAGAAAAATCCAAAAATCAACTGGTAAAAAAATGAAAGAGAATTTTTAAGGAAATTCTTTCCACTGTGAAACTGGAGAGGAGTAGAAAATAGGACTATTTGGAGAAGAGTAAAATGCGAAACGCTAAGTTCAACAGCCAGCCTATTGAATTAGACATGCATGTGCACCATTGGTGGAATGAACAGTAGTAAGTTGGGGGGGGCTGAGATGAGCGCGATCGTGGTAGGACCTTCAGATTCGCAGAAGGGAAAGTGGCGGAGACGAGTGGAGGGAAAAGCAGACATTAGGGTTCCCATCACAACAGTGATCTTATTTCCCACAACAGGACTGGAATCGAGGGCAAGGTAGTAGTCGGTGCACCTGGGTGACTCCGTTGGCTGAAGCTCTGACTCTCGGTTTTGGCTCTGGTCAAGATCTCGGGGTCGTGGGATCAGGCCCCGTGTTGGGATCTGTGCTTGACATGGAGTCTGCTTCTACCTTTCCCTCTCTTCCTTCTCCCACACACTCTCTCGAATAAATAAATAAAATCTTAGAACAAGAGAAAAATTTAGTGGTTGATCACATGATAATGATGCATATTCATACCCCAAAGTCTATGTGGGTCAGGGAGGGATGAGGAGGGCTCTAGCCCAGGAAGTCAAAGGGTGGGGAGGTTGGCAGAGTGAAGCTTCCTGTAAGTTCTCCTTCTCTGAAGCACAGTCACGAGCTTCCCACCTGAACTCCCACGGAAGTGGGGCATCTGGCTTGCTGGGATTAATAGAGGGGGGTTTTGAAAAACCGGAACCAAATATGGTCTTACGGGCTCCTGTTCACATACCAGATGATCAGTGGGTTCTCTACTTGACCTAAGATATTCAGGCCTGAGCCCTAGACCACACCCATGACAGATGTGATGGTCAGATCACAGGAAGCATTCATGCACAAACAGAAGAGAAGACCGAGGAGTGACCAAGTGAGCCACCATGTGCACAAAGGCTTTCATGCTCTGGACTCGGCCCAACCTTTTGCTTCATCTCCTACTGGTTGCCCAGAAACACCCTGGGTTCCGAGTCCAAATGAGGTTCCCTAACATGGACAGAGTTTACTAGTTATATGGAAATTTCCCATCTGCTCTTCTGAATTGCCACCACAAGGGATAAGTAGGTGGCCAGGCTGCGCCTACAGTCATTGTATTTTCCTCATGTCCTCCTTGTGTCCTTCCAACGTAGCTGCTGTGCACAGACCCGGACAGCGTCTACGGGCAGCTTGCTGTGTCCTCCAAAGCTCCTTGTGTTGTGCTTGCCAGCCATATGCTGAGAAGCAACACCTTCTATCACAAGTGACATTATGCAGTGTGACATATTTCGCCGCGTCTCTCAAGACGCAGTGGCTAAGTAGCTGCTTCATCCAGGCCAGATAGGAGGCAGACCACCATGTTCCATCCCCACGCTCAGTGCAGAGTGCTTTTGGATGCACGAGGGGCCTTGCAGATGGCTTGATTTCAAGATGAGCCAGGGGATGTCCAGGTGGTACGAGATGGCCATTGGCTGCCTCTCAGACTTTTGGTAGAGAGCACAGAGCGGTGCTGGGAGGAGGCAGGCAGAGCCATCTGTGTAAAGTCAGCTTTCGGCAGCCTGCAAGACAGGGCAGCTACGTGTGACTGCAATGACTCTTCCTCCATGAAGTTCTCGTCCTGCTAAGAGCAGGGGATGGACTGTAAAGCAGCCATCTTTACCTGGTAGGGGGACAAGTAGGTCCTGTGGACATAGCTGGCTCCTCTCCCTGTGGACTTCGCCCTTTGCTTGTCCCTGAAATCCATTTTGGCGTGTTTCCTCCCGGTCATGGCCCTGGCTAGCAGGTGGAGCTGAGTGATGCCAGCTGGGTGGCCCGTTGGGCACAGGGACTTCTGTCCAGCTCTCTCCTTGCTGATGGGAAATCACAGGCAGATGGGGGATCACAGTTGTCCAAAGCCAATTGTTTGGGAGGGTTAGTCTTAGTTCTGTCCCTTCCTGGCTGTATCAGCCTGGGCCAATTTCTTAAGCTCTCAAGCTCTCTGCTTTCTCATCTGCCATTTGGGAGTGATCCCAGTACTTAACTTGGTCGTGGTGTGCAGATAAACGAGACAGCCCACGGAGAGACACTTACCCAACGCTTAGCCGTAAAGAAATGTGTTCTTTAACTCTCTCCTCCCCCGTCACTTGTTGTCTTATTGTCATTGTACAATGGAGGCTCTTTCCCCATGCAAAGAAAGCTCTGCCTGCTTGTTTAATGTTACAAGTCATTATTGACAGTAGCTACCTCAAGATGCAAGAAATTCTTCTCTTTCCCTCCACATCATTAATCCTAAACTGTCAGTTCAGTGCTATCATTGCAATAAAAATGCGACTTCTACTTGCTTGGAGTTTAATCTCACCAATGATTTGTTTTGTTTTGTTTTGTTTTTATGCATTTTATTTTATTATTTTTTACTTTTAAAATTTTTTCAGTGTTCCAAGATTCATTGTTTATGCACGACACCCAGTGTTCCATGCGATACGTGCTCTCCTCGATACCCACCACCAGGCTCCCCCAATCCCCAACCCCCTCCCCTCCAAAACCCTCAGTTTGTTTCTCAGAGTCCACAGTCTCTCATGCTTCATCTGCCCCTCTGATTTCCCCCAATTCACTTTTCCTTTCCTTCTCCTAATGTCCTCCATGTTATTCCTTAAGTGAAACCATATGATAATTGACTCTCTCTGCTTGACTTATTTCACTCAGCAGAATCTCCTCCAGTTCCGTCCATGTTGATACAAAAGTTGGGTATTCATCCTTCCTGATGGAGGCATCATACTCCATTGTATATATGGACCACATCTTCTTTGTCCATCCGTCTTATCAACTGAAGGGCATCTTGGTTCTTTCCACAGTTTGGTGACTGTGGCCATTGCTGCTATAAACACTGGGGTACAGATGGCCCTTCTTTTCACTACATCTGAATCTTTGGGGTAAATACCCAGGAGTGCAATTGCAGGGTCCTAGGGAAGCTCTATTTTATAATTTCTTAAGGAATCTCCACACTGTTCTCCAAAGTGGCTGCACCAACTTGCATTCCCACCAACAGTGTAAGAGGGTTCCCCTTTCTCCACATCCTCTCCAACACTTGTTGTTTCCTGTCTTGTTCATCTTTGTCATTCTAACTGGTGTAAGGTGGTATCTTAATGTGGTTTTGAAGAAATAACACCCTGTGCATTGTATATTTCTACTGAAGCTGCTTCAAAAAATAGAACAGAAGGAAACTTGCAAACTTGTTCTATGAGGCCAGCGTTACCTTGATATGAAAAACCAGGCAAAGACCCCCATCAAAAGGAGAATGACAGACCAATAGCCCTGATGAACATGGGGGCCAAAATATTCAACAAGACCCTAGCTGATAGCACCCAACAGTACACTGAAAGGGTTATTCACCACGCCTGCTTACCTCTGATCTGGAGAACACTGGCTGTTGCTTCCGGAGCCATGGCTGGGAGCCCAGAGTAGGAAGACAGCACAGTCGTGGAAACAGCACCACCGAGGCACAGTGCACCCAACAGAGAGAGAGAGAACAAGCCACGTTTTAAGTGGCGCTTTAAGAGCAAACCGACCGGGAGCTGGAGGCACACATGCTTGACCGATCAATCCCTTCTTATCTGACTGGAAACCCATCAAGAAGGAAAATTAAAATACAGTTTCCCATTGCCCTGGCAATCATCTAATAAAGAATATTGGCTAATGCTTTATTTTAATGCCTGCCTCTCTAGAAACGATGTGCAAACAATGCATAAGACATTGATTTCACTGCAACGGAATCCATTAGTCATCTTGAGATTCCTGCACATAAGATAGATTCTAATATGTTCATGTTAATGGAAAAAAGCAAAGCAAAACAAAACAAAACATCCAAGGGATGCAGGATTCCAACAGAAAGACCCAGACAGGAAGGCAGCCAACAGCTCCCTGGTGTGATGGGACTGAGAGAGGGTGTGCCCAGGGGTGCTCCTACAGGGGCAGATCTGTCACCATTTGTGGTGACAAGAGGGGGCAGTATCGCTCCTGTCTTCATCACTCCTCCTTGGCTCCTGCCCTGCAGCGCGCAGACCTTCCATCCGTCTTTCTCCTCTCAGGCCCGCCGCAGCCAAGTCCACGGAAGACGAAGCAGCAGGTGGAAGTGCTTTGAGCGCCTGCGGACGAACACAGCTCGCGAATCCCGCGCTCAGTTCTCGCGCGCGCCGGGAGCCGTGTCGTCAGGAAAGGAGCTCATGGGACTCGAACCCAGCATTGGCACAGCACTGGGAGACTTGGATTAGGGGATCCGCCGCAGGTATCTGATTCCCCATCTGTGAAGTGGGGAGTGCTGTGATTGTTCTGAGTTGTTGAGAGGCACAGAATGGGCACTGAGCTTGCTGCAAAACATCAGGCACGAGGTTAGGTTAGCATAAGTGGGAAGAGCCGCGTCTGTGGTCTGCAGTTTGGAGGAGACAGAGGTTGGATGTAACAGAGCCTAGGCCACTGAAGGGGGTCATTCATGGGCATTTTCTGAGCTCCTGGGATGCGCCATACATCAGCTCTAGGGAGACGACCATGAAGAAGGCACAGGTGCTAAGTGAGGGCGTCCTGTGTAAGCAGGAGCAGGGGGCGCCGTAGTGGGGAGCACGTGGCACAGAGCCCTGTTGCTGCCTTAACAAAGGATCACACAGGGCTTGCTCGAAACAGTGGAAACGTATTCTCACTGCTCTGGAGGCCAGAATCCCAAGACCCTAGTATTGGCAGGGCACGTTCCCTCTGAGGGCGATGCGGGAGACTCGCCCCAGTGTCTAGCGCTGGCGTGCAATCCAGACGCCAGACTCCACTGTCACACGGCCCTTACCTCTCCGCAGCTCCTCCTCTTCTGTGTCGCACAAGGACACCTGGCATAGTGCCCACCTTCAGTCAGGATGACCTCATCTCGAAATCCTGACCTCAGTTACGTTTGCAAAGGCCATTTTGTTGGGGTCACTTTCTGAAGCTCCAGGTGGACACAGCTTCTGGGGTGCTCTGGAGACACCAAGGACGTGCTAGTTTCTCTCAGCTGAGGTGGACGTCCTGGGGCTTGGCGGAGATCCGCCAGCCGGACGAGCAGGCTGCTGGGAGCAAGGCCCGTGGAGTGAGAGAGGCCAGGAGGGAGCAGGAGGCGAGGAAGGGAAGGGAGGTCCCATTCCACGGCCTCCCTCTCCGGCACACTCCGTCGGGGAATCCAAGCCCGGCGGTCGCGGGGGGCTTGTGGCTTTCTACACCTGGTGTGAGATTGGGGAGCACTTTTCTTTTTTTTTTTTTTTTAATTTTTTTATATAAACATATATTTTTATCCCCAGGGGTACAGGTCTGTGAATCACCAGGTTTACACACTTCACAGCACTCACCAAATCACATACCCTCCCCAATGTCCATAATCCCACCCCCTTCTCCCAAACCCCCTCCCCCCGGCAACCCTCAGTTTGTTTTGTGAGATTAAGAGTCACTTATGGTTTGTCTCCCTCCCAATCCCATCTTGTTTTATTTATTCTTCTTCTACCCACTTAAGCCTCCATGTTGCATCACCACTTCCTCATATCAGGGAGATCATATGATAGTTGTCTTTCTCTGCTTGACTTATTTCGCTAAGCATGATACGCTCTAGTTGGTGGGAATGCAAGCTGGTGCAGCCACTCTGGAAAACAGCATGGAGGTTCCTCAAAATGTTGAAAATAGAACTGCCCTATGACCCAGCAATTGCACTATTGGGTATTTACCCTAAAGATACAAATGTAGTGATCCAAAGGGGCACATGCACCCGAATGTTTATAGCAGCAATGTCCACAATAGCCAAACTATGGAAAGAACCTAGATGTCCATCAACAGATGAATGGATAAAGAAGATGTGGTATATATACACATTGGGGAGCACTTTTCTGAATGTGGAGCATCAGTCTGGAATGGGGGCTTTTGGAGGCAGAGGGACAAGTGTCTATGGAGACTGTTCATCGGGAAATTGCCGGGCAGTCCTCCGGCACGAGCGGGGTCCCTGTTCGGACATGCGGGCTTGCTGGACGACTTGCTGACTGCAAGAGCAGGCCGTTTCCTGGAACGGTCTCCGTCGGGTCCTTTCCAATCGTCCTCTCGCCTCCTCTCCTGTGCCTACTTAGGCAGCACCTTGTATTCAAGTGAGTGTAAATTTAAAAGTTAAAGTGTAGGGGCACCTGGGTGGCTCAGTCATTAACCGTCTGTCTTCGGTTCAGGTCATGATCCCAGGGTTCCTGGGATCGAGCCCTGCATCGGGTTCCCTGCTCGGGGGGAAGCCTCCTTCTCCCTCTCCCACTCCCCCTGCTTGTGTTCCCTCTCTCCCTGTGTTTGTCTCTCTGTGTCAAATAAATAAATAAAATCTTAAAAAAAATTACACTGTAGCTAATTCCAGAATGTTTCCTCTTAGATACAGCCTGCTCCGTGCAACCAGTTTTTAAGATTTTAGCCTCATCACGTGAACTAATTTCTGAACCACGATTTGATGAAGACAGACAGAACGGGTTGCCGTGGCAGGCTGGGCAGCCCTGGGCATTCAGAGCAGGCTCTGTGAGGAGCTGCGGTGCCCCCAGGACCAGCACGGGGATGCCTGTCCTGGTGGAGTACAGTAGCCTCACCTGTCCTCCCTGATGGAAAGACTAATCCTGTCTCTCGTGTCTGTTTGGGGGAGAATCCAGGAATGTTCCTTGTCTCTGTAAGGCAGGTGATTTGTGCTAGAAGGGGGAGACGATGACCCCCAAGCTCCTGGGAGGAGAGGCCCCGTATTCGCAGATGGTTCTTGCACTGGGCTGGCCTTAAATGACTCAGTGGTACAGAGTCCTCCTCACACGGCCACAGGCTGCGGCCGTCTGGAGCAGCTGGTCTGCCTGAACTTCAGAGACTCCTGGTGACGATCCAAGGGCACGCAGAGCCAGGACACCCAGCTGTCCTGCTCACACCCACTGCCTGCCCCGTGGTCCAGACGGGGGAACCCTATCCTCCAGTATTTTAATTTCAGGATAAATGTTATCTTGGTTGGAACTGTATTACAATGAGGCATTTTATTCCAGAATTTCTCAGCCCTGGGCCTGTTTAAAAGGACAGCACCGAAAATAGTTATTTAAAATGGTTTGCTAATAATATGGTCTCCTTCTTGTGCTCCTAAAGATAACTTCTATCAGCTGGTTCTGTCCTGCTACGGGCTTTAAGTGCTGATGTGACTTATTCTATCAAAGTTCCACTCAGCCTTTAGAAAATTCTGAGGTTGCTCTGTGTTTTTCAAGGTCCTTGAAAATTAATACTGTGTTATCAATAATGCTGTCATTTTCTGAATATTGAAGCCTTTTGGATAGTATAGAAAACACAGTCTCTGACTCTCACTAATAAGAAAATTCAAAATCAATAAATAACACACAGATAAAAATAACCATGCTTTAGGGGCAACTACTAAAAACATTTTTGTATATTTCATTGGTCTGACAAGAAATCATAATAAAACTTAAGAGATTTGGATCCCCACTATAATGGAAACATTATATCCTAAAGTGTTTAATTTAGGAAATTCCTATAGGAGACTTTGTCATCTTAAATTATTCGTCATTAAAGAAGAAAGAAGATGAATGACCCAAGTATTGAAATCACATTAGAGAAAAAATAGTGGAATAACTTAAATAAAAGAAATGGTAAAAATAAGACAAGAAATTAAAGAAATACACAATATATAAGGTCGACAACAACCTTCTAAACCTGATGTTTCACAAAGAAGGTTTGAACCTCGACGAACCTCAGGCAAAGCCAAGCAAGACAAGACGTCCACAAATTAACAATGAGAATTAGAAGAGGGAGAGAGAGCAAGATAGAACAGGGCTTAAAACTATGTGCCAAAAAATTACAAGCCAATGTCAAGAGAAAATGCTAAGCCAATAACAATTTTTTGGAAAAAAAAAAAAAAAAGATACCACAAAAGACACAGAAAAGAAAGCAAGGATGTATTTAAGTCTTGGATTATTCTCCAAACTCCCTGCAGACGTGTGCTGGGGGTGGATGGCACTTCTGGTGGTTTATCAGAGCTTCATGAATTAGATGACTCCCACCCCGTACAAGCCGTTCCAGGACACCGGAAGAACAGAGGAACGTCTCCGCTCCTTCTCCGAGGCCCGTGCAGCCCCCTCGTCTCCGCTCCTTCTCCGAGGCCCGTGCAGTCCCTTACTAACTGAAACAGACAACAGAGGGGGGAGGCAAGGCCAGTATCACCCGGGATCCTGATTCAAACACCCAAAGTCATACATCAGCAAACCGAGTTCAGTAATGAATACATGTAAAGTGGTAAATGAAATAAATCTATATAAAATAAATTGAAATGTTTGCATGGAAGATATATACACACATATGCATGTAGAAAACAATATGGAGTTTCCTCAGGAAAATCGAACACAATACTACTATGACCCAGTGATTCCACTTCTGGGTATTTACCTAAAGGAAACAAAAACACTAGCCCCAAAAGATACCTGCATCCGCATATTTGTCGCAGTATTATCTCTAAGAGCCACGCACGGAAACAACCTGAGTGCCCATGGATGGTTGACTTGATGAAGGAGATGTGCTCTGTCGCTCCACATATGTATTATATCTTATATAATATATATTATATATAATGGAATATTACTCAGCCATAAAAAGAAGGAAATCTTGGCATTTGCAACAGATTGAATGGATCTCAAAGGCATTACGCTTAACGAAAGAAGCCAGATGCAGGAAGACGAACACCATACAGTCTCCTTATATGCAGAATCTGAAAAAAATAAACCAAATTCATAAATACAGAGAACAGATTGTTGGTTGCTTGAGGCAGAGGGTAAAAGGGGGTTAAATTTTTAATTAAAGAAAAAAGAAAAAAATAACCTTCTATTTGATTGGAATGGAAAAAAGCACATTCCAGAAGAACACATTCAGAATAATTTGCTTTTCGTGTAAATTTCTTTTTTTTTAAAGATTCTATTTATCTATGACAGACAGAGATCACAAGTAGGCAGAGAGGCAGGCAGAGAGAGAGAGGAGGAAGCAGGCTCCATGCTGAGCAGAGAGCTCCATGCAGAGCTCGATCCCAGGACCCCAGGACCATGACTTGAACAGAAGACAGAGGATCTAACCCACTGAGCCACCCAGGCACCCTGTTCATGTAAATTTAATACCATGCAAGACCCCTACTATTTATGCCCGTGAACATACAAAATGAAAATTTCACATGTCATGAATGATACACATAAATTTCAGAAAAATAGTGAATTTAAAAAATGGGGTCAGAGGGCACCTATAAAAAGCTGGTCACAAATATATATATTTCTTAAATAAAATCTGAAATAATTCTAGTAACTTCTCAACATTTCAATATTTCTTAAAAGAGTGGTATGTAAGTGGGTGTTGGCTGTCTTTTTCTCCTTTTTCTTGCATATTTAAACTGTTCCAAAATAGGAAAAGAGAGATGAGTATTTAAAGTTCCCATATACCTGGATTAGCTTCTGTCTCCTGTTGTAATAGGACGATAGTTAGGTTATTTACAAATATGGGTCGTGTTGGCGGTTGTCCTTGGGATCCACAAAATGGCTGGAAATGACTCAGCAGTGATTTCAACCAGGGACGTCATCACCACTGTCCTTCTTTCCAGGCCTTGGCTAGGGGACAGGTACCACACAGTCCTATGGCGTGACTGATTTCATGGTGCTGCTGGCTTTGGCTGGAAAAAAATGAATTTATTTTACTTTGAATGTACATTGTATATTCTGTATGTCCCGTCCGCTTAGCTCTCTTCCCCCACCTTCAAGTGCTGATCTCAGGAAAAGTCTAGACTAAGGCCAGAGGCTCTAGGTTTTGCCCTGACTCATGACCCGCTGTCAAACCCCTGGCACCATGATATTCCCGTTGACATTGGGCCCTGTTGGCGGGAACGCAAACTGGGGCAGCCACTGTGGAGAACGAGATGGAAGTTCCTTAAAAAGTTAAAAATAGAACCAGCCTATGATCTTGAAATTTCACTGGTTATTTTCCAAAAGAATTAAAATCAGGATGCCAAGCATATATTAGCACTCCTGGATTTATTACACATTATTCACTAGTTGAGGTGTGGAAACAGCCCGAAGGCCCATCTGTAGGCAACCGGGTGAAATGCACGTGACCCACGCATAGGACGGAACGCTCTTCAGCCTTACCCAGCAAGGAGGCTTTGCACCATGGGACAACCTTGACGAGCCAGTTACAAGAAGACAAATCCCACACGACCCCACCTAAATGACGTCTTGAAAGAAGTCAGAAGCGTGGAATCAGCGAGTGGGGTGGTGGCGTCCAGGGGCTGGGGAGGAGAAGCTGGGAGTTGCTAACCAACGGGCTTCCAGTTCCGGCGATCTCCTGGACGACACCGCGCCTACAGTCGGCAACACGTTGTCATACCCTCTGCGACCGGGCGGCGGGGATCCCATGTGAAGCGTTCTTGTCACACTGTAAGAAGGTGATGAACTAAAAATGACCTGAAAGACACCAACGTGGCACCATGAAGGAAGGGCAGGCTGCGGGTTGCTTGGAGGCTTCTGGCTGCAGAGGCCTCTTGGAGATGCCCTCAGAAACGCAACCTCTGTGTTGTCACGTGTTCTCGTCCCATGGACAAGGACCTGGACACCCAACCACAGCCCTCTGGCTCTGGATCTGCACAGTCAGAGACAGATTCACACCCGCGTGGGAACTATATGTCCTGGCCGTCTGGAAGGCTCTCTGCAGAGGTTCACGCTGTTACCCCACGAGCAAATCGACGTACATTATTGACAAGTTGTCGCAATTATGTTTGACCCCGGAGAAATTCTTTCAAAAATATAATGAAAATGTGTCTTTCCAGGTTTTGAGGACACGTTCCTGGAGATAATGAAGAAAATAATCTTGTCAGTTGGAAATAAGTGTTTTCTCTTGAGAAGATGGACGGAAGTATATCCCATCTCTCGAACAGGGTAGAGTTTTAACAAGCGACAAGAACGAATTAAAACAATGCATTTAGACTGTTGGGTAATTAGGTGGCCATTTATTGATGAACTGGCATTGTGTGCAGGCAGATATTAATTTTTTATGAAGCAATTACGTCATGCTGGTAACATTAATGTTGCCATCTGAATTGTTCCAATGATCATTTCGCCCACACCCTTGTCTACTGCGTGTGGCTATAGTTTGCAGTCCTGTGAGACCCAGTAAAACTCGAAGGTGTGTTGTAAAAAGTATTTGCAAATCAGGAGCTGTGTTCTTCTTCCTAAAGGGATGATGATAACAGAGTGTGGATTGATCTGCCACCTGGGGACTTAGGACGAGCTCCTCAAAAGCAGGGTTCAAACACTTACTGATGGATGGCCCTGTTGGAAAACCTGGAAAGGAGTGAAGTCGGACAAGAACAGGAAAAGCCCAGCAAGCGTATGGTCACGTGAGAATCCAGCTTCAGTCTGGTCCTGGGGGGGGGGGAGTGAGGACACTCAGGAGCGTAAGTCAAGGGCTGAGTTGTACCCCTTGGTGTCAAGGGGGCCAGATTTTGTTTCCTCCTATCAGTCAGTGGGTGGCGTTGAGCGCTCCTGCAAGGGGCTCGCGTAACTTCCCGGGGAACAGTTCTGGTCAGCAGAGAATGACTCCTGACAGAGGGTGTGACCTGAGCCGGCTCTTAAGAAACATGACAGCTGGGGCTGTGGGTGCCAGCCTGGTGAGGGGATCTGGGCGGGGATACATTGCCTGTGACAGTCCATGCACGCAGTGCTCAAAGCCACTTGTGTCCCGTGTTACCCTCACTCTGCTCATGCTTCTCTGGTCGCAAGTCTGGGGAGCCTCCAAAAGGAGGCTTAACAATGACCTATAGCCACCACTGTCGCAGAGCCCGAACTGAATATGCTCCCTCCTCTACTACTAACTCAGAACCCTCACCCCCACTAGCAAGGCTGATCTACACAGACTGCCTGGAGTGCTGAGCCATCCCTCACTCAGATCCGAGAGCCTGGGGACCCAACCCTTATCAGGCTGTGAATGAGTTGCCAGTGAGCACCGTGCGAATGACCCAAAGGTGCTAGTGCTGTATGGACCCCATGGTGGTGTAGAGGGCAGGTAGCTCCCTTCTTCTGGCGCCTGCTGGCTGTGAGCACAGGATCCTGGGCGATCAGATCTTGGTTCACATTTAGAAGGAATGTCCTGCGTCCTGTGAGTAGCACCGCCTGTCTCTCTCTCTGAGTGAAGCCTGGCCTCTGAGCCAGAATTTGTTGAGATGGGTAGTACAAATTCTCCTCGTGGGTCCCTGGGGTGGCCGTGACTGAGACCTCCCCGCCTTCTTCCCCTTGTCTTCCAGATGCAAGAATTCTGGCTCGGATGACACAGCAACAATCACATGAGCTCACATCTCCAAGAAGCGGAGTCTCTGGACAGAGGTTCAGGGGCCCATAAGCATGGCAGCCGTGCTCCCCAGGAAACAAAACCATGACAGACAAAGTTTTTCAGTTCAAGGAGGGAGAACCCTGAGCAGGCTGTGGTCTGAGGAAAGATCAAGGGACAGGGGAACACTGGATCTGAAGTCACACCAGGGGACAGTATTCTGAAACTTGAATCAGTAAGCCATTGGCTGTGGCTGCAGGGTTGGGGGGACGTGGCTTCCTGGGAGGGGGGTGGCAGGTGGGCACCAGTCCAGTGGAGAGGACCTATGGGAGGCATCAGAGTGGCTACCAGCCCTGAGTCGTGTGGGTGCAGATCCCAGCTCTGCTACTACCTGCTATGTGTGCTGGGCAGAGAGGGAGAGAGAGAGAGAAGCAGGGCAGCTGCAGTCAGAGGGAGAAGCGGGGTCCCTGCTGAGCAGGGAGCCTGACATGGAGCTTGATCCCAGGAACCTGAGACCGTGACCCGAGCTGAAGGCTGACGCTTAATTGACTGAGCCCCCCAGACACCCCCGGTATTTGTTTTGGTTGGTATTGTTGATATTCATTATTCACTTAATGACACTTTTTCCAGAATGCTGAGTATGAACCTTTTGGTTCATTGGAGATTAAAAACTGGAGACTCAGGACCATTGAATATTTAGAGGCACAATTAATAGCTACAAGGTCAGCTCTGAAATTCCCCACACTCATTTGTTGTTTTAGGTGATACAGTTACTCAATGCTCATGCTGAGTAAAATAATTAATAGCCTGTTGGATGAAAATTATCTCATTATCTAAACATAAGAAATAAATGTGAGATACACCAGTGGGTCTGGTTAATAGGTCAGGAGAGTCTGGTCTCGTGCCCAGATCTCTTGCTAACTCCCTGGGAGAGTTTGGGGACAATGGCAGACACGTCCCCTCCCCTGTGGCTCTCTGGGCAAATGGGGACAGGAAGAAACCGACACCGCCGAGAGTTAGCTCTGTCTGGGACTCGTGGGGTAAGAAATAGAAACCCACCTAAACTAACTTAAAAGAAAGGACATGATTTAAAAATTTTTTTTTTAATTTTTTATTTTTTATAAACATATATTTTTATCCCCAGGGGTACAGGTCTGTGAATCACCAGGTTTACACACTTCACAGCACTCACCAAATCACATACCCTCCCCAATGTCCATAATCCCACCCCCTTCTCCCAAACCCCCTCCCCCCGGCAACCCTCAGTTTGTTTTGTGAGATTAAGAGTCACTTATGGTTTGTCTCCCTCCCAATCCCATCTTGTTTCATTTATTCTTCTCCTACCCACTTAAGCCTCCATGTTGCATCACCACTTCCTCATATCAGGGAGATCATATGATAGTTGTCTTTCTCTGCTTGACTTATTTCGCTAAGCATGATACGCTCTAGTTCCATCCATGTTGTTGCAAATGGCAAGATTTCATTTCTTTTGATGGCTGCATAGTATTCCATTGTGTATATATACCACATCTTCTTGATCCATTCATCTGTTGATGGACATCTAGGTTCTTTCCATAGTTTGGCTATTGTGGACATTGCTGCTATAAACATTCGGGTGCATGTGTCCCTTTGGATCACTACATTTGTATCTTTAGGGTAAATACCCAATAGTGCAATTGCTGGGTCATAGGGCAGTTCTATTTTCAACATTTTGAGGAACCTCCATGCTGTTTTCCAGAGTGGCTGCACCAGCTTGCATTCCCACCAACAGTGTAGGAGGGTTCCCCTTTCTCCGCATCCTCGCCAGCATCTGTCATTTCCTGACTTGTTGATTTTAGCCATTCTGACTGGTGTGAGGTGATATCTCATTGTGGTTTTGATTTGTATTTCCCTGATGCCGAGTGATATGGAGCACTTTTTCATGTGTCTGTTCGCCATCTGGATGTCTTCTTTGCAGAAATGTCTGTTCATGTCCTCTGCCCATTTCTTGATTGGATTATTTGTTCTTTGGGTGTTGAGTTTGCTAAGTTCTTTATAGATTCTGGACACTAGTCCTTTATCTGATATGTCGTTTGCAAATATCTTCTCCCATTCTGTCAGTTGTCTTTTGATTTTGTTAACTGTTTCCTTTGCTGTGCAAAAGCTTTTGATCTTGATGAAATCCCAGTAGTTCATTTTTTCCCTTGCTTCCCTTGCCTTTTGCGTTGTTCCTAGGAAGATGTTGCTGCGGCAGAGGTCGAAGAGGTTGCTGCCCGTGTTCTCCTCAAGGATTTTGATGGATTCCTTTCGTACATTGAGGTCCTTCATCCATTTTGAGTCTATTTTTGTGTGTGGTGTAAGGAAATGGTCCAATTTCATTTTTCTGCATGTGGCTGTCCAATTTTCCCAGCACCATTTATTGAAAAGGCTGTCTTTTTTCCATTGGACATTCTTTCCTGCTTTGTCGAAGATTAGTTGACCATAGAGTTGAGGGTCTATTTCTGGGCTCTCTATTCTGTTCCATTGATCTATGTGTCTGTTTTTGTGCCAGTACCATGCTGTCTTGATGATGACAGCTTTGTAATAGAGCTTGAAGTCCTGAATTGTGATGCCACCAACATTGGCTTTCTTTTTCAATATCCCTTTGGCTATTCGAGGTCTTTTCTGGTTCCATATAAATTTTAGAATTATTTGTTCCATTTCTTTGAAAAAGATGGATGGTACTTTGATAGGAATTGCATTAAATGTGTAGATTGCTTTAGGTAGCATAGACATTTTCACAATATTTATTCTTCCAATCCAGGAGCATGGAACATTTTTCCATTTCTTTGTGTCTTCCTTAATTTCTTTCATGAGTACTTTATAGTTTTCTGAGTATAGATTCTGTGTCTCTTTGGTTAGGTTTATTCCTAGGTATCTTATGGTTTTGGATGCAATTGTAAATGGGATTGACTCCTTAATATCTCTTTCTTCTGTCTTGCTGTTGGTGTAGAGAAATGCAACTGATTTCTGTGCATTGATTTTATATCCTGACACTTTACTGAATTCCTGTATAAGTTCTAGCAGTTTTGGAGTGGAGTCTTTTGGGTTTTCCACATAGAGTATCATATCATCTGCGAAGAGTGATAATTTGACTTCTTCTTTGCCGATTTGGATGCCTTTAATTTCCTTTTGTTGTCTGATTGCTGACGCTAGGACCTCTAGTACGATGTTGAATAGCAGTGGTGATAATGGACATCCCTGCCGTGTTCCTGACCTTAGCGGAAAAGCTTTCAGTTTTTCTCCATTGAGAATGATATTTGCGGTGGGTTTTTCATAGATGGCTTTGATGATATTGAGGTATGTGCCCTCTATCCCTACACTTTGAAGAGTTTTGATCAGGAAGGGATGTTGTACTTTGTCAAATGCTTTTTCAGCATCTATTGAGAGTATCATATGGTTCTTGTTCTTTCTTTTATTTATGTGTTGTATCACATTGACTGATTTGTGGATGTTGAACCAACCTTGCAGCCCTGGAATAAATCCCACTTGGTCGTGGTGAATAATCTTTTTAATGTACTGTTGAATCCTATTGGCTAGTATTTTGTTGAGTATTTTCGCATCTGTGTTCATCAAGGATATCGGTCTATAGCTCTCTTTTTTGGTGGGATCCTTGTCTGGTTTTGGGATCAAGGTGATGCTGGCCTCATAAAATGAGTTTGGAAGTTTTCCTTCCATTTCTATTTTTTGGAACAGTTTCAGGAGAATAGGAATTAGTTCTTCTTTAAATGTTTGGTAGAATTCCCCCGGGAAGCCGTCTGGCCCTGGGCTTTTGTTTGTTTGGAGATTTTTAATGACTGTTTCAATCTCCTTACTGGTTATGGGTCTGTTCAGGCTTTCTATTTCTTCCTGGTTCAGTTGTGGTAGTTTATATGTTTCTAGGAATGCATCCATTTCTTCCAGATTGTCAAATTTATTGCCGTAGAGTTGCTCATAGTATGTTCTTATAATAGTTTGTATTTCTTTGGTGTTAGTTGTGATCTCTCCTCTTTCATTCATGATTTTATTTATTTGGGTCCTTTCTCTTTTCTTTTTGATAAGTCGGGCCAGGGGTTTATCAATTTTATTAATTCTTTCAAAGAACCAGCTCCTACTTTCGTTGATTTGTTCTATTGTTTTTTTTGTTTCTATTTCATTGATTTCTGCTCTGATCTTTATGATTTCTCTTCTCCTGCTGGGCTTAGGGTTTCTTTCTTGTTCTTTCTCCAGCTCCTTTAGGTGTAGGGTTAGGTTGTGTACCTGAGACCTTTCTTTTTTCTTGAGAAAGGCTTGTACCGCTATATATTTTCCTCTCAGGACTGCCTTTGTTGTGTCCCACAGATTTTGAACCGTTGTATTTTCATTATCATTTGTTTCCATGATTTTTTTCAATTCTTCTTTAATTTCCCGGTTGACCCATTCATTCTTTAGAAGGATGCTGTTTAGTCTCCATGTATTTGGGTTCTTTCCAAACTTCCTTTTGTGGTTGAGTTCTAGCTTTAGAGCATTGTGGTCTGAAAATATGCAGGGAATGATCCCAATCTTTTGATACCGGTTGAGTCCTGATTTAGGACCAAGGATGTGATCTATTCTGGAGAATGTTCCATGTGCACTAGAGAAGAATGTGTATTCTGTTGCTTTGGGATGAAATATTCTGAATATATCTGTGATGTCCATCTGGTCCAGTGTGTCATTTAAGGCCTTTATTTCCTTGCTGATCTTTTGCTTGGATGACCTGTCCATTTCAGTGAGGGGAGTGTTAAAGTCCCCTACTATTATTGTATTATTGTTGATGTGTTTCTTTGATTTTGTTATTAATTGGTTTATATAGTTGGCTGCTCCCACATTGGGGGCATAGATATTTAAAATTGTTAAATCTTCTTGTTGGACAGACCCTTTGAGTATGATATAGTGTCCTTCCTCATCTCTTATTATAGTCTTTGGCTTAAAATCTAATTGATCTGATATAAGGATTGCCACTCCTGCAGAAAGGACATGATTTTAAATTTATTCAGTTCCCTCCGTCTGATTCATTGTTTCCGCGTGGCTTGGAAATCAGCTTCGCTGCAGTCAAAAAGGAGATTTGAAAACTCAAAGAAGAGTTTGGACTTTGGGGTTGGAAACGAACAGGTTCCTTTTCCGACCAGACCCAGGCCTGGCTGCCCTGTCGGGACCGAGGGACGACTCTGAGCCATTGGTGGTCCAGGCGCCGCCCGTCCGGACCCTTTACTTGTCGGCCCCGCGGGAGTGTCTGAGGCTATGGTGTGACCCCACTGGGAAACAGGACCTTTTCTTTGCGAGCCATTCACTTAGAGTGTGTTTGCATATACTTTGAGGATTGTAACTCTTTATATAATTTACATCCTCTTTCAGGGTCATAACAGCCAATTAAACTGTCTTCAGTGTCGGATTCTCGCAGAAAGTCATTAACAGTGGCAGCTTCACTTGTGTTCCACGAGTTCCTGTGAAAATAATTAGCTGCTGGAGTGTTTGCTAATAATACGTTAGGTGGGAAATGGCTGCTCTTTCAAGGAATTTCTGTACTCGTAGAGTTATTCTTTAAGCTTAAAGATTAGATTTGCTCTCATCAATTTAAGTTATTAATCGTATGAAGAATCATCGAATTGGGACAAAGCTCTCTTGTTGGGTCAAAGAAAACTCCAACTTCCCAAACCGTCCTCCAGTCTGGCGATGCTACAGCGGCCTCTTTTCTCAGAGGTGCCGCTCGCTGAGTGAGTGAGGGAGGCCGCGAGCCTGGTCCCCCTGGGGCCGAGGCGCCCATCCTTTGTCCTGCATCGACGACTCCTGCCCTCAGGTTGTTCGTCCCCTTTCAACTCTCAAGCCCTTCGGAAGGTGCCCGTGAGCAGTTGTCTTGACCCAATCAATCCTCACATCCCCAGTCTAGAAGATGTTTTTAGGGAGCACAGATCACATCCCAGGCAGAGAGAGCTGGTGGCCTTGGCTCATTGGAGCAGCTACTGGCCTGCGCCGGGACTCCCCACCAGAACATACCACAGAGGCCCTCCCAGCTGCTGGACACGGACAGGAGAGCTCGTGCGTGGCTCCGTGAAGCACCTGGATTATTCCCCGCCCCCCATCACACATCGCGCCTGTGAGAGGAGCACATAAGCAAAGACCAAGGCATTAACACTCTTTATCATGGAAGTGACTTCTACCCCACTGTTCATTCACCAACACAGATAATATTGTATGTTTGGACGGCAACTAGATGCACATACGTTCTGCTTTGGGCCAAGGGGATGAATCCATAGTTGTGCCGATGATAAACCTGTGTGTCATGTTCAGGAAACATGCACTCCAAAATAAGGTCCACACTCTGAAAACAGGCTGACTCAGCTCCTCAAGCACATTATGGATCTGTTCTCGTTTCCTTTGGCTAAACACAGACAAGTGGTATAATGAGATCACACAGCAAGTATATGTTTAGTTTTATTTATTTATTTGACAGACAGAGATCACAAGTAGGCAGAGAGGCAGGCAGAGAGAAAGAGGAGGAAGCAGGCTCCCTGCTGAGCAGAGAGCCTGATGCGGGGCTCGATCCCAGGACTCTGAGATCATGACCTGAGCCGAAGGCAGAGGCTTTAACCCACTGGGCCGCCCAGGCATCCCCATATGTGTAGTTTTATAAAGAATACTGCCAGGGGCTGCCTGGGTCGTTCAGTGGGTTAACACCTCTGCCTTTGGCTCAGGACATGATACCAGGATACTGGGATCGAGCCCCGCATCGGGCTCTCTGCTCAGCAGGGAGCCTGCCTCCCCCCCTCTCTCTGCCTGCCTCTCTGCCTGCTTGTGATCTCTGTCTGTCAAATAAATAAATAAAATCTTAAAAAAAAAAAAAAAAGAATACTGCCAGATCCTCACTCAAGGTGTCTGTATCATTTTGCATCGCCAGCAGCGATGCCCCAGGATTCCAGCTAGAACCCGGCCTGCCCAGCTGTGTCCTCACCTCCATTTCAGTCGTTGTGGTGTGGCAGGTGCGATTTGTGGCTTCCATTTGCATTTCACTGAGGCAGGACGAGTCACACTGAGACAGGCATGGCACCTGCTCATCATTTGGGTGTTTCTTTTGTGAAGTGTCTGTTAAAAAATTGTCCTTATGTTAGATTGTTCTCTTTTTTTTATTATTATTATTGAAGGTAGAGATTCTTTACATATGACATACAAGCTCTCTACAGCTAAAGATTTTGAGGATATTTTCTCTCACTCTGTGGCTAGTGGATTTCCTTCCTTAAAGATATCTTTTAATCACAGGGACAGTGTATTTTGATGAGGTCATGGTTACTACTTTGTATGACCTACCTGTGAAAGCTCACCTGTCTCGGTGATGACATAATCCTCTACGTCCCCCTAAAGCTCCCCAATTTTACCTGTTATGTTTAGATCTATTCTGCATCATGTGAGGTGGGAGCTTTTTTTTTTTCTTTCTTTTTTTTTTTTTTTGTATCCAGTTTTTCAGAATCATTTATAGAAAGGAATTTCTTTCTTCTCTGGATTGTTTTGGCAACATTTTTGAAAATTAAGTAACTGTTTATTATGGACCTCAATTGCAGCCTTCTATTTTGTGCTGTAGCTCGATCTGTCTCTCTTCATGCTTGTCCACACTGTCTTGCTTACTCCAGGTTTATGGTAAGTGTTGTCGTGTGAAGTCCTCGAGCTTTGAGCTTCTTTCATGGGATTGTTGTGGACATCCTGGATCCTTCATATTCCCAGATACATTATGGAACCCACTTGTCAATTTTAGATGACAAGCCTGTTGGAACTGTATTTGGAATCACATTGATTCCCTGGGTCGCTTTGGAGAGAACTGACATCTGAATGTTGTGTTTTCTGATCCACAAATATGGCATATCTGCATGTATTTAAGTCTTATTTAGTGCATCTACTAGTATTCTGTGGTTGTGAAGAGGAAGTTAGTATTTGATTTGAAAAGGCAGAAACATGACCACCTTTAGTGGCTTGGCATGAGAACTGATGAGAAAAACATGGAGAGTTTTGGGGTGATACTGTTCTTTATCTTGCTGGATGCTGAGCTCCACAGGCCTGCTTACACTTCTAGACTCAGAAACATACATCTGAGTTTGTGTATTTCATTGTATAGACATTTTCCATGAAAAGAGAGAAACTGTTAACAAACGCCAAATTCTTAGAATAGTATCGGTAGTAAAGTGTTTTGGAGGAAGTGTCCTGGTATCTAAAATTTACTCTAAAATGTAATAAAACAAGGTAGGCTGATAGATGGATCAATGGAGGTTTGTATGTGTGATAAATCAAGTTGAGCAAAATGCTAATGGTAGAAGCTGGTGTGCATCTAAATGTTTATGGTGAAATTATTGCAGGTTTGCTCTGGGCTTGAACATTTTCATAATAAAACGATGGAGAACATGAACACGAAGTAGATATTTCCGGACAAATGAAGACTAAGGGAAGTTTTTATCAGCAACACATGCTAAACACTATTAAAGGTGTTTTTCCAGCAAAAGGAAAATGCTACCATTGTAAGTATGGAAATGTAGAAATAAGGAAAGAACATGCAAAACAACAAATATGTGGAGAGCTGGAAGTGATTCTTGACCACATAAGGTAATCATTATATCAATTTCAACTTGATAATACAGTGGGGAGGGGCTAAAAATATTAAGGTTCTGACCCTGCTGGGGTAGTGTTCAAAGTATAACAAATAAACAAAAGTTAAAAGGATGCATTCATAGCGTCTGTGGTAACTACTAAAAGAGGATTTGATTGCTAATCCAATAGGTGGAAAAATGAAACATTTTACAGTGTTTGGTTAATCCAAATCTAGATAATAAAGGAAAGAAAATAAGACATAAAGTACATCGCTCAAATTTAAAAAAGTAAGATGGTAGACCTCAAAACCACATGTATCGGTCGTTCCTCCAGACGTATATGCACTAAATACTCCAGTGAAAAGATCCGAACAAGCTGGATAAAAAATAAAATGGCACCGTGTGACTATATTCTGTTCACAAGGAACACAACTATCAAAAGATGTACGAGGCCTGTACTTTGAAACCCATACAACTTTCCTGAGTAAAACTGAGCAAGAGCAGAAAGATGCCGTATGCCTTCTTCATGGGTGGACTGAGTGTGAAGACATCAATTGTCCCGCAATTGCTCTATAGAATCAGTGCAACGCAATCCTAGTTAGGGATTTTTCTTTATCCTTTTTTTTTTTTTTAAATTCTAGTTAGTGAACGTAGTGTCATATTAGTTTTAGGAGTAGAATTCAGTGATTCATCACTTGGGTACAGCACCCAGTGCTCGTCCCAACAAGCCCCTTCCTTAATCCGCATCAGCCTACCCACACCCACCTCTGTCCAGCAACCTTCAGTTTATTCTCTACAGTGAAGAGTCTCTTATAGTGTACTCTCCTTTCTGTCTGTCTGTCTCTCTCTCTTTTTATTTTTTTAATTTATTTTATTTATTTTTGAAGATTTCATTTATTTATTTGACAGAGATCACAAGTAGGCAGAGAGGCAGGCAGAGAGAGAGAGAGGAGGAAGCAGGCTCCCGGCCAAGCAGAGAGCCCGATGCGGGACTCGATCCCAGGACCCTGAGATCATGACCTGAGCCGAAGGCAGCGGCTTAACCCACTGAGCCACCCAGGCGCCCCACTCTCTCTCTCTCTCTCTCTCTCTCTTTTAATATAACAAGTGAAAAGCTGATTGTTTTGGTGCTAGAATTTAAAAAAAATAAAAAAGAAGAAGAAGAAGACAAAGCAGAATTAAGTGTGGCAAAAAGGTGGGGAAATTTGTTATTTCGCACACTTGCCATAGGAATGCAAATTTGTACCAGTTTGCACATGCATTTGTCAGGATATACTCTGACCCTCCATGCTTTCAACACGATGTGCACCAGCCAACATCTGGAAACAACGCCCCTTTGGTAGAAGAGGTAAACACGGGGTCGTAAGCACACCACAGATAGGAGGCGGCATCAAGGGTGACCAACCGCACACAGCAACGGGGATGCTGGGTTCCAGACAGCTGCTGACTTGGTGGAAATTTAGACGCCCAGAGTATTCCAAGAACCTTCAAAGAACTCATGGAACTGGGTTTGTTTATTATCTTATTCTCATTCCCTATGGCTGAGGTGCCTGGTCACAGATGAACGGCTGAGCACAGTCCTCAATGTGACAATGAAGCGTGCGGTGTTCTTGGTCCCGGGAAGTGATGAGTGGGTGCATCCAGCAAGTGTTGGCCAAGCACCTGTGATGGTCGAGTGGGGTTTTCGATGAGTCCAAGCTCATACCCCCTTCCGGAGCTCATGTTCCAATGCATGTTAGTGCTTGGAAGGACAATAGAGGTATGTGTACGTGGGTTTCTGCAAAATGGCAGGTGTTTTCCAGATCCATCCTCAAGTTACAATAAAAGTACCCAGAGCTCATGAATCAAGTATTTCTCATATGCCCAGATGATTCACTCACCATGACACTCACTGACCCTAAGACATGTGTGTACCTCTTTGGTAGACTGATTATGAATACACTTTAATCTGATGATTTTCCATTTTTTTATGAAAAACATGTTTATTTCGTGTTAAACAATAAGTGTATCAAACATTAGTCAAAATAGAATTTAATGTTTGTTAAAAAAAAAAGAAAGAGAAAAGTGAACAGAACAAACATTAAAAAGAAAAATAGCAACGTTCTGCGGTCGTGTGTCTATACCTTGTCATCCTTTTCTTCTGCTTTATTTCTGCTTATGCAAAACTTAACACAGCCATGTGTACCATTTTGTAATAGAAACTAAATTTACTTTATTTTATTTTACATGTATGTTAGTGACAAACTTCCACTGAATCCTGAGGCTATCCGAGGCTTTGTTTTCTGTGCTGAAAGCCGCAGCACTTCCAGCTCACTCATGAGCAGGTCCTGCTACTCTGTCTTAACTTTTGATTTTCTGGAGCCTGCGAAGAATCAGACAGAACATTCTTCGTGTGTTTCTCTGGCTTCCAGGCTTGGATTCTCCTTCCAAACACCACAGCCAATCTCTGCTTGCAAAAGCACTTGCTGTAGGATAACACTAAGAACTAGATTTATTTTAGAAATCAGAAAAAGAGAGAAAAAATATTCATAGCCAGTTTTATTTTTGGAAAAAAAAAATACACCCACCCGATACTATCAGTTGGTCTGTTCTACCATTTTTTTTTTAAATTAAAACTGTGATCCTCCTTCGTACAGGCAGACATGTGATTATGTAATCACTTGCTTATGAAAGGGCTCTTATTTTGTTCTTCGAGAAGACACTGTGTCATACAGGTTCAGGTATGGACAGCAATATTTTAAACAAGAGGGGAGCTGGGCGTGGTAAGGAAGAAACCTGGAATGTCTTTCTCTGTCGTTGCTTGCAGCCAGCACCTCTTGTGCTGTGGGTGATGCTGATGTTGAAAGGAACATTTAGGATTCATGTTATGCTCAGCTGTTCGAAGTCCTGCAGAGACCGTCCTCACAGATCCTGCCAGACAGTCACGTTATTGCCAACGCCCCCCCCCCCCGATAATGACGCTGGCCCATTACTGCAATCCCCAAGCTCTCTGTTCCAGTGGCCACCAGCATGGGGGCTGCAGGTCCCAGACTCCGTGAGGGGATCAAGCCCGCGGATCCCGGGCACCTCCCTGCAGTGCTGGCGGGCAGTGTGGGCCCTGGGCCTGCAGATGACCAGCCTTTGCTAAGTCACACTTTCCATTAAGAAAGAGGTGCTGTTAGCTTGCCTGTGAACATTCTGGGAAGGAAGAGTGCAGACTCTGGAATCTGTAGAAGCTCAGCGGCTGTGATCTGCAAGGCAGTGAGCGTCCCTCCCCTAGCTAGCCCCTAACGGTGTGGAAGCGAGAGTTTGCACTCATGTATCACCAGCATTTTCTGACCTCATTACAGATGCTCACTGAGTCATTGGATGTGCTTCCCAACACCACCACTTCTACCCACACAGGACGCCGTAGCGGCTTACAGGTTTCTTCGTGTCGGGTGGGGCAGCCTTGAATGACGATGAGCCCCACAAACCTTCAGCTGTAGATCAGGTCATGTTTACGCATGACACTGAACATGGACTGTTTCAATAGATCTGATGGTTTACTGCTGTTTGCCCTTGGAGAAATCCCCGGGTTTGCCCCAGGATCACACACACCATCTTCTGGAAGCTTCTACCCAGCAGAGGCAGGCCATGTCTTCCCACATCTCCTACCCACCTCTGAGTACTGCAACAGCCCGCAGACTTGGCCTTGCCCCTATGTGGTGGTGGAGGCCGGCGTTGTCTTGAAGTTTACAACCATCGCATCTTTCTGCTGTGGTGGCTGCAAGCAGAAGAAACAGGAAGGGTGTTGGGGGCCCCTGAGGACTGAGATTCCATCTGGCCCACTGTATCCCATAATTTAGTCTCCGGGCAAGGTGTTCCATTAACCTGAAGCCTTGGGCCACGGCTGTCCTCTGTGGCAGTTTTCTGCCTTAGAGAGAAACCTCCTCTAGCTGCCTGAAGTCACAGGAAGAACTTTCCAACATGTCTCTGTACCAGAGGCTCCAAACCATCCCCTTGCACACATGAAACGGCTCCTTCTCCTTCTACTACAGGTGCTTGCGGAGCCTGGAGGATCCAGACAGGGCATTCCACCTGTGCGGGGTCATTGGAAACAAATCAGCTCCTTTCCGGGTCCAGGAGACTCGGGTGTCTCAATCCTCACCCCCTAGAGCAGCACCTTGGACAGGTCTCCTAGGTGCCCTGTGGCCTCCTCACTGGGTGGAGCGTCCCCAGCTGTGATAGGGGGCTTGGGACACAGTCTTCTTACCATCCTCCCCCACATGCTGATACGGAGGTCATGTCTCCCTCCCAAAGCCACCATCCACTAATAAATCTGTGGCGCAGAAAGGGCCACCTGGCTTCAGGTGCTCCCTGGGGGGCAGCACCCTCAGGACCCCCAGGACACGTCTAGGTTTCCTAGGCCTAGACGGCAGAGAGATCAACATATTCCAACATCATCACACCCTTTGGATGCTTCTCAGGGCCTCCTTCAGTGACTCTGCACACCGACCTCAGGTTCTGGGTAAGAGGGAATCACCATTTATACAAAGTGCCCCACACTCATTCCCACAGATAGCTTCCATGACTTTTCACTCTAAGGAAAGTCCCTGATGGTTCAGGGCCTCCATGCAAGTGATCGTCTCTAGTTCACGTAGTTGGTTGAATGAGAACCTCATAGCATATTCCAAAGGGCATCCTAATGATGTTATCATCTTGCAATTTAAATGCACTGGATTTTATTTAAAATAAGGAACCTGTTCGTTAGCCTCTGCCATGCCTGACTTTCCCCATGGGTTGTGTATCAGCGTGGGCTGATCAATGCTGGAGCTCGAGCAGATCTGGAAGCTGCAGTGCTCTAACTGCTCTAAAAACCTGCCTTTTGTTAGCATGAACTCACAGAAGGAGGGTGACCCATGGGAGATGAGCCCAGACTGTGAGCAGGGTGACAGCAGCCTGGGTGTCTTGAGGGTGTGTTTCAAGACAGGGATAAGTGCAGGGCATGGAAGGCATCCCTGGTGGTGGAAGGAACATGCCAACACCCTTATAACCAAGGAGGAATGAAGACCTGATGGACAGGCATCAGGAGTCACTGAGATTACTGGCTGCAAAGAGCCGGCAGATGCCTCTTAGCAATCACGTCTGTTAGTTTGCAGGGACCACTGGGGGCAGGTTGCTCTGCACATAAGGCTCAGAGAAGCCTCGTTAGAGGCTGCAGGCTACACAGGAACTCCTAGGCAGGACGCTGGAACACCATATCCTTACGTCATTCATCCTACCTGTTTCAGATGCCATGTGTCAGGGACTGCATCTGCAGTGGGACTTGCCAGGGCAACCAGCGTGGCCTGCCCCTGGGGCTGGTGTGGCAGCAAGAGTCATATTTGTTTTGTGCACAGGCTGTGGAAGGTTCTTCTAACTTTAAACTTTCAGCCCTGGCAGTCCAGTTCCCAGGAGTCAGACAGCCTCCTGGAGTCATGGTTGTGGGCAGTAGAGGGCAGCTGTGGGGTCCCTCACTCTGTCTGTGTTGGGACAGGCAGGTTCATGCAGGAATGCTTTCCTCTGCAGGCCATGTCAGTGCATTTACGTGGCCATAACTGAACATTTTGGGAAGGCGGCAGATGGGCCATGTGCTTGGCTCCTGGCCAGATGTGTCATGCTTCTCAGCTTCCTTACCCTCGGTCTCTGCCGTCAGTCACACTCTGTCAGGCGGTGGTCTCAGCCTCGTTTTTACTGCTCACCTCAATACCTCACATTCAAGTAGCTTACACGCTCTCGAACACATTCCTGACTGCTCTCTTTGATATGAAACTCAGATCCAGAATTGTCCTTCATGAAGACTGGTGATTTTGGCCTAAAAAGAAATGATCTATAAGTAAGAAAAAATAGCGTTGTTAGTGTTGGGAGCAGAAGTCTTAAAAATGTGGAAGTTTTTGATTGTTTATGATCCATAAATCGGATTTATGATGTGGAGTGCTGGAAAACAATATTTACCAAATTACCATTTTTTGCTTTGGAAATTTGAGCTTTCATTTTCTTTCCCACCAAAATGTTCAGAAAAGAACAGGCGAGAACAGAGGATGAATCAGCAGATGAAGCCCATAAAGCAGAGAGAAGCTTTTACAGCGAAGGCTATTTTGGGAATTTGGTTGTTTTCCTCTGTGAGGATCATCCATCATTTGTTTCTTTTTCATTTTTGTGTGTGTGCAGAGCATTCTGTTAAATGGCATTCTGGTAAATTTCTGGCTTAAAATGTGATTAGAAAATGATTGTTCTGAATTCTAACCAGCCGGACACCTTCACTGAGCAAGAGGCAGACGAATGAAGGATCCGAAGAAATTGTTGACATGACTGCGACCCATATCAGTGGCTGTCCTGTCCTGGCTCTGGGCTAATGCCCACCAGGGAGGGGGAGGTCTCCCCCGCCCATTCCATCTACCCCTGTCTTTGTAAGGCTCCTGGGCTGAGGAAGGTGGAGGTCAGAGACAGGCAGGCTGGAGACTTTCCTGTCCTCCTAATCGTGCTACCTGGAGCTCTCGTTCAGTCTGTCCGGACAAGTGCAAACCCGAGGTTCTGTTAGTCCTGTTGGAGGGCTCTTGTCTGCGTGTCCTCCAGGTCAAGGAGAGAGGAAGCATGGCCTCACCTGGGAGACCTGTGCCATCGGTTGCCTCCACTCTTTTCTCCGCAAGCGGAGATGGGGCTGCCGCAGGGTGAGGAGAGATGCCGTGCATGCGTGGGAACACCCATCTTCTCCGGGCCCGGACCTGAGTTCTGAGCGGGGCACACAGCCTGTGCCCCTGGAGGCTGGAGCTCTGGGTGACGCTGGAGGATGCTGTGACAGGTGCCCAGAGCTGTCTTCAGGAATGAAGACCTCCCTCTTCAGGTGCTCTGCATGCCTCCCCAGGGAGACCCACTCAGCCTGCGGTCATACCCCCTCTGGTGCTGATGGCCTCTCCGATGTCCACTGCTGGTCCAGGACTCCCCTTTGGGAGGCTGGGCCCCCATGGGGACTGCATCACATCCAGTTTCTCCCTCAGCCCAGGGCTTCCCGAGGCTTGTGATTGCAGGAGCCCCCACCAATAAGCTGCTTGTGAGCTAATCATCTAGATCTGGCTTCCAGGGAACCAGCCTGCCACCGCCAGGGGACCTCCTAGCATGGCTCCAGCTCCAAGCTGGGGGTCCGCACCCCAGAAACGTGGTCCTCGTCTATTTCCCACATGCACCTCCGTGACATTTGCCAAATGGCAGTGTGAGCATGGCATCTTCCACTGCTTTACCTTGGTTCGTGGGAACAAACAGCTGCCTCTTTCCTTGGTATCAATTTGACCAAACTGGGGAATTTTGGGGAGTATAAGAGAGAAGAAAAATAATTTGACTTATGTCATTTTTAAAATGTTAATTTGCAGAATAATAGTTGATTTAATTATATTAGTGGGTCTCTAAAAGAATAGTATTAAAAACTATGAAAATTATCTAAACATCAAAATAACATGTACACTAAAGGAAATTCAATCTTTGTACTGACAACTTTGAAATAATACTCATGAATAATTATTTTTGGTGTGTGTTCACAAACAGTATTAGTTATTTAATGTATTTATTGCTTATATTAGGTCACTAGTATTTTTCCACACAATGCATTTTAATATGATTTTATTTTTTATGATATTTTTAAAAATTAGCTGTTAATAGTCTATACACTTGCATTTCATGGTTAATAAATTTGAAGTCACTGATGTCCTTCATTGGCTCATAGCATTTTCTTTCTTTTTTTTTTTTTTAAAGATTTTATTTATTTATTTGACAGACAGAGATCACAAGCAGGCAGAGAGGCAGGCAGAGAGAGAGAGAGGGAAGCAGGCTCCCTGCTGAGGAGAGAGCCCCATGCGGGACTCGATCCCAGGACCCTAGGATCATGACCCGAGCTGAAGGCAGAGGCTTTAACCCACTGAGCCACCCAGGTGCCCCGGCTCATAGCATTTTCAATTGAGAAAATACTCTTCCTACAGACGCAGATAAATGTGGGGAGCCCAAAGCAAATCGTTCAACAGCAGAGGGATTCTCACATTTTATTTTGCAACACACAAACATTTCAGGACAAGTGCAGATGTTCTTTCTCCATCCAGACTGCTATTCCTTGACCAGTATTTTTTTTTTTTTAATTCAATGAACCGACATATAACACATCATTACTTTCTGATGTAATGTTCAGTGATTCATTAGCTATGTATAACACCCAAAAATTAAAGACAAAATTAATTAAACAAATCACCTCTATTTATGAATTTTTAAAATTGCACCAAATACGGATGTCAGAAATCGCAAGCCTCCGTTATATCCCATTCCGCTGCCAGATAGATGTATTTATGCAATGAAACACTGGCATTCCCCCAAAGAACCGTCACAAAAGCTGAGAGAGACTGAAAACTTCAAAATTCTCTTTTGAGCACTATGTAATCTCTCATCGTTTAGTTGCTTAATTCCTTTTGTTGGCCAAATTTCGCTGTTTCTCTCTCTCTCTTTTTTTTTTTTTGCTAACAATGTTTTAGGTCATTTGCATTTGCTAAACACGTCAAAAGCTCAAGTTTTCTTGCCCTGCATTACTGAGTCCTCAGATTTAGAATTTTCTACTTTTGCTCAGAGGATTTCACTCGGTCTTTTGGCAGGACACTGATGATTTACAAGTAGGACTTCAAAGACACAGTTGTTTTTTTGTAAACCTTTTATTGACATATGTTCTATTTGAAGTGCAGACATTTTATATGTATGAATTTCTTATGAATTTGTTATGAATTCACATACTGTACGCACACCTCCCAGATGACGACCTAGACTTTCCTCCACCTGCCTCTCACAGCCCATACCTCTGCTACTCCACAACGGTGTCCTTTATTTGACCTCTATTCCCACATCACGGGCAGAAGGGCCCCCAAAGAGGGTCACAACCTAATCCCTGGAATTTGTGAGTGTGAAGCTGTAAGCAAACGTGGAATTCCGTTTGCTGATCAGCTGACCTCAGCGTGGGGAGAGGAGCCTGAATGCTGCCATGGGCCGATGTGATCACGAGGTCCTCACACGTGGAGGCAGAAGAGGCTCCGTGGAAGTGACTTCGTGTGTGGAAGACCCTCCTGGTGATTCCTGGAAAAGGGGCCAGGAGCCGAGGAACGCAGGCAGGTTCTCAGAGCTGGAAGAAAAAGTCTCCCAGAAGAGATGCATCTCTGCCTGCAACTTGATTTTTAGCCCAGGGAGACCCATTTCAGACTCTGACCTCCAGGACGGTGAGATAACAGATCTGGTTTGCTTTAAGTCACTTCATTTGTGGTAATTTATTGAAGGAACAACAGAAAACTAATAGCCTGGTGGTGGGTACTGAGGAGGGCACGGATTGCACGGAGCACTGGGTGTGGTGCATAAACAATGAATTCTGGAACACTGAAAAGAAATTTAAAAAATAAATAAATAAAATTAATTAAAAAAAAAAGAAAGAAAGAAAAACTGATTGACCCTGTCTTCATCTATTTGGGCTGTTATAATGGAATACCATAGAATATAGCAGACGTGTATCATTCACATTTCTGGAGTGTAAGACCAGAGGATTCTGTGTCTGGTTAGCTCCCGCTTCCTGGTTCACAGCTGGCCGACGCCTCCCCATGTCCTCACAGGGCAGAAGCGGTGAAGGAGCTTTCTGAGGCCTCCCTTATAAGGGCACCGATCCCACTGTGGGGACTCTGCCCTCATGAGCTCATCACCTCCTAAAGGCCCCACCTCTCCCCACCATCAAACTGGGGTAGGTTCCAACATATGGATTGGGGGTGCGGAATGCAAACATTCAGTTTAAAGGACACCTCATGCATTAAATTGATGCACTTTCTGCTTCCTCACTGAGGTATAAAGTAAAAGGCACAAATTATAAATGTACCTTTTTAAAACATGTTTTTAAAATAAACTCAACCCCAAGTGTGGGGCCTGAACTCATGATCCCAAGATCGAGAGTCCCCTGCTCTAGTCACTGAGCCAGCCAGGCGCCCCTCTAAGCTTACGTTTTTGATAAAAGTTGACGCCCGTGTAGCTAACGTCTCACTCGGACAGAGAATAGTCCCCTCATCTCAGAGAGTTCCCTCACGCTGCCGTGCAGATGAACCGCACTCCAGCCCCCAGAGACCACCACCATTCTGGTGTCTGTCCGTGCGGATGAGCTGGCCTGCAAGCGGGCTTCACATCCGTGGGATCGTAGCGTGGGCTTTTTTATGCCTGACTTCTCTTCCTCAGCTTTCTGTCTCATCGGGTCTCCTGTTGGTGGAGGGTGCGTGGTTTCCAGCTCGGGGTTCATAGGGATAAAACCATCGTGGTTGTCATGCTACAAGCCACTTTCTGGTCACTCACTTCTTCCTCTTCTATCATGCTGGGTTGCGTGGTCCATGCATGTTTGACTCAGATGAGAAACGGAAGACCTACTTTCAAAGTGGTTACACTTGGTCGTGTCGGAGAGGCTCAGCTGCTCCACATTCACCGCAGCACTTGGTATCGTCAGTCACTGCCGCGATCATCGTCCCAGCAACGTGAAGGGCTCCAGCAGATTTGAACACACCAATGCCTGAAAAAAAAATTACACACACACACACATATATATATACATATATATATATGTATATATATATGTGTGTGTGTGTATAATTTTTACACACATATATATATATATATTTTTTACACACATTATATATATATAATTTTTATAATATATATATACATATATATATATATATATGTATATATATATCTTTCTGGTGCTCTTTTTCATGATTTTATAGACCAGCAATTTTTTTCTTCTGCGAGTAGTGGGTTCAAATCTTTTATCTCTGTTTAAGATTAGGTTGTTTGTTTTTATTATTGACGTGTAGGGCTTTAAAAAGTGCACTCTGTCTTTTGTCAGATATGTTTATTGAGAATATCTTCATCTGCCTGAGTCTTGACTTTTCTGTGTCTTCTGAAAAGCAAAAGTTTATAGTATTGATAAAGCCCGAATTTATAATTTTCCCCTTTTCTGGTTAGTGGTTTATGTCCTGAAGTTATTATGAAGACAAAGCTGACATTTTGTGTTAGACGCTTTCTGGCTGTAGTTTTCCATCGCATCTGTGAGCCTCTTGAACTGACTTTTTAATACGGCATAATGGAGTTGCCGGCGTTTATTCATGTTTCCCTGAATGGTCAATTGCCCCAGTGCCATTTCTCACATCACACACTTTCTTTTCTTTCTTTTTTTTTTTTTTTAAAGAGTTTATTTATTTATTTGACAGAGAGAGATCACAAGTAGGCAGAGAGAGAGGAAGGGAAGCAGGCTCCCTGCTGAGCAGAGAGCCCAATGTGGGACCCGATCCCAGGACCCTGAGATCATGACCTGAGCCGAAGGCAGCGGCTTAACCCACTGGGCCACCCAGGCGCCCCCATCACACACTTTCTTACATTTAACCTCATCCTTAACCAAAACATACATGGTCTAGTCCCCCTCTGCGTATGTTCAATATTTGTGCATCTAACAATGGAGCTCCCATTTTGACTAGAGAAATCTCTCAGCCGGCTTGAGTACGCTATGAATTATGGATGCGCCATAATCAATTTGAAGTGAGATTCTGATTCACAGAATTTTATTTCAGTAAGAACTTTGCTTTTGCTATAATATTTTGCTCCATCAGAATTTGTGTTCACATCACACAAAACAAACACTTCCATGTTCAGTGTCGAATATGCAAGAACATTAACGACAATGTTTTATCTTCACTGAGATAAATTTCTGAAAGCTTTTCTCTGACTCTGTGAATTGCCTAAGATATTTAAGCATTATTGGAATTATCTGGCTTTCTGTTTGAAGCATCGGGCAACACTGACGCCAATCTGCGTCATTTCACTGTTGGCGAAGTTTTCCTGGTATGGAGCCAAACTATTAATAGATGTTTCTCCACTTTCTGTCCATGCACACGGGAAGTTAGAATTGAAAATGGACAAAGTTAATTTAGAAAAACGTCACTTGACTTAAAGTTCAACGAGTCAGAGGCACAAGTGACTTCATCTCCCGCAGCTGATTCTGCGAAATTGGCACCTTCCGGAGTCATCTCGTTAAAGTCACCGATCGTCCCCGGCAGGTTTGTGTCTTCGATGTGGATGCGGGCTGTGATGTCCCCATGTCCTTCCTGGGCAGGTGCATGGCAAATATCGGCCGATAAGTCACGCAGGTTACAAATTTATCACCAATGCTCCAGAAAAAAAAAAAAAAAAGAATAATTTCTCACCCAAACGTGCACTTCCAGTGGTTAGGTCATTGTCGCTGAACGTGTTTAATGAAAACAAGTCAAATAAAATAAATAAACAATTGTAAATTTTTATGGCATATGAAGAAGCTGCAGGGCAAGGGCATCCCAGGGCTCTAGGTCACACAGTGCCGCCTTCATTTCCTTCGCCCTCGGCTGTGATTTGCCACATTTACCACTACCCGGGCTGACGGTAGCCCAGTGACAGGATGTGTCTTACAGGCTCCAGCAAGCAGATGACGAAACTGGCTCGTAAATCAATAGATGGCAGGAGAAGCAGGTTTCAAAAAGTGTTCCCATTAGGACTTGGGGGAGGAGGGTCGTAGCTGCTTGTGGCTGCGAGCGTCTAAGCATTTTTATCAGCAGGTGCCCTGCACGCTGCCCTTGAAGCGAGGTCATGCCCGTCTCCTGTGCTGTTAGACTGGAGCGTGCTTGTCGCTGGGACTCTGAAAAAAGAGCTCCATGAGCCTGTTTTGCTTCATTTTGGTACAACCAGCAATAACAATACTGATAAAAATCCAAAAAATCTGAGACAAGCCCCAGATCAAATGGGAAGACGGCCATCAAGATCTTCCCTTGAAGCTGGAACAGACGGTCTCCGTACGTTCCAACGTTGTGGGTTCCGGCCCCGGCGGGACCTCGCCGGCCTCCCTGTAAAGCACGGGTCCCCAGTGAACTGGGACTTCCGCGCGAGCATCTGGTCTGCAGTTCCGGACGGCAGCTCTGCACAAGGCGGTCCTGATGGGGGTGACTCACTGTCAGTCCCGCACCCGACACGTGGGGGCCGCTGCAGCCTGTTCGTGGAGTGAAACCGAGTCAGGAGAAGGGGAAGCACAGGACGGAAGCCTGGGCTCTCGGGGTCGGGGAGGGAGGCAGTGCCCCTTCCGGAGGGACGTGAGCAATAGGGTTTGCAGGGGAGACAGAGAAATTGGCAGATCTGTTGCGAAGACCAAGAGACACGCTAAGAGTCATGGTTTGTGCGCCACCCCCAGCGCTCCCTGCGATCCGTGCCCTCCTGAATGCCCACCTCCGGGCTCACCCATCCCCCACCCCCTCCCCTCCAAAACCCTCAGTTTGTTTCTCACAGAATACTGAAAAAATAAAATAAAATTAAATTAAAGTAAAAATATAAAACACTCACTTATAACTCAAAAACAAACAAACAACCAAACAAACAAGGAACAGGTCTGTGCCTTTTAATGATTACGTCCACTTTTTGTTTTGTGATCATAGACTTGAATAGTGCTGAGTGTAGTGTGTCCGATTCTAGAGGAAATATGCTCCGTATAATCTAAATCCATAGGCCACCTACCTTCTACATCCCCCCCCCCCACACACACAAACATATACACCCACACACACATACATATACACACCTATGCGCTCATCTACACATACATACACATTTGCACACACATACACACAGTAACTCAGGCCATTTGATAGCATGGTAACGTTCTAGACTCAATTCTCAAATGATTTATGTATCTCTTTTGTTTTTCATTTTATTTATTTATTTTTATTTAGATTCAATTAGCTAACATATAGTACATGCTTTGTTTCAGGTGCAGGGTTCAATAATCTATCAGCCGCATAGAGCAACGGGCTCGTCGGGTCACGTGCTCTCCCTGATGCCCATCCCCCGCTCACCCATCTCCCGCCCCCTCCCCTCCAGCAGCCCTCAGTGTGTTGCCCAGAGTTCGGAGTCTCTCACGGTTTCTCTCTCTCTCTGATGACTTCCCGCTCAGTCTGCCCTCCTTGCTCGCACTGTTCCTTATAGTTCACCTAGGAGGGAGCACACATTCACTTTAAAAGAATAATTATGTAACCGCCACATAGGTTAGGAAATAGATACTGTCAGCCCCTTGAAAGTCCTCTGGGTGACTCTTGCCAATCACGGCTCCCTCTCTCTCACCCTGGATGTTATGGCATTTACTTCCTTGTCTGTCTGTCTGTCTGTCTTTTTTTTAACTACCACTGACATATAACTTCTTGGCTTTTCTTAAACTATTTTCAAATTACATATGTAAATAGAAATGTGCACATGGAAACAAACATGCATTTTTTTCAGGTAATGTTAATATGTGCTGTGGTAACAAATTAAGTCTGAAATCCCAGAAAATGAGATGTGGGCTTTGGGAGATATATGTGTTTGTGGAGGAGCATAGAGCCTCGGCAGCCCACTTCCAGCTTCAAAATGTTGGACCCCAAGTTTTAAGCACTCACAGGGGTAGGGTTCATGGGGCTAAGTAATTCAGGCCCAAACCCAACAGACTGCTGGTCAGTTTTCTGTAAACCTCCTCACCGTTGCTTTCTACGCTGTTACCGAACTGAGGCGACAGACTTAAACATCCAGGGAAGAACTGAGCCGGGGCCGTGGCAGAGGGGAAGGCTGAGCGCAGCTCGGCACACAGCAAGGATGTCGGGACGTTTAAAATCAGCGGCTGGAGGGAGAGAGCCCACAGGTGGGAAGTCACTAACCGGAAGCAGTTAGGTGTCGGGGTGGGGGATTGTCCCTCAGCGGGCCCCACAGGGCATGACAAGGCCTGGCAGAAGATCCAAGGCGGGTTTGGCCTGGGAGGCGTCCTGGTCAGGGCACAGATCTGGATTTCTTTACTGAATCATCCCTATACACTTCCCTTTCCCTAATGGAGGCTGCTCTGTGGCGGTGTTAGATTTTTACCTCTCGCAGTCTTTTTGAAGCCCCGCAGATTACTGGAATCTGGAAATAATCAGGTTCCTCCAACATTGCGAGGACCCCAAATTCCGGAGCCCCGTGATTCTCTTTCGTCTGTGCTTGCAAACTGGTCGCTCTTCCTGGGCTCATCTGCCTTTCTTGGAATACCTTCCTAGACTCAGGTAATAACCACTGCAGGTTACCACGTCTCCATGTCGCGATGCGGAGGGAGCCCCGTCGTTTCCTTCTGGAGCCAGCTCCGGGCCTCACGGCGCTCTGCCACCGAGTCAGGCTTGCATCTGTGCGGCTTCCGGCCCGAGTCTCCACTTCGTTCCAGCGTTTGTACTACGGAGGTAGCCTTGTGCCCTGTGGGTGGCGGACGGACCCTCAGGGCGCACTGTTGAATGCAACGACACCTGACTGCTTGTCCCCACCACAGACAGCGTGCAGAACAGTGGGACGGGGTGGGGGACCATTGCGGACCAGGCTCTGCCTGCCGGTGTCTGCACGGGTGGAAGGAATACCCCTGAGTGGCCCCAGCTGGAGACAGAAGGGGACGTTTTGAGCACGCGAACGCTTTGCCTGGAGCTGACGCGATCCCTTTGCTCGTGCGCCGTTGGCCGGACACGGCTCCGTGGCCCAGAGAAACCGGCAAGGGGGGCCGAGAGGGGTCGTACAGTGAGCGGACACTTGGGGCACGGTAAGTGTGTCCACACACCAGGTTCCAAAAGGACTACGAAGGAGCAAATACACACATAAGCGTGTGCACTTTGTCTCTCTGTCCTTCCAGCTGCGCCTTGTGTGAGGGCTGAACCTGGTCCATTCTAGGCCACCTGCCATTCCAGGGCCGGCTCCCGGCAGCCTGACTCCACGGGGACGGCTGTGGCGGTTTCCCCCACGCCACCCGCTTTTTCGCAGTGATGTTTCCTCTCTCCTCACTCCTCCCAGGCGCCGGCTCTAATTCCCTTGCCCTCGCCTTCAGTGGAGGACGGCCTCCGGGACTCACGGGTATCAGGGCGGACAGAAACGGTGCTTCATGACTTTCAAGGCTGTACCTGAAACAGCCCTGAATCTTCTGCCCATTTCTCTGGAAGCCTCACTCTGGATGCTTTCTGCTGTGGGCTGAATGTTTGTGTCCCCTCAAAATTCACACGTTTGAAGCCTAAATTCTCAACACAGTATTATTTGGAGATGGGAGGTAGTTAGGTTTGAAGGTGGAGCTCTTAGGAGTGGGATTAGCACCCGTGTAATGGGTCAAAGAGACAGAGCTCTCTCTCTGCTCTCCACCGTGTGGGAACCCAACTAGAGGCTGGCCACCTGCAAACCAGAACGGATCTCATCAGACACCAGATTTGTCACAAGTGATCTTGAATTTCCAGCCTCTAGAGCTGTGAGAAATACTATCTGAGCTGCCTAGTCTATGGTGTTTTTGTCATAGCAGCCTGAACTAGGACACTTCCTTCTGGAATGATCTTAGAATCTAGCCGCCATGTTTGAGAACTCAAGTCATTTGACGGAGCCATGTGCAAGTGATCCTGTCCACAGCCGTAGCTCAGCCCAGTCACTGCGTCTTCCCAGACCCGACTCTGGGCCAGAAAAAAACTTTCCAGATTATTCTAGCCCCTTGATGGTAGAGTTACTTCCAGAAGCTCAAGTCTTTCAGGTGAGGGCTTCAGACTGTGAAGGAGAACACAATTTTCTGCTGAATTTTGTGCGGCTTCTGACCTGCCAGGTTGAGGGCCTTGGGATAGGCTGGGTTGTGCTGCACAACCAGAACAACGTCTCTGACGTTGAGCTAGGGCTTACCGGGTCGTGTCTTACTTGTGGCACTTTAATATTTTAATAGCTCTGAAACTCCAATACATCTTGGATATTATGAAATATGGCTACAAATGAAAATGAGTGTTTTTCCCATGCAAATCCAATGTGGTGCTTCCTTTATTTATTTATTTTTTTGGTTTGTTTTTTCCCCCTCCATTTTATATTAGAATTCCATTAGCTAAATGTATAAATGTACTTATAAACTCACATAGGTCTTCTATCTCTCTCTATAAAATAACATGTGTATGTTGCCCTGGGTGAATCTCTCTGATTCTTTTCATCAAGCATCTATAAGGGAAAAGCCATCCCTGGCCATTGCTGGTCCCCTATGACTGGGACCACTCTCAGCCTAGTACCACCCTTGACCCTGGCTTAGGGACAGCTTCCATGTGCCTGGACCATGAACGGCACCTGTGCCACATGCCTGGCACAGCTCCTTGCAGGCGCGGAGCTCAGGTGCAGGGGACACAGACAGGAAATCCCCCAGCATGTGACGATTGTGTGATCACGGGGTAGCTGCCAAGGGAAATAAGAGGATCTCTGAGGAACTGTGATGGAGAGGTAGCTTTCCTTCAGGTCAGGGAGCCACATTAAGGAAGTCTACTTGGGACTCTGCTGAGCAGGGGTCGAGAGGAGGATGGGGAACGAGGTTTGAGGTACCTGCGCGGCGGGCAGGGAGAGGCAAGACCGGAGGGCCAGCAGAGGGCCCCGCTATGGGGTGGAGTGACAGATCTGTGCTTGTGGACGTCATTCTGAAGTGGCCAACATGACCTTCGGTAAGTGAATGGCGAAGTCAGCTGGGGCCCATCCAGACCATGGAAGATTCAACACCAAAAAGAAATGAGCCGTCAAGCCAAGGAAAGACATGGAGGAACCATAAATGCATTATTACTCTGTGAAGGAAGCCAGGCTGCAAAGGCCACATCCTGTGTGACTCCATTCCAAGACATTCTGGAAAACACAGGACTATGGAGAGAAAAAAGAGATCCGTGGCCCTGAGAGCTTGGGGAGGGAGGGGTGAGTAGATGGGTGCAAAGGACTTTATTTTACTGATTTTATTTAATTTAAACGCAATGACCAACCTATAGAACATCGTTAGTTTCAGAGGTAGAGCTCCGTAAGTCATCAGCTGCATGGAACACGTGCTCATGACACCCCGAGCCCTCCGTCACGCCCGTCACCCCGTTCCCCACCCCCGCCCCCCTCCCTCCAGCAGCCCTCAGTGTGTTTCCTGGGGTTAAGAGTCTCTCACAGCTTGTCTCCCTCTGCGATTTCTCCCCGTTCCGTTTTCCCTCCCTGCCGCCGTGACCCTCTGCCCCGTTCCTTGTGATCCACTTACCAGCGACACCGCAGGACAGTTGTTTTTCTCTGACTGACTCATTTCACTCGGCGTCACCCCCTCCAGTTCCATCCCCTTCACGCGAATGCTAAGTACCCATCCCTCTGGGACGGCTGAGCAATTCTCCTGAAGATAGACAGACAGACGGACAGACATCTCACACCTATCTCACAGCGTTATCCATCCATCCGTTGATGGACGTCTGGGCCCTTTCTGGGGTTTGGCGACTGTGGACGTTGCTGCTGTGAACATTGGGGTGCAGGCGCCCCCTCTTTTTACTAGTCTGTGACTTCGGGGTAAGTCCCTGGTAGAGCACAGAGGAGCTTAGGGCAGCGAGAGCACTCTGGGTGACGCGACAGTGACGGACGCGTCCGCTCTGGGCAGGAGCCGCATGCAGACTGTGGGCTGCCGTGTGGCTTCATGCGTGTCACCCCCCTGCCACGCGGGGGGGGGGGTCTGTGCTGTGCCTGTGGGGGCAGGAGAGGGAGGCTATAGGGGAAGTCTCTATACTTTCCCCAAACTGCTCTAAGTAATTATATTTACACAGAACAAAGAAAGAGAGAGTGAAGAAGAGAGGCAGGGAGGCAGGGAGGGGCAGGGAGCGAGCAGGCGGGGGGGGGGCATCTCTCTGGATGGTGCCCCCCCCCCCCCCGCAGGGAGCAGCAGGGAACCCCAGGCCCAGCAGTTCCTTTGTCCTCCTCCGTGCCATGTCTGCATCAACCTGACACCCCAGGCGTCTCTCCCCTGTGACTGCCCCATGGCCCAGCTCCCCGCAGATGGAGACAGTGTAAGGGAGCAAGGAGTGGCCCAGGGCTGATGCTGAGGGCACCGGGGGCAGATGATGGATATGCAGAGGGACGGGACTGAGAGACAGAGGGACAGACAGACCGAAGACCCTGCCCGCTGGACTGCCATCTGTGTCTGGCGTGAGGCCTGGAGGAGCAGCCCGCGGTGGCCGCACACCCTTGCGGATCGCATCTCGCACTGGTGTGTATGTGTCTAGACCCCCTTGACCCATCGTCCTTCGGGACCGTTTTCTGGTTGGAATATTTAGCATAAAAGTGAAGAGACACAACCAGGCCTGCGCCCTGTCCCCTGTCCCCGCAGGCAGGACAGAGGGCCCTGGGCAGAGGGCCGTGCCACACCGAGCACCTTCTTGCCACCGGCTTCTCGTCCTGTCTCCTGCTCCTTCCTTCCTCTCCTTCTTCTGGAGTCCCTGCTTTTCAGCGGCTGCAGATAGTCGCACGCATGGCAAATAGGGTGCCCGTCCCAGCGGTGGGAAGGAGGGGTCATCCTGCCCCCTTAAATCCTCTGGACACTTGCCGGAGCCGTAAGGCAGGGTGCACACACAGGGTGGGAAGCTGGGGTGCAGGCCAGGCTGGGGACAGAGGCTCGGGACGGAGTGAGCCCAGATCCTGCTTCCACCTTCATTCTGTACTTGGTCCCAGGCTGACCTTGGAGTGGGTTTAGCTTGACCTTGGCTCTCATATCCCCTTGAATAAAGGTGTGTGGGCCTTCCACCACTCTCTTGTTGCTGAATCACAGCTCTAGGACCAGCATAACGGCGGTGATTTTCAGGTCTGCTGTGCCTTCTCCCACAGACGACAATCTGTGACTTCTTCATCCACCATTCACTTCTCCCAGAGCTCAGCACCTGCCAGGATTATAGGACCCATGGCTTTGCACAGGGATGCAAGTGCTTTCTGGGGCCCACTGAGGCTCCTGAGCACTGAACCCTGAAACATTTTTCTCTAGCAATGCACTGCAGGTCCCTGCTTTGTTAGGAAACAAGCCTCATCCGGTCATGAATAGATATGCAAATGCACCAGTGAGCTCCACCCAGGGACCTGGGTCTTCTCCTGAATATTTATTCCAGGCTGCCAGTCTCATGTTTTCTGATTATGGGAAAATTTAATTCTGCTTCTTGTGCACGTACATCTCTGAGATAGCAATGAAAATCGAGTATTCTGGGTTTTTTATTTCATATATGTTGTCCGCTCTCCGACGCTCAGAAATGCATTCTGTGCAGGGTCCCTAACTAGTCACAGGGGAGCACCTGACCCGCACTGCAGCCTAGAGACTGCCCCCGGGGGATGGGTAGAGTCTACACTTCCTGCACGGAGCGCAAGGCTGAGTCACACATTCCACTGGGCAGCGTCTGGGAGCTGCGGACGTCCCAGTTTGCTGCAGTGTGCCCCAGTGCCCTGGGAACCCACTCTTTAGCACACCGAGAACGTGTTCTAACGCCTCGTCCCACACTTTCCTGATGCCCCAGAAGCTCCCAGTGAATTCAAACTTCAAAGAGAAGGAGGGAGTCGGAGGGTGGGGGGGAATCCATGCAGCATGCTGGCCCCCTTGGCCCTAGGCGCTGGAGGGGACTGGGCTGGGGTTTGCTTTGCTTCGGTGACAGGGATGATGTATTTTTTGCAGTTGCAGCCCAGGCCCCGTCAGGCAGCTGGCAGCCTGCGCTTCGGGGGAGGCTAGACAGCTGCATCAATCTCGCAGGGGCGGCCAGAAGAAGAACACAGCGAGGCCGTTCCAAGCCGCACACGGGGCTCTGGAGGACAGAGGCTGGAACCTTCCAGCGGAGCCAGGTCCTAGGCCTCCCTACGCTGAGGGGGTCGCCTAATGGAGTCGCACCCACCTCCCCAGCTGAGAGGTGCAGCGTAGCACAGACCCTGAGAAGAGCGCCTGCTAGCCTACTGAACACAGGAACACTTGCCTGTCTTTAAGCGAAGATACTGGACCTTCTCCCCAGGCTGCTCTCGGGGCTCTGTAAACGTACCTTTTTGACATCTGGTTCTTCTGGCTCTTACAGCCTGAGCCCTGGGCCGCCTGAGGCCCTGCAGCCTTTTTAGCCTGCTTTGTTGGGAAGAGGGCAGCCGGCCAAGCCCTCTTGAGGGAGAGCCCCGGCACTGAACAGCCTACGCCACGGGCTCAGGAGGAGTGAGGACAGCAGACCGTGCCCCGGGAGCCCACAGATCCGCTGGGATGCAGGTGGCAGGTGTCTGTGAGAGCCACACACATGTACAGGGCAAGTGCAGGGGGGAGGTGAGCACAGAGTTCCGCGGTGCTGGGGAGGGAACAGGAATGCCCTGTCCTCTGGGCGCTGAAGCCGACTATCCCCCCTCGGAAGCACCTGTGTGTGTGTGCATGTGCGTGTGTGTGTGCGCATGTGTGTGTGCGCGTGCGCACGTGTGGTGAGGGTGAGGACTATGTGTGTGGACCTGCACACATGATGCCTGTCAATGCAGGTGTGCCTGGACGCATGCATGTCTGTCTGTCCGTGCGCGTGAGCTCACATGTAGGAGTTGGTCATGGTGGATATACATGCATCGCAGTGTGTGTACGTGTGTGTGCGAGTGTGTGTGTGTGTAATGTGCTTGTGCACATGTGTGTGGTGTCGAGACCTGCGTATTGGCCTGATCCCGAGGCTGCCCAGACGCATCGATCTCCACGGGCCTCCGTTCAGTAACAGATAATAAGGAGTTTATGTTTCTTTCCTGACTCCGCCTGACAAAGAGCAGTGCCCTTGCTCGCGTCTGGGAAAGCAGGAAAGCCCTTGCCTGTGCAAAGCCCGCTGCCTGTGCAAAGCACCCTACTGTCTCCCCGCCCGGCCACTCTGAACCCCACAGGTTACCGCCTGCTGTGATAGGGCCAGCACTTGATTCTTTCTCAGGATCGAGGAAACTCTACTAATTAATCCGACATGATTAGTGCATCTGGAGACACGACTTGCATTTGGGGTGCAGGCTTGCACGGGGCCCCGGGAGCTCACCGGGGTGGGGGCTCTGCGGCCTGTGTGTGTGTCTGCCAGGCTCATGGCAGTTCGCCGCCCGTGCCTGGTGAGCCAACCTGAGTATTCGGGCTTTGGGGCATGCGAAGGCATCTTTGAGATTTTAGTTAAAAAAGAAGATATGACAAGCCAGATCCTAAGTTGCGGTGGTTATGCTTCTTATATTTTGTTTTTATTTGTGAAATTTACTCATCATGCAGAGAAGGAGGGGGCTACAGTGCAGACGTCCCTGAATGCAGACAGTTTAGCAATTCTGGGCGACCTGAAACCCTGCAGAGAAAGGTTTCAATCAAGAGATGGTGACACAGCCTCTGACTTGATGCCAGCAGAAGAATGCGGCTAAGCGGAGACAGAGATCACCCTTGTTCTCCATCAGGGCATGCGGGATGGCGCTGCTCTTGACCGAGACCTCATTTCCTACCCCGAGAGGGACAGCAGGGGCCTGTGCAGAAGCCATTCCCTGATGCGGCCACGGACCCTCCCCAAGAAGCCACTGCCCCATAGCAGGCGGGGATGGCGGACGGAGACCACGGTTACGGTGAGTACGGGCGACCCGCTCTGCCACGACGGACTCCCTCTCACAGCACGTGTGTGAATTAGAGGTGCCCGCGCAGCACTGTCTCACCCACGGCCAAAGCCCCGGGCCTGGGAATCGAGGGTTGGCTGTCGTGAGCCGCTCTCAGGATGCTGGCCTCCTGCCCCAGCACCCTTTCCTCTGCTGGTTTGGGGTCTGAGACCCCAAGTGTGCTCGGAGCTGGAAGTCGAGACTGTGCGTGGCATTTAGGGTCCTCAGACCCTGAACCTAACGGGGGCCGCCCACCTGCTTCTGATAAAACTCAGGACAATGGCAGAGATGAGAGGAGCTTTCGTTGACGTAAAAGATGTGAGGACTCATTTGCAGAGTGAGAGAGTCCATTCTTTGTTAAGAGAGGGAATGACAGGGCTGAAGTGATGGGTCGGATCGAGCCCTAAAGGTTGAAGTTGGCCTAGCGGGAGGGGAGCCCAGGGGAGAAGCGGGGGAGGTGGGAACACAAACATGTTTCCAGGTGAAGAGAAGCAAGAATTTCTACTCATTCTCCCGAGAGGTGGCTCCTAAGTCGGTCTGAGGGCGCGGCCACGCGGGCCGGGCTAGGGCGGATAAGGAAAGGGTGATGTACGCGGCCCGGGGGAGCCGTGTTCTGGAAACTCTGCGGGCCGATTCAAGGATGCTGGGCAGCACGGAGGGCCGGGGCGCGATGGTGAGCCCGTGCTGTGGGAGGACGTGGAGTGAGGGGCGCCCCGGAGCCTGGATCTACCCGGAGACAGAGTGCGGGGATGGCCCCCATGTTTTCTCTTTAACCTCATCACACATCAAAACCCCCAGCCGGCCGGGGCTCTCAGCCGCGTCCGAAACTCGTTTTGACTTCGGCGAGTTCCACTCTGCCGTGAGAAGCCACGAAGGACACCTCGGAGGTAACTTCCCTTCTGCCCAAGAAGGGTCCGTGGCGACGCCCTCACTTCTGTAGGACCGTTCGCGTTTAACGATGCCCCGGGGACCCTGGGCTGCTGCACTGCACAGTGAAGAAAGTCCAAAACTGGAGACACTTTGGAAATGTGTGTATGAGTGCAACTCGTCTCCTAAATTAAACCCAGACACGTTTTCGACTTACATGATAATTTTGTCACGCTGTATTTTTAAACTCCCATTATTCTGTTTCCCTCCGCCCACCTCTGCCACACGCCTCTGTCATTTATCTGTGCAAACCGGGCATGCAGGAAGCGAGTGCACCTCCTTCGTCCGTGGGTAGATCAGAGGGGGGAGGAAGAGATCGCCCCAGATTTCTCACCTGAACCTCAGATCCAGGGTGACATCCAGATTCTCCCCAACAGGGACCCTGTGCAGACCCAGCTTTGGTCGTGGACCCTCCTCTCCCACCTACTCACGCTGATCCATAAGCTCGAGAGTCTTCTGCTCTCGAGGAAAGGCATTCAAAGTTGTAACCGGACTATCGGAAGCATCCATTGGAGATGAATCCCAGTGAGCAGTTCCTGCTTCCTGGTTTACAACATCTGTGGGGACCCAGAGCCTCAGCAGGTACCCAGTGCCACACATGGGAGGTGTCGGGGCAGATCTCCCCAGCCCCCATGACAGCCGGGGGCATGGGATTGGGCCTGCCCCACCGTCTCCAGAAGATCTACGAGCCTCCCCTCATACTGCTTCCTGGCTCCGTCTTTATCAGCCCCGTGAATCTTGGCACACGGTAGCTCTGTCTGGGTTGCAGGCTTTGTGCGTTAGCCCTGTATTCTGAGGGTCACAGAGAAAGGCAAGGAGCAGGGCGTGTGCACTGTAGTATAGTATCGAGGAGTGTGAGTGTGTGTGTACGTGTGTGCGTGTGAGCAAGCATGCACCTGCCCCTTGCAGCATCCCTTGACAGCCCCCAGTGATGCGGGGTCCACATGCCCCTCCCCAACCCCAGGGGCAGCAGCAGGGACTTCCCACCCCCAGGGAGGTGAAAGGCAGAGCTCCGCAGTCCTGGCTGCCTGGAGTCGTCCTCTGGGAACCCCGCCATCGGCCCTGCTCCCTCTCTCCTCGGCCCGCACGCACACACTGTCAAAACAAAGGCCCACGGCCGCGGGAGGAATACACAGCATATGCTGTATGTGGGAGTTTATTTTCCACCATATAGGGCTTGGCTCCGTGCCTCTCGGGAGACAGCGAGAAAACAACAAAGTTTGCTTTGGCTTTTTTTTTTTTTAAGTGGCTGGCAAAAAGGATTGAGGGAGAGGCTGCCTGGACACAGACTGGACGCGGAATGGAGAGCCCTACTTTCCCGGGGCTCCCCAGTGACCAGGAGGGCCGGGGACCTGAGCTCCTGACCCCACCAGCTATCCGCCCACAGAGCCACGGGGTCGGGGGGAGGGTCAGCCCGTGGCTCGGCCCCCCAAGTTGCCCAAGCATGCTGGTCTAATGCCTTTGGGGAAGTCCGCCTGTCAGGTGTTCAGCAAATACTCCAAAATCCTCAGCGGAGGAAAGGGTGTATCCTAAATCAAACCAACCTTTCCCCGGGCGGTGGAAGTCTGAGTCCCGGGAAGAGCATATGGACAAATGGACTGAAGATACCCTACTTAAGTCCCCGGCTGGGCCCAGGATTCCCAGAGTGGACACATTCCTGGCGTGTCATCCTTGGCCACTTCGGCTGTGCGGGGGGCAGGGAACGTGACTTCTGATCACAAGGTTTAGGGAAACCCAGCGGGCTGACGTCAGAGCATGGCTGTGACCTCTGGCTCAGAAGTGACCTGACGGTGATCTGTGCTCTCTTGGGCAGGTTATCTCCCTTTCTGACCCTCAGTTTTGTTGCATCAGGGGGGACAGGGCTCCCCTGGCAGCATGGTGGTGATAACACATTTATTGGTGTGTTTCTAAGTAAACACGAGGCCCCGTACTGGAGCTAAGTCACGGCAGCCGGCACTCTGTGAATGACAGCCGATCCCATCAACTCAAGTATGATGATTTCACCTTTGAGAACATTTCTTTATAAATGGTTTTGGGACACCTGGGTGGTTCAGTCGTTGAGCGTCTGCCTTCAGCTCAGGTCAGGATCCCAGGGTCCTGGGATGGAGCCCTGCCTTGGGCTCCTGCTCAGCGGGAAGCCTGCGTCTCCCTCTCTTGTGTCACTCTCTGTCCAATAAATAAAATCTTAAAAGAAACAAAAAGCGAAAAAAACCATGATGGTTTCTGGAGGTTCATTTTTTGAGACTGAAAAGGAGAGGAACCGGGTGAGGAATCATGCTAGGAATAGCACAGCAGATGAAGCCATGGGCCAGAAGTGTCTGGAATGCTCTGGAGGGCCTTCTTGGGCCTTCTGCTTTCCCTGGGAGTAGAGGGAGAGCTTTAATCTCAAAGTCATCTAGTTACAGACATAAGTCTGGGGCAAGGGTGCTCAGCCAGCGTGGATTTCACACCCAGTGGCGGTTAGCAATGCCTGGGGCCACTTCTAGGAGACATAACTGGAGGCCACCCTAGGCACAGGGTGGGGCAGTGGAGGAAGAGGTGCTGGGGGGCAGCTGACAGTGCACAGGACAGCTTCACAACACGGGGCCCATCGCGTGGGTCTGTACCATCCGCTGGATTAGATGAAGTGAACGAAACGGATCATGTGCGCAAGAAAACACGTGCGCGGAAAATCAAGGTGGGGACTCATTCCTGACGCAGGAAAAACTCAGGAAGATAAGCCTTTTTCACCTTTCAAAAATAAATGCCTTTTAGTACGCGTTCAGAAAGAGCCTCATGCATTCCAGACGCACATGGAGGACATGAAAATCTCAACCAAATACATCACCTGCTGCAAAGAAAACATGTTGTTCTTTGGAAGAAGAAATCGTTCTGTGTTTAGTTTCTAGACTCCTCCACTTAGCTCACCCGGTTTTAATCCAGTTTTATTTTCTTACTGAACCATATCGTTCTTGAAAAAAAAATGAAATTCAAAAATGTGTGATGTGAACTATTCCCTTTCTCCCTTGGGTCCTCCTTGTCTTTCTATCATTCTGTAACTAGATTTGGTAATAATTAAGCTTTATCCAGATGGAGGGGTCGATATCTACTAACAGAATTACCCACAGATGCTACATAAAATCCATCTGGCTGAAAGAAACATGAAGCTTAGCTGTTGTTGAGGTAAGATGTGTTTTGCCATGGACACAAAGAAATGCCTTTTTCTGAAGAGTGCTTCGGTGTAATAAATGAAAATGCTCCAGTCCTTCCATTTGTCCTCCACGTTAGCATGCAGCTCATTTAGGACAGAGGTCAGCAGAGAAGGGCGGTCAGCCACAGCACAGTGCTGTGTACAGCCGGCCACAGCAATGCGGAGGGTCCCGAGAACGATCTGTCTCCCTCCCTCTGTTCCTCCCTCCTTTCCACTCACATTTTTATTTTTTACTTATTTCTTATTGCTTCCCCTGTCTCATTTTTAGGAATATCAGTGGTTTCTGGGAAAAATCCAAGGAGATAGATACTCGTTCTGTGTTGTGCCTACATCTGGGTCCCTGCCAAAGGGCATCTGGGCACAATTGGACGTTGGTCTGTCCTTAGAGCCTACCTCAGGCTCAGCCTAATCCACTCGAGGCTAACCTTTTGCTCATTACAGAAACTGTCAATGAGCCAGTCTGTCTTTCTAGAGCTTTCTGGATTTACTTCCTCCTCAACCGTTCCATCAAGAGTTCTCGAGTGCCTGCCATCGGTGAGCAGGTGGTTCCACCCCAGCCAGTCACAGCCACACTGAACACCTCAGTAACTCACGTCACCTGTCCACGTTCCACTTCTCTCCTATAAAAAGGCGCGGGTGACATGGAGAATTACTCATTATGTAACATACACGCTCAGTGCCACTATACGACTGTGTCTTTGGGTACTAGAGGACTTGTGGGGACCTTCCCCGGGCTTATCCTGACAATCCGTGAAACTGTATCCCTCCCAGACAAGTCCAGTCCCTGGGCTGATGTCCTGGGCTAGTCTCTCTGGTCTCGGCCTCCAGGGGAGCTCAGGTAGGCAGACAATGGCTCCCTGCGCGGGAGGGTCAGGCGGTCTGGATGGCTGCCACATATTTTATATAATCATCCCAGAATTTGATTCAAAACTTCTTGGCATTCTAAAAATAGTTTATCCCTTTGCTTATTTTTATACCCTACCATGGCTGCCAAGTTTTTGCTTGAAGTGAAATATGAGTTAAAACTAATATACCGGAATGGTATTAATTATAGCACCCTGAATAGTAGCGAAGAGCGGCATTACGAAAATTACTAGTTAACCACATACACATAGTGCTTGCTGTCAGCTTTTTATAGCCGAAATTTGGGACTAAATTGGGCCCAATTTGTCTCGAACAGCGACAGTGTTCAGAGCTATTATCTTCTCCAGGCACCGATGTGCCAGTATGTTAATCCAAAGGCTCAAAGATCAAGGACCCAAATCCGAAGGCCCTTAGGATTTGGGGTTAGGTTTCTTGTCCTCTCTGGGACACACTATCCTTATCTGCATTTGAAGGGTCAAAAGGAAAAAAAAACCTTAAGATGCCTCTGGGAGGGGCATCTCATTAAAATATTCAGAGCATGTTCAGCTTTTTGTGCTATAAATAACTAGCTCTGTTCTTTGATTATATCACCAAGATAGAGCAATAGTTGTACAATTAAGTCAAGTTCAAGTTCAGATTTCAGATTTCTCCATGATCTAGAATTTTAACCCTTTTTTTTTTTTTGAGAAAAGTTATTTTGCAAAGAAAGTGAATCAAATCCCTTAGAGAAATGATGATTTCTTGCAATGGACAAAGGACAGAACGAAGGTGACGTTATAACATAATCAAAGCCAATTTCAAATAAACCAAAGTTGTCTCTGGAACTTAGGAAATTTCAGTTTTAAAATGAAAACTTCTTCTATAACCCAAGAGGTCTGTCAGATTTAATTTCTCAGTAAAACGAACGAGCAGAGGTCCACGAGCTGTTTCACAAGCTTGTTCAAATAATGTGAGTGTAATTCCGTGGTCTCTCTTTAGAAGACCACAGTCGTTGTGGCAAGTGCACTTCCCATTACACATTAATGGGAAAAGTTGGAGAGATTTCATCAACTGCTAATAAAGATACCTTTTGTAATTTTTTCCCCAGATGGTAGCTGTGCTGTTTACGGGCTACTGGTTTTACTAACCATCCTCTAACTGCTAAACACTCATGCCATGCCTAGTAGGGAAGACCTTGGTCTTGCAATGCCCCATGGGTGAGTTAAATCAAGCATGCCCACTCGCGGAACCACGGAGAGGGACAGCAAGTTTCAGACACACAGTATAGGTTGTAATAGGCTCATGGTCAAGAGCAAGAAGCTTGGGAAGCTGGAATACCTGGTTGACCAACACAGATTCTATTTCTGTGGAATAAGAAAGGAAGGCATGAAATCATTCCTTCTCCAAGGAAGAGTATTTTTACTTGTGAGATGTTTCCCTCCCAGGACGACCAGTCCATTTTGCTTCTTCTGGCACTTCCTACCTCCACACAAGCATTTTTGGTCCCTACCATTTTGAAGCTTAATAGCAATCTTAGCAGATTATGAAAAGGACCTTCCTTTTGCAAAGAAAATGGGTTAAAAAGAAGAGAAAACTACTATGTCCCTCTTGGATGTTCTTTCTGCTGCTGCACAGAGACTGTCTTCTGTCCTGGGTCTCAGGGAATTCTTGGCTTCAGGACAAACTTCACGAATCAGGAGAATTTGACTGGGCCTGATCCTGCCTGCCTCTCCGTCCTGATAATATGACTCCTGTTGTTCCTCCTGTGTCTGTGCCCACCCGCTATCAGCATTATGCCTGGGTTCGGGGAGTGTCTCCAAACCATGAGTGCCGACCTCCGAAAGAGAGATGATAGGTTGCAAAATTATTTCTAAAGCCCCTGTCTATGTTCTTTGAGAACTCGTTATCTGCAAAGTCATGCTCCTCAACGCTTGATCCTGTTCGACGCTGTCAGCCTTCTTGCCTATTTGGTGCCCTGGCTCCTGCTGCTGTGACATTACCTTGGTACCTAGCACAGATCCCATCCAGCTGGGATCTTCCTTTCCTGATGATGGACCCTTGAGGTACGTCTGTTTCAGTGCTTTTAGAAAGGCAGTCCAGGGCTGCCTGAGTGAGAATCATGTGGAAGCTTATTAGAAAGTCAGACATTCTCGGCCCCCACAACAGCCTTCTTGAATCTCAAACTCTGGAGATACAGATTAACATTTAAGTGAGCTGTTCAGCAAATTGAGATTAGAATGCACGTCAGAGGGTTAACTATCTATTATATATAGAATGCGGCATCTGAATAAAGGGCACACAAAACACAAGCTGTAGACCAGTGACTTGCCCTTGGCCAGAGAGTTTTGAGGGAGTAGGATGGATGCTCTTTTGAAAACAAAATCATAGTAACAGTCAGAAGAATGACTATAGCAATATATTATAAAATGAATATTAGCACATAAATAAGTTTGGATATTTCCATTTGACTTAACTCCCAACAACCACCCTGAGTGTCTGGTTGAAGAGAGCCCACAGAGTGTGGTGGTCCTTGAAATCCAAGCTGTCTACACATTTTCAAATAGGGTAATATAATTCCACAAGAAAATCAAATGATACCACTCATAACATACACCTACAATATACTTAGTATACAGGTATCCTGAAAACTTCAAATAGCAGCCAGATTCAGGGTATGGAATCTAGAGCTTGTCCTGAGGCTTTGTAGAAAGGGAAGCAGGGAGAGGAGGTCGAGGCGAGAAAGCCCACCTAGGTGGGAAGACGTGGAAAACAATTGCCCGAAGGAGAGGAAGCAAGAGTGTTGCAAGGATGTGCAGAAACTCAGGAGGGGCATTGACCCGTAAGGTACGCCATTGCCTTCTCCCAACAGGAAAGAAGGGGGGAGGGAGAAGGAAGGAAAGGAGAAAGGAAGGAAGGAAGGAAGGAAAGACGAGGGGCAGGAACTGAACTTAGCTATCAGTACAAGAGTGTGTGCTTGAATTAAGATCCCCAAACTCCACATGCATTTCTACATTCAGTATTAGTGCTTGTCTGGGAACAACAAAAACAAAAGATATTTTGAAATGAATTGCTAGAAAGGGAGAAAAATTTAGAAAATGTAGGAAAAAGCATAAGAGGACTATAAAAATTGCATTTATCAAAGATATAATGAAGATCCCAGAGAGACCTGCGTTAATGGGACAGAATCATTATTCGCTCTAAAACGGATAACATGCTTCTACCAGCATATTCAAGAATCCCTACAAAAACCACAAAATGACAACCAATGTAAAATAAATGAAACAAACAAACATGTGGATGTATCATAGTCAAAAAAGGCAAAGACAGGGATAGCAAGCTGCCAGAGGGGAAAATAAGGCCCCATCAAAGGAACTACAGTGACACTAACAGCCGACTTCCAGCAGCAACACATGAAGCCGGAAGACAGTGGGAACATACCTGTATCTTGAAGTGCTGGAATAAAAGAAAGGCTAACCTTGAATCATTGACCCAGTGATCACATCTTTTCAAAATGAGGCAAAGCAAATATATGTTTGTCGAACAAAACAAAGAGAAGTAATCTCCAGCAGATCTAAAAGAAATTCTGAAGGAAGTTCTTCACAGAGAGGGATACTCATCACAGGTGGAAACCAGGAAGGGCAGAAGGAAATGCAAGATCAGTTATGGGTGAATTATGAGAGTAAGGAACATGTAAATGAGCACTGATGCTATTAACAATAATTATGCTCTCTGATGGGATTTAAAACACACGTATAATGGAAATGCAGGGCGGCAATAACGCTGAATGTCAGGAAACTGAAAGGACCCCTGAATTCTCAGCTCTGAATTCCCTTATCAGGGAAATAGTGAAACGAATGATTTGGATAAAATTGTGTAAGTCAGGCATGCATATTTTAACCTTTGGGTTACTGTTAAAGAGTAATAAAATAATATGTAACCTAGAAAACAAAAGAGGAAGGTCTGGGTGACTCAGTCTGTTAAGCATCTGCCTTTAGCTCAGGTCATGATCCTGGGGTCCTGGGATCAAGTCCTACGTTGGGTTCTCAGCTCCGTGGGGAGCCTGCTTCTCCCTCTCCTTCTGCCACTAACTAACTAAATAGTAAATCTTTAAAAAAGAGAAAATAATAGAAGAAAATACAATAAAGTATTTGCTTAGTTGGAAACAAGGCAAAAAAGGAAAGAAAACGGAAGATAACTTATCTACAGTCAAACTTTAAGTAACACCGCCCTGCTCTACACAGAGCACTTCTGTTTCCCTGTCCTGGGATTCGAGCTGCCTTTCCATAGATTTCCCTTCTCCATCTTCCTGTAACACCTACAGGACATCGTCGTTACTCTAAGTAATCAATTATCTCGTTGAGAAACGTAACTGATAAGAAGATAATCTTTATAGCTGCCCATGGAATGAATTACATTTCCTGATGTTCCTTTTTTTTTTTTCCCCAGTGTACCAAGATTCATTGTTTACGCACCACACCCAGTGCTCCATGCCATACGTGCCCACCACCAGGCTCACCCATCCCCCACTCCCCGCTCCTCCAAGACGCTCAGTCTGTTTCTCAGGGCCCGCCGTCTCTCCTGGTTCGTCTCCCTCCCCCGATATTCTTCAGCCTGGGTGTAGACCCAGGTTCCCACCTGCTGTCATTTTTCTTTGCTTGAAGGACATCTTTTCAACATGTCTTGTAGTCTAAGTTTTCTGGGGATGATTTCTTTCAGGTTTTTGTATTTCTGAAAATGTCTTTATTTCTCCACAATTTTGGAAATGTGTTTTCAGGGAGTAAAGAATTCTAAGTGGATGATTTCCTTTTAGTACTTTAAAGGTGCTTCTCTCCTGCTTTATAGTTTACCGTCTCTGATAGGACGTCTACTGTCTGCCTCCCCTTTGTTCCTCTGCACATAAAGTGCCTTTTCCCCTCCTGCTGCTTTTAAGATTGGCTTCTCGGATCTGGGGGTGTGTGGTTTTCACCAAATTTGGAAAACTTGTGACCATTAATCCTTTAAACAATTTCTCTGCTCCCCACCCCCACCTCCTACCTCCTTTGGAGAGACTCCCTTTAGAGGTATACTGGGCTACTGAAAGCTGCCCCACCACACATTTGTCCAAAAATTGTCTTTTCTCCCTGGGTTTCACTTGTTATTATTTTTCTATGTTTAGATTCTCTATTTCATTCTTATGCAATGTCTAATCTTTGATTAATAACACCCACTGTATTTTGTATATAATGCATAGCCTTCTCATCCCTAGAGGCTTGTTTGGGCTGTTTTCTAGAACTTCCTTGTCTCTCCTCAACAGGCTCCATCACTCCCTTAGTTCTGGACATATGGTTCACAGTCACACAGCCACTCCGACTATCTGCGGCTGCTGGCTCTATTCTCTGTGCCTGACTGCCTGACTTTTCCTCTTTGCAATTTGTAGTTTCCTACTTCTTTGCTGGTTTGGTGGTTTTTGATTGGATGCCAGATGCGTCTTTTGCCTTGGGTGCTGGATACTCTTGCGTTCTCATGAGCGCTGCTGATCTGGGTTCTTGGAGGCAGTAAAGGCAGCATGTTCTTATGGGGCTTGCTAAACTGACTTCAGCAAAACCAGTACGTTTGGTCTAGGGTTGACCCCCCTTCCCCCACACTCAGCATGGCCATTCTGCAATTGATGAGATTGTCCCTCTGGCTCAGACCTGGCCTGTGAGGGACCTGGGGGTGTTCTCTGTGGTCCTGTAGACCCTTTTCTCTTTCTTTCTGGTATTTTCCACACACACATGCTGATCACCATTTGATTATGGAGCAGACCCTCGGCACACCTCTGCACCCACTGCTCTGGTGCTCTGCCCGCAACTCCAGGGGTCCGGCTTCCTTGAGCTCACCGGCCACCTCGGTGCCATCTCTGGGCAGAAGCTGAGTGACCACAGAGCTCACCCCATTTGTTTTCTGTCTCATAGCTATCCCTGCCCTGGTCGGCCTCAGGGCCAGTGTTTGGAAACCATTTTCAATATATTGTGACAGACTCTTCCACTGAGGCTGGGGAGTAAACCCAGTGTGTGTTACTGCACCCGGACTGGAAGCAGAAGCCTCATCATACATAAATCAGAAAAGACATAAAAAAATGTGTGTTTCACTGTGTTCAAGGAATAAGGTTCAGAGTCTTCTTATTAGAAGTGTTTTAAAGGCTCGTGAAGACATTTTTAACCACAAAAAGAGACAAAAACATAGATGAGATTGACAAATGGTCTTTTTGGAGAAGTTGAAGTCTGGATGGCTAAAGGGCAAAGAGAAAGATTCTCACCTCGGGGTGCCTGGGGGGCTCAGTCAGTTAAGCATCTGCCTTTAGCTCAGGTCATGATCCCAGGGTGCTAGGATCAAGCCCCCCACTGGGCTCCTTGGTCAGTGGAGACTCTGCTTTCCCCACTGCCTGCTGCTCCCCCTGCTTATGCTCGCTGTCCCTTTGACAAATAAATAAATAAAATATTTTTAAAAACAACTTAAAAAAGGAAAAGTTCTCACCTCAATAACTATTAAGTACATAAAGTTTTAACATGAATGAAATCCCATTTTTCTTAATCTCAGTTTGGCACTCATTGGCTATGTGACACCCATTACTGATGAACCTGTGAAAAGAGGGAATCTTGTCCAATGCTCAGGAGAGAATGACTTGATCCCGTTTATTATATGTACATTTTTATCTGTATGTTTTATTTTATTTATATATATGCTTTATTATATGTATGTATGTTTTAAGTCTTAAAATGTGATTTCGCATTGTCTAATTATTCTCATTAAAATTGAATGAAATTAGGGGCACCTGGGTGGCTCAATGGGTTAAGCCTCTGCCTTCGGCTCAGGTCATGATCCCAGGGTCCTGGGATCGAGCCTTGCATCGGGCTCTCTGCTCAGCAGGGAGCCTGCTTCCCTTCCTCTCTCTCTGCCTGCCTCTCTGCCTACTTGTGATCTCTGTCTGTCAAATAAATTAATTAATTAATTTAAAAAATATTGAAAGAATTTAGTAAATGAAAAGAATGAAAAGAAAACCTTGTTCACATTACAAGGATGCACATTAAAACTTTGTTTATGGGGTACCTGGGTGGCTCATTGAGTTAAAGCCTCTGCCTTTGCCTCAGGTCATGATCCCAGGGTCCTGGGGTCGAGCCCCACATCAGGCTCTCTGCTAGGCAGGGAGCCTGCTTCCCCTCTTCTCTCTCTGCCTCTCTCTCTGCCTGCTTGTGATCTCTCTCTCTCTCTCTGTCAAATAAATAAAATCTTTAATAAAAAAAACACACTTTGTTTATAAACATCAATATTAAATAAAAACCTCTTGTTGAAAAGTGGAACATTCAACAAATCGGCTGTGGTATATCCATAAAACAAGATAACATTTAAAAAATATAATATATTATTTATATTTATATAATTAAATATATAATAAATATATAAATAATATATAATATATAATAATTATATATATAAATATATAAGTATATATATATAGTAAAGATATATATACATTTCTGATATGGATATATTTTGTTATTTTGTTATGTAAAAATGAGCTAAAGACTGACATCCAAACGAGATTATGGCATGGTCCCATTTGTACCTATGCCTGAGAGTGTGTGTGTGTGTGTGTGTTTGTCTGTGTCACCACGTATGAGTATGTATGTGAGTGTGGTAGTGTACATGTGTGGTCTAAGTGGTATGAGTGTATGCGTGTATGGGAGTGTGGTTATCATGTATGTGTATGCAAATCTGAGAGCATACATGATAGTGTGTGTGAATTTTATTTTCTTTATATTTTGTGTACATTTTCCAAAATGTTTTTACAATGAGCATGTTTCTTTCTAATTAGAGTTAACTGTGCAGTTCTTCTCAAGGAAATATTAATATTAATACACACAGAACACCACATTCATAATGAGACCTAACTCAGTGATTTAGTGGAAATATAACCTTGGAGAGTGTTGGGGAGTCTTGAGACCTAATTAGAAGAGGAAGGGGAGATTCAAGTCAGACTGGTGAGGTGCAAAGAAAGTCAAGGAAGAAACTTGGACAGAGAACAAAAGCTAACAGAGGAGGAAGGTTGCAGTTCCTGATCTCGGAGGAAGCCAACTGAGCCTTTCTTCCCATCCGTCTAGGGCAATCTGGAAAAGTTCATTTGGTTTTTAGAATCACAGGGTCTAATTTAAACCCTGCATTATGGCCCCTGTGAGCCCTGTGTCTTCAGGTCCTGGTCTCCATTAGGTGTGCATGAGACAGCGTGCCTTTGGTACTCAGCTTGGCACCTGAGCTCCAGAAAATCCTCTGTTATCAGACATCATCACCACTAGATCGAGCGCGAAGCCACGGGGGGATCACTGCAGACTCACGCTGCCCGGGCACATCTATGGTCTGAGTCAGCAGGACCTGCTGACTTGTCAGTAGAGTGTCTGTGGGTAGAGGTTGAGCGGGAGTTCCAGCTGGGAAACTTGCAGTTCATATGCCCGTTCCGAGAGTTCCCGATTCTCTTTCCCCCAACGTGTGAGAGCTCACGGCATGGGGGGCGCAGAGAACAGAGAGTTGCACGGCAGGTGGCCCCACACACCACGCATGCGGCGAGAGCTGGCTTGCTTCTGGACCCTGCTATGCAATGAGGACCGCTGGACCCCTCTGTGCCCCCCATGCTGCTGGTCTACTCACCGCCTTTCCTTTCCTACTGACAGGGCTTCGTGGTAATGTCATCAGGCATTTATTTTTCTCCCTGCCCCCAAACATCTGGATAACCTAATATTTAATAAATCAATAAACCAAAAGTCAATAATCTTTCCCACTGGCGGCTCCCTATTTTCTAAAAAATAGAGGCTTGTCCTGGTGGAAAGGTAGGAGAGGGGATAGGAGACAGGAGACTCCTTTTTTTTTTTTTTTTTAAAGATTTTCAATTAGCAATAATTGCGCCTTGCATAAACCTCATTGGCTACGATACTGCCACTGCGCAAAGCTTTTTTTTTTTTTTTTTAAAGATTTTATTATTTATTTGACAGACAGAGATCACAAGTAGGCAGAAAGGCAGGCAGAGAGAGAGGAGGAACAGGCTCCCTGCCGAGCAGAGAGCCCGATGCAGGACTCCATCCCCGGATCCTGGGATCATGACCTGAGCCGAAGGCAGTGAGCCTGCGAGCCTGTGAGCCACCCAGGTGCCCCCTTAAAAAAAAAAAAAAAAAAAAAAAAGATTTATTTATTTTAGAGAAGGAGAGAGAGAGAGAGAGAGAGAATGAATGAGAACTAGCAGGAGAGGCCGGTGAAGAGGAAGAGAACATCTGAAGCAGAGCCTGATGTGGAGTTTGCGCTCATGATCCCGAGATCACAACCCGAGACAAAGCCAAGGGTGGACGGCTCACCCCACTGCACCACTCATCCCACTCACCCCACTCACCCCACTGCACCCCCAGGCACCCCTGGGAATAGGAACTCTTTTTAAAGTTGAGTATGTTGTTTTTCCCTAGACTCTGTGTTTGTCCTGATTGTCTGTCTGCACTGACCAGACTGAATGAGGAAATGCCCTCTGTCTTTGTCTAGTGCCCCTCGCTTGGACGCATAGTAGGGGACAAGCACAGCACAGGGGAGGCTGAAGCAGACCAGCGCTTCTCAGAACACAAACTCAGGCTGTTGAAAGAAGCTTCTTCGGCTTCTATTGGTACTGATTCTGTCCAGCAGAACTCACTGATCTTGTGCAAATGAGTTCTCCCTTACGTTCCCAGAAATTAGCACAATGTGCACCCTATGGGGTCCCAACAGCAGAGCGAGCGCAGCATGAAGGGGGCCCAGGGACTATCTGGCAGCAGGGTCCTGCTCTGCTGTTTTACGTAGCATAGCCCTGAGCCAAGAAGAGCTGTTATGTAAACACCGTCGTGTTATTTCCTCCGTATCCCGTGAGGAGGACAGGTGGCAAATACTGATTCCGGATGGGAGCTATAATGTCACTCATGTGATATCTTTCATATCTCAGGTCGTGACGCTCTCCAGGGGGACAGCTGGGGAGAGAATCTGGACCTTGGCCTCATCTGCGCAAGGACATCCCCGGGATTCTGCCGCGGCTCATAGCACTGTCTCCCACTCCCTACCACCTGTCCCTTTGGATGAGAAGTTCCCAGCCTTACCCTTTTAAAATCAGGTACAAAGTGAGAGGCCGCTCCACAGGGCAACCCAAACAGTGTTCTCAGACCCTCGGTAGTTGATTTTCCGAAGACACGGTGGAGGTAATTATGGAGAGGGAGAGACTGCGGGAAAAGAGGGTCGAGAAAAGGCCCCCACAAGCTCACCCAATATTTGACTCTGGGGAGAGCAGCCCCTCAGAGATACACCTGCCCCTAAATAGTGATGAAGACATTCATGTTTGTTCTCCTGCTGACAACTCCGATTGGGCATCTGCTAGACAGGTTTTCTTCCCTGTGAGTTTATCCCTGCGAGCAATGAACGTAAGGCGAATACGTTAATGCCTTTATTGGATGGCAGAGCCTTTCTTAGAAGGATCCATAAAAGGCATTTTCTATGCATTCTTCATGTTATAATTTATTTCTCCTATTTTACAAATAGATTAAGGTAGATTATGATTGCTATAAAATCATTCCAGGCAAAAAGTAAAACAAGGTGCAGAGGTGATGGAATTGGAATGCCTTGACTTCGCAAGGTCAGGGGATCATGGTGAAATTCTTACCCACAAGGGTTTCCCGTGCACAAGTCCTCTCTCTCGGCAGAGCAAGGCGGCCAAGCAACGTTAGTTCTCACCTGCCAGCCCCAGTAAGGGGTTCCTACAGACAGGAGGACAAGGGGACAAAAGCAAGAGCAGCTTTTCTCTCTCGAGCACAGCTATGAGAGAAGGGGGCAGCAGCCCCACGCGGCCCCCCGCCCTGCCCAGGAACAGCCATTGTAAGTCCCACCTGAAAGTGCAGCCATCACGAGGGACAGCCCAGATGGCCTCACTGTGGGCTTTGGGACATGCTCTTGGAAAAGGAGCACCCTCACTGAAAATCCGGCCAAACTTACACCTGACTCAGGGTATGGACGGGGACAGAGGGGCCCATCAGCGGAGGCAGAGGCCACTCTTTCCAGGTCCCACTAGGGCTGCAGAGAGTGCTGCTGATGGCTGGGGACAAGAGAGCACGGGACATCCTCCCGGATGGGCACGCCCTCTGTCCTGCCCGGCCGTGGGCTGTGTGACGTGGTTGTGGACAGGGCAGTGCCAAGAAAGGGAAAGGGAAGATTTGCAGGTGTTCTCTTTGTGTTGAGGACTCCTCGTGCCAAGGGGGTGGTGAGCCCCAAGGTCGCTGTACCTTGAAGGATCAGGTAAGGCTGTGGCAGGGTGATCCACAGTAGAGAACTGGAGACCTTCCTGGGCAGACCCTGACGACAGAAGTACCTCCCTTTACCTTCCCTGCTGGGCTGGGGCCTGAGTCCTCTGGTGTCAGAGCTCTTCGCTGCGGAGCCGTGTGCCCCTGGGTGGGTGATTTTCTTCCTGTGTGGGTCCATCCTACATCAGTAAAATGTCTGGGACTGCTGGAGGGACACTCCCCTCGGCAGCTTGCCGGGAGAGACACAGTGACACGCGTGTGGGCTGGGAGCAAGTCCTGCATATCGTACTCACTCTGGAGATCCTCGCTGTCATTGTCATTGTGCAGAGCAGCATCCCACCGTCCCCCAGCTCTGCTCTCTTCTTCTTGGGTGGCCGTGACTCTTGGGGCCTTCTGTGCTGTAAAATGGCAGCTTGATACCTTCCTTCGTGGTCATGTGGTTGTAGCGACCCGTTCCTCCACCTGCCTCTGGAGCTGGATGGCAGAGACCGAGCAGGATCACCAGGTGGCCTCTCTCTTGGGCTTTCATTCCACATGAGCCCCCGGAGTGTGGGCAGGCACGCCTTCATGTCTGGCCACTGGCCATGGGATGAACGTGGACAAGGAGTGGAGGCAGAGTGGGGCTCTGGGCATCACCAGGAGGGGAGCCCGGCCAGCAAGCCCAGTGCTCTCTCCAACACAAACCTCAGATCTTCTCTGGATGATGTCACTCATCGTCCGGGCACAGAGCTCCCCACGTCTGCTGACTTCATCTTGGCCTAGCCAAGGAGACCATGAGTAACCCAGCCTGGGATCATGGCTGCCGTCAGGCCCAGGCGTGGGGTCTCAGGGGAGAGTCCACTGGGCTCTGCCCCCAATCTTCACGTCCACTTAGCCACACCCCATCCCCTGGCTGTCCTCAATCTTGTGCTTACGCGGGTGTCCCCCACACTACCTTCTCTTTCTCTTCTCAAGATCTGGCTGTCGTGGGCAGGGGCCCAGAGTGGATTAGCTTCTTTCACTTCTGCTCACCAACCGTGACAACACTTTCCCTTTTGGTCCATACATTACCCCCTCATCAATGCTTCCTACCTCATGGTAGGTCCCCCACATAGGGAGGGATCGACAAGCAGCAATTTGTTATAATTTAAGCAGAAAGTAATTACAGCAGACCAGAAATTTAGAAAGAGCCGGAAGTTGCGTTTTGCTGTGAACACAACAGCTTGGCTCTGCAGTGACAGGAGATACACATTTCTAATTCTCAGAGGTTTATGGGTATCCTGGTCATTTGCTTACCAAACCAAGGGTAAAATGCATCTTTTGAACAACATGGGATGTTAACTCAAGACTCCCCTGATTTTGAATCCAAGAGCCTCTCCTGCAGAAATGACCAAGTTTTACTGTGAAGTCGTGAGGGTCTGAGTTTTGCTTGAGATGACAGCTGTGGATCCTAAAATAGTATTTGCAATGTTCAAATGTATTCAGTTTGGTAGAAATTTAGAAATTGCTAGAAGGTATATTTAAAGCGTTACCCAGGAGCGCCACACTTGGCAAACCCTAATAGATACGTTGACTTCTTAAAAATGTGATTCACTCATTCCCATATTTAGTAATTCATTCCAAGTGGACTCTTCAGCCTGGGACAAGCTAATCCTCAAAGGACACGTTTTTAAGGAATGGATACTGTGGTCAAGTACCCGCGTCCAGACCAAGAGTGAGATGGTCCCAGACACTTGTTCCCAGAACACGGGAGAAGTCTGGAGGAGGAACCATCTTCAATACAGGCTCTATATTTGCTATGGAGAGTCCAAGGGTGGGGGCAAAAGAATTAGACTTAGCATGATAGGTAGCATTTACATAAAAATCTATTGATGTCACATACACAACATGTTGGGTATGTTTGACTTCTCATGTGATGTTCAGATCTTGGACTTAGACTTTTTATTTTTTTTAAACGATTTTATGTGTTTATTTATTTGAGAGATAGAACGTGAGAGAGACAGCGAGTGAGAGCACATGCATGAGGAAGGAGCAGAGGGAGAGGGAGAAGCAGCTCCCTGCTGAGGAGGGAGGCCCATGCACGGCTCGATCCCAGGACCCTGAGCTCATGACCTCAGCTGAAGGCAGATGCTTAACCCATTGAGCTACCCAGGCATCCTTGACTTTTTAATTTTTAAAATTAGATTAAAAACTAAATGAACTGTGGTGTAAAAACATTACAGGGGCACCAGGGTGGCTCAGTCATTTGAACACCTGACTCCTGATTTCTGCTCAGGTCATGAGCTCAGAGCCATGAGATAGCCCTGAGTCAGGTCCCTCGATCAGCAGGGAGTCTGCATGGGATTGTCTCCCTCTGCCCCTCTCCCTGCTCCAGCCCTCACTCTCTCTAAGGAAAAACAAAGCACTACAGATATCAACAGAGTGGAATGGACAAGTTTCCCTTTTCATTTCCCCTGAGGATACCAACTGCCGTTTCCAGAGGTGACCAGTTTGTGCAAGAAGGTTTGCGTGCAAGTAAACATGTGTAAGGGGGCATGTGTCTGTTCGTACGTCCACATGCAGGCTGCTCAGGGTTTTCATCAACGGGATCGCACATCCGGTCGGCTCAGTCTTGCTCTTAAACACAGCATGTGCATTTCTACATATTGGTCCATTGGGTACCCTCCGATTCTTTTAGTCTTTTCTCAAATGACCAGTCTTTTATGAAATCAGGAGCCCGTCATGAGAAGCATGTGGGTGTGGGCTTAGGGGACAGTCACATAACGTAAAATGAGCCATTTTAAAGTGAATGATTCAGTGCATTTAGCACATTCACTCATTGTACAACCCCCGACTCTATCTAGTTCTGAGGCATTTTCATCATCCTAACAGGAACCCTCAAACCCATGAAGTAGTTACCCTCCGTTCTGTCCTCCCTGGAGCCCGAGGTTGGCAGCCTCAGGTTTTTCACTCTATGGATTTACCGGTTCTTTGCGTCCATACGAACAGAGCCAGGCCATGCGTGAGCTTCCGTGTCTGGTTCTTTCCCAGCCGATGTCGTTGAGGCTTATCCACCCTGGAGCCGGAAGGAGTCCTTCATCCCTCTTTAGGGCTGAATAATATTCTATTGTGTATGGACCAGTTTCCCAGAGCCACCGTAAAGATCTGCTGCAAACTGGTGGCTTAAACAGGAGTGCATTGTCGCATCGTTCTGGAGGCCAGAAGTCCAAGCTCAGGGTGTCTGGAGGGTTGGCCCCTCTGACACTCCTCCATGCCCCTCTCTTGGTGGCTGGTGGCTCTCCAGAAATCTCTGGTATTCCTCATCTGGCAGTAGGGGTCTTCCTGTGTGTGTTTCAGTCTCCAAATATCCCTTTTTTATAAGGACACCAGTCCTATTGGTTAAGGGGCACACCCTACTCTACTATGGCCTCATCTTAACTAATTACATCTGCAATGGGCCTATTTTCACATAAGGTCACCTTCTAAGGTCCCGGGGTTAGGACTTCAACCCATGAACTGGTTGGGGTGTGGCCACAGTCCAACCTCGGACAGTGTGGATTAACCACTTGGTGTCTGTCTCTTCTTATCTTGAGGCACGTTTGAGTTATTTCCACCTTTTGGCTGTGGTGAATAGTGCTGTTGTGACCGTGCCTATACAAGTATTTTTTTGAACACCTGTTTTCAGTTCTTCTAGGTCTGTACCTCAGGGGGAATGGTGGGTCATATGCTGATTTTGTCTGACCATCTGAGGGATGGTCCAGCTGTGTTTGCACAGTGGCTGTACCATTCTACTTTGCCAACAGTACTGTATGAGGGTTCTGTGTTTGCCATATCCTTGCCAACACTTATTATTTTTCATTTCTTTTTTAAAGTTATAGCCATCCACAGAGCACCTGGGTGGCTCAGATGGTTAAGTGTCTGCTTTCGGCTTGGGTCATGATCCTGGAGTCCTGGGATCAGCCCCATGTTGGGCTCCCTAGTCATCAGGAAGTCTGCTTCTCCCTCTCCCTCTGTCCTCTCTCTCAGATAAATAAATAGTATCTTTTAAAAAATAAATAAAATACAATTATAGCCATCCTGGTGGGTATGAAGTGGTATCTTTCTATAATTCTGATACACTGGATTATTTTAATAGCCAATTACTAGTGAACATGCAGGTTATTTCCAGTCTCTTGTTTAGCACATTGGTGTGATGAAATCTTTGCGCATTCACATTTGGAAAAATACGGGAACATTGTTTTAAGATACAACCCTTGAAGTGCAACCGTGGAAAGTCTATCTGTATTAAAATATTTGTTTTGTCTGTGAAAGTTTGTTTTTATTGTTTTCAATATATATGTATTTTTGGTAATCTGTATCAGCAAATAATGCATTCTCATGGTTCCCAAATCCCCAAACTTAAAAATATTGAAAAATATCTCAAATTAACCACACACACACAAAAAATCTTATAATGTGTATTTCATAGAAATATTTGAAAGTAAATTTTTCAGCCTTTTGACAGTCTGGCTTTCAATCTGTTAAAACTATCACCAATAATAATATAATATTTATCAATTTCTTCTCTCCTTCTTCATTTCCTCCCCCACCACCCATCTCTTCTTCTGTCTCTCTGTCTTTCTATTTCTCTGTAAATATAGCACAATCTAGATAAAGCTATTAAGAAGTTCACCAAAACATTTTAAAAAACTTTGTGAACTAAAAATAAGTAATTAAAATATAACCAAATTTGCTAATGTTGTGGTTAAAAGAAAACTCTAATTATCATTTGATTATCTCTAATAATTCATTTGAATGAATACCTTTTTATGTTTTATCTTCCCATTGTGTCTTCTCCTCTGTAGCGCTTCTTATTTCGATCCACATTTTCTTTGAGATCATTTCTATATACTTGGATGAAACTTTATATTAAAGATATTAATACTTCTTTTTTCCATCAGCTGTGAACATTGCCCCTGTGTTTTTCTCAAACATGCCAAACTCATTCTATTCTTGGGGTTTTGTGCTGCTCTTCCCTCTACCTAGAAGGTTTGGGACGATGGATTCCTATTTTACTCAATGGGCTTCAGTCTTCATTCAGATGAATCATCCCAGACTGGCCAGCTCGACCCCCCTTTAGCTGGAGCATTTCCATTGTTCTGGGAGAACCAATAGTTCAACAGTAGATATACCGGTTGAAATGCCCATGACGACATAGAGTATATCTCTCCCGTCGCCCCTGTCTGAGCGCTTAGCACAGCACCTGGCTCATGGTAGCCTCTTAATGAGTGCTTTCGAGTGGACAATGAGTGAGTGAGTGCCCCTGTTAATCCCCAGCCTAAATGGTGTCTTCTTCTTTACCCATCAGCTCATCCTTCTGGAGAGAGCTGCTGGTCTAAGAAGACCAGACTTACCCCTCTGGGCCCCATTGTTTTTGAGTATTCTTCTCTTGTAGTACAGTATTGCAGTCTGGACAATGTGTGTGTGCTTTCTCACATGTTCTGAGCATGAGGCCATGGCTGTCTTCTTCATGTCTGCATCACCAGCAAATGTTATGTTATCTGGCATTTCTACCTCTGACACAATCCATTTTAATTAGAAGACTCAAGTATCAGCAGGAATATAACAAAAACAGGTCATGTCTTCCTCCATGCAGGAGCTCCGTGACCTAGATTGTGGTGCAGACGGCCAGCCTACGCAGATTTACGATGGCCCAGACTTGGAAAAGGGGTGGCAAGGTCAGGATACCTTGCCCACTACTGAAAAGCTTGAGCGAGGCCCTTGGCAGGAAGAATTGAGGAGCCTCCTGAGGGCAAGCCCCAGCCAGGAGAAGGAAGAGGTCCCCCAAGGCAGCAGGGTCTGTCCTGAAACTCCATGCTGGTCACCACTTGGTGCATCCTCAACCAAGGCACCCGGTCTGCATCTGTGAAGACATGGCCAAGGGGAAAGTAGAAATGCAAAGGTCTGGTTGCCTCATCAGGCATTTGACTTTGAGTCCGAAAATCTCCTAGTTTGGATTTTTGCCTAGTAAACCAAAACTGAAGGAAAAAAATCCCAGACAGAGATATGCTCCTTCTAACCATGGCTTGCTTCCTGTTTCATTATCATCCCTGATAAATGTAACCAGCAGCAATTTGGAACACTTTAGCTTTAAAATAAACTTATTTATTTATTTATTTATGTATTCATTTAATCTCTACACCCAGTGCGGGGCTTGAATTCATGACCCTAAGTTCTAGAGTCACATGTTCTTCCAAATATCCCAGGGCACCCCTGGAATACTTCAGCTTTTAACTTCTCCCTCTGCTAATGATCTCAAAATATTTGAGAAGGAAATACCCACAGGAGCCCAAGTCTTCTCCTGTAAGGTGATGACTGCTTTATTATCAAGGGCAAATCCACCCCTAAGTCCTGTTTTGGAAAGTCAAGTATTAATACTGTGAAATCTGAAGTGTAAATGCTCATCTGTCCCAGCGGGGAGAAGAGTGACTCTACACAGAGATCCTCTCCCTCTGATGCCTGCTCGGACGTTCTCGCCAGCCAGCTGAGGGTAACCGACAGAGGAGACACTCTCCCTCCCTGCCCCCTTGAAGAACACCCTGCAGCTTCAGCTTTAGAAGCTTCCAGAACATCAGAGAAGGTGCCGGAAAAACCCTATGGAAGCGTCCAGCAGTAAAAACACAAACTGAGAGCTGCTGGAGGTGTGGTGGTGGGGGATGGGTGACTGGGGGATGGGCACTATGGAGGGCACATGATGTGATGAGCACTGGGTGTTCTGTGCAGCTGATGAACTATTGAACGCCACCTCTGAAACTAATGATGTACTACTATACGTTGGCTCATGGAATTTAAATAAATAAAAAAAGGATTGAAGTTCTCGAGAGCATAAGAGACAATCCACTGAGGGGGCATTGGAGGTTTGCCTTACTGACCAGTCTTGGTTCTGAATAGAGGTGGAACCTCGACCCAGAGACCCTGGACATACCTGAAGGGTCTGAGATTCCACAAGCATCTCTGAACCCCAGTGACTGCTGGGAAGGTGACCCCTCAGAGCCACAGCACGTCTGGCACACTTATTTCCTAGAGCCCCACTGTGAGTGCAATTTGTCTTTGTATTTCATTTTGTAGCTGGTCATTATGGGTAAAAACAGGACACCGGTGTTTGCATGGTTACATTTGTACCGCAATTTTGCTGAACTACCTGCTCCTTTCCAGGCAAAGAAAAATGTTGTGTTCATGAATAAAGATTTCGGTTCTCCTAATATGGTGGTTATACCTTCCTATTCTTTTTCTTGCTATGTTTGATGTGTACACAGCACACACACATATTGGTTGAAGGAATATAAGGCTTTTAGATAATGCTCCTTCCTTTATATGCATTTAAATTTAAAATGCTTTAATTGGGGGTTTACCCTTTTCTAAGGTAGAAGAATACGGCAACTTCGGTTTGTTATTATATAAAATCAGCGTCCTATGTTTGGTGTCCATGAAAATGTGAAACTTTCAGGCCCTCAGAAAAAAGACAGGTGTGTGGTGAGGCTTGGACCTGCAGGACGGGGGCGGGGGCAGGGAAGCTGGGGAGCAGCTCCCCAAAGCCTGCCAGCCCTCTCAGCGAAATCTTGCAAACACTTGGAGAGTTTTCTTTCTTTTCTCTTAAACACTCTTTTCCCAACATCCACAGCTTGTCCTTCCACTGAAGTCAAGTCGGTCCAAGTCAGGCTTCCTCGTCCCTCACCTCGTCTAACACTGCCCCCCCCCCCCAAAGGAGCTGATACCCTGTTTCCCTGGCGGCTTTCCCCCACCCAGTTTGGAGCAGGATGTGGAGAAAGAGCACCCTCTGTCCATGGTCCCTGCCGAGAGCCCTCCTGCACTTGGACAGAAGGTACCAGCCGAGCCACCACTGCGGGCAGTGACTGCGCAGGGAGGTGCTGCACTGGGGCTCTGGGAAGCCCCTGCTTGATCCCCAAAGTTTCGGGTCAAGGCTCTGCCTCCTCTGCTCGCATCCTCCACCTGGAAAGCAGCTTCTGTGCTTCTCTTGGGGCCTGGCGTTCCTGGGGGGAGGGCCCACTGCCATCCTGACTTGGGGGGTTGTCGTCGCTCATAACCTACACAGCTGGATGTTGCCAGTAACATTCCTCGGTTGTGAAAACAGTTCCCGTGATTCGGGAAAGGAGAGCCCGGAGTAGGGAGGTCACGCATCTCCCCTGTGTCTTGGACAGGGGGGCAGAGCTAGAGCCTTTGTTGCATACTGACTGTCCTCATCACAGGGGTGGCTGAGGCAGAAGTAACCTTGCAGGGAGTCCTGATTCCACACACTCCAGCGGCTGGCGGGAGCTGAGGGAGCACACCGGCTGAGGTAGGCAGGGCACAAGGGTGCGGGTCCAGGGTGGGCCACAGACTTCAGAGATTGGGTAGGTCCCAGGATGCAGAATGGCATGGCCCCTCCAACGTTGGTCCTGGGCTCCTCGGCACCCATCCGCGGAGCTCCTGTGTCTCAAAGGCAGAGAATCGATTAGATGTAATTATCTGCTTTACCCTGGATATCGCTTTAATTAAAGTATTCTAAATCAATACCACATAAACACAAAAAGAATTTTAATAATCCTTATTCCAACTCCCACAATACTTGTTTGTGTATTAAATTGAACAGAACCTCAAAAACACTTGGAGAAAAAGGTGAATCACTGTGTAATGTTAGAAAATGGACGATTTTCCCAATTTATGGAGAAAATCACTCAGTTCTGTCCTCTAATCCATTAACATTGTCAGTCGTATTTACAGACTTTCTCATCGCAAACCCTGCTTCAATTCCTGCAGTAAGTGCCCTGTGTACATGTGGGCTCTCATTTTTTACATGTTGTCAGGTTCAGTTTGCTAATATTTTATTTAAAGGATATTGAAACGGACTTGGAAGTGAGTTTGGCCTGTAATTTTTTTGAGTGTTTGCTTTTTTAAAATGCAGTGTTCCAGTTTTAAATTCAGCATTGAGTCTCGTAATATACTTGGGGAATTTTTTTTTTCCCCTAAGCTGTGGAAGAATTTGCATACGATTAAAAGCTTGGTGGCACTGGTAGCACTTTTCTGTAACACCGTGTGAACCTGGTATTTCTTTGTAGGAACATTTTTCACTGCGACTCCAGTTTACTTGGTAGTCCTGATGATTTCAGACTTTCCTCTAGATTCGGTTTTGCCAAATTATACTTTTCCAGAATTTCTCCATTTTAAGTTACCAAATTTGTTGGCATAAAATTGCGTATGTTTTATTTCCGTCTGTGCTGGAGGGGGGTCACCTTTACCTTCATTCCTAATAGGGCTAATTTGTCTTTTATCTTCTTAATCAGCTTTCCTGATGTTTATCTATTTTATTAACCTTCTCCAAAACCAACATTTAGCGCTCTCCTCTATTCACTATTTATTTAATTGATTTCTGTTTCCACTTTATTTTCTCTTCACATTTGCTTTATCTGGGTCTGTTCAATGATTCACTTTCCAGCTTTTAAAGTTGGATGTTTAACTCATTAATACCCGGAGTCCCTTCTTTCTAGTAAAAGAGCATAGGATAAAATCTTATCTCCAAGTGTCACTTTGCATCTCACTGGTTCTAATGTAGTATTTTCTTTGTCATTCATTCTCCGTATTCCTAAATTCAATTTCTTCTTTGACCCACAAGGCATTTAAAACTGGGTCTTTTGTTTTTTGTGTACTTAGAGGACTTCTCTCTCTCTCTCTCTCTCTCTTTTTTTTTTTTTTTTTTTTGAGGTCTTTCTCTTGATGCTGTTGACTTCTAGCCCAGTTGCTTCATGGCAAGGCAGCATGATCTGCCCAACACAAATGATCTGAGCTCTGTGGAGACTTGTTTTATGTTTCTGTTCATGGCCAATTTTTGCAAATGTCTCGTGTGCATTTGAGATCAATGTGATACTTTAATGGTAGGGTGCAGAACTCTTTAAAGTCCATTAAAACATGCTGGTTAATTGTTGTGTTAGTCAGGGTTTTTCAGAGAAACAGAACCACCAGGGGATATATTGATTTCTACGAGGGAGGTTTATATAGGAATTGGTCTTGAGGTTACAGAGATAGAAATCCCTTGTCGGCTGTTTGCAAGCAGAGGATGCAGGAAGGCTGGTGAAGCTCAGACTAAGTCCTGAAGACCCGAGAACCCGCAAGCTGATGGTGTGGGTCCCTGAGTCTGAAAGCCCTAGAGCCAAAATGTCCAGTGTTCAAGGGCAGGAGAAGACAGATGTGCCAGCTGCAGGGGGAAGAGAATCTACCCTTCCTGTTCTTGCTGTTCTGGCTTGGCCTTCTCTGCAGTGGATGCTGTGCGGCCCACACTGCTGAGGCTAGGTGTTGGCTCAGTCTGCTGCCTCAGGGTAATCTCCTCCAGAAGCAGCTTCACAGTTGTCCCAGCTCTCCGGGCATCCCTTTGTCCCGGTAACCTGACATAAAATTCCCCATCACAGGGTGTTGTTCAGCCCTTCCGTACTCTGGTGGTTTTTCCCCGTTCGACCCAACAACAACTGAGAACAGTGTGGAAAGACTACACTGCGCATGCAGACTTTCATTTCCTCCCCTGGATCTGCGAATACTTTTTAAGTAAAATTTTTAGGAGCATTTTTACAAGCTTTACAGATGTTGAAATTGTTAAATGCTTTTACTGTACAGATTTTTAAAAAGTATTTAGTAGTGAACGTCTCTGGGCCCCAAATGCTTTTTGCCTTAAAGCTGTGACTGCTGCGGATGCAGTGAGCGCGCCCTTCTCATGATTTGCCTTTGTCTATTTACATTTTCCTCTCACATTTCCCTGTACCCCTCCTGCGTCTCAGTTCAGACGTGCCCCGAGGTGCAGCATGTGACTGGATTTAAAAGCCCAGCGTGGCGATCTCCAGGTGCGTCTCACCCATTGGCTTTTACTCTATTTATGTATCTGCTTGGACATGTCTCTGCGCTGTCTTGAAATCCTCAACGATTTCGAATAAGAGGTCTTGCATCGTCGTTTTGCTCTGAGCGCCATTAATTCTGGGTCCGATCCTGCGACCAAGCAAGAGTCTGGGTGCACAGGAAGGCCAGCGCCAACCCTGGGAGTGAATGTGAGTCGCCTCAGTTGGTCTTGCTTATCTGGACACACTGAACGTTCTCCTTCTTGCTCATGATCTGATTCTCTTTCTATGCAATGTTTTCATTGACAGCCGAATTCACGAGCCGTTATTGTGGGCTGGGCATGGTGCAAGCAAAAAGCACTTAATCCTCACAATAACATTACAAACAGGGTTATTATGTTCCCCGACAATGGAAGCTCAGTAGCTACATAACTTGTAGAACATTAACGCCTGTAAATGGCAGGACTCAGATCCAATCTCGAGCCTGTGATACTACCTGTCTCTTCCAGCCAACCTGGGTTTAGCAAAAGCTTATTCCAGGATGACTTTTCTGATGATCCCATTCTCCCCACAGCTGCTCGTTGCTGGGAATGCTTCTCCAGAAGTCCCTCCCTCTGTTTTTGGCTTCAGGTTTGCCAACATCCAAAGCCGATGGCTCCAGCTGCTTTGTCCAGCTGGCCAGACTCGACCCCTTCTCCATAAGGATTTCTGCAGCTGCATTTGCCTGGGTACACCAATCTGCATTGTCACAGGCTGGCACTTCTGTTTACTAAACCCCTACCGTCTCTCCAAAGCGCTCTTGCTCCTCTCCAGGAGGACCTTGTTTCTGGCTCCACCCCACCTTCCCTGTTCTATTCAAGAATGTTTAACTGGACTGACACGTAGACCAAGCCTAGAGTACTTTGGTTTTGATCCCCAAATTCTCGCCTGGATGGAATGACCTGCTGCTCATTAGTTTGTTTTCCAGATTACTCTTCCTGTTGGTTCCCTCCATCTGGTTCATGGTTTTACCATGAGATTCCTTCCTCCAGTCTTGCTTGGCTACATACACTATCCCTCACTTTGACGTATATCAAAGAGCGCATCCCCATGAGTGTTTTTTGAAATTTCAGTGGACAATTCCTTCTTTTCTCATGCTGCTGTCTTCTTTGGGTCTGGAATCAGCTCACGTCTTTCATGGCACCCTTGCCCAGTAACACAACCCCCAAGGAGACTGTGCGCATACACACACACACTGCACATGAGCTCTTCCCTCCATCCACGGAAACCTGGCACCACCGTTCAAGGATTTCCCATTGCACCCCCAGAGGTTCTGGTGACTATCAGGCAGAGGAACCCCCTTTCCATCAGTGTGAGCAAATCATTACATCTCACTCCCATGTGGGCTTCTGTAAACTACGTGGTCTTCTCACCTCTGGCGTCTTTCTGTGTTAGCAACTGTCAGGTGGATGATGAAATCTGGAAACTTCCACCTCCTTTGGAATCTCTGTAGAACCTGGCATTGTACTGGCCGTGAATGCTTACAGGAGGTGAATCTTAGCCACTCAGAGCCTATCACTAGAAAATCTTAAGAAGGCTGGTGCCATTAAAAAAAAAAAAAAAAAAAAAAAAAAAAAAAACAGAAGAAGATGAGTAAATAAATATATAAAGGCTGGTGCTGTCTCAGCAACATAGAGAAGCAGGGATTCTGCATAATTATAAGCTAAGCATCGGAGCTGCTCGGCAATGTTGACGTGTAGACAGCGTCGTTATAGTCTGCGTATTACATATGGTTTCAATAAGTCTGTGGTCTCCGGGTGGGCATTTCATACATCATTGTTCTCAGTCTCTGTGCTCAACCATTTGTTAATATTTTATTCAGTGTGTGTGACGTGCCGCTGATGGGCGATGCCATCCGTGCTAGGGTGCACTTTCTCAGGAACGAGTGCTTTGAATAGGGCTCAGAACAGTCTTCATGGAGATATGTTAAATGCCCTTCTTGATATGCATTTAGCAACTCGATGTTTGAAAGCTCTTGATTTTTCTCTTTGAAATGAAATTCTCCTGGTAATACATGAAGATCTGGAGTTTTCTTATTTTTATCTTTTATTTCCCCTTCTCCTTGTGCTATGTCTGAATTCCTTAGTTCTTTTCCCTGTTTCCATCTCTGCCTGTAATAGAGCATGCTACTTATTCCTAATGATAGGTACCACCCTGAAAATGGGAATATTCATGAGATGGGCAGTGTTTTGTCTCCTTTTCTCATTTACACCTTTTAAATATTTTTTGATGGTTGTCTACACTCCATCGACATCCTGATTCTGAAGTGAGATAGGGTTTGCTGTCATGTTTGCTGAAGGGGACACATTTGTTCTCACCATGAAAATGCGCTGTTTTCCAAGTTCGGATTACAGATACCTTTACAAGAGAACACCGTTTTTCAATGCGGTGGCGGGCTCATCCTGAATGCTTGTAAGGGTTGCGTTCAGGTTACTTTCTTTGTGTTGCTTTATGACCCAACTTCGTGGGGATCTGTCCTTGCCTCCCTGCTTCTTTAAAGCAGGTTTCACACTCAACACAGAGCCTAATGTGGGACTTGAACTTATGACCCCGAGATTAAGACCTGAGCAGCGATCAACAGTCGGACGCTGAACCAACAGAGCCACTCAGGCTCCTCTTTGTCTTTGCTTGTTTAAAGGTAGCAACATTGATCCACATTTTAAAAAACACCAGTTGGAGACCAAGTATAAGGTAAGAGCTACTGAATGTTGTTATTTGAGGCTTTTTTCCATGAGAATTAGGACTATGGAAGTGTAAACGATAGTTTCATTAGAAGAAAGAAAGTGAACTTTATTTAACAAAAGACAATGGATAATTAATATTTGAGCTTCAGTTTCATAGGATCTCAGTAAACGGCCAAGAGCAGCAGGCACCCCAAGAGTTTGTAGACTCCTCGGGCAGGAGGACGGGCATCAGGCTGGGACTCAGGGTGGGGGCTCCCCGGGGAAGCAGATTGGAGAAGGGGAAGGTCCGCCATCTGAGCAGGGCTCTGGGGCCTCTTCCCGCTCCTGTCTGCCCTCCAGGCTGTCTCTGTCTCTGCAGTGAGAGACACTGAGGACAGAGAGGCTGCGGCAGTGGGAGGAAAGGAGCTGGCGGGGCCAGTGGCAGAGACAGTGCTGGCCCCGTGCTTGGGCGACGCGGGAAGAGGAGGTTTCAGTAAGAAGAGCTTCACTACAGATGCAGAGGAAGCAGCCAGGGATTGGCCGCCAGGGGCCAGCGGTTCCAAGGGTAGAAACGGACGCCGAGGGGCATCAAGGGTAGAGGTGTTTTTACACCCAGCCAACAGGATTCCCGCCACAGCCCGGCCAAGGATCGAACCGCTAAGGATTGTTGAGGGGCCTGGTCAGGTCTCATGCCTGGGGTTTTCTCAGTCAACGGATGTAGCGGGATTCTGCCTAAAAGTGGGCGAGGCGGGGGAGAGGGGGGCGGAGCTGAAGGATGAGGCTTCCGTGAGAAGAGCGCTCAGAGGAGTTAGGTCAAGGTCAGGCTTTGTCACTAGGATGAGCGACTGGGCAGGGAGCTAGGAGAGGGGCCGAGGGCAGTGCTCTGTGCCCGCCCCAGCCGGCGTCTCCTCCACCTCGGCCTTGCCCCGCTGAGCGAGCAGACTCTCTCCACTAAGTGCTTCTGCGGGAGCCGTGCTCAGGGTTCCATCACGGTTCCATCAGGGATCCTGAATGGGGGCCGCACTCTCCATTAGCGCTTTCCACCATCGTGGTGAGGCCCACATCTGCTCCAGTCAACCTGGAAGCCACTCTCCGTGTGTGGCTTTGAGCAGCTAAAGTGTAGCTCATGACCGAGACTGTGTGGTGGGCAGCATAGTGACCTCCCCAGAGAGGCACCTGCCTGACGTCCGCTGGAGTGAGCTTACACGGTAAAGCGCGGTGGGATAAAGTTGCTAATGGACTGAGCTTATCTAGAAGATGGTCCTGGATTCTCTGGGTGGACCCCACGCGATCACAACGGTCCTGCAGTGTGCAAGGGGCACAGGGACACTATCAGAGCGGGGCAGGGCGAGAGGGCCTCCACCAGCGGTCGCGGGCTTTCAGGACCCAGGGGCCATGAACCCTGAGAAATGTGAATCACTGTATTGTGCCCCTGAAACTACATAACGCTGGATGCTAATTACACTTCAATAAAAACATTCAAAAAGTGATTAAGTTAAAAATGCCTTCTATTACCCCCCCCCAAGGAGGTCATATTAACTCTTTTTTTAAAAAAAATGTTTTATTTCCTTTAGTTATGAATGCAACCCATAGTAGAGCTCACGGTAGAAAATGAGAGCAATATACAGGAAATCTACGTAGGAAAATATACAGAGGAACATCTAGTCAATCTCTACACGAGAAGATAATTAGTTATGTGCTTTCTTGCAATAGTTACTCCTAGTCAAAAGAGATATTTGGAAAAAAATATCTTTGGCCTGTCTTGCCCCGTGGCTGGGTCAGGGCGGGCCATGCCAGCCATGTCCGAGGGTTTAGAGTCTGTCATGTTAGGCCATGGGGAGACTGGAGGACGTGCAGCAGGGCAGGGGGTAACCAGGGGGCAGCCAGGAAGGTCCCTGTGCCTGCAGGAACAGCGCAGATCGGGAGGGGCAGTTGGAGTCAGAGACCCCACAGGAAGCCGGGAGGGGATAAGGATGGGGAGGTTCGAGGTGGCCGTACGTAGAGAGAGAGGCAGACAAGAGCCTTATAAGGGTGGTCTCCGGGATTCGGTGATTTGCTGAATGTATGATGAGGAGGACAAGGGATACCCCCACCTTTCCCGTGTTATAAACGGCCCTGGGAGGAGGCAGTGTTGAATAGGCATTTTCTAACTCGGCTCCTCTCGTCTCCCTGAGACAACTCCTTAAAGTAGGACCACTGAGTCCAAAAATCTGGTAGAGCTCTGGTAGGAGGCACTAAGCTCCTCACCTCTGCTTTCCTGCCCGAGTTCAGAGCTAAGAGGAAGAAGGCCAACGGGGCGAGTTACTGTGAGATTTATTCCCCACATGCATGCAGTCATAAGGTCTTCCCAGCCCTGGGCCTGGACCTAGGGACACTCCTGCCCCTTGTACACATGTGGCCCCTGTTGGCTTGGGCCTGGGGAGCAGAGCAGCACACATGCTTCCTCTGTCCGTTCCACTTCCAGGGAAGGTGGAGAAGGGCCAAGTTAAGCAGACTCCAGATGTGGCCACGGAGAAGAGTCCTTGAGGCCTGGGCCATAGTCATGACAATTTAGGATCCTCCTGGAAACCAGAGCAGGGGCCGAACTGCTTCCCCATGAAAGCAAGGAGTTTGATGCCGGCCATCATCTGGGCATCTCTATAGGCATGGCCAGATCTTGGACTGAAGGGTGTGTCATGTCCCTGGAAGAGAGGGTAGAAGGATAAAGCTCTGACTCATGGTGGAGAAAACTGGCTGGAACCACCTGACCACGTGATGAGGACTGATGTGGCTGGTGGTGTCGTGTGGACATCAGGCCCCCATGGAGGGTGGTGACCTCACACCCCAGTCGAACAAGGGAACATCAGGAAGCCCATAGGGGACAATCCACAGGAGCCTTGACTTAGACCCTCCAGATTGTCGAGTCACGGACCATAAGGAGGCAATGGGACGTGGCAGGTCAGTGGGAGCCTGGATGGGAGCCTGGACCGGAAAGGGGCAGAGGCTAGAAGTCCCAATAAAGTCTGAAGTCTAGTTAATAATAGTGTCCCCATGTTGATTTTGTTTTTTCCCAAAGTGCTTGACAACACGAGATGCAGTGGGGGCAGCGGGTGAGGACTGCGCCCACAGCATTTTCACAGCTTTCCAGTGATTCCAAAGTTGTTCTAAAATAAAAGGTCTATTTCATTTAGGGGAAAAAAAGCATTGTTTATTTGGAGACTTGGAGAGGAATACCGGGGCCTATGAAGGGTTTCCGGGCTGTGTGCCTGTATGAGTGAGCACTTCGTTCTGAAGAACGGGGAGGGGACCCTCTGGGGAGTTTTGAGTTTACATCTCAGGAAGGTAAGACTGGTGGAAGCTCCGAGCATGGGCTGTGGAGGTCGGGGACCAACTGAAGGCCAGTGCGGTAATGAAAGAGGCATGTTATGAGCGTCTGACCCAAGGCCTGTCAGTGGGGAGGAGACCCAGGGAACCAGCTTGCAGGGAGAAGTATCTGGGTTTGGTAAGAGACCCCACATGAGAAAAGAGGAGGCAGGGGAGCACTTGGCTGGATGCGGGGGCCGCTGGCCTGATGGGGAGAAGAGCAGCGGATCATGTGGTCACAGAGACTGGATTTGGTACCTGTGATGTCGGGGGACTATTCACAGGGGAGCCTCAAATCTTCGCTAGGACAAAGGAAGGCTCTGAGGCTAGGGGAATGGGTGCTCCTTATTAGGGTGTAGACGGAAAAGTTGGCCAAGCTCACGAAGTTGGGGACGATGACACTGGAGCATGGAGAGAGGAAAAGGAGCCAAGAGAAAGGAGAAAGTGGGGTTGAGAGCAAGAGAGCAGTGTTGGGGAAGCCAAGGGAGGAGACAGTGTCCAGAGCATGTCCCCCTGCATATCCACTGGTTCTTGGCTGACTCTGGGGCTCCTGAGTCATTTCTAACTGGAGGCTCATCCAATGGGATTTTAAATGATAAGCAGTTTTATTTGTGTAACCCTTCTCAGATGAGAGAGGCATACAGCATAGGTACCCTAAGCCTTCTAGGAGTATACCAGAAAACACTCTTCCCATGAGATTGATTTCCTCTAGTGACTTATCTTTAATTCAACAACAGAGGCAAAGAACCACTTGCTGTTCCCAAAGCGGCATTTATTCATGTCCTCTAGATGCCCTAGGGTTACATTACTTCATCCAGGTACAATTATTGCCAGGTTCCCACTGGCATCAGAAGCAAGACCCTTCAGTCCTCAGCAAGGCCAGTGGAAGGGGCGGCCTGGGGTGGCAGGGGTGGGGTGCATGGGCTGGAGGTTGCTGCTGCAATGGATTCCAGGGAATAAGAAGACATAGATATGACAGAAGTGATGGTGAGGCTTTGCTGGCCAGTCCCAGGAGGTCTGGCCCAGAAGCAAGGTCTCCATAAAGAACTATTGCTGGCTAGAATCCAAGCTGGAAATTAGGCCACGCTGGTGGAAGTACCTGATCTGCTCATAGGTTCTGGGGAATTGTCCCATGTCCAGGGTGTCTGGAGGGGTTCTGGGGTGCAGAAAAGCAGGCCATTAAATGCAGACTCTCAAATCTCTAGGACCAGAGTGCTAGTCTGAGAAACTAGGCAAAACTTAAGGAAAGAGGACATTGTCACTCTCTTGCCTCTCCTGTGATAAATTTCATGTGCAGACAATTGAATTTCAACTCCCCAGGGTCTGAAGGGAAACTGAGGAAAGGCTGTGGATATGTTCTCCCCCAGGCAAGACTGACCCCAGGCAAGGGTTAAGCTGTGGCTGGCAGGGGTACCCAGGCAGGGACTGACACTGACCAACTTCCCAGCTGCTGGTGATGATGGACAGCACCTAGCTTCGGGTCTCTTTCAGCTTCGTCAGTGTGGTCACTGTGACAGCGATACTGGGCTGAATGTCGCAGACTGTGATGACCAAGAAGCCGTCCAGGTCAAGTCGTGAGATCTGGGCATTGGCCCTCGGCCGTGCACTCCCGTTCAGACCTGAACAATTCAAGCTGCATTTGCATGAGCACGAGAAACAGGGTCCCTAGGGAGTGAGGAGAAGCCGAGGCTGTAGACAGAGGGGCAGCATTGGCCTACTTTACCCACTGAAGTGTATCTGGGAGCCGGGGAGTTTGCTGTGCTTAATTACCCACGACCTCTTTCCTTTTGCCTTTTTAGACATAAGTCCTTCTCTACTGCTGTCCCTGGGTTTCCTCTCAAATTAGGTCCTGTTGTAATTGCGTGGCACATACAATGGGATCTCTCTATAGAACTGCAAGGATTTTCTGTACATCTTTCCAGGTGTAAATTTAGAAAAACCTGATTCAGGGCTATTACAGTGGTGTAAGTATCCAGTCTAACTCACCTTCAATGAAAGATTTAGATAAAGTTGTTAAATGAGTTCAACCAGAGCAGAACGATCCAAAAACAAAAACAAAAAACAAAAAACAAAAAAGAAAGAAAGAAAAAGAAAAAAAAATCACAAATATTTTTTTTTTATTTTTCCAAAAAAAAATAAAAATAAAAATCACAGCCCTTTTGAGTGCTCACTACAAAGGGTAGGCACACGGCTTGCAAGGAAGGGGCAAAGCGGGCTTTTTCTCTTCTGCCTAATCGCACACGGCAGCCGGCGTCTATCTCCAGGAGGGACTGGAGGCAACAACAAATGTGAATGTGCATCCCGGCCCCAGCATCAGGAACGTCACCAATCCTCAGCGAAATCCACACCCACCCTAAGCCGGCACCTGTGTCTGGAAGCTGCCCTCCGAAGACATCCTGAGCCCCAGCGGGAGAAAATGCAGGAGTCCTGCTTCCTCCTTCCACGGTTTACTGCCAAGCAGCAAGTGGGGTGTGTGCTCTCCAGCTCTGAAGACACAGCCTTGACAGTCTTCTTGTCTGGTTGTTGATTTTCCCAAGGACATTCTCTATTGCACTGAACGCTGGGAACACCCATCTTGAACCCCACAGGATCCCATCTGGGACCCTCCCCAAAGTGGCACTCAAATTCATTCCCCACTCCAGGACCATGGAAGCTGAGCAGGTGTCTTAGGTCACCCTGCGGTTAGCTTTAGACAATTGCTCTCGTTTTACCCCCTAGAGAATCTTCCCAGCCGTCCCCTCAGTGCTTCCTGCCTTCCATCATGGCCCATCAGCTGCAGCAGTAAGGTGGAAATCAGACTCCAAGGCATGCACAGATGGGCACTAAAATAATTTCTGGGCACGCTCGGACTATTCAGATGCACCCACGAGCACAAGACCACGGCTGCATACAGCCCAGGTTCCGGCGAGTATACCTCAAAAGACTTGAGGCGGTTGGTGAAGGCCCTTAGCTCCCTGGGGCCCTGGTGGGCAGCTTTGCTTGGACAGGGACGGGCAGCCAAGGAGGCCAGGTCACTAGGAAGACCCACTGTGTGTGCTGCACCCTGGAGGAGGGGCTCCCGAGGTACCCTCTTCTCGGGCTTCTCCGATGGCGCTCACAGCATCTTCTAGAGGGCCAGGGAATGGCGACAGGTGCAAAGATGGCTATGGGAGACCCGGCTTACTTGTCCTCTGTCTCCTTCCCTCCTTCCGCCTCTCGGCAGATCAGACAACAGCACTAAATTAAGGACGCAGGAGGCTCTTCAAGGAGGGCGGGGCCGCGTGACTTCTCTCCCTCCCCCTGGAGGCAGGGGCTTGCCTGGAGGAGAATCAGAGCGTCCAGCCAGGTGAAGTCAGGTCCACGGGATCAAGTTAGAAGATACAGCCCGAGTCAATTAGCACCTCAGCCTGAGGCCTTGATGCTAATTTATTTGTAGGTCCCATCGCTGTCTCTGCGCATGCTCTGTAAAGATCAATTATCGCTTCCTCCCAGGCCTGAGAAAATCAAGCTGACTCAAGCAGCTGCAGTCACTGTGCCTGTCCACTGGCCAGGAGACACCTCTCAGGAGAGACATGCTAGCAGTAATGAGCCTTTTGAGTGTTTTAATTTAAAAAAATAGCAATAAGAGCAACAGCTAGGATCAAAATTATTTCTTGGGATCCAGGTCTATGATGAGCAGCTCTTTAAAAGTACTTGAATTTTCTAACACTCTATCTTGATTTTCAAGAAGTAGTACAGTCATCCCAACTGAACCCAAGTCAACTATTTCATTATGAATTTTTGTATTTTTCCTGGATACATGTGTGACACTGAAAATATATAAAATAATGGGTATGCATTGATTTTTAATAAGGAAAAGGGAAAATTCTGTTAAAAAGTAAATCTATGAACATTGGCGTTCAGATGGCCCTGCCTTTCACTATGTCTGTATCTTTGGGGTAAATACCCAGTAGTGCAATGGCAGGGTCATAGGGTAGCTCTATTTTTAAATTCTTAAGGAATCTCTGCACTGTTTTCCAAAGTTGCTGCACCAACTTGCATTCCCACCAACAGTGTAAGAGGGTTCCCCTTTCTCCACATCCTCTCCAGCATTTGTTGTTTACGGTCTTGTTGATTTTGACCATTTTAACTGGTGTGTGAGGTGGTATCTTCAATGTGGTTTTGATTTGAATCTCCCTGATGGCTAGGGATGATGAACATTTTTTCATGTGTCTGTTAGCCCTTTTATGTCTTCATTGGAGAAGTGTCTGTTCATGTCTTATGCCCATTTTTTGATGTGATTATCTATCTGTTTTGTGTCTGTTGAGCTTGTGGCGTTCTTTATACATCCTGGATATCAGCCCTTTGTCTGTAATATCATTTGCAAATACCTTCTCCCATTCTGTGGGTTACCTCTTTGTTTTGTTGACTGTTTCCTTGCTGTGCAGAAACTCGTGATCTTGATGAAATCCTAAAAGTTCATTTTCACTTTTGTTTCCTTTACCTTTGGATACGTGTCTTATAAGAGGTTGCTGTGACTAGTGTTGAAGAGGTTATTTCCTATGTTCTCCTCTAAGATTCTGATGGATATCATATGCTGAGGTCTTTAATCCATTTCAAGTTTATCTTTGTGTATGGTGAAAGAAAATGATCAAGTTTCATTCTTCTACACATAGCTGTCCAGTCTTTTCAATAAATGGTGCCATTTATTGAAGAGACTGTCTGTCTTCCACTGGATATATTTTCCTGCTTTGTTGAAGATTATTTGACCATGAAGTTGAGGGCCAATATCTGGGCTCTCTACACTGTTCCACTGGTCTATGGGTCTGTTTTTGTGCTAGTACCATGCTGTCTTGGTGATCACAGTTTTGTAGTAAAGCTTGAAATCAGGCAACGTGATGCCCCCAGTTTTGTTTTTTTCTTTTTCAACATCCCCTTAACAATTCGGGGTCTCCTCTGGTTCCGTACAAATTTTAGGATTGTTTGCTCCAGCTCTTTGGAAAACACCAGTGGAATTTTGATCTGAATGGCATTGAAAGTATAGATTGCTCTAGGCAGTATAGACATTTTAACAATGTTTATTCTTCTGATCCAAGAGCATGGAATGCTCTTCCATCTTTTTGTGTCTTCTTCCATTTCTTTCATGAGTGTTCTGTGGTTCCTTGAGTACAGATTTTTTACCTCTTTGGTTAGGTTTATTCCCAGGTATCTTATGGTTCTTGGTGCTATAGTAAATGGAATCAATACTCTAATTTCTCTTTCTATATTTTCATTTTTAGTATATAAGAAAGCAACTGATTTCTGTACATTGACTTTGTATCCTGCCACATTACGGAATTCCTGTATGAGTTTTAGTAGTTTGGGGTTGGAGTCTTTTGGGTTTTCCATATAAAGAATCATGTCATCTGCGAAGAGAGAGAGTTTGACTTCCTCATTGCCAATTTGAGTATCTTTTATTTCTCTTTGTTATCTGATTGCTATTGCTAGGACTTCTAATACTATGTTGAATAAGAGTGATGAGAGGAGGCATCCTCGTCGTGTTCCTGATCTCAAAGGGAAGGCTGTCAGCTTTTCCTCATTGAAGATAATATTTTCTGTGGGTTTTTCATAGATAGACTTTATGAGGTTGAGGAATGTTCCCTCTATCCTTATATTTTGAATTGTTTTAATCAGGAACAGATGCTGTATCATGTCAAATGCTTTTTCTGAATCAATTGAGAGGACCATGTGTTTTTTTCTCTCTTCTCTTAGTCACTAAACCGTGGAAAGAACCAAGATGCCATTCAACAGATGAATGGATAATGAAGATATGGTACATATATACTATGGAGTATTATGCCTCCATCAGAAAGGATGAATACCCAACTTTTGTATCAACATAAACAGGACTGGAAAAGATTATGCTGAGTGAAATAAGTCAAGCAGAGAGAGTCAATTATCATATGGTTTCACTTATTTGTGGAGCATAAGGAATAACATGGAGGCCATGGGGAGATGGAAAGGAGAAGTGAGTTGGGGAAATTGGAGGGGGAAATGAACCATGAGAGACTGTGGACTCTGAGAAACAAACAGAGGGTTTTGGAGGGGACAGGGGTGGGAGGTTGGGTGAGCCTGGTGGTGGGTATTATGGAGGGCATGGATTGCATGGAGCACTGGGTGTGGTGCATAAACAATGAATTCTGAAACACTGAAAAGAAATAAAAAAAATTAAAATTAAAAAAAAGAGAAATATTAAAGGAAAAAAAATCTTACTGAAGTTTGGTACCATGGACAAAAAAAGACATAAAAAACTGATACATATTTTGACAATGGAATTATATTTTTTTCTAAACATTAAATGAGTTTTTAAGTACTATGTTAGAAAATAATTAGAGATGTTCCAAATTATATACATAAAGCTATTTGTTACAGTGTTTTTAAAATCAGAAATTAGACACAACTTCTAGATCTAATAAGACAAGGGCTTAATAAATAGTGGTCCATTATGAACTCATTAAAAACTGCATTGTTGGAGATTTTAATGATGTGCTGAAATGCTTGGGTTCGTTTATTAAGTTAGAAGAGTGGGTTACATAACAGCCTCTGTCTTTTAGCCTGAAAGTTATAGGGAAAATGTATATACAGGAGCACCTGGATGGTTCAGTGAGTTAAGCACATGACTTTGATCAGGCCATGATCTCAGGGTCCCAGGATTGAGCCAAGTGTCAGGCTCCTGGCTAAGTGGGGAGTCTGCTTCTCCATTTCCCTCTGCCTCTCCCCTCTGTTCGTGTTCTCTCTCTCAAACTAATAAAGTCTTTAGAAAATGTATATACAACCAAAGAAAAGAAAGTATATAGAATTTTTAAAATGTGATTATTTTGGAATAGTTTAATGATTGATTATTTTCATTTTCTTCCTTACACTTTCTTTTCCCCAAATCTATAATAAGGACTCATTAAATTTTGTCAGCAAAGAATTACACATATTATGCAAAAGTTAAATCTTTGCATACAGTATTTATTTATGTTTAACAGTTTTATAAGCTATTATTGACATTCATTATACTGTGTATATTTGAAGTGCATGATTTGAAAAAGTTTAGACATATGGATACACGGGTAAAACTAAGACCACAGTCCAGAGATAAATGTATCTATCATTGCTGGATTCTCATGTCCCTTGGCAATCTCTCCCTCTTGACACTCCCAACCTCTGTCCTACTCCTCTGCTTTCTGTTATTCTGCCACTTTAGAGTAACTCACATTTTATACAATTTTGTATAAATGGAATCATAAACAGTGTGCATGCTTCTTTTGTCTGGGGTCTTTCACTCAGGATTGACATTTTGAGATTATTCCAAATAGTGTATTAAAAGGGCCATGTATTCATTGTTCAGTTGTATATCATTATAAGGCTGGACCGCCTTGTTTATCCATTCACCTATTGATGGGTATTTGAGTTATTTCCCATTTTTGACAATTTTAAAAGAGCAAGGGTCAGTATTTGTGTATAAACCTTCGTAGGAATGTATGCTTTCAATTCTCTTGGGTAAATATATACAGGAGTGGAGTGGTGGGATCATATGCTAGCTGTGCTACACCTTTGAAGAATCGGCCACATTTGTTTCCACAGTGGTTGTAATATTTTTCATTTCTAATAGCGGTGAATGAGAGTTCCATTTGCTCTATGTCTTTGCCCAAATTTTGGTACAGTCAATTCTATTTTAAAATTTTAGTTCTTCTGGGCACCTGGGTGGCTCAGTTGGTTAAGCAACTGCCTTTAGCTCAGGTCATGATCCTGGAGTCCCAGGATCAAGTCCCACATCAGGCCCTCTGCTCATCAGGGAGCCGGCTTTTCCCTCTGTCCCTCACCCCTTTCATTCTCTCTCTCTCTCTCTCTCTCTCCTCTCTCTCAAATAAATAAAATCTTTAAAAGAAAAAAATTAGTTCTTCTAATCTCAGGGTAATGACATTTCATCCTGGTTTTAATGTGTTAGGATTTTCCTAATGACTAATGACATTAAGCATCTTTTCATATGCTTGTTGACACTCCATATATCTTGAGGGAAGTGTCTATCAAATATTTTCAGAAGAGACTATTTCTCGGCTCATTGCATGGTACCAGCATTATCCTGATACCAAAGCCAGATAGACATGTTATAAGAAGAAACAGAAATAAATACCTCTAATGAGCATAGAAGCAAACATTTTAGAAAATATTTTAACAAATCTAGAACAATATTAAAAATAGTAATGTATCATAATTAAGAAGAGATCATTCTAGAATGCAACTTTTGTTTAACTTAAGTCATGTTCACCAACTAAGAAAGACAGACTACATGATAATCCCAAAAGATTCAGAAAAAATATTTAGCAAAATCGAACATTTACCCTTGATAAAAACTTTCAGCAAACTATGAATAAAGAAAAGTTGTCCAACTTGATAAAATGGACCTCTGAAGACATATCATACTTGGTAGGGAGAGACTGGATGCTTTTCTCTTAAGTTGAGAAACAAGAATGAGATGTCTTCTCTGCCACTTCTATTTGACAATGCACTGAAGGTGTAACCAGGGTAGCAAGGCACAAAAGAGAAATAAAATGCATTCTTCTCAGAAAGGAAGAAACTCTCTAAATCCCTGAATGACATGATCATGTATGTAGAAAATCCTGTGGACTCTACCAAAAAACTTCTAGAACCAAGAAATGAGTTTGGTAAGGTTGCAGGATAAAAGAGCAGTGTATAAAATCCATTATTACTTCCATATTATAGCACTGCACAATTGGATTTTGAAATGAAAAAATAAACACCATTTACAATAGCATTGGAAATGTGGAACATTCAGGGAAGGGTCTTAGAAAATGTGTGAGAGATCTGAAAACTGAAAACTAAACACGGTTCATAGAAATTCTAAAAGCACTAAATAAATGGATAGACAGACCATATTCATGGATCAGAAATTATCTCCCAAATTTCTCTTTAGATTCCACCACTTAATTCCAATAAAAATCTAAGCATCCTTTTAGTTTGTAGAAATTGACAAACTGATTCTCAATTTCATATGGAACTTCAAAGGCTCTAGAATGACAAATATGAAAAAAATAGAATTGTAAATATGTAACAGCTTTGGATGTTGACAGATGGTAACTGCACTTATCATGGTGATGACTTCCTGATATATATAATATTTTATGCCTTAAACTAATATAATGTTGTATGCCAACTACACTTCAATAAGAAAATAAATAGAAATAAAAATGCTGAAAAAAAAATAGAAGAGCAAATGCAATTTTTAAAAAGAAGAACAGAGTGGAGAACTAAACTACCTTATTTTAGGACTCTTATAAAGTCAAAATAACCAAGACAGTGTGGTGTTAATGTAAAGACAAATAAATAAATGAGTGGACTAAAGCAGACTCCCGACACAGACATACATATGCGTGGACACCTGAATTTCAGAAATGGTGCCGTTGGTTCAGTGCAGAAAAGGCAGTGGCAATACACACAGATAAAAAAGAAAAAGAGGGGTGCCTGGGTGGCTCAGTTGGTTAAGTGGCTGCCTCTGGCTCAGGTTATGATTGCAGGGTCCTGGGATCGCCCCGCATCGGGCTCCCTGCTCAACAGGGAGCTGCTTCTCTCTCTCTCTCTGCAGGCTGCTCTGCTTACTTGTGCTCTCTCTCTGTTGAATAAATAAATAAAATCTTAAAAAAAAAAAGGAATGAACAGACCCTTCTTTTTTATATCTCTCACCATACCCAAAACTGAATTCACAGTAGGTCACAGATGTGAGTATAAATCTAAACCAGTAAATCCCCTAGAAGGAAACACCAGGAAAAGCCTTTGTGTTCATGGGTTAGGCAAGATTCCTTAGACAACAAAAGGACAAATAAATAAATTGTATTTTATAAAATAAAAACCTTTTCCTTTTTCAAAAGCACTCTTTAGAGAACAATAATAAAAACCACAGATAGGGAGAAATTATTTGCAAATCACCTATCTGATAAAAGACTCACATCCAAAATACATAAAGAACTCTTAAAACTCGGCAATGAGAAAACAGACAGTCCATGTAAAAATGTTCTGTATTTATCTTTAAAATTATAATTAGCCATTTGATATAAGTCAAGGTATTGTTGTCATTTCAAACATGAGCTATTGAGTCAGAACGAAAAGCCTACAGGTAGCTTTTCATGCTTCAAATAACTGGCAGCTGAACTTTAACTGAAAATTCCTTTCTTCCCTTAAAATTGTCAGTAGAAGTAACAGAATATGAATCAGATATCCCACGGCTGTTTTGTGACTCACCAATTACTCCCCTTAGCTCAAGAGTGTAAGACATGATTGATACAAAATGTGTTTTAATCCCCGTGGGCAATTTTTGTGCAGATTGTATGTTGATCAGGGCTCTTTGTGGAATGGAGACCGAGGGATGGGAAAATGGGGAGAATGCCTTGACTTGCCACTGTGGGTCAGGTCGCAGCAGACCCGTAGGCCTGTGATGTCTCGGTGGTCCGTCCCAGGCTTCTGATGGACCATGGGCACTAAAGTAAGTTATGATGCTCATATATCCAGACCATTGTGTTGATTATTTCTGTAAACTATTTATAAAAGGTTGGGTGGTTTTAGATCGTCTTGTACATACAAGAGGAGGTAAATCTGATAGACTATTATTCTTAGGTGGTTAAGACAGCCGGCACGTTGCACCAAGTGTTTATTTTTGTCCTAAGCACCTGCATATTCTGCGATGTGAATTTCCTTGAAAGCAAATCCACAGAATGCTGACATGGGACTGCTAATTACCCTGGAGGACAGAAACGTGCTCTCTCTACCTGGGATACGGTGGGTCCTTAGCCAACTGGGTGTTACTTCAGATTGTTTTGGCCAGATGAAGTTTAAGATAAAAGCTGGTATCAATAATTTTCTCATTGTTCAGGAAATCTCAAGTACTGGCGGCTAACACACAACCAGGTTGATAAGAGCAGATGTACAGATTCAATAAATGCTGATTTTTTTCAAATCAGAACATTCCCTATAACTTTGGTTTGCAGTAAGTGCAAAGTGTCCTAGGAAAGCAGCCACACTCCTTTAGAAGTGAGATCCCAAGGCAACGGATGATCCATAGGAAACTCAGGGGTAGGTGAGTGAGTGGTTGGGTCTTTTCATGCACAGGATAGTCTTCCTCCATGAACTCCTCCATGATCAGTCACACAGCTGAGGGAATGAGACCAGGGAGAAGCTGACTGTGTTAGAGGGAAAGATGGTTCCAGGTCTCTCAGAGAAGCCTGCAGCATGGAAGTCATGGGCCTCGCTTTTGGATGGTGCTGTTCAGTCTCTTAACTTTGCTTAGGAACATTTCAAGGCACAGTAATTTCCAGAAACAGAGTGGAATCTCTTGGGATACTGGTCATTCCTTCTTTGGGTGGTTTGCTGGTAGCTCTGGAGGGCAGAGCCTTGTCCCGGAGCTGTGTGCAGCACTTGAGCTCACCCCGGGTTCACACTCTGCTCCTTGCTCCTTTGTGCAGTGAGCACTGCGAGTGCCATTTTTCACATGCCTTTCTCCTGGACCTTCATTAATGTGTGCTCGATTTCTTGATGGGAATGTCTGGGTGTCGGGTAGGACCTTTTGGGAAAGAGAAGGGTAACTGATGTTTATAGGCTCACCACCCATGTCAGTCACAATTCTCCCCACCCCCATGTTTTCCCCTCTTTACAACATGGAGCAGTGGGGTTTATGAGCTCATGTTACAGATGAGCACACTGAGGCTCAGAGAGCTCAGTTAAGTGAGGTAGTGAAGTCCACACAAGCAGTAAGTAGAAAATACTGGGGGGCGGGAGGAGTCAAGATGGCAGAGAAATAGCAGGCTGAGGCTACCTCAGGTAGCAGGAGATCAGCTAGATAGCTTATCTAAACATTGCAAACACCTACAAATCCAAGAGAAGATATCGAAGAGAAGAAGAGCAGCAATCCTAGAAACAGAAAATCAACCACTTTCTGAAAGGTAGGACTGGCGGAGAAGTGAATCCAAAGCCACAGGAAGATAGACCGCGGGGGAGGGGCCGGCTCCCAGCAAGCGGCAGAGCAACAGAGCACAAAATCAGGACTTTTAAAAGTCTGTTCCGCTGAGGGACATCACTCCAGAGGCTAAACCAGGGTGAAGCCCACGCAGGGTCAGCGTGGCCCCAGGTCCCGCAGGGTCACAGAAGGATCGGGGGTGTCTGAGTGTCACAGAGCTTACAGGTATTAAAAGGAGGAAGCTGACTACAGAGACAGAGCCGACAGTGAGCTCCCAGCTCGGGGTTACCTTGAACCGGTCACAGCCTGGGTGAGCTCAGAGCGCGGCCGGAGGCCAGGGAGACAGGAGTGATTAGGCGCTATTCTCTGAGAGGGCACTGAGTAGTGGGGCCCTGAGTGCTTGGCTTCTCCGGGCCGGAGACTGAGAGGCCGCCATTTTCATTCCTGTCCTCTGGAACTCTACGGAAAGGAAAGCGCTCAGGAAACAAAAGCTCCGGAAAGCGAACCCGAGCAAATTACTCAGCCAGGCCCTGGTAAGGGCAGTGCAATTCTGCCTGGGGCAAGAGGTAAAAAAACAAAGCCACTTGAGAATCATTACAACAGGCCCCTCCCCCAGAAGATCAACAAGAAATCCAGCCAGGACCAAGTTCACCTACCAAGGAGTGCAGATTCAATACTAAGGAGAACAGCAGAATTCCAGAGGAGGAGAAAGCAAAGCATTGAACTTATGGCTTTCTCCCCATGATTCATTAGTCTTGCAGTTAATTTAATTTTTTTTTCAAATTTTTTTCTTCTGCTGCTAAAATTTTTTTTAACTTTTACCCTTTTCTTTCTTAACTTTTTTAACTAGTTTCTTATATATATATATATATATATATATATATATATATTTCTTTTTTATATTTTTTCTTTATTCATTTTCTTTTTTTTAATTGTTTTTTTCTGAACCTCTCTTTATCCCCTTTCTCTTCCCAATCATTTGGGGTCTCTTCTGATTTGGTTAAAGAGTATTTTCCTGGGGTCTGTGCCACCTTTTTAGTATTTTACTTCCTCCTTCATATACTCTTATCTGGACAAAATTACAAGGCGGAAAAATTCACCACACAAAAAAAACAAGAGGCAGTACTGAAGGCTAGGGACCTAATCAATACAGACATTGGTAATATGTCAGATATAGAGTTCAGAATGATGATTCTCAAGGTTCTAGCTGGGCTCGAAAAAGGCATGGAAGATATTAGAGAAATCCTCTTGGGAGATATAAAAGCCATCTCTGGAGAAATAAAAGAACTAAAATCTAACCAAGCTGAAATTTAAAAAGCTATTAATGAGATACAATTAAAAATGGAGGCTCTCACTGCTAGGATAAATGAGGCAGAAGAAAGAATTAGTGATATAGAAGACCAAATGACAGAGAATAAATAAGCTGAGCAAAAGGGACAAACAGCTACTGGACCATGAGATAAGTGGCACCATAAGACAAAAAACATTAGAATAATTGGGATTACAGTAGAATAAAAAAGAGAGAGGGTAGCAGAAGGTATATTGGAGGGAATTATTGGAGAGAATTTCCCTAATATGGCAAAGGGAACACTATCAAAATCCAGGAGGCACAGAGAACCCCCTCAAAATCAACAAGATAGGTCCACACCCCGTCAGCTACTAGTAAAATTTACAAGTCTTAGTGACAAAGAGAAAATCCTGAAAGCAGCCTGGGAAAAGAAGTCTGTAACATACAATGGTAAAAATATTAGATTGCAGCAGACTTATCCACAGAGACCTCGAAGACCAGAAAGAGCTGGCATGATATATTCAGAGCACTAAAGGAGAAAAACATGCAGCCAAGAATACTATATCCAGCTAGGCTATCATTGAAAATAGAAGGAGAGATAAAAAGCTTCTAGGACAAACAAAAACTGAAAGAATTTGCAAACACCAAACCAGCTCTATAGGAAATATTGAAAGGGGTCCTCTAAGCAAAGAGAGAGCCTAAAAGTAGTAGATCAGAAAAAAACAGAGACAATATACACTAACAGTCACGTTATAGGCAATACAATGGCACTAAATTCATATCTCTCAATAGTTACCCTGAATGATAAAGGGCTAAATACCCCAATCAAAAGACAAAGGGTATCAGAGTGGATAAAAAAACCAAAACCCATCTATATGTTGCCTACAAGAAACTTATTTCAGACCCAAAGAAACCTCCAGATTTAAAGTGAGGGGGTGGAAAAGAATTTACCATGCTAATGGACATCAGAAGAAAGCAGGAGTGGCAATCCTTATATCAGATCAATTAGATTTTAAGCCAAAGACAATAAGAGATGAGGAAGGACACTATATCATACTCAAAGGGTCTGTCCAACAAGAAGATTTAACAATTTTAAATATCTATGCCCCCAACGTGGGAGCAGCCAACTATATAAACCAATTAATAACAAAATCAAAGAAACACATCAACAATAATACAATAATAGTAGGGGACTTTAACACTCCCCTCACAGAAATGGACAGATCATCCAAGCAAAAGATCCGCAAGGAAATAAAGGCCTTAAATGACACACTGGACCAGATGGACATAACAGATATATTCAGAACATTTCATCCCAAAGCAACAGAATACACATTCTTCTCTGGTGCACATGGAACATTCTCCAGAATAGATAACACCCTCAGTCCTAAATCAGGTCTCAACTGGTATCAAAAGATTGGGATGATTCCCTGCATATTTTTAGACCACAGTGCTCTGAAGCTAGAACTCAATCACAAGAAGAAATTTGTAAAGAACCCAAATACATGGAGACTAAACAGCATCCTTCTAAAGAATGAGTGGGTCAACCAGGAAATTAAAGACGAGTTGAAAAAATTCATGGAAACAAATGATAATGAAAACACAACAATTCAAAATCTGTGGGACACAGCAAAGGCAGTCCTGAGAGGAAAATATACAGTGGTACAAGCTTTTCTCAAGAAACAAGAAAGGCCTCAAGTACACAACCAAACCCTACACCTAAAGAAGCTGGAGAAAGAACAATAAAGAAACCCTAAACCCAGCAGGAGAAGAGAAATAATAAAGATCAGATCAGAAATCAATGAAATAGAAACCAAAAAAACAATAGAACAAGTCAATGAAACTAGGAGATTGTTCTATGAAAGAATTAAGATTTATAAACCCCTGGCCAGACATATCAAAAAGAAAAGAGAAAGGACCCAAATAAACAAAATCATGAATGAAAGAAGAGAGATCACAGCTAACACCAAAGAAATATAAACAATTATAAGAACATACCATGAGCAACTCTATGCAAACAAATTTGACAATCTGGAAGAAATGGATGCATTTCTAGAGACATATAAACTACCACAACTGAACCAGGAAGAAATAGAAAACCTGAACAGACCCATAACCAGTAAGGAGATTGAAACAGTCATCAAAAATCTCCAAACAAACAAAAGCCCAGGGCCAGACGGTTTCCCAGGGGAATTCTACCAAACATTTAAAGAAGAATTAACTCCTATATTCCTGAAACTGTTCCAAAAAATAGAAATGGAAGGAAAACTTCCAAACTCATTTTATGAAGCCAGCATCACCTTGATCCCAAAACCAGACAAGGATCCCATCAAAAAAGAAAACTACAGGCCAATATCCTTGATGAACACAGATGCAAAAATTCTCACCAAAATACTAGCCAATAGGATTCAACAGTACATTAAAAGGATTATTCACCACGACCAAGTGGGATTTATTCCAGGGCTGCAAGGTTGGTTCAACATCCGCCAATCAATCAGTGTGATACAATATATTAATAAAAGAAAGAACAAGAACCATATGATACTCTCAATAGATGCTGAAAAAACATTTGACAAAGTACAGCATCCCTTCCTGATCAAAACTCTTCAAAGTGTAGGGATAGAGGGCACATACCTTAATATTATCAAAGCCAGCTATGAAAAACCCACCGCAAATACCATTCTCAATAGAGAAAAACTGAAAACTTTTTCTGCTAAGGTCAGGAACATGGCAGGGATGTCCATTATCACCACTGCTGTTCAATATAGTACTAGAAGTCCTAGCCTTAGCAATCAGACAACAAAAGGAAATTAAAGGCATCCAAATCAGCAAAGAGGAAGTCAAACTATCACTCTTCGCAGATGATATGATACTATATGTGGGAAACCCAAAAGGCTCCACCCCAAAACTGCTAGAATTTATACAGGAATTCAGTAAAGTGTCAGGATATAAAATCAATGCACATAAATCAGTTGCATTTCTCTATACCAACAACAAGACAGAAGAAAGAGAAATTAAGGAGTCAGTCCCATTTACAATTGCACCCAAAACTATAAGATACTTAGGAATAAACCTAACCAAAGAGGCTAAGAATCTATACTCAGAAAACTATAAAGTACTCATTAAAGAAATTGAGGAAGACACAAAGAAATGGAAAAATGTTCCATGCTCCTGGATTAGAAGAACAAATATTGTGCAAATGTCTATTCTACCTAAAGCAATCTAAATACGTAATGCAATTCCTATCAAAATACCATCCATTTTTTCGAAGAAATGGAACAAATAACCCTAAAATTTATATGGAACCAGAAAAAATCTCGAATAGCCAAAGGAATATTGAAAAAGAAAGCCAAAGTTGGTGGCATCACAATTCCAGACTTCAAGCTCTATTACAAAGATGTCATCATCAAGACAGCATGGCACTGGCACAAAAACAGACAAAATGATCAATGGAACAGAATAAAAAGACCAGAAATAGACCCTCAACTCTCTGGTCAGCTAATCTTCGACAAAGCAGGAAAGAATGTCCAATGGAAAAAAGACAGTCTCTTCAATAAATGGTGTTGGGAAAACTGGACAGCCACATGCAGAAAAATGAAATTGGACCATTTCCTTACACTACACAAGAAAATAGACTCAAATGGTTAAAGGACCTCAATGTGAGAAAGGAATCCATCAAAATCCTTGAGGAGAACACAGGCAGCAACCTCTTCGACCTCAGCTGCTGCAACATCTTCCTAGGAACATCGCCAAAGGCAAGGGAAGCAAGGGCAAACATGAACTATTGGGATTTCATCAAGATCAAAAGCTTTTGCACAGCAAAGGAAACAGTTAACAAAATCAAAAGACAACTGACAGAATGCGAGAAGATATTTGCAAATGACATATCAGATAAAGGGCTAGTGTCCAAAATCTATAAAGAACTTAGCAAACTCAACAATCAAAGAACAAATAATCCAATCAAGAAATGGGCAGAAGACATGAACAGACATTTCTGCAGAGAAGACATCCAGATGGCCAACAGACACATGAAAAAGTGCTCCACATCACTCGGCATCAGGGAAATACAAATCAAAACCACAATGAGTTATCACACCAGTCAGAATGGCTAAAATTAACAAGTCAGGAAATGACAGATGCTGGCAAGGATGCGGAGAAAGGCCAACCCTCCTACACTGTTGGTGGGAATGCAAGCTGGTGCAACCACTCTGGAAAACAGCATGGAGGTTCCTCAAAATGTTGAAAATAGAACTACCCTATGACCCAGCAATTGCACTACCCTGAAGATTCAAACGTAGTGATCCGAAGGGGCACATGCACCCAAATGTTTATAGCAGCAATGTCTACAATAGCCAAACTATGGAAAGAACCTAGATGTCCATCAACAGATGAATGGATCAAGATGATGTGGTATATATACACAATGGAAGACTGTGTAGCCATCAAAGGAAATGAAATCTTGCCATTTGCGACAACATGGATGGAACTAGAGCGTATCATGCTTAGCGAAATAAGTCAAGTGGAGAAAGACAACTATCATATGATCTCCCTGATATGAGGAAGTGGAGAGGCTACGTGGGGGGTTAAGGGGGTAGGAGAAGAATCAATGAAACAAGATGGGATTGGGAGGGAGACAAACCATAAGTGACTCTTAATCTCACAAAACAAACTGAGGGTTGCTGGGGGGAGGGGGGTTGGGAGAGGAGGGTGGGGTTATGGACATTGGGGAGGGTATGTGCTATGGTGAGTGCTGTGAAGTGCGTAAACCTGGCAATTCACAGACCTGTACCCCTGGGGATAAAAATACATTATATGTTTATAAAAAACAAACAAAAAAAAATTTAAAAAGAAAATACTGGAACCAAACTTAGGTCTGAGATTTTCTAAAGCCAACTTACTTCTTAAAATTTACTCATTGAAACACATTGTGGTTGGACATTTGCTACATGTCAGGGACTGCTCAAGGTGCTAGAAATATAACAAAGAACAAAACAGATAGAAGTTTCTGCTCACATAAACCTTCCATTCTAGTGGGATCAGACAGACAATAAGCAAGATAAGTAGAATATGTTACACTGTCTTGACAGATGCAAAGGGTGAAGTTGAGAAACACTAGGATGAGGGCTGGCATTCATTTATTTTTTTATTTTACTTTTTTAGATTTTATTTATTTATTTATTTGAGAAAAAGAGAGCATGAGAGTGCAAGTGGGGGTAGGGGCAGAGGAAGAGGATCCCCAGCAGGCTTCATGCTAAGCCCGGAGCCTGATGTGGGGCTCGACCCCAGGACCCCAAGATCATGACCTGAGCTGAAGTCAGACGCTTCACAGAGTGAGCCCCCCAGATGCTCCCAGATACAAATTTTTAAATCACTTCATTATTCTGGTGCCTGAAGGATCAACGTTCTCTTTCCATTCCATGCTCAGCCAAGTTACATTAGAAATGTCCTCAGGGCATGCCGGCGTATTATGTTTGCACGTTTGGTTTGTTTCCTGCTTGCTTGAGATGACAGACTGATATCCAGACCCAGACCGTAGACCAGAGTCTAATTCTGGCCTTTGCTGACAGAGACTCTGCTTCTCTGACTGGAATGCTTGCCTTGCTCAGTACTGGTGTTGGCCCTGCTGCCTGCCTTCCGCTCCTGGTGGCCTTTCCTGAGTTACTGGTCAACACCTCCTGGGACGCAGTTCCCCTTCCAAAGGCTGAGCTGTTTAAACTCCCCAAGGCCTGCTGTCCTCCCCTCCTTAGCCTGGGGCCGGCCTTCCTGGCTGCAGTGGTGGCTTCTGCTTGGAGTCTTCCTTCTCCCTGGCTCCTGCTTTGTGCACGGCTACCTCGGCGGTGAATTCCATGTTCCCCTCCAAGCCTGTGGAGGACCGTTGGATTCTCAGAGCCCTGTAGCTTAGAACCCAGCTCTCTTACAAGTGCAGCGCTGCTGAATACGAAACACCAGTGAGCCGCACAGGCAGTTGCGGGGTAGGGCTGCAGTTACTGCAGTCGAAAACAGAAAGCAAAGGAGCATCGTGACAACCTCCGTACACGGTCTGACCCTGTATAGCTGTGGAGCCTGAAGAACATGGTTGACTCCAAGCTTAAGAGTCAATCAGTGATTTCATGATTTTCACAATATTTCTGAGGACAAAATAAGAGAAGGGGATATAATTAGGCAAGCAGATGGAAGGAAGGAAGGAAACAATGAGGAAAGGAACAGAGAGAAAGAAAGAAAGGAGAAAACTGGGTAGATTTTTAGTAGAACTTACTGAGGACTACAATTGGTAGTAGTGCAGTTCAAGATTCAATGAGAAAGGAATTAATCCCTGCACCTTAAGGGTGAGGGCCAGAGTAAATGCAATATTGTTGCATTATGTAATTTCTGAAACTAGATGGCACATGTTTTTGGAAATGGGCCGCCGATGGGGCGGATCCGGACGTCCATGCGCAGCGGGGTATCTGGTCTACTCGACACTGCTCCATCCAGGGTCATGACAGGCGTGTGGTCCGGGATGACTCACTCCCGAGTACGTTCCTGGTAAAAGAATATTGACTTGAGAGCCTTTCAGTGCTCAGTTTCCATGTTCTCAGCCAGACAGAATTTCATAGAGAATAAGGTAGGGAATGGAGGAGCACCCCGCTGGGAGAGGACGCCGGGTGGGCCCCGTCTTTCCTTCCAGGCGTCTGCACCTGCCCTTCATGCTCATGCCGTGTGGCCCCACAGCGCCCCGGGAGGAGCTGGGCCCCTCCCTGTCAGCTCACTTAACTCACCTTGTCTTCCACCCTCACGCCTGTCAAGGATTTCAGCTCCAGGGGGGTTTTCCGCTTAGGCAAGAAATAAGTACCAGAGTACTAACCTCTTAAAACACGTATTTTTATATGGCTTTTTCAATAGAAAAATCTCAAGCAAAACCTCTATTGATAATGACTTTAATGAAAATCACACAATCTTGAAAGACACGTCATACTTTTAAGTTTTATTTAGCATGCAGTTGCTTATTATAAAGATAACAATTCTTTGGCCTTATTAAACAGATAAAGCATAGAGCTCTGAATTGAGGAAATGAGAGAGATTCACGAGAAGATGGAATGGACTTTTAACAGGATTTTGAAGTCAAATTGCATTAAGATTATCAAGGAAATAAGAATGGTTGAGGATTTCACATATGAAGTGGTTTAAGTCACCTTCACAGTTGAGAGCCCCTTGGACTTAAAGTGGATTATTTCTCCTCCACTATTCATCCCATAGTGAATGAATACCAAAATGCTTTCCATTTTTCTCAATTACTGCATCCTTTTAAAATATGTTAAGGTAAGTGGGTCAGAATTGCTTTCCCAGTAGTTCAAAAGAGCTTCCTTTATTTGGACCAGGATAGAGCCCCTGATACTCCAATGTGAATGGCTACTAATTGAGGTATAGATAAAACACATCCTGGAGGGGCGCCTGGGTGGCTCAGTGGGTTAAGCCTCTGCCTTCGGCTCAGGTCATGATCCCAGGGTCCTGGGATCGAGCCCCACATCTGGCTCTCTTCTCAGCAGGGAGCCTGCTTCCTCCTCTCTCTCTGCCTGCCTCTCTGCCTACTTGTGATCTCTGCCTGTCAAATAAATAAATAAAATCTTAAAAAAAAAATCCACATCCTAGAAAATCACATAGCAATGCAATCTGTGTGATTCCCTTAGTCCTGTGTTTTTTAATGTATTATGAAAAATTTTAACCTTTCAAAAATAAACTAATAGAGTGGATACCTGTATATCCATCATCAAATTTAACAGTTATCAAAAATTAGTTACACTTCTTATTTTATTTATCTATTTTTTAGGTAGGTTCCATGCCTAAGATGGAGCTTGAGCTCACCGCCTTGAGATTAAAAGGGTCATGTGCTCTACTGCTAAGCTAGCAGGGTGTCCCTTTGCAATTCCTTTTTTCTTTTTTTTAAAGATTTTATTTATTTATTTATTCATGGTGAGTGTTTTCCCAGGGATCTCTGACATCATGAACAATATTTTCCAAGCAGATAAAATAGTTGTTTTGAATATCTAGTGACCTTCCATTTTGGAGAAACTGTGTGTCAAAATCCCATTTGCTTACTGTTCTTGGCCAAGCCCAGGACGATGACATCGGTACCAGCAAACAAGCCCCTGGTCCGGCTGAAGCAGCCTTGCTCCCCTCTCCCACCTGGATTCTGGAGACACCCGTGAGATGTGGGGTCTATGACTCAGACCTCACGTCCTGCTCTGTCATACCAGTCCTTGGAGGAAGCATCCTGCTAGACCCGATCAACACAGCCATGGATTTGTATTTGAACATATTTGTTACGTATTTGTTTGTATTTCTTTCCCCCATGGAATTGTAAACTCCATGAGAATAAAGATCTAGTCTGACTTCTGTAATCTGGGGGCCTACTGCCTACAGGAACGTTGATGTATAGTAGCACCTCAGTAAATACCTCTTGAGTAGGATAAATAACTTTGTGAAAAGACAGAAAAATATAATTTTTGTATCTTCATTTTTCAAGTTCTGACATTGAGAAGATCTAAACCGCTGAAGTATATGGGCACTTAAATTCTTAATGATTAAGAGATTGCTTGAATACATATTTAAGTAGTTATTTTTCTCAAGATCCTTTATCTGGTTCCACATATTGAGGTGTAGAAGTGGATTAGCATCTGAAGTTGATACAATTAGAGATGCCTTCTCCTTGAACTTCAGGTCAGTTTCTCTCCTTATGGGATCCCAAAGCAACGACATCAGCCCTATTTGGCAGGTAAGGCTTCCCAGGAAAAACACATCTATTTTATTTGTAAGGAAGATGAAAGATCACACAATCTATGAGGCGCCTGGGTGGCTCAGTGGGTTAAAGTCTCTGCCTTCGGCTCAGGTCATGATCCTGGGGTCCTGGGATCGAGCCCCGCATCGGGCTCTCTGCTGAGCAGGGAGCCTGCTTCCCCCTCACTCTCTGCCTGCCTCCCTGCCTACTTGTGATTTCTCTCTATCTGTCAAATAAATACATAAAATCTTTAAAAAAAAAAGATTAAAAAAAGATTTTATGTATTTATTTGACAGATCCTGCTCTCAGAAACTGCTGGTCATGAACGAGACATTTGAGGTCTCTTCAGTATTTTCCTTTAGAGATCTTGCTGATGTACTCTGACCTAAGATTTTGAAGGTTATTATTGTTTTTTATTTCTGAGAAGCTGTTTTGATACAAGCCTTATGTGCAATCCACGGAGATTACATCCTTTTCTTTTATGTGTGAATTTATTTTCTATTGAATAAAAGTCTGTTTGGCAGTTCTGATCGCCTAGATGGGTAATGTGAGTCTGTCCAGTCTTGCACCTGGTTGTTTTGTTACTTAGTATCACATGGCATGGATCCTACACTGCTTCTCGGGGTGTCAGTGTGTCCCATTTCATGGAAGCTCTGGGAGAAGGAAGGAGGAGAACACAGGAGGAGGCATCACAGGTGAGAGAAGAGAATCCATGACCTCATAGAAAGTGAACCATGCTGGGCTTTCAGGGACCAGGATCTGGAATGGTTATGCTAAGCAGCAGGAGGTCCCTGGGAGTCTGAGTCTGGACCCTGCATCCTTCCCTGTGCTGATGGAGGCAACATATTTAAAAATACATCAAAGATAAAGCAGTTTGATGGATGAAGGGGAGGGATGGATTGACAGCTCTCTACATGAAAAAGTAGGTGTAGTAAAATAGTAGTGGTAGAACGTAGGTGGAACATGGGTGTTCATGATAAATTCCAACCAGACTCGCTGTTTGAAGATTTTTGTCATAAAGCATTGAAAAAACATGAAATTCCATAGCTATCCTCTTTCACGGTTTGGAGGATTTTTGATATCTCTCTTTAATGTTCTTCAATTCCCCATGCACAGTGCCCAAAATAAGGCAACCACCAATAAATGAACAGGTCTCCAAGTGTGGCCTGCACGTCCACCCTGAGAACTTTTCAGGGAGATACAAGGTCAAACCACTTCCATAAAAACACTGAGACATGAGACATCATTTGCTTTTTCAAACCTCATTCTTTCATAAGTATGTGGGAGAAATGTGTAGAGGTTACAAGATTTGTGGCATTGCAATAGATTAAGTGCAGAACACCTTGAGAATTCAGCTGTCTTCCATGACCCTGGGCAGTAAAGACATTTGCAAAAAATGTAAGCTGATTCCATTTTCTGACTAATGTTTGAAAAATATAGCCATTTTTCCACAGAAATATGTTGCCTATATTAACACATAATGGTTTTACTTTGCAATTTCCAAATGCATAAATGCATATTTTTAAAAAGTCACAGTTTTAATAACTACTCTTATAAGTAGCAATTCATAGCAGTGGTAGCTAAAATCTAGATTGATTTTAATCATGTACATTTTCTTGGCAAAATTTTTATTAGTTTTATTTGTATAGCTGACATCAGGGGGTCCTCAGTTCATGTTAACAGAGCAAAGAGGTCCTGAGAGCCCAAAGTCTGAACAAGTCTGCAATGGCCATTTGCTGCATGAAAACAGGCAACCTCATTTGAAGACTCAGGGCACCTCATTTGGAATCTGCTCCCTGCCAGCACTCACATTTCTTAAATTCTCTGGCCTCACATAGCTTATGTTGGAAATGAAGATTCTAGCATTCCCCAGCTCACTTGCATTAGGCAAAGATCTGAAGAGTTGAGAGGTAGGTAGTCCTCAGAGACAGTGAGTATTAAAGAAGTGTTTGCAAAAATAAATATTCTAGTTACTTGTGCATGTGGATTTTGCTTTCCTTATAAGTTATGGCTGCCTTAAAGACAGTATATAGAGTCTCATACTTGTATCTTTGCATCGCCATGTTCGCTCTGCATTACCAGAAGTCAAACAAAGGTAAAGGCAATAAATATTTCCCTTACCATGTGCCCCGGTGCCTGGCACAGTCCTGTGTACAGAGCCGGTCCTCAACACATGTTTACAGAATGATTTAATGCATATTTGCTAAATGACCCTGGTTTTATCTAGCTGCAAGTGGAATTGGGCAAAATTCTCAAGGAAACTTATTTTCTTGCTTTTACATGTGCAGGTATTAAGCTGAGCCATCCTTGAAACAACTTATCTCAAAGGAGCTCATAAGGAAACTTCTTAATAAAGAAACAAGAGTGACTTCTAATTAGTATCCAAGTGTTTACAAGTAAATAGATGCTTCTAGACACTTGGCGGTGTTCAAAACAGTGTTCATCTAAGCACTTTGAGTATTTGCTTGAAATATTATTTCCACTACAAGTTGGTTTAATAGATGCTCTTCAAATGAAGTATAAAATTAAACTAAAATCTAGTTCTGTGTCAATCATTAAGTTCAGAAATACATCAAAGATCCCCACAGGGGAAAAGAAACATGGATCTTACACAAAGTCCCTGAGTATGCACCACGCATGGAATATTTTGTTCGCATGACCATGAGCGTGTTTGAGGAGGCATCACTTGTCAATAAACATTGCGTATTGAAAAGAAGCAGCTCTGGTCCTTGGGGATGTCTCATCCAGAATCAGATCGGCTTGCCCCAGCGCCTTTCCCAGAAAAGCGAGAATGGACAGGGGAGAAGACCAGGCGTCTGGCTCATGTCCCCCATTTCAGCTATGCAAATAACATGAAGCTACACTTTGTAGCAAAAGTTGACTGTGGAATAGCATCTGGTTTCCAATTGCTACAGTTTTGTCTTGCCTATTACAATGCTCATGCCATGATGGCAAATTTGCTAAGAACATTTAATTCTAGAAAGAGCCGACAAAAATGAATTGTGGATGGGAGATGCATTAATACAAATTGCTTTCATTTACTACACATTAATTTCAGAATGAATAGACATCTAAGAAAGCAAAATATTTTCAGGTCTATCTCCCAGTGCAATTATTTGGGGCTGCTTTGATGGAACTTTAGTAATGAATGCTAAGCCAGAGCCGAAATGGTCCTATTAAAAAGCTCGTAAGCACCAACCCGTAAATATTGCTGACCCTGATTTCTACTTCAGAGACTTTATGCTTATTTTATTCAGAGATATTTTTAGGTACCTGAGATCTGTTGTATTTTACCTTAGTCTTTTAGTTCTTTTTGTTAAATTAGTTGAAACTTAATGTCCAAATGTTTAATGGAAAAAAGATATTTTATAGTATTCATTTTATTTTAAGTCTGCCTTAAGAATTTTGTTGTTTGCTTCTTGCTTTCTGTCTTAATGAAATTACTTTGTTGCATACATTCAAATACATTTTAGTTTCTTTCTGCTTATGTTGGACTTGTGTGTGTGTGTGTGTGTGTGTGTGTGTGTGTGGTGATCTTTATTGTCCTAAAAAGCGTCGACATGGGGTGGTTCAGACTCTTCCACTGAAGGCTGCGTCCTCTGCTCAGCCACCCCAGTGCCCCCCACTCCCATGCCCGCCCTGGCCCTGGCCCCTGTCACCTGATCTTCCCCAGATGCAGTCCCTTTCCCAAACGTGTCACTTTTCCAGGTATTCCCAGGTACCTGCTCACTCCCCGTTATCAAGGGCAAGGTTCATCTTGCAAAAATTAATCTCTCCTCCCAGGAGACGGGGCCAGCCTGCTGTGTGCGGTGGGAAGGCATTTCCCCCTGTGCCCGTCCTGCTCCCTGGCTCGCCTGCCTTCCTCATTCCCATGCAGTTCCCCAGCATCCCCTGACAGTCCAGGCCCGGAGACTTCCTGCACGTTTCCCAGACCTTGCTTTCTACCCACTTTCTGGCTAACTCATGTTCTGACTCCACTCAGCCCTGCATGTTTTTTCACCTAACCTCTTACTTTTTGCCAGTTTTCCCTAACTACCCCCTGAACCCCACTCCTCCTCGAACACTTTGCCTTACTGTACTAATGCCACCCCCTCCTGCTGCACTTAATTCCCAGAAAACTCCGTCTCTGAGTTTTCTCCTTCTCCTCCTCATTTGCTCTGAAATCACAGTAGGAAATAGGTTCCTAGAACACATTTATCAAGTATGTGCATATGGAGATTGTGTGAATTTCTTCTGCCACGTTTTCGTGGCAGAATGTCGGCATTTCTGAGTTACGGTCCAGCCCATGCAGGAGAGAAGAGTGGGGAAACAGGGCTGGTCACTGATGTTCGAGGAGGCCCATGGCAAGTGACATGGGATTTGCAGAGCATTTTGTAAAACAATTTAAAAAAAATAACAAATATACCTCGTGAGTATTGACTCTTTAAGAGTGGACTACACCCGATAGTGCTTTCATGTAGTTTCTGTCTTTGCAATTTATCGCAGCGAGTACAAAACATCATTAAGTTTCCCTACCCATTTTCCCTGTGAGCTGTTCGATTCCTGAATTCCTTCCATTTCTCTTAATTAAATTCACTGCTGTCAATACTGATTAAGTATCTGTTCTGTTGTTCTTACCATAGTCGGAATACAGCAATGGATAAGACACAGTGCCTGCCCTTTGGAAATGTAAGACCCAGAGGGGATTTGGAAGCTTGGACACTTGGCGTTTGCTGTAAAGACACAAGGCTTTGGGGGCTAGGGGAGCCACCACCAGAAGGTGTGCGAGGGTGAGCCAGAGGCGGCAATGTCTGAACCAGGAGAACACGCCTTCCCTACTCCCTACCCTGCCCTCCATCCAGCTGACTTAGAGGGGGGCCCCTCTGTCATGATACCACTGTGGAACCTTAAGGAAAGCTGTATCTCTTTGTTGATTCCCTCATGTGTATGGCTGCATACAGATGCCACTAATTTCACCGGACCAGCCATGGATGCCCAGCGTGTACTTTGCAGGGTCATATAGAGCTAGAGCACAGTTTTCGGAGAGAAATTTGAACAGCCGCACTTAATAGTTCACTATGGGCCCATGTACATTAATTTCCTATTGCTGCTGTAACACGTACCACAAAATCATGGTTGAGAACAACAGTTATGTATTATCTAACAGTTCCGGAGGTCAGAAATTGCATGAGGCTAAAACCAAGATCCTATCAAGACAGTATTCATTCTGGAGACCAGGGGGAGAACTTACCCTTTTACTTCTTCTGGCTTCTAGAAGCCACCTGCTTCCCTAGGCCCATGACCCTCTTTCCCCATCTCTCAAGCCAGCCTTAGCATCTTCGGTGTCTCTATCACTGGACTTCTCTATCTCCTTCTCCTACTTAGGCAGGACCTGCTGATTATATCAGATCCACTGGATAATCCAGGTTAACTCTCCTGTCCTCAGGTCAACTCATTGTCAACTTTAATTCCATCCTTTACCTTAATTCCTATTTACCATTAATTTAACAGGTTCTTGGGATGAAGATGTGGACATCTTTGGGGACAGCATTATTCTGTCTACTATGACATTTTTTGATTCTTCCTTTCTTTGAAATATCTAGCATCCCAAATATATGTCTGGTTTAAAAACATGTATAGGTTCTGCTTCTGAGGATGGTATAATAAACTCTTTTAGATCAACCTGCTACTAAAAACAACTGAAAATCCTGAGGAAAAAACCTCAGATTTGCTTAAATGAATCAGAGAACTACTTAGGCAGCCAGAAATTATAATAGGGTGTCCCAGAGGAAATCCCAGAGATAAGCCTAATATTATGTGATACTTGACTCTTTAAGATGTTTGTTAATTCATAAGCATTGAAGGACCCAGAGATAAATATCTGAGCAGAAAACAACAAATGAGAGTTTGAGAACCTGAGTCAAGGTTGGCTGCTGATCCGAAACATGGCCTTTAGAGTTACTGAGACATCATAGACTTGAGACACCAAATCACGGAGAAGAGGGGAATGCATTCAGGTGAGTATGACCATCTGTTTTTTTAATGCATTTGCTGATCTTTAGGCAGGTCCAGGCAGAGAGACATAGGGAGGGGCAGAACATGGTGTTCAAGGCTTTCAAAAAGGAGGTACCCTTGTGAACTTGCCAGATTCTCAGAAAGGATCCCAGAACCAAACAACAAGGACCCAGTGTCTTCTGGCTTAATCCAAGTGGGACTGAAATGACCTGCTTATCAGGCAAATACCTCCAAAGTAAGGAGAAGCACATCTTCATTAAAGACAATGACCAGGGCAAGAAACTCACATATTTCCATAGATTTTCATACTTAGTGTCTAGCATTCAGCAAGCGAGATCCAGGCCCACCAGGGGGCAGAGATAATTTATGAAGAACCAAGAGACACAAGAGTTTATAGAAACAGATCCAGGGAAATCCTGCTTTCTTGACTCACTCTCTCTGGTATAAAGCCAGTCACAGGGATGCTCAAGCAGCCATATGGAGAGACCCTCGCAGAAAGGAACCCATTTTCCCAGCAACAGGGACAGCCTGCTCACCAGCTGTAACAGTCGTGACCTCAGATGCCTGCAGTTCCTGCTGACATTTGACTCTAACCACAAGACAGGCCACAGGCAAAAATTGCCTTTCCAAAATGCCCAACCCATCAAAACCATGAGTGTTCAGCACACTCAGCTTTGGGGAGATTTGTCATATGGCATCAGACAAATTACACAATACCCAACAGTTCACCACATATGTACACCAAAGACCTGTTTATAAAGTTTACATCAACATTTTCTGGTAGCCCCAAACTGGAAAAACCAACAGTGGGATGAGTATAGAAACTGTTATGTTTATACCAAGGAAGGCTAGGAAGCAGTGGAAGCCGACGCAGTGCTGCAGGCAACAATGTGGGTGAACCTCACACATACCGCACTGAGCAAAGAAGCCACATTGCACAAAGACTCCATGCTAAATGGCTGCATTTATGAGAAGTTTAAGCACTGGCAAAGCTAATCTGATAGAAGTCAGAATAGTGGCAATCTTCCAGATGGATGGTAGATGGCCATCGAGAGGGGCACCTGGAATCCTTCCAGGATGCTTATGGATTCCATTTCTTTATCAGGTAGTAGCTGATTTTGTGACAATTTACGAAGCTCTATAGTATTATAGTATTCCCATATACATATAACAACGCTAATGGAAATACACATAAGCAAATACATCTCAATGGGGCACCTGGGTGGCTCAGCTGGTTAAGCATCTGCCTTTTGGTCAGGTCATGGTCCCTTTCTCAGTGGGGAGCCTGCTTCTCCCTCTCACTCTGTCTGTCTCTCCAGTCATGCTCTCTCTCTGCCTCTGCCTTTGTCTCAAATTAATAAATAAAACCTTTTTTAAAAAAGCAAATAAATCTCAGAATATTTTGTAGAAGCAATAACTCTTCTAGAAAGTTCTTCATTAAAAAATAGAGCGGCTTGCCCTGAAGATATAGAACTACCATTTGATCAGAAAGCCTGAATAACAAAAGAAATCCATTTTTCTATTATTTTCCAGGCTCATGTACTTTCAGCCGTTCCTGAGAAGGAACTAGAGAACCAGTGGGGTGGGGGGTTGTGACCACTTCTGTGTGCTGCTCGCAGAGCTTGATGACATCCCCAGCTACTGAAGTTTGCAAAGAGCACAGTGATGCCCTAAGTTGCAAATCTCTTCTGACCCCAGAATTGCTGGTAATTGCTCTGCTCTGATTCCTGTCACAGAGTGGCAGAGCCCCAGCAGCTGTGGGCAAGGGGAGCTGGGCTCACCAGCTGAGGAGCAGGACACCGAGACCATGCAGCCCTCCCTGTTATAGGCGTACTCCTCCAGTGAGGGCCTCACAGACACAAGGGTGTTTCTGAAGATTCATCTTTGAACAAAGGTTTGTCCTCTGGCAGCTGAGAGATCAGACAGCTCTCAGCAAATTTAGCTCTCCCCTGGATCAGAACCAAGTTTTTGCCTGGTTTCTGGGTTTCTGAAATGCATAATCAGATCACATGGGTCTCACATAGAAAATCATAAAACAACAGCTCCAACACTTGGCTGATTGTGAAAAACAAATCTTAAAATTACTTTATCTGCTTTAGGAATAAATTAAGTTGTTTGAGCCTCATTATGTTCTGTTTCCCCAAATTAAATTGCTCTTAGATTCTCTTCACTCTTAAAAGTTATGCAATAACAGTCTTTTGTTCTCCCTGAGGTTTATGTGATTTGCTAATCAAGAGGGAGCTGAGGAAGCCGTGGGGGCCAGCATGAACACTGCCATCCAAGAGCTAACGGCCATTTCTGCTGGCAAAAAAATTAAAATAAAAGGCTCGAGGGGAAATTGATTTTTATCAACTTGAACACAGTGTTTCTTTTCAGCACTGTATGAAAACATCAAGAAATAGCCATTGGAACTGGTTTTCTTTTGTGTGTCTGTGTCGCTGTTGCCAGCATCCATCACTTCTAGAGAAATGGGAAAGATCTCTGTTGCGATTTCTTATTTTTAGTCTTTTCTCTGAGAAAGTGCATTGGAAACATAATTTCTATCTGATGGATTTGTGTTTCACAAGTTAATGCAATAACTGCTCATTGGGGAAAGTTTTTATTCTTAAACCTTGAAATGCAGTGAACGTGGAAAACCCTTGACTAGTTATAGGACATAAAAGAAGAAGTATTTGAAACATTGAAAGGCTTTTCTTCCCTTTCTGCTTCTAATTCTAGTTCACAGAGGAAAAATCCTAAGAATAGCACTGAACAGAAATATAGAGACAATCTAAAGAAAGAAAGACTTCAAAGGTAACACGATGTCAATAAAAACGTATCTATCAATAATCACTCTCAATGTGAATGGCTTAAATGTGCCCATAAAATGGCACAGGATTGCAGATTGGATAAAACGACAGGACCCATCCATATGTTGTCTACAAGAGATCCATTTTGAACCTAAAGATACACCCAGACTGAAAGTGAAGGGATGGAGAAGCATCTTTCATGCCAGTGGGCCTCAAAAGAAGGCCAGGGTAGTGATTCTCATATCAGATAAATTAGATTTTAAACTAAAGACTGTAGTCAGAGATACAGAAGGACACTACATAATCCTTAAAGGGACTATCCACCAAGATGATCTAACAATTGTAAATATCTATGCCCCCAATATGGGAGCAACCAATTACATAAGAAAACTGTTAATCACAATAAAGAATCATATTGATATGAATACATTAATAGTAGGAGATCTTAACACCTCTCTCTCAGAAATAGACAAACCATCGAAGCAGAAAATCAATAAAGAAACAAGAGTATTGAATGACTCACTGGACCAGATGGATCTCATAGATATATACAGAACATTCCACCCTAAAACAACAGAATACTCATTCTTCTCAAGTGCACATGGAACCTTCTCAAGAATAGACCACATACTGGGTCACAAATCAGGACTCAACCAATACCAAAAGACTGAGGTTATTCCCTGCACATTCTCAGATCACAATGCTTTGAAACTGGAGCTCAATCACAAGGAAAAGTTCAGAAGGAACTCAAACACCTGGAAGCTAAAGACCACCTTGCTTAAGAATGCTTGGATCGACCAGGAGATCAAAGAAGAACTGAAACAATTCAGGGAAACCAATGAGAATGAAGACACTTCGGTCCAAAACCTATCGGATACAGCAAAGGCGGTTCTAAGGGGGAAATACATAGCCATCCAAACCTCCCTCAAAAAAATTGAAAAATCCAGAACACAGCAGCTATCTCTACACCTTAAAGAACTGGAGAATCAACAACAAATCAAACCAACTCCACACATAAGAAGGGAAATAACCAAGATTAGAGCTGAGATCAATGAGGTAGAAGCCAGAGATACAGTAGAACATATCAATGAAACTAGAAGCTGTTTTTTTTTTTTGAAAGAATCAATAAGATTGATAAACCATTGGCCACACTTTTTCCAAAAGAAAAGAGAGAAAGCCCAAATTCATAAAATTATGAATGAAAAGGGAGAGATCACAACTAACACCAAGGAAGTAGAAACAATCATCAGAAGTTATTATCAACAGTTATATGCCAATAAGCTAAGCAACCTTGATGAAATGGATGCTTTCCTGGAAAACTATAAACTCCCGAACCAGGAAGAAATTGACAACTTGAATAGACCAATATCTAGTAACGAGATTGAAGCAGTGATCAAAAACCTCCCAAAAAACAAGAGCCCAGAATTCCCTGGGGAATTCTACCAAACTTTCAAAGAAGAAATAACACCTATACTCCTGAAGCTGTTTCAAAAAATTGAAGCAAAAGGAAAACTTCCAGAATCTTTCTATGAAGCCAGAATTACCCTGATCCCCAAACCAGGCAAAGACCCTACCAAAAAGGAGAATTTCAGACAAATATCACTGATGAATATGGATGCTAAGATTTTCAACAAGATCCTAGCAAACAGGATCCAACAGCACATTAAAAAGATTATCCACCATGACCAGGTGGGATTCATTCCTGGGCTACAAGGATGGTTCAACATTCGCAAATCAATCAATGTGATAGAACAAATTAATATGAGAAGAGAGAAGAACCACATGGTCCTCTCAATCAATGTAGAAAAAGCATTTGACAAAATCCAGCATCCGTTCCTGATTAAAACACTTCAAAGTATAGGGATAGAGGGAACATTCCTCAACCTCCTAAAATCTATCTATGAAAGACCCACAGCAAATATCATCCTCAATGGGAAAAAGCTTGCAGCCTTCCAGTTGAGATCAGGAACACGACAAGGATGCCCACTTTCACCACTCTTGTTCAACATAGTATTAGAAGTCCTAGCAACAGCAATCAGACAACAAAGAGAAATAAAAGGTATCCAAATTGGCAATGAAGAAGTCAAACTCTCTCTCTTCGCAGATGGCATGATTCTTTATATGGAAAACCCAAAAGACTCCACCCCCAAACTACTAGAACTCATACAGCAATTCAGCAACGTGGCAGGATACAAAGTCAATATGCAGAAATCAGTGGCTTTCTTATACACTAACAATGAAAATACAGAAAGGGAAATTAGAGAATCGATTCCATTTACTATAGCACCAAGAACCATAAGATACCTGGGAATAAACCTAACCAAAGAGGTAAAGGATCTGTACTTGAGGAACTACAGAACACTCATGGAAGAAATTGAAGAAGACACAAAAAGATGGAAGACCATTCCATGCTCTTGGATCGGAAGAATAAACATTGTTAAAATGTCTATACTGCCTAGAGCAATCTATACTTTTAATGCCACTGATCAAAATTCCACCGGTATTCTTCAAAGAGCTGGAGAAAATAATCCAAAAATTTGTATGGAATCAGAAGAGACCCCAAATCGCTGAGGAAATGTTGAAAAACAAAAATAAAACTGGGGGCATCATGTTACCTGATTTCAAGCTTTATTACAAAGCTATGATCACCAAGACAGCATGGTACTGGCATAAAAACAGACACATAGACCAGTGGAACACAGTAGAGAGCCCAGATATGGACTCTCAACTCTATGGGCAAATAATCTTTGACAAAGCAGGAAAAAATATACAGTGGAAAAAAGACAGTCTCTTCAATAAATGGTGCTGGGAAAACTGGGCAGCTATATGTAGAAGAATGAAACTCGACCATTCTCTTACACCGTACACAAAGACAAACTCAAAATGGATAAAAGACCTCAATGTGAGACAGGAATCCATCAGAATCCTAGAGGAGAACATAGGCAGTAATCTCTTCGATATCAGCCACAGCAACTTCTTTCAAGATATGTCTCCAAAGGCAAAGGAAACAAAAGCGAAAATAAACTTTTGGGACTTCATCAAAATCAAAAGCTTCTGCACAGCAAAGGAAACAGTCAAAAAAACAAAGAGGCAACCCACGGAATGGGAGAAGGTATTTGCAAATGACAGTACAGACAAATAAATTGATAGTGAAAATACAATTAGAATATTCTAGATTAAATGATAAGAAATACTTTTTTTTAAATGGAAGTAAAGACAAGGCTTAGAGGCAAAGTCTAAGTACGTGGCAGTATTACATAGGAGACAGGGACCTGCTACCCAATCCGTGGGGCCCCCAGCACACAGAGATGCAGGGCTCTTGTGCATAGTATTAGGAACCATGAAGACGGCCATGGCAGACCTAAACCCAGCACAGGACCCTTTCTACATGGTTGCGTGTGACCACACGGGTCCCATGTCATCACACTAGCTATATCCCCACGACCTGTAGATGTCCCAGGAGTTTCTAGACTCCCGCAGAGTCGATGGCTTGGTTTTCCTCCGAGCTGCTCTGAGGATGGAGCCACATGTCCTGCATCCTGCCCGGCAGGCCTCTCCTGGCTCTGAGTCGTCTCGTCCCCAGAGAGAGGGGCACAGGGGCCGTGCAGCCTGGGATCCAGCATCACCCCGCCGGCTGCCCCCCCCACACACACCAGGTTGCTGTCTCCTGCCCACTCGAGGGCTGGCGCCGCCACTCATATGCCCATCTGCAAGGTCAGCTTGGGAATAAAATGCCTCTAGGGTGCTTTATTCCTTGAAGGAAAGAGAAAAACAAAACTTGTCCTGATTGCCTTTGAAAAATAGCTTCTTTGTACGTTGAGGTGAGATCATTTCCTACTGCTGTTTTGACATCTGAAAACCACTCTTGGTGTGAACAAGAAACTCAGAAAAGGGACCGGGCACCCCCTTAGAGCTGCCTTAAGGTAGGCACCTGCTACTAGGGGGCATCGTATTTTTATGTCTCTGTGTATTAAGCGCAACTGAAAGCACAAGGTTTATTCCTGCAAAGTGAACTTCACTCTTAGGTCTGGTTCTTTCATTTATGTTCCAGATTCTACTCAGTCTGAGAGCAGCTGTTCTTACCCCATCCCCTGGGGGTTCTGCGTCATACTGGGTGCCTACAGGAGGCAAACAAACAAATAAAATTAGTTTCCATAGTGTTTCAGGTTGTCTGGGCACCAGACTGAGCCAGGGCTCTAAGATTTTTGTCACAGGTAGCGAGAGTGAGGCCATTTGATGCAAACACACTTTCTCAGGAGCCTGCGGAGGTGGCCACGGAGAAGTCTTGGAGGCTCTGCCTGGGCCGGGAGAGGGGCTGGGGAGGGAAAGACAGGACAATCCCACCGACATCACGAGCAAAAAGATTCAATCTCAGTTGCATTATGTGTCTGGTTCCATATATATTTCATTTATATTGAAAGCCAAGAACACGATAGCTTGGATGATCATTTCTAGGTCAACATTCCCCCAGATAGTGCTCCTAATACCATTTCAGGCTTACTTATACCTGGAAGTCTTTCGAAAAGATTAACATACTAAGAACATTGTAGAGAAAGATAATAAACATATAAATACATTTCCAAGAAAAAAAAATGGAATAGAAGAAAAACCTTGCTAAGTCCTTTGTGCTGCTGAGCAAACAAGTTGAATTTATCACGTTTCCTTCCAAGACAGAAGTGGATTCTTGCCTGCACTTCTGCCTGTTGTGTTTTCACAGGAAGATCCCCATCCACCTGTTGTTTCCATCTGAATACACAATCGGGGACCCACTGAGGTGCCTACGGGAAGTGACAGCATTTCTTTTTGAAGCATGTGAGTCGAATAAATCCAGTGAATGCTCACCCCATGATCCCACGGTGTGTTGCATTGGACATTTCGCGAGTAACTTGTGTGCGGGGTTGGGTGTGGTCTGCGTGAGAAGAGGAATTGGGGGTGCGTTGTCCTGAGTGCAAATATAGACGCTGTATTTCAGAAAACTCTAGCTTGGTTCCAGAGACTGCAACAAATTTTCTGATTTTTTTGTGCTGTAAGTATAACTCTTTTCGTAACTGATTCTCTAATTATTGCCATGGCTTCCTTAAATGAAAAAACTCACCTTCTGATCAAAGCGTGTGAGCCACTGTCACAGACAACTGGGAGAGGGTGGGGAAGGGGTCAGGTATCAGCTGTCTGGTGGCCAAGGGCCTTCCAAGGTCCTCCTGCTTGTCCCTCGTGTGGAGGTGGTCTGTCCTGGAGTAGCCCCTGACCTGTCGTTCCCTTCAGTCCTCACTCTACCCAACAGGACCCCTCATGTGTTTGGTGGACGCCTGCCTTTTCTTATACCAAGAGCCTACTTAAAACACTGCCAGTTTGCTCCTGGCTTCTTATGGATAGTCTACCTCCGCAGGCTTGTCTGGAGGGCTCCGCAAGCTCTCTTCCACCCATGCCACCCTCACTGCTCGCGATTGGCTGGCTTCTCTGGATAGTTCAGAAACTTAATCATAGGGATCCTTGTAAAAGGGCGACCAGGAGGTCAGTGTGGAAGGGTTGGCGATGCACAATGAGAACTTGACTAGAGCGGAGCTCCCAGGGACCAAGAAGGTGGGGTTGGGGGGCCCTGGAGTGGCCCAGGCAATGCTCAGCCCCTCATTGGAGCCAGCCCTGCCCACACCTTGATCTCAGCATCTGAACACTCATTCTGGTTTCCACAACCATGAGACAACTGTGTAATGTGAGCAGCTGGAGGAAAGAGATACATGACTCAAAGGTAGGAATTCTTTTTTTTAAGTAAAGATTGTATTTATTTATTTGAAAGAGAGATGGTGAGAGCAAGAGCATGAGCGGGGGGAGAGGGAGAAGCAGGCTTCCTGCTGAGCAAGGAGCCCGGTGGGGGACTCCATCCCAGAACCCTGGGATCATGACCTGAGCCAAAGACAGACGCTTAACTGACTGAGTCCCTCGGGCGCCCAGAGGTAGGAATTCTTACCTCAACGCTTGCCAATGGCTCTGCTGCTCAGGGCCTGCTGCTGTCCTCTGGTGGCTTGTAGACAGCTCCCCTGCAGAGCTGGGCACTGGCCTCCACACCTCCAGACGGCCTGTGCCTCCTCTCAGAATACTTGTTCCTCGTGGAAGTCCAGACTATTCCTCTTCCTGGTCAAGCTCAAATGCCCTTCTCTCCTCCTTCAAGAAACCTTCTCAACATTCACCAACATCTCCCCATGCTTCTAATCTGCCAGGTTTATGTCACATCTGTTTCCTCTTCTTTGAGCAACGTCACCCTTGGATCTGCAACACGCGACGGGAATCCTGCATGTCACCTCCCCAACTGGCTCACGGGCCCCTGCAAGGCAAGAGCCTGGTGATGAAAACAACAATAGCAGCAGCTTGGGAGGCAAGATTTCTCGCCGTCCATGCACCCCGCCCTGTGGAGCATCCGTCCGCTGCTCTGCACTGAGTCCTTCGATAGCAGATCTTTGTAGTCCTGCTGGCCAGACACTTTAGAAGTTTCTGTGATTTGGGTTTGCCTGATGTTTTCTTGTGGTTAGACTAAGGCTCTGCATTTGTGGCAAGAATAACCCAGAAGTGACGTGTCCCTCATCCCTCTTCACCTTGGGAGACTCGGGTGTGCACTAGGTTGGGAAAGATGTTCTTCCCAAGACAGGAAGCTTGCGCCTATCCCATTCTGTGGGCATGTGGTGTAGGAGAGAGAAATGTGGTCTGGAATGGGGAGGTGGGCTGCAGCCCCAAAGACCTTGTCCAATCGCACAGTTGAGGGAACTGGTCACTGGGGGCAGGGATCTTGTATCTTTTCAAGAGCGTCATCTAAAGTACCCTCGTTTTATAGAAATGGCTGTGTTCTGATCTCTCCTGAGCTACCTGATCTTGTTTTTCTGGAGCCCCCCCTCATCGAAGCCTCCTGAATTTTTTCTATCGGGTCTCAAGCTTTTTCCAGCTTTACTTTCAACCCCTAATTCCCACCACCTTTCCCGGCGGTCAGGGAAACGGGAACATCAGCCCCTGTATTGGATTCGAAGATGCAGCCTTGACATGTTTTGGTCAGACAAGCACGCAGACTCGAAGCAGAGAGCAATCCGTGCTGTTGGCCTTGTCCTTACTCTCTCCATCTTACTGGATTTGAAGTTCATCTCAGAGAATGAGTAATTCATCTTTTCCTGGACCCTCTTGGGTTACCTGCATAGTCCCTAACCAGCAATAGTTGGGCATGAACAAAATTCATGGAGGACCTTCTGAACCAATGCGCCGAGCAAAAGTTTGCCTTCCGTGGGAATGGTCTTTACCATCAGGAAGCTCCTGATGAGGAACCCGTTGGGAAATGAGAGCCATGGCACAGAGGACAGAATGGGCAGCCTTACCTAGTCACCAAAAATCAAGCATTAGTGAAGGCCTTCCCTCCACGTTCAGGCAGCAGTTTTCTGCTCTGAACCAGGGAAGGAAAGGCTGGAGGTAGGAGAGCCCTGAGGATGGGCCCAGGGTAGTTTTTCTCAGCAAAGGATCTGAAGGAGGAGGGGGCTGTCGGGATGCTGTGAGGCTGTCACTAGGGACAGGTGCATCAGCAAGTTGGGTCACTTCATCTTCGCTGTGATCTGGGAAATAAATGCTTCTTATGGGCAGGAAGGGGAGACATGAAAGATGAGCGCGGGAAGACAGGTGTGTGAATTCAGACACACGAATGCTGCTTTCGTTGGGAAAGTGCTGCAAGACAAATAATGCCCCCACATGCCCACACCCGCATCCCGGAATCCACCATGATGCTAAGCCCAGAGGAAATTCGCAGGTAGAACTCAAGTTACAGATGAAAACTGGGAGATTATCCTGGCTCACCTGGGTGGACTGAATGCTATCATGGGGGCCTTGAAGAGCGGGTCTCGGTCCTTTCTCAAGGCCCTGAATTCTGCCCTCCACCCAGAGCAGCCCCGGGCAGATTCTTCCTTGGACCTGCAGGAAGGACCACTGCCTGCCGGCCGGCCGGTCAAGGATTTAGACTGCTGAGACCCACATCCCATTTCTGCCCCCCAGAACCACAGAAGAGTAAAACCATGTGGTCCTAAGTCACTAGGTTTGTGTCACTAATTTGTTAGACAGCACACACAGCTCAGGGGCCCACCGGAAAGCATCCTGGGTGTGATGAGTGTGAGGACCATACTCAGACAGTGAAGATAAACGAAAAGATGTGTATTTCCTGTGCAATTTTCCCACATGAGGTGGCTCTAATTATTTTCCAATAATGGTCAGTGCATGGGCATTCTCCTAGCTCTTTGCGAACACAAAACAGACATTGCTGAAAACCAAGACTTTGGGTAAACGGTGTTGCTATGGCTAAGTGACCATCCAATAAGAAACAGCTTCCATTCGGGCCCGGAATTAATAGCTTGTCTGCTTCCTTGTGTTCTTCTATTATTTCCTTATTTAACAGTTACCTTTTCTTCAATAAACATGCTGTCTTAGAATCACAACATAACAATTGTTGGAGCCCTGTCTTGTATTTTGCAGCCATAACTGGAAATCTGAAGAACATTTTTCTTTCTCTATTTCAGTGACAGGTTTCTAAATTGGTAAATTGCTGCAATTTTTCAGACCCAGCAGGACCCCAGGCCTTATTGAGTGTCTGCCACGAGCTTCTGATTTCCTGCGTAACCTTCCCATCAGCCCATATATTTCTATTCTCTTTGTCTGTTGTCTGGCATATAGCAAGGTGACTCATTCCCCAGAGATGTGTATTTTTCCGGCCACAGAAAGCAATTATTCTCAGAGATAACCCAGGGAAGCTCAGAAAGTCCCATGAGGAGGGCCATCAGGAGAGACTTTGATCCTGTGGGTTGGGACTTGATGGAATGTTGCTCATTCCCTGACTGCACTCTTGGGATCTGTCCTTGTTTGGAACCTGAACCCCAACCACACAATCACTATAGATATACACAAAAGGCATTTGAAAACAGGTGGCTTTCTAGCCCAATACATCCCCTCTGTGTGTATTTGGGTGACCAGCATCCCCAAGACCACAACAGCCTTGGGAGACCTATGGCATTGCCATGATGACATTAACCTGGATTTCGCTGGCTTCTCCATAACTTGGTGATGAAGTCTTGGTTTTGCACAGTGTCCTCCCCAACCATCTTGGGGCAACCCCTTGGTGCACCTTGTGCTTCATGATTGTCTTTGCTGTTCCACACACTCGTTTCTACCAGGTGCTGGCCACGGTCAATTCCCACTGAAACACTCCACTTCCTGAACTAGTACAGGAGTCCGAGATCACTCGTGTTCCCTATGGGGGATCTTCCATGTTGGGGCTACTTCAGCAGAAACCAGGGTTATCAGCAAATGAGCCACATTTTATACAAAACAACTCTCAGCAACATGCAATTATTCTCAAAGGAGACGAGGAAGTGAATTTGTCTTAATCTGAGGAGCACTGGAAGGAAGAAACAAGCAAGATTAGAGGTTGTTTTTTTCTTCTAGAATTTTTAGCTTAAAGAGGTGAAGAGTGTCTCTGAGCTAATTGCAAAATGGGCAAAAATATACCTTATATTTTATTTTGTGAGTACCAGAAAACAATCTTTTATTATATGTTCTGTTGAGTTGAATCAGTGGCCATGAATTCATTGTTGAACTTTTTTTTTTAAAGATTTTATTTATTTATTTATTTGACAGACAGAGACCACAAGTAGGCAGAGAGGCAGGCAGAGTGAGAGAGGGGGAAGCAGGCTCCCCACCAAGCAGGGAGCCCAACGTGGGGCTCGATCCCAGGACGCTGGGATCATGACCGGAGCCGAAGGCAGAGGCTTTCACCCACTGAGCCACCCAGTCGCCCCCATTGTAGAGCTCTTGGGGCTTGGTGACAGGCCACAGCTTTCCTGTTGAGCCATTAGGGGTGTTGGGAGGGCACCTGTCAGCAGTCTGAGCCCTCCCTCAGTGCATCACATACTCATCATGCTTGGGTTCTGGACTTTGGAAAATGAGTATTCTAAAGAAACAACAACAAAAAACTTGTTTGGGAGACTAGATGACTGGGAGGAAAGAATGGAGTGACCCAATGAGAAAAATGAATGTACTTCATATAATTATAAAATTATGAATTTCACAAAGTGAAGTCTGATGCTCTATGGCTTAAATTTTTTTAATCTTTAAATATCAGGGGTCAAGGGAGTTTTTTTTTTTTTTAACTTGGCAAACATGTGTGAATGTGTAAATTCAGGTCTTAAGTTTACTTTTAAAAAATTGAATTGATAGAATCCTAATAAATCAGGAGGCAAGGAGTCACCCATTGTCATGGTCTTCACAGAACCCATCACCATTGTGACTAATGGAGTAATGGATCGAGAACTCTGAAAGTTCTGAAGTGTCACTTTGAGGATTCTATCAGATATGGGGGAGAAAATGAACATGATTTCAACATAATCACATAAGCAGAAAATAGAGATGACCCTGAACCACCAAGATGACGTCCGAGCAGCTCACCATGCCCTTGAATTATGGGTACATCTGTAGCGCACCAGATGGCACCCACCACTATGTACCCATCCACCTAATTTCTTTCAGAGCGTGAACCACATAAAGAGAAAGAATTCACGTGTCATGAGAGCCACCTCTGGTTGCCAGGACTCCCACATCATGACTTGCAAAAGCACAGGATGGTCAGAAGTGATGGACCAGACTGGCCCAACAGCCTACTTGTGGCGTTGACTCGGTTATCTTGTCTGAGCTGCCTTGTGTCATTCATGTAATTCTCGTGGCTCCTCAGCTGAGAGAGATCAGGCACCAAGAAAGCCATACCCACAACTCCCAATGTTCCATTTCTAAGACCTCAAGGATTCCTGGTATCAATTACTGTCCAACGAGAATCATATTTTTCTGAGATGGAAGCAGTGTCTGGTTTTGCTGACAGAGCCACCCATCATTCGCAAGACAGACACTGGAACTGCACTTGACACCTGGAAGTTGACGGCTGCAATTTACCCGCACGATTGTGTCATCGCCCATAACTTTATTTCCTGTCCCTTCCTTGGGAGTGTAGGTGAGCCACATGTTATTCCATCTTTGGGAAAGAGGCCCCCAATGAAAGGAGAGAGGGACTCTCTATATTTAGATGAACTTACTTAGAAAATAAAAAAGGAAGCTGTTCTTGTTTCAGAACAGACTTGGAAGATGGCTGTTCAGACCAGCATCTCCTCAGATGGAGTGTCACTTGGTGGTGGGCTTTCAGCTCGCAAAGTCCTAGCAAGCTCGTTATTAGACCTTACTATGATAGGGTGCAATGCAGTCTGGGTTCTGGATCCCTGACTCCAGCATCCAGTTCTGGGGTTCCTGTTTGTTCTCATTTGGGTTCCTGAAATCCTGAAGACATTTAACTATAATGGGGCTCCTTTTTCTCCAGAAAGAGTTTTATTTTCTATAGAGCGTCCGGGTCCAGTGTGGCAGCTAATAGTCACCTTTGGTGCCACCCCTTTCTAGGTGATTCTCTGGAAGTCAAGGTGATTAGTCTATGCTGTAAAGTCGAACCCTGACTTTTTTCTTCTGCAGACCATCCCTTCACTGCTGAGGTGCCTTCGGTGGTTTTCTGTCAGACTTGGGCTCATCACGGTCCTGTGCTTCCATTTTATTATTTCTTTCCTCCTCAGATGGAGCCATAGACTTGCAGAGGCCATGCTCGTTTTTCTGCATTTGTTTGGTGGGTCACGGTCCTCCTCAGAATGAACTGGCTTCAGTCCTAGGATTCGCAAATTGTGCTGGAAGGATATTCCCCACATGGGAGAGTGGATTTCCCTGAGGAACCAAATCCATGAAGGGCTAATTGAGAAAGCAGAAACTGTGGGAACTGTTTCAAACAGAAGGGATGCTAGTAACTTTACACAGGTGCTAAACATCTGGAAAGGTGAAGAGGGGTAACCCGGGTGTTGGTAAATCTCAGAATCATTTAACACCTCCAGGGCTTGGGTGACCCGTTTACTAGTAAAAGGAGGAAGCTGCTAACACTTCCACAGTTTGGGAAAACACAAGGAAGAAGTAAGAGAGATGATCAACTTTCAAGGTCAAAGGGGGACCCCCCACAAGGACGGTGTTCTGACCTCAGGACTAAGGGACAGTTTTGTTTACTTCTGAGAGTGAGTCATCATAGAGTAAACCTGGAAAACACCAAGAGTGTGGTGTGCAGCTGGTCCTGGGAGTTAGTACCCAAGGAAGTGAGCCATAGCTTCAGCCGTAGCTGCCCTGGGCTGGGAGTGGGTGGGGAGATGCTTAGGGGAGCTTGAACCCGGAGGGACATGTCTTTCCCTCCTCTTGCAGGGTCGTGGCTCCATCCATTTAACTTGACCTGAGACATGGGTCTTTTTCCAGCCTTCTGACTCAGACTGAAACATGAGTTCTTTTGGGGTCTCCCACTCACCAGCATTCAGACTACAATCACACAAACCAGATCCTCTGGGTCTCCACCTTGTCAATCGCAGGTCTTGGGACTTCTGAGCCTCCATGATTGTGTGAGCCAAATCCGTACAATTAATTAATTAATTAATTAATGATATTGATCTGTTTGTTTGAAGAATCCCAATATGGGAAATAAGACTTGGGACTGGAATTAGTGGAGGCAAGTGAAGCATTTGTCTCAGACACAAAATTTAAAGGGCACCAAAACACTATAAACAGTATTTTTTTTTTTATTTAATTTATTTATTTATTTATTTATTTTTTTATTTATTTTTTTATTTTTTTATTTTTATAAACATATATTTTTATCCCCAGGGGTACAGGTCTGTGAATCACCAGGTTTACACACTTCACAGCACTCACCAAATCACATACCCTCCCCAATTTCCATAATCCCACCCCCTTCTCCCAAACCCCCTCCCCCGGCAACCCTCAGTTTGTTTTGTGAGATTAAGAGTCACTTATGGTTTGTCTCCCTCCCAATCCCATCTTGTTTCATTTATTCTTCTACCCACTTAAGCCTCCATGTTGCATCACCACTTCCTCATATCAGGGAGATCATATGATAGTTGTCTTTCTCTGCTTGACTTATTTCGCTAAGCATGATACGCTCTAGTTCCATCCATGTTGTTGCAAATGGCAAGATTTCATTTCTTTTGATGGCTGCATAGTATTCCATTGTGTATATATACCACATCTTCTTGATCCATTCATCTGTTGATGGACATCTAGGTTCTTTCCATAGTTTGGCTATTGTGGACATTGCTGCTATAAACATTCGGGTGCATGTGTCCCTTTGGATCACTACATTTGTATCTTTAGGGTAAATACCCAATAGTGCAATGGAACAAATAATTCTAAAATTTATATGGAACCAGAAAAGGCCTCGAATAGCCAAAGGGATATTGAAAAAGAAAGCCAACGTTGGTGGCATCACAATTCCGGACTTCAAGCTCTATTACAAAGCTGTCATCATCAAGACAGCATGGTACTGGCACAAAAACAGACACATAGATCAATGGAACAGAATAGAGAGCCCAGAAATAGACCCTCAAATCTATGGTCAACTAATCTTCGACAAAGCAGGAAAGAATGTCCAATGGAAAAAAGACAGCCTTTTCAATAAATGGTGCTGGGAAAATTGGACAGCCACATGCAGAAAAATGAAATTGGACCATTTCCTTACACCACACACAAAAATAGACTCAAAATGGATGAAGGACCTCAATGTACGAAAGGAATCCATCAAAATCCTTGAGAACACGGGCAGCAACCTCTTCGACCTCTGCCGCAGCAACATCCTCCTAGGAACAACGCAAAAGGCAAGGGAAGCAAGGGAAAAAATGAACTACTGGGATTTCATCAAGATATAAACAGTATTTTAATGCAATATTTTAAATATCAAAATCAGTGCAAAAAAGCCAGGATGAACAACATTACCAAAATTTAAATAAAGACAGGATCTGACATTAGCCAAGGCATATTGGAGCCTTAAGCAAAAGGAAAAGTGTGGGCCCTTACCTCCATGATTTTATGTATTTTTTTTTTGATGGTTAGTTCTTACTATATTAAAATATTTTAAAAATTACTGAAAAATTGCAAACAGGTATGTTGAAATTTTTAGCACAAATTTTAAATGTTTTACTTATATCAAAAGCAGAATTTATTATAACATTACTTTCCTGGCTTTAATAGAAAAAAAATCATCAATAATATTTCCAATGTCATCTTTTTCAATTACCTCATTTCAACTGAGAGAATTGCCATGTTTAACACTTTCTCTTCACCAAGTGACAGTCTTAAACAAAGTTGGATGAACTTCATGTTACAAATATTCTCTTTAAATTTCTGATATTTTGTTCACCACAGATTTTTTGAATTATTTATTCTTTTAAAATATTACATTAAAACATAATTTATCTTGATGACCGAGTTTTTGGTGTCCTTTAAAATTTACACTTGAGACAACTGTCTTACTTGTCTTACTCTAAACTTGGTCCTGCCCTATTTCAGTAAGGCTTAAATAGGGGAGCCCAGGAGGAAAACATTTTGTAAGCATGTTGCTGTGTGTAATGGTGAGGTGGGATGATAAGTCAGCACCCCAGTTTCCAACCCTTGTATTTCCAGATCCATGAGAGAAATAGCACCATATGTTCACTGGATTACAAAATGTACATTGTTTCCTCTAAGACAGCTCCCCAGATTTTTAGGTTATTGTATCTTAACTGGAATCATAGCTAAAGATTTAGATCAGTTCACTATTTTATCTGACCATCTGCCTCTCAGTGATGGGTTATATGTTAAAACCAGAAAACTCCATGGACACAGGCCCATGACTATATGCTTTGCTGTGACATGTGTTGTTCTATTAGGAGCCATGATGGTGAGGTGCACCACGGTGAGTGGGGCATTCCACACACCCACATACTGGTGCTGGCAGAAGCGTTCTAGGTTGGAAATCCACGTGCAAAGTCCAAGTCTATTCTGGAAGGACAAGTTATTGCCCTCCTGTGCTGGGAATCACGTCGTACAAGCTGCTTGGCACAAGGTACTTGGATGTTCTGCTCAAGGAATGATAGCTGTTGTGTCAGGACACAACACCGTTGGCAGAGTAGGAACTCAACAGAAACAGGAGCCAGGCGTGCACTGGTGAGAGGATTCCATGTTGTCAAGCCCATGCGTTGCTTCATAGCAAACGTCAGGACATTTTGCTTGGCACCAGTGTAGCTGAAGAGAAAAGGCAGCTGGCAGAACAAGTCATCCTGTCTACCTGGTTTTGCCAGCCTCCTCTGCAGAGATGCCCTCTGGTTGGCATTCACATTGTTTTCGAACAACCTCACACCTGTGCCCATTCTGCAAATCCTTCCATATACCTATTATTCTGCAGGCTTTCAACCCTGTGTATTCCAAGTTTCCGAATACAGTCGGCTCATTGGCCAAAGCTTGTGAACCATGGTGAGTGCATTCGTTACTGGGTTTCAATCTAGAAAAAGTGGGCCCTACTTATACTGTGTAAAGTTCTGGCCTTGAGGAGAATTTGCCTTCAACTCTGATCATGTATGGACATCCCTATGTGATGCCACAATGTTGTCACCATGGATTGATGCTACTATATCATAAAAACTGTTACAACAAAGAAGAAGAGTGATAAATACAATGATATTACCAGACTTGATTGTGATTTTTCTTCTGGAATCAACTGATGTTAAGGAACTCTGTGTGAAGTCTTAGGATAGCAGGTTCTGGGACTAAGTGCCACGAGACTCTGAGCAAGACAGTCATGCAGTTTACTTTTGGTTCCACTACTTGATCATGCCCTATTCTCTTATCTGCCATCCATGAGATGGGTTTTCTGCCACTCACTTTCAATCCTAAGGCTTGTTGACCATAAGGATTCAACAGCAAGTGGGGAAATATATCTAAAAAGCAGAATGTTTTTGAGTTTTTTTTCAAGAAACCCAAGGTCTGCACTGTGGGTGACCCATTTTTGGGGATGGGAGGCATCAGAGTCTCCCTGCAGCATCTCTACCAGCCATGGAGTCTCCCTGCAGCATCTCTACCAGCCATGGATGTTTTAAGAGCCATTGCAGATGCTGGCTCATAAGACTCCTGCGGGAGAGAAGATTGGCCATGAGGGGACAAAAGTCATGCGTCACAGAGTACCTGAAGCTGTCCCCCTTCTAGCCAAACATGCATGACATATTTTTTTAACTGTACTACATTCATTTTTCCACAATATAAATAATTTAAAATACCAGCTACCTAGTTATTTAGCATTTACTGAGCTCATTAGATTGTGCATTTGTTTGTAGTGTGCAGTGACACTGTGCAGACTCAGATGCAAATTATATTTTCCTTCTATGCTGAAATGAACATGTCATGTAACATCAATAAATAATGAAATAATATGTTAAACATACATAATTAATGCACAGAAGTCTTGCAAAACAAAATTTATAAACAAAGCGAGGGTTTCTTAATGAATAACTAGTTTGCTTGAGTCAGGTTTGGGGTGAAAGGGGTAGGATGGTGTACTCAGTCGTATGTTGCTCGGGGGGAGGTGAAGTGAACAAAAGTACGCAGCCCGTGTCTGGGCTGGAGATGGGAGGCGGTGATGGCCCTTCTTCCTAGATGAGGTCTCAGAAGTAAACAGGTAGGAAGCAAGGGCAAGCAATGGGAAGAGCTTCAGAAAATGAATAGAAAGAAAAAAGTGCGTGCATGAGTGTGCTAGGGCAGCACTAAGAAAGTCCACAAACTTAGTGACTTAATCAACACAAGTTTACTCTCCCCCAGTTTTGGCGGGGGGCCAAAAGTCCAAAATCAAGGCAGAGCAGGTTCCTTCAGAGGCTGTGAGGGAGACCCTGAGACAGGTCAGATATTTTGGTGGCTTGGTGTCCCTTGGTTGGACAGCGTGACTCCAGTCTTCACGTGGTGTCTCCCTGTATGAAGTATGTGTGTCTTTTTCTAAATGTCCCCTTTTCACTTCAATCCTATTGGATGAGGGCCACGATAATGATCTCATCTCCACCCCTGCAAACACTCTTTCCAGGTCAGATTCCCAGGTACTGCGGATGAGAACGTCAGCATCTATTGGGAAACACACTTCAACCCAACAGCGAATTGCGTGCTCTTAGCTGAGACCTCACAGCCCCCGAGAGCACGGCTGAGCTCGGAACGGGGCCTTTAATGTGATGCTTCTGCTCCAGGCACGGTCAGACTCCTCCATTTGTCTGCCTTTGACGTTCATTGTAGGCATCTGTCCTGAAGTATTCGGGACTCCCTGCCTCCCTTTCTTCCCTGGGCTGGAGAGATCGCCATCACATCGAATGAGTCTCCCCACGGTCAATTCCCATCACATCGAATGAGTCTCCCCACGGTCAATTCCTTGCTTGGGATGTTAATGCAGCTTCTGCGCTTTCACTTCCTGTCCTGCCCAGCCTCCCCCGCAGAACCGAAAGCATTTGCCTCCCTTCTGTCAGTTTAACTTGCTAAGTGTCAACGAAATGGGACACTCCCCTCAGGATTGCTTCATTGCTGTTGGACACGCTTGCTAGTTTAGAAAAATTTCCAGAAAAACCTTGTGCACAGCACAGACCGTTCCCGCGGCCCCAAACCCGACTTCTGCTCTTACTCACACCATGCGTTAATTGTTCAAGACTTTTGCTACAGTCAATGAACTACTTTGGATACATGAATTTTAACCACAATCCGTACTTTATTCTCGTGTCCTGATGCCCTTTGTCTCTCCAGGGTCTCCTCCAGGTTGTCATGTCACATCCAGTTGTCCTGTCTCTCGGGGTCTTCCTGGGGGTGACAGTTCGGCAGACGCTCCTTGGTTATGATGACCATGACAACTTTGAAGAGTACGGGTCAGGCTGTTTGTAGATCTGTGCACCTTCCCCCCAAAATGGGACTCCTCTGATGCATGATGGGCCTGGGGTCATGGCTTTCAGCAGGAGGACCACAGGGGTGAAGGGTGATTCTCATCACATCTTATCAAGGTCACATCCTACCCACACAGCTTATCAGTGGTGATGTTGCCCTTGACCAGTGGCTGAGGGGACGTCGGTCAGGTCTCCCCACCATACACATACTTCTTCCTGTCTATACTGCGCTCCGTGGAAGTAAGTCACTCTAGACAGCTTGCCTGTGAGGGTCCCACCTCTCTGAGGGCAGAATGTCTATATACACGAGTTACAATTATTTTGCTCAGCTTTATCTCTTTTCTTCCCCTTTTATATTTATTCAAGTCTTTATTTAGATTGGGCATGGACTCGGATTTTAATTACATAAACTGGAACTTACTTTGTACATTGCGAGTTCTTTCATCTGGTAGCCTGTATTTGACAACTCCCATGAAGGGGTGCATGTGCGTGTGTGTGTGCATGTGCATGTGTGTGTGCGCGTGTGTGTGCATGTGTGTGCATGTGCGTGTGTGGGTGCATGTGTGTGCATGTGCGTGTGTGCGTGTGTGCGCGCGCATGTGTGTGTTGAGGTGTCCTAACTCTAGGGCAATGTAAGACACTCTAGCTTCATCTTGCATATTTTCTGCTCAGTCTTAGAATCAGTCCTATCTCTTGGATCTCTGTTCCTTTTATTGGAGAGTAGTGTTGGAAACCAAGGTCTGGGTGCTTGATGTGCCCTTTGTTCCTGTGATTTTGTTTCTAGGCCCTTCCGCTGATAGATCAAGGACATATATGTGTGTGTGCATGGACACGGACGTGGGCATCTCTATAAATATTTCTACACGTAGCCATGTGTCCATGTCACGCTAGATTTGAGTGTGTGCTCCTTCCCCCAGCTGCACCCCTTTACCACGGGGATCCCTCCTCCCCTCGCTTATCACCAGACTCCTGCTTGAACAGTGAGGAAACAACCATATATCACGTGCTTTGAATGCTTCCATAATTCTTAACTCCCTAAGTGTCAAAGGAAAAGCAGAAGACCGCTTATATATTTACATAAAATACCAACCCTAGAAGGATGTCTGGGAGCGCTGCGAGGCTAGATCAAAGAGGAAGCTAAGGACCTAGGGTCTAAGAGCAGCTGGGCTGTCCAGCAGCCCTGTCATGGCCCCTTGGTTGGCACCTGGGTCGCACAATCAAGATAGATACAGCCCTCAGTAAGTTCCTACAAAACAGCCTTTGTTACCACTTCTTGGAGTCAGAAGTCCCAGAGTTTGGAGAGAGGAAAGTGACATTTCTCGAAATATGGAAAATGGGTATCTTGTAGACTGTCTACTCAGTATGTTGTGAATATATCCAGACCCTTGGAAGCTCTCTTGTCTACCTTGTAGCTCTGCTTCTATCTTAAGCTTCTTGGTGAGAAGAAGTGCCGAGCTTCACACACAACTGCAAACATGCACCAGCATAGACTTATTTTCCACATCTTCAAACTCCAAAGTTTATGGATTCAACCTATTCCCTCTAATTCTTTTTGAAACTAGATAGTTCTTTTCTGAGATGGAAACTTTCCTCTAAGACCTTATGATATAGAACAATAGCAATGAACTCACCCTAACAGGTTCACCTCAGCATGCCTGCCCAGGGCCACCGGTTCGCCTCAGCAGGTAATCAGCTGCCTGGGAGGTAACTATCAGAGGTGGTGCTCTGACGAGCGAGGATAACCATCTTCTAGCCTCTTACATTAGTTATCTTATTTCCTGCCCCACAGTGTAAAAGCCAACACCACGCCATTTCTCTGTTTATTGGAGACACAACCCAAGTCGTCCCCAACTTAGTGTTCCAGGATTTGGCTTCTTGAACCAGACAATGACAGACTCGAGGCTTGCCTCAAAAGTCGAGGCACAGGCTAGGCTGTACTGGGGCTACAGCTCGAGCCAAGAGGAGACACAGCACTGAGAAAGCAGTTGGGTTGGCCTCCCTGAGCAAAGGCCAGGCTCTGCTTATATAGAGAAAGCCCCCTCCCGCTCAGGGTCCAGGTTCTGGTCCAATATGCTGATGAGGGAAAGGGGGAAAAGTGCTTTGTCCTGATTGGTCGGAAAGACCTCGGACTGACCCCTGGATAACTGAGAGCCTGCAACTCAGGCTGCTCACTGGTGCCTCTCGGAGCCCGGCTTCTCTGTGTTAAGCCCAATTGCATATGGGGCCACATCTTGGTTCCTCCTGGTTCTTCTCTACTCTGCAGTTTAACCGTAATGGCCAGTGGAAAGTGCTCCCGGAGACACATGGCATTTTTCCCGTGGGGCTTGTTCCTATGGTTGCTAACGGCCTCACAGGGATACCTCTTTCTGGGTTCGTCCGAGCTCTGCTCTAATGATTCCCCCACATCTCCATGAAACACTGATTTCTCATTCAGGGCTCTGTGACTTGCTGGGGCAGTTTTTCTCAGGCTGCAGATCAGATTCAAATAAGCTCCAATTTCTACCACTTAGTTACTGGTATTAGCAATGTTCTAGGGCTTGTCGTACTTCATGTCTCTAGCGACACCTTACTCTGGGTTTACATAGTAATGCCTATTTCATGTGACAGAAGGCAATATTATCGTTCCCTGATGGTTCCGAGCCGAGATCGCACGCTGCACTTGTTTTTTCAAGTGTGGGATAGGAATGAAAGCCCGCCCAGGAATTTCCTCCGGTTTTGAGGGCAGTGACTTTCACTGAAGTCATGCTCTCTGCCTTCCAAGTGCTCTGGTGTGTCATCTACCTGAAGAATAATGACATTACCAAGACATGACCTTGAGCTGCGGCAGACGGAGGAGCAGTAGCGAGAACCAGTTTTGAGGTGAGTGGGCCATGGTCACAAAGCTTGCAGGGGGGACAGCGAGAACTTGCTCCTGCCAAGCGCCTGCCCCTGTGTCTGCACCTTTTCCACCCCACCCACTTCTTCCTCCTGGAGGCCAGCATGTCACTAAGGTGGTGGCAGAAGGACAGGCAGCAGGCTGAGATGCGTCACTTGGCATTTCCAACACAGAACAGCCATGTTCCCCAAGCACCTGGGTCTGAATAGAGTCTCTTGTAGCTAAGGAAGAAGGATGGCTGGATTGTGCTGGGTTCGTGCTGGGCCCTCTGCTTGGCAGTCCCGTGGTTGAAATATTTGTGGACGAGGGGAAGTATTATCTACCACACAGGCTCATGTTGATGTGAGTTATCAGAGAGAAACTCAGAGGAGCGAGTGTTTCTCACGAGTACTTCATGGGCTGCCCTTAGGTTTCCAATTAAATCATTTCAGCAAAGCTTATGCATGGATTACAGACACAAAAAATTATTTACAAGGTATTTGCTATGGCAGAAAGTAGTGACCGTCCTAGCATAGGCCCACTCACAGTTTAATTCAAATTATTCACAAAAGATTAATCTTAGGTAAAAGTTGTTGCCAAAATACCTTACTTGCTTCATAGCTTAGTGTCTGGGAGATAGGCCAATCTATTGGGAATGTAATATTTGTAAGTCTTACAGCAATTGAAGCCAAAATGCTCAACTCAGCATTTTTCGTTTGAGATCTAACTATACTGATTCACAGAGATCTATATGTTTGTTTAAATGTTTTATGATGGTTCATAAACCATTTATAAATAGACCAAATATTTAAATCTGTTTATTTAAGGAAAGGTGATTAGTTTGTTTAATTAATTAAATTATCAGTATCAGAAACCCTGCAGAATATCTTGGTGTCCGTGGGTTTTGTAAGCTTACCTTACTCAGTGCTCTCTCTTTAATTTTGACTACAAGAACTTCCACAGACGCTTTTTCCATATTTTGAGATACAATGAGATTAGGAAGACTCTAAGGAGCCTGGACTTGACAGAAAACCTGCCTGTGGGTCGGAGAGAGGCCACAAGAAGTGTCCCCTGCTGAACATACTGGGGGAAGCTGCATCCAGGTGCATGAATGGACCCACATGAGGTAATGAGAGCTTATTGAATGAATGAATGAATGAATGAATAGTATGCAGCGACTGTGGGAGAGAGCCCAGGTAGATGCACCAGGGCTCCAAGTCAGAGACAGACTGAGGTCAGCATCTTTGCAGTTGTCACAGGTCAAGCCAGTTCCATGTGAACAAAGGTAGTGCTGGCCGTGAGCTAGGAGTTTCAGGATGGGACTTTTTTTTTTTTTTTAAAGATTTTATTTATGTATTTGGCAGACAGAGATCACAAGTAGGCAGAGAGGCAAGCAGAGAGAGAGAGAGGAGAAAGCAGGCTCCCCGCTGAGCAGAGAGCCCAATGCGGGGCTCGATCCCAGGACCCTGAGATCATGACCTGAGCCGAAGACAGAGGCCCAACCCACTGAGCCACCCAGGCGCCCCAGGATGGGACTTTTATCCTTGGGGGAATTTCACCAGTAAAATCTTGCACGCAGTGACGGTCCCTGGACTCAGTCCCCACACCAACGGGTGACTGCTAGACACCCGCGGTGGGTTGTCATGCAAGCTGCTCCTGGCTAGAAATCTGAGGTTCCCGGAACTCACCTCTTAGGTTTAATTAGCTACAATGGCTCACAGAGCAGAGAAACATTTGGTGCCCAGGTTACAATTCAGGAACAGACAGATGGGTGAGAGGCGCAGGGCAATGCCTAGGGAAAGGGCACAAAGCTTCCCTGCCCTTCCCAGGCCTTCTCTCCCCAAATCTGCTCATGCTCACCAACCCGGAAGCTCTCCAAACTCTTCCTTTGGGGTTTTTATGGGGCTTCATGACATGGGCATGATGGATTAAACAATTGGCCATTGGTGATCGATTCAACCTTAGCCCCCCGCCCCTCTCAGGAGGTCACGGGGGTGGGACTGAAAGTCCCAACCTTATAATCACATGGTTCCTTCTGGTAACAGGCTGGGAGGCACCTTTCCTGCTCTCATCACTTAGGAGATTGCAGGGGCTTTAGGAACTCCGTGTCAGAGGAGGTGATGGAGGTCAAACACATAAATTCTTACTACAAGCCACAGGATCCCACCCAGCGTTTAGGCTGTAAAGATTTGGGGTGCATGATGTCAGATGAAAACAAAGCTGAACCTAGGGGAGGAGAGCTTCTGCTCAAAGGGACTCTTGCAGTGAGGGGTCAAGTCTATTGCTGTTGGGAGACCGTTTGGACCCTGAGATCTGCAAGTGTCTCAGAAGCTAGGTGGGCAGTAATTCTCTCTAGGGAGGAGCGGGCAAGGCCGCAGAGAACCAGGTGTGGGAGCGTGGGGGCCTGTTGGATGATTGATCAAGAAATACTCTTCCTTGGAGGTCACAGTTCTCGGGAAGGGTTGCCGGCTGGCTCAGCCAGGGTGGGTCCACGCTCAGAGGCCTGCAGAAAGCAGGGATGTTTGCACAAGTCAGGTATCTTGCTCAGATTGGTCAGTGGGCACAGGGAGTCCCATGAATCACTTAGGAGAGAATGGGACTTGGGCGGGTGGGGCTCTGAGCCCTGCACGGATAATCAAGGAGAGTACCTGAGTCTTACTGAGCCCATTTGGAGCAGATTGGATCTGCCAGTGAGCTGGTTCCTGACCACTGGCCCATAGGCTCCCCCCACACTCGAATCTGCCTGGTTTTCTAAACGAGACTGGTATGCTCTGGTTCTGGGGTGTACAGGATCAACCTGCACCCTAGGAACAGGTAGGCCTGGCCTGAAGGAATGAGTAAGACCCGGGCAGGTAAGGTCATGCTGAAGGGGCCCCAAATCCCGACAACACTGGGTTCATTCCAGAGTTCTCTATAGGTGAGTTTCTCTCACTCTTGTACCACAAACTCTTAAATCAGGAAGTGCAAACCCCATTGGGATGACAAGAATGGCTCTAGGTACCTCTCAGGACCCAAGTCCAACTCGCCCCTGCATTTTCAGAAAGCAGGGGCTACATGCCATTGTCCTATATCAGAGATGTGGGGCGTGTGTGGTCATTCCCCCCAGCCACCGTGCCTGCCCCTCACACCCTCAAATGGCAAGGCAACCCATTTAAACTCATAATAAAAATCCCCTGATGGGGTGTGCCTATCATAAAATAGTTTTAAAATCATTTACATTGTTATTTAACATTTAACGAGCTACTAGAGTTCTTATAAAACGATAGCAATGCAGTTGAGTCTGGTACACTATCAGCTGCAAAGCCCCTCTGGGCTCTACACTGAAGAAGTGTGCCCCATCCTCACAAATACATCCGGAACTTGTGGGAAGACCATGCCATGGAGGCAAACGGACCTAGAGGGAACGATGAAGCAGCCAGACAGCTAAGACAGCGTCCTCCTGCAGACTGACGACCTCTCCTGACCAGGGCTGGGGGTCCGGGAGAGACGGATGCTCTGTGTGTGTGGTGCTGGGTCACGGGGAGCAGGAGGAGGGACACAGGTGGCGGCTGCCCACCCCAATTTTGCCAACTGTGAGAGTGGGGACAGAGCACAAGGGGACAGAACCCAGCGGCGAGAAGGCGGGGATCCGCAGAATGTGAGGCCTGGCTTGGAGCGGTGGTTTAGAAGTTTTAGAAGTTTCTTTCTACTCTTTACCCCAACCCCTGATCTTCTTTGGTTTCATTGCGATGTAACTGGAGGCAGGTTTTTAGAACTCCGGCCTGCTGAGCTCTGGAGGTGCACCCAGTGCAAGTGAGCCTCTCCTCCAGCTCCCGTGGGCTCGCCCGTCCCTCTGACGGGAAGGGGCTTCTGAACCCTTCTCCCCCCGGGCTGCCTGCTCCCCATTCCGTGCCGCTCCTACTCCCCGGGAGTGCTGGGCTGTCTCTGCTGCTCCTTAATCACCGTTAGGATCAGGTTCATATTTTCTCTCTTTCTGCCCCTGTGGCTCACGTTCAGGACGACACTGCCCTTTAATTCTGTAATTGTTTCTACTTTCTATGTATATCCTGTTGAAATTTTATTTTTTGTACTTCTAATTGGCTTAAAGTATCTTTCTCTGCTTTCTTTGTATCAACCGTTTTTAAAAATCATTCCCGTATCGGGGTTTTCACTGTCATTCCTTCATTTGGAGACCTGTTCTTTGCCTGGGATGGCTGCTTCCCTTAGAAAGTGGAGCTCTAACTTCCACGACATCTCTCCCCCTCGTGTGTGTGCTGGAACTCTTGTTTCTAAGCTCCTTTCAAGTAATTATGTTTGTGTTGTGCATGAGGTATGTGGGATGTGTGTGTGTGCGTGTGTGCATGCGTGGTGTGCGTGGTGTGCATATAGTGCGGGTGTAGCCTGTGTAATTCCGCTCTTCTTGCTGCACGGAGAAGCTGCCACCACAGGGGTGCCCACTGCAAGCCGGCTCAGCCCGTGCTCACACCACGGGTCTCGTTCCCTTCTGTTCCACGGGGATGCTCACCGCGTTCTCAGTGGGGACAGGTGCTTTTCCTGTACCTTGTAAGTGGAACTGGAGAGAGAGGACTGGGAAAGTCACCTGAGTCCTTGAAGTGTCCTCTGACTGGATGCCTCCTTTTCTTGGTGCAGGTTGTGCTTGACGCCTAGTAGCCTAGCTCACCTTTCAGATGTCACTGTCCTGAGACCAAACAGAAGTAGCTAGCTGGCATCTGCTAGATGACCAGTTTCAGAGATTAAGCCCAACGAGGACAGCCCTGCAGGATCCCGTCAAGGGCAGGACTTCAATCATAATCAGATTGTTAATGTGGCTGTTTGCCCTACTTAGTTGTTAATGAAAACAAGGCTGACTCTGTCTGAGAGACTTGGAAGGTTGGTTTTCAGTAAGCAGATGGAGTGAAGACTCACGCTTGTGGCTGAACTTGCTAGAAACTGAGTATCTTGAAAACCGAAGAACGGTCTGTTTTCCTACCTGAACGCCCTCCTCTTGCAGGCAAAACTAAAGAGGATCCTGTCAGGAGCAAAACGAGTTTTCCCTCTTGAAGGGAGCACCAGGCAAGCTTGCTGTCTCCATCAAAAGACCGCTTATCTTGCAGAATGAATGCACGTTGAAACATTGATGGGACTCCAAGTTATTTATGGAAACATGCATTCACCTGAGGCGTGCAAATGAGCATGGAATAGATGTGTTTTCTATTCAGTTTATGAATAGACTGTTCCTGTTCAGCTGTCCCCCTGTGTCGACAGTGCTCATCTCTGTTGCTCAAATGCTGAGGAGCGGGCCTTTGTCAGGATCGCAGACATGGGTGGTGCAGGAGCCCTAGCTCTTCCTTCCATGCACGTCTTCTTGTGTCATCAGCCACAGAGTTGAAATAAGAAACAATGCCTTTTTGGTGACCTCAGGTTTTTTCCTGGCTCACCTTCTTTTTTGGTGACCTCAGGTTTTTTCCTGGCTCACCTTCTTATTCCTACAACTTCTATGAACATAGAGGGGTTTTTAAAATATTTTATTTATTTGTTTGACACAGAGAGAGAGATAGTGAGAGAGAGAGAGACAGAGAGAGTGAGCACACAAGCAGGGGCGAGCGGCAGGTGGGCAGGGAGAGGGAGAGGGAGAGGGAGAGGGAGAAGCAGACTCCCCGCCGAGCGAGAAGTCCAACGTGGGGCTCAATCCCAGGACTCTGAGATCATGACCTGAGCCGAAGGCAGACTTCACTGACGGAGCCTCCAGGCACCCTGTGAACATAGAATTTTAAATACAGTTGTTCCTTGAACAACGAGGCAGTTGGGATGCCAGCCCCAATGAGTAGAAACTTCATACCTTTTGACTCCCCCAAAACTTAACGACTAATTACTCCTAATAGCCTACCACAAGCCAGAGCCTAGCTAAGAAGATAAACAGTCAAATAACACATCCTTTGTGTTAGGTATATTATGCCCTGCGTTCTCACAATAAACTAGCTAGGAAAAGAGAATGTTATGAAGAAATTCATAAGGAAGAGAAAATACATTCACAGTCCTGTCCTGTGGTTACTGGAAAAACTCCAAGTGCAAGAGGAGCCCGGCCACGGATGCCGTATCGTGCACGGGTCAGCGGTATCCCAGACCCCATCTCAGGACGCCTGTGTTGTTCGTGGCCTGCAGTGTGGCAAAGCGTGTAGGCAGTCAAAATCCACGCCGGATGCCAATTCTCCTCACCTTTGTAAGAAGTGCAGTGGTGGCAATATTTGAGATAAGAGCTACTTTAAAGTAAATGTTCGTTGTTCACCTTAGATGGCAGTGTGATGGCAGGATCCCAGAGGGGACCAGAAGCCTAAAATCCAGCACAAACGTGTTTACACGCCATGGGCCCTGTCGGCAGAGGCTTTGAGACACGGAATCCACACATCTCACCCTTAGGGCCCAGGGACAGGTCTGGGTGTGGGGACCAGGAGGGAATGATGGTGTCCTGGGAGTAGAGTCTGAACCCCCAGGGGCAGCAGACCTCACTCCCTGTGTTCTTCTTCAGTCATTATTGACTGGTTGGTTTCCAAGACATGCTTATGATGGATGTTATTGGAGTTGAGAGGACCTGCACCGCCCTGTCCCACTCTGAGTATTAAATTTTAGGTGTTGTTTCCTTCCTCATCTTTCTCCTTGGCCCCGTTCCTACCTTTAGGATCTTCATTCTCCTAATACTTAAAGGCCAGATGTGCTGATGAAAAAACACACTTTACTTGGATGATTACTACAGTTCAGATATTTTCAGATCATTTCGTGATTCTGTAGCCTCTTTGGTTAATGTCTTTTTTTTTTTTTTTTCTTTTGGATTGGCTGATTAGTGAGATTTGCCTGGTTCTGTTATTCTTGGGCATTATACAGAATACCTCTGATTTCTCCGAGACCGGTGTCATCACAAAGCGGGGAGAGCAGCTCTCTATGGTCTCTCTCATAAAGAAAACTGATCTCGAGGGCGGAGTCAAGATGGCAGAGAAGCAGCAGGCTGAGACTACTTCAGCTAGCCGGAGATCAGCTAGATAGCTTATCTAAAGATTGCAAACACCTGAAAATCCATTGGCAGATCGAAGAGACGAAGAACAGCAATTCTGGAAACAGAAAAACAACCACTTTCTGAAAGGTAGGACCGGCGGAGAAGTGAATCCAAAGCGACGGGAAGATAGACCCCGGGGGGAGGGGCCGGCTCCCTGCAAGCGGCGGAGCAACCGCGCACAAAATCAGGACTTTTAAGTCTGTTCCGCTGAGGGACATCGCTCCAGAGGCTAAACCGGGGCGAAGCCCACGCGGGGTCAGCGTGGCCTCAGGTCCCGCAGGGTCACAGAAGGATCGGGGGTGTCTGAGTGTCGCAGAGCTTGCGGGTATTGGAACGGGAAAGCCGGCTACAGAGACAGAGCCGACAGTAAGCTCCCAGCTCGGGGTGACCTTGAACCGGTCGCAGGCTCGGTGAGCTCGGAGCGCAGCCGGAGGTCAGGCAGACGGGAGTGACTGGGCGCTGTTCTCTGAGGGCGCACTGAGGAGTGGGGCCCCGGGCTCTCGGCTCCTCCAGGCCGGAGACCAGGAAGCCGCCATTTGTATTCCCGTCCTCTGGAACTCTACGGAAAGCGCTCAGGGAACAAAAGCTCCTGAAAGCAAACCCGAGCGGATTACTCACCCCGGCCCCGGGTAAGGGCAGTGCAATTCCGCCTGGGGCAAAGACACTTGAGAATCACTACAACAGGCCCCTCCCCCAGAAAATCAACAAGAAATCCAGCCAAGACCAAGATCACCTACCAAGGAGTGCGGTTTCAATACCAAGGAGAGCAGCAGAATTCCAAGGGGAAGGAAAAGCCAAGCACGGAACTCATGGCTTCCTCCCTGTGATTTTTTTTAGTCTTACAGTTAATTTGATTTTTTTCTTTTTCATTTTTTGTTTTTTTTCTCGCCTTCTGGTAAAATTTTTTTTAACTTTTACCTTTTTCTTTTTTAACGTTTTTTTACTAGTTTATCTAATATATATATATTTTTCTTTTTTATATTTTTCTTATTTGTTTTCTTTTTTAAAATTCTTTTCTTTTCTTTTTTATTTTTTTTTCCTTTCTTCCATTTTGAACCTCTTTTTATCCCCTTTCTCCCCCCTCACGATTTGGGATCTCTTCTAATTTGGTTAAAGCATATTTTCCTGGGGTTCTTGCCACCCTTTTAGTATTTTACTTGCTCCTTCATATACTCTTATCTGGACAAAATGACAAGACGGAAAAATTCAACACAAAAAAAAGAACAAGAGGAAGTACCGAAGGCTAGGGACCTAATCAATACAGACATTGGTAATATGTCAGATCTAGAGTTCAGAATGACAATACTCAAGGTTCTAGCCGGGCTTGAAAAAGGCATGGAAGATATTAGAGAAACCCTCTTGAGAGATATAAAAGCCCTTTCTGGAGAAATAAAAGAACTAAAATCTAACCAAGTTGAAATCAAAAAAGCTATTAATGAGGTGCAATAAAAAATGGAGGCTCTCACTGCTAGGATAAATGAGGCAGAAGAAAGAATTAGTGATATAGAAGACCAAATGACAGAGAATAAAGAAGCCTTTCTCAAGAAACAAGAAAGGTCTCAGGTACACAACCTAACCCTACACCTAAAGGAGCTGGAGAAAGAACAAGAAAGAAACCCTAAGCCCAGCAGGAGAAGAGAAATCATAAAGATCAGAGCAGAAACCACTTTCTGAAAGGTGTATTCTTTTTTTAAAAATTCTTTTCTTTTCTTTTCTTTCTTTTTTTTTCTTTTCTTTTTCTTTTTTTTTTTTTCTTTCTTCCTTTTTGAACCTCTTTTTATCCCCTTTCTCCCCCCTCACGATTTGGGATCTCTTCTAATTTGGTTAAAGCATATTTTCCTGGGGTTCTTGCCACCCTTTTAGTATTTTACTTGCCCCTTCATTTAGTCTTATCTGGACAAAATGACAAGACGTAAAAATTCAACACAAAAAAAAGAACAAGAGGCAGTACCGAAGGCTAGGGACCTAATCAATACAGACATCGGTAATATGTCAGATCTAGAGTTCAGAATGACAATTCTCAAGGTTCCAGCCGGGCTCGAAAAAGGCATGGAAGATATTAGAGAAACCCTCTCGAGGGATATAAAAGCCCTTTCTGGAGAAATAAAAGAACTAAAATCTAACCAAGGTGAAATCAAAAAAGCTATTAATGAGGTGCAATCAAAAATGGAGGCTCTAACTGCTAGGATAAATGAGGCAGAAGAAAGAATTAGTGATATAGAAGACCAAATGACAGAGAATAAAGAAGCTGAGCAAAAGAGGGACAAACAGCTACTGGACCACGAGGGGAGAATTCGAGAGATAAGTGACACCATAAGACGAAACAACATTAGAATAATTGGGATTCCAGAAGAAGAAGAAAGTGAGAGGGGAGCAGAAGGTATACTGGAGAGAATTATTGGGGAGAATTTCCCCAATATGGCAAAGGGAACGAGCATCAAAATTCAGGAGGTTCAGAGAATGCCCCTCAAAATCAATAAGAATAGGCCCACACCCCGTCACCTAATAGTAAAATTTACAAGTCTCAATGACAAAGAGAAAATCCTGAAAGCAGCCCGGGGGAAAGAAGTCTGTAACATACAATGGTAAAAATATTAGATTGGCAGCTGACTTATCCACAGAGACCTGGCAGGCCAGAAAGAGCTGGCATGATATTTTCAGAGCACTAAATGAGAAAAACATGCAGTCAAGAATACTATATCCAGCTAAGCTATCATTGAAAATAGAAGGAGAGATTAAAAGCTTCCAGGACAAACAACAACTGAAAGAATTTGCAAATACCAAACCAGCTCTACAGGAAATATTGAAAGGGGTCCTCTAAGCAAAGAGAGAGCCTACAAGTGGTAGATCAGAAAGGAACAGAGACCATATACAGTAACAGTCACCTTACAGGCAATACAATGGCACTAAATTCATATCTCTCAATAGTTACCCTGAATGTTAATGGGCTAAATGCCCCTGTCAAAAGACACAGGGTATCAGAATGGATAAAAAAACAAAACCCATCTATATGTTGCCTCCAAGAAACACATTTTAAGCCCGAAGACACCTCCAGATTTAAAGTGAGGGGGTGGAAAAGAATTTACCATGCTAATGGACATCAGAAAAAAGCAGGAGTGGCAATCCTTATATCAGATCAATTAGATTTTAAGCCAAAGACTATAATAAGAGATGAGGAAGGACACTATATCATACTCAAAGGGTCTGTCCAACAAGATTTAACAATTTTAAATATCTATGCCCCCAATGTGGGAGCAGCCAACTATATAAACCAATTAATAACAAAATCAAAGAAACACATCAACAATAATACAATAATAGTAGGGGACTTGAACACTCCCCTCACTGAAATGGACAGGTCATCCAAGCAAAAGATCAGCAAGGAAATAAAGGCCTTAAACGACACACTGGACCAGATGGACATCACAGATATATTCAGAAATCAATGAAATAGAAACCAAAAAAAAAAAAAACAATAGAACAAATCAACGAAACTAGGAGCTGGTTCTTTGAAAGAAGTAATAAAATTGATAAACCCCTGGCCTGACTTATCAAAAAGAAAAGAGAAAGGACCCAAATAAATAAAATCATGTTGAAAGAGGAGAGATCACAACTAACATCAAAGAAATTCAAACAATTATAAGAACATACTATGAGCAACTCTACGCCAACAAATTTGACAATCTGGAAGAAATGGATGCATTCCTAGAAACATATAAACTACCACAACTGAACCAGGAAGAAATAGAAAGCCTGAACAGACCCATAACCAGTAAGGAGATTGAAACAGTCATTACAAATCTCCAAACAAACAAAAGCCCAGGGCCAGATGGCTTTCCGGGGGAATTCTACCAAACATTTAAAGAAGAACTAATTCCTATTCTCCTGAAACTGTTCCAAAAAATAGAAATTGAAGGAAAACTTCCAAACTCATTTTATGAGGCCAGCAACACCTTGATCCGAAAACCAGACAAGGATCCCATCAAAAAAGAGAGCTATAGACCAATATCCTTGATGAACACAGATGCGAAAATACTCAACAAAATACTAGCCAATAGGATTCAACAGTACATTAAAAGGATTATTCACCACGACCAAGTGGGATTTATTCCAGGGCTGCAAGGTTGGTTCAACATCCGTAAATCAGTCAATGTGATACAACACATCAATAAAAGAAAGAACAAGAACCATATGATACTCTCAATAGATGCTGAAAAAGCATTTGACAAAGTACAGCATCCCTTCCTGATCAAAACTCTTCAAAGTGTAGGGATAGAGGGCCCATACCTCAATATCATCAAAGCCATCTATGAAAAACCCACCGCAAATATCATTCTCAATGGAGAAAAACTGAAAGCTTTTCCGCTAAGGTCAGGAACACGGAAGGGGTGTCCATTATCACCACTGCTATTCAACATAGTATTAGAGGTCCTAGCCTCAGGAATCAGACAACAAAAGGAAATTAAAGGCATCCAAATCGGCAAAGAAGAAGTCAAATTATCACTCTTCGCAGATGATATGATACTATATGTGGAAAACCCAAAAGACTCCACTCCAAAACTGCTAGAACTTATACAGGAATTCAGTAAAGTGTCAGGATATAAAATCAATGCACAGAAATCAGTTGCATTTCTCTACACCAACAGCAAGACAGTAGGAAGAGAAATTAAGGAGTCAATCCCATTTACAATTGCACCCAAAACCATAAGATACCTAGGAATAAACCTAACCAAAGAGGCACAGAATCTATACTCAGAAAACTATAAAGTACTCATGAAAGAAATTGAGGAAGACAGAAAGAAATGGAAAAATGTTCCATGCTCCTGGATTGGAAGAATAAATATTGTGAAAATGTCTATGCTACCTAAAGCAATCTACACATTTAATGCAATTCCTATCAAAGTACCATCCATCTTTTTCAAAGAAATGGAACAAATAATTCTAAAATTTATATGGAACCAGAAAAGACCTCGAATAGTCTAAGGGATATTGAAAAAGAAAGCCAACGTTGGTGGCATCACAATTCAGGACTTCAAGCTCTATTACAAAGCTGTCATCAACAAGACAGCATGGTACTGGCACAGAAACAGACACATAGATCAGTGGAACAGAATAGAGAGCCCAGAAATAGACCCTCAACTCTACAGTCAACTAATCTTCGACAAAGCATGAAAGAATGTCCAATGGAAAAAAGACAGCCTCTTCAATAAATGGTGTTGGGAAAACTGGACAGCCACATGCAGAAAAATGAAGTTGGACCATTTCCTTACACCACGCACAAAAATAGACTCAGAATGGATGAAGGATCTCAATGTGTGAAAGGAATCCATCCAAATCCTTGAGGAGATCACAGGCAGCAACCTCTTCGACCTCCTCCGCAGCAACATCTTCCTAGGAACCACGCCAAAGACAAGGGAAGCAAGAGCAAAAATGAACTATTGGGATTTCATCAAGATCAAAAGCTTTTGCACAGCAAAGGAAACAGTTAACAAAATCAAAAGACAACTGACAGAATGGGAGAAGATATTTGCAAACGACATATCAGATAAAGGACTAGTGTCCAGAATCTATAAAGAACTTAGCAAACTCAACACCCAAAGAACAAATAATCCAATCAAGAAATGGGCAGAGGACATGAACAGACATTTCTGCAAAGAAGACATCCAGATGGCCAACAGACACATGAAAAAGTGCTCCATATCACTCGGCATCAGGGAAATACAAATCAAAACCACAATGAGATATCACCTCACACCAGTCAGAATGGCTAAAATCAACAAGTCAGGAAATGACAGACGCTGGCGAGGATGCGGAGAAAGGGGAACCCTCCTACACTGTTGGTGGGAATGCAAGCTGGTGCAGCCACTCTGGAAAACAGCATGGAGGTTCCTCAAAATGTTGAAAATAGAACTGCCCTATGACCCAGCAATTGCACTATTGGGTATTTACCCTAAAGATACAAATGTAGTGATCCAAAGGGGCATGTGCACCCGAATGTTTATAGCAGCAATGTCCACAATCACCAAACTATGGAAAGAACCTAGATGTCCATCAACAGATGAACGGATCAAGAAGATGTGGTATATATACACAATGGAATACTATGCAGCCATCAAAAGAAATGAAATCTTGCCATTTGTGACAACATGGATGGAACTAGAGCGTATCATGCTTTGCAAAATAAATCAAGCAGAGAAAGACAACTATCATATGATCTCCCTGATATGAGGAAGTGGTGATGCAACATGGGGGCTTAAGTGGGTAGGATTAGAATCAATGAAACAAGATGAGATTGGGAGGGAGACAAACCATAAGTGACTCTTAATCTCACAAAACAAACTGAGGGTTACTGGGGGGAGGGGTTTTGGGAGAAGGGGGTGGGATTATGGACATTGGGGAGGGTATGTGCTTTGTTGAGTGCTGTGAAGTGTGTAAACTTGGTGATTCACAGACCTTTACCCCTGGGGATAAAAATATATGTTTATAAAAAATAAAAAATTAAAAAAAAGTAACAGTATATGCTACACAAATAAGTGTAGAGGATATGGGGAGTTAGAGAGGAGAAGGAAGTTGGGAGAAATTGGAAGGGGAGATGAACCATGAGAGACTATGGACTCTAAAAAACAATCTAAGGGGTTTGAAGTGGCAGGGGGGGTGGGAGGTTGGGGTACCAGGTGTTGGGTAATATAGAGGGCACAGATTGCATGGAGCTCTGGGTGTGGTGAAAAAATAATGAATACTGTTATGCTAAAAATAAATAAAAAATAAATTAAAAAAAAAAAAAAGAAAACTGATCTTGGCAATGATGATGGATGGCAGTGATTCTGCGGAATTCCAGCAAAGACATTCCACCCCTACAGTGGAGAACACACACACATACACACACACAGATAAACCCAAGACTGGACACACTGTAGAGGGTAAGAACAACTTCCCTTTCTCCCTGTCATCCCTCCTTCAAGGCAGCTCAGCTCAGTGCCAACAGGGACCTTCTTACGGTGGAAAACAAGCATGTGAGTGGCCACCTTTGTGGGACTGTGCCCCTTCCAGATTACGGAGCTCTGCTCTGCCACTGTGTCTCAGGGAGTGAGGGAGAGCAGCGTCCCAGGTGTGGAGGACGTCAAAGGGATGTGGGTCCTACTTCTTGCTTGGCAGGCTTCATTAGGAAGCCTGAGCAGAGCCACTGGGGCAGCTCAAATGCAGATCCCCCCAAATGTTCTGTGTGCCTCGCCCACACACTCCTCCACCCCCTGTGTGCACCCCTGATGGTGCGGATCATGAGCTCCCTAGGGTACTAGTCCAGCTCTGAGGGATTGGTACAAGACACATAGAGTTAGCCATTTCACATCATCCTAGAGAGCAAATGGGAGGCTGTCAGCACCCAGCCTGGTTTTGCACCATTGAGGGAAGGCATACTGTCTTAAGAAATTTCCCCCCAAGAGGGAAAACGAAGGGTAGAACATATATATCCACACAAAAAAGATGAGAAAGCCCCAGAATCCCTAGAAGAACTGACAGAAGGTCTCTCTTGAGTCAGTCAGTAAGGACTGGAGGAGGCAGCCACTTCTTTAGATGTGAAGACAGCAACACAAGACTTGTAGGAACATGAAAAATCAAGGGAACATGATGCTACAAAAGGAACTTGATGACTTTCCTGTGACAGACCCAAAAGAAGCTGAGAATTCCTTGATGCCCAACACAGTAAAGGATACTCCAAAAAAAGAAAATTATAGGCCCAAGGTAGATGCAAGGATTCTCAACAACATATAGCAACTCAAATTCAGTAGCTTATTACAAGACTCATACAGCACGAACAGGTGGAATTTAGCCCTGAAATGCAAGGACGCTTCAACATAAGCACAGCATTAAATATAATGCACCATATTAATAGATTGAAAGATAAAAATCATATGATCATTTCTGTAGAATCAGGAAAAGCATTTGACAAAATTCAAATGGTTTATAATAAAAACTCGTAACATATGGAAGATGGAAGGAACATGTATCAGCACAATGAAGGCTACGTATAACACGCCCCCAGATAACATCACACTCAACAAGGAAAGTTTGAAAGCTTTTCCTCTAAGATCAGGAATAAGATGGGCGTATCTACTCTTAGCACTTATGTTCAACAAAGTACTGGAAGTCTTACCCAGGACAATTAGGCAAGAAAAAGAAATAAAGATATCGGACTAAGAAAAAAAATAGAAAGAAGTAAAATTGTCTCTGTCTACAGATGACATATTCTCATATAGAGAAAATCTTAGGAAGGAAAAAGTGAAACAAGATGGGATTGGGAGGGAGACAAACCATAAGAGATTCTTAATCTCACAAAACAAACTGAGGTTGCTGGGCATGGGGCGTAGGGAGAAGGGGGTGGGGTTATGGACACTGGGGAGGGGATGTGCATGGTGAGTGCTGTGAAGTGTGTAAGCCTGATGATTCACAGACCTGCACCCTTGAAACAAATAATAATAATAAAATGTTCAAGATTCTCCAAAAAAAAAAAAAAAAACCCTGTTAGAACTAAATCAGAGTTCAGTGAAGTTTCAGAGTATGTATAAAAGCAGCATACAAAAATCAGTTGTGTTTCTATACACTAACAACAAGCTATCTGAAAAGGAAATAAATATTCCATTTATGATACTATTGAAAAGATAAAATATATCAGTAAATTTTACCAGAAAGAAAGATCTGTACATGGGAAACTTAAGAAATTGGTGAAAGAAATGGAGGAAGACACAAGTAAATAGAAAGACATCCTGTGTTCATGAATTAGAAGTATTAACATTTAATATGTTCTTACTACCCAAAGCTATCCATGAATTTAGTGCAACCCCTATCAAAATTCCAATGGCGATATTCATAGAAATAGAACAAGCAACCCTAAAATTCATATGGAAAAACAAAAGACCTTAAATAACAAAACACTGCTGAGAAAGAAGAGCAACGCTGAAGGGATCGCACTCTCTGCCTTGGATTCTGTTACAAAGCTGCAGTGATCAGAACAGTATGGTACTGGCATAAAAACAGATACCTAGGAGAAAGGAACAGAAGGGAGAGCCCAGAAATCAGCCCACACATATCTGGTCATCTCCTATCTGACTATAAAACTAAGAATACTCGATGGGAAAAAAAAAAAAAAACCCTCAGTCAATGGTGTTGAGAAAACTGGAGAGTCACATGTTAAAAAAGACACTGGATCATAACCTCACACGACTCATAAAAATGTACTTGAAGTGGATTAAAGACAAACGTAATGACTGAAACCGTAGAGCTCCTAGATGAAAACAAAGGGAAAAAGTTCCTTGACATTGGCCTTGGCACTGATATTTTGGACCTGAGTCTTTTGGACAATAAAACAAAAGGACTACATCACCTAAAAAGCTTCTGCACAGCAAAGTAAACGATCAGTACAATGAAGAGGCAGTCTATGAATGGGAAAAAATATTTGCAAGCCATGTATCTGATAAGAGATTAACATCCAGGGCACCTGGGTGGCTCAGTGGTTAACCATCAGCCTTCAGCTCAGGACATGATCCCAAGGTCCTGGGATTGAGCCCCACTTCAGGCTCCCTGCTCAGCGAGGAGTCTGCTTCTCCCTCTCTCTCTGCCTGCTGCCTTGCCTACTTGTGCTCTCTCCCTCTGTCAAATAAATAAATAAATAAATAAAATTTTAAAAAGAGATTAATATCTATAATACATAAGTAATACCTATAACTCAACAGCAAAAACAACCAAGTGAATAATCTGATTAAAAATGGACAAGGTACCTGAATAGAAAATTTTCTAAAGATTGCATACAACTGGACAACAGACATATCAAAAGATGCTTAACACCACTAATCACCAGGGAAATGTGACTCAAAACTACAAGTTGACATCAGTTCACCCCTGTTAGAATGGCCGTTATCAAGAAGTTAAGAGAGAGCAGGTAGTGGTGAGAATATGCAGAAGGGGAAGCCTCGTGTACGCTTGGGGAATGCAAACTGGGGTAGCCACTGTGAAAAACAATATGGCAGTTCCTCAAGAAGTTAAAAATAGAGCTACCCTGTGATCCAGCAGCCCACTTCTGGGTATATAGCCAAAAGAAGTGATATCACCATCTGCACCCCGAAGTTCATTGTGGTATTATTCACAAACACAACATGAAAACAATGTAAGTGTCCAGTGATAGATTAATGGATAAAGAAAATGTGTTATATAAATACAAAGGGATATTATTTAGCCATAAAGGAGAAGGAAATCCTGTCATTTGTGATAATGTGGATGAAACTTGAGGGTATTATGTTAGATGAAATAAGCCACACAGAGAAAGCCAGTAATTGTATGATCTTGCTTACCTGTGGAATCTAAAAACGCTGGACTCGGAAACAAAAATGGGATTGGCGGTTGCCAGGGGCTGGGGATAGGAGGTGGGCCACAGGAAAAGGGGTTAATCCAAGGGTACAAACGTCTCGTTATGTAAGTTCTGGGGATCGGATGTGCAGCCTGGTGACCATAGTTAACAATGCTGTATTGTACACTTGAAATTTGCTAGGAGAGTCAATCTTTAATGTTCTTATCAGACACACACAAAATAAAGATGGTGACGTAGGTGACATAACTCACCTTAGGTCAGACAGGACGGTGTGTCAACTCACTTGATTATGGTGATCACTTCACAACGCATACATGTCTCAAATCACTACATTGTGCCCCTTAAACTTCCACAGTTATGGCCCATCGTAACTCAGTGAAGCCAGGAGGGGGGACACCTCGGCCCTGTGAGAACACCACTCCATGGAGTTTGGCCTTTTCTGAGTGAGGACGATGCTGTCTTTTTCAGAGTAGGGTCCTCACTCAGACTTGAAAGCTTTACACTGAAGTCCGGCATCGGGATGAGGAGCCTGTTTCCACAAACTGTGGCTGCTTCTACTCCAGAAAGGATGAGCCAGATGTCTTTGGAGTCTAAGGTGGCTTCAAGTAGCTTCCTGTCCCCGGCAGTTGGGACTTTGGTGTTGTTTATCATTTACAGACTATCAGGATGCTGCATCAACCCAGCATCTGTAAGAAGTGACTTGGGCATTAGTAATGGGGAGTCTTAGGGCCCTGACATTTTCGCCCCTCATATGACTCCCCCCTCCCAATATGAGCCAGACTCAACATATCAGAAACCAATTCTAAGTGCAGCTACAAGGTTGTATCTCAGTACACTGTTCCATGTTCCACCCACACAGAACCGAAATAACACCACAGATGGCATTAACGGATTGTGCTGATTTCACCGATTGTGTTGGGTTCAGTTTGACTTGTGTTCCCACCTGACCAGCAAAACCAAACCGGGTTGTGCTGTTCTCCTTGTGGTGCAGGGTCCTGCTCAGGCACCGTGTGACAGAAAGTTCTTCCCGTGATGATCCTGCCATCTATGTGCATACAGCTCCCCGGGAAGCAGGATGTCACCACATTGGTCCCGATGGCTTACTTTTCCACAGTGGTTCTTAAATGAGGTCAAAACTACACAGCCCAATGAACCCTCCTGTCCTAACCTGCTGATGTGTCCTGTGTCCTGCTCGTGCATGCAAGGACAAGCCCTGTCCCGCTGACGTGGGAAAAAAAAACAGTGATGCAAGCAGCAAACCAACCGTGTCATTAGTTTTAGCCTCTCTTGGGTTGTTCCCAAATCTGATCCTAGAATACTCTTAGAGAATATGCAAGTGTTTTAGATTGTTTTTGTGGTCAGCATCCTTCTTTCCAGTCTCTAAGTTGCAAAAACCACATTTTTGTCAGCGTATATGCTTGCAAATAAATTGAATTTAAAATGGAGGGGTAACTGCAAAGCTGCAGACTGTGTAACTTAGGGCGAGCCCCATCTTCTGGGTAAGACTTGCACTCCTGACTTGTAAAGGGAGGGCGTTTACTGTACCTCTGCGCGTGGTTTTGAGGACTGAATGAGATTGTGGCCAATGTCTGTGCCAAGAAAAACACTCAACTGCTTTAAAGGAAATGTAAGTTTAGGTGATGACTTCTGGAGCTAAAGATATTACAGTTATAAATGATTATGGCTTGCCTTCAGGATTGTGCTTTTGTACAGAATTTTTACCACCATTCATTAAGGTGGAAAAAAGAAGGCATGGTAGTCGCTTCGATCTACAAAACCGACGTCCGTAGAAGTACGATTTGTGGGCATTTGTAATTGTTCTATTCCATTTCCATTGCTTCTAACCTAAGATCTTAAAAATTCAAAAAATATATATACACATATATACATTCATATGGGTATATGTATGTATAAACTGAATATATATACTGTACATCATGTATATGTGTATAGATCTCTCTGTTTCCCTTTCTCTACACACACACACGCACACTGTGCATATGTTAAAACCTGTGAGTTTTGTGTTAGATAATCCCAAGACTAAAATAATAAAATGAAAACCAATAATACACAAAGCGAAATTGTCCTGCTTTTATTTCCCAGTGGAAGTGTTGATGAGTTTCCCAGAGAAAGGGTCCGGCATACTTGGAAATGAAATAACCTCTCCCTCCCCGAGAGTTCTCAATTATGTGAAGTTTGAATATAAACTAGAAGTGCACTTTCAATTTTATAAATCAAAGCTTTCAGAGCTTTACCTCGTTAAATCCTTGAAAATTAAATTGTGTTTAACATATTCTAGTGGAATCTCTAAAAGAGTAATCCGTGGAAAGCAAATAATGCTGTTCGTCTGCGATCAGAGACATGAGCTTTACATTCCGCCTCTATCCCTGACTGATGACTCCAGGGAGCTGCACAGAGACTTTCAAGAACCTGCTCCAGGGGTGTCTGGGTGACTCAGTCAGGTAAACATCTGCCTTCGGCTCAGGTCATGATCCCAGGATCCTGGGATCCAGTTCGCAGTCGAGCTCCCTGCTCAGCAGGGAACCTGCTTCTCCCTCTCCCTCTGCCTGCCACTCTGCCTACTTGTGCGCGCTCTCTCTCTGTCTCTCTGTCTGTCTCTCACTCTTTGTGTCAAATAAATAAATAAAATCTTAAAGAAAGAAAAAAAAAAAAAAGCCTGCTTTAGGGAGCAGGGGGCCCAGCCCTCTGGATTCACCCTGGCTGCTCCCAGCCAGTGACTGCGCATGCCTAGGGTACGAGAATGGGCTCATTCTGGTCCAGTTGGGGCTCCTCTAACATTATAACCACATATAACATCTGTAGCATCTCGTCATAATATGCTGGATCAGGTGTGTGTGTCTGTGTGTGTACATACATGTTGTATGTATGCGTGTCATCTCAGCATCTCTTTCAGGATTCATTTTTATATTTTTTAATTTTTTTTTAATTTTTAACTTTTAATTTTTTAAATTTTTTTAAGTTTAATTTTATTTTTTTGGTGTTCTAAGATCCATTGTTTATACACCATACCCGTGCTCTATGCAATATGTGCCCTCCTTAATACCCACCACCAAGCTCACCCAACCACCCACACCCCCTCCTCTGAAACTCTCAGTTTGTTTCTCAGAGCCCACAGTCTCTCATGCTTCATCTCCCCCTCCGATTTCCCCCAATTCACTTTTCCTTTCCTTCTCCTAGTGTCCTCTGTGTTATTCCTTGTGCTCCACAAGTAAGTGAAAACTGTGTGATAATTGACTCTCTCTGCTTGACTTATTTCACTTAGCAGAATCTCCTGCAGTCCCATCCATGTTGATACAAAAGTTGGGTATTCGTCCTTTCTGATGGAGGTGTAATATTCCATTATATATACAAACCATATCTTTATCCATTCGTCTGTTGATTAAAAGCTTCTGTGCAATTAAGGAAACAGTCAACAAAACAAAGCAGCAACCCATAGAATGGGAGAAGATATTCGCAAATGAAACTACAGACAAAGAGCTGATATCCAAGATCTATAAAGAACTCCTCAAGCTCCATGAGAGGCTATGGACTCTGAAAAGCAATCTGAGGGGTTTGAAGTGATGGGGGGGTGGGAGGTTGGGGGTACCAGGTGGTGGGTATTAGAGAGGGCACGGATTGGAAGGAGCACTGGGTGTGGTGCAAAAATAATGAATATTATTATGCTGAAAATAAATAAAAAATAAATTAAAAAAAAAAGAACTCCTCAAACTCAACACACACAAAACAGATAGTCAAGTCAAAAAAAGGTCAGAAGACATGAACAGACACTTCTCCAAAGAAGACATACAAATGGCTAACAGACACATGAAAAAAATGTTCATCATCACTAGCCATCAGAGAGATTCAAGTCAAAACCACATTGAGATACCACCTCAAACCAGTTAGAATGGCCAAAATTAACAAGACAGTAAACAACGTGTGTTGGCAAGGATGTGGAGAAAGGGGAACCCTCTTACACTGTTGGTGGGAATGCAAGTTGGTGCAGCTACTTTGGAAAACAATGTGGAGATTCCTTAAGAAATTAAACATAGAGCTACCCTGTGACCCTGCAATTGCACTACTGGGTATTTACCCCAAAGATACAGATGTGGAGAAAAGAAGGGCCAGCTGTACCCCAGTGTTTATAGCAGCAATGGCCACGAGCGCCAAACTGTAGAAAGAGCCACGATGCCCTTCATCAGGAGTCATTTTTAATTAATATGCTCCCCCCCCCAAAAGCCTCTGATACAGATATTCCTTACCTTTAGAAAACTGTGTGGAAATGAATCCTACAGAGCAGGAGGCTGGGGATTATTTGCATGAGGGGGTTCTTCCCTGGAGGGTCTCTAGAAGCTAGACTTCTAAGGAGACCCCTCATTCCTTCAGAAAGGTAGGTACGCTTTTGAACAAGGCAGGCCTATGGCTTGCTTCTTAATGATTGTATATGGTGAGGGTCAGTTCTGGGATTATATGACATTCTTGAAGGCATCCTAGCCAGCTGGCTCTGGAGAAGCTGTTCTCTGCTGGTTGAAGAGGTGAGCCACCATGACACAGTGGGTGAAGGCAGCCTCTGGCAGCCAGGGAGAAGCCAAGGCTTCAGTCCTACTGCATCAAGGAAGGAATTCTGCCAACACCCTTAGGAAGCAGGGAAGTGGATCCTTCCGTGGCTGAGCTCCAGATGAGAAGTCATCCCTGGCCAACACATTCCTGGTCCCTTGGGAGACCATGAGCAGGGGCTCATGAGTCATCTTCCGGCTCCTAATCCACAGGAACTATGGACCTACATGGTTGCCTTCTTGTGTACATTAAAACATGCTAAGAGGAAAAATTCCACATTGAATGTTCTTGCCAAATTAAAATCATACAAAAGAACACAAGAACCTTTTGGAAGATGTGGATTCTTTAACACCGTAGTCATGGTGATGGTGTTGCAGGTATATGCACAGCTCCAAAATTGTCAAGATGTATATAATAAGGTGTGCAAATTCTCATATGTCAATTATACTCAATAAAGCTAAGAAAATATAAAAAAAGAAAAGTAAAATGTTGTTGTCTTAAGCTGTTCGTGTGGTGACAGCTTGTCACACTGAGATAGGTTCTAATGTCTACTCACAGATGAGGGGAATGAGTCCTTCACAAGTGGTCTCTTCTTTCCTTCTTTCAGGAATAGACCCTGTGTAGTAGGTGACATAAATGTCAGATATTGTAGATGCTGTCGTAGTTTCAGGGGGCATTTTTTTGATATTCAGACAAATTGACTGTATTCCAGTATATGTTAATTTTAATAAACTTGGAGCTGGGCCTGTTGAACATGTGTTGCAATAAACACACCCCATTCAGAATGATTCATGGGCCCCAGTCCCCACAATGAACCTGTGTCACCTCTCTTGCTCTTTACTTATGAAAAGAAAGTAGGAATGTGAACAGGTAGGCTGGAGGTTAGGGACATCAAGAATGTCAGTCTTGGACAGTTAGCTTGGATCTTTCTGTGATTTTAAATACACAGCTTTAAGTGAGAGATCAAGGAAATTTTAAGGCCCTTAATTGAGGCAATAATTGTCCTAGATGGCTTTTCTGTATTAAGTTATAGTTCATATATTTTATAGTCTATGAAGCTTTTCAGTATAGTTTAGAAAAAAATAGGTTTTAATATAATTAAACCCCAGTATATTTCTGATGCCAGGAACTTCAAAATGTACATTCTAGAATGAAATATGCATTATTCCCTGCTTGGGTATGGTTCTGGATTTCATGCTGATTTTCTTCTGTTCTTTAAAGAGAAGTGACAGAATGTGTGGTTGGCTGTCCTAACATTTGATGGTGCCAGCACAGTTTGCCCCAGTGATAGGAAATCTAAGGATGGTCACCAGATGACTGCCTCCTTCATGTCCAGTGGTTACACTCTTAGCATCCAAGGAGTGTCTGGAATTTATTGACAAGTGAAGAATCAAGGAGCATTTTGATAATCAGTCTCCAGTATTGCTGACTTTGGTTTCTTCTCCGAGGACAGAACTCAGCTACAACACGCAGACATGAGGACAATGGTATTTTATTCACCAAAATTCATTTTACGAGAAACTTTTCAAAATACACTTTTAAAGATGAGATGTACCACTGTGTGGTATAGTCTCCCGTCACTCCAGAGACCTCAGAGCTGGAGGGGAAGTCCCTGCTGCCGAGGAAGACAGGTGGCCCCTGACAGCCACAGGAGGGTCTGCTCTGAGATTCAGCTGCCTGTCAAGGAGTCAAGGAGGAATGCACCGTTTGCCCTGGATGGGACCATTTGGGGAAGACACACTCCTATCCCGTGTTCCTTGCTCAGGACAAATTTGACAACAGTCCATTTCCAGAGGCAGACCCTGCATGGTTTTATGAAGGAGAGGCCCCCTTGGGTAAGATACATAAGAATATACACTCTGATCACACCACATTCTCAAACTGCAAAAGTTCTTTGCATCGAAGCACCCATGTGTTCTCAAAAAAAAAAACAAATCACAGGCTCTCTCTGTTTGGTCCTTACTTCCAACTGGAAAGTTTAAAATAGCATACCAGAAGGTTGGTGTTGGGGTTTTTTTATTGATTATTTATTCATTTATTTTTATTAACATATGATATATTATTTGTTTCAGGGGTACAGGCCTGTGAATCATCAGTCTTACACAGTTCCCAGCACTCCCCATAGCACACACCCTCCCCAGGGCCCATCACCAGCCGCCCCAGCCCTCCCTCCGCCCAGGAGCCCTCCGTTTGTTTCCTGAGATTAAGGGTCTCTCATGGTTTGTCCCCCGTCTCTGGTTTTGTCTTGCTTCATTGTTTTTTGTCTTTGAATAATATGGTGGTTGTCTGCCATTTGTCCTGGAAGGCCACCCTGCATGAACTGTGTCCATAGGCTCGCCTTGCTCTCTGGCCACCATTTGTTTCATGCGGGGGGACGACTGGATCACTCCAGGAGGAGGGGGCAGGGGTAAGTCAGTGTGTTTGTCTTGACACAGTCCCCCCGACACACCCAGGGCTATCACAGGCTATCTGTGACTCACCAGCCAAGGTCTCCACTTTTGTCATGGTCTTTTCCCATGGGATTGTGTCTGGGATGCTCTTGCCCCTCCAGAAAAAGGAACTCCCCAACGGGAGAATCCCACATCCTGCCCACACCTCTGTAAATAGTCCTTCTAAGCACCATTCTTCAAACCACACCATTGGAGAATGCCATCTATTGGTGCCCAAACGTTAGCAGATGCATTACCTCTTATCTCAAAGAAAACCTGCAAGGGGTGGGGGCGGCCATTGGTGCTTGTCTCTGACCAACAGAATGAAGTAGGGGCACAGAGGTCAGACCAGCTTACCCAAGATCCGAGAACTAGAAACTGGGAAAGGCTGGCAGGGCGTGGGGTCTCCTACACCCCAGGGTCCCTCTCACACAATGCTCTCGGCTGCAGCTCTGCGCCCACACTGTAATCAGAGTTCTAAGTTAGCATCACTAAAAAAAAAAAAAAAAAAAAAAAAAAATAGATGTCAAGAATGTTCTTACATTATGTGCTTATGTTTATTCTCTTATTATGAAACACCACAAGCTCATTGACAAAGGGCACAGCATTCATTTAAAATTAATAGATAGCTCCATGGAAATTGGAAGTCTGGCTTCGAGCTGGTGTGATTAATTGTTCTAGTCATGACTAGAATAAGTGTGTACACTAATGAGCTAGCTGTGCACACCCCCAGTGGCATTACCATTGGATGCCCACGACTAAGAATACACCTACGGAATGACTTAGAGCAGTCCATCATTCCCCCGGTTTCTCCTTTCAGGGGGTTGAAAATCTCAAGAAAGCACCACGGAAGCTGAATCTGCCAGTCCGGCACCTGGGCAAGCTGATAAGTGAGCACCTTTTCATCCCTCTGGTTCTTTCCACACAAGAGCTGCTCAGAGAAGGAGAAAAGGTGTATGCTTCTACATCTAAAAGGTGTTTACTTTTAAGAGTCAGCTTTGGATTAAATTGCTAGTGCAAATTATAGACACTTGCAGGATTTACTATATAAAATCAGAATGCTACAGCTAGCAGAGGAGTCATTAACATGGTCGTCAATCATGTACTATGCACCAGCCCCTGTGCTGTGAAAATCAGGAGGATTTAGATCTTTGTTCTCTCCAGTTGGGTCCAGTGAGGGAGATGAACACACAAGGACACCTGCTGGATGGTCACCTCAATCAGCCAGCATAAAACTATAAAACCCTTATGTAAGGACTGGCCCCTGTTCTATACTAAAATTTAGTTAATGTTCATTATCATGACCATTATCATGAACAAACCATGAGAGACCCTTAATCTCAGGAAACAAACGGAACAAACAAACAAATGTCAGGAAACAAACGGAACAAACAAACAAATGTCACGGAACACTGACATTGCTGGAAAAGCTTCCCTTCTCTCACTTGTCCTAGGACACCAGAGGGCCAGGCACAGGCACTTCCTCCTGATGGAGCCAAACCCTCCCGACTGCCTGATTTTAGCCCCATCATTGCCAGCTTCTCACAGTCTCGGGTGTTCTCATTGTATCTGTACTTCCCACACCACATTGGCGGGAATGTGCTAGGGGTTGAGAATACAGGGATGAACAAAATAGGAAACCATGGCTCAGCACTGGGGATGCTGGAGGGTAAGGGGGGCTGTGTGCAAATGTCCTGAGGCAGGAAGGGATGTGGGTGAGTTGTCTGAAGACTTAGATGCCAGGGTACGTTCCGCAGGTGAGAGAGAGAGAGAGAGAGAGAGAGAGAGAGAGAGACAATGCTTGAGAAGTGGTCAGGGCTGGGCTCTGCCGGCCAGTGTAGGGGGTAGAGTATTTGGTAAGAGTTGCGGTTTTGTACTGTGCAGACTATGGAAGAACGTGGATGGGAGATGCCAAGAATCATGGCTGGGAGCCCAGATAATTGTAGTCAGGGGCCCAGACAGGAGAACATTATGGTGGGGCTGAGACAGCACAGGAAGACGAAGGCGAGGGCATCCTGGCCGGGACTTCAAACGCCAGCCAGGGCAGCCAGGGCGTAAGGCCAAGGCGCGCTTTCTCTGGTTCTCTGGCGTGTCCCCCTCTTCAGATGAGAGGGGTTGTTGTTCCACCAGTTGTGGTTTCCATAGCAACCCTCTGTCCTTTTCCCTTCCAGATCAGCAGTCAATGCATTGAAGAGGACCCTGGGATCGGTGCCTCCTCGTGGAGGAAAACCATCCCGAGTTTTCAGAATGAGGAATCGTATGAAGAATTTATGCCATTCTTCGCTGAAGAATGCAGGGAGTGGGACTCGTAGATGCTCAGTGAACCAGCAGCCCGGAAACCCGAGCCCGGAGTGTTACCTCTGTGCCTCCCTGAGCCCGAGCGTGCGGATGGCATCCCACGAGACGTCCTTGGCCATGTCAGCTCTCCCTGCTGCAAGCTGGGCATTCGGCAAACAGCAGGGCTAAGTGTTCCTTTACGGACGATGTGTGTGTCAAAATCAATACAGGTCTCGGTCACCCTTCCAAAGCTTGATGTGCAGTTCTTTGGCATTTCGGTTGTATTTCCACTTAGTTAGGAGGCGGTGGCAGGAGTTCAGGGACAAAAGTGGCGTGTCAGAACTGGGCAGTGAGAGCGCGGTGGGGGGCCTCGGGCAGGATTATTCATGGGACTTGGTGGCCGGCAGGGTTGGGGGTGCGGAAAACTCGCACAGAAAGACCAGGTCAGTTGGATTGTAATAGGGGGTGCATCTCAGAACGTGTTGGTTTCCCGTGCATTGCCCTGGGTCTTTGCCTCTCTTTGGGGTGGTCTGGGGGTGTGCAGAGAAACCCCAGTCTTACCCACAAGTCACGCCCTAACAAGATCTGAACACCCAGAAGTCATCCCTATTCCGCTCCATTCATTATCATAAAAAAAGATGCCAGAAACTCATGGATAATTGACAAGGAGGTGGCCAGTGGAGGGGGCATCCATTAACTCCTGCCCAGAAGGGACCCTCCGTTTATCTAGTCTCCATAGCCTCAGGGCACAGTGGCCGTGGAAAGGGACACCACCGTGTCCGCATGTCCTGATTCTCCTGATAGCCCAAACCACGCAAACCCGAGCCTTAGGGGTGTTCTTTCTGGGCAACGGCAAGAATTTCGTGCTCTGCCTTTCTGCACCTCCCACGCACCTGGCAAATATTTGTTACCTTCTTTCCCAAGGTGACTTTATAGCAAGTAAAGAAAATAATTGCTTCACATAAAAAATCGTCTTTTTCTACCAAAAGAAATTGTTTTTAATAGCTGGATTTTATTAATGAAGTAATTTGAACTTCAGGAATAAAAATTTTCTTCAGAAAGCAATAAACACCAAAAGATGAAGATTTATTCATTCCTGCAAATGTTACTACCCTATATAGATACATGTATGTGTATATCTCACAGCTCATACAACGGAGCCTCTTCTGCTCTCAGACTTCTCAGACGCGCCAAGCACCTAGTGGGTGCACTGGGCCATCCCAGCCGCCGTGGTGACAGCCTCCCAGGGACACTGGAGAAGGGCACTATTGCCCATCAAAGCACTCTTCAAAGTTCCCTTGCATACAAATAATGAGGCATAGAGTGAAGATTTCAATCCACTGTGCTAACTTTTAACATTGTTTTAAAAGTTTTGCCATTTTCCCCTTAAAACTCCAGGCTTTGCCTTTCAAGTATTTGAAGGCATTTGAATTAAGCTAAGGAGAGAACACCCCTGCCTCTCATGATTTGCTTTTAAATGTGAAAACTGTATGTAAGCTTGTACCCAAGGAGGAAAGGCCATAAACCCATAGCCATTGGCCCAAAGAGCAGCTGTAGGTGGGGGCAGACGGGGCACAGCCCTGACCTGAGCGCAGTCTCCTTGCCCTTCCCTGCCGACGCGCTCTGCTCCCCTGCTTCTATAAAGGAAAGCAAACAGAAATAAGGACTTTTGAAAGGCCTTTTCCAGCTCCGACAATGCTTGTCTTCATGATTTTTCTCTTCATGACTTTTTAATAATGAGGAAAATAGCTCAAAAGCCTCATTTTTGCAAAAAGTGAGAAAAAGAAGATGCTGCCAAGCAGCCAGGCCTGGCCGTCCCCTGAGTGCATGAATCTGACTTATATTTAGCCCCATGCTCTTATTCAGCCAGCACTTTTATTAGTGGGCGAACATCCAGGATGAAACAAAAACATGGTTATGGGTTTTTCCCAAATTACATTCTGCAGTTGGCGCGATGATCACTGTCTACAGCCAAAGAGGGGCCCCTACCCCCAATATGAGCAGGCCTCTTTCCTTGAGGGGTGCTGTCGGCACCTGAGCCAAGAGCTGAGAGGGGCAGGAAGGTCTACCTCTCCTCAGCACGGAGCAGGCAGGGGCAGCTTGAAGAGGGAGTAAAAGGCTCCAGGACCTAAAAGCAGAGATGGGTGAGGTGGACCAGCTCATCCGGCTCGTCACTTTCTAAAGAATACATTGAGGGAGCCAGAAAGGAAAACAAAAATTCTGAGGATATGAAAAATAACATAGGTGAGAGATGTGTTTAAACTGTGTGGTATCATGCCCCAAATTCTCCAGGAAGGAGGCTCTGGAAGGCTGGCTGAGGGGTGGGGAGTCTGGGGGAGGCCAAGCTTCCTTAGCAGGGGGCGGGGGGGCACCTGGAAGGCAAAGAGATCATTCGGGCCTTGATCCCATGCCACCTCGTGAAATGCTGCAGGAAACCAGCCTGAGGTGCTGGGGTGGTGGTTTCCCATGGGGGGGAGAGCTTCCGTCTTGACACAGCACGATGGAGCGCAGGAGGGCAAGTCCCCCACTCATGCACACACTGCTTCTCCTCACTAGGTTCCTAAGCATCAAAAAGGTGTTTTTGCTCATGGGAGTGGAGAAGATCATGTGGTGTTGCATGAACAAGTGGCAGAATATTCTAGAAGAAGTCTGCCCAGGAGGGGTTTGAGACTGGACGTAGACTCTCTGTGTCCTGACTGCCATGATCCAGACACGCCACCAATGCACATTTGTTACTTTGTAGCTGGAAGCCTCTGAGTGTGAAGCCGAGACAACAGGAGGTGGTGGAGGATGGCATCTTGGGAGGGAGATGACAGCCCTGGGGAGCGGCTGCGGTTCAGGCCACCTACAGAGGCTCCTGCAGGGCAAGAACACTCGTCACTGTGGGATACACTGTGGGATACAGCTCATCACTGAGAAATGAGCTGAGGACACTGGCCTTCCAGGTGAGCTTTGCGTTTTGGGGAGGTGACCTTAGGTCACTCCCTTCCCTTCGCCCTGTGCACTCTGCCCTATGGCCCCTTACTGCACTCTGCCCCACGCAGGGCACGTGGCTCCCCATGCAGCCACAGGCAGCGCAGGGAAGATGACCCATGTTTGTTCAGGGCATGAAGTATCACTGCACAATGTGGTCCTGTGGCCTGTCCTGTGAGATCATGATTAGATCATGGGCATGCATGTCCAGCAGGGCCCAGCTCTTTGGAGGAGGAGTAAGAAGGCATCTGGTCTGGGCAGTCAAAGGTTCAGCAGTGGGAGAGAACCGAAGGTGAAAACCATGTGGCTTTGTCTGTGCCCTGGCTCTGCACTGGGGTGGATGATTTTAGGACGATCGGTGACATCTACTTAGAGCACTAGGGCTCCGGGAGAAGGAAGCAGGGATACCGACTGATGTACAGGCTCACTGGTCCAGTAACAGCGGCCAAAGAGGAATCTTCGTTTTATATCCTGAAGTTCAGCACTGCGTGAGAAATGGCACATTATGAGACAATGGTGGACACCTGAGAGCTCAGACATTTGGGAGGTGAGCGCTGCGATCCCACGGCCGGCCCGTTGGGAAGTGCGGAGGCAGCCTGCTGCTGTGCCCAAGGCCACCGCTCATCCTCAAGTCTCCAAAACCTGAGGAATTGCATTTTCCTGAGAAAACCCAGGAGAGCAAACCTCACAGAAATGAAAGCCAAAGCCAGACAGTGGGTAACTAGGAAATGTTCCCTGAGGAGGGAGGTGGCTGCCTGGAAGTCTTCCGTCCTTGTTTTGCAAAAGGCCATCGAGATAATGAGATGACACCGTGTCCACAGGTCTCCTCTTGCCTGCGACTCCCCGGCTCTCAGGAACTGCATGGGGAGGGGACAGGCGGCACTGGCTTCCTCATGAGCTCGATCACGGCTCTAAACCCAACGGCTCCACCTCTGGAAAAAGGCAACTGAGTAAAAGGCAATAAATAAAAATCAAGCTAGGAGAAGGGAGGGCCACCAGCTCAGCCTCTAGACAGCACAGACATTAATATGACAAATAAAGGAGACGTAAATACCACTCAGTTTGCCCACGCTTGGAGACACCTGGTAGCTTATGTGTGTGTATCACTGTGTGAGTGTGTATATGAATATGTGCACGCATGTGTCTGAGTGTGTGAACATGTGCATGAGTGTGTATGTGAGTGTGTGAACATGTGCATGTGCATGAGTATGTGTGTGAGCGAACGTGTGCATGTGCATGAGTGTGTACACCTGCATGAGCTTGTGTGCATGGACATGTGCAAACATATGTGTGAATATGTGTGCATGAGTGTGTACATGTGTGTGTGAGAGCATGCATGTGTGCACGAGTGTGCAAACATGTATCCATGAGTGTATATGCAAGAGCATGTGTGTGGACGTGTGTGTGCATGGACGTGTGTGAGTGTGTGGACATGTAAATGCACGAGCGTGTGCCGGAACATGTGTGTACTCATTGACATCTGTGTGCATGAACCTATATGTATGCATTACATGTGTGCGTGAACATGTGCTTGTGCATGAGTGAGGGATTGAGCATTCGTGTACGGGTTTCCACAGGTAGGTCTCCCCTACATTCTTCAGGCTGTGTGCACATTTGTATCTACTTCTTATGGCTGTGGAGGGATAGGAAAGGCTACTGTGGGCATGTCTACGCTGAAGACAAGTTGAATTCTGTTTTGCATAGTGTGGATTTTAACCCCTCGAAAAGAGAAGGGGTTGTATGCCAAACTAAGTCAGAAGACAAGAGCCTGTGGAGGCCAGCAGTTGAGTGTGTGAAAGGCAGACGTGGAGATGGGGGACAGACTCCACTTGGCTTTGCCAAGTCTGCTTCGTGGTTGGAAGGGCCAGAGAGAGTCTCCTCCCTTGGGTGGAGCACGCATGTGCACGAGTTGGTCTGCTCGGGCTGCCATGGCTGTGGCCGGAGAGCAGGAGGTCCTTCAGTGGACAAACGGGAGGCTGTGGGCTCTCCAGGCAGGTCCAGGCCTAGCTGGTGCACCTGTTACAATGAATGACAGAAACCGTGCCTAGGAGGGAGATGTCCAGGCCACAGATGGGGGCAGGGTCTCCAGCACATGGAATCGCCCACAGCCCACCCAAAGACCGTGTGCACTCATGACAAAATGTCTCAGAACCTCAGTTTAGCGAGGACACAGGCTGCCTCCCCCTGCGCAGAGAAGAATAAGAGAAACTGGACACTCTTGGCCAAAAGTGGGATTCTGTCTCCCCAGAGTTTCCTCCAGGGAAGGTGGGGTGGACTTGACTGGTTCTCAGTGGGGGGTAGGTGGCTGTGAAGCTGAGCAATCCCTGGAGGTGGGTCACCCCCAACCACAGCTCCCCGAGGACCCCCCAGGACCGTGCACAGGGCAACACACAGGCTGTGCCCCAGGGCACTCCATACACATACGTCTCCCTGCCCTTCATCCCTCTAAAAAGTCCACGGTGCTCACAGTCTGGAGGGATGGAGACTAGAACACTTTTACCAAGGCTTCATGGCAGGGTGGGTCAGGAGCTTTGGGGCCAGACAAAACAGCTTTGATCCTGACTCTGCCCCTTAATGGCTGTTATCAGGGGTGAGCTAATGACTTTCTCCGAGCAGCAGTGAGGGGATCTGCAAGTGAATGTATGACAATACCTACCTTTCAAGGTTATTAAAAGGTGGGGCAGTGTATTAATGGAATTAATTGCATTAGCATACTCAGATAGAAAATTTATGTACATGTGATTATCTCAGATGCTGAAATAGCATGGGATGAAATTCACCACTGCTCCTTCAGAGACACTTGGCGAAGAGAGAGCAGAGAAGAGAGTGTGAGGCACGGACACTGGCTCCTGACGCCGCCCCCGGAATCCCATGGAAACGGACCCAGGCATGTTGGAAGAGACACAGTTCCATGAACATCTCATGGATGCCAAAGCCTTCTGCTCTTTGTGCCACGGTCCTCACTGACCTGGACGTTCTCACCACTGTACTGAGTGTAGACATAAATAAGTTAGAGAAAATTGACATTTACCAACTGCGTAGTTCGAGCCCTAGAAATCCAGGAGGATGAGCTAAAGCCCTCTGTCATCGCAGCAAAGCAGCCAGTTGTAAGAACTGGAACTCGTGAGCTGTCTCTGCACCAGAATAAGACATGAAAACACTTTGTAACAAAAATGTCATAATTACGTTGAAATAAAAGTAAGGAACTAATTCTCCCAGTACCTGGGTTGTGCGTGTGAGATCTCTAACAGAGGATGGGAGCATGAATCACCCGAGAGACGGCCTGTGAGCTGGGGTGAGCAGCAGCTCGTGCGCAGCGTCAGCCTCCCAGCTCAACTCGGTCTGCGAATCAATGACACACGCGACGAGGAAGCCCCGTGCTTTCCAGGGAACCCCACAAGCTGATGGCACAAAGTGTAGGGCAGGTCGAAACAGAAAACTCAAACTATGCCATCAGTGAAGAGGACCTTACCTTTCTATGGTAAGTATATGACAAAAATTGTCATTGTAACAGAGTAAGGAATACGGACTACATCTCATATCTTTTAGAAAAATGGCCTATCAATTTGGGGAAAATTCAGTCTGAATCCTTCCTACTCTCATACACAAAATGATGACCTGTCCCTCCACAGCATAATAGAAAAAGAACATGATGAGACTGTCAGAAGAAAAATTAAAATAATATTTTTATAATTTATGCCTTTCTGTGCAAGGTAGAAAGCTCAGAGACGTAAAAGAAAATGAAGATCCTCTGTCTTAAAGTCCCCATTAACAAAATTAAAACGAGCCACAGTCTAGAAGACGTTTGCAACATGTACACTTAACAACAGGTTAACAATCATAATGTACAAAGTGCTCCTGAAATCTTCTTAGAAAAGCAACTCAGACCCACATAGATACAACCAACTGATCTGTGACAAAGGAGTGAAGACAACACAATGAGGCAAAGAGTGTCTTCTCAACACATGGGGCAGAACAAGTGCACACCCACATGCAAAAACAGTGAATCTAGATGGACCCTTGACAAAAGTTTTATCAAAATGGACCATAGACCAAAATGTAAAACCCTAAACTGTAGAACTCTTGAAAAATCAGATGGTGTAGGGTCTGGAGATAACTTTGGAGATATAACAGGAAAGGATTTCATTAGAATTAAAAACTTCCACTCTAAGAAAGACACTGTCAAGAGAATTAAAAGACAGCCAGAGTGGAAGAAAATATTTGCAAAAGATATATGACGCTAGACTTCTATCCAAAAATACAAAGAACCCCTAAAATTAATATGAAAACAAGCAATCTATTTTGAAAACGGGCAAAAGTCTTTAACAGAGACATCACTAAGGAAGGGATGAGATGGAAATGACCCTAAGAGAGTCATTGTTGCACAGCTGATGTCACTGGGGAGTGGCAGTTTAAAACAACAATGAGGGGCGCCTGGGTGGCTCAGTGGGTTAAAGCCTCTGCCTTTGGCTCAGGTCATGATCTCAGGGTCCTGGGATCGAGCCCCGCATCGGGCTCTCTGCTCCGTGGGGAGCCTGCTTCCCCCACCTCTGCTTGCCTCACTGCCTACTTGTGATCTCTGTCAAATAAATAAATAAAATCTTTTTTAAAAATTAAATAAATAAATAAAACAATGAGATGCCACTACACACCAGCAGATTGGCCAAAATGCTAAATACCGACAACACGAAATGCTAACAAGGATATGGAGCAGCAGGAGTTCTTAGACGCGGCTCCTGGGGATGCTGTAGGGTGCAGCCACTTTGGAAAACAGTTTGGTGTTTTTTTTTACAAAACTCAACATTGTATTACTGTGTGATCTAGCAATCATCCCCCTTGCTATCTACACAAATGAGCAAATGAATTGAAAACTTATGCCTGTTCACACAACGTGCAAAAACCTCTACACCCATGGTCATAACAGTTTTATTCATAATACGTGCAAAAACCTCTACACCCATGGTCATAACAGCTTTATTCATAATTGCGAACTTAGAAGCAACCAAGGTGTCCTTCAGTGAATGGGAAAAACAAAAACAAACCCTCCCATCCAGACTATGGAATATTATTCAGCACTAAAGAGAAACGAGCTATCAAGACAGAAAACAATCACATAGGAAATGTAAATTCATTATGACTGAAAGTAGCCGAGCTGGAAGGCTTACATTCTCTGCAGTACCAGCTCTTTGACCTTCCGGAGAAGGCAAAACTAAGGATACAGTGGAAAGATCGTGGTCACCAGGAGGTGACCTCCTCCATCCTACCAGCAAGTGGAAGAGAGAGGGATGAGTAGCAGATCACGGAGGATTTTTAGGGCAGTGACACTGTAGTGACAGACGCATCAATAAACATTGGTGCAGACCAATAGCACGTGCAGGTCCAGGAGGGCCACAGTGAACCCTAATGTAGGCCACGGACCCTGCGTGATTATGGTGTAGCCCTGGAGGTTCATCGATCATAGCAAATGTACTGAGGGGGTTGCCGTTAGAGGAGGGTGCTGTGCGTGGTGGGGCAAGAGGATATGGGGACCCTCTGAGCCTTCCTCTCAATTTTGCTGTGAACCTAAACTTCTCTAAAAAAATAAAATCTTAAAAACTTAGCGAGCAGGGCAGAGAGGGAAGAGAGAGAGCAAACAGTGATGCAGTAAGATAGGACGTAATATTAGCCACTACTCAGTGAGGACCTACGGTCCTAATTGCCAGGCACAGAGCAACACTTAACTGCGTAATCTTGGCCAAGTGATTTCCCTCCTTGCACCTTAGTGTGTGTATCTGCAAAGTGGGAGCTGATGATTTTCTATTTCACTGAGTTGTTCTGAGAATCCAACTAAGTCATGTCTGTCAAATCCTCAGTACGATGCCTGGGCCATAAGAAGTGCCCAGAAGATAGTTACTACTGTTCTTTTTATAAAAGTGCATAAAAAGACAACGCCACAGATAGAGGGGTAGAACATACAGAGAGCAATTGCAGAAGAGATCCGGATGGGCAATGAACACGTGGAAGGCTCTGCCGTCCACGGGTCACAACGGAAACAGGATGGAAGCAACGAGGATGTATTTTTCACGCATCGCATTGAGAGCCGCGTGCAGGAGCTGACCGTATTCAATACGGCAGGATGCAGGACGATGGCACCTCCCCTGGGTGCTGGTGGGGGAGTACATGGGCAGTGTTTTGGCCAACACCATCATGTCTGTGGCCCTCCAAGGAGAAGACTCTGTCTTTTGCTCTCTACTCAGGGACATAGGAACCAGGGCAACCGGTGGGCTGGGAGAAGTCAATACACAAAAGAGTTTCTGAGGCTCATCTTTCCTTTGCTGCCTTCTAAGTTCTGTTGTTTTGGAAAGTAAAATGTTTGTTGTGGTGTCACAAATAGGAGTGATTTTTCTATTCTTTCTATGTATTCTTGGGTCCTCTTAAGAAGCTGGCCCGCAAATCCATAAAAGTTACTTAATCAGCTGTCTTCATTCTTACATGCTTTTTATTATTTTCAGCCTCCTACTCCAGAAGTGCGTAGGACAATGGCGGTGGGAGAGCTTCTCATAGTATCCAGGAGTTCTGCCATGTCCCTTCTGTGCAGAAAGCCATGGATGACCAAACAGAATTGATTAGGGCCAAACTGAAAGCGACCAGTCAGGATGTTCACAATGTGAGGGCAGAGCTTAAAGCTACCAGGGAGGAGGTTCACAATGCTCTCAATGAGTTCCAATCTAAATAAAGTCTCTCAAAGGTAGGGTAACTGAGACAGAAGATAGAATTAGTGATCTGGAGGACAAACAGATAGAGAGAAAGGATCAGGAGGAAGCCTGGAACAAACAGCTTAGAGACCACGAAAACAGAATCAGGGAAATAAATGATGCCATGAAGCATTCCAATGTCAGAATTATTGGAATCCCTGAAGGGGAGGAGAAAGAAAGAAGTCTAGAAGATATAGTGGAACAAGTCCTTCATGAATATTTTCCCAATCTCGCGAATGGAACCAGAGTTCATGTACTAGAGGCTGAACGGTTTCCACCAAGATTCTACATTCCAAAAAAAAAAAAGAAACAAAAAACATCAGGACACCTGATAGTCAAATTGAGGAATTATAATTGTAGGTATAATCTCTTGAAAGCCGCCAGGGCAAAGAGGCTCCTTACTTACAGAGGAAAGCCCATCAGAATCACGTCAGACCTGTCCACAGAGACCTGGCAAACCAGAAAGGGCTGGCAAGATATATTCAGGGCACTGAGTGAGAAGAACATGCAGCCAAGAATACTTTATCCAGCAAGACTGACATTCAGAATGGATGGAGAGATAAAGGCTTTCCAAGACCGGCAAGCCTTAAAAGACTATGCAACCACCAAGCCAACACTGCAGGGAATATTAAGGGGGGTCTATAAAAGAGGAAAAATCCCAAGAATAGCATTGAACAGAAATATAGAGACAATCTACAGAAAGAAAGACTTCAAAGGTAACACAATGTCAATAAAAATGCATCTATCAATAATCACTCTCAATGAGAATGGCCTAAATGCACCCATAAAACGGCACAGGGTTGCAGGTTGGATAAAACGACAGGACCCATCCATATGTTGTCTACAAGAGACCCATTTTGAACCTAAAGATACACCCAGACTGAAAGTGAAGGGATGGAGAAGCATCTTTCATGCCGATGGGCCTCAAAAGAAGGCCGGGGTAGCGATTCTCATATCAGACAAATTAGACTTCAAACTAGAGACTGTAGTCAGAGATACAGAAGGACACTACATAATCCTTAAAGGGACTATCCACCAAGATGATCTAACAATTGTAAATATCTATGCTCCCAATATGGGAGCAGCCAATTACTTAAGAAAACTGTTAATCAAGATAAAGAGTCATATTGATATGAATACATTAATAGTAGGAGATCTTAACACACCTCTCTCAGAAATAGATCATTGAAGCAGAAAATCAATAAAGAAACAAGAGCATTGAATGACACATTGGACCAGATGGACCTCATAGATATATACAGAACATTCCACCCTAAAACAACAGAATACTCATTCTTCTCAAGTGCACACAGAACCTTCTCCAGAATAGACCACATACTGGGTCACAAATCAGGACTCAACCAATACCAAAAGACTGAGAATGTTACTATTAGAAAGAACTTTTTGGAGACACCTAGTTTGGCACTCAGATGCATTCTCTCTCTCTCTCTCTCTCTCTCTCTCTTTTTCCCTTTGGTTAAAGATTTTATTTATTTATCTGACACAAAGAGAGAGAGATCACAAGTAGGCAGAGAGGCAGGCAGAGAGAGAGAGGGGGAAGCAGGCCCTTCGATGAGCCGAGAGCCTGACAAGGGACTCGATCCCAGGACCCTGATCATGACCCGAGCCAAAGACAGAGGCCCAACCCATTGAGCCACCCAGGCGCCCCATTTTCTCTCTTTTTAATTTACTTGAATTAAGGTGCAGATATAATGGTATACTCACATCTGCTGGATGGTCAGCAATTTCATTGTCCTGCATGTTCCGTTCTGTCCTGACAGCCGTGTTGTCTAGGAAGCAGAAATAGGAACTTGCAACAGAGAACACAACCATCTGGAAATACTTTTACATGGGTAGATTTGCTCCAAACCCCTTGCACTTGCTCTTACCAGGATGTTTTCTGGCCGGGGCGAGAGACACGGTGTCACCAGGGTGAGGAGGCAGCGGGGGGCGTGCGGGCCCCCGGCTCCCGCTCTCTCAGGAGACGTCTCCTCTGCACGATCACCAGCACGAGGATGATGCTTTTCTCCAAACACATGAAGAGAAAAGGCGAGGGACTGTTCCTCGTTTCTTATGTTTTCAAGACAAGAGGTTTACTTAGACAAACACTCTTCTGAACCCTTTCGAGTTTTCTTCCCTCCGGTGCCAAATTTGATATTCCCTTACATAACCATTAGCCAAATATCTTCCTTTTCCTCCTCTAATGTATTTTTCAGCTTCATCCTTTCAGAAAACAAAAGGGAAACTGCAAAGACCAGCCCTGGAAGCCTCCAAGGTGTGCAAGCAGGCTCCCAGGGGTGTTTACCAAAAGGCCTGGAGGTGTGCAGGGCGGACTTCTCTAAGCCTCCGGCGCCATGCAGAGATGCTGGTTTATCATTCTGATTTTGCACAGGGCATGCAAGATGGAACACAAATGCTCCCATTCCATGTGGGTGATAAAAAGGAAAACTTTTTCATAAAGAGATTATTAAAATTCAGAGACACCAGATGCCTCCAGCAAGTTCTATCAGGGGAGTTCTGGTGAGAGGTCTTGCATTTTCAGAGTTTTTAAAAGAGGAATTTCCATTTTCAACTTTAGTAGAAAAGTATAAAATCCTTATTTCTCAATATGAAAGATGGTACTTAGAAAGGTTTAAAAAATTAGAGAATATGTCTTCATTGATTTCAGTATTCTGTCTCAGAAGCTTTATAATTACGATTAGCCATCCCAGTAATATTTTTTTCTATAAAGGAAAAATAAGATCTCATTTCATGTTTTTTCATCAGACCCCAAGGAAATAAAACAATATTTTCTATTAGAGAAATACAGTTTGATAAACTCACTCCGAGATCTTGATACTTTCATTATAAAGTTCCCTAAGGAAAAGCCATACAGATATATGAAGAACAAATACATAAATACCAAGATCTGGAAAGTAGAGTGTGATAGTGGTTGCATATAGTGATGCATATATTGAGAGGTTTGAGGGAGAACACACACAGACGTTTTCCCACAAGTAATTATTTGTTTGGGCTTTACCCATTTCCCACTGAAATCACCATCATCTTCATTCAAATCCAGGGAAAGAAAGTACTGTTTTATGCAAAACGTATGACTTCTTGTCCCAGGAGGAGAATCTTGGTCCCACAGCCATAGGTGCCTCCACTGATTATGCTGCTTATAATGAACTCTGGGAGGGGCACTGAAGTTGCTAACTCAGAATCTGAAGGTAGAGGTTTGACCCTCTTCTGTGACGCATTAGTCGTGTGGTTCAGGCTCTTTGCTTGAGTCTCTTCCTGCTGAAAATGGTGCATAGTGAGTATCAGATGAGCAACGAGTTAAGTGATACGTATGGAAAACCCCGTCAAGTGCATCTCCAATTAGAAGACAGGGATTATTTGAATCCCAGGGTGTGGAGACTGGGATGAGAAGCCGGAATCAGGGGTCCAGGTCCTGGTGACTCGGAGGAGGCACCCTCCACACGGCCTGGCCCCGTGTGTGCAGCTGGGAGTCTGGACTGAACACAGGGGTCAGTGGTCTGAGAGCCCCAGAAGGTTAAGTGGTACCAGAAGGACTGGCGAGGAGGACCAGAATTTGGAGTTCTATTTAAACTGACGGCAACCTCACTACTTCTTGTAGCCAGAGACTCAGCATAGGCACCAGAGTTTTTAAAAGAGGAATTTCCATTTCCAACTTTAGTAGAAAAGTATAAAATCAGACAGACAAAGACCTCCAGGAGAAACTCTCCAGTTTAAGTTCAAGGAGCGACAAAGATGTCTCCCAGAGGCACAACAGCAGTGGGCCCACAGGGACCTATTATAAAAGGGAGATCACCTTCCCATTGAGCAGAGGAGTTTTGACCTTGGAAAGTGCATGAATATCTTTGTCTCTTTTTTTGTGCCCTCGTGTCACATGGCCTTAATTGTGGGCACCATTTGGGAAGTACAGAGGACAGTAGGATAAATCAACTCTAGACAAAGGATGATTCCAAAGGAGAACTTTAAGGACCCAGAGAGAACTGAGAAGATTGTGCAAAGAGGAGACATTAGGAAAGCAGCCCCAGGAGTGCTCCACTTGTTCCGGGGCTCAGCCTCTAGGCACACACTCATGGGTCTTACCTAAAGCAGCACATGGGAGAGTGTTAAGTACTGAGCTAAGGGCCAGACCCCTGCTGAGGTCCCAGACTCAACGTCACTCACATGCCTGGCTTCAGATCCTAACAGTGCTACGCAGGCTATGAGAATGGAACGGGCGTTCATACCAGAGCCATGGAGGACTGGACATGACTGACAGCCTAGACAGTGGCTGTCTACTGGAGCACGGCTGAAAGATATTTCTTGACCTCAGATGGACCCACTCCTGCCCACAGTGCCATATCAGCAAACCAATATGCAGATAACTTTCATGTCCCCGTAAACACCCCACTTGTCTGGAAACACAGTATATCCATTTAGCCAGCCCCCAGCTGCCAAGCCTACTCTGGGCCCAAATTGACTTCCTTGTTCCTTATTCTTTATCCTACGAAAGCTTCCGCCTTCAGACCCGTTGTGCAGTGCTCCGAAGGGAGACCTCCCACTCCATGAAGTGTTGCGTCAACTCTGTGTGACTGAATTGACTTCTTCAATCATTTTTTAATATTGGTGAATATCAATATTCTCCAGAAGCTTTAGAAAAGACTCAAAAGTTCACTAGCATAATGGTTAATGTGCCCAGAATACAACCCAGAATTACTCAGCCTATGAAGAACCAGAAACGTATCAGCTACACGGCAAGAGGCATTCAATAGACATCAGTGCCAAAATGGCACACGTGTTGAAAATATCAGTCAAAGACTGACTTAAAGCAGCTTTTATAAAATGTGCCAAGAACGGCAAGCATTGTTCAATCAAATGGAAAGATAAAAGACCTTAGCTGAGAGGGGGAGACAGAAAAGAGAAACAAATGAACAAGAAACAGTATGTGATCCATAAAAGGTTCTTCATTGACCTGATGGAATCTTCTCAAAGCCCTATTACGTGAGGAAAGCAAGAAGCAGAAAAGGCTGTGTATAAATTTGCGTGTAGACTTGCCGGTGAAGCTCAGGTAGCCTGTGACAGTATTCGTGACTCCGACGAGTCATGGATCCTGCATGTGAGTATACGTGATGAGATTTTTTTTTAAATTTTGTTATAATTTTTTTAACATCTTAATTTAATTTTATTTTTTCATGTTCCAAGATTCATTGTTTATGCACAACATCCAGTGCTCCATGCAATAAAGATTTTATTTATTTATTTGACAGAGGGAGAGCACGAGTGGAGGGGAGGGCTAGAGGGAGAAGCAGGCTCCCCGCTGAGCAGGGACTCGGAGGTGGGACTCCATCCCAGGACCCTGGGATCATGACCTGAGCCGAAGGCAGACTCTTCACTGACTGAGCCACCCAGGTGCACCCACGTGGCAAGATTCCAATGGAACACATAGAATACAACTTATTTTTAAGATACTGTAAGTATACAAAAATAGAATATGCATATAGACCACGCACGCCTATATGAACAAATGTAAACGTTGACTTGCTCTTCTTAAATGTCTTTTAATTTCACAGAATATCTTTAATCAAATATTTTTCCAGTCTCTTCCCCTCAGGCATGTTTGCATCAGGAAGGTGGTGATGCCCACCTCAGAGAGTTATTAGGAGAGCACAGTCTGCTCTCGGGTGTGGACATGGGTGGTAAATTCTAGGACAGTCCATTCACATCACATGTTCTCTGGCTCCTCAAAAATGCCCATATGTGTTTACTGTTGTAAACACAAATACTGTTTCACCTCTGTTGTAACCCAGAGAAAAATTAAATTGGATGGCTGTCAACCCAATCTAGTGTACTCTGGGAAATTCTCTGTGATTGGCGAAACAATGGCCCCTAAAGATGCCCACATTCTAATCCTATGAACCTGTGAATATGTTAATTTACACAGCAAAAGGGACCATGCAGACATGCTTATGACAACAAATGCAGGTATCCCTAGAAACTGGAAAAGATGAGGAATGGATTCTCATCTCAGGATCCCCTGAGACTCCAGAGGGAACACAGCCCTGCCCACACCCTGACTATAGCTCAGGAAGATCTCTGACCTCCAGAATTGTGGGGTAATAAGTATGTGCTTAAGTTTGTGGTAATTTGTCCCAACAACCATAAAAAGCGAATACGGCCCCCTTGGGAATTCCTAATGACTTTTGTTCTTTCCGAGAGCCCTGATATCACTGACCTGTGTGCTCACCTGTCCTCACATACCTGATGCTTCTGCTTTCTCTCCTTCTCAGTGTCTGCCCTACAATGGATGAGTTCCCTCTTCTGTCATTACCGCAAAGCACTGGCAACATAAGGTAATAAGTGTAGAAATTTTACAGCCCTTTCATGGCTACCAGAAGATCATTCTGGAAAGAAAACCATTTTGTTTGCTTGCTGGGATGGACAGAGTTCAAGCCAGTGTAGCTGAGATTTTGGTCCTTGGAAATGCAGTGGCAACAGTGAGTTCTTTCCCTGACGGTGTCTCGTGGGTGGGTTTGGGGTCCTTTCTCTCCCCAGCCCTTCTGAACACTTTTCTCTCATGTTCACAACCCTCCACGCATTGATCCTGGAAACTCAAAGTTACTACTCTTTTATCATCACTCGAAAGAGTCTGGCCTTCAATTCTTCCTCTATGCTTCCAGATGGGACCCACCAAGGTCATTCATTTACTTTATTCCACTTGAAGGAGGGTTATGCTGTGGGACCACAGTTGTTAATTTTTATCTTCTGTAGACTTTCATTTGAATTTTCTTGCTGTAAAATGGCACTCCCCTTTTATTTCTCTTGCTTTGTTCCTTTCTTTCCTCTTGAGTCCTGAGTATGTGACAACGTGATCCCGGGGAGGCGAAGAGTGGTTGGGCCATTGTGGCACTCTGATTGTACCTGTGTTCAACTCGTGGTTGGGCCATTGTGGCACTCTGATTGTACCTGTGTTCAACTCTAGGAATTTCCTTAATATATCAGTGAAATAATTTCTAGATGTCCTTCAGGCTAAGGTGGCAGCGAACTTAGATGCTCAGCCCTGCCCAACTTGTTTCCTCAGCAGACAGATTCTGATCATGTTTAATACAGCTTCTGAGAGCTGAGAAAATCCAGCAGGTGGTGGTGAAGACATCAGAGATAACAGGGGGCACAGATGTCTTCCTACTTCAGCCTTTGAAGAGATGATGTTCAGATGGCCAGCAGAGACATGGGCCAAAGGGAGGGGCTGTCTCAGAAGAGGAGCAGGCTGCTGTGTTCTGCCTTCCCTGGACGCTGAGGCGGTCCCTGCTCGGTTACGTATGGGGCCTTTCATGTTCAAGACAGAAGTGGCTGCTAATTCAGGTCATGGGATTCTTCCTGTGTCCCACTCTGCTCCTCTGGGAGGGAGGCCTCGGCAGGGGTGGAAGGTGAGTGGCACCACCCAGCCGAGGATGGGGCACCCCCATGGGAGGGAGCTGCAAAGAGAGCCCATGCTACACTCAATGCCCACAACTCTGGCGTGGGGTCCGGTACAAGTGTCAGCAGGCTGTCTGAGGATCGAGGACCACAGGTGGCTATGCTGGAGGGACAGTGACACGGGAGAGGCCACCTCCGACAGCATCCCTGGCTCTGCTAGGATCAGACTGGCTTTCCCCTGTGGTAGTTGCACTGGTGGGAGCATTGATGTAATCAGTATCGAAACATGTGACTCTTCAGGAGAAATCCTACCACAAAATAAGTGGATCCTTCTGTCTGTTCTCTAGTGCCCTGCTCTGGCTGTGTGCTGTGTGTACAATACCCAAGTCCCACTTCCATTCATGGTTGGAAGCGAGGCCTCTAACAGTGAGGTCTGGGACTTGCTTGTCCTCAAGACGTGGAGCTCACACCCCGCCATGCTCTCCATAGACATTTCTCAGATAGACCTAAATGCAATATGTATGCATCCATTGACGGTCTGTGCTATTGAAGACCTCGTCCTAGAGCTGTAGAGGGTACAGAGCTGAATAAGAGCATCTGTGCCCAGGAACACACATTCCGGGAGTGAGGGGGCCTTGGCCCACTCAGGCTACCATGACAGAATGCCAGAAGCTGGAGACTGACCACGGACATTTGTGTTCTCACCATCCTGGAGGCTAGACGTCTAATACCAAGGTGTGAGGAGGGCTCTTTCCTGGTGACAGCTCTCCTTCTGGCTTGCAGATGGCTGCTTCTTGCTGTGTCCTTGCATGACCTCCCTGTGTACTTGGGGGAAGAGAGATAGAGCCCGTGCTCTATCTCTTTTTATATGGACACCACCCTGGTGACCTCACTTGACCTTCATTATCTCTCTAAAGGCCCAAATACTATCGCACGGGGGGTTAGAGCTTCTATATAAGAATTTGGGGGGAACAAAATTCAGTCCATATCCAATGGAAACCAAAAGGGAAAAAGAAAGTATTAATTATTACTTTCTTACCATGATTTGGTACAAAATTCAGGAATAGGCTGAAATGAACCTAGCTTATTAAAACTCCCAGTATTCTCAAAAAGTACCCCTATTATGAACATGTCAAATAAGTGGTCTAAAATGAAGAGAATTATTATAATTTGAAACGTAAATCATCACAATCATAACCATTAAGAGTTTCCTTGGCGTTTCCCTCCTGGGATATCTCAAAGATGATGAAATATGAAATTAAGCAGAGCTTATTAAGATCAACCATTTTTATCATATGACCTTTTCATTTCAAAATGTAGATGCACATAATAAATAAGTTTCCCAGCGTCTATGACTGCTCCGAGGTTTCCACCACTCTGAAAGAAACCAAGCTAATTAGACGTGAAATATCAACTGGTGAGCAATTACAGCCTAACCAACAAATACCCCAGTGACTCTGGGAATTTGATAAATTTATGATTTAGGCAAATCTCAAGGTTGTGTCTGTGTCGTGAATTCAGAAACAGCAGTAAAACCTGGACATCACCAACATTAAATCTGTGGCTATCTACTTTTATTTGGTTGTTAATAAGTAAGTACATAGGGACATTTTTCATCTGTTAGATTTCTCTGCATATTTCTAATTTTTCTATTACTTCTCCTCCCCAGCTTTGAAAAGGAAAAGCTTAAGGAAAAGCATGATTTCTTCTGTGTAATGAACTGACAGAACTCTATTCCCCCAAAGAAATAGATAAACACATAAAAATCAGAAGTTCTAAATTCTGGAAGGTTAATAAACAAAAGATCTAAAATCAAAGACCCAAAATGCTGCCTGTTTTGCCTTTTATGTATATACTATTTTGGCAATTCTTACCCAGCTATCGGAACAGGTGGGGATTTTGACTGTCATCTTCTTTTGGGTTCATCCTAGAGCAGAACCTGTAGTTTGGGCACAGGTGGTCTGTTTGGAAGGAAACTGAAAGATGCTGAGTGTTGAGTTGGAAGTGGGGAGACTGTCCTCATGCTACTGGGCTCCTACTACTGAGGGATGGGGCACAGACTTCCTGCAGATGCCCAAGGGTGATGTGGATGTGCCCCAGAATCATTCCTCTGGAGAAGAGGACATCCTCTTTGGGTGTCAGTTACACCCAGAAGAATTTCCCCCCAACATTTCCAGGCTGCCCTTCTTACTGAAAATAATCACACTGCCATTCCAAAAAACAAGTAGGTCAGCAAAAAACCACCAAATAAACCTGCATGCATGCACACACACACACAGAGAGAGACACACACACACACTGAAGCAAAGAGGTGAAGCAGGCTCCTGCGGTGGCACCTTGACAGCTTGTATGGGAACTGTCCATCCACTGCACTCAGAATCCACATGGACATGACAACATGACATGGGCACCTGGAACCCCATCCCCACAGGCACCACTGCTGTCTACTCACAGTCACATTAAACCTGCTCTGTCTTCATCTGCGTGGTGGTGGCTGGCCATTGCCGCAGACTATTAAAAAGACATAAATGATCCAGCTATTCCACTTCTGAGTCGGTAGCCTAGAGAAGTGAAGGCAGGATCTCTGAGAGACCTGTGCATGCCCGTGTTCATGGCAGCATGATTCACAATAGCTAAAAGGTAAAGCACGCTAAGTTGGATGAATGAATAAGCAAAATGTGATATATACATGCAGTGGAATATTATTCAGTCTTAAAAAAAGAAAGGAATTCTGTCACATGCTACAACATGAATGATTCTTGAGGACATTAAACTCAATGAAAGAAGCCAGTCTCACCAAGACAAACACTTTCTGATGCTACAGCAGTGAGTCCCTACAGTAATCAAAAGCCCAGATATAGAGATTAGAATGGTGGTTTCCAGGAACTGAGGGGATGGGAGTCATTTAATGGACTTGGAGTTTCAGCAGATAAGAGTTCCGGAGGGGGATAGTGGACGTGGCCACATGGCAACGTGCATGTGCTGAAGGCTACTGAGCTGTTCACTTCAAAGAGAAAAATGGTAACATGTGTGTCTGTACATGCGACCACGATAAGAAGGAGAGACATAAAGGAAGAGCACTGTGGGATAAGCTACAGTCTCTGCTGCTGTGGGTGGTCTCAGGGAGTAAATGAAATTTGTCAGCTCCCTTCTCCACCACCCATTCTAAACTCCCCCAGTAGGGACAATAGCCCCTGGTCTCTAGCCCAAAATTTTGGATCCATACCTCCTGTCTTGATTGCATTTTTCTTCCTAGCTGTGCTTGATGCAACTTGCCCATCCACTTGTCACCATGGAGTTCAGAGGCAGGAAAAGGCATCTTGATGACTCTGATCTTGGATATTCTCCCTGAAGCTCTCTTGAGAAGAAATGTAAACTCATCATGATGATAAGAGTCCCCTCCCTTTGTCGATATAGTTGTTCCTTTATTTACTGGTTCATCAATCTTTAAATTCCTTTTAGAGTCATGCCAGCTAATAGTCTCAAGTCAAGTGTTTGTGTTTTCTGGTATCACCAAATAAAGGTCTGATTGGTAATGGTCAGGGAAGGCTATGTGCCCAACAAATCTGAATTCTTCAGTCTCACTATCCATAGGATCCTTGGATTCAGAGATCTTTATTAACAGCCTGGGGATTAAAACAGACGTGGGGTACAGTCCATGGATCAGGAAATATTGGAAGCTGTTTCACAGGGAGGTTGCAATTTTGTGGGCGTGGAGGTCATCTTAATGGTTCAGGAGAAGGAGAAGCTGGGGAAAGAAAGTGTGCACAAATAGGAAGGTGACAGTTTTAAGTTCTGCACATTTCTCATTGGCATTGCCTGAAGAATCATTCTGGGAGCAATTCTAGAACTGAAATTGCATCTGTTTCATAGGATACTTGAGATTTTTTTTCTAAGTTCTGTTCTGGTTTTCTCTCATAAACAAGATATCCATGTCAAATGTTCCCCAAAGTGGGCACAATAATTCCAATTTGTATGTCATGAAATAAGCCATGTAGAGACATGTGTGCATGTTTTAATTAAATAACGTAAGAGCGGGTTCCTGGGTGTCCCAGTCAGTTAAGCAACTGCCTTCAGCTCAGGTCATGATCCTGGAGTCCCAGGATCGAGTCCCACATCAGGCTCTCAGCTCCATGGGGAGTCGTCTCCCTTTGACAGTCTCCCCTTTCATGCTCTCTCTCTCTCTCTCTCTCAAATAAATAAATAAAAATCTTTTAAAAAATAACAAGTGCATGAAACAGTTGATATCTACTGTAAACTGATGTGTAGATGTAGATTCAGCCTGCAAGGACTTCATCCAGCCCCGTTCAGTGCAAATGAGGCATTTGCAAACACATGTCTCTAGAATTTGCTCAAAAGTAGTCATGACCAACTGAGACTTTCTAAACCCCAGTTTCAGGCAAATGCAACTAAACAAAGCAGCTCTCAGCTCATAGAGACAAGATGGGAAGAATGTCCATATGTTATACTGAAAACACAGAACATGTTGAGATGTATTCCTACGTGCTGGTTTGAGAAGACTTCTAAACACACCCTACCAAGAGCCAAGCTCGAGTGATGGAAATATCGGGTCCATGGCCTCAACAATGAGCCAGAGGCTGGGCCAAGTAGTTCATAAGAGTGCTCTGTGTTAGGAGGTTAGAAGCCTAGGGACCAAAATAAACCGCAAACTGAGAGGACCAGTGAAGGAGTTGAAGCTCATATCTCGGCTGACACTGACTTCATCATTGCAAGCAAGGTGGCCCTGAGCCCGTGGAAATTCAAGGGTTCTCAAATACTCCATGACTCCCAAGTCAAGGATTCTGGTCTACGGCAGCAAGGGTCATGGCCAAATCTCAGTGGAGCCCATTTGTTAAAGCTCACGGTCCAACCACCATCAAGTACACACCTGTAGCTGAACATTAGGTCTATGGAACTTGTTGGACATCAGTAAAGAGTCGCTGGGAGAGATACAGGATTTGGGCTTGCTCTGAGTGATTCTGGGGAAGGTTTAGGAAAGTGGCATGGAATTCTGAATTGAATACTATCAGCAGGTGGCGATAACTTGGTGATTGGATATCTTAAGTTTTATCTGAGAGAAGGTAGACCAGAGTTTCCACTGGTAAGAATCACTCATGTTGACAAAGGAGGTACAGAGAGGTTTTATGTAGGAGAGAGGCATTTGTCTCTGTCTTGTTCCCTCTGTGGACTTGGAGTGGCCTTGTTCACAAATTATTTATAATCTTGGACCATTCTATATGCTCACCTAGGAATGTAGCGGTTCAGCTGCCAACAAGGCTGTTTTTTCACTTTCTTGGGATTTATACTATATTTTATTTCATTTAGCGCAAAGAGAAGTTGATTCTTTAAGGACAACAGAACTCCTCCTCAAATGGTCTTTGGGATTTTCCTCTCTTTCATAATTAACAGTTATCATTGATGAGGTGCAAATGTGTCCAGGGCTCACGCCAAAACACTATCTCACAATTTCACATTGAAAAGATTTTTGTAAAACCCTAGGGATTAAGAATGTGTCTAATTAACAGAGAAAGTGAGCTGTGAACATGAGTATTTTATTCATCACAGTTGCACACAGAGACCAAGTTCTCACAGCTAAATGATGCCCGTGACAAAGGTGATGGTGGAACCTGCCTTGGCCTGGGTTATCCAAAAATGTTCCTGAGGTTTTTATTTTAACAATAGTCCCTGGACCTGACTCAAGGTGAGATGAGTCTTTGAGATTTTCCAAATTCCATAATTCGCTGGATAATCACAGCACTTTCTCTTCACCTTCCTGCAAAGCATCTTTGACTACAGCTTCCCATCAAACACACTCACATGGTTTCTTTCAATCATGTTTCTCTAAACATGACCCTTGGACTCCATATTTCAAACACAGGGGACATCTGTTAAAAGTACAAAAACTTGGGCCCTTTCCCAACCTTGTTATGTGATCATCTCTAGGGATAGAGTCTTGAAATTTTTAGAAGTCCCTCCAGGTAATTAGAAGATACCCCGAACTTTGGGAACCTTAACTTGATATGATACAGTGCCAGTGGAATGTTGGACAGTGTTAGACAAGGCTGGACCCAGATTGAATTTGAAATTTAAATTTTGATCTCTTTTTATGAAAAAAATTTTCTGCATCTCTTGTTGAGGTCCCCATCTTGTCCCCAGTTCCCTGGAGACTCTTTGTGTTTTATCTTGAGCACCTCAAAAGTTTTCCACCCTGTTTGTGTCTCTATTGAAAGTCAATAGTTTTTGTGAGCTCAATTTCCAGGAACCTATGGCAGGTTTTAATGGCTGACAGCTACTCTTCACCGGAGAGTATCTAGTTCTGATAAAAACAGGGAAGGAAACTAACACTGCCTTAAGTTGAACCAATGTCTAGCCCAGGGAACTTCTCAGGATTTTGGATTGCAAGTAAATTCCCTAAAGTTGGCTTCAGCTGTGATTTCAAGTTCACAACACAAAACACCCTCTCCAAGGGGGGCATTTCATAAGCGAGATCTAGTAGCAGTGACTCAGCTGTTTGCTGAGAACTTCCTGGACACCCGTAATCCCAGGGATGCCTCCTGGCCTCTGTGCCTGCTCTCAGGCTAAGCTTTCCTGCTGAGCACCATCTGTGGGGACACATTCGTGGCAGTGACCCGCAGATGCACGTGTGGTTTCCTTGTGCTGCTCTGGGAACTTTCCACTCAGTAGAGAGAGGGTGTATGCGGCCCGCAGAGGAGCCCGTCTCAGCCCTTCCGCTGATGGCGTGCGTATGTCCCCATTCACCACCCTGTAGAAAGTACAGAGGGAGAAGAAGGCATCAGGCTGGGGGGAATGGCTGTTCCGTTCAGCGGGATCTAACTCACGGGCAGCTGTATGGAAGGTCGGACCTGTTTTACCAGACTCGCTTCTGCTCTGGTCCCCAGGAGCCACAGGTGGGTCTTAAGGAGTAGGATTATTCAGACATTCACGAGCCCAAAGCCAGAGCATTTGTCTGACAAGCGGACACAACCACTCTCATGACCTAGGTGAACTTTCCAAATAGTACTTTTTTTTCTTGTATATGTTATGCGACTTTGTCTACACTGTTTATGACTGACGGAGATTATGTTTTCTACCCATACCTGCCCTGCATCTTAGAGTTCCCTAACAGGTCACTTTCCAATTTCCCAATTTCTGTTCTTACCTATTTTCCTCCCTGGCCACACATGCCGTCTACATGCCCATGGGTGTTTTCTCACTTGCCAAAAAGTTGATTTTTTAAAGACTTTATTTATTTATTTGAGAGAGAGAGAGAGAGAGCAAGCGCAGGTGAGGGGGAATAGGGGAGGGGCAGAGACAGAGGGACAAGCAGATTCCCTGCTGATTGGGAACCTGATTTGGGACTCCATCCTAGGAGCCCAGGATCGTGACCTGGGCCGAAGGCAAATGCTTAGCTGCCAGAGCCACCCAGGCGTTCCTAGAAAGAGTGAATGTTCTTATCGTACACTGACGTTGGTGTGTGTGGCTTTACGCTACCTCCCCCACAGAGCAGAGCATGATAGGCTGACCTTTAGCTCACCTTTGAGATGGCTCACAGCTTGCACGTTGTCACTGTTCCCCGTGACATGGACCCCTCTTGATCCATTTTCAAGCAGGATACCTTCTGGCAGCTAGGCCTGGAAAGTGCCTGGAGATGGGTTCATTCTAATGCGAAGCCGGTGTGGCAGCTGGCCTCCTAGCCAGTCTGCGGGGAATCTCACCTGCTTGCCGTCACACCCCTGTGAAGTCCTCTCCCGTTTCACACCAGGGTTGGTCTGCGTGGCCCGCAGTGTATGGAGGAGGCAATGATGTCGTCTCCCAAGATGGGTCATAAAATGATTTCACTCTTCTTAGCAATACTCTGTCCTTGGTTCTTAGCTTGCTCACTCGGCAAGATGGCTGCCATCTTGACAGCCACAGGAGGAGAGCCACGGGGCAAGCAACTGAAGTCTCTGACCTAGGGCCAGCAGATGCTGAGACCCGCCAACAATCATACCAGTGGGTTTGGAAACATTCCTGGTTGAACCGTGAGATAACTCCAGCCACACCCCGCCCCCCATAGATAAAATGGAACCGCACGGAAGGGCCTCAGCCAGGATAGCCTGGTTAAACCAGCCCTAGATTCCTGGCCTATAGAAAGCATGAGGTAGCCCCGTTCAAACCTCTAAGCTGCAGGGTGATTTGTTATCCAGCAGCAGGTAAACAACACACCAAATGTCCAGTCTTGTTTCCTTAGATCCCAGTGTGTTCACACCATTTACCTCTAGGACGTGATTGTCCAGACTGACCAGCCAGGCAAGATCTTATTGCCATGACTTGTATTCATTCCTGCATCTTGCAATGCTTGTGTCCGAAAACCCAGCATTAGCGTAGCGTCCGGCAGTAGGAGAAGCCGAATAAATATTTGTGGATCAAATGCTACAAATAACACAGATGTTATGCCTTCAAGCTCAAACCTCCTGCTAGACCCAAGCCACCTGGTCCGCCTGAAAGACCAGTGCCAGAATGTCCCACCAGGAGAATGATGAGTAGGGAAGCGATGTTCCCTAGCAAAGGTCACAGAATTCTCCGCAGCTTCCAAAGACACTCCTCCCTCGGGCCCCCACCATTCCTGTGAGCTCCAACCAAGAGCTGGTGAGGACAGACTTTTGAGGGGACAGTCAACCGTCACATGTGGCCGCAACTGTGACTCAGTCTTCCTAAGAAAAGGGCTACTTCCTCCCTTATCTGGGGTCTTTTCTTCTCCTGTTTCTCTCTCACCTCCTGAGTGTGCCTCAGAGTGTTGCCTTCCTTCCTTTTGGGGGTCTCTGTGTTCCACTCAAGTCACTGGTGGCGTTCTTTCTGGGAGGAAGCCATGAGTCCAGCTATGTTCTGCTGGACGTTCTTGTCTCTCTTGGGGGCCAGTTTGAGTGATTCACTTGCCCGTCACCATGCTCACAGCGCGACACTGCCCATCACCTTTGTCATTCAGCGTCAAGGAAATGATCAGCAATGACTGTGTAAGCAGAAGTTGGGACAATAAACTCACCCCAGCCCTGCCTTCCTTCCCGCATCCTCTGCACAGAGGGTGGCATCCTTATCCTAGGTGACTACTTTCTGTGTGTTCAGAGGTTGGCATGGCATCCTGGGGACCCTGTACGTCAAAGGTGGGCAAAGTCTGACCATGCACACTTGTTGATTAATCATCATCTGTAACTTTCATCTGCAACAGCAGAGCTGAGTATAGCCTGCCAGCATGAAACTTCTTACAATCTGGCCCTTTACAGGAAAAATTTACCAACCCCTGCAGTCTAGGTCAGTGGATGCCAGAAATTTCCATTTTACAGAATTATTACCAAAATGGGACTGGCAAGTATGGCCAGGATAATGATCATAAGATAACAAACACAAACATTTTTACTATTACAAGGTAAAAAAGTCAGCTCTGTATTAAGAAAAAAAAACTAATGAATATATTTAATTAGCAATCAATCCACTGGAGTCCTAAATTTTCTCATATTTAATGTTTCCAACCAATAAAAATGTCACCCAAGCCCAACACTGGTGTGCCAAAGAAGATCATTAGAGGTTTAATTTTTTAAAAGATCTTTGTTATTTGACAGAGAGAGACACAGCAAGAGAAGGAACACAAGCAGGGGCAGTGGGAGAGGGAGAAACAGGCCTCCCGCCGAGCAGAGAGCCCGATGCAGGGCTCGGTCCCAGGACCCTGAGATCATGACCTGAGCCGAAGGCAGACACTTAATGGCTGAGTTACCCAGGCGCCCCTAGAGTTTTAATTAAAACATCAGCGGGTAAGTCCGGACTCTTCCTCTTTCCATTGAGACAGCTGAAGAAGTCGATTGATCTGTGTGATCTCACATTCACAGAGGAAGGGAATAAGGATGGACGGACGGACGGACGGACGGACGGAAGGAAAAGAGGGAGGGAAGGAGGGTGAGGAGGGTGGGGGAGGCGGGAGAGAAGGAGCTGGAGTGGGGGGAAGCACGGAAGGGGGCAGGCTCACGGGCTGTATTTACCTGGTGTAGGTCATGTCCTATTTCATTTTCTCTGCAGCACTGGTATGGATGAGCTGAGTAAGGCAGCAAGGCTGACTCCACAGCCCTGTGGCACAGAACTGGCTAAGCTGGGAGGGGAAGGGAGCTCTGCCCGCTGGAAGCCTGGGCTGCGCTCTACCACCCAGAGCCAGTTAGAGGAAAAACACGCAGTCACGCTGGCAAACCCAGGTCATATGTGGGTGCTGCAAGGGCTGTCCTTTACCTAAAAAGGAAGAATCACTGGGGTGGCCCCGGTATGTGAGCAACGAGAGCCTCTGGACGGCAATGGGCTTTGCTTGTGGCAGTTCTGCTCTGCTTTGAAGGACTCTAGCCCCAGGTGTGTAGAGGAAGGTTTGGTGAGGAGGAGGACCAAGAGATTGGGTGCCTGGTGGCTCTACTCCCACCCAGAGAGGTTGGGGTGGCCAGGACGGGTGATGTAGAATGAAAGTGTGAACCTGCAAACCCGAATGATCCTTCGAAGCTCCCACACCCTGCTGGGGGGGGGGGGATGTGAAGTGCTAGGGCTCTGGAAAACACTCCCGCAGTTCCTCAAACAGTTAAACATGGAGTTGTCACATGACCCAGCAATTCCATGTCACGGTGTCTCCCCAAGAAGAATGAAACAGCGTGTCCATGCAGAAACTTGTACACTAATCCATTATACTTGAAAGGTAGAAGCAGCCCAGACTCCCATCAAGGGACAGAAGGATAAACCAACTGTGGTCCAGCCATGTGACAGGATGTCATGGCGCCATAACAAGGGACAAAGCCAGGATCGGTGCTAGAACATGGTGAACCCTAGAAACATGCTTCTGAGCGAAAGAGGCCAGTCATGAAGGACACATACGATACGGTTCCCTTCATATGACATGTCCAGGACAGGCGAATCTGTGGAGACGTTAAGGACACTGGTGGTTGGCAGGGGCGGGGGAGGAGGAGGGAGGGGTTTCTTTCCAGGGTGATGGAAATGTCCTAAAATTGCTCTGGTGATAGTGTACCTGTCCGTGAAATGGCCCAGAATCTCTGAATTTGCACACTTCATGCGAGTATATTCTATGGCATGTGAGCTATAACTCAATAAAGCTGTTGACGAATACTCGTGATCACAGCCATACCTGTCTCTTAACCTTCCTTGTTCTAGCGTCTCACACTGTTAGGTTTTAGTGTGGAGCTAACGGTGAGGAGGTAGAGAAATTCTCCGTCTGCCTGTTCTCATGCATCATGCCCTCCCACACACAGAGCCTGCGTACTGAGCTGAAAATAGCAGAGTGGGAGAAACAGTAGCTCCCAAACCTTAAAAGAGACGTTTTCTTTGTGTCCTTTATTTGATACTTGTCAGCAACATTGAAGGTGATGCTGAAAAACGGTCATTATAAAACATCAGAGTAGCACACGATCGAAGGGACTGTCCCCCAGAACTTCCCTCCACCCTGGCTGGGAGATCATTCAGTTTGACGCTGTGCACTGGTTTGAATGAAAAACCACTGGGATTTCCTGTGAGCAGGCCTGTTCAGGCTCCCCCTGCTGGGAAGCTGGCTTTCCAAGGAGCCTGAAGGTCATGTGTCTCTTTCATGGTCTCTCCACCTCCGACTAAATGTTCTGTAAATAATTAGACATTAAAGGCTTGCAAATAATGAAGCTGCCATCTTCCACGGGTAAAGGACTAATTACCAGAACTCGGTCTTGCTGATCGTTACATCCTGAGTCTGAAACGCCCTAGTGGGGAAGGGAGAGCCTGGGATTCTTGTCTGATATTGGTATTTATGGCCTTTGTGTTCCCGGGGAGCTGATGTCTTCCACTCCTGTGACCATAAATTCAGGGTCTTCTAATTTCACATTCCCATCCTCAAATTATTTAAGCACTCGGCCCTTTTATGAACAGCGTTACCTTTAACAAAAAGAATCAAAGGACTGAATAACGTCAAAGTTGAATTGAAAGCCTGGAAGCTGTTGACAGTGTTGGCACCAACGGGATAAGCTGCTCCGAGGGTAAGTGGCTGGTCTCATGAATATTCATGTCACGCCGCAAGTCCGAATTTGAGCAGACACCAGCCTGCCGGAAGCCCTGAAGGGTGGTGGACCCGGGTCTCCAGCCCCAGAAGCCCTGCAGGGGCAGCCCTGCTCTGCTGGGTCCTCTCTTGATCAGAACGCAGAGGTAAGCCTGTTTGCCTCCTGCTCCCCCGAGGTGCTTACGAAGCTCAGTCAAGATCAGTAAGACCAATGCCTGGGTTGTGGTGCAAATCTCCCAATACAAGGCCCGAGATTAATATTAGAGATTGTTATTTTAAAGGCCTCTTTCTCAGTGTTTCTTGACGAGACTTGTTAATGCATACACGCTCAGTCTGCTGGGCCCACTTCCTGTAAGAGCAAATTAAAATCAATTTTGGTGAGAAACCTATCTGGCAATAATTGGATTATTCATCCTGGAGGATGAAGAAGCAGATGGCAGGTTTCTCTGCCCAAAGTCGAAGTCTGGTGATGCTCCCCTGACCTGGGCCTCCCACAGGATGAGAAATGAGGGGAGAGTGTCATTGGTTCCCCCACATCGCCGCGCTCCAGGACCTGGACAAGGGGGTGCTTCTCCACGGCCTGCTGCTCCCAAGGACCTGAGACATTACGTTCTGATTTACTGAGGGAGGAGGAGGGATTCTTGGTTTTTATGTTTGAGACACAAATGCTCCGATAGCAATAATTCACCTGGCTTTGGCAGAAAGATTTACGGTGGTTACCGTATTTTCACGGCTTTGTTGCATAGGGAACTCACTAACAAATCATTCGGGGAAATAATTAGGGGATACTCAGAGAAATGTCATCTCTGTGTGAAGCAGGAGGAGAGAATCCAAAAGTACCTCCGTGTTTGTCAACGGCACATACAAAGGCAGAGCAAACCCTGGAGGTGTGTCTTGGGCCCCGAACGCTTGTCCTGGCCAGGGGAGCCCTCCAGGCTTGGAGCCCAGCACTTGGACGGTCTTCGTGGGATGGCTGGGCCTTTGACCATGGGGCGTGGGGCAGTCATCACCACTGAGTCACTTTCTCATCGAGGGGCACCAGTGATAATCCTGTCAGTCTGGAAATTTGGGGCAGCCCAGCCAGAGAAGCCGGCTAACACGGCACGAGTCTTAGCCTGAAGGGAAGACCTGGCAATCTTTCAGCGTGCTAACTAGCTTCCAGACAGGCAAGCATGGGGACATTAATTTCTGTCACCTGGTTTTCCACTCGCAGCCCCAAGGCGCCGATGCTGCCATGCATTGAGTTGGCACTGAAATTTAGTTTTGCAACAGCTCTTGCCTCAGAGAGACCCGAGCCCTGTAAGCTTCCTGGGGCCAAGGACGTTCCTAGGGCTGCCGCCGACACAGGGTGTGCCTCCTTCTGTCACCGGGTCTGGAAGCCACCACGATGAGTGTTGCCTGTTATTGTCTGTCTCCTTTCTTCCGACACTATCCAACAAACCACACCATCGATCTACCCAGGATGAATATTGCTGCATGCTTTGGTGGGGACACACGGAAAGATCGGGCTCGCTCTGGAAATTATCTAGCTGCTCATTTCATGGTGAAATGCTGAGAAGCTTCCCAGGAGAGCATGTCAAAGATGAGATTTATCCACTGCTCGGCATTTGCTAATTTGGTAAGAGTTCTGATCTCATTTGCGGGGCTTAATATAGAAATTCACTGAACCCGAACAGACACCTCGCAATGTGGTATTTCTGTGATGCGTGTCAGAAAATATATACAGGCATATGGTCATCGTATGTATAGGTCCAGTCTGTATCCTATGTCTATATCCTGTGTGTGTATGTGTGTGTATACATATATAAACACACATTTATATAGAGGAGCCAAAATTCTAAGACAAAAATCGCCTTAGCTCCTAATAGCATCATGCAGTCCAAATTCCTCCTCATTAATTTCCCCTGATTTTTGACAGAGGACAATGGTGATTTAGAGGGTCAACATTTCATGTTGGAAGAATGTATTATGATTCTATGTCATAATCCCCATATCTGAAGCACATAACATGAGATGAAAATCATAACTTTGGAAAAGTACCATGAAGACCCAGCAGGATCGCTGGATATGCGGTTGGAGGAACAGACCAATGGACAGGACTTGGTCATCTTCTCAAGGACCCAGTTCCACGCGTTCTCAAGCAGGTGTGGGAGGGCGGGCATGAGAATGGTCTACCCTGAGAGTATGACCCCGTTTTTCACATTGGAACTTTCCCAGGGCTGGAGTCCCTCTGTCCCCTTCCTGGAGCTCAGTATATCAGCTCCAAGATGCTCCAAGGATGGTACATGCTCCTAGGCAGTTTTGCGGTCTCAGAGCTGCGATCTTGTGGAAACAACACAGTTGTCTACGCTTTAACACCAATAGACAGTGCGGGAGAACTGTACAGCACTTTGCATTGCCGTTGTTGGAATTGATTGAAGAGATCACCGGCAGTGACTTGTGCTACTCCATCCTATTTTAGAATATATTGTCCTTGGTGGATGACGAAAGCACAGGGATAACTGTAATGTGCGTGGTTGATAATAAGACAGACTGGTGGCCTTAGCCTACTTGCTACTTTCCTACAGCTGCTGGAACAAATTACCACAAATGTAGTGGCTTGAGCAAAACACAGGTTTTTTTTAATTTGTTTTACACCTTTGGAAGTTGAAATACAAAATGGTTCTTACTGGATGAAAATCAAAGTGTTGTCAGGGCTGCGTTCCTTCTGGAAGCTGTTAGCAGTGTCTGGGGAAGAATGGTGTCACTTCGAAATTATGTCTGCTCACAACCTCAGAATGTGACCCCTTTGGGTTAGGGTTAAGGTTGGGGTCTTTGTAGCTGTAATTAAGGAAATTAAGGTGATGTCATAGTGGCAATACGGTGTTTGATGACACTATACAAGGTCAACACAGAGATGGGGAGAGCCTGAGGGAGAGCACCAGGGGACGTCAAGAACTGCCCACGGAGGGAGAAAGATCTCGTAGGCCCTTCGAGATTCTTCTAGCTGGATTAAGAGTCAAATTGACATGAGACAGATCGATAGGAGAAAATAAAATTTAATTTTGTACATATGGCGAGCCCATCTATACCCACAATTCCAAAAGTAGTCAGGCAAAATGCTGTATATATGCCATCCTGAACTAAGGGGAAGTGGCCCAAGGCCTGGGGCTTCTAAAGGAAGGAATGCAGTTCACGGGAAGACAGAATTGTGTGCTGGTTCACTCAGAAGCAAGAGGATCAAATGGGCTTCACTAGGTTCCTCTCCGTCCACCATACCTGATCCATATTACAGTGGAGTTATCTATGGTGATGGTTTTCTTTTTGGAGCAGGTCCTCTACCTAAATTTTGTTAGGTAGTTGTTGGGGGAAGGTCAAAATTTCTTCCTGAGGAGCCCCTGAGAGACTCTGTTGGTTCCGTGTCTGACCCTTGATTTTGATTTCGGCTCAGGTCATGAGCTCAGGGCCTGTGAGATTGAGCCCTGCGTCAGGCTCTGCATTGGGCATGGAACCTGTTTAAGATTCTCTCTCTCCCTCTGCCTCTCTCTTCCCCGCACCCTCCCACCCCAGCTCACATGCTCTCTCTCTCCCCACCCCCCAAAAATTCTTCCTGAGTCTTTTGGACCATGATTGTTTTCAGCTCAGCATAATCTGCATGGCAGTGGCCTGTCTTCAGGGGCCCTGCCCTTGACCCCTACAACGGCAATACCAACAGCTGGGAGAGGCAAGAAAGGATCCTCCCCTAGAGCCTTTAAAGAAATGATGGCCCTGCTGACACCTTGAATGTGAACTCTCTGCCTCTTGAACTGTGAGACATTAATTTTCTATTACTTTAAGCCACTCACATATATGGTTACTGGTTATAACATTCCTGGGAAACTAATACAGGAAAAAATCTGTTCCTCCCGTTTCCCAGTTTCTAGAGGCTCCTGCGTTCCTTGGTTCCTGCTTCCCTCCTGGCTTCAAACCAGCAATGATGGATCAAGTCCTCATATGACAGCTCTCTGACCTTCTGCTGTCACTGTATCTGTCCCTGACCAGAGCCAGGAATGGTTCTCTGATCTAAAGAGCTCATAAGATTAGATTGAGCCCAGTAGGATAATCTAGGATAATCTCCCCAGCTCGAGGCTGGTAACCTTAATCACACCTGCAAAGTACCTGCCAGGAATTAGGGAAGCAGATCTTGGGGAGTGGGTGGGGCATCTTGTATCTTTTCATACAAGGAAAGAATACCTTGTATGAAAAATAAAACCATGATCAATGCTATTTAAGCTAAAAAAAAAGTCAACAACTATTGAGTACCTATTATTCTATATCCGTTCCAAGAGCAGTAATGGGGGGAGGAGGAGAATGAAGGATCAAGAAGGCATGTCTCTTTCTTTAAGGACTCATATTCTCATGGAGTAATAGACGGGATAAATGAATCTCATCAGAGCTACAAAGGCATTTTCTACTTAATTCCTAAAGAAAGCCCAGGAGACTCTCTGAAATGTCCTGGGGCTCCTTCATTAGTGTCTGTGGAATAGAATTCCAGCCGTGACACAGGATGCCGGGCATGTGGAGCTCCACGGTGCACCAGGCAGAGGTCCATGGGGAGCAGGGTGGAGAAGGGCTCAAGCTATGGACGGTCCTCCTAAGATGATAACTGAGCAGGATCTTCAATAATGTGTGGCTTAAGCAAGAGAAAAGGCGATTCCAAACAGTTAGATTAGTAGGAAAGAGAAAACGGAGGCATGAACATTCCGTGAACGACCGGAAGAGCAAGTGAGGGCGTCTACAGTGTCCTGCTTGAGAGCAAGGGCGAATGTTAATTTGCTTTGCTTTCCAGTGGCTGCAGAGCCCTGAAGAAGCTATTCTAGATGGACTTCTCTTTGTCTTTTAATGACTTACCAGTGAGAAGACTGTGTTGAATTATTTTCCAAAAACAACTCTAGTATTCTTTGCTTTTAAGATTGCTTTTCACATATTTAAAATAAAATTAGAGTTGTGGGTCCCACAATAAAATAACAACTTATGTACACTGACAGCGTTAGAGAAGGTGAACCACCTGCACTTCTCCATCGTCAGGTCACGCGCGGACTGACAGGGGATGAGCCCGGGAGATGAGAGTTACCTTTAAAACAGGCTGAGAATACTTTCTTTTTAAAGGTTTCATTTATTCATTTAAGACACTGAGATACAGAAAGAGAGAGAGAATGAGCAGGGGGAGAGGCAGAGGGAGAGGGAGAAGCCGACTCCCCACTAACAAGGAACCCAGTGTGGGACTCGATCCCAAGACCCATAGATCATAACCTGAGGCAACGGCCGTTGCTTAACCATCTGAGCCACCCAGGTGATCCTGAAAATAAAACTTTTACTCCATCTTTATTTAGGTAATTGTGAAAGGTTTGTGGGAAGTCTGCCTCTGAGCAGATACCTTCAAGTCTGAAAATGGGTAGAAAAGAAGGCACAGTTACGGTATGGGAAACTGGGATCCCAACGCCCGCCCACTGGTCCTGGACACCCCAACCCTGGCTGGCCTCAGAAACCTCCCAATGCCTTGGGCTTCACCAAAAGCTTCGGGAAATTAAGTCTAAGGATGTCCTCAACCGAGAAGTTATTCGGAAACCTCAGTGTTAGATTTTGTCCGGAGTGAAGTAGGCAATCCAAGTCTGCTCCAAGTGGGAGCCCAGTAAACCGCCTCACGATCTAAGACCCACAAATACCTTTCAATCTGCTTTCTTTAGGTGCTTTGATAACCCTGAAATAGCCTTTCAAAGTTTGTTGATCCTGAATTTTTAAAAAATATATATTTATTTATTTGAGAGAGAGAAACAGAAAGAGAGCTGGGGGAGACTGTCAAGCAGACACCCTACTGAGCACAGAGACCCACTCAGGGCTCAGTCAAAGCTGGAGATCGTGACCTGAACTGAAACCTGGAGTCAGACCCTCAATGGACTGAGCCCCCCCCAGGAGCCCCCTGAACGGGGTTTAAATACTGCAAATTATTAGATAAATTTGAGCTGAACACATTGAATATAACCAAATAAAACACCCCCTAGGCCACGGTTTTATCTGTCTCTGGGAGATTTTATCTGGGAGTCTAATTCTGGAGCAAGAAAGCCCTCCCCCTGCTGGGAGAGCCCCCCCACCCAGACCTGCTGAGGCAGCACATTGTGCTCTTTCCCCGAAAGGGCTGCTGTCCTGACCATGGTGAATGCTTCGATTTGGACACAGGGCAGCGAACAGCAGCCTTATCAAATAAACAGCCGGATTAGACAGGAACCCTGATTCTAGCTTCTGCTTTTTCCAGCCTTGGGGATGTCCCGGGGAGAGGGGGTCTTGGCGGGCATGCGACACACATAGGACACAAGGCAGAGGTCTAGCCGCCCCCCCTCCGAAGCCCCGCTGGCCCTCTCCTCTTCCACTGTCCTTCCTGGTGCCTGGAAGACCCCCGGAGGACTGGGCTGGCTGGACACTTCTTCCCTCAGGATGGTATCGAGCACCCTAAGGTCCTCCCCCTGTTTAGAGGGGAAACGCGAAATGCACGGCTGGGTTGCCAGTGTGGAAGATGGTCTCCGCTGCGACCTCTGGACTCCGCGGCCAGAGCGCACCCACACATGGTGCACTGACTATTAGGCGAGTGGAGGACCCTTGGCTGGAGCCAAGCCACTTAGTCGGACACACAGACTCATCCTTTCTTTTTTTAAATCAATCTTTCGATTCCCTTTATGTTTGCTTTGCTGTTGCATTCTTTGTATCCCCATCTGTCGGTTACTTTTCTCCCTGATGCCTCCGGACATTAGGTCGCAGCGGAGACCATCTTCCACACTGGCAACCCAGCCGTGCATTTCGCGTTTCCCCTCTAAACAGGGGGAGGACCTTAGGGTGCTCGATACCATCCTGAGGGAAGAAGTGTCCAGCCAGCCCAGTCCTCCGGGGGTCTTCCAGGCACCAGGAAGGACAGTGGAAGAGGAGAGGGCCAGCGGGGCTTCGGAGGGGGGGCGGCTAGACCTCTGCCTTGTGTCCTATGTGTGTCGCATGCCCGCCAAGACCCCCTCTCCCCGGGACATCCCCAAGGCTGGAAAAAGCAGAAGCTAGAATCAGGGTTCCTGGGATCAGCAGCCACTCTGCCTGTTTCCCTCTATGTCCTACTAACACAGGAACCCTCACATGGTGGCCGCCTCCATCTCCCATATTCTAACACTCAGGACATGTCGGGGTTGTCTGGCTGGACCAAGAGGCTTTCTGACTGAGAGCAGTTAGAGAGACAAACGCTGTATGATTTCACTTATATGTGGGATCTAAGAAACAAAACAAATAAACAAACTAAAGACCAGAAACAGACTCCTAAATGCACAGAACACACCAACACTGCCAGAGGGACACGGGAGGTCGGGGGAGGGGGTGTGGATGGGAGAACTCGATGAAGGGGATTAAAAGATACAAACTTCGAGTTACAAAGTCAGTCAGTCATGGGGACGGAAAGAGCAGCATCGGGAGAGCAGTCAGTCATAGTGTCCAAGAAGGAGCAAGCCTAGAATAAATCAGATCTCCCCCATGCCAGGTGCACTTGTAGCTACCAAGTCACGTATTTAAATATACCTGCTTGTCCCTGTCCTGCAGGGGCACACGCACACACACACACACACACACACACGCACACACACACATCCACACCCATAGCAAATCTGATGACAGAACGCCTCCCGGCTAGAAGCTCAAAGCCCCGTCACTTCCCCAGGCCCGGCCTTGTCATTTCTAACTTGCTGGTCCCGACTCAGCTGCTCACTAACAAAGAGACATCTTGGATGCTTCTCTGGCCCCGAGACCTGCCGGGATAGTGAGTTTCTCATGTCGGTGGCCAGACAGCTGCCACAGATACGCTTAAGAAGGTTCTCACCAGGCCTCCCGGAAGCATAGACCCTGAACAGTTACCAGGAAAGAACACTGAGCAAGTGCAACTTAAGCGGACTTCAAGAGAGCCTAGAAGAGGCAACGTGCCTGTACCACAGAACACCTTCCTTGGTATGAGGGTTGCATTATCTCCCCCCAAAAGATGTGACGAATCCCTAACATCCAACATCTAAAATGTGATCCTGTTTGGAAACAGGATCCCTGCAGTCCAGGAGCTCAGACACCCTCAAGGCTACAGCTGGTGTCCCCGGAGGATGACGACGTGAAGGCCTGAAGAGGAACATGACGATGAAGGCGGTGATGGGGCGACAAGCCAGGAGGGCCAGGCTCTGCAGCCACGATCAGAGGCTGAGAAGAGGAAAGGATCCATCCAGCGCCTGGGAGGGCGTGCGGGCTGCCCACATCTTGATCTTGGACTTCTGGCCTCCAGAACCGCGAGGCAGTGAACTCCCGATGTCTTCAGCCAACCAGTCTGTGACACGTCAACGTACCAGCTGCAGGACATGGAGTCTGAACAGGACACCTTCCCTCCGGTTGATTTAATCTCTGTTGGGAGCCATGATCTCTCTGAAAACTGGATCCTATCGTGCCTTTTCCTCCTGAGCTAATTTTCAGTGTTCAAGCAGCGTGGACTCTGAGTCCTCCTACTTACGTTTGATTGACTTTCCTCAAGACACTCAGGGTAGCTTCCCGTCTCCCCAGTGCATTTGCATTTTATTGCTGTCGACTAATCACATTATCTGAATTCAGCTTGGTGGTTTCCTTGCGATTGCTCCTCATTACCGAAACCGACACAGGAAGCCTCGAACACATCAGCAGCGGCGGAAAAGCATCCCCCAGGCACTGGAGAGACCTCCGACTCCTCTCAGCCAGTCTTCAGCTGTGTTCAACGTCTGGACTAATGGACTGAGCAGCCATCGGAGGGAACGTGTGCTCTTGTCTGGCCGGCAAGAAAGTCATCACCTCCTCATATATTATTCCCTCGGGCTTTCTGCCAGGTTTTCTGATTTAAAAAAAAAAAAAAAAAAAAGAGCCAGACTCTTCTTTCTGAGTTAATCAGGATCTGTTCTGATGAAACACGTTGCCTGCTGAGTAGGGAGGATTTGCAGATCCTGGTCTCCATGTGGCTTCTGAAGGCTTTTTTGGGCACCAGCCCCTCTGACGCACTCTCATTCCTCATTTCCCACCCAAGCGGGGGTGTGGAGCAGCTGTCCTTGGGCTCGGCTGCAGAGGTCTTCAGATAGTCCAAATCTGCTACATATTATCTCAATACAAAGACCAGATTTGTTACCCGCATTGGAGCCATTCATCTATAAAGTCAGGCATTTTTGTTGAGGTCAGTTCCTGAGAGTGAGTGGGTGAGCCGTCCCATCTAGCCTCATGCTTGCCACATTTCTGCCTACACGTATGTCAAAGATGACACCCAAATCCGGAGACTTTGGACAAGGTATTTAAGTTATTGGCCCCATTTCCTTTTATCTGTGACAGGAAGACGGACAGTAGGTGGGTGACCACTCAGACTCTCTCCTTTCTTCCCACCGCCACGCACAGCCATCTTTAATAGCATGAAGCAGCTCTCTTGGAAACAGGAATGAAACCAGCCCTGGGAAATGGTTGCATCATGATAGATCTTATCTGTTATTAAGTTTGCCAAGATGGCTTCATTGTTGCCATCCTAATATGCAGAAACATAATAGCTACTCAGTACTCCGTTCCTTGTGTCCAGGGACAGTTGGTATGCCTGGTTCAAAAAGAGACATACCCCGAAATTTAGAGTTAAGTCAGTAAACCTTCCCCTCAGACTAGTATGATAAAAATCATGGTAAGATAACGAGCTGAACCAGCTGAGAAACAGTCTCCAATATGAAGATTGAGAGATGTCGTTCTGCCGGGATCCCTTCATTTCTCCAACACAACAAAGAGCTGTGGGTGTGTCGTCCTTTTGGACAGTGTCTTCAGGGAGACCCACAAGATAGGTCAATAGTGGCAAGGAAACTTCAGGGAGTCACTTACCGGTTTCAAAGTGGTATTACAGTCACGGCGTACGCTGAGATCAGGCAGAGGATGGCAGTGAATGAAGGACTCAGTGTCTGCCCAGGGAAAGTGGCCGGGGTCCCGGCGACCCTGGTGCCAGGAGCCCAGGGAGGTTTACCGTCCTGGAGGGCTGACCTTCCCACCTTCCAGCTGCTTCTCCCAGCACGCTGGCTCATGAAGCCGGGTTCTGGGGCACAGGGGGCTTCCGAAGCACGTCAGCAAGAACAAGGGGGACAGGCGACCTTCTGAGGCCCCTTCTGTGTGCTGAGAAGTGTCCAGAGCTCTGTGCTTACATCATCTCAGCCAATCCTCCTACAAGCTCTGGGACATAACCTCTGTTATAGTCACTGTGTTCCCAGGACACACAGCCATCTGCTGACCCGCCCGAGGCTACAAGCTGGTGCACGAGAACCCAAGATGGGAGGCCGGTGGGGGGGGGGAACCCAGGACTGCGCTGGACCCTCCGTCAAGAAGCCCCTCAGAGTGGGCAACAGGCTCAACATCACGTGGGAGCTTCCTGGACGTCCTGCCTCACAGGGGTCACCCGGGCTACTGCGTGGGGGCCACGTTGTCCCAGCGTCCCTGTGAGATTTGCTGCGAACAGACTTCATGAAGAGCTGCTTCGGGCCCCGGGGCTGACCTGCACAGTTCACAAGCCAGTGGCTTGCAGTTAAATGATCCGAATTCGTTGCAGCAGTGTACTCTTTGGGATTTATGCAATCTTTAAACTAAATAAAATGGCTAATATAGTTCCTTGATTTTTAAATAAAATCGGCAGGGCCTTTAGTGGGCTGGGCAGCATGACGTCACTGCCGCACGTTTTGGCTCCTGCAGCCGTGCTCCCGCTCTCCCCAGCGGGCTGTCGTCCTGCAAGTGGACGGCAGTGGCCTCCCTCCGTGTCTGTCGGCTCCTCCCCGAGGGAGCACCTCACCAGAATGTCCCCTGTCTGACTTGCCTTCGTCGTCCTCCAGCTTTCTGCGCATCTGTGGCTCTGGCTGCATGACCCTTGGCTTTGGTCAGCAGAAGGTCTCCTGTTACACGACAGGCATGCGGCAGGAGCTCAGAGCGTGGGACACGCATGCCACAGGAGTGACTCGGGCTGCAGGAGTAACTCCTTACTGTCACGTGGTGAGACCAGGGTCAGCCTTAATCTCCACGCAGTCCCTCTCTCTCTCGCTCCCTCCCTGTCCCTGTCTCCGTCTCTGTCTCTCCTCACCCCCTCCCCCCCACTTCTGCTCCCTGACCTCCATCCACCCATTGTCTTCAGTCTCAGGGCGCCTTCAGGGTCAGGGGCTCCGGTCGTTCAACAGGGGGCACCAGAGCCTCCTGCGTCAGGGTCTGAGCCCTGTTGAATCCCCAGGGCGGGAAACACAGACTCTGCCCTCAGGCAGCTTCATGTCAGGTGCCTGGTGACATCTTACATAAGTGGGGGTCCATAGAGGGCAGGAGGAGCCAGGGGGGGGCAGGTCATGTGACCCCCAGGGCTCTGAATGCAGCTGAAAGTCACAGGGTTTCCCATTCCAGCTCGAGCCCCTCCAGTGGCTGCTCCCCCAAGCTCAGAGAGCGCCCAGAGAGTGGCACCTGCCGGCCCCTCCGCTCGGCTTGTTGAGCTGGGGCAGTGAGGCTTTCCTGCACATTAGCCTCTGTGCCACGTCCTGGATCCCACAGTGGCGGCCACACCCGGGGCCCAGGGGTGTCCTTGAGAACCCCTTGTGGTCAGTTTCACAAAGTCAGCGCAAGAGTTAACATGAAGGACTCGGCATGGCGAGGAGGAACCAGCACCGAAAGCTTTGTGATTCACTCTTCCAAATGGAATTTCTAACACAGGATGTTGACGAGAGACTGAGTCCAATGCTCTGTTTTATATTGTGCAGACACAGAACCGGGCAGGCTCAGTGTTTGCAGTAGGAGTAAAGAAGGCAGAGGTCCCGGAGCCATCATCTCTCGCCTGGGAGGAGACGGAACCCCTCCTGCACACACGTGGAGACCCAGGCGCACTGCGGTCCAGCCCTGCCGGCAGACCCAACAGAACTCATTACTGTTAACACGGAGAGCAGTACGCACGGGTGCCCAGGCCTCTGTAACTTCCAGTACGGTCAGCATCTGAGTGCTCCATTCCATTAAGCTTTTCTGACATTGACAGTGACAGGCTTATAAATAAAATATTATTGGATGCCGCAGAGGTCTTGGTGGCTCTTGGAGAAAATACCGTATTCACGCACCACACCACTTGCTGGGGAGGACTGCCTTGTCGGCTACAATTTGCCTCCTAAGTTGTAAGTGACAATATTATTTCAGAGTGAGGAGAACCAGACACCACCTCCTGGGATCCCCAAAGACAGGATAGATTCAGGGGCTGAAATCATCCATGAGCTAAGGCATTTGCAACAGGTTTACCAAAATTATTTTCTGTTTATAGTTAGCATTGCTGTTACATTTGCCTGCATAAAATAATACGGCAAATCAGTCTTTGATTTCCCTGGACACCTGCAGTAGAAGTGGAAGTTATTTATGTTGTGGTGGCTGCAGTTATAAACGGCATATGCATGCCCTCTCTTTAGGGCCAAGGAACATCATAAATCACGATTATGGGAGTTAAGTTTAAACACTGAATCTTGTCTTTTCAGTCGAGGAGGATATCGATGAAATTGAACAATGAATCTGCTCAGTGCTGTCATCACGCCCGTTTGTTCTGACTGCGTGTCGTATTCCACGTAAATGGAGCCTCCAGATTTCGATTACATCTGTGTAACACAAAATGCACAAGGATTTCAAATCATTTGATTGACTTCATCAGAAAATATCTTGACATCTCAACAAGTCAATACAAAAATTCCCTGGGGCCCTGCTCATCTATTTTATGATATGGATTAGAGAATCTTTTTTTTTTTTTTTTTCCCAATTTCCACTTTAAACTGAGGAGGTATTTGGAATATCTTCATAGAAAAGTTAACTTCAGGGGAGGGGTGGTAAAGTTCGCAGCGTGCCTCCTTTGTTTGCAGAACGACTGGTAAATTTCGAGCTTCCGGTTGGGAGAGCGATGGGTCTAACTCATTCCAGATAGATTCAGGGAGCGGGTAGACTCTGTCCAGTGTTCTAGATATCCAGGGGCTCGGTGAGGTGTGAGTGTGCATGGGCTTCCCCAGAAATCCCCCCAGAGGACCTGTGTGATCCACACAGGCTGACACCTGCTGGGAGAGAGAGTTTCTGCCTCCCAGGCTGGCGGGCTGTGACCCATGAAGGACGGTGGCCTGTGTTCTTGTTTTTCTGCGCCCTCCCCTTTGGCCAGACGTAGCTTTGACCACATAAAGCAGTCATTTCTGCCTCAACTGGAAGCTCTGATAGTGCAGCCGGATACTCTGTCTCAGCTGCTCACTCTCTCCGTCCAGAGGGCATCAAGCCACGTCTGCCTGTGAACTGAGGCACAGAGCCTCTCATGGCCCAGCCCATCGGTCCTCTAACAGGGGCAGACCCCGTCCTGCTCCAGCCCCTCACCCTTGCTCACTCAGCCAAGCCCAGATTTGCTAGCCTGGGCCTCAGGACCTGCCCTGGTGTGACTCTGCCTGTTTTTCTGGTTTCTCGTTGTGGAAGCAAAGCCATAGACACATCACATCTCATGTTCAGACAATAAAAGGAAAATGACAACACCTTTATTTATTTATTTTATCAATTCATAGAGAGAGAGGAGGGGGAGGGGCAGGGGGAGAGGGAGAGAGAGAATGTTAAGCAGGCTCCACACCCAACATGGGACTCGGTCTCCTGACCCTGAGATCATGACCTGAGCCAAAATCAGGAGTCAGAGGCACAAACGACTGAGCCTCCCAGGCGAGCCGGTGACACGTCCTTTAAACCAGACTTTGGCAGGGATGTCAGAGATGTACTAGGCCCCTCACGGATACAGTCATCGGGACAATAAGAAACTTAATCTCAGGAAACAGACTGAGGGCTGCTGGAGGGGAGTGGGGGGTAGGGCTGGGGCGGCGGGGATGGGCACTGGGGAGGGGTGTGCTACGGAGAGGGCAGTGAGCTGTGGAAGCCTGATGAATCACAGACCACAGGCCTGTTCCCCTGAAACAAACAATACAGTATATGTTAAGAATAATTTTAAAAAACACCATCATTGGGAGAGAAGATTGCTGTTTTTCCACCACGAAAAGACTGCCGGCTTGCTCACTTTGGGGACGTGCGCATGTGTCATTCCACTCCAGGTTACGGGTTTTCTTCTTATTATTGTCATGAAATGAGCAAAACCTTCAGAGGACTAGACTTCCCTGCACCTCTCTTCAGGAAGCGTCTTTGCTGGAGGTCTGCTAAAATTCTTCTTTTGGAGTCCTGCTCTACCAACAGGGATTTCCGCTGCCATTTGCGGACCAGACGGCCCTAAAGGAATGCACTACACTGAACTCGCATTGCCAGAGCAGAGTGCCTTGTCAGCTTGTGCACGCTGCGGGCCCACGGGGGTGTTCACTCCCCAGGACAATCCCACATGGCCTTCAAGAGCTTGTATTTCTGTCCTCAGTCTCCCTCCCTCAGTCTGTCTCTCTCCGTCTTTCCTCTTGGCTCTCGTTCTATTCTATTTCTGGATTCAGTCAGGTTCCTGGCCCAGCTGGCTCCACTTGTATTTGAAGCCCAGTCCCTTCCACACCACCGGGAAGCTTACAGTCTGACCATCTGTTGGGTGGTGAAGGACAGGCTGTACGGTGTTTGTGTGTGTATGGGTGTGTACGTGCAAGTGTGCATTTGGCTTTTTGGTTCATGTGTCTTGGGGACTCTGATATCTTGGTATTTGGAACAAGCATCTGCTTGCTGCTGGGTCCCAAGTTATTGTTTCTATAAGGACGAGGAAAATCACACCTTTTCATTCGTGTTGCTCCCCCCACCCAGGCTGATGTACCTTATCCTCCGACAACTGAGAGAAGCCTCTAGGTTTGTCTTTGTAGCACACCACCAGGATCTGAAGTCACCCAAAAAGAAAACTTCTCTCCCATCTGGGAAGGAGGACAAGTCCAGGACGTTTTAAGCAATAAAGGACCAATGACTCTGCGAGTCTACATTTCTCTTGACGAGTGACTGGGGAGTTTTGATGCTGGTTTTTACATGGCTTGCAGAACAAGAAGGAGATACAGAAGAGGATTTTCCCTTGTGTGCTAGCCATGGAGGGACTGGCCGTGAATGTGGGGTGCAGGAGGAAGCCAGTTCCAGGGTGTCTGGGACTTCCTGGCTTCCTGAGACTCCCATAGGGTCCTGGTGAGTGACCACCTCTCGCCTCTCACGGAACAGAAGCCCTGAGCCAACACTCGTATGAGCAAGTCAGCCCATGAAGGGGAGAAACAGGGCTGACAGCGGGGTACAGACAGACTTTAAATTTGCACCTCTAACTTCCACAGCAGCCCAGCAAAATGTGGGACAAAGAGCAGCCCAGCATGATGTGCTGATCTACAAACACCTCGTCCCGCTCCAGAGCTTGCCCAGGACCAGACCGCATTCTTTAGCTGTATTTGTCTGAAATGCATTTCTGAGCAAACACATTGATACCTTCTCCTAGCTTCAGTAAAAAAAAAAGGGGGAGGGTTTATAAGATTTCACAACTTCAACAGAGCTTCTCGTCTGATTTGTTTTAGATATCCTGCAAAGCATTTACATAAATGTAAGTGACCTCAAGTATTTCTAAATACTAAATAAAAAAAAGAAAAGAGAAGCTGAATTTCAAACACCTCAAGCTGTCAACTTTTGACATGTGATTTATTCATTTATTTTTAAAGGTGTATTTATTTATTTGAGGGAGAGAGAAAGAGCGAGCTTGGGGAGAGGGGCAGAGGGAGAGAAGCAGACTCCCTGCTGAATGTGGAGTTCAACATAGGACTCGATCCCACGGCCCTGAGATCATGACCTGAGCCACAGTCAAGAGTTGGATGGTTAACTGATGGAGCCACCAGGCACCCCAGATTTGGACGTTTTAAATATTTGCTTAAATCAGAAGGAAACACTGTTTAGCTGTAAGTCATGGTCTTGATGAATAAGATGCAAGAAAAGAAAGTTAAAAAAAAAAGAAGCAAATTTGATAATATGGAAAAATGGTTGGGAAAACTTCAGTACCAATTTGAGCAAATTTCAAAGAGTTTTTAATATTTGGTGCAAAAAAGTGGAAAAAGTTCAGGTAATATTTTTAATCAAGGTGAATCCACAGGCAAATTGGATTAGTTTGACAATTTTGGTTTTAATACTATTCTATATCTTTCCCATCTATTTTATCGTAGCCTAAAATATAATATTACCAAAATATTCTAGCTGGTATAAGATAAAGGTCTTAAAATATAAATATCTTGTTGTGCCAGAAAGGGATAGAAGCTAACAAAAGACATATTTGAGAGTGTAAAATAAGTACAAAAATACAAAGGGAAGTGAGCTTGGGTTTATGCTACTTGCAACTAATGTATTTGGAAGGAGCAGTGAAATGTGTGAAAATTTTTACAAATTTGTTCAGTGTCAGCGAACCTAATTATAAAATGAGAAAAAGGCTTGTAAAAACCTGTCTGCAAATTATTGCATGAATGGCATAAAAGAAAAGAAAAACTAAATCTGAGGTTTCCTTTCTGTTAAATGGCGATTTGACATCTGAGTGCATTAGTATACCTTCTTCTCTAAACAGGAAATATAAATGTTACTCTTCACCTCGGTCACAGAATTCCTAATTATCACCAAATTTTGTTAACGTTTATTTTTTCCATGATGTTCAAAAACTAGTTTTGAACCAAAGTTGGATTTTTTTATTCATCCTCCTCATCATCATCATCAAAAGCTAAAATCCCTAAGAGTAATGGTTGCCTGCTGTGGTGTTTTGCTTTATTTTAATCTGAGATTGAGGCTTAATTATTTCTTGCCTCTAAGTATTTATGACTTAGGTTTATTTATTATCTTGTGCTCTAAATTTATGCCCTAACTTTGGAATGATAAAACTTTTAAGAAATCTTTTTTTCTTAAATTTTAACTATCTTAAGGGCTTTTCTGACAGCAGCAGAATCCCAGTAAAGAGCCACTCCTTTACTTCATAAAAGGAGGGACGCTAGAAATAACTGGGTTGGGTTGCCTTCCTCCCAAGTCTTAATTCGTTCCACTCCCATGTCGGAGCTCTCCTGGCTGCTGGACCAACCCGAAGAGAACAGACACATCAAAACATGGAACTTGCTCTCAAACTTAATTGGAAAGAAATAAAGGGTCGTTAACATGAAGGTACACTCAGCCTTGTGTTTTTACAATCTGGGTACTCATAGGCACTTGCCACTCATTGGCAATCAGATTATTACAATATCGTGGCGATTGGCCAGTGTCCCCACTGACCGTGTAGACACGTCATCCCAGATTTGCTTTTGATTTAATTCTTATCATGCAATACACACTTCCTTCAAAAGAGGACTCGCTCTCCTCCATTTTAATAGACAGTTGATCCCTGAACAGTGCCGGGTGAAGGGCCTCCAGTCCCCGTGATGTTGAAAACCCGTGTGTCAGTTTTGAATCCTACAGAATGTAATTACTAATAGGCGACTGGTGATGGGAAGTCTTGACATAAGGTAAGCAGTCGGTCGGCACATATTTTGTAGGTTTTAAGTATTATATACTGTATTCTTACAGTTACCTGGAGAAAATACAATGTTATTGAGAAAACCGTAAGGGAGAGAAAAGACACTTACAGTCTCTTCTGTATTTACTGGAAAACACGTGGGTGTAAGTGGACCCTCACAGTAACGCTGTGTTAACTATCAACCGGAGTTGGTCATCATCAGTTTACCAGACCCACTCCACCTTGCTGGGCCCGTGAACTGATGTTTTCTCATTGCTTTACACTTGCCAGAAGTCCTTCGCTCTGTGTGACAACCAGACCTTCAGTTTTCTGAAGAAACATCAAAAGAAGCACAGTAAATGACTAAAGGGGCTCTTGACCCTTCTCGCTACAGTGACTCTACTCAAGGACACCGACTTCACAGTGAAAGTCGACGCTGTCCCTGAGAACAAACCCTTTCATGTCCTATCCTCGGAACCAAATGAGAACTCCCAGGACTCATCCCAGACGCAGACGGGATGAAAGTCATCTGTTTAACACAAAATCACCATCATCAAAAATTAAAAGGCATTACAGAGGGATGAAATAGACCTAAAAGCATGAATTTAATTGCAATTCAAGTTCTGTTTTTAATGAGCTTATGAGAACCCCTCTTGTTTCTTCTTACTCTAACTCTAACACTAAGTTAAGAAACATTCTTTAAATAGTATTTTGTTCAAACTAATAGTTGAGCATTGGGAAAAGAGAAAAAAAATCTTATGAAATTCCTTGAATAAACAAGCTAATACATTGTTAGCACACTTAAGTATAGTGACGCTAATACAAAATAATTATAGATAGTAACTGTTTGTGTCCACAAGCCTTTTCACAAGATGATGCCAATGGTTTTGTATAATGCAAATGATTTTTCTAAATCTCTTTACTTCTCATGGCCATGTATTATTTACATAGGTCAATAAGAATCTTTTCTCCATCCAATCAGAATGTAATTTTAACCCTGAAATGCCAGAAATCTCCTATAAATACTTGTGACAAACCTACAACTCCAGAACCAGGGCTCTTCTTCAGATGTGGACAGGATATTAGCGAAGACATCCTAGGAATGGTGGCTGATCCCTGCTCTTTGACCCATGGAATACTGGCCTTATGAGAGCAAATATTGCTTCCAGGCATGGTGGGAACATTGACAAATTTTATTATCTCAGAGAAAGAGGGCTTCCTGAAACTTAAAGGTATTAAAAGAAAAACACATTAGTGGTTAATTAACTGTATCTTCATGTCTGACCTCAGTAGATAACTGATAGTTACAAAGAAAATAAATCTAGTAAACAGCTATAATTCTAGCATTTATACAGCTTCATGTAATAAGCTCATTCTTTGTCATGGGGCACCTGGGTGTCTCAGTTGGTTGAGTGTCTGTCTTCAGCTCAGGTTATGATCCTGCAGTCCCAGGACTGAGTCCCGCATTGGGGGTCCTTGATCAGCAGGGAGCCTGTTTTTCCCTCTCCCTCTGCCTGCTGCTCCCCATGCTGTGCTCTTTTTCTCTCTGTGTCAAATAAATTAAACTCTTAAATAAAAAGAAGTCAATTCTTTGTCCTAATGTTGTATAGATCTACCTTCTTAAACCATATAAGGCTATATTTACACACTAATAAACATCTTCCATAGCTAGAAAATAAGAGTAGAAATAAAACAAATCTGAAACAAGCCATATACAATCAGAAAATCAAAAAATGGCACAGTCAAAGACAGACCCTAAAAGCTATGGTAGATGATGACATCCCCCATCTGTGCACATCTACACTCCATGGCCTCTTATGGACAGGGTGTGTGTCCCTGTCCTTTGGTGGGATTTGGCCATGTGCTTGGCACTGGCTAATGGCATTTCAGCACACACATGGTTCTAAGTCATTGGAGATCTCAAACGTTTCTACTCACTATGTCAGCTCTGCTGCTGACATGACAAGAGTTTCCCATGGATAACTGATGACCCATTCAGGTGTGTGGCTCCAGGGGCAGGTATGTGGGCACACTAGGGTCACAGATCTACTGTGTGAAGCACAACCATCCCACCAAGCCCACTGTAGATCAGCAGAACCCCAGGAGACCCACAGAGGTGTGAGCAATGGTAGATCACTCTCGTTCTAAAGAACTGGTCCCAGAGGCGGGGGTGGTTGTTACACAACAATAGCTGACAGATACACAAGTGGACAGCTGACCACAAAGGGGTGCCGTGGAGCATGAGTGGCTGCTTCCCCTGCTGTCATTGTCCACAAGTGCACACAACACATCCCACATTCAGAGGCAATTGCCTTTTGTACCCCAAGGTAAAATAAAGATGACATGGTCACCCTTTAAAACACTAGTCCCCCAAATAAAAGACACTTTAAGGTTTTCCTGTAAGTTACTGTCTCCTTACTGAAAGCGATTTTTTCACTAAATATCACAATACCGGTGTGAGAAGACATATCCCAACCAGAATGTGAAAATCATGTAAGAAACTTGCTATTTACTCATCATGGTCAGACTCACCACGAGATTGACTGGTGGTGTTTATGGTTTTCTCTTGAGAGAAAACCTGAGGGTTCTTAAATTAATTTTTTAATGAGGGGTCTTTCTATAGACCAGACTTCTTTGTATCTCTTTGGGAGTCAAGTTATTTCCTTTTCTGACATCCTCTGTCTCTGCTTATCTCTTTATGATCAATGCTCCCTCCTGGCCTCCACTGGTGCCTTCCATGTGTGCACAGCCCCTTTGCTTACCTCCTTCTGGGAATTCCTATGACACTTCCCTCTTCTTTTATCTCACACACCATTACTGTCTTGTGTCTGTCTGTATTTTGAAACTTATCCTTAAACTCTGGAATGTAAATGCCTCTAGCTCCTAACCAGTGCTCAAAAATATTGTCTAATTGCTTGCATGACCACACCTCTGGCAAGATTGTAAGCTGGGTAGTCTTATAAGAAGACATTGGTCTCTGGGCACCCAGTGGCTCGGTCTGGTTTTGGCTCAGGTCCTGATCTCAGGGTGGTAGGACTGAGCCCCAAATTGGGATCCCTGCTCAGCAGGGACTTTGCTTAAGATTCTCTCCCTAGTCCCCTGCCTCTCAGATCTCTCTCTCTCTCTATTTCAAAATAAACAAATACTTAAAAAAAAAAAAAGACAATATTTCTCTCATGCCCAAAGGGGAGGGAGTACAAGGCTTGATTACAAACTCTGAGCTGCTCCCATCATCTGGGGCTCTGTCCAGTCAGTGTCATTCCTATAGCCCTCAGTGAACAAATGAACTTCTTTGAGGCCCATTTTCCTATTTTGTGAAAAGCAATTGCTAGTAATGACCTCATACATCTGTCACAAATGTCAAGTGAAACAACGTACGTACAGCTTCTAGGTCATAAAGTTTGCTAGTAGTATAAGCTAGTGTGGATTCCTGCTATTTGACCCAAGTGTGGTTCTCTCTGCCTCCAGGATGTTAGTAAGTGCCATCCTGGACCCTCACACCCTTCTCCATTATTCTTCAAGAGATAGTTGCATCACTTCCAATAAGGATCCTACAATTCTTTTTAAAGGAAAAAAAAACCCATTTCTTCTTCCTCTGCTCCTCCTCCTCCTTCCTTCTGCTTCTCTCCCTATCTTTCTGCTGCTTCTTCTTCTTTAATTGTGAAAGTATCTTACTTTCAAAACAGGAAGGTCTAAAGTTTGAATATTTGGATTTCTCTTTTTAACCCAAAATGTAAGCGGAAACATCTCGCTGTGGCACCTGAGAATGAGAGGTATCATGTCAGGTGTTCATGTAACTTATCTGGGTAATTACTTCTCAGCCTCAGGAACCTGAGTCCATGTTCAGAGTTTTGTGCAGATTCAGGCGGGAAGCAGCAAGACCCCTTACGCCGCCGCGTCTCTGTCTCCTCAGGGCACCACACATCTGCCTTGGGCGCGAGGCAGACTTCCATGGCCACGGCACTGGTTCCAGCTGGAAGCCTACCTAACTCGGGCTCTGCCGCGTGCGGTTTTATGAAGTATTCCCACGGGTGTTGAGCCGACAGTTGCCGTGGCACCCTTTTAAATTAGTAGAGCAGAACGCCCAAGCTAATTCAAGTATTTGATCACAGAAGATTACAAATCAAGTATTTAACAAAACTGAGTATGAATGAATTTTATAGCAAATGGGACCTACTAATATCTCAATTAACATATTATTTCTACATGGTCAAAGCAGATCTGTCACCAAAATGAACAAAAATCTGAGCGTGGTATAATGAAATTGCGGTGAGAAGCAGAAACCAAAATGCTTTCTTAGCGTCTTCTAATACAGCCCAGGACAGCCGTCAAGTAAAAGTAGCCCCAGTGACGTGCAGGAGTGGGAGAGCACCTGCTCCGCCCCTGGACCATCCCCTGAGGGGTGCTGACCCGCTCACCGAGAAACAGAAGACCGAAGGACGTGACAGCCGAGGGGCGGCAGCCGTCACCGGGCACACGGTTCCAGACAGACACAGTTCGTGACAGTGTAGAGTGAATGAACACGTCGCAAACACTGTGAGACATTTCAAGTCTGACAGCCCCAGGATTTCTGATCCTAGAGTTCGGATGACCCCTCTGAAGAACCGCGGACAGAACCTTTTCATTAGTAGGATGCTTAAGATTGCCTTTAAATTATCATGTGAGCATTTATGTCCTAACGCCAGCGTTGGGTGATTTTTTTTTTTTTCCATGTAGAGAGAAGTTATTTGGCGATGAGGGCAAAGGTGGAGAACATCAGCCTAAAACGGTCATAAAAGATCCCTGAGGTACGTTACTCATCACGCGTAGAGCTGGTTGGTGCTTGAGTATTCTCTTTGAATTTCAGGCTTTCATGGTTTTGAGTGAATTTTTGTAGCTCATGTAGCAAGATTGACGTTGTTTTTCAGAGTAATTTAATGTTAGTATGGTCAAGCGGTCTCTGTCATTTTGCAAAGCACCGCTGAGTACAGGGGTGTGGTCATAGCATTGAGCTCCCCCAAAACCCAGTTATGGAGGCTAAGAATTGGTGTCGATATAGAGGTGCCTGGAATGTCCCCCAGGTGCTCCCAATCGCTGATCTTCCATGACCCGCTTCCCACCCATTCCACAGACAGGCATGTGCTCGGCTATGTGCAGGCGCCTGCCGGCCGTGCCCATTGATGAACACAGCAGACAGGCCTGTGCCCTTGGTTCATGTCACTCCGCAGGGGCAGTCAGGCACTGAGATGCAGTTACATGCCTCTGTTTATGGGGTACTCTGGTGCCCGGCAGGCACTGTCCTATGAGAACGAGACAGGAGGACAGAGCTCTGAAATAAAGCCAGACCCACAGGCTGTGCCCTTGAGTGCTTCAGAGCATTTCCCTCATGAAAACGACTGTCCTTCACTAGCTTCAGCCAAGCTCCTCAGAGCCCTCTTCTTGGCCTGTCCTCAAGCTTGCCTCCCTTCCTTGTAGGCCTGCATAGCCCAGTTTTAGCAGGAAATCCACCATCATAGCCCATCACCCCATATATTTTCAGCAAGAAGCCCCCACGCTGGAGGCCTTGTCTTGGGAATTTTCAACCCACTGACCCGTCTCTCTGCTTCTTGGCTCCAAACGTGCAGCTGCCTTTGCTGGTTTCAGAGTTGAGCCGCTTCTCTCTCCTACTGCAATAGTCTTGAATAACATCTTCTTTGCTATTTTTAACAAGTGTCAGAATAATTTTTCTTGAACACTGGTCGACCAACTCCAGATACTTCATCTTCCAAAAATCTTAAATTAGTAAGGCTGATGGAAGTGCTTGGCTAATTTGAACGGATGGCTTGAGGAGCCATCACAAATTACCAAATTGTATGATTTGGACTGTCGGCTAACAACATAGAATGGGATTTGCTTGAGTCTGTTTTTGTCGGAGATGGAAACAGTCTAATAGAAATTGGCGCCCTGCCCACATTGAGCCCTCCACTTCTGGGCTCTGTGTTCTTAGGTTGCTGTAAATATATTAACTTGCTTTTCTCCCCCGGGGCTTCCAATTCTGAGCATGGCATCGAAGCAAGAGCATGAAGGCATCTCAGCAAGACCTTATTCTAGTTCTCCTAGGCAGGTCTTAGTGGCTTTGTCACTTGGTGCTGAGGTATGGCCCATCCTACATAAGCCTTTCAGAGAACCACAGGTGTAGCAGGATACCGACGAGCAGGGAACATCTCCGATGAGAACTCGGGAAAATTATGCTGAACCAGCACCCACACGGATTGAAGAATTGAGACCACTGCCCCAAGGCTCATAATGTCCATAGAGGACCTGCAGATCATGTCCTATGTGTCCCCAAGGGCCTGGCTATGAATCCTGCAGGACATGGTGGCTGGAGAGCTGGTTTTTCCTCAGTTAATCATGGCCCCTTTGGACCAGAGCCTGCCTTGGAGGTCACGTACAGCCACAGACCCACAGGTACAGAAAGGCCCAGCCCACAGCCTCCACGGGGACTGTCTCTATGACTGCCTCAGATGCGCTCATCAGGAATAAGCCCTTCCCGCTTCCTCCCTGGAATCACCTCTCCTCCCGGCTGCCCTTGGCCCCATCCAGCATCTCTTGTTTGGACGGCGGACTGGTGCGTCAGCTCTGGAGAGGCAACCATGCCCGGGCTTTGGGGAGATAAGGCCAGAGAAGGAATGGAAAGAGGCTTTCCTTCCTTTTCATTGCTACTTCCTTTACACAGGAGATGCTGGCTAATTGCCTCTTTATTACCACTTCCCCCACATCAGGATCCCACAGTATCACTTTTATTAGCTTAATTTAAGCATTAATTATTCCAAATTAAAAAAAAACTTTTCTTTTATTAAGAAGATAATATTTCAATTACAAATTTAAACCAGCCTTATAACAGTTAATCAAATGAAATTAAATGTATCTCAACACGTGGCACGCAGAAACCAACATGTCCTTGTCTTTCAGACGCCGCTGCTGTTAGACCTGGTGAAATGTACACTGTGCAGAGAAAATGTCGTGGGATACTTGACGGAGGCCCTTAACCGCATCTGTTAGAAAATGCAGACACCGTAATATCGGAAATGGCTTCTTAATTTTATAAAGATAATATGGTGCCATGTTTTCATTTGGGGGTTAATCTCTTTTACAATATTTATTGTGTGAGAATTTACTACCAATGAAGTATTTGTAGTAATTGTTTTTCTTTTTTTATGTGTTGAGATAACACAAAAAATTGTTTTTGAAATTAAACTCCCACGAATCTGCAGTGTTACCCAGGATGACGCTTTATGAGTAATTTCGAGGATATAAGGAATCACAAGACAGAGGCCGAGAGGCAGAGGTCTGGGACCTCGCCTGGGTCTTGCTGCTTCCAGATGTAGGAAGTCTTAAATGATACAGAAAGCTGTATTTCTTAACCAAAATGGGCACATTTGGTCAGGGAACATATCTATTTTATACCCAGAAAGTCATCCAATTTCTATGACACTTTCCAGGGAGCCATGCCCCATAAACCCCCAGTTTCTGGATCTGTTTTCCATAAGCAAGCCTAGTGAACCCGCACCATCCTGCTGAAAGCAATCCATGGGGAGATTCTCGAAGGACTCAAATATCCTTGATTTGTTTGCCAGAGTTCTGCCAGTCACTTATTTATAAGATTTTACCATCCATTCCTCCATCCATCCGTCTGTCTGTCTAGCCATCCGTCTAGCCCTTCGTCCGTCTTCTTGTCTTTATCCATCCGTGTCTTTATATTACTATCCCTTTTTTGTTTTAATTTATTTTTTTTTTATTAATAGCCTCAGAACAAGGGATAGAGACGAAGACGTTAAAAGCCCTGTTGTCTCGGGACTAATGAACAGATCTTTCATTGGTATGAACTTAAGTCTTTTTTCTTTCTCCTTTAATCAATAAAGCTTCTTGAGAGCATTTATATGGACAAAAAGCCAGTGTTTAACTAGTGACATGTCCCATTCTTGATGTGAAGGCATTTCTAGGCCCTTCTTGCGGTTAGCTAGGAAGAGCTCAGAGGCCCCCTGGGGTTGATTTTATTGCTCTGTCTCCCACGCAGCACACGTAGGTCCACACTGGCTGCCTCGCTTCTGTGACGTGTCCTGTGCAGCAGACGAGCGTGGAGAGCAGGGCCCTCCCAGCCCCGCACGCTTCTTCTTCTGGTAGGAGAGCGCTCACTCAGGAATGTCTCCGCCGCGTGCCGGGCAGACATCCTTTGCGCAACACGCCGCGAACATTCCTTTGTGCACAAGACACCAGAGCAGGTGTGCAGGCCTTGGTGGGAGGGGCCAGGCCCAGGAGAACCGTTCCCTGTGGGGAGTCTCTTACGTGTGTTGGCTAAGGTGCCACTCAGACGTGGTCTCAGGGTGATGGTGAAGCAAGTAGGGGGCTAACAGCCTGCCTGTCCCGGTGGGGGACCCTCAGTTCCTGCTTCTCCGAAGGAGGATGTCTCTGCTCTGTGGCACATCTTTCCAGAGCTCAAGGACACCCACCAGTTCAGTAGAGAAGTAAAACGCGCAGCCGCTGAAACCCAGCCCGCAGACGCAGCTCTGAAGCCAGTCCCGTACGTGGTTCTGGGCACACCCGTGTTCCTGGGGTTGACCCAGTTTCCTGTTAAATGGGATTCCTGGGGCCCCTTCCTCCTCCCTGGCTCCCCACATGCCCCTTCCATGAAATTCGTCATTTCCTCACAAACCTTGCTCGCCCTGGCGTGTGTCCGTGCATTTCAGCTCCCAATCGCTCACCCTGGACGGTCCTTTTCCTCCTCCACGTGCGGGGCTCCTGCCACATGGAATCAGCCGGTGGCTTCCAGGAAACCCCGGACACCCCGACCAGAAGAATGCATAAAGAGCTAGCGTGCGTGGAACGAACGATTGGACGCATCGATGACGGAGTGAACAGGATGGCAAACGCATGGGAGAGCCGCAGACGGCGGTGACCCCGTGGTGGGACGTAGCTTCGGAACGCGAGGGAGACGCGGTGGGGTGAGCTCCAGGGCCCGCGGCCAACAGAGAAACCTTGAAGCGTCTTTGGTGCAAAAAGGTGATTTTATTAAAGCACAGAGACAGGATCTTCGGGCAGAAGAAGGTGCCATGGGGTTACGAGGAGCCGTTGAGTATTTACCACGGGGTTGGGGGAGGTGAGGAAAAAGGGAGGTTTTCAAAAGAATTTTCGTGCGCTTCAGAGGTCCCGCAAGGTACCGGAGGCCTGCCATTGTCAAGTTAAGGTTGTTTTCCCCTTGCCTGAAGTATGAACACTGAGACAGCTGGGAGCGTAACTGAAGCCTGTCACCGCATTCCTGGGGGCAGGGGTGGGGCTCGCAGGGCATCAGCCTGTGCCGTGTCCTCGGCCAGCCTTCTGCTCCCTCATCAGGGAGGCTCGCCCTCGGGAGAAGCCCTCAGCAGGGGGCACACATGGGCCTGGGGTTTGGGCTCAAATACAGAAATGATCACCAGCGACCTGGAAGACCACACAGGCGCACATGGCCTTCCTGAGTCTCTGTTTTTCCAGAAAGCTGGGAAGACCCAGCAGCGAGACTGTGTCGGCACAGAAGGTCTCTGCGTGTTATGGAAAAAGTGGACTGAATGGCAGGAGTGACCTTCCGACTTCTTGCAGTTGGGAATTCTATGCAGCGTCTCCCAAACATCAGATGGGATGTTCTTGGAGCCTGAACTTGTGGGGAGCTGTCTGCTTGGTTAAATGAATTTATCATCTGGTAGTAAGTTGATTTTCGTTTTCTTTATAATTTTTCTTGAGTTTTTTGTTATTTTTTACAATAAACATAGTTACATTTATAATTAGGGAAAATAGTAGCCAAATGAATCAACACCAAGTTTTAAAAACTACCTTTGTTCATCTTGTGTCTGGGAGTTTTCAGGAGTGACCTGGGGTCCAGGAGGCCAGGCAGCCTGCTTCTGGAGGAGGTTTACTTTTTAGCATGACTGAGGTCAGCCAAACAAGTAGCAACTGTGTTGGCACCAACACTCTCACCTGCAGAACCCCGCTTTCCCAGCCCTGCAGACAGCAGCCCTGCCCTCCTCCTCCTGCATCTTGCCACACCCCTACCCTTCTGCACCATCCCTGCCCTCCACCTGCAGCATCCCTGCCCTCCTCCGTCAACACCGAGGGAGGTGTGCAGGTCTGGGCACACACCGGACCCTGCACCATGGGCAGGAACAAAGACAGGCCAGTGAGTCCCCTGCGGTGCTCTTAGAAGGGCTTCTGGGTCAATATGGGGCACTAGCTTTGTTCTGTGAAAGGCTCAGCCTGCACCTGTGGCATCCATTCCCCTGCTTTATGGGCAGCTAAGACGACCCTCCTCCACTTACTGAGCCCAGAGCAGTGCCTGTGGACAGAAAAAGATTAGAAGAATGGGGTGGGGCAGAATAGTCTGTTTGTTTAACCTTGGAAAATAGCAAGAATCCCTCAGAAGGACAGGAGCAACGTCCAGGATCCAGGGAGGGAGTCGTAGGGTGGACAGTCATGGGCAGACCAGTCTGAAACTCATCCTTGCATTAATGTGCCAAGAAGCCAGCCCAGAGAGGGAACCACCAGGCAGCTCACCTGGAGAGGGCTCTGGAATTGTGAGTTCTGGGGCCTCGTAGTTATTTCGATGGAGATGGGCTTGTCATGTCTGCTATCTTTCTTTGAGTCCCCTGTCTCATTTCACTCAACATATGCAAAGTCTCCAGCGATCCTTCCACTCAGCTTTCCTCTGAGTTACAGACCTAAGTACTGCACCTGGGGAATTCTGCAACAGATTATGATGTCGAGGTACGGACCCACCGGTGGGGCCGAGTGTCCCAGCCAGGGGTATCAGGACCGCCCCGGAAGCAACCGTAGGAAAGAAGAGACAGGTGGGAGATGGCAGCTGCTCTGCTGAGTTCACCTGTGACTCTGCAAAGGCATCTGTGCCCAGCGGCCCGGCCTCGCGCAGGGCCTCGCGCAGCCCAGGCATCAGAGGCTCAGCCGGCCGGCTCACATGTTCTTCCCCTCCAGGCCAAAAACCCTCACAGGAGAGCTCCGAGCGTGCACTCTCCCCTGTGGGTCCTTGGGGACTTCTCTTCATGAAGAACCTGGGCGGCAGACCAGGGTCGATCTGGCCACGGATGGTCACAGCTGACATGGCCGGGCTGGCGTCCCCCTCCCTGGCCAGCCGGACCTCGGATGCCCTCGCTGTGGTCAGCTGGAGGAATGGAACACGAGGTGATGAAAAATAAATGGCTTCTGTTCTTCCTCTTACCAAATTCTTTTTTTTTTCCTTTAAGATTTCATTATTTATTTGAGAAAGGGAGAGAAGGGATCGGCAGAGGGAGAGAGAAGAGACTCCCCACTGAGCAGGGAGCCCAGTACGGGGCTCCAGCCCAGGACCCGGAGATCACAGCCTGAGCTGAAGGCAGATGTTTCACTGGCTGAGCCCCTCAGGTGCCCTCCTCTTCCCGAATTCTTATCTTTGTGTTCTTGGCCTACTTTAGAATATAAGTTATTTGAGGTTTTTCTCATTTTTTCCATTTCTTGGCTAACATGGAGTTTATGTTTAAGGATATATACTGTACTATAGATTGTTGTTGGATTCTGATATTTTGGGTAATTTTGTACGGTTGCAAGTCGTTAGCAGGTAACCATGGTTTCAGGCTTGTGGTGAGTATAGATCGAGGGGGCTAATGCTGGCGGAAAGCAGTGTGTGTGTGTGTGTGTGTGTGTGTATGTGTGTGCCCTTGTGTGTGAACGTGTCTCTGTGTGTGGGTTTCTGCGCTGTGTTCTGGAACAGAACACACATGACCCACAGCAACAAGCACCGGGCACTCTGCCAGTCTTGCTGACGAGACCGGGGTTCGGTTAGAGGGGACAGATCACCTTCGTCGTGGCCTTGCTCCCATCCCCCGTGCACCTGACACATCTCCTGGCTAGTTCAGGGACGCCTGAGGTCCTGAAGTGTTCTGATCGACCTCTTCCTTCTCCCGCACCTACTCAGCACCGTTGCTTTCCACATGGCAGGATATGCCTTTCTGCGCCCGTCCACCAAACCTTCTCTAAGTCTTTGCGACCCGCTTCCCAACGGATGTGCCTGCTTCACGTCCGTGCGTGACCCGCTCATGCACACCCCACCGTGCATACCCCACCACCCAGGCCCCACTGTGCACGCTGTCTGAGTGGCCACACCCAGTGCCCTGAAGATCCTGCTTCCCTGGAAATGCCAACTTGGTTCTAACACAAATTTGATTCAGTCCAGCAAGGCCCGTCTCTGAAGGAGCCCTGCCACCCATCCCTGACCACCATGGACTTCAAGAATCTGCGAAGAGAGCCAGCTGATTGATTCTCTCTTTCCCTTTTCATCTCAGACATCACAGCACAGCAGTGAGGAGTCCGCAGTCCCCGGTCTCCTTCCCTCATGGTGTAGATGAGGTGAGTCCTTCGGCTGCCATCCTAGCTCCCAGCACCAGGCATAAGGCAGTGTCCGCATCTGCCCTTCCTCCCACAGAGGCTCTGCTTGCAGCAGTTCGTCTGCTGTTCAGAGTGACTGCAGGGCCTCAAACAGGTGCCCGAAGGAGGCTTGGTTGTCTGCTGATGGAAAATGGCAGCATGATGGGTTCAGTCAGAGTCCACAGACCCTATAGTCCCTCTTCCCAGAGACAGCTGCGATCAGTGACCTCGAGTCACTGAGCCCTGAGGAGCAAGGCCTTAGTGTTGACAAGCTGGACCCATAAAATCCACTTTAGATGATGCTTTCATGGTCCTTACACTTTGCATGTCCCTTCCGCCATCGATGCCTGTTTCCAACTTTTTGGCTATTATGTACCTCTAGGAATTTGGGGGTACAAGATTCTATTTGGACACCTGTGCTCAATTCTTTTGTGTATGTACCTGGGAGTGGAATTACTGTGCCAAGACACACACAAACTATATGTTGTATCATTCCATTGATACGAAACACCCAGATTAAGCAAACCTATAGATTCAGAAGGCAAAAATCATGGTTGCCAGGAGCCAGGTATGGCAGGGGACATGGGAGCGACTGATTAATGGGCATGGGGTTTCTAAATGGGGTGATGGGAAAAGTTCTGGAAGCAGAGAGTGTTAGTGATCACACAACATTATGAAAGCTGTCAAGGCCACCAAAGTGCACACTTCAAACTGGTTAATTCTATATGTATTGTACCACAAAAATCCACATACGAAAATAGAATTTTTGAGGGGTGTGTGTGTGTGTGTGATTTTGATGTACAGAATAAGTTGGTTGAGAATTGGCAACAATCTATCCAGCATAGGTTTTGCTGACAATAAATAAATAGATGAAATAGTTGCAAATTGAGAACCAATTGCTTTCGCTCGATGTGAGATATAATATGGTTAGTTGTAGAAACCTTACCCTCATCACTCAATCTAAACCTGTTTCTGTTCCATGGAAATACACAGAAAGTAGGTTTCAGCTCACATTACAGCGGGTGCTTAATGAGTATGGTAAATAAGCAGAGGTTTATTGCATACTTGATTTACACCCAATGTCACATCACTTTTTCTTGTCTTTGATGTTGGGAAGATCAGGCAGAGAGAAGCGAGCGTGTTCGAGTGATCAACAAACAGATAAATTTCAAAAGCACGGCCATGCTTTTATCATTCCTCTTGCAAAAAAAAAAAGGAAAATGATGTTTTGTTTCTTTGTTAAATGTGTATAAGCCTGAAAACAGATGTCATTTCACTGATATCTTCAAGCCATTAGTGGGGATATAAAAACTAGAGCTACCCATGGGGGAGAAGACTTTGGGCCACTTTACAGCTGTGCACACAGCATATAAACGTTTCAGTAATGAAAATGGGATTCAGAATGAGCAGTCAACATTCAATGAAAAAACAACCGCCATATATTTTCGTAAAACTCACATGCAAAATGTGTTTCTCATCTATGAGCCATTTATATGCAAACACACGCTTACACAACACGTTTCTGGCAACATCAAACAGAGCTTGACCTGGTTAACCCCTTCTTGGTCAATAAATATGTCAGCGCATCGAAATTATTTCAGTGACATTTGATTTTATGGCGCCTAGAACCCAAAGTGATTATTTTAAAAAAATACAATTAAAGTTCTTTTAACACAGACATAAAACTTGCTGAGAGGACCCCCTTTTAGAGCACTTACCCGAACTTTAAAAGATCCATTACTCACACAAGCATTTTATGTGGTGCAATTTCCAGTCTTTATATCAGAACTCGGGAAATCACAGCACCAACAGCAGTCTCCACTGCCCGCAGACCACCCCAGACGCTGCCGTTCCCCTAGTGGGCATTAGGGTCACTTTCCAGAACATCCTTCTTGCAGGAAAATGCGCATGAAAAAGCTCTGAAAGGGTCTGACCGAGTACAGGAGAGCACAGAGCTCCTGCCACGCCCTCCCGCTGTGTAGCTGTGAATGGCCCCCCACCCGCCCGCCCGCCCCCAGGCATGGGCTTCTGGCACATTCCCTTCTGCATTCCCAGTTCAAAGGGCATGGCAGACAACATACCAGTCAAATGTGTGAATGAATAAGAGAATAAATGCGTGAATGTTATTTAGTTATGAGACACATTAAAACTTGACATGGCCACAGAAATGTTTTTGTTTTGTGACTGATTACACTGTCACATTTGTTAGCAGTTTGGGGGCACAAACCTTCCTCCAGGAAGTGTTGTGTCCTGCCAGAGTCATGGGAATCTCCAGTGGCTCCCTGCCAGGGCCACATCCAGGATCTTTACACACATACACACACACACACACACACACACGTGCACGTGCATGCACATATATCAGAATATATATATAAAATGATACTATAGTCAAGTAAGATGCACACGTGTCTGTGTGTGCACGTGTGTACCGGGCAGTTCCATAGAATTCATGGACACACAGGAATGTTGCTCACCTGAGCTGACTGTCACATCAGAAAAATGAACACTGGAAGTTTAAGCAGGAGATTTCACATAAAGCTATACGGATGCAGATGTCAATGAGGGACACCGGGGACCGAATGGCAGGTCAGCGTCTTCCGTGCCTGTGCTATCAGGAGTAAGCCAGCCCAGCTTGCCCTGCCTTAATTCCCCCAGAGGAAAAGTAAAAATGATAAAAATGCCTTCTCCATGATGTCATGTAAGGACCGAGTCCCTAATGCAGGGAGCCCCTTAGAACAGTGTTGGCACAGAGTAAAGGGTCAATCGTTCTGCGTTTGAGTTGACATCCTTACCACTTAACCCAAGCCAGGGCCAAGCTCAGAATCTTGCACAACTAATGTGTTTGTAGGTATATAAGGGAAAATCCGATGGAAAAAGCAAAGAGAAATGAGCACGTTCATAGTCATCATAGGAGTTTTAATTTCAGAAATCAACACATATAATATAAATATACAGGCATAGACTCATTCTCCTCATAAACTCAAAGAAAATCAACATTTCATGGAAAAATGGAATTCATACCTGTATGTCTGATTACAACGCACAAATTATAACCTACTAGCAAATGGCAGAACAAAAATATATTCATTGGAAATTATTAATGCCCTTTTAGTAACTCTGTGTGAAAGCCAGAAGCAAATCTTAAATATGAAAATCATATGAGTGATAAGGTCACTTAACCTCTTTGTAGTTACTTTCCAATTAAGGTAAACAGATACTTTACGAGACATGCACACATACAGACATTTTAAACACAAGGAACAAAATAAGCTAGTGTGGAGGAAATTTGCCCAAAATACTGGATATTTCTGTAAGAATCCATAACTTCACAGAATTTCAAGTGTAAGCAAATTTCTTTAGAACTTCAGCTTCAGAAAGACCTCGTGTTCGCAGATAAACATATCTCTGTTCATCTTTTCTTTAATTTGTTAGAAGCTGAATCTCAGTATTTACGTGTCTGATTGACGACCGTCAAAGAACGCCCCCAGAGGGGTGCAGGCGTGTGACAGCAGAAGGTTGCCGCTGAAGATACAGAAGAAAGTCAAAGCGGGGACCTCACAAGGGAGGAGGATGCTCTGGATTCGAGGTATTTTGCTTCTCCTATTTACATCAAAGCAAACACCATGAATGGAGGCCTTGGGAAAAACTGTAAGCTGTTTGCTATAATTATAAATGATGTCAAATTCATCATTTTTTTATAATTCCAAATGTTTAGAGCATGTAAATCACAAAAATCATATTTTAGTATTTAACTGTATAACACCTTTTAAAATTCTTTTTAAACATTTAACTGTTTTGTTCTTTAAAAATGTCAAAATAATAATGTTGTTTCTAAAGAAACCAGTTCATCCTCATCTTTCTGAAAAATGTATTAAAAACTTACTTGTGTGTGTCACTTCTCAGGGGGTCCATGAATGAGAACACGAAGAAGCAGCCCATGAAATATAAGGCTTGTAACTGGGTGGTCAGACCCAGGAATCAGACACATAAGGATTAAAACACAGACCAACGCCCACACCAGAGATGAACGTCGTGTCCAGGACCACGGTGATGACTCTGTGTGTCTCTGTGTGTCACAGAATGGTATTGAGTCACCTTGGCAGACAACTGGGTTTGGAGATGGGGAACTAGAACGTCCCTATCGGATGCACTAAGTCTGAGAAGTCATAGTTTTCTAGGAAATACGCTGAGGGAAGGGCTGGATGGCCTGGGACTCCAGGAAGAGCTGGAGGCTGAAGGTATGCACTTAAGACTCCTCCGTGTGTTGATGGAAATTTCCCACCAGCTGCCACGGGTTTGGTTCCACAGGAAGCCGACTTGGGGTAGGGGTGGGGCGCGTTAGCATGCCAGAAGTTGATGAGAGCAAGCTTGGCTGAGAAATATATACCCTTAATTTTAAGCTTACGTGTTTTCTCCCCACACTCCTCTACCTGCATTGGGTCCATCGCGTTAATCTCCTTTTTCAAAGGCCGGTCCCTTTACTAACCTCCATCCCCCAAGCCATTGCTCCTTCAGGGAGTCCCACTCAGCACTCCTGCTGTTTGCTCTGCTCTTCTCTCGCGCACCATCTCCCTGCTCGGTCTCGGTCTTCAGCCACAGACCTGTATTGCCACTCTTCTTTATGCCTAAGCATTTCTAACGAGGGGTCTGCTCCTCCTTCGCATGGACTTCAGTCTCCTTCGTCCTACATCCCACCTGCCTTTCCCTTGTCCCACCCACCCGACTGCAGTTTCAAGGTCATTAACAAAGGCTCTGATGTCAAGTCCACGTGTGCCCATCCCATACGACCTCTCAGCACTATCTGGAATGACGGACAACCCCACTGCTGAAGAAGTGCTCTCTCCTGACCTCAGTAAGGATGAGGCCAGGGTTCCTCCTGCCCCAGTGGCCACCCCCTTCTTGTCTCCTTGCTTCATTCTTGGGCCCCACTTCGACCCTGTGTGGTTCTTCTAGGATTTGTCCTGCACGCATATTTTCCTTACACTGGATTGCTTACGGCTGTGGGTTTAACTGTTATCTTCAGGATGATGACTTTCAGTTGTGATTCTCCATCCTCGACTTTTCCTCTGATATCCTGGGGCCCCCCGACATCTCCATTTGAACTTCGCTTGGGCATCTCTCCTTGATCTGTCAAATACTGAACTCTTGGCTGCACCCTCACATACTTCCTCTCCAGACTTCCACATTTCTGGAAATCACATGGCCCCTAGGCCATTGCTAATTTCTGATTGCTCCTTTCCCTCCCTTCTTCCCGCCCCAGGGTCAGTAATCCCAGCAGGCTTCCTCTGTAGTGATATCGACCGCCTTCCTCTTCCCCCAGTGCCCTGTCCCCCTGCGCCCACCTTCCCCTTGCCTTACTGACAGAAGCTCCTCGCGCTGGGTCGTCTTCTCTTGCTCCCTTCCATGGTCTCCTGACAGCAGACGACCTTCTGGAAATACAAATCAGTTCTCATTTGTCTGTTCAAAACTTTCCAAAGGTTTCTCAATGTGCTTAGAATATAATAAAATGGTATTTTATCCTTGCAGGAGTTTGGATGGATTCACAACGACCTACCTTTTCTATTTCATTCTACTTTCTTTCTCACTCTGCTGTCTCACATCCAATTAGTCTTTTCTCAGTTCCAACTTCTTCCCAAGATCCATCTTAGCTCGGGGAATACTGTCGCCTCTCCCTGAAGGAACCCCCATCCCTCTCCCCTCCTCTGAGTTGCCCTTCCCTTGCTCTTCCCCAAGTCCCAGCTTTGATGTAACATCCTCAAGAAAGACTCCCCAGGCCCTTTCTCTCCACGGTATGCTCCTTCTTTAACGAAGGTTCCCGTTTCCTTCTTATCACTTAACACACTTGATTCAAAGCTGGTCTTCCTCCTCCACATCACAAGGGTGGGGATCTCATCTCTCATGCTCACCCAGGTGCTCGTGGATGTCACAGGATGAGGAAACTCTGGATGTTAAAGGGACTTCTCATAGGAAAGACCACTAGAGGAGAAGTCATTGTTTTCATTGTAATTGCCTGAAATTATAGCAAGACGTTCAGAAGGCAGAGCACAGAATTTGGCAAAATACAAAGATGCAAGTACAAAGATAATATTCTGTATCTCTTGGGTTGTTTGTACCTCACATGGAATCATGTACACGGAGTATCCAGTGTGGCCATCCAAAGCCACTAAAAGACCAGAGAAGACATAAGGGTAGATAATACCGAGAAAGATTTTAAGGTCTGTTGAGGAGGAATTATAATACATCCTTGAAGAATTGCTTATAATGTTTTGAGTCAAATGTACCTACAGAGTGGAAACGCACCTGTAGAGTGGAAATGATCATTCATTCAGACATCGATCACCATGAAGGCACACCTACAAATATGCATATGTATGAACACACACACACACACACACACACACACACACACACGACTGTGTATTGCCATACTGCGAGGTTCTTGACAGATCATTTCTCTAAATGGTCTGCAGGCTCTTAATAAACATATCTGCCTCTATTTATTCCCAGAACCCAGATTACTTATTTCCTACATGTACCAGGCACGTCTGTTGGCATGGGAAAGATCCTTCAACAACAACAAACGGCAGCTAGCTGATGTGTCAGGTGTTCAGAGCTTCCAGGGAACAAAACAGGGAGAAGAGATCATTGCTGGAAGAGCTGCGCTTCCATTCAGATGGTCAGGGACACAGGGACACAGCCACAGGTCAACAGACAAATAGGTGGGGAGTGGTGTGCACCAGGTCAAAGACAGCAGGTATAAGAGCCCTGAGATAGGGAATGTGCTTGACAGAGAAGACAAGGACCCCTCTTCCTGAAAGAGGTGGTGAACGTGTAGAGGGGCCAGCAGCAGGGGCCAGTCACCTTCTGGTTGGAAACCTTGTTGACCAATCTGTGACACTGGTTTTCCCCTGAGTGAGATGAGGAGCTTTGGTGGGCATCTCCAAGAGGAATGGGATCAACCTCTCTATTGAGAGCCTTGGGTCAGGAAGGTGCAGAGGTGAAAAGGCAGATGGGGCCGTAGGAGTGGCCCATTAGGAGATGAGGAAGATGCGGACAGCGGTGACCACTAGTCAGAATCTAGATGTTCTTTGGATGCAGAGACATTCTTCTTGCTGATGGCCTCAATAGGAGGGCCACAGAAAGGAGAAGACAGTCTAATACGTTTGGCCCAAGCAATGGACAGCAGGATTTCCATTCACGAAGATGCATGGAATTAGCTAGCGGCAGGCCATGATGGGGAAGGAAGCCACTGTTTTTACAGACGATGTTGTTGCTGGCTTACTGAAAAGAATTTCAGGATTGACGGAAGAAGATATGGGAAAAAGAGGAATTGTTTTGTTCTTTTTATAACCCCCCAACCTCCGTCTTATTCTTTTCCTGTGGAGAAATTCTAGAAAGGGCCAGTTCGCCCTGAGGTTCCTCAGCCATCTGTGAACACTCTCCCTACAGGTGACCACATACACTGTGCCATATTGCAATTATGGTGTCCCAAGGATGAAGGCTTCATGGGTTACTGTAGATTCCGGAACATTCCCCATTGCACTCATTGTTGGACATGTCAGTTTTTTTCCTTTAGTGGAGTGAATATCTATACCCCAAGTGGCCTTTCAAATATTTTTTAAATGCCCTAAATCTTCCTCACAAACTACTTTCTTCACTTTTAACAGAAACATCACTTTATAAATATTTATATTCGTTTTGATTTCTCTAGCCTTGCAAACGGCCAGGAGTGGAGCACCCAAGCCTGAGGGAGATGAGGTAGACACTTCTTCATTTTCTCTTTTCTAAAATCGTGGGGACACCCGGACTCTCTGTACGTAGAACACCTTCTTCACTTTTGAGCAGCCTGGCCAGACTGAAGGGAGTCAGGTCCAGCTCTTCTGTTACCCGTAACTGGTAATTTTCCAGATTAATATCACACTTAAAAGACATGTGTTTTTATTATCTGCATTTTCAGCCAAATCCTTGACAATTATTTTGTGATTTTTCTCTTCCTCTGAAAAACATCCTTAACTTGATTTCTCTCCATAGGAATCATGCCCAAACAGCCCCCCACTGCCGCAAAAAATAAAATTAAATTTAAAAAACTGTGACAATGTGCTCTATTGATTCTTTTTTTATCTGTGTATTCACCAGGTTGTGAATCATGGCATATTTCTGGGGACCAAGGTCATCGATGGCAGCAGAGGTAAGGACAAGGGACAAAATTACAGAAGTTTATTTCTTCTCACGTAAGACACCCCAGCCAAGTGCTCTAACAGTTTCCAGTGTGAACATAAGGTATTGATTCAAAGCTGCAACCTGCTATGTAGCCACGTCGAGAGGCGGGGGCTTAATGTATCAGATGCCATTCGCTATTTAGTCTCAGCTGGTAGGCCAGAATCAATGTCCTTAAATTAAGGATCTCTATATTAAGCAGGAGCAGGGACATTAATTATAATTCTGGCTCTTTCCCACTGTTAGCATGTGGAAGCAGGCACATGGCTCTGGCTTTCCAAACCACGTTGCCCTGAATATCCACTCTGTGCTCTTCTCCACAATTATAGTCTCTCTATACTAGAGTCTGGAACAGGCTCACACTAAGGTATATTGTCCAAAAAAATACTTTGACTGCTTGAGAAGATTGAATTCTAAAAGGTGATCTAATAGCCCTTGCTTTGAGAATTAGATGAGAGTTAATTAATCAATGTAAAATGAAGGTAGCACTGGTCCAACAGTGTAGGAAATAACACCAAAGTCAAGAAATCAGTAAGTACAGGGGAAACCAGAAACCTCGAGCTTTCATGAACACAACAAAAAACTCACCTCCAGCTTTCTCAGGATCTGCATTGACTCGTGTTAGGAAGTAGACCAGTATATTCAAAAATCTTGAAGAGTTTCTTGGTCTCACCCTCCAAGAGAAATTCCTTAGGGAGTGCCCAGTAGTTTCCTCAGCAGTATGCGGGACCTCTTGGATAACAGTTGGGTGTAAAATGCAAAGGTTACTGCCATTGTGTTCCTTCTTGTTCGGCCCTTTGATAAAAGTCAAATTTAAGCTGATGGGGCTCCAACTAAGTCAGTTCTACTGGGAAATGGACTAGGGGTATGTCCATTTTGGGAATCTTCAGTTACACTTGAAATTTTGGGGAAATTTTTAAATTCTAAACTAAATATTAGAAAGATGTTACTTTATACTCAGCTGGACCAAACACAATACAAGATAGAGCAGGAGATTTACCTCAGTTGGGCAAGGAGGGACCCTGGGGACAAAACCACCATAACCGGGGTGTGCAGGTTGCAAAGATGGGACATTCCACTCAAAGCCAAGGTTTCCCTCCAAACTGTGAATTGGACCCATCGGAAGGATGTTACTGCTTTTTCAAATATTTTAACAGAATTTTGCTAAAGATTCAAAGAGCATTTGAAAACCCTTGGGTCTGGATCAACATCATCCCACCTGGTTCACAAAGAAAGTTTCTGAATCTGAGCCATTAAAAATCCCCAAAGCTAATACGTTTGTAGCACACACTGTGCACCAGGATCTGTTCTAGTCAATGTACTTACCACCAGGAAATGGAGGCACCAAAAAGCTATGGACCCCTCTGGGCTGCCCTGCTCTTGGGTGGTGGGTTTGGATTCAGATCCAGGGTCTGCCTTCCCAACTGCAGGGCTACCTCTCTGCCTAACCACAGACAGATTGTATCTTCATTTATTTTTAGGCATGCTCCCCCAAAGAGCTCAAACTCACGACCTTGTGATCAAGACCTGAGCTGAGATCAAGTGTGGGATGCCTAACCGACTGAGCCACCCGGTGCTCCCACAGTTATTCTAAAACTTAATTTGTACTCCACCTTTTTCTTTTCAATGAAACAATGAGAAACTCCCAAAAGTACAGGGGCTTTTGTCGTTTGTCTTTTTTCTCACGTAAGACATTATGTCTCTCAGTATTGAAAAACAACAAGAAAATTGTCATGGAAATTTTCAGAGCTAGCCGGCAGACTGTCTGCATTGCCATGGAAGGACTCAGATGTGGTGTTTTTGTTTCTACACCCGGTGTCAGTTAGCGCTGGGCACCACGCCGGGGAAAATGGAAGTGAGGGGAGGAGCCGAGCAGAATCAAGGTTTCCAGAAGAAAAGAGACGCAGACGTCTGTGTTGTCACCATCAGTGTGCCCTCACAGAAATTATAATAACAATGTGTGAACAGCAATCCTTGCAAGGTCTCAAGCACCCTCCTAGGGACCAAGCCCTGAGCTGTTTCTCTCACCATATGTCTTTGAAAACTCACAAAGGCCCTTCAAGGACAGCCCAATGTCACCCACATCTCTTCTGGCTTCAATGCCAAGACTCTTCACCGTTAGGATATGTCGCTTCCTAGAAACAAAGAAGAACAAAGCCTCAACTCGGATCCACTGCAGGCACCTGCAGACCAAGCCGTGGACCACACTCCTTCATCTACCTGAGCCAGCCCTGCGCACCGTGGGAGCTACCCATCACAGTCACGTGCAGGTGAAGAAGGTGTCGTCCTCACCGTTAACACTTATGGGCAGGAAGGACTAATTCCCACTGAGAAGTGTGGAGAAATATCCGTGGAGGGAAGAGCCAAGTAGCTGGAAGTTAAAGACTGAGTAGGACTTTATGGGGGGGGGGGCAGTACCAACTGAGGAAAAGGACCAGCAAAGGGACAGAAAGAGAAAGTCATTTTCACTTCAACAAAGAAACCTTGGAGAGAATGGAAACACCTCTCTAAGTCAACTACAACACAATAATCTCCACCCAAGGTAAAATTGTTATTCAAGATAAAAGTGAAAAGAAATTGCACAGATGATTCAAGATTAAGGGAACTGAATGTAGATTTCGTTCCCGCAAAGGTAGCCTTGGGTAGCCTTGGCATTGGAAGCACGGTTCCACACCACAAGGGCAGGAGAAAAGGACTGTGGAATCACACACTTAGCCCCACTGTGCAGAGTTTTAAATAAATGCTGTTACGTGACCACCGCCCTTTGCCTTAAAAATTGGTGTTTACTCACTCTGCTGCGGAAAAGGCTTGCACAGAACATGTTTCTCACCAGGGTTTTTAAATATTTACATCTGCTGATTAATAATTTATTGTTGGCATTCAGGACCTCAGACTCATGAATAATTGACGTGTTCGTTTAAGATTTGCAACTGTTCTGGATAATGATGGAGGGCAGCAGTCTGGTCCCCGGCACTCCGATGGTGAACGTTTACAGGGAAATTGGGCCTTCTTTGGGTTTTAGAGAGGTTGGAAATAAAGATATAAGCAAATAAGGCAGGAGAATAATTGTGTGTGCCAGATGTTCTCTCTATTAAGAAAGGAGAGAGTAATTGGCACAGGGGGAAAGTCTCTATACTCACGGCAACAGGAGCAAGTAGATTTTATTGGCTCCATTTTCAGAAGGAAGGGGCTCAGGAAATTTAATTCAATTCCACACGGCCTCCCTACCCTACTTAAGTCATGGAAGAGTAGTTTGAAATAGTAAAAATATGTGTGTCTCTATATGCATATGTGTACATGTATGCACATGTGCATATAATATACCTATACACATATATATCTCCAATCACCACCAGTTCAATTATTGTGATAGTGTTTTCAAGAAATGAAAACTATCTGATAAAGAGAAACAGAGAAGTGAGTCCAGGGTTTTGTGGGGCCGCCTGCTTACCTGTCCTCCTGGTCACACCGAAATCTCTGTGGACAACTTCTTTCCAAGAATTGCATGTCAGTTATTGGCAGTTTGATAGAAAAATAATCTTCTCTTTGAAAATAGGAAGTCCAGGGGCACCTGGGTGGCTCAGTGGATTAAGCCTCTGCCTTCAGCTCGGGTCGTGATCCCAGGGTCCTGGGATCGAGCCCCACATCGGGCTCTCTGCTCAGCGGGGAGCCTGCTTTCCCCACTCTCACTCTGCCTGCCTCTCTGCCTGATTGTGATCTCTCTCTGTCAAATAAATAAACAAAATCTTAAAAAAAAAAAGAAAATAGGAAGTACAACTTAGAAGATCTATACAAAGAGAAAAGAAGAAAATAACGTCAATTTTAGTATATGTGCTGTTAATGTGAGTTCAAGACAAAAGTAGTGCATGTAACTGTTCACTGAGCTATCCTTCTGGCCCCTGGCAAGTTGGGGTGGGGCTCAGTGAGTCATCTCCTGCATGGGTCACGGGCCATGGCCCCACCACAAGAGAGGCATGTTTGGTAACTATTTCTCTAAGTTCACTCATATGTTCTTCTTGAGACCATGCCCTATTAGCTATATGGTTTGTCCCATAGGATTCCTCGTTTCTCGACTAAAGAGCTCATTCTTAGTTTATTCTTTTCTTTTATAAAATGGCTTTCTAACTCTTGTCAAGGTAACTAAAGATGGTTTCATGGCACTGTGATTTCTGGGGGTGATATTTCAAGTAAAATGGCAGACAACAGGTGAATTTGTTTTTTGTTTTGTTTTGCCTTAAGATTTATTTGTTTTTGAGAGAGAGACAGAGAGAGACAAGGAGAGAGATTGCAGTGAGCACGGAGGGGGCATCAGAGGGAGAGGGTCAGGCAGACTCCCGCTGAGCAAGGACCTGAGCCTAAGTCAAGAGTCAGATGCTTGAGTGACTGAGCCACCCGACACAGTCGGGTAAAGCTGTCTTCTGATGACAATCACAAATGCCATCCAACCCAATGTCCACATTTCTTACTCAGAAGATATTTGAAGATCCTGCCCCCGGTGCGCTAGAAGCGGGTGCCTCCTTGTCACAGGCCAGCTTGCACCTCCCATGCCCTCGCAGCTGGCGAGCGTCCCATGTCCCAGGGCACACACAAACGATTGCTCATTTGCCAATTTTGACTGACGTTTCCGGGCCCGCCTTCCCGGGCCTGTGATGTCTTCTGGCCCCCAAACTTCAGGTTGTGCCACTCACTGCAAGTTTTCTTGTTTGTGAAGTCAGAAAAGAAAGTGCTGGTGGAATCTTCTGGCAAGAGCCTGAGCTAGAGGAAACAATATGGGATTAGGAGTTGGCATGCAAGTTGGACAGGGAGAGGCCAGAAGTAGCTTGTCTTCTCTCTTCCTCTCATCTTACCCCTGTCCCCTGCCAGTCGGTGTCCAAGCTGGTAGGAATCGGCTGACATGCGGGCAGGGCTGTACAGCCAGGGTGGGGGGGTGGTTAAATGCACCTGCACTGTAGAGAGAGTGCGGAAGGCTCGAGGATGAGACCTGCTGGCAAACAGGAGGTCCTGCCGCCCCTGCCACCATCACCCCCCAAGAAGGGACTGAGAGTCTTCATGTACTTCTCCAAACTCGAGTCTGGAGTGAGACCAGAGACCACTGTCCTGCCAAGTCAACAAAGTTAACACGTCAGAATCCACCATTTCCCCCATAAAATAGAAAGGGAGATGAAAGATATTTGAATGCATTCTTTTTTTTTCTAAAGATTTTATTTATTTATTTGACAGACAGAGATCACAAGGAGGCAGAGAGGCAGACAGAGAGAGAGGGGGGGAAGCAGGCTCCTGTCTGAGCAGAGAGTCTGATGTGGGGCTCGATCCAAGGATCCTGGGATCATGACCTGAGCCGAAGGCAGAGGCTTTAACACACTGAGCCTCCCAGGTGCCCCAAATGCATTCTTAACACCTACAGAAATAACGTTTTATAGGAGGAAATGACTAATTGTCGACCTGAGCTAAATTTTATAAAATGAAACATGTTCAGAGTAGACTTGTTGAAAGATTACTTTTAAAAAAAAAAATTGAAGATCAATTAATTAAAGGTCATTAGATTGGCGGAAATGTGCTTTGGGTTCGAGCAGGGATATAAACATGTGTACGGAACATGAACACTGCTTTAAGGTGCTTTCTGCGGGAGGCTTGGGGAGAGAATGCCGTGTAACACAGGGACGACTGCTTCTACCATCATCAGAAAGGCAGGGGTAGTGGACGGCAGGAGGTGCCCCGGGATGATGTCAAGATCACAGGATGAGCCATGAGGAGGACAGAGGGCGGCTGCTGCTTCTGCCTTTCCTGGCACCCACGACCAGCCCACCTCATCGGCCATGGAGACACTGGCATGTGGATTGCAGCCCCCGAATCCACTCATGGTGGTCCTCCAGCCACAGCAGGCAGGGGCTCGCATCTCAAGGCTAACTCTAACATTTCACACAAGCCTGTCGCACTGACGGTTCACCATGCCAGACTTCAGGGGGAAGGACGTTTTGCAAACGTGGCTTTCAAACGTCCAGCCCCTTCAGTACATGAAAGACAGGCGTATACAGGGCAAGAATGTTGGCTGAGTGTTAGAAAACGATTTAAAGGCTAAGACTGACGTTAGGCTCCTGGGAAAACCTAATTCCCTGATTAAAAAATACACATGCTTGAGAAGAAATTCCTCCTCCTTTGGAGGAGGACACAATGTCTAGAGAGATGGTTTCCTTTTGCAGCCCTGAAGGTTCAATGGTCAGGGTCAAAGTCAATTAAGTGAAGCCAAGAGAGAAATGGAATGTCTCCCATCCTTGATGGCACAGATCTATCCGAACTCACAGCCGCGAAACTGCTTATCTCTAGCTTCCGGGTGGATGAGACACTAAATTCTCCAGGTTGTTGGTTGGATGTTCCTTCCTACAAAACCGGAAGAGCCTTCCTCCCATGGCTGTGCGATCCACTGTCACAGCTGAGAGAAAGAACACAGCAGAACTTGGAAAGAGCAGACAACTGGACATTTGGAAACCGTAGCTGATGTCATGAAGAAAGTGTTAGAGCTTTGCTCTCGAAATTCTTCTATACAACCCAGTTATTCAAAATATGCAAGAAAGGCCTTGTAAACAGCGCTGGGCTTCAACTTCCTTGACTTTTCAAGTGCTGATGTTACGATTTTGAAATAGTTGGAAATTTCTTATCTGAGAACAATTCTTCTGAAACTAATTTTTATCTGCGATCAGACTTCTGTTTTGTGTCAAACGTTCAATGCCAGGTAGTTTGTATTATTCTTTCTGATTGAAAAAATGAGTGTGTGTATATATATATATATATATATATATATATATATACACACAGAAAAAATAGATATAAATATGAATTAATATATAATATATAAATAAAATATATTAAAATATTATATATATATGCACGCCATATTTTAATATCATCTGAATGCCAAATTTTTTAGCAGAAAAATGTAAGCCATCTGCACCTCTAAATGACATAATGGCCACTGGACAAGAATATGAAATCCAGCAAAACTCACCACCATTTGTTTTGAGCGGAGGTACATTTAGACTGGCACGTCTATCTTTCTTTCTGTGTTTGTCTGTTCTTTCAAAACATATAGATATAGATTTATCTATTTCAGTGCTTACTAGCTGCTCTTTTATATTTAAAAATAAATAGAAGAATAATATAAATTTGGAAACACTGGTTATTCACAAAGTACTAATTTTTCCCTGCTATGGGCTGTCTGCGGTGCCATCCGTGGGGTCTGCAGCTGGAGAGGAGGCTTTGCCTTACAGTGTGTCTACACAGAGCATTTGGGGCATGGAGTAATGTCGGATATTCACTCACATGAAGTGATGTGGATGTTTTCATGGACGGACCATGGATTCCTAGATGACTTAGCTCACATTGTATAAAAACAAGAGCCATCATATCCCTCGCTTTCTACGCATGAGATAGCCTCCTCTTGCCTCTTTTAAGTGAATTTTAGTGGTTCAGGTTTTGTAAGAGCTCAGTTCTAGGCCAAGTATAAAATTAAAGCCCAGAGGATCAACAGCCCATTAACTCAGCTAATGAATAATCTGTACATGATTTTACTAAAAAAATAGCTTAGCCTCGTCCTTCACTTGTGGGGGGAAAAAACCCACAGTGTATGAACGATTCACATCGGGGCCATTAATGATCTAAAAGGAATTAAAGCCAGCCGCTGTGCCAGTCCGTAGAGTTACATTTCTCTATAGAAACCCCCAAACCGCTGGGCCTTCTTTCCTGCAAAGTCAGTATCTTGCTCAGACCTCATGTGGGAGGGTTCGGCGTGTCATGGCCCCTCAGGCACCTGCGTGGACCCAGCCTCCACCGCCAAAGGGAGGAGGGATTGGGGCTGATTACGTCACTTCTTGGAGTCCCTCTGCCACAACCTGGGATGAAGCAGGAAGCCAGAAGCAGGGAACTAGGCGGTGGCACCCCCTGGGCCACCAGGGCACAAACAGCTCCCCACGGTCCTTTCACTGTGTGCAGGTGGTTTCGGTGTTGAGGCTCTTGGGAAAAACCGGAGAGAGGTGAGGTTGGCCTCTGTGCTCATCTCCCCTGGCAGATGTCAAGTGTGCTGTCCCAGCAGCCCACTCCCAGGCCGTCCTCCTCGGTGGGCGCCACGCTGCAGAACCGAGTATCCCTCTCCTCTCCTCTGCCAGGTACCGATGTCTTAGGGAATTAGGTAATTCCAAACACTCTGTGATTTCTCAACACATTCAAGTATTTAGAAATGACCATAAGCCATGGTCCAGCCCTCTAGGCTATGAAACCTGCTTGGGACCTGGGGCCTGCCCACACGGAAAGCTAACGACATCAGTGGTGTAAGTCTCCCATCGGAATCTCACAGGGGACCGGGCCCCATTCATGTTGCAGGGGTGTGCAGAGACCAGCAGGGGCAGAGGCCATATGGAGGAGGTGCCCCGTGTAAAGCCATCAGATTCCACATCAGGGCAGTGACTGTGATTGTGGAAGAAAAAGGCTAATTTCAGAAACACTGTCAAGGGATTGGAGCCTGGTAGCAAGTGCTCAGGGTGGTGGCCTCAATAGGGGAGCAGAAACCAGATGGCAAGTGCAGGACGTGGGTTTGAGGGGCGGGAAAGACAGCCGACTCCCACTGGTGCGGCTTGGACGTTGGTCCGTCCTTGCACTTCTCCACGTCCCCGCTGCTATGCCCTCCTTCCTGATGACTGCCTGTCCGTCTGTCCGTCTGTCCTTGGGCTCATGGGTGAGCAGGGTAATTAAATGTGGGGGACAGTGGGGAGGGACAGAGACCAGATTGAGCCAAGCCAGTCTGGGATGGTGCCTTTGATGCCTCAGCAGACAGCAAAAACACAGACAAAGACTGTAAAAATAATGTTTTTTGAAATTGAATCTCTGCTGACCTTTCCTGACAGCTGTTAAGTGCTATAATCTTACCTGTCAATCCAGGCACATACTCCAAGTTATTACCAAGTATCCGTTTTTAAAAATAAGAAATGTGCTCCGTGAGAGTTTCACAGGGAGTGAGGGTCTCTTCTCAAACCCAGGACCACCCTGTCCATCCTTCCTGCCGGGGGACTTACGCTTCCCCGACCCACCCATTCCTCAAAGACTGTCTGTCTGTCCGTTCCTCAGCTTCTGTGATCCACGTTTCCCTTGCTCCTGGACCCTTCCGTCGGTACTTAATGGTGCTCGGGTCTCCCCCGGCCCACGGTGCTACACCCCACCTCCTACAGCCCTCATCCTGGACCACACACAGGCTCTTCTTCACCAGGAACCTACTGTTCGGTTCATACCAGGGCAGCCTCCCATCCAGGATGAGCCTGGGATCCCTTATTCCCTGGGTCGTCAGCGACTTCTTTAGGGCTGAATCTAATAACACTCTCCAGTCACTTTTCAGGAACTCGCTCGGAAACTGCTGCCTTGACCCTCCACCTTGCCTTGCCCCCTCCTAGGAGCTCCCTTTGGTTGAGTTGTGCCTGCTTCTCAATGCGTTCTGCTGCCGGGTCACTCCTGGTCACAGTTCCCAAGCCCCAGGGCTCTGTATCACCCTTCTTTAACCACATCCACTTGTGGGCAGATGTGCCCCTCCACTTCTATGGCCTCGGCTGTCTACTGGGCTCCACGCTCATGACCCCCAGAAGACCCAGCGCACGTGTCCTGCTGCCTTCCACACAGCACTTCAGATTCATTGGGCAGAATGTCCCCTCCATGTCCCTGAGCTCTGTAAGGGGCATCACCTTCGGTCCCCACGGCAGGAACCCCATCCAGCAGCTGTCCCCCCTGCCCCTAACACTTCCAACAATACTCTTCTCCGTCCTCACTGCCGTGGGCCTGCCCGCGTGGCCCTGGCCTGTGTACCCAGCTCTCTCTGTCCCTAAACTTCTCTCCGCTAGTCTTCCAGAGATCTTTCCAAAATGTACACTAGGTCTTGTCACTCCCTGTTTGACAAATAAAAGCAGAACTCTCCGTGTTTCTCCGTAGCTTAAGGGACAGAGTTTTTAAAAATTTCATGATCTGGAACCTGCTGAGAGCCACTCTCACGTCTTGTCGTCCCGGTCCCCCCTCCCCCTCCCGCCCCATCCATGTCCCGGTTCTCCTGACCCCTTTGTACCCTCTGGGAACCTGGGACATTTCGTATCTTCTCCTCCCCAAGCCACAGCCTGAACCACGGCCTACAACCTCACCTGGCTGGTGTGTGCACCTGCTTTACTCCTCCCCCAGGCGCCCTTGATCAGGAAGCCTGCTTTAAGTCTACCCGTCCGCCCTCCCCTAGCCTTTGCAAGGAGAAAGGGAGCCCACTCCTGCCTGGGAATCTGGCGTGGAACAGGAAGCATGGCCCAGACCACAAGATGAACAGCTGGTGGCAGTTACAAACTCAGTCACTGTTCAGGATAAATCTTGAGAAATGAGCAGGTCACCTCCAAGGGTCATCATATGGTGAAGCTCCAAACTGCTTTCCAGAATGGCTTTCACACAGATCTGCTTGGGGAGCTTTTCTTTTCTACTATTCTAAAAGAGGCCAGAGCCAAACACCACCTCGTCAGGGTCCTGCTCCTTCCTCCCGAAACGGGGACTCTTGGGTCTTTGTGTTTTTTTCCGTAGCCAGGGACAGGAATATTAAGCCTCTAGCAAGTGCCACGCTGAGCTGATAAAATTAGAGAGACATTATTTAGTTGGGATAAAAGAAAGGTCAAAGCTTCCCAGATGTTTCACTGCGTTACTACTTAACCTTGTTTATTACCTTAAATTTTTACCGACTGAATTAACTTGGAGGGAGGCCTCTCATTTGGGCGAAGAAACAATTACATCTGGTCAGGAATCCAGAGATCTTCAGTGATTTTCTGCCTAGCTTGGCTGAAATGCTAAAAAGCCCAGGTAGGAAAATTCGCAGCTGAGGGCTCATGACCTTATAGGAAAAACGAGAAGGATGGGGGGGGGTCCTCAGTAAATGAACTTGATTTCTTAAATAATGTATTTTCACTGAAATAAAACAATATATAAAGAGATACCAAGATAACACTCATGATGAAGTGTATCGTCTAATTAATAATTATGATGACTACATGTTGGTTATCTCTTGCTTCACAGAAAATTTTCAAAATTCTTTTTTCTCCTGGTATAAAAAAATCCTTATGGCTTGGCTTTTCTTCTATCAATACAATGCCCAGCATGAAACACATTTCTCTGTCGTTCTTCATCCTACGGTTTCGTGTCTCCCTGAAGTGGTCTCCGTGGTTGGTGACGCTCACTCTTGCTTGTGATGATGCGACTGTTGACCCTTCAAATCAGACAAGTTAGAGCAAGGTCCAAGGCAAAGGCCTGGGGCAGAGTTGTGTCCCACATTCTGTCACAGGTCACTCTGGTGAAGGTATGTCAGGTTAGGGTCCGACCCCAGCATTCTAAACCCAGGAGCGCGACCCCAATGTCACTAGAAGGTCCATCCTATCTGGGTTGCACTCCTATAAACCAAGCTCCTGAGACTGACACAGAAAACCAGAAGACCAGATGGCTAATTCTACAATCTGAACAATCTAATTGTTATTCAGAATGAAATATTCCCATTGGCAAAGCCAGCACGTTTTCTCCTTGGGAGTAAACCCACGTAGGAGAGCAATCAGAAGGCTTATTAGAGAGGAGGCTTCCAGCACCTGCCACCAGAGCGAAAGGAAACACGGCTGTTGAATGGCAGTGGACTGAGAGGGCCACACAGTAACAGCCCGGCCGACCAGACACGCTGTTCTGACTCTGTGGCCAGAGGCTCCCTCTACCGCAGCAGAGGGCCGCAGGACATGCCAGGGTGGGTGTCCGTGCTACCCCTTCATCAGCACTTGGGTGTGCTGTCCTGGTGCCTCTAAAGCACCAGACCCAGAGGTCCCTGCTCTGCCTTGCATGTGTCACTGACAGCTCCACCGTGGAAGGCTTGTCACCTCCGCCCCTCTCCCTACCGCTTCAGCAGACCTCCAGCCATGGGACCCTGTGAGCAGGAGCATCATGGTTGAAGCCTGCTGGAGGGTCTATGCTGCCTTTGATGTTGTCCAACAGATACCTACTTTCTTGAGAGGAGTAGATACATTAAACCATGTCTCATCCAGTTATTCAGGGCCCCAGAGTCCTGCCTTCTACTATGGACCAAACGTGCCACATACCCATATGTCTGGGCTGCTTGGTCCTGTTCCACGAGGCTGTACTCAAGCTCAACGCAGTATTCACTATTTTAATATTTCACTTGAGCAAGGAAGACCGCCACTGTTAGATTCCAGCCACTTACTGACTGAGCCATCTCTGTGGCAGTTCACTCACGTGGGTTGAGGAAAGATGGTCAAGGGATGTGTTGTCGTCTTCAAGGACACCTGAGGGCCAGGACCACAGCACCCAGAAAGGCATCAAGTTCTGTGGGTATGCTTGTGATTGTTTTCCCTTGAAGAAGCTTCCTTCCTTGGGATCTGATGTGGATTTCACCTCCAGTGGCCGAGGGACACCCGCCTCACTTGATCACACATTGTAAGTCCTCCACCCTCTTTGCCCTGCGTCTGCCGTGCCCTGTCACCCAGAAAATGCCCCTTGTGTCCAGGGGGGGGTGCTAGTTTCTCAGTCTCTAACAACAGATTTGGAAGTGTTTAGATAAAACTGATGTTACCACTTCCATAATCTATCTTCCTCTTCCTTCCTTCCTCTCTCTCTCTCCCCCCCCCTTCCTGCCTGAGAGAGTGCCTGCCAACGGCCAGGAGGGGCAGAGGGAGAGGAAGGAAGCAGGCTCCCCACTGAACACAGAGCCCGATGCAGGGCTCGATCTCACAACCCTGAGATCATGACCTGAGTTGAAATCAAGAGTTGGAGGCCTAACTGGCTGAGCCACCCAGGCACCCGCTTCCATCAATATCTCAATGTTTGATGGCATCACAGGTAAAATATCAGAGACTGTAATATCTTCATAGGAAGTTTTAAAATTCATTTTTTATTATACTAACGTACTAAATTTAATATATATTTTTTTATTTTATGATTTGGTAAGTTGCGTTTTTCTGGAAACATGTCCATTTCATCTAAACTTTATATACACTGGCTTCATATTTCATGAATTTCTTCTCTTATTTTTTTCTTCTATTCATTTATGTTTAACAAACTTTGTTTTTCTAGCTACTTGGGACGGACGCTGTCAAAGAACTCATTGCACCAGGCAAGGGGAGCAAACAGAAGTTGATTTTATGCTGATTTCATTGCAGGAGGCAGCGGCAAATCTGGACGCTCAGCTCCACTGAGACAAGGCCAGGATCGACACACCCATCTCAGGGCACAGATTCTTCCCCCCTCATCCCCACAGCAGACCCCAGTTCCCACCTTTGTCCCCCTCGACCCGCAAGGACAAGGTCAAAGCTCTGTTCAATTTCTTAATCTCTTAGCGATCCAGTGCTAGCACATGCTTCTCGAGGGAGAAAATCCCCAAGTGCTGGGCTCGCCTGTCTGTTTTCCTCTGTCTCTCTTGTTCTGTCCCATAACCTGAATAGTGCGTGCCCCATGCCACTGTCGGAGAGCTCCATGTCCCCCAGCAAAATAGATTTTCCAGCTTTTGTACAGTTCTCCATGAAAACAACCCCGAATCATCTAGTCTGTTATTATTTAAATGTTTTATTGCCATCAACATATTTAATCAATAACTGTGATTTGCCAGAGAGTAGATGCAAGTGAAAATACCTGAATGGAGATTCTGCTTCCGTAGACAGAAGAGCGTCATCGTGTTTGCAATCGTTTTCTTTACAAGGGTTCTCTCTGCATTTCCTTTCATAACACAATTTGGGCATCTAAACATCGAGTTTATTTTGTTGGGTTATAATGTGGGCATCTATTGTGTTCCCATTGTTTACATGCCACGCTCTATTTTTACTCCGACTTTAATGTGACAAGTGAGCCCTGAGATGTGCATTACCAGAAAGAGTATTGCAAATGCGTAGCACCGCTCAGCTTGTGTGGGTTTTTGAAAACAAAAAGCCCAAACGAATTATGCCACTCTGCATAAGACATGTTTCCATTTAGTCTACCGCTGAATTTTCACAACGTCTCAGGACAAACATATCGATAACACAGGCTGGATTTGGGTGGCTCTAGCGGAGTTGCCAACAGATATTTCATTCAATGGCTTTACATGGATTCACGAGTAGTGGGGACAGCTCCCCGAGTACCTCTTTGCCAGCCATCTGTCACAACCGCTGGAAGGCTGAAGGCAACACACGAATACAAGTCACCTACTGGTAAAGTTCACAGTGACGTCGTTGGTGTGTCACTACTTGTGAATTCCCCAGCGCTCCCCCGTCTTCCCAGCAGTGACCTGCAGCCTGTGTGTGGGCTCGGGGCGGCTGGATGGCGTTGGGTCTCTGTGTGAGTCTGCACTGACACGTCACACCTGGGGAAGTGTGACATGAAAGCAGTAGCTTTCAGTGATCAGAGGAAGAAACTGAGGCTTGCAGAGCCTGTGGGATTCGCGGAGGAACAGGGACCGTGGGTGTCCGGTCAGGAGGCACCGACACAGCTCTGTAAATGTCTTCTTTCTGCTGAGGCCCCTGTGCCCCAGGGCCAAGCACCGCATGGACTGGTGGCCGGCTCCCAGCCCTGCAGCCCCTGCTACCGTGAGCCCAGCGTCCACGGCACACACTGGGAGCTGGGAAGAAAGGGCCGTTGGTCAGTGCGGGGGCGGAAGGCTGACTTCGACTCCCTCTCTTTGATGCTGTTTCCTTTTTCCCTCCTGGTTTTCCCCTTCGCTTCCTTGGGTTTATTGGCTCCCCTCATGCTGATTGTTTCCGGGGTCATTAGCCTCAGTCCCTCCTTCAGATTGTTTCCGGGGTCATTAGCCTCAGTGACTTCTTTTTTAATGTTTTTCCTTTTCTCTTCTTGTCTTCTTTTAGTTTACACACACACACACACACACTCATGGGGGTTGCTGCCCACACCACTTCTCGCAGTGAAACGAAGCTCTTCATTAGCTGTTAGTGTTAGTCCAACATTGATCAACTTGGCTTTATGGAAAGATGCCAGGCAGGGTTTCCAGTAGGCACGGTGCCCTCCTCAGGTGGGGCAGGCCGACAGCCCCCGGGAGCCAGCCCCCAGCCCCGCCAGAGTCCGCATACAGCTGCGGGTGTTAAGAGCTAAGTCGGTGCAGAAGCCACCTGCCGGGACTCCTACCATCCCCGGAGCCGACTCCCGGCCCCTCCGAGCAGGTGTGTCCCACCGGTCAGATACACCCAGATGTGACATGCATGTTTGTGTGACTCAGAAAACGGCCCCTGTGAGAAGACAGACCTCAGTCATTCTGCCAGATGGGCCTGCGCCAGCCCTGCCCACCTAGAGACCCCTGACTCGCGGCCCCGTCCCTGCTCCCTCCTGAGACCCTGTCCCTGTCACACACTGCCACCTCTCGGGGCACGGGCTAATGTTTCTATTCTCTCAAGCCACGATCCTTCTGCTGTGTTTTTGCTTTTGTTTTCAATGTGACTATCTATTTATCTTTTTGAAAACACAGGACGACACTTCAGGAAACCAGGATTTTGACTCAGGCTCTGTCGCTGTGGACCGGACTCCTCCCCGATCTGCGAGCATGTGGGTTTGTCTTCCTCAGCTCCCTGCATCTCTGCCATGTGCCTGGATAACTCTCCTGGCTTTACGCTGCCCCCCTGGGCCAGTCCACGAGGCCCATCTGGCGCTGAAAGGTGCTCTTCTCCTGCCTAACACATAGGTAGACTGTGGGGGTGACGTGGGGCATGACTGTCCACAGTTCACTTATCCAGAGCCCATGAGAGGGAAGGATCCCCTCAGCAAGGGGCCACCTGGTCCTCCCAGGAAGCAGTGAACCCGGGCAGCCCGTGCGTGAGAGACCCACGTCACAGGCCTCTGCAGAAGGACAGCTTCCAGCGCTCCTGGAAACCTCACGTTGAGGGGAACAGAAAGACCCCTGCCACGCCACGGTTTCTATAGCGCAGATGCTTGGAGCCTCGGGAAGAACTCGCAAACCACTGAGGGCGGAAGCAGGGTTTGCAGCCCCCTGGGGAGAAGTACCTGCTATCGGGAGGCTCTCTGCAAGGGGCGTGTGACCACTCATTCTGGTGACCAGAGTGGCCACTGTGTGTGTCCTCGAGACCCCGGAGAGTGGAGAGGGTCCCCGACAAGGTGTGTGCTCAGACACCTGCCACTGGATATAACAGCAAAAACGACACAGCTTGCTTTACATGTTTAAATAACAGGACTTATTTTAGCTTAAATAATCTGGACATTCCTTGCGGCTTCATGACAGGTAATGTCTTCTCCCAGAGCCTTCCCGGTGTCAGGAAAGCCTGATCCCTGGTCAGGAGCATCCAAAAATAGGACGAAGAGGCTCAGAAAGGGAGAAGCCACGTGGCCTGACACAAGTCAGGTTTTCCGTCTGTGAGAGAAAACGTGCAGGAGAGACACCCTCGGAGCACGGAGCACGGAGATTCTACTCGGAGCACGGAGATCGCGTGGAGGGAGGAGCCTTCGGTAAGTGTGCAAATACCCCTGCCGATGCTGGTGGCTGCGAAGGCAAGGCCAGTGTCGGTACCGTGGGAGCGGGAATGAACATGGAGCCCGTCTGCCAGGCATCCAGGTGGTGACTACAGCTGTGTCCAGAAGTCTGCTCCCCTCAGATCTCGGGGTGAACACAACTGGATAATTGTACGTGAGTATGATGATTTGAAGATTGAATTATAGAGAAGCAAAGGAAAGCAGTGTCACAAGAGAAGAAGGCAGAGCCACGCGCAGGCCTCCATGACGCGGAAGAACCCTAGTCTAGATGAGGCCCTGTGGCCTCTCAGCATGTCCCCTGGGAAGCTGCCCCAGGGGTTCACAGAGGGAATCCTGGCAGTGGTGAGGGCAAGAGCTAACCTTGACCTTGGCTCTGATCCGAGGAGCTCTGGCAAAGGCGTGGAGGGCGGTTATGGTCCTGGGGCTCCCTGGCATTGAGAGCCTCTGTGGTGGGGCCCCACATACCTGTGGGTGATAGTTGTGGTCAGTGGTGAGCAGGTGGGAAAGGTAAGGAGAAGTCCACCAGAAAGCTCTGATTGGGTCTTACCAAGGGGATTCGGTTTCTCTGTCGTTTCCTGGTCTGGACTCTTGATCTTAACCCCTGCCTCCTTCTCGTGCTCACCTCCACATGGGTTCACTCCGATGTCTCCTTCTCAGGACGCCCTGCACAACTGGCTGGTATACATTTGCCACCACTCTCCGCAACACTGTCTGCACACTCTCCACAAAATCCATGTCATCGAAGCTCCTGTCTTTTTTTCTCATTTATGGGACGTACCATCTGTGCTCCAGCACCAGGGCCTTGTCAGGTCACTTTGCCAAGACATCCTGCAGCCCCGAGCGTTGTCAGGCACATGGTAGTTCCTACTGATCACCTGAGTCTTGAAAACATGGCCATCTCCAGTACTCCACATACCAACAAAGGTGACCCCCCACTAAGTATGAAAAAATTTAAGCTAAAGGCAGAAAGCTGAAATTATTAATACGAAAACCCAAAGCATTAAAGTTGTTCAAGATTAACCATTGGCTGGGCCAAAGTGTTGTGAGCATGTTTCATCTAGAAACTGTCGATCCAGGGGAGGAGTCAAGATGGCGGAGAAGTAGCAGGCTGAGACTACTTCAGCTAGCCGGAGATCAGCTAGATAGCTTATCTAAAGATTGCAAACACCTGAAAATCCATCGGCAGATCAAAGAGACGAAGAACAGCAATTCTGGAAACAGAAAAACAACCACTTTCTGAAAGGTAGGACCGGCGGAGAAGCGAATCCAAAGCAACGGGAAGATAGACCCTGGGGGGAGGGGCTGGCTCCCAGCAAGCGGCGGAGCAACCACACACAAAATCAGGACTTTTAAAAGTCTGTTCCACCGAGGAACATCGCTCCAGAGGCTAAACCGGGGCGAAGCCCACGCGGGGTCAGTGTGGCCTCAGGTCCCGCAGGGTCACAGAAGGATCGGGGGTGTCTGAGTGTCGCAGAGCTTGCGGGTACTGGAATGGGAAAGCCGGCTACAGAGACAGAGCCGACAGTAAGCTCCCAGCTCCGGGTGACCTTGAACCAGGTGCAGGCTCGGTGGCTCGGAGCGCAGGCCGGAGGTCAGGCAGACGGGAGTAACTGGGCGCTGTTCTCTGAGGGCGCACTGAAGAGTGGGGCCCCGGTTTCTCGGCTCCTCCGGGCCAGAGACCAGGAGGCCGCCATTTGTATTCCCGTCCTCCGGAACTCGACAGAAAGCGCTCAGGGAACAAAAGCTCCTAAAAGCAAACCCGAGCGCATTACTCACCCCGGCCCCGGGTAAGGGCGGTGCAATTCCGCCTGGGGCAAAGACACTTGAGAATCACTACAACAGGCCCCTCCCCCAGAAGATCAACAAGAAATCCAGCCGATGCCAAGTTCACCTACCAAGGAGTGTGGTTTCGCATTGGTGGTTCAGTGGTAGAATTCTCGCCTGCCAAGGAGTGTGGTTTCAATACCAAGGAGAGCAGCAGAATTCCAGAGGAGAAGAAAGCCAAGCACGGAATTCATGGCTTTTTCCCTGTGATTTTTTTTTAGTCTTGCAGTTAATTTAATTTTTTTTCTTTTTCATTTTTTTTTCGCCTTCTACCTTTTTAACTTTTTAACTTTTACCTTTTTCTTTTTTAACGTTTTTTAACTAGTTTATCCAATATATATATTTTTTTTTTTTTATTTTTTCTTATTTGTTTTCTTTTTTAAAATTCTTTTCTTTTCTTTTCTTTTTCTTTTTTCTTTTTTTTTTCTTTCTTCCTTTTTGAACCTCTTTTTATCCCCTTTCTCCCCCCTCACGAATTTGGGATCTCTTCTAATTTGGTTAAAGCATATTTTCCTGGGGTTCTTGCCACCCTTTTAGTATTTTACTTGCTCCTTCATATACTCTTATCTGGACAAAATGACAAGACGGAAAAATTCAACACAAAAAAAAGAACAAGAGGCAGTACCGAAGGCTAGGGACCTAATCAATACAGACATTGGTAATATGTCAGATCTAGAGTTCAGAATGACAATACTCAAGGTTCTAGCCGGGCTTGAAAAAGGCATGGAAGATATTAGAGAAACCCTCTTGAGAGATATAAAAGCCCTTTCTGGAGAAATGAAAGAACTAAAATCTAACCAAGTTGAAATCAAAAAAGCTATTAATGAGGTGCAATCAAAAATGGAGGCTCTCACTGCTAGGATAAATGAGGCAGAAGAAAGAATTAGTGATATAGAAGACCAAATGACAGAGAATAAAGAAGCTGAGCAAAAGAGGGACAAACAGCTACTGGACCACGAGGGGAGAATTCGAGAGATAAGTGACACCATAAGACAAAACAACATTAGAATAATTGGGATTCCAGAAGAAGAAGAAAGTGAGAGGGGAGCAGAAGGTATACTGGAGAGAATTATTGGGGAGAATTTCCCCAATATGGCAAAGGGAACGAGCATCAAAATTCAGGAAGTTCAGAGAACGCCCCTCAAAATCAATAAGAATAGGCCCACACCCCGTCACCTAATAGTAAAATTTACAAGTCTCAGTGACAAAGAGAAAATCCTGAAAGCAGCCCAGGAAAAGAAGTCTGTAACATACAATGGTAAAAATATTAGATTGGCAGCTGACTTATCCACAGAGACCTGGCAGGCCAGAAAGAGCTGGCATGATATTTTCAGAGCACTAAATGAGAAAAACATGCAGCCAAGAATACTATATCCAGCTAGGCTGTCATTGAAAATAGAAGGAGAGATTAAAAGCTTCCAGGACAAACAAAAACTGAAAGAATTTGCAAACACCAAACCAGCTCTACAGGAAATATTGAAAGGGGTCCTCTAAGCAAAGAGAGAGCCTACAAGTGGTAGATCAGAAAGGAACAGAGACCTTACAGGCAATACAATGGCACTAAATTCATATCTCTCAATAGTTACCCTGAATGTTAATGGGCTAAATGCCCCTGTCAAAAGACACAGGGTATCAGAATGGATAAAAAAACAAAACCCATCTATATGTTGCCTCCAAGAAACTCATTTTAAGCCCGAAGACACCTCCAGATTTAAAGTGAGGGGGTGGAAAAGAATTTACCATGCTAATGGACATCAGAAGAAAGCAGGAGTGGCAATCCTTATATCAGATCAATTAGATTTTAAGCCAAAGACTATAATAAGAGATGAGGAAGGACACTATATCATACTCAAAGGGTCTGTCCAACAAGAAGATTTAACAATTTTAAATATCTATGCCCCCAACGTGGGAGCAGCCAACTATATAAACCAATTAATAACAAAATCAAAGAAACACATCAACAATAATACAATAATAGTAGGGGACTTTAACACTCCCCTCACAGAAATGGACAGATCATCCAAGCAAAAGATCCGCAAGGAAATAAAGGCCTTAAATGACACACTGGACCAGATGGACATAACAGATATATTCAGAACATTTCATCCCAAAGCAACAGAATACACATTCTTCTCTAGTGCACATGGAACATTCTCCAGAATAGATCACATCCTTGGTCCTAAATCAGGACTCAACCGGTATCAAAAGATTGGGATCATTCCCTGCATATTTTCAGACCACAATGCTCTAAAGCTGGAACTCAACCACAAAAGGAAGTTTGGAAATAACCCAAATACATGGAGACTAAACAGCATCCTTCTAAAGAATGAATGGGTCAACTGGGAAATTAAAGAAGAATTGAAAAAAATCATGGAAACAAATGACAGTGAAAATACAATGGTTCAAAATCTGTGGGACACAACAAAGGCAGTCCTGAGAGGAAAATATATAGTGGTACAAGCCTTTCTCAAGAAACAAGAAAGGTCTCAGGTACACAACCTAACCCTACACCTAAAGGAGCTGGAGAAAGAACAAGAAAGAAACCCTAAACCCAGCAGGAGAAGAGAAATCATAAAGATCAGAGCAGAAATCAATGAAATAGAAACCAAAAAGACAATAGAGCAAATCAACGAAACTAGGAGCTGGTTCTTTGAAAGACTTAATAAAATTGATAAACCCCTGGCCTGACTTATCAAAAAGAAAAGAGAAATGACCCAAATAAATAAAATCATGAATGAAAGAGGAGAGATCACAACTAACACCAAAGAAATACAAACAATTATAAGACCATACTATGAGCAACTCTACGCCAACAAATTTGACAATCTGGAAGAAATGGATGCATTCCTAGAAACATATAAACTACCACAACTGAACCAGGAAGAAGTAGAAAGCCTGAACAGACCCATAACCAGTAAGGAGATTGAAACAGTCATTAAAAATCTCCAAACAAACAAAAGCCCAGGGCCAGACGGCTTCCTGGGGGAATTCTACCAAACATTTAAAGAAGAACTAATTCCTATTCTCCTGAAACTGTTCCAAAAAATAGAAATGGAAGGAAAACTTCCAAACTCATTTTATGAGGCCAGCATCACCTTGATCCCAAAACCAGACAAGGATCCCATCAAAAAAGAGAGCTATAGACCAATATCCTTGATGAACACAGATGCGAAAATACTCAACAAAATACTAGCCAATAGGATTCAACAGTACATTAAAAGGATTATTCACCACGACCAAGTGGGATTTATTCCAGGGCTGCAAGGTTGGTTCAACATCTGCAAATCAGTCAATGTGATACAACACATCAATAAAAGAAAGAACAAGAACCATATGATACTCTCAATAGATGCTGAAAAAGCATTTGACTAAGTACAGCATCCCTTCCTGATCAAAACTCTTCAAAGTGTAGGGATAGAGGGGACATACCTCAATATCATCAAAGCCATCTATGAAAAACCCACCGCAAATATCATTCTCAATGGAGAAAAACTGAAAGCTTTTCTGCTAAGGTCAGGAACACGGCAGGGATGTCCATTATCACCACTGCTATTCAACATAGTACTAGAGGTCCTAGCCTCAGCAATCAGACAACGAAAGGAAATTAAAGGCATCCAAATTGGCAAAGAAGAAGTCAAATTATCACTCTTCACAGATGATATAATACTATATGTGGAAAACCCTTAAGACTCCACTCCAAAACTGCTAGAACTTATACAGGAATTCAGTAAAGTGTCAGGATATAAAATCAATGCACAGAAATCAGTTGCATTTCTCTACACCAACAGCAACACAGAAGAAAGAGAAATTAAGGAGTCAATCCCATTTACAATTGCACCCAAAACCATAAGATACCTAGGAATAAACCTAACCAAAGAGGCACAGAATCTATACTCAGAAAACTATAAAGTACTCATGAAAGAAATTGAGGAAGACACAGAGAAATGGGAAAAAATGTTCCATGCTCCTGGATTAGAAGAACAAATATTGTGAAAATGTCTATGCTACCTAAAGCAATCTACACATTTAATGCAATTCCTATCAAAGTACCATCCATCTTTTTCAAAGAAATGGAACAAATAATTCTAAAATTTATATGGAACCAGAAAAGACCTCGAATAGCCGAAGGGATATTGAAAAAGAAAGCCTACGTTGGTGGTATCACAGTTCCGGTCTTCAAGCTCTATTACAAAGCTGTCATCATCAAGACAGCATGGTACTGGCACAAAAACAGACACATAGATCAATGGAACAGAATAGAGAGCCCAGAAATAGACCCTCAACTCTACAGTCAACTAATCTTCGACAAAGCATGAAAGAATGTCCAATGGAAAAAAGACAGTCCTCTTCAATAAATGGTGTTGGGAAAATTGGACAGCCACATGCAGAAAAATGAAATTGGACCATTTCCTTATACCACACACTAAAATAGACTCAAAATGGATGAAGGACCTCAATGTGCAAAAGGAATCCATCAAAATCCTTGAGGAGAACACAGGCAGCAACCCCTTTGACCTCAGCCGCAGCAACATCTTCCTAGGAACAACGCCAAAGGCAAGGGAAGCAAGGGCAAAAATGAACTACTGGGATTTCATCAAGATCAAAAGCTTTTGCACAGCAAAGGAAACAGTTAGCAAAATCAAAAGACAACTGACAGAATGGGAGAAGATATTTGCAAACGATATATCAGATAAAGGACTAGTGTCCAGAATCTATAAAGAACTTAGCAAACTCAACACCCAAAGAACAAATAATCCAATCAAGAAATGGGCAGAGGACATGAACAGACATTTCTGCAAAGAAGACATCCAAATGGCCAACAGACACATGAAAAAGTGCTCCATATCACTCGGCATCAGGGAAATACAAATCAAAACCACAATGAGATATCACCTCACACCAGTCAGAATGGCTAAAATCAACAAGTCAGGAAATGACAGATGCTGGCGGGGATGCGGAGAAAGGGGAGCCCTCCTACACTGTTGGTGGGAATGCAAGCTGGTGCAGCCACTCTGAAAACAGCATGGAGGTTCCTCAAAATGTTGAAAATAGAACTGCCCTATGACCCAGCAATTGCACTATTGGGTATTTACCCTAAAGATACAAACGTAGTGATCCAAAGGGGCACGTGCACCCGAATGTTTATAGCAGCAATGTCCACAATAGCCAAACTATGGAAAGAACCTAGATGTCCATCAACAGATGAATGGATCAAGAAGATGTGGTATATATACACAATGGAAGACTGTGTAGCCATCAAAAGAAATGAAATCTTGCCATTTGCGACAACATGGATGGAACTAGAGCATATCATGCTTAGTGAAATAAGTCAAGCAGAGAAAGACAACTATCCTATGATGTCCCTGATATGAGGAAGTGGTGATGCAACATGGGGGCTTAAGTGGGTAGGAGAAGAATAAATGAAACAAGATGGGATTGGGAGGGAGACAAACCATAAGTGACTCTTAATCTCACAAAACAAACTGAGTGTTGCTGGGGGGAGGGGGTTTGGGAGAAGGGGGTGGTATTATGGACATTGGGGAGGGGATGTGCTTTGGTGAGTGCTGTGAAGTGTGTAAACCTGGTGATTCACAGACCTGTACCCCTGGGGATAAAAATATATGTTTATAAAAAATAAAAAATTTAAAAAAAAAAAAAAAAAAAGAAACTGTTGATCTTGTTAAACAACAAGAAGCCTTCTAGCAGAGAAAACCATTTTTACAATCTAAGTCCACCTGATTGAATATATACCAATCATCTTGGGTATCCATCATAGTTCAATTATATAAAAGTTAACTGTAAATTTAAAAAAACAAAAGGTTGAGATGAATTATTTTGCAAACTAAAAAGGTTTCCAGTAGTTGTCTTTTGAGGTAGCAATCTCTATGTCAAATCTTACGGGATTTGCCTTTTAGGAAAAAAAAAATCTTGTCCATAAAAGTCAACGATTGCCTGATAAAGCTTTGTACTTTTCCTCAAATGTGACTAAGGACAGTGTCAATTAAAATGTTTATCACTGTGAACTCAATATGCTTATTTACTCATTTGGCTTTACTGCCTCCAAGATAGCCGTCCACCCGTCGAGTCACTCAGCCAACAAATAGCAATTAGACAGCGAGTATTTGGCGAGAGCTGGTTTTGGGCAAAGCCCTGTGCTATATATGATGGGATGAATAGGGTGGGCTCCTGCCTTGAGAAGTGCATTTCCCAGAAGGGAGACAAGCTGCACTAACATCCCCCCTGCCAGCAGCCCCCCCCCCGGCTCTATCTGCACACTCTCCTCAGGCAGGAGGGAAGGACAGAGTCCCCTGAGGAGCAGGGCTGTGTTCACAGGGAGAAGGGAGCATCCCGGCGCTGGAGTGTCACAGACAAGCAGTGAAGACAGGTTTGGCCACACTGCATTCGGCGCTGAGTGCCGGGGGGGAAGTTAGACTTGATTCACTGGACAAAGCAGCATCTTTGCACGGATTTAAAGCGTCACAAGGATAACCGGGACGCTTAGCCTCCGTGAATTGGACAATTTGGACTGCATTCAGACGCAACCCTTGATTTTATAGTTCTTATTCAAACGGATGCAGAAACAGCCGCCAGGTGTTGAATTTGGGGATCCGTAATTGCGTGGGATGCATGCTTTCAGTGTGTGTGATGGGTAGTGACAGGCAGCTACCTTAGCAGCGGCCAGAAATAGAAAATAATTATTACAGGACACCTAACAAATGGTCCAAGCCTGTGGATGGCATTGTTTGGGATGCCAGGGGTCGGTTTGGAACGTCTCCCAGCCTGCGGGGGCGGTCTGCTGGCGTGGAGGGTTCTGGGCAAGTAGCTGAAGGGCCGGGCTGTGTGCGGAACCCACAGGTGCTGAACACCCTCTCAGGCTAGCACCTAGGTCCGTGCTCACCCAGGCAGGTGCTGAACAGACCTGGGTGTGGGCAGATGAGGGGTGGCTGCAAGGGGCAGTTGCTTGGTTCACTATGGGGTCAGGGCTAGGGACTGCAGCTCAAAGTGCAAACCCTTTCCCAAAAAGTACCCAGTCTATCTCATGTGCCAATGACCTCCTAAACTTCCAGGACCTTTCCTGAGAAGAAAACGGTGACCACCAGTAGCCAGCACTTGTCCAGCATACACGCTACAGATTTAAGTCTCCCCATGACACCTGGATGGATCCAAAGTGTTTGCCCCATTGTGTAGAGCAAAAGGCAAATCTGTCCATTGTTTCAGGAAATTTCAACTTCCGCACCTACAGGGGGAAGACTGGACGAGAGGGACAGACACGTCCCTCAAATCCCCGGACCCCCCTTCTTCCACTCTGTCTCCCAATCATTCGTATCCAGACTTCTACTGTACAAGTAAGTTTTTGAGATTAATGTTCTGTGGAGAGAAGAGTAAATCCTAGATCCCAGCAACGTTGCTTCAAGGGGCTTCCTTTCTAGGTATTCTTTTAAAAAATCATTGTGTTCAATACTTTTAAATACCGAGCTGCCTTAGAGGGAGGAAATTCTTTACTGATCCTGGTTTCCAGGCGTCTCCCATCTATGGTGAGATGCTCTACCTGGGGCACAGCGAGGCCGGAGGACAGACAGATGGACAGGAGCAGGTGGCTTCAAGCCACAGGCAGGGTCCTGGGTATGCAGCGGTGGGCATCTGCTTCACAAGACTGGCGCTGTCCTACGTCTTGTGTCCCATGTCCCCAGAGCTGGGGAAGGGGTAGGCTGGCCAGGAGGGCTTATTAGAATAAGGGATGTCACAGCACTGAGACTGCGACCCGAGTGGAGAGGGAGCGAGGTTTGCTATGGGCGTGTCCTTCCACCACCATGGTAGTGACCACAGCAGAGGACGAGAGACAGAGGCCCTGGGACCCATGATTGTCAGGCCTCAGGAGCCTTGAGAGGAGCTTCTGGAAGGGAATCCCCCAGGTCCCTCAGCCCTGAGTGCACCTGCACTGTCAGCTTCCAGCCTGGACGACTCAGAGGCCACCGCCACAGGGCATCCAAACCCAGACGCCACAGCAGCGGCCTGCTGCCCCATGAGGAAGACGCCTTAAAAGCTTAGGACCCACGTCAGGTGAGGTCCCTCCCCGCCCCCCTCACCTGTCGGGCCTCAGCATTACCGGCCCACAGAGGGATCCCTGAGGCTGGGGCAGGAGACAGACGGGGAGGACAGAAAGGACATCATGGTCCATCTGTGCTGTGACTCTGTGTCCCACGTGATTATAGATCTGCCCTCTGTTCCCCCCAGATAATTCTGGAGCTGCCCAGGGCAGGGGTTCCAATGTCTGCAAGAAAAGACCCAATAATGAAGAGATTGGAGGCTCGCTATCAGCAGAGCCTCCCTCCGCCCCCCCTCGCCCCTCCTTCCTGCTTCTTCCAAAGTACGTCCACCCAGGATGTGGGGCTTCGTCTCAAGGTTTGTCCCCTGGGAGACTCTCCAGCAAGACCTGTGGGAGAGGCAAATCCCCTGTTCTTTCGTGTGCACCCCCCATTGTGGGGTCTCTTATTTGCTCCCTTACCAGGCACTGGCTGAGCACTCCGGTGGCCCACGGGCCATTTGGGGCCCAGAGCCTTGTCCTGTGCCTGGAGGTCCACACTCCGAGGCAGAACCAGGGCCACACAGCCGGCCACCTGCTGTGGTGGACACGTGGACAGGGAAAGAGCACGGAGACCACAGCGGAACGTGGGAACAGTTCCCTGAGAAGATAGCCAGGGACCCATCTGTCCCTCATGTCTCTACACAGGCTCTCAGTCCAGGGAGGGTGTCCCAGAGGCAGAGAGGCATTGGGTCACCTGGAGAGCTTTCCTGGTTTTCAGATTCTTTGATGAACTTGGATTTCCCAACACCATCATTCTCCTGGGGAAGGTATGAATATTTCAGTCACCTGCTGGGTGTCAGGGACTACGGAGCATCACTGGCTTCCTCCCGCCCCCTTCCCAGGGCACGCGGCCCCCTCGGATACTGTCGGTGTCAGCACAATTTACGGATGCCCCCCCCGCAACCACGGCTGCTCTCTGAAGAGGCAAAACCTAGTTCAGCCACATGCATGCAGCCGCCCTATCTGCGACTGTGTGTGTGTGTCCGCTGTCGCTCACAGAACCCCTGCCTCTGCTTGCCCTCTTGTTCGCACCCCAGAGCCTGCCTGCCATGCCCTCTGAAGCCGAGGAAAGCGGCTTTTGTTTGCACCAGCAGAGGGAGTGCATGGCAGTTTGCTTGTGGCTCCTGGCCAGCACGTTCTTGCACCTGGCGGGGGCATCTGCCAACTGCTTTTGGCTCGTGCCTATCAGCGCAATGCCCTGGGCAGGCCCATGGCCCCCAGGGAACCCCCATGGACCGCCCATCTTGAGAACCACTAATTACTGCACTGAGGAGCAGACCTGGCTTCCCACGGGCCGCTCAGCTTCAGAGGTGTTTCCACGTAGGGCACAGTGACATGCTGTAGCCCTGCATCACCTCAGCCGTCACCGAACCTGTGTGGGTGTCCTGGTGGATCCCATTTCCCCCCAAATGTGCGCCCCCCCCCTGGTTTCTTTTGTGCAGGGCCTTGTAGGCTCTGGGGAGCCCAGAATCTGAAGGCAAGCACTGTTGGGCCGCGATAACCTCTGTGTGGAATCACCAATAATTCTCCTTCCTCCCCCAGCTTCCTCGCCCATAGCCTGTTTCTCAACTTGTTCATCTTCTCTTGGTGTTTCCCATGCTCATGTCCCTAGCTATTGGATCATATGATGAATGTGATTAATACCCAAGCGTTGCTTTTTCTCTCTTCTTAGCAAACATTCGGTTGCAAATACCCCTCAGTAGCATTAGACACTTGGGTGTCAGTGACAGTGACATGTAGGAGGCATCTAATTCCCTAGGATAATGTGACAGCATCAGTCGGTTCCCTGGTTCAGTTCTGATAAACTGCACCAACAGCCAACATTCTGCAAGGTTTTCTAATTTTTTTTCCTATTTCTCTCTTTTCTTTCTTTCTGTCTTTTTCTTTTTCTTTTCTTTCTTTTTCTTTTTTTTTTGCAGTGCAGACAATTCCTCAGTCTCATGACATTAGCTTTTAACCATGATTCATGAAGTAATAAAGGAATCCTTCTCAAGAAGCCACTTATCCTGCTAAAAATTCCTTCTATATTAGCTTTCTCATTATGACCCTGTGCAGGCATCCATTTCTCAAGAAGAGCCAGATTCCTTATCTCTTGACGAAGGGATGTGAGAGACATAGAAATAGTATAATAATCAGAATGGTGATTTGTCAGAAACTCGTAAGAAAATAAGTCCAGCTTCTTAGTTACCCTGGGGACTATCCCAGGGTCAGGAGTCTCACGAACACTGATGACTCCACCTGCTGTTGGCTTGTGAGCCGTTGGTCACAGACGTTGGCAGGGAGAAGGTGGGAGCATCTCTAACAAATCATGATGGGAAACCCTCCAAACAGAATTCACCTGAGAACCTCCTGGTCAGCTGACTCTAGTCCACGCCCACCTTCAGGGGAGACCTTCCAAGGGCACAGCTCCCTCTGCATTTGTGTCCGCCAGAGGTGCCATCTCAGGGACTGTGACAAGGCACTGTGGCACACTCATGGGTGTGCTCAACCTGGTCCAGCACGAGCTCGCTGTGTGTTTGTAAGATTTCCTCCATTTCCCTGGCAATCAGCTCTTCTGATCTTACAGAGGTCCCTGGGTTGATTCCTGTTATGAACCTGCAGAATAAGGAGGGATGGAGCGGAGTGCGACATCCGAAATACACGGGAAGAGCGCACCTGCTTCGTCACCGGGCGGGGGTGGGTGGAGATGGTACCAGCAGTGGGGGTGGGGCTCTGTCTCAAGACCCAGATATCATGACCTGAGCTAAAACCAGGAATCATTAACCTAACTCACTGCACCCCCCAGGTGCCCTGGTGGCTTGGTGTTTTTAGAAAGAGAAATATAAGGCAGAATTTAGAAAAGGTATTTGATCTCCAAAAGTACTTTTTCTTGAAGAATCTTGTGGGTCTCCTGTTCTGTGGATAACATTTTGGGAAATGCTAGATACAAAATGGTAAATTGCTAATCTGGGCTCAGAGGAGGGCAGGTCTGAGGGCGTTCCAGGGGACAGAGGGAGAGGATTCGGATGTGGCGGATGCAGATGGGGGCCTCTGCCATGAGGCCGATGGGGTCCTGCCAGACCTGGACATCTGTGCCTTCTGGTCCACATCACTGCCTTCCTCCCAAAATACCTGTGGCTCCATTCCTGGCAATCCACTCTGGTCGTGTGCCTGGGAGCAGCCCTCAGACAACGAAGGATGGAGGTGGTTGGGTAAACCCATGTCTTCTCAGCCCACACACCAGTCTACAGTCACCCAGAGCCCCAGGGAGCAAGGCCTCAGTTTGACTGTAGTAACCCGCTCTGGCTTCCCCACTCTCTTAACATGCTTCCTGGAGTCACCTCCAAAACTTAACACTTTCACCCAAATCCTGGCCTCAAGGTCCACTTGTGGGGAAGCCCAAACTGAAACAGACACTTACTTAACTAAAAAGGAGGCGCGTCATTGTTGTGATTCCCGTGGAGGACTTCAGCCTTGCCTTCACAAGTACTCCAACCAGCTCTGTGCCTGTCCCTGCCCACCTCGCTGCCATCCCCTTATCGATCTGTCAGTCCTCTGTCTGTCCATCCGACCGGTCTGTCATCAGCTCTCCACCTACCTAGAAAAGAAGAAAAGTGGATACACACAATGCTAATACTCACCCCTATGTTATGTGGATTGAGGGAGAGTGGCCTCCATGTGTCCATGTACGTGTGGGCGCCCCTGTGTGTTGTCCAAGTACTCCAGAACTAATGTACACTCACTTTTATATTTGGGGGAAACAAGAATGCTTTATGAATGCTTACCCATGAGACTAAAGATTTTATACTCAGCCTCCACAGTCCGCTGGCACTCTACTACTGGGGAAGAATGACAGCATGCACTACAGACAAAGGCTGATATCCAAGATATATAAAGAACTCCTCAAACTCAAAACTCAAAAAACAGATAATCATGGCAAAAAAAAAAAAAAAATTTGGACAGAAGACATGAACAGACACTTCTCCAAAGAAGATATACAATTGGCTAACAGACACATGAAAAAAATGTTCATCATCACTAGCTGATAGGGAGATTCAAATCAAAACCACATTGAGATACCACCTTACACTAGTTAGAATGGCCAAAATTAGCAAGACAGGAAACAACGTGTGTTGGTGAGGAGGTGGGGTAAGGGGAACCCTCTTACACTGTTGGTGGGAATGCAAGTTGGTGCAGCTACTTCAGAAAACAGTGTGGAGATTCCTTAAGAAATTAAAAATAGAACTTCCCTATGACCCAGCAATTGCACTAGTGGGTATTTACCCCAAAGATTCAGATGTAGTGAACAGAAGGGCCATCTGTACCCCAGTGTTTATAGCAGCAATGGCCACGGTCACCAAACTGTGGAAAGAACCAAGATGCCCTTCAACGGAAGAATGGATAAGGGAGATGTGGTCCATATACACTATGGAGTATGATGCCTCCATCAGAAAGGATGAATCCCCAACTTTTGTAGCAACATGGACGGGACTGGAGGAGATGATGCTGAGTGAAATAAGTCAAGCAGAGAGAGTCAATTATCATATGGTTTCACTTATTTGTGGAGCATAAGGAATAACACAGAGGACATTAGGAGATGGAGAGGAGAAGGGAGTTGGGGGAAATAGGAGGGGGAGATGAACCATGAGAGACTGTGGACTCTGAGAAACAAACAGGGTTTTGGAGGGGAGGAGATGGAGGTTGGGTGAGCCTGGTGATGGGTATTAAGGAGGGCACGGATTGCATGGAGCACTGGGTGTGGTGCATAAACAATGAATCTTGGGACACACACACAAATTAAATTAAATTTAAAAAATTAAATTAAAAATTAAAAAAAAGAATGAAAACATAAATATAGGTATTGAGCACCCCTTTTCTTTCAAACTGTGATTTCCTCTGAAAGCAAGGAAGGAAGACAGAGAAAGGAATCCCACAGCAGTTCACTGACTGGCTAATGCCACGTTAGCTCCTGAGGAGGTGGCCAAGCCCATTCCTCAGCTCCGGTGTGAGATGCTCCCCCTCGCCTGCTCTTTGAAGGCATTTACTACAGGAACGCATGCCTCCATCACTCTGCGTTCACTATGAATTATGATTCACCCTGCCTACACAAATCCCCTCAACAGCTTCGGTTTTCTCCTGAATCAGTGACATTTTAGTCCCCGGTACCGCAGACCATTTCCATAAAACATATACCATCACCAGAATGCCCTTAAATTTAGCCTGGAGATTGAACTGAGATATCTTTGTCAGAAAGATCAGATTGGTTAATGGGGAACTAGAAATTATATGTATGCGACAAATCGTGTCAGCGTCCTACCTGATGGGGGCTGTGTCTGGGGCAGAATGAGGCCTGAGCAAGAGGCAGAGAACTCTAGCAGCTCTCCAGCTTTCAAGCCAGCATCACAAGCCATGAAGCTCCTAAAAGGGCTGAGACCACGTAGGTCATTTCCAGATATTTTCCTTTGTGTGTGGGGATGTGTGTTTCATCTGTGGGTGGGAAACCTCCATTGGTCCTCAGCCAACAGGAGGCCTGAGGGATCCATGACAGATAATTACTTCATGGTAGGGACAGGGCAGGGCAGCCACACGGAGCTGGCCTAGCTGTTGCCTCTCCCGGGGGATGGTGGGGTGAGCTCTTGCCTCTTCCCAGGGATGGCAGGATAGAGATGCTGGTCTTCCCAGGGATGGCAGGATGGAGATGCTGGTCTTCCCAGGGATGGCAGGATAGAGATGCTGGTCTTCCCAGGGACGGCAGGATGGAGATGCTGGTCTTCCCAGGGACGGCAGGATGGAGATGCTGGTCTTCCCAGGGACGGCAGGATGGAGATGCTGGTGGGGGAGGCCGGCAGCCTGGGCGAGAACGGCTCTGAACCCCTGTCTCACTGTCTCGCTAGAGTGTGACTCTTGTCACTTCTGGAACTCTAAGCAGTAGTTTCATTCTCTTTAGAGGGAAGGCAGCCCCCGTCCCCATGTCAACAGGTCAATAGGCAGTCAGTCAGTCTAGATACAGCTGTCCATCTAATAATCCTTCAGAAGCAGCCAATAAAGACCTAAAGTCTGCTTATGCCCTGGCACTTGGGGGGCCCTGGGGGGCTGTCCCATGAGCCAACCTGCTTCTGATGCTGCGGTGCACAGTGTGGAGAGGCCACCGTCCAAGGAACACTCCACACCAAGGGCAGCGCAGGTCCATGTCCTCACCTCCTCCTCATGTTACTTTCCCCTCCCGACTCCATCCATCACGGTTACATCCTCGTTCTTGGACTCTCTTCTCTCTCTACTTGCCCCTTCTCCCTTGGAAAGAAGGAGCCATGGGCAACCCTGAAGCCTGAGGGGGGCAGAAGGAGTACAGCTGCCATCCTCGGTCAGGTGCATTTCCGCAGTAGCACATTTGGTTCAACCAACAGCGCTCTACTCTGCAGCCCTGTGCTGCTCACTCTCCGTTTGCCCTTCTGGACTCAGCCTCTTCCGGCCTCCACCTGGCCTGGGCTCCCTCCTCTCCGGGCTTCTGTCAGTGGAAATACCAACAGAGAATGAGATCCTTAAGAAAACCAGGCACGGGACACTCTTTACTCTCTGGCTGCAGCCCCAGTGGCTGCGTGCTTGATCCATCCCTCGGGACTGAGAACACTGGGCAGCCCCTCTATGGCACCAGCCCTCACCTGTCTCAGGTGACAGTCCTCCCCCGCCGCCTCTTTGGGTCTATGGCAGGTAGTGGGCCCCCCCAGTGGCTATCACAGGTCACCTCAAAATCCCCAGCTGACTACCTTAACTGACTTATGCATCCACAAGTGGTCCCTTCATTGAACTCATTGGTGAGCCTGATTCTCTTGCTTGCAGAAACCAACTTACAGCATTGGCTGGTGTTCTAGAGGGTTGAGACAGCATCCATTAGGGTACGGGGGAAGGATAAGGTACCCTGAGTTCAGCCCCCTTTCTGGTGCCTGAGGTTTAAGCATGAGATCCTCTCACTTCCTTGAGCTGGAGGCATCAGCAGTCATAGGCTCAACTTCCTTTTTCGATTTCAGAAGTGCCAAGAGCAGTCTGCTTGGGGACCCTGGTGTTGGTGGTGCTGGTTGGTGGTTTTCTCCAGGCCACCGGTGAATGCCTTATGGCATGCCTTGGTTGGGACACATTTCTACGTGGGCCAGACGTGCCCACACCACGGCCCAGCCTCAGCCGCTCAGAGCTGCTGTCCCCACGGATTTCCCTTTCTGTCCCTCTTAGCTTTTCCTGCTCACTTCTCCCTGGCAATTTGCCAGCTGCTTGGTGAAGTCTGACCAGTGAATCTGTCCACATTTCCCTCTGAGAAGGTCCTGAGAGGAGAGAGACCAGAGCAGGACAACTGGACGTGAGCACTGCAGACTCCTGGAAGTCCAAAATGCCAGCCCGGACATACCTCCCTTCCCTCACAAGCTGCGGTGTTGTCCGCCTGCGGTTTCCTCTGACTGCCCACCGACACCAAGCTCCCTGAGCCGCATTCCTAGACACTCTCCTCTCCCGTCGCCCACACATGTCACCCATCAACTCTCGAGAATTCCATTCCTCGACCTCCTTGAACCAGATTCACTTTTCTTCACCCCTACCAATGCTTCCCTTTTGAGCTGACGGCCATTTCTCCTGGAACACCAGAACACATTTTTTTCCCCAAACTGTTCTCTTTGGTTCCTTTCTTGGCCTTGGAGATTCTTCTCCACGTTGTTGTTAATCTGCTCTTTCTACTCACACCTGATCATACCCCCTGTGGCTCAATACCCTTCAGTGGCAAGACCTGGACTGACTCACAAGACATAGGACACCCCTCACCCTCTGACCAGCAGACCCGCCCAGGCCCGTCACCTCCCTGGCCCATGTCGTCCTGTCTCCTGCCTTTTACCCGCACTGCCTATGATCCTGGGACATCCATGCCAGAAACAAAACAATCTGGTCCCAGTGGCTTCCTCAGTTTTGCTTTACTTATAAACTGCTTGCCTTTGTCTTCCTCCAAAAGAATAAATTATGTTTTTAAAACGTTACTTGACCTGGCTTCCCATCCAAAATCTCATGCAAAGACCCAAATTGTAACAAAATCAGTTCAGCCCCAACACTGTGAAAACTCATCGAGTCACCTGTGCTCCTCAGGAGAGAACAGTCCCCTCACAGAACGTGGCTGAGCCTAGCAGCAGTAGAGCAGGGCAGGACAGGAAGCGTGTAAAGAGGTTTCTATCCATAAGCACCCCCATTGATCACCCTCAAAACACAACCCCCCTACTGCATACTCTCAAATGTAAAGAAGTTGTCTATGCTCACAACGGATTTTTCGGACAGTGAAATTGTGTATGTGCGCGTCTGTGTGATAAAGATCACCTCTCACCTATAATCCTAAATAATGCCCCTGGCTTAAAATATGCCCCTCAACATTTCACTGCCTGTAAGATGTTTTTTATCCTTCAAGACCATACAATGTGTTACTATAGCATTTTTACATTTGTCTGCAAGAGAATTCATGTATACGTACATTTGTCCATGGGTCGTTATTTCTCTACCTCACAACTTTGACTTTCTCCCCCTGCACTCCCATCCAGCTACCGAAAAGCCCCTGTAATGTGCTCTTGCCCTTGGCATGAAGACAAATCACTTTAGCCCAGCTGACCAAAGCTTGCATGGATTCGTCCCTTCCTGTTTCTCAACCGTCCCTTGAAGTGATCAGACCGGTGCACCAGGAAGGCCTCATACACAGGAGACTTTAGCACCCAGGAAAGAACTCATCCCAGATCATGGAGAAAATGATGATCATTTGCTATATTGTTTTGCACACATATTGTATCACTTATTTACATATTTAAGCTGTTCAGAAAAATCTCCATAGATTGTCACTTCACACTGTGCATTCAACAGAATCCCAGATAGATGGAAAGGTAAATCTTGAGGTTGAATGTGAGTTTATTTATAAATGAGAAAGTATTTTCAAAGATTTTTAAGATAAATTAACATTTAATCTGAAGATAGGGAAGAATTTAGAGCCAAAGAAGACAACACAAGAGTGACAATTAATTAATTTGATTAGAGATAGCAGTTTTTCATCCTATTGTCAACATCAGAGGCAAAATCAAAGGACCAAAACACATTGGGTGAATATTTGCAATATGTTTGATAAAGAATTTATGCTTGAAATATACAAGAACTCACATATCTCAATGGGTAATGTACCCACAGCCCTTTGGAACACTGTCCAGCATTTTAAGTGCTCTGTAATAATGTAAGTTCTTTATTACTTGTTTATTATTGTTAATATTTGTTATGTGTTACAAAATTGTTAATATTTGTTACTATTGGTTAGTATTGTTACTATTGTTAATAGTACCAGTTCTAAGATATAGGGAGAAAATACAAGGTCCAAAGGTCATAAAAATAAGGGTGAAATGCATAAAACAATGTCTATCACTTGTAATTAGTGTAATTAGTGATCCCTAAATACTTAATTGATACAATTTTTGTCTATCAATTTATTAAAGATTTTAAAATAAAAATCAGTTCTATCAAAGACTCTTCACTTTATGGTCATAATTAACATCATTATCAAATCTTTCCTTTCTTTCCATCCTTGGAACATCTTTTCTGTTCCTGAAGGCAGATGCGGGTAAGACACTTACTCCGGATGACTGTGTGCAGGCACAAGTGTTGTGTGTCCCGTGTGGGTGGAACCTCAGATCCCACCAACAGATGGCAAGACCATCTTCCTTGGCCAAGGTTGGAGGCACATTTGTGACACAGTCACCTCCATTCAGGCTCTTTGTGGACAATGGCAGCCAGGAAACCGGCCAACCTGCTGTGGCCACAGACATGAGTGGGAGAAGCAGCCTTTCTATGTGGTTAGCTCCAGAAACAGTTGTTCTGGTTGATACTACCTATAAGGGGAATGCAATTTGGAGGCATCGTTCATGAGAACAGTTTCACAATATATAAAGAGATTTTTTTAAAGATTTTATTTATTTATTTGACAGAGAAAGAGATTACGAGTAGGCATAGAGGCAGTCAGAGAGAGAGAGGGGGAAGCAGGCTCCGTGCTGAGCAGAGAGCCTGATGCAGGGCTCCATTCCCGACCCTGGGATCATGACCTGAGCTGAAGGCAGAGGCTTTAACCCACTGAGCCACCCAGGCACCCTATATAAAGAGATTTTAAAGAATCTCAGGGGTGCCTGGCTGGCTCAGTCAGTTAAGCATCTGCGTTCAGCTCAGATCATGATCTCAAGATCCTGGGATCCAAGCCCCACATCAGGCTCTCCGCTCACAGGTGACTCTGCTTCTTCCTCTCCCTCTGTGATCTCTCTCACTTTCACACTTTCTCAAATAAATAAATAAAATCTTTAAAAAAAAAAAAAGGAATCTCAGATTTGGATTGACTGGTTCCCACTCATTCACTTGTTCATTAGGCAAATGTTTTCTAGGCTTATGATGTGTCTGTACACTTCGCAGGCACAGAGAAAACAGAATAGACAGGTACCCGCACAGGACCACAAAGCAATTCCCTCCCAAATAATTAGAAGCATAATAAATAAGTACACAAACACGCAAAATACATGTTTTTCTCTATGATATTGATCAGTTAGATACAAGGCAGATAGTCAAGAAAAGAAGAATGTTAAAAATTATTCAAGCAATTGGGTAAAATGTTCAGTTTATTTATAATTTTAAAATAATATTCAGAGGCATAACAAGTGCTAATTGTATAATAATCAGTGAAGAGAGCAAAGTGTATTTAAAGTATAGCATAGTCCAAATTTTATAAAGTGTATGCTTATATTTAAAAAAGATAAAATTATACACCAAATTACTTAAATTGATTATCTCTGGATAGAAGGGAAAAATGATTTTAATTTTCTTTGTATTTTTTGTATACAAAAATCTAATAATGGACTTGCTGTATTTTTAATAAAAATTTAAAAAATGAAAGTCATTTAAAATATTTTCTACCAATTCACAAGCTCTCATGAGGATGAATTAAATTACATTTTTAGACCGCTTACAATTTATGCATAACAACTACAGCATTATTAAAACAAAACGCAGACCTAACTCCAAAAGAAACAGAAGGATAAAAAATAAATTGCAGCCTGATCCAAAATGATAAAACTGTTTAGGAAAAAGTATTTCCAGTGGCTGAGCACCCTAAGAAATAGATTGGTTTTAGTCCGGTAGGATTCTAATAGGCAATTAACATATAAATTTGCATAATAATAGCCAAATCTCAGCCAATTCCCAATTTTACAACTGAGAGCACTGAGAACACAGAGACATAAGTATTGTTTGTTATAACCATAGTGGAATCCGTGCTCTGAGACCCCAGGGATAAAAGCAAGTGGAGGCCCCGTTATCCATTGTTGGTGAAGTTCCGCTGCTCGTCACACCGGAAGTGGGGGAGGGCCACGTCTGGGTTTGTTCCGGACCTTGGATTATATGAATATATCATATTGTATATACTATATCATAATGATAATAATTAATGATTATAATAGTACTATAATGCATAATGTTATGTTCTGTGTTGTATAATAATGTATATAAAATATGTATACTGAATATATATACTGTCTTTATTTATTTCCCATCCTCAATAATAAATCTTGCTCTTTATCTGACTCATGGTTTTTACAATACCTCTTGTTAGGAGCATCAGAATGGAGAATGTGGAGGGCCTGTGCCAGCTTGTAATCATATGAAATACACCGATTTATGCAAGCCTTTAGAGAAATTTCCCACCTATCTTAATCCTTATATTGTTTCAGTTAAGAGGCTCATTACTGCTACTTCTTTTTCTTAAATAAAGAAATTTAGGCAACTTTCTGCTTTTGTACACAATTTAGTCAAAAAGCCATTTGATGGGTCAAGTAAGGCTGGCTTCCGTTTGGAGCAGAGTTGCTGGTCCCGCACCGTTAGGAGCATGACACAGAGGACACCTGCACGGAGGAGGGGTGGGAGACAGCGTGGGGCGGAGGCACCCGCAGGGAGAAGAGGGAATGGAGAGCGGAGGCTCCGGCAGGGTGGAGGAGGAGGGTGAGGGAGGGAGTCGGGGGAGGAGGTATGTGCAGAGAAGAGGTGGGGGGTGGGAGGGAATGGACGGGGGAGACCCCTGCATGGGCCTCCTGTGTTGATTTCATCTCAGGAAGAATGGTCAAGATAGGAACATACTGAGATCATGGGACACAGGTTCCTCACTGTCAGAGAAGCGATTTACAAATACAAATAGAGAAGGAGCTTGGTTTTCAATTCATAAAGGAAATTATAAGGGAAAATGGATTCTCTTGTTTTTTAGAATTTTATTTATTTATTTAAGAGAGAGAGAAAGAACAAGCAGTGGGGAGGGGAAGAGGGAGAGTTAGAAGCAGACTCCCCACGGAGCTGGAAGCCCAATGTGGGTCTTGATCCCAAGACCTGGAGATAATGACCTGAGCCAAAGGCAAAGGCTTAACTGTCTGAGTATCTATTAACACTTCTGGCAAACTTTGTGACTGAGCCATACATTTCATCTTCTTTCCCTTCTGCATCACCACTGAAGAACACATAAAGTTCTAGAAAGCATATCTCCCCATGAGAGACACGGTGAATGGGAAAGGCACATCAAGTGAGTAAATATTCTGAAATAAAAGTAGGGGGCACTGAGCTTTTGAGGAGAGAAGAGAAAACTATAGTCAAATTCCTTCAGTGGCAAAAGAAGAGACAGAGAAGTGCCCAGACACTGGTCTGAAAACAAAAAGGGAAAACAAAACTCATTAGAACCAAGGGGACCCCACGAATGGATCTCTTCCCAGCTTTCTGGATCTGAGCAACCACGGGTGTGTCCCTGAGTAAGATGCGGAGGATGCTTCACAGGGACAGCTAATGAACCCCAACAGAGGGGAAACCTCTCCAAGTGGTATTTGGATACTGGAAATAGAAAAATCTCTGTCATCATGCATGCCAGTGAATCTAGTCACCACTTCCATGTCTCACTGTTGACAAGGAGTCATCATGCAGAGAACGCCACCTCTTAACAAAGCTTCTAGCATGAAAGAGAGAGGTTGTAAGAGGGGGTGATGTCAGAGGAAACACGAGGAACAAGGAACAGATAGCCTTCAAAGCAAGACAGAATAGTAAAGATAAGGCTATAATAAATGTCCTGAATAAAACACAATGGCATTTTATCCATAAACAAGAACAGGATGCCATGAAAAAGGACCAACCAGACAAGAGAAGACTCTTGAAAAGTAAAGAGTCAAAGCAGAAATATCATATCAATAGAAAGTTAAGAGAGAAATTACAGAATGACCTTTAGTAAGGAGGAAAAAATTACAAAAAAAAAGAGAGAGAGAGAGAGAATTGGATGAGTGAATGAAATGTGAAGGGTGGTACACACGTCCAACATGGGATCACTGGGGTTTCAAAAGATGAAAAAAAAAAAAAAACAAAACAAAACCAAAAACCTTCCTGTTGTTCGGAAAAGTTCTATGAGCCTAGCATATTGAACAAAAAGAACCACAGAAAAGTCAATCTCATTACTTCAGGCAATAAAGGGTGATCTGAAAGACATGTAAATCAGAAGTTGATTTAAACATTAGCTCATATTTGAGACGCCTGGGGGGCTTAGTTAAGTGGCTGCCCCCTCCCCGCTCAGGTCATGATCAAGGCCCACATGGGACTCCCTGCTCAGCGGGGAGCCTGCTTCTCCCTCTGCGCCTGCCCCTCCCCCTGCTTGCATCTGTCTCTCTCTCAGGCAAATAAATAAATAAAATCTTTAATGAAAGTCTATTTGTCAATCCCAATACAAACATATCTTACTACAGTCTTTAGATTAAAATCTATTTTGTCTGATACAAAAATTTAAATAAAAATTAGCTCAGATTTAAAGGGTAAGAAATAAAAGATCATTTTCTTTTCACCAGCATTAGAAGCTTGAATACACTTTAAATATTCGGTGATTTTTCAATCCGGAATTCTATACTTACCCAACGTTCATAGGTTAAGTGCAGTTATTTGACACTGAAAACAAATAAAATGCAAAGGCACGGCTCCTACTAGCCACTGAAACCTGAGGGCAACAGACAGAGGGAGTAGAACATGAGGGCAGGGTGGAGGCTGAGAGCACAGAGGGCAGGCTGTGGGTGCCACAGCCACATGCCTTCCTGGTCAGGGTCATCAAAGACAGGGGGCACCTGACCCGCCCCAGAGTGAGGGCTGCCCTAGCCCCAGCCTATTCCCTGCCCCAGAGAAATCAAGAACCAAGAAACAGAGAGCCTAGGGCCCGGGACATAGGTCATTCTCCAGCGGCGTGCAATGAAGAGGGGCCTCTGGTTTGGTGTCCTGCCACAGACCGAGAAAGCAGGTATGAACTCCTAGTATAGAAACACAGAGATCAGTATCTTAACACAAAAATTACGAACTTAGAAATGACTGTATTTGTGGACTAAGAAAGGGGGACGCGCAGGGAGTGGCAGGAAGGTGTTGCATTTTGCTTTCGGCTTTCGTTTGTCTCTCTTACCATCCAATTTTTGAAATGTCATATTTACCATTTGGGTAAAAAAGGAAAAAAAATAATTTAAATGAATCTAGAAAAATAAATTCCAATGTAACTTGCCACATGAGTAGATCAAAGGAGGAATGAGTTGTTCCCTTACCTTAGACACAGGATAAAAGCCAACAGCCATTGATCAAGAGACAAACGAACCTTAACGAACCAGGAATGGAGGGACTTTCTTTGACATGAGCAAGCGTCTGCTAAAAAACGAAAACAAACATCATGCTTTGTGTGCTGCATTAGAAGTATTCTATTTAAAATTAGGATTAACATCAGGTGGCCAGTCTCTAATTATGAGAAAAAAAAAAAAAAAAAACTAAAAGATGATGCAAATGAATGCGGAGAACTGTCTCATTCCTAGAGGAGGAGACCGAGTGTTGTAGCCATGTCAATTTTTCCCACATTTGCCTGCAAATTAAAAACAATTTCAGTTAAAAGCCCTGCAGATATCATTTTGTGAAAGCTTACACATTAATTCAGAAATTTATATGGGAAATTACAGGTGCTTTTGAAGATAAGGTAAGATGGACAAGATGGTTTTGAAGAGTCAGAACGGGTGCAGGAAGTCTCCGGGCCAATGAGAAAGGGCGTGCGGAAGGGCTGTCCTGAGACCCACGTGTCGGGAGCAGAAGGAACAGAACAGCGTCCAGTGAGGGAGGAAGCTGGGGGTGGAGGGACTGTGTTGGGAGGTAACCAGCACCACGGCCGGCGGTGGGGTGGGGGGGAACTATGCCATGAAGGCCGTCAAAACCATCAACAGTCCATTTGGAAAAATAAAGTAAAATGAAATTAGTTTCCTACTTCTCACAATGCACAAATAACGCCACAGGATGAGTAACTTAATGGGGGGAAGAACCCAAGAAGACCCTTCTCTGTCCTAGAGATTACAAAGTTTCCCTTCTACAGTTTGTCCTGACGATTTAACACAAGAACAATAAACAACCTCCAGCAATAAAAGACAAAAGCAAATGTAATGATTTCAAAACATAACACTGGTATCTTGAAAGACACTGTAAATATTTAAAATACAAGTCACAATCTGGGAGTGAGAATTTCAACACAGTAACAGGCAAGAGAGAAGTATGCCCAGGAAAAGAGGAAGTTTTAGGAATCAGGGAGTTAATGAACAGCCAGCTCATAGCAGAAATGTGAATATCGATCCTGAGACAAGATGCTCACCTTCAGGACTAGGCAGGGAAATGCACATTGAAAGAGCAAGGGAGGGGGACGCCTGGGTGGCTCAGTGGGTTAAGCTCCGCCTTTGGCTCGGTCATGATCTCAGCGTCCTGGGATCGAGCCCCACATCCGGCTCTCTGCTCAGCGGGGAGCCTGCTTCTCTCTCTGCTTCTGCCTGCCGCTCTGCCTGCTTGTGCTCTCTCTCTCTCTGACATATAAATAAATAAAATCTTAAAAAAAAAAAAAAAAAAAATGCTCTTGAAACAGCAAGGAAGAGTTCTTGTTAATGAAAGAGAGACGGGCAGAGTGGAGGCGTGGTAGAGTCATGTGTCGGCCAGAAAGTGTGAGATACAGACAGGCATCTAACTGGCTCCACGGTCGTTGGGGTGGTGTGGAGGCATCCTGAAAAATAAGGAAGTGCCTACCCCGCAGTCAAGCAGTTCTGTCTCTGGACGTGTGAGCTAGACGATGATGGCCGGCGCTCCCCAGGGGATCCCCACAGGATTGTGTATTGGGCGCGGGTTGTAACACTCAACGGTTGGGGACAAACCAAAGGTCACCCGCTGGGGACGGAACAAGAAACATGGTACCAGTGGTGATGTAAGGACCCCCCCATCACATGCATCTCTCCGTATCAGTCCAGACACAGATCAGAAACAAAATACAGAATAAAGGAGCAAAACGGACATTAGTAAATACAGCTTCATGTCTCCACAAACTAATAGCAGACACAAAACAGTACGTAATTTGGGGAATGCAGTGTATTATCTGTGAATGTAAAAACACGAATAGCATATTTGTTTTCTTTCTAATGATGCTGGACTCTTAGCACAGAAGTTAGGGTTCACAGGACTCCGGGGAGGCTAACAGTGGTTTTAGCTGTGTCTTTAGTATTTTAGATCTTTAAACAGGGCACAATCAAAGATTTACAAATGTCGACTGTAAGGTATAGATGGTAAGAATATGAGATTTTGTTTTTTTGTTCTTGGTAGTTATCTCAACTTTAAAAATTAAAAATTGAAAACTTCAAAACTTATAATTTTAAAAACTAAAAAAAAATAAAGTTCATTGGTAAAAGGATCTGTGATAATCAAAACAGCGTCGCAGGAGTGTGGCTTGGCCGACCCTGCCCTCCGATCTACTCTCTCTATGCATTAGGCTTTTATGTGTTTGATCTTGTAGTAATCTTTAATAAAACTTCAAAGTCGTATTGGAGACTAAGATTTAAACTATGCAGCAGGCCTCCGAGAAAGAAAACTCAATTGGAGTCCCGGGGCTTTAAAATATGTTTAGCTTTGATAGTATCTCATGTTCATATGAATCCTTTCTTCCCCAGAATATTAAACTCCTCAGACATGTTAGCCCAAGGGTCCCCACAGTCCCCCTGTGAGGCGGGAGATCGGCGGGTGTTGTTAGGAAGAATCCAAACACTGAAAAATTTAGATGCTGCAAGTCAGCAGAAAGGCAGATGGAGGAACCACGATTCAGGGTCGCAACATCCAGAATATGTCACCATGTCACTTGGGTAACATGTCCTCTCTTCACTGACAGCCCCTGCTCATATTTCCTCAGCTCACGTGTCCGTGGATTTCTTCTGCAGCTCTTTCCGCTTAATTATCCGTGATGCTCTCCAGAGGGACACACCAAGAATCTTCTCGGTTTCAATATACGTCTTAACTGTGTCATCAGCGTGACGGCGCAGTGTGCTTCCTTCTGTACCTCTGACCCTTCTCTGCTCTTTCCACACTGCCATTAAATGTCCCTGAAACACACACACATGCGTGTGCGCACACACACACACGCGCACACACACTCTTTCCTTGTGTGTGCAGGTGCATTCAAACGTGTTGTAACTTTTGGTAGATTGCCACAGACAGGTATGAGACAACTGTTGGCAGGTCTGGGGTTTGGGGGTGGATGGAGCAAAGACTTGTCACATGGATGTCCTGTACACGGGGCTGGAATTCAATGGATAACGGAGCATCTTTCTTTTCACTTCGTAGTTGGTGTTTTAAGTTCCCAGCATGCGTCCCGGAGTCTTCCTCCCTGGCACTGCTCGGAGCCATGTCCTTATTTTTCTGCTTCCATTTCAACACGAAAAATGCTCCTAGACTCCACGTTCAGCATGGGAAGCGGATGGAGAAGAAACAGGCACGCATGAAACTTATCAAAGGTACTCGGAAGGCACGGGTACACTGTGTGTACGTATGAGCTCGTCTCCCCGTGTGGGCCTCCCTGTTTGGCTCAAGGAGAGTGACAGCTGCTCCTTGGCCACAGGCCCTCGTCCTTTCAATTCCTAAAGGTCAGGCGTCATCTTAGAGAGCTGGCATCTCGCGGGAGCTGAGGGAGGCAGAACAGAGCCTCAACCCCGAGGATGCAGGGTCTCCTCCACCTGCATACCCCTTGCCCCTGACTCGGCTCAGACGCACACTGGATCCTTCATAAATATTGGGTGAGTTGGTGATTGAAGGGCCAGCACACCCCAATGAATAGAGTCCTGCAGCTTCCCAGTCATCCCAGGCGGAAGGTGCATGTGTGTGTGTGTGTGTGTGTGTGTGTGTGTGTGTGTGTGTGAGTGCGTGTGCACGTGTGTGTGCATCTGTGGACACGCTTTGCCATGTGGGTTCTTCCTCTAACAGCTGTGCTTTTAAGGGTCCCTGAGTCAAGCTGCAGGTACACAAACACAGCAGCCTGGAGAGCATTTTGGAGCTGGAGAGTGGCTCTGACGCCTGCGTGTGCTGCCAGCCGCTGTCCTGGAGACCCACCAGCGGCAGCACGCTGCGGGGTTCTGGAGCAGCCCGGCGGGCTGGGTGAAATGAACTCTGGGTGATCCGTGTGTCAGGCCCACAAACCACACAGAGCGCAGCGCGGGGAGGCCGCGTCACCCACCTCTCAGCCTAGTTTATTGACGTCATTCCCAGGCATCGAGTCCCCTGCATCCTCAGCTCCCAGTGTCTCCCCCGTCTTGCTCCCCTCCTCTGTGCCACAGGGGTGCTGTCGCGGGGCAGGTAGCCTCTGCTGCACAGTGTGTGGCTTGTGCACGAACAGCCTCAAATAAGTGAGTGAGTGAGTGAGTGAGTGAAAGCCGTACTGGCTTCCTTCTGTTATGAGCGTCAGTGTGCCGATCTGCAGCAGACCATGACTCTGCCCCCACAGGGGGATCCTGCTCAGGGGCCCTCCAGCTGCCCATGCACCAGGGCTTGAGGGCCAGGACCCTGTGTGTCCACAGGTTGATTCGTCTTTGATGTGAGGGGCAGGTGCCTTCATAGAATATGTTCCCTTTGGAGGCGAACGCCACCTGGCAGAGAAGAGCATGCCTTCCATTCATTGTTGAAACATAAGGGACGTGAACCAGACACTGTTGGGGAGGGGGGATTGTCAGCCGCCATGCCACTTGCGTCCTGTGGGGCGGGTTGACTCTAGCCCGAGAGCTGCGGGCTGCTGAAGTGGTGTGTCCTGGGGCGCTATTAGCACTCAGAGTGTGGGCATGCGTGCACGTGTGTGCACACGTATGTGAGTGTGCATGCACATGTGTGAGTGTGCACGCATACGTGTGTGAGCGTGCATGCATGTGTGAGTGTGTGTGCACACGTATGTGAGTGTGCATGCACATGTATGAGTGTGCATACGTGTATGAGTGTGCACGCACAGAGGAGCTGGGGTGAGGGCCATCAGTCATCCGTGTGAGACACAGACAGACGAACATGGACACACATCCTCATCGGTCGTCCCAGGAACTCTGCTGGTGAGTGAGGCTGGGGCACTGAGTTCGGCCTCGTCTAAGGAGAAGGCAGGGTTGGCCCCTCGCTGGACGCCGTGGAGGAGGATGCTGAGTGTGCAGGAGTGGGACAACCAATATGTGCTGGGGCAGCCGAACAGGGGGAGAAAGAATGACCTCGAACTCACATATGCTCATCCACCCAGGAGCCCAGAAAGGCTCTGAGGTTGTTAGATGAAACCACGGGGTGTGGACTTCACATGTTCTAAGGGCTCAGCTCCTGGCCATGGCTGTGTGCCCGGCATTTTCCATGCTCTCCCTTGGGTATAACTACCCCAGGAATCCTGCGAGAAATTGTGCCAGACGGGGCAGGGCAGACGTTGCCAAGTTGACAAATGCCAAACCTCAGCTTGTTTCTTCTCCCTGTCAGTCCACGGGGTCCCTTCCAGCCCCTTGCCAGAGCCAATTCCTCCTTGTGTCAGACAAACACAGAGAGCTGCTCGAATACGGTGCAGTTCCATCTGGACACCTGCTTTCCTGGTCACAATAGCAGGGGGAGAGGACACAGAGAGTCACAAATAACATGTTATCACTTCCCAAACAGTGATGCAGACATTGGCCAAAGTCCGCATTCTCCCCCTCTGTAGGGTTGCAGGGGGAACAGAGAACTGGATGTCCTGGCAAGGACCAGTAATGGGTCCCAGCATTGTGGATTATCTGTACGTTTTAGGGGAATGTGAGCTTTGTTCTTATGCACACATACCCAGGTGTCCCCAGGCTTCTAAAGCAGATCCTTATGTCCCAGAACTCTGCTTTTGACACATCATGCAAGTGCAGCTGGCTTTTTACTTGACCTGGCAGCATAGGGCACAGCTGTCCCCCCTCCTTCCTTAGGCAATCCTTCTTGGGTCCAGAACTCTGTCATTTCTTGGTCATCCTTTCCTGCTCAGCGTCCTTTACTGGTTCTTCCTTGTCCCCTCTGACTTAGAATGCTTGAGTTCTCCATGTTCTGCAATTCTTCTGCATTCTTGACTGCACATCCAGTCCAGTGGACTTTGTTATTATCCACACACAGATAACTGGAAGACTTGTCTCTAACATGGATATCTACACAAAAGCCTCTACATGGCCATTCCTCTTGGATGTTGGATAGGCAATTTGATATGGACGACACCAAACACCCAATCTTCATTATCCCCCACCTGCAGCTGGCTCACCCCTCCATCTTTCCTGTTGCAGTGAGAGACAACTCTTTGCAAATGGTTTAAGTCAAATGTTTCAGAGTCAGTTTTGATCTTTCTCACTCCTCTTCTGTCATTCAGAAAAATCCTGAGAACTCTACCTTCATAATGCATCTAGGAGATGACCACTTTTTAAAAAATTTTTGATGCAATGTTCAATGATTCGTCAGCTGTGTATCATACCCAGTGCTCATCACATCGCATGCTCTCTTTAATACCCATCACCCAGTTACCCCATCATCCCACCCCCTCCCTTTTGCAACCCTCAATTTGTCTCCTGGAGTCCAAAGTCTCTCATGATTTATCTCCCTCTCTGATTTCTTCCTATTCATTTTCCCTCCCTGCCCTATGGTCCTCCATGCTATTCCTTATATTCCACATGTGAGTGACACCATATGATAGCTGCCTTTCTCTGATTGACTTATTTCACTTTACATAATCCCTCAAGTTCCGTTCATGTCAGTGCAGATGGTGGGTAATCATCCTTTCTGATAGCTGAGTAATATCCCCTTATATATATGGACCACATCTTCTTTATCTGCTCATCTGTCAAAGGACATCTGGGCTCTTTACACAGTTGGCTGTTGTGGACATTGCTGTTATAAACATTGGGGGGCAGGTTCAGATCACAACTTTTGTATCCTTTGGGTAAATACACAGTAGTACAGTTGCTGGGTCATAGGGTAGCTCCATTTTTAACTTCTTGAGGAACATCCATACTGTTTTCCAGAGTGGCTGCACAAGCTTGCATTTCTACCAGCAGATTAAGAGGGTTCTCCTTTCTCCACATCCTCACCAACATTAGTTGTTTCCTCTCTTGTTAATTTTTGCCTCTCTGACTGGCATGAGGTGGTCTCTCATTGTGGTTTTGAGTTGTATTTCCAAGATGCCAAATGATATTGATCATTTTTTCCATAGTGTCTGCTAGCCATTTGGATGTCTTCTTTGGAGAAATGTCCATTCATGTCTTCTGTCCATTTCTTGACTGGATTCTTTATTTTATTGGATCTGGAGTTTGATAAGTTCTTTATAGATCTTGGATACTAGCCCCTGGGATGTTCTTTCACAAAATACACAAAACATTTATGCACTCATCTCCTTAGGTCTTTTGTTATTGATTTCTAAAGTAATTCTATTTTGGCCAGAGAACTTCTTTGCAGGACTTGAATCTTTTTTTTTTTTTTAAAGATTTTATTTATTTGTCAGAGAGAGAGAGGGAGAGAGCGAGCACAGGCAGACGGAATGGCAGCAGAGGCAGAGGGAGAAGCAGGCTCCCTGCTGAGCAAGGAGCCCGATGTAGGACTCGATCCCAGGACGCTGGGATCATGACCTGAGCCGAAGGCAGCTGCTTAACCAACTGAGCCACCCAGGCGTCCCAGGACTTGAATCTTTTTCAGTTTACTGAGACTTGTTTTATGACCCAGAATATGATCCATGTTAGTAAATGTCCCACGTGCATATGAAAAGGATATACATTCACTGTTTTTGGAGGGAGTGGTCTATAAATACCAATAACATCAAATTGGTTGACAGTTTAGTTCAAAACTTTGGTATCTTAACTGTATCAGTTATTGAGAAAAGGCTACTAGAATTCCTAAGAGTAACTGTGGATGTTTCCATTTTTCTTAAAGGTCTTATGGTTCTTGTCTTTATGAAATGAACTTCTTTATGCCTTTTAACATTCTCTACTCCAAATTTACTCTGTATGATATCGACATAGACACTTCAGGCATCTTTTGATTGGTGTTATCCTTGTATACATTCTTCCAACTTACTTATCTGTATCTTCTTACATAAAGTATTTCTTATAGATAACAGAGTTGAGTCTTGCTTTTTTAATCCAGTCTGACAATCTGTCTTTTCAGAAGGATGTTTACACCATTCATATTCAACAAAATCACAGATGTAATTACATTTAATCTGTTATCTTCCTATCCATTTTCTATTTCTCCCACCTGCTCTTTGTTCCCTTTCCCCTCATTATCTTTTAAATTAATTAATTAATTCTTTTAAATTAATTTAAAAAAAGACTTTATTTATTTATTTGACAGAGAGAGAGAGATCACAAGTAGGCAGAGAGGCAAACAGAGAGAGGGGGAAGCAGGCTCCCTGCTGAACAGAGAACCCAATGTGGGACTCAATCCCAGGACCCTGAGATCATGACCTGAGCAGAAGGCAGAGGCTTTAACCCACTGAGCCACCCAATTGAGTACTTTTATTTGATTATTTGATTCTATTTTATCTCTTCATTAGCTATAATTAATCATGTTAGTAGTATGAGTCTTTAATCATAACTTTCTTCAAGCAATAGTCTACCATTTCAAGTATTGTGCAAAAAACTTACAATGGCATGAACTGTCACTCCTTTCCTGCAAATTGGTGTTGTTATTGACATACATTTTATTTTTCTTTTTCTTTTATTTACTTTTTTTTTTTTGAGACAGAGAGAGAGAAAGAAAGCAAGCATGAGTGAGGGGAGGGACAGAGAAAGAGGGAAAGCAAGAATCTTAAGGAGGTTCAATGCCAAGCACAGAATGTGAAACATGGCTTGATCTCACTACTCTGAGATCATGACCTGAGCCAAAATCAAGAGTTGGACACATGATGACACTAGATGTACTGAGCCATCTAGACATCTCACATATGTTTTACTTTTACATGCTATTACTCCCACACTACATTGTTATCATATTTATTTTAAGAATAAATAATCTTTTAAAGAAATTTAAGATTTTATTTTATTTTTTTTAAGTTTATTTATTTATTTTTTATTATCCCTCCACCCAACTTGGAGCTCAAACTCATAACTTCTAGATCAAGCATTGCATGCCCTTCTGAATGAGCCAGACAGGCACCCCTTTTATAGCAATTTAAGTAAAAATAAAACTGCTTTATACTTTTAGCCCGAAGTTACCATTTTTGGTGCTCTTTTTGCTTTTATGTAGCTCCATCTGCCATCATTTTCATTCTTCCTAAAGGAGTTTGTTGAGCATTTCTTATAGTACCTGTTTGCTAGTCATGAATGCTCTTACCTTTATGTTTGCCAAGTTCTCATTTATTTATGAAATATATTTTGTGAGATGAAGAACCATAGGTGGAGAGTTTTTCATTTCCTTTCAGATCCTGAAGAGAAGATGTTCCACTGTCTCCTTACTTGCATTATTTCTGATGAGAAATCTACTGTCAGTCTTATCTACAATTTTCCTTAGTTATTGTGTTTTATTCTCCCTCTGGTTGTTTTTAAATGTTTTATTTATCACTGGTTCTGAGAAATTGTGTTATGATGTGTCTGTGGGTGGTTTGGGTCATGTTTCTTGTGCTTGAGATTTATTGAGATACTTGACATTGTGAGATTATCATCGTCATCAAATATTGAAATCCTTTTGACATTATTTCAAATATTCTTTCTGGCCACTCTTCCTCCTGTCTTACAAAAGTCCAGTTACAAATGCAGTGAAGCTCCTGACCTGGCTGGTGAAAACAGGCACTATTTCCAGTTCCATGTGAGCACCTAGCATTCTTCCTTCAATCATTTATGATGACTCTTCTGTTCTCATGCAGTTTCCTCACCTGCGGTACTAGTACTATTTCTCCAGACCTTTCCCAGCCTACACTTAATAAAATTGAACATGTCCCCTTCCTAACCACTTCTGCCCCCTTGTTTTCCATAACCTTTATTATTTCTAACATAGTAAACTTCCTAATGATAATGATTAAATCCCCCTTATTCTTGGCTGCATCTCCATAATCTAGAATAGCACCTTACACACAGTAGATGCTCAGTAAGTATGGAAGAACTGGATAAATAAATGACTGAGTGTTTGAATGAATTGTTCAATGAATCCATGACTGGGTGAACAATTGAATGAATAATGAATAAATGAACCACTTCAGGAAAGTCTATCCATGTTCCTCCCTATGGCAATGCAAATGGATCATGTTTCAGTAAACCAATGCTCTGGTTTTATTTCTACTAAACCAATAATTCTGGTGAATTCTGCAAATACATGCAGAATCTGCCACATACACCACAGCCTTACTTTGGAACAAAGCAGGGGGTCAGAAGAAAGGTGCAGGACCTCCCAGCATTTAAGAGTAGCTGACTGGAAGGTGGCTAATTTACCTGTGGTGTGTTTTGGGGTAAAACCTAGAGGTTTCAGGGAGAACCAGCTGAGATAAAGCACTGTTGTAGGTATAATATTGGAAACAAATGTAAACTAAATGAGTGGGAAGAAAACCAGGCACAGGCTGGACCAGAAGGGGAGAGCAAGGAATTTGTTAGAATGACATAAATAAGTTCAGGCCCAAGAAAAATTCAAGAATAAGGATTAAAAACAAGAAGGAATATAGAAAAGCTAGGACCCAGGCCAATTGTGTTGATGGTGGATTCTTTTCCAGATGACCTTATTCCTGGTGATCGAAGATGTCTGTTCATCAGCCCTGGGTCTCTCAACACATCTACCATGGGTTGCCATAGAAACATTTACAGTTCTCTGGTCTTGAGTCCCCAGTTTGTATTTAAAACCAGGAGCCTTGCACACATAGGGCCAACATGTTCTTCTGGCTTCAGGATGGCTATTTGGGAGAGGAGTGTTCCAGGATCCATTTTCAGGCTTGAATGGTGATGAACCAAATTAGCTTCACATTCCTATTTAAGTTAATGAAACAGCCTGCCTGGACCTTCCTGGGTTTGGTAGAGAAAGCCAAGCACATCCTGCAAAACTAAAATAAATGATATGTTTGGCAGCAAAAATTGCTAAACATCAATCATAATTTACAAAGTAAATCTCAGAAATGCCAGCAGCTTTGGAACAGTTTTAAAAAAATGAATATTTTCCAACCCAGGAAAATATATTTTTAAAGTTATGATTGCATAGCAAGGAGTGACATTCTTGAAAGAGTAATTTTTGAAACCTTTATCACATTGTATGGGTAAAATTGAATAAAGAAAGATTAACTGCCAATGTCCACTAAGAAAAAATTCTGAAATTAAGAATCAAGTTTTAGAGTATTTTTTGAAAAGATGCTCTTCTCTTGGTCTAAATATTTTTTTTTTATCCTTTCAAAACAGAGGTCAACATAGTCATTTATTGAACCTGAGTCTGATGTGAAATTCAAAATGAATTGAGACACTCCAAGACAATGCCATTATTTGTGAGTACTAATGATCTTGGTGAATTTGGAATATCTTACACGAAACCAATTACCGGCTTTGATATCAAAAAGAACATCTGAGTACTTTGATCTATTTCTCTCTGTTCTTCCCAGATGTAAATCTTCACAGCAATGTGGGGTCTGCAGACAGACGACATATATTTATGGCTCCTTCGGCACGTCATTCTTCCTGAAATGTCAGCGCCCTCCAAAGGGGTACAAAATGCCTCCACAGTGTCTTCTTGAACTCAGACTCAAATGTGTTTTTAAGTGTCAGGTGCTTTGCAGGGTCACCTGCACAGTAACCAGCAATAACACGGCTTCATGCCCTTTGAACACTTGCTTAGGGAACCCGTGGACTCTGATAGATCACAGAGTCTAACTGGAGCAGGACACTCCAGAGAACATCACTGAGGTCATCAGTGTGTCGCCTCAGTCACATCGGGAAGGGGAGGGTTACAGAGCTGATAGAATTTGGGAACATTGACTTTCTTGGGCCACACTTATTTTATCTGTTTCTCTTTGTCTTTTTCATGAAAGTTCATTCCAGAATAATCTGGATTCACCAGATGGGCATTTAGGATTTATGTTAACTATTTGTCATCCCTAACTGTTTATGCTGAAATGTGGGATTCTCGAATGCTTCATAGAATTGGCTATGGACCCTGATTGTTATAATTGGAAGTAGAATTGGAACAATCACTCCTTTAAAATTGAAGTGGCTGGCAGTGCATGAAAATTATAAGCACACGATCTGCTTGCCTTATTGAGTGTACAGTGAAGAGTTACTCAAACTTTTTAATGGAATGTGATGATTTACATAAATATATGAAGGGGAGTTTTACAAATGGTAGCTATTTGGTTGGTACTGGGGGAGGTTTTTAAGGTATGAACATATAGATTTTTTTTTAATAGATGAAGGTTTTTAAAGTATGAACATATAGATCCACACTCAGAAAAGAGGCAAAAGTGCTGTTTACAAACTCAGTGACTAAAAACTGAATATCTAGATTAAAAATGAAATGTTTACATTCCGCCCCTCCCTGAAGGAAATACAGGTTTATAAATAGACAGGTGGAGGGCAGAGTAGGAGACTAGTGTGAGAACAGAGCTGCCAAGTGCCTAACCACTCTTGTCTTTGTGGTCGTGGCAACACACTTGAGCCTGGGGCAACACACTTGATCCTGGGCAGGGGCCTTCCAGAATATAGGCTGCACCTGTGGTCAGCTCAGAGCAGATAGGTGGGCAAGGGAGAGATCCATGCCATTTCCTTTCCTTGGTTCATCTTCTCCCTTGAACCAGCTCTTTCTTGAATAAACGTGTGTGTGTGCACGCACACACACGCACACACACACACACACACACAAAAAACACTGTCGTCCAAAGGGGTTTATTTCTGGTTACACAGCAACATAACTTTAGAGATGACATCTCCTTTACTCAGGCCAGCCTCATTACTCCCTTCAAAGTCCTGGACTCTTCCCTGGAGAGCACTGACCTGTGGGCAGGTGTCCTGCACTTACCCAGTGGTGACATGCCACCACGGAGAAATTGTGTTCTATGCAAACTGGATGGGCTCACTGTTCAAAGCAATTCAGTAATGGGTACTTCTGCACAGTGGGAAGTCGTTCAAGGTCATTTTTCCTTTATCATATTTGCACATATGGGAGAAATTTCAGAGTCTACAGGATTCAGAGTCTGAAAATTCAGAAGAACGCTAGAAAATTTCATATTTGATTAAACCTTAACTTTCTCTTCCCCACCTCATTTTTGGCACTAGGATTTCTATCTATCTATCTATCTATCTATGTGTCTGTCTGTCTATTTACAATTGAATTATAATTGACCTACAATATCCTATTAGTTCCAGGGCACATCACAGCAATTGAATATTTTTATAAATTACAGAATGATCCCCATAATGACTCTAGATGTGCATTACATCCCCATGACCTATTTATTTTACAACTGGAAGTATGTACCTTTTAATCCCAGCAATTAGGCTTTTTAAACTTGAAAATGAGACCTTCCTTTTCTTCTTTTCAAAACTTCTCTCATGAATTTCCATGCCATTGATGCGGTTAGTCTTGACACAACTCTCAAATGTCAGACCTTTGCTCTACCTCTGAATTTGCATTCCCTTTTCTCATTTTTTCAAACAGCACTGTCCCCCACTTCCTGATCTGCAGCAAAGGCTTCCAGCTCCCCCTGCCCTCTGGCAACTCCACCAGGCCTGCAGAGTGCTGCAGGAAGTGGTGATTTCCAAAAACAGCTCTACCTTTGTTTTCCTGATTTCCACTCAAAACTTAACAACGCTGCTCTTCTCAGAACTTCTCCCACCAGAGGTAGACATCTCCTACCTCACTGGGGCACCTCAGACTGGTGGGATCTCAGGAAGGCGAGTCGCTCGCAGGATCCAGAAAAGGGAGCTCCGTGGAGGTGCAGGGGAACACGCAGGGTGGGAACATGGGGGCCCCCATGTTGATGATCTGGTTATCTTACTGGAAAGTAAGATAAATCCTCCAATGGATTTGGGGGAAACATATACTAAATTATTATCCCCATGAGCATTTACAGAGAAATAGAAGGAAATGTAAGTCAGAAAAATAAGTGAAAATTTCCATTTGAAAGTTTATAGGTAAAAGGACTGTCGGCTTGAAATTCAGTGTTTTAATTTATTGTACCATAAATACTGGTTAAAACCTGCTCTTACAAATTTCCAACCTGAGGCTTAGCTGAGTTTGGAAGAGGACAGTGATGCGATCAGGTGTCACCTTTCCTCAGAAATGACTCAGACAAGCCCAGAAAGCAGAACAAGCTGGTCTAAGAGGGGTAGAAGGAGGGTGTATGGGAGAGGAGCCACATTCCTTCCAGAGCTGTCCAGGTGTGGCTGGAGCAGGTGAGGGCGATATTCTGCAGAACGTAACTGGAGGGCTTGGGAAAGCTCACATCACTGAGCTAGGACAGCACATTCCACACCTGGAGCCACAGCCCCCATTTGTTCTTGATCTTGAAACTCAAGGGCCACCATGGTTTTCCACAGTTACTGTGGCTCCCTGGACATACTTGTCCTTGCACACTTTCCCTGCAAGAGGTGGGGGGCGCAGAAAATAGAAGTCTTTGGAAGTTAATAAGGAAATGTAAGTTCCAAAGCCAAAGGATTCTGAATTGTATGAGAGTCCCTCAGCAATGTTCTGCCATTTTCTGCAGAGAATTCCCATATATCATAGGAATGGTGGTGGCCTCAGTCCTCTGGGACCTCAGTGGAACCAAGGAATTGTTCAGGCAAGCAGACAGTGATGGACTGCTTTCTCCTGGGCCATCAAGGAAATTCGATGCACAAGGAAGCTACAGGTCAAATAACTTGTGTCTTGAGATTATTAGTAGGCTTCTCCTTCCCAACTGAGTTTTGGGAGGTGGGTGGATGAGAAAAGGCTATTTGATCTGATAAACTCAAATCGTATTTCTGATCTCCAGACCCACACTGCCCAGAAACTCACTCATTTCATTTCTAAGCCAATTAGATTCCCATCATTACCATAATAAATCACCAAAGATTGAACAGATTAAAACAACACAAATCCATCATCCCATAGTTCTGTAGGTCAGGAGTCCGCCAGCGGTCCCACTGGGCTGCAGCCAAGGTGTCCACGGCTGGCCTTTTTTGCTGGGAGCTCCAGGGAGAATCCATTTCCTGGTCTTCTCGGCTTTTGGGGGTATGTTGGTTGGTGGCAGAACTCAGTGTCTTGAGACTGTGGGACTCAAGTCCCCAACTTCATGCTAGCCGTCACCAGAAGGCCATCCCCACCTTCCTGAGGCCATTCCCAGTTTTCAACCCCTGGCTCACGGCACACTCCTCCTTTCTCGAGGCCAGCAGTGGGGGCTGAGCCCTGCTCGCGATGCGTCTCTCTGGCTTCTCTGCTTTTGAGCGTTTTGTGATCAGATTTCATCCACTCGACTAACTCAAAACAATGTCCCATCTCAAGACCCATAACCTTAATCTCATCTGAGAAATTTCTTTTGCCAAGTAAGGTAACGTACTCTCAGGTTCCGGGGATTAGCCTGTGGACATCTTTGGGGGCCATTATCCTCCCTACTATACTAAGAATGTAATAACATAAACAAGATTAGAAGGCTAATGTTAATGCTGTGTACCAGAAGTAAGTGAATTTATACTAATTGAAAATACTCTTACATACTAACATATCTTCTAAAGACTTTACCGAGAAGGGTCATTAAATTTTGGCTTAATTATTGAAATTAACTTTTTAAAACAGACTTTCGATAATTTGCTCTTTTTCCTAATTCTGACTGACCTCCAAAATTCACTGACAATAGGTGTAGCTCACAGTCAGGGCGTTAGCTTGTGATGTCCTGAGGCCCTGTTCAGCTATGATCCTCAATACTTTCCACTAATGGGTGCTGCCATATTCCCAATCTCTTCATTTTCTTCAAAGTGTTTATTTTCTGTCTGTCTTCCTCCCCCAAAATGATGAGGGCAGATATCATGCATGTTTTATCAATAAGCACCCAAATCTAATGCACTGTGTCTAGAGAAAAGTAGATTCTTAAATTTATATGTAATTTAATTATATATATATTAAATTATTATAATATATAATATAATATATATGGTATTATATAATTATATAATAATTATATATGGTATTATATAATTATATAATAATTATATATAATTATTAACATAATTAAATTATATATATTTAAGAATCTATTTTTTATATATAAAATATATAATTTTTAAAAATCTACTTATATATATTTTTATATATCATATGTATACACATGATATATATAAAAGATTTTACTTGTTTATTTATTTGTCAGAGAGACAGAGCACAAGCAGGGGTAGCAGCAGGCAAAGGGAGAATCAGGGTCCCCATTGAGCAGGGCACCTGATGCAGGACTGGAACCCAGGACCCCAGGATCATGACCTGAGCCATAGGCAGACACTTAACTGACTGAGCCACCCAGGCTTCTTGAGAAAAGTAGATTCTTAACAAACATTTGGACATATGGGTGTATTATTTAATGGATGAATGGGCCAATGGATGGCTGGATTAGTGGATGAATGGAAGGATGGATGGACGGATGAATGGTTGGATGGATGGATGGATGGATGGATGGATGGATGGATCAGTGGATGGATGGATGGATAGACGGATGGATGGATGGCTGGATTAATGGATGGATGGATGGATCGATGTCTCGATACAATAGTTTCTTGAACTGAGAGGAGTTTTCAACCAGGTAACTTTGGCTTTCACTCAGTACTTAGATTCTATAATTCTCTAAGTCTGAACATGTTAGGAGAAAATTTACTTCCCACTTTAACTTCTGAATGACTGCTTAGCACATCCGCACCTACTATCTCTTTAATTTATGTAATACCACTGACACAATCAGAATAGATATCATTCTCAGTTTCATTATTAGGAAATAGAGCCTCAAAATCTAGTTTGAAAAGAAGGACAGAACTCTTGGATTTTAATTTCCAATTAAATATGTTTGTTGTATATTAAGTCTTGTGCATCACCCACCAGGCTTGAACTGCATGCATATACAAGTGTCCATAGCATATGTGGGCCTAACTCCCAGATTCTGGTTTTAAAAACTAGAGGTGAGTTTATACTGAATTCTGAAGGCTAGACCCAAGCCCAGGGAGGTCTGTGTGTGCAGTGAGAATATCAGGGTCTTAAGTGACCTGGTCCCAGGACTACTTCTTCTTCTTCTCTTTCCATAATCTAAGAACACTAATGCTACATGATAAGAATGAGAGGGAGATAATGCATCTAAACTATGTAGACCAAGGAAATGTAGTTCACTAAACAGTTCCAAGTCTAAAACTGGTTTCTACCTAGGGAGGGCCAGGCTCATGGGTCTCGACAGGTGCACTGGCATCCTTAGGGCTGCTGTGGAGAGAAGAGCTGAACCATTCATCCCGGGGAGGAGCACTGTGAGGCCCAAGATGGGGAGACCTTGTCTACACCAGCAGTCGGCCTTCCAGAGGCCATATTCATTCCATCCCTTCCTTCCTCTGAAAACCCTTATGGCGTGTCTACATGTGTCAGAATTAGACTCCATTCCACGACTTTTACTTTGTGTTCTCTTTCTCTGTATCTTACAGGATTAAAAAAAAAAAATTCATCTAGGAGTCTTTTTTTTTACTAGGAAACACAACCACTAACTTCTGTTTGCAACAAGATGCCTTTTATTGTACCTTTGAGGGGAAACGGTCCTCAGATCCTGTCTTTCCAGTGAGATGTGGATGAGCCCTCCTTCCCCTGGTGAGAGAGGAGCCTCTCCTCCCGTCACACCCCTTTCTCCAGGCAATGCCAGCTCGTTTGATGACACCCGATTACACTCAGCTTTGTTTCTCATGAGGCTGGTGTTTGTATTCCAGGAGTCTGCACCTTAATTATCTTTTGTGACTACAACCCCTTTTGGAAATTTGTTCTGTGTCGTCAGATTTAACCATCTGCAAGCTGCGACCAGAGAGGCTGAGCAGTCTTGTCATTTCCCTTTTATAGAAAATGCACCACAGAACAAGAGTCAGCCCTGTAGAGGAATAAGAGTGACCCAAACCTCACACGTGGACTCAAGGGTTTTGGAACGTTTATTTTTTTGTTGTTATTACTTTGGTGTTTGCTTTCCAGAACAAACCTGGCTGCTAGGAATTATTAACTAGGATAAATTGTTCCCCTTAAAACCTCCTGGTGAAACATATTGACCAAATCTTCTTTTTGAATCTTGTTTGTAAGTAATCATTAAGGATTTGTTTCACTACATTTAAAGAAGGAATAGGGGAAGAAGGAGGTGGAGGAGGAGGAAGGGGAGGAGGAAAAAAGAATACGTCTTAAATTTCTGCTTAACCAGCAAGCTAAATTGGCTTATTTCAAGTTCCTCTCAGACCTTTTCCCAAGAAGCATCATGAAACCGGCTGTCTGGCTGTAAGTTTCTAGAAACTTGTTCCTGAGAAGGTCTTGCATGTAATGGCTCTGGAAAGCACTTCTATTTGGATGAAACCTGCTCTGTGGGCCACACAGACATGTGACGGAGAGTGTGGGGTGCTTACGCACAAGTGTGGGGCTGCTGTGTGTCCACGAGGACTTGCCCACAGCAAATACCAATCATGTCTCACGTATGTGGAAAAGGAGCACCGGGCATTTGGCTGAGCTGACTGAGGACATTTTGATCTTAAATATCATCTCGGTATGTCCCTGAGCACCGTGAGTTCTTCGTAGAACAAGATGTGGGTATCAGACAACCCGTACACGGATGCCCAAGGCCACACAAGAGACACATTAGAAGGACCTTCAGCAAGGACCGTCGTCATTGTTGCTGTCATTACGAGCTGCATCTTACCTACTTCTTTGCCTTAGATCAGATTCCCAGGACACACTCCTTTGTTGGCTTCTCTGGGCCTGATGTGTGGGACCATGGATGATACGAGAGCAGGACCCACATTAACAACAACAGAGAAGCTTCCCTGTGCATATCTGAGATGATGACTGTCCACAGCAGCACTCCCTGTAACAGGCACTGGCTGGCCTCAGAGACAGGATGCTCCGGGACAGTGGCTGGGAAGACATGGCCCAGCCCAAGAAAAGATGCTGGATTCCATGAGCTGAACATAATAGCAAAACAATCTCAGTAGCAACCATCCTCTTTAATTATAGGAAGCAACTCTTATTTGACCCCCACTAATTAGAAAAAAAATTAATTGCTTAGACCAAAAATAGTGATTTGGCAGGATACCAATTATCTCTGTTGGTAGATGCAAATCTTGCCTAGAGGCAGGTAAACAAACTAAGCTGTCTTTTAAACTCTTCAAGCCTTTAAAATTTTTTAATAATTAATGTACAATTGAACAGTTTGATAAACTTAAGAAACAATCTATTTACTTTGAAGTTGTGTGATAAACGATCTTCTCTTTTTACAAAGCAAATGTGGCTCTGCCAGGGAAAACCATCAGCGTGGACATTCGTCTACAAAAACACAAACTTCCCCTCACCTGTGACGACCCAGGATGCAAGCCTATGGCCTAAGTGTTACACTCACACGCTTGCCTTGGTACTGGTGAATGCTGCCGACCAAACGGCAGATTCATCCAAACCCTGCCCTTCCGTCTCCAGGCTCCTTAGGACAGGGACCAGTTTGCATTACTTGTGATACCTAGGTTCTACCCATCTGCTTGACCCTCTCTTCATCTGTCTTTCTCTCTATCCCCCCATCTTTCTAGCTAAGTATCTATCGAGTTGTAATTTAAACTAATGAATAGACGAACACAACGAAAATCGAGAGATTACATGTGCTCCGTAACATGATCAGAAGTATCGTTCCAGGTTTTTGGGTTTTTTTTTTTTTTTTTAATTTCAAGAAATTTGTTTACCCTTTAACATTCAGAGAATCATAGATTCATAGAGTCAGGAGGCCTTCTGCAATCATTGAGAAGAGAAACAGCCACTCAGAGAAAGAGAGAGCTTGTCCAAACGCATATGGATTCTTCATGGCTTATTAGAACTGGGAACTCATTTTATTTTATTTTTTATTTTTAGATTTTATGTATTTATTTGACAGACAGAGATCACAAGCAGGCAGAGAGGCAGGCAGAGAGAGAGGGAAGCAGACTCCCCACTGAGCAGAAAGCCCAATGCAGGACTCGATCCCAGGACCCTGAGACCATGACCCGAGCCGAAGGCAGAGGCTTAACATACTGAGCCACCCAAGGCGCCCCATGGGAACTCATTTTAACTTGACCGTCTTGCTTATACTAATTTCAATGGTGGATCACTCACCAGAATTTAAAATTAAGCATCATTCTTCTGTTGTAGGAGAAAGATTTCCTATTTTCAACTTGATTTCCATGGCACGAAGCGGCTCGGGTTATCTGAGAAAGGTTTCACATTGTTTCTCATGAACGCATCCCAACCCAGGTGGACAGAGTAAACACAGGGAAGCAACAGAACATCTGACCCTAGGAGAACACAGAAGTGGGCAGGAGGGGTCAGCCCTGACAGACACAGCAACTCAACTCATCCACGGAACGTCTGCCTGCCTCCCGCTCCATCCTCTGTTGTTGACACGGGAGAAACCTGAACTCTCTTCTGGTTTCCAAAGCTGGGATGGTCTTTCTTTAATAATTGAAAACCATTATTTCTTGGATAATGAGGTCCCTCGCTCATCATTATTTTATTCCTGCTTCTGTTTTTCTTTCATAATATTCAAAGATCACGAGTGATATCATCTCATTAATTGTGGCTGGCAAGAGCAAATACTCAGGATGGATAATCATGATCACTTTGGCTCAGATCTCTGGCAGAATATGGGAAATTCTGCCTGTAATTCAGAAGTTTCTGTGCCGTGGAGATCCGGCGGAAAGCAGAGCATAGAGTAACACAAACGGTGCAGAATGGCTGTGGCTGACACTTGTCCAAATGCCTTTCAGGGGCTCTGGATGGTCTTCCTGTGCAGAACATAGAAGAGAGGCTTTCAACAGCCCCACAGTGCCTGTGACGGGGGCAAGGCTCCCCAGCTGGGAGAGATGGCTCAACGAACACGCTTCCAAACACTGATGGCTTCACTCCCACGTGCAGACTCTGTCGCTAGCTCCTCTGCAGGGATGATGGCTAGCAGGGGGGATGGGTGCCTCAAACACACGGGCTCCGGGCAGCTCTCTCAACCACATTTATTAAAACGCAAAAGTATAATCTGATAAGTGACAGTTTTAGAAATAATTTTTACTCCACCAACAGGAACGATCTGCAAATAGATAGTTAAGTTTACACAAGCTCGTCCCCCACTGTGTGCGTCGTCAGGCGAACAATTAGCGGTGACATCTCTTGGATTTGTCATGGCTGAGCTAATCGCGAGACAAGCCTAGTTAGCAGGCCTAAAACTCTCCTCAAACGTGAATACAGCAAAACACCTATCACGGTAAGTAAGAACAAAATATCTCTGAGCTTCATACGAAATCAGGTAATGTGTTCCCCAGAATAAAACCTATCATTCCAACTTCACACGAACTCTATAAAATTCATCTGACATAGTTTTATCAACTACAGTGAGGCTGGTGCAGGGTACAGTTGTCTGTAGGTGTTCATGGTCCAAGCTGGTTGTTGAATCAATGGAATGTGCAAAAGCAAAGACACCCCTGAACCAAGGTATCCACATGACTTTGTCCAGTCTCCCATTTCGGAGGCCGTGACAGTCTGTGTTTAACGCAGACAGTAATACTTGGATTAGTAGATCACCTTTCTTCTAAGAAGTGTTTTCACCTTGTATATGATTCTTCGTGTACTGTCTGTAGAGAGAGCTTTTCTCTCTTTTCCATCTAGAGGCATTTTGTCACCCTGATCTGATCTGTCACCATCGTAAGAGTTCCTGCAAGTTCTGTGGCAAGGGGTACATCATAATTGGCCTTTCCGCATGGGTAGTTCATATACTCAGCTCCTAAGCGATCCCAGCTTCCCTTTCTGTGGCTTTCCAGAGACATGTGCTGGAGCAGATAAAAGGTGTGCATGACACTTGGTGCCCCGCAGAGGCTCCAAGCCTGACTAAGAAGATGCTGCAAGAAAAAGACAGAGAAATGGGGAATCAACGATGCAACCGTCCTGCAGAGAAACAAAGAGAGCCGTGATGGATGGGCCCGGGCGCTCTCTCTGCTGCGACACTTCCCTCCATTCCCGCGGCAGCAATGTCCCCGTGAACGTATGGGCACCCCTTTGACCTCCACCAGGGCCCTCCTATCATCATGGTTGACATTAGAGAAGAACACTTTACAATATCATGATGTGATGTGATTTACACCCCTGGAGGGAATGGAAGCGTCAAAGAGCTCTCACCCAACGAAAGGCTCCCGGCTCTCTGGTCTCCTAAAACGATGCTTCTCTCTTCCCCGTTTTGGAAGAGTAGCCGACATCACATGCTGGTTTGTACATTGAGGTGAATCCCTCTGGCTTTTAACAGTACTTTTTAACTCCTCCAGGAAGACTTCAGAAAAATTTTTCATTGTGTTCTTGAATTCTGGAAAACGTGGATATGTGTTATTTTAAATCCATTTCTAAACAGTCTCTCGGTCTGTTCCACCAGATTTCTGTCCTTCAGAAGGTTCCCAGGCACGAAGTGAGAGCAAGTGAGCAAACATACCCTTGATCTCCACCACCCGTGACAGGGCTAACATCTCCTGAGCCCGCTTCCCGTCTCCCTCGCCCCTCCCAGTTGGACAGACTTTGCAACGGGAGGATCCAAGTGCCGAAGCCTCCCTGAACCCACTCTAGACCTTATGTTTCTGGCCTGGGTTCACTGGCCTAATTAAAAAAAAAAAAAAATCTGTCATTGTGGCTTCTGTAAGTTTTAAAGCTTTTCAATATTTACATTTCTTTTTGACCTCAGAGAGCTGAAGCAACACATTCTATTACAGCCGCGTCTTTTCCACTGCAGACATGGGAAGTAAGCCTTTTCCATGGGGACCTTATGTGTAATAATGAAGAAATGTTTATCTTTCATGGAGTGAATGATTTATTGCTAAGAGGAAAGCAATTCACATTCTGCAAGGACAGGGAGGGCTCTTTAATTTTGCCGTTCACGTGGTGGATGATTCATTACGATCCTTTTGTTTCCATCTTAAATTTTCCTCTCACCACTGAGGAACATGGGTTCTGTAGAGCTTACAATTATGGAGATAGTTATTTTATTTTATTTTATATTTAATTATTACTATTTTTATTAGTCACGTTAGTCACCATACAGCACATCGTTAGTTTTTGATGTACTATTCAGATTCATTGTTTACATGTAACACCCAATGCTCCGTGCAATCCGGGCCCTCCTTAATTACCACGCGGCCAACCTACCCCCCACTCCTTCCCCTCTGAAACCCTCACTTCGTTTCTCAGAGTCCACAGTCGCTCATGGTTTGCCTCCACCTCTGATTTCCTCCTCTTTATTTTTCCCTTTCTTCTCCAAATTTCCTCAAGGCTATTCCTTATGTTGTACAAGTGAAACCGTATAATTGACTTTCTCTGTTTGACTTATTCCACTCCAGGTTTTGCATCAGCATGAATGGGACTGAAGGAGGTAGTTATTTTAAACTTGGGGGGGATAGCTACAGTGTGCTTGAGTCAAACTGAAAGGAAAAGTCCAATCGCTCAGTCATTCGTGCATCTACAGGACAAGTCCCCGCATAGCCCTGGCACTTACACTGAATCATGAAACAGCAGGGCGCTTGTCAGTGCTCCCAGCTCTCGGGGACCGATGTCCTTTCCTTAGGCAGCAATGACTCCCTGTACATGATCCTGTCCTGTTTGGTGAATATATGGTTGCATCTGAGGGATGCTGGGAGGGCTTGGAGGGCCTCCTGGTGATCAATATACTCCAGAGAATAAGGATATGACCATCTACATTGGGACAAAGAATCAGGCAGACCCTTCCCTGACCCCAGATATGCAGTGACCCATTTAGAGGCGCCAGGTAGAGGTATGGCTACATGGGAAACCTAAAAGAGCCATTTCCTACAAAATAAAAGTGGACATGAGACCCAAGCAGTTCACTTTTGTAAGCTATTATCATTCTAGTATGAAGAACGTGGTATGCGTTCTTACTCTTCCCACTTAGGGAAAGACCCTTGGTCAAGCTGAGGTGGGAGCCACAGCAGGGGGACTGTCCAAGGGCAAGCTACGTGGCTCTTATGGCCAAGGACAGATCTATCAGGCTGGTGACAGACCGATGCCACTTGGGGTTTGGGCCAGATAGGGGAGCCCATGGTGCATCTCCCTTCAGGGCCTCCTAGAAAGGGATGGGATATGTCTTGCTCCTGCATCATCATGAGGGGCAGGAGCTCCAAGTGTGTGCGACTATGGGGCCATCTGTGTCCCAGGTAAGCCCGGGGGATCTTTGCCAGTGCCTCTGCACTGCTGGAATCCGGGGGAGCCGGCACGTGCATTCCAGGCCCTACCACAAGGGGTCCCGGACACTTCGTGAAGTGAAGGGGGAAGGGAAAATACAAGGTCAGTACTCCTCACAGCAGATGGGGTCAGAGGTGCACCGGGGAAGCTTTTCCCTCTAGAATACAAGAAAGTTAGGGCCAGGAACCAGTTTCCACCTTCAAGTGAAGACAGAAGGTTGGCTAGTGGCAACAGTACTCACTATTAAGGAACAGGGGATTTTGTTTAGACACCATTCAGCCCTCTGCAGCTAGAAGCCTGCACACCACGGGAACTGCTGTAGTCGTCCATGTTTCAATGCTGAAGTGGCCGAGATGCCTCTTGCCAGCCCCACCAGGTACACCTTCTCATCCACACCAACGTGCGGCAGTCATCGCACCCACTTAAGCTCACACCCATACAGCCTGGGGCCTTCCGTGTATCCTGACAGATTTCCACAATGACCCCTTCTTTTATTTATTTATTTACTCGACATATAATGTATTACTTGTTTCAGGGGTACCCATCTGTGATTCATCAGGCTTACACAATTCACAGCACTCCCCATAGCTCATACCCTCCCCAGTGTCCATCACCCGGCCACCCCATCCCTCCCACGCCCCTCCCCTCCAGCAGCCCTCAGTCTGTTTCCTGAGATTAAGAGTCTCTTAGGGTTTGTCTCTGTCTCTGGTTTCATCTTGTTCCATTTTTCCCTCCCTTCCCCTATAGTCCTCCGCCCTGTTTCTCAAATGCCTCCTATCAGTGAGATCATATAATTGTCTTTGTCTGACCTGAGCTGAAGGCAGAGGCTTAACCCATTGAGCCACCCAGCCCCCCGAGATTTCGTGGGGTTTTGATGCTTGCCTAATATCCCATTGTATGTATGTATATATACCACATCTTCTTGATCCATTCATCTGTTGATGGACATCTAGGTTCTTTCCATAGTTTGATTATTGTGGACATAGTTGCTATAAACATTGGGGTGCACGTGCCCCTTCAAGTCACTACATTTGTATCTTTGGGGTAAATACCCAGTAGTGCAATTGCTGGGTCACAATGACCCCTTCTCATAGTAGTTTGTTTGGGTAGAGTTTCATGAGTTATGCAGTGTCTCCGTGTCTGTTCTCTCTGTCCAGCAGTTCTGACATATGGAACCTCTCCCAGAATCAGGTGGGAAGAGGAGACTCTGGTCTTCAGCCACATGCCAAGTGCCAGACCCTGGGATCATCAAAAGACCCCCCCAAATCCAGCTCTCCCTAGGGCTCTAGCTCCTACAACCATGTCCACCCAAACTCCAAATAGTAACTGAGTGGCTTGAACTCTCGTAAAGACTCCAAAATGGGGAAAAGCTGAACAAAGGAACACTTACAAGAAGTTGCACCAATGCCTTAAGAACATTCATTAGGCTGAAACAAAAACAGATCTTCAAAAACTCTCCAAATTAATAATGTTTGATCCAAAGAGAATGCAGCCTCTTGTTCCCACTCACTTTCATGTGTAATCTCTTCCACTGCCCTCAGCTTTTTTTCCTCCCCCCGTGGATAATTTCTATTTGCAATGTGTGTTTATGTGTATTCTTTCCACTCATCATGGATTCCCATCATGCTTATTATTTCTCCTCTAGTCCCAAACTCCAGACGATACGACACAATTTTCAAAACACTTGCAGTAGCGAGATCCGGTTTCCACAGCAAGAGGGTGAGCCCCCCCCCCCGCGCCCCGCCCCGGGGAGAATGGAGAAAACCACCAGGGAGCTGCTGGAGGATCTCCTCAGCTTTCCCCGAATTTCTGGAGTAGCAAGTCCTTCACCTTCAGCTCACATCTGTTCCATGAGCTCTGGAACATTCTGCCTTGAAAGCATTCTCTGGACACACCTGCACTCACTGGTGTGGTATTTCTCCTCTGCCCTTGAAGACTGATGTTTTAAAATCCCAGCATCTTGTAATGTCAGGAAATCAGAAGTCTGTAACCAGCCGTTTTTGTGAAAGTATTTTCTTAGCCGACTTGAGCAGAATTCAGGAGAGCTGAAATTATGTAGGCGCTCTATCTAAGCACAGCGTCAAAAAGGACGGCATCTGATTCTTGAAGCATAATCCCAGCTACAGGAGCTGGAAGGCAAACTGCCCCAGGCTGAGGACATTAGGACGATGTGGTCTTCTGTGACAGGGTGACAGCCCATTCTCGGGCACACATGAGGGACATGAGTGGGATTTCGTTGCAAACCAGACCGAAGAGAGAACCCATGGATCCATTCCAGTTAAAGCCATGAGTGTGCGCAGAAACCCAAGGCCTTTTTCCATCTTTGTCTTCCCCAAGGTTCTCTGACACTTTCCACTCTTGCTCTGGGGTGTGGTGCCGGAGAGGACCAATTACGGCCCCATGAATTTGAGCACACCAAAGGTCTCAAAGGCTGATGAATCCAAGGGAACAACCTAAATGTCAGGGCTCCTAGGCCCGATGTTATCCCCCTGTGCCTACACTGACCTGTCTGCTGATCAGAAACGTCTGCTGGCTTAAGAGAAGGCATTCAAGCTTGCGAGTGGTATCTCTAGGCACTATCACACCTGGGCCCCCTATTCAGCAAAACCTTATCAGCGGGCAGGAGACGCTCACCATCGGCACCTAGAGGACGGCGGCAGTATTGCTCACTCCTCCTTGAGACCATCGGTCCTCCGTGTTCAGTGCAAGTGGAGGGACTGCGATGGCTGGTGGGTTCTTACAGTGTGGTGGGCAGGGGGCTGTGTGGCAGATTGTCAATATTTAGAAGGCCCACAGTGCATTGCCACCCACCTGTGCAGCAGCAGCAGCAGCAGTCTTGATGATTGGCATCTGTCCTCTCCTAAACGCTAGCGTCCTTTGAGATGCAAAATCGCCTGCTATCGTTGGAGTATCAGCTGATTATTTTTAAAGCTATGTATCTCTTGGCATCTCTTGATTTGTTTTAGAGTTCGTCTTGATGAATAATTCCTTAGGGAGGGAAAGCAGAGAAATAGAAAAATATTTGCAGTGTTGAATTCTGTAAAATGCCTCATCGCGCTCAGGAGAGATCTGCAGGTCTAAATTGTGCAAATGAGTTTAATTCCTGTTTAAAGGGCTTCCGTTTAAATCCTCCCCTTATCCCTAAAGCAAGCTAAAATTACCAAAGACATTTGGGGAATTTGAAATGTAAAAGCCTTCTTAAAGAGAATTTCTGTTTGCAATAATAGAATTACAGAGAAACAGAGAGAGGGAAGGAAAGCACGAGAATCAAGACATGAATCCCGTACATACAGTCGTACTGGTTTTTGTGTCTTCACCTCAGATGAGACGCCTTGGATTGCAAGACATCACCGCTGAAGAAATTCGTTTGGATCCAAGAGGACAAGCTAGACAGGCATCTAGAGAGCACCACCAGAATCTCACTTTTAATGATGTAACTGCAAATGAGAGTAGGTTCGTAATTAGGAAAGAAAACAGATGGCGAAGACTTACTTGAAAGTGTTCATTAAAATAACCCGCACTGCCAAGTCACCGCTCCTCGCTCCGAGGCTGCTGCTCGGCTGAAATGTGCCACATTAAGACGAGACGGAGGAAGCGATCACTGCAGTAGGGAACAGAGCATCATTGTTTCCCTGTCCTCGGCCAACTCACCGATGGGTGCTGTGCGGGGCATCAAAATGGTTATCGACCCTCCAAAATGCTTCACATCCCTGGTCAAAGGCTCACGATCTCTTAGCACTGCATCTACAAGTGCTGCTTCCTGGCTACCTGCCGACCCCCCACTCTCTCCTCTGTGGCCTCCCCACCCCAGAGTGTGGGCTGGACTCAATGACGGGCTTCTGACCAGAACAGCAGGATCCCCAAGCCCCGGCTTCCAAGGTGGGTCCCTCCAGAGAGGCCCAGGCACAAGAAGCCAAAGCCACCAAGAGCCACGGGGGAGAGCATGGAAGTAGGCCCGCCCCCAGCCACACCTTGGCTGCAAACTTTGGAAGCCTTGAGCCAGAGAGACCTCATGAAGTCCCCTGCAGACCCCAGCCCACAGCAACGGTGGGGTAATAAAAGCCATGTGAGGTGCTGTGCCACTTCTCAGGCAGCGAGGAAGAACGGACTCTATCCAGAGGTGCAGGGTCTCCGATTCCCAAGGCTTTCTTACTTCCAGGTACTCAGTGGGCAAGTGACCCATTTACTGGTTTTTCTTTCCTTTTCATCTTATGTAATTACTGTGGAGCAGTGGGTTTCTGGAATTTCAACATAGGATGAAAGACCTTGTCAAAATATTCAATCGTAATACATTTGGTTGAACTTTTACACATAATTAAAATGTCAAAGTGATCTTCCAGAAGAGTAAAACAGACGGGTTATCTTTAGACTAGATTGCCAGGAATCACGTGTTGCCATATCTCCATGGTGGTGGGTGGCTAGAAGTGCACGTAGATGTTGAACGTCGCATCTGTGAGGACGGCCCGAGCGTGTGGGTGGGTGTCCGTGCGCATACACAGATAAACACAGAGCTATTCCCAGGGAGAACGTACCGGATTGCTTGGCTGGACTTGCTTCATAGAATCTGTATGAGTCACAGGTGGATTTCATAATCCCCTGTTCTAGAGACACGCAGTACCCATTTTTAGAGTAAAAGAAAAATGAAACTCACACAGGTTCCTTCCTGTCTTGCTGGAAGCTGCTTCTGAGACCATTTTTGCTTTTTTGCCCCTGTTTCCCAGTCTCCAAATTATAGGGTCCTACGGGGCTCTTTCCCTATAACTGCTCCCTGCCACGTGTGTATTTCTTCCTCAGGTGACCCTGTCTATTTCCACTACCGAAATACTGCAGAGTGGAGGACTCTGAGACGCCCAGCTTCCGTCGCAAGCTCCAGACTCAGGCATCCTGACATTACCATCTAGATCCCTAAATGGAAGATTCCATTTCAAACATCCAGAACGGGGGCACCTGGGTGGCTCAGTCAGGTAAGCGTCTGACTCTTGATTCCAGCTCACGTCATGATGTCAGGGCCGAGGGATCCAGCCCTGTGTCAGGCTGGGAGCTCTAGTCGGCCTGTCCTTCTTCCTCTGCTCCTTCCCCTGCTGGTGCTCTCTCTCTCTCTCTCTCTACTTCTAGCTATCTCTAAAATAAAGAAATAAATAAAATATTTTAAAATAAGATAAAATGTCCAGAACAAAACTCTCGATTCTCCCTGCCAGAGTCCCCCTGTCTCCCACTTTAGCAAATGACATGCTCATTCCTCAAGTTGTTCTGGCAAATGACCGTGAGAGATCATGAACCGCTGAGGTCCTACCTCCAACCCATCAGCACACTTGCTGGCTCTTCCTTGAGAGCATATACCAAGTTCGTTCCTATTTATTACCTCCACTGCTACCAAGCAAGGCAGCCCACTAATATCTCCCATCTGTCCCACTGCATCAGCCTCCAGCCAGCCTTGTCTGTTTGACACATTGTAGCCAGAGCAATACTCTAAAACTATAAATTAGACGGTGTTCTTTCTTTGCTTAAAACCCCCCAATATTTTCCCATCACATCTAGAATAAAAAGCAAACATACTCTGATAGCTTTATCAGCCTCACCTTGACCACTAAAGGCGGATTCAAACAATAGGATAATTGAAGAGATGCAGTGAGGGCGAGCGCGCAGGCAGGATTAAGAGAAAGAACCAGGTGCCGTGAGCCGTCCTTTTGTTAATCAGGAAAGGGTAAGAGGGAGAAGACGCAGGCGATTCTTCGTCCCGGGGAAAATTGATTCATCCTCTAACTATAAGCCAGGAAGCAGGGACAAGGTTATGATTAGAACCTAGTGCAGATGGGCATTTCTTCAGGATCGATCTTTTCAGTGTACTTTTATAATAAAGCACAAAAGGCTTTGCATTAGGAAGTTCAATAATTTACCAGTTCTAACCTTAATGATAAACCTTGCTTGTACCCCGATCTAATCGCAGTGTGGGTCTCTGGGGAGAGGAGTGGTCTCTTTTGCACCTACCTCCAAAATCTTTTTTCAGCTTGACATCTATGACTTCTTAAATTGGGGTTTTTCCACGATCCCTATATGCTCTGTGAGGTGGGAAGGGCGTACAGGGAAGATGGAGCAAGTTGATAGTCGAAGGGCTGAGTATTACACATTGTATCTAAAATCTTCAGTTAACTGTTGATCTGCCAGGATAGCTGATAGACTGTTGCCTCACAGACCTCATGTTACAGCAGTGGTACCGGACTTCAATTTCTTGTAGAAGGGAAATACTAAATGACAGTCATAAAATAAACCCAAGAACTAGTGAGTTTGGACACTGAATCTAAAACACCGGCAACACTCAGCATTTTCCAGCTGGGTTATTAAGCTCGAATAATACCGGTAGTAGTCGGTGAAGGAAGAGGGGTGGACCACAGTCAAGTGCCAGATGGCTTGAGGCAACTGTGTCCAGAGAGAAATGCAAACACGTAGCTAGAAGGGAAATCAGAGCCTGGAGTGCTGCTGATTCTCCACCGGCTTCCCAGTCTGCTCTCCAGCCGGCTCTCCTGCACCTGCTCTGTCCTGCTCTCGCTCCAGGGGTCTCACCTGTGCAGACAACCATTTCTCGGGCTCCCAGACTAGGGCCCCAGTTGGATTCAGCCAAGGGGAAGTGGAGCCATGGCGAGAAGAGAGAGAGCTGGTTAGCCCCTGCTCCTCCAGCATTCAGAGCAGCATCTCGGGCACACAGCCGTCCTCTGTGACAACTTCTGCCGGGTGGTCCTTCCTCCGGGGCTTCAGATGTATCTGGATGCACCATTGCTTATTTGCTTCCTTAACCCTCCCCCTGCTTTCTAGAGTCCCTTCATTACCGATTCTTCTTTCCAACCGCCGGTGTACATTCTGTGTCCTCACTAATACGCCCTGTTAGTTCACAAATGTACTTACTTTGTGTCGAATTAAATATTCTGAAGAAGGAAATTTCCCAAGAAACACAGTAATGAATTTAAACCTGTGCTGTATTAAGAAGCATGAGATTTGAATTCTCTTCTCTGGATGCCTGCTTTTCCCTATCTCTGCAGTATCTGAGTGCTAGGAATGAAATATAATCTGAATCACCTTTGTCAGAAATATATTTTGTCATTTCTTTTCAAAGAGAGGCTTTTTATTTCCTGTCTCCCTTGGATTGAAGTATAGGATTTGGAGGTACTTTTTGCCTACGTATTATCTGGGGATAAAGAGGTATATAAATGTATTTTAAATAATATTTTTTCCCTATACTCATGCCTTGGCAACTACTGATAATTTTAGTATTCCATCAATGCCCGGCTTGCTGGGGTCTGTTTACAACAGAATAATCTGTGTGCATGGAGGGGCTTTTTGTGAATGTGTGTATGTGTGTGTGTGTGTGTGTGTGTGTGTGTATGAGAGAGAGGGAGACAGCCGGGGAGACACGTGTCTGAGGAGATACTCCTACAACTGCTGACCCTGTGCTTTCTCATGTTCATTTCTTGTCACTTGGAAATCACCAGACCTAAAGGGACAGGCATTGTGTCCGCAGTGGAGACCGTCAGTGTTTCCGGAGGTCTGATGACTAAGAACTGAAGCTATATGTGAATGGAGAGGGACCCGGCATGGAGCCAGCTAGGGACAAAGAGCCGCATTCAAGACAAAACACAGTGAGAAGCAAGAAGGGAAGAGAAGTAACGTCGACATGGGTGGCCACTCAGACCTGCTCTCCCGGGAGGCAGCGGGGAGAGGAGAACCCAGGGAGGGATGAGGAGAGAGACGTTTGTCGATAGCATCACAGACTTGAGAATATGCACGAGGGTGCAGTCCAAGCTCTTACTGCACATGTGGGTGCAGACATATTTGAGATCCAGGGTCATCCATTGAAAGCACCTTAAGAAAGACTTCTATGTTCATCCTGAACCCAGAGGGAGGTCAGACTTTCAACTCAGATTGCGAGAGAGAGAGAGAGAGAGAGAGAGAGAGAGAATGGTTGAAATGTCTCCTAAATCCCTTTTAATTGATAAACTCTCTCTTCATCTTTGCGTGTTTGTTTCCTCTTAATTTATTGGTTAAAGAAATCAGGACATTTGTCCCAGAGACTCTGGATTTTGTTGATTAAAACCCATGTTATCATTTAGCATGGGCCTCTGTGTTTCCTGCCACTTGGTAAATGGAGCTGGAGGTTTGATCGAAATTCAGGTTTGATTCTTTTCCTCATAAGACGACTTCAAAGGTGGCTCTCCGTTCTTCCATCCAAAGGCATGCAGTGTCTGAGTGTCTTTCATTTCGCTCGGCAAGCAGCCACTGACGATCAGGAATGTGATCTATTCATTTTTTAGGGGTGACAAACAGTGTTATAATCCCATCAGTCCGTCTTCATGTATTAGCGAGAGTGTTTCTCTACAGAGAACGTTCCCTTCCACTGTTTGGAAGTCCCATGATATGCTTTGCATGGAAAGTCAGAATGGATGTTTCATTTTCCCTGTGTTCACCAGTTTTCAAAAGAATGAGTTCGTTCGTTAGCATCCCCCAGCTGTGATCAGTTAGCATTTTTGCTTTTTAGACTCTTTAGGAACTCAAGGAGGTACGCGTCTTTTGTATGTTTCAATCTATTCGATTACTACCCGACTGACATTTCAAATGTCCCACCTTTGGCTCCTGAGAGTCTCGAAGTTCAAATCCGCCACTGAGTTCTCTGACCGCGGCGCTGGTGGTCTTCTGCAGCGCCTTACGCGATGGTGTGACATGATGATTCAGTATCATTTCTCGAGCCCCACGCTGAGGACCTGGAGCTGTGATTTTTCCGTGGAGCCTTGGCTTGTTCTGTGGGAAACGGTATTTTAAGACCACGAAACACTCGTGTTTTTAAATAGCAGATGTATAGTTATTTCTTGATTCTTTCCCATTTGAGCTATGATTTATTGAAATACTACCAACGATGAGGTGTTAGCTCCCCTTGACACACTCTTATCCTGCTCCCAACAAAGCACTTAGTATTTGAAATAATAAACTTGCTTGTAAAGGATTGATTATTTGTGAAATTATATATTTATTGTCTCCCTTCCTTCTCTCAAAGCTTGGGAGATACCCCAAGAAATAAAAGCTTCTAAGTCTAAAAAAAAAAAAAATCACTAAGATGAGGTCAAGATTCTGCATGTGGCTGTCCAACTTTCCCAACACCATTTATTGAAGAGACTGTCTTTTTTCTGTTGGGTATTCTTTCCTGCTTTGTTGAAGATTAGTTGACCACAGAGCTGAGGGTCCATTTCTGGGTTTTCTCTTCTGTTCCATTGATCTGTGGGTCTGTTTTTGTACCAGTACCATAGTGTCTTGATGGTTACACCTTTGTCATAGAGCTTGAAGTCCGGAATTGTGATGCCTTCAGCTTTGGTTTTCTTTTTCTTTTTCTTTTTTTTTTTTTTTTTTTTTTTAAGATTTTATTTATTTATTTGACAGACAGAGATCACAAGTAGGCAGAGAGGCAGGCAGAGAGAGAGAGAGAGAGGGAAGCAGGCTTCCTGCGGAGCAGAGAGCCCGATGCGGGGCTCGATCCCAGGACCCTGAGATCATGACCCGAGCCGAAGGCAGCAGCCCAAACCACTGAGCCACCCAGGCGCCCCTGGTTTTCTTTTTCAACATTCTTTTGGCTATTCTGGGTTTTTTCTGGTTCCATACAAATTCTAGGATTATTTGTTCCACTTCTCTGAAGAAGTTTAATGGCATTTTGATAGGAATTGCACTGAATGTGTAGATTGCTGTATGTAGAATAGACATTTTAACAGTATTCATCCCTCTAACCTGTGAGCATGGAACATTTTTCCATTTCTTTGTGTCTTCTTCAATTTCTTTCATGAGTGTTCTACAGTTTCCTGACTACATACCCTTTGCCTCTTTGGGTAGGTTTATCCATAGGTATCTTAGGACTTGGGGTGCAATTGTAAATGGGATCAACTCCTTAATTTCTCTTTCTTCTGTCTCATTATTGATGCATAGAAATGCAACTGAATTCTGTGCACTGATTTTATAACCTGAGATGGGGTCAAAATTCACTGGGACTTTGTTTTGTGATTATATCTTGCTTCTTAAGTCATTGCTTGTTTCCTCTTGACTTAATAATTGCCTTGTATTTTTTTTCTATTTTTTGATTTTCTGAGTTTCTGTAATTGATCCTTAAGCTTTCCTCCATGTGTGGACTGTCTTCTCATCACACTCAAACACATCAAGTCATCTGTCAATTTCCCTTCTCATTTTCTTTTTTCTTTCTTAGATAACTCTTCTCTGGCAACTTCAATTCAGGCTGCTTTCTACCCCCAGTGTCATATGGTCATCCTGCGATTTCTCTTCACATGGCCTTGCTTTTCTTTTTCTTTCTTTCTTTTTTTGAATATTCTGCTTCCCCTATTCAATATTTCATACTTAAAAAAGAATTAGTTCCTAGTTTTGACGGGGCATCTTCTCAACTGTATTCTAAGAAAAATCATTCACGGTAATTTCTTTCCAAGTGCGAATACTACATCATTCAGCTGAACATTACATTTTAAATTGGAAACAATTTGAAGAAATCCGAAGGCATTTTTTTCATTATGTTGTGACACGAGTGCTGCAGTTGAGGACATTCTGATTATGCATCCTTTATTTGCATTTTTTTCTCTTTGCATACTTTGATGTCTTTATCGTCAAGCCTTGAAACTTCTTAAGGGTGCGCCTTCCTTTTTGTATCGGGAACTCCAAGAGACCTTTTAATATGGTGACTTCCTGGAAACTGTCTTTCTCTGGTCATTCCTTCCTTTACGGCTCCCTTCTGCCCTTCTGTGATTCTTACCAGCAGGATGTCATATATTCTGAAACAGTCTTGTCTGAAACAACATTTTTATTTGTTTGTTTTCAAGGAGCCAATTAAATTTTCTTTTTGTTTCTACTGTAACATTTTTAATATCTGAGAGATTGTGTTTTTTCTCCAAATATTCCCTTTTTTATGGGATACTATGCTTGATTCATGTTTGAAACCTCTTACCCCCTAAAACCACTAAGTAAAATGGGTTTTATTATAAGGTTCTTTTCTCTTCCTTCTTCATTGTCTGTTTCCTCCAAGTTCTTTATATCCTGCTTGTTTATTCTGAGCTCTGTGTTTCACGAAAGGCCCTTCCACATCTGTGTTGATCAGTGGCCGTCTGTCCATCCTTCAGAATGGAACATTATGCATGGGCCTGGAACTCTGCAAGGGCACTGCTTGTAAAGTGGTGGGCTCTGTGGCAGGGCAACTGAGCTAGCAAGCCCTTGACCCTAGTTGCAATAGCCATCTGCCCTGGAAAGAAGTATTCCCATCTCCTGTCTGGGTACAGAAGGAGGGCCACTAGCATGCTGACTCAGGGTCTGCCATTCACCTGATTCTATGTTTTCAGTAGGGCTTCCTGCTGAGTTATGCCGGGTACCCTTCAGTTCAGATGGGTACTCTCCAGTCTTCTGCTGAGGTAGAAGGATTAGACCTTCTGCTGAAGGTCTAATTGGCTCTAAGACAAATGTTCCACCATCACTGTCTCTTTCTTCAGAAGTTCCAAAGACTGCCTCCAGTTCCTCAGGTCTTCTGGATTTCTCTGGCATAAACCAGCTTGCTTATTAGAGTACTGTCTCCCCTATATGGGATTTCTGATTTCTTGCTTGCTGTTCTTTAGGGCAAGGACCTGAGCTCCTTTCTCTACACTCACGCTGAACAATATTGTCTCTTTTTCTGGTCTCAAGTACATCTGAATGTCTATAATTTTTGTTAATCTGGGTCTACTGAAAAGCAGATGCCAAATGGTTTTAGACATGCAGGAGAACATAAGGTAATTTAACATCCTAACTAGCACTTGTCATGTTCCATGATGACACGTGTGATGACTGGTGAAAAGTCTGCTCTCCTCGCTGGCCTGTAAGTGACCTGAGAGGAACAGGGTGGGCTGCCCGTCCCTGCCCCAGAGCTCAGGACTGCATGGAGCAGGCTCTCAATTTATGCCCAAGGACAGAATGAACACAACGCGACTGCCTGGAAGCTGAAATTATGAGTCAGATCCTAGGAACACCGGGCATGTGTTTTTTTGGGTTGTAAATTCAGGGAACGATCTTCTAAAACAGCAGGAGAAGGCGAGGGGCCATAGAAGGAAAGGCATCACCCTGGTTTGCTGCATGGGATGGCCTTACTCTCTCTTCTGTTGCCAACATCAAAAGTGATTCTTACCCTTAGGGAAGGGGAGATTGGTCAGAATTAGGAGGAATGAAACACTGCATTAGGAAAATACACTCCTCTAGCCACAGGACTGTGGATGGGGTCCAGGGCTGGCTCACTTTGTTGGGTAGCTGCTCCAGAGTGTCCTGCCTTCACGGAGCCAGTCCAGAAGCAGAAACACTGTCCCAAGGTGGAAGGGTGCGTGGGGTTGGGAGGGTATGATGGGCAGTTGGCCGATGTCAGCCTCAGGCACAAACAGGCAGTTTCTGTAACAGTTTTACAAGAATCGTTACATAGCTTCTGCTGAGCTAACTGGGGAGAACATCCAAACTGACCACTGACTTGTCTCTCTCTTATGGGTCAGATGGGAGTGTGCCTCCAAAATGCACGTGTTAAAGCCTTCACTCCCAACATGATAGTGTTTGAAGGTAAGGCCTTTGGGAGGTACCGAGGTTTAGATGAGGTCATGAAGACAGGGACCCCCCAACAGGCCCCTCACCCCTGCTTCCCCATGAAGGCACAGCAAAGGAAAAGCATCGGTGAACTACAAAGTGGGCTCTCATCAGACCCCAAATCTGCTGGTTCCCTGACCCTGGGGTTCCCAGTTTCCAGAACTGTGGGAAATAAATCTCTGTCCTTCATAAGTCATGCAGGCTGTAGTATTGCTTTTTGTCTGTTTGTTTGTGACGGCAGCCCGGATGCAATGAGCCAAGGGAGAGCGGCCCAAGAGAGAAACCAAGGAGAGTTTCATGACAGTCGAGCTGAGCGCAGCTGGTGTGTCCCGAGCAGAGGTGGGTTTCTGTAGAGGGTGGCAACGGTGATGCCCCTGTGGTAAGAAAGTAGCAGAACAGAGTGACCCAGTGCAGGTGACCTGTGTGCACCTCGATGAGACCGTGACGCGCAGGTGCAGGCAGGAGGCAGACGGTCCAGGGAGTGGGGGCTGCAGCCAGAGCCCCGGCTGTCTGGGCTCCGCTTCACAAGAGGGACTGAGTCACACCAGGGCGTTTCTAGAGGAGTGGCCAGGGGCTGAGGCTCCCCATATAGGTGCCTAATTTTAAAATTTATCAGAGGCTGATGGATCCTTGACAGGAGCCCGCCCATGGGCAGAAAGGTCCCCAAACGCAGAAACGTCTGTCTACGGCAGAATGACGTATCTGAATGAGACTCCTCGTTCAAACCCAAACCCAAGAGCTGCAGAGATATTTTCATGTGATGATATATAGTGGCCAACCATGAAAATCAGTTGTTCTGTAACATGGTAGCTGAGCGTGGGAATTTTCAACATCTTTGGCCTCTAAGAACACAGGACTGTACACTCACTGATGGAGGACATAGGGAAGTGTTTACTTCTCCTTCCAAAATTTCCCTGGCAGCTGGCAGAATCTATAGGATTTTCCTTCTTGGATTGTAACTGAGCAGCTCTTTCCTTGGCAGCCTTGGTGGCCCCTTCCTCTCCGAGGTGGCGTATGATCTCTGGAAAAGCCCCAGAGTGTATAGTCAGGCTCAGCTGATCCTGGGCTATTTTGAGCTTGGAGAGGTCGTTTCTCTCTGTGCGAATGTGTGAGATGCAGGTGGACTGCCTGAGCCTTCCACTTTGATCCAGTCCCTTCCACACCCATCCTCCAAGTTCACAGGGACACCAGAGACACAGCCTAGACAAGTATGAAGCCTGACAGTATGTGACGTCACTGGAACAGGACAACCTGCCAGCCCACGGGCTCACGAGGAACTGTGCTCTCCGGAGAGACCCTCTCTGTTCCCTAACTGGAGATGAAGTGGTGGACCACAATGTCTCCTTCGAGCACAGGCTTTAAAGGCCAATTAAAGTAACTTCTATGCCTAGAACTGCACTGTTTCCTCAATGGGTTGGTTGTTTCACAAAATTTTAAATATATATATTTTAAGCTGGAATTTAAAAAAATGAAGAATGCTGTAGGTCTGTCAGATACTTAAAACGCTGTGAAAGAAGGCTCTTCTCTGTCTGATGTACTATTCTAGTGAAAAAAAAAAATTGGGAATCTCCCGTGCTTGGCCTCTTCCTTCTCCAATCTCAACTGAAAATCCGGCTCTCTTGACAGAACCTATGTTCTCACAGATCGTCCTGATGTAGAAGAGCATGACTGAAGAAATTATACTTCAAGCTTGATCATTCAATACGTTACTGTCAAAGAAACGAATCTCTAATGGTGGACTTTTTCGAAAATATGTCTCTTGGATGGGGGAGGCATTTGGGGGAGGAGTTCAACTTGGGATCTTCTACTTACCTCACCTAGCTGCATCTCGCTGGGAGTGTCACTGAACAGAGAAGAAATCTCTCCATTCCCCGCTGACCATTTGGCCTTGGGTAAACCAGAGATATTCAAATTCTCTTCAGTAGATATGTAAGCCCGAGTTTTTAAGAAGCTTGGCCTTTTCCACCATGCCAGTCGTCAGGGGTGTGAATGCAGAGTCAGAAGGCATGGACCTGCCTTCTGTGTATGTCCTACCTGACCTCTCGTATGTCCCGGCTCATGGTTTTGCTCCCGAGCCATAAAACTTCAGTGTTCTCAGGAGACACTGACCCCAGGAGCTCCGGGCACTGACTGTGCAGCCTCAGCTGCCAACCGCAGGCTGGCCACCGGGCCTCCACGTCCGAAGTGTCCTATGAACACCAACAATGCGCTGCGTAACCCTGTCTGCGCTCTCTCCTGCTCTGCTTGCGCTTCTGGGGTGAAAATCACTGCTAAGAACACCTTTTAAAGGTGTGATACCAGCTGTGCTGAGGACAGAGCACGATTTCCATTTGAGAGTCTCCCACTGACTCCGTTAAATGAGAAGCACGCTGGGGAGGTGGCTGAGGAAGGCCGCTGCATTACCGAGTTTGAGGAAGTGCAGATTCAAGCGCCATCCTTTCAAACCGAGCAGGCCCAGGAGGAAGACCTGTAAGGGGCAGACGCGTGGAGGGCGAGGGAGAAGGGAGTGCTCTGTGAGGACAGCGTGGCTGCCCTGTGACAGTTCACCAGTTCTAGAGCCCGCGGTTCTGCAATACTGTGTGCAGCCTCCTGCACGGGAAATGCAAAATGTTCCAGGCAGACGGGTTTCCTTCCACGGTCCTCTGCAATGTGTGCCCGGCTTCCTCGAGCTCGGGATCTCGCTCCACTCCTTGGGATGGGAACGCGCCCCTCTGTTCCGCTAAATGCACCAGCCGGTTCTGTCCTGTTCCGGGTGGGTTTCTGTTTTGTACGGAATCATGAAGCACATGCTCTGAGGGTACGATTCTCGTGGCAACATTCGGAGCCCTTTGCTTTCGGGCTAAGCTAAAATGACTGGAAGATGCACTTCTTGCACGGACTGGCTGAATACTATATGCAGCTCTAGGCAAGGGGTTCCCCCGCCCTTTGTACTGTTATTGATCATTTTTAATCAGGTATTAGCAGAGATGGCAAATGCAGTGTGAACACTCAGAGTAGTATAGAAAATCCAATTTTCCACTTGGCAATGACAATATCATGTGAGGGTTCCGATATAGAGCTCTAGAGGTTCAAACAGGACTAAAGATGAACTTGGCTTTCCAGTTTGATTCCTGCCCTTGTTTCTTCCTTGAGGTCCCCTCAGGCTGGCTACGGGAGCCAAGGCCACACCCGAGGACCTTCCTTTAGATAAAGGGAAACCCCACTCATGGGAAGTAGAGGCACGTGTGTGCCCCGCGCTGAATGTCCTTGCCCCCCACCCAGATTCATGTGTTGAAGCCAAATGCCCCATGGGACAGAGGTGGGGACTTTGGAGGTGATTGGGTCACGAGGGTGGAGACCTGGTGGGACCAGCGCCTGGAGAAGGGACACCCCAGACAGCTCTCTCCCTGCTTCTTCTGAGGACAGAGCAAGGGGACAGCCGTGAGCCAGGGAGGGAGTCCTCACCGACAGGGGATCCGCCAGCACCTGGATCTTGGACCTCCAGCCTCTGGAACTCTGGGAAGTAAACACCAGTGGCGTGGAAGCCAACCGCGTTTAGGGTTTTGTCCGAGACGGGGGCGTTTGGGAGGGTCCCACGGCATGAAGGCCTGCATGCGGTTTCGCACAGCAGCTGAGAGAGAGACACCCGCGTAAGTCAAATGTCTATTTTCTTCACAGGAAAAATGAGGAGAAAGTGCCAGTTTTAGCAGGCCCGATGCTCTCAAAACTCTCCTCTGTAAAGCTGTGTTTGCATGTTCCTGTGCTACACGTAGTTTATAAAAATATCTCGCTCTGCCGAGCAAATGGCTCGCGAGCCCCGTCCTCCATCATCACGAAGGCAAAGGGAGATTCTTCAAACGGTGCTGATGCCTCGGTGCCCAGCTGTGAGTGACCTTACACAGGGTGGCTGGGATGCCTTTCTAAGCTCTCTTCACAATAACTGTGTTGCCATCTGGGGAAACGTCTAGCGGCCAAGCCCCCATAAGCATCTCAACATTCAGTGTCAGGTTTCATTTTATTTTCCTCTGCAAGAAGTCCCAGGCATTCTGCCTTCAGGAAGAGTCAGAAAGACCAGCACATCAGAGAGGGTGGAAAAACCGTCCCCCCTCAAGTCCCAGGCCCTTGGAGAGACCTGGCCTTCCCCAACCCCATGTGGGAGCCAAACATGGGGCTGCGGTTTTTTGCTGCTTTTTAAAAGTGAAGGAGTTCTTCTCTGGTGACTGGACTCATGAGGCCTCACGGAAATGTGCTTCGCTGTTGCTCTGCTCTGCCTCGGCCGGGGGTGCGGGTGAGAAAGGCTTCTGCCATCACTATGTTTCCTTCATCTCTTTGCCGGGGCCCAGGAGAAGACAGCCCATGGGAAGGGTCATGGCCGCTGGCTCCTTGGTGTTCTAGAACAGAGGCATGCCCACCAGTGTGCGGGGAACCTGTGCAGAGCCGGAGATGGACGGCCACAGCAAGTCAAGTACGTGAATGAGGTTACAAACACACAGAGACCTGTGTCCAGAGATTGTCCCCGCATTTGGTTTTTTAAGCATTCAAATATACTGAAGCAAACATGAATGTAAAATTTAGGGTTTTTTTTCTTTCATGTGGGGCCTCAGGCTGTTCAACAAGTCTGCAAACCCAGAGAAGCCTGCAGGAAACATGCTGCATTCCCAGATAGCTGGATTATGTCTAGATTTAAACCCCAGCCCCAGGGCCATTCTGCTCCCAGACGTGCAGATGTGGGCCTCATCTCTCCGAAGCACTAGGACCAGGCAGAAATGACTGGAGCAAACCCAAGGGTCCTGCAGGCTTCCGGCTAGCCAGACTCTAGAGGGGATGACTTCACCGATGTTGTAGGTGCCGTGGAAGACAGATGGTTTTCCAGGACCCCTCCGGGATGTACCAGGCACCTGCAAAGTGGCCCAGGGTTCCAGCAAAGCACGCTTCATGTTATTTTGCTCTGGAATGAGACGACCTTACAAATCAAGGGCACAGACTGGGGAGTTTTCTTTTTTATCCTTCCCATGCTTTCGTCGTTATTCTGATAGTGGCTGACCCTCCACCAGTAAGTATGCAAAAACTCGTTTGTCGAGCTTTCTGATTCTTAAACAAACAACTCTTAAAGTATTACGACTCTGGAAAGGTGTGACCTCATAAACCTTGGCTCGTCAGTCATTTCTGAGGGTCGTGCGATGGGAGGGAAGGCCTGGAATAGCCAGGTCACCGTCGGCGCTCGGTTTAGAGGAGAGAAGAGACGGACGGGTGTGCAGCAGGAAAGGAGGCGAGGGTTGAAGGCGGCGGGATTCCCCGATTTCCTCCGTTCTTCAATAGCCGCTTGACTGAGCTCTCACCCACACACCATGCAGCTCACATGTCCACTAGAGCGGGGCGTGCCCTCCCACCCGGGGGAACAGCTCTTGCAGAAGACAAGAGAGGACAGATGTTGGTGGGGACCCAGAGAAAAGGGACCCTCCTGCACTGTCGGTGGGAACAAAAACCAGTGCAGCCGCTGTGGGACACAGAGCAGAGGTTCCCCCAAACATTAAAAGTGGAACTAGTGTAGCCTTCAGCAATCCTACTTCTGGGTATCTATCCTGAAGAAAACACTAATTTGACAAGATATTGGCACCCCGTGGTCATAGCAACTTTATTCATGATAGCCAGCATGTGGAAATGACCTACATGTTCATCAAGGGATGAATGGAAAAACAGAAAAAAAATTTATATCTAGATATGTAATATAAATACAGAACTATAAATACAGCTATAGTTGTTTATTTATATTTTATTTGTATTTATATAATTTATTTTTGTTTATTTATTTATATTTATAAATACACACACACGTACATAATGGATATACAATGGAATATCCTAGAGTTCCAGTTATAAATACACAGGTATAAAAATATAAAGATACAGAGTTCCAATTATAAAATAAATAAGTCAAGGAGATGTATTATACAGCAAGTATAATTAATAAAGCTGTAATGCGTATTTAAAAGACAGTGAGGGAGTAGTGCTTATGTGTTCTTATCACTGGAACTAGAGCGCACCATGACAAGTGAAAGAAGCCAGTCAGAGAAAGACAAGTGCCGTGTCACTCACATGTGAGATTTAAGAAATATAACAAACAAACTAAGAGAGACGAACCAGAAAATGGACTCCTAAGTCTAGCGAACAAATGGGTGGTCACCAGAGGGGAGGTGGTTGGGGGCCGGGTGAGACCAGTGATGAGGAGGAAGGCGTGCCCCTGTCGTGGTGAGCACTGGGTGATGTATACAATTGTTGAATCTCTGCATTGAACACCTGCAACCAATGTGATACTATGTGCTAACTATGCTGGAATTAAAAAAAAGTTCTCATCACAAGAGAAAAAAAACGGTAACTATTTACGGTGACATAGGTTAAAGAGACTTACCATGGTGATCATATTGCAAATCATTAAGAAACTAATATAATGTCAATTATACTCTATAAAAATTTAAAAATGAAGTGTACAACTCAAGAGTATTGAGTATATTCTGATCTGTGTGAGCAGCGCCATAATTTGAGAACATTTCTATCCCCCCTAAAGAAACGCTGTATGCATTGCCTGTGACTTGCCACTTATTCCCAACCTCCCCTAACCTCCCTGTGGATAACCACTAAGCCACTTTTTATCAGAATAGATTTCAGAAGTTATGCAGAGATGGACTCACAAAATACGAGGCCTTTTATAAGCAGCTTCTTTGGTTCAGTGTGTTTTGAAGGACCGTTCTTGTTGCGGTCCGTATCAGGCCTTCAATTATTTTATTGCTGGCTAATATGCTATGGTCTGGATGTAACATTTTATTTGTCACTTTATAATTTGATGGACATTCAGTGCATTTGCACTTTTTGGTTATTCTTAATACTATGGCTGAACATCAGTGCACAAGATTCTGGATGGACACACAATTTCATTTTTATTAGATCTGTGCCTATCAGTGGCATTTTGGGAAACTGCCAGGCTGTCTTCAAACGAGCCATACCACCAAACGTTCCCAGCAGCAGTGTGTGAGGGTTCCACTTTCTCCCTATCCTCGCTGGCATGTTCTCATGTCTTTCTGATTCTGGCTATTCTGGTGGGTGTAGAGTGATATCTCCATGTGGCTTTTATTTGCATTTCTTTGCTGGCAATGATGTTGAGCATCTTTTTTTTTTTTTTTTAATTTGACAGACAGAGATCACAAGTAGACAGAGAGGTAGGTAGAGGGAGGGGGAAGCAGGCTCCCCACTGAGCAGAGAGAGCCCAATACGGGGCTCGATCCCAGGACCCCGGGATCATGACCTGAGCCAAAAGCAGAGGCTTTAATCCACTGAGCCACTCAGGTGCCCTGAGCATCTTTTCATGTAGTTATTGGCCATTTTTGTGTCTTTTTGTAGAAATTTCTATTTGTGTACCTTGTTCATTTTTGCAACAGGTTATTTCTCTTTTTATTTTTGAGTTGTGTTTTTATGTGTTACGGAATACAAGTCCCTTATCAGAATACGAATTGCAAAAATTTTCTCCCATTCTGCCTGTTCTTTAGTTTAGCTTTACGCTATTGGTTACATCTTTTGAGGCACAAAATTTTTAAATTTTGGTGAAGTTCAATTCATCTCTATTTTCTTCTATTGCTTCTGCTTCTGCTGTGATATCTAACTAACCTAAGGTTATGCTTCTTCTCAGGGTTTTGTAGCTCTAGTTCTTACATTAAGGGCTACTCATTTTGAGTTAATTTTTGTGTATATGTGGTGTGTATATGAGGGAACCAAATTCATTCTTTGGTGTGTCCAGCTGTCAGAGTCATTTGCTGGAGACTTCTCTTCCCCCACTACGTTGTCTTGGTGCCCTTGTTAAAAAGTTAATTGACCAAAAAATATTAAGGTTTATTTCTGGACTCGATTCTACTTCATTGATCTCTAAGTCAGTCATTATGTTAGTACAACAGTATCTTCATTACATTTGCTTTGTAGTAAGTTTTGAAATTGGGAGATGATCTTCTTCAAGAGTGATTTGGATATTCTGGGTCCCTTGAATTCCCCTGTGAATTTTAGGAGCAGCTTACCAGTTTCTGCAAAAAAAAAAAAAGCCAGCTGAAATCTTAATAGGGGTTGTGCTGTGTCTGTGGATCAGTTTGGGAAGCACTCCCGTCTTCATAATGTTGAATCACATCCATGGACATGGACTATCTTTCCATTATTTAGGTCCACTTTCATTTCCCTCAACAGTGTTTTATTGTTGTCGAAGTGTAAGTTTTGGACTACTTTTTCCTAACTATTTTATTTTTCCTAATGCTAGTGTAAATTAAATTATTTTTCCTAATTTTTTTATTGACAGCTTATATAGATAAGTTGATTCATGTATATGGTGTATATAACCTGCATCCTTGCTGAATGTTTTTATTCCAATAATGTTTAGTGGATTCTTTCAGATGTTGTATGTACAAGACTATATCATCTTCAAATAGAGAGTCTTATTTTTTTTCCTGTTTCATCTGCATGCATTATGTGCAATTTCCTTATGTAACTGCCCTGGCTAGAACCCCCAGAGCAGCACTGGATAGAAGTAGTGAGATTAGAGATGTGTGTCATGTCCTGAGTTTAGGGTAAAGCATTTGATGCTTCAATGTTAAATGTGACATTATATGAGGTTTTCATATGGTGGCTTTTAATAGGTGAAGGCTTCCCTTCAATGCTTTGCTTTTGAATGCTTTTATCATGAAGAGTTGTTGAATTGTAGTACCTTAGTTTTCTGCCTCTATTGAGAGAATCATGTTGGTTTTGTCTTTATTCTATTAATTGACAACATTAATTGACTTTCAGGTGTTAAAGCAAGCTCACATTTTTAGGTAAAATCCAACCAGTCAGCCTTCTAGAATTGCTGCATAGAGTCTGCCAGTATTCTGTTGAGGAATTTGGTATCTACTTTCATAAGAGATATGGGTCTATTTCTTTCATTGCAAAGCTGGATTTTAAACAATACTCTTAAGTCAAAACACTGCCAAAGGCCACCAGTGGGTTTAATGAAAAGTGAAACTTTCCCCTGAATCAAATTGCACCTTGATACTAAAAAAGTAAACAGAGCCTTGATAAGCAAATTTGATAATGGCTGCTAGTCACCCAAATTGTAGAAGTAAAGGAATATTTTGTAGGGCTCAGGGTTTGTGGGGGTCCATGGAAGCAAAGCCATTGCACAGGCGGTCTGATGAATAGAAATGCATTTGGAAGGCAGATATTAAGTGCCCTTCTTCCCAAGCAACCAGAGAGGCCCAGGGAGAGGGCCAAACGTGCACCCATTCCTCAGGACAAAATAGTGCCTACACCCCAGACCTTGTGGCCAGCCCTCTCCCATACCAGCTGCCTGCGGGGTGGGCTTCTCAGCCTTTCCCTCGTCGCTGGAGCCCCACGGCTGCAAATGTCCATAATTATGGAAGATACTCTCGTTTTCTGCTCTGTGGTTGAAATAATGACAGTCTCTCTTTTTATTACTGTTCTAATGGCTTCATGTTCTGAATCACTGTGATATTATTAGTAATGGCAACGGGGTCTTATTTAGCATAGGCAGAATATCCCCCATACATCACTTTAAGAGCGGACGAGCAGGCTGACAGGTCCAAAAAGCTGCTCCGATACGCGGCTGAGCCATTACAGGATGCGGCAGTAAACGGCTCTGCTCGGTCACTCACTCTGGGTGATATTTACCGAAAACGTGAGCTGTGTGTCTCAGAACCGACCGCACACATCCTAATTGCATGGCTTTTATCCCAACAGCACTCCCTAAATATACAACATTTTACTTAGTGTCCAGAGCTTCCAGAGACATTTACAATCCTATCTCCAAGATGCAATAAAGAGAAGCACCTTGAAATATAAAGCACACGGGACACAAATTTCATCGGCAGGGGACAAAGGCTCGGGCAGAGGGCATACGCTCAGGAACCAGACTGCCTGGATTCAAATCTGGGCTCCAGCAAATGCAAGCAAATGGACGTTAGTGTGGTTATTTAACCTCTCTGTGACCTAACCCCCTCCTCATTTAAGCAGCCATAATAATTGTCATGACTTTTATGTGTTTTCTAATATTATGACCATCGTTACCATAATGACTGTAGACCTATATGAGAAGGAGTCTGAGAATCAGGAACGAAACAAGGACACTGAGTCAAGAGCGTGTTTGCGGTGGAGCTGCCGGCCCCTTCCCTCCGGTACCGAGAAACGTCTCTATTCTCCCTGCCTGACCCGAGCCCGCCCACCCACAGGGGCCTGCTCACCGCTGCCTCAGGGGCTCCTCCTCGAGCCCGGCTCCTGGTCGTGGTCTTCCTCCTTCTTTCCCTCTCCTTCCCCCGCCCTTGCTCTCCTGCTCCTCTTAAACCCGGAAGCTGAGACCTGACACGAGGCGGTCTCCCTTCGGTGGCTGAGCTGGAGGTGTGAAGGGGAGGCTCTGGGAGAGGACATCAGCCGTGGGAAGAGCTGTGCTGACGAGCACGTGCCGTCGGGGAGAAGCAGAGGGCCTCCTGCAGGGCCCACAGCGCCTCCTGAGACACGTCTCACCACTGTCCTCTGCTCCCTGGGAGTCCACGTACCCCTACATTTACCCAGGGAGGAACTTTCCAGAGAACGTCAGACGTTTGTCTCCTCTCCCCCCGAACCTCACTGTTTAACCTTCTGCGGGAAGTTTTGGACAATTCCTTAGCACCTAAAACGTAAAAAGTGACAGGTCTAGACATGAAGCAGATTTTCCTCTCCTAGTTCCTTCCAAAATAGGAAACAAATGTTGTGCATCGTCCTGGCTCAAGGAGGAGCATGGTAGCCAGCTTCGGTTTGGGACCCAACACCAAGGCAGTAAAGATGGCAATGGACCTACTGCTGAGGCCTAAGGCCTGGTCTTAGAATTTAGTGCTAAGAAATTCTTGTCTCATAAATTTGAGTTAATTTATTTTGTGCTTGTGGCTTGATTAATAAGAGGGCCAGAAGCTGAAGAGATGGCAAGAAGTAAAAGAAGAAGCCTTCAGGGAACAAAAGAGATTTTCTGGGGGGGAGTCGCAGGTGTCAGCCGGGAGTGCGCCATCTGGAGCCTCTAGCGGATGATCTACTTCCCTGCCTTCTCCCGCCCCCGGAGCTGCTCTTCTTGCCTTGTCAGGTTCCTGGCCCTCCTCTGTATTGGTCTTTGGGGTCAACTGCACACTTCACTCTCTTTCCCTCTGTTTCCATTGTCTGACCTTCCTCTCTTCTGTCCATAGTTAATGCTCGTTTCGAACCTGTGCTGTATCAGGGAATGAAAAACTCTTCCTCTACCCTTCTAGATCTTCCGGCCGGACAAAGAATCACATCCACACGAGGTAGGTTCACAGGAGGTGAAAAAACAGAGTTTTATTATGTGTCCACAGAGATCCAATAATGAAATTGAGACCTAAAGAAATGTGCAAGGCATGTAGGTTTTATACTTTTCACCAAACAGACAATAACTTGGTGAGGAATTAACAGGATAAAGAAAACAGGTGTTTGGGAGCTTTAATTCGTAAGGAATTCAAAACAGAATCTGGGTGGAGGTAGCAGATTAGAAAAAAAAAAAAAGGAACAAGGTTTGTACTATAGCATTCTGGGCTTAGAATTTCCTATCTCTGGTAATAATGGTATCTTTTTATTTTTTCTCAGTAGGAGGTATCTTTCACATGGGAGTTTACTTCCTGTTTCCAGGGGGACAGAGGAGGGCCTGATTGTCCTTGTTGTTTCTTAAGTAGCTAACTTAAAACAATCAGTATGTTGAAGTGGCACATTTTAAGATAGCCTGCCATCATCCCCTACGTATGCCTCTGACTGCCTTTAAGGCCCAGCAGAATAATCAGAATAAACTCCCCATCTCAATATCCCTAAATGAAGCATATCTACAAAGAAGCTTTTTCCATGTATTATATTGCTATATTTATATTATATTATAAAAAAAAACCCAGATATTAGGACCTGGATATTTCAGAGGACATGTTCCTCCCTGCCACACTGGGGCTCAGATTCGGATCTCCATGTGTCCTGAATTCCAGTCCCTGTTGTGAGGTTCCTGTGACATCCGTCCACCCCTGGACATGATCCAGGCACTGGAATGGGCTACGGTAGGTCTTGGTCTATTTCTCTGCCTTATTTATGCTCCTGTGGCTGCAAAAAACAAATGTAAGATTTAAAAACCGAGGCTCAAAAAAGTATCATGATAAATATAATCATATCTTTAGACAGTTACACATTTCTGTTAAGAAACTTTAGACCTAATAAAAATTTTATGGATTAACAGGATATAAAATAAATATACCTAGAATCAATTACATTCTTCCATACCATCAGTAACCTGGAATGAATCATTTATAAGGAATTTCTATTTACAATAGAAAGGAAAACATAAAATATTTAGAAACAAATTTAAGAAAGGATGCATGACCTTTATACAACAAGTGACCAGAGTTTATCGAGGATTATATAAGCCTTGAATACAATGGTCCACATCCCACTTTCTAGGTGGGAAAGATAAATATGATAATGTCAGTTTTTAGCAGATTAAAAGACGGATTCCGCTTAACTTGGGTATGATCTTTCATGGATCATTAGGGAAGGGTTTCCAAATTCATCCAGAAAGTATAATTGAAGAGTATTTAGAGAGAAAGAAGACCATGACGGAGGGAAATGTAAGCTGGGTGGCTGAGAACGAGGCTGTGTAGCCACAGGGAGCAGGACCAGAACCAAGAGCATCATGTCGGGGCTGTGTCTTAGGGAAGCCTTGGAGAAGGTAGTTTCCTTATTTGTGAAATGGAGGTTTTCAACATTCCTAAGTGATTTCTGAAAGGTGGTCTCAGAGTCTTTAAATAGAACCGATAAAATGTGTTCTGGAAATCTGTTTCTGATGATGAAAGCCATATTTCCTGTGATCCTGGAGACGGTGTTTCAGTATGCAGACTTTACATGAAATTGTTCTGGGACAACAGAGAAAGGGGAAAATTAATATTTTCAAATGAATGTATTGGTGCATTTCACAGGAAATTAAACATGTATGTAAAGTATATTAAATAAGTAAAAATCCATTTCAACCATGTCATGGAAAAATTCATGCATTTGATTTGGACAGAAGTAAATTTAAAATATTCTCCCTGGAAAAACGGAAGATAGGCAGGATTTGGGCTTTCTTATCGTTCTAGCACTTTCTACAAGCTGTCTTGCTTCCGGGAGTGGTGCAGCCCGGTTGTGTGGGAAGCAGGCGGAGCCTGCCCACTGGCCCAGGCAAGAACCAGGACTGCAGACCTTGAAAGCTAAGAAGAGGACAGCAGGGCGCACACTATTCGTCAGAATGTTACGTGCTAAGCAGATAGACAATAAGCAAATGTAGCCACGAGAAGGAAAGGGTGACTAAGAGCTGTGACAGGAATAAACGATCGGGTCTGCCAAAAGAGTCTCACCTGCAAATTTCACCAAAATAGAAAGCTAATTGCCCGGATGCCCTTGAAACCCTTCCTTCATCCCTGGGCTCCTGAAGAGCAGTGCTGGCTCGCACAGGCGGCTGCACCTGTCCCGGCCTTTGGCCCTGTCCTGAGTTACCCTGGCAGAACCATGAACAGGCAGCCTCCTCTCTCCCAGGCAAGTGGGTGCCTGGTGGGGGGGTGACACTCTCTGCAGGGTCCTCCTTCCCCCTGGAGGGGTCACCCAGAGCCAGGCCCCGTGCAGAATTACACACATTCCTCTCCCCATTTCCCTCTTCCCGGGGGAACACTTTCCGAAGAAACCCAGCACAAAAATTCTTATCTCTGGGAACACGGTCTAAAGCATAACTAAATTTTTAAAAACGAATGAAAACAGAAAAGAAAAAAAATAAAGACCAATGGAAGTCATGTGACACATTGAGACACTTTTGCAATGGATGTACAGTACGAAGGGTAGCAAAAAAGGATTATTGCAAATACATAAGAGAAAGAGAAGGAACACAATGGGAAAAACAAGAAAGAACATGAACTGACACTTCAAAGAAGCAGAAGGGCACACAATCAAAAACACCTTGCCATGTGATTCTCACTTGGCAAAACTAAATAAAACCAGATTGATCTGTTCCCATCAGATTGGAAAATCCAGAAAGTTTGATCATGAGGCTCCATGGACATGAAGCACTGGAGTCTTTATAGCCACCTTGAAGGGCAATTTGGAATTACTTCCTAAAATGTAAAATCCTTCTGACCTCTGGTCTAGGAGTTTTAACATCCCAATTTACTTCCTAATTCTTTCTAAAACTATTTGCAAAGTGCCGCGCATGTCCCCAGAACCCACCTGGGCACTGGGACGTTGCCAGCATCATAAAACTCCACCAGGGACCTGTGCTGACACCACGTGCTTTTTTGCCTCCTGCACCAAAAGGAAAGGCACCCCATAACTGCAGGAGCTCCTCGGTCTGAGTGAGCAGAGCGGAGGACCCAGGGTCCCTAACGGGGTCTGGGCTTGGGCTGGGTAAGGAAGCAAAAGAGAGCCGGGTGCCTTCGTGAAACAAAGGCAATTGGTCATTTGGATCTTACTTATCTTTATCGCTGAGCCGCCAGGAGGACACAGCAGAGCTGAGCTGACATTGCTAAGAGCAGGAAGAAAGGTCAGACAGAATGATGAGAAACTCCAGTGCTTCTTGGAGCTGCAGGGCTGACTTAACTCTCTCTAATGGCATAGCCGTGCTGAGCATCATTCATGGTCCAGGTAGAAATATCCTAGTCTGGCCGCCAGCAGTGTCATCTTTTATTTTCTCCATGCAAACCACTCAACACTCTGCCGGCGTGGGGGGGTTGCCTTCTAATGGGAGAAGATAGGCAGTAATTGAGTAAACGAATTTATATGTGATGCCAGGCCAGGGAGAGGTAGGTACTCTAAGAAAAATAAAGGGGGATGAGAGGTTAGGGAGAGATGTCAAGGCAGGTTCCTTTGAGACAAGGTTTTTATTCCTGAAAGATGACGGATCTCCCAAAGTCCCATCAATCGGCAAATGGCCAAAGAAACTGACACCCATGATTGGTCACAAATAATACTGTATATTTTTATACATATATGTGTCCATGAATACACAGAAAAAAGACACAGAAGTGTATCAACCAAATAATAGTATCATGTTGGGAGAGAGAAAAAGACATGGCACTTTAAAGGGGGCTGTGGTGTCAGCTATAACATTGTAATCCTTATGCAAGCCAAGAAATGTTTCCACAGATTGCTTTTGTTGCTCTTTGTAAAAGGCATAGTTACATATGACCCCAAAGATATGCCTTTATGCTTTATACCAGAAAATATTTTCAAATTTTCAAAATACAAAATCAAATATCCATAACCATATTTGGAAATATGTAAATAAAAATCTTTCCAGAAAACTCCACATAGTATAGAAGCCCAGGCAATTCATCCAAAATCACTGGACTCCAGTGATTATCCAGTAAATAATCAAGCCAACTAAAATGTACTTCTTGAATTTCTATGATAAGTCAAACTTCCTTGAGCATTCCATCTCCACGAGGAGTAGCCGCCAGGGACACGATTCCCTCTCCTTGCAGGCAGAGGCAGCAGACAACAGCCTCCTGGTGCTTCCTTCAGGCCTCCTCTTTCTCCAGGCTGGGGTGGCCCAGTGACCCCATGGAGGAGCACTGCAGGGGGACACCCCGCCCTGACCCAACACCGATCTCTTCCAAAAATTAGCCTTTGCTCTGGGACGCCGTCCTTGCTGCCGAACCTCCGAGGCTCCTCCTGTCTGACAAGTGCCGTGTCCTCGCTCACTGTGCGTGGGGTCTCTCTGCGTCTTCCTGCTCCCTTTCCCCTCTACCACTCACGGGCATCCCCCGCATACCCTTTGACTTCCAACTCCATTCTCACGTCTGCTTCCCGGAGGACCGAGACTGACACCGAGGTAAAAGTTAGATCTCTTGGGCTGAATCCTAGAGCCCTAGTGCCTCACACGTAAACGCCAGCACAGTGAGGAAAGCCACAGACATGAAATACGCCCCAAACCAAGGAACCGTCGCAGAGCAGAAGCGAGCTGTGTTGTAATATGTTATGCTTTTCAAATTAGCCAAGTAAATAATGCTGATGAGTTCGTTGCGAGGCTGGTATAATCACGCCCTGCTAGTATTTATAATGAGCGTATCATTTTTCAAAGCTAGCTTGGCGACATGAATAAAGAACTTAAAACGTGATCCAGCCACCCCCTGTCTCAGGACTGGTTCTAAAGCCATCTTTAAAGCAATTTAAGAAATAAAACAGGGGCACCTGGGTGGCTCAGTTGGTTAAGTTCCACCCTTGGCTCAGGTCATGATCTCAGGGTCCTGGGATTGAACCCCATGTCAGGCTTCCCTGCTCAGCCGGGAGTCTGCTTCTCCCTCTGCCCCTCTCCCTGCTCCTGTGTGCTCTCTCTCTCTCTAATAAATAAAATCTTTAAAAAGCTAAAATAAAAATAAAATAAAATAAGAAAACAACTAATATACACCAAATTAGCCATTGTGTCACTATCAGGTAAATAAAATGCATTCCCAACCTTAGGAAACTGGTCGCTTGAAGGAGTTCCATCATTTAGAAAGAAAGAGGCTGAAATAGAATTGAAATGAACTACAAGTAGCCTGTAGAAGCCACAGGCCATGAAGAGAGCTGGATTTTTCAGAATCTTGACCTTCCGGAACAGTGCATCTATGTTCCCTAGCACTTCCTTATCAGTGGAGAGGGAGAGGTGGTGACCTTCATCATCCTCTGAAGCGGATGGAGCTGGAATCCCTGGGGCGGGACTCCCCGTTTCGCCCCATGGGGTAAATAGACTTTATATCACGTTGGGATTCATTTTATCTCCTAACGCTGATGCCCCGGAGCTCACACTCCATTTTGTTGATTTCCAGAGGGCAGTGATTCTGAAGCATTCTATTGACTTTTTCAGGGTTCAAACAAGAAAAGAATGACTTAAACCCACAAATCCACTGTAAGATGCATTTTATTTCCAGAATGTTGAGGAGAAGGCCAATGCGTCTTTGAGCTGGGGACACAGAGTGTGGAGGGCTCAGCCGGACTCCAAGGACCTAGTCCACTGTGACTGGCCGAGGACCTAGTCCACTGTGACTGGCCACTGTGTACCACACTGCCCTGTTCACTGTCGCGACGCAAGTGGTTTCCTATGACACCTGATGCGAGAGGAATCCGGGGAAGAGCCCACCAGCTCGTTTTCACATGCTCACGCACATGTCACACATGTGCACCAGCAACCAGAGCCTCCCCAAACCAACCTACAGTGATTACTTAGACTGGGTTCTGGTCTCTTCTACTCTCTAATCTAATGCCTTAAACATGCTCTAGCCTAGAATGAAGCTTTGGCTCCAGGAGACTCGCCGCGAGTTTCGGGGTGGGGAGCACTGATGGAGAAGAGGCAGACCTGAAATAAGATAGAAGCTTTTACTTGAGGGTCTCAGAATTGCAATTCGGGGAGCACAAGTTCAGGCAGCAACTCAAATCATGTCCTTCTGGGGGGCAGAAGCCAGGGGTGTTAAAGACGAAGCGGAGAGCTCGCGTCTGTTGTGTACAAAGAACGTTGATCCTTGTCGGCAGCGGAAGAGGAATCCTGGCCGAACGTCGCTGTCTGCTAAGGCTCTCAGGGAGCAAATGTCTGATTCTGTGGCAAGTGGCACGTGTTCCTGCTTTGGAGTCCTCGGAATGTTTGAGGCTTGGTCCGTGGGCGCATGGTTCCGCCGCCTTCATGGCGTCCTGGCTGCATCTGAAAGCCGGAGTGGTGGGCAGCAGGGGACCAAAAGGACACTTAACAGAAATGGCCCTACTTCATGTCACCTTTCACGGAGCATGCGTGGAGACCCCCATACACCTTGCCGTACAGGAGGCACCGGACCTGCAGAGTATTCCTGCTGCCACAATGAGGGCACGCGTTGGGGAAGGACACTCGTTCACGCTCACAGTGCATGCCTTCTGTCCAGGATGCCGGCGACCTCCTGAAAGGGGCCAAGTCTCAGGTGAGACGGCTGAGAACCCAGCTTTCTGGGTTGGAGTTAAAGGTTATATTTACGTACGTCCTTCTCCCCACTCTCTTGAATTGTGAAGGCTTCCTACGGAATACCAGAGACTTCCATACAATACAGAGATGGATTGCTTGATCAGTTCCTGGTCACTCAAGGCCCTCTGGACACATCTGGGGAGGGGGGTTCTTGTCATAGTAGGGGACAAGTCAGCAGGTATCTGCCCCGTTGGGCTTGCTTCCCAGCCTTCTGGCAAGGGCTTGGTGGAGCCGCTGGTGAGTCTTTGCTTTTGTGAAACACTGGGAAACCTATGAGGGCTGGCCACTGTGCGCAGCAGTGCCCGAGCCAAAGGACCATGAGAGGACTCTTCAGTGATGGTAGGAAGGTAGGGAGATGCCAACCTGCTCCGTTCACCTCTTTCCACGTCCGAGGCTGACACGATTGGAGGGAGAACTTCCTGTGGAATAATCGGGAAGCAAGAGAGCAATGATCTTACAGTTTGCATTACACAAGACATCTCTCATACTTTTCTATTTTACACTCAGAACAGTCATGGAACGCAAGCACCTGCTGAATCACAGGGAAATAAGACCCAGAAAGGCCATGGAACTTCCAGATGTCACACAAGCTGGACGGAATTGGGAAGAGGAAGGTCTGCGATTGTGCCTCTCGGGAGCACTGGGTCACGTTTGCAGCAGGAAGGTCTGGGGTGTTAATTCCAGCAGCAGTGTGAACTGAGAAGCTGCCCTGGGTTTGCAGCAGGGCTGGCAAACAGTGGTTCCTCATCTGGACGGGTGCATGCACCTAATTTCTGAGTCATTGTCATCTGATGCAGGACGTTCGTTCCAGCAAGGACTCTGGCCCGGGGCGCCTGGGGAAGGCAGTCGTGTCAGGTGCTGTGATAAAGCCAAGTCTGACTGTCTTGCTTCTGTGATCAAAGGAAACACGGCACTCGTGTTTCCACAGTGTACCTGTGGCCCATGACCTTCATCAGGAGACTGGAGACACCATGGGCAAGGTGCCGCCGGACCCGCCCCTGCAGCCGGCAAGTCACGGAAAGCCGTGCAGGACACGGACGCCTGTGCAGACTGCCGGGCCCCCGACTGCAGCCCATCCATCCCCAAGCAAATGCTCTTCTCCGTTTCTCATCTTGGGTGGAACCATCTCTCAGGACATGTGGGTACCTAGCACAGTAAAGCCTTAAACACCCCACGGACATTATAGGGTTTGCCTCCTTTTAAATATTTGTGAAGTGAAGGGGTTTGAGTAAGAAACGATGTCATGCTGATATGATGCCTGATTAGGGACATTGGGAATGCTCTGTTGGCTATTTTTACATAGAAATAAAATGTGAGAGAGATTACACATTATCTGGGTATTTAAGGCACCATTATCAAGAGCAGAAAATTAAGGAAAGAGTAACATATTGGAAATAAGTTTAATACATCTAAGACGAGTGTGAGTTGGCTTCAGTGTAAGCCCAAGGATGGGCGAGCGTCACCGGGAGGCGGCGGTCTGTGCTGAAGGCAGGGTCTGTGGGATGCGAGACAACCTTTTCTTGTGTTCCTTTTTCTTGTGTAGTTTATGAGGGACGGTCACACATACAAACATGCACTCATGGACTTCCCAAAACATTGATGTGCTCTCTCACCGATTTCCAGAGGATGATTCAACATTTAAAAAAAAAAAAATGTATTTGAGGGGCACCTGGGTGGCTCAGTGGGTTAAGCCTCTGCCTTGGGCTCAGGTCATGATCTCAGGGTCCTGGGATCGAGCCCCACATCAGGCTCTCCGCTCATCAGGGAGCTTCCTTCCCGCTCTCTCTCTGCCTGCCTCTCTGCCTGCTAGTGATCCCTCTCTCTCTCTCTGTCAAATAAATAAATATAACATTTTTTAAAACTGTATTTGAGAATTCAACACTGGACAAAAGAATTTTTATAGTGAAATTCTGTGTTCATGTGATAGCAGTTTGCTTTTCTCATACTTTATCCCTTTTTGTGACTCACTGAACACATCAGACTTCTGATACTTTAAGCTCTTATAATAGGTACTTTTCCCTACTATTATGTTTATTTTTCAGAACTGCTGGGTTAATGACCCATCTCCACAGTTAAAAAATATATATAGATATGGTCTTCCCTAAAAATATGAGATGATCCCACACAACATTGAACACTTAGCGTCTACTCTTTTAGACGTGTCGATCTCCTATAGACCCACATGTGGCAAGTGCGTAAGTGCCCAGGAAAACATGGGAAGAGGCTCTCTTCCAGTCCTGTTTGTAGGTTGAAGAGACCTTCTCTTCCAGTCCTGTTTGTAGGTTGAAGAGACCTTCTCTTCCAGTCGTGTTTGTAGGTTGAAGAGACCTTCTCTTCCAGTCCTGTTTGTAGGTTTTCTAAGGAGCGTAAATTCCGTAAGAGCCCCGTTAGAGATTTATCTGTTATTATCAATATCCATCTTAAAGAATGTCAAACCATATCCTTTTATCAATTTCATTTATCAAAGCCTATCACTTACATTCTGCTCGTCTTTCTGTTCTTGTCAAATAACTTTCATTTTCCAGAGACATGTAAAAAGGACCGACGTAATATGCCAAGGCAAAACACGGAGATGAGGCTTGAATTAGAATGTCAGCAATGATGTCGAAAGATTACTCCAGGGACAGCTTGTGAACAGGGAGTCAGAGAAAACAGCTTGCCGGTCTGGCCAGCACGCACATCTTGCCTCTGTCCCGAGAACATGGGGGGACTTAGAAGGGCTCCTTCCACCTCTGTGGGAGGCAGGTTAACAAGGGCCCACTGTTCTTGCCCACCGAGGTCAGCTGGGAGGAGACCACCAGCCTTCTCCTGGCTAGTGAGTCAGCGGTGCCCTGTGCTCAAGAACCCTCGCGGAAGAGCTGTCTCACAGATCCGAATACTTACCCAAAACTGGTGGTGAGTCCGGTGGTCCCTGTTGGTGGGGACTCTGGAGCCTTTGCCCTTGAAGGAAGCCCCACCTGCAAATGATCCCCGCAGCTGACCGGACGAGAAACACCTGGGATTGTTCAAAATCACTTTCAACTTGTGACCCTTCGTTACACTTTGCGGATTTAAATGTCCCCTATTCGCATAGGTTTCTACCCTGGGAGCTAAAGGGTTTTGTTGTTATTTGTTTCTTTGTTTGTTTTGTAGTAACTATTGTAAAAAAGGGTCTTTTCTAACCTTCTGGGACATTGAGAGAATTATTTAAGGAAATCAAAAGACGGATGGTCTACGCATAATTAGGTGGCCGGCTAACACGGGTGATGTGCTGAGGTCCTGCTTGGCTTCTTTTGCTTTATTTGAAATAAACTGCATTTCCATCGTCATCATGGTGTGTAAAAACACAACAGGGAGAAACGAGTCTTTCTTCTGATTCCTACAAAGGAGGTTTTGTGATAAATCTGAATGTCAAAGGATTCCTCCATGAAACACCTCTGACAGGTTGATTAAGGTTGTTGGTAAACTTGTAGGATGCACTTTAGGACACACAGAGCAATATGCTGTGAAGGAGAGAGGGATGAGACTGGCTAACAAGTCCTCGGTGACTAACCTTGTGTAGGGGACACTGAGATGTTGGCATGGGCTAAACTGTGTCCCCCAAAAGATATGTTGAATTCCTCATCCCAAGTACCCAAGGATGTGGATTTATTTGAAAATGGGTGCTTTTCAGATAAGATCAAGGTAGGATGAGGCCAAAACACATTAGGACAACACTAACCCAGTGCTAGTGTCCATGGAAGAGGAGAGGAACACGGACCTGGACACCGACAGGGAGAACGCCATGTGATGACATAGGCAGAGATGGACGTGGAGTGTCTGCAAGCCAAGGATGCCAGGTTTCCCAGCAAACACTGGAAGCTAGGAGAGGGGGATGGAAGGGGCCTCCTCTAGAGCCTTCGAGAGAGTGTGGCCCAGTCAACAGGGGATTTTGAACTCATCAAAGCCACAGAGGCCCCAAGCAGTGAACCCTAGAGTCTCCCAGGAAAATCATGAGCATCAGAGAATACAGTGTCCTCGACGTGTAAGGAATTCCTGCCATCATCCAAGAGCTGAGATTCCTAAGTTTACAGGTCAGGAAACAAAACAGAGTTCTGCCCAGATCTTTTAAATTTATTTCTAGCTATATTAGGGGGAAAATGGTCATGTGCTTCTAGGCCAGTCCCCCTAGGTGGAAGCCTCAGGCATTTACTTGAGGCAGTTGGGAGGTCAGTTGTCCCCTGAGAGCTCTCGAAGCCCAGCCCTCCCCCGGCCCTTCCTCCTTGATTTGCCAAGGGCCAGGGTGACTATCACTTTCCTGGTGACCTTTGGAGACTGGGAGCTCTGAGCTGAGCTAGAGACTGAAGACGTCTTCAAGACTTCTCGGAGGGGATGCCATCCCTCCCTGGGTTTGGCCTCTTGGGGGCATAGTGGGGACACTCAGCTCCCTGGGCTCCACCCAAGTCTGTCCTCTTCGTCGAGTTCCCTCCACTGGAAGAGCTTTGCGCAGGGAAGGGTTGTGAGGATGCTTGCTGGAAACTAAAAAAGCCAATTAAGCCAGAATGGATGCACATACTGTGGGCTGTGTCCGCTTCCACCGGCCAGCGGCTGAAAGCCAGTCCACTGTGAAGTAGCCAAGGGCTCTGCCTCTGCTGGAGGCTCGTCTCTCCTCACCCCTCCATCCAGTTCACTCGCCCTCCCATCAGAGGCACTCAAGAGCACCTCGGTTGGCAATTTTGCGTCAACCCAGGAATGGCCATTTTGTTCTGCCTTTCTTGAGACAAAAGGATGCTCCCTCCTAGTCACAAAGGGAATTTCACTTTTCACAGTGAAGTTTCATATCTCATATTCCAGTGGGATGTAGCATTTTCCTGCACAGATAAAGGAAACAGGAAAAGTGAATTCATTATGAAGCCAAGAATGGAATGACAGACCAAGAGTAAAATAAGTATTTTCCTGGGATCACAATTTCTAACAGGAGAATAATACCATCTTCTCAGTGTGGAAGCCCCTGGAATTATGCACATATGATGGGAGGGTTTGTGTCTTGTTCATGTTAGGTCACTATTGGTCACTCTACCAAAGCACAGCCTGAAAGTGGGCTTCCCGTGCCATCCAGAGCTTTCCCAGTGGCAGCAGCCACCCTGTCTGTAGAAAACAAGGAGAGAACCGTGTGTTTGGATTCAATTACTCTAGTACTAAAAGGCTGAGCAGACACACTGGGGAGTCCACATGTCCAGCGTCTGCGGTTCCTTCTTCGTCCGTCTTTCAGCCAGAACACGACAGCTCTCTTTTATTCGAAGGTAAGAATCATATCTGTCGTCGGACTTCTGACACCTCACACCAGAGACAACACTAGCATCCGTAAAATAGATTATGTATCAGCCAGAGAGAACCTGGGGTACTAGATTTCACCCTTAAATTTGTATGCAGTGACCTCCATGTGCCAAACCTCTACCAGAACCTCCCAGAAAGCATCTGCTCCCTCTGCTGGACCAGGCACAGAGCTCTGTGGTCCATCCTCTTCCTTTTTCTCTTCTCTGTTACCCAGAGAGCCTACTTGGGTGAGAAGATGTTGCCCAATGAAGCCTCCTTCCTCTGTTGCCTTCTGGGCTGCTTTGTTCTTGTGCCATGTGGAGTGCTTCTAGAATGTGTGCGGAGTCCTCCTTCCTCATCTGTCTGTCCAGTCCAGCACCCAGAGAAGGGCATGGGGCAAGAGGTCTGAAGGTGAGCCTGAGGTGGAATCCAGGAGAAAAGTGAACTTGGCTCACCATAGGATGCTTCTGTTCCCAATCCATGCCCTGGTTTGGTGAAGGTATTTTAAGATGTGCTACAGTGAGGATCTTAGAACAAGGCAATTTTAAGACAAAGAAAGAGAAGGATGTAGGGACCAAGGGAACCCCAAAATGTGCCACTTTAACATACTGATTATTTTAAGTAAGTTCTGAAGAAACAGCAAAGACACTCAGACCCTCCTCTGTCTCCCTGAAAGCTGCAAGTCAATCTCCCATGTAAAAGGTCCCTACCCCTTGCAATGAAGTAAAAAGATATCTTATCACCACAGACAGGAACTTCTAAGGCAAGAACACTGTAGAAATGTCATTTTTTAAAAAAATTTATTTATTTTTTAAATTTATTTTCAGTGTTCCAGAATTCATGGTTTATGCACCACACCCAGTGCTCCATGCAATCCGTGCCCTCCTCAGTACCCACCACCAGGCTCACCCAACCTCCCAATCCCCCCTCCCAAACCCTCAGATCGTTTCTCAGAGTCCACAGTCTCTCATGGTTCGTCTCCCTCCGAGTTCCCCCAACGCCCTTCTCCTCTCATCATCTTTTTTTTCCCCCTAATCTGCTACCTCTGCCCAAATTCGGTTTAGAATTCCTTATTAATACAAAACTAATGAATCATTGGGCACTACATCAAAATCTAATGATGTACTATATGGTGGACAACTGAACATAACAAAACCAATAAAATCTTTTAAAAAATAAAAAAATCATGGTCCTGAACATCTGTTTTCTTTATCCTGTTAATGGTTTACAAAGTTATTATCTCTTAGAACTATCCACTTGGCCCCATCTTTAGGTCTCAACTTCATTCCTGGGCCTCTGTGGGCACATAATAAAATTGTGGGTATTTTCCTCCTATTAACCCATCTGGTGTAAATGTAATCCTTCATCCAGCTGAAAGACCTTGGAGGGCAGAGGAAGAATTTTTCCTTCCCTACAAGAAGGGGGAGAAGGAGAAAGGGGAGGCGAGAGGGAAGGGGAACGGGAGGCATCAACTCTTTCTCCCGCTGGAGTCAAGCGCCTTCAATCCTAAAGCCATCTTCTTCAAAGTGGAGTTAATGAGGCACTCAGGAACACGGTCCTTTAAAAGCCCAACACTGTTCCTCAATATATTTTAATAATGATGTCTTAAAATTAGTCATCACTTTATATTTTACAAATCGCTTTTAGGTCCGAATACTGTTTGATGTTCACATCAATCTTGCAAGGTATGGAGGGAGGCGCTTTTACCGTATCTGGAGATTTAAAGTTATAAGGGATTATTTCCAGACGACACACGCAGTGTGCTGCCTGGTGGGGACAAGTCTCTAATGTATGGGGCTGGCTTGCGTGTTTTCCATCATACCTACTTCCCACGGTTGTTCCAATAGCCCAACCTCCTTAACATTCTGCTTTCAATGAAATATGATTAGTGAGGACAGTTCTGTAAGTCACGCTCACGTGCGACGTGTGCATATCATGGAGGGTGATTGTCCATGTTCTGCTCTCGCCCAGCTCATAGGGTTGTGAGAGAGCAGAAAAACAACTACTACATTTACATGTCATTCAAATTATAACAAAGACAAAAGAAAAGGAGCAGGTGCTCTAGGGTGACACAAACAATGTGTGTCCGTGCCTCTGGCTCTGAGCCCTCGGGGCACAAATCCCCAGTCCCTCCCCAGGACTGTCCTTTCCAAGGTGCAGTGTGGAGGGTGACAGCTGGCCCAGGAGTCTGCTCCCATGGCCCTGCACCAGCCAGTGGCCAGCACCTGCCTGATTAGTCACCCCCTCCCATGACCAGCTGTAAACTGTCTTGACTGTGACTCTGGGGTTGGCGACAGGGGGTGTATGAGTATGAGCGACGTGTTGAGAGCAGTGAGGGGGGTTATTGAGAGGGCCTGAGGTTGGAAATGTGGTCCCTGACTAAAGAGCTAGATCTGCCCTTCCATGCACAGGGAGGCACACAGCCAGGTCATAATTCAGATGGACACACGCACAGGTGTTTCGTCGAGTCTGATCAGCCAGCAGATGACCTCAATGGGACAGAGCTGACAAGTGACGAGGCTCCCGCCGGAAGCCAAGCCACAGAAGAGTTAGGGACAGCAGAGGGGAAACGTCCTGACTATAAGGAAGGTAAATTGGCGGACACGTTTACTGGCCAGATACAAGAGAAGGTGACAAGATGGTCTGGGAAGTGCCACAGACGGCTAACTAGAGTGAGTGCTGGGGGCAGCCAGTCAGAGAGCTCGGCTCAAGAGGGAACATGGACTTGAATAAACATAAGACGTCCAGAAGAACTGAGTTCAAGGTGTTGGCAGGGTGTTAACCATGAATGATGGCATCCACACTCTCCAGAACGAAAACCAAAAATGAGTCAACCCCGATTTGTAAGGTGAAGGGGGGGTGCCGTCAGGACAACCCAGATGATGGTCCCTCGGCCCAGAGGCTCTGATTCGGGCAGCGATGAGGAAGCAGTCTCAAACCTGCAGACACTTCAGGTTTGAGAAGTCTGTGCCTTACCAGAGAGAAGTAAGCTCCAGCAACCAAAGGGACCTGGGACTCTGAAGCCCAGAAGAGAGGTGCAAGCCACAGACCCAGATTTAGAGTCAGTGCTACTAACTCTGACTTCAGTTACAAGCCTTGGAAAGCAGTAGGGATGATCCAAGTGAGTTCATGGAGTGAGCACTGAGGAAGGGGATGCCACCGTTTAAATTTGCAAGAAGAGGCGCTCACAGGGAAACCAGGGTCAAAGGGTTGGCAGACACAAAGCAGAGCAGAGTGTCAGGTCCCAGGAGTGACAGAAGCAGAGAATCCCAAGCAGGATGGAGGGCGGAGCATTGTCCATTCTAGCAAAAAATCAACAAGCACAGGGCAGGAAGGTCACCATCAGAGTCGACAGCTACAAGTCTTCGATGACATTACTGGAGGCCACTTCAGGGCCACGATGGAGTTCAGAGCTGGCTGTGGGCTGAGAAGTGAACGGAAGTGCCGGGCATAGAGAAAGAGGAGAGAGAGGTCTGGCAATGGAGGGACAGGAACCAGGAGGAAGGACAGAAATACACTTTCCTTTAACTCATTACCCTAACGTTTCATGGTGTCTTACCCTCCGTGACCCTGCAGATCGGGCGGGGTGGGCTGAGCCCAGGGGGTTGGGTGCATGAGCCGTGAAGTCTGAGGGTCAGCAGGAACACAGAGATAGCAACAGACAGGGCTTCCTCATCGCTGCCGAGTCAGAGCCTCTGGGCCGAGGGACCAACATCTGGGTTGTCCTGACGGCACCCCCCCCTTCACCTTACAAATCGGGGTTGACTCATTTTGGGCTTTGGTTCTGGAGAGTGTGGATGCCATCATTCATGGTTAACACCCTGCCAACACCTTGAACTCAGTTCTTCTGGACGTCTTGTGTTTATTCAAGGCTCTGTCTGGAATGAAAGTCCTCACTTCATTTCCCTGCTTGATCGAAGCAGGGCAAGTCAGACTTGATTTCCAGTAAGACACTCAGATATAAAGTCAAAGGGGAGCATCAGTTGCTGTAGCAATGCAGAACACAAAAACCAGCATTCTTGAGAAGATTCTCCTATTAAATATATCATGTTTTGTACCACTGCATATTTATACCACCGGAATCCAATTTTAAATCTGTAGTATTAGGATTTATGTGGGCTTTAACTCCATAAATTCAGAATAAGAGGGATCTAGATTTTCTTCCCTTAGGACATGATGAATTATAGCCCAGACAAAAGGGGGATCAGTGGGTGTCCCAACCACCTCCTTTAGGAGGCCTTCGGGGTCTGACTCCGTCTTCCTCCAGAGCCCCAGGGACAATGCGCTACCTCTTGACTCCCGTGCCCCTTCACCAAGCCCACCCTTAGCCTCCCCCCTGTAACACAAGACGAATCAGGCATCTAAAACTTGGGTCTCTTGCAAGGGGCAATGGACAAAATGTCGCATGCACCCCCCTGAAAGCAATAACCTGTGGCACCTACGAGAGAAAATTAATGCAGGAAGCAATTGATCGATCCCGTGGTGGAATCAGAATGTGACGCAATTTTCAAATGCTAATTTTAAGTGCAACAGAAGCCACCTATAAATTTCCCTTTATGACTTTTACATTCATAATTTATGTCCTGCCAAGAATCTGGTCCCTGGCTATGTAGTTAGTGTTTAATGCAGAGGCTTCGAGAACAGAATTAAAAGGCAGAATGCACATGCTTGACTTTTCCCACCTCCAAAGCCCCTGGGATTTCTGGATTCAGTTTACAATTCCTGAGACCGGGAATTCCGGGCTCTGTGGTTAGCAACGGAAGCTCAACAAGGGCCCTGCCTTGAATAGCTTTTAAGGGCATGTTTAGCGTCGTGTGTTCTATGTGTCTGAGTTCTCTGGGATGGCTCCGAAGAGAGGGAGATGCTGAAGGGGGAGCTCTTTAGTTTTCGGTCCTGAGCCAGGAACAGAGACAAGTAAAGGGATCCCTGTGGAGACCCTACCTGCTGGTAGCGAGACATGAGCACGGAATATAGAAACAGATCCGACCTGAGTGGTGTGCGACTTAGTCTTCATTAAGGTAAACCAAAGCAACACCAAGAGCCACCGCCAGTGTTTGATCCTTGTTCCTCCAAACAAGATCTGCGGAGCAGCATTAGTGTCCCCTGGGAACTTTGTGAGAGACGCCCTCGGGCCAGAACCCGGACCAACTGCACAGAATCTGCATTCGATAGCACTGGCTCACGTGTTAGAGTTTGAGGAGCACATGGTCACAGCACAGCTAAGGCTGAGGCCAGGGTCCCTTGTGACAGAGGTCAGTGCCCCTGGGTGACCCACGCCTCCAGCTCCCTCTGATGCCTAGTCTCTGTCCCCTTCACTAGTCTGTATCAGTTTCTCCTTTCCGATTTCTTACACTATCTCCCCTCCAAGCACTGGACTTATCCCCAGTTTCTTCCTTTTCCTTTTGCTATTCTCACTGACTTCTCTGTCCCAGGAAAATCTTTCATGCCTCTGCCTGCAACCCCCCACACGGAAAAATCACAGGTACGCTTGAGAGCTGATTTGGGCTAGAACTGTGGAAGGAGCATTACATAAATGTTGGCTGTCATTAAACATGATGGAGTGCCAGCCCCTATTCTAGAAGCTTCAGCTGTGTCAAATCATAAACCAACCTTCATAAAGACCCCCTAACAACCCTCTTACTTTCATCACTTTGCAAATTAGGAACTTGGAGAAGAGAGACTTTAAAGACACACTCAGGTCCAGCAGGGAGCACAGGAAGGAGGGAGGCATCGAAGCTGCCTTCCACGATGCCTGCGGCCTGTGCCACAGCCTCCCTGCCGTGAAGGCTGACGTGGCCGCCATCACAGACGACCAGGAGCCCCAAGCTCACCACACAGCTTTCTGATGCACAGCTCAGACACCTAAACCATTTCAACCTGCCTGTCCCGTCCCCAGGCCATCCCTGGCCACCCGGCCTGTCTCTCCAGGAGGCCTGACCGCCGTGCCTGACCCCCCTCCCGCCTCCCACCCACTTCCACACCAAACCCTTACTGCTTATTTCCCCCACCGTTGAGGGGCTTCAGTGGGCTCCCCAGTGTGTGCCCGCCCCTCCATTTATACTCCCATGGCCTTCGGTCCGTCCCACGTTTCATTACCAATAACTTCAATGACCTACTCATTTGTTCTACCTGTTTATAGTCTTATTTTCAACTTCAGACATAGCCACAAAGTTAACACCAAGCCGCCTCCAATGTGGATTAATGTAGTCCCTCACTTGTCTAACAGAGAACCATTTTCTGCAAGGCAGGTCCAAGTTCAACGATGATAGCCACTATGGGACATTTGCATGAACTTAACAAACATGTTCCCCATAAACACCGGCAAAGGCCCCATGTAAGCCTATGTACCAGGTCTCTATCACCGTACATACCGAGCTGTATGTACATGCATGTATCCCGTGTAAACACATACAAGCATGTCCTGTATCTCTATACACACAGACTATATTCCCATACATGTATCCCCGTGTATCCCATTCAGGCACATGTCTCCCATACAGGGGTATCCCATACGAACACAGGCACATATCTGCACGTGGGTGGCCACAGACTCCCCTGTGTACAAATATGCCAGTCTGTGGGATCTGTATCTGTACCTGCAGGAGCTGTCCTTACCTCTCTGTCATCTACGTACAGGCAAATATTATCATGTCTGGGTTGTATGTACATGGTTCTGCTGGCTGGCTCTCCCAGCAACGTGCAAAGTTCCAGAGGGGGTGCTGGGGTGCAGTGGGGCCCCCACCTGTGCACTCTGTGACTGCCTGGCACTTTATTTACTTCACAAGTGGACTGTGTTACCGTGTTTCTGTCTCCGAAGGTCCTCTGGATCCATGAGTCCACTTGACCTTTGTTCAGAGGAGCGATGACACATAGCTTTTGGCGAAAATGACCACGGTGTGACCCCCTTTGCGTGTGAGAATTGAGTAATTAATACCAGGAGATGATGAAGATATAGGACCTGGATATGGCATTGATGTCAGATTCAAATATTTGCCATGTGTGTCCCCTGCTGAGTCCAACGTCCACACCCTTTCATTCAAAGCCCACACTGCTCACCCCCACACCTTCTACCCTCACACCACAGCGGTCGGACCGCACTTCCCTAGCCAGAGAAACCGAGGGGCCACTGATGTCCACAGCTAGGGTGTGCCCCATCAACTTCTGAGATGTTTATTTTTTGCATTTGCGTTGTTCAGATTCCTCAAGTCATGTAAGAGAAGAAGAAAATGTAATGACTTTTGTGTGTGTCAAGGGCTCTTGGCCTCGCTTGTCTGTTGATGTGATTTTGGATGAAAACCAACCCAGCATTCATATCATGATCTGTGCCATGAAAGAGGGCAGATTTGGGACCCCTCATTCTCAACGAATGCTGTTTTGTTCCAGGGAAGAGATGAAGGCAGGACTCTGGTGTACTTTCCAATGAACCAGTGCTGAAAATACTGCTTTTGCTCTAAGTTATCTTTCAGGGGTATATGAGCCAAGATGAAGTATTTGAAAATCTGGCATGATGCTTGCCTGAACAGCAAGGTGTTGGAGAGGTGGGCGTTGGGGACGCGGAGTGCATGAGAGAGGAAATGAGCAGCGTTTTGAACGAGGCTCCGCAAGGCGGTCAGGGTGGGCAGTGGAAAGACGGAGGCTCAGACACAGCAAAGAAGGAACAAAGTAGATGAAGCCGTGAAACAGCAGAGCCCGATTTTTATCCCCAATGTAAAACAGTCACTTGTACTTCTTTTTTTTTTTTTTTTTACTACAAAGTAAATAATTTACTTTACTCCACAAAGTAATTGGCTGCAGATATATTGTGATAACAAAACCTTCAGGGATTGTTTTATCTTATTTTGTTTTTCCTCAAAGCATTCTTTATTCAACACAGAAGCTTCAGGGATACCTTGCAGTTAAGTAGATTATCCTAGCAAGTAGGCTGCTTCCAAGGGATAAACCGGTTCCTTTTACATGCCGGTGTCCCACTAAGCAGCCAACTAGCCGGTTGTTGATTGCATTTTCGATAAATACTCACTGGGTGAAGGAGATGGTCCCTGAGCTTTGCGTATCTAAGAGCACAGAGCTCTCCTACACTTTTGCCTTCTGGCCCCTCTGCTGTCCATCTGCTGGACAGAACCCAAGCATGGACCACATTCATCTATCTGTACACAGGGCTGGAAATTGTGGATGTGATATATGCCACCAATGAAGGAGATGGACTTTGGCGAAGAGCAAGCAGCCACCACCACAGTCATCCATCTGAAGGTGTGCTGAGCCTTCAGGGAAGAAACACGGCTCAGTAAAAAGCCATCGCTAGTCCTAGAAAGATGCCTCCAACTTCCAGTCCTTTCTGAAACACTCTAAGTGCCGGGTGATTATTTTAAGTCTAACTATCTCACTGTATCTCCAGCCAGATGACTGTGTCTGGAGCTCAGAGCCAAAGTCCAGACAGGACTTAGAAACATGGCAGTAATGAACAGTTAGGTGATATTTAAAGTCAGTGAGGTAGATGAACTCATTTGCAAAAATTGCAGAGACAAGATCAGAGGGTGGAGGGCTAAACTCAGAGGCGTGTCAACACTCAGAAGCAGGTAGGCCAGGAAAAGCCAGCAGAAAAGATTGTAAAGGAGCTACCACCGAGGAAGGACACAAAAAGTAGGGGTGTGTGTCTAGGGAGGAGACACTGTTCACTCATGCCCAGTGCTACAGGGGTCCAGCAGTGCGAGTAGAATGTGTAACTTGGAGATCATTGTTGGCCGTGGAGAGACTGGGAGGGAGCCCTGTCTGAAGTGTGGGGGGGGGGGATGGGTTGAGAAAGCTCTTATTCCTCTTCAACGAACTTGCTCTGATGAGTCTGCTTCATGTACACTGCTGGTTCACCAGGTTGTTGCCTCAAACAGCAGTCGTATACTGGAAATTTCTTAAAAAGCTTTGTCACCCATGCGAGAGGTGGTCTTCATTTTATTTATTGCCTTTTTGGTGGTCTTCATTTCAAATTCTGGAAGCCCATGATTGGCAGCTTTTCTTTACCCGCCTCGTACATTACCATTTACACCAACCAAAACACTCATCTTGCCAGAGAAGAAAATTGCCACTTTGGAACATGAAAAAACAGGCAGACACATAAAAATGTGAATAATCATCATTGTGAGTGTGGTAAGTACCGTGTGATTGGGTGAATAAGGCAATTTGCAGCCTGTTATGCCTCCTTTTTGCTTTCTAATGATCGAAGCACTTTTTAGATTATTAATGCTGCCAAGTACAAATTAGAGGAAAACACTCTCCCAATTGACATGGATGTTACGAAGTCCCAAGCTCCAGGCTCCAAATCACAGAATTTTCCAGGTGAAAATAGTCTTTTTGTTTGTTTGTTTGTCCCCAATTTTGTTTATTCTTTTGTTTATTCCAAATTCATCTTAACCTCTATCTATTTGTTAAATCCCACTAAATGCATGTTGGAAACAAATAAACAATTTTTTTTATTATGTTATGTTAGTCACCATGCAGTACATCATTAGTTTTTGATGTAGTGTTCCAAGATTCATTGTTTGTATATAACCCCCAGTGCTCCATGCAATACATGCCCTCCATAATACCCATCACTGGGCTTACCCGTCCCTCACCCCACTCCCTTCTAAAACCCTCAGTTTGTTTCCCTGAGTCCATAGTCTCTCATGGTTAATCTCCCCCTCTGATTTACACACCCCTTCATTTTTTCCTTCCTTCTCCTAATGTCCTCCATGCAATTCTTTATGCTCCACAAATAAGGGAATCCATATGATAATTGACTTTCTCTGCTTGACTTATTTCACTTAGCATCACCTCTTCCAGTTCCATCTATGTAGATGCAAAAGTTGTATATTCATCCTTTCTGATGGAGGCGTAATATTCTATTGTGTATATGGACCACATCATCTTCATCATCATTAGCCATCAGGGAAATTCAAATCAAAACCACATTGCAATACCTCCTTACACCAGTTAGAATGGCAAAAATTGACAAGGCAAAAAACAATGAATGTTGGAGAGGACGTGGAGAAAGAGGAACCCTCTTACACTGTTGGTGGGAATGCAAGTTGGTGCAGCTGTTGGGAAAACAGTGTGGAGGTTCCTCAAAAAATTAAAAATTGAGCTACCCCACAACCCTGCAATTGTCCTACTGAGCATTTACCCCAAAGATACGGATGTAGTGAAAAGAAGGGCCATCTACACTCCAATGTTCATAGCAGCAATGTCCACAGTCGCCAAACTGTGGAAAAAGCCGAGATGCCCTTCAAAAGACAAATGGATAAACAAATTTAATTTACCTGAATTCCTTGATTGTGCAGCAACTACACAAAATTCCTTCCTCACACTCTGAGGATGGGAAAATGGCATAAGGGTGATCATGCAGAATGATTCCAAAGATGGTCAATTACTGGAATGATACAGTACCTACGCAGCATGGATGGTGGGATTATTTAAGGGTTCTTCTCATTTTCATTAATAATCCGAAGATACTTAAGAGTGTCATAAGAACACTGGAGAGCTTCTTAGGCTTTGAGAACATCAGAAGACAAGATCAGAGAAAGGAGGAACCCCAACACTCAGGATAGTATTTTCCCTCAAGACATTTTCTGACTAAAAAAAGTGGACTGATTTCCATTCCTTGGATTCGAATCCAAGGAGCAGGAAAAGTAAAATGGCAGAAAAGAGTAGAGGACCCCCAAAGTAGGCATAGCTTGAAGATCTTCAGTAGGGATCTCTAAAGTGGTGTGGTCAAGGAGAAAGGGCAAAGTAGACCAATGTTTTCAAAGATTCCAGAAAGCAAACCAATATCAAGAAAGAAACACTTGGTTTATCTCAAGGTTAAACAACAACAAAACATTATAGTAATTTTTTGTCCATTTAGTATAAATTTATAAATATATTGGCATAATTTTTAGAACACACACAGAGTAGCACAACAAATAATATAACATCTATCTTCTATCATTTAATCCATAATTCTAGGCCCAGCTGACTTCATCAGTATATTCTAAAAGCATTTAAAGTACAATAACACCAACTTTGCACAAAATTTCCCAGAGAAGAGGAAAGGGGAGAAAATATCCAGTCAATGTAGAACGCTAGACAAAACTTGATAATAAAACCTGAAAAGGACAATTCAAGAAAGGAAAATTACAGTTCGATTACTCCACAAACACAGGTGAAAACCCTCACGTAGTAACTAGCTCACTAGCTTGAGAGATATAAATTAGTAGAGAGATATATTGGATTAATGCATTAGAAAATTCAATAGCAGAAAAACAGCTATTTCCGCCCAAATTGATCTATAAATGTAATGCTCTCCCAATCAAAATCTCAGAGACAAGACATTTTGTATGTCAACTGACCCATTGTCTGTGACCGGGAGGTTGAGGCAGCATGGAGCACAGGCTTAGGAATAGCTACTGTCTTGGCAAGTTCTCCGGGGGGTCCCCAGCAGTGACGGCCATCAGTTTACATTAATGGGAAAGAAACATACTTGGCAATGAACATAATGACTTTAATCCCCCTGCCAGCTTTCGGATCACTGGGACCCCTTCTAAAAGCATCATACAAAGGGGGGTTTGGTTGTCCGGGGGCAAGGGAATTGACCCAGTGGGGCTGCACTATCTAGCAGCCGGTCCTGTGGCAACTCCGCAGCCTCAGGGAAGGATGTGGCATCCCTGGCTCCCCATCACAGAGGCAGCAGGTGGGAGGTGCCCTTCCTTTCCCGGAGCCAGACTTCATGAGCTTTCTGTCGTCTGCGTCATTCTCTCGGGTTTGTCGCGGCCAGACTCAGGCCCACCACGCAGGGTCAAGGACTCTCCCTCAGATCGAATTCCTACTAAATTCAGCTATACTAAGCAAATCCAAAACAGATTTTATAACACTTTGGCATATTTTTTACAAAACAGTTTAAATCTTTTTTTAATGTTTTTTTTTTTTTTTTGCATTTATTTGACAGAAAGAGAGATCACAAGTAGGTGGAGAGGCAGGCAGACAGGAAGCGGGAAGCAGGTCTCCCGCTGAGCAGGGCCTGATACTGGGCTCTGTCCCAGGACCCTGAGATCATGACCCAAGCCAGAGACAGAGGATTAACCCACTGAGCCACCCAGGTGCCCCCAATTTAAATCTTCTTATTTCCTAATACTTAACGTAAAAAAATTGAAAAATGTGGAAATACATAGAAACTTCTCTCAATAAATCAATCGTTCCTGAGCACCAACCATGCACAGACTATTGAAGACTCCATGTGCAACCAGGCGCGTCCATCTGAGGGAGATTTCCTCAGGGAGGCATGTCTGCATCATATACACAGTAAACGCTTGTGTGAAAGTCACATGTACACATATGTACACATGTGACTAGGCATAATATTTATAGATTGCCCCATTATTTCAATTACGCCATTGTTTTATAGTTCTGGATCAGAATTTGGCCAACGAATGTACACATGTAATCCTCATTTAACTCAATACATGCGGAGCCTCTGGAACATTCAAAACAAGACTGTTTTCCTTTATTTTGTTTGTTTTAAATGTAGAGCTTCAGAAAACTCATTGCTTTAGATATTTGGAAGCCAAAACGCAACATTAACTTTCTTCTGTAAACACATGATTTTTTAAGAAGAAAACACATACCGGATGCCATGGAAATCGATAAAATCAATATTCTCACTAACCTATTTTTTATGCACTTACTGACCTTAGAAATATGCTAAGATGTCACCCTGTTCATATTTCTCTGCATTTATCTTCCTGGGCTGCTCTGTGTTACTCCAGAGTTGTGATGCACCAGGCCTGTCACTGCATTTTGCAAGGGCTCCTGAATTACAGAGGCCATGGAGCACATGGGAATTACTGATGGATAAAAAGAGATGTTTTGTGATTTTTTTTTCCCCTGAGTGAGGGTGTGGAGTTATTCTGTGGTCTCCAGAGAAACAGCAGGAATAAGATGTGTGTGTATATGTGAGTAATATAGTATGTGATATAGAAATAATATAATATATTACATTTAGTATATTTATTATATGTTATATGTAAGTAATATTATATACTTTAATAAATGTTATATAAAATAATACATATTTTATATTTTTAATATATGATATATATAAATAATATAATTAATTAAGTAGTTAGTTAGTTAGGAATTGGCTGATGGGATCATAAAGACTGGCAGGTCCAAAATCTGCAGCATACACCCGCAGGCTAGACACCCATGAAAGCGGATACCACAATCCCAGCTTGAAGTCTTATAGGCTGGAGACAAGAAAGCCAAACTTACAACTCTAGTCCAAAGGCAGCTGTAGAACCAGGAAGACCCAGGGCGGTAGACGAAGCCCAGAGGCTACCTCCTGGAGACTTCCTTCTCACTCAGGGGAGACCAACCTTGCCCTTCTATTTAGGTCTTCCCCTGATCAGATGAGGCTCACCCACAAAATGGAGTGCAACCTGCTTTACTCACAGTTGAGCGACTTAAATGTAAATCTCCTCCGCGGCACCCTCACAGACACTTCCAGAACAATGTTGACAAATATTTGGGGACTCCATATCCCAGAGAAGTTGACACATAAAATTAACTGTCACAAACACATAACTTCATTTCCAATAATCTTTAATATAAAAATCCTATACATTTCAAATCTGCTACATATAAGCCATGTTTTCCTGCCTTCTAAAATGAAGAATAAAGAGGAAATACAGCAGACAAAGCAAAGCTCTCCTCTCATTAGAAATATTACCAAAAAAAAGAAAAAAAAGGTGGGTTTAGGGAGGTGGGCCTAGTCCTTAGCATTTAATCAAAACCCAGGGGCAAAATTAAAGTATGTCTTCATGGAAAACCCTGTGCAAGGTTATGTTTCCTTAGTAAGGAATTCTACAATCATAAAATAGATGGCGCTTTATCTGCCTTTAGGGAAGGGTTTTTTGTGAAAAGTGAAAGTCACATGAAAGATAAAATGGGTGTCTAAATTGACTTTAGTCCTGAATCACTGTGAACTCATAAACTATTTTGACAAACACCACTGCACTCTTCAATACAACACTTTGAGGCAAATATCATGATACACACTATATATTTCCAGATTGTTAAATGGTGAACTAGAAATCAAAGATTGCCAGCCCCAGGGTCTGGCCGAGCCCTGCTCTCATTCCCCTGAGCATCTCAGTTGAAGAGCAGAGTCTCCACACAACGGAATGAAGTGGAAAGCAGCGATTGGTGGGGTCGAGAATGATGAGAAAGTGGACTTGCAGTTATTCTGCTGACCAGGGTAGGTTCTCACGCAGGTGCGAGACACCTACACCCATCTTGAATCATATTTGAAGACAATAGCGTGTCTCAGACCTCCCAACTGAAGCTTCCCCCTGCTTATCCCTGGACCAAAGCTCTTCTAAGAGACAATAGGGTAGAGTCATCAACTGGAATGAAAGCCTGGAGAGATTTAATAACACGTACAAGGTCACACCACAAAGCCAAAAATAAAACACAAGTCTCGAGGGTCACAGCTCAGAGCATTTCCCTCCATGTGATGGGGACATGGCCACACCAAGGCGCCTCCATGTTCACCAGCTTCCATCCAACAAGAGGCAAGTATTTATTGCCATCCCCCCGGAGCAGGGGACCCACTTCGTTCCTGCGTAGCAGAAATGTGACCCCTGGCATTTAGGCACGTGTCTTTTCCCCCGTCAGATACGTCAGCCTTCCCCTGGCACTGCCTCAGCCTCACACACTCAGCTCTCCCTCGTCCCTTCCTAAGCCTTAGCCGAGGGCAGCCTCCACACTCTACTCAGAGATCATAGCGAGGGGACAGGACGTGGCTTCCTGGTGTCAGTCGTCACCCACTTTCCTCTGATGCCATGCAAGAGGCTTTGAATTCTGAGTCCTATATGGAATGACATTGATGGATAGCTAAGGAAGTGGACTATTGTTTTAGCAAAAAGAAAACTAGGTTTCTTCAAGTTTCCTAAAAAGTCGGTTTAACCAACAGCAAGACAGAAGAAAGAGATATTAAGGAGTCAATCCCATTTACAATTGCATCCAAAACCATAAGATACCTAGGAATAAACCTAACCAAAGAGACACAGAATCTATACTCAGAAAACTATAAAGTACTCATGAAAGAAATTGAGGAAGACACAAAGAAATGGAAAAATGTTCCATGCTCCTGGATTGGAAGAATAAATATTGTGAAAATGTCTATGCTACCTAAAGCAATCTACACATTTAATGCAATTCCTATCAAAGTACCATCCATCTTTTTCAAAGAAATGGAACAAATAATTCTAAAATTCATATGGAACCAGAAAAGACCTCGAATAGCCAAAGGGATATTGAAAAAGAAAGCCAACGTTGGTGGCATCACAATTCCGGACTTCAAGTTCTATTACAAAGCTGTCATCATCAAGACAGCATGGTACTGGCACAAAAACAGACACATAGATCAATGGAACAGAATAGAGAGCCCAGAAATAGACCCTCAAATCTATGGTCAACTAATCTTCGACAAAGCAGGAAAGAATGTCCAATGGAAAAAAGACAGCCTTTTCAATAAATGGTGCTGGGAAAATTGGACAGCCACATGCAGAAAAATGAAATTGGACCATTTCCTTACACCACACACAAAAATAGACTCAAAATGGATGAAGGACCTCAATGTACGAAAGGAATCCATCAAAATCCTTGAGGAGAACACGGGCAGCAACCTCTTCGACCTCTGCCACAGCAACATCTTCCTAGGAACAACGCAAAAGGCAAGGGAAGCAAGGGCAAAAATGAACTATTGGGATTTCATCAAGATCAAAAGCTTTTGCACAGCAAAGGAAACAGTTAACAAAATCAAAAGACAACTGACAGAATGGGAGAAGATATTTGCAAACGACATATCAGATAAAGGACTAGTGTCCAGAATCTATAAAGAACTTAGCAAACTCAACACCAAAGAACAAATAATCCAATCAAGAAATGGGCAGAAGACATGAACAGACATTTCTGCAAAGAAGACATCCAGATGGCCAACAGACACATGAAAAAGTGCTCCATATCACTCGGCATCAGGGAAATACAAATCAAAACCACAATGAGATATCACCTCACACCAGTCAGAATGGCTAAAATCAACAAGTCAGGAAATGACAGATGCTGGCGAGGATGCGGAGAAAGGGGAGCCCTCCTACACTGTTGGTGGGAATGCAAGCTGGTGCAGCCACTCTGGAAAACAGCATGGAGGTTCCTCAAAATGTTGAAAATAGAACTGCCCTATGACCCAGCAATTGCACTATTGGGTATTTACCCTAAAGATACAAATGTAGTGATCCAAAGGGACACATGCACCCGAATGTTTATAGCAGCAATGTCCACAATAGCCAAACTATGGAAAGAACCTAGATGTCCATCAACAGATGAATGGATCAAGAAGATGTGGTATATATACACAATGGAATACTATGCAGCCATCAAAAGAAATGAAATCTTGCCATTTGCGACAACATGGATGGAACTAGAGCGTATCATGCTTAGCGAAATAAGTCAAGCAGAGAAAGACAACTATCATATGATCTCCCTGATATGAGGAAGTGGTGATGCAACATGGAGGCTTAAGTGGGTAGGAGAAGAATCAATGAAACAAGATGGGATTGGGAGGGAGACAAACCATAAGTGACTCTTAATCTCACAAAACAAACTGAGGGTTGCTGGGGGGAGGGGGTTTGGGAGAAGGGGGTGGGATTATGGACATTGGGGAGGGTATGTGCTTTGGTGAGTGCTGTGAAGTGTGTAAACCTGGTGATTCACAGACCTGTACCCCTGGGGATAAAAATATATGTTTATAAAAAATAAAAAAATAAAAAAAAAATCTAGAAAATAAAAAAAAAAAAAAAAAGAAAAGAAGGACAAATCTGATGTTTCACAAAAAAAAAAAAAAAAAAAAAAAAAAAGTCGGTTTAAGGGAGTGAGAGGTGAGGGGTAATAGAATGACTTTTCAAATTAGGTGCAAAGCTGGAAATGGCTTTTTATTGCCAAGATCCAGAAGTAATATATGATAGAGAAGGCATGAAGTCAGCTTTTCCATGGTTTAACGGTGGAAATACTCCTGAGTGTCTCAGTTTCATAAAAGAGAGCTATACTTTTTATCAGATAGGTTGCATTTTGAGATGTTTATTGTTTTGATGTTTGTTTATTCAGTCTAGCACTTTTCTGTTTAGAATTGCAATTGGACATGCGGTTGTGCAATGTAGCTTTCCTTTCAGGGAGAGGAAGACACCCACATTAGCTGCGTTCTCAAAAAATCCAACAGCCTTTATATTTATCTTATTAATCAATTGTTGCAGCTCCTGAGAATCAACACACCGACAAAAACAAGTAAGTATATGGGGAAGAATCTCAGCCCTAGAAGGGCAGAGCCTTGGGGCACGAAATGACCTTCAAGCAAGGAAAATACGGTGACCAAAGAGGTTAAGTTCATGGAGACAAAATCCTCATGCCATGATCCATTCTGGTCCTATGTTCCACCACAGACCAGTTCACTAAGTGAACCAAGGCTGCTTGATAGGAAGGAGCCCAAACAAATATGCGGGGCCACCTGTGAACAAAAATCCAGGTCAGCAAAAGGACTGAGGAGATTTGCAGGTCACAGGTGATCTCACCTGGGACTTGAGGCGAGATGCAAGAGGCCTAAACTGGGTGCTTGGCATCATGGTCCTCAAGGGGGCTCCAACAATTTTCCCAAAATGCCCACTACATGCAAGAGAGGAAACTGGGGCACACATGAGACCTCAAAACTGTGGATGTGGTCTTTGACCTTGATCTGACTCTGGGTCTTGTCTGAGGTGCTGGAGGAGACAAGGTGGGGGTGAAGCAATCATATGGGGAGCTGGTAAGACCGGGAACATTTTTGTTGAACTTGCCCTGGAACTTAGAGAATGATTCTACTCAGAGACAATTCTTGATGTCACCTGTCCCAAAGCTTGTGTCCTCTTCATGACCTTCATGTGATCCCGGCCTGCTGTGTAGGTGTCCCTCAGGTGTCCTCTCTGCACAGCACCTGCCCAGGTCAAGAAGGGTGAGGGTGATCTGAGCATGTGCAGTGCACCTCCCCCTGCACCCAGAACCCCTGAGGGCCTCCCAAGGAGCATCTAGAACCCAGGGTCCCAGAGGGCCTAGGGCCCATGCATCCCAGATCTAGCTGTGCCTTCCCAAGTCAGAAGGCGCAGGGCTGGCAGTGCCGCCCGCACCCCCCGCCCCCGCCTAACTGGGACGCTGGGATGTTCTTTGAGAAACAGGCTGAGAGAGACAAGAGGAAGAAATCCACTCATCACCACCCGCTGCTTGGCCCACACTCCCTCCACACTCCTTGCAAATGCGAAAGGTGTGCTCTCCGGAAACCGGAAACCGAGGTGAGGTAGCTTTCCTGAGGTCACACAGCTCCTCTCTGGAGCTCAGTATCCAAACCACAGTGGGGCATGTCCCTGATGTGGGGCCGGGGGGCGGGGGTGCCTCGGCAGCTGTGAGGGGAAAACTGCATGATGAGTGTGTGTCAGGGCTCGCCTGCTCTATCCTGTTGGCTCTCAGAGAATGTCTTAAATTCCAATAGTGATTTTTTTATTATTTTTAAAAATTTTTTATTATTGATTTTACTATTATTTGAGTTATTACTAATTTGGTCACACCTCTGTTTGGTGACCAGATTATTCTGTTGGAATAGATTATTGTGTTGGATTTTACTCTTACTTCCTTGGGGCAGTGCTAGTTTTCGCTGCAGGTCACATCCTGATCTACTGTCCCCACAGACTCCTTAGGCTCTGCTTCGGAGGCCGCCAGGGATCCGCCCAATGACACCCGCATCCCCCTCCCTCCCTCCTGCCCTGGGGGCCACAAGGAGAACAAGGTCAGCTCTCACTCTAGGTAGGACCCACGCCCCAGCCGCTCCTCCCGCAAACGCTGTCAATTTAAGGTCCCGGGAGCCACCTGGCTTACGGGCTGCACAGGTGCGCCCAGCTGACCGTGAGAGTGCAAGACGAGAGACGTCGGCGTGTTGATGGCACACGTAGCTGCACTCTGAAGTCGAGGGAGAGGCGCCTGTGCGACAGAGGTCACGGGCAGGTGGCTTCAAGGGCATGGCATGGAGATGAACCACGGAAAAGGTCAGGTTTCGCAGTCTTTCTCTCACCGGGAGTCTCCACGAGCTGTTTCCACACAGACTGGAATCAGGAGGAAGCATCCAGATAGGAGCTTGGACCTTCTCGGGGCTTTTCATCAGAGCTCGGCACTCCAGCCGTGCCTGGGCATTAGGCGCTCTCCCCAGGGACCCCGGGAAAGGCAGTGGGCCAGCGGATTGAGGCCCGTGAAATCCAGTGTCACATTTCAGGCATGGATTTCCCTAACAACAAACAAACATGAAGAAAAAAGTAACAACAACAACAACAACAACAAAAGACAGACTAGTTTTGCTGGAAATTTCTGTCCAGCAACCATGGAGCGAGGCCCCGGAGCACAGGTGTGGTGCTGCTTCTCGGTGAAGGATGTCCATTCCTGCACCGCCAGCGGGAGATGACAAAGACCAGGTGTCACCCCAGTCCTGGAGACGCAGGCTGCTCAGAGAGGGGAGGGCCCCCCAAACCCCAGGCGTCGCTTTCCAGGTGCCGGGACACAAGCGAGAGTGAAGGCCCTGGGAGCAAGGGAGCCCAGGCGAGAGGCAAAGTCATGGATCTCAGGTCTCCCACTTGGGCCAGTAGAATCATTTTCAGTCACCAAAGGGCCTCCAGCTTCAAAGTGATTAGCATGTACATTCTTCATGAAATTTCTTTTTATTTTCCGTTGCTGGATTTAAAAAGCAAACCAACCTCATCATTAACAGGGCCCAGCGACTGCGGAGGCGTCCAGCTGTCCATCCTGACCTCCCTCTTCCTTCTCCTGGGTCGTGCGGAGCTGACCACGCGCATCCTGCCTCTTTACCTCTGACCGACAGTGGGGCGCGTCCTTCTGCAGTGGGGAGTCCGTGTTTGGTGTGAGTCCCCCTCCCCGGGGCGGACCACCGGCAGTTGCTGCGGATTTTCCTGTTAGATCTTCCCCTGCCCCCACACACTGCACGGGCACCAACGACCCCAACCCGCGCTGACTCCTGTCATCACTAGTTGTCCCCTGCCCTGGCTCCCCGCACTACAGGTTGAAGCTGCTTTGTCACCCCTGTGCCCTCCTGAGATGCCAGTTTGCTTCTGGAACAGACATCTGCATGGCTTTTCATGAGCAGCCCAGAGAGCTGCCTCGGAGAGCCTGTGTTGGTTTTGGGGGCTGGTTCCTGCACCATCCGCCTTCAGTGCCCCAGGGCCCAGCGAGCTTAGCCGGCCGGACACACAGCGCTGCGAGCTTCTGGAGGGTAAGGAGGGTCTTCCTGGGTCCTGATCCCCAGCGTGGAGTCTAGAGTGTCAAAAGCATTCAAGGAGCGTTTGCAAAAATGGCAGAATTAATAAATCAATTTCTAGGAGGGCACCTCTGCCTACACGCCCTCAGCCACAGTGGTTTTGTTGGTGGTGAGACGGCTCTTGGAAGGGCTGCAGGTTTGGCTGGGATTTCGGAATGTTCCCAAGGCTCCAATCCCTTCTCCATGAGGTTGATGGTTACCTGCTCCTCCCACCCGCCTTCCCAGACACCCCCCGGTGAGGGCACCCTGTCCGCCCCCTGCAATCTGCGCAGACCAGGTGAGTGATGGGCAACAGGGTTTGGTCACTGTGTCTTGGATGTGAATCTTGCTGTTAGCAATTGCAGGCGGTGGGGCGAATTGTGTAACCACTAAGCCCCAGGCGCAAACTGTAAGAAGGTACAACTGTAGAATAGGCAACAAAGTAGAACCAGTAACACAGTGCACAGTAAAGCAGCTAATGAAATACAACCAGAGCGGGGCGCTTGCCCAGTACTAACTGACTTTGCTATTGTTGCTAGAGTTCCTACCCTCACTGTTATTGCTCCCACCCCACGGCCATAGAGCCCGTCTCATTCTTGCTGATGCAGCTTTGGGTCCCCAGAAGCCAAATGAACGTTGGGTCTGCCCACCTTTGTCCAGTCTTAACCTCACATGAGCTAAATGCAAACAGAAGCAACTTAGACCTGCAAAGGAAAGTTCTGCCCTCCGAAGGTTCTGGGCCATTCACTCATCATCGTCTTCTTACTGTGTTTCCTTTGTCCTTTGGTATCATCTCAGTGTTTGGGGACACTGCGACCCACTTTAAGGTGACATCCACTCAGATCTTTTCCAAGCAAGGTGGTCCCCAGGAATTTCATGTCCCCCCCCTGTCCTTTGTAAGGGATAATCTCTCTCATCCCTGTTCCTCCCGCCAGCGGGTAACTCATGCTTAGCTCCTGAACTCAATGTAGTCACCACTTCCCTCAGGACACCACCTGACCACCAGGCTGCCCGGGTGTCCCCTAGCAGGCTCAACACCCGTACTCATTCCCCTGCAGCCAACATTTGTCGAAACCTAACCGCTACCCAACTATTTAGTTCCAGCTATTGAAAATAATACTTTCCCTGCAGTGGACATCTGCTGTGTGTGAGGGCATGTGCCCACTATATTTCGTTTGATTCTACAACCAAACGATTGATCACAATATTGCCAATCCCCCAGATAGTCACTCTTCGTGGATGGAGAACCCCATGTTTCCATTACAAAGCTGAGAGACACAGGGCGAGGTCTGACCCCAGCACAAGATGATTCTCCAGGTTTCCACAGCCTCTCACAGTGTGCCATTGACTGCAAGCTCCGGAAGGTGAGAGACTACGTTTTATTTGAATTTTAATTGCAAGTACCGAGCGCGATGCTCAGCACAGAGCCTGGCATAAGGCGGGTTGTTAATTGCATTATTTAACAGCTCTGCACAGACGCTCCCAGTTCTGGGGAACAATAGGTGAAGTCAGCAATCTAAGGCTGCCCATCTCTGTGGACGGCCTCGTGCTTACACACAGAATGGGTGAACATGAGATGAGAGTTGAATTTAATTGACATGGGCCCTGAAAAGAAGGCGTAAGAGCTAGAAATTATTTCAGAAAAGTGAAAAGCTACACATGAGTTTTAGAATTTCCTGGCATTAAGGGAATTTGCAAAGGGAGTGTGGTGCTAAAGACCTCCCATAGACATGCAGGTCAATTTGAACTTCCTAGTGGGTCATGAAACTCCAGCTGCTTCCCAGAGGAGACTGCATTAGAGAAGAGTGCCATCTGTGTCTTGGGGACTCTAGCTGATTCAGCAACTGATTGGACCCCAAGACCTCAGTGGCCTAACCCAAGACAAGTTCATTTCATTCATGTGAGGTCCAATGAGATGCTTCTGCGAGCTGGTACCCAGCTTCCTTCCATCAGGGATTCTGCCTTCCTTGGGGCACATAGGGATGGAGATTCATGGGCCCGTCCAAGAAGTGGCACCTGTCACTTCCCAGTACTCTGTGGCCAGGACTTTGTCACCTGATCACACCTAAATGCAGAGGACGCTGGAAACACAGTGTGGCCGGTGCCCCGGCAGAAGGGAGAGGGGCTTGGGGAAACATGAGGCAATGTCTCTGCCCATTTCAAAACTGTAGACACGTTTAATCCGTGCAGAAAACGCATTTTTGCTGCAGTGTACAATGTGCCCTTTCATGGCCAGTGTGCATGCTGCAGGTATGTTTGGGGATGTGGCGAGAAGAGGCACAACGTACAGGGGGCCTGATGGCGAAGGCACACATCCAACCCCCGCCAGCCGCAAAGATGGGATTCTAAAAACACCCACAACTCATCTGGCTGAGACCCATGGGTGAGCAGGTGTCAGAGGCTAAACTGATCTTCTGGGCGGGCACCTTCAGCCGGAAGAACCACCGAGGGACCACGGGATAGCTGGGGACGCACCAACGTTTCTACGGAGGAGCCGGGTGACCTTGACTGTGGAGGAGACTTCCTTGTATTCTTTCTGTTTGTTTTGTTTTGTGTTTTAATGCTGCAGTCCTCCAAGAGCAGGAATACAAATTCTGTACTCTGAAATTGTGGCAGACGCAGAGCCAGGAGAGCCAGGGAAGAGGAGCACAGAGGACCAGGAAGCAATGCATTTTGTTAAATGAAGCTTCACTCCAGTTCAGAGATGGAAGGACTGTGTGGCTCTCTCCCCAAGAAAGCTGTGGTCCTGGAGGTCGGGTGATTTTTCTGTAGCCACAGCAGCTAAGAGAGCAGCAGGGAGACACAGGGTGGCCAGCTCTGCCCAAGGCCCAGTGGGTGGTAGCCATGCGGCCAGGGCTTACCAGGGTCCAAAAGCACACCTCCCTGGACTGCTGTCTCACTGTGCACATCTCAGCAGCTCAGAGCTCCTTCCCAAGGGAAGGACAGGAACTCTGCACACAGACAGCAATTGTGAGGGGTCAGCATGCCTCCAATCATGACTGCTAGGAATCCAGGAGCAGCAGGTCTCTGCTCCCTGGTGGGAGGGCTCACCCTGGGCTGCGTGTCCCCAACTTTTCCTAGAACACTTACGTGGGGGTCAGCAGGCCTGGTGATGCTGTTGGCTGACCGTCTTCTCTTCATCCCCCACTTCTCCAACCACTCGCAGCGACTCCTGCTTTGCCCAAACCTACACTTCTTCCTGAATCCTTGACTCAAGCTCTGCCTCCAGGAAACTAAAAATAGAGCAACTGCCGGCATTTTCTGGACATTTCTATATTTCACCATTTATTCTTACCAGGTTGCTCTTTTTTGGACATAGTGCTTATCTCCTGGTAAACCGAAAACCCCTCACCGTCTGTAATTTCTGTAAGGGGCACAGAATAAATACCGTGAAGGTGATAAAGATGGAATGGAAACGATCCAGTGTAATTACAGGCAGAAGAACAGGAAGAGAAATTTGGACCATTTTTCAATGAGATGCTAATGAGTTAGGAAAGAAAAGAAATGGAAGGTTGCTTTTCAGGACCTAAGCAGCAGCTCAGAAAATGTAATAATAAATTCTGCTGGGGGGGGGGGGCGAGACCTGCGGGAGGAAAGGTAAAGCGGAGAAGAGAAACCAGGAGGGAGCCCTGCTGTGTGGCCACAGGGTGGGCACGTGTGAGCTTGTGAGCAGGTCCGTATTTCTGTCCGGTTCTGGTGGGAAGGCTGCAGCCTCAAGGGGTGAAGCGACTCCAGGGGGAGGGGAGAAGCATCCGGAACGCGCCACACCACCGCCAATTAGTGCGCCACCCGGGGCCGGATCGCGAGCCACGAAGGTCCACCGTACGTGGAACTGGGTTGTGCCTTGGTGAAAGGAAACCACAGCAAGAGAGAAGACTGGAAGCCCAGATCTTTCAGACGCCCAGCTGGGAATCGTGCCTGCCGTGTGCTATTATGAGGCGCCTGCAAGATGAGAATATTAACCCATTAACTGTTGCCAAGGCCATCCTGCACCTCAGCCACCCACTGATGGCAGCCCAGTGTTCGGTGTGACTGCTGCCCTACCCTCTGGGTTCCGTGGTCTTTTCCTCCGCACATCAAGCTCACCCCCTACGCTCTGCATTCATGTATCAAACTGCCCCCCAAGGAATTCTGTGATCAAGTCATTCGCCAGGGATGTTCCTGCAAAGACAGAGCATCCGTTGCCTTCCCGGGGTACCAGTGTCAAAGCCCTGATGGAGAGGAAGACCGCTGGCATCAGCCGCCCTAGAGAAGGGAGGGCTGGGCTCTCACTCCCTCTTAGCACCTGAAGAAACCATTTCTTGCCCCCCATTCCAGACCTGGTAAGGCTCCCTGGTATCCTGCCCCCAGCTCTGTCGTCGCTCTAAAGACACCTGCTGTTACTGACTGTCACCTGTCTGTGTGTTCCTCTAGACGGTGAATACCCAGAGGGTCCAGGATTATTTTTGTGACACACATTTGTGTCTTACTGCCTAGTGCAATGTTCAGTGCTCAGTAAACTTCGAGTGAGCAAATAAATCCGTGACTACTTTGTCCACCTGTGGTCCCCAACTATATACCCGAGACCTGCAAGCCTTTCTAGGTCTCCACAGAAGGTTACCATTGGGTGACTTCTCCGTGTCCTTAACCCATCACACTTGACTCTGTTTGTTTATTAGGTTGTTTTTGAACTCCTTCTGTCTGTGTCCTACTTCACGGTCAATTCTTCCCTCCCCAATGCCCATCTCCTACCAGCTGCCAGGGAGACTTTCAAACCCGGTCCTATTTCTCATATTCCAGAGCTCCGGCTGGCATGGCAGAGAAGAAAGAATTCTCTGCAGCAGGCCTCATCTTGATCTTGACTTCTTTTGACAGTGTCTCACATGGTCTCAGTACTGCCTCTAAAATTTAATAAAACCCCAGCTCTTGGCTCTAAGCTGGCTTATTAACTGACCCTCTGTTACCTACCTAAAATCTTCTGTTAAATGCAATTAAAGTTATTTGATTCCAGCATGGAAACCTGCAGTGAAATCCCCTTGTCTCTGCCGTGTTCTCCCCTCTGGATGCCATGTGCGTCCCTCTGCAGAGCTCCCCACAGGCTTGCCGCTAAACCCCGCTGTCCTCTGTCCACACCTCACTTCAGCCAAGATTCAAAGACAAAGTGTCCCCTGCTGGACTCCTGCAGTCATTCTCAGCTCTGCCCTGGTCCCTTGAAGGGCCTCCCGCACTCGCCCTTCGTCCTTTGTCTTCTCCTCCTTCCAAGAGCTCGTCCTTGGGAAGAGTGTGTGGTTTTCTTTCTCTGAACACACTTACATGTTCTCTTCCTGTGGGTTTCCACCCTTTTGTTTTCTGCATTTTCCACTCCCTTCAACCAAGAAGCATGGGTTTACCCCCTGCGGCAGTTCCCTCGGAGCCTCCCAGGGTCACCTGCACACCCAGGGCTTGTAGTGAGGAGGAAGAAGGTCAAGGGGGAGGGACGACTGGGTCTGCCAGGCTGGCCTTAGAGGTCTCATTCGTCAGCGACGTCCATCTACCGCAGGTTCAGGAAGTTGTCCTTTGCCCAGCCAGCTTGAGAATACTAGCAAAATTCACGTCGGTTTTACCCAAGTACTACCCAAGTGTTCTGGATGGCGTGAAGAATCCGTGCTATGGGATGGCATAGTAATATCATCCAGATTCGCATGAGCTCTTCTTTGGGACATGTCTTAGTTGTGCAAGAGCACAGTGCGAATGTTCACTTATCTGTGGGGGAGATGAAGCTCCTGAGGAAGGACGGGCTTTCTCTATCATCTGTCTGGACTGTGGGGAGAAGAACTGTCCTTCCCATGGAACTGAAGGCCAAGTAACTAACCTAAGAGGAGCAGCACTTCTTGCTTTGGAAAGGAAATAATGACTCTCTTTCTCTCTCTCTCCCTCTGCCTGTGTGTGTGTGTGTGTGTGTGTGTGTGTGTGTGTTAGGGTACTGTGTGGAGGATATCTCCCTAATCCCATACAACATGAAATGTATTGGTTTTGCTCTCTGAAAAGAACTAAAGACCTAATTTGAGAGTCTTGAGAAGAAATGGTTTTGGCCTGATTTTAGGGTCAGGATAGTATGCCCCTGTCTGAGCACCATTTCTAGACCTCGCCTGGGCTCTCCATGGCCAGTAGAGTGCTGCTAGCAGTAGTGGTGATCTGGAGGATTTCTGTGGTTAATCAATTTGGGAAATGCTACATTTTTTCCCTGTGTTTTATTATTATAAAACACACATAACATAACATTTACCATATTAACCATTTTTAAGTCCATAATGTTGTACTACCATCACGACGACCCATCTCCAAAACCTTCTACCTTGTGAAGCTGAAATGCCACAGCCATTGAAACATAACTTCCCACTCCTCTGGACAGCCCCCGTCAATCTCCTTTTGGCATCTATGGTTTTGACTAATGCAGGTGCTTCATGTCTGTGAAGTCATGCAGGATTTGTCTTTTCATGACTGGCTTATCTCACTTGACATTATGTCCTCTATGTTCATCCATGTTGTAGCTGGTGCCAAAATTCCCTTCATTTTAAGGCTAAATAAGATCACGTTAAATGTACATACCACATTTAGCTAATCTATTCATCTGTTGATGGACATTTGTATTGCTTCTGTGTTTTAGCTACTGTAAATAGCACTGCTATGAATGTTGATGTTAAAAAAAATCACTTTGGGGGTGCCTGGGTGGCTCGGTGGGTTAAAGCCTCTGCCTTTGGCTCCCAGGGTCCTGGGATCGAGCCCCGCATCGGGCTATCTGCTCAGCAGGGAGTCTGCTTCCTCCTCTCTCTGTCTGCCTCTCTCCCTACTTGTGAGCTCTCTCTGTCAAATAAAAAAAAAAAAAATCACTTTGACAGTCAATTCTTTTGGGTGTATACCCAGGAGTGGAATTGCTGAATCATATGGTAGTTCTATTTTTATCTTTTATGGAAACATCGTATTGTTTTCCACAGCAACTGTATTATTTTCATTCTCAACAACAGTATGCAAGGGTTCCAACTATCCCATATCCTGGAGGACACTTGCTACTTTGTGTTTTCTTTTTTTGAACAACCATCCCAATGGACATGATATGCATTTCCCTAATGATTAGTGATGTCAAACATCTGTTCACAGGCTTATTTGTGTATTTTCCATGGAGAAATGTCTACTCAAGTTCTGTACCCACATTTGAATGAAGCAGAACACAGAGCTGTTGAATGTACAAGGGTAGACCAAGTTAAACCAAGTGTAGTCAAAGCAAAAGAGATATTAGGCAAAACAAATATTTGTTAACATAGGACAAAGTAAACTTTAAGACAAAAATCATCATCAAAGATAAAAATATCAACATAATGACAATAGTAAGTTTCTTCAGGGAAATTCTAAATATTGACATGTAAGACAGAGTTCACATCTCTGTCAGAGCTTCAGGACATATAAGGGCAAAAACTGACACAGCTATAGGTGGAAAATGAAAAATATGTTATTACTGTAGAGGATTATTAAGACTATCTCTTCCAGGAATTGAGACATAAATAAATGTAGTAAAGATAGGATATAGGCTAGCTTAATGTTGCAATTATAAAACATCTTGACTTAAAAAAAATCTATAGAACATTGACTAATATTGGAACATTTGTTAATATTGATTTTGTTATCTAGACCATAAAACAAATCACAGTGAGTTTCACAGACTATTTCTTTTGACCACAGTGCAACTAAACTAATTTATTTTAAAAAAATGATAATGCATATTAGGCTGTTTCAAAGCAAACGTGGGAAGAACCCATGACTCAAAGTAGAAAGTATAATCAAAATTAGAATATATCTAGAAATAAGTGATAATAAAAATGCTACTTCTCAAAAAAAACTATAAAGACATTTGGAATTATACCAATATTAGCAAAGAAGATTGACAGAAAATACATTACTATTAACCTCAATATATTACAGAAAAAAGCAAATGAATAAGCATCTACAAAGTAGAAGATTATAAAAGAACAGCAGAAATTAACAAAACATATATATATATTTTTAAAAAGAGACAAAAACTCAAGAAGATAGTTATTTGAGAAAAAATAAAATATAAAAAATTGAGGAAACTGATAAAGCAAAAAGGTTTTAGAAAATATAAATTCCCAAGGTTTTTAAAAATGAAAAATTACCAGGTACAGTATGAAAAAAAAAATTTGAAGAAAGGAATTAAGAAGACAGTGTCCTCGGATGGGGTATAATTATATTAAGGCAACTCAGGGGGAAACAAAACAACCTGGGTAGAAATATAACTGTCAATAAATAGAACAATATTTAAAATTTCACAAAACACCAAGGTCGATCAAAACATAAAAAGCTCTTCAAGTAAAAATTCTACCAATAATTCAAGAAACAGATATTCTAACATTGTAGAAATGATCCCAAGGACTATGGATTAAAAAAAAACAGGCTCAAATCTAATAATGTTTGTTCAAAGGAGAGACAAGGACACTATAAGAAAAAGATGCTGTAAGCTAGTTTCACTGTTGATCATGGAAGCAATAATATTCAATATATTAGCAAACTAAATCCAGTGGTACATTAAAAAAATAATACATCATGAACATAGTGGTTTTATACCAAGAACACAAGGATGATCAACATTATAAAATCTACTATTGTGATTTAAAATGTAGATGGAAAACAATTAATTTAAGACATACCATAATTATACTTAATTCAGTTCTATTCAATTATACTCAAAATAAAGCTTTTTTAAAATCTAGAAAGTAGAGCATTTTCCTTATTATAATAAGTATTTGCTAAAAACTACAGTAAATTCCATATTTAATTGTAAAATGATGGCAGGATTTTCTCTGAATGCCAGGAACAAGAACAAAAGTCCTATTTTCACTACTTCTTTTTTCAATTTTTTTTTTCTGGGTATCTAAGACAACACTATTAATCAAGAATAAAGAGGTAAATATTAAAGGCTAGACGTGTCAATAGGTTTGTATTCATAGAAAACCCTAGAGCATCTAGAGCTAAATTATTGGAATTAAAGAAAACTCAGAAACTTGCTAGATATAAAGTCAATCCATGAAAGTGGATTGCATTCTAAATAACCATCAACAAACAGAAAGTCTATTATAAAAAATACTATTTACAAAATGACAAATACATTGCCAAGGATTAAGTCTAGCAATAGGTATGCAATAGCTTTGCAGGTAAAATATGAAATATTATTAAAAGACATAAAATAAGTGATAACTAAATGAAGTGAGAGAATATGCCATGGCTAGAAAGATTTAGGTATCAAGATTTTCTATAAAATAAAAGTTACTGAAAGTGTGATGTTAGCACTGGAATAGAAAAAAGAGATGAAGAGAGCATGATGGAGAGCCCAGAAATAGACCCTCACACACGTGTAGAAAGCTGGTTTATGGCAGAGGCAGCTTTGCAAGTCAGTGGAGAAATGCCGGCATATTTAGGAAAAAGTATGAGGAAAAGTAGTTATCCAAAAAAAGAAAAAATACATGTAAAATTTAAATACTAGATTATATCTTTTACAAAAATCAAAGCTAAGTGGGATAAAAAAAATCTAGAGATGAGAAATAAAACTAAAAATTTGTGAAGGAGCGTAGACTTACACCCTTTTAAAGATAACTGGTGTGGGACGTGCCCACCCGCCACAAACAAGTAGAAATAAGAACTAGACAAAATATGTCCAAGGATCAGGCAATAGGCAGCACAGAACTCTGAACCCAAAGAGAAGGAAACAACAAAGAGACCCCTGTCACCACTTCCTACCTGCAGGGAACTTCTAGGCTTCCATCTGGGGAGAGGGACCCAAGCAGAAAATTGCAGTCTTACAGAGTTCTAGAGAGAGGGACAGCAGTTGAAGGAGACAGAGGGGGGTGAGATACGCATGGCAGGTAATGGAGTAGAGGGAGAGAGTGTCCCTTTGAGTCTTTGGCTGAATCTCATTTGCTCAAGTAAGAGAAGAAATCCCCTGGGGCTGGGAGAACTAGTTCTGGTTCTGAACCGTTAGCAGGGAAGCATAAAAATGCCCATGCAAAGGCAAGAAGTACTTGTATTCCTGACGAGACAGTATGAAGCTCTCTTGTTGAATACATTGGGCATTTTAGTAGAGATCCCAGGAAATCAGTACGCGTATAGAAGTCACCCAGAGAGAAGTAGGCATAAAATAGCCCTAAAGTAAAAGTTACTCTAGATGTATTCAAATAAACTCCTAAAACCAAGCTTCAAAAGGTACAAGCTGATCCATAAGTTGTAAAGTGCCTGGTTACATTCCCACTCAAGTCCAACAAGTTTTCAAGCAGTAAGGCAATACTTAGAACTCAAAATTATAAATTCACAATGAATCCAATCAAAAATAAGTAGGTAATACAATAAGCATGAAACCATTCCACCCATCACCAGGAGAAAAAGAAGCCCATAAAACAGACTCAGAAACAAGAGAGATTAAAAATTAGCACAAAAAGACTTGAAAACAGTTTTTATATTATGCTCAGAAAACATGAATACAAAGAGAAGAACAATTAGGGGCATAAAGAAAAGCTAACTACACATAACTTGTAGAGATGAAAACGAGTCAAACCCATGAAAAGTTCCATGTATAAATAAATTCTCTACTTTGAGTATTGGGAAAATTTCACTGGGTGGTTAAAAAAATTAAATACTGTAAAAAATCAATGAATTTTGAACACAAGAACAGCAATGATACAAAATGAAGCAGAAGGCCAAATAAAGTCTGGAAAAAAATGAACTTCCTAAAATTTATTAATAACTTCCAAATTAGTACTCACAGCATGTTTGTGGCCTAACAAGACAACATTCTGCCTTTCCGTTTTACCTTTCCTACTGACAACAAGGGTGCTTTTTCTAATATATGCTGTGTTGTGTTTGTGTTTGGGGGCTTTATTTTTTTTTTTCTTTTGGTGATTTTGCTGTGTAAGCTTACCCCCAAGCATAACACCGAGGTGTGGTCTGGCTCTTAAGCCCAAGGAGGCTGGGATGTGCCTGACGGAGACAATAGATACGTGAGGTCAGCTTCATCCAGGCATGAGGTGTAGTGCTGCTGGCCATGATTTCAATGTTAAATAATCAACATAGTACACCAAAGAAGATGTCTGTAATAGGGACACAAAAAGATTGTGTGCTGATTGATTGCTTAAAATGTAGGCTCACAGGAAACTAGCTCTCTATGTGTCAAGGAAACAATGTTCAGTATTCACTAATTCAGTAACTATGGCCACTTTGTAGAATATAACTATTGAGAATAATGAAAACTAGCTATATTTTTTTTATTAATACAATCACTACAATTTAAAAACAGAAATATTATAGGAACTACATTAAGAAGATGTGCCTTCTCAGGGTGCCTGGGTGGCTCAGTGGGTTAAGTGTCTGACTCTTGGTTTCAGTTCATGCTGGGCATGGAGCCAGCTTGGGATTCTCTCTCTCCCTCTCCCTCTGTCCCCCTCCCCACTCATATAAGCTCCCTAAATAAGTAAGTAAATATCTTTAAAAAATAAAGATGTGCTTTCTCCATTCCTTCCCTCTTAGAACTCCTTCCCAGAGGAATTCCTTGTGTTGAACTAACTTTCCAGATAAGAACCATGATAAATTTTGTTTAAAATACCCCTGGGGATAAAAATATATGTTTATAAAAATAAAAAAATATATATGATAGACAAATCTTGAAGGCCTTAGGAAATGACTACAAATTGGCATAACCAGATGGGATTTGACTCTTGAAAGGAGACAACCACACCCATGAAATGCACATTCATGTCTTTGACCTTCAGTGGGAAAGACGGAATAAACATCACTAGAGGGATCTTGAAAATAGAGGAGCATGTACTAAGAAGACACTTGATGTCTAGGGAAGATGAGCTGCAGTCTGGTCCACAGAAACAAATTTATGATATGATTCAGAGCACATTAAGTAATTGTTGAAATATTGCTAAGTATCTTTTTTTTAATTTTTTATTTTTTATAACATATATTTTTATCCCCAGGGGTACAGGTCTGTGAATCACCAGGTTTACACACTTCACAGCACTCACCAAAGCACATACCCTCCCCAATGTCCATAATCCCACCCCCTTCTCCCAAACCCCCTCCCCCCAGCAACCCTCAGTTTGTTTTGTGAGATTAAGAGTCACTTATGGTTTGTCTCCCTCCCAATCCCATCTTGTTTCATTTATTCTTCTCCTACCCACTAAGTATCTTTTATAAAGAAAAACTAAATTCTTAGCATAAGATATTTTTAAATTGTAACTGGTCCTATGAAAAGTTCTAGAAGAACCAGTAAGTGGGGACAATGCCAGACACCAGCAACAAGGAGTAGTCACTAGTGCTAGTAATTCTAGTAACCACTATTTTTAGTAACTAATAGTCATTGATACCTAGAGGAACAACCTCACATGTTGGTTTTCTGTTGTTTGTGTCTTGACAGGCTTGCTGGAATGGAATATCCTGAGAAAGCTGTTGATGCAGAGTGTCTTGACTTCAGCAAGGCATTTTCAATTCAGTGGATAAACAAAAGGATGAAGCAGGAATAAATTTAAATCCACATGCACCTGGAGATGCTCTGTTTAGAACTCTGTGCTAGTCTCTGGTGGACAGGAAGAAATTCCATCACATCCTCATTATTGCTGAAAGGCAGAGTGCCATCCCAAAGTGCTCACGAGAAGTGAGTACACAAGAGTACACAAGAGAAGATGTAAATGCGTTGTATCATAGCTGCTTTTAGAGGGAAGAGTGATCATTAATAAACAGGGAGTATCTCCCTTCTCTCTTCTCCTGCTGTGTTTAGGTTTTGTTTTCTGTTCTTTTTTTTTTTTTCCTTTTTTAAAAATTTATTTATTTTCAGCATAACTGTATTCATTATTTTTGCACCACACCCAGTGCTCCATGCAATCTGTGCCTTCTCCAATACCCACCACCTAATTCCCCCAACCTCCCACCCCCCGCCACTTCAAACCCCTCAGATTGTTTTTCAGAGTCCATAGTCTCTCATGGTTCACCTCCCCTTCCATTTTCCCCCAACTCCCTTCTCCTCTCCATCTCCCCATGTCCTCCATGCTATTTGTTATGCTCCACAAATAAGTGAAACCATATGATAATTGACCCTCTCTGCTTGACTTATTTCACTCAGCATAATCTCTTCCAGTCCCGTCCATGTTGCTACAAAAGTTGGGTATTCATCCTTTCTGATGGAGGCATCATACTCCATAGTGTATATGGACCACATCTTCCTTATCCATTCGTCCATTGAAGGGCATCTTGGTTCTTTCCACAGTTTGGCGACCATGGCCATTACTGCTATAAACATTGGGGTACAGATGGCCCTTCTATTCACTACATCTGTGTCTTTGGAGTAAATACCCAGTAGTGCAATGGCAGGGTCATAGGGAAGTTCTATTTTTAACTTCCTGAGGAATCTCCACACTGTTCTCCAAAGAGGCTGCACCAACTTGCATTCCCACCAACAGTGTAAGAGGGTTCCCCTTTCTCCACATCCCCTCCAACACATGTTGTTTCCTGTCTTGCTAATTTTGGCCATTCTAACTGGTGTAAGGTGGTTTTTCAGTATGCTTTTAATTTGAATCTCCCTGAGGGCTAGTGATGAACATTTTTTCATGTGTCTGATAGCCATTTGTATGTCTTCATTGGCGAAGTCTCTGTTCATATCTTCTGCCCATTTTTTGATATGATTGTCTCTATTGTGTGTGTTGAGTTTGAAGAGTTCTTTATAGATCCTGGATATCAACCTTTTGTCTGTACTGTCATTTGCAAATATCTACTCCCATTCCGTGGGTTGCCTCTTTGTTTTCTTGACTGTTTCCTTTGCTGTGCAGAAGCTTTTCTGAAGCTTTTCTATTCTTTTCCCAGCTCCTTTAGATGTAAGGTTAGTTTGTATGTTTGAGACTGAATGGAAGAAGATATTTGCAAATGTCTTATCAGATAAAGGGCTATCCAAAATCTATAAAGAACTTATCAAACTCAACAGCACCCCAAAACAAAAAAATCCAGTCAATAAAAATGGGCAGAAGACATGGGCAGGCATTTCTCCAAAGAAGACATCCAGATGGCCAACAGACATATGAAAAGATGCTCAACATCACTCAGCATCAGGGAAATACAAATCAAAACCACAATGTAAGATACCATCTCACACTGGTCAGGATGGCTAAATTTAACAATTCAGGGAATAACAGATGTTGGTGAAGATGTGAAGAAAGGGGAACCCTCCTATACTGTTGGTGAGAATGCAAGCTGGTACAGCCACTCTGGAAGATAGTATGGAAGTTCCTCAAAAACTTAAATAAAGCTATCCTATAACCCAGAATTTGCACTATTTGGTATTTATCCAAAGGATACAAACATATGATTTGATGAGGCACCTACACCCCAATGTTAATAGCAACAATGTCCAGAATAGCCAAAATATGGAAAGAGTCCATATGTCCATCAACAGATGAATAGATAAAGAAGGTGGGCACATGTGTACAATGGAATACTACTCAACCATTCAAAAGAATGAAATATTGCCATTTGCAATGACCTGCATGGAACTAGAGGTTATTATGCTAAGTGAAATAAGTCAGTCAAATGTGGGATTTAAGAAACAAAACAGATGAACATAGGGGAAGGGAAGGAAAAATAAGATGAAAACAGAGAGGGAGACAAACACTAAGAGACTCTTAATTTGAGGAAACAAACTGAGGATTGCTGGAGGGCAGAGCAGTGGGGGATGGGGTAACTAGATGATGGGCATGAAGGAGGGCACTGGATGGAATGAGCACTGGGTGTTATACACAACTGATGAATCACTAAATTCTACCACTGGAACTAATAATACACTATATGTTAACTAAATTGAATTTAGGGGCACCTGGGAGGCTCAGTGGGTTAAAGCCTCTGCCATCAGCTCGGGTCATGATCCCAGGGTCCTGGGATCGAGCCCCACATGGGGCTCTCTGCTCCGCAGGGAGCCTGCTTCCTCTTCTCTCTCTGCCTGCCTCTCTGCCTACTTGTGATCTCTGTCAAATAAATAAAATATTTTTTAAATTTTTAAATTAAATTTAAATTAGAAAATAAAAGGTAAGCATACCACTTGCTCATTTATTTTGGTTTTTATAACTAAATTTCTGCAATTATATTTGCCAAGGAAATCTAAGTAGAGTATCTCCATTTATATAATGAGACTTATTTTTGTTTGTTTTCAATTTTTATTTTTAAAAATAATAATGGAAAGTTGGATTTACAGAGCTAGGGGTTGTGATCCACACCTTCATGATCTCGAAATTCTGGTTAAAACACAAACAGGACGTGTTAATACTATTTTTAAAAAATATTTTATTTATTTATCTGACAGAAAGAGAGAGAATACAGGTAGGCAGAACATGAGGCAGAAGGAATGGGAGAAGCAGGCTCCCCTCTGAGCAGAGAGCCTGATGCAGGGCTTAATCTCATACTCTGGGATCATGACCTGGCCCAAAGGCAGATGTTTAACCAACTGAGCAACCAGGGTATCCGCACTATGCTGCCCCCCTTTTTTAAAAGGTTTTATTTATTTGAGAGAGAGAGAATGAGAAAGAGCATGACAGGGGAGAAGGTCAGAGGAAGAAGCATGGATGCATTGGGCTCCCAGATCCATGGGAGCCCAATGCAGGATTTAATCCCTGGATTCTAGGATCATGACCTGAGCTGAAGGCAGTCACTTAACCAACTGAGCCACCCAGACTCCCATACTATGCTCTTCTCATACAACTATACTGATGGTCGTAGTGCCTTTATACATGGAAGAATAAAAAAATAAAAAAGTCAGAATAAAGACTAATGTGAGTTCATGAGCGTATTTATACGCAGTCTGCTAAAATGGATGTAATACGCAAAGGGGGGCTTCTTGCTTATGTAAAAATATCCCCACAAACCCAGGAGACTGCTGGCAAGAGGCTTCATTGACTGGGCTGTCCTCTCTTTCCAGAAATAGCTGTTGGGTCTTGTTATCCAAGTACACAGATGGGACTGTGCTGTGCACAGTCTGACTCCTCTCCGAGGCTGCCACGAAGCACAATCTCACCGTGCCACTGACTCCCCAGTTCCTCACTCGCACATCAGGACTCAGGTCACAGCACAGCCAGGACCCTCCAGTGCTGCTAGCCTGGGCTTCCGCTGGGCTTCAGACGTTCCAACTCTGGAAGCAAAGGGATGAAGGAGCCAGAGTATCTTAAAGACAAAGTTATAAAAACTAACATTTTAGGAAACTCTACTAAAGAGCACTTTTAATAGCCAGAAAGATAATACAAATATATTTTAGAAAATGGGATTTAAAGAAATAATTATTTACTACTTATGGTAATAGTGAAAATTATCTCATGTTCATTAAATACTTATCACAATCTGGAAATGCAATACTTTTTATACATTTTCAATTTGTTTCTTCCCAAGCCTCATGAATTAGGTAATAATATATTAGTTACATTATACAGATGAGTACAATGAGGATTAGAGACATAATTATTATTTATACAACCATGATATGATTCACAAGTAGTAAATGGGATTCAGTCTCAGACCAAGTAATAAAGGATATTGTTTTTACCATTGTTAATAATCTCACGGAGTACTAATTGTTCTTTTCCTTCAATCTTTCTGTCTTTGCATAGATTTATATCTTAAAAGGAAATTGAGATTACACTACATATATTGAATTCATTGGCTTATATTGTTAGAAATATTATGAATATCTCTCCATATCATAGACTAATCTTATGAAACGCTGCTTTCAGTAGCCTCATGACATTCTGTTGAGTGGAATGTTGTAAAATTTAGCAGTTATCTATTGGCATATCACAAATTATTCTTAAAAAATTAAAGCTTAAAACAAATGATTACTATCTCACACAGTTTCTGAGAATTAGGAATCTGGGAGCAGTTTAGCTCAGTGGTTCAGGCTCAAAGTCTCTACATGGGAGATGGAGTATTACAGTCACAATGCATTCAAGATGGCAGGTGGGGGCAGTGGTCATCTGAGGGCTTGACTGAGGCTGGAGAATCCATTTCTGAGAGAGCTACTTCCCACGGCTCACCACGTGGACCTCTCATCATAATATGGCAGGCAACTTCTTGCAAGAGAGATCTAAGGTAGAAAAAGCAAAGAGTAAGCAAAAATTAAGTCTCAACAACTTTCATGTTATAGTTTCCAAAGTCACATAGATGACATACTGTTTGTTATACGGAGTATAAATGACTCATTGGGTCCATGACACACTCAGAGGAAGGGACATTAGTTTCCATCTCTTGTAAGGAGGGGCATCAAAGAGGAGTGGGAACCTTAAGCTACACCAAAAAATAACTTTCTATATTTCACTTACATGTTTTCTAATTGATTTCTGTTTCTGTTGTTAAGAATGTTGTTATAAATATCTTTGTACATTAATTTAAGAGTGTTTTGTTCTTAATTTCTTTAGGTTAATAACCAAGTGAGATGATTGAGGAAAAGGGTATAAATAAATATTTTTTAGTTTGGGGGTATATATTGCCTTATAGAAAAGAGAGTATCTTTTACGCCTTTATGGAGATTATATTATCCAAAGATGATAAACAAAACACACTGCATCCCACACACTATTCCTATATCATGATTTTGATAATATTCCCATTGAGTACAAAATGTATGTTCTAGCCCCCCTACCCTTGAACCTGGGTGAAATGCTGTGACTGTTACAACCAATAGAGTATGGGAGGAATGACACTATGTCACTTCCAAGCAGGTCATAAATATATCAAGCACTGGTACCTTGTCCTTCCGAATGCTTGCTGTTGGAACCAGCCAGCATGTCCCAAGGAAGCATCTTCAAGGAGAGACCACACGTAGGTATTCTGAATGTCAGCTCCAGCTGAGGTCTTGGATACCAGCCAATATCAACCACTGGATAAGAAGTAAATGAACCTTCTGGTAACTTCATCCCTGAGACACAAGGCAATCCAGGTTTCAGGATGCCCCAGTCGACACTGTATGGAGAAGAGCTGAGCTTCTGGACTTAGCCCGGTCCAAATTGGAGATTCATGAGCAAAATAAGACTGGCAATTCCACTCCAGTACATTTACCTGAAAAAAAAAAAAAAAATGAAAGCCTAGGCCAACAAAAGAGTTAAATATAAAAAAAAAAAAAAAAGCTACAAAAACTGGAAAAAAAACCCATATGTCCATTGACAAAAAAGCAGATAGCCAACTGGGCCATACCCATAAAATGCATTAATTATGCACACTACATAATGTCACACACATGAAATATGAACATAGTTAAAACCAAAATATGGTAATCAAGATAGGACTGTGGTTCTGGGGCCCCATTGAGAGGGAGGTCAACAGGAAAGGAATCCAGTGGAATTTGATGGGTGTGTGGAGACATTGTGCATTTATTTTGGGTGTAGTCAGGTGTATACAGTTGTCAAAATTCAGCAAACTGAACCCTTGATATCTGTGTATTTTAGTGTGTACTGATCACATCTCACTTTTAAAAACGCTACCTGTACTGTGCCCATCTTCTAATGTACTTTTGTTCTGTCTGTCCAACCACCACATTTAATAACACTGAGCAGGAGGTCCATGAAGCACCTTCCATTAAAGCATAAGAGGATGGGAAATGAGAAACCATATTTATCAAAGGCATTTTCCACCACGGAGGTTTCATTAATTCAACTTGGGGGCACAAGATGCCAACAAGTAAAGCTAACTGCTTGGTGAAAAATGGGGTCTGAAGATAGGAACTCAAACATTAAGAATTCTAGCAGATGAAGATTGAGTTGGGCACTCTTGCTACTAATGGTCCCACATGAATTTATTAAGAGGAAATTAGCACAGGCATTGGACTTATTACCTAGCCAACACTGCTTCTGACAAGTTGTAAGAAATAATCTTGGTAGAAGAATGACTATATTAACACAATCAGTATTCACATCCTAGGCTCTGAAATTCAGTTCTGATAGAGAAAAAAGTAAAATCTTAGTTGTGAGATTTTTGAAATGACCTTTGAAATTTAGGAATAACAAAGGAAGTGTTATGTATAGGGAGGGGTCATCCCTTTGCCTGGTAACCTTTAGAAATGGTGTGTGTCCTGCTCTGAGGGAAAGCTGAGTAAATGTCCCCTCTACTGCCCTGCTGTCCAGTCAAAATTAGAAACAGGACACTATATCTCAGAACATATGGAATGTTCTGAAGAGCTACCAGTGGTCTCTGTGCGTCCTATTTCTTTTCTGATGGTTTTGTCAATGATGTATTAGTAAGTTCGGGAGATGTGATGGGGCACCGATAGCAGATAAAGACCGCAGTCGGGGTTCATCCACAGAAATGGTTTCAGAGTCACACATGAGGCCCTGAGCCGGGTACGAGGAGCAAGAGGAGGCACGGGACTGTGAGAAGGAAATGTAAGAGCCCCACTTCATACTAAATTGTAGTTAGAAAGGGAGTATCCACTCCTCAAGCTCAATAACGCGGTACTCAAGCCCTTGGTCTGTGCGCACGCCCCTGCTGATGGACGGGCGTGTCCAGAGAGAAGTCATGACCAAACCACAGGCAGTGACACCTCACTCAGTTGCCCACCTCATTGCCAAGCTTGGCAGCTTACATGGCCCAAAATAAGTAGATTTAGAAATTGTGTTAGCTAATGTTACTTAGCTGTATTTTACAAAATTGGAAACTGACTTCAAGAATACATACACGGAGATAACATTTGGGTCTCAGTAGTTACCAGTCCAGACAGGAGAGGAGAGCAGTCCTGTCCAGTCCCTCCCTAGCAGAGGCCAGTGGGTGAGCAGGGTCCCACACCTTACATCCACACTTCCCTAAGGACACAGGTTCTTGTCCTCTGCTTCTGGCCAATGTGGAATCCATCACAGGGATCAAATATGTCTTTTTCCTTGAAAGGAAAAAAAATGCACAAAATTTAGAAAATGATGATTTTCAAGACGTTGGAAGTCAGGCGATGAAGGACAATGATCCTTGGTTGGCAGGAAAAAAGTGAGGTGAGCCCTGCAGCAAGTACAGCTTACGACCCGGAGAGAGAACTAGCTGGAACTCGTCAACAGCCTCAGGTGAAAGATAGAGCCAGGAGTCGGGATAAGGTCGTGAGAGTTCGCATGGCAGGGGAAGGGACAGGATAGAGCCATGTGGAGAGACAGCCCCAGAGATCCACAAGGGACATCCCTCAAATATTGGGCTGTGTACCGATCGGTTTGCTTATCTGTCTGAGGAAACTCTCAACCACCAACAGGATTAGAAAACAAAGCCTAGTGCTTACACAAGGCTGGGACAGCCCCTGTTTCCACCAGCCAAACCAGAAGCCCGCTTGGCTCATGAGAAGCTGGGCAGAGTACTCAGCTGGCTCTTGCCTCCATAGATGAGATAATCCCCAAACTGACCACTGCTCCTGTCCCACCCAACAAGTATTAAAAGTAAGACCCGAAAGGATCAAACCATTTGTAAGTGGCTTAACTGTGCCTCAGAACAAAGCTCGAGAACATTTCTGGAAATGCAAGAACATCCAAGCACCAACAACGTAGAATTCAAAGTGTCTTTCATCCAGGAAAAGATTATCAGGCATGCACTGAATCAGGAAAATACTACTTTACTGAAAAATAAGAGAAAAAGATAAATCCACCATTGCACTCAAGTATTACAATACTCTTTAAATAATTGATAAAATGGACATAAAATCAGTAAGAATATAAAAAATTTAGATAGCACTATTCACCAAATTGACCTCATTGGTATTTATAGTAAAACCCACCCAATAAGGAGCAGAATACATGATTTTTCCAAGTGTCCCCAAAATTTTTAGCATAGACTATATTTAATGCCAAAAAACAAATCTCACTAAATTTAAAAGAATTAAAATCCTACAAATATGTTCTCTGACTACAATTAATTAAATTAGAAATCAAAACAGACAGGGCGCCTGGGTGGCTCGGTGGGTTAAGCCGCTGCCTTCGGCTCAGGTCATGATCTCAGGGTCCTGGGATCGAGTCCCGCATCGGGCTCTCTGCTCAGCAGGGAGCCTGCTTCCTCCTCTCTCTCTCTCTCTCTCTGCCTGCCTCTCTGCCTACTTGTGATCTCTCTCTGTCAAATAAATAAATAAAATCTAAAAAAAAAAAAAGAAATCAAAACAGACAGCTTTCTGGAAAATCCCTAGACATTTGTAAAGTGCATAATATGAAGGCATTAAAAGAAAAATCAAAAAGAAAGCTGGAGAACATTTTGAGCTGTAGAAAAATAAAAAGACTATGATAAAATTTGTGAAATGCTGCCAAAGCAGTGCTTGGAGGAGGATGTATTTAGTTCTATATGTCGATACCTGAAAAAATACATATTCTCAAATAAATGACTTAAGTTTCCTCTTTGGGAAATGAAAAGGAAAAGCAAATGAAATATCCAAAATAAGCAGAAAAAAGAAACAATAAAGATTAGAGTGAAAATCATGGAAATAGAAAACTTAAAAGAAAGAGAAAATCAATGAAATCAATACCTAGTTCTTTAAGACTATCAAGACACTGATGAACCTGGAGGCAGACTAATTAAAGACTGAAAGAAGGGAGATTTTTCCCATATCAGGAATTAAAGAGGTGGCCTAACTGTTGGTTCTACGGCTGTTGGAAGGACAAGAATGTATGGGGACTATCTTTATGGCAATGAGCTTGTAAACGTAGATGAAATGGATACATTCCTTGAAAAACACAAATGATCAGTGTCCACACACACACAAAAAAATAGGTCATCTAAATAGAGCTGTATCCATTATTTTTTTAACTTCTCATAAAGTTGGGGCACCTGGGTGGCTCAGCTGGTTGGGTGTTCCACTCTTGGTGTCAGCTCAGGTCATGAACTTAGAAACCTGGATCAAGCCCCACATCAAGCTGCACACTCAGCATGGAGTCTTTGTCTCTCTCCCTCTGCTCCTACCTCCACTCATGTTCTCCCTCTCTCTCCTTCTCTCTAAAATAAATAAATAAATAAAATATTTTTTTAAAAAACCTTTCTCATAAGCTTTCCCATAAAGAAAATTCTAGGCCTGGATGGTTTCCTTAGTAAATTTCACCAAAAATGTAAGAATGAAATAGTACCAGTTCCATGTAAACTCTTACAGAAACTGAAAACAAGAAGAGTGTTCCCAAATCATTTTATGAGGCCAGCATTACCCTGACACTGAAACCAGTCAAAGACATCACAAAGAAGAAAATTACAGACCAATACTCATTCATGAACACAGATGCTTAATTCTAAACAGAATTTTAGCAAGAAGAATCCAAATTACATATTAAACATTCATCATCACTAAGTTGAGGTTTTCTTAAGAAGATGAGGTTAGACTGACATTCCTAAACAAGTCAATGTTACTTAGCCATATTAAAAACCTAAAAAACAAAAAAAGTCATTTGGAGGCACCTGGTTAAATGTCTGCCTTTGGCTTGGATCATGATCCCAGGGTCCTGGGATTGAGCCCCAAGTTGGGCTTTCTGCTCAGCAGGGAGTCTGCTTCCCTCTCTTTCCCTACGTGTCCCCCTGCTCATGCTCTCCCTCACAATCTCTCTCAAATAAATAAATGAAATCTTTCTTTAAAAAGTCATTTGAGAAGGGAGGTGAGGGAAATTGGAAGGGGAGGTGAACCGTGAGAGACAATGGACTCTGAAAAACAACCTGAGGGCTTTGAAGGGGCGGGAGGTGGGAGGTTGTGGGAGGCAGGTGGTGGGTATTAAGAAGGGCACATACTGCATGGAGCACTGGGTGTGGTGCAAAAACAATGAATTCTGTTACGCTGAAAAGAAATTTAAAAAAATAAAATTAAAAAAAAAGTCATTTGATTTTCTAAACAGACACAGGAAAAACAGTTGATAAAATCCATCAAACTTCTGATAAAAACTCTCAACACACTAGGAATAAAAGGAAACTCCTTCAAACCGATGAAGGTCACCCATGAGAAACTATAGCTAACATCATTCTCAAAGATAGAAGGCTGAGTGTGTCTCCCCAAAGATCAGGAACGAAATGAGGAGATCACCCTCATTACTTCTGTTCAACTTTATTTTGGAGGTTCTCACCAATACAACCATGTAAGGGAAAAAAAGAAAAAAGTCTCCATCACAAAAGACGTGATCATCAATGTAGAAAATCCAAAAAATTCTTTAAAAAACGATTAGAACCAATAAGTAGTTTAACAAATCTACAGCATGCAAATCAATATATTAAAGTCAACTGTATTTGTATCTGTTTCCCACAAATAATTGGAAGTTGAAATTAAACCAGCAAAAACATTGGCAATAGCACCAAAAGATTTGAATAATTAAGAATAAATCTGTCCAAAGATATGGAAGTCCAGCACACTAAAAATAACAAAACGCTGACAGAAGTTAAAGAAGAACTAAGGAAATGGAGAACTGTATTATGCACAAAGGTCAGAAAACTCAGTATTATTAAAATGCTGATTCTCCTGAAATTAAATCAAAGCAATCCCAATCAAGATACTAGCTGATTTTTTTTTTTTTGGTTATTGACAAATTTATTCTAAAACTTTTACGGAAGGGGCCTCTGGGTGACACAGTCACTTAAGCCTCCAACTTCTGCTCAGGTCATGATCCCAGGGTCCTGGAATGGAACCTCTCTCATCAGGCTCTGTGCTCAGGAAAGAGCCTGCCTGTCCCTCTCCCTCTGCCCCTCCCCCACCCCGTGCTCATGCATGCTCACGCTCGCTCTCTCTCCCTCTCTCTCTCTATCTCAAACACATAAATACAATCTTTAAAAAAATAGAACTCATATGGAAATGTAAATGACTAGAAGTGGACAAAATAACTTTAGAAACGAAGAACAGATCTGGAGGATTAATACTGCCTGATTTCATGACTTCTTAGAAAGCTATGGTAACCTAGAGATTGTTGTATCGGTGTAGAAATAGGCAAACTGATCAATGGAACAAAATAGAAGAACCACACACATATATGTATAATTGACTTGAAAATGGGACAAATGCAATTAATGGAGAAAGAATAGTCTTTCTAAAAAAAGTGCGGGAGTATCTGAATGTCCATACATTAAAAAAAAGAAATTAAAACTATACCTTTTTTGACATATAGAAATGAGCTCCATATAGAAGTGGACTATAGGGTGCCTGGGTGGCTCAGCTGGTTAAGCAACTGCCGTCAGCTCAGGTCATGATCCTGGAGCCCTGGGATCGAGTCCTACATCAGACTCCCTACTCAGCTGAGCAGGGAGTCTGCTTCTCCTGCTGACCTCTCTCCTCTCATTCTCTCTCTCTCTCTCAAATAAATAAATAATATCTTTAAAAAAAAGGAGAAAAAGAAGAAATGGACTATAGACCGAAGTATAAGATTGAAAACTCAAAAACTTCTGGAAGACAATGGAGGAGTAAATTTTTGCAACCTTGAGTTAGGCAAGGATCTTTTAATACAACATCAAAAGTACAATCCATGGAGGAAACTCTTGCTAAGTTGGGCTCCTCAAAATGAAAAATATCTACTTCTGGAAAATCTGTTTAGAGAACAAAGAGACAGGCCCCAGTCTGGGAGAAAGTGTTAAATCACATACGTGAAAAAGGACATTTATCCTTTAATGTCCTTTAATTTATAACAGGATTCATAAAGAACACTAAAAACTAATGATAAGTGTCTCAGTTTGTTCAGGCCGCTATAACAAAATAGCACAGATGGCGTGGCTTAAAAGCCACAGAAATTTGTTTCTCAGTTTGAAGGCTGGAAGTCCAAGATGAAGACACTAGCCTGGTGAGGCTGCTTCCTGGTTCAGAGGCGGCTCTCTTCTCGCTGTGTCCTCGCCTGGAGGAAGAGGTCAGGGAGCTCCCTGGGGCCTCTGTTATGGTGGACGTCATCTCATGGAAAAGGCTCCACCCTTAAGACTTCAACACCTCTCAAAATCTCCTTCTACTAATGCCATCACCTTTGGGGGTTATGAATTTTGGGGAGATACAAGCATTTAGATCATAATGATAAATATATAAACAAACCAATTAAAAACTTGGCAAAAGATTCAAACATCCATTTGGTCAATACTTGACTAAAAAATACTCATGGCCAGGAGGAAGTATAAAGATCCTCAGCATTACCGTACAGGGGGTAATGCAAATTAAACCCACAATGAGATGCCACTATTAAATGTGGATCATTTTAAAAACTAACCATAGCAAGTGTGGGGGCCCTGAAACTTCCCAAACCATTGGGGCATAAGGCCATCTTGGGAAACATGGTTTCCCATGTTTCTATACACCTCTTAGTTATGGACAGTTTTCAACACGGAAACAGTTCTCCATCCTTAGAGAACCTACCTTTATGGAGAGAAGGTAGACAATCATTAAATAAACATTTGTTGTATGAAATCACTGAATCATATGTGCAACTGAAAAGTTGACCATAACATTTTAATTTATCAGGAAGTCCATTATAAAGGAATGGATTTATTTTTACTCTCATTAATTAATGACCTTGCTCAAAGTCTATATATGGCCTTGAGATCAATGATGCTGCAATGCATTATAAATCCTAAGTTCATGGATATACCTACACGTGGGACATGTTAAGAAATTCTTTGTTGAAGTGATGCATGATCATAGACATGTGTAGACTGCTAGTCTGGGTCGAGGCCACATGTGGGAGCAGGAGGCATGTAATGAACCATCTTTCCCCTTCAAGGAGAGAGAGATCGACCCCTAAAATGTCAGTTTGAAATCTGGCTTAAAGAATGAGCTGCTTTATTTAAACTTGTTTGTTTCTGTTAAAATATTGTGTTTGACCCTCTTCCTACAAGAGAAAAATAGGAGAAGAGGAAGGAGGAAGAGCAACACTGATTTTTCCAAAGCATCGATGTGTGTCCTAGTGGGTCTCCGTGGAGGCTCCCCTTTCCCAGCCACCCATGAGCCGCAGCAGCAAAAATAGCCATGAACACAGAGTCTGGCTGAGTGCCCTGGCATGGGATTTTTTTCTTTAATTTCGTACATCACTTACAGCCTGCTGCACCGAGCCACACATCACCTCGAGAGAGAGGAAAGTTGAAAGAACAGCGTGCCCATGCGTGGGCTTGGCTGCACTTTTGCTGCAAGGAGCCTGTGGTATCAGCCGTGCATTTTCTACAAATAAAGGGAAAAATATATTTGAATCAAGGAACTTCATTTTTCTTCCTGGCTTTGTTGATTTCAGTGTTTCAATAAGTCAGCCGACTGTGGGAGTAAGTTTAAATCCTTGTTTTATAACTAAACAAGGAAAATAATTTTCTTTTGATGTCAGTGATTGGCAGATCCAAGCCTAAGGGAGACCTTGTCTTCTTGGTTTGCATAAAATTATTTTTTATAAAAAATGTATGCGCGCACACACACAGAGGCACACTGACAGTAGAATAGGGCCATCACATTTCCTTCTGAATTTCAGATTAGGAGGAAAATTGAGGACATGACAGATAAAGAAATGTCATTTTTTTCCTAAATCAACAGTTCTTCATCCTATAGAGGTCACAGACCCCTCTGAGAATCTGAGAAAGTTATGGAAACTCTCCTGGGGACAGGGGTAGGGTGGAGAACATAAACTATTTTCCATACAATTTCCAGGGACATATGGCCCCTTGGGGGGGTGGAAAAAGCCTGTTCCAGATCTGAAATTCAGTGTGCACCAGCAAAGTCCATTATTTATAATTCAATAGAAGAGACTAAAGAAGAAAAGGGACCTTCATCCTTGAAACAAAAAGAGTGGCTGCTGCCTCACCTAGACACTCCCGAAGGCCAGAGGCCCGGTCTTTGATTTCAGTTCTGTTTCCACATGGCCTGAAGCTACAACATCCCTACCTACAGCAATCTCGGAAAATGAAAGGACTGAGCAGTACTTTTAAGAACTTCCTGGGTTGCTCTTTTATGTCAGGATGATTCTAACCTGGAGTCCAACTGGGAGGAAGTCACAGTGGGTGACCGCTGTCCACAGCTGCTCACACCACCTCTTCATGACTGTGGTCACCAAGCTCCCCGTTCTTGGCTCTCTTCTGACGAGGGCAGCCTGGCCTCTTGGGTGTAATCCCAGACGGAAAATCTTTGATCTCTCCAAGGTGTTTGGCAGCCCTCACTCTCCCTGCCAACTCTTACAAAGATTGTTTAACGGGGCTTTAGGACAGAATAGCCCGCGTTGAAACGTCAAGTCCCATCCACCTTCCCCCAGGGAGGCAATGCGCCCGAACACAAACATGTGTCTGTGTTCACCTCCCTTGTTTGTTACCCACAAGCTGTTGCTTGGATCCAAGCTCGAGATTCTGCAAATATTAAGAAGCACTGGAGGCATGTGAGAGACTCCAACGGTCGCGAGGATCATAAAACCCCATGGATAGCGTTTGCCCTCACGTGAACAGGGTGCCCCCTGCAAACTTTCTCAGGCTGGTGCTGGGGATGTGGCCACGTATCCCCTGCACATCAGGAAACACGCAGGCCCTGTGGGAGGCAGTAAGACCAGCTCTGCTTCTCAGCAGCCAACCTTCATGGCCACATAAAGAAGGGAAGGCACCGGCACCCATCCCTTGTGTCCATGCAGGCCCGGCGTGGACACGGCCAGCCCTACTCTCAGGCTCCCATCCTAGTTGACTTGACTTCTTGGGTGCTAACATTTATTTGCATATCTAAAAGCTTAGATGCTTTTGATCCTTTTCTATGAAGTATTTTTAATCTTCCCAATGAAAATTAACCATCTTCTCCTCTATACCCCCAGTATCCTTTGGTTGTTCTGTCTTTGTATCTCCATCTAACATCATCTTGTAAAAAGATGCACAGAGTCGTGGCCTCGAACAGCAGAACCTCCAACAGTGGGGCTCTATGTTACTACTGAATCATAAGTGTCAGGAAGCGGGAGCAGGGCATCCAACCAACCGCCATTTTTAATAATACAGCCATTTACTCAAACTGTGGGTCCACCTTCCCAGAGGCTATATAAATGACTTATTCTCAGAACAGTCTTTCCGGAAGAAAACAGAGAGAATACATCCTCTGGTTTGCTCCCTCCTTGGTGACACATTCTCTCCATAAGGCATTACTAACACCGTGCATTCAGGTTGGAGACGTGTGGGCACCAGCACAGCCTAGGAGATGCCAAGGCAGGAGGCAGATGAGATATGTGCTGTAGGGCTCCTGGGTTGTGTCACCAAGGACTTGGTTGGAGACCACACAAGATGAAATGGCATGGCAAGGAGGGCCAGGACGAAACAATTGGTCAAGGGCCCTGAACAGACCCACAACGGCCTAATGCAGCGCATGTCTAATATTCACAGATTCACTAGTTCTAGCTCTCCCATCATGTGACTAGATGTGCTCGAAAAGCGTTCTATGTGGAAAATTCCAGAATCTCCAAGTTTGAAGGGAACTTGGAGTCTAATCTACACCCCGACCCCGGAGTTCCTTTTGCAGCATCCTTGACAAAGTCATCTAGACCAGGCATGAAGAATATAAGCTCTCCTGAGACTAGCTCCCTGGTACTTGCCCCTAAGACCACAGGAGTCCCCACACCTACTGAGCCAACAGCCGTCTCCTCCGAGCGGTTCTCAGACTTGACTGCAGTTCACAGAATGGGGGATCCCTCTGCTGCATGGCCATCCTTCAGGTGTTCTCACAGTGTTCTTTTCAAGGTGGAACATGTTCAGGTTTTAGAATCAACGAGCCACCAGTGCCCATAACAATGGTGGATACTGTAAGCATGATGCTGAGTCATGCTTACATGAAGTACGCAATTCTCCAGATGCAAAAAAGTATGCGACGCAGGACGCCATCTGTGTCAAGCACACACAGCCACAGCTGTTCTTGCAGAGAAGCCTGTGAGACTGTCACGGTGGGGCCAGGGGATAGCAAAGGGCTTCCGGCTGCTGGCGATGTCCCGACCCTGGCCCGGGGGCTTGTCTTCAGGTGTGGAACTCATCAAGCCGTCCATGTAAGCTGAGTGCTCTTCTCTGCAAGCATATTTCTCACTGATATTTTCCTTAACATCCAGTGTCCTCCAACATTATTCTTAGGAAAGGGTGTCCGGATCCCTCGGAAGGTGGACCTTCCGTATCACCTCTGTTGCATGGTGCCCACTTGAAAACAGCCTCCTGGGCAGCATCTGATACAGATGATGTGGTCTATCAGGCCCAAATGTCATCGTAAAGTAATTTCCATGAGTAGACACTCAACCTCCATTGATACAACCTTCAGCGGCTCAGGAAGCTTGACCATCTTTCAAAATGGGTGAGCCTGGTGGTGGGTATTCAGGAGGGCCCGTATTGCATGGAGCACTGGATGTGGTGCATAAACAATGAATTCTGGTACACTGAAAAGAAATTTTTAAAAAATGATAGGCTCCTCACTTTTGACAATGATTTTTTCTTATATGTTCCCTATAGTTATCAAGAAATTAAACATGTGGTTAAAATTATTTTATAAACAGCTGGAAATTCCATGGCTAACATACAAACATTTTAGAACCATGTGAAATGGAGCATGAGATCTCAAGCATCTGTGCCCATCTTAAAATTCCCTAATATAAGCATTTTCTTTCCACCTTGACTGTACTTGAAAATGACTGATTAAATCGCAATAGTCCCAGGTGATGGGATTTGAGCCGGTGTTAAAATGACAGGTGAGAAGTTTGCCGTCCTAACAACACATTCATGTCAGTGAACACCAGGAGGAGTACGCAATTCTTCATGGAGACAGGCAAATGAGCAGGTGATTTCTCTAGTCTGGATACACTGGGGGGCAGGGCATTTATTCCTGTGGGCTGGAGGCTGGCAGGAGGGGCCCCTCACCCAGCCTTACCCCTTATCCAGGGATAAGAAGGTAGCACCTGTGTGTTAGACAATGAGCAGGCCAGGGGAGCGGCCCGAGGTGAGCCTGCTCTCACTTGTGGAAAAGCCTGAAGCTACAGGAGCGAAGGGAACTGTTTCAGTGGGAATTGGCAATGCGCGAGATGTGGGCCGACGGAGAGGAAAGGCTGGAAGGGAGGGAGAGCTCCTGACGGCTTCGGGGAGGCCCGGGAGGCTCTTTGGAGAAGGCAGGCTGCGGCATGAGTGTGGGTGGGGAAGGCGGGGTAGAGGCGGACGGGCCGCTCCGGAGGATGGAGCTTGTGCCCACCCGAACCGAGGTGAGGAAAGGGGGAAGGTGAGGACGGGGTCTCGGGCCGGGGTCTGCTGGGCGCAGTCCTCACCGGACGTGGATGGTGACGGAGACTGTGCTCAGGAAGGACCCGGGTTCCTGGCTCATACACCTGGTCCCGGGCCGTGGTGGGCCTGCGCCGAGGTCACACGAGATGCCCCATCCAGCCGTCGACTGTCCCCTCACGTCCACCTGTGGGATGCCCACGTGGAGACTTCTGGGAGGCGGCTGGAGACGGGCATCAGGAGCTACGTGAGAAGTGGGTGATGGTGTCAGACTCAGGCTGAGGGCCGAGGCAGGTCCCTTCGATGACTGGCCGAGCGAGGAGAGGCTGCTAGGGCAGCAGGAAGGAGAGGACCCACCCGGCAGCTGAGCAGCAGCCCCCGTGGTGAGAGGACAATGGCCAGCGTGTGACATGAGGCGGCAGAGAGGAGTCTTCCCTGGAGAGCTGGGGTGTCAGCGCAGGGCGCCCGGGAGGCTTGGACGCAGGGGGTCATGCAGTGGGGCCTGGAGATGGCAGAGACCACAGGGGAGAGACCTCAGGCGTCTGGACAGTCGTCACTGCTGGGACCAGAAGGAGTGTGGGGAAGGGAGCATGGGCGGCCCGCTGGGAGTCAGAGTCCTCCCGGAGCGTGAGGCAGGGGGTCCCCCACACAGAGGGCGGGTGGTAAGCTGCTCTGAGGAAGGAGAAAGTCGGCAGCCTGAGAAACCAGGGAGGGGCCAGCGCAAACCCAGGGGGCCCTCGCATGCGACTTGGTGGCACCCCCAGCCAGCTTGGTGCCCCGTTCTGCTCCGCAGCCAGGGCTTAGGGCGGGGTGATGTGAGGTGCACGGGTTAGCACCACCAGAAGGGCACGGGACGGGACCCTGGGAAGACAGGGGAATGGTTTTTGAATCTCAGCTCTTTTTGTCTTTTTGAACCCCCGACGCACCGCAGAGCAGCTAGAGAACCGAACCCAAGAGCCACGGTGCCCTGTTCCCCGCAAACCCCTTTGCTATTAGGGTCCCCCACAATGGCCAGCCAGCCGTGCCCTGTTCCCTGTCCGGGTCTGTCGCAGCCATGGGCCACGGGACACCAGGGGGGCTCATGGAGACGGGGGGCGTTTGCAGCAGCTGAGGGGTCAGGGCTGGTCCCGGGGGACTCCTGGACCCACAGTCAGGGCTCCCACAAGGCAGCGTCCCACACTGAGAAGCCGCAACTATAGGAACAAACCAAAGTGAGTGGGACAAGGACAGACAGAAAAAGCAGTGCCAGCTGAATGTTGTGTTGCCTCGATCCAAAAGCCACGTTCCTTCTGTGAAGTTACATCATTCCTGAGTCATGTTTTCTTCTGAAATTTCAGGAAACCCAATTTCAGATTAAAATAAGTTTCAGAGAAGGACAAAGACGTACCCCATTCAAAGTTGTCATTGAAGGCAGCACAGGACAGCATCCTAGCAGGCCGTGGAAGCACAGCAGAGAGGTGCAAGCTCCAGGGCCGGGCACGGCCACCTCGGTCCGCTGCACCAGCTGTCCCTCCTGCTGCGTCAGGGCAGTGGGGGCTGCGGCTGACATGCACAGTGACCGTGCGGCTTGGGCCCAGGGCACCAGGGAGCAGAAGAGCAGGTGGGCCCAGTCCCAGAACTCAGGACAGTGTGATGTCTTGTCTCTTTCTGTAGTGTGCACTTGTCCGTGTGTCTGTGTGCGTGTCTGTGTGCGTGTGTAAGAGTATATATGGTGCATGTTTGTGTGTTTGTGTCTATATGTTTGTGTGTGGTGTGTGTCTGTGTAACTGAAAGTATGTGCGGTGTGCGAGTGTGTGTGCATGATGTGTGTGTGTGTGAGTGTGCCTGAGTGTGTATATTTGTGTGCCTGTGTGTTTTTGTATCTGGGGGGACTCCGTGGTGTGTGTGTGTGTGTAGCTGTGTTGCCTTCAAGGGAGAAGGCGAAGGAGACTGTGTGTGAATAACTGAAGGGCCGGGTGACGTCACCCCCTCAGGCACAGCGAACGCCCGAAGGATGGAGGGAAGCCCCGGAAGCATTAGAGGCCAAAGTCAAACACAGATGCGAGGGGACCCGCGCTCTGCACCAGCCCACCGCAGACCCGGAGCAGATTGCTCTAGCTCTCGTGCCTCAGTGTCCCCCCTGGAAACGGTCATGTTGGCAGTGTCTGCCTTGCGTGCTCTGCCAGGAGCGAGGTCCCGGCAAACCACAGCTGCCTGTTTTGGGGGAAGCCTGGAAGCCAGCGCGGTGTGGGTGCGCGGTTCCTGCATTCTCTGGGCGCCCAAGAGCGTGCTGGCATTGGGGGACATCAGAAGGCACCAGAAGGCTGTGCCACAGGCAGGAACCGCACCGATGGCTCCCTGTCTTATGGGACCAGGGCACGGGCGCTACGGGAAGTGGAGTGAGCGCCAGCATCCCACCTCCTGATGCCTGCAGCTCACTCCTCCCCAGGAAGCCCCAACAAAGCTTGTCCCTATATTAAATATTATAGAATTAATAAGATTTTTAGCAGTTCACAGCATACAATAATTTCTCATTACCTATCAGAATTATTAGTCTGCCTCACTGCAGTTTAATTTTGGCTACCTGGAAAATTCAGTAATTTAATGTCTATTTCTCAGATGAAGAGACTGAGGTCCAGAAAGGCCATGGGATTTCCCAAGCCCCCAGTGAAACTAGAGCCGTCCTGAGCACTCCAAGGTGGTGGCTGACGCGTGGCGTCCTCGATAAACAGCATGAATAGCTCTGGAGTTGTGTGTGTGGCTGAGCCATTCAGCCAGTACGTGGCAAACGAGGTGGGAAAACCTTGACTTTCTGACTTTGAGGGCACCTTAATTTCCTTCCTCCTGCTGTGGTTCCTCCTTTGACTTCAGAATAAGGCCTTGGAAGGCCGTCTTCACCGGGCTCCTGATTATCGAGATGGAAAGGAGTGGTGTGTACAACACTTTACAAACTAAAACATAATATGGGCGTGCAGAAACCCTCCCCAGCAGCTGAGACATACAAATGAGAAATGCTCGAAAACACCGGTCTTACTTACTGAGCTCACCCTTTCCCGCACATTCTTTCCTCCAGTTTGTACCACTCGGGCTCGTAGGGATCCATCCCTTTTTTTAAGTGGCCAGGAAAAGTGCCAGCTGCTATCCTCAGAGGAACATTTAGTTGTGGACAATTTCTCCTTGTTAGAACATTTGCCTCTCAGTGGCCCCATCGCCAGCTGTCTTCTGCTCTTTGCCTGGTGTGTACATTCTTAGCTTTTCTGTGTTTGTGGATCTTAACCTCAAGCATCTGGGTCACAGCTAGTTAGTCTTCAAATCACCAGTAATTGTCTCCTAAAGCTCAGTCTTCTGTTTACCTCATAGGGAGCTCCTGGCGTTTTCCTTTCTGTGAAAGTCATGAGCCAAGAGTTTGCCTTAACCTTGAAAATGGTCCCCAACCACTGAACTATTATAAAAGGGCAAATGGGCAAAGGCAGGATGGTCGTTGCAAGCTGTAGAAAGATTCCTCAGCAATCGTCTTGAACTTCAAGAAATTGTTTTCCCATCAAATTGAGAACAGAGATTGAGCAGGAGGCAAATTTGACTTTGTAAAACTATATGGTTGCCTTAAGGCTACCTCATATTTAAGGGATGCACTTGTCCTAAGGATCGCTACCCTACATCTGTTGGAAACCATTGGACCTTCCATTGATACACCTATTTCAAAGATTCTGTCACACATTAGTATTTTTTCAAATAATATTCCCAAATTCCATCACAATGTTAAATCCAAAGCTCTAACTGCATTGAGGTACAGAATAAAGCAGAGTCACCTCTGGTATGTCAAAAAAAAGTCAAAATTAAATAATACTTGTATCCTATAACCAAACCATAGCAATGGGTCATTGTACCTAAAGAAAAAAGCAAAAGAACTTTAAATAGTGAAAATAAATAACAATAATAATAATAATAGTAATTGTTCATGTTGAGACCCATAAGTCCCACAAGTTAGAGGTTTGAGAAGTCACCCTTGAACACTTGTGTGTAGGTGTAAGCATGCGTACATGTGTGTAAGTCAACTAGAGTCAGCAAGATCTCATTAAAGAAATTAATGGAGAGCTTGAACTATTGAATGTTTTAAAGAAATGTAAATTACACTGGTTGATACTTTCACAAAGAGCTTTGATTTATTTCTTAATTAGCATATATCAATTGTTGACAAGCAATTGGGTAATTTGAATATGCTTGAGAGAGTCTGAAAAAAATTGTTATCTTAAGCCTGCAAATTTATATGCATGGTTATTTTGTTAGTAATGTCTTTCTTCCCTGGGAGTGCTTCGATTAATCCTGTTGAATAATCAAAAGTTGTAAATTAGCATACAATGGCCAAGACGTTACTGCATTTATGCAATTTCAACATACGAATGCATTGTCTTTTTCTCAGCAAAAGTGAAGTGTGTGTGTGCACACACTGCCGTGTACCTGTGCGTGCGTCAGAGCCCGAACCTTTCTACGGAATCATAAAAATTCAGTACAAACGCAGAAGAGGATGAAGAGAAGCCAACACCTGCCTACACATTCCCTTTGCCAACTCCTACAGTCATCTCGTTCCTTTCCTGTCTCACTTTCTAACTTTCTAGTTCACGTCAAAATTTTCCTTCTTAATGAATGTTAATCAGAGTCTACAATTATTCCTGGTAGGCATAAAGTGTTTGGGATTCTTTTCAAAGTGGGAAGGCTGTACTGAATACATCGCTTCATTTGAGCCCCAGAAAGCAAGGTCAGCGTGACACTGTTTCATGAAGGCATTTGTGTTCCCCGCTGGGTGAGGTCCATGCCAGCATGGGAGCTGCTAAGGGAACAGTATTTGGTGCAAGGAGCCCAGGTAAAGTGGCGCCAAGGAGTCATCTGTGCGCAGGGAAACTACCCCCCACACCCCATTGTCACCAGGGACAGAGGGAGTAACGGACGGGAGAGAAAGGAGATGGGGGCACGGTTCACTTCCTGGAGAGCACGTCCCCTGTGCACTTGGTGCTGGCTATCAGCTTCCAGACACTGGGCGTGGAGGTGTGTCTCATTTCACTGAATAAGCTTTGTATAGAAACCATCTGGATGCATGAATCTGACACCATGCATTAGGAGTGTTGGTGTCCAAAGCGGCCTTGCAGGTAACATTTTAATACTGAGAAGACTCCAACCAGATGGCTGTCAGATGACAGTTTTTCTTAAAGCGAGATTTTGTGCCGTTTACTGGGCTGGGCTCTCTTCCTGCCGGTACAAAGTCGTGGCTCCCCACGTGCTGGACAGCACCTTGTCCCTGCCAGCCAGGGGCGGGGGCACTGGGCACGGGCACACCTCCTGGGAGCTGGATACTGGCGGTCTCCGGGAATTCGCAACATCAGACGCAAACGAACATCCACTTCGCTCTTTGTAAGGGCTCCCAGAGCTTCGTTTAATCCTTGGGACATTCTGGGAGCAGCGATTATGATCCCCACTTCATAGCTGAGGGAAATGAAACAGAGAACGCAGTAAGCAGCGCGCTGGACGTGCCACGGCCCATCAGCGGGACACACGCCTCACACCTGCGTGGTCGGAAAGATGCAAACAAGAGGGAGCAGGTAGGAGGTGACGACGGGGAGGTGGCCGTGGACCAGCCTCTGCCGGGCAGGGTGGGTCTGATTCTGCAAGATCATTTTCACACCGGAAAGCACCGATGTGCTGATGGCCCCGCTGCTCCACTCAATCCATACCCGATCAGCCGCACCAACGTCGCAGCCACTTTTCACCGCTCAGGGGTGTTTCTGCCAGTCAGCTCGCTCATTCTGAATGTGATTTCCTCATCACTGATTTCCTTCAGTTACTAAAAGCCACTCCGTGAGAGTCTGTTAGTGATCCTTTCTCTGGGTCTTGACTTTCCTGGTTCTTAACTTGGCAGTTCTATGCCCTCAGCCCTTTCTTTGTTAGTGGGGCCAGTTAGGTTGTCATTGCTCTGTATGCAATCTCTCCCTTTCTCTGTTTGTCCCGGAGGCTTTTCTCCTGGTATTTGCTGTTACGTAATCAGAAAGCAGTCTGTTTCGGTGTGTGTTTAGTTCATGTGTTCGGCTTGTAAGTTCGTTCTGTTCTTCAAGCTGCCCCTCTTCAGGTCTGAAAAATTTTTAGCTACTGCTTTTTGGAAAACTGACTCAGATCCCAGATTCTATTACTGATGTACTAAACCTCCTTCACCCTCTAACTTGGGCTGTTTTCATAAAAAACCCATGTCTCCCACCCTCTGTGTCTAACTCAGGCTGATTTCCGTGTCTCTCTTGTCCAGTCAACTCCTGTCTCTTCACATGTATCAAACATGTTGTTTGCTGTTCATCGCTCTCTTGGATGGTCGTATTTTTCACTGCTAGAAGTGCTGTTTATTTCCTTCTCCAAATCTCTTTTTTTGCCTTCTTGTCCTGAACTTACCTCAGGAACTCTGTACTCTTTAAAAAAAAAAAAAAATAAATTTAAACATTTAATATTTCATTATCTCTTTCCGAAGGTGAAGTTCCTGAGGATACAACAGCCAACTGGCTGTGTCTGTCTATTCTGACACACAGAGAACGGACTCGGTGTGGTTAATTTTATTTCCATTTTGAGTGCCTTTGGAGTACAGAGTTTCTTCCAGTTTTTATTCAAGTAGTGTTGAACTTACAAATCCTATTTACATTTTTCTGGATTACCCTTAAATGTCGGTTCCATAAATGTATTTTATCCACGTCTGGCTTTCACCTCCTCCCTCTGACGAGGCGAGAGCCGGCTCCTACTGCTGTTTCTTCTCTGTTCCCATCGCCCCTCCCGTGTAATCCTCTGTGAACTTCTTGCCAGATATGTATCAGTTGTCTTGCTTTATGTCATTGTTTCGTGTCTGAGTTTCTCTCATTGTACTGTATCCGTTCTGTGCTTTGCTACAGTCAAGTTTGAGTGACCCCTCCAGAGAGGGCGTGAGGTTTGTGAAGCTACTGTAGGTTTGCCTTATACTCAGAGGTGTTTAGATCTTACCCTGGAGTGTGATTTTAGCAGGATGTAGGATTCTGAGATTAAAGTGCTTTTTTCTAAGGACTTAGAAACCTTTGAGGATCTTTCTCCTCTTGACTCTAGCATCATCCTTGTGGATGAAAGTTTGGGGCTGATCTAATTTCACTCTTTGTAATACTTTGGTCTCGCCATCTGAATCAATCTCTCTCTCTCTCTCTCTCTCTCTCTCTGGGTCCCTCAATATTTTCAAAATTTTGCTCCTTAGAGGTGTTATTCTAAAATCTCTATTATCGTTATATGTCTTCTTTACAATAGACATTCTTTAGTATTTGATGAGAGTCAGTCATCCATAGGAACTCAGTTTTTACAATGGTTCTATATGTGTTCAAAACCATTATAAATGAGAACTGGAGTGGATGGATATTTCACTCAATTAAACTACTCAATGAAAATGTATATAATTACTGTATCCTTACAACTGAAAAGAATGCTAAAATCTCCCGTTATTTCTGTGAGTCTGTTCTCTAGTCTCCTTTTCTTCTTATTTTACTGGTCAAATACACATTAATCCACTTGCTTCCTTTAATCATTACAAGTTTTGTGATCACACTCAAGATTTTACTACATATAACTGACTTAACCAAAAACGTAAAGTTAATCACGATCTCTAAAGTCTTCCTCATCCGTGATCTAACAAGACTTTGGACCACTGCCCTCCCTGCCTTAACTGTTCTTCATTGTCGTGCACCAAAGAGTCTAGTCATTGTTCTATGCATCGCACTAGAAAGTCGACGTTCATTTAGATTGACCAACCAACTATTGTCCCTGCAGCTTATTTTAGCTTCAGTTTTCTTCTTCCTAAAGGGTTTTTATCTTACTCTTCTATGGAGATTTATGGTGGTGAAATTCCTCCATCTTTGACTAATAAATAATATAGCCATATAGCTATATAGATTATATATAATAATAAACATATAATATACAGATAATATAGATAATAGCATTATCTAACACTATATATATAGTGCTATATATAAAATACTGATATTATAGATATATAGAGAGATATACAGATATAAAGATAATATAGATATATCTATATAGATAATATAGATAATAGCATTATCTAACACTTATTATTAAATAATACTAATACTTTAGCTGGATATAGAATTCCAAGCAGAAGTTTATTTTCTTTTAATATTTTATAGATTATTTCATTATCATATGATTTCTATTGTTAATATTGAGAAATGTTTTGTCAGGCAAATTTTCACTATGTAAATAACTTTGTTTTCTTGTTGGACATACTTAAGAGCTTTTTTTTTTTTTCTTTTTGGAGTTTGTACCTTCTTTATAATGTGTCTACCTACATCTTTTATTTATTCAGTTGCATTCATTGATATTTCTGCTTAGGAGAATTCAGGTTTTTCCTTAATTCTGAGAAATTTCCAGCCATTATACTTTGATTGTTTCTTCTCTTTTATGCTCTCTTTTTTCTCCTTTTGGAATCCTTTCGGAATATATAAGTATAATTTGGTCCCTAATTTTTGCTAGGAAATCTTTACGTTTCCTTTTAGAAATTATATATATGGTTATTATATATGTTATATATAATACATATATATGTTATGTATAATACATGTATATATACACATAACACATATATGTGTTATATGTAATATAGAGAATTATATATAGCTACATTATATATAGTTGTATATAATCTTATATACTTATATATAATAATATATCATATATTTATTGTATTATATAAGTATATATATATATATAATTTAAGAAGAGTTACTCACTGTTTATACTTTTCAAGCATTATGTAAATATCATTTCATTTAGTCTCTAAAACAAGCCTGAAGGGCACATGTGTGGCTCAGTCATTAAGCATCTGTCTTTGGATCAGGTCATAATCCCAGGGTCCTGGGATCAAGCCCCACACTGGGCTCTCTGCTCAGCGGGGAGCCTGCTTCTCCCTCTCCCACTCCCCCTGCTTTGTGTTCCCTCTCTTGTTGTGTCTGTCTTTGTCAAATAAATAAATAAAAATCTAACAACAACAACAACCAAAAAAAAACCAAACAAGCCTTGAGATAATGTTGAGGAAATCACTAGAGCAATTCTGTAGTTCACTGAATCTCTCTTCTGCTTTGTATAACTTCCCCCATTTCTTCAATTATCCATTTCAATTACTGGGTGATTTCCATGTCTGCCTGGTGTTCAGTTTTATCTCATAACTTCCTCATGCCCTGGACTATTTTTAATGATCTTGTGTGCTTGGCTCTCCCCTGCTTTCTTCCACCAGATACTCCTGGACCTCTTACATGACTGGCTGTGTCTTCCGACTCGTGTCGTGGCAGGTTTTCCTTTCGTGTGCTCGTCTGTCTTGATTTGTCTTGGGTGGCTATTGTAGCTGGGAATCCTTGGTAGCCTGGGTTGCAGGTAGTCCCTAAAATGTTCTTTAAGTGTTTCCGTTTGGTTGTCATAAGGGTATTCTGGCTATGTACCCCTACTATGCCAATTCATGACCATTCAGATGGAGGTAGTATAGAGTTCAACCAGTAGGCTGGGCCACATTCTATATTCTTTGGAAGCACTTCTATTCCTCTCAAAGCCTTAAGGTCAAGGCAAGAAAGCTTAATTGTTTGCTTTCTGAACTAATCAGAAGACTTTTCCTCCTCCACTTTTTACTGAATATGTGATTCTGTGAGGTTCCTAACATGATGTCATAGACCTTGCGTAGACCCACGGCTTTTCTTACACAGATCTGCCCCTCCCACCCACAGTCTGGTCTCCCCACTTCTCATCCCTTCCAGAAGGCTTTCGCGACAGATACTCCTTGTGCCTTTCTTCTTAGGGCCCACACATCAGCGTTGCTGAAAATTTCTGTTGCTTTTCTAATACCTTATCTATATATTCCAACACATATCACTATAGTGTTCCTAGCATTTTTACCTGTTTCCTAGTTGATTAACAAAAAAATAACATCACAGCTAACAGGGTGAAGTCTGAAGGCGGAGAGCCTTGGTTCCATTCCCAGTCTCACCCCTGAAAAGACGTAGAAGACTTAGAAAGTTTAATAAATTTTCTGTGTCAGTTACATCATTTGTAAACCAAGATTACGGCATTCCCTTTCTCTTTTGAAGTGTGAGAAATGAATAAATTAGCTTACGCAAATCATCTAGAGCTGTCTGTAAGTGACAACTATCATTATAATTGTTACATGTTTGCGTTTAGAAGGTCATCTTGTCAGAAACCCATGTCCCCTTCAATGCAATTTTAATATAATAGGTGTTATTTTGATTGTGTTTTGAATAATTCTTCTTGTTTTACACTGGCTTATCCCTTACATACATTTCTTACAATGCCCCAGTGCCACCTGAGCCCCAAGAGATAGGTCTTATTACCTCCATCTGGCAAATAAAAAAAAGTGGACATGCAGCTACCTCCCAGACCCTCCGCAGGGATCAAGGATGCAAATCGCAGACTCTACAAGCCTGAATTCCTTGCTTTTCCCACTTGTATTGAAATCAGACATCCTTATCTCTAGTTACTATGACTGTCTCTTAATAACCACATTTTTTGTACCATAAGACAATAGGCATGCCTCCCACAGTACTCTCTTCTCAGAGTACCTGAGTTGTGGTGCACAAGAAAGAGAGGAGGAGTCTTGTGAGTATGGAAATGGCAAATCTGAGCTGCTAACAGGATGCAAAACCCAACACCAATGGGCAGGTGGACAGAATAGGCTATGGCTGTAGGTATGATTTAGGCGTGAAAACAATGGAGAAAAACATAGGCAGGAGCAGAGATTGTCCTTTGTTATTTACTACCACAGTCTGCCCTGCTGGTAGTCCCTGCCTTACTAATATTTAATCGATGAACATCAATATCTTTTCAATAGGCACCAGGAAAACCCAACGTAAAACCTACAGCTTTATCCCATGTCCCAATTCAAGATACCTTCAGGGAGAGGAACATGTTCACTGGGACGGCCGTCCCAATCCTTCATCCCCAGCAACACTTTGCGCAGCGTTTTCTCTGATTTGAAAATGAGTCCATGGCCACTTGAAGTCAAACATACGAGTTTCCCCACAAAGCCCTGTTGGGAAGGTGAGTGCATTCCTGGGCCGGTGCACAGAGCATTTCAAACATCGTGACAGAACAGGACACGGACCATTATGTAGCCTGACTCAGCTCTGATGTATGAATTTGTTCAGTTTTAGAAAGTGGTCAAAATTCCTCACAAGAGGCTTAAAATGAGCTTTTGGAATTCAAACGCTTTCTGAGTTAGAACTGGTTGTATTAACATTTGTTTTGATTTGTTGCTGTGTTTTGTTCTATGAGCCAAAAGCGATTGCGTATTTTCCTTTGAAGTCTTGCCTCTCTTCTGTGAAGGAATACGAGTTAATTCAGTTTTGTTTGCGGGAACGTAAATGTTCATTAAGAATTAATCACAGGATTGAAAAATATCTCACCATCTGTAGCCCTCCTTATTATTATTCCCAAAAGTTCTTGAGACTTCTATTTCTGGCCCCGTTCTCTCTCCTCAGCCAAATTGGATGGGATCCTTCTCAAAGTTAAGAATCCAGGGTTTGGTGCCTGCTGAGGTGTGAAGATGTCCCACTACGGGGGGTTGGGGGGCGGCAAAGGGACAGATGGGAGGCAGCGTGTGGCCGAGGGGGCGATGCTTGTCAGACTGGAGACCATGTGTGGGTGTATCCATTTGTGGGATTTATGTTTGTCCTCAGCACTTTCCTTAGAGAAAACTTTTTCTCTATGTATAAAAATATCCAGCAAGGGGATGAACGTGATGCTGTTTGCAGGACCCTGATTTGTCTCACTGCCAGGCCACTTGGGCTTCTCCAGGGACCAGCTAGCTCTGAGTCTCCCGGCCCTTGGGACGGCTGCTCATTCATCGATGCTGGCCCCCTCTGTAGGTATTTAACTATAGTACAGAGTTTTAGGGATGGGCTGTCAAAAGGCGAGAGAAAGAAGTCATCCTTGGTAAGGGAGACCCAGAGGAAAAGATCTTTGCAGGTTTGGAGCAACCTGGTTGACGGGAAGACAGCCTTTAAATCCTAGGAGGAGGACTGGTTCGGACATGGCAGTGTACTGCTGACAGTATTGGAGAAGCAGAGAAAATAAGACCCTCCATGTCCTCATGCAAGGGCGTCGTGGCTCTCTCCAGGAGAGGTTAGGAAGGAAAGTGCAGCGGAGAGCACAGAACCGCAGAGCACCGGTATTGGGAGCTGGAGGCATCTGTGTCTCCTTTCTGGTTGTTTAAATACGCTGTCTAGACACACGTCTCTAATGTCATTTTCGCTGCTCTGAGTACGGCGAGCTGGGCTCTTGCGGAGGGGCTGTCTGCCGTTGTCTCCATCTTGAACAGAGATTGGACAAGACACATGGAAAGTGATATGAAACACTGCATTGGGCCACAGAGACATTTCTTCGTGGAAAATTCTAGAAACTGGTATGTGAGAATTGGAGTGGAGATGGAGGGCAGTTACATGGGGGTGGGAGGGCCGCTGCCCCCTCCCTCCATTGCCTTTGCTGAGTCCGGTCGCTGTGGGTAGGGGAGCACAGGTGGGAGCCTGTCCTGGCTTCCGAACCTCCAGGCTCCCTTCTCCTGGACTCGCTGCCTCCCATCTGCCGTCCTGCCGCCTCCTGTCAAGTCAATGTCAGCTGCTTCAAATCCAGCACAGAATTTAGATGTGCCATCAACACCACGCTGAGCGATGTCCCGTGTTCTGCCTATGTGACATCACAGCCTCCAGCACCCCAGGGATGTCTCCCCCGACATCCCTGGAGGCCGAGGCTTACCCTCAAGGGGAGTTAGAGACTTTGGCCCGCAGCCATCCGCCCCGCAGCCCCTTGAATCAAAACTTCCATAGAAAGCTCTCATTTTAAAACTGTTTCATAGTTAAAACACATGCATCAAAAAAAATATTAAAAGAACATTGTCAGACAAACAAAACAAAACAAAAAAAACACATGCATCAATCTATAGTCTGTCAATTTTTTTTTTTTTTTTGCTACTTAAAAATCTTAGCCAGTAACATGTTTACCTGCAAAGTTTGAAAAAAATATCATGTGTATGTATCTGTCTCCATCCTAGAGGCATAAGGGATTTTGAGTTCACAGTTTCCAGCTTATTTGGCTACTTGGAGCTGAGTTTGGAAGGAGAAGGGAAAGAAAATGGACATAAAAGGATACATGGTTTATATCCTTACAATGTCCTTCTGGAAAAAATAACCATGGTTGCCAGGGCTGACACTTAGGACCCACATCATTTGCCCCCAACACCTCTGAAGGGCTGTGGCCCAGTCCCCCACCCTGTGACCCGATACGGCTCTTCTCTCAGGGGTGTGCTTGCCTGGGGATGTCCTCGGCTCCCAGGCCCAGCCTTATAGCCTCCATGAGCTTGGCAGCAAGCTGACCTACCAACAGCTGGCATGGTGTGCCCCCAGAGCCTCCTTGCAAGACCAGCTCCACATGAGGGTGCCGGGGTGTACACCAGGCTTTCATTTTCAGGTTGAGTGGCACATGGCTACATAAAAGTCATTCCAGAAGGGCTAAAATTGCAAATATAATCAACCTCGGAGTTTCCACATGTTCCTTGGGAAAAGCCTCCCCCCATCTTTCTTATTATATTTATTTTCTACAGTCCGGGGTGGGGGGCAAGAAACAGACATTTGCAGAAGGATGCAATTCGGATGTGCAGAAAGTGTATGTCGTCACATTGCTCTGGACTGTCTAGATTCTCATCCCAGTGGACTCTCCTTATTAAGGTTTGAGATAAAATCTGCCAGTCACTGCCGTCATCCAGCATGCATGCAGGCCAACACTGTTTCTGTGCAGGCTCTGTTTCCAACGCTGCCAATGCTCCAGAGCTCCCAAGAGGGAGAAATCACAGGAAACAGTCTAGCTTTCTCTGCAGTGTGAATTCCAAATTCAAGTCAGATCTCCTAAATCTGAATCGGAAAGCTTTGAGATGCCCATTTCTGACCCGGGGGGTGGAAATGTGTTGTTTGTCTTTATATATGAGATGCGACCTCTGGGCACTGCTATCGAGGGGGCAGTCAGGTTGGGGCCCGGATAGGACCCATTGACGTCACTCGGGATGGCTGTGGGTTTGCAGAGGTGGGGTCCAGCCCCGGAGGAGCTGGGAGTTTGGTGGAGGAAGAAGGGACGGAAGTTGCCCCATGTGCACAGAGGCTTCGTGAAGGTCTGTGGCCTCAGAGGGATGGTGCCGGTGAGCGGAGGTATAAGGGGCCATGGGGACTCTGGGGGCCTGGAAGACGCTGACTCAGCAATCTCAGAGTCCAGCCTTTCCCTGCCAGCCTCGAGGAAGCAGCCAGCGTCTGTGGCAGTGGGGAAGCCAGATGTTAGTGGCCAAGGCCAAGGTCTGGCGAGAAGGCTGGCAGTGTCCTCGGCAGGAGGGAGAAAGGCTACAGCGCACGGCCTGCAGGGCGGGATGTGGTGCTGTCCCCACATGGAGGCTGGGACCTAGGGGGCACGGGCGAGCATGAAGGACAGTGACCGCGATCCCATTCCTTGAGGTCTTCTGCTTTGCTGGAGACCATGTCTCTGTGCTGTCCCCCCATTCATATGCTGAACACCGAGCCCTCCTTTTGATGGTATCAGGAAGCAGGACCTTTAGGATGTTATTAAGGTTAGATGAGCTCATGAGGTTGGGGGCGCCATGGCGGGATTAGTGCCCTTGTAAGAAGAGACCGGAGAGCTCGCTCCCAGGAATGACCTTGTGAGGGCACACGGAGACAGGCCATCTGCAAGCCAGCAGGAGGGGCCACACCGGGCCCTGATCTTGAACTTGCAGCCTCCAGGACTGTGACCAATGAAGGTGGTGTTGGTTAATCCTCACAGTGTGTGGTATTTTGTGACTGGGGACCAGCTGACGAGGCTCGGAGTTATTGAGGGCAAGACAGGAGTTGCTGGGAGAGGGGCGAGGTCTGTTTGGACATATTCCATTCGATCTGTTTTGAAACCCTCAGGAAGACTTGCCAAGTTGGCAGGTGAATGAAGTCTCCACCTGGGGCAGGGGAGGTTGGACTTAGACACATACCTGTGGTCCCCACTGCCTTTGAGGAGCCTCTCATGGTCCTCGGTGGACTACACACTCCGTCTCTGTCTATTGCTGGGCAGATGCAGCCACGGCTTGCTCCCAGCTTACACGACAGGACAGTGAATCTCTGTGAGATCATGTAACTTGCCAAGGTCAGGAGCCCGTCTGCATCCAATTCAGAGCAGGGGAGGGAATGGTCAGGACCCTCAGCCCTTAGCCTGTCCGGCGAGACAGCACAGAAGGGAAGGGACAGGAGAGTCACCCATGAAGCCACAGCGATCTGCCTGGCCAGGGGAACACAGTGGGTTTTGCAGTGTTTTCCTTCGTTTTGATATTGATGGAAAGACAGACGCACCCTGGCCCACAGAGCCCCATCAGGTCTACAAGGGAAGGGCCCACAAAGGCCTTGCCTGAAATGATGGATGACTTCCTTGCAAAAAAAAAAAAAAAAAAAAGGCATTTAAAATTGAGAAAATTACAACACAAGGCAAACCCCTCCTGTTACAATTCTACCTATGCAAATTAAATTTGGAATTAATAATTCCCAGACAGTTATTAAAAAAAAATGAAGAAACCTGGCTTATTGATGAAACTAACCACACACCTTGGAAATGAAAAACCACCACAAGCACTAATGGTGAAGCCCTCCCACGTGCCAGCTCCCCTCGAGCGCCGCAGGCCGCAGCCCATCCCAGGAAACAGAACGCACGAGACACGAAGCTGTCCCTTCTCCCTCCTCGCCTCCCCAGCTGAGCTCCTAACAGACCGTTTCCCAGCGAGCAGCGGCCAAGCTGGAGGCTGGCGAGAGTCTCTGCAGCCCCAGTAGCCTAGCCTTGCTGGCTGATAGGACCCACAGGCTTTTCCCGGTGGCCCTGCACGCACCTGTCATCACCAACAGACGCCCCCGCTGGGGTCCCGTCAGGGGCAAACCTGGGCTGATGCTGGCTTCTAATTTCCATTTATCCACAGGGATGTGCCTCTCACACACTCTGAATCACACGCATGTGTTCACACTCTATATTTTGTGCTTCACACCATCACAGCATCTGAAATGTGGGCTCGGGACTGAAGGCACACCCAGAGCCTGATGCAGGGAAGGGAGCTGGCTATGAAGATGAGCAGAGAAGCTGTGGGTCTGGCGGGCTCATCTCTCTTTACAGCCTCTGTAGATGCACTGGGTGGCGGGACACCGTGGTTGTCCCACACTTGGGAGCAGCGCAGCTCACTCGCAGGCAGGTGAGAAGGGGAGAGGGTGGGCTGTTCACCCCAGCTCGGGGGGGGGGGGTAGCCTGTTGCCAGTGCTTGTTCCTGGGGACACACGAGAAGAAGGGGGCTGCCCCTAATGACTTGCCCTCCTCTTACCTCGAGGACACAGGCACCCCTTCCCTCACCTGCCTCCGGGTTCCCCGGTGAGAACAGGTGCCGGCTGGGGGCAGGAGGGAGAGGATTGGTAGTTCAGGAGCCCTGCTCAGACCCTGCACCCGGAGAGGCCCTGATTTCCATCTGCTGTTCTGCCCCCTGGAATTACTTACTGTCGCTTTTCTCAAGCAGCTCTGAAGACAAATGAAGCCAGCAGGTCCTGGTCAAGGCAGCTCCTCTCAGTCCTCCAGCCTCGCTGTCCCCTGCCCCAGCTCTGTCCCCTGCCCCAGCTCTGTCCCCCGCCCCAGCTCCGTCCCCACCCCAGCTCTGTCCCCCGCCCCAGCTCCACACCATAGCAAGGGCACAGGAAGATCCAAATGAAACCAGCGCCAACGCATTCAAAGGTAGTACATGTGCAAGGCGAACCTTCATTAGGGAGGATTTAGAAGTGATTTATGATGTGATAAAAACTCAAGGATATAATCTCTCTGGGCTACCTGTATTTTCAATTTGCATATTATATTCAAACTCAAGTTGATATGCAAATAAAAATGATTTAAAACCTAAAGCCCTGATATTTATTTATAAAAGGGACATGTAACTCCCTTATCCCCAACTTTACTAATTTTCTGAAATGTCATAAAATTACTGTTTTGTGTATTTTTACTCATTTTTGAGGTTCTTTGAAATTAGCCCTACCATGTCTTTAATTAATCTATCCAACTCGGTTTCAAAGTATAATTTTAACACATCCTCATTCTTCAACTTATGCATCAGTGATCCATAACCTCATAAAGATTGTCTTTTAAAAAAAATTCTATTTATTGAATTGAAACATGTTCATTATAGAAGCTTTGGGAGAAGGAGAAGAAAATAAAACTTACCCCTCCTGATCCCATAACTCAAATGTAATATGTATTAGAATTAAGAAAAACACACAAAACTGTTTTTAGTTACAAGAAGCGGAAGGTGATGACCACAGAGTCACTGCCCCTGAACGGCGTGCAGAGAGAGTTGGCCACGCTGCAGCTCAGAAGTCGAACACAACTCAGCTCCCTCTGAGGACAGACTGGGAAGACCAAACCTGGATTAATTGTAAAAGAGGCTGTCCCCTGTCTGAAAGATGGGAAATCCGCAAACACACTCCTCACAGATTTTTTTTTTTTATCACCTGAAGAAATATTATAAAAGATTTGATCAAAGGGAGAGTTTTCTTTTTCTTTCTTTCTTTCTTTTTTTTTATTTATTTTATTTTTTTATTTTATTTATTTTTTTAAAAGATTTTATTTATTTATTTGACAGAGAGATCACAAGTAGGCAGAGAGGCAGGCAGAGAGAGAGGAGGAAGCAGGCTTCTTGCTGAGCAGAGAGCCCAACGCGGGACTCGATCCCAGGACCCTGAGATCATGACCCGAGCCCTGAGATCATGACCCCAGCCGAAGGCAGCAGCTTAACCCACTGAGCCACCCAGGCGCGCCGCCCCCCCCTTTTTTTTTTTAAGATTTCACTTACTTGTTAGAGAGAGCCCACACACCCACACACAAGCGAGGGAGCGGCAGGCCGAAGGAGAGGGAGAAACAGACTCCCCCCGCCCCCAAGCAGGGAGACCGATGTGGGGCTCTGTCCCAGGACCTGGGACCGTGACCTGAGCCGAAAGCAGAGGCTTGACTGCTTAACTGACAGAGTTCCCCAAATGCCCCAAAGGGAGGGTATTCTTGTGAGGTTCGAGCTGCAAAATAATAAGTGAAAAAGGAGTCAAAAGGTTGGAATAACAGATGTTGGTGAGCAGTCCCGTGCGGGGAACCCTTCCTTCCACAAGCATACGGTACAGGCAGCTCGTCAGACACGTGGGAAAACAATTTTCTTCTAAAGATTACTGTCAGTAGCTCCCGAGGGGAAAGTAAAGAGAGATTTAGTTCATGCCTGAACAGGTATATTCAAATATTTGCTTTCTGCTCGGGATGGTTATGCAGATAAAAATAAAAGTGGGTATTTGGGGTATTTGTCTAAATGACACAGGAACTGACTGCTACCTTTTTACTTGAATGTGTGCTGCTCAGGTAGATACAGCTCTAAGTGGCCTTTAGAGCACGGATCCCCTAAGCGTGGAGGCTCTGCAGCCCGGGAAGCTCCCGCCTGTCAGCGAGGAAGGGGCTGGTTGCTACCGCAGCAGGGCGCACAGGCACGCGCAGGGCTGGACCCTGAACCGGGCGCTGTCCCAGGGGCCCCACGCTGCGCAGTGCGTGCTCCTGCCAGGGACTGTGGCTCCCGCAGTACGAGTGACGAATGCAGACAGAAGTCAGCCCCTTTCACTCGGAAGCATACCACGCTGAAGCTATGGCTGGGTGTGGCCCCCTCCATTTTACCAACTCTGACATGGTACAGATTCTTTGAAGTTTGTGGATGGAGCATCGGCCCAGTGGAAGAGAGAATGGCGGGGAGGTGTGTATGATGTGGAGCTGGCCCGCAGTTTAGGGCATCGTGCTGAAAGCTCACAAAGCAACTGCAGGGTATGGGCTTATCTTAGAAGTAGAAGACGGTAAGTCATGCACATCATTTTGCTCTTGTTTTGGCAAAATCATGAGATTTTATTCATTTTTATTATAATTTTTTAATCTAAATTCAATTAGCCGACATATAGTACATCATTTGTTTCAGTAATTCATCAGCTGCTTTTCTCATCCTTAAGGCCCATCATCCAGTTGCCCCAACCCCCCCACCAGCCTCCCCCACAGCAATGCTCAGTTTCTTCCTGTAGTTAAGAGGCTCCCACGGTTTGTCTCCCTCTCAGATGACTTCCAATTCGGTTTTTCCTCCCTTCCCCTAGGACCCTCTGTGCGGTTCTTACATCCGCATGTGAGTGAAGCCATATGACAACTCTCTTTCTCAGCCCAATACCCTCTAGTTCCACCCACCTCACTGTAAATGGGACCTATTCATCCCTTCCGATGGCTGAGGAAGACTCTATTGGATATATAGACACATCATCTTAATCCACTCATCTGTCGACGGACATCTGGGCTCGCTCCACAGTTTGGCTCTTGTGAACATCGCTGCTATGAACATTGGGGTGTTTGGGCCCCTTCAGGTCACTACATTGTGTCCTTTGGGTAAATACCTCGTAGTGAATCTGTTGGGTCATACGGTAGTTCTATTTTTAACTTTTTGGGAAACGTCCATACTGTTTTCCAGAGGCTGCACCAGCTTCATTCTCCCAGCAGTGCAGGAGAGAAGAGGCTGCGCAGCTTCATTCTCCCAGCCGTGCAGGAGAAACTTTCTCCGTATTCTCTCCTTTATTCTTTCTCCACATCCTCGTCAACATGTGTTGCTTCCTGACTTGCTAATTTCAAAGAAAGCCCTCGTTCATTTGTTAAGCAGACTTTTGTTGCATGCTAAGGATGCACAGGGCATTGGGATGAGTACTGAAAACCACCTTTGCAAAGATACAGATGTGTTCATCAATCTCGTATAGGCTAATGGGGAATAAATACATGATTATTAAAATTATTTTTCATGAAATGGCACATACATGCCAAGAGTTTATGGGAGCAGATGTCTTCCCTCCAACCTGGAGGAACACACGTCCTCCAGGTGCTTCACAAGACACCCCTGGGCTGGCTTGTGTCCCCCCTTGCAGCACAGCTGTAAAACGGAAGTCAGCATCTCTCGTCACCAGTGGCAAGGACCATTGTCCCCATGATTGCGTCTAAAGCCCTCTCTCCTCTGTCGTTCATCATGAATACCTTACATAGCTTTCCTGGAGTGTGTTTTGCATGAAATGAAGTTCAGGCCATGTAAGGCACAGTGAGATGATTTATAATCAAAGTGTACCTGGCGCCTGGGTGGCCCAGTGAGTTAAGGGTCGGACCCTTAATCTCAGCTCAGGTCTGGATCTCCCAGCTGTGAGTTCAAGTCCCACGTTGGCATGGCCCAGTGCAGAGCCTACTTTAAAAAATAAAATAAAATAAGGACACCGCTGTGCAATGACCACAAAGTCACGCTTCCCAGCAAGTTTCCTCAGGCGCTTCTACAGAAAAATGTTTCACAGAATTCTTACCATTCAACATAAAGACTCTCAGGAAATAAGGACTGATGGGAACTTCCTCAATCCAAGACAGGGGTCTCAACATAGAGCCTCCAGCTCACAGAATATTTGATGGAGAAAGACAAGTGCTTTATTTATATGGAGCACGTAAGACAAGGATGTCCACTTTCACCACTTCTGTCCAATATTGTATAACATGTGCAACACAGCAAGAAAACCATGCAGATTGGAAAGTGGTAAGTACACCTATAAAGGCAGATACTGTGATTCTATACCTAAAAAGTCCTGAGGGGCAAAAACTTACTCAAACTACTAAAAATCTACCAAAACAAATATGTGAGATTAATAAGATGGCAGGTACAAGTCTGGTATATAAAAATTAATTATATTTACCTGTACTAGTAGCCAACAAATATAAAATTAAAATTAATAAAAATAATTTTATTACAGTAACATTGAAAAACCTAAGAATAAATATACCAAAAGATTTGCAAAATCTCTCTACTAAAATCCGCAAAACTGCCCTCAGAAATGAAGAAAGTAGAGATGTACTAATTTCTTTGATTAGAATACTTAATATTGTCAATATAAGAATTTTCTCCAAATTGATGTGTAGCTCAAAGATCATCTCTATGAAAACCCCAGCAACCATTGCATTGAAATTGACAACCTGATTCGAGATGTATATGGAAATGCAAAACAAAACAGAACATAATAAAATAAACCTAGAATAACAAAATAATTTTAAAATAAAAGAACAGCCAGTGGACCTATATTACCTGATTTCAAAATTTGCTATAAAATTAAGTAATCAAGGGAATAAAGTATTGGCATAAAGGTAGACATAAAGTTCAGTTCATTGAGACAGGATTTATGACCCAGCTTAAAGTCTATCTAGAGAAAGTTCCAGTTGAACTTGTGAAGCAGAAATGTGTTCCATCTGTGTCTGTCCCTCCTGGCATGGCTACAAGACCACTGGCCAAGAAAGGGAAGGAGGGGGTGTGGGAATATGTGAGGTGTGCTGAGGAAGAAAGGGGAGAACAGACGCTGAAACTGAATCTTTTCAAACTAAAAGTAGACAAAGGAAACTTATGTGTTTTACAATATGCCCCAACACTGCTTTTTTTTTTTCATTTATTTATTTATTTATTTTCAGCATAACAGTATCATTATTTTTTCACCACACCCAGTGCTCCATGCAATCTGTGCCCTCTATAATACCCACCACCTTGTACCCCGACCTCCCACACCCCGCCCCCGCCACTTCAAACCCCTCAGACTGCTTTTGAAACAGTGAGCTCTCTTACCTGTGGTGTGATTGTACCCTATTTGCAGTCAGATCATCTAAAAGGTATCCAGTTAGTTTCTTAGCTCATTTTGAGAGTAGAGAGATGTTTAAGATTTCAAACACTTAGCTGCCAACCTTCTCGCTCATTCATTTCCTGTAATGGATGTTTTTCCCCAACAGGCTCATGCTTATTTATGATTCAGTAATGTGCTTAATGAAGCTTATGAAATGTTTATCTATAGTGTTGATTTTTAAAAAAACAGATTTGGATTTATTTTCTCATTTCAGTTGTTTTTATTGTTTTGTACCTAATTATTTTTAACTTAATATTTTAACTTAACTTTAAGATTAACTTAACTTAATCTTTTAAATTTATTTTTCCTCAATTTTTGTGGGTTTTTTTTTTTTTTGCTTTTTCTCTTAATGTATTCAAATAAATACAAGTGTTCTCCATATATAGTTTCTCTTCTTGAATGATGTAGCAATCCTGGCATGCAGACTTTATTTTGCTCCACAGCTTTTGATAGAATCCATGAGTTATCTAAGAGAGTGCTTCTCAGTAACTAAAGAGTTAAAGGCTGTTGTTATCTCTTATCACTTATTTCTAACTCATGATCAGAGACACTGAACTAAAAAAGGAAATAAATAAATGAATAAGTAAATAACAAAATACCCCCCCAAAACTCTCCATTTAAAAATGAGTTTAGCTTTTGTAGCTAAGTAATACCAATTTTTGCAAATAATCCTCATATAAAACACTCTCTAAGAAATGTACATTTCTCTATACAGGTATTATTCATTTACACATTTGCAAATTTTTAATTACCTTTTAAAATTAGCCTATGTTCTTATTTTGTTCTAGGGAAAATGTCTGATCTAATGATATTTATGAGTCTTTCATTATACCATTATGTTTGTGCTTCTGTCTCTATAGGTTAAATGTTACCTTGTTCAGTATATTAAGCTTTATTACGGATATATTTTGTTTGTAAGTTTGGACTTCTGATCCTCTATATTGTTTAGCATTTTCCATATCGAATTCTGTCCTAATACTAATATCGCTTCTGAAGCTTTCCTGTTTCCTGTTTCCTGTTCTTGCTCTCTGCATCACTGGTTGGTAACATCCCTGGATGAAAGTGACAAAGAACAGGACCTGTTCACGGTCCCAAAGCCTCTCTCCACAAAGGGCTTAATTACAAGTGGAAAAATAACAATTTTATGATGGAAAAACCTGGTGACATCACTTTAATGAAATAATCAAAGGTAATTTTATGAGCAAAGAGACAAAGGGACATCCTGAGGCTCGTGATATGATGCACAGAGAAGGATACAACATCACTTCTGTAATGTTGCTGCAAACACAAATAATAAAGCTAAATGTAGTGATGCAGAAACGTTAAGCAAACCCAAACTCTAGATCACTCAACAAAACAACTGGGCTGCATTCACCTTCCAGGCTGACCCTCAGGCATGGTTTCTTATCCTGTCTCACTCATTTTATTCACATTGAAAATGGGATGTGGAGGGCTGCCCTTCCTTGTGCCCACAAGAGTTGTCTTCCTCTCACAACACTCATCTGAAGAAAATATTAAAGCTGTTGTTTGTGGAAATACCAGGGTTGCTAAATCAGGGTGGGGGTTGCCAAAGAAAAAACTGGAAAAGACCCTGAACCTGTGGATTCTGCCAAGCAGTTACCCCTCCCAGAGAAGAAAGGAGAACTCTTTGAGAAAGAGCCTGTGGATGAAGGCAGCCTGTGGGACGTATATCATAAACACAAGTCAACACCAACTTCTGATACTTACTCCAGCCGAGGCTTTGCTGAGCTTGCTGTATATCCTGGAGTTTCTTTCAGACTCAAGTCGAAGGAAACAACAGATGATAGTTCAATAAATTAAGTGGGATTAAAGCAAAAAAAGGAAGAAAGAAAACAGACACAGAATGATATAGTGATTTCTAATTTGAGGGTATAGAGGAAGAAAAAGAGGGGCATGTTGTTAATGGAGCTCCCGATGGCCATTAAATGCAGGAAAAAGCCATTTCCATAAATTATGGAAATCTGTGCTGGTCTCAAGTGCATCCCATTTTCATATTGTTTTGCTGGCTTAATGACATAGGCTATTTTTGTAACATCTGTTTTTGGGGACCCTCCCTTTCTCCTGTGCTTCATTAGAAATGCACTGGCTCTCCTTTATAATGAGCGTTGGTGTTGTCTGAAAATGGATTGTGTGTCTCTTGTTACTGTAGGGGTCATTATGTCTGAGTTGAAATGGTTTGTCCTTGGAAGAGGTTCTGATGTGACTCTGGAAAAAATACCTGGAAGGTGTAACAGTGGGTGCAATGTGCCACATAGATGGGCATACATTCAGCAAAGGCCAGAGGCTGGGGCCTGGCAAGGACTCCTGGGAGCAGGATCTGACCCCGTGAGGTGGACATTACCTTCACTCTCCCTAAGCAGCAGTGTGAATTCAAAGGGTCTGATAAAGACTGTGTGAGATGAAACTTTAAGACAAAATCTGAATTCAATACCCACAGCTATTAATACTGTTTTGGCAGGCTACTGTACACTCCGAAATGAAGCTCCAGCCACCAAATACCGAAGCTGGGGGATCCGGTGCAATGAATGGCAAGTGTCTCATGCCAGTGTCTCTCTTCCAGCTGCCCAGGGTCACTGTAGAGAGCCGTTCTGTATTACATTAGTGGGGGGTGCAGCTCTGCCCTGCTCCTAGGCTGCAGGTGAGAAAGTAAAACAGAAGGAGGAGAAATGCGAGAGTGAGAGGGAAGAGAGCAGGAAGCCTGGAGAGCAGGTGGAAGTGTGGTGCCCAGCCCTTCACTCTCACCTGCACTTGAGCAGACAGGATCCCATACTCCTCCTGGTTCTGGTCTCTGCTGCTCAGAATGGGCCCCAAAGGCAACAACAGGGAAGAATTCCTTTGGTGACCGGGAACCCAGATGAAAAAGACTTGCCTGTGTTCTGCCTCTCCTGGCTTTGATTTGCTGCTTTGAGTTCTGCATTTTAGTCTGACTCTTGTAAGTATTCTGTCATTAAGTTATTTTTCCAGAGTGTCATGTATCAATCTGAACTACAAAGGCAAAAGGTTTGTGAATCATAACACCTTTTTGTTTTCTGAAGAAATGAGACCCTTACATAACAAATCAGCCAGACTTCTGTCCATCACACATGGAGCACAGATTCCAAATAAGCCCTTCTGTTTCCTTTCCTGACTTACCGTCTAGCCTCCTGTTTTCCTGTACTCCACCACCTCCAGCCTGTTCCCCTCACCTGCGCACACGTGTACACACAGGCACAAGCTTGCACAAATGCACACACGTGCACACACATCCCCTCCTCGCCCTCCTGCCCGCCTGGCACGATGCATCCCCTTTGCCAGGCGAGGCTGGGTGGCCGTCCGTGGGACTGCTGAGGTTAATTTCACAGCTTGGATCCTGGGCTGGTCATCTTGTCCCTCCGCCGGCCTCCAGATCTGCTGCTTCTTGGGGACAACCTTCCACAGACCCTGGCAGCCCTGCCGTGCGGCAGCCGTTTCCAGCCCGAGGGCAGAGACCCCCGAGGATGCCTTTCTGCGCCGCCTCCTCCTTTAGTCCATTTCATCCAGACGTGCTGCTGAATTAAGCTCTCCCACTCACTGTCCGGCTCAGCCAGAAAGGCCGACAGGGCAGCAGGGCAGGAGTGAGGCCGCAGCTGCAGGGGAAGCGAGCTGGCCTGCGCCCTCTCCGGCCAGGCGGGCAGAGCGGCCCTGCGTGCCTCCCCTGCAGGGGGCGCACAAGAGCAACCTAAATGCAGCCGCCGGCAGAGGCTGGAGCCGAAGGGCTGCTGGACCTTCAGAGCAGGACAGCTCCACCGCAGCAGAGCGCCCCTCCTGGGGTCACAAACCTACTCTTCAGAGTATTTTTTTAAAGATTTTATTTATTTATTTGACACAGAGAGAGAAAGATCAGAAGCAGGGTCCCTGCTGAGCAGAGAGCCCGATGCGGGGCTCCATCCCAGGACGCTGAGATCATGACCTCAGCTGAAGGCAGAGGCTTTAACCCACGGAGCCACCCAGGCGCCCTTCTTCGGGGTATTTAAATAAAGAAAGTGAAGGGCCACACACGAAGCCCTGCCCAGCTCGGGTGGACTTCGTCTTCAGCGCGGCAAGGCTGTGTGCTTGAGCACGTGCTGCCGGTGTGCGCATGCGTGTGTGTGCTACCTAACCGCGCATGCGTGTGCTACCTAACCGCGCATGCGTGTGCTACCTAACGGCGCATGCGTGTGTGCTGCCGCGGCCGCACTCGCCCCCGCGCGAACACGGCCTTCTCGGGTCCGCCGCTGCGGGGCTTACCGAGTTCGAAGGTGGCGCTCCAGGCCAGCTTCCGTCACAGCAGAGGTGCCCGGGAGGCTGTCCTGGGGCGTCGGTGGGCCCCGCCACACTCGCAGCTTCTGGAACCCTCCGAGCCTCCCCGGCTCCCTGCGCCGTCCCCGCGGGCCGCTTCTCGGACGGCCCCTGCGGGAGTGCACGGGCCGCGGGGCCTCCTGCCGGGGCGGTTCGGGGCGCGGGCCCGGGGAAGCGCCAGGCCGGTCTCCCTGCGGTGGGGACGGGGGCGGGGGCGGGGGCGGGGGCCGGCTCCGGAGAGGACGCGCGAGGACCTCCCCGGGCGTTGCAGGAGTGAGGCCGGGCCGGGGACGAACCGGAAGGGATGCCGCGCGGCAAACAGAGGGCCTTGGGCCGCGGGACCCAGCCGCAGGCCTCCGCGCCCGACACCCCACCCAGGGGCACAGACTCTGCTCGTAACGTCCCCTGGAGGCGTTGGCTCCGCGGGCTCGTGGGTCCGCAGCCTGGGCCTGGCTTCCTGCCCGCTGCACGGGACCGTGGGCGTCGTCACTCCGCGCAGGGAGGGACCCACTGAGGTCTCGTCATCGCCGCGCTGCCTGGGACGTGGCACACACGGCTTCTGTTCTTCCCAGCGCCTCTGGCTCCGGGGCCTTGGCCACTTCCAGCCAGCCTTGCAAGGACTGAAGCGAGGTAGGCTCCATCTAGACTTGAAGGCACACACTGGAGGCTCCTTTCTTTAGCCTCCTGACCCCACTTCCTTTATATGCAACCCTTGCCCCTCTCCCCACCCCAGAATGTCCCTGGAGACATCGAGCCCTTGCCAAACGTGAACTAAAATTCCCAAGGGGAGAGCGTTTGAGACGTGAGCTGCACAGCTGAAATCCCCCTCACCCACGTTGGGAGCCCTGGAGATGCAGCAGTGTCATGTAGGGAAAAAACCAGCCAACACAGCGGCTGCCCCGCACTGGCTCTCCTTTGTCTTTATCTCGTGCACCTTTGTCTTTCCTCCCGCCCTTGTAGGGCCTTTGACTGTGCCTCCTGGACATAAGCCTGGTGGCAGAATGGGTAGTGGTGTCAGAAGTACCTGTGTGCTTGACTTGGAGTCTTACCTCCAAGAAATCCGAAACAAGACTATTCTACCATGAAATTCCTAGTTACTAAAAAGTCTTGCACTTTATTTCTACCACACTTAGAAGAGCTAAGAGTGTGAGAACAAACAGTCATTCTTCCTTCATTTTCTTGTCAGGGTGTCTGACATCTCAGACCCCAGGGCATCCAGATAGGAGCAAGCAGTGTAGAGGGAAGCACCGAGTTGTTCTTCTGGGACTCAGACTTCGGTGAAAGATGCTTGGGACTGTGTTCAGCTTGAGGATGGATATGGTCCCCTGGATTCCTGATGGTTGCTTACGTCCTGTGTTCTTTTCCTAACCATGCTTCTGTAATTCCAGTTTATTTGTTTGTACCTATATATTTGTTAACGTTTGCATTAACCAATTACTCTGGAGTGGCTTTTGTGATACCAACAAGCCCTTCTCCTATGACCAGGGGTCTGAGGAAAAGAAAGAACAGAAATGCTCCTCCTTCACTGCAAATCCTTGCCCTATAGTGTTTATCACAGGGCTGATGTTCTTTAGACATGCAGGAAGAGAAAGAAGCTTTCACTAAACTGTTTTAGAATTCTGCATCATACTAACAACAATCACCATAAAAATGTGAAGATCTCATAGCTAAAAACTTCAAGCTGTGTTTATTTCTATGTGTTCTTCATGTTCATTAAGTCTCCACTGTTCAATACCTTTATATTGTATTGATGTATTTTTCTGGCAGATTTGCAAACGAGGTGATCCCAACAATCTTGGCTTATGTGTTGGAATAATCCAGAGAAGATGGCATATTTTACTAAAGCCCTTCTGGCCTAGTTTGACTGATTCATATATGTAATATATGCATATATATTTAAGACATATGCATATAAGGCATGTATGTTCTATGAAAGACATGGACACACATATACAGGATGCAAACACTATGTATCAGATGTATACACATGTATCAAAGACAGGCACAGTATCTGCATGACTTGTGTACATGAAGTGAGTGCACCTGCAGTGTGAACACTCCCTCACCAGTTCCCTTGTGTGTTGGTTGCCTGAGGGTAGCACCTGGCTGCAGAGGTAGCCATATGCGCTGATTTATGAATGAATGACCTCCATGAACCAAACCCTGAGATTAGCTGATCATGAATCCCATCAGATCCTCCAAAGAAGCCCCTAGAATATGGGATGGAAACGGCCATGCACAGCAGGAGCCAAGTGTGCTGCAGAGCTGCCATCTCTGTTCCTGTCAAGTGCCTTCATCCTTGCTGTCCTATAAGCCATCCACCTGAGGATGACCTTTCCAGGTAATCTTATATCATGAAATTGGAAGTAAGGTGAATGCCCAACCAGTGGGGTCAGAAAATTGTCAAAGACAATCTGAGCAGCCTGAAACTAAAGACAAGATAATTAGTGTGTTCTCCTAATCGCATACTTTGTAAATAAAATAGAAGATTTATTTGATGAAAATACCATATTCATCCAGTATTATCAGGAAACGGAAAGTTTACTGGGAATCAATTCTTCAGTAAACTGAAGTGTACCCCCTTCCGAGACAAATCTTTCATCTCTTTCTGATATTTCTCTCCAAAAATGTAGCATGGATTTTCCTGCCTTCTTAGGCAGAAACTGTTGACCAGGCTTTGATTCCCTAATGCTCCAAGTCCTGCTGATGAAAATGTTCAAGCAACATCATGGCTGCTGGGGGGAACCTTGGTCTCTCCTCCTCAGGTTTGGCAGTCACTTACCCCTTCCCTGTCTGTCGTCATGCCTCATGATTTCCACTGCTTTGCTGCTTCTGGTCTTCTCTGAGCCAGGATCCCACACCAACCTGCATATTAAGCATGTCATACTGAGAAAGATTTGATCAGAATCTGAGTGAGAACTCAAGCCTTGGGGAGTTGCTTTAGGGACATCAGAGAATGCTTTGATAACTTTTTAATAATGAACATGCCCCACAGGGATGAGGCTGGGAACATCTCTGGTTGACAGTTTTGGTCTAAACTAGTGGCCATCAGCCTTCACTATACATTATACTTTAATATTTCAAGAAAAACCACCTTGCATGATTGTCACTTAATTGGTTTAAGATGCAACCTGAGAATCAGGACTTTTTAAAGCCCATCAGGCAAATATAACATGTAGTCAATGTTGAGAACCTCATTTCTAAAACATGTCTTATATGGAAACCAGGCTCTGCAGATAGAGGTCAGTGGGGTCTAGGGAAGTGGTTGCTCTTTACAGGTATTATGAGTTGAATCGTGTCCCCCACCCTGACAAATATGTAGAATTTTTAACACCCAGGGCTTCAGAATTTGACCTTATTTGGACATTGTATTGCTGCAGATATAATAAGTTAAGATTGGATTGGCATAGATGGGGCTCTAATCCAATGATTGGCATCCTTTGGACACAGTCCTCAGAGGGAGAATGAAGGGTGAGGATGTAGGCAGAGATTGGGTGATGCTTCCACAAGCCAGGGAAAGCCAAAAATGGCCAGCAGTTCCCCAGAAGCCTGGAGAGTGGCCTGGAGCTGACTGTGTCTCCCAACCTCGGAACCAGCCCAGATGACAACTTGACCTTGGCCTTTTAGCCTCCAGAGCTGTGAGACAACAAATTTCTGTCGTTGAGGGACCCGGTTTGTAATACTTCGTTATGATAACCCTAAACTTAGTACATGAGACATGACTATAAATTCTCAGAACTCCCATTTCGAGTGTGCTTAAGAAAAACCTTTCCCAAGCATCTGCTATAAATCAGACCCAATGAGGTATTGAGAGAAGATGCTGGGCATTCAGGAATAGGAGAGGGAGCTTTGCTCTTAAGCTTACCTGGTAATTTTTGTCTTACATTATCAAGTCAGATTGCTCTACAGAGAAGCAGGCAACTCACACTGAGATGGGGGTGGGGGCAAATGCAGGATCGCTGTAGGAACATTCCTCTCTCTGATTTGCATGTGCAAATAGCATGGGGATCTGTGTGTTTAACTGATTCACAGGCATAAATGTAAAATGCACAAAAATTTGCATTGCAAAACATTCTTACTCCAGATGCTGAGTTTACAAGAATTTCCCTTGCTTTATAAATTATAACACTACGATTTTATGAGATCAAATACTTTGGGGATTTTTAAAGGATCAATTCAAAACCATATTTCTTATCTATGAAAGAAAGTTAATTGTGTGTAGTTTCTAATATAACCACTGGCCTTTAGTAAAATGCATTTTGCATGGATGCCTTTACTTATTAATCTTTTCTGAAAGTCAGTATATAGATACTATTCTCAAGGGTCTTTGAAAACAGGAACTGCTTTGGGGAAAGTAAAATAAAATATCTTTTCTCAAGAAAAGAAAAAAGATGACATTTCATAGGCAGTGACACTTTTACTACTTTCTCTAGACATTTTATTATATTACCGATATAAAGTAAACAAAATATGTCGCTGAAATCCACATGATTTTATTTTATAATATTTGTTGCTCAAACTTTTCCAGGTCATATTATTTGAATGAAGGAAGATATTCAGCCTATTAAGAAACGACAGGGTGAGGAGACTTTTTGATACATTGATCCCCGGGCTGGTCTCTGGAGACTGAGATGGTCTGGACAGTGGGGACAGAGGAAAGGAAGGGGATGGTGATGGGGCCTTGCAGGAGGTCACAGGGAATGGTCTGTCACTCCTCGTGCAGCAGAGAGCAGACCCATCCGTGGACACGGAGTTGGGTGTCAGAGTGAAGCTGGCCATGCGGTGCTGGGGAGAGGAAGTGGACTCCGCGGTCCGACTACTCGCCTTCAACAGCGGGCCCTACTGCTCCTACCACGTGCATCTGAACTTGAATCTCTATTTGCTTCTCTCATTAATGGGACTAAAGAACCAAATACATATCCCCTGAGAGATCCAGAGAGACAGTAAATGCCGACATGCTCGCTCGAGCATAAATGCTCAGTAAGTACTAGTCTCCATCTTCCCAGTGAGCGTCCTTCCTCGGGTCCCTCCTCCCTCCATTCCTTCCTTCCACATGCATTTCCTCTCCCTTCCTACCTTTTCTTTCCCTCTTTTCTTCCTCCTTCCTCAGAAAGGAAAGGTTTGCAACAGACACTCTTGGGAATATCAGAGAGAATCCGCGTCCTCTTTTAAGTGTCTGCCCACAGGCCCTGCCCTCCCAAGCGAAGCTACAAGGCCACTGAGCTGTCCCACCTGTTGTGCCTTTATATTTCTTCTTCTGATTATTATTATGTTATGTTGGTCACCATACAGTACCTCATTAGTTTTTGATGTGTCCCATGGTCACTGTTCGTGTTTAACACCCAGTGCCCCAAGCAATATGTGCCCTCCTTAATATTCCCCATTTTATCCACAGCCTTCCTGCTAGCTCAGCTTCATAAAGAAAATTCCAGAATCTAAAGGATTATGTTAAGTGTGCACTTAATGTACAAGAGCTTAACTGTGCGATTGCCTTTGGGAAGACTCCCAACAAAATGTTCCAAGCAAATTAAAATCTATTCTCCTTTTAAAGATTTCCCAAATATGTTAATTAAGAATTTACTCTGGTGTTTATTAACTGGATATGTGAAGAAATCGTCCCAGAAAATCCTCTGAATGCTGTTTGCTGCGGTGGGAGGGGGTCCTCCTGAGGAGGTGTTCATTACCTAGAGCGCCAGCTTCTGCCGAGGTCCCCTCGGCCGTGTTATCCGGTGTGTGACTGCGGTGCGTGTCTCAGTTAATGAGCCTCCTTCTGCATTTGGTCTCTCCTCTTGGACAAAGGAAAATGACCCAGCGCCCCACGAGGCGTCCTAGCGCTATGTGCGTCTGCGTGACAGTCGGACATACACCTCGAATACAGCCCAGTGTGGAGGAGAGTTCCCTGAGTTTGCTGAGCGTGAGCAGCCCGGAAGCATCATCCTGAGTGAGGACAAGTCAGAAGGCGGGGGTTTTAGATTTACTCGGTGTGGACTGCCTGCCGGGCCTGCCTCCCTTCAGTCGGGCCGTCCTGAGGCTCTTCTTCACATATCAGACAGTGACTCCAACAAGGACATGAATTATTCCATAAAACGCAGCCCAGCTTGGGACAGCATCCATCCTTGGTTCGGAAGGTGATACATTCCAGGTTTGTTTTTTTAACTTCATCGCGTATTTTGAGCTACATCCGAGGGACCTGGGGACACAGGCAGGACGGGAAGTGGCCCCGTGTGTGTGAGCAGGTCAGGAGGAACTCTAGCCAAATCTGGGCTTTTCATTGGGGTCTTCTGCAGTGGTTGAGCATTGAGTTTGGGCCGGCCAGTCGTGGACACTGAAGCATGTTTGGAAACACCCACCACACTCTCCCTTTTTTGGCTGTATTCTATAGCATCCTTGGAAGGACCATGGCAACAAAGTCCAAGCCCAGAACCCCCTTGACATTCTCCTGGACATGACCAAGCTGTCCTGCAAATGAGGCTCTCAAGGCTGCTTGTCCGGAGCCCGCCATCCCCACTGGGTTCACTGCTTTCTTCAGATTCTACATTTCTTTTTTTCTTTTTTTTTTTTTTTTTTTTTTTTGGCTACTAGGAAAATTTTAATAAAATTATTTACATTAGTAGACAAAGGGAGAAAATTTGAAATGATCAAAAGGTTTTTTGTTTCTGATGAACTCCCCAGTGATGGTGATGCTGTCAGGTCTGGCCCACATGCTGAATAGCAAGGCTCTAGATACTCTAATTAGCCCAAACAAAGTGGAAAATGCATTTATGACATAGGCCTTTGAAAGATGTTTTCAGTGGGTACCAGGCATATTCATATAAAATTTGCCTTTCATGCTGCAAAGCTAGCATCAAATAAACCGTAGGTGTGTGAATACCGTAGGAATGCCCGTCGACTAGCCCAGGCCCAGGAGGTAACTGGGAAGAGGACAGACTTCTGAAAGCACGAGTGCCCTGGCCACCCTCCTAGATGAATTCAGGCAGAATATCTGGGGCTGGGACACAGGTTCCTGCGGGGTGGGAGCTCCCAGGTGACTTCAACATGCAGTCAAGGTGGTGATCCCTGAGCACAACCTGACATGTGTCGCCACTTCACACCCCATGTGAGATATTAAGACCAAAGTAACTTCCCAGCATTAGGTCCCCAAAACACTCAGGACCTGGTCAACTTTTTCTTACTAATTCTCAATGGCCACTATTTCTGAAAACTCTGTCCCTATTAACAGCTGGAGGGAATCCTGCCTGGACGTCCCGATATCCAGTGTCGGTTCAGAAGCATCGGATGAAATAAACCAGTTGAGTTGCCGTCTGCAGGCACGTGTCCTATTTTGATCTTGCAGGTTTCTGTTTTCGACATTATTTGAATATTCTTTCCTCTGCTTGCCAGCAAGGTGCTCAGTTTCAAAGGACCTCATGGTAACGAGCTTGAATCTGGCCAACAGTGACTTCTCTAAGTGGTCCCAGGAGAAAGTCTGGTGAATGACGAAGGGCATTGGTCCCTGGGATCTTCAGGAGTTCAGCCAGGATCCTCTGAAAGGGAATGTGGCCCTGCCCAGCAGAGTACGAACAAAAGAACGAGTCACCGTCCGGCTGCCAGAGGCTCGGACCAAGAGCACCATTTTGGTTTTTTGATGCAGAAGGAACAAGGGTCGCCTGAGAAGTGGAGGACGGAAGGTGGGAAGCCCCATGTCACTGTCACTCCTACGTGCACCCCGGGGAAACGGAGCCCCGAGCCCATGCACGCACACACTCATTCCTGTGCTTTCCACAAAAGCCAAAACACAGAAACTACCCAAATGTCCAGCGATGTATGAATGAATAAATAAATTTTGGGCTCAGTACACGATGGAAGTTATTCAGGTTTAAGAAGGAATAACGTCCTGGTCACACTTCAACATGGTTGAAACTCGAGACCATTATCTTAAAATGTGAAAGAAACCAGAACGCAAAGCCATGTGTGGTTGGTCCCCTGCATAGGAAACACCAGAATGGAGAACCTCATAGAGACCGAATGTCCCTGGAGCCTGCCAGAAGCAGGACAGGAGGAGGAAATGGGGGCACCTGCTTCTCAGGGAAGGGGCTTTTTTTTTTTTTAAGATTTTATTTATCTATTTGACAGACAGAGATCACAAGTAGGCAGAGAGGCAGGCAGAGAGAGAAGGGGAAGCAGGTTCCCTGCTGAGCAGAGAGCCCGATGCAGGGCTCGATCCCAGGACCCTGAGATCATGACCTGAGCCAAAGGCAGAGGCTTAACCCACTGAGCCACCCAGGCGCCCTGCAAGGTAGGGGTCTTGCTTAGCAGTGATGAAGATGCTTTGAAAGGAGATAGCGATGGGGGTTATGCATTACTGGTGCACTAAATGGCACTGAATTATTCTTTGTAAAAGGGTTGATTTTATTATGTGAATGATAGGTTATTTTTAATGATGGAGAACGTTTGGTTTATCTGACGGCAGTATGGCTATGGAGGAAAACAAAGCTAGAAAGGCAGTTGGGGAATGGAGGTGAGGGAAACATGTTTACATGCAGCCCCTGGGGAGGCATCTCTAAAACCTGAATTTGGGTAGAGCCTAAGGGACGAGGGAATGAACCCCTTGGACGTGTCTGAAAAGACCACTGGCGGCGGGAAACCCCCAGCAGAGGGTGCTGGAGTGTGGAACAGAGGGACTGGCTGGGCACACACACCTGTAGTCTGATCCTAGGAGGGAGTGACAGGGGGTAACTGGGAACCACAAGGAGTCCAGAAGGAATCAGACAGAGGCCGGAAGGCGTGGGGAAATGAGAACTACAGCAAATCACATGGAAAACGTTGAATTTAAGCCTTGTTTTTTAAAAGCCTTTTTCTTAAGTGGGTTGCAGGGCTTTCACAACTGGGTTAAAACTTAGTACCTATTTTAATAATGACCTAATAACTATAGAAACAGCATAATTAGGTTATAAGCGCTTTATTAAATGTTGTTAACTTACTGTGTTTATCAGGACTCAATCTCTTCGGCCCGGCCCCCTCCAGGTGGGGACAGGCAGCATAGCCTGCTGCGGTGCCGAGGCAGGGCTCAGTGTGCCGCCCTGGGGGTGTGTGGGGCCAGGCTTTCCTAGAGGAGCCAGAATGGCTTCTCCGGGCCGGGTCGGGGGCGGGTGGTCTTTGAAGCCAGGAGTCCGGGTTCAACAGACATCTTGTCTGTGAATTGAAGCCGCTTCCATGCATACAAACTGTGCGCTCCCCGCAGTAAACCTCCTGCCAGCTAAGCAGCATCCTTCCTCACCCGCCCCGCCAGCTTCTCGATTCCTGCTCCTTCCCTCACCTCAGCTCTCAGCCACAGTCATCTGCCTCACTTCAGCACCTGTCCCTGCACTTCCTGCCGGCTTCCACTCCCCTGCGGGCTCCGGCGCACACCCTGCGCCGGTCCCTCCCGGGAGCTGCTGCTCTCTGCTCACCCTGCCCACAGCTTCCGTCCGTCTTCCTTAGACCGCGCTCTTTGTCCTGGCTGCGCCCTCTGGCCCCGACCAGTTCTGGGTGGAGGTGTTTCTCCTGCTGCCCTGCTTACTTTGCAGATTCAGAGAAGCAGGGAGGGGGGTGGCTGGAATGCTGGTGTGGCCAGACAACTGGTCTGATTTGACCCCAGATGGTCCAGGTAGGTGAGATGTATTCAGGGAATGGTTAGATTCAAGATACATTTAAAAACTGAACACTGGATGTTCATCACTGCAAAGGCCACAGTCACCAAAGTGTGGGAAGAGCCGAGATGCCCTTCAACAGACGAATGGATACAGAAGCTGTGGCCCATATATATAATGGAGTATGATGCCTCCATCACAAAGGAAGAATACCCAATATTTGTATCAACACGGATGGGACTGGAGGAGATGATGCTGAGTGAAATAAGTCAAGCAGAGAGAGTCAGTTATCATATGGTTTCACTGATTTGTGGCGCATAAGGAATAACATGGAGACATTGAGAAATGGAGAGGAGAAGTGGGTTGGGGGAAATTGGAAGGGGAGGTGAACCATGAGAGACTGTGGACTCTGAAAAACAATCTGAGCATTTTGGAGGGGAGGAGGGTGGGGGGTCGGGAGAGCCTGGTGTGTTATGGAGGGCACGCATTGCATGGAACACTGGGTGTGGTGCATAAACAATGAATTCTAGAACACTGAAAAAATAAAATTAAATTTTAAAAAACCCTGAAAACCAACATTTTTTTTTTTATAAAACAACACAAAAAGTAAATAGCAGATTACATGGTAATTCCCACTCTTAGCCAGATATTTTTTTTGTTAACTCTTTATTACTTTGCATACTTTTCCAGAATCATGTGTCCTCTACTGCTCTGATGATGAGCCCAGGTAAGCCTTATACCCACAGAGCTTCCGACAGTTGGAGACCTAAGGGACTTCCTGGGCAGCTGTCCAGCCCCTGGGGCTTCCCATGTGTGGTTCTGAGGAGGAACCTGCTGGCCGGTCCATGCAGACTGTCCTGTGGTCCCAAATCCCATGCACAGGCTCACTCCCTGTAGTTTGGGTCCACAGAGAACACAACGCTGAGCCTCTCAGGAACGTGCCCATTGTGACAACAGCAGTGTCACAGAGCAACGTGCAGGAACGGTCCCACCTGCCTCCATCTCTGGAGGTGGTGAGCACTCTCCATCTGCAGCCCTGTCCGCTGCCAGAAATGCCCTCCCCGCAGCTATCCCCAGGGTACCTTTTTGCTGCCCTCAGGTTCTCTTGGGGACAAAAGGGGACAGACTAGTTCCACCTTTCTCCCAGGCCTTGCTCAGATCAGACCATAGCACTCGGCACCTTAGGGCGTGCAAAGCCATCAATGTCTGCTTAAACCTACACCCTTGTGTGCATCCAGGTCTTTGCTGATGTGATCCACACATGTGTGTAACATCTACTCCACTCTGCAGCTGAGCCCTGAGCAACACGTGGTGAATGGCACTGACCCCCACTCCCAGCACAGTCAAAAATCCACATGCAGGGGTGCCTGGGTGGCTCAGTGGGTTAGGGCCTCTGCCTTCGGCTCCGGTCATGATCTCGGGGTCTGGGATGGAGCCCCGCATCAGGCTCTCTGCTCGGCGGGGACCCTGCTTCCCTCTCTCTTTGTCTGCCTCTCTGCCTGCTTGTGATCTCTCTCTGTCAAATGGATAAAATCTTTGGAAAAAAAAAAATCCACATGCAGTTTTAGCTTCCCAAAAGTAAGTACTAGAACAAAAGAGCAAAAAGAATACAGTAAAAAAGTATTACATTCTTACAATAAAGTGAGCTGGAGAAAAGAAAATGTTACTAAGAAAACCACAAGGAAGAGAAATACATGTACAGCCCCGTCTTGTATTGATTGGAAAATGTCTGCAGGGTCCTGGATCTGCCCAGTTCAAAACCAGTGTTGTCCAAGGATCGGCTGTTAGGCAATGTTATATAAGATATATGACATGTATATGCATATGAGTACCTTTACTGTATATAGGTGCACCTACACATTTGTGTTAGGTGGACTATGTATACACAGATATGCGTTCATCATTTTTCTCCTGCCTTTAAAATGCAAGCTCCATGAGGAATCTTCTTGTTTCGTTCATTACCAAGGTCCCAGCACTTAGAATAGATTCTGAGACACAGTAAATCCTCAATCAATATTTGAAGAAGGAAAGAAAGGAAGGAGGGATGAGAGACAAGGAAAGGGGGAGGGGGTGAGAGAGAGAGAGAGAAGAGAGAGAGAGAGAGAGAGAGAGAGGTTGGTTCTGACTTCCAGCCTGGGGAACTTCAGCTCCCGGGTGATTAACACCCAAACTCGTTGCTGTAATGTCAGAAAAAAGATAGCTCCGACAGACAGCCAAGATAAAAAGATACCTCAAATGGATAGCCGGGTTTCTAAACAGTAACAATTAGGGGGAACCGTTAGGAAGTAATTTGGAGAGGCTTTCAATGGGTTGGGAGAGATTTTACTTAGAACAGATGGAATGAAATGTCTGAAGCTAGAAACCACAGAAGACCAAGGACAATTAACAAGTGCGTAAGTGGTAAATGGCTTGAAACCCCATGATAGACGTTCATAAATGGGTACGCGTGAAAAATAAAGAACGCCCTGCGGAGAGAGTGAAACAGCCCCTTGCATCACTCCTATTAAAAGCCATCACCCAAAGCTGGTGATGATGTCGTTGTTTTAAGACAGAAGGCTGTAATTGCGTGATTGTGTGCAGCCCATTGAAAACCTTCCGGAGCAGAGGCAGGAGGCTAATTTGGAGCAGCGAGTGGGTTAGCATTCATTGCACAAAGTCTTCTCCCCGACACACATGCTACGTCAAAATGGACAGCCTTGCTCTAGCCCCACTATTCTCTTAAATATATTACCCACATTTGCATATGTGTGTTTTAGCTCCAGGCAGGGAAATATTTGTAAGTAACACCTGGTGCCCTGAAAGATACACAGTCTACTCCATCTCCAACTTTATATTTTCTTTGCTCCCGAGTTCAATGAAAAGACTCCCCAGTGAAGTTTTATTGATTTACTATAATATATGCCTTAAACTCAGCCAGGGCATAACTGATTTCTAAACACAATATCCTGTCGATGAACAAAAGATGCCACAAAGTAACTGTCAAGTTCTGCTGACAGATCATTTTGCTCATGTTCTGGTAGACTTTTCTTTTTTGTAATTCTCTCCCCGAGTGTCTTCAAGATTGCTGGTATTGTGGGATAATCGATCATATAATGTGTGCCATCAAAAGAATTGGGGAAAAATACATCCTTTTGAAAAATCACATTGAAATTTAAAATCTGTACAGTTTTCCTTCAAAGAAACTAATAGGTCTATGCTTCCAAGATAAAGTTCTTTCTGCAAGCTATCAGGGGTCGGGGTGGAGGTGGAACATGTCCCTTACAGATCTGGTCATATCAATGAGGACATAAAAGTTCCCTCCCTTTGACCCACAGCTCCAGAACCACGGACAGAGCCTCCACTTCTAGGGACCGATGAGCCCGGACAGGTGGTTCATCACCTGCCCTCCAAGGGCGGAGGTCAGGGGGTACAGAAGAGCCCACCGCTGGTGTCTTCCGAAGTCGTTACTATTAACACCCAACGTGGGCATTCCATCCAACCAATGGAAGGGATTTTTTGTCTTTTAAAGAAATCAGAATGTCAGAGGACTTTCAGGACGAATCCCAAACGAAATGATGCTGAGAGCTTTGTATCGGTTCAGAGCCTTGCTGTGTGTTTGCTTCTGATAAGTGCAAACAGACACCAGCCTCCCAGAAAGATCAATAACTCACCCTGGAAGTTAGAAGGAGTCCAGTGGAGATCAGCCACCAACTGTAAATGTCATGAGACAAGCAGGAAGGATGGCTCGCTCACAGACAGAAGAAGCCCAAGAAGAAGCTTCTCAGGCCCCCATGGACAGATGCCTTCCCTGCCCTGGAGAGCTGGACCACATGGACTTCTGACAATGTGGGTCTGCTGTCACTGCTGCCACAGAATGGTCATGATACCCCTAGAAACGTCGATACCCCTTGCCTGCCTTCCTCAGCTCACACCTCATATGTCACTCATCCCACCATGTTGGGCTCTCTGAGAGGCTCTGGTGAGAGTGGACAGCAGCACTGTTCCTGCTTCTGCCCTGGCACCCCACTCCTGCCATGCCCGGCTCCCTCCTTGATGGGGTCAGGAGGTGGAGAGGCTCCTGCAGGCCTTGCTCTGCTATTTCTGCATGTAATCTCCCATCCCCGCTGGAAAATGGACTCCTGCCTGCCCCAAGTCTCAGGCATGTCCTCAGGCCAGACTGGCTCCTAGGCGTTTATCTGCTCCATGAGGCTGAATTTCTAGTTCTATTCCAGAGCATTCTCCAGTTTCCTCTTCAGCAGCTGGGGCTCTGTCTGTCTAACTGCTTGCCCATGGTGGGGGTCCCCAGCCCATCATCTGACAGCCACTTCCCTGGAGCTGACTGGTAGCCCCAGTCGCCCCTGGATTTCTGTCAGAGCCTCCCATCCCCATCCTCTCTCGGACACTCTCAGCTAACCTGTGTGCACCCGTAATTGCCACCGTGCTCCACTGACCACCGTGGGTGTCCTGGCCCCTTTCTCGCTTTTCTGGCTAAACCTCACTGGTATGAGCCCCAGCTTGTTCTCACACAGGACACAAGACTCAGGACACTAGAATTTCTGTGTCACATGTGGAAAAAAAAACAAGGCAAGCAAATAGAGATAAATAAAATAGTCAAAATGCTTGCCCTGGTGATCTTCTGGTGGATGATGGGACCTGCTTATACAGAGTGGGCTGGACTCTGCGGGCCATCCATACATGGGACCCTCTGTTCACACTGAGGTGACCAAAAGCCCTTGCCACTAGAATCACACTAGATAAAAAGCATATTATTTTAGATGTATTACATCATTTCATTTATAACCACTTATATGAACATTTTACCATATGTTACTTTTAGCAACTGATCTCATTTATTGGGAAATTATAAAATCTCTCCTTGTCCAAGTCCTTCACACACTGCACTCCTTTCCTGTGTCCTGTCACCCGACTCACTTGCACACACACGCGCACACACACACAGCACACGTTTCCCTTGCCCTGTGCACTCCTCATTCTTCATAAATGAGACGTCTGGGGGTTGCTTACACCGGGCCTCTGTACCATGGCGGACGTGACTTTGAGGAAACACCGTGGCCACCATCACAGAAAGGGCACTGGATGAAAAAAAGACAATCCAGTACAGGAAGTTAAAGGCAAATAAAAGTCCGACTCAGACACAATCCTGGAATTAATAGGGGAGCGGAGCAAAATGAACATCCCGAGGATAACAGAGAGGGGACAGGACACTGTTGCTTAAGCCCCTCGCACCCAGCGAGGTTCTAACCAGAGGTTACCGACCAGTCAAAGGGCCTGTCAGCCACACCAGGCAAGGAAGTCAAGTGTACACAGACAGAGGAAGGGGCCGGGGTTCAAGGAGGCAAAACTGATGCGTGAGTGGTTGCAGCACTGGGTGGTCTTCAGAGCCTCAACGGTTTCCTGTCTGGCCCTTTGCAGGTAAAGGCTTCTGACTCCTGCTCTAATTAGGCAACACCCTGTAGGCCCCCACACCCTTCAGAAGACTTCTATCCTTGTCTACCTACTTAGATGTGCTCTCCGTCAAGGCCTGGGTTTAACAGTTGCCTTCTCTCTGAACCCTTGGCCACTGCTGCCCCTTCTGTACCTAGAACAGTCTGCCTGACCTCAGCCAGGTCATGGTAATTATCTCCTAGCTGAAAAAAAATTGATAAGTGAATGTAACTCACTGAACAGTTACTTCAGATCTTCATTCAAGTGGGACTTTCTGAAAGGTATCACCACTGTTACTAATGATCTAACTCCAGCTAGCATTTCAGCAGAAATTTAAAAGAACTACAGCATGCCAACCCTTGCTTAAGCAGGAAGTCTGGTCACTCTTGGTGCATGAATTGCCAGCTTTGTCTGCATTGACCTCGTTGATACAAGCATGCAGAAATGGTGTGCGCTTCAGGGGAGCCTGAGACCATCTGATTCTCGGTTTCTGCTCAGGTCCCGATCTCATGGCTCGTGAGATCCAGCCCTGCATTGGACTCCACACTCAGCCAGAGTCTGCTTGGGTATTCCTCCTCTGCCCTTTCCCTTGATTGTGCACGCTTTCTCCTCTCTCTCAAAAATAAATACATTTTTAAAATGGTGCACACTTCAGGTAGACAGAAGGAGGGCATGGTTGGGGCTTCTAGAACTTCTCAGCACTCTTATACTCAGTCACCTTGTCAACAGACCTGGTGCCTGTGAAGAATACTGTATAGATTTCCAGATCTACTTACAGATGACTATAGTGTACACAAATAAAATGGAATTTGGTGGCTCCCTATCTCAACTTTATCTTCAGTCCACAGACAGACTTGAAAAGCTTGTAGGTGGTAGTCGGACTTCAGTCATGGGATGAATCCATGACAACAATGAAACGACAACAAACTACTGTGGGCGCACTTCAAAGCCTTCGTAAGTCAGTTGGAGAAAAAGATTAACACAGCCACAGGTGATCCTCCAAAGATCTGACTTCCATTTGTGACCGAAAAGACAAGCTTCTGGAAGTGACTACAGACACTCCAAGACATCCTCAGTTCTCCTGCTGGTTTTTCATTTTGATCACAAAAAGGTGGTATTTGTTACAAATAATCCTGTCGCATCTAGAAGCCATCCATTCAATGATTACATGTAGCACGGATATACCTGTCATTTTACCTCGTGTAAAATGTGCCCTGTGCTTCCCCACAGGCTTAATTCATCACTCTTTTCCCTGAATCCAAACATTACAAGTTGTGGTAGCTGATTTCCAAAGGTAAACCCCAACTGACAGGTTTCCCAACATGAGCACTCTTGTGTAGCCTCCCCCCACAAATTTGGGTTGGCCTATAATTAATTTCATCTACAATAATGTTTTGGAAGTGATGTCACAAATCTGTGCCTAAACTTTGGGGAGGCCTGATAGGTTCTCTTTTTCTGCTCTTGGGAGTTCTGAACAGTCATATAGGAAGTTTAACTACCTGGCTGGCACAGTAGTCCCCAGAAGGACCCTGGGTTACATGGAGGGACACTGGGGCTACACAGTGAGACCTTGGGGCTGCATGCAGGGACCCTGGGGTTGCATGGAGAGCTGAAAAGAACTACCAGTCCCAGCATCAGAGGTGAGCCTCCCTAGGACTCCAGCCCTGGCCACTACCAATCTGCAAATACATGAAAGATCAAAGTGAGAACGGCAGCAGAACCAGACCCTAGTCCATGTGTAGAACCACAAGAGATCATAAAATAGCCATGTTTTTAGTGTTTGCACCAAAAGTGTGTTACATTACATCTGTATCTTTGGGGTAAATACCCAGTAGTGAAATGGCAGGGTCATAGGGAAGTTCTATTTTTAATTTCTTGAGGAATCTCCACACTGTTCTCCAAAGAGGCTGCACCAACTTGCATTCCCACCAACATGGACGGGACTGGAAGAGATTATGCTGAGTGAAATAAGCCAAGCAGAGAGAGTCAATTATCATATGGTTTCACTTATTTGTGGAGCATAACAAATAGCATGGAGGACATGGGGAGTTAGAGAGGAGAAGAGAGTTGGGGTAAATTGGAAGGGGAGGTGAACCATGAGAGACTATGGACTCTGAAAAACAATCTTAGGGGTTTGAAGTGGCGGGGGGGTGGGAGGTTGGGGTACCAGGTGGTGGGTATTATAGAGGGCACGGATTGCATGGAGCACTGGGTGTGGTGAAAAAATAATGATACTGTTACGCTGAAAATAAATAAATTTTAAAAAAAGAAAGTGTGTTACACAACAATAGATGATCAAAACAGCAGCAGGTGACCACAACAGTATGCATTGCTAGCAAAAACAACGTGTTTTGTTCTGGACTCTCTGACAAAGAATACCCCTGAATGCTCTGGGAGAGCTTGGAGTTATTATTGACGGACACTTTTCTGTCTGTGAGAAGTAGGTTAAGGAAGACAGTTACTGAGCAATGAGTAAAGATAAAGGACCTACAGAACCAGTCACTGTGAAGGTAACAGTTCTCCTTCTCTCAAGCCAGCCTTTCAAGGACACGTCCCTCAGCAGGAAAACCACAGCTGGAAGTTGGTCCTCAGCTTTGACAAGCTGTCTTTGCACTATCAAGGCACATGTAAAATCCCAAGTATACTGGTAAGCACAGGATCAGAAAACAGATCTCAAGGAGGAATTGAAGGCTTCTCAAGACTGCGTATCTAGAAAGTTTTGGATCACATTCCACATGGATAAAACATGTTTGTGTATCACTAATGCACATGCGTGTTGTGTTTGTGCCAGTGCCACTGCATTCATGTGTTACATATGCTATAAGTAAATACTAAAATGAAACACACAAAGAGGAATGCCAGCAGAAGTTCTTGTGTTTCACTCGCACACCCGCCATGTTGCTGTGTGTCCTCGTGGTGGAGATGCACTCCAGACTAGAGGATTATTCTGTTCCAGGTGCAAGTACTGTGCATGTTTCAAGAGACCAAGACATCTGTTAACAAGGACAGTAGGCTTTCTTTCTCCAGTTGATGAAAACTGATAATGTTTAACTCCTTAATTCCTTTTTCTAAATCTCTCCTTTATCAGCATCAGAATCTCCAACTCATTCCACGGGCTTTGCTCCAGTTAAGCTGATGACATTTGCTCCCCACCCAAGACTGGCTCCATGCCATAACAGTCAGGTCTCAACCCCAATCACACTCCCCAGAGGAGTCCTGGGATTAAGCCTAGAGGGTAGGGTACTGCATGTATGCCTGGAGGTGGACGGTGCTGTCTGCAACACATGCAATACCTCAGATAGTACCCACAACCTCCTACTTTTGAGAATAGGAAGGACTCAGAATGTGAGTTGGGTCCTTCCCTTTGCTACTACTGCCTGTCACCACCCGGCCCACTTCCCTATTCTGTCCCCTCCTGCTGACTGGATGTGGAACAGAGGAAGCAAGGAACTCAAGTTCTCTTTGAATAAACTTCTCTTTGAATAAAGAGTTACTGAGACTTGTTAGCAGAATGCTCATTTTCCCCATTCCTTGTAAATCCCCAGAAGAGAGAGAACTCCTTGCCCATTCCCAGAACACTGAGATTTAGCATCCTGAAGCAAAGATGTTCTTAGTGAAGAAAAAGAGAAAACACTGAAAAATAAATCATCATCAACCAAACCAAAAAATCATTATCCAACAACATAAAGTGATCTCATATTTAAAAAATCTTAATGAACCTACCAAATTAGGTTGAAGGATAAAATGAAAATATTTTAAAAATCAGTTGAATGTTGTATATTAGCACTGAAACTTGGATGTAGAAATTAATATAATAATATCAATTACAAGGTCATCAAAATATGTAATCCATAAGGATAAATCTCATAAAACATTGATAAGATCTTTACGCTGGAAGGTGCAAAATACCACTGAGAGAAATAAAAAAGATCTCCATAAATTGAGCTACATACCGTGTTCATGGATCAGAAGACTCAAAATGTTACCAAGTCAATTATCCAGAAATTGATCTATAGATTCAATGGAACTCCAATTAAAAAAAAAAAACAACTAAACTAAACTAATGTTTTGTACAGTCAAGAGGCTGACTGTAGAATTGATATAGAAATGCAAATAGCCTAGAAGATCTAAAACAATTTAGAAAAAAACACAATTGAATCTCCCACAGTGCTCGATTTAAACACTTACTATAAAATGACAGTAGTCAAGGCAGGTATTGGCATAAATACAGACATAAAACAATGAAACAGAAGATAAACTTGAGAAATAGAACATACACATATGACCACCTAATTCTCAACAATACTAGGGCAATTCAGTGAGGGAGAGCAAAATTTTTTCAATGAATGGTGCTAAATGACAGACATTTCTATAAAAAAACAAATAAACAAGGTCCTCAAGTCATAAAGAATGAAGTCAGAAGAATAATAGGCCTAATTATAACAGCTACCACCATAAAATCTGTAGAAGAAAACACAGGAAAAACATCTTTGTACCTTTGGGTAAGGCAGGGATTTTAAATAGAATACAGAAAACACAGACTGTAAAAGAAAAATGATTATGTGTTAGATTTTATCAAAATTACCAACTTTTGAATTAAAAAATAAAAACACCATTAAGAAAACAAAAAGGTAAGGCATAGACTGGGAGTACATGTTTGAAAAATATATATTCAGGGGCGCCTGGGTGGCTCAATTGTTTAGGCATCCAGATTGATTTTTAGCTCAGGTCAGGATCTGAGGGTCATGAGACTGAGCTCCATGTCAGGTTCTGTCTTTGGTGTGGAGCCTGCTTGGGATTCTTCTTCCCTCTCTCTCTCTACCCCTCTCCTTTGCTTGCATGCACTGTGTTCTCTCTCTCTCCTAAAATACACATATATTTTATATATTTCTTATTTATATATTCAGTGAAGTGTTTCTTTGCCGACCTTTCTCTCTCTCTCTCTCTCTCTCTTTTTCATACACACACACACACACACACACATACATACACACACATTCAAAAATTAGGGGGAAAATCTAAATTTTTAAATTGGGCAAAAGATTTGGACATTTATTGCCAAAGAATATATACAAATAGCAACTACATACAGGGAAAGATTCTTATCATTTCTAATCATTAGGGAAATGTAAATTAATCCACAGAATGTTAAAATTTAAAACACTGACAATACCAAGTGATGTCAAGGACTTGGAGCAGTTGGAAGGGTCCTCTGCTGCTGGTGGATGGAAAATGGCACAGTCATTTTGGTGAACAGTCTGGAAGTATCTTACCAAGCTAAAAATATATTTACCATAAGACAGAAATTTCACTCCTAGGTGTTCCCCAAAAGAAATAAAAGCACAAATCTGCATAAAACTTTGTTTGTATCTCTTCCTACTAGCTTTATTCATTATAGTCAAAACCTGAAAATAGTCCAAATGTCCACCAACCAGAAAATGGATAAACATGTGGGCCGTCCATACAATGATACATTCCTCAGGAAAAATGAAGACATCACTGATGTACTACCACGGGTTTGAATCTCCAAAGTAGTATGCGAAGTGAAAAAGGCACAAAAGGCTACATACTAGAAGAGCCCATTTACGTGAAAATCTAGAAAAAGCAAAACCATAGAGATAAAAACCACATCAGTGTTTGCCACGTGTGGGAGGCCATAGAAGGATTGACTGATCACTAAGGGGTGCAGAGAAATGTTTCAGGAGGGAGAACATGCCCTCCATACCATACCTAGCTAAGCAACTGCATACTTCTGTCAAAACTCACCAAATTGTACTCTCAAATCAGGTGATTTTTTGATATATATACTTCCTCTAAGTTGACAATAATAATAATAATAATAATAATAATAATAATGGTACAAGTGGAATTTGATCTATTTTTTTATCACATTTTAAAGAATCTGGAAATAAACTTCAGGCTGTCAATAGTGATTATCTCCAGTGGATTTTTTTTCATTCTTGGTTTTCTTTTTTTTTTTTTTTTGGTTTTAGCTAAATGTGCCCATCTCAGATTTCCAAATAATTAATATTTAATCTTAAATATTATTATGGTTTTTCATTATTATAAATCCTAATTAATTATATTTTGGATTTAAAGTAGGCAAGAAGCTTGCTCCCATTTTCTCTGACCACATTTCTCTATCAATAAGTATCTCCCCTAGTAACCAGGATGGTGGAAATAGAGTACACCTCTACCCTCCCACCTTCTTCGTGCTAGTGAAAACCTGCCAAAACCCTCTTTCTTCCTCCATGTCTCCTTGCTTGGAGCTTCAGAAAATACCAAGAACGAGAGAGTGTCAGCAAAGAATCACCCCATCTCATGGCCTTCATACCACATAAGCCACTCCATTTATGAACCTTTCCACCATATACCTAACATCTAAACCTCCCTACCACTTTGACCCCACTCTATAGATAACTCCCTCCTTTTGGACCTCCCCAACCATGGATCACTCCCACCCCATGATTCTTCCCACACCATGGACCTCCTGACCTCATGAACCTCCCCACTCTATGGACAGCCCCCACCAAATGGACCTCTCCAACCATGGATCACTCCTACCCCATGGACCACCCTCACCCCTTGGACATCCCCATGGATGGACCTCCTTACCACATGTATGATCCCAAACCATGGACCACCCCACTGATGGACCAGTCCCCCATGGGCCTTTCCATCCATGGAGCTCCCTGCTGCATGGCCATTTAAAGCCTCCGTCCAGTAGGATCTGTGTTGTTTTAACTCTTCATGGGTTTTGCCTCCCCTTAATGTTCCAAATGCCAACATGTAGAGGCTAATCTCTGGGACAAAGCAGTGGTCCGATTTATTCCTCTTTATGTTGTGAACAGCACCACATAGAAAGTTCTTTCACAGAAACCTATTTAGGAAGATAAAGTTGGGGATGAACAGAGAGAGATTTCTCTCATTAGGCAGCAATAGACACTTACTATAAAAGGGCGCCTGGGGTGTGGGGTTTTCAAAGGAACTGGTAGCCCCACTAATGAGTGCCATGCTTGCTCTGAGTTGACATCTCCATGGTCTAATGCCATCTTACCCTGGGATCTGAAGCCACCAGTAGGAATGAGGAGGTGACCCAGATATGAAGGTTCAAAGTTATCTTCTCCCTGGACTTTCATCCAGAACCAAAATTATTCTGTGGAACACTGGGACTGCACGTGGTGGTTTCCCCCATCCTGTTTGTGTTCCTCAGCAAGTGCATTTCACCCAATCTAAGATTTATATTTCTCATCTTCAAACTTAAAGCAGAAAATGATATTATCTTCACTTGAAATATAGAAAATCTATGGTTATCATGTGTTATAGAACTAGCCTCATTCATACAATAATGAATTAATTTTGATCCAACATTCACTGTGTACTCTTTATGTGAAATATGGCCTACTGTTGAAGGTGTGGACAATGTGGAAGGAGTGGAGACTCAGGACACACACTCACAGAGGCACACTCACAACACAGAGATACTCATACAGACACACAAATGCATACAGGTGCACACTCACACATGGATGACAACTCACACACAGGCACACTCACTGGCGCACATTCACAGGCCCACATCCACTCACCCTCACAGGTGTGCAACTGATGCACACTCACACATGGATGCCAACTCACACACAGGCACACTCACTGGCGCACATTCACAGGCTCACAGCCACTCACCCTCACAGGTGTGCAACTGATGCACACTCACTCACAGACACACTCACAAACACACACACTCACCAATGCACACATTCGCCGATGAACACAGAGATACACGCTCACTCACAGAGGCAAGCATGAGTCCCTGCCCTGTCCCCCTACAAAACTGTAAGGAGAGGGTAGGAGTGTGGGCTCAGGGGCTGGCCACCTGGGGTGGCAGCCCGGCTCTTCGACGGACCCAGAGCAAACTTCCAGAGCTCCCTGGACCTCTGCTTTCTCATCTGTCAAGTGGGGCAGTGGAGGAAGGAGGAGAGCAGTTAGAGAAGCCGGCCCCCAGAGCCAGCCCGGCCCCCAGAGCCAGCCCGGCCCCCAGAGCCAGCCCGGCCCCCAGAGCCAGCCCGGCCCCCAGAGCCAGCCCGGCCCCCAGAGCCAGCCCGGCCCCCCAGAGCCAACCCGGCCCCCCAGAGCCAGCCCGGCCCCCCAGAGCCAACCCGGCCCCCCAGAGCCAACCCGGCCCCCAGAGCCAACCCGGCCCCCCAGAGCCAGCCTGGCCCCCCAGAGCCAGCCCGGCCCCCCAGAGCCAACCCGGCCCCCAGAGCCAACCCGGCCCCCCAGAGCCAGCCCGGCCCCCCAGAGCCAACCCGGCCCCCCAGAGCCAACCCGGCCCCCCAGAGCCAACCCGGCCCCCCAGAGCCAACCCGGCCCCCCAGAACCAACCCGGCCCCCAGAACCAACCCGGCCCCCAGAGCCAACCCGGCCCCCCAGAGCCAACCCAGCCCCCCAGAGCCAACCCGGCCCCCCAGAGCCAACCCGGCCCCCAGAGCCAACCCGGCCCCCCAGAGCCAACCCGGCCCCCCAGAGCCAACCCGGCCCCCAGAGCCAACCCGGGAGTGCCTGAATGTGGCTAGCGGTGCCTCCATGCTGAGCCGAGGCTCTGGACACTCCTTGCAGGGCACACACTCAGTAGCTGTCATGGGAAGTCAACCTCAAGAGCTGGAGGAAAGGCTGGGCCCCTGCAGGTGCAAGTCCAGGGGCAGGGGCTGGCAACACCCAGCCGTCTACTCGCTGAGGCCCCGCACTGCTGCAAGCCATTCTCCTGTCTCCCGTCGGTACACCAGAAAGCCCACCGACAGAGAGCTCGGAACCGTCCACACGGGACCAGTTCATATCCGTCTTCATTCCTCCTCTCATCTTCGGGCAGTAGTTGTAGGGAAGAAGGAACCAGGCCTCATGCATCTGGGGCTGCAGGCCTCCAGAGCGGTGAGACAATACAGGTGTGTCACTTGAAGTCACCACCTCCGTGGTTATTTGTTACCGTGGCCTGGGCAGGAAATGCTCCAGAGGACATGCTGTGCCCCCTAGTCCGGCCCATTTGGGGCAAGGACATTGCAGCCTAACCTAAAAGCAGGTAGAGCCGGTAGGTTTATGAACCACATCACATGCTAGCAATCCCTGGGAAATCAAGGCACTGTGGCCGCCTTTGTTCCCAGAGGTGAGGAGAGTTACCGCCCTCCGTGCCTGCCACCTCTTGTGGGTGAGGCCACCTCAGAGGCAGCAGCCACACCGTGCAGCAGGAAAGAGTGAGAACCACACCTTGGCTGTCTCAGTAGGCTCCTGGGCATGAGCTATGTATGTATGTTAGTGTGCCAACAACCATCCCATTATCCCGGTTCCGGTTCACACCCTGCCCCTTGGCTCTGTTGCCCAAACCTCGTGGCTCTCCTGTCTGGCCATCCCCCCTCTCTTCTAGGGAGTGCTCTCTTAGCTCTCAGCCTGGGTTACTGCTTTCCACCCTGGCAACTGCAATACCCACCTGTGTCATCAAGCAGATGCTGAGAAAGCCACAGGCCGAGCTGGGACGTCGTTACAGTGCCAGAGGAGTCCCACGGTGGCCCCAGACTTCCTAGCTCCTTGCTGGCTGTGAATCTCTGCAAACCAATGTCTCCAAGAGGATCTTCTCCTCACTGTTCCCTATCTCATCTCCCAGCCCAGTCCACCTCCACCTGCCCGAGTCCTCGTCTGCACCTACGGGCCTCCTGAAGATAGTGGCTTTTCTCTGCAAAAGCTGACTGTGAGAGTCAGGCATGTTGAACCAGTTGCTTTATTATACTGTCCAAATCTGCAGGAAGGCCTGAATTCAGCTCACCCATGTCGGGGCTAGTGTTCCCTCAGCACAGCTACTAATTAGGAAGCCAATCTGCGGAAGCAACGAGGGAATAATAATTAAATTGCTGGCAGGTGATTCTAATGAAATAATGCAGATGTTAAAGAAACAAAGAAGCTAACAAGTCTAATGGTTTGGTGGAACTAGGTTGCAGAAGGGTCGTGGGCCCTTCTAGCACCATGGCCACCCCAGTGCCAAGGAGCACCTCTTCACCCTCGCAGGACTTGGCTTGTCCATCCATGTGATGGACACACTCATGGCAATCATCTCAGCTCCAACTTGGACTAAGAAAGTTGCTTGGGCAATAACAGTAAAAAGCTTAGAAAACCAAAATGCTCTGATTTAGGAATCATATAATCTGTTAAATATTTTCAAATCACCCAAGATAAACTTAAGTGTTGCTCTTAAAACCCATTGACGGGCTGGATCCATGGAAACGGGGGACATCTGCAGGAAGAGGGGTGTTCTGTGGCTCCACTCCACCATCAACATTAACCCTTGCATACAACCAAAGTGTTGGTTCACAACTGGACATTATTTTACCCCAGGGGACATTGGACAATCTCTGGAGTCATTTAGTTCTTGTTCTTGTCTTTGTTTTGTTTTTAATTTTATTTATTTGATAGAGAGAGACACAGCAAGACCGGGAACACAACCAAGAGGAGTGAGAGAGGGAGAAGCAGACTTTCTGCTGAGCTGGGAGCCCAATGCAGGACTCAATCCTAGGACCCTGGGATCATGACCTGAGCTGAAGGAAGAGGCTTTACAACTGAGCCACTCAAGTACCTTTTCTTCGTTTGTTTTGTTTTTTATTTTTTAATATTTTATTTATTTGACAGAGAAAGACACAGCAGGAGAGGGACATTTAGTTTTTTAAGATTTTATTTATTTGTTTGTTTGTTTATAGATATAGAGTGTGGAGTTGGGTTGGGGGCAGGGTGAGACAGAGAATCCGAAGCAGAATCCATGCAGAGCATGGAGCCTGATGTAGGGCCCAATCTCAGGGCCCTGAGATCACAAGCTGGGCCAAAATCGAGAGCTGGCTATTTAACTGATCGAGTCACCAGGGCTCCCCTGAAGACATTTTTGGTTGTCATTTGCTGTTGCTGGGGCTGCTAGTGCCTGGACGGGTGCAGGCCAGGGATGCTGCTGAACACTCTGCAGCACACAAGGCAGACCCAGAGCAAAGATTTATCTCACTTAAAATGACAGTCGTGCCACGGCAGAGAAACTCTGACTAGAATGACCTCCCCTCTCATTAGCCTTTTGTCTCTCGAGGGTCCTGCTCGATCCTTGAGTTGTGCTGGAGACCATGCTCCTGATTTGGACCGAGAGAAACACCAGACCCACCAAGTACCGAAGAGATGACACCATCCCAGCCTTTGAGCTTAAGAGACCCCATATTCATGCTACGTCAGCTGTAAACTATATAGAAATGTCTTGGGAAATGCAGTAGAATGGAATATCCTGGAACTCTGTTCTACCAACTGACATCCACTCCATGCACATGAGGGGAGGAGGGAATGGAAGACAGAATCCTCTATGACCCCAAAAAGATGGCGGCCAAGGAAGGAGCTGGAGTTTTGTAGATGACTTGGAATATCCTTTATGCAACTTTCACTTATCAAGCACCAACTGTGCATGACCCAGGTCCCAAGGAAGAACCAGACATGGGCCCTCTGTCAGGGAGCTTCCAGGCTAATGGGGATCATAAACCATACAAGCACCAGAAAGGCTACGAGAAACCAAGCTGTGTGAGGGGACCCGGGAGGGATGTGTGCAGTTAGGCAGTCTCCTCGGATATGGTGCGATTCAACCTGCCCGGGACGGGGGCATCAAGTTACGAGGCCAGCATGAAGAAAATTCATGGCACGAAGCGATGCATTATTCGAGTAACCTGGGTCCTCCTCCCACCCTGGCTGTGCGTATCTCCACACGGTGTGAGGCTGACACACACCCACACTACCTCCCAGCCTTCCGCTTAGGGCTGGGGCATCGGAGGACGCAGCTGCCAGGCCCTGGTGGGCTTCAGCCTTCCCGAGGACTCGGTCTGCTGTCACCAAGAGCCCCCCAGCACGTCCCCGCCAGCTCCTTACCATGATGGCATTTAGTTCATGGCTTTGCCTGCTCCCCGCAAACAATGCTGGCTTTGGAGCCTGCCCTGATCACTTAACTAGAAAAAAACACACAGCTAGAAGAAAAGAAAAGAATTAAAAATTGAGAAGAGTTGAAATAGGCAGCCATCCATGGGGCGGTCCGTGTTTCAAGACAGCTTTATCTCCGCAGTTCGCACCCTTTGGCTGTGAGCAATTTCAAGGTTGACAGGGTAGCAAGTGCCAGACATTCTTCCTGGCTGGTGTTGATCACTCCTTCTGTTGTCACAGGGCCGCACCGGTGCTTTGGGAGGGAGACAGCTTCTGCTCATCCCCCTCCTCATTAGGTCAAATCAAGCTTTTCCAGGGCCAGGGCCTGGATCCCAACTCGAAAGCCCTCCATGCCACTGTGCCATTCTGATGCACGATGCTCCTGTGTCCGCAGAACCCACTAGAACAGAGTGTCTCTATCAGGGAGAGAGAGAGTTGAACCTGGAGCTGGTCCCCAGCCCTCGCCCACCTTGCTAGAATGTGATAGATTCACAGCTTCTTCCTGCCTCTGGACCGTCACCTTTGCAAGCCTTCAGCCCTGACACTAAAAAGTGTCGGTGACGCTGGGCAGGGAGGGCGATGGGTGGACCCTCGTTCTGTCTCGGCCCCAGAGTGGGGCCTTACGTGAGCTCCCAGCCTCCCTGGTCCCCGCTTCCCCAGCAGCCACCCGAGGGGATGGATGGGGAGGACCCGCGTCGCGTCCCGGAGCTCCACAGATGCATAAAGTCCTTCCATCCTAACGCCGGCTCTTCCCTCAAAGCCGGCAGCGAGAGCCCCTCTCCGTGAGGGCCTGTCCCCACGGCCCCTGAGCCCAGACGATTAATGACTGTAGGTTTCAGACTTCCAACAAGACCCGTGCCCGCATGGAGCCCCGCTGCCCACACGCCACGGACTCTGCGGGTGTCCTTATAATACATTGTGATCTGCCATTTATCGGTCACTTCCTGTGGATTCTGAAGCTTTTTACTGAGAGAAATTCCAGGGACAGAAATCACCCACGTAGAGGGAAAGGTCTCTGAGGAGGCGCCAGTGTGAGCACGGCTTCCTCGGGGCCTGAGCCGTGGCGACAAAGAGCAGTTTTAACTCCACGTCTCCCTGCAGACTGGATCTGGGGCAAGAAGCCTGGGCTCATGTATTCTTAGGTACGTGTATGATGTACACATACACACGCGTGTACTTTATACACCATCTCATGTGTAGCATGGCCGCTTAAAAGCAAGAACAGAAGAAGTTCTGGCACATTCTGACTGTTCCACGGTTAGAAATAAGTGAGGAGACCACCCATCAGCCCAGGAAGCCGTATTTGGATTTTGAATGGGCCTTAAGCTTAGTGACGATGAACAGATGTCAGAGGCAGCCTTTCCCACTTGGGGCGTAGTCTGAGGCATCATTTCTTTGGCTGAATGCTCCAAGGGAATCAGGGGATGATCAGTGGCCAGTGTTTTGTCACCTTCTGGAGAGCTGGACCCCAGGACCTGGGCTACAGAGAGGGCAGCTCCACAGGGGCCTGGCCCCCAGCCCGGTGTGGACCCCACGCTGAGCTCCCACAGCAGCTTCCCTGCTGCATCCTGAATGCAGGACTCTGACTCCCTGACAACCTGCCAGGTGCTCGGCCTTTCCCTTCTCCCTGAACCCAAGGACTGCTTCCCCTGTCTGACTTCCAGGCTCTGGGTGACCCTCTCTGGAGGGCCATGCGTTCTGAGCCTATCTTTGCCATCAGCTGGCTAAGGTCTCGGGCCAACTAAGGGACCTCTCTGAGCTACATCGCCTGGTGAGAAACAACAGCCCTGTCCCATACCCTCTGTCTCCCGCAGCAACAGCTAACAGCCAAGAGCTAACCAGATGAAGTCCGTTCCAGAACCCTTGGGAGGACAACGAGGAGCCACAGGTAACCATCACCTACATTTATCTACATCTCACTTCTCAGAGGACATCTATGATCTCTTCTTAATCCTGCTACGGGTTTGCCCCCTGGCTGGGATCTCGAGGATTTATCTCCACCTCCTCTAGCTGCACCTACCACCATGGGAGCCAGTGGGAAAAGCCTCTTCCTCATTCTTTTTCAAGGACAATATAAAGGCAGCCCAAGGACTAAGCCAGCCCCAAATCCCAAAGGAAATAATAAATATTCTCAGAAGGAACCGATTAATAAGAGAGAGTCAAAGTGCCCAATACTGACCAAGCTGTGTTTTATCATCAAGCCATGTTTTATCATCCAGCGGACACAAGAGCTCCAGAATTGATCAGGACAGACCTCAGGGGCCACTTAGAATTCCAGACAAAGTCTAGACGTCATTGTCCACTTGAGACTGTGAAACAGCTGACACCCGGGGCTGGAAGCACAAGGCCGTTTACTCATCTGGTATTTACGGAGTCTGTGCTGGATGCTGGAGACACAGCTCAGACGCAGACAGAAGCAGAAGTAGGTACAGATACTGCACTTCACACCGGGTAATGCTGAAGAGCCTGTGGGTGTTGATTGATTGAACTATTCATTCATTCATTCATTCATTCATTCGAGAGTTCTCATTCAGTGTCCACGGGCCATGCATCAGCTCCCCTTTTGGTCTGCTGTATTTCTGTCTTTTTCCGTAGGACTTGTCATCTTCTAAAATACAGATTATTTTTTATTATATTATGTCTCCTTTAATTGTCTGTGTTTCTCTGCTGGAGCATAAGACCCCAGAAAACCTTTGTCTGATTCACTCACTAATGTCTCCCCAGAACCTAGTGTAGGGCACATGGAAGGTGCGGGTAAATATTTCCTAATGAATTCAGTCCCTCTCCACGGCTGCAACACAGACACAGGCTTCAGCACACCTGGACTGCGGGGATCTCTTTCTTTCCACCCTGGCTGGGTCTCTTTGAGGCAGAGCCTTTGCTCCTGAGTTCTGCAGCTCTGCTCAGCCCTTTTGGACAGACAGTGTGGACACCTCCTGCATGTGGTTCATCCTGATGGTGCTGCCTCTGCCCACGGTCTACTGGGTCCAGCGTCCCTGCACTGCCAGTCTGGGATGGGCACTCACATGCCTCCCTGGCATGTCTTTCTAAACCCCCCTCCACTTCCTGTCAGCTTCCCTGAAGGTTCTGAGCCCCTGGAGGAGAGAAGAAGGGCCGGGAAGTGGAGAGAAAGGTAATGGGATGACCAAGGGGCAGAATTTGTGAGGGGTCTGTCCGGTTGCAGGCAGGCACTGAAATGTGGGCTCACAGGGGGAGGAACACTGCTCCTGGCTCCCGATCACATATCGGCAAGGAGCTCCCCCCACCCACCCACCTCCACCTTTGAAGGCAAGTAGAACACAAAGCCACTTTGTCTCCTGTCACCAGCCCCTTGCTGACTTGTTCCCTTTCTGCTTGCCGATTAGCCAGTGTATGCTTAGCTCTGGTCAGAGAAGGGATGCCTCAGGAGAAGGAGATATTGTGTCTTATCACCTTCCTGCTCAGAGATGGGGGGGTGAAAGACCATCTACCTGCTTTCAGGACCAGGAGACACTGGCCATGCATTCACTGTAGTGTTACTGGGAAGGGGGAGGGATGTACACATATATTCTAGTCTCCTGTCTCATGTTTTTGAGCCCAATTCATAAAGGACCCCCAAACTACTAAAACTCATACAGCAATTCAGTAACGTGGCAGGATAAAAAATCAATGTACAGAAGTCAGTTGCTTTCTTATTCACTAACAATGAAAATATAGAAAGGGAAATTAGAGAATCAATTCCATTTACTATAGCACCAAGAGCCATAAGATACCTGGGAATAAACCTAACCAAAGAGGTAAAGGATCTGTACTCGAGGAACCACAGAACATTCATGAAAGAGATTGAAGAAGACACAAAAATATGGAAGATCATTCCATGCTCTTGGATCGGAAGAATAAACACTGTTAAAATGTCTACACTCCCCAGAGAAATCTATACTTTCAATGCCATTCTGATCAAAATTCCACTGACATTTTTCAAAGTCCTGGAACAAACAATCCTAAAATGTGTTTGGAACCAGAAAAGACCCCAAATCACCACGGAAATATTGAGAAAGAAAAAACTGGGAACATCACATTGCCTGATTATAAGCTTTACTACAAAGCTGCGATCACCAAGGCAACATGGTACTGGTACAAAAACAGACAGATAGACCAGTGGAACAGAGTAGAGAGTCCAGATATGGACCCACAACTCTATGGTCAAATAATCTTTGACAAAATATCCAGTGGAAAAAAGACAGTGTCTTCAATAAATGGTGCTAGAAAAATTGGGAGGTTATATATAGAATAATGAAACTCGACCATTCTCTTACACCATACACAAAGATAAACTCAAAATGGTTAAAAGACTTCAACATGAGGGAGGAATCTATCAAAATCCTAGAGGAGAACATAGGCAGTAACCTCTTCAACATTGGCCACAGCAACTTCTTTCAAGACATGTCCCAAAGGCAAAGGAAGCAAAAGCAAAAATGAACTTTTGGGACTTCATCAAGATTAAAAGCTTCTGCACAACAAAGGAAACAGTCAACAAAACAAAGAGGCAACCTACGGAATGGGAGAAGATTTTTACAAATGACACTTCAGATGAAGGGTTGATATCCAGGATCTGTAAAGAATTCCTCAAACTCAACACCTAAAAAACAGACAGTCATGTGAAAAAAATGGGCAGAAGACATAAACAGACACTTCTCCAAAGGAGACCTACAAATGGCTAACAGACTCATGAAAAAATGTTCATCATCACTAGCAACAGGGAGATTCAAATCAAAACCACATTGAGATATCACCTTACATCAGTTAGAATGGCCAAAATTAACAAGACAGGAAACAACAAGTGTTGGAGAGGATGTGGAGAAAGTGGAACCCTCTTCCACTGTTGGTGGGAATGCAAGTTGGTGCAGCCACTTTGGAAAACAGTGTGGAGATTCCTCAAAAAAATTAAAAATAGTTGGGGGAAATTTGAAGGGGAGGTGAACCATGAGAGACTATGGACTCTAGAAAATAATCTGAGGGTTTTGAAGGGGCGGGGGGTGGGAGGTTGGGGTACCAGGTGGTGGGTATTATAGAGGGCACGGATTGCATGGAGCACTGGGTGTGGTGCAAAAATAATGAATACTGTTATGCTGAAAATAAATAAAAAATAAATGTTAAAAAAAACTTGATATATCTAAAAAAAAAAAAAAATACTCTATGACCCTGCATTCACACTAGTGGGTATTTACCCCAAAGATACAGATGCAGTGAAAAGAAGGGCCATCTGTACCCCAATGTTCATAGCAGCAATGGGCAAAATCGCCAAACTGTAGAAAGAGCCAAGATGCCCTTCAACAGATGAATGGATAAGGAAGATGTGGTCCATACTCCACTATGGAGTATGATGCCTCCATCAGAAAGGACGAATACCAAACTTTTGTAGCAACATGGACGGGACTGGAAGAGATGATGCTGAGTGAAATAAGTCAAGCAGAGAGAGTCAATTATCATATGGTTTCGCTTATTTGTGGAGCATAAGGAATAACATGGAGGACAAGGGGAGATGGAGAGGAGAAGTGAGTTGGGGGAAATCGGAGGCGGAGATGAACCATGAGAGACTGTGGACTCTGAGAAACAAACTGAGGGTTTTGGAGGGGCGGGCTGGGGGGTGGGTGAGCCTTGTGGTGTGGGTGAGCCTGGTGGTGGGTATTAGGGAGGGCATGTATTGCATGGAGCACTGGGTGTGGTGCATAAACAATGAATCTTGGTACGCTGAAAAAATAAAATACAGTTTAGAAAAAAGAATTCTTTTAAAGTTCTATTTATTTATTTATTTATTTGAGGGAGAGAAAAGCAGAGAGAGAGAGAGTGAGAGAGACAGGATGAGGAGGAGAAACAGAGGGGGAGAGGAAGCAGGCTCCCCATTGAGCAGAGAACCTGGTAAAGGGATCGATCCCAGGACCCTGAGATCATGACCTGAGCCGAAGGTCATGTAGCCACCCAGGTGTCCCTTAAAGAACATTTTTGGTAAATGAAAGAAATAACTGTGCTTTGAGGAATAGAGGAAGCTACTGGCTTGGTATGAGTCAGGTACGTCTGACGTCTGAGAGCCAAAAAATGGCCTGGACCCTGGGTGGCCGCTCTCAATGTGTTTCCCACCCCATTGCCACACTCACAAATTTGGCAAACTTTAAATTATGCAAGAGGTAAACCACTGAATTAATATAACCCTATATTTTGCGGACTGATATCCTAGGATTACATCTTTGAATTGGCTTAGATGGGCTTTTTTTTTCTCCTTAACAGTGCTCAAGTTCTACCAAAAGGTTCTGTGATCAGACTGTTACTCTAAAACTTACCCTTGAGGCAGTAAAGATAAAAAATCTACAAATTAAATCCTAGCATGGACCTTCCACACTAACCTGCCTGCTCTCATTTCAAATAACAACAACAAACATGTAAACCCCACCACACGCATTACTTAGTCCAAGACCTTACGTTATAAATGCCCAGCGTGACTCATTTAATACTCTCAGAAACTTGAGAAGTTAATCACAGCCTGTAGTAGTAGACACAGTGGGGTGAATGAAAATCTTTTGTTAATATTATATAGCGAGTTCAGAGCTGGGATTGATTTGGGGGCCTGATACCAAGAGCTGACCGGTGTCTCCCCGGGTCAGCTTCTCCATTTAGTAACATCGACTCTTACTTCCTTAATCAATGCATTCTGCTAATTCATGTTTAATAAGATGTATACATATTTCAACCATTCCTTCTTCTCTTATCATTTATCACATAATTTGGAAACCAGATTTTATAGAAGGGACTGGGGTAGAAGCTGACCCTTTAGCAATGGGCTTCAGGTCCAGCATTCCAAAAAATTATATATTCAGGGGTGCTTGCGTGGCTCAGTCTGTGAAGTGTCTGCCTTTGGCTCAGGTCACAATCCTAGGGTCCCCCACTATGGACTGAGCCCCACATTGTTGGGCTCCCTGCTCAGAGAGGAGCCTGTTTCTCCCTCTCCCTCTGTCCCCTGGCTCATGCTCTCACTCTGTCTATATCTCAAATAAATAAGCAAAATGTTTAAAAAAAAAAAAGAAAAAATATATTCAGCATCAGGAAGGAAATTCAAAAGGAACATGCCTATAATTTGGTACAAAGAAAGTGCTGGTACCTAGTGTGTTTCGACTCAAACAAAAACTTCTTCTGTTAGGTTTCTGAGCATCCTGGAAATGAGACTGAGATGGACTGGCTATACCATGCTTATCCTGTGCGTGGATGACGCTTGGGTTGGGGGAGAATCACTGTGTCTAAGAGCAGGAATCTTGCTCCCCGTATAGCCCTGGATTTGAAGACTGAGAGGAAGGCTTCGTCAATCAACCACAACAACAGGCAACATGATGTTGCTTGTAACAAATCAACCGGGACTGGTTGTCAAGGGCCATGTGAAGGCCGGCCGGATGGAAGGCATGTCCGGAGGTTCCCGGTGTGAGTCACAATGACAGTGCTATGGGCCGTCATTTAAAACATTACCTCAACACCCTTGAACTTGCTTTGTGTTCAGTGTGTGCTCAGGGGCGTGACGTAGAGGACTGGGTGTTATTAATGTCCACAGCCTGACCTCGCAGCTACACTGCCTGGGGCTAGTCCCAGTGTAGCCCCTCCCGTGTGGCCGTGGGCAAGTTATTTCACCTCCCTTTGCCTCGTGTTCTCTCCTGTAAAATGCGGAAATTCCTAGGTTGCTTTGAGGATTAGAGTTCATAACGATGTCCGGACACTGTCCGCATTTGCGGTTCTTAGCATGAAGATAACGCGGGGAAACATTTGAGTGGTCCTTTATTTTTTGAAAGTATGTTATTTAAAAAAGAAAAAGAAAAGACGGATGCTGAGAAGGTGATAAGGAATCAGGTAATGACAGAATAATGCCCAAGGGATCGGGCGTTTAACCTGCATGGGGTTACTGAGATCTATCTGGTTTCCCCCTGAAGAACCGAGCGCCGTGTTAATGAGTTAGCACATCAACAACTGAAGACGATCAACCATGGTTGATTGATGATCCCAAGAAATCGAGCTTGGGAAAAATCTGCTGTGGAAAGACCACTGGGTCTTGGGGTTACAAGTCACTGACAACGGTGCGAATGAGATGACGAGCCTCACGGGGACAATGGTTCTCCTGCCGGGTCCTGCTCCATGGGCTTCGCATTCACCGTCCAACATCCAGACACACGATATTCACATACAACCTCCACCGATACTCTATGTTCAGGGCCTTCACCCTTGCCGGCTCTCCTGTTGGGGAACCACTGCCCTGTACTGTTTATCCAGCTACCGCCTACCCACGCGTAAGTCTCAGAAATGGCCTCACTTCCTCTGAGAGCTTCACAGACCAGCTCCGTCCCATTCTCCCTCCTGCCTGCCCCCTTTGCAGACACTTCTGAGTACACTGAGCCAACAGTCTCAGCGGGGGGACTGTGTCTGGGCCAAGATGGCGCACGACACACAACATGTGAATATTCGTGAAATGAACTGTGAGTGCTCTCCAGCAAAAATTCACCAGGACTGAGCAGAGTTGCGTTTACTGACTTGTTGCAACAAGGGAGAACGTGCACCATGGGGCGCTGTGAGGTTTCCCAGAAAGAGGGGATTAGAAAGGACTTACAGGATTTGAGCTTCTGTAGGGTGATTCTGGGGAAGTTTCCAGAATGTCGGACTTTGTTCTAGACTGACTGCTGTCAGGATGGAGTAATTCTATGACGGGTACCTTAATAAAGCATATGCAGACGGTAGAGGGAGGCAACAGGCTAGTCCTGTAACTATCCAAGCTCAGTCACACCTATCAGCCAGGGCCGGGGACTCTGTGATCACGTCCATGGTTGGACGTCATTCGTGTTGGTGTCTATGCTCAGACATGGTTATGGAGTGGTCTTGTTATTTCTGGCACCATTGTGGTCACCAAGCAGCCCTCTGAAATGCTGCCATTCTGGAAGACTCGTAACCAGCAGGCAAACACCAACACCTGGCTGTTGGATCAGGCCAGTTTCACGTGCACGGGGCTGCTTCTCTCTTTCTCAGAATAAAGCACCAAAGAAAGGTCTGTGCTGTCTTTCTTGTTCTGTTTCCTCCCCATCTCCAGTACGCTGTGACCTCGTCCGCAGACCTCAGACTGCTGATGCTGCTCTGAGTTTCTGAAATCTGGCTCCAGCAGGAACTGAGCTCGTGACCCTGCTCCCTTGGGGGCTGAGCTTACCTTCTGCTGTTCTGACCTTTCGCTCTTTCTGTCACTGCCTCTTGCAGTGCGGACACCAACCTCGCGGGTATCAAAGGGTAACTCGTAGAGCTCTCCCTTGTGAACAGTTCTGCCACCACTTAAGTGATGTGGCACAATAACCCCTACTCTAGGTACAGCCGGGCTCTCCTCAGCCCTCTGGGGTGGCTTTTCTAAATTGGAGAGGGCACAGCCGGACCTCCATAGGCACAGCAGCATCCCACAGGCCTCCATCAAGCTTGTTTGCTCTTTACCTGTTGTACGAGTTCACTGAACTCAAGAAAAGTAATTTATTTCTAAAAAATGAAGGGCAAAACAGCTGCCCCACCCCACCCCAGCCCCAGCTGGCTGAGGTGGAATTGAGCTGCTTGGTCCACATCCAGGACCCTCCCAGCCATGCGTGGAGATGTCAGGGACACTGGTGGGACAGCAGCAAGCATGCTCTCCCGAGTGCAAGGGGACATCGTAGAAGGAGCAGAAATCTGAACAGAGTGTGGGCTGCTCCCAAGAATGCAGTGCAAACCGGCACCACGCCCCACACCACCTTCTCCACCAGATGCCTAACAAGGTACCCAAGCCCTCCAGCTAGTATCTGCTAGACAGCTAGTGAGTCCATGCTAGGGTCACCCCATCGGTGCCCAACCAATGTGTATCAAATGAGGGGAGGCTGGAGAGGGTTTCACAGGGCATCCTTCCTCCTCAGCTACCACACATGGTCCCACAAACCTGGGCCCCTGGAAGGGCGACTTCAAGGCTCCAAACACCCCATCTCTAACTTCCCCTCATTGCCACAGACAATGATCTCATGCTCAGACAAAGAAGTCAGGAAGACAGCCCTCATGGGTCATGGGGACAGCCTCAACCATGTCACCACTCAGGGCTGTCGAGGATTAGCAAGTGCTTCCCATGGAAGGCAGGAAAGATGGCGCAGGGAAGGCTGGGGTCCGTTTGCTTTGGAAGTGAACTTGGATTTGCTGCTTGGAGGCAAGCCCCATCCTGGAAGTACAGGCAGGTGAAGGCACAGACTGCTCTTCTCTGGACAGTGTGAATTAGAACGTCGCTCCTTGGTGAGGGACAGGACCCATGGGAGCATACAGAGCCCTCTTTCTGCCATGCTAGTCTCTGTCCAGACTGGGAGAGGCTGGAGAGGGAGGGGGAGGCTAAGCGGACTGGAGGGGGCAGGGGCCCCACATGTGTCCTAGGACCCTCTCCTCCCCAGCTCAAGCGCACAGCAATCCACTAGGGACTCTGCACCCACAGCCTTCCCCAGGGACTTGAGGCCATGGCCCCAAGGGGGTGTCTGTGGAGTGGGGCGCTGGCCAGGACAGAGAAGTCCACAAAGAGGACGGCCACCACATAAAGAAGGAGCTGGACAAGCCGCTTTAGCTTTGCTGGGCTCATCCAGAAGGCAAGACAACCACAGCGATAATCTTGTGCCCATCTGGAATCCAAGTGGGGCAAGCACATTTATCTGAGGTTGCCCCCTTTTGATTTTATGAATTTTACAAGCAAGAATAAAGTATCTTAAAAAACCTGAATGACTTCACGATTCACAGAGAATAGAGTAGATTAACAGGAACATTTCGAGACACAGGGAGGGCTCCCCTTCCCAGACTCATTAAGATGTCAAATGAGTTTCTCTGCACATTAGCACCCTACACACGCCTTGCAATGGAAAGATAAAATTAATTTATGCAGGTTGTTCCCACTCTTGAAATTTGGAGCAGTCTGTGTTTCTCTGCAAGTCTTCCAGAAGGCCTTCGCTGATTTAGGTTGGAAAACACCTTTGATGTGGCGGGTGCCTGACCCAGAGGGGAGGGAAGTGATCTGGCTCTAGAATCACACACATGAACTCCGGGTGTAGGGGAGGGAAAGCTCACATAAAGTCACGCGTCCCATATGCTGTTCCTTTCAAGCTACCCACTTCAAATGTAAAAGATGGAATTTCCCAATATGCTGACCCTGGCGTGATGCTTCTGCTTCTGTTCAGTATGAAATTGCTTGGAGCTGAACTTCACAGGAAGCAAAACAAACAGAACCGCTTTCTGTAATTAGATGAAACTCGCATCCTGCCTGTCCCTCAAGGGGCGGTTGGTTTCACTGGAATTTCTGTTCATGGAATTGGCTTCAGCAAGGTATCTTGGTTTCAATAAGCACAACACAGTTAGTTACATTTAGGCAAACTAAGAGACACAACTTTCATGGGTTCTACCCTTATTATAATCGATCACTCCACTGATAGAGTGCTTAGGAAAAGTAAAACAGCCAGACCAGTATTATGTTACCACAGTGATACTCAAACACAACGGCATGTTTCCAGTGAAATGGACATTTCAGTAACCTGGAATGTGCCCTCCATTGTTTTGTTCTGGTTGTTTTGTTTTTCGTTTTGTTTTGTTTTAGAGGCAGTTCTTTGAATTCTAAAGGGAGCACATGGCACCTGTCCTGCCTGCATCAGTGCGGCTGACCTTGTGTGCTTTTCAGGAAAGTGTTAGCCCTCCGTTGTTTGTTTCACACCATTTTCATTAATTAAACACACCAGGCTCTGGGGAGAAATGCACGTCCTTTTCATTAATAAATAAATAAATAAATAAAAGTTCAAAATGTCAAGACAAAAGGACTCTGGATTTATGCCCTAACCATCCACTCAAGCAAAACATAGCATCCTCATTAAATAAATCCTTTGAGATCATTAAAAAAACATTTAACATGAAAAGTCTACAATGTTAAGCAAAACCAAACAAAAAATGGGCATTCTATTGCAAACTAAAGTCAACTGTGTATTGATTCATACACAGTTCTTGCTGTAAAAATTTTAAATATAAGTAACAGCACTATTTTCCTGCTAATTGGAGATGTTCCTATTTTGAAATACATGTTGCATAAAAGCTGCTTTGAGAACATACAAAAACAAAAAATAAAAAGCAAAACCAGGAAGCTACATCTCCTCTCACAGATTATCTGTATTTTTAACCTGTTTCTTGAAGAAAATCCATTTCCCCATATATGTTCAGGGCTCCAATCCACACCCAAGGGCTTGCCCAAACCTGAAACAGAAGAAACGTGCCCTGTCCATGAGGACAAGAGGACGGAGCCTGTCTTCCTACTTCATTCTGTGACCCTGCGTCCCAGTTTCCAGAAGACAGAGCAGAAAGTCCCCTCGTCTCTGCTCTGCCACGGGATCTCCAACCCATGCTCAAGAGCACACTGTAGGAAGAACGCACTGATTTCCTAGCTGTTGACTTGACCACGTGCAGGAGAAGTTCCAAGCCATCCTTCATCCCATACAGTCTGCTCATCTCTAATGGAAGATTTAATCCAATTTTAACCCCGTTTGGTGGAGGAAGCTGGAACGTCAACCCATCCAGAGTCTTCTGTTGCTTAAATGAAGGACCTCAAGAGGAATTGGGGTTGATGTGAGGGTGCGTCCTGGGGTACGGTACCCATTCTGGCGGGGAAAGTAAGGTCATCTATGGGCTGAAGGATAGGGCTGGATGAGAAGTGCATCTCCACAGAGAAAAAGACACAGCAATAATCCAAGGCCTGAAGGCAGAAGTGGCCAGCGAGGAGTCCCCTGAGGTTGGAAGGGCCATGGCTGCTCTGAGGCCTGTGGAACTTGATTGCTGGACGGTGGAGTCTTTCCTTCCTTTCCTAAGTCTAACGTTGATTTCATTCCTAGAACAAAACTCACGTGCATGTAAGGTTCCGGGGTTGCGTTTCCAGCTACGTGAACAATCGAGGGCACACAAGCGAACGTGGGAGCGCACCGCACACAGCACAGCAGACACACACGCTCCCAACCACACAACGTCGCATTCATGCATACTCAGTCACATACCACACAAGCACAACCACACACATTTACCCTCACAAGGGCACACTCTTCTCACACACTCATGCATGCACAACACCCGTTCACACACACACACACACACACGCACACTACCCACCATCATCGTCATGTCGTCACGTCGTCCTCACCCTCTACGGAAGCCCCAGGCCCTGGTTGTGAGTGTGACTGCTGTGGCTGCTCCATCCCATGGGACCAAGTGTGAGACCGAGGGAGAAGGCAAGTCTCACGGGAGCTTCTGCAGCCGGTCAGGGAGCGTGTGGAGCCAGACCCCCGCCCCAGCACCCAGCTCGGCCTGCCCGCAAGTCACGGTGAGGGAAGTGTGATTGCCTTGTGGGAGTTCACACCTAACAGAGTCAGAGGGCAGAGGCCGCACTGTGACGGCCATCAAGGCAAGGACGGCCAGCCGACTCTCGAATGTGTGATGGCGACAGGCCCTGCTTGACATCGCGCCTCTGCCTCAGAGACCCGGAGCCCTCTGCCTGGGAGAGGGGGCCAAAGGGCAAAGTCAGCGGGGTCAAGGGGCTGAGTGACGCCTGAGATCCCAAGAGGGCAGCGTTTCCCCAGAGAACCCAGATGATCTGCTCTGAGGTACTTGCACAAGTCACAGCGACCACCTGCCACTCCAGAGCTCCGTGGAATCCCCTTCCTGGACCAGCCAGTGGCTGTGCCTCTGGGGTGCTGGTGGGCAAGAAAGCACCTGGAGGATCCAGTGATGACCGGCAGCTCGGCCCTCCCCTCCCCCGATCCCCACTTCTACCCTACACTCCAACCCCCGCATCCCCCCCTCAACTCCCCTAACACGCCCATACCCCCACATGCCCAGCCCCCCCACATCCCTACAGCCACACCTCCAACTCCCCCAACACCCCACATCCCAACCCCAACCCCTTACACCCCCAAGACCCCCAGGTCCCCCCAGACCGCCGGCCTCCTGGGTCCTTGCTCGCTGCACTGAGCCAGCATCAACATTCTGAGGCAGAGACCATCCATCCTACTGGCTCGAATTAAAGATGAGAAGATTAGCAAGTGTCTGGCCGTAATTACCTGTAAATCACTTTTATTCCTCTGGTTCTCATTACCGTAATATCCCGCAGGACAAACCCCGAGGGATCAACAGCTACAAGCCCAGCCCTGCTCCCCGTGCTCTGCTGAGGGGCCCTGACTTCCCAATTCATCTCCGTGGCTCCGTGATTATCTTTCACTTCTCACTGCCTCGTTGGGGAGGGAAGAAAGCCACTTGTCCCTGAGGGGACCCCTCTCCATCAGCTGCTCAGTCTCCTGGCGAGCCACCCAGAAGCACCCCCTCTGGAAGCTGAGAGTCCCTCTGACGGTGTCTCTCCTGCATTCGGTCGGCCGCCAGATCTCCTTCTGTCCAAACCTCTCTGTCACCCGCCTGTGTGCTGGGCCCTGTGGGCACCGGGACAGCAGAGCTTCCGGCGTGGCCTCCCCAAGGAGGGACGAAGACAAGAGCCTGTCCATAAAGTGCCGGGTACCCGCGATGGAGGGGTCATGGCTCCCAACCCCCCAGACTCAGACTCAGAGAGGGCGAGTCGCCACCCCCAGGTCCCACTGAGGCATGATTTCGTGTCTCTCTGTGTCGCTCTAGTTTGTTCCCAGCAGCGCTTCCTGGACCCCAGCTCCTTTGGGAACACTGCTTCCAAAGCAGCTGTGAGGAAGCGTGTGGGGACCTGAGCCCTGGGCTGGGTTCCCCAGATGCCTCCTGCATTTATGGTTTCCGAGGAACAGCGGCTCAGAAGCGCACCCATCAGTGGGCAGCGTCTTCGAGCTCGGGGCCACCTTTCCCCAGCAGCTGTCCGCCCCAGGGGAGCAACGTTCCAGGGAGGGCAGAGCTCCTGAAGGAAAGTCACGATCACAGACACACCGCCAATTTCACCACAGAGTCAGAACAACAGTGCACAGTTACTGCAAGAGTCTTTCTTTCCAAAATGCTAAAATAAGACGTAATGGAGTTCTGGTGCAGTTCTGTGCAAGATGGACACCCCCTGGGAAAAGGGCAGGAGACTTTTGTCGCTGCTTAGGAAAGGTTTATCTCAAGAAGAGGAAGTTCAGCCTTGCCCAAGAGGTGGCCAGTTTGTGATGTGTTTCAAGAGCAGGAGGGAAATGTGACGAGACAGTTTATGTGAAGCAGCTGAGTTGCAATCCAGCCTCATTGCTCCGGATGGAGGAGAAACGAGCCCAAGAGGTCAGCCAGCAGGGCCGTGCCCAGGGTGGTCTTCTAGACTGGACAGCACATGGCTCACAGGTGTTGAGGCTTAAAAGTTGGATCCAAAACAGGTGTGTACGTGTGTGTGGGTGTGTGCATGCGTGTGTGTGAGAGAGAGGCAGAGACACAGTGAGGTGTATATGGGCGGATGCCCTTGACTCTTCAACTTTCCATTAGACTCAATAGCTTATTAGGCAGATTCTTGTGAACGTCCCTGGGACCCAACTCGGCAGCTTCTGCAGACCAGATGCCAAATATGCTAGTGTCCACCCAGTACCTACAGCGTTCCAGGCATCCGGCGAGGTTCTGCGAGGTTCTGTAGACATGACAGGAACGACACTGCACCTGTATTCTCAGGACATCCAAAGCGTGCAAACTAAAAAATGCTCTAACACCTAGAGTTTTCTGCATTAGGTTCTTGACAAATCAGACACCTTTTTGATATAAAGTTTAAGAGAAAAAAATCAGATGTTCTTATAATAGCTTTTAAGTCAAGATTCAATAGAATAATTTTGTTGATATCATTTTGTCCAAAATTTGCGTCTTTTAGTGGTCATGATCCTAACTCCTCCGCTCTGTGCTGTTAGTGAAGACCTTGTTTCTGGGAGCAAATTCCTATCCTGTCTGTCCTGAGTCACTCTGGGCTCCCAGGTGCTCCCTGGTTGTCCGCTACCTGGTCTCCTGGGGGCGGTTGAGCAAAGGAATATTGCCTCCTGAGTATAAACCTCCCAGAGAGAAGGTAACTGGGACTGTGGGCTCTGGGTTTGTAGTTTGCATATGAAAACCATGCTCCAAGGGGAGTCATTTGCTATTTCTAAGAATTAGCCAGCCCTAAGAGGGGCGTTCTCTCCCTAGCCAATAAGGTCCCCTTAAAAAATCATGAAAAAATAAAAACATGGTTAGTACAGCTAAGAATGAACGCGTTGGACCTGGCAGGGAGACATTATTGAATTCTTCCTGGAGGACACAGTACTGAAGCTCAGTCTCAATGACTGAGAAAACCTCAAGAAGGCAAGGGGCTCCTGTGTGGCTCAGGAGTGGGCGAGTGCCTGCAGCACAGGCTATGGTCCCAGAGTCCGGGGAAAGAGTCCCGCGTCAGGCTCCCTGCTCAGCTGGCAGCCTGCTTCTGCTTTGGCATGCCCCTCCCACTGCTTGGGCTCTCTCTCTCTTTCTGAAAAAAATAAATAAAATACTAAAAAAAAAAAGAAATACTAAATACTTTTTTAGAAAGGAAGAAAAAAAGAAATACTAGAATTCTAGATTTAGGGAACAGCTGATAGGATTTCCACGGCGGACTGGAGGGACTAAGAAGGTTGTGTGGCGGGGCAGCAAGCTGGCTGCTCCTGAGGGACTTGGGGCAGGTGAGTGTTCCCCGCGTGTTTTATTTGCTTATATTTTTATGTCATTTCTTTGTGCTTATTTATAAAACTTGGACTGACGTACAAAGTCCATGCATACAAAGTGAGCACATTGTACTTGTCCTTTGAACAGGCTATTAGACAATGACTAGACCCATCATTACCACTGCCCCAGTCAAGATCGCAACAAGGCCAACACCCCAAAAGCCTCCCAGGGATCCCTGCCATGACCTGTTCCCTGTTAAGATCACCACCCCCTGCCTTCCAGCTCATAGATTAACTTTACTTGTTTTGTTTTTCTAACTAGCCCAAATCGGTTCATGCACTACACATACTTTCACGTGTAACGGTGTCATCCGAAGTTGTGTGTGTGCCTGGAGCAGGGTTTTCCTCCTTTGCTTTGCTGTTTCAAATACACTCTGTGGATACGCACCATGTATCCAATCTGGTGTTGGTGGACTTGGAAGGTGTTTCCAGTTTTGAGGTGTCGTAGACAAGGCTGCTATGAACATTCCTTTAGATGCCTTCTATGTATGGAGATTCTCATTTCTGCTCTGTCGAGCTCCCCATGGTTCCTATGTTTCTGGGTCATGGGGCATGTATAGGTAGATGCCCTAACAACATTTGGCAGATGCTGCCAAGGAACCACTATTCAAATTTTTTTTTTATTTTTTTAAAATTTCTTTTGTGTTCCAGAATTCATTGTTTATGCACCACACTCAGTGCCCCATGCAATACGTGCCTTCCTTAATACCCACCACCAGGCTCCCCCTCCCCCCTTCCCCCAGTATTCAAATTCTTGTGACATTTTCCACTCCCATCACCAGTATCTGAGGAAAGATTAGTTTTCCACATGCTTGCCAACACTTAGTGTTGTCTCATTGTCTTATTTTTATTTTTAGTCATTTCAGGGGAGTGTGGGACCATATTGTGGGTCTATATTCCATGTCCCAAATGAATTTCTTATTAGTTCAATGGCCGTTTAGATATCCTTCATCCCTATATAAAATGCCTGTGCAAGACTTGAACTCAATCACTTGAGTTATTGGCTTTTGGCTTGTTACTTTGTAAGATTTGTTTATATATTCTGTATCTGAGTCTTATCAATATCTTCTCTTTGTGTCTTTCTTTCCTACTCTCCCATGGTATCTTTTGGTGAACAAAATTTCTTAATCTTTACTCAGTCCTATCTGCGGATCTTTCAAGTAATGGTTGGTATTTATGGTGTCCTGTTTTAGAAAACTTAACTGCCCTAAGGACAGCTCTTTCCCTTTATTATTTCTCATGATTTATTACTTTGCCTTTCACATATGTAATTTTTATAAGGTTTGATTTAGGGGTCACTTTTTCACTTCTTCCCATATGGATCTCTAATGGACCCATACCACGTACTGAAAACCCTGTTCTTTCCCAGACCATATTTCATGGTCACTTGTGCCATAAAGCAAGTCTGTCCATCCCTGTGGTCTGTCTCTGCTCTCTCCAGTCTGGTCCGTAGTACCACATTGGGTTCCTCCCTCAAGATTTAAAATAGTTCTCGCCATGCAGTACGTGGCGGTTCCCTCTTCTTCCAGACAGTTTTCGCTGACTTTGGTCCTCTGCATGTTTCTCAAGTACCACCAACAATTTAAAACACACACACACACACACACACACACATGTCAATGAAGCATGCACATCAGTTTTCAAGCACACCTAGAACGTTTATCAGAGTTGGCCATATATTGAATCATACGGCAGGTTTCAATAGATTTCAAAGGAGGATTCCAGAACATGTTTGCTGATGACTTGAGTCTCCAACTGGAATATAACAGCCAAAATAGAGCTGGAAAATTTCTCTTGAACAAAGCACTAATATAATTCACAAATCGAAGAAGAAATCAGAAGGTAAATTGGAATTATTTTTTTTTAAAATGATATTAATTTCACAGCATACGAAAACTTGAGAGATGTATAAAAGGCTATATGTAAAGGGAAACTGAGGAGTTTAAATGCATGGTTTGTAAAATAAAATCAGATGAAGATCAGTGATATAATTATCTATTTCAAGATATGAAGACATGAACAAATTAAATACCCAAACATAGAGGCAGATTAATATTTAGATAAGGTAAGGTAATATAAAACATAAATTAACATGACAGAATCACAAAAACAAAAGTTGGTTCATTTTAGAACAATAAAAATTTATTTCTGGAAAGAATATTAAGAAAAAGAAAGAATAGGGGCACCTGGGTGACTCAATGGGTTAGTCCTCTGCCTTCAGCTCCAGTCATGATCTCAGGGTCCTGGGATTGAGCCCCGCATCGGGTTCTCTGCTCAGCAGGGAGCCTGCTTCCCCCTCTCTCTCTCTACCTGCCTCTCTGCCTACTTGTGATCTCTGTCAAATAAATAAATAAAATCTTTAAAAAAAAAAGGAAAATGAAAGAATATGTGAGACCAAACCCATTTGTTTTAGGAAATCCATATAATCCATATACTTTGATATCAAACTCTGACCAGGCAAAAAGTAAGATTACAGAACAATTGTTCTTGAACATAAATGCATAAGCCCTAAATAAAATAACAAATAAATTACAGTGATGTATTAACCCAAAATGCTGGGTTAATTTAGTCAAAGAAAAGTGTTTGGTAAATTTCACAAAATTAACAGAATACAGCAAAATAACGAACTATCACCTTAGTGGTTGCAGAAAAAGTATCTGTTAAAAATCAATGTATGTTTATGATAAAATTACTAGCATTCTAAAAATAGAAGACTATTTCCTTAACATGATAAGATTTATCTACAACAAGCCTCCAGCAAACACCCATTCTTTGGGGTAAAATACTGAAAGATGTATCCTTCTGGTCAGAACTAGGACAGTCATGTTCACTGTACCATGCCTATTAAATATTTCATTATAATTTTAACTAGTTAAATAAAAAACAAATAAATAAATATAAGGTTTGAAGAAAAAGAACTAAGCTGTCATTTCATTGACCAAAGTGGATGTGCTTTTTTTAAATAGAGAGTCTAAAAGGATCTATAGAAAAATAGTGTCAAAATTAGTAAGCAAATATATTTTTTAAATTTAATTTAATTTTTTCAGTGTTCCAAGATTCATTGTTTGTGCACCACACCCAGTGACCCATGCAATCCGTGCCCTCCTTAACACCCACCGCCAGGCTCACCCTCCAAAACCCTCAGTGCATTTCTCAGAGTGCACAGTCTCTCATTTGCTGGATGTTGTATCAGCAGCAGATGATTAGAAATTTTTTTTTTCAAATTAAGATACTATTTACAGTAGTCTCCAAACCATAAGACCTCAAGGCAGATAACCACAAAATTGCTACTGAAAAAAAAAAAAAAAAAGGAAAGAAAATTTAAGTAGTAGGCTATACCTTCTTACAGATAAAAGGACTTAATATAGTATGATGTTAATTTTCCTCCCAAATCTAAGAATTTGATGTTATTTCAATTAAGATTAAATAAGTATATTTTATTATTTATTTATCCTGCTAAAATTTTGAGAGATACAAACCTGATAAATCAGTTGGAGAGATCTAACATCCTAGCAATGTTTAATTCCGTGCCCCACAAAACCAGTTTACATTTTCATTGTGTATCAATTTCCTTTCATTTCTTTCAGGGAACGTTTCTGGTGTTTTTAGTATACGGATCCTCCACATATTTGTTAAACTTGTCCAGAGATGTTTCATGTCATTCTACACTATTTTGAATATTATTAAGTATTTTTTAAATTTTCTAGAAGATATGAACAGTTGAATTAATAACAAAATTACCCATACTTGGTCAATGAAGAAATTCTTTACTACCTGAGAAGATTTGCTAAAAATTTTCTTTTGTGTTGTCAAAAAAAAGTTGCACAAAATTTATTTTAGTCAATTTATAATTATTATTATTATCATTATTATTATATTTTATATAAATCAGATCTCTAAAATTGAACTTGGCAGAAATAATGGCCCCAAACCATAACTCTTGATGACAGAAGGCTAATTGGGTAAATATCATATGTACAATAAATTATTGATGAATCAAACCCTCAACACAAAATTTTCACAGAATAAAATTTATGCCAGCATCAATAATTTTGTAAAAAAAATTATGCAGTTCAATAAAAAACAATGTACAACCGGAAAAATTCATGAATTCTGTACTGCGGATTTGATCAAGGTTTAGGAGGCAAGCTCTAGGGAGCACCTCACCAATAAGGCTTCTTCAGTGTTGGCGTGGACCTGATAAGAACGCTTTATTCAGAACATGAAGTCCAGACGTTCTTAAGAGGAAAACTCTGGGCTGGACACGTCCATAATCTTCCTCCTGATGCCATTGCTGATTCCATAAAGGAGCTGGGGCCACAAGCCAAAAACCACGGAAAGCAGAGACAGTTGACCTTATTCTACAACAGGAAAATCCCATCTCTGACCCAAATGAGGTGAAACTTGATGGTCAAATGCATACACGGAGCAGAGAGGAAATCAGAGAAATAGAACACAAGACCGTGGGTTCCCAGAGGAGGCCTAAAATGAGCCGGCCTGGACGGAGGATTAATGGCCTCATCAATGACCAGCAGCCAAGCCAAGGAATTGTGGGCTGTAGACCCTCCTGGGGACCAGGCACTGGCCATTACTGCCACATGGACAGAAGCTTCCTTGGTTAATTGAATGTTCACAGGAGCTCCTGATCCCTGCTGCTCTGCTCATTAGCTATCCTGGGCCAGAGGCGAGGGCAGGCAGTAGTTGATTTACGCAGCAGGTAGAAACAGCACAGCATGCAAAAGGCCGCGCACCTGAAACTCCGGAGAGACCACAGGAGCTCACACTGAAAAGGACAGATCCGGTCAAGCCAGCACTCTGTGTTGCAGGGGAGGAAGAAGAAACAGCTGAAAGGTTTAATTGTCCGGGTCACCCACCTGGCCAGTGAGTAGGAGCCAGGACAGGGACAGCCACAGCCCCTCCTCCTTTGCCATCCTACAGCCTCAGAATCCCAGGGTGGGTCCAGAGTTCCTGCATCACTATGCACTTGCTGTGAACCAAATAAACACACACACACACACACACACACACCCCTACCTGCTATATTTTTCAAGTACATAGATACTACTGTGATTTGTAAAATACAAATTTATTTCAAGGTGTTACTGAATTCATATCTTGTATCATCCTGTACTTTCCTCAGTTAGTGTTTATCGAAAGTACAACCAACCCTCTCCTGAACTCGCCCCACGTAGGTGATCTTACGAAAGGGCTCTGCTGGAAAGATTCAGAAGCCACTGTCCAGCATGATGCTCTAAGTCTTACCCATTTCTGGAATCCTATTCTGAAAGAAACAAGACAACGTTGGTTGAGAAGCACAAATATTTGAGAATCCCTCTCTTTTCTCAGTCTTGGATGATAAGAATGTTTGTGGATTCTGTTCACTAGCCCATCTGTATGGTAAACAGTGAATGCCCCACACTTCTTCCTGAAAGGTAGCAATTGCTACATTGATTGTAACCACTAGCATTGTCCCTGCGAATCACAGTGTAAATGAGCACAGACATGTGCAGGAGAAACCAGTCATTCTATTAGGGAGGAAATCTGAAACTCCTAACCATTCAAGTGCTTTTTCAAATCACAAATTACTTTAAATGCATCTTTAAAATAGTACACATAAAAGAACAAAATCATGGGTATTTTACTATTTTGCCACTTAGGCTCTATTGTCTTCTACTACAACCAGAAGGACACCTGTGTCCAGGGAGAACATCATCTGTATTTTCAGCAAACATTTAGCCCTTTTGCATCACGGAAACTCCTTGGATAGTGGAGTCTTAGAGGGGTGGGTATGTATGCTAGCTGAGGCCCTCCCCAGGCAAGATTACAACTGAGAACATAACCTTTCAATCTGCCAAGAACCACAGACCGAGAATCTGCTATTTCTTAAATAGAATCATAATGCTTCTGGAGTCGGGGCCAAGCAGGCAGTGAAAGCAGCAATGTGCTCACATTACTGAGCAAACAGTGTGGAGGCATGAGGTGAACTAATCATTACAGAAAATCGCAAGAATTTCTATAGAGTCAGTTCTCCCCCATAGACCCTAGACTAGGGTAAATTCCACTTTGAAAAACCTAAATGTGGGCTTTGTATGTACTTTATGGGACCAGATTCAGTGGGAAGATGGGCTTTGAGACCGGGTGTGTGTGTGCTGGTTTGGGGGTACGTGCCTGGGAGGTGAAGGAAGAGGGACTGTGCAGAGGGAGGAGGTGAACGGCCAGCGTCCCTGCCACAGTGGTCTCAACTGACCCTCGGGAGGCACAGGAGACAGGGTGGCTCTTTGGAGAGGTCCCTCTGCTTCTGGATCATTAGGGAGCAGCCCACAGGTAACCCCAGAGCCTGCTCCTGCCATGAGGCTTCTCGGCAGCTGAATCAAAGACCAAGAGCAAGCCAAGCACAGTCTGCAGGAATGAGCTGTCATCGTCACATTCATGGTGATGGGAGCAGGTGCCTTTCTGTGAGGATGGTCCCAGGTCAGGCACTGAGCCTGGCACTCCCCAGTGGTTGTTTCTTCTCCATGAGCATTCTGTAAGGTAGCCCACTCCCAGGATTGCTGTAACCCACGACCACAAACTGGGGGGCTTAAAACAACAGAAATTTACCATCTCGCTGTTCTGGTGGTTAGAAGGCCAAAATCAGGACACCGGTAGGGCTGGTTCCTTCTAAGCACTCCGAGGAAGAATTGCTCCACACCTCTCTCCTGCTTCCGTTGACCTCTGGCAACACTTGGCGGTTCTTGCCTTGTAGACACATCACTCCAGTCTCTGCTCTGTCGTCAGCTGATGTCCTAATCTCCTCTTGGTATTAGAACACCAGGTATATTGGATTAAGGCCCACTCGACCCCAGTAGGACCTCTGCTTTTCCTGGCTGATAACATCTGCAATGACCCTATTTCCAAATACGTCCATGTTCTGAAGTACTGGGCATTAAGACTTCATGTGAATTTGGAGGTGACACGATTCAACCCATAACAAGATGTATTCATTCTTATTGCCATTCTACATATAAAGAGCTTAACACGATTAGCTGTGGTTCATCGAGGACTATAGAAACCACATCAGTTATTTTAGCAGAGAAAACTTAACACAGAGAATGAGTTAAGTAGGTACTCGTCATTGAGAAGGTACAAAAAGATCCTAGCATGGAGAAGGACTCACAGAGCACATGCAGGAAGCAGTTACCCACCAAGGACACTCTATAAGCCTCAGAGACTCGGATGAGGATGTCAGAAGCTAGCCCACAGTGGACATAGCTCTGGAGTTGGGGCCTCATGACAACGACCATCCAAGTTTACAACTGGGGTGCTTCTCTCTCTCAGGGTGCACCGGGTCTGGTTTGGGGAAAGGAGTCAAAACTGGAAACTAGAATGAAGAGGCAGAGCCATGTGGCAAAGGTGGATTGCCAGGACGGGCACATGAGAGGCCTGGGCCCCCCAGTCTTCCTGCCTGGAGGTCTCCCCCAGCTGTCATCTTCAGCAGAGTGTCACAGGGAGAAACCAGCACAGCAGAGGAGTGGTTTGGAGAGCGCTGGCCTGCAAAATCCAGAGTGGGAGTCAACAGTTCGATCACAACAACCCACCCAGATTCAGAAAGACTTAGTAGGTGGGGAGGGCCAAGGTCTACACCCAGGTCTGAGCCGTTTCAAACTCAGATCCTGGCTCTTTTATTTACTTCCCCTTCAGACAGATATTTAAGAATGGGTAAGTGTGAACTGCTTTCATTAATTACACTATAAACTTGGGAGAGCAGCAATTTATTAAACAGAAAAGAAGAACCATCTACTCAGTGACCAGGCTCATTAGCCAACCCTGGATCACAAGTGAAAAGTCGGCTGTGCTCCATCAACGGCAGGGCAGAGGGGAAGGAATGCTCTACAGAAGAACAGCAACTAGAACCTTGCTGACCTCAGACCTAGGCGGGGACACACGGGGTGAAGAACCCTAGTAAAGTCAGTTCACTGTTCTCAATCAAATAAAGATCAAAAAATGGGATTTATATTGCTATCTGTGAAAACAATCTAGGAGAAGGTGAGATGCTCTTCTGATAGAAAGCCCACTAAATAAATCCTTTTGTAAAAACTGAGGAGACTACCCATTCCAAATCACAAGTGGGGCTTCTATTTTTTTTTTTTAAAGATTTCATTTATTTATTTGACAGAGAGGGAGAGAGAGAGATCACATGTAGGCAGAGCAGGGTGGGGGGTGGGAGAAGCAGGCTCCCTGCTGAGCAGACAACCAGATGCAGGGCTCGATCCCAACGTCCTGGGATCATGACCTGAGCTGAAGGCAGACACTTAATAACTGAGCCACCCAGGCACCCCACAAGTGGGGCTTCTTAATGTCGGTTATACTGCTGTCTTTTGGGGACAGCCTTACCTTTAATCCATTAGCAGATATTTTCTTGAGATGTTGAAGCTGAATGTTTGCAAATCAAATCATCCTTTGCTTTCACTTCTGTTTTGTCGCCCGAGCTCTCTAGTTTACATTCAATGAACCAGTAATAAAGCCACCCTTAGTGTCTATGCAAGCATGAGTAGCATGAAAGAAACACCATAATTATTTACTTTTTCCATATTGGTGACCTTGATACAGGACATTTGTATGACTGCCACAATTTCCCATTGTTTTCTGCATGTTGTAAGTCGTAGGAACATTTCAGCCTTCTTTTCTGCGTTTGTGGGACCGTGACAGAATCGATCTGGTACCCGCTCATTTACAGCAATTAAACCCCAACAGTGAAACAGCACTATCTTTGTGTAAAGGAGATGAGAGGCACCAACAGAAGCTGAGGAGGAGGCAGACCCTTTTCTTGATTTCCTGACTTCTGACTGTGGTGAACCCTCAGTCTTGACAATCCACAGAATTTCTAACTTCTGCTTGTTTCTGTCTCAAGATAAACCCAGACCAACAACCACTCATGTGCTGCCGCCAAGGTCCATAAACCCAGATTCCATCAAGATCATCTCTGAGCCTCTGACTCCGTCACCCTCCTCCCCAGGGAGCTCACCCTTGCGCACCCTTCCTCTTCTCTGAGCCCCTGACCCATTCCCTTCCTCCCGGGGGTACTCCCTGCAGCATGCTGACTTGGTACTCTGAGTATATTTAAGAAGAAAGAACATGGCTTCAGAGTTCAGCAGAACAGGTCTCCAACTCTTGCTCTATCACTTTCTCCCCTTGAGGGTCTCTCTTTGCTGTGTTCATCTGCATAGAGAATCGGATCACACCTGCCTCGGAGGGGTTTTGATTAAGGAAGGGCTATGATCAGATGAGCTCCATGAAGAAGTACAAACAGCCCCTCTCTCCAGCTCATCGTCCTACATCAGTGAATGTGGTGACTTGGGTTCCTGGATGAGCAACGCCTCTCACGGACAGAGGGACGGAGCCCTCAGACAGCTTAGCTACCACCTCTCTGTCTTCCGGTCTTCCTTTCAGATACTGAAGGCAGTGTTGGAATAAAACCCAGGTGTACTTGTCCAAGTCATGTTGGTGCAGACAGACAAGTGAACTCTGATTCAACAGTGTTAAAGTCACATTATGCAAGCATTCGATCACCTGTACCCGTGTCCTTGCTTCCCAGCGAGGAAGCCAGCTCCTTCACATTAAACTGTGACTACCTGGCTCAGTCCATGTAGGCTGCTGGAACACAAAGCAGCTGGGAGGGGTGTCATAACACACATGTATCTCTCACAGCTCCAGAAGTGGGGGTCTGGCACCCTGAGGTCAGGTGAGGGCCCTCTTCTGGCTGCAGATGTCTCACTGTCCTCCCATGGTGGGAAGCGCTGTGTGAAGAGCCTGTTCTCCTCTCCCTTCAGGAGAAAGAGATCAATCCGAGGAAGAGCAAGAAAGATGGAAAGAAAGGATACTGCAAGCCTCATTAGCTGAGCCAGCTTCAGGGTCTGTGCGATGAAAGGTCACCAAGCCCCCCCCATCCCCCGCAAAATATGAGCCTTGAGAACATTGGTTTGTCTGAGAGCTAATGGTTCTGGTGAATTTTTCTTTTAGTGGCCTGGGAAACATAAGTGAATGAAGAGATAAGGTTAGTCGACAGGGAGAAACTTGACAGACTGAAAGCCCAAGCCTCTTATTTCTTCCAGATTAAAGAGGAAAATAGTCAATCACCAGAGTGCAGGTAAATGGAGTACAGGTCAGAATGCTGACATTCTGGGAAATCAAATACAGGTTGACTGCAAAAACAGAGCCGTATGGATTGATGTATTAAACCTCTCCCCATGGGTACACTTTCACCACCTTGTATACATCCTGGAAATCGATGGCACTATACAGCTCACCAGGCTGTCTTTAAGCATAATTAATTAATCTGGCAGTAAGCTACTGGAATGAAATCTACTTTTCATTACTTGTGTTCTTAAAAAATGCATGACTCGAGGGTATTTAACAATTGTTAGAGTTTTAAGGTGATTATACTTTATGTTATATGAAGAAAATTGATTTCATTTATGTGAAGTTCTCATTTTTATACTAATTTCCAAAAAAAAAGCTCAGATCATATGATAAAACTGAAATGTCAAATTCTTTTTAATTTCAGGAAAAATTTCAGATTTTAATTGTGACATCACAGGTTTATTCTCCAGAGTTCTGACCGTGGTTATAAACTTTAAGAATTATGTTAGAAATCTCATGGTGTGGGGTTCTCCTTTTTATAACCTCTATACTTCGCATTTGTGAGATGTTGAGAAGAAAGTTCATTTACTCACATTCCATGGAGGGTCTGAGCTCCATTCAGGTGTGACTGCAACCAGCCCCAAATCCACTCCCGCACCCTCCCGCCCTCACCAAGACTCCTTTCCAAGCATCTAGCCCTGACCGCGTATTTCCATCGTCTGCCCCGCCCTGCCACACCTTGCGAATCTGCTTCTTTCTCTATGATGTCATTTCCCATAACTCTCCTTAGCTTCACAGGTGGTTTGGCCATACTTCTTTTATCTCTTCAGGCTCAAAAGTGTCATTAATTTCAAGCAAGAAAAATTGATATAAATGCACACTAAGATTATTTTTAAAAACTTTAAAATCTCCGAAGAAGGGGAAATCCTAAAAACAGCTAGAAAAAAATACATCTACATATATACACAGTGTGTGTAGAAAGAGACAGAGATAGTCCTTCCAGTGAATAAAAGTAACACCTGACTTCTTGCTAACAGCCACAAAAGCCAGAAGACACAGAACTGACATTTGCAATGGGTGGGTGGGGGAATAATTTTATACCCAGTGAACATATCTTTCAAGAACAAGGCCTAAATAAATACTCTTTACACAACAACAAAAAGCAACAGCACTGAGAACAGCACAGTAAAAGAAATTAGGGTAGAATTCAGGTAGTCAAAATTTTCCAGATAGTAGGTTTGAAATACAAGAAGCAAGTAATGCAGATAAAGTAACATACATATATATTATATATATATATATATATATTATATATATATAATAAAATTTATCATATAAATATAATATCTCTGAAAAATTAAAACAAAATAAAATCTTTAAAAAGAACAGTGACAATAAATAAATTGGGAGAGAATAAAAGAATTAAAGCACTCTAACTTCCTTCCATTGTTCAAAAAGAGGGTAAACATAATTATTGTAAAAGTGGTGAGTTGAGTAGGAATGGTGCAATTTCTGGGATAAGCATTAAGAGAACAAAAGCAAAGTGCATGACTTTAAACCAAATAAGAGGTAAAGAGATTTGAAAAATACTTAGTTAATCTAAAGGAAGTCATAAAAAGAGCAAAAATATATAGATCAGGTGGGGAAAATCCAAGTCACAAAGTAAGATGTTACACTTAAACTCAAGTATGCCAGTAAACCCAGGAAAGAATTAAATGTCAACAGAATTTTTCCATAATAAAGAACTAAAAAATCTCCTCCCAAGGAAACCATTAGGTCCAAATGTCTTAACTCAGACTTTTTTTCCTCTAACAAAACAAACAAACAACAACAACAAAACCCAAAATGTAAATAAATTCATTTGGAGAACAATAAATGTCATTTTCTGAGATGAGCTTAGCATTAATGAAAAATCCTACAAGAACAATAGGCAAAAGAAAGTTATAGGCCAAATCTTTCTTGAATATATATCCAAAAAGTCTAAACAGAATATGGACAAACTGAATCCAGCAAAATGTATAGATATCATTACTAAATTAGTTTAACTACACAATGCAAGTTTGGTTTGATGGTGGACAATCAGTCAATGTAATTCAAAACCTTAACAGAACAAATGAAAAGTCACAGATGCAGAAATAGCACTTGATAAAGCTTTTCATGATAAAAATGACAAATTGCCTAATAAATTAAGAATAGATCTTCTTCAGTCTAATATAGAGATTTTATCAAAAAATATGCAAAGCATATTTAATGGTTAAAAAGTTGAAATCTTTTGGGCACCTGGGTGGATCAGTGGGTTAAGGCTCTGCCTTCAGCTCAGGTCATGATCTCAGGGTCCTGCTAGGATTGAGTTCTACATAGGGTCCTCTGCTCAGCAGGGAGCCTTCTTCCCCCTCTCTCTGCCTGCCTCTCTGCCTACTTGTGATCTCTCTCTGTCAAATAAATAATAAAATCTTTATTTTTTTAAAGGGGGGGAAAAGTTGAAATCTTTTGAGATCAGGAACAAAACAACAATACCTTATAGTGCACATTGCTTTCAACACTGTAGTGGAGAGCTAGCTACCAGTAAGGCAAGAATTGCAAAGAAAGAGAAAAATGTAAGACCTGGAAAAGGAAGTGATGTCATTTTGGAGATATTATGAATTTTTTTATGTAAAAAGAACCCATAAAATTTAATTAGAATTAAAAGGAAAATTTAGCAAAATTGAAAGTTTATTAAAATTCAACATGTAAAAATAAATTTCATTTCTATGTCAACAATAAAAGTCTACAAAACAAATATTAAAAATGCCAGTTTTAATAGCAGTTAGGAACACTGGATAGCCACATGAAAAAAAAAATGAAACTGGACTACTATCTTATACCATACACAAAAATAAAGTCAAGATGGATTAAAGAAAGATCCACATATAGGACCTAAAACCATAAAACTCCTCAAAGAAAATGTTGGCAGTAAACTCTCAGACATCAGTCTTAGCAATAAGCAAAAATAAAGCATAGTTTCCCCCTAAAAATCTTAAAAGTATTAAGGCTTTTACCAAAAAAATACAAAATGTCAGTAGGAGATATTAAAGAAGACTCAAATAAATGGATAGCATTCATTGACAGACTCAATTTTGTAAAGATGTCAATTCTTCTCAGATGTACCATTAATGAAATCTCAACTAACAGTACAGCAAGATTTGGGTAAACTTGACAAACTGGTTTCAAAATTTATTGGGAAATATAGAGGGATTTGGATATGCAAGTCATTCTTGAATACTTGGAAATGGGAAAACTGTTCTGAAGCTTTATTATCAAGTGTAGCCACCAAGACAGTTTAATACTTGTTTGTGCAAAGACTAATGAATGAAAGGGAACGAGGTAGGACCTGGAAGCAAATCTGTACCTCTATGAATTCTTAAAAAAAAAAAAATTATGGCTCCATGTCCTTTAAGTTTTTTTTTTTTAATTCAAGTATAATTAGCATACAGTGTTTATTAGTTTCAGGTGTACAATATAACAATTCAACAATTTTATACATTACTCAGTGCCCGTCATGATAATCCTTAATCCCCATCACCTACTTCACTCATCCCCACCACATCCCTTCTCGTAAACCATCAGTTTGTTCTCTGTATTTGAGAGTCTGTTTTTTAGTCTGTGTCTTTTTTCTTTGTTTGTTTTGTTTCTTCAGTTTCACATATGAGAGAAATCATAGGGCATTTGTCTTTCTCTTACTGACTTATTTCACTTAGTATTAGTATTAGTATCTCTAGATTCATCCAGTTCTTATAAGATTATGTTGTTTGTGGGAATGCAAACTGGTGCAGCCAGTGGAAAACAGTATGGAGGTTCTTCAAAATATTAGAAATAAAGTTCCATTTGAACCAGTAATTCTACTAGTGGGTGTTACCCAAAGAAAAGAAAAACACTAATGTAAAAAGATGTATAGACACCTATATTTAGTACAACAACTTACAATAACCAAGATATGGAAGTAACCCAAGTGTCCATCATATATAATTATATTATATATATTAAGTTATATAAATATAAAATTTATATAAAATTATATCTTATATATATTACTCAGTCATAAAAAATGGAATCCTGTACTTGCATGAACTCTTGGCATCAATCTAGAGTGACAATGGAGGTATAATTTTGATAAACACTGCTGAGATAGTTATCCATATGGAAAATCATAGATGAAATCAGAGTACTACTTCATATACCATATATCAGAAACACTTGCAGGTATATTAATGTCACTATTGTTAAAGGTAAAGGATAAAACTTGTAGACAATTATATAGAAGAACACATTCATGACTTTAGGTAGAGAAGAGTTTCATTAACAAGACAAAAAAAAAACCCCACTAATCCTAAATTTAACTATATTACATTTAAGTACTCACAATTTACTAAAAGACAAGATAGAGACAGTGAAAAAGAGGGTTTCCAAGATTTTCCATTTGTTGGCTCACTTGTTATTGGCACAACTGGGATAAAGTCAGAAGTTGACAAAAAAGAGGAGACCAAATGGACATATGAATTTGGTTTGAGCATATTGAACTGAAGATGCCATGAGATGCCCAAGTGGGATCCAAACTCTTGTAGCTTTTACAACAGAAAGAGTTCACTCATGGGAATCCCGTTGCCTTTGGAGAATAAGCTTTTCCAAAGTTGTTATTCTTCATCGGCCTCCTTCCCATGATCTCACTCATACTTGTAGCTTTCAGTGTACCTGCAAAAAGGCAACTCCATAAATCTACTTTTGCTAGTTACCCGTCTCTCACCATGCACCCTTTGCCTCTGCTTACTGGAATTCATCATCTGTAAACACACACAACAATTTTCTCTCCCAAACCATATTGTCCTCTTGACTTCACATTTAATCATGTTTCTCATCATGCCGACATAAAACCCTCAAGTCACTTTTGATTCTTTCTTCTCCTTTCCTGCCTCCTCCTATAGCCAATCAATCACCAAGTCTTAGGGAGTGTTCTTTGTATGGTTATGTTTGCAGTTTCTATCCCTTTCTTCCTATTCCCACCATCTACCCTCTGGACCATGCTATCTTCAACCTCTCATTCTTGAACTCCCACAAGATACTTCTAAACCATCACTCTGCCTCCGATTCATCCATTCTCAGGTCATTTCTCTCATGACTGTATCACTCCAGTGCTCAAAAATAACCAAGGGCAGCCATTGCCCAGAGCAAACACCAGGGAGTCTGACCACATTCTGCCATTAACCTAGTGTGTTCTGTGTTCTGTGCTGCCATCAGTCATCACTGGAAGCTGGTCCTTCCTTCTGCTACCCTCTACCTCTTCACATATACATCTCCTAAATGTTCTCATTTCTGTTTTCTGAAATTCTGCTTATATTTTTTTATCATCTTGTTTAAATTGACCTGTACATGAATCACCCAAGTTAAATTAGCTCATGTCTGAAATGCTAGACTATGTCATCTCTCCTTACAAGACTAAAGTGATGTGGTTGCAGTTTCTTGTGCATGTTTTAATCTTGACTCACTAGAAAACGAGCTGTCTGTGATCAAAGGCACAAGGTCATGTTGTTTTGTATGCTTAGTGATACTCAAAAAGGTATTTTCCACATAATAGATGATAAGTAATTACTTAATGAAGAGTCCATGCTTTTAACTATTCTCTCAATCAAAATACTCACTGAATCTGGAATGGCAACTTTTTCTAAAGGTTCATCTGGTTGTCTTCTATGGGAAAGTAAGAGGGTAAATATGTTATGAATCCCTCTGAGCACCACATTTGAAACACAAAGAGATGACTTGTTTAAAAAATCCTTACTATGGGTTTCTATATCTTGAGCATGTATATACCTCACTGATAAGCATATGTCCTCCTTACATATTTAAAGGTTTTAAGAAACTATTTAAGAAAGCCCAACTTAGGGGCGCCTGGGTGCCTCAGTGGGATAAAGCCCCTACCTTTGGCTCAGGTCATGACCTCAGGGTCCTGGGATCAAGCCCCACATCATGATCCCTGCTCAGCAGGGAGCAGGATTCCCCCTCTCTCTCTGCCTGCCTCTCTGACTACTTGTGATCTCTCTCTGTCAAACAAATAAATAAAACCTAAAAAAAGAAAGAAAGAAAGAAAGAAAGCCCAACTTATTCTCAATGTGCAGAGAGACTCAAAATTGAAATATTTATTGCCCCCTCCCAAAAATTAAAAGCTTCTGCACAGCAAAGGAACAGTCAACAAAACAAAGAGGCAACCCACGGAACGGGAGACGATATTCACAAATGACAGTACAGATAAAAGACTGATATCCAGGATCTGTAAAGAACTCCTCAAACTCAACACACACAAAACAGATAATCATGTCAAAAAATGGGCAGAAGATATGAACAGACACTTCTCCAATGAAGACATACAAATGGCTATCAGACACATGAAAAAATGTTCATCATCACTAGCATCAGGGAGATTCAAATCAAAACCACATTGAGATTCCACCTTACACCAGATAGAATGGCCAATATTGTTGGAGAGAATGTGGAGAAAGGCGAACCCTCTTACACTGTTGGTGTGAAGGCAAGTTGGTGCAGCCGCTTTGGAAAACAGTGTGGAGATTCCTTACAAAATTAAAATAGAGCTTTCCTATGACCCTGCAATTGCACTCCTGGGTATTTACCCCAAAGATACAAATGTAGTGAAAAGAAGGGCCATCTGTGCCCCAATGTTCATAGCACCAATGGCCACAGTCGCCAAACTGTGGAAAGAAACAAGACGCCCTTCAACGGACGAATGGATAAAGAAGATGTGACCAATATACACTATGGAGTATTATGCCTCCATCAGCAAGGCTGAATACCCAACTTTTGCATCAACCTGGACGGGACTGGAAGAGATTATGCTGAGTGAAATAAGTCAGGCAGAGAGAGTCAATTATCATAAGGTTTCACTTATTTATGGAGCATAAGAAATAACATAAGAAATAACATGGGGAGATGGAGAGGAGAAGGGAATTGGGGGAAATTGGAGGGGAAGATGAACCATGAGAAACTGGACTCTGAACAACAATCTGAGGGTTTTGAAGGGGCAGGGGGTGGGAGGTTGGGGGAGCCTGGTGGTGGGTATTATGGAGGGCACAGATTGCATGGAACACTGGGTGTGGCACATGAACAATGAATTCTGGTACACTGAAAAGAAATTTTAAAAATAAAATAAAATAAAAAGAAATAAATAAAATCATTTAAAAAATTTAAAGAATTACTAAGTCCAACAAGAAAATATAATTTACAGTGGTTTTGAGGCCATTAATCTTTTGATTTTCTATAGTTGAGGTTAATACCTACTTTTAAAATGAGGAAATAAAGTATTATTTGGCACAACCACAAGAACAGGAGGGAAAGAAGGAATAGGAGGAGGGAACAGGGAAGAAGGAGAGGATGAAGCCATGAAACGTGAGTCTAACTATACCTTACATCACATTTTGCCTTCTTTCTTCCATCTTTGGAAACAAAATGCTTCCTGCAGCAAAGCAGGCTTTGCAATGACAGGCTACTTGGGATGGACATGTTTAATTATCTGAGCAATCAGGATAAGGAGATAACAAACAGAAAGTCATAGATTATCCAGAACACTCATTTTTGTTATTAGCTTGGATTTAGTCACATCTCGGGCTGTCACCTAGCAACATCCAAATATCTATGTGTCTATGATCAGTTCAGCAGAAGTTACCTCTTGCACAGTGAGCAAAACCAGGTACAGAAGTCATATTCTTACATATTTAAATTCCTCTTGTCTATTCCCAAGCAAGGGGCCCATGTGTACCCACTTTTACTTCTAGAAATCAGCGCATATCTGGGTCATCATTTCAGACTCTCCTACCAGGTAAGCAAACTCAGCCCTCTTGGAAGCCTCTGCGTCCTTGAGGGAAGGCTCCAAGAGCAATAAGACAATCAGGACATCTCAAGATTCTTCTGGAAGAGTTCCCATGTCCTGGGTTATTTACCAGAGAAAATCCACAGCCCAACCCTGGAATAAGTCTACACTGTTCACTACATCAAGAAGAGGTTCTTGAGCTTCTGTGCTGTCCAGAATCGCCAGTACTCGTAGCATGGCATGGTTGCTCTCAGGAGGCTCCCTACTGGCTGCATGAGTCTATTCTCATCCCAGCAATCCAGCATCAGCTGGGGTACTATTCTAGAGTCTCCAGGGAGAAGACCAGCGTCCTGTCCTTGAGGTTCTGGAGTTTCTCAGAATAGTCCTGCACCTCAGCTGTCCTGGGTTTGGCTGTGGCTTGAGGGACCATTGCCAGCTGGGGCTGGCTGAACATGAATGGCTGCACTGGAGGCAGACCTTCTTATGCCCTGTCCTCAGTGAGCATACTGTGAGGACATCTGGGTCTTTTAACCTTCCTTTTGTGTTAGGCTCTTACTAAAGACTTCTGAAGATCCTGGGCTACAAAGTACATGAATGACTAACTCCATTAGCTGCTCCCGCCAATGGTCCTAGCCACTCTCTTCCTAGAGGAAAAAGGCAAGTGAGCCCCCCAGTAATGGAGTCTGTGGAAGTTACTGGAGAGAGAGAAGGGAGAAAAGCCCTTCATCTCTGAGGAAGATAAAAGGAGCGAGACCATAAGCCCTGTCTCTTAAGAAATCCCTAGTCTCACAGCCCCTTGGACCAAGTCCGCAAGGACAGACATCAGAGGTGAAGGTGTACAGCATTGAACATAATTTCAGTACATAGACATTGTAGGAGAATTCAGAACAAAGATAAAGATTTGTCATTGTAGAAACAAGGCACTTTGGAGCCCCATGTAAAGTGACAGCTACTGTCTAGAGTTTATATGTGTATGTATCCGTTGGCTTCTCTCTTCAAAAATATAGCAAAAAGACCTAGTTGCTAACTGAACATAATTACAAAAATAAAAGACCTAGTTGAACCACGGCCCCCTCTCCTCCAGGGTGTCAGTGCAGCTAGGGGGTCAGCGTCTCCAGGAGAGGGTAGAGCAGACTCTTAGGGCTGCTCGTCGGCCCTGATTCCTCATCGCCCTCTACCAGTTAGTCACCTGGAGTGGCTACGCCTTCAAACCCCACTGGGACACCTTCCTTACTGGGCTGGGCTGTTCCCAGCTTCCTCAAGGGCTGCTTCACCTTAACCTACCTTATACTGCTTATCTACCTCATGGTGGTCCCAGGGCTCCTCATCACTCATCTGACTTCCTGTTCGCAGCTGTCAAGGACCCACATGTCTGATGCTACATATAGCTAGATTGGTCCTGACCTCTCCTTTTCTCCCTTAAGTCACGTAGCTTCTACACTAGCATGGTTTCCAACACTTTCGAAAACACTCTTTGTCCTGTTTCCAGCCTAGGTGTCTAGGGCCCATCCCAGGGATCTGACAGCAGGTAACCTCAACTCCACGAATGCCACCCAGATGGCTGGCCGGGACGTTGTGTCTGTCATCTAACCGCACTCGGCTCGAAGACGAATCTATTGATCATGGCATTCCCTCCGTGAAGCAAGCATGACCACGCCTGAGAGAATCGCTAAGCGGGTCTGATGCTGTTAGCAATGAACGCAGAGAGGAGACGGGCTCAGATTTACAGGAGGACGATAGAGCTGGCCGCCCTCACCTCCGCCCATCCTCAGCGAAGGTTCAGTGAGTGAAGTTTCATTTTCCGTGATACTGCTCCACTTGTTCCTTCCAAAATGATCCTGAAAATGTGTCTGGGGCTGCATTTTCTCCGCACTCTAACTAAGCTATTTGTTAGTTTTCCGGTAGGCTGCTGACATTGCAGACTTACAAGAAGGTGTGTTCGCAAGGCGCTGGGCGGGTGAATTGAACCGAACCTGGTCCCAGAAGTGGGGCGGGAAGCAGGTGAAAACCCGTGTTAGGTCAGGGCTTCACCTTGGTGGGACGCGGGGAGGTCTGTCCTGTGCCAGCCCTGGGGGCTTGGTCAGCCACCCCGGGGGGTCCTGCATCCTGTGAGCAGTGCAGACCTGGACCTCCAGCGTGTGCCCTGCCCCCTGCCACAAGCCCCAGTTTCCGCAGTGAGCCCTCCTAGAGGGCACTGGTCAGGTGTTTGCTAAGATCAGTCAGGCTGCCTTGCACACCCACACTGAGAACTAACTCCAGGGCCCCTGACACTTCCAGCTGCCGCGTTCACCAGCCCCCAACACATCCCACCCCTCCCCCACAAGCCCCCCCCCCCCCCGCAGGCCCCTCCTCTCACTGCCTTTGTTCCTGAGTCCGGGAAGGGAGGGACGGCTGTCCTATCCTAACCGTAGCAGCCCCGTGCATTCTCGAAAATGGTTGATTCCATCACTTGACTAAATATTCCTCTTCGTCTTTCCCTCAGATTCACAGCTCTTCAAACACTAAAGCCTGTCGCTGCTCTCTGCGCGACCCTCCGGAGGTAAATTGCCCGGCCCTCACTCTGCGGCCTCTCAGGGCGGGCGCTTCTCCGGGTTGGCCTCTCCTTACGGGAATGGGTATAATGATTTAGCTGAAGCCTTTCTGTCTGCATTTTAATAAATATTCGTCACTACTTCCTTGCCTCTTCCTTTTAAAGGGGCTGCTGCCTGCTCAGCTCCCCCGCAGACGCCCCTCCTCACTAATGAGCTGGCTCTTTGTGCTAATTAAGCCCCACCTGCTCCTCCCCTGCCGTCTGACTCCTGGCCTGAGAGATGCTGGTGGGTCCCTACAGATGCCTGGAGATGGTTGCCTCCTCACCCACGGAAGTCAGCTGGCCACTTCACCAAGGTCCCTAGACACAATGACAGCTAAAGGTGACAGCAAACTCTCAGCCTCAAACCACCTCCCTGAAATCTCCCCAAACAGAAGAAAAATGAAAAATCAGCAAGAACTATCCATCCACATTTCAAAAGTAGTTTAGTTTAACAATGTTAATAGACTTACAAGAGTTGTAAGGGGTAAAAAAAGAAAAAACAAAAAAGTCTTGATTTTCATTTTTACAATCATTAGAATTATTTCTCCGGGTATTATGGAGAGAGTACACCTCTTCTCTCGGCCCCCTTACCCTTAGCAGAGTCATCGGAGATGCTGCCGGGTTCAACCCATCAACCCATCCACCGCTGATACACCGAGGACTCTGCACCTGAGAGGGGCATCCTGTTCTGACCATTGCCTCGCCTTGCTCGAGGCCATTTCCGGCACACATTCCTTACCCGACACACGAGGAGCCTCGTCACACTCAGTCTCTATTGATATCTGCCTCATCATCTAATGCTTTTCCCAATGATGTGCTGTTCCATTTCAGGCTCATGACTTTTTTCTGATGTTTATCTAAATGTATGTAACGACAGACCAATGTATATAACATGTCTTTCTATAGCCAATGCTCTTCAGCCTTCAGAACACCCCTGCCTCCTCTTTATCTTCTCCATCCTAGTAAAAGCAGCAACCTTGCACGTCCTAGCAGCACCCAGTTTTCCAAAGACTTGAGTACTGTGTCCCCTTCCTTCATAAAGACTTCTGCTCAGGGCTTTCCTATGTATACAGATTGGATCACCAGAATGATACATCCGTCATTCACAAGGACACAGCCTTGGGGAAAGGTCTGCCTAAAGGGGGTGGTTAATCTGGGTTGGGTTTTTATACATTCTCTTGCTTTACTGAAACTGAACACATCCATTGACAATGGACGGGCCAGGGCTGAAGCGCTTTCTCTGGACTGAAGATGAAAAGAAAATACAACTGACCCCAAAACGCTGGTATTGGATGGCCCACACTCCAGCCAATTAGCGGAACTGGCATTCAGCCCAGCTTTGTCTCAGATACTAGAAAAGGCGTTACAATTAGATTTCCCTGTCCTTGTGGCAAAATAAGGGTCCGTCGTCTTGCACGTCCAATCATGAGTGTGCCGCCCTTATTGCAGGCTTAATCCATATGCCAAGAAATTATATGGGGATCGAGTGCGTGCTGGCATTAGAGAATGACTCCAGATTGTTCTCAATGGTAGGATTTCATCTGAAAGTAAGTGCTGATTTACATGAATTTACATCTAAAATACAAATGACAGGATTCCCCAATGGAGAGCAGAAGGGAAGTTGAAGGCAGCTAGCTTCCCCCTTTATCTCAAAAGCAGAGGTCCCATTGGTCTTTAGAGTGGAAAACCCTCAAAGACGTCTCCATAGGCAGCCCCATACACAAAGTGTAAACTACCCGATTCCGTGCACTCGGGCCCCGTTCTGGTCCCCAGTGGTAGTTCCGAGCCTCTGTCCTCCATCTGCACTGATCCCCCGGCGCCTTCGCCACCACCTGGTACCAGCACAGCAGAAAGAGCAGGGCCTGGAGCACCCGCTCCGTTTGCAAAGGAAGAAGGACTCCTACGGGGGGCAAGTGTATAAAAGCTCTGCTTTCTGGGGCACCGAGGTGGCTTGGTCAGTTAAGCGTCTGCCTTCGGGTCAGGTCAAGATCGCGGGGTCCTGGAATCAAGCCCCAGATCCGGCTGCACACTCCGTGGGGAGTCAGCTTGAGATTCTCTCTCTCCCTCTCCTTCTGTTCCCCTGCTCCTGCTCTCTCACTTGCTCACTCTCCTTCTCTCTCAAATAAACAAAATCTTTTTTGAAAAGTGATCCATACATATTAATAGATAAATGTATGTATCTCGTACCTCCTGCCTTGGGCCTCATTCCTCACGGCCCTCTGGACGTGCAACACAGTCTCCCAAGCCAAGTCAGCTGTGCCTTGCTGGGTGATACAAGAAGCAGAAATCGGGGGTTCAAGGGTGCCTTCATCACCCCAGCACCACATAGGGGAAGGGAAGGTGCCTTATTAATTAGGCACCATTTCTTCTTCAGTACAAATTTAATATTTAGACCGAACATCTACACCTGACCTTGAAAGGTTGTGTGTGGGCTTATTCCTACAGCCTGCGGAGGTACAGGCAGATGAGTTCTGGTCCCCAGCAAGGGGGATTGCTCCATGGTGACACCAGGAGCTGTGTGAACAGGTGGGCCTGCCCTTCTCATGTCATCCCTCTCAGGATTGTGTCTACCCCGGGGTCTCCAGAGTCGGGATGCCAAGAGTTCTTGCTGCTTCGTCCAAATTTCAGAGACAGCCACCGCTGAGAAGAGGAGGAATCTGATGTTTGGGATGCATGTGCCTAAGAAAAGGACAGGAGGACTTACAGCAAAATCTCATTTTTTAGAGTTAAAGACGTTTCCACAATTTTCTAGCCAGAGCTTCTGTCATTAAAAAGTAAAGGATGTCGTTTGCAAATATCTTCTCCCATTCTGTCAGTTGTCTTTTGATTTTGTTAACTGTTTCCTTTGCTGTGCAAAAGCTTTTGATCTTGATGAAATCCCAGTAGTTCATTTTTTCCCTTGCTTCCCTTGCCTTTTGCGTTGTTCCTAGGAAGATGTTGCTGCGGCAGAGGTCGAAGAGGTTGCTGCCCGTGTTCTCCTCAAGGATTTTGATGGATTCCTTTCGTACATTGAGGTCCTTCATCCATTTTGAGTCTATTTTTGTGTGTGGTGTAAGGAAATGGTGTAAACCTGGTGATTCACAGACCTGTACCCCTGGGGATAAAAATATATGTTTATAAAAAATACAAAATTAAAAAATAAATAAAAAAATAAAATAAAAAAAAAAATAAAAAAATAAAAAAAAGTAAAGGATGAACACCCAACTTTTGTATCAACATGGACAGGACTGGAGGAGATGATGCTGAGTGAACTAAGTCAAGCAGAGAGAGTCAACTATCATATGGTTTCACTTATTTGTGCAGCATAAGGAATAACATGGAGGACATGGGGAGATGGAGAGGAGAAGGGATTAGGGGGAACCGGAGCAGGAGACGACCACGAGAGACTGTGGACTCTGAGAAACAGAGGGTTTTGGAGGGGAGCAGTTGGGGGGTTGCGTGAACCTGAACCTGATGGTGGGTATTAAGGAGGGCACGGATTGCATGGAGCACTGGGTGTGGTGCATAAACAATGAATTCTGAAACACTGAAAAGAAATTAAAAAATAAAAACTAAAAAAAAAAAAAAGCAAACCTATATCTTTAAAAATATCATTGTTCTTCTGGCGCCTTAAGTAATCCGAAGCATAACCTTCTCACATGCTCTAGACCCAGCTCATGTCCCTTTCAGCCCTCAGCATCCCAGAGGACCAGTTCTTCTTCTGACTTGTTGCCTTTCTCTGGTCAGTGAGCCTCCGTACTTTCTGCTCAGCTGCCTGGAGTTCACAGGTCCTATCCTGAGACTGGTGAGACCAGACATCCCCTCACAGCCCAGCAGGGCAGGGCCCAAGGCTCTGTGGTCACAGGGTCACACAAGGCATCCTTCTAGGGGGTACCAAAATCACGGGCTTTGGCTAGGGGAACCATGGGGGTGTCTATCTGCAGTTATCCAAGATCACCAAGGGACACTGGACTGAGGGACAGGAGCTGATTCGTGGCCGACATTTCACGGGTATGACTTTGAAATGCGGGTGCTGACTTTTTCCTTTCCTTTGAAATGTGTCTCTCAGTTCTGAAGTTACAAAATGAATGTTCCTGCGTTGCAAGTGGACTAAGACAACGAGAAGCTATTCTTCTGCCTTCACCTGGTCCTGGACCACCAGCCTCCAACCTCCACCACAGCAGGTGCGCACCTGGATAGGGAAGCAGTGTTTCTTGTTAATAAAATATGATCCCGTTATGCACATCCTTCCACACCATGTTTCTCGTTCCTTTCCTGTGGGCATCCTTTGTGGTTAGTTTGCGGGAAGGGGGTAGGTAGAGATCTTACCCTATATGTTTGTACATTTCTTCACAGACTCACAGATCTACTTTACATAAATCGGATACATTATTATTCTATTTTAAGGTGCAGGCTCTTTCCTTTATTTGCATTTTCCTCTTCTTACCTTCCCTTCCCTCCCCACTTCACGGCGTGGAACCCCTTCTCCTGCCTCCACCTAAGGACCCCTCTCGCAACATTGTACACATTCTCTCTTAGTCACACAAGCATGTGCACATACACATGATTCCTTCTACAGAAATAAAGATGCCACGCATGCCACCGTGCAGCTCACCTTCTAGCTCAGCTGTACTTTCTAGAACTCTCACCAGCCATCCGACGGGGCGTCTGCTGCATTCAGTGGATAACTGCATGCTCGTTTGTGCAACAGATGCATCACGGGTTACTCAACCTTCCAGCAGTTTCCCTACTGATGGGCAACTAAATGGTTCTCTTTTTTGCCATCTGGAAATGGTATATGTGTCCAGATGTGCCTGCAAATGTCTTGCATTCCTCTCAGTGCAATGGGTTCCCATGGGGGAAATGGCTTGGGAGACCAACTTGGTATTGCTGACTGCAATAGCCATTGTCCAAGGAGATCCCAGTTCTCATCCTGCTGGAAATGACCCTTCCCTCATGCTCTCTGCACAGCCCTGAGGCTGCCTCCCTGAGGTTCCCAGGCAAAGTTAGTCTCTTTACCTTAATTTGCATTCTCTGATGCCTCTGAATTTGTTCTTTCAAATGTTTATGAATCATTTGGATTTGCTCTTCTCTGGATTTGCTGTTCAAATGTTTACCATTTGTCTTTAAAACAGTCTTTCTTCAGTGATTTATAAGCTCCTCCATTTTTGAACAATGATCTGGTTAAACTTCCAGTTCAGGAACGCCCCTGGGAGGGTGTGCATCTCAGCTCTGCTGCTCAGAAGCCAGACAGCAATCTCCTTCCCTAATCCTCGATTTTCTCATCTGTTGACTGGGGAGAAGTACCCCCATCTCACAGGGATATGGAAAGACATGTTAGCTAAAAATAAATATTCATAAGACAGAGGCTGGTTAATGAAAACCATCATTTCTGTTTATTTGGTTTGTGATTCTTAGACTTGACATAGGTTTTTTAATTTTTATGTTAAAAATGTGTGTTCACTTTGAATGTTAAACCTTTCATTATTTCTGCCATGGTTAGGGAAATGTCCATCTCCTTTTAGTCTGTGATGCACCTGTCCCAGCAGGGTCTCAGGCTTCTTAACCCCACAGGTACAGTTTCCTCCTAAAGGCGGGAGTCCCCTCCAGTTCCCATCTACCCATGATTCTGCCCTTCAGTTTCCATATTTTGTCAAGAGATGACCACACTTTCCTGTGACTGGGTTTCTGAATCCAGTCTACCCCTTCACAGCCAGAGTCCTGGGGCACAATGAACCCCTGAGAGCCTAAAGCCCTCTTCCTGCACAACACAGTAACTTCCTTCCTATGACATAGGCGGCTAACAGTATGAAGTGTGTAATTGGAAGTAACTTAAATGATAATTTTGATTTATTTAATACTTCCAATTGTTTTCTCTTGGTTTCAAGTTTTGCTTTCAAAAACAGTAAGTGATCATTGTTACTTTTTCAAGGATCTGAATGGAAGAGTGCACTTGTACAGAGCTTTTTCCAGTTATTACCGTGAGCCACTCTTCCAGGAGTCGCGTGGGACAGGCGGTGTGAGAACCCTTATTTTGCCATAAAATAAATTACCTAAATGTTAATATCATTGATTTGCCTTTTAGCCAGGACGTTGTCATATCCTTCCTCACCACCACTCATACTTTGATTTGTATCAATTTTGACTAATCTTTGTAATTAACTGCTTTGGTAAGTAAACACAACGCAAATTAATGGAGTTTCTTTGTATTTAATTGCTGGATTACTGTTTTCACTGAGATTGCAAATCGTTTTGGCAAATATACATTGTTATGTTTTTTTTTATTGCCAATGACTCAAGAAATTAATGATTTAATTGATTAACTCTAATTAATGACGGTGATCGATATCGGCCGCCCCAGTCTACAGATGAATGGACGGCACATCTTTCCGTCTCGTTGGTTTCATCATGTTCTCTTCCATATTCAATGTGAAGAAAAAAAAAAAAATACCGGTCTCCAAAACAAAAGCCACTAATCAGTCATTCTGCCAAGAGTGTGTTGCCAATTCTTTTTAGACCAGACATATTTATCTGCAATCCACACCTGTTTCGTATACAATTCTTCATGACTTCAGGAGATCCAGGGAAAACACTTCATAAAATGGCCTTGGCTGACAGGCCGGGGTCTGGGATACAATCTTTAATACCCTCACGGCGCTCAAGCAGAGTCTTAAAAGCCACTTGAGGATCCGTAATTGGAGACTTCTGGTGTTTTCTGACTGGTCTGCTCTGACAGGTACTGACACTCCCATTTTCGGTCATGCTCTTTTGCGGCACTCCAGATCCCGAAACCTAGACCAGTGCTCCTTGGGGATCAAATATTAACTCTAAACCACTCAGTCTGGCACTCAACATGCTCTGCCACGGGGCTCCATTCCACCTGCCCTGTTGGCCGAGCTCTATTCTATCCTGTTTAACAAGGCACACTTCTCACCCGGGCTTCCGGAGCCACCTGTTAGCTAATCTCTTTACCTCCCCACTGTCTAGAGGCTGAGGCTCAGCTGTGCTCACACTGTTTCAGTTTGAGTTAATGAAAGAGATCCATAGTTTTGAGAAAGAACTCCAAAAGCTGAGCTTACCTTTCATGCCTCTCTATAACCTGCTCTGAGCTGCAAAGACAGCTATCACTCACTTTCCACCATCTCTTCACCTCCATGTTCCCAGCAGAGCTGGGATGCTTAACTGACTGAGCCACCACAGAAAACAGCAAATGGCTTCCTGACCAAGCCTGTTGCATTAATCCTCGAGGCTCTGGGATCTCCAGCTGACCATGCACTTTCAGGACATAAGATATACCAGAGTTTCCATGGTCCTAGGCCCATCTCAGAAGCTAGGCCTCATCGAGCCTTTCCTGGGAAATTGTCTTCTGGGTTGAAGATCCCCTAGAGTTTCTCTTGCAGACCCTATAGTACTCATGCACGTACCATAATGAAGTGCTGCTGTGAACAGCTCGGCCCTCCTCCTCGTGCTGTTCAGAGTTGGCAGCTCCCAGCTGAGTACCACGTTGGAATTTGTTCTTGGTTGAAGAGAGCTGCTTCACCCAAGGTCATATGCCATTCAAAGGCCCAGCCCCCTCACACCAGTAGAGCGACATTCAAAGGAACCTTCCCAGCTCCAGAAGCACCCCCAACCCCGGGATCAGCTGAGGCCTTTCTTGTGCAAGCATGACAGCTCAGCTCCCCATTCTGCCCCTTCCTGCTGCCCTCCCTTCCAGTCAGGGTTGCATCCCGAAAGCACTTTCCAATGAACTTTCGGCCCACAAATCTCTTTCTCAGAACCGCTTCCTGGGAAACACAGCCTGGAACATAGGACTGGGGGTAGCCCCTTGGGGTCAGAGAACATTTCATGGTCCATATTGTGTTCTATAGAGAAAGTTTTGTCTTAAATATTGGAAGAGTCTATTGATGTCTGTTAAACTGAGTAGATTCGCTATGTAATGGACAAAGATGGATTACTTTATGAAGCAAATGCAGACTGTTCTCTCTTCACACTGATAAACCAACAAAGAGTCAGCAGAGAGCTAGAAAGATCTGGCAACCCTAAATGATGTTTCCATTTCCCACAAGCCAAGACTCAGAGTGTTTATAGCTACTACCAATGTCACCATTAAGCAAGGTGGCTTCTTCAAAATACATAGATAAGCCAGAAACCCTCATTAAGAGATAGAGTCCGTGCACTGACTGCCACACACTCATCTACTTTCCTGCTTTTATGTCTGAAAGACATTAGGGTGGCCTATACAAGTTCATTTTCCTTTCATGCCGAGAGGCAGGCTGGGCTGGAACATGGTATTCCTCTGGGCTAACTACCCTCCAAGTAACAGTGCTTAAAAAAATAAGAAAATAAAATAAAAATAAATGTATGCTGGCTCCTGACCCCCATAGTGAGATATTATGTCCAGGATCCAAAAGCAATTATGAAATTCACCCCCACTGACATGTCTCTGGGGGTTCAGGAGAACATGCCATAGGTAGAGCTGTCATCACACAAGAAGACATTGGAGGTCTCCAATTCACAGGGAACAAGGAACTCTTTAGACAAAAATACCTACCACTCTGTGGCCTCAGCGACAACAGGCATCAATCTCCCTCCTTTGCACAAAGTGGTCAGGTGAACACAGTCAGCTGGTGCCCCTCCTCCAGTGGCAGCATGTTCTGTTGTAATTATATAATTATGTACCAGCTGCCGTGCCCAGCACTTTCTGAGGGCCAAGAATGGTGCTGAGTACTTCACATGCACCTACCTTGGCTCATTTAATTCTCACAAAAGCCCCATGAGATTAGTGTAATTATTGCTATTTTACAGAAAAGAAAATTAGGGCTTAGAGATATCAAGTAATTGACTCCAGTCCACACTGCCAGTAGGTGGAGCAGGGTGACACCCCTTTGATACCTGGATGCTCGGCGGCACTGCCTCCCCCAGTCCCAGATCCCAACAGACAGCAAGACTGTATTCTTCATGGCAGGAAAAGCATCCTGTTTCCTGTTGGTTGTTTTCATAATAGGTGCCTCCATAATAGGTGCCTAACACACTGGCAGAAAGCTGGGGTCATGCAGGGGTGAGGAAAGAGTGAAGAAACAGAGATGATGAGGGGTTTGCATCTGTGTCCTAGTCTATTTTTAAGAGAAAGTCCCATTGACAGTAGATATCATCAGGTATCTATGGTCATAATAATACTTTACAACCGGCACAAAGATCCAAACTCATATAAGAATAAGCATTTATTTAGCTTATACACCTGTGGGCTTCAGCTGGGCACGGCACAGGTGTCTACTCCATGTGTCTCTCCTCTTCGTTCTGCCCCAGAAGTTCTTCTCACAGTGATGGTGGAAGGTCCAGGGAGCCAGCCCCATGGCATAGGCATTTTCCAAGTCTCTGCCCACATTGGTTCTACCGGTGTTCCACTAGTCAAGAGAAAAGTCCAGGGGTGTGAGGGCAAGAGGTTTGGGAGGCAGGTGAGAGGTGTGATTCTGGATCATACTCCAATCTACCAAGATCTCGCAGCTGTGTCCGAGCATGGTGACAGCCGTGTTGCTGTCTATCCCGGACACCCACCATTCATCCTCCAGGTTATTCCCACAACCTCCTTGGGCTGCCCCTACCTCCTGGCACCTTTAGTCACAGTGGGGTCAATAACCTACTTTAAATAAAGCAGTGTGAGAAACATGCTTTGATTGCAAATGCAAAGTAGGTATTTCAATTTAAAGCATAAAATCTTTTTCATTATTCATTGTTTCAAATCTTCCATGCTTCAGCTTCCCCTTTATATGATTAGTCAAGATCTGTCCTAGTTTTGAGTTATGCTTTTGTCACATTTAAGGCCAATCCCTTCTCAAACATTTGGTTATCATTATCCTTGCCAGATCAAACTAATAAAAATCGATGGGATTTATTTACAGTGTTATTTTTCCAGTATCAAATTATCCCTATTTTGACAGTTCTAAAATGTTAATGATAGATACATAGTAAACATAGAGAAAATAATTATTAAGTACATAGAGAATAGACCATGATATTTGTGTAGATTTGCTCGCATAGTTACATTTATAAATGTTTCAGTGTTTTGAGTTTACATAACAGAAATGTTTATGAGGCACCTAGTAAAGAAGAGGTTAGAATGTAACCCTGCTAACTTAGAGCCAGAAGCACAGAAAGCAGCAAATGGCTTCCTGAGACTTAAAATACTCTGTGTCAGCTGATAACAGCAGTCTGCACCAGTAAGAAAAGGAGCCTATTCCTCATAATGCAAGGAGGCCATGAGTGAGAGCCAGACAGACAAAACACAAGCCTGGGGCCTAGCAAGAATACCTAGCGAGTTAGTGCAGCCAGGAAACAGAACATGCCTGCAAAGGCAGGGCAGACAGTCTCCACGGTTCATGGAAGGGGGACCCTTGGAGGGTCCACGAGTCTACCTGCCCAGAGAGGGTCTGGAGATTGAGAGCCAGGTTGGCGGCAATGGTGTGGTCCCATCACCAGATTCCTAGAGGACAGAACCCCTGGTTTTGAACTTGAGATAGTAAAGGTTTGGGGAACAACAGAGAGCTATTTGGGGGTCTCTGAAGTGAAGTCGAGGGGATATGCTGCAACACTGTGGCAGTCATGGGTGATGTCTAACCTCCTTTTACCTTCCTCTACCTGCGAAGCATAGTCATGTGGGCGTTTGCTTTTGTTTTATTTGTGACGCTTCCTTATACAACATCACAGAACAGAAAAATGCCCCTCTGCTCCCCTGTCCCACTCCATCTCTCTCAACTACGAGGGATCCATTTTTTAGGGTTTTTTCTTTTTCTTTTTTTTAAGATTTATTGTCAGAGATACAGAAGGACACTACATCATTCTTAAAGGGACGATCCACCAAGATGATCTAACAATTATAAATATCTATGCCCCCAATATGGGAGCAGCCAACTACATAAGAAAACTATTAATTAAGATAAAGAATCATATTGATATGAATACATTAATAGTAGGAGATCTTAACACGCCTCTCTCAGAAATAGATCATCGAAGCAGAAAATCAATAAAGAAACAAGAGCATTGAATGATACATTGGACCAGATGGACCTCATAGATATATACAGAACATTCCACCCTAAAACAACAGAATACGCATTCTTCTCAAGTGCACATGGAACCTTCTCAAGAATAGACCACATACTGGGTCACAAATCAGGACTCAACCGATACCAAAAGACTGAGATTATTCCCTGCATATTCTCAGATCACAATGCTTTGAAACTGGAGCTCAATCACAAGGAAAAGTTCAGAAGGAACTCAAACACCTGGAAGCTAAAGACCACCTTGCTTAAGAATGCTTGGATCCACCAGGAGATCAAAGAAGAACTGAAACAATTCATGGAAACCAATGAGAATGAAGACACTTCGGTCCAAAACCTATCATATACAGCAAAGGCGGCCCTAAGAGGGAAATACATAGCCATCCAAACCTCCCTCAAAAAAATTTGAAAAATCCAAAACACAGCAGCTGTCTCTACTTATTTGAGACAAAGAAAGAGAGCTGGAGGGTTTGCAGAGAGAGGTAGAGGGAGAGGGAGAAGCAGACTCCCCGCTGAGCAGGGACCATGATGTGATTTGGGGCTAATGATACAGGGCTCGATCCCAAAACCCCAAGATCATGACCCGAGCCAAAGACAGATGCTTAACTGACTGAGCCACCCAGGTGCCCAGAGTTGTTCTATTTCATACTAATGGTCGCTGTTTTTCTGGAGCCATTAACCAAGGTCTCTAGATCTCTGGGCAGATTGATGCCAAGATCCAAGAAGTGAGATTGTGGTCAGGCATTTACCTGCAAGCCCCGCCCCCAGGAGGGTCAGAGAGTCATTTGCACAGCATCTAAAGCCATGGCCCAGGACTGCAAACCCCGCACACACATCTCTAGCAGAGGGACACACGAGGCTAACGGAACAAACATGGACAAAAGCATGAATTGTTGCCATTGCCAGGAAAGCAAGAGGAGAGAGGCCGGAAACATGGCTCTGCCAGCTCCAAGTTCACACAACAACATGACAAGATGCAGTACAAACCAGCTACTCCCATGTGCAGAGGTTTGACTGTACACAAGAAACAAGAAGGGCGCAGGATCTCTGGGGCAAAATGATGGGCATGTCTTGCACAAATACAAGGTGATAGGCATGCGTGCGCTCTTAAGATGGAAGGAAATCTGGGCGGGGGGTAGAAAACAGATGGAAATACACTTGATCCTGCAGTGTTTTCGGGTATAAATGCTGGCCAATGAGTTCCAGTGAAATCTGGGTCGGCATGAGGTGTCTCAGCCCACCTTCCACTCCACCCCGCACAGGAGCCCGTCTCACGCAGGGTGACCCTGGGGACCCATGTGTAAGCACAATGCTGGGACCCCTTCTCCAGGAGACCCCAAGCCTCCACACTGAAGACAGGCCGAGCTCTGCAGCATCTGATGATTTGTGAGTCCGATCCCCAAATTCAACTAAGCAACATTGACAGAAGCCATTTCTCATGTGGTAATAAAACAGATAAATCTAAATTTCAGAAATGGACAGAAACAACGGAGAGAGTATTTGACGTGGACAAATGTGTGGCAAAATAACCAGAGGGAAACGATCAGCCATGGTATAGAAAGAGGCACTGCCATTGGGAAGAAAACAACGCAGAAGATGCCTGGGCAGATCGTGAGGGTAACGAATTGTGCGGGAATACGGCTCAGCTCCACTGCCACGGATGATGAATTCCCTCCTGAGGAAGAGAAGGGAAGGCATTTAGAATTAATGTGCAATGAGTGCCCCTTTTTGGGTCTTGGTAAGTCCACTTTGAAACAGTTTGTTCTCTTTTGAATCTCCCGTTATCAAAGGGAGCTTCAAACATTAGCTGGAAGATCAGTATCATAGGAGATTATGTGATTCTTGGGTCCAGCTGGAACAAAGGTCCCCAGAAAAAGGCTTGATCAAGGGAGAAGACACAGAGGAGGATGAGAACAAGATTGTTCTTTTGGAGTAAAAGTAATGTAATGTGGCCACGGACCCTGGTCTGGTTTAATTAGGACCTGAGTTCTAGCTGTTGCGCAATCAAGTCTGGCCGTCGGGTTGGTGGCATCCTATGCCGTCAAGAATATTGAAGGAATATTGAAGTTGTTCCCACACCTGTTCCGCATGTGGGAGTCACCTGGAGAGCTTCAAAACCACTGATGTTTGAGTCCCAAACCCAGAGACTGGGATTTCATTGGTGAGGGGACTAGTCCAGCTCTGGAGCTTTCAGAAGATTTACAGGAAGAGTCTAAGGTACAGAAAACTTGTGAACCACAGCTCTTGATACATTCTTTCTTTCTTTCTCTCCACCTCCCCTCCAATTTGTTAGGTGTAGGCAGCAGGACATCTCCAGAATGTGCCAGGAGACGCAGGCGTAGCAGTGGGAATGGAGGGAGGAACAGCTACAGCAGAGAGACAATTGTTGATGGAATGACTCACAGGAGCCAGGTGATTCTGCTGAACCAGACAGTTCTTGTGGTGTTCTTATTAATAATCCTACATTTACGGCAAAGCAAGCCAAGGCAGAGGGTAGTTCTACCCACCTGCCAGAGATCACTGAGCTGGGAAGAGGGAGAACTAGGTTCGTCTCCCACCTGGATGCTGATGTGATTCTGCTCCTTCCGCTCGGCAAGCTGGAGCCGTGCGCCCTGCTTTCTAGAAGGCAGTTCCAGCTCCACCTCTCCTTAGCTACTCCACCTGCAGCCAGCATTGTCACTTCCAGGGCGATCCACACCCAGCCCTACCTTAAGACTGCCCCCCTACCTACCACGGGAGGTATGGGCAGCCCTGCTCTGAGGCAAGCACAGGGGACGTGGCTCCGTGCAGCTCCTGCAGAGACCAGCCCCTTCCCATCACCTGCCTCTGCTTCTCCTCTTGAGGAGGGCTGGGACCCTGAGGCCTCAGTTGCCTAATCTACCGGCCATGCCTCCTGTTTCCATTTGTTTAAACCACCTCTGCCTCCATCTCTGGGTCCCACATGGCTCAGGGGCTGGGGCCTCCAGCCTGTGCCCAGCGGCATCTGTGGGCAGCAAAGTGAAGCTTACCCCACCTCCCAGGGCTAGAGCTTCTGGGGCCTGACCAAGAGCATCCTCTGCACACCAGGCCTGGGAGGGAGCACCTGCCCTAATAGGAGCCTCTTTACTTGTTGGGTTCCTTTTAACTGGAGAAGAGGTTCTTTTAGTCTTTAATTAATTACAATTTGGGGTAGGATTACATCATTTTGTGCTTACACAGCCCGTTAGAAAATTAAGATCTGGCACTTGCATTTGGTATGCTGCACTCTCTGCTGGAAGCAATTTACTTCCCTTGAAGCCCCATCCACTACAGGATGGAGAGGAACCAGGAGAGGAATGCAGGGTGCGGAACACCCAGGGCTTCCCCAATGGTGGGGATGGACAGAGCCCGGCCCAGAAATCCAGGGAGTGGGTGGGTGGAATCCTGGCACAGAGCATGCCAGGGTCACCAGCTCACTCTGAAACATGCAGGTACTGTCCTTGGAAAGGAAACCCATCCCCCATCTGGGGCTGGATCCCAGAACTGGAAAGGATCCTGGAGGAGGAGTTCATCTACTACCAGAATACAGTGTGCGCAGTGGCATTTCACAAGTGTCTTCCACACAGAAGCTGTTTCTCCGACTTTCTAAGGCTGGTGGGTGGTGTGGACCTTGCTGGTGGGAGAGAGAAGGAGCCTGAAACCCCTGTGGTTACCCAGAAGCTTGCTCAGAATGAGCTGTGAAGTCTGGCCAAATGCCAAAGCCCAATCTTCTAAAATCACCTCCTCCGTGGAACAAACAATCGGGCATTCCTGCCCCAGCCCACCTCCCACTCCACCCCTGCGGGAGCCCGCCAGCATCTCCCGTAGGCTCACATGTCTGCGAAGGAAACAGTGGTAGGTGGGCTCCAGCTACATCCCCCTGACCAGGAAGACCACAGTGCTTTCCCAGGCTTCGAGAAGACCTCGAGGGCTTGCCTCCGGCCACAGACAGCTGCCTGCCTGAAGCCTAAGTCAGGCTCAGGTGGCAGAACAAGGCCAGCTGGGCCGTGTCCCAGATGGTGAGGGAGACACACATTCAGAAGACTGGAGGAAATGCCAAGCATGCGGCTTTTGCTTTCTCTCTTTAAAAATGCAAGCCTCTGCCTTCAGAGTACAGAAGTGTGTCTGGGGCGAAGGGCAGAAAATGGAGGTCGTCAGGGTCCACATGCTGCTCCCCAGGAAGTTCCCTTGGTTTGGTCTTCACACCTTCCCACCTCTCTGAGAGGACGGGGAAGAAACGATCAGACCCTGAGCCTCCGGTTGACTGTTCTCTCCTCACTGAGTTCTCGATCCTAACAAAATAAAAATGAAAAGCTAAAGCACATGACGAAGTGTGGCAGCAGTAATCATATGGGAAATTCACTGGAACCAAGAAGTACCATGTGTCCTTCAGCAATTACTCCATAAACAAGTAGAATATAGTAAGACGATGCATGTGCTTGTGCGAGCACGGTGCGGGAGTTTTCTTTTCTTTTTTTCTTTTTTTTTTTTTTTTGCTTTTTACAAATATGACAGAAACAAATATTGAGTGTTTGTTCCTCTCAGTTTCCAGCTTGGAGATGAAATCTAGAATCAGGCCAACTGCAGCACCCCAATCCCACTGGTGTCATGGCCCACACAAAAGCACACGGCCCAGACAAGGGGGGCCAGCCCTGATGTCACAGTGGGATGTCATCAGACTACCACACCTATGTTTCCCTTCATTTCAAAATGTAGGCTAGGAGATCAGCCCAAGATCAGAAAACTCTGAGTAGATTCCGTCCCTGAAAACTGATGTGTTGGATCTTCTCCTTACGAGAAGGCTGCACACTTGGCTCCCCCAGCAGAACGCTGGGCTAGCTCTGCCTCTACTTACAATTTAGGAATTGCTCCGGGATGGGGAGACCTGTGGTGTAGAAAGGGCAGCATTCAATAGCTCAAGCCAAAGGAAGAGGTTCTCTCTCACCTGGAGAGCTGATCAAACCTCCCAAACCCCAGCTTGGAAATGAAAGTTTCCTACAAGGTGGAAAGGAGACCCAGCAAGGACAAGCCCCTGTGCCAGCAGCCGAAGGCACGCACCCCTCCTGCATGGAGGAAGGGCGCTGTTGGAGCTAGCCTTTGCAGGCAGGCCCTGTAGGACTCCTCCTGGGAGGTAGCCTCTCACCCAAGGGTCTCCACTAGGCAGCATGATGCCCCTCGAAGCCAGAAACTGGAATCCCTATCCCACCACACTCTTAAGTCTCCCATCAAAATCAGAAGCTGTCCCTTAACTCTGGGATGGTTGGTGGCCCAGGCCATCTCAATGTTTCCCCTGTGGGATTGGTTGAAAATGAGCCGGCACATCCCATGGACCTAGCTTTCTAGAAGGGAGTCACCAGGTGGTACCCACCAGCCATGTGTGGGCAGCCAGCAGAAGTGCTGCCTGTCCCCTCCCTGGTCGCAGAGGACTTCCTGCATCGCTTCTTGCTCCCCTTCTTCCTCTGGTATCCCGGGCCCCTCCCCACTGACAGCCCCATTCTGCGTCCTCACTGCAGCTGCCAGGCCCCTCTCAACCACCTCTCTGTCGCACTCCCACCCCAGCAAAGTCCCAGGGCTCCAGCCCAACACAGATCAACACAGAGAGTCTTGGAGACTTCTGGAACCACGTGTGGGCTGAAAGTATGGTCTACAAAGGTCTCATCATTACTAGACCAGGTAAAGTCGCCTTCCCATGGTTGTTCCAACTCTCTAGCTCCAAGCAGTTGATTTCCCAGTGGCCTCTGGAGTCCATGCTCTGTCCATCATGGGCCCTTGGTTGAGCTGTGCAGACAGGTGACAGCAGGTGCCCATCCTGTGAAACACTCAGGGACACAGGTCATAGGACCAACTTTATTCTTGCCAGGATTGCTTATTTTTCATTCCACAGATACCCAGAGAGCAAGAGGAAGCCATTTTTCATGGACACCTGCAGAGCATGTGGATCAACCCAGACTGTTCTCAAGTACAGTCCGCTACGAAGTATGTTGTGACTTGAAGATGTGTTAACAGCAGGTGCTGGTGCTCTCTCCTGGGTGCCCCCCGGCTTTCCTGCCAGCTGCCAGGACCAGCCTTTTCGCCTTCATTTCAGAGATAGAGAGGCTGATGCTGACTCGGGGAGCTACCTGAAGTCGCTGCAACAGCAGAGTGACTTTCCATGAGGCTGGTGGTCCGGCATGGACAGATGACCAGGACATATGCTGTTTTGACAAAGAGCAGAGAGCAATGTCTTTTTAAAGAGAATTTACCTTTGTCAATAAAAAAGAGAAAAGACCTCAAGGTAAGCAGATTATATTTTCCAAAAATGACCACAGCAACATTTCCCATTCTGCAACCTCTTTTAGAACCACCTGTTTCATCGAGAGTTGGAGTCCAGTCTCCTTCCTCTCTGTGCCTGGGTGTCTTTTCCCAAGTGCGTCAGAAAATAAACTGTGCAGGGGCAGGCACAGGTGACTTCCGGGGCCGGGTCATGATAGGTGGTAAGGGTTGCACTGGGCTCCCTCTCCCTCTCTCCTTCTGTCACTCTCTCCCCTTCATGATGGGTGTTCTGGAGCCTTAAACCCACACGCAGGGAAGAAGCTAGGCCGTGCTAGAAAGAGCATGTGCAGAGACCACAGGTGCCAGCTGTGTCCTCAGCTGTGACCCCAGCTGTTGGGGTGTCCTCAGCACAGGCAGCACACACAGAAGCCAAGAAGCCTTGGAGATAACCCCACCACAGAAACCGTCTGACTGTCATCCCATAAGGGACCCCAAGGCAGAAATTCCCTGGACTATTCCTGAATAGCTGACCAGAGAAAGCAGGGGAGAGATGAACGGTCACTGCTGTTTTGGGTCACTTTGTCATTTAGGAAAAGATAACAAGCACGAGGCAGAGATACACACTCTGCTGACGCATCGCTTGTCTGTTTGGGGAAAGTGAGACATTCAGTTCCTCATTCTCATCCTTCCCCAGTAACCACCCAATTCACGGAAGAAGCCCATCCTGCCAACAGAAGTTGATCAATGTACAAAAAACAATTTTAAAATATAAATATCATGAACGGGGAGCTCAGAGAAACCATGCATGTGGACAGACGTCCTGCTGCCGACACATAGGGCACGATCCTGACCTGGTGACCGTGGGCCTCCCCGCAGGGAGAGCTCGAGCTGCCACATCCACCAGGCGCCGGGTGCAGGGGAGGTCCCTGTGCAGGGCTGAGGGGTGGAGCCCTGTGGGGGAGGTGACCATGAGGGCAGGGTTGAGAAGAGGCACTCAGACATTATCAGGGAATGACGTGAGTTTCATCCACATATTTCTGTATCCAGTGTGGTTATGGGGTGGTACTACTGAGCACCTGCGGATCTGAACCTGCTTTTCTTTTACGAAATCTCATCAGTACCCAGTGAATCAGTAGCGAGAATGACCATTTTTCTTTCTCAGCTACAAGTTAAGGAATAAGGAACGGGTTGCTGCCACAAAATTTCTTACCCTACGAAGGGGAGTCACGATGCACAGAGCAGGAGATCACCTGTTACCTGCAGGGGCAGGTAGTAGTAGTAGTAGGCAGTTAGTAGGCAGTTAGTACTGCAGTTTAGCCTTCAAGTCAGTAATGAAAAGGCTATACGGTAGAAAATGCTTCGGACTCCCCGCGGGATGCTAGCATAAGTTTCAGCGATCTGTGGTGCAGGAGAGACAACTGACACCAGGCGACAGCTCTCATAAAGCTCAGACACACAGAGCAAGGGGCGCTTATTGAACTGTTGAGTAAGGATTTGGTTATAAAGAGCTCAGTGCCCTGGGCATCAAACCACCACAAAGGAAGGCTATTTTGTCTCTCCGAATGGACCCCATCCTCTTAGGTGACTCGGACTCTGAAAAACAAGAAGAGAGAAGGGGACCAAGCACCCACCTTTCTCTCCTCTTCCTGCTGAGACTCCAATAAAGTTACAGTACAATGATTACTAGAGACAGCGAGAACAACAGAGGGTGGCAAGAGAACAGGAAGAGATTCATCAAGCGAAATCCACAGAGAGAGGATAAGGACTATGCCAGCACTAATGATGGCAATGGCCATATCAATGACATGCATCGAGTGAGGCTCGGGTCTATGCCCAGTGAGACCTTGGACACATATTCTCACATCCAGAGCTCACAACAACCCTGAACGTTGCACGCAGTTACTATCTTGGTTTGTAGTTGAGAAGATGGGGGCCCTGAGGGGTTATGTAACTGGCCCAAGGTCATAGGACATAGGAAGCATGGAAGCCCTGATGGGTGCCCAGGAAGTCTGGATTCCGATCTCATGTTATGCCCCCTGCCCCGAACCCCCAGATTCTGGTGAAAACAGAGCTCCTATATTCCAGACTCTTCCAGGTAAAGTAGATAAGATAGCTACATGGATGGATGGATGGATGGATGGGTGCATAAACAGACAGACACGAGAATTGAATCTTACCCCAAATCCACCATCCACTCTTTTATTCAAGAGTAAGCCCTGTTAGTCAAAAAGCCTCCCCAGCAGACTCAGAGCTCTCTGAAAGTGTTCATATTCAGAAACCAGATTTCCGCACATAATGGCAAAGGGAACTTACACCAGCTATCTGGGTAAATTAACCCATCCTGCCATCCTTAAAATATCAGACTGTAAGGATTGGGAGGCATATGAAGAAAACCATCCGAAAGAAAGAAAAGGGACAGACAAGAGAGACTAATAATTCAACTGACAGTTGAGGAGGGGTGTGGGGAACAGGATACTTCAGAGAAGAGACCTCTCCCAAAAATAAAGGCCCTCTAATCAAATTTCTCAGAGTGATCTGAAGAATCACGGCATCCGTCACATATGCTGCCCCAGCTCACCCCTCCTTTCCTTCGGTTCTGTGTCCCACTGTCACCACAAGAGCAAGGCACAAGAGGTCAAGAACGCGAAACACAGGGAAAAAGCAGAGTGACAGGATGGTCCTAAAGGCCATTTGAAACCAACACTGAGGTTGGTGGCAACTTTCACAAGAGTAGTTTCTGGAAGCTTTGAAATTCTACCACAAACACAGGCAAGATCTAAACCCAAAGCACAGTCTCTTGACTCTCCCTTTGAAATGCCTGTCACCTGTCCCTTCCCTCCGTGCCTCCTGCTACCACCGTCATCCGGACCCTTACCTCTTTCTCTGCTGGGTGACCTCAGGATTCCCCGAGCTGTAGGTTCTGCCCTTCCTTTGCCAGTTCCCCTTCGGCCAGGAGATCTCCTAACTCCACCGTCCCAACCCTTCCTCCCTGGATACTCCCGCTCTCCGTACAGGGTCCCGCAGGCCCCTCCTTCCTGCCCCGTGTGTGTCCTGGATGCCTGCAGCCCACACAGGCTCTGCCGGCCCCCCGACTGCTCTCCTGCCACACAGCGTGCTACCCTCTGCCTGCGGCATGCGCGTCAGGTGCTTCTCCGTGCTGACAGAGACCGGGTCTCGCACACTCGGTATGCAGGCAGGTATCCAATTAAGATTTGTAACTAATGGAGCAACAGAAGTAGAAAAGATGAACTACTTCATCTTTATGTTTCAATTTAATCAGGTATCAATACATTAGATGGATGTATATTTTCTATTTTAATTACAGGTCCCACCGCTAATTTCTGTAATTTTTCATTCCTGCAATTTTGATAGCCCTACTTAGATATTATTCAAGTGTTACTGAATTACTAAGATCCCTAAAATGATGCGATTTATTTAAGTGTTTTTAGATGGCCAGGAAACCACAGGATAGCTGGGGGGAAATGGAAGGGAAATTCACGCAGCCCAGTGTGGAGGCTGGGCTGGGTCTGGCCCGCAGGGGCACGCGCACAAGCACTGTGTGAGGAGCACGGCAGAGTGAGTCTGAGATTCAGATGTCAGCCTCGTGATTTTCCCCATTAGTGGGAGCTGAGCAGGCTCTCCGTAGCCCCTGCTTGTAAGTCTTACATCAAAGATGTTGACAGCAGTCGGTTCCTCCCTGGGTCTAATGAGCAGCTCTGGGAGCGGGAAAGCAAAGTCCTGGTAATTCTCACCGTTGCCTCCAGTGCTTTTAATCAGTGCTAAGAAGCTTCCTGTGAAAATTGGCACTAATTACGCATCCCTCAGAAACGTGGTTGGGTTTACTGCAGCTCTGCGCCAACCACGCTGTAAACAAGAGTGTTACTTCCTTCTGCACAGGGAGGACACCTGCCCCAGAAGTTGAACAAAGCAAGGGTGTGAGGGTGGCCCAGGAGAGGCCTGTAACCAGGCTGTGGGAAGCCAGAGGTCAGCAGGCAACGGAGTGCGGCATCATCAGGGGACAACTCTCACAACCCGCTCACTCCTCCCAAAACAGCCCTGCCTCACGGATCACCAGAACCAAATGCAACCGCATGGTGGAGACTTCCTGGGGACCCAGCCCTGCAAACTGCTGTAGCTTTTCTCTGCCCCTGAAGCTTACATATGAGAGACGACATCCCCAGTTCTGGTATCAGTGGACCCTGCATCTGCTGGCCTGCCTCCCAGTGGTCCTGGGCCCCCGCTTTATAGCACTCAGCTCCCCAGTTCCTGCCCAGACACTGCCTGGGTGCATCCTGGAGGCTGGCAGGGTCACCAGACCCCATTCGAGGCTGTTCTGCTGTCCCAGCTGCAGAGTGCCAACCGGAAGGCAGTTCTGCTAAGCTCACCTGAACCTTTGTGACTTGCAGCCCAGCAACGCTGCGTGGAGGACAAGACAGAGGCGTCTCGCGATCTCTGTCATTTCAGCCCCTCCTCAATTAGTCCCATTTACAGCTAACCCACTAATTATCCCAGGGACCAAGTCTCAGTGCAGCTGCTATTGAGATACAGGACCAACCCCTCCCTGAAAGGTCTGATGACCTCTAGAAGGGGACCCCGGAAAAACATCCAGTTCCATCATGTGTTGGACTGAATTGTGTCCCTAAAGTCCCATGTCGAAGCCCTGACGCTGAGCCCTTCAGAACGAGGGCGTATTTGGAGATGGGGTCTCTGAGGAGGCAGTTGGACGGGGCCTGCTCCAGCGTGACAGGTGTCCTGGCAAGGAGAGGGGGTTCGGGCACTCGGAGGAGATGCCAGGGACCGGAGCACGTGGAGAGAGGACCCTGTGGGATGCAACAGGAGGGTGGCCCTCTGCACACCTGGGAGGAGGCCTCAGGAGAAGCTAGCCCTGCCGACACTCCACTCCGGACGTGCAGCCCCCAGGAGAGAGGGTCTGCATTGAAGCCGCCCAGTCCGGCTGCTTCGTGACGGCTGCCCATGCAGACTAGGACATGTCATTGCACACACACACCCGAACACCAGCAAACCAGGCTATGCGTCCTTTCCGGGTGACGGCAGACCTCTCTCCTCCTATCCTTTGTTGAACCACTCATGCCTGTCGACAGCCCTCTTCTCTGCTCGGACCTCTGTCCCCAAAGTGCATCGTACTCGCTGCTTCACGCTGTCCGATCGTCCAGGAGCTGCCTCACTCCCACGCAGGAAGCCCTTGCAACCTGGGAGGCTCTCACACTAGTGCATTCTTGGGACAAATGTATTTACTCACTCACTGGTGTGACAGGTGTTCACGGAGCCCACACCCAGGCTCAGATCGATGTCTTGGATTAGAGATACACGTTCTTGGTTCACATGGCTCATGCGGCCTGTGCCTCCGTACTCACATGGACCCTGGGCCTCACTTCCTTCCACAGCTCTCCCCAGCCCAGCGCTCTGCCCCAGGGTGGGCATGCATACAATAGGCGTCTATCATCTTCATCCTCCGGGACCTCCTTCTTCTGAGAGCAGCACTCCCTGGAGGGACCTCTTCCTCCCGCTTCCCCAGACAGCTCTGACAGGCATGGCCCCATTTCCAAGTGCTCCTGTCCCAGTCCAGCTCCTACAACTTCTATCTGGGCTTCCTCATCCAGGACCAGAGGTCGCCTCTGGATGGCCTCTCTCAGTGGGCAGAACAGTAAAATGTGCAGGCCAGGTGCTCTCATCCACCATGGTGAGCAGAGGCAGAAGTTCTGAGAGAGAAGAGGGGGCAGGGGGAGTCAGGGGAGGGAGAGACCCAAGCCCAGGGCAAGCAAAGGATGGGAGAGGCCAGAAGACATACCGTCCTGGAGGGTTCAATGCTCATCCACCAGGTCCTCAGTTCCTGCTTCCTTGCTGCTTCTCCCACTTCTCCGTTGCTCGTTGGCATCTGAGACCCCAACCTTAGACCTCCAAGACTTTGTTGTTTATTGTAAGCTAGTCATGTTGGGTTTCAATCACGTGTGAACTTTCCTATGACGAAGCACACAATATGTTCTCGGAAGCAAATCTCACTGTGGTTGTTCGAGAATAAATGCAGCGGTGAATTTCAACATAGCGAATGCAGCTCTGCTGCTTTTCCTTCCGCACGCACATCGCTGGCCGGAAGTCTCAGCATGTTGGTCCCACTAGTGGCATCCATGAAGGTTTGATGCATCAGCTGTTAATATACAAACGGTGGTCCTTGAACACTTGGAACACCCCACCTTTTTGCACCGTCAAATCGTTTAACAGCACCTCCCCGATGGGTGATACAAAGGCAAGCTTCCAACACCCTAGAATACCAGCACCCTGGGCTGGGAACGCAGGGGAGAGGCTCGGCATCCCCAGGAAAGCAGCTCCTTCCTCCTACCGCACCCGCTTCCTGCTCAGGCGGGCTGGAGTGGTCCTTCCTGCCAGCTCCGCACATCGGAGAGGAATGGGCAAAATTGAGTTCATATCTGTGAACCATCCCAGACCCCCTTGATAAAAAGTTCGATAAATACATATTGCTCGTTGCATTTCTGAATCCTTAGGGGAAGTTGGATTCAAGGAGCGCCCCTCGCCCCTCCCATGAGATCTGCAGTGATTTCCCTAAAGCTGTGCCTGGTGGAGGGATCGCCGGGGAGGGGGCGTGAGGAAGGTGGGCTGGGCAGTTCCTACAGACCGCATGGATGGAACAGCAGGCTGCGTCCCGGCGTCTGGCCAGATGCCAATCCATTAAGAGCAAAGAGCAAAGATTTATTCCTCTGCTTGTATTATATCCATGCATAAAATTTGGCCCTGTCACTACAGACCAGTGCCAAAATCTGTTTAGTTCATTTAAATTTTTGTATTTATTTTAACTAAGCACTAGCAGAACGCCATTTGCAGTGGCATATTGAATACCTTTGTAATTAACAGTACCAAACCAGAGAGATGGGCTTTCTCCACATTCTTTTAATTAACTGAAATAGTTCAAGGACAGAATCGCAGTGATTTCTTTACGGATGCGGAATGGGGGGGTTAGAGTATACGCCACTTGCTGGCAATAATTGTAATTTTAAAAACTCAAGGATCTGTCAGAATATATTTCTGTTTTTACAGCCATTATCAGAAGTAAGAATGCTAAGTGGATGCAATGTGTTCAATATTCCGACTTAAAAAAAATCCTCATTCTATGGCAAAAAAGGTAGAGATTCCAGTTTGCTTGAATGGGGTAAATGAGAGCAATGATTCAACCTGTTATCAGTCATAGGGGTCCCCGCAGCCCCTGAAACCCAAAAGGCCGGTCCCAAGTCCCTTCTGAAGGCTCCCTAGAACCTAACAAGAGGCGTTCACAGTCTCGTCCCTTTTCTCTTTGCCATGTTCCTTTTATCCAACTTCTACCTCTCCCTTCCCCCCAAAAAAGCCTCCCAACATTTTGAAGGAAATTTAAAGGAAATATGTATTTCTTCCTGTGGATCGGCTGAGCTGGAATTCCTTTCCCGTGCACTTGGGATGCCCGTGTGCGTTAGCCCAAAGTTCAGCTTCGGCAGCTGGGAGGGCCCGGGCTGCATTCCTGCTCTACTGGGGGCACGGGCACACCTCCCACGCCGCTGGAGGGCACGGGGACGCAGTGAGTTCACATGAGCGCCCCTGGCCCAAGTGAAGTGGGACCCTTCTTCCCCGCCCAGAGCATCCACTCAGGGACCCAGCCCAGCCCTGCTGCACCCTCATGTCACTTGAAAGACGTAGTTCCAGCCTTACTGAGCATGGTCAGCTGTGGCCCTACCGAAGAATCAGCCGCGCATCGGCCAAGCTCAGACTCCGCATGCGCAAGGCACCGGGAGCCCCGCGTTCCTGTCTCTGCGAGGGGCCACCACCGTCTCCTAGGGGAGCAGGCTCTGATCCGTGCTGTCTGCACGCCACAGAAACTCCTGAGGTGCAGCACGATTCCTTTTTTCATTTGCTGAGTTGAACAGCCCCATCTTTTTCTCCTTTAATGCACGACTCTGAACTCACTTGTCACAGAGGCGGAGTGCCGAGTGAGATCCCTTCAATGTTAGATTCTTGGTCCATCAAGAAAGGGGAATCATCCTCGTGCTAAGGAAATGACATTTATTCCACACAGAACAGATCATGAGTATGCTGTCAAGTGCCAGACATTTAATAATCGCCACAGATCTTGTCTTTTTGTGGCCCCTTCCGCCAGGACAGACTGATGGGCTCAGAAGGGAGGCCTGCCCTATTTTATAAACAAGAGGAGAGAAACCATCTCTCCCCTGAGACAGGCTGCACGCCCCACCGATTTGTTCTGTCTCAGTTCTCCAAGTAAGGGCACTAAAGCTCTGCCCCAAGGCAGCTTGTCCTGTTCAGGAAGCACTTCCACGGGGCCTCTCTGGTCCAGTCCTCATGACCGCTGCTCTGGGAACAGCTGTGTGTCTGCCTGGCGACCCTTGGCGAAGAAGCCACCACCCCCTCCCTGGCCTCTTGCTGAGAGGCCAGGTCTCGGCTCTGCTCAACCACCACAGCAGAGTCTGCCCTGGACGCTTCGAGGGAGGACAGCCCCACCCCCGCCCCATTCCTCCTCCAGGCAGCTCTCCTGGGTCTGCTGCCTCCACACTGCTGGCAGTGGAGCAGGTGGAAGCCATGGGGACAGAAGGGGCAGAGCCATTGGCAGGAAAACCCCAAACAGAGTGGACTCGGTTAGCCCTAAAGAGAGGGCCTGGGGTAGTGCTTGGCCTCAAGCGGGCATGGGGCTGCTCCTGAGCCTCTCTCCAGCGAGATCTCACAGCCACCAGGGTCACCGTGCAGGGCCAGGAGGGGCTGCAGGCCAGAAGCAGACCCTCCGGGGACAGCCCCAAGAGGTCTTCTTGGGCAGGGTCTCTGTTCCATGGAGAAGGGTGTGGAATGAATGGAGCAAGCGAACGAGTGAGTGACCGCCCTGGAGGGTGACCTAGCAGACCCTTCCGCTCACTGCTGCACTCACTGCCTCACTGACAACTTCTGATGTCGGGACAGCGGAACCTACCATCTGGACTGGGGGCCCGGCTCCTGGCTAACTCCCGGGCGTCCTGCGCCCCGGGTTCTCCTGTCACCTCTGCCTGCCCTCCGCAGCGGCACACACCCCCCTGCGGCAGGCGGAAACCCTCCGCCCACGGCCCGGCTCCCAGGCGAGAGGTCGTATTCCCAGAGAGGCCACCAGAGTCCCCCGGCGATAACTGGTCAGCACGTCAATCTGCTTTCCATTTTGGGAAGAGAAGAGAAACCCAGCTGAAGACGGCCGTGGGGCGTCCTGCAGGAGGGCGGGCTTCGGGGTGTGACCCCCGAGAGAGCGACCGGTCCGTCCTTCCTCCCAAGAAGCTCGTCAGTGATTGTAGGGAGCACGTGATTCAGAGATGGGGCGGGGGAGGGGGAGTGCAGGGGGTGGGGGAAGCAGGCGGAGACAGATGATCGACAGATGATTGCAGAGACAGAGCCATATGCCCGGGGTGTTCTCTGTTTCGTGTTTCTTACCACCGAGATGGGGCAGGTCCAGAGCCCGCCAGTCCGATGGCAGAAAGACACAGGGGTTGCAGGACTGAAATCCTGCCATCTATGGAAACACCCCACGAGTTCTGAAGAGAGACGAGAGGAGCGGGTCTAACACCCCACCTGCAGGATGGTGGAAAGGTCCTGCCCTCGAGGCCACAATCCTTTTGCCTTGAGGCCTCTCTGCTCCTTCTTAGAAGCCCCCGACCTACGACCTACGGGATAAAAACACGAGCCTGAGCCTGGGTCCTCCCGTGGCACCTCACCGTGGATGATTTCTGGCAAAGCCAGCCTGCCGGGCTCTCCCGTCTCACTCCTCCCCGGAGGCTGCGAGTGGCCCTTTGTGCAGGATGGGACGGGCCCCCACACAGCCTGAGAGAACTTCCCTCTCGTTCGGGTTCCACCGGGGCCTAATTAGGAGCTGGGCAAACCCAGCAACTAACAGACACAGATGAACAGTTCTTCTGGAGCCATGGGGTGTGCGGGGCATCTGGTGGGCCCCACAGACACAGACGCCCTCACAATACCCCAAATCCAGCCATTAAGGCCCCAGAGGGTGGCCTGTGCAGCCTGTGCGATGAGGCGCACACCTCCTCCCTCCCTGGGCACACGGCGTCCGCATTTGCTGCACCTCATTAGATCTGTTCCGGGGTCACGGTCAGCCACCACAGTGCTGTGCCGGGGTTGTTGGGGCAACAAGCAGAATACAGACATGACCCAGCCACAGGAAGGGGTGTGGAGTGAGCGGGCACCATGTGGGTGCAGGACATTTGTCTGACTCTGTGTTGGGGGTGTCCCTTGGAAACTAAGAAGCAGGAACCCCTGTCCTTTTTACCTAAAAAAAGCCCCAGATCATTGAGACCACATATATCTCGTCAAAACTTCTTCTGTTGGTGTCCTACATTTTCAAAGATGCGATTTATTTAGCAGGACCAGATAGCCTCATTTCCAAAGCCGCAGCTCTCACGGTGGCATTCGGAGGCTGCGGTGGACTCCCAAAGGGGGCCGGCTAGGGGAGCCTCCCGGCCTCTGTCACTAGCTGCTTTCATGCTCTGTTCCCCAGTCCCAGGCCTACCTGGCCTCATCACAGGGGCTGGGAAGCATTTTGACCTGGGACAGGGTAACACCAGGGCCACCTACCAGGGTCTGAGGTGATGACTCCGGGAGCTGACTGGTCCAGCAGTTCAAGCGGAGAAGGAAGCCTCTGGCCTCCGCGCTCGCAGGCGCAGTGGCGAGAAGGTTCATGAGCTCTCGTCCAGCACAGTCAGAGGAGTGTCAGGCAGCACGGGGCCCCCGGGCTCCCCAAGAAAAGGCTTTCCTGTGTTAGAGTAAGCTGCAGAGCCCCCCGTCAGGACTAAAGTGCCATTCTGCTCATGTTTCCTGGCCTTAAAAACAAAACAAAACAAAACAAAACAAAAAAACCCACTGGTTTAAGGAAATACCTCCATACACTTCCTGGTTTTACATCCGCTGCAATTTTGTGACAAAGGTTAGGAAGACATCATCTATTGTTAGTTTTGCACAAATAAATCTCTGATTTTGTTCCGTAGTCGCCCACCAAGGGAGCAAATTTGACTGCTGCTACCTCTAGTCAGTCACCATGTCAGTGCATTCCCACACCGCAGAAGAACACTTTGGCCCTGATAGACAAGGCAAGGGTTGCTTCTTTTCTTCCATCTCTTTTGCATCCCAAGACTCTGTGCAAATTTATGGCTCAGCTGTAAGAAATTGAGGATACCAACAGAAGATCCAGAACCAAGATCTGAGCTACCTTAAATAGAGGATCTCCTCAACTCCAGCACAGGACATGGCCTTAGGTTCTAGAACATTCTTCCCAGGATTCTAGGAAGCTGAGACGCAAAAGCATGGACTTTGGAAGGTGTCCTCTGTGCATTCTTCAGGTGCTTTGTTCTGGGCTGAAGAAGGTGGTCAAGGTCTATCAGCTTATGGGCTGGTTCCAGGTCAACATGCATCCAAGAGACCAATGAGCCTCCAGAGCCGGTCTAGAACCTGCCCTTGGCTCAGTCGGGGATGATCACAGGAATAAACATTCTCCAAGGAGATTCTGAGTCCTCACAACTCAAGGGAGAAGCTGAGTCTATGGGGCTGTCCTAGAACAAATTTGGACCCCTTGAGTCAACTTTGGGCCATACTGAACTCCAAGCCAAAGCCCATAGAAAAAGTAAGGAGTATATGTTGATTCCAAACTGACAGAGCAAACAAGGAAAATCTGAACACGGGTAAAGCCTGGTTGTACTTCTGTACCTAAGAAAACGACCGCAGCTTCTCCCCATATTCTTTTCCCATTCTCTGCAATGGGATATCAAGAGGCCACTGCTGGGAGCAGGTACAAGAACCATACCTTTTATCAAGGAAGCTCTCCTAAATTCTGAACTCTGAAAATACATATTCAGTGTTCTGGGAGACAGACTATGTCCAGAGCACTGATTCATGAAGCATGGCCAAGACTGTTTTTCCCTCTCAGGCCTAAACTATGACCTAAATTTTTGTTTTGGTTTGGTTTCTGGCTTGGCTTCTTTTGGTTTGTTTTATGTTTTTCATTAGGTTGTTTGTAAAAAAGAAAAAATAGTATCTGTTATTGCCTTGCCTGTATCTCTGCCTTTTGCAGTATGATTTTTTTAGCCTCTCTCGCTTATAGGTGGAATTTATGTCCCTAATATTCAGATCTGACCTCCCCTCGTGATGTTTCTTGGGCAACAAGATGTGGCCAGCCCCAAACCTAGTGCCCAGCCCCTTGTGTCTCTGCACAAACACTCCAGGAGCAAGCCCGCACTCATCTGGCAAGGATGGGAGACCGTGCGGACACCAGCTGCCTTGGGAAAGGCCATCCTGCTCTGGTGAGTCGTTGGCCCATGCACACGGGGTAGCCCCGCCAAGATCAGCCACGCCTGGCCCAAGCTGGAAAAATAACCCAGACAAGCAAAATGGTTTGCCCGAAGCCACCCTCTTAGTAGGTGAGATTATCAGACACTGAAGCTCAAATTACTTTGATTCCATGGTAAAATGGTTCTGCTCAGGTCATGTTGCAATCACCTACAAGCAATTCTCTGACACGAGCTAGGTGTCCTCCTATTCAATTCAGCTCTGAACGGGCACCTCACCACCTGGAGAGATCATCGGATCCCACAGGCTAGAGCTCAGTCCTACAAGACTGCCCACCCACACGCTTCAGACGTCACTCACAAGCCCAGGCCACCCGGGCTTCTGACTGGCCTTCTACAGAGTGGAGGTTCCTTAAGTTCGTTTAATTTGCTAGAGAACTCAAAGAAACATGTACCTACCAGAGTACCAGCTGTTCATAAAAGTACACAACTCAGGAACAGCCAGATGAAAGAGATGTCTAGAGTAAGGCATGGGGACATGGTTCACAGCCCCCGTGCCCTCCCCAAGTGCACCTCTGTCCCCGAATCCCCACATGCTCGCCGCCTCTGAAGCTCTCCCAGCTCCATCCTTTTGGGACTGCGTGGAGGTTCCTTACATCAGCATGGGTGATTGAATCATCGAGCACTGGTGACGACACAGCTTCCAGCACCTCCACCTCTCCCTCCCAGGATGCTGGCGGCAGCACCAAAACCTCCAACTCCCCTAGCCCTGGGCTGGTTCCCCTGAACAACCAACCAGCCCCATCTTTGGGTGGGGTCCAAAAACCACCTCATTAACCTAACAAAAGGCACCTTTATTGCTGGAATCACTTAGGAAATTCCAAGGGTTTTAAGAGTTCTGTGCTAGAACTGGAAGAGAGACAAAATATATATTTACTAAAAACCACATGACACATGGGTACATTCTCTCCAGTTACTACAAATTACAGACATCTGGACCTCAGTTCTACACTCGAGTCTGGGATCTAGAGCTTGTACTGAATTACCAGATTCCAAAGACAATTATTTTAGTGACCCATCTTACTTTCTAGAAATTGATATAGGGACATGTCCTAAGAACACTTATTTCTGAATATTTCTCTCCAGATAAGCAACCCCAATCTATAGAGCATATTTGTGTGCTCTGTGGCTTATGTCAGTCCTAGTGAGACTGCCTTCTTTAAGTTCTCCCTGCCAAAGTGATTTCCCAAATTATGTGCCAACAAGATAGTTTCTGATGGGATACAAAGTGGTGACCTTGCATTTTCCTGAAAATAGAGTTTAGCTACCATTTCAAGAAAAGCAAAAGGTTTGGCCTTAGCAACAGTAAAACTAGAAGGAACCAGTGGGCTCCTCAGCAAGGGGGTACTTTGAGATCTACCAGCACCTGAGAGTTTTCATTCCAAGAACTCATGGCTATGCATTGAGGCTGGGCTCCTTTTCCAAGTCTCCAGGGCCCACTGCTCTCCTGAGAGGCAAGACTCTGATAGAGCTGTCTTGGTGATCTCCAGAGCTGGACACCCCTGCCTATGCCAACATATCCCTGGTAACCATGACCAGCATGGGTCTTTTCTGAAATGGAAGCATCTGACATGACTCCAGCTCATGTTATGGGGAGGGATGCCATAACATGGGAGTGGAGCCTGGAGAAGCAGCAGGTGTTTTGGAGATGCTGTCCTGCCACAGGTGCAGCCGTCAAGCTCTGAGTGAGAAAGTAAAGTAGCATATTTGTCAAATTCTGAAGAGCTCATGAAACACCTTCTCAAAAACATTCTCTTGGATCCTGCTAATGACCCTAAATATAAGTGTGATTACAATTACTCTCACTTCATGTGAAGAAAACTGAGCCGTAGGGAGGTCAGGCAACTTGGTCACAGCAAGAAAAGAGCAGAACCTGGGACCACACACATCGCCTGCGATGGAGCATTCTTTCTCGTAACATCACGCTGACAGCAGATTTCCCACTGACACGTCCTGCTGTCAGCTCTACAGAACAAAGAGTAAGGAGCAGCCACGTTTCCTGTACCAGGAGCCCAGCCCACTAGTGAGGAGGTGCGGAGCAAATATGTCGGCAGGCAAGCACGTGACCGGGAGCCATCTGAGAGCTCCTCCAAGGGAAAGGTGTGGCTTTCTCCAGTCGCAGAGCAGCAGGCTTGACTTGGTAGAGTTCCCTGGCATGACAAGGCCACTTCCCTTTGTAAATCTGCCTCCATCAACCCAAGCCCTGTGGTGAGCATCCAGGACCTACCAGCACCTGGCACCCACCTGCCTTCACGAGCTGTAAAGCACTAGCTCTCTCAACTGTGTTCTTCTGTGTTCAAAAAAATCCTTCTGCCTAACATCTTTTGTTCAATCTTCTAGCTCAGCTGTAGGGAAAATAGTCACAGAATAATTGAGAGTGAGCATTCTTTCATTCTTGCGAATCGTCTCGTGAAGACTGACGCCTTCTGTAATGTCTCACCGATGAGCTGGCCAACAGCTGCCAGCGGCAGACGACTGTGGCCATTTTTTTTATTCTATGATGACTGTTACTTCTCCTGAGTGCCCTGGGCTGTCCCAATGGCCTTTGTGCCAACGCTGAGAAGGTTGCTGCCGCGCTGCCGTTAAAGAATCAGGATCTCTAGCATCTTCATATCCACCATTTATGTTGATCCAAAGGCAGCAGATATCAGAAGCCGTGTCTTTACCTCCTCCATGAGCTGGTTCTTCTGGATCACAGAGCTCCCTTCCAAACAACCCTGCATCTATAAAGGAGACTCTGGATACCTGTTCACACCTGGATCTTTGAGCTCTTTCTCTGTGGAAGAAATCAGATCTCCAAGGACTGCCATGGTTACCTGGCATCGCGGCTCTACTCCTGGATCCCTGAGTCCTGCATCGTGTTCGTGCTGTAAGCCTCATACCGTTTCCTCTAAAATACAACCAGGACCCTTCCCTCCCAGGTGCTCTGAGCGCGCGCTGATTGGAGCAGCCATCCTACTTACCAAGTCCTCCTACCGCTCCTGGAGCAGTGGCTCGTCCAGCAGACCGTGAGTGTTCACATCCCTGTTAGCTACGAAGGCAGACCTGCCGACCATAGACGTCCGCAGCCTCCGTGAAGGCTCCCCTCCACTCCGTGCTATCCCTTATTCATGTTTCCTTCTCCCATGGGCCCCGTGTCCTCCCTGACACGTGTGTTACCTTCAGAGAGTATCAGCGGCGCCTGCCAGCTTCGAAGCCAGGCTTGTTCAGCATCCCGGCGGGGGGCAACCTGCGGTCCCATCCCCCTGCTCCCCAGCCACAGGGGGCTGCACACCACCCTGCCCGTGGGCTCTGAGCTCCGTGAGAGCAAAGGTGGGTTTCCTCAACCTACAGCCTCACCTTGCACTACTTCCAGCCCAGAGCAGGTTGTCAAAAACATTTTCTGAACTGTCCCCACCTGGAGGGTTTTGAAGCTCCAAGGGGCAATAGAGGCATCCATGAGGCCCTCGAGGGGGTCGTGCAGAGGATGTCTAAGAGGGTGTGGGGAGAACAGAAACAGCCATTCCACCCGGAGGAGTGAGGCCTGAGGCCTGAGGCCTGCTGCCCCCGGAGAGGCCGGAGCCCGTCGAGCAGACGCGGTGGGAGCAAGAGGCTCGGGGACCTTCAGCTTCGCAGCGGAAGTTACGGCATTCCACGGCAGTCCGGAGCACCTGGACCTCATAGGCCCCGGGCGCCTTTGGGGACGAAGCCATTCCAAGGATATGTCCGAAGCAGGAGGGAAAGAACACAGGTGGTTTGATTCACGAAGACAAGCCAAGCTCGGGGTGGAGAAAACTGGCAACAGCTGAATGCGTTTACATTTTTTTCTTTGACCCATGATTACAATCTCAGGTTTAATTTAATCTCTTAAAATAAAATTTTAAAAAGGACCTTGGTTTCCATCAATTTCAAAATTCACTCCTGAGATAACTATATTGGTAACTTAAAATAAAAAGGTAGAGAAGAAAAAATAGCCCAAGTTTAGTCCTACTGACGTCCTCGGCTGTCACCCTGCACAGAAGCCGGGACACCCCAATAAGACAGGTGCCCTGTTGGTCTCAGGTTCCTTCTCCCTCACCTGGGGTCCTGGCTGCTGGTCTCCTCAAAACACATTCGTGAATATCAAATGGCCTGCAGGTGAACAGTGGTTTTGCGACAGGGCAGGGCCAAAGCAAGACTTATTACCGGCCGTGGACAGCTCCTTCCGCACGACCACGTTCGCACGGGCGGGTACACACTTGGAAGCAGCATCAGGTCCTCCTAAAGTGCCTCATGAGGGGTCAGGGCAGCAAAGCTGGTGGGAACAGTGATCTTTCCCGGTCTGCAAGGAGAACCACGCTACATGCAGGCCTCACCCTGCCCCAGACTCACTGAGGTTTTAACCAGTGAGCAATTAGCGAAGAGACACCGGCCGTGTATATTCGGCTGAGTCGAATTCCACTGGCATTCAACCCTATATAAAAAAGTTAGGAAGTGAAATTGTGCATGAGACCCAGGCTCTGCTCCTGGAAAACACTATTCCTAAAGTCACAACTAAGACAATGGTAATAACAGTACTCAACCCTCCCGGAGCTCCTGGATACAGACCAGACCAGGCCCAGAGCCAGGTGACCAGCGTCACACGGAGACTTCCAGAGGAGACGCACTGCTGCTGGGCGGGCCATGGGGAGGCGGCCACAGTCACAGTCAACACGGGTCAGTATCTCCTTCCTCCTTGTTTAAAGTACAGAAGGACATGTTACTATCCGATCAGTAAACTGCTTGTGATGCTGACTACATGAATAATTTCGGGCTTTGGGCAAAACAGTACACTGACCATGTCTCCTGCTTTCATTCCAGAAAGGAGAGTCCTGGAAAAAGTTGTGAAGGCCCCACGCACTTTCACCAGCTCTCCTGTCATGCATGGGCACCGGCTGCTTCCACGCTGACCCCCGCCCCAAGACCACCCTCAGGGCGCTCCCCTCTACCCACCGTGGCCCCGCTTGCGGCCTCAGTGGAAACTTCCTCTCCTAAGCCCACAATGACAGTCACACACTACAGCTCTGATATCTTGGAACAGTGTTCGCTTGTCAACTGCCGGGGGACATGTCTTCAGCCACACCTGTCATTTTTTTAAAAAAATATTTCATTTATTTATCTGTCAGAAAGAGAGTGTGTGTGCACACAAGCAGGGAGAAGGAGCAGAGACCGAGGGAGAAGCAGGCTCCATGCAGGACCCGACCCCAGGACCCAGGGATCACGACCAGAGCCAAAGGCCGCCGCTTAATCGACTGAGCCACCCAGGCGTCCTCCAACACACCTGTCATTTAGTATAGCCTCTGGGCTTGGGGATCCCCAGACACTCATCTCTTTGACCCAGATATTTGCTAAGTTAATGGAATGTTCTAAAGAGGCAAACTCTGGCCAGGCAAGAGACATCAGATCTCTGGCAAGGAAGCCTTAGGGACTTGGGGAGCGTTGAGACCTGCTAATAGCCCCTCGGAGTGTGGCAGGAGCCTCTGTGTGCAGCACACCTGTTGTGGATTAGGGGTCATGGTGAATTGGAGTGAAGAGAGATCTCTGTCACAGTGAACGTCCCCGGGGAGCAGAGTGGGGTGAACAGCACCGGCCGTGGGGACAGGCTTTTCCCATGCGCTGCTGCGCCGGGTGACCCCATGTGAGTGTTCCTCCAGTGCGTGCAGACCGCCCCAGGCCACTCCCTGCCTCCCACGCTGGCTAGCCGTATGCGAACACAGGCCAAAGCAGGCAGATCGTGCACGAGGTCTCCAACAAGTGGCAGGCCGAGGACCTGAACCCGTGCCTGCAGCAATTCACGCCTCGCTCCTGTCACTCCATTGGATTGTGACTCATTACCCCGTGGGCTTGGGTGACGTTTACTAGCAGGGGCTCTGTCTTCATCCCCGCGCAACGTTCCAGCTAACAAGGTCCTAGAAGAGCTCCGCATTCAGTGCGCCGCCTCAGAAACTTTTCACGACAGTGATCTAAGAGTAGCATGGTAACCATAATCTAAGATTTTATCAGAGAAAAAAATCCACATTTAAGGTAAAAGCCATTCTTAGAGGTCAGGTAAGAAATTATTTTCTTATGAGTTTGAGAAAGCTATAAAATAAATGACTTGAAATGACATATTATAAGATACAAGAACAAAAAGTTACTCTTGAAGTCCAAATTGGGGGCGCCTGGGTGGCTCAGTCAATGAAGCGTCTGCCTTCGGCTCAAGTCATGATCCCAGGGTCCTGGGATCGAGTCCCGGATTGGGCTCTCTACTCAGCAGGGAGCCTGCTTTTCCCTCCTCATGTTCACTCTTTCTCTCTCCCAAATAAATAAATAAATGAATGTCCAAATGGGGGAGGGAGATAAAAACAAATTCAGGAACCCAGGGAAATATAGAATTGACTGACTGAATGAGCAGTTCCGTGGTACATGTATTCTGGATGGAGGATGAATGTCAATAACCCTGAGAAAGCAGCCAGACAGAGTTTGTTTAATTTGACAAAGCTTCCAGCTTCCAGCCTTATAATGAAAACGAAATTTAGACTAGGCAGGAGTTCTCTAAGCTTTCAGCAAAGCTGGGAAGATGGGTAGTTCGATGCCCTCCTTGGGGCCGGTACACCCCAGCACCCAGGTGCTGTGGACGGTGCCTCCCGGCGAGTCACGCTGTGGCCTTTCTGGGTGCTCTGGGTCAAAGTGTGTCCTCTGCAAATTCATGTGTTGAAGCTCTAGTCCCTCCAGACTTCAGAATATGACCTTATTTGGAAATAGGGGTTTTGCAGAAAGAATTAGATCCTACAAAGGGGGTTCATGAGGGTGGACCCCACCATCCGACTTCAATCCCAGTGTGTGGCTTTCACCCCCACGCATGGAAGCAATTCTGGGACACAGGATGGGTGTCATACGATTCAACTCGATTCTGACACTGTGTACCCGGAGCTACCATCGGAGCGCACGTGTGCACGGCCCAGGCCTCCAGGCGGCTCCCTGCTCGCCCACGCAGACACCAGTGCCCGTCTGGCTGCCGCCTGTGCCTCTGACCGGGATTTTCCGCCGACACCGTCCTCCGGGTTGGTAATGTGCTAGAGTGGCTCCCAGAACTCGGGAAACCGGTTACTTATGAGACCCCTGGTTTACTGTCTAAGAGAGAAGTTAGGAACGGCCAGAGGGAAGCGAGGCGTAGGGCAAGTGCCGTGGGCACACTCTGAGGGACGCACGCCAGCTGTGTCCTCCCCAGTCATGAAGCAGTCGCAGGAATCCAGACCCAGTGACATCTCAGCACGTGTTTACCTTGGTTTCTTGCACGGCCCACAAAGTGAAACACAAGACAGGCCACACACCAAATGAGAGAGAACAAGGGGCAGGAAGATAAGGAACCCAAAGCAAAGTCAGTGTGTGGGTTCACAGCGAAGATGGGGCTTCAGTCCAGCCTGGACAGCTCTCCGTACTAACTTACTATGTTCCCTCAGGGAAGGACCTCTGTTCTGCGCAGAGGTCAACCACGCGGAGCCTTCAGCGGCAGCTGGCTTTTTGAAGTGGTCAGACATAGAGGGGTCGGTGTATGAAGAGTCTGGCAGTTTGCTGCAAAAATCCTCCCTTTTCAAAGAGATTGAATCAGTCGTGGGCCCCAGCGGACCTCCCCTGCTTCTGTTTGCAGTCAGTTTCGGGGAGTCGCCGGCGGGTGCTGGTCTCAGTGACATCTGATGGCTGCAGCGCCCTCACTGCTTGCCTCAGTGCACGGCACAGACCCCTGCGTGGCATCCGTGACTCCGTCTGGCTCTCTACCACACGGGCTGGGGAAAGGCTGTGGGCCTCCCTGATCCCGCCGGGCCATTACGCTCCCACATGATCGCCCACCCAGAAGCTTTTGAACCCCGTCCTTCTGGGTTTTTATGGAAGATTCATTACACAGACAAGACTGACTAAATCACTGGCCATTGGTGATCGACCAGTTCAACCTCCAGCCCTTCCCTCCCCAGAGGCTGGGCCACACTTGAAGTACCTGCTCTTCCTCCCGGCAACAAGCCCCATCTGGAGGCGCTTTCCAAAGGCCACGTCGTTGACACAGCAAGACACCTTTATTGCTCTCAGCACTTAGGAAATTCCAAGGGGATTTAGAAGTTCTGTGCCAGAACTAGAGACAAAGAGCAAATAAATATTTCTTCTTATAAATCACAATAGCATAGCCCCAATCCAATATGCCTGTGTCCTTATGAAAAGGAGAAATTTGGACTTGGAGGAAAGATGATGTGAGGAGGCACAGGACGTCTACAAGCTGAGGAGAGAAACCTGGACAGATTCTCCTGGACGCAGAAGGAACCGGCCTGCTAACACCTTGACCTTGGGCTTCCAGCCTCCACACCCTGCGAGGCTACACACGTCTGTTGTTCAAACCCCCAGTGGGCTGGCGATTTACTAAGACACGGGGTGTTGCCCCTCGCTGCAGGGAACAGCAGCTCTGCCCCAGGCTGGAGTCCCAGGGACGGCGCTGCAGTCACAACAAGCTGCTGCAAGGAGAGAGAAGCTCGGGCTTCTGCCTCTCTGCGGACCACCCAGGGCTCCGTGGAACCCACCCTGAGAGTCAGCACCGGCCGCTTCCCCACCCCCCACAGCCTGGCGTGAGCCCTCACCTCCCGAGAGCCTCACTCCCTCCGGGAGAAAGCTCCGCAGACAGCTCCGCCTCAGAGTCTGTCTCCCAGAGCAGCCGTAACCCCGCACTGGGTCATTATGGATATTGGTCTCTCCTGGAAGCTGGTTTTATTAGATTTACATCGACACCACTGCTTGGAAGCAAAACTACACTCTAACGGGTCTGAACCCAGGCAGGATGAGTCCCAAGGCTGCCTGGACACCCTCCCCTGTCTGAACCCCAGAGGATTTGGCCATGACTGGCACCCTGAGGACAGCCGTGCATCAGCAGCTCAAGGAGCTGGAACATGGAGACTAATATTTCTGGCGGCTAATGGCAGGGAGGTGCCTCTGCTGGCGGGGCCGAGACAAGACGTATTGGTTCCCATGAGCCGAGGTTCTGCGGACAAGGATGAGCAGACTCCCTCTGACCTAACACCAGGACGCAGGGAGCACAGAGCTCACCCTGCATCGCTGCCCAGGAGCACAGGGGAGAGCAGCAGGGGGCCCGTGGACCCGCCGGGGGGGGGGGCTGCACCCATGCTGGGGCTTTGCCAGCTGGCCATTCACAGGAGCACACTCAAGCCACCAGCTCAGCACCCACCCTTGTGAAGGGACAGGAGTCCTTGCTGTGTCCTCACGGGTTGTCTGAGTGGGAGGGGGGAAGGGGCCCGAGGGATGCAGGAAGGAGCGGCAGAGACGGTTGACCCAACCAGGGGCTGGTCTCCTCCCACTCTTCCTTCCACCGGACCCCTGCATCCAAGCCCTCTGGTCCCCCAGGTCTCAGGCCAGTGCAGAAGGAAGAAAAGCCCAGATTGACAGATGTGCAGGGGTGGTCCCTTCCGGATAACCATGGTTTCTCGGGGTGGTAGCCATTCTGCCTTTGAAAGCCATGCTTATGAAACAATTTTTCCCTGTCTGGCTTCCGTGACAAGTAGGAATCAACCGTAGTCCCAGAAAAGCAAAAGAAAGCCATTTCATCATGGGGGGAAGAAAGCATCGGGGTCCCAAGGCTGCCTTCCCATGGAACAAGGACGGCATCAGGTGCTCTAGACCCTCCCCACATGTGAGGTTCTGTCCCCAAGGCCTGCCTCTCACTCGGAGGTGGGATGGGGGGCAGAATTTAAGGCCGGAGGGAGCAAGAGGAGGATACTGACCAGCCAGCCACACTGGGGGGGCAGGCACTGCAGGAAGCGCTTCCAAGCACGGGGGCCCGTTCAGCGCCAGGTGGGAGCTAGAACCCCTGGCCGCACATACTCTCTGTGATTGAAAGTCGACTCCCAGGGCCCCGAGCAGGGCCCCGAGCACTGTGCATTGTACAGGACACCTCTGGGGGCCGTCAGGCAGGCGGCATCAGCGGCCTGCCCCCCCCCAGAAGCAGACAGGTGAGCGTTTCTGCCTGCTACATCACGACACAGCAGTCACCGAGGAAATCACCATCGCCAGACTCCAAGAGGAGCAACATGGGGCTCCCACACAGAAGAGGCCGTGAGGTCAGCTTCCATGCAGGATCGGTAGGTCCCTCCTGTAGGCCCTGCAGGCCCTCTGGTCGGCCTCACCTTCCCTGTGCCGCAGGAGCAGAGACAGGACCCCACCCCCACCCCACAAGGGACAGAGAGGGGGGTGAGGCTGGCCAGGTACCACATGACCCACACACTTAGGAAGAGTCAGGCAGCACCCGCAGAGTCTAAAGCAGGAAACAGGGGCACCTGGGTGGCTCAGTGGGTTAAGCCTCTGCCTTCGGTTCAGGTCATGATCTCAGGGTCCTGGGATGGAGCCCCGCATCGGGCTCTCTGCTCAGCGGGGAGCCTGCTTCCCCCTCTCTCTGCCTGCCTCCCTGCCCACTTGTGATCTCTGTCTGTCAAATAAATAAATAAAATATTTTAATAAAAAATAAATCAAGCAGGAAACACTCCTCCCGTCCACGGTGACAAGCCCTGCCCACTGGGAGGGCTCCATCTCAGGCTGGCAAGTGCTCCAGGCCTGGGGCTCATTCTACGGTGGCCCCAGAGCGGGGTCACACGCCTGAGTGCAGGAGACGATCTCTCCCACCCAGGGCTTTTAACCTCATTGTTCCTCTGCTGCCCGCTCCTGACCCGGACTATACAAATAACCTCTCAGAGAGGGGATCTCATCAGTCTGTTCCCGTGGATAGCGCCTGGGGACGCTGTGCTGCGAGGGGCTGGGGGTGGGGTGCAGGGTCAGACCCCTTCCAGCGTATTTGGCACAGCGCCGCCAAGAGCCGTGATCAATCCCCGGGAGAGGTGAGGTGACTGCGGTCACAAGCAGGCCTGTGACAGGCCTGAGAAGGACAACCAGCCAGGTTGGTGGGGCTCCCCACTTGATTCAAAGGCACCCAGAACTCTAACCCTGATGATGACTGGCTCATGGCCGGGAAGGGACAGGATGAAAGGGGCTCTTGAGAAAAAGAACACTCACCCCAGTCCCCGGGCTCGCCTGGCTCTTGGCACACCTGTTGGCCTCCATCCTCTGGCCACCAAAGCCCCTGAACATGTCTCCCAGGAAAGAGGCCATGCCACCAGCCCAGAGGCTTCTTGCAGCTCTTCGCCGGCCTGCAGCCTCCGAGCCTGGCCTGCACACCCGGGCCGCTCACCTCCGCCGGAGCTCCCGTGGGCTGCCCCCCACTGCGGATGCTTTTCCCGTTGCACTTCCTCTAAGCGCTGGCAGGAGGCCCGTCTTCCCAAGTCCCAGTCAGGCAGCCTGCGTGGAGAGAGAGGACATGGGAACACCTTCATAGCAGGTTTTTCATCTCGCGTTTTCACCACTGAGAACTTGGTTAGCGGCCGGGGGAGGGCATCTCTGAGGACAGGTGAGCCCGGCTGGTGGGCCACTTGCCGGGGAGCGGGTGGGCGTCCTGCCCATTTCTCATTGTCAAAGTGCTTGAGCCCCGCCTAGCTGTCTGCTGCCAGAAGCCGTCCCCAGAAGCAGAGGGAAATAACACGGAGACCGCCAACAAGGCAGCTCTGACACCAAGGAGACGGATGATAAATTAAACGATGACTCTCTGGTGCGGGCAGAAGACCAAGCAGGAGGGGTCGGTTACCACATTTCCAGCACAGCGCGCGGTAGAAAGAGCTCTGAGGCTTTCGGTGGGTCGATAGGGAAATGGAGACCTTAACCAAGGGGTTTAGATGAACCCCCAGTGTGAGGTGTTCACTTAGTGGCCCACGCGCCAGGCGTGATGGAGCTGATGGGTTTCATGCAGGCGTGCTCCTTCCTTTATGGCGCCACGTGAGCCGCTCACCACGTTCTGGGCCATGCTGACACGTCGCTCGGTGCAGCACGACCTGGCTTTCTCACCGGTGGAATTCGCCATCGGCTACCCCGCGATGCCTGCCTCCACAGGCTATTTCCACGGCGGGCTGAGGGCGAGACATCGTCCTGGAACCTGGGGGTGCAGAGCGGCTCCACCCGGCACCAGCCCCCAGGCTCTGGCACTCGCACACCTGGGCTGCAGGTGTGGGGGGCCTGTGCTGCAGGCGCCATGCCAGCCACACTGGTTCCTAGCCCTGCCCAGTTAGGACCCAGTCTTTCATCACAGTGAACTTCCACGTGAGGACACAGAGATGTGCCTCTGGGTAGCATCCAGACCGCAGTCTCAGAGGGCAAGAAGAAGGTCATATGATCACGAGCTGTTACACAGAAAGCGGCCTGGCCACGCAGCTCAGTGAACAACACCCAACGAGGCCATGTGATGTTTCCTGAGTTAAGGGAGGCTCCTGGGCGGGAGCTCCCGTCTCTGACTTTGGTCAGTGTGCCCGTTCCTAAAGGTCTCAAGACCTCATGCGGCACAACGGCCCCGTAGGGTGTGTTGGTGTCCAGCATGGACAAACTCAAGCCCACGCAGGTAGTAACCTTCACCAATGACCTCAAAACCCTCTGTATCCAACTTCAGAAAGAGAAAACAGGACATATGGAATCTGTATGTTTGGGAAGTCACTTCTGTCTGCTCTGGGCTCTAGAAAATGTGTAGCCCCTAAAAGGACCCCTGGTACCATGTGGCTCCCCCTGAGTCTGGGGGCCCTAGTACATCTACAAGGACACCCACAGTACGGCATCAGCCCACCAGGCCTCCTGCCACCCTCCCATGAGGCCTTTGCCCTTCCCATGTCTTAGTCCCTTAGGGCTGCCTAACCAAGCACCCACACTGGGTGGGCAAACACCAGAGTGTGCCTCTCCCAGCTCCAGAGGACAGAGGTCAGCGATGGGGGGTGGGCACCATCAGGCCTCCCGAGGCTCTGCAGAGTGTGTGTCCCAGGTCCCCACCTGCCGCACTCGCACAACCCTTGGCACGCATCTCCCTGATCCCTGGCTTGACCTTCAAGTGGCCTTCCCTTGTGCATGTCTATGCTCAAATCATCCCTCTTCACAAGGATACAGATCACGTTGGATGAAGGCTACCCTACCGGCCTCATCTTCACCAATTACCTTTGTACAGAACCGATCTCCAAATAAGGCCACAGTGGGATGAGGACTTTCAATGTACCTTTTTTGGGGGGGTGGGGGGGCACCATTCAATCTATAACATCTGGTATCAGTGGGAGGCCAAAGAGATCCCCCAGCTTCAGGGAGGCACAAGGATAGGTGAGCCCTGGGAAAGAAGCTGTCTCTTGCACTGGGTGCCTGAGACATCCTTGGCATTACTCCAACCTGAGCCCGGCTGCTTGTTTTAATAAAAGAGCCCCTAGGAGCGCCTGGATGGCTCTATTGTTAAGTGTCCAACTCTTGATCTCAGCTCAGGTCTTGCTTGATCTCAAGGTCATGAATTCAAGCCCCATGTTGGGCTCCATCTTGGGCATAGAATCTACTTTAAAAAAAAGAGAGAGAGAGAGCTCTTAGTCATGAAGGAACTACCACCCTCTTTGGACCCATGGAGGAACAAGACCCAGGACTTATATATCCCTCTTCCCTCAAGGCCTTTTCTCTCTCAGGAAACTTCACAGTCCCTTGGGCAGCCCTGGTGACCTCCTACTGGCCAGGCCAGTGGTCGCACAGACAGCAGAGTCCACACTGTGGCAGTGTGATCTCCAACTGGACCCCTGCTGCCCAGGCATGACCTCAGGATGAGAAAGCCTGAGATCAGTCATTGGTCATCAGAAACATGCCCCCGTTCCTTGGTGTGGTGAGTGAATAGGGGTGTGTCGAAAAGTGCAAGGAGATCAAGCCGTCCTTCCAGGCAGCCAAGAAAGTTCTTCACGGTGGCACGTCATTGTCCACATGACCAAGAGGAGAAGAAGGAACAAAAAGAATAAAAAAAGAGCACAAAGAACTGTAGAAACACTTCAGTAAGTCTTTCCCCAGAAACTACCCTGGAAGGAATGAGTAGGGAAATCACAGCACCCTTGAGAAGAAAGATTATCTGGAGCATCCCCTCACTGTTCACCGAGGGTCTTCACCTTGGCCGCCACCCGCACGGACAAGCATCTTTGCTGCGTTGGCATGTCAAGGAGCTGAGGCTCTCGAGCCAAATGGCCCTGAACTCCAGCTCTGCCAGATACTCACGACGTGGTCTTGTTCACATTGTGTCTCTTCTCTGAGCTCTGGTTTCCTTAGTTTTAAAATCTGGGTGAGAACGGCTCCTTCCTGGCTGGTTCGTTATGAGGGTCCCGTGATGTCGGTGCTCTCAGCATATAGACGTTCCCCGTTCCTGTTCATTCTTCTTTAGCCCTCAGACAATTCGATTTTTATGTTTCATTGTATTTTTAGTGTCAGATACTGTACAGCCAATGTTCAAATCCTCCTGGAAAGAGAATCCACGCAGGGCAACCTGCAGTGATCCGGCGGCGGGATTCTGAGAATGACGTCTGGTGGAGCCTGGCTGGGGAGCTGTCCAGTCTTGGACCCCGCTGGGCTGATTCCCTTCAGCTGCAGAGCAGGTGGGGACCTGCAATGCTGCCTTGTCCTGGGGACCAGGGAGCTGGTGCCCTCTCCCAACCATTCACTTCTCCATCCACTCACCCGGGGGTTCTTCCTTAACACAAATCCACGAATGCCAAACCTCCGCGAGAGACCCACGAGGATTTATTATCTTGTTTGGCACTTTGCGTCCATTTCTTTCACAGGGCTTCAAACCGTTGGAGCACTGTTGTCTTTTCATCTCATTCAGTTCAGGGCCTTCTAGTCCAATTCAATCTGTTCCGGAGATCAAGTGATAACCTTTGATTCCATTTTTGGTTTTACCACTCCCATGGGGCAAACTCATGAGCTTTTGGTTCAAAGCATTTTGAAGAACAAGAGTTTCCAGCCCACCTTGGATCTCTATCTGCGTGGCATGGATGCTATGTCCCATGGTATTCCTTGGGCAGGGCCTTCATGGAGCACACTTGGAAACTCTACAGGGTAGAAAAGAATGACATCCAGAAGAAGAAATGCAAACAGTAGAAGGAACAGGAACATCCTTTCTGATGCGGGCTAAGAGAATGGGATTTGAGGAAGGTGAGCTGAGTGGGGAGGACACCTAAGAACCTGCAGGGTCATATCAAGAAACCTGTATGCAGCTGGACCTCACTCTGGCAGCACTCACGGGAGCTCAGTGCCCTGGATACGCCTGATGGCAGGCAGGGCTCCCCATGCCTACGCAGGACGAATCATACTCAAGCTACGGCTTGGTCTGCCCCAATTGCTCTAACAAAACACTATAGACTGAGAGCCTGAAACAACAGAAGAGTATTTTATCCCCGTTCTGGCAGCTGGATGCCTTAGGTCAGGTGTGAGCATGGTGGCGTGTGGTCAGGCCCTTCCTCATCCTGCACATGGCCGTTGGCTCACTGCCTGCTCACCTGGCTTCTCAGAACCAGCATTGAAAGGGACACACATAGATCGCTCTTTTTTTTTTTTTTTTTTTTTTTTTTTTTGTCTTTTAAAGGATTTATTTATGTGTTTGAAAGTGAGTGAGCTGTAGGCGGGGTGAAGACAGAGAGAGAGAGAGAATCTTCCAACAGACTGTCCACTGCACACAGAGCCTGGCTCGATCACAGCACCTCAAAATCACGACCTGAGCTAAAATCAGGAATCTGCGGCTTAACCACTGAGCCACCCAGGCACCCCTCTTCCTCTTTTCATAAGGCCACCCAACCCCCTGGATTAGGGCCCCAACCTTATGACCTCGGTAAGTTTTAATTACCTCTGAGGGTATCTCTATATTCAGGGCTTCCACATGGGAAGTTTTGAGAGACATATTCAGTCCACAGTATCCTTAAAAAAAAGAGGAGAATAAAGAAGGAAATAAAGAAAAAGAATATGTGTATACATATGTCAAATTAGCAAGGGCCCAGAGATAATAGTTAATAAGTAAAAGACTACAAAAGAACCACCACCACTACTTCATAGGACAACTTTTATTTTTAATTTATTCCCACTATCCTGGCTCATTTTTTTTATATATAGATAATTTTTAACCTATTTAACATCACAGTGAGCTGTCCAGTACATCAAATTCCATAATAACCTTCTAACCTGAACTTTTTGATACATACACCTGTGTTTTTCTTTTGCATTTCTATTTTTTGTATTTCTTTTTTTAGATTTTAGTTTAGTTTAGTCTAGTTTATTCCTTTTTTATTTTTATTTTCTAATATTCATATAGAGTTGAACTTCAAAGTAATCCCCTTTCCCCAATCAATACTACCCTATAGGTAAACCAATTTTTAATCCCCCTTTATCTTAGGAAAGTTGGGTCCTTTAACAAAGATATCAAGATACATCCAGGAAGAAATAAAACAAACTTCCTCACCCACATTGAGAATTTATAACCATTCTCCCATATTTTTCTTCCACCACTCTTTCTGTGTTTTTGTGTTTGTCCTGATAGTATATAAATCTAACACTTGGGGTTCTTTTTGATGAGGTTCTTCCTTTATTTGCATATATATTTTTTTCTCTTGTCATATACTTTTATCAGCCTTTTTGTTTGTCTGTTTTTGTTTGTATACTTCATAAATCTTATCTTGGGGCCCATTTGGGCTGAACCTTCTCTTTCATCTTCCCTTTCTTTCCTGTCTCTCTCTCTATCTTTTTTTCTTTTTCTTTTCTTTTTTTCTCTTGTTTGGGTGGGGAATCCTGATTGCTCAGAAGGGTTTCAGGATGCACCTTGACTGCACCACGGTTGATACATCCAGCTACATCTGTTCAGTCATCTCCCACCAAAATGACTAGGAGGAAGAATGCCCAACAGAAAAAAAATACAGAGGATGGACCTTCTGCAACAGAGCTAATGGCTAGCAACATAGACAATATGTCGAAAAGAGAATTCAGGCTAACAATTATCCAGGCAATAGCTAGGTTGGAGAAAGCCAAGGATGACCAAACAAAATTGATTAGGGCCGAGCTGAAAGCGACCAGAGAAGATGTTCACAATGTTAGGGCAGAGCTGAAAGCTACCAGGGCTGAGGTTCACAATGCTCTCAATGAATTCCAATCTAATCTAAATTCTCTCAAAGCTAGGGTAACTGAGACAGAAGACAGAATTAGTGATCTGGAGGACAAACAGATAGAGAGAAAGGATCAGGAGGAAGCCTGGAACAAAGAGCTTAGAAACCACAAAAATAGAATCAGGGAAATAAATGATGACATGAAACGTTCCCACGTCAGAATTATTGGAATCCCTGAAGGGGAGGAAAAAGAAAGAAGTCTAAAAGATATAGTGGAACAAGTTCTTCATGAAAATTTTCCCAATCTCCTGAATGGAACCAGTGTTCATGTACTAGAGGCCGAATGGTCTCCACCCAAGATTATACATTCCAAAAAAACATCAAGGCACCTGATAGTCAAATTGAGGAATCATAATTGTAGGTATAATTTCTTGAAAGCTGCTAGGACAAAGAGGGTCCTTACTTACAGAGGAAAACCCATCAGAATAACGTCAGACCTGTCCACAGAGACGTGGCAAGCCAGAAAGGGCTGGCAAGATATATTCAGGGCACTAAATGAGAAGAACATGCAGCCAAGAATACTTGATCCAGCAAGACTGACATTCAAAATGGATGGAGAGATAAAGAGTTTCCAAGACCAGCAAGGCTTAAAAGACTATGCAACCACCAAGCCAACACTGCAGGAAATATTAAGGGGGGTCTATAAAAGAGGAAAAATCCTAAGAATAGCATTGAACAGAAATATAGAGACAATCTACAGAAAGACTTCAAAGGTAACATGATGTCAATAAAAACGTATCTATCAATAATCACTCTCAGTGTGAATGGCTTAAATGCACCCATAAAATGGCACAGGGTTGCAGGTTGGATAAAATGACAGGACCCATCCATATGTTGTCTACAAGAGACCCATTTTGAACCTAAAGATACACCCAGACTGAAAGTGAAGGGATGGAGAAGCATCTTTCATGCCAATGGGCCTCAAAAGAAGGCTGGGGTAGCGATTCTCATATCAGACAAATTAGATTTTAAACTAAAGACTGTAGTCAGAGATACAGAAGGACACTACATAATTCTTAAAGGGACTATCCACCAAGATGATCTAACAATTGTAAATATCTATGCTCCCAATATGGGAGCAGCCAATTACATAAGAAAACTGTTAATCAAGATAAAGAATCATATTGATACGAATACATTAATAGTAGGAGATCTTAACACACCTCTCTCAGAAATAGACAGATCTTCGAAGCAGAAAATCAAAAAAGAAACAAGAGCATTGAATGACACACTGGACCAGATGGACCTCATAGATATATACAGAACATTCCACCCTAAAACAACAGAATTCTTCTCAAGTGCACATGGAACCTTCTCAAGAATTGACCACATACTGGGTCATAAATCAGGACTCAACTGATACCAAAAGACTGAGATTATTCCCTGCATATTCTCAGATCACAATGCTTTGAAACTGGAGCTCAATCACAAGGAAAAGTTCAGAAGGAACTCAAACACCTGGAAGCTAAAGACCACCTTGCTTAAGAATGCTTGGATCCAGCAGGAGATCAAAGAAGAACTGAAATAATTCATGGAAACCAATGAGAATGAAGACACTTCGGACCAAAACATATGGGATACAGCAAAGGCGGCCCTAAGAGGGAAATACATAGCCATCCAAACCTCCCTCAAAAAAATTGAAAAATCCAGAACACACCAGCTGACTTTATACCTTAAAGACCTAGAGAATCTACAACAAATCAAACCAACTTCACACATAAGAAGGAAAATAATCAAGATTAGAGCTGAGGTCAATGAGGTAGAAACCAAAGATATAGTAGAATGTATCAATGAAACTAGAAGCTGGTTTTGTGAAAGAATCAATAAGATCGATAAGCCATTGGCCACACTAATCCAAAAGAAAAGAGAGAAAGCTCAAATTCATAAAATTATGAATGAAAAGGGAGAGATCACAATGAACACCAAGGAAGTAAAAACTATCATCCGAAGTTATTATCAACAGTTATATGCCAATAAGCTAAGCAACCTAGATGAAATGAATGCATTCCTGGAAAACTATAAACCCAAAATTGAACCAGGAAGAAATCAACAACCTGAATAGACAGATATCTAGTAATGATTTTGAAGCAGTGATCAAAAACCTCCCAAAAAACAAGAGCCCAGGACCTGTTTCCCTGGGGAATTCTACCAAACTTTCAAACATTACCAGACATTCTCCTGAAGCTGTTTCAAAAAATTGAAGCAGAAGGAAAACTTCCAGACTCTTTCTATGAAGCCAGCATTACACTGATCCCCAAACCAGGCAAAGACCCTACCAAAAAGGAGAATTTCAGACCAATATCACTGATGAATATGGATGTTAAGTTTCTCAACAAGATCCTAACAAACAGGATCCAACAGCACATTAAAAAGATTATCCATCATTACCAGGGGGGATTCATCCCTGGGCTACAAGGATGGTTCAACATTCGCAAATCAATCAATGTGATAGAACAAATTAATAAGAAAAGAGAGAATAACCATGCGGTCCTCTCAATTGATGCAGAAAAAGCATTTGACAAAATCCAGCATCTGTTCTTGATTAAAACGCTTCAAAGTATAGGGATAGAGGGAACATTCCTGAACTTCATCAAATCTATCTATGAAAGACCCATAGCAAATATCATCTTAAATGGGAAAAGGCTTGCAGCCTTCCTGTTGAGATCAGGAACACGACAAGGATGCCCACTCTCACCACTCTTGTTCAACATAGTATTAGAAGTCCTAGCAACAGCAATCAGACAACAAAGAGAAATAAAAGGTATCCAAATTGGCAATGAAGAAGTCAAACTCTTTCTTTGAAGATGACATGATTCTTTATATGGAAAACCCAAAAGACTCCACCCCCAAACTACTATAACTCATACAACAATTCAGCAATGTGGCAGGATACAAAGTCAATGTACAGAAATCAGTAGCTTTCTTATACACTAACAATGAAAATACAGAAAGGGAAGTTAGAGAATCAATTCCATTTACTATAGCACCAAGAACCATAAGATACCTGGGAATAAACCTAACCAAAGAGGTAAAAGATCTGTACTCGAGGAACTACAGAACACTCATGAAAAAATTGAAGAAGACACAAAAAGATGGAAGACCATTCCATGCTCTTGGATTGGAAGAATAAACATTGTTAGATCCCATTGGAATGTTTCTTTCTCTATTTGTTTTCTTGGAAGAGACTTATAAACCTGCACTACTACGACTCTAAACACCCTTTCTACAAATCCTGTGAAACTCCGTCTCCTGGACATTTAAATGAGAAGATAAGCATTCCGATAGGACATGCATGCCCAGCTTTGGCTGGGACTCCAAGCTCTAGAATTATACCACATGGACTAGATGTCATCATCGTGAGAGCGAACACAGCGCATTTGCTACACTCATGGTTTCGGGCAGGTGTACCCAGCCTGGGACTGGCGTGCCTCTCCTCCCCTCCTTGTTCAGCTCTACAGGCTGGGGGAGGGGACTCCGCATTGATTCTCCCCAGATAGGTGAGAAATCTCTGCCATGTGCCAAGAGCCACCCCTGGACCTGTCTGATGATGGCCTGAATCAATCCACCCAGAAAATCCAGAGCTAACCCCCTCACCAAGCACAGGGTGAGCTGTGGGAGTTATTCCTCACTCCATGAATTGATTTTGACAAAAGCATTGAGCATCTGCCAGGAATGCGTCTTGTGTCCTAAGAGATCCCCCTGACCTGAACCAGTCCTGTCTGTTAGCCTGTCCCCCTCCTCCTGCTCCAGGACCCCAGAGACATTCTGCTCTGAGATGGCTGTGACTCAGGCAGTCATGCCTGGACTTGCATGGCGTGCAGGCTCTGGGCAGGGCAGGGGAGGGGAGAGTGGCTGGGCTCTGCTGCTGGGGCCAACCTTCGAGGCAGGTCCTCCTGGATTTGCCTTCCTCAGCTTCCTTCGGCACCCGGCAACTGTCCTTTTCAGGAGCTTTTCCGTGAAGAGAAGAGATGAGATTGCTCTTGCATTTCAAAACATCCGAAGGCTGTCCCTGCCTTTCCCTTGGGCCAGTTGAGATTCCTGATGAAGATGCTCTGGTTTTTCTCCTTTCTTACCCTTAACTAGCAAGATTTTAATGAGATCCTCAGATCAAATTGGGCCTTTTGCATCATAATCATGATTGTCATGCATTAGAGAGTCATAATTTATTCTTTTGTTGATCAAATATTTATGGGTTCCTGTAAGTGTCTGTACATTTTACATTAAATGGTGGTTTGGTCTTCTATGGGCTGAATCACAAAGTGCCATCTGCCCCCACAATACTTTTTCTATTTATAAAAATTCTGTTTTTTTTGTTTTGTTTTGTTTTGTTTTGCTTGTTTGTTTTTCTGGAAACGGGCTAGGTGACTTGACAGATATATTTATTCCATGTGTAAGGCCTCTTCTAACACATTGTTTGTGTGCAGGAAGGGAACGCCCTCACTGACTCTCTGCTCAGCCCTGGGTCTGAGTCTGTGGTTGGCTCTACTGGTTTCTGCTTTTGGTATTGTCACCTGAGAGGCTCCTGTGAGCAGTAGAAGCTGCGTGCTCCTTCCAGCACCTGTCATCCAGAAAGAAAGTCTCACTACAAAATTCTCCCTGAGGAAATCTTCCACTCAAGTAAACACTCTGGATCCAGAACAAACTAACTTTAACCACAGAAAAATATGGTTCTGCCTCATTTCCTTGAATCCTCAAGAAAGGAGGCTGGGATTTATTTAGTACATTAATTATCCATTTTTAAAAAATAATTCTAATTCACTAACTAAAAATTAGTTGAATAATGGCTCCAGACAGAATAAAGTTATTGAAATTATTTTCTGAACTTGCCTTTCAGGGGAATGAATTTCAAAATATTTCTAAATAATCCTTTCTAACTCAAACACAATTTCTTAAATTAATACAATTAATGTCTCTACTTAAAGTTAAATATTTTGAATAAATAATAAGCTTATGATTTTAAAAAACAAAATGGAGAAAAAACTGTCACTGCTCAATTTCATTCTGTGCTTGGACAGAAGCCAATGCTCAGTCATTCCCATTAATGCATTCATCGCATTCTTTGCTAAAAGCCACATACAAATGTGTATTTCTAAATTAGATGTTACCCAAACATCCATTTTGCATTTAGAGATTTGGTTTTAACTAAAATCTGTAGAAAATCAGTCTTTTAGAAGAACATGGATGGTGGTTGTGCTAACATCAGCTTTCAGCTCTAGGCTCTCTGGTTCTTGTTCTCATGAGGAAGCTGGCCGGCATCTCCTGTGTCTCCTGTCCGGGGGTCCCAGGGTGCGGTTGGGGCCTCTGCAGCCTCAGGAGCCCTGTGTGCCTTCACTTGAGAAACTGCCCTCGCCACAGAAACAGCTGGAACTTAGACGCAGGCTGGCTGCAACATCAGCTAATGAAATCTGATCTCAGGGCAGGAGTGGTACGAGGTTCCCAGGGTACCAAGGCACATACATCCCATCATGGATGTTGCCAGACACCACGACCAGGAATGACCCACAAACTCCCAACTCCGGCTCCGAGCCTCCTTGTAGCCTCGCCCTGTAGGTGCCCCGCTGAGACCCTCGTCCCGGGCCAGCAGGAACCCAGATGCAATCAGTGCCTTGTGACAGATGGATGAATTAATGAATGGATACAAGAATGCTTTCCTGAAATCAACAGGGTTTTCCATCACCTCTTCTCTCAGCCTTCATAATGGTTTTCCAGAAACTCACTTAAAACTGCCAATTCTAACATTCTCCAAATTTGAATCAGATATTCTGCCTAGCTGTGGCCATTTTAGTGAAATATACAGACACAAAACAAGCCTTAGGATTTATTGGTAGAGAACAAAAGGGATATTGGGGACAAGTTCATAAGTAGTAGAAAACCCCTTGCTATGATTATACTGCATCCTCTCCACCCCCCAGCAGACCCTTCCACTGCCCAGCTCTGAGCTCTCGGGGCAGATGTCCTAGACCTGCATCTTCAAGACTGCCTCAACTGACCTCTGATTTGACATTAGGTTCATTCAGGAAGTCACTGACAGATTTGGGACCAGCAAGGAAGAAAGGTTAAGGTATTGCTTCTTCACTCTATCCCTGCTATAGCCGTATTGCCCTGGCTGAGTGTGATCCTGCCACCCTCCACTCCACTGCTCCCCTCTGGAGCTCTAGCCATCACCGAAATGGAGCAGAGGTTGGGAACAGCTCCAGTGTTCCTCCTCCCTAGGGGCCTGAGCAGCAGCTGCTGATTCTCTCAACCCCACCACACCTCTGCAGTCTGATGGACACAGATCCCTCTCTACCCCATGATAGCCAAATGAACCCAAAATTTAAGTACAGAACTTTAGACTATGCAGTCTAAAATAAAAGCACTAAAATAAAACACAAGTCACTGTTTGGGGATCTCGGGCATCCAAAAGACTCTCAAGCTAGAACTGGAAGTCATGAAGGAAAACAGATCTCTGTCTAAAAACAATTTGACTTCTGTACTCTTAAAATGCCATATGTGACAAAGGTAACAAGACCTCTTAGCAAACCCTTCTGCCTTTTTACTCAGCACCTATCATCTATCCCTCTCTATTCTTGATTTCTAGTTGAACATGTTTTTTTCTTCAGGAATTCATTTAGCCAGGTGTTTCTGAGGAAACAGCTCACTCTTATCCCTGGCATAGCCCCTCACGGCTACCTCCATTGCCCTTCTCCAAGACCCTGGCCACACATTGTTTCTCCTTCGCTGTGTACTTGGCCTATGAGAACTTTGGATGGTTGGCCCCTCCTTGCCCTCAAAGTTAGTTTACTCTCTCTCTCTCTCTCCCCTTTGCTCAAAATGATGCTGTTCATTCTCTCATCACCCATTCATTTATTGATTCTATCTGTACATACTCTCACGATCAATAAAGGCTTCAATGTCTATATCCAAGACAAAATATGTTGAGAACTGTTTAAAAGCAGATTTGTCTTGAGACAAAGCCCTTATCCACGAGTAGGAATCAGTCTCCTAAAAAGAAAGCAGCCCAAAACATCAGTGAAAATCCCCAGCACCTCTCTTGACTGTGGTCGTCTGGGTCAGGGGATCCTCAAAATTATTTAACAAGATCAAAATATAAAGAAAGGAGGACAAGGAAAAGAAGAGAAGCTCAGATTCATGACATCTGTTTAATATGATAAGAAAGAAGAGAGACATTTTCTATTATTTATTACCTCCCCTTGGGCAGCCAGATCAAAGCTCCAGCTTTCTTTAATAAGAGCAGATGTTTTAGCAGCAAACTTTCTGTGGCTGTGGACATATGAATGCCAAACAACTTTTCACCTGTGGTCAGTATGGAAGCATTGGAAATACCATGGTTTCCCCCCTTGATGGAAACACAATCTGTTCTACTTAAGAGTCCTTCTAGCTTTTGAACAGTAGAAACAAACAAAATAAAACAAAAACAAAAAATCAGAGTGCCTCACTGATGTCAGATGTTGGCAAGTCATACTTTCCTACTGGCCAATCAGAATGAAACCTTCCAACTGTACATCAAGTGTCCTATGGGAAAACACAAGGCTCTCCATTCTTTTCCTTAAGTCTGAATTTCAATTCCACCCTATATATGACTTGTCCCGCCCTTCTTCAGGTTGGCTTTTGTGGGTAAGACCCTTCACCCACCCCCTCACCACTAACTCCCACTCTTCCTGATTACTTCCCCATGGTCACCAAGAGCATTAGACCATCCTGGACTTCCTGAAACATCCTGCTTTCAACTTGAGTATCTATGGCATATACTTGGATAAAGAGTTCAGAATAGTTTATAACTAAAAGACAATTTTACAAAAGCTATAAATAATTAAAATAAGTATATATTAATAAATTATGTATATGTGTATCTTCACAACCATAGCAATTATTACTTATATATTTTTGTTATTAACATACCTAGGTATTTTAAATATTCATTTTAGGTTATTTATTTTATCAAAAGATTGATATTTGTGGCATTTAGCTTACATCTACTGCTTTGCTTGTTTCTTTTTGGGAAGAGCATCCACCTTTTAGCAAACTGACCCCCAGCTCCACATGGTTCTCTCAGAGACCATCAAAGAGAAGCAGAACGCAGCAGAACACAATGGTTAGAGGGTGGGGTCTGGGGCAGACCCTACAAGATTAGTACTATTATTCTTCTTGTTAAACAGATGAAGAAATTGAGACATTGAGATGTTCTTTGTCCCCTAAGTTCAGACAGGTCTTTTCTCTATTCATGAGAAACTAATACAGACCCTGCTTCCCCAAGTTTTCAATTATCAAGGCCCATTCAAAACATACCTCTCCATGGTCAATAAGAGAGAGAGAAAAAAAATGCCTTACTTTTCTGTAATGCTGAGCTATTTTCCTAGGGCTGTTGTAACAAATTACCACAAAGCCAGTGGCTTGATAAAACAGATATTTACTTTCTCACAGTTCTTGTGGTCAAGGGTGTCAGCAAGGATGTGTTCCATGCAAAGGCATGAGGGAAGGATCTTCTATGCCTCTTACAGGTGCTGGTGGCATCCAGGGATCTGTGGCCTCAGTGGTCTTACAGATGCCTCACTCTGACCGCTGTCCCCATCTACACATCACCTTCTCTGCCTCCCCATGTGGTCTTTTCTGTTATTATGAGGTCATAAGTCATTGGATTTAGGATCCACCTTAAATCCAAGGTAAGCTTATTTCAAGATCCTTATGTACACCTATAAACACCCTATTTCCAGTAAAGTCATATTTTGAGGTTTCAGGAAGATGCGAATTCTAGAAGGACAGTATTCAATCCACTACAAATGTTTACAGCTAAAAGGGAAATTTCATATTCACTTCTTTGCCACATCTCACCAAAATCAACTCCAGTGACAAGCCACTTCCTTGAATTCAAGCCAACTTTGGGGGCCCTTCTGTGACCCACTTTTTTTCCATATGTACCCCAATACTTGTCTAATATTGCCAATCTGACTATACCTGATGGTAGTTCCCCAGAGGGGAGATGAGGTATTCTTGACTACGTAGACCTATGTAGCTTCTCCAATTACATACTGAGTTGAATTGTACATGGCTTTGTACATCTCAGTGTCATACACAAAATTCTCCCTTAGGTTAAGAATCAAACTACACATAGAGGAAATAGTGGAGAGTGCCAAGAATATATGGAGGCTGTCAGTCTACCCATTTACCTATCTCACCTACTTACCAATATACATATTTATTTGTCCATCCATTTGCCGATTTATCCATCCATCCAACCATCCATCCATCCATCCACACATATGTACATTTACCTATCTATGTATCATACATTTACCTATCTATGTATCTAAGCTACCTATTACTTACCTTTCTGTGAAAGAAATGAATGAATTATTTTGTAGAAAAAAATATAAGCTCCACATGAGTGGGGATTTCTGTTTATAACAGTGCCTGGATCACAAAAATTGCTTAATAAATGTTGAGTACATAAGCATGATATTTCAGACTTGCACATTTTATTAACCTTTCTTTTTTAGCTACTCTATCTAACTCACACCCCCAAAAATAAATATTAAGGCCCATTAAAATTCAAGTGAAAAAGCTCTAGATACAGATAAAAATCACAACTGCACATCAAAGTTAATGTCTTCATTATTAAAAAAATTAAAACACCTGTAAGTAAAACATAAAAGCTTGAAGTGGTTGTTTAAGAAGCTATTTTAAAAGAAACAAGTACATCCAAAAACATTCGTCTGAAAGTGTCCCTTCAAAAGTAGATTGGCTTCAGATGATATTATTTAATTTCATGGAATGAAACTGAAGAGGAGCAAATAAACCCATTCTGTTTATTTTATTTTTGACATTCAGTTGAATGAAATGAGGCTCTGACTAACAATAAGCAATCAAAATCCATGAGTCAGAAATGGAACTAAATAACACATTTTTTGAAAAGCCACTAACTGTTAGATGCCTGAAAAATACATGGCGATTGCATGATCAGGACTGCCAGTCTTTCAGATGATGATCCCGACACTTGAAGGAGCCATTTTTTCTATTTATTCTGAGTTCTACGGGTTTTGTGATATTCCAGTCTCTTCCTGAAAGAACAGACAGCATCATCTGGTTAAGGGATGAGGTCATGGTCTGTTTGTGTTTCTGTCCCATCACCTGAAAAACTATCTATAACCTGATGTTTCCTTCCCTTAACCTCTTTTCCCCTCACCTACCCTTTGTTCCAGAACCATGGGCTTTTCCAAAAGGGACAGCCCTGTGCCTCCTGCCTGTTCAAAAAGGAACTGCCCAGCCCCTTAGAGCCCCATGCTGGGTTGTGTGGGGGGGTTGGCTCTTCCCCATGTCTTCCCAGGGCTCCCCATGCATTCCCAGCAGGACTGTGCCCCAAAGCCCCCTTCTCATCTGAGCTGAAATACTTTCCTTCATCCCTCTTGGTCCTTGTCATCTGCTGTTTTCTTCACAGGAGACACTGCACCCACTCTAGGTGTAGTTGTGTCTGTTTCCCCCACTTGAACCTAAACTTATATCTCTAGAGCCTAGAACAGAGATTGGCACAGGAGAGGAGCACAGTGAACCCCTGTCCTGCTGCAGATCAGCATGGACAGAGGGAGGGAGCTGGGCGGGGTGGTAGATTAGTGAGGTCCATGCAGGGCCCAACTATTTCAAGTCTTGTAGACCACGGCAGTGAATTTAGATTTTATCCTAAATGTGTTGAGAAGACATTGAAGACCTTGAACAAGGGAGTAACTGGATGTGTACATTTCAAAAGGACACTTTAGCCATTGTAAAAGGTATCACAGGAAAGTATGAGTAGAGTATAGGCAGGTAAGACAGAAGATTATCATTGGTAACCCAGTGAAAGATGCCAGTGAGTCCTGTCAGACTAGGCATGATGGTAGGAGCCAGACAGATTCAGATTTGTGTATTCTTTGAAGCCATGGCTGAAATATAGGGCTAATGGATTGGAGGTGGGTATAAGAGAATGACGACCAAGGAGGACCCCAGACAAGTGCCCTCCTCTGAGCAGGGAAGACGGAGGGAAGAGCTGGTTCAGAATGGGAGGTAATGAGAACCTTTTCAGACATCAAACATCTCTCAACACACAGATAGAGCAAGGAGACTCACATCTGAATGTCTGAAGATCAAGGGGAAATGGGGGGGGATAATTTGGGAGTCACTATAGCATATGATGGCATTAAAAGTGAGGCATTGGTGAGAACACGTAGGAACGAGGATAGACGGAGAGGACAGTGCAAGGAAGGACTGAACCACGAGGCTGTAAAGAGGAGGGGGACCAAGCCAAGAAGGGTGAGAGAGCATGGGGCCAGAGGGTCAAACCCTACAGGAAAGGTGGAGGCTTACCTCCTACAGGAAAGGGTAAGGCTTTTGCTCTAACAAGAAGCAAAGACATCCAGAGGAAAAGGGTATGCAGAATCTCAGGCGGTTCTTATTTTATCTTCCATTTTTCTTTACAGTGAGATAGAGCACAGTTCAGTCTTCAGCTGATGGGCATGGGCCAGAGCAGGAGATACTGATGCTGAAGAAAGAAAGGATAAGATGAGCTCAGACCTGAGCAGTTAGGGCTTGCGCAAGAGCAGTTACAGTGGAGATGAAATAAGCACTTATGTCCACAGGCTTTCAGGGACAGAAGACAGAAAGACCCGTGAGTGAAAAGGATTAATGGATAAGAAACAATTCCCTGGTGACAGAGGAAGACAATAAACCCTAAAACTATGAAAATGCATGGCCCATAAGTATCTACAATTTGGGAGGGGAACAATTGAGTGTCCCTCCGTATTTATTCTATATAATTGTTTTTAAGGTACAAAGCAAAGCAAACCTCTGCTTGTTTGGATAAGCACTGCACATTATTGCTTGTGGACATACATCCCTGGTTTCTGAATGTGTGACTCATGTAAGAGGAAGCGGCCAGAAAATGAGCCTGTTCACGGCTGTCCCTTGTCTATCACAGCATCCACTAAAGCTTCAGGTGGTGGGTGCCCGGTTCCCAACAGCTTTCGTATGAACTATGTTTTCCTCAGTTCTTTCCCATTTTTATGTTTCGGGAAGATATCTGTCCCATGGCGGAACAACGTCATTACCATCTGTCTTACCATGGGTTTCTTTAAATATTTATTTCTCCTAGAGCTCCTCTTCTGTTTCTGGCTGGATCCGATTCACGGATGAGAGACAAAGACACCCTCAGAAAACCTGCGCTTGACGGCGGCTCATCCACGTACGACTGTGCCCCAGAATGAGTCATTTCACCCCTGAACTGTCTGTTTCCCCGTAACGCAGTGCAGTCACACCGGCCTCGTCCAGTCGTCATGAGATTAAGTGACAGGAAGCAAGGGACACCCAACAGAGTGCGGGAATCCAGGAGGTACCCACGAGGGAAACAGCAATTTCTTTTAAAAAGCTGTGGATGCCGAAGCAGGCTGGGAACAACGTGTGCTGTTCTTACCAGCCGCTCCAGCATTATTTCCAAAATCATCCCCACAACAGTGAACTTCTAAATGCTGTCCTTTCCCTTGTACGTGCGGTAACGTCGTGGTACCAACACTCTGGTGGACCCCGTCCCTTTCACCTCACACATTCCTGTCTGAATGTTTTGTGTTCAGAGGGTGTATTAGGGCTGGCATTCAGTTCCCCCAGAAATCAGCTGGAAAGTTGACTCCCTTGTTTTAGGTCTCAATTAAACCACTTATTTGGTAGACTTTAGCCCTTCAAGCGCCCATAAAAATGTACCAAAGAGGAATATGGATTTGGTGAAGGTACTCTTTTTGTTTGTTTTGGTGACATTTACGTTGTCACCCAGAAGGAACTCCGAGCCCATGGACTAGCCCAGCAAACAACACAGGCAGCGCAAGGGGCCAGAAGTCCGTTTTCAGGGCTGGAACCTGGAAGGTGCATGGGAAGCGGCCCAGTCTAGAGACCTCGACAAAGAACTGAATTCCCAGTTCTTCCAGTGGCTCTAATTTGTCATACTCCAACAGGAACTAGATGGCACATGGGAAATTGGGGCATTTGAGGAAAGTCTCTTTACCCAAGGGTTATTTACAAGGGTTCGGTGTAGGAGCACCACCAGGCAGGGCGGCAGGGTAAAGCAGGACTTGCCAGGGAAGAGGTGTCCCCAAGCCCAGGTCTGAAGAGAGCAGAGGGAGGAGGAGCCAGGCTGCAGAGGAGTCTGGTAGCTCCATCACCTGGACAGATGCCAGGCCAGGGGATCTTACAGACAGGACACCAGGATAATACCTGTAAGTCGCCTAGTGGGCAAACCGCCATGGAAGACCAGGTCAGAGATCCAGAGAGCAGGGAGGAGTGAGGATGCCGAGAGCCAACAGGTCAGAAACGGGCACATTTCCCAAGAGAATCTAGTGACTCTGAGTCCCAGTTCCTCAGCTGCAAAATGAGATGATGATAATGCCTACTCTAAAATGCCAAAATTTCAAACACAGACCTTAGCACACAAAAATTCATCATTCCATGATGTGGTTGATGCTGTCATCATTTACCTCCGCAAAGAAAGGGGGCAATGTCATCGGTACAATGTCACAGGACGAAGTCTGAAAAGCAGGGAACGACTATTCACATGAAGACACCCCCCAACATGTCTGGTCTTCTCTGCCTCTTCGGACGCCTGACTTCATGAAGGAAGTTGCGGCCAAATGAATCCTCAGGAAGCGAAAGTGAGGAAGGGGGTTCTCGCAAGAAGTAGAGCTTTAAAGGCTCAGCGAGGGAGAGCACATGGGGGTTTCTGGACTGCAAATATTTCCGGAAGTTTTAAAAGGGGAAGGAGGCTGAGGAACAGGGGAGCCAGCAGGAAAAGCACGGCAGTGCTGGGACCGTGCCCTGGACGGCAGGCGGGGGCTGGAGTTACATCACGGAGGCAACACGTCCACTGCATTATTTTAAGCTGGTGTATGACTTGAGAGCTTTTATTTTTTAAAAAACTAATCAAAAATATTAGGAATGGTGGGTATTGAGGAGGGCACGTATGGCATGGGGCACTGGGTGTTCGACGTAAACAATGAATCTTGGAACACTACATCAAAAACTAATGATGTTCTGTATGGTGACTCACATAACACAATAAAAATACGTTAGGAATGAAATAGGGGTTGTCACTATACATTCTGCAGCCACTAAATATGTAACAAGAGAATACCATTAGCAATTTTATGCTCATAAATTCAACAACTTAGAACATGGACCAGTTCCTCAGACCCACTAACTAGGAAAACTCAATCAAGAGGAAAAGGCTAAGCTAAAATGCCCTGTAACCACTAAACACATTTAAACTGTCCTCAATTTCTAGGGCCTCTTCCTCCTTCACATTCCCCTGGCCTGTGGGGAAAGTGAGCTGCTGGAGGAGGCCCACCCACGTCTCCTGGCCTTGACCTGGATAAGTCGCGTGGCCCCACTTAGACACAAGATCTGGAAAATGCAGTTGAGTTGTGGACCTAGAAAGAGGAGAGCATGGATGCTGGTGAGTGCCCAGGGAGAGCTGTAAGGAGGGCCTCTGCCCAGGGATGGAGAGCTGACCGACAGAACTAATAACCACCATCGCCCCCACCGCCACTGCCAGCACAGCCACCGGCACCAGCACCATCACCTGCTAATACTTACTGAGCATCATTATGTTCTTTTTTGTTGTTTTTTAAAGATTTTATTTATCTATTTGACAGAAAGAGACACAGGGAGGGAACACAAGCAGGGGGAATGAGAGAGAGAGAAGCAGACTCCCCACTGAGCAGGAAGCCCAGCATGGGGCTCAATCCCAGGACCCCGGGATCATGACCTGAGCCAAAGGCAGATGCTTAATGACTGAACTCCTCAAGCACACCCCCCAACACTGTTCTAAGCCTAACTATCTAAGAATTCATTTGAACTCCACAATAGCCTTATGAGGCGGATACATTTCTGATTTCAGTTTTCAGACAAGGAAACCAAGACCAAGAGGGACTGAGACATTTTCTGGAAACTTGAAAAAGCCACAGATAGACTCTGGGGTGGGCAGCAGCAGATAAGCAGAGGTGAGGTTTGGGAGCCAGAAGCTGGCCCTTGGAGGGGGACCTGGAGGAGACCCCAAGCCCTCCAAGCCCAGCAGACTGGACCTGCGGCCACGGTGCTCCAGGAGCTCCCCTGGGAGGGGTGCCGTGACTCCCTCCTCCGTTGGGCAATGCCTCGGGTATCTCTTTCTACCTGTCCAGTCAGGTTGACAGACTCTTTCTTAGCTAATTTCTCAGTAAAGATATTTTCCATGTTGATTTTTCTCTCTTACCTCAGCTCACTTTAGTTGCAATAATCAGTTAAATGGTTAGAGGTGAAACAAACAGGACTTTCAGCTGGCTTCTTTTCCTTCTTTAAAACCTCAGAAATTACTTGCTTTATGTAGTGTTTGGTTTTTGTTTTATTGTTTTTTTTTTTTTTTTTTTTTTTAGAATTAGGAACAATAAAAGATTTTTTTTTACGGGATATTTCATTGCTTATATTTTTATTTTTTTAATTTATTTTTTATTTTCAGCATAACAGTATTCATTATTTTTGCACCACACCCGGTGCTCCATGCAATCCATGCCCTCTATAATACCCACCACCTGGTACCCTGACCTCCCATTCCCCGCCCCTTCAAAACCCTCAGATTGTTTTTCAGAGTCCATAGTCTCTTCATGGTTCACCTCCCCTTCCAATTTCCCCCAACTCCCTTCTCCTCTCTAACTCCCCGTGTCCTCCATGCTATTTGTTATGCTCCACAAATAAGTGAAACCGTATGATAATTGACTCTCTCTGCTTGACTTATTTCACTCAGCATCATCTCTTCCAGTCCCGTCCATGTTGCTACAAAAGTTGGATATTCATCCTTTCTGATGGAGGCATCATACTCCATAGTGTATATGGACCACATCTTCCTTATCCATTCGTCCGTTGAAGGGCATCTTGGTTCTTTCCGCAGTTTGGCGACCGTGGCCATTGCTGCTATAAACATTGGGGTACAGATGGCCCTTCTTTTCACGACATCTGTATCCTTGGGGTAAATACCCAGGAGTGCAATGGCAGGGTCATAGTGTTAGGGCTCTTCCCTCTCCTGGTCACACTTACTCCAGGAAACCATGCTTGGCCACAGCTTTAGGTGGCCTTTTTGTTTATTGGCTATAAGTCCACACTGGTTAGCATGAGGATGTCATTTTCTCCTGTCTGAGGAGCATATTGAGACCTCTGTTGATTGGGGGCTGTCCATATTGGGGACATGAGGTCATTGGAAACTCTAGAGATCCCAGTGCATTTGGTTCTCAGCCAGAGGGTATGGGGTTACACTGGGGAGCAGGTCAGGAGACCCACAATGGACCACAATAGCTCTAAGATGGGCCATCCTCCTCCTTCTCAGGCTACTCAGCCTCAAAGAACCTGTCCCTCTCACCCCACGTTCTCCTGGCTCCCACTTTGCCCACAGTCCTCTGGCCCTCCCTCTGAAGTTGGCAACAGTAACCAAGAGCCAACATTTTTACAACTAAAACAAAACCAAGAATAGTTTCCCTTTTAAAGCTTCTCAGAGATGGAAAAAAAAAAGATACTAATATTCCATCATCCTAATGCATGAAAAAAGAATGACAAAGCAATTACTTTCCATATTAAAATGGTCTGGTGTCATTTCCTGCCATAGGTGAGATATTTTAGGTCAATCTGAGCAAAAACTGAGTGACTAGAGTTAACTGGGGAGTTTCTGGTGCATGGAGATTTTGCAATTATGAAGGATTGCTTTATTAAAGGCATTTTTATTCCCAGTCTCTTTTTTCTATTAATAACTATCCAAAACAATATTTTTCTATTTTGCAAGTTTGCATGGACTGTCATTCTTATTTTGTTGTAGGATTAGTGTGCTGTGTAATAAAATACTTGAAATAGCATATCTTAGAGATCCAAGGCCCATCCCACACTTCCTCTCCTTCTCTGTGAAGCAGAAAAGGAAACCCAATGAAGACAACTCTGAAGGGTCAAGGCACTTACTTTGGCCACAACAAATGTCACAGTAAAAACCATTCACTGAGCCTAGGAATTCTGATTTCAGGCCAGTAAAACACATCTTTAATGTCGTCTAAAACTTGGTGCAACCATTTGCCCTTTAGAACTCTTGAGCACTTTCAAAATCATACTCAACCAACCAGTTGATAGAAATTTTAAAATGTATTGTTTGAAGAGACCTCATATACATACACACAGGCACTTACTCATAAACTGTGAGGACACTTCCTCAACTCCCAGCCCAACACTGGCCACATGTTGGTGTTCAAGAAAACCAATGACTGGATAAATGGATGAGTAGCAGCTCAAAGTTTTAAAAGCTCTAAGTTTTAGTTGCTTAAATATTAATATTTTTTACCCAAAATGTAAGTGTTGTAGAATACAGTGGGGGATCCATATGTAAAAAAATATCCACTAGAATATATTGAATCGTATTTCTTTCACCAACTGGTCAAAATATGTACCCAGCTTATGCCCCAGATAAGAAGGTAAAAACCAAAATGAAATGCTGTATTCCATCCAGACCAGAGAGATTTACATTTGAGTCTTGAAAAATCTCTTCAAAAATAGAGAAAGGGAAAAACCAAATTCAAAAGCAGTTCAATATATATTCACCCTAAATGTTAACCAGGTCATTGGTTTGTTTTGTAGAAACCTGTAGGAGGCAGAGCATTGCTAATAGTACATGAATCATGAAGCCCTATACTTTTCCGTTCAAGAAATCTCATTAAGCAGCTACTATGTGCACAGCAGTGTCCTAGGCCTTGAAAACATCAGGAAACACAAGGAAATTCTTGCTGTGGAGCTCTCATCCTCTCAGTTTGAGATAAAATATATGAGAATTCATATGAAATATTAGGAAGGAGAAAAAGGCAATGGGAGAATGAAAAGTATAGACATTTAACAGAGACGTGGGTACAATTTTTTAAATTTTTTTGTTTATAAAAGTGTTTTGTTATTTGGATTTATTGGCCTATGTCTCATCATGATGGAGGAGTGAAATGTTTCTCACAAGACATTCAGAGAGCTTTGATCACCATTATGTGGGCTCAGAAGCGAAAAGGATCAGCACAGTAACTCAGAAACTGAAATTGTGGTAAATGTAAAGATACGGGTTCCATCACTCATGTCACAAAAGGAAAATTTTCAAAAATCCATACCTAGGAAAATTCCCACATAGTGTAACTGGGCATTTACCCAGAGGGGATTCCATAGCTTAGTGCTGGCAGACAAGTAGCTTTCTTATCTCCAACGTAAGGTGCAGAACTGAAGCTCTGCAGACCACTGGATCTCTCTTTGTTGGTAAACAGATTCTCAGCAAACTCCCAGATCCCATTCCTTGCTTTTTCCCACATTCACCTGCTAGTGATGGTGACCAAAGGTGAACTTTGAGGGGAGTTCAGGACACAAATTGAGTAGATGAAACACACACACATACCGCTTCTGTCTGTTTTTCCCACATTGCATGTTGCTCAAGTCATCAAGAATCATAATTTTTTTTTTATTTTCAGCAAACAGTATTCATTGTTTTTTGCACCACACCCAGTGCTCCATGCAATACGTGCCTTCTCCAATACCCACCACCTGGTTCCCCCAACCTCCCAACCCCCCACCCCTTCAGACCCCTCAGATTGACATGGGTACAATTTTAAGGAGGGTGGTCAGAGTAAACTGCATTGAGAAAGTAAGGTTTAAGCAAACCCTTGACAAAGGGAAGGGAATTAGACGCACAGCTAGGTTGACTGAGGAAAGGGCATAATACGTTAAAGAAGCACATGGAGAGAACACTTTGGACTGTGAAACTGTCTTTTCAGGAGAATTTTAGACCTTACCCCATTAACAACCCAGAATAGGGGTTATTTGCTTCTATTGAAAGTTGATATACAGTCAGTGATTCCCAAATTATCATGCAGCGAATTGATTTCATTAATTTCCTCAAGGGAACTTTTTAGAAAGACTTTTGGTACCTACACTGTGGAATTCAGAAGTCTGGACGTAAGTCCTGGAATTTGGAGCAGGTGGCTGATAAGAACAAGTTTGGGAATGAATGGACTTGGTGACTTCCATATGAAGCAACAGGACCAAAGGGCACTGAGATGTGGCCAGATGTGGTGGAGCTGGAGGATGAAACCAGTGTTCACAACGTCATCCCACAGAGGGATCTCTGGTTCTTCTGTGGGTTGCCTCTGAAACTCTCCATAAAATGCATTTAACTTAACTTCCTATTCATTGACTGTCACTAGAAAACAATACTGTGTTAACTTAGGAGGTGGAAAAAGAAAAAGCAGGAAATAAACAGGAAATAAAAAGGAAGGTTAGAAAAAACAGAGACAGAAGTATCATAGAAAAGAGCATGCAATCAAAACCTGATGTATTAAAAGATTATTAAGATAGGCCACTGGCAAACTGATCCAGGACAAAAAGTGAAAGATCCAAAAACAGCGTGAAGCAGTGGAGGGGACATGATCCCAGATATGATAGAGATTTAAAATAATAACAACACAGAGTAGTGTCTGTATCAGTACTTACGCAGTAATACACTAGGAAACCTAGTTATGCAGGATGAACTTGAAAACTTAATTCAAGTTGATTTGTATTTCCCTGATGCCGAGTGATATGGAGCACTTTTTCATGTGTCTGTTGGCCATCTGGATGTCTTCTTTGCAGAAATGTCTGATACATCCCTAAAAATTAGATAAAATGCAAAATGGTACAAGAAAAATAGTTATCTTGTATTCATAAATTTTCAGTGAATTCTCCTCTCTTTAAAAAAAAAATAAATAAGCACAGGAAACCAAAATAAGCTTAGCTTTCTTTCTGTGTTCTGCCACACCTAGAAAGTCATTGCAAAACAAATACAAAACTCTAAATACGCATGTATTCACTTCAAAACTAAGGAGACCAATATGAGTAATAAAATGCATAGCCTAATTCGCTCATGAATGTGGATACAAAGATCCCTAAATGAAATAGTAGCTAACCAAATTCAATAGTGTATTAATGAAAATAAAACAACATTAGCAGGGAGAATTGATCCTAGGAATGCAAAAATGGTTCATTATTTTAAAAGTTGCTAACATAACATCAATAGACTAAGAGATTAAAAAAATCAAATGAGCATCCCAATCAAGCAAAGAATTATCATAACTGATGTTAAAATTTGGCAAATAAAAATCTAACAAAAAACAAGACTAGAAAGTAAGAGCCTATAAGCATTCATTTTAGATCTGGAAAAAATCCCACTCTCATCTCTATAGTTGAACATACTTCTTGATAAGAAAGAAAAATAAGTGTAAGAATGAGGGAAGGAAGAGATATAGTTGCAATTATTTCAAGAAGCCATGAATATCTACCAGAGAAGCCAACATAATTGACAATCTATTGTTGTGTTCAGGAAGTGTTCGGGAAGGTGGCAGAATACAAGGTAAATCTAAAAAATTTTGTAATTTATCTCCAAAAAATGTTAAAAACAAGATACCAAATTCGTAGACAATTTTATAAAGTGTCTAAGAAATATAAGAAAGCCATTAAGGCATTCAAAAAGATCTCATAATAATAACCATAAGCTATGGGTACAATCAAAGGCAAAAAAAGAAAAAGGAAATAAAACAGAGAGGTCATATGTGGGAATTTACACAATAGTAATGGTACCAAGAATCCTGGAGAAATAGTGTTCAGTAGGATTGTTGGAGAACCTGGCTCAATATATGGTGAAAAAGAAATCTGGATCCCTATGTCATCTCATACATGGACTAGAGACTCAAACGTGACAGGTGAAACCAGCAAGTTACTAGAAGAATGGTGAGAAGTACTTCTTGATCTAGAGATAGGAAAGGCTGCTTGAACAAACCTACAGTATCACCTGTTTGTCCTTTCTTCTATGCAGTAGACAATTTCCTTGATATCATCTAGTCATTCAACTAGAATTTTTATTTTAACAATTCATATTTTAGAAGAAAAGAGAGTTAAATGTAGACCATGAAGCTGGTTACTACAGAAAGATTACAACTCGGTGCCTCAGTTTTGTCATCTTTAATAAATGAGAGAAACTACCTACTTCTGAAGATTGTCATGGGAATTAAATGAGGATGGATGGGTGGATGGAGAGAGACAGACAGACATATATGCTTGCAATAATGTTCAGCACATAGTAAGCATTTCAAAAATATTAGTATTTATTAATACTATTTTATACCCTTAAAGTGATTTATTACTCTGAATATTTCTATTGTGAGACTTTGGTATGGTTTTATGGATATAATGCTTCTAGAAGGATTTGAAGAGACCAGTGAATGTCACTCTTTTTCCCTCACCCATATTCTAAACCATCTAGGAGAAAACATCAGGGGAAATAATTAATATGAAGATAGTGCATTTTTATCAGTAAGTAGACATTGAAGATCATGGTTTCAGTCATCTTGCCAACTGGTCTTAATCCCTAGCTTCAGAATTAGCCAGATTCACCTAGCTACCATCACTAGCAGGGCTGGGCCACACAGAGCTCCCATGGAAGAGACAGAACCTGTGCCCTGAGCTTGACCCATGACAAAGAGAGGAGAAGACACAGGTGTTCAAGCACACAGATCTGAAAGAAGGGGATGGGGCATACCTGCTCCATATGGTCCTTAACCTCCTCACCCCGAGGAGTTGCTCCTCAGCCCCTGGGTGGCTTAACACAGCTTACCTTGTTCTTCACTCTTTCTTACAATGTCCAGTGTAAGTCCAGGCAAACATCTAGTGTACCTCTCTTCCGCAGAGCCTCTGCCAAGCTATAATTGCCCCATCTGGTACATGTGACTTCCACCATGGACATAGTAAAAGAGGGCCCTGGAGGGTCCTGCACCCAATTATTAAATGCCTCAGCTCAGAAATGCCACACAAATCCAATAGTATATTAATGAAAATAAATAAATAGATAGATAGATAGATAGATAAATATTTTATAAATAAAAGTATATTAATGATAAATTCAAATATATAGATGAAAACAAATTAATGAAAATAAACTAATTGCTGAAAATAAAAAAATAAATAGCATATTAATGAAAATAAATAAATATAATGAAAATAAATAAATCTCAGCCCACTGGCAAGAACAAGATATGTGCGCTGTAGTGGGTTCAATATAACCCTTTAGAATTGACGACTCCAGGGGACATGTGAACTTGATCTTACTGGAAAAAAAGCCTTGGTCTATTTACAATTTTCTAAAGATTTATTTATTTATTTGAGAGTGGGAGAGAGAGTGTGAGCAGTGGGGAGGAGCAGGGGGAGACTCCCCACTGAGCATGGAGCCCTACTTGGGGTTCGATCTCACAACTCTGAGATCATGACTTGAGCCAAAACCAAGAGTCAGATGCTCAGTCAGACTGACGCACCCCTGGTCTATTTATGATTTTGGTGAAAGTGGACAAGGTTAGCAACCCCTTAGCTTGACTTTGCTTGGCTTATATGGTATTCGCATTTTCAAATTTTTGAGGAATCTCCGTATTCTTTTTCATAGCGGCTGCACAATTTGATGTTCCCACCAGCAGTGTACAATTTCTCTACAACCCTGACAACTATCTTTTTTGATAGTATCTATCCTCTATCTCACAGATATGCGGTGACATTTTTGTTGTCGTTTTGATTGGCATTTCCCTGATGATGAGTGACGTCGAGCATCTTTTTGTTCACCAGCTGGTCTGTTGTGCATCTTCTCTGGCAATAAATTCAGCTCCTTTACCCATTTTCAATATTAGATTTTTTTGTTTTTTGTTTTTGTCTCACTATTGAGTTGTAGGAGTTCCTTGGAGATTTGGAAAATTAATCCCTTATCAGATATATAGGTGGTAAATGTTTCCTCCCATTCTGGGTTGCCTTTTACTTTGTTGTTTCCTTTGCTGTGCAGAAGTTTTTTAAATTAGCATAGTTCCATTTGTCTAATTTTTCTTTTATTGTTGGGCTTTTGGCGTCATATTCCAGAAGTCATTGCCAAGCCCAATGTCATGACAACTTTCCCCTGTGTTATCTCCTGAAACATTTTTAGTTTCAGGTCTTTCTTTTACATCTTTAACCATTCTGAAGTGGGTTTTTGTGTGTGTGTGGTTTGGGGTTTTGAGGGTTTTTTTAAGAGTAAAACCAGGATTCAATTTCATTCTTTCACATTAGATAACTAGTTTTCCCAACACCATTTTTTGAACAGACTGTTCTTTCCTTATTATGTATTCTTGGCACCCTGGTTGAAAAGCAGTTGACCGTATATGCATCATTTATTTCTGGACTCTCTATTCTGTTCCATCGGTCTTCTGGGCAGATACCCAACAGAACTGAAATCTGAATCTGAAAGAGATATCCGCGCTCCCGTGCTCACTGCAGCATTACTCGCAAAAGGCAAGATATGGAAACAACCCAAATGTCCCAAATTGACAGTTGAATGGCTAAAGAAAATGCGGTCTGTCTATACAACGGGGTATTATTCTGTCTTTAAAAGGGAAATCCCATCATTTGCAACGACATGGATGAACCTGAAAGACATCATGCTAAGGAAAATAAGCCGGTCACAGAAGACAAATATGGCACAGATACACTTCTAGGATTTATCTGAAGGAGTCAAACTCATAGAGGCAGAGAGTAGAATGGTGGCTATTTGGGACTGCAGGCAGAGAAATGGGGAACTATTCCATTGGTATCAAGTTTCAGTTATACATGCTGAACATTCTAGAGCTCTCCTATACACATAGTATCTACTGTCCAAAATGCTGTATTATACACTTAAACCCGTGCTAAGTGAGTAGATCCCATGATAAGAATTCTTACCACAATAGAGGGACGGGGTGCAAGGAAAACTGTGGAAGTGACAGGTATGTGTATGGTTTGTGCGGTGGTAACAAGGGTGTTCATGTATTTCCAAACTCGTCAAATTGTGTACTTTGTTTTCTTTATTGTGTTATGTTCGTCACCACACAGTACATCGTTAGTGTTTGATGTCATGTTCCATGAGTCATTGTTTGCATATAACACCCAGTGCTGCATGCAATCCGTGCCTTCCTTAATAACCACCAGGCTCACCCAACCTCCTACCCCTCTCCCCTCCAAAACCCTCAGTTTGTTTCTCAGAGTCCATAGTCTCTCATGGTTCATCTCCCCCTCCAATTTCCCCCAACTCACTTCTCCTCTCCATCTCCCCATGTCCTTCGTGTTATTCCTTATGCTCCACAAGTAAGTGAAACCATATGATAATTGACTCTCTCTGCTTGACTTATTTTACTCAGCAGAATCTCCTCCAATATGAGTAGTGCTTTACATCAATTTTGCCTCAAAAAATGCAGCTAAAAATTGGGGGGGGGTAAAACTTCCTATAAAATTTCCTATAAAGCATCAAACCTATAATATGAGCAGAAGCAGAGGGTGATGGTGGGTTTATCAGTGGGAGGGGAAGGTCATTGTAATCACATTAAGATGAGGTCAGGGTGGGCTAGTTAGGCCCTCACCCAGTGATTATACCTAGGAGAAGGAAATTTGGGCACGCACATGCACACAAACACACGCCCAGACACCCAGACACACAGACCACCATGTGAAGACTCAAGGAGAAATTGCAGTGGTGTGACCACAGGTGAGGACACCAAGGATCCCCAAGGATGGCCAGTAAGCACCAGAGGGGCTACCTTGTGTCATTTTGTATGGTGGCCACAGGAGACCAATCTGTGTCCTGTGGCTCTGCTCGGCTTCAAGGCACTTAGATGGGCGAATGCACGGAATCAGTCAGTCAGCCATCTCCAGCATTAGCCTTGTGTTGCACTCCTGGGGCAACCCATGTGATCCTGCCACTCTCCTCCTGCCTAGACTCACTGTGCTTCACCAACCCCCCCCATACCCACGGGTGCATGTCTGTGCAGCTCGGACATGTGTTCGAGGGTTCAGACAAGCGACAGCTGCAAATGTAGCTCATCTCCACAAGGACAAACAAAAGCATCACAGGATGCCGTGGAAACTGCACAGTCAAATTAAACGTGAAGCACAGGCTTGTCATACACACACACACACACACACACACACACACACACACACCTGACTCACCAACTGTCACAGAGTTTAACTGCATTTACATAGAAGGTGGCCATCATTTGGGTTCACAGCCCCCCTGAGCCAAGTTCAGCAAATATGTCTTGGGCTGGTGACTCAAGCCAATGGCGAGAGCCACCAGGTCATCTGCGATCTGAGGCTCTGGAGTAGCTGGGTGCACCCTATTGCTGTCCATGGATTCACGCCTGCTGCCGTGTTTTGAATTGATGCTTACTGTAAAGGCTTTTAAGACTGAAATCCATATTTTATTTCTTGCCACAAAATAATAATTTGAGAAATGCAGAGAAATACACTGTTAACAATTTAACATTTACTTTCAATAAATAGGAAGTATTTTACAGGGAACTGCAGCCCATTATGGAAATCATAATTCATGCTCCGTGCCAAGAAACTGTATTCTCAATCTCATTGCACCCTGTGCCCAGCTACAAAACCCAAAACTCCCTCTGCATTATAGATTCTCATTATGATAGGTTAACAAATCTAGGGTAAAAAGCCCTGTTGAACACAGACTGCACATTTCAAATGAAGACGCCAAAACTTGTCAGCCGTTCCGGCAGGGATGGCCGAACTGAAACCGCCCTTCATTTATAGGAGGCGGCTAAGCTATCAATGCTGGGATACAGATGATCATACATTCCAAACGATCCTGCCTGTGTGGTTCCCTGCTCATTTGTGCATTCTGCAGCTCCAGTGCAGCAAGCCTCTTTTATTCTGCTGAACTTTTTAGAAAATACCAGTATTTGAATCTTGAAATTAATTGTGTTTCTGCAACACCACAAATTCCGCACCTGTTAAAATCATTTCTGGGGCACTTATGACTTGCATTTACAACAATCTGCACTGATCTATCATCATTCTGGAATTTGGGCCTCATGAGACGCAAGGCTTCAACGGTACATAGGCAGTGGCCTCATTCATCTTAGAGGTAAAGCAGTAACAAAAAGATGCTGGGTGATACGAATACAGTATCTGAATGACTCACGATTAGAGGAATGAGTCAGCTGTTCATTTTGCTTATTAAAGAAAGACCTTTTTTCCTACATCCACATAAAAGGTGCTATTCAGATACCACCTGGTCATTGGCGGGAAAAAAAAATGTAAATTTTACCTTTAAATGTATCACTGCACTTATAAAGAAATTCCCCAGACCAAGTCACACTCTGCATTAATGAAGGATCTAACACAACCGGAAGTCTCCTCCCTATCTTCCAGAGCATACATTGAGAAAGAAAAGAAAAATATGTTTGAAAAAACACAGTGAATTCCCTGAAAAGGAAAACAGTTATTTCATATTTCTTCACAGTTTAAAGATAAAAAGGGCAGAGCGAGAGAAGATGGAGGCAGTCAAGCTTATTAATCCCAGAGGCAATGTACACAGAGCATTTCTATACCTAGATATTAGCACGGACACACCACTTGATTCATTGAATTCCCTCAAAAATGTGAAACCATGGGCAAGGCATTTTGTAGATTCTCGCTAGTGTCTGTGCGAGTTAAATCAGCCTGTCCACTTTCTGCTTCTCAAGGTTGAGATCCTGTAATGGTCCCCACAGGAGGAAAAGGACATGACAGAAAGCAAGTCAAACAGGCATGGGATCAAGGGAGAGTGTAGCCAGCTAGGGGAGGCTGGAATAAGACCTCTCACAGCTTGATTTAAGGACGAACTTGAATTTGGCTGTCTTGTACACATATCCACCGTCCCCGTACTCGTCTTATCTTGTCGGTGAGTTGAAATTACAGGACTCTAAGCAAGCTTGTGCAAGCAGCACTTGCCTGTGCTCCTGGACACTAGTTCTTCATTCAAGGCTCAGTTTGGGTGTTCACCTCAGCACAGGAGACACAGCTGAAGGCGCCTGAGAAACGTCTTGAACCCTATGGCCAAAAATCCATCTGACGGCTAGGTGGTGGAGAGCGGCACTCTTCTGAGTGATTACAGAAGCACAGCAGCGACTGACAAGAGGAAACACGGGGAAGGGAGTTGCAGCTGACCATAAAGAACTTCCTCACACTTCGAGCTGCTGAAAAGGAAGTGGGCTGTTGAGGGACTGGGCCTTCGGGCTGCAGCAGACAGACAGTGTTCCCATCTTCAGCGTGACGTGAGTTTTAAAGATTCCAGCATTCTACAGGGGGAATTTCTGCTTGTTGATGAGTGCTGTGGGGGTGTTAGGAATCCCAGGATGTCCTGAATCTGACATTCTTTCACCAAGTTGGGTGTAGCAGTCAATAGAGCTAGAATGTCCACTGGTGACAAATGGCATCTCTTAGGTGAAGGAAAGAGAGCCTTGACTTCAACATTTGGCTCTATCCCCATTCCAGACTCTTAGTGGCAAAAGCAGGGCCTTCTGGAAGATGGTCAACCAAATCTACCAGTGGTTTAAAGAATTTGGAGTGGCTGAGCTAGGATTTCCCCAAGCTGTGTCAGAGCCAGAGGAAGACTACAGGAGATGTGCTAAAAACCACATCAGCCTCGGAGTTCGCCAACGAGTTGGAATTCCCATTTTGCCCTCACTTTACATAGCTCCTTAGGAAGGTCACTTAACCTCTGTGAACTTCCCTCCCACATTTACAAGAGAGAGGATGGTACTTACCTACTCATTCTGGTAAAAAATATCCCTGGCACGTAGAAGGCACGCAATAAATCACAGCTATTATAATCAGGTGAATTGACGTTCTTATAGGTTGAATATAATTGAAAATTTTTCCACAGAAAAACTTCCTCAGCACTTTCTAGGTGTCACTTGATTTAATGCTGGCTTCTCACGCCAATCACAGGAGAAACCATTCACTCTGCACAGGCAGCAGAGGCCCAGAGATGATGTGGAAAGGTGGTCTCTCTTCTCAAGTTTGAAATGTCCACAGTTATCTTTCTTCCAGATCTTGCTGCCCAACAGAACCCAGAGCACTTGAAAACTCCATCATGATTTGTCCTGAGCCCTCAGCCAGTGATTTTTTCAGCAGCCTCACAAGAAAGGAAAAGAAGCTGGCTCACCACCAGGTCCTCACCTGCGTATATGTCCATCTTACACGACAGTCCAAGACTTGGTTGGGTCTTGCAAAGAGCCCCAGATATGTAGCTACACACAATGAAAGGGGATGATTCTTTGGTAATCTTGAAGTCTCCATTGTAATCTTGTCCACTTACATGCCTTTTCTCTTGTGCATTATTTTTTAAATTAGTAAGCCTTAATTTCATGAACAGTTTAGGGTCACAGAACAATTGTGGGGGAAGTATGGTGTTCCCACATAGTTCCTGCCTCAACACATGTATAATGTGTTCCCCTTACCCCACTATCAATGTCCCACACTGGAGCAGTCACATATGCTGGGATGATGACCCTGCAGGGACTCCCCACCATCATCAGGGATCACATTTACATTACGGTTCACTCGAGATGTTGTGTCTCTGGGTTTTCGCAATGTGTAATGATGCTTATCCACCATTATAGTACTACACAGGGTTGTTTCACTGTCCTAGACATTTTCTGTGCTCCTCCTATTCCCCTAGTCCTCAGCCTGTGGCAAAGACTGATTTTATTGTCTTGTCGTTTTGCCTTTTCCAGAATGTCATACAGTTGGAATCATACTGTATGTGGTCTTTTCAGACTGGCTTCCTTCACTTAGTAGTATGCATTTAGGGCTCCTCTGTATCTTTTCGTGGCTTGACAGTTCATTTATTTTTAGCACTGAATGATATTCCATTGTGTGGATGTTTCACAGTTTACTTATCCATTCACCTACCGAAGGCATCTAGCTTGCTTCTAAGTCTTGGCAATTATGAATAAAGCTGCTATAAACATTTGTGTGCAGGTTTTTGTGTGGACATAAATTTACAACTTCTTTAGGCGGATAGCAAGGATCACAAATTCTGGAACATATGGTTAAGAGTATGTTCAGTTTTGTAAGAAACTGCCAAAATGTCTTCCACAGTGGCTGCGCCATGCTGCATTCCCATGAACAATGAGTGAGAGTTCCTGAGGCTCCACATCCTCACCACCATTTGGTGCTGTCAGGGCTCTCAATGTCAGCCCTTCTAATAGGTGTGTAGTGGTATCCCATTGTTGCTTTATTTGCATTTCCCTGATGAGACCTGCTGTGGAACATCTTTTCACATGCTTGTTAGCCATCTGTGTATCATCTTTGGTGAGGTGTCTGTTCAAGTCTTTGGCCCGTTTTTTTAATCAGGCTGTTCATTTCCTTATTGTTCAATTTTATGAGTTCTTTGTATATTTTGGATATATCATATGTGTCTTTTGCAAATATTTTCTTCTAATGTGTGGCTTGTCTTCTCATTCTCTTGACAGTTTCTTTTGCAGACAGATATTTTAAAATTTATCAGCTTTCCTCTTCTAGCAATAGTGGAAGGCCTACTGGAAATTTTAAAATATGGCTTTGCTTTTCTACCTCCTGTAGCCTTGGCCAGCCATGGGCTTCCACTCTGACATTCACTATGGAAGATGCTCCTGACCCTGCCATCCAGAGGTACTAGAAACAGTGCCAAGACGAACAGGCAATGTCCCCCTGAGACCTGCAGATACACTTTGAACGGCTCCCTACAGGTGCCCTGCCAACACCCAGCCCACGTTCATCTGGATCTGAAGGCTCCAGCGTGCTGATGGGAACATGGCCTGTTAGACCACATCAGACCGAGAGAAAGAATGGTAGCATGTCATTACCAGCACAGAGCCTCGGTGATTATGTCTGTCCTCTAAATGACAGCACTGATTAAATAGTAATTAATTCCTCAACAGACTGAATTAAATAATCAAGTAAGCTGCAGGTAATATAATTACAATAGTTATTTAACACTTAATGAAATACTCCTATAAGTATTGACGTGGCAAGTCTTCCCTCTGTTGAAGCAGCCCCATTACTATGGAATGATTTCCTACGAGGATCTAAGGATCCAACTGGCAATTTATAATTCTCTCATGGAATTAAATTTTCAGGTGAAAAGAAGGCCTGTTTCTCAGCCTCTGGCCCAGACTGCCCTATTCATTGGCTCTAGTCTTCTCCTGCCAACCAGCCTGGGGACCAACCAGCACCCGAGAGCCCTCCAGGAATGCCAGACCCTAGTGACCCAAGGACAGAGAAAGGTTTTACCTGAATTTGCCTGTGACCGGTTCCCATCACTTCTCTTCTGGAACTATCCAAAAGATCAATTTAGCAGTGTGTTGGAGGAACAGACTTTTTTTTTTTCCATAGATATAGTATCAACGCTCAGATTCGTTCATCCTAAAATGTCATCACAGGAAGATATAAACATGTTCATAAGGCCAGGGCAGCTTAAATGTGCCCAGAAGACTATTAATTACAGGTTGACTGGATCTCAGCTTTTTAATCACATTCCCTTGTGACTCTGTATTATTAAACAAATAGATGGGCAAGAAAATATTACAGTAATACTACTTGTTAATAAAGATAATCCCATATTCTTTCTACCTCCACGGAAATATTTGATATTAATAAAGGCAAGACACAACAGCTGAGAAGCATTCACACTCTCTGGGTAAATTTTTTGAGAGTTGGGTACTTTTGCTTCTGTGTTTTAGCCTTAAGGTAAACAAGCTCCTTTTTTCCACCAACTCCCCCCCACCCACCCACCCAGCACTGCGTAATGCTGACCCTGAATAATAAAACTCATCGGCAATGCAGTTTTTCACCTCACGGTCTTATCATGAATATTTACTATCTGGCTGGGAGCTGGCACAGGGCTTCCCGCATCTCTGCCGCCCCCCCACTCCCCACCCCCACCCTGCAGCCTTATCCATTGTTGGGAGAGCGTTGCCATGGCAACAGAGGGCCGCAGAAGGCAGAGAAACTGACAGTCACCCACACAAAGCACGACGGATCTGTGGGCTAATTAAAAGGTCCTGTGCTTGGGTCACCTTGTAAACGAGAAATGTCAGTCAGAAACCCACGGTCACCAACAGCTCTTCTGAGAAGCCCCCGGAACTCCCCGCCACCCTGCAGGTGCCGTCTGTTCCCAGAGCCCCGCCTGCTGCTCCTGAGTAAGGAACCCACAGGTCATGCTAACTCCTTGGCTGAGCCATCTTATTAAACGGCCTGAATCTATTTTTTGCCAGCAGGCACATAGAGCAGTGAACTGGAGTGATTGATTAAAAGCAGGCTGCTTTCCTCAGATCCCGATTTAGATCTGATGTCATTTGTAATTGAAACTGCTTTCAGAGCTTATGGGCTGGAAAGGGGGATATGGGGACAGTAGGCAACTTGATGGTAGGACATCACCATCTAAACAAGGCTAGAACAAACTCTTCCCTTGGGTGTTAATCAGTAGATGCCATCTTTACAGTGGGTTCTTGGGGCAAGAGGACTCTGAGTTTCTCCCAAGAACCAGGTAGCCTCAAGAACACGCAGTGAGAATCTCACCCCAAATGGCCCATTGCTGCCCATCAGCATTTCAGCTCTCTGTTATCCAGCTCCAATGGAACTCCACAGTCACACCTCCCACAACACACCCCACATGGTGTACTCACCTCCAAGTAGTTCCACTACAAACACAGAAGAGCCTGGATTCCTGAAGCTGACCTCAGACCCCTTAGAGACCCATGGGCACGAAGCAGAAACAGAAAGGGAAGCTCCCAGAGACACAGAGGTGGCCACAAGGAGAGGCCAGATGTCACGCAAGAGTGCACTACCACTTACAAAGGAGATCCACAGCCATAGGGAAACAGCCAGATGCAAGACAGAGAACCCCACTGTGGCCTGCCTGGGCTCCCAAAAGACCAAAGTTGGGAGCGCCTGGTCCACTCACCTCAGTTAGCACATACGTATTGGAATCTCCTTATGGCCTCTCAGAGCAAAGTAGGCCCATGTCTCAGGCCATTGCGGAGTAATCAGTGGGGCAGAGGATCCCCAGGGACAGCCTGGTCTTCCTGCCTCTCTCATTCCTGATGGCTAGAGCTCCGTTCTGAGAGATGGAAAAGACCACACAGTGCAGGTTCTGGGTGCCGACACAAGGGTTCACCTCTAGTCTGTGTGACCTGGAGCATCACCTCATACCTCCGCACCCCTGTTTCATTACCCTGTGAAGAGGCAGCTTCCTTCATGAAGAGAACTTCCTTCATGAAGTCACCACAATAACAAAATAAGGTAATCTGTATAAATGCTCAGAGAGATGCCTTGAGTACCATAAGGCCTCAGTAAACACTGGTGTGTGTGATGGGCTGAACTGGGTCTCCCCAAAAGATATGCAGGAGTCCCAAACCCCAATACCTCAGAATGTGATCCTATTTGGAGATGGGTCTTAACAGAGGTAATCAAGTCAAGATGAAGTCATTTGAGATGGGCTCCAAATCAACACAACTGGTGCCTTTATCAAAATGGGAAATTGGGACACAGAGGCCAACATGCACAGAGGGAAGACAATGTGAAGACACAGGGAAAGCACCAGATGAAGATAGAGATGATGTACCTACAAGCCAAGGAGCACCAAAGACTGCCAGTGGACCCCCCAGAACCTGAGGGGCAAGGAGGACTCCCCTGCAGATTTCAGAAGCTCATGGCCATGCTGATGCCTTGATTTTGCCTTTTGCCTCCAGAGCTGTGATAATAAGTTTCTGTGGTTTAAGCCACTTTGTGATGCTTTGTTACGGAAGTCTTAGGAACTGATTCAGGGTGTTCATTAAAGTACATGTTAATAAGTTCTAACCTAAGAAACCGCAAAATGCAGTACCTTCAGAAGGCAGTTCCTCGTACACCCACCATGTTGTATCCAGCCTGGGTGGGTGGAGCCGTTCTGCTTCACGAGCTCCTGCAGGAACCAGGTTTGTTCCACCTTGTGGCTCCATCGTCTACATTCTCATCAGCGGAAAGGATGGGAGAGAGTCTGGGACACACGATGTTGGGGCTCCCAAGTTTAGGAAGGACATCACCCAGAGGAGCAGGTCTCACTTCCCGTCAGAGAAGCCTGTCATATGGCCCCTCCTGGCTTCACGTGGGGCAAAAAGTGGAGTCTCCAGTGCTCCCAGGGGTGATTTTTTATTAATACTATTCAGTGGGAAGCACTTGGGTGGCACAGTTGGTCAAGCTTCTGACTCTTGGTTTCCACTCAGGTCATGATCTCCAGATAACTAGGATTGAGCCCCGCCTGGGTCTCCATGCTCAGCATGGAGTCTGTTTGGATTCTCTTTCTCTTCTTCTCCCTCTGCCCCTCCTACTCATACTGTCTTTCTCTCTCTAATAAATAAATACATAAAGTTGTTTAAAAAATACTATTTAGTGAGTAGGAAACCTGATACTACATTTGAAGAGAAAAGAATGCAGGGATTAGTTCATGCCAAAACCAAGAACATAGACATGTACCTCGTACCTCACCATAGTTAAGGTTTGACAGAATCAGCTCATTCAGAAGAAGCAGTCTTCTATAGTGTCTGGGCAGAGACTCCCAAGAGAGACGGGCTGGGAACACTCCCAGCTGAGTCCACTGTAGCCACCCTGCACTTCTGGGCTCTTTATTGGAGAAGTAAGCCTACCAGCAACCAGGTTAATTGTCTCCTGAATTGTCATTTCTTTAGCAGCTACAAGGTTTCGGTCATTTATTCAGTGGCTCTCTTAGTAGAATTTTTGCTAATAACTATGATAAATAGGCAAGTGTTTCATGATTGATGTAAGCTTCTTTGTTAAAGGTAGCCATTCATCACTAACCACCTTAGAAATGGCAGGCAACCCCATGCAACTTCTGAAATACTCTGAAACATAAACATGCAAGTATTTATCAATTAACGTAATCTCCAGTGAGAGTTTTGCATACGCAGGGACTATAGGATCTGGCTTAATGGATTGAATTTAGACTACTCCACAAATGAATTCTGAGATCCGGGTTATATATATTCACAAAGCTGAGACTTCGTGAAGTTTTCCTGGCAGAAGGAAAGAATATATTAAAATCTGGACTCCTTATGTGTTTCCCAGAAGAAATCAGGAGTCAACTTCTTCCACCATAAAATTAATCCGGAAAGTAAATCAACATAATGTAAGAAATAATTCTGTTGGGGCATGCAGGTACTTGACTGGCAGTAATATCCAACAAAGTTTTCGTCCTGTTGTTCTGAGGCCCTTTGAAAACTATGTCAAATCTCACTGCATTGAATTTCAGACAGACCATAAAAGATTTCCAGATTTCCATTGTGGGGGCCAAATGAAGATTTATAGCAATGGAAATAAATTTGATTTTGAAAATGACTTTTGATACCATTGCATTAACGACCTTTAGGGAAATTCTTCTCAGGAGAAGTATTAGGTCACAGTTATTCAATCAGTGAAGCAATGTTGAACTAGGGAACTTGCAAATTAAAGATAGCACCATTTGTCTTAAATCAATCACAGACAAGGGTACAGGAACAAAGTCCCAAAAGATAAAGCAGAAAATCAAGCCAAATTTGATTTTCCTTATGTCACCCAGCCTCATAGTGCGGCAAATACCATGAGACCTTATTCCAAGGATTCTATAGATGAATTAGTGGCCAGAGAAAAGCGGTAAATGATTCCACAGAAGAAAGAGGAGGAAAAAGAGAAGGAAGAAGAGGAAGGAGGAAGAGGAGGGAGCAGGAAGGAGGGGAAGAAGATGCTTACGTCACAACTGTCAAACACCTGACTTTATCCCGCCCAACCAGAAATGCTTTACCAATAGCCCAGTGGCTTAGAGATTGGATGGAGGTCAGGACTGGAAACCAGCAGAAATGCCCCCATTTTACCTGAATTTGTTCCTAACAGCTTTCATCCCAGAAGTTGCACAACGTTCTGGACACCTGGCCAATATGCAAAGCTGGTCACTTACTCTCCCCATATGCAGTGGCCTTGGGCTGTTGGAGGCCCACATGGCCCACCCAGAGACAGAGGGAGAGGGCTTCACCAGAAGCAATCAGAGACCACCCAACCCGGACCCTGAAGGCTATAGACTCTTCAGATCCTGGAAGGAAAAATGCATGACTTTAATGACCACACACCAGATCTGCCCCCAGGGTCTCTGTACCAGCAAGCACCTGAGAAATGAGGCTTTCTGCACTGGCCACACGAGGAAGACATCTCTAGGCTATAGATGTCCATCTTATGGTTTGTTTCATTCTTTTCAAAAGGAGACATTAGCCCAGCTGGCAAGTTTTCTGGACTGGAAATTGTCAAACACTTGCTGGGACCATGTACAATTGAGTATGTCTTTGTGTGGCATAGAACAAAACCAGCTTGGCTCCCTGCAGGAGGGGTCAATAGAGCCATCCCTCCAGGGAAGTTATATCATGACCCTAGAGAAATCTGACATCTGGGAACCCAACCAATTAAAACACAGCTGATCAGGAGGTCACAGGCCATTCCTGTCATCTCTACATCTTGATTATCTTAAGAGCTAAGAGATATTTTACCATAAGCATGGGTCACAATTTTATAAGTAACTACATTTGTACCCAACACAGAAAACCTCTTGATCCAGGAAGATCAGACAGAACATGTGCATTAAGGTCCCTGAGAACAGAAGAGAAACGTTCTAGGGAACATATTGGCCACTTCTGTGAACTTTCCCTAAAGCCCCTCTCCTCTCATGGGTCATGAGGGGAAAATCCAGAGTTCTGGGACAGAACCAAGCCAGTCGTTAAGATGAGTGGTTGAGTTGGGATGCCCATATAGGGAGTAGAGTATTTCTTGAGACAATGGCAAGAAGAGTCTGAAAAGCAGATGGCCACAACAGCCAACAGGCAGACTATTTAAGGTACAGAAAGATTGATTTGGACTGTCTCTTCATCGGCTCCAGGATTTCCCAAAGATCAAGCAGTCCTTTAATCAGTTAAATAAGGCCACTTGGTGGGGCCATGCACAGGAGCTCTGGTAGAACATTTTCACTCCCCTCTGGGTAGACGCTTATAACAAGGCCATTCCTCTCTCACCCTTGGCCGCCTCCTCAGATACCTTAGAAGGATGAGGGATGAAGAAACTAACAGGATAAATGGAAACATTCAATGGCCTTCATTTCAACCTCATTTATCTGAATAGTCATGTGTGCATGGAGCCAGGAAGCAGGGGAGAGGGAGCCAAGACTGGAGACCCACACCTCCCCTCCCAGTCCCAAGGGAAACATCTCAGAGGACAGGGAGTCTTCACCAAATATAATCCCAATTTTTAGCACCCTTTCCTTCCTTCAGATGTCCCTCGTGTCCTGAGTTACCCAAGGAGCCAATACGTTGTCCTCAGCAACAGACTCCAACAGCCTTTTCCTTGACACCCCCACTTGATGTAAACATGGGTGTCTCAAACATGGTACACACCCCCAAACATGCTGCCCCTCCCTTCTCCTCCATCTATGTGCCCTGAAGCACCAGAGTCCTAGTTTCTCAGATAAAACATCTAAGAATTATTTTTTGATTCCTGTCATTTTCTCACATCCTAAATCCCACCCTTAAGCAAATCCTATTAGCTCCACCTGCAAAACATAACCAAAGCCATCCTGCTCCCTATCCCCACCCTTACCAAGAATCCCCAACTACAACATCTCTCACCCAGATTATCAGAATAGCATTATACTTGGTCTCCCCACCTGGACTCACACCCCTCTTCTCCATCTCCTCATGGCAGAGTGGTCTTTAAGAAACACAAATCAGACCATACTCCTCTCCTCCTTAGGCCTCATTCATAGAAATTCTGGATCCAAGGGAGCTGGTAACTAAAACAATAAACATGATGATGATAAATGATGCAGACTCTGGAGGCAACTTTCAGCACGGCAGCAATATCCCCCAAAGATTCCCCAGTGAGCCTTCCGGGCATAGACATGCCTATGGAGCTCTAGACCCTCATGTCTAAGTGCTTGCTCAGTGTCTTCACTTGGATGTCTCAAGGTGATCTCAAACTCAACACAGCACACACCAGACACTGAACTCATCACCTCAACCCTTACCCCTCCCACCACGAGCATGACGCCTAAAGTTTCCCTCCTCAGTGAATGGCACCACCATCCACCAACTGCATAAGCCACATCCTAGGCATGATCCTTAGTATCTCCCTCTTCTCTCCTAGGCTCAACTCAGCACCAATTCCTGTCTGTTTCAGCTGCCAAGTACCCGTCAAATCAACTCACTGCTCACTATTGCCACACACACCTCACTGATCTACGAGAGCATAGCTTTCACTTAATTGGTCTTCTCTGATCCAGCGTGGTCTCCTGGCCCACCTATTCCCAGAGTGTAGGCATCTCAACAAGTAAACAAGTACCCCTTCCCCCATTCACAGGGAATTCCAGTTCTGGTTCTGGGCTACATGTTCTCAGTGAAGCGTCTTCTCTTTCTCCTAATATATATATATATATATATATATATATATATATATATATACCCTTCGATGTGATTGTTTGATTAGTGAGTGTTTCCTCACCAAAGTGTGAGCTCCAAGATGGTGGAACCAACCCCAATTTTCCCTACCCTTGTACCCAATGGTACCAGAGACCAATTTTTTAATGAATGTCTCTTCACTGGCAACATATTTTCATAAAGAATCAAAATCCGAAACCAAGAACTCATGCTGATCTTGGAGCACTAGCAACTTGACAGAGTAGATATTTTGGTGCAGGTATGCCCTCCCCAAAGAAGAGCTTTGGGCCCTGACATCAATAGCATCTGACAAAATTCCCTGCTAGACTTAAGCAGGTGACCAGAATCAATGAAAACAGTAGTGATAATAACTATTGCTGGTACTACTCTGGAGCTTTTGAGTTCCCAAGGCATTTTACATACATTCCTGAATGCTGCAAAGATGTCTGTGGGAATTCACAGCCACCAAGCCCAGCTGACATAGATCTCCTCCCTAATCTATTTGTAATCTTGGTTGGACAAAGAATAGAAATGACTCATGGAATGCACTGAGCTCACATAGGTTCAAGACGCAGTCTCAGACAAGCAGAGTGCACTGTAAGAGTTGTATGGTTCAGCAGAAGACGACACTACCCCCCAGAGATGAATGAGAACTGGTCCAGAGAATGGCAAGCCCTTTTCCTTCCCACACCCCTGCCCACCTCTCCATGGTCCTGAGTCCTGTATCATCCCAGATGCCACTGTCAGGACCCTCCTTCCATCGTTGCTTGAGACCTGATTGCCGTCCCCTTATGAAGTAGCCCCAGAGAGAACACACATCTTGGAGGCACGTGCCTCAGATCTGGGAGGAAGCACCGCCAGTGAGGCAACGGATTGGTAAGCAGCATATAAACTGCTGCTGTGTGTTGAGAGATGCGTGCTGTATCCGCAACACCCAACATGGCCGCCTGAACAGGAGGCCCAGGAATTGAGGCCTAAACCCTCAGCAAAGTCAGGAGAAGGGATCCTGTTCCCCCGAAAATCAGCCCCTGCCCACAAGAGAGCTACCTATCTTCCTTACGCTGAATTGTGCCTTGCATGCCTGATTTTGACCTTAGAGGGCTATAGATTAGCCCTGCTCAATGTCTTGTTAATCCAAACTGCTTCTGCTCTTCTTGTCCTTTTATATGAGCTGTTTTGTTTTGCTTCCTTTTGCTTCCTCAGGGAGACGGTCTTGGTTTCATGTAGCAGATGCTCCAGGGTTTCATAGGAAATAGTCTTATGCACACACACGTACATCTGCACGGGTGCACACACGCACACTTTCTATAGCTAGGGAATATAGCCTTGCAAAATAACCAAGATGCTGCTCCACTTAGAATAAGGTTGAAAGTAACAAAGAGAGAAAGAAAGACAGGGCAAGGAAAGTCTTTGGCAGCAACTTCCACGGTGCTCCTCCAGACACCTGATCAATGGTTCTTAATCCCCAGTGTGTCTCCAACTTGCTTAGAGAGCTGGTTAAAAATTTAGATTCCTGGCTTCTACCCCAGGAAGTCTGATTTGGAAGGTCTCATGTGTGGCTATAAATCCAATTTTTAGCCAGTGGCTTGCTTGATTCAGAAGCTGTTGGCCCAAGGAGCAAACTGGGATCCGACCCTGAGCGTGCCGTTCTGCAACTCAGCACCTTCTGTCACGCTCTGAGAAGATTAAAACCCTCAGCCCAAACCAGGGTGCTCTGGGCCCAACTCCCCAGGTGCAACTCAGGTTCCATTCAGAGGGTCCAGCACCGTCACAACACACTCGAGCCCACTCCTCCTGACCCCATAGCATAGCTCGCCCAGAAGTCCTCGCCCCTTCCAGGAGTCCTCCCCACCCCCTCAGACCACTGTGAAATCTGCTCAGCCACGTCCCTGACTTCCTGAGCCTTCTCTTGCCTCTTGCGCTGCCATGTCTCCTCCGTGGCTGCCCTAGCACTGCCATTTCTCACACCAGCACTGCGGCTTGTTCAGGGCAGACCCCCACCCAAGTGGAACCAATCCCAGTCCTGCCCTAGGGACTCTGACCCTCGGGCTGGGAGGAGGGCGCTGGTCGTCTCTCTGGATGGCTAGAGCTCCACCTGTGAAGTGTGGGGCTTCCCAAAGACGTGTTTCCGAAAGCGTGACTGAGAGACAGGAAAAGGGGGTAGGAGAAGCGGTGACAGAGATGGGGACAGCTAGACTCTCCTCCTTCCACGCCTCCGCTTCCTGCACCCCTTCCCTGCGGCCGGCTCATTCCAGTCTTCGTGGCTCCATCCTGCGTCCTGCATCAGCTTCCCCAGGGCCGCCGGAACAAGGTACCACCGTCTCAGTGACTTAAACAACAGAAATACACTTATTTTCTCACTAGGACCCCAAGATCCAGAGGCTGGCGGTGTTGCTTCCTTCTGACTCCTCCTCCTGGGCCGCAGATGGCCACCTTCTCCCTGTGCCCTCGCATGGTCTTCCCTATCCACATCCATGTCTGGATCTGCCCTTCAGTATGACTCTAGCCATACTGGAGCAGAGCCCACTCGGATGACTCCGCTTCAAGTTAATCCCCTCTATAAAAACCCTGTCTGCAAACACAGTCACATTCTGGGGCACTGGGGGATTAGAACTTCAACATATGCTTTTATGGGCACAGCTCAGCCCATAAAACAGCTCATTCTTGTCACAATAAATTGCTTTGTTTGGCCGAAAGGTCTCCTGTAAACCATGAGCGTCCTCACCTTCTCTGTGTCCTAGGCAGGTCACCAGGCAGGATGGTGTGGGGATTGCTGATTTGATGTGTTTTTTGCCTCCCAGGAGCCTGGGAATATCTCATCTGCTGGGCCCCCAACCCACCCTCTGTGGCACCTGCAGCACATGAGTGGGCATCACACGCTCATCCCACTGACTCGGGCCTTTCGGGGAAGGCAGCCCCTTGAGAAACCCTTGCAGAGATCTATTAAAAAAAAAAAAATTAACCTTTGTGCCTGGCCTTATTCCTGGTGGTGTTCAGCCAAAAAAAGAAAGTACTGTTACAAATTATTACTTAGATATTTGAAGTTTTTATTGGAGTTCTAGGAAGCCAAGGATTTCTGACTAGTGTATGAATCACAGGAAGAAACCTTGATTATTTTTTACCCAGAAACTGGCAGTATTTGACGACGGATAAATGTAATAGATCACGGGGTGTAACTTCCGTGGATGCTGTTTCAGTGTTCTCCAAAGTGTCCTTGCCAGAGATGGGAATTGGTGGGGAAGACAGCCCCTGCCCTGTCTCTTCTGTCTGTCCTGAGCCTGCACGGACTGCTTCCAGCAGTCCCGAGCCCTGGTTCCCCAAGTATATGCATACCTTACTCACAGTAATTAAGGGCCCCCCTTTTTTGTTCAGTCATATCAGTTAAAAAGCCTAACAGTGCCAAGCCTGGGGGGGGGGGAGGAAGTGGGTGCTCACACACCTTCTGGCGGAATCATAAGGTAGGCGCGGTCTGGAAAAGTACCGTGGTTACATCCAGCAAAGCTGAAGACGTGCACGTGCATAGACGCCCAAAGAGACATTTAAAATGATAGTTGTTGCATATTACACGCACATTGGAAAATAGGGAATAATTTAAATTTCATCAATAAAATACTAAAAAAATTCAATAAGCTGACCAGAATTAATGTATCAACTAGATGAATCTTAAACTCATGATGTTGAATAAAAAAATAAATGCCGACACAATATGGATACTATGCAAAAAAAGCATTGTAACACAGCCACCCTGGACCTGTTGTCCTGAGAAAGACTCGCTTGCATCTGGGATCTCGGATTTCCAGAGGGTTCCCAGCATTCCCTGAAGGACAACAAAGGCTCAGTATGACCAAACTATGTGAGCGCACAATGCAGTCTGTGCTGGAACCGGTTTCCTTCGGGGAGTCTGGAGTCTGCGTACCATGCCAGGCAGGGGTAGTGACGTGAGCCCCCCCAACAATGAAGACCCTGGGTCCCAAGCTTCTGATGCGCTCCTGGCAGGCAACTTTTCCCATGTGGAGGAACCTAGCATGTTCTGTGTGACTTCTGGGGGAAGACTGGTGCAAGCCTGTGCCCCTGGCTTCACCCCCTGTGCTGACTTTGCTCTGCATCCCCGCCTGGAACAATTCACAGCCGTGAGCCTGACCACCTGCCAAATCCTTGGCGAAGCACTGAAACTTGCGTGGTCTGGGTACCCTCAAAGTGAACACAAACAAAATGATATCATTTGTTTTAAGTTTAAGAGCATGCAAAACAAGACTATTCATTGTTTATGAAGACACATGTACAATATGAAGATATAAAAATATTCCCAGGACGTGTGCCTGGCTGGCTCAGTTGGAAGAACAAGAGACTCTTGATCTTGGTGTTGTGAGTTCAAGCACCAAAGCCCTACACTGGGTGTAGAAATGCCTTAAAAAATTAAATTAAATTTAAAAATAAATTTTAAACATGCCCAGGAGTAACAAGGATATTAGGAATATCCACAAAATTCATGTGCAACACTTTATGTCTTTAGAAAAGGAGGAAGAGAACATGGTGAAATACTAAGATTTGACCTAGCTGAGTCAGTTTGTGATGGTTTCCTATATTGTCTGTATTTTTCTATGTGCTCCTACACCCGCAAAGTGAATTGCAAAGGAATGAACTACATCGAAACAACATTGCAAAGGGGTAAACTATAAGGAAGACCCTGCGGAGGTGGTAACAGGTGAGGATTTCAACTAGAGGTCACCTTCCCCTGACTGCGGATGGTGGCTCTCTCCTACCAGATGGCAAACAGCCCAGGGACAGGAAGCTCAGAGGCTCAAATTCCAGGAGCTGGCCACCTAAGTCTGATGTCCACTTCTCTCTCCAGTAGAGATTTTATTGCGGGGGAAGGGGCACACCTTTTGTAGCTAAGGAATGTTGGAGGCAAATGACAGGAAGAGTGGAAAAAGTCCAAGGCAGCCAGCAAGGAGATCCAGGTGGAGGGAAGCCGTCCATCCTTCACTTCATTAGGTGTAGCCCGTCGTCATTTCATGAATTACAATGGCCGTGAGCACCCTTCCCGTGAGATGGTGGTTCTCTTGTTCCATGAAAGGATTCCCTGGGTGGGTTGATAGGGCCTGGAGATGGGGTTGGGGACAACTGCGATGGTGATCATAATGGTATATCACTGTCTCAACATCTTGCTCATGGACGAGAACAAATTTATTACATGCCTACAAGGTTCTGTGCCTGGAAATGCAGAGAAGCTACACCATCTTCTCTCTCTTCAAAGAGTTCACAGTCCAGCAGAGGCACCATAGGCGGACAGACTCGAAGGTCCCAGAGTCTGTGTATGGGACAGCTAGCAGTGATGACCCCCCATCCCTCTCGGTCACTCAGCTCCCCACTGAGCTCCTCACTCCTGGGTTACCATGTGGCCTCAACAAGCATACACTGAATTGGACAAACACATAGCATCCTGTCCATAAGGCACCAAGTAAGTCTTTTATTGGTCGAGTATTTTTCCCAAAGCCACGCAAATGGTTATTTCCCACTTGTCTGCAAAGGACATGCTCCCAAGGAAGTTACCATAGCCCGACTCCCAACCATCCTGCAAGTTTATTGCAACGGGAGCCTGGGTCCTGGTGCGGGTCACTGTGGCGCCCATGCTAATGCACAGCTATGCTCTCCTGCTGGGGGCAGCAATACTGACCAAGGGGCTCAGGGATGCATCGGTCACGGCCTTCACACCAAGGCCATGCTTCCCCAAGGATGCTCTCAGCCGCTGCCTGTCCACTCCTGACAAAACAGGGACTCCTCCAATGAGCAGCCTTAGTTAGGGAATACCTCATCCGCCTGGTCAAAGCCTTCTCCCGCCCGCATGGTGGTGTGGAGCTTTCCTGCTCAGCCGTTTTTCCCCCTCTCTGCTCACTGGCATCAGGCCTGCCCCGCAGTCTGAAGGCCGACACCCTCCTCATGTGCTCCGCTGGTCTCCTTCACGGGAATCGTCCTGATAACCTCTCACATGTCTAATCCCACCTAGAGTCTGCTGCTCAGGGACCCACAGTAGCACGGTTGTGCTTCCAGCACTAACACAGGACAAAAATACAAAGAAGCTAGTTACTGTTCGGTGAATATAAATAATATACCGAGGAAAAAATAATGAAGGTGAAAGAAGATCTCTACAAGGAAAATATAAATGATTCACTGATTATAATGAAGAAACACTTGAGTCTAAATATCGCATGTGATCAGTGCATTGTTTGTAAATTTAATACTTCTCAACATTTCTAACTTCACGAATGATTAGAAGCCAGTAAGATATTGTGCTCAGAACTAGCAAACTATAGACACGATTTACAAGTTAACTTCTGCTTCATTAACTTAGTCACTCTGGATGCACGGGGGTCCCAACCTCAGCGGCAGTTAAGGACTACCCTAAGAAACAGACAGGCCAAATCTTTGTGAACCTAGTGGCATTATTTGGGAGCTAAACTTCTTTGTATTTGCAATTATCAGCGTATGGATTCCTAGTTTTCATTCTGATAGTCCTATGTATTAACTCTGTAACCTCCGAACAGTTGTTGAAGACAAGCAAACTAGACCAGTCCATAGTCAATGATGCTTGATGTAACTGGAGGGTAGGAGTTCCACCTGCTCCCTAGAAAATCCCAAGGGAAGAACCAGCAGCAACAGGCCACTGCCTGCAGTCCAGCAAACCAGTGATGTGACTCTGAGTCCGTCCTAGCCCAGTTTACCAGCTGTGCACTGTACTAAGACACAGCATTGAATATGTGTGTTCTATAGTCTTAAATACATTGTCCAGCACATTTATTTCAATCTAGGATTGTTCTCATCTTCCTTAAGAAAGAAATACCCAAATATCTATTAGTACCCAAATATCTATTGAGCATTTGATATACATTGACTAACTTTTAAAATTCTTGTAGCAACCCCAGGAGGCAACAACTATTACTATTGCCATTCTCCGATGAGAAAACAGAGACTCCGAGAAGTCACGTAACTTGTCCAAGGTCACATAGCAAAACTGTCCAGGACAGGGTGTGAAACAAAGCAGTCAAACGAGAGTATCTTAACAACTCTTCTGTATTGCAACTTTATTTTTTTTAAAGCAATAACTTAAAGTGCACTGTTAAAATTTAATTTCATAATTCAAACCGAAGGAAAAAACCATTTGGGGTATAATTCTAATCTGAATGATGTCATCATGGAAAAAAAAGAGCTGCCAACACATGCCTTTTTAAAGAAGTCAATGCCTTTGCAATAATGTTCTCTTCCTTTGACAAAGATATTTTTTTCTATAAGCAGACAGCCTGCTGCTCAAAATTTATTGAAAACATGTTTATGTTCTGCTCAAATCCTTCTTCCGAATCCAAATGTGAAAATATTTTTCTTGTCCTGCAAGATCACCAGACTGATGACCAAGCTTGTAGTCAGGAAGGAGTTGTCAAGAAGTGACATTTAGAAAGCTTATAAAAGCTACCAATCTGTACAATTCAAAGTACAATATGTAAAATGTGATAAAGACAGTCATCAATGAACTCCTTATATCTCAAATTTTAATTGGAGGGGTAGTAATATTTTTAAGCATTTAAGGGTTTTTCTTATTTAAATTACTTGGAAATACAACCATTAGCATGGCATATTCGTTCACCATGCCTAAGGGTCCTGAGCGCTCCCTCCTTCATAGCACGAGACAGAGGGAAACAGAGGAATGCTTCTCTCAGAAAGCTCTAGCTTCAACTGACCTTGGATTTCAATTTTTTTAAAGTCATCAGGCCTCTGAGAATCATGCACAACAGATAGCACATGTATGGCATCAACTCAAACATCTCCATATCTTGTCCACATACTCTCAGTCCAACGACTGATCTGGACTCTATGAGTAGAGTACTGGCAGGTCTTTTAGGTTCTAGGAAAATCCTGAGAGCTTAAAATAGGTAACAGGTGTCAAGTGCCTACCAGGAAGCCCAGAAAAGAGAGTGATGCTCAACATCATTGGTCATCAGGGAAATACAAATCAAAACTACAATGAGATATCACCTCATACCTGTCAAAATGTCAACACCACAAGAAACAACAGGTGTTCGTGAGGATGTAGAGAGAGGGGAACCCTCTCACGCTGTCGGTGGGAATGCCAGCTGGTGCAGCCACTATGGAAAACAGTATAGAGGTTCCTCAGAAAGTTAAAAATAGAGATACCTTACAATCCAGCAATTGAATTTCTACGTATTTATTGAAAGGATACAGAAATAGTGATTCAAAGGGGCACACGCACCCCAATGTTTATAAGCAGCACTATCAACAATAACCAAATTATGGAAACACAGACACAGCCCAAGCGTCCCTCAAATGATGAATGGATAAAGAAGATACATGTGTACACACACACACACACAATGGTATGTATATGGTATATACAGACACAATGGACTATTACTCAGCCATATAAAAGAATGAAATCTTGTCATTTGTAATGACACAGATGGAGCTATAAGGTATTATGGTAAGTGAAATAAGTCAGAAAAAGACAAATGCCATATGATTTCACTCACAAGTAGAATTTAATAAATGAAACAAATGAGAAAACAGTAAAAGAGAGAGAGAGAGAGGCAAACCAAGAAACAGACTCTTAACCTTAGCGAGTACACGGATGTCACCAGAGAGGAGGGGGAGGGGAGCGGGTGAACAGGCGGTGGGGTGAAGGAGCGCACCCGTCACAATGAGCACCAAGTGTTGTGTGGAAGTGTCGAATCACAGTAGTGTACACCTGCGCATTAACCAATATTACACCATATATTAACTAACTGGAATACCAAAGACTTGGGGCCTGCCGACTAGAACGCGGATTGGAACCGTAATGTGCAAGATGGGAATGGCTCAGTGAAGGGCTGTTCTTGTTTCTTATTTCTGAGTGAACTGGTATTTCACATTTTTCACATCTATGAGAGAAAGAGTGTCCATTGGTAGTTATTTTGTTCTCAGTATTTTACAAGAGGAGTACCTTGGTGAGTAAATTTATGGCTTCCTCAAAATTATAGCTTCAAGTGAAAAGAAGGGCCATCTGGACCCCAATGTTCATAACAGCAATGGCCACAGTCACCAAACTGTGGAATGAACCAATTTCCTTCAACAGATGAATGGATAATGAAGATGTGGTCCATATATACAATGGAGTATGATGCCTCCACCAGAAAGGACGAATACCCAACTTTTGTAGCAACATGGACAGGACTGGAGGAGATTATGCTGAGTGAAATAAGTCAAGTAGAGAAAGTCAATTATCACATAGTTTCACTTGTGGAGTATAAGGAATAACACAGAGGACATGTGGAGATGGAGAGGAGAAGGGAGTTGGAGGAACGAACCATGAGAGGGGGAGACGAACCATGAGAGACTGTGAACTCTGAGAAATAGACTGAGGGTTTTGGAGGGGCGGGGGATGAGAGATTGGGAGAGCCTGGTGGTGGGTATTATTGAGGGCACAGATTGCATGGAGCACTGGGTGTGGTACATGATCAATGAATTCTAGAACACTGAAAAGAAATTTTTAAAATAAATGAAAATTTTTTAAAAACACCAACTAAAAATAAAAAATAAAAAAATAAAAGCGAAGATGTGAATTTGATAGGAGAAACAAAGATTCAACAGAGCTGGTGAAGGGAGCGGCTACTGGGCCAAGGCTCCAAGATGTTTCTGATGACCCTGGACAGGGACTATGTGCCATTTTCTGAGGAACATGCTCAGTATTCAGTACTCACAGTGGAGATAGATGGTAAAGAGAATCACTCAGTCTTTTGCTGAAAGAATCATAAGTACAAACATACTGTTCTTTATGGTTGAAGAAACCCAAGTCCAGAGACATTTAAAAGAAAATGGTTCTAGGTCTTGCAGCCATTCAGAAAGGAACATGCAAGTCTCATGACCTCCATCCAAGGCTTCTCTATTGGACACCATTAGTGACTTTATTAGAAGTTCCTGGGCGGGTTGGGGATAGAAATCCTACACTGCCATATTATCCCAAACTAAACGTATTTTTTTTTATTAATTCTAAATGTGTCCAGTTGGAAGAAGGAATGGAAGAAGGTTATGATTTTAGCTCCAAAATTATTTGTGTAAAACAGAATTATTCTGTTGCTAAGCTCAGGTGTATTTCACCACATATGAATTCAAAGTAGAACAATTTAAGCATGTTCATTTCATAGGCAAACTTTATGTGAGGTATTAAAGTGTAGTCCAAAGGTAGCATTCAAAATATAGTGTCAGGAAAAAGCATAAAAGACTTTGAAGTGAGCAAATATGACTGCTCCCAGGTGATCTCTGCCTGAGCAATTACACAGCTATGTCCGTGGCAGAAGAGTGACAGTAATGCTAGTGATTTTTGCCCACACGAAGCAAGCTGTGTCTGGTGGAGATTCACTTGATTACCGCCAGGTGATTACTTACCAGTTATAATATCATACTGATTTCCTCCTTGATTAAAGAGTGAAATAAATTCTTTGATGTGTGTTAATTTTATGTTTATGAGAATGGTTATTCTACCATTTCCTAAAATTATTGTTTAAGAACACATACAACAGACAATGGCCAGTTGTCATCCAAAAGCCTTGAATCCAAGTCTTACATCCAACTAATAAATGAAAATTTCCCCCCGAGAACCTCTAGAGCCTAAAGCTAATTCAGGTACAGGCGTGCTCACCACCCAAGCAATGATCGCAGCCTTGCACAGAAGCAGGGCAGGGGGCGATGGGCAGCATGGGTATTTCTGCAATGGCATAGTTTTAACATTCTAATTTGGGGCAATCTGGAATTGAAACATAACACCGTACAACATCAAGGAAGACCTGGGCAAAGGGAAGTGGCCCATGGGCCCCGCTGTCTGGCACCAGGCAAACCCAAGACCCTCAACTGGGCACTTCCTGTTTTCTCCCCATTATTGCCTCCATGCACAGCACGACATGCCATCTTCACCACTAAGAGATATCTACTGCCCATGAAATGGTTACAAAACTGGCAAACATAGAGTTGTGAGGTATTCGTAACTGTTGAAACTACAAGGTGCTTTTTTCCTCCATTTGTTAGAGTACTCTCAAATAAAACACATCTGCTTAGTAATCTCAAATAAAACAAAAACGCAAGGTTCAAAGGAACCTCACAAATCTAACTACTCACAATTAATTCTTTGGTTATATATAAATGGCCATGGTCATGCCTGTTTTACTTGTTTTTTAAATCTGTCTTAAACAAACATCTGCTGTAAACCAGGCTTAATCTGATTTCGTTACAGTGCACAGAGAAATTATTTCGGAGGACTAGTTTAAAATGCACTTCTGTATCGAAGCTCCACAAAACAGTTACCAACGTGAAGTTCATGTTAGAGAATATTTTCCGTGGAAATCGGAAAGTTAAGCTGCAGTAATGAACTGCAGAGGATGGAAGTAATATCGCTCGCTACCGACCGACCGACATTTCCAAGCAGCGCCGCATCACCCGGGGAGGCAGCTGCAATCCCTCTTTCATCCGTTGTTTAAAGGTTGTAAATGTCACTCATTCCAGCGGAGGCAACAGGAAGGCGGCAGCAGAAGTTCCCTGAGAGCTGGCCTAGATAATGACTGTCTCAAACCGTGTTTATACACACTGTCAGCTCTGTGTTTAAATAATTAGAGAGTCATTTTGACCTCTCTTGGAATCGTACTGCTAAGTTTTATTTGGAATATGAAAAGGCTTTCTAGTTTCACCTTAGTCTCTTTAAATGTGACTTGACACACTAAGCAGGAGGGATCAAGTCTGACAGCAAATTGCCTATTTGAATCTCAAGGAGGCAGGATGCTCTCAGAAACATATCTCAAGGACACAGCTTCTGAGACCTTGACTCTCGGGTTTCTGAGTTGGGATGCTTAGGATTATTGAAAAGAACCCCAAGATGACCCTATCCCAAAATACCTTCAACCCCCCTATTAGAGGTCTGAACCTCAGAGCCATCAGAAAAGGCTAACCTACCAAAGTAATTTTTCCTAGACAAGTGGGGGCCCAAAATGGACAGGGTCCCACATGGATCTTCCATGTGCACCATTTCCTAGCTCATACATGGCAGACATGAACGTCTCTACTGAACCTCTTCGGCCAAGATCATGACTTCCCCAGCACAGGATCACCTCTAACGCCGGTTGAGCAGGGGTGTAAAGGACCCTGGCTACGTTAGTCACTTCAGGACAACTTCGAAGGGCCATTTTTGCTTCAGAGCTCTCGTGGGGTTGGCCAAGACCATCCTCAGGGTACATCTCAGCCCAATCCTGCTTCCTCCCTTACCCTTCCAAGAGCTGTTGATACAAGGGGCTTCCTTAATACCTGTCCTGATGCTAAACTCAGTCTCACAGTCTGCTTCTGGAGCATCCAACCAGCAGGAGGAGCGGGTGACGTGGGCGCACACCTGCTCACGCCTCAACCTTGGGACATGGGGGAACTGCCCTGAATAAGAGCCAGGCAAAACTCGTATTTCTTACAGATCCCCACTTGTTATCACTCTAGGGGTGATGTGGAACAACTTTCCACCCAGCACAGGATCTGGCACACAAAGATATTCTTTTGGGCAGAAAATATCTTGGCATCACTGCTCCAGTTTCTTCCTGATAGTGGAGCTGGGCTGGGAGCGATCTCTCTTAGCCCTTATGGCCCTGAAATAGGACCACCGCTATGGTGGCTGGCAACAGGCTCTCTTAGATCCTCTACTACATATCCTTAATGTGGCAACTTGGGCAGATTCTTCAAATTTCTTTTTCATTCTTTATAAAACAGTGATGTGGAGGGAAAAAGTTATCTTTAATTCCAACATTAGTTAATCACATAAGGGAAAAAACCAATTTCTCCTTAGTTAAAGACCACAAAAGGTTGTCAGTCTCCAAAGCCATGGTATTCATTGAGTAACACTAAGAGATGGTCGCCATGGGTTTCCTCTACCTCAAATGCAAACAGCCATGGTCAAAAACACATCCATTTAAGAAAAAAACATATGGTGAGTAAAGGTTCATGCATCATGTGACACACATGGATTCTGTATGTCTGTAGATCTGTTAGTCGTGGTTGGTAAAAAACAAATGGTAAACACCCATGATATTATATGTTGAGTTATTTATGATGCATAATAAGAAAGGCTTTATAATCCCATCAATATTAGGGCTGTAAGAAATGGATCACTATAGATACTATTCCTTCATATTTTTTAAATTACACAAATCTCATAAGACAGTATTAACAGCATCAAACAAAAGAGTTTCAGCTGGGGCGCCTGGGTGGCTCAGTGGGTTAAGCCTCTGCCTTTGGCTCAGGTCATGATCTCAGGGTCCTGGGATCGAGCCCCACATCAGGCTCTCTGCTCAGCAGAGATCCTGCTTCTCCCTCTCTCTCTCTGCCTGCCTCTCTGCCTACTTGTGATCTATCTCTGTCAAATAAATAAAAATCTTTAAAAAAAAAATAGGGAAGTGCAAACTGAGGGTTTTGGAGGGGAAGGGGTGGGGGAATGGGTGAGCCTGGTGGTGGGTATTAAGGAGGGCACGTACTGCATAGAGTACGGAGTGTGGTGCATAAACAATGAATCTTGGAACACTGAAAAAATAAAATTAAACCTAAAAAAAAAAGAATAGGGGAGTGCTAACACTTGAATATATCAATCTGTCGATGCCACAGATGTCTCATGTCCTACTTTCAAAGTCCCAAGAGAAACAAAGCACCTATCCTGTCCTCAGTGACACTCAACATCCAGAGAACTATGGCAACTCCATAATGACCCCAATTCAAAAAATACTTACTGAACATAGGCACAGGGAAGACATAGGAGTGCTACCTGATGGGAATCAGTCTACATGGAAACTTAAAGCAAGGGAAGGACGTCTCTCTCCACCTTAAAAGGGATCACATTATATCTCTTCAGGAAAAATTTCAAAAGTTTTGTGAAGCAGAAATGATTTAGCAAGGTGTTTATAGGATGAGTTCTATTTCAATGGGCAGAGATGGGGGAAGCAATTTAGGAAGAAAACTTGGATTAAACACAGTAAAGATGAAAGCAAGCTCAGGGAAGCCCGTCCTTCTGGAAGGACAGTGGGCTGGGAGTCAGGGATTGGACATGAAAGCTGGTTTAGAATCACGCTGGAGAAGGATGGGTCTTGCCCAGTAGGATTTTGAACCACAGAAGGCGCAGGAGAAGTAAAGGGTTCTGCTCAATAAGCTGACATGATTCCTTGAGATTGTAAGAAGGAAGAAGTAACTGGAATGGGCCTAGCCTGGGAGACAGAAACCAAAAAAGCCAAAAAGGCAAGGCTTAAATCAGAGATTATTAGGATGGTGGCTGGCACATGGTATAAAGTCAAGAAATAGTTGTTGGTAGGGTGGGCTGTGAAGTGGCAGTAGAAAGGGGGAGACGGATCCAAGAGAGAAGCAGAAAGGAAAATCTATAGGGCTCATCAATACATTGGATGAGGGGAACCCCACAAAATAATGCAGTCAGAGCTATTTTGACTTGGAGAGAGGTCAGCCTGCCCAAGCACCACATCGACCCTGAAACACCCGGTACTGACAGTGACGGAACGGGTCTAACTTTCATCAAGTAGCCACAGAAAAACTTTTCTAGAATCATTTTCTCTTCAACACCCTAAGCCGCAGCCTTCTGTTCTTGGTGTCATTTAGAAGCCGCTTTTCTTCCCCCTGGGGTTCCCAGAGACCACTTATATGCTATCTAGAAATGGTCACTTCACACAAAGACACATAAAAAATTTTGCCCAAAACATAACCTGGAAGTATGCTGGAGGCAGCTGGACTGTAATTATAACTTTAACTTACTAAAAAGAAACCTAATCTATGGTATAGCATGCTCTCCTGAGAAACCATGTGGCCGCGAGCAACACTGTGCAAGTCTGTCCCCACAGCATGAGTGTGCCCCACAGCCCTGGCCAAAGCCCGCCAGGTTGCCAGTAGCGTCCTCAGAAGTGACAAAAATAAAAATCACCCTGCTCTTCCAAATACCTGCTAGGAGAGCCATATCCAGAAAGAAATCGGGAGCACTCCAAAATTAGGACCTAGAATCAGAGGAGCTGGGTTTGTCCATAGTTTTCCAAGGAAAAGACTCAAAAATCTAAGGGACCACATATGTTATTTTTACTGGAGAAATGAGCAATTAGTGACCTATCAAGACTCATCAAGTCTGCGGTGTGCCAGTTTCTAAGATCACCCAGCAATGGCTCCCACACTCCCTATAGAATCCCTCCCCTTGAGCTGACTCATTATAAACTAAGAAGCCAGCAGTGCCTGTGATAGATATCATTCTTCTTGAGATCAGACAACCTTGGAAAGGGCCGAGGTGAAGGTCAGGCCCCAGGAAGGCCAAGGTCTAGAAATGCGGGGCTGCAGGGGTCACGGCGGCCAAGTCCCAGCTGGACTCCCCCTTCTGCCTGTGGGGGAGGTGTGCAAGACTGGCTGAAAGAGGAGAGGGGCAGCACGTCCCAGGACAGAAGTGGCATTCGCCACGAGCCTTGAGTTTGTACAACAGAGGAGGAGGGCAAGATCCTCCGGAGAGAGGGGACAGTGAGGGCCAGGGCACGCGGTCGGCCTCTTCAGGCGATGTAGGGTCCAGGGGGACGAGAGCAGAGAATGTGAGCGTGCAACTGCGTGTGCCCCTCAGTGGAGAGGACCATGAGGTCAGATGAGGGGGAGGCCCGGTGGCACAGTGAGCTGAAGTGACAAGGACAGGAATCAAATAATAAAATGCCTGCAGTCTGAGATGCCTCCGATTTGAACATAAACTCCCTCACAGAACAGCTTCTCAGGATTAACTTCCAGAAGTGAATCCCCTTCTACTCATCAGTTAAAATCCAGAGGAATGAAAGCAAAAAACGTCTAAGCCAAAGGAATTAGAGTCCAAAATCTACTGTCTCGGAAGTTTTACGAAGGACAAAAATGCGTCAATGAAACATTTAAGTTTAAAGAATATCTGTAATACTGACAATGCTCATTAAGTGTTATGAAACTAAATTTAAAACTAGACCAGTGGAACAGAGTAGAGAGCCCAGATATGGACCCTCAACTCTATGGTCAATTAATCTTCAACAAAACAGGAAAAAATATACAGTGGAATAAAGACAGTCTCTTCAATAAATGGTGCTGGGAAAACTGGACAGCTATCTGTAGAAGAATGAAACTCGACCATTCTCTTACACCGTACACAAAGACCAACTCAAAATGGATAAAAGACCTCAACGTGAGACAGGAATCCATCAGAATCCTAGAGGAGAACATAGGCAGGAATCTCTTCAATATCAGCCACAGCAACTTCTTTCAAGATATGTCTCCAAAGGCAAAGGAAACAAAAGCGAAAATAAACTTTTGGGACTTCATCAAAATCAAAAGCTTCTGCACAGCAAAGGAAACAGTCAAAAAAACAAAGAGGCAACCCACAGAATGGGAGAAGATATTTGCAAATGACAATACAGTCAAAAGGTTGATATCCAGGATCTATAAAGAACTCCTCAAACTCAACACACACAAAACAGACAATCATATCAAAAAATGGGCAGAAGGTATGAACAGACACTTCTCCAATGAAGACATACAAATGGCTATCAGACACATGAAAAAATGTTCATCATCACTAGCCCTCAGGGAGATTCAAATTAAAACCACATTGAGATATCACCTTACACCAGTTAGAATGGCAAAAATTAACAAAACAGGAAACAACATGTGTTGGAGAGGATGTGGAGAAAGGGGAACCCTCTTACACTGTTGGTGGGAATGCAAGTTGGTGCAGCCTCTTTGGAGAACAGTGTGGAGATTCCTCAAGAAATTAAAAATAGAGCTTCCCTATGACCCTGCAATTGCACTCCTGGGTATTTACCCCAAGGATACAGATGTCATGAAAAGAAGTGCCATCTGTATCCCAATGTTTATAGCAGCAATGGCCAAGGTCACCAAACTGTGGAAAGAACCAAGATGCCCTTCAATGGACGAATGGATAAGGAAGATGTGGTCCATATACACTATGGAGTATGATGCCTCCATTAGAAAGGATGAATACCCAACTTTTGTAGCAACATGGACGGGACTGGAAGAGATGATGCTGAGTGAAATAAGTCAAGCAGAGAGAGTCAATTATCATATGGTTTCACTTATTTGTGGAGCATAACAAATATCATGGAGGACAAGGGGTGTTAGAGAGGAGAAGGGAGTTGGGGTAAATTGGAAGGGGAGGTGAATCACGAGAGACTATGGACTCTGAAAAACAATCTGGGGGGTTTGAAGTGGCAGGGGGGTGGGAAGTTGGGGTACCAGGTGGTGGGTATTATAGAGGGCACGGATTGCATGGAGCACTGGGTGTGGTGAAAAAATAATGAATACAGTTTTTCTGAAAATAAATAAATTGAAAAAAAATTTTTTAAAATGTATTTCTCATAGTTCTGGGGGCCAGAAGTTTGAAATCAGATGTTGGCAGGGCTACATTCACTCTAAGGCTCTAGGGAGAATGTGTAAAAAATAACAATAATAATAATAATAATAATGACAAAATAAAGAAATTAAACTGCCAAAAAAAGTAAGGCCGTTTGCTCTGCTCCCTTCCAAACGCAAGCACCGTGAGGCTCCTTCAGAAGCTGAGCCGGAGTCGTCTGCCCTACAAGTCGTTACGGGTCCTGCCAGACCTCAGAGACTGGGTTCATTCAACTCCCAAGCGCTTAAAATCTTCACTCTTTAAGAATCTAAAGAGTTAACCAAAACTAGAAGACAACCTCAGCCCTGGCGGCACACCCCAAAATTGAGAACACTCAGATCCCACACACAGAGAGCCCATGGGCCGACCGACACCACCTGGACGAAGGAGGCAGGGATGGTGGCCCTGCTCATGGCCTAGGCCGTCTCTGCTCATACGCATGCTTGCTCGTCCCACCGGATGTCATGCACAAAGCACGCATTCAGATAGAAAGTGATCAATGATTTCAAACTGGTGACCGTGGAGAGCGTATGGGGCCCTTCAGAGTGTGGGGCGCGTGCCGCCAGCCCTGAATGTAGTCTGCAGCCGGTGACACGAGCCCGCGTGAATCCAGTTCTCCATCATGGCTGCTCTTGGAAGTGCTCTTACCAAACACAGGGGAAAATGTGTGCCGGGCCTCCCTGTCCAAGAATCCTTGCAGATGAGTGTCCCTCCGTCGAAGATCAGAAGTTTGCAGCAGCCGAACGCTGATCTCCAGGTCTCACCTTGAGGCCCCATCCCTTGCCGCAGACACAAATGCTTTCCATCTCCCTTTTCCCTTCATGTCCCTCTATCTTTCCTGCCCCAGGGCTCCCGGGACCATGGGCTCTGTCAAATGTTTGATGGTTTCTCTTACGAGTCCAGCCAGGCCACCATGATGGCCACTGTCCCTCCCTGCTGTGAAACTGGAGGACTCTGCAAACACGCCCCACTGGACACCTTCCCCTCATTCCCACCCAGTGGAGAACCACCCCCGGCGGACTCATGATCAAGTCACATCAGCACCTCCAGCGTCTGCCACTTGCAAGCCTCCAGACGTGTGAGTTCGTAGAGACCGTCTTCAGCGCGACTGTGTTCCAGGCTCTGCTTAGCGCGTCTCTGTTACGCCCGTCTTCTTCCTGAAATGGGGGAGCATGCGTCTTGTGTTTTATTTCCAGCTTCTCTTTGCCACCACTTGCAGGAAGGCGCAGCCGAGTTCTAACATTTCAAACTGCTTCTTATTTGGTTCCTTCCCCCATGAAATGGAAAGCCAGCCCAGTTGCTGGAATTCCAAATCTTCCTTCCTTCCAGCTTCTTTTAGCGTTCCAACCTCCAACATTTGTTTTTCAAGAATGTACCACCAGATTTCATCTAGGGAAGTATCCCACAGTGGCGGAGATGAAATCAGGAAGTTCAGAATCTCCCCAAAGCATCCGCCACTCAGCAGAATCTTGCCTGCGTGTTCTTGAATTAGAGCATCCTACGTGGGGACAGTCCCCATCAGAGTCAATCCAGCCCATTCCTAATGCCATGTTACCCAACCTGGCACACTTGAATGGTCATCTTCAGTGTGCCTTCTCTTCAGGTCCTTGTTCCATCACTGCCTTGGATATGCTATTGTGGAGTAAACTGCCGCTGAGACTTTATTGGACATTCTGTGCGCACTTCGTGCTCACCTCCCCAGGCTCGCCCTCTTAAATGTCCACTTTCTGGTCTCCCATGCTGACCTACTCCTCAGAGGCCATCACCTTAGTGGATCTGCCAGGACCTCCCAGTGTTGGCTCTGAGACCTTGGCCCAGGTCCCCAGTCTCTCCTGGGGGTTGCCCCAGATTATTTCCCAAAACCCTCCACCTCCCTTCCTCTGTTAGATTTCTCTGGTCCCACCACCCTTACTGATTTGATAAAAGCAAGAAATCTTATTTTAAGCATTCTCCTTAAGAGAAGTTAGATGGAAGGCATTTCGTTTTCCCCTTCCTGCCTCTCATGGCTCTGCTTCTGTCCTCTCCTGTTGCTCTTCTGAATGCAAGTCCCAGGAAGGGCCCAGTGTCACTGCGGGTCCTCTTTGGTCCCAGGGACAAGGGACTATGGGCATGTCAGCAGTTTCTTAGCTTTTGGTTTTGCGATAATTTTATTGCTTTTTTTAATCCATCTCAACCCAGATAGACAGCATAGTCTCCTTATGATTAGGGCCCTGTTGTTTTATTTGTATATAATAAAATTTACCACCTTGTATGGCTAAAGCAATCATTGGGGGTTGAGACTCTGAAGGCACAAAAATCAAGGTCTCCATCTGCACCTTCTCCTACAGTGACCCCTTCAAGTCCCAACATTTGAAACACCAGCCTCAGAGGGGCAACTCTCAAATTAATATTTCACTGGAGCTCCAAACTCACAGCTAGGTTCTCAACATGTCTCAACATGAGGATTCCTGAGCAGCATCACAGATTAACATACCCAAGATGACACTCTTCATCGCCTCTCTGCAAACTCAGTCCTTCCATATCTGCCCCTCAGGGAACTGTCCTCAGGTCCCAGTTGTTCAAGCCAAAACTCAGATTTCATCCCTGATTTTTGCTCCTACTTCATCAGCAAATTCTGTCATTTTACCTTCAAAATATTTCCCAAACATGTCCTCCTCTCTCATGTCCATCTCCACCACCTCTTCAAACCCTTTAGCATTTCTCACTTCTCAACTCTTGGCACCTGCTGCTGCCTTCCTACCACCCTGAGACCACAAAGTCTAGGGTGAATTTGTAAAAACATAAATCGGATCCTGAGGGTCATGCGATGGAACCCCACATCAGTGTCCGTACTGAGCATGGAGCCTGCTTAAGATTCTCTCTCTCCCTCTGCTCCCCCGTCCCACTCACACTCTTTCTCTCCAACAAACAAACAACAACAAAAGATCAGACCATATTACTCCTTTAAGTAAAGTCTTCAGTGGCTTTCTACTTCCCCTAAAACAGAATTCACCCTTGCCCTCTAGCTGACTGGTCCACACACACTGTCTCCCGTCTGACCTCGTCTGCCCTCTTCCACACAACGCACCATTTTTCAGCCCCATGGGTTCTCTCTCTCGGTTCCTAAGATACACACTCAAGCCCATCCCCCTCTCGGTGATCGTGCACGAGCCACTCCTTTGCCTGAAATGTTCTTTCCTTGGATCTTCCCTGCAGGTCTTGGCTCAAAAGCCCCCGCCCCCCTCCAGCTTTAATGAGACATGCGAAGAACACTGGATCAGAACTACCCCTCCCCCTCCTCAGTCACTTTGCATCAGATTACTCCGCTGTGTGTCCTGCATCACACTTATTTCACTACCTAGAATATTCTGGGTTGTTTCTGGATTCGCTAGTTTATTATATATCCTAGAATGGTCAGCTTCGTGACAGCAGTTACCTGGGTGTGACGTTTCCTTCCTGTTTCCTGTAACAATGCCTGGCAGAGCAAGAAAGAACATCATCCTTCCACATCTCGGATACAAAGGACCATCTGAGCAGTGAGGCCCCACTTGCAAGAAGCAAGGCAACTCCGTTAATTCTGATAAGAAAGGCGAGGATCCCGAGAGCTGAGGAGACAGCACCAGAAGAGCCCAGAGGAAGCGTGCTGAAAACTTATGTGATGATATTGCTGTTGGAAGCCAAAAAAGCAAAGCCAAGCCCCCTCCTGAGTTTCCAGTCCCATGAACCAATGGCCCACCGACCAATATCACAGAAACCCACTGATCACATGCTGCAGCTCCTTTTCCCCCAAACAGCCTGGAGCCCTGCTGATGCCACTTCTTCTCCACCTACCTGTGCTCCCCTGTTCCTGCACCCTTGATGCCACTGACTCAGCTCTGGCTTGCTCATCTACAGCCTGATGAGTGCCGTAGTGACCCCGCTACACACCCATCTGCCCTCCACGAAGTGGATCTTGCCAAACACGTCCCTTGTCATGCCACTCAGTCCCTGTTTAGAAGCCAAGTTAGCTAGGGGCAAGGGGCGTGCATCACGAGAGGAGTCTGGAGCAGTTGGTGGTGCCCTAAGGTAAGAGAGTGTTCAAACATGAAAGAAGGAAGAGAGGAAGGATGGAGGGTGAAAGGAAAGAAGGAGAAAAAGAGAGGGGGAGGGAGGAAGGATATTTTACAGTAAATACGCTTGGCCAATAGTCTCCAAACACATCAGCAAAGTGAGAGCAAGACCCGAGGGAGAGACTGGCAGACACTGGGGAGACACGAGGACTGGAAGCATCGCGAACCTGCCCTGGAGGCCTGACGGACTGTCCCTGGTCTGCAGCTGAGTCGGTAATGTTGCACTGTGGTCAGTTTCTGATTCCGTCTAATGTGCCAGGGTCGCACAGATAGGACCAGGAGAGGAAGTGAGGGGAAGGCTGTGCAGGAGCTCTGTGTGCTATCTTTGTAACTCTCGCGTTAAGTCCAAAATTATTTCAGGTAAAAAGTTACAGAAAAAAGTTGAAGGCCATTAGCCAGCTCGCCAAGTCATTAGAATAGAGTCTAAATTGTTTGCTGTGTCCCTGAAGCCCCCCGTGGTCTCAGCTCCTGCCGCTGTCTGTCTGGTTCCACATGTCACGACACTGATGAAAGCCTCTCCCCCTCCCACACACAGAGGCGCCACCCCTGCCCAACCACACTGCACTAATGCTTCCCACCCAGCATGGCCCGGGCCTTTATCGCTCCTTCATCTTGGGTCCTGTTTCTCAACCAACCCCTTTATCATAACCCAAACCAAAAGTCACTTCCAAGTAACTCTCCCGAGCCTTCACTTCCACAGGAGGCAGAATGCACTACTCGTCCCTGTAGACCCAGGGCTTCCTCCTGGGGTGACTCCTCCTGCACAACATGCCCCCCACCACCTCCCTGTCTCTCCAACTGGACTCCTGGTGCCCAAGGACAGGACTGCTGTATATTCATCTCCATAGTCCTTAATCAATGCTAACTATGTATGTGGGGTTAATTGGGAAGGAGGGTCTTCCGGGGCAGGATGAACCTGTCAGGTTCTTCAGCATCTGCACACACTCCTTCAGGGGGTTCTCACGGTGTGTCCTGGGAGATGTGCTCATCCGTCACTGTCCTCGGCATCCAGAGCATGGGACCTGCCAGTGGCCAGCTGCCATCTGCAAAGGGCCAGTGCAAAAGTCCCTTCCTTAGAATCTGAAAAACCAGTGTCTAAGCTAAAATGTGTATATTATAAAGAAAGTCAAGAAAATGAATTGTTTTTAGACCTATCTGAACAGACCATACATGGAAACAGGGTGATGGAAATATGAACAAGAATTAGAATGATGCTTTATCAAGTCAAGCCCTTTCAGGGGGGCAGCCCTTTCTCTGGCCAGCTTGGGTTAGTTCATATACTTAAAAGTAATAAGCCTGAATTCTTTTGTAAAAGTCTAAAGTTCTCCTTTTCCCCCAATGTGGCTACACCTGCTCCTTCATGCTCCCATAAACCCTGACGGCTGTGGATTCTGGACCGACACCGCTTACGCCCAGCATGGGCTTGGAGGGTCCGGAAGGAGGACGGGCATCTCACGGCTCAGGGTGGAGAGCGGCACTGTGCCTGGACCACACACCCATGGGTGGGAGACCTTCAAACCTGGTTGTTTCAGGGGAGTGAAGACATTTCTTTTTCAAAGTTGCTCCTAGCATATAAACGTTTTCATATTGATTTGTCACCATTCTAAAACAGATTCAAGTAGAAGCACATCTGGGATTTCAAAGCCTGCTCGCGATTCAGGGCACAGAGTGTTTCATTCCCGCAGCCTGTGGGGGACTCTGCGGTCCCACCCGGGCATCCGTTTCCCCATGTGCACCTTTAATATTGGATCGCGGGGATGAGAACTGCAGCCTTGGGCACGAGGCTCAACCTTAACTCTGTTTCTTGTTAGTGCAGGGGAAGGAAGGAAGGACGGAAGGAAAGAAGGAAGGAAGGAAGGAAGGAAGGGGCATTTATTTCTCAGAAGAAAAGACTAATGTTAATGTTTTTTTGAAAATGTAGCTTTTATTGAGTTTCTTTTCACAGCAAAGCATGCAAGGAGATCTGTGAGCAACTTTGCTGTTTCCTTCCAACACCTGCTCAGTCTCAGCACCTGACCCATCCCCTCTGGGTCTCCGTCAAGACCGGAGACAAGACAAGACAGGCATCTACCTTCCTGCAACGAACCTCCCAATGACCTGCCACTCTGGGTCCTCTTTCCACCCTCCCGAGGTCGCCCTGCAGAAGCACAGATGTGATCACAGCAATTCTTCTGTTTCAGGTGCAGCAGTCGGCTGGACTTTCCCAGCATCCCAGGACGACCTGTCCACTTACTAGGTATGCTCAGAGTATACCTAATCCAGCCAATCAACGGCCTGAAATTGTGATGCCCTTTCTCCTACCTCTACCTCCACCCCCTCACCCTCATCCTACCTGCTGGTCACCAAGGCCTATGATGGTCCCTCAGAAAGACCTCTGTGCTATAACCCCTTTTCCCCTCTTCCCATTTTCAGCCTACTGATGCAGGATCAGCTTTGCTTCTTCTACCCTGGAACTACAATTAAGAAGGGCTTTTACATCCCTTTCCAGAAAGCTTCAGAAGGGACTAGGGAAAGGAAACAGATGGGTCCTAGCCCCAGAAGCAAAAGGAAGCTAGTGGAGGAGTAAAGACAAGCATAAATGGGAGCGGAACAGATGCAAGATGGACTCATTTGCATCACACCTGAGATCCCGATTAAAAAGTAATCCAAATCTGGGGCAACTGTGCAATTTTCTCCTTTGCTGAAAATCAAAAATTTTTCTTGAACCTAGCAGAAAAGTTGAGCTTGAAGGACAGACCACCACCCCCAAACCTGGAAAGGAGAGATGGCACAACCAGAGAGAGAGGGCAACGCAGATCTGCTTGCCTGGAGTGGAAGCCCCTGAAGATGCCAACTGGTGGGAACACTTAAACAGCAATTCGAACTGCTGGAGGCTAAGGGTGGACCAGCAAGAGAGTAGGAAATTCCTGGAAACCACACCTCTGGGGGTGGGAGGGTGAACATTCTCATGGACTTTACTACCAGAAGTCACACCGGGTTTCTGTGGTGAAGACCTAAAAGAGATCCCCTCATGGCCATGGCAGGGAGAAGACAAGAATAATCATCAAGAAATATGCCCAGACCATCTCCATAGCAAAGGCTTATGCCTCAGGAAAAAACACACTGCCAGAACCTTATCCCAGGTGTGTCAGGGGCTTTCATCCTGCTCCAGCCCCAGCTAGCTGTCTCACCTAAGGGGAAAAAGAGTCAACAGAGTCAGCCTTTGAGGAAAAAAAAGGAGGGAAGCAAAGAAGGGCCATGGGGGTAACCCGTGCCCATGGAGAGAAACTGGTAAAAGCCACAACCCCAAGACCAGGCTCCAGTCCCTGTTGATCAGATTACGGGACACGGGAACACTCCCCATTCCCTACACCCGCCAACAGCTCCACCAGGACTCCAGTATGAGCATGGAACAGAGCCAACACCACCATAAGCACTCTAAGAAGAGTTCTAAGGGAAGTTAAAGACAACAGGAGACTACATCTTCTTTATCCATTTGTCTGCTCAAGGGCATCTTGGCTCTTTCCACAGTTTCACTATTGTGGACATTGCTTCTATGAACATTGGGGTGCATGTGGCCCTTCTTTTTGCTATGACTGTATCTTTGGGATAAATACCCAGTAGTGCAATTGCTGGGTCATAGGGTAGCTCTATTTTTAACCTTTTGAGGAACCTCCACACTGTTTTCCAAAGTGGCTACACCAACTTGCATTTCCACTAACAGTGTAAGGGGGTTCCCCTTTCTCCACATCTTCTCCAACATATGTTGTTTACTGTCTTGTTGGCCATTCTAACTGGTGTAAGGTGGTATCTCAATGTGGCTTTGATTTGAATCAAATCAAATGGCTCTTTCTACAGTTTGGCTATTATGGACATTGCTGCTATGAGCATTTGGGTGCATGTGGCCCTTCTTTTCACTATGACTGTATCTTCAGGGTAAATACCCAGGAGTGCAATTGCTGGTCATGATGATGAACATTTTTTTCATGTGTCTGTTAGCCATTCGTATGTCTTCTTTGAAGAAATGTCTGTTCATATATGCAACGGAATATTACCCATCAGAAAGAATGAATGCCCAACTTTTGCATCAACATGGATGGAACTTGAGGAGATTATGCTGAGTGAAATAAGTCAAGCAGAGAAAGTCAATTATCATAGAAAGTCAATTATCATTTCACTTATTTGTGGGGCATAATGAATAGTATGGAGGACATTAGGAGAAGGAAGGGAAAAATGAAGGGGGGTGAAATCAGAGTGGGAGATGAACCATGAGAAACTATGGACAACAGGAAACAAACTAAGGGTGTTGGTGGGGGGGGGTGGCCAGGTGATGGGTATTAAGGAGGGCACAGAGTGCATGGAGCACTGGGTGTTATACGCAAACAATGAATCATGGAACAGTGCATCAAAAACTAATGATGTACTGTATGGTGATTAAAATCACATAATAAAAAATTAAAAAATAAGTAAAGACAATAGGAGAGACAAAAACACTGAAACCGGAGACACTGTAAGCCCCTTGCATCTATAGTTATAGCTAACATTAAAACAAACAAAAAGCAGCCCATAAAAAGCAGCCTAACTCCTAGCCTGATTAACATAAATCTTCACACTCAAGACCTATTTAGCTCCATTCTTGTTACTCAACCTTCAAAACACAGATAAATATGCAAACAGGTAAGAGAAAAACAGTCTAAACAGGCAATGCCACATGATGATCAGACTCAAAAACGACGATGTTGGAATTAGCAGCCAGAGAATTTTAAATAACTATGATCCATACGTTAAGTATTAGTATGTTTAAATAAGCACGATTACTATGTTAAGTGGGTAAAGAGACAACATGCAAAAACAGATGGTTCTATGGAGTGAATGTTTGTGTTCACCCAAAAGCCCTATACTGACATCTTAAACCTCAGTGTCATGGTGTTCGGAGGAGGGGCCTCTGGAAGGTGATCAGGTCTTTAGGATAGCCCTCTAAGGTGTAGAGGTGGCCCAATAAAAAAAGACCTTACAGGGGTGCCTGTGAGTTAAGTGGGTTAAGTGGCTCAGTTGTTAAGCCCCTGCCTTCAGCTCAGGTCATGATCCCAGGGTTCTAGGTTAGAGCCCTGCATCGGGCTCTCTGCTCAGCAAGGAGCCTGCTTCCCCTTCTCTCTCTCCCTGCTTCTCTGCCTACTTGTGGTCTCTCTGTCAAATAAATAAATAAAATCTTTAAAAAAAAAAAAAAAAGAACTTACAAATCTCCCTTGCTCCTCTGCTCTATGAAGTCATAGAAAGAAACAGCCATGTAGACCTTGAATCTGACCATCAGACCTTGAATCTGCTGATGCCTTTTTTTTTTTTTTTGGTATATATACATTTCATATGTAATTCGGCTTATAGTGTATTTTTCCAAAGTTGCATTTAAATTAGTTTCTACGCTTGGTTGACTTTTTTTTAACTTTATTTATTTTTTTCTTTTTCTTCTTTTTTAAATTTTATTTATTTTTTAAATTTCTTTTCAGTGTTCCAGAATTCATTGCTTATGCACCACACTGAGTGTTCCATGCAATACGTGACCTCCATAATACCCACCACCAGGCTCACCCAACATCCCACCCCTACCCTGCAAAACCCTCAGTTAGTTCCTCAGAGTCCACAGTCTCTCATGTTTATCTCCCCCTCCAATTCCAACTCCCTTCTCCTCTCCATCTCCCCGCATCCTCCATATTATTCCTTATGCTCCATAAATAAGCAAAACCATAGGATAATTGACCCTCTCTGCTTTAGGGTCAATTTATTTCACTCAGCATAATCTCTTCCAGTCCCATCCATCCATGTTGATACAAAAGTTGGGCGGAGGCAAAGTACTCCAGTACACATGGACCATATCTTCTTTATCCATTCATCTGTTGAAGGGCATCTTCATTCTTTCCACAGTTTGGCGACTGTAGCCATTGCTGCTATGAACATTGGGGTACAGATGGCCCTTCTTTTCATTACATCTGTATATTTGGAGTAAATTCCAAGTAGTGCAGTTGCAGGATCATAAGGAAACTCTATTTTTAAATTCTTAAGGAATCTCCACATTGCTTTCCAAAGTGGTTGCACCAACTTACATTCATACCAACAATGTAAGAGGGTTCTCCTTTCTCCACATCCTCTCCAACACATGTTGTTTACTGTATTGTTGATTTTGGCCATTCTAACTGGTATAAGGTGGTGTCTCAATGCAGTTTTGATTTGAATCTCCCTGATGGCTAGTGATGATGAACATTTTTTCATGTATCTGTTAGCCATTTGTATGTCATAATAGAAGTGTCTGTTCATGTCCTCTGCCCATTTTTTGATGTGATTATCTGTTTTGTGTGTGTTCAGTTTGAGGAGTTTTTTATAGATCTTGGATATCAGCCTTTTGTCTGTAGTATCATTTGCAAATATCTTCCCCCATTCCATGGGTTGCCTCTATGTTTTGTTGACTGTTTCCTTTGCTGTGCAAAAGCTTTTGATCTTGATGAAGTCCCAAAAGTTCATTTTCACTTTTGTTTCCTTTATCTTTGTCTATTCCTCATTAAAATGATTCAAAGTATAGAAATAGAGGGAACATTCCTCAACTTCATAAAATATATTTATGAAAACCCACAGTGGATATCATCCTTAATAAGGAAAGGCTGACAGCCTTGTCTTTGAGATCAGGAACACGACAAGGAAGCCCACTCTCACCCTTCTTGTTCAACATAGTGTTAGAAGTCCTAGCAACAGCAATCAGACAACAAAGAGAAATAAAAGTTATTCAAACTGGCAATGAAAAGGGGAGGATTCAATATGGTGGAGAAGTAGCAGGCTGAGACTACATCAGGTAGCAGGAGATCAGCTAGATAACTTATCAAACCATTGCAAACACCTACAAATCTAATGGTAGACCAAAGAGAAGAAGAGCAGCAATTCTAGAAACAGAAAATTGACCACTTTCTGAAAGGTAGAAACAGTGGAGAAGTGAATCCAAAGCAAAAGGAAGATAGACCGCGGGGGGAGGGGCCAGCTCCCGGCAAGCAGCGGAGGGAGCAACAGAGTACAAAATCAGGACTTTTAAAAGTCTGTTCCGCTGAGGGACATCACTTCAGAGGCTAAACCAGGGTGAAGCCCACACGGGGCCAGCGTGGCCCTAGGTCCCGCGGGGTCACAGAAGGATCGGGGGTGTCTGAGTGTCGCAGAGCTCACAGGTATTAGAGTGGGGAAGCTGGCTACAGAGACAGAGCTGAGGAGTGAGCTCTCAGCTCGGGGTTACCTTGAACCGGTCGCAGCCTGGGTAAGCTCGGAGCATGGCCAAAGGCCAAGGAGACAGGAGGGATTGGGCTCTTTTCTCTGAGGGGACACTGAGGAGTGGGGCCCCAAGCTCTTGGCTCCTCCAGGCCGGATAATGGGAGGCCGCCATTTTCATTCCTGTCACCCGGAACTCTACGGAAAGCAATCAGGGGACAAATCCTCCCGAAAGCAAACCCAAGCAGATTAATTAGCTGGGCACCTGGTAAGGGCGGTGCAATTCCACCTCAGGCAAAGACACTTGAGAATCACTACAACAGGCCCCTCCCTCAGAAGATCAATAAGAAATCCGGCCAAGACTAAGTTTACCTACCCAGAAGAGCATCAGAATTCCAGTAGAGGAGAAAGCAAAGCACGGAACTCATGGCTTTCTCCCCATGATTCTTTAGTCTTGTGGTTAATTTAATTTTTTTAATTGTTTTTTCTTCTGCTAAGTTTTTTTTAACTTTTACCCTTTTCTTTTCTAACATTTTTAACTACTTTAACTAATATATAAATGTTTTTTCTTTCCTATATTTTTTCTTTATTTGTTTTCTTTTTTTAATTTTTTTTTCCTGAACTTCTTTTTATCCCCTTTCTCCTTCCCATGATTTGGGGTCTCTTCTGATTTGCTTAAAGTGCATTTTCCTGGGGTCTTTGCCACCCTTTCAGTATTTTATTTGCTCCTTCATATACTCTTATGTGGACAAAATGACAAGGTGGAAAAACTCACCACAAAAGAAAGAACAAAAGGCCATACCAAAGGCTAGGAAACTAATCAATACAGACATTGGTAATATGTCAGATCTAGAGTTCAAAATGACAATTCTCAAGGTTCTAGCTGGGCTCAGAAAAGGCATAGAAGATATTAGAGAAACCCTCTCTGGAGAGATAAAAGCCCTTTCTGGAGAAATAAAAGAACTAAAACCTAACCAAGTTGAAATTTAAAAAATCTATTAATGAGGTAGAATCTAAAATGGAGGCTCTTACTGCTAGGATAAATGAGGGAGAAGAAAGAATTAGTGATATAGAAGACCAAATGACAGAGAATAAAGAAGCTGTACAAAAGAGAGACAAACAAATACTGGACCACGAGGGGAGAATTCGAGAGATAAGTGACACCATAAGATGAAACAACATTAGAATAATTGGGATTCCAGAAGAAGAAGAAAGTGAGAAGGAAGCAGAAGGTATATTGGAGAGAATTATTGGAGAGAATTTCCCTAATATGGCAAAGGGAACAAGCATCAAAATCCAGAAGGTGCAGAGAAACCCCCTCAAAATCAACAATAATAAGTCGACACCCAGTCACCTAATAGTAAAATTTACAAGTCTTAGTGACAAAGAGAAAATCCTGAAATCAGCCTGGGAAAAGAAGTCCGTAACATACAATGGTAAAAATATTAGATTGCAGCAGACATATCCAGAGACCTGGCAGGCCAGAAAGAACTGGCATGATATATTCAGAGCACTAAATGAGAAAAACATACAGCCAAGAATACTATATCCAGCTAGGCTATCACTGAAAATAGAAGGAGAGATAAAAAGCTTCCAGGACAAATAAAAACTGAAAGAATTTGCAAACACTAAACCAGCTTTACAGGAAATATTGAAAGGGGTCCTTTAAGAAAAGAGAGACCCTAAAAGTAATAGAACAAAAAGGAACAGAGACAATTTACACTAATAGTCACCTTACAGCCAATACAATGGCACTAAATTCATATCTCTCAATAGTTACCCTGAATGTCAATGGGCTAAATGCCCCAATCAAAAGACACAGGGTATCAGAATGGATAAAAAAACAAAACCCATCAATATGCTGCCTACAAAAAACTCATTTTAGAAGACACCGAAGACGCCTCCAGATTTAAAGTGAGGGGGTGGAAAACAATGTACCATGCTAATGGACATCAGAAAAAGGCTGGGGTGGCAATCCTTATATCAGATCAATTAGATTTTAAGCTAAAAATTATAATAAGAGATGAGGAAGGACACTATATCATACTCAAAGAGTCTGTCCAACAACAAGATCTAATAATTTTAAATATCTATGCCCCTAATGTGGGAGCAGCCGACTATATAAACCAATTAATAACAAAATCAAAGAAACACAAACAATAATACAATAATAGTAGGGGACTTTAACACTCCCCTCACTGAAATGGACAGATCATCTAATCAAAAGTTCAACAAGGAAATAAGGCGTTAAATGACACACCAGACCAGATGGACATCACAGATATATTCAGAACATTTCATCCTAAAGCATCAGAATACACATTCTTCTCTAGTGCACATGGAACATTCTCCAGAATAGATCACATCCTGGTTCATAAATCAGATCTCAACTGGTATCAAAAGATTGGGATCATTCCCTGCATATGTGGTCATTTCAGACCACAATGCTCTGAAGCTAGAACTCAATCATAAGAGGAAATTTGGAAAGAAAACAAATACATGGAGACTAAAGAAGGAATGGGTCAACAAGGTAATTAAAGAAGAAGTGAAAAAATTCATGGAAACAAATGATAATGAAAACACAATGGTTCAAAATCTATGAGACACAACAAAGGCAGTCCTGAGAGGAAAATATATAGTGGTACAAGCCTTTCTCAAGAAACAAGAAAGGTCTCAAATACACAACCTAACCCTACACCTAAAGGAACTGGGGAAAGAAGAACAAAGAAAGCCTAAACCCAGCAGGAGAAGAGAAATAATAAAGATCAGAGCAGAAATCAATGAAATATAAACAAACAAACAAACAAAAAAACAATAGAACAAATCAATGAAACTAGGAGCTGGTTCTTTGAAAGAATTAATAATATTGATAAACCCATGGCCAGACTTATCAAAAAGAAAAGAGAAAGGACAAAAATCAATAAAATCATGAACGAAAGAGGAGAGATCACAACTAACACCAAAGAAATACAAACAATTATAAGAACTTATTACAAGTAACTCTACGCAAACAAATTGAACAATGGAAAAAAATGGATGCATTCCTAGAGACATATAAACTACCACAACTGAACCAGGAAGAAATAGAAAACCTGAACAGACCCATAACCAGGAAGGAGATTGAAACAGTCATCAAAAATCTCCAAACAAACAAAAGCCCAGGGCCAGATGGCTGCCCAGGGGAATTCTACCAAACATTTAAAGAACTAATTTCTATTCTCCTGAAACTGTTCCAAAAAATAGAAATGGAAGGAAAACTTCCAAACTCATTTTATGAGGCCAGCAACACCTTGATCCCAAAACCAGACAAGGATCCCATCAAAAAGAGAATTACAAACCAATATTCTTGATGAACACAGATGTGAAAATTCTCACCAAAATACCAGCCAATAGGATCCAACAGTACATTAAAAGGATTATTCTCCACGACCAAGTGTGATTTATTCCAGGACTGCAAGGTTGGCTCAACATCTGCAAATCAATCAATGTAATATAATAGATTAATAAAAGAAAAAAGGAGAACCATATGATACTCTCAATAGATGCTGAAAAAGCATTTGGCAAAGTACAGCATCCCTTCCCCATCAAAACTCTTCAAAGTGCAGGGATAGAGGTCACATACCTCAATATCATCAAAGCCATCTAAGAAAAACCCACCACAAATATCATTCTCAATGGAGAAAAACCGAAAGCTTTTCTGCTAAGGTCAGGAACTCGGCAGGGATGTCCATTATCACCACTGCTATTCAACATAGTACCAGAAGTCCTAGCCTCAGCAATCAGACAACAAAAAGAAATTATAGGCATCCAAATCAGCAAAGAAGTAGTTAAACTATCACTCTTTGCAGATGATATGATACTATATGTGGAAAACCCAAAAGGCTCCACTCCAAAACTGCTAGAACTTGTACAGGAATTCAGTAAAGTGTCAGGATATAAAATCAATGCACAGAAATCAGTTGCATTTCTCTACACCAACAACAAGACAGAAGAAAAAGAAATTAAGAAGGCAATCCCATTTACAATTGCACCCAAAACTATAAGATACCTAGGAATAAACCTAACCAAAGAGGCTAAGAATCTATACTCAGAAAACTATAAAGTACACATGAAAGAAATTGAGGAAGACACAAAGAAATGGAAAAATGTTCCATGCTCCTGGATTGGAAGAACAAATATTGTGAAAATGTCTATGCTACCTAAAGCAATCTACACATTTAATGCAATTCCTATCAAAGTACCATCCATTTTTTTCAAAGAAATGGAACAAATAATCCTAAAATTTATATGGAACCAGAAAGGACCTCAACTAGCCAAAGGAATATTGAAAAAGAAAGCCAAAGTTGGTGGCATCACAATTCCAGACTTCAAGCTCTACTACAAAGCTGTCATCATCAAGACAGCATGGTACTGGCACAAAAACAGGCACATAGATCAATGGAACAGAATAGAGAGCCCAGAAATAGACCCTCAACTCTATGGTCAACTAATCTTTGACAAAGCAGGAAAGAATGTCCATTGGAAAAAAGACAGCCTCTTCAATAAATGGTGTTGGGGAAATTGGACAGCCACATGCAGAAAAATGAAATTGGACCATTTCTTACACCACACATGAAAATAGACTCAAAATGGATGAAGGACCTCAATGTGAGAAAGGAATCCATCAAAATCCTTGAGGAGAACACAGGCAGCAACCTCTTCAACCTCAGCTGCAGCAACATCTTCCTAGGAACAACGCCAAAGGCAAGGGAAGCAAGGGCAAAAATGAACTATTGGGACTTCATCAAGATCAAAAGCTTTTGCACAGCAAAGGAAACAGTTAACAAAACCAAAAGACAACTGACAGAATGGGAGAAGATATTTGCAAATGACATATCAGTAAAGGGCTAGTATCCAATATCTATAAAGAACTTAACAAACTCAGGGCTTCTGGGTGGCTCAGTGTGTTAAAGCCTCTGCCTTCGGCTCAGGCCATGATCTTAGGGTCCTGGGATCGAGCCCCGCATCAGGCTTTCTGCTCAGCAGGGAGCCTGCTTCCTCCCCTCTCTTTGTCTGCCTACTTGTGATCTGTCTGTCAAATAAATAAAATCCTTAAAAAAAAGAACTTAGCAAACTCAACACCCAAAGAACAAATAATCCAATCAAAAAATGGGAAGAAGACATAAACAGACATTTCTGCAAAGAAGACATCCAGATGGCCAACAGACACACGAAAAAGTGCTCCACATCACTCAGCATCAGGGAAATACAAATCAAAACCACAATGAGATATCACCTCACACCAGTCAGAATGGCAAAAATTAACAAGTCAGGAAATGACAGATGCTGGTGAGAATGCGGAGAAAGGGGAGCCCTCCTTCACTGTTGGTGGGATTGCAAGCTGGTGCAACCACCCTGGAAAACAGCATGGAGGGTCCTCAAAAGGTTGAAAATAGAACTACCCTATGACCAAGCAATTGCACTACTGCATATTTACCCTAAAGATACAAACGTAGTGATCTAAGGGGCATGTGCACCCAAATGTTTATAGCAGCAATGTCCACAATAGCCAAACTCTGGAAAGAACCTAGATGTCTATCAACATATAATGGATAAAGAAGATGTGGTATATATATACAATGGAATACTTTGCAGCCATCAAAAGAAATGAAATCTTGCCATTTGCGACGACGTGGATGGAACTAGAGGGTATCCTGCTTAGTGAAATAAGTCAATTGGAGAAAGACAACTATCATATGATCTCCGTGATATGAGGAAGTGGAGATGCAATATGGGGGTTTGGGGGGGTAGAAAAAGAATAAATTAAACAAGATGGGATTGGGAGGGAGACAAACCATAAGTGACTCTTAATCTCACAAAACAAACAGGGTTGCTACGGGGAGGGGGGTCAGATGACAGGGGTGGGGTTATAGACATTGGGGAGGGTGTGTGCTATGGTGAGTGCTGTGAAGTGTGTAAACCTGGTGATTCACAGACCTGTACCCCTGGGGATAAAAATACATTATATGTTTATAAAAAAAATAAAAACTAAAAAAAAAGATGAAAAAAAAATAATTATCCAGCTACCATAAAAAAAGACTGGCAATGAAGAAGTCAAACTCTCTCTCTCTTTGCAGATGACGTGATACATTATATGGAGAACCCAAAAGATTCCACTCCCAAACTACTAGAACTCATATAGCAATTCAGTAATGTGGCAGGTTACAAAATCAATGTACAGAAATCAGTTTCTTTCTTATACACTAACAATGAAAATACAGAAAGGAAAAATAGATAATTGGTTCCATTTACTATAGCATCAAGAACTGTAAGATACCTGGGAATAAACCTAACCAAAGAGATAAAGGATCTGTATTCAAGGAACTACAGAACACTCATGAAAGAAATTGAAGAAGACACAAAAAGGAAGACCATTCCATGCTTATGTATCAGAAGAATAAATATTGTTAAAATGTCTAGACTGCCTAGAGCAATCTATACTTTCAATGCCATTCCAATCAAAATTCTACCAGCATTTTTCAAAGGGCTGGAGCAAACAGTCCTAAAATTCGTATGGAACCAGAAGAGACCCTGAATTGCTAAGGAAATGTAGAAAAAGAAAAACAAAACTGGGGCATCATGTTACCTGATTTCAAGCTTTATTACAAAGCTGTGATCACCTAGACGGCATGGTACTGGCACAAAAACAGACACATAGACCAGTGGAACAGAGTAGAGAGCCCAGATATGGACCCTCAACTTTATGGTCAACTAATCTTCGACAAAGCAGGAAAAAATATACAGTGGAAAAAAGACAGGCTCTTCAATAAACGGTGCTGGGGAAATTGGACAACTATGTGTTAGAAGAATGAAACTCAACCATTCTCTTACACCATACACAAAGATAAACTCAAAATGGATAAAAGACCTCAATATGAGGCAGGAATCCATTATAAATCTAGAGGAGCACATAGGCAGTGACCTCTTCGACATCGGCTACAGCAACTTCTTTCAAGATATGTCTCTGCTGGTGCCTTGATCTTAGATGCCCAGCTTCCACAACTGTGAGCAATATTATTTCTATTGGGGGGGAAAGATGGGTGAGCCTGGTGGCGGGTATTAAGGAGGGCATGTGTTGCATGGAGCACTGGTTGTGGTGCATAAAAATGAATCTTGGAACACTTAAAAAATAAAATAATTTTTTTAAAGTGATAAAAATAAATAAATAAAATTTAAAATAAAAATAAATATAAAAGCCACCCAGTCTGTGACATTTTGGCAGAGCAGCCTGAAAAGACTAAGATAAATGTCTAATGTAGGCAGGGAGATGGAAACTCTCAGAAAGAACTGAAAGGAAATGCTAGAAATCAGAAACACGGCAACAGAAATGAAAAACGCTTTTGATGGTCTCATCATCAAACTAGACACAGCCAAGGAAAGAGTCAGTGAGCTTGAAGATATGTCAGTAGCAAAAGGAGAAGATGGGAGGGGGCACAAGAAATAGAGAAAGCAATAATGGCCAGACTTTCTCAAAATTAATGACAACCCCAACCCACACATCTAGAAAGCTCAGAAAACACTAATCAGTATTAATACCAAAATGCATGTTTACACAGACACACACACACACACATAGACTCATTTAGACACAGTACATTCAATGTGTGGAAAACGAAAGACAGAGAGAAAATCTTGAAAGAAGTTGGGGGAACATCTTTTCTATACAAAAACATGGACAAGAATTTCAGTGTTTTTCATCAGAAAACAGAAATATCAAAAAAAATTATATCCCTTAAGAAAATAATCCTTCTATCTCTAGAATTCTATCCCTAGAATTCTATCTCTTAAGGAAATAATCCTTCAAAAATGAAAGAAAAATAAAGACTTTCTTAGAGAAACAAAAACTGAGGAAATTCACTGTCAGTAGATCAGCACTGGAAGAAATGTTAGAAGTTGTTTCTTTCTAGGAAGAAGGAAAACAATAGAGATTAGGAACTTGGGTCTACATTTTTTTAAAAAAGGAAGAGCATCAGAGGAGAAATAAATGAAAGTAAAATAGTTGTATTGTTCCGATTTTTGATTGACCTGAAAGATAATTACTTGCTTAAGGGAATAATAGCATTGCTTAAGGGAATAATAGTAATGCAGTGTTGTGTGATTACAGCACATAAATTACAGGGATGTGTCAGTGGGTAGGAGAGGGGAAATGTACTACACATTTAAAGAACATGCACTATACATGGTAGGATATAGTGCAATTGGAAGACTGATGAAGTTTACTTAAAAAGGTGTATTGTGAATGCTAGGGAAGCCACTAAAAATTCTTAAAAGAAGTAAAATTGATATGCTTAGAGAGGAAATAAAATGGTATTACATAAAATGTTCAATTAAAACAAGAAATGGCATAAAAAGAGAGGAATAAAATAATTAATGAATATAAAATGGTTAAGAACAGTAAATATCAATCCAAATATATCAATAATCACTCTAAAGTGTATAGCCTCAGAAATTCCTTAAATGATAGAGATTCTCATGTGGAATTTTTAAAAAATCAACTCTGTATTGTCAAAAGAAAAGACCCACATTGAATATAGAGAAAGACTCACACAAGTCAAAATTGAGGGAATGGAGCAAGATGTATTGTGATAACAATAATGGAGGAAGAAACTGGAGTAGCTATTATAATTTCAAAAAAAAGTAGATTTCAGAACAAAGAAGATTAACAGAGATAAAGAGGGACATTAAATAATGATAAAGGAGTCACATCTCTAGGAAGACAGAATGATCAACATGAATGCGCCACATGATGGAGCATCAAAATACGTGAGGGGAAAAAAAGAAATGAAAGGAGGAACAGACAACTTCACTATTATAGCGAGAAACCTGAACAGCCTCTGCCAGTAACTGATACATCAAGTGGGCAGAAAATCAGTAAATATATAGATAACCTGAACAGACTATCAATCAACTTGATCTAATTGACATGTTTTAGAATACTTCATTCAGTGATAATAGAACACACATTCTTCTCAAGCTTACGTGGAACATTCACCAAGATAAACCACATTCTGAGCCATGAAAAATACTTAACAAGTTTAAGAGAATAGAAATCATACAAAGTATATTCTCAGACCACAACAAAATGAAATTAGAAATCAGTAACAAAAAGGTAGCTGGAAAATCCCCAAATATTTGGGAATTAAACCATACTTCTAAAAACCCATAGGTCAAAAAGAAGTTCAGCTAATGTTTTAAATATTTAAACTAAATAAAAATAAGAATACAACTCAGCAAAATTTGTGGGATTCAGAGAAAGTACCAAAGAACCAAAATCAAGGGACTGAAAACTAGTTCTTTGAAAAGATAAATAAAATTGATAAATCCTTAACCAGGATGAGAGAAAGATGAAGAGAGAAAGGGAGGGAAGGAGAAAAGAGAGAATTCAAGTCACCAATATAAGAAATGAAAGAGAGGTCAGCATTATTGATTCCTTGAGTATTAAAAGGATAATGAAGGAATACTATTAAAAACCTTTGTCCCCAAATTTGATAATGTAGATGAAATGGATGAATATCTTAAAAGGAATGAATATCTTGAAATTCACACAAAGAGGAGTAGACAACATAATTATCCCTATACCTACAAAGAAATTGGATCAAGAGTTAACCACCTTTCAAACAAGAAAGCACTGGGTCCAGAAGGTTTCATTAGTACATTCTGCCAAACATTTAAGGTAGAAATAATATTAATTCTCCATAATAACTTTTAGAAGATAAAATCAGAAGGAGTATTTCCTAACTTGTTTGTGAAGTCGGCATTACTTTAATACTCAAATCAAGTAAAGATATTTTTTAAAAAGAAAATTATAGATTAATATCTCTTATGCATATAGGTGCAAAAATCCTCAACATGGGTGCCTGGGTGGCTCAGGGGGTTAAAGCCTCTGCCTTCAGCTCAGGTCATGTTCTCAGTGTCCTGGGACCAAGTCTCACATCGGGCTCTCTGCTTGGTGGGGAGCCTACTTCCCTCCCTCTCTCTCTCTCTCTGCCTGCTGTGATCCCTGTCTGTCAAATAAATAAATAAACAAATAATCTTTAAAAATAAATCCAAACAGCACATTAAAAAAAAAGTCCTCAACAAAATGTTAGCAAATCAAATCCAACAATGTATAAAAAGAACTACATACCAAAACCAAGTGGGATTTATTCCAGGCATATGAGGCTTGTTCAACATTCAAAAGTTTATCAATGAATTGATATAATTCTCATATCAACAAGCTAAAGAAGAAAAATCATTTAATCATAATTTAATGAAATCCAATGCTTATCATGATAAAATTCCCAGCAAACTGATAAATGATATCTATTAAAAACCTAAAGCTAACATCCTACTTAAGGCTAAGAGACTGGACACTTCCCCCCCTAAGATCAGGAACAAGACAATGATGTCTTCTTTTACCACTCCTATTCAGCATGGCACTGGAAGTTTTAGCTAGTGCAATAATGAAAGAAATAGAAATAGGCACATACATATTGGAAAGAAATAAGTAAAACTGTCTTTATTCACAGATAATAATTGTGCATGAAGAAAAGCTCAACAAAACTGTCCTTGAACTAATAAGCAAGTTAAACAAGGTCCCACAGTATACACTTAAAACACAAAAGTCAATTGCTTTCTTATAAACTAGGAATAAATAATTGGAATATGGAATTTAAAAAATATTCTAATAGTTAATCCTATGTGTCCACTTGACTGGCCCACAATGTGTACATATTTGGTCAAACATTGTACTGGATGCTTCTGTGAAGGTGTTTTTTAGGATGACATTAACACTTAAGTCATTGGACTTTATAAAAGCAGATTACCTTCCATAAGATGGGTGGGCCTAATCCAATTAGCTGAAGATTTTAATAGAACAAAGTCTAGGCTTCTCTGAGGAAAAAGGAATACGAGAAGCAAACTGCCTTTGGACTCAAAATACAACCCTTCCCTAAGTGCCAGCCTGCCAGCCTACCCTTCAGATTTTGGACTTAACAAGCCTCCACAATCATGTGAGCCAATTCTTTAAAATAAACCTCTCTCAATAGATGATAGAAAAATACATAGATATAGATGATAGATAGATAGATAGATAGATAGATAGATAGATAGATAGATACAGACCCATCCTGTGGGTTCTATCCCTCTACAGAACTCTGACTAGTACAAATACCAACTAATACAATATCAACAAACAATGGAATGATCATGTAAAATTTAACAAAAATATATACAGAGCCTGCATGTAAAAAGCTACCAAATACTGATGAAAGGAATCAAAGAAGATAAAAGTTAATGTTCGTGGATGGGAGGTCTCGATATTGTTGTCAATGTTTCTCAACTCAATCTGTAGACGGAAGGTACTTTCGATCAAAATCCCACAAGACTCTTTTGTGAATATCAATAAACTAATTGTAAAGTAGGTATAAAAAGGCAAAAAACCTAGACAGGCAATATAATACTGAAGAAGAAGAATGAAGTTGGAGGACTTATGCTATTTGATTTCAAGATTTACTCTAAAACCACACAAATTAAGACAGCATAGTATTGACAAAAGAGCAGAGAAACAGGTCAATGGAATAGTTTAGAGAGATCATACATAGAACACAAAAATATGGTTATCTGATTTTTGACAAAAAATAAAGGGAAATTCAATATTAAAAAAAGTTTTTTTTTCAAAAATGATGCTATGACAATTAGACATCAATATGAAAAGAAGATCTAGACACAGATCTTACACCTTTAACAATAATTAACTTATATTAGCTCTAAACATAAAATTGAAAACCATAATACTTCTGGAAGAGGAGAAAAACCATGAAAACTTGGATTTGATGATGAGGTTTTGGATACAACAAGAAAAGTATGATCCATGAAAGAAAAAACTGAATTCATAATTTGGACCTTATTAAAATTAAAAACTTGTGTTGTGTAAAAAACACTGTTAAGAGAATAGAAATACTCAGCATAATCTCCTCTAATTCACTTACTCGTGGAGCATAAGGAATAACACAGAAGACATTAGGAGTAGGAAAGGAAAAGTGAATTGGGAGAAATCGGAGAGGGAGACAAAGCATGAGAGACTGTGGACTCTGAGAAACAAACTGAGGGTTTTGGAGTGGAGGGGGGTTGGGTGAGTCTGGTGGTGGGTATGAAGAAGGGCACAGATTGCATAGAGCACTGGGTGTGGTGAATGAACAATCAATCTTGGAACACTGAAAAAATAAAATAAAATTTTTTTAAAAAAGGAAAAAAAGAAATACAATCCACAGGCTGGAGGGAAATTTTTCAAAACACATATCTGATAAAGGACTTATATTGAAAATACACAAAGAAGCTTAAAATGCAATAATTAGAAAATAACCCAATTTTTTAAAATTTCATTTTATTTTTTCAGTGTTCCAAGATTCATTGTTTATGCATCACACCGAGTGCTCCATGCAATATGTGCCCTCCTTAATACCCACCCAATTTTAAAATGGATAAAAGATACAGACACCCCCCAAGGAAGATTTACGGATGGCAAATAAGCTTCTGAAAAATTCTCAACATCATTTTTCATTGGGGAAATGCAAATCCAAGCAATAATGAGATATCATGACATACCTATAGGAACAGCTAAGATGGCTGGAATGAGCTAAAACACAAAACAAAAAACTGACAATATTGAATGCTGGCAAAAATGTGGAGCAACAGTAACTCCCCTTTATTGATAGGGAGAATGAGAAGTGGTACAGACACTTTGGAAGACAGTTTCCCAGTTTCATTTATAGTGAAACTGGTTGGACCATATGATCCAGCGACCATGATCCTAAGTATTTACCCAGCCAGTTTGAAAACTTTGGTCCATACAAATACCTGCATGGAAACTTGAGCCATAACCATCCCAAACTAAAAGCAACTAGGCACGTCCTTCAAAACTTATTTGTGGAGCATAACAAATAGCATGGAGGACATGGGGAGTTAGAGAGGAGAATGGAGTTGGGGGAAATTGAAAGGGGAGGTGAACCATGAGAGACTATGGACTCTGAAAAACAATCTGAGGGTTCTGAAGGGGCGGGGGTGGGAGGTTGGGGTTCCAGGTGGTGGGTATTATAGAGGGCACAGATTGCATGGAGCACTGGGTGTAGTGCAAAAATAATGAACACTGTTATGCTGAAAATAAATAAAAAATAATTTTTTTTTTAAAAAAAGCAAGTGACTAACCCCACGGTGGCACTTCCGTGCAATGTGATTCCATTCTGCATTAAAAACAAAGGATTCATCATCATTAGCCCTCAGGGAGATTCAAATTAAAACCACATTGAGATACCACCTTACACCAGTTAGAATGGCCAAAATTAACAAAACAGGAAACAACATGTGTTGGAGAGGATGTGGAGAAAGGGGAACCCTCTTACACTGTTGGTGGGAATGCAAGTTGGTGCAGCCTCTTTGGAGAACAGTGTGGAGATTCCTCAAGAAATTAAAAATAGAGCTTCCCTATGACCCTGCAATTGCACTCCTGCGTATTTACCCCAAGGATACAGATGTCGTGAAAAGAAGGGCCATCTGTACCCCAATGTTTATAGCAGCAATGGCCACAGTCGCCAAACTATGGAAAGAACCAAGATGCCCTTCAACGGACGAATGGATAAGGGAGATGTGGTCCATATACACTATGGAGTATGATGCCTCCATCAGAAAGGATGAATACCCAACTTTTGTAGCAACATGGACGGGACTGGAAGAGATTCTGCTGAGTGAAATAAGTCAAGCAGAGAGAGTCAATTATCATATGGTTTCACTTATTTGTGGAGCATAACAAATAGCATGGAGGACAAGGGGTGTTAGAGAGGAGAAGGGAGTCGGGGTAAATTGGAAGGGGAGGTGAATCATGAGAGACTATGGACTCTAAAAAACAATCTGAGGGGTTTGAAGTGGCGGGTGTGGGAGGTTGGGGTACCAGGTGGTGGGTATCATAGAGGGCACGGATTGCATGGAGCACTGGGTGTGGTGAAAAAATAATGAAAACTGTTTTTCTGAAAATAAATAAATTGAAAAAATTTAAAAACAAAAAAACAAAGGAGCCACCAAGTCCCACACATGCAGGGATAAAATTCAAATGCATATTGTTGGATGAAAGACACCAATCTGAAAAGGATAGTTACTTTATGATTCCAATGATATGATATTCGGGCAAAGGAAAAATTGACATAAAGACATTGAACAAATTAGTGGCTGCCAAAGTTTTAAACTGGGTGTGGGCGGAAGGTAAGTGAAGCAATGGGTTTTTTAGTGTAGCAGAAGTATTCTGTCGGACACTGTAATGGTGTATACGTGATACTGTGCACTTCTCAAAACCCACAGATTTTTTCTGTGTAAAGAGGGAGCTTTAGGGGCGCCTGGGTGGCTCAGTGGGTTAAGCCTCTGCCTTCAGCTCAGTTCATGATCTCAGAGTACTGGAATGGAACGCCACATTGGGCTCTCTGCTCAGCAGGGAGTCTGCTTCCCCCCCCTCTCTCTGCCTGCCTCTCTGCCTATTTGTGATCTCTGTCAAATAAATAAAATCTTTAAAAAAAAAAAAAAAGAGCGAGCTTTAATGAATACAAAAAATTAATCACGTAAGAGATCATGGGATCCCAGGATGGAATGCAGGCTGTGACAGGAGAATCTACCTTTATTACAGGTGAAACAAGGTCACTTAAGAAGTAGGGGGAAAGGTGCTGACCTCAGTCACTCCAGAAATGAGCAGTCCTGATGACAACGGAAACTGTACGTAAGCACTGTGCTCTAGTTGATAATGTATTCCCCACTGGCATACACATTACCAGTTCTGAAACCACCGTGCCTCTAGACCAGAACTGAACAACTAAGGAAATGGGTGGGGATGGTGGTGGCTAGGTTTCTCACTGTTGGAGTGGGAAGTTGGAGACAAACAAGGGGAGGACACTAGAGTGACCCAGGTAGTAACAGATTACAGCTGAGACTTAAATCCATATTTTTAAAGATTTTATTTATTTACTTGAGAGAGCAGGTGAGAGAACATGAGCAGGAGGAATGGCAGAGGAAGAGGGAGAAGCAGTCTCCCCACTGAGCAGGAGACCGATGTGGGGCTCAATCCCAGGACTCCAGCATCATGACCTGAGCTGAAGGCAGACGCTTAAGACTGAACCACCCAAGCATCCCCATAAACCCATGTTTAGTTTGATATAGATACAGATGGTTTCATCAAGAAATATTTACAGCCAAATGTGTATGCCCAGTTAATATTCTCATATATATTTCCTTGTTCCATCAGGTGACAGCACCCAAAAACACCACCACTCTGTAGCAGTATACACGTCTAGCACTCACATCCTGGTTTCCAACACTGTTCTCTGAGGACCAAGGGGTCCTCAGAGAAATGGCTGATGCTAGGACTGGGGCAAGAAATGCACAAGAGGAGCCCTGAGCATTTTGTAGTGTAAGAGGCAGGGAAGTACTAAATAATAATATAATTAATTTAAAACTATGACCAGGGGTATATCAAAAAGTCATGGGAGCCGATTAAAAGAGCTCCCATTTGTCAAAGCTCGACAAATTTGAGCAAAAATGTGAGTAAAGTCATATTAGATTATGACTCGATGTATAAAATAAATACCCATGACTCCACACTGACATAAGTGATTGAATACAGAAACTAACAGGGAAGGATAGACAAGTGTCCCATGCAGACGAATTTGAAATAACTTAGATAGATACTCTGTTCTCAAAGATGTGGAGCATCTCTCTCTACTCTAAAGCAAGTGACTTCCTTCCAAGAGAACAATATGAAGGCATGGGGGTAACTTTACAGTAAAGAAATGCAATTAGGACCTTGCCTGGTGTTGGAAGTCAACATCCACAGTGACAAGCCATGCTGAAAGAGTGTCCCCGTGATACGAGATGGTGCAGATAGTACTTAACACCTGTGGTCTGTCTCCCCAGAACCTATAACCCCGGTCTGATCATTAGAAAAACATCAGTCAAATCCCAGTTGAAAGACATTCTGCAAAAGACCCAATCAGCAGTTCCTCAAAACTGTCGAGGTCATCAAAAACAAGGCAAGTCTGAAAAGACAGTACTGCCTAGCAGAGTTTAAGGAGGTAAGACAACCAAATGAAATGCAATATTCTGAACAGGATCCTGGAATGGATAAGGGGCATTTGGTAAAAACAAAGAAAATCCAAATAAAGTTTGGACTTCAGTTAACATATGAATATTGGTTTGTTTAAATAAGCTATAAAAATATACAATCAGTGAATTCCTTAATCTTGCATTTACCTTATTTACTTAATTCTTACTGAGCTGAATAGTGTAAGTTCTTCTTTTAAAGAAGACAATTCTTCCTGAATCCAGAAAATTCTGGAACATTATAAAGAATACCAAACGGACAGAACACTGCCCAATTTTTTTCAAACGCCTCTTCATTTGAGATGATGTCAGAAGTCACAATGGGTGTGACTCATTTCAGAATCATTAATACGTAGTCTTTTGCTTAGGCATGCAGACATGTTCATTTTCTGGTTCTAAGTTTTCAAGTTTTGTTGGAATGGCACCTTCAGTGCATGTTCCACATGAGCAAAATCCTTTTTTTTTAAACAAAAATATTTCAAGTTATTTTAATCCTAAATTTAGGGTTAGCTCTTGTGTAAGCTTTTTGCTACATATCCTTAGCAAACAAGAGTTCATAACCCCCATGACTTCAAATAATACAGATGCAATATTTATTTCATTTGTGTGCTGAGGACCAGATTATTTTTTATTTGAGGGTTAGCTGTTGTTTCACATAACTCTTCCAGTAAATATTTCATCTTGTCAAAATAAAGTACGATTTCTCTAACAGCATCTATTTTCTATTCCCTTCAAGTATTGGAGGATGATTGAAAAGTCCAATTTGGTAAGATATTCTGTGTCCTGGAAGATCCAGAAAACAGCATGTATAATTATTGCATTCATTGCTCCAAAAAATGTCACGATGGGTATCATGGAGTCATGACTCCCAGCTTGGATTTTCAGCCAAAATTCTGGTTTGTAAGCTCTCCTCTTTATTAATACAGTATTACGAGTGCCTTTACCATAGGGGCTCAACTATCTTTTTTTTTTTTAAAGATTTTATTTATTTATTTGACAGACAGAGATCACAGTAGGCAGAGAGGCAGGCAGAGAGAGGGGAAGCGAAGGAAGCAGGCCCCTGCCAAGCAGAGAGCCCGATGCGGGACTCGATCCCAGGACCCCGAGATCATGACCTGAGCCAAAGGCAGCGGCTTAACCCACTGAGCCACCCAGGCGCCCTGGGGCTCAACTATCTTTTAAATCAATGCCTAAAATCGGCAAGTGGCTTATCTTGTCTTTTAGGTAAGTCAAAACCTATACATTTTACAATGGATTTATTTATGTTTTTAAAGATTTATTTTATTTTATTTTATTTTATTTTATTTTATTTGACAGACAGAGATCACAAGTAGGCAGAGAGGCAGGCAGAGAGAGGGGGAAGCAGGCTCCCCACTGAGCAGGGAGCCTGATATGGGGCTCAATCCCAGGACCCTGAGCGGAAGGCAGAGGCTTTAACCCACTGAGTCACCCAGGTGCCCCTTTACAATGGATTTAAACCAAAGACACAGTCACTTCTTTTGATGTCCCTGTTTTCTTTTGCATGGCAGTTAACAACACATACAATAAGTGTTAGTTGTTCAACAGAACATTGGTCCTTCGTACAACGTTGTTGTAATATTTACTTTTTTAAACATTTATGTATGATTCTGCTGCTTTACTCGTCATTGAAATATGGATCTAACTTGAATTTTCTGTCCTTGACAATGTTCATATGCTTCCATCTTGGTCTATATTCCATGTCCAACCACTCTTCCATTTAATTTTGAAATCACACCTACAAAAGTAGGACAATGTTTATTGCTTTCTTTAAATATTATACTAGAGGCATCATGCTAAAAAAAACACACACATGCTCATGCTTTCTAAATATTGGACATAAAATTCTTTAGGAACATTACCTCAATGTATTTCAATTTCACATATCTTTCTTGAACACTGAGAGCTGTTGGCTGCTTATGCAAACTTCTTCTCATGGTAATAATCACACTTGTGTTATCTTTATGTGCAAGGGATGTATTGTGTTCTTATCATTAAGAACATGGGTGTTACAGATAGCATCTTGGCCAAAGCTCAGTCATAAAATACAGTTATGAGATACTTTGCCTTCATTTTTTTAGTTTTATTTAAATTGTAGTTAGTTAACATACCATGTAATATTAGTTTCAGGTGTGCAATTTAGTGATACAACACTGTTATTTAACATAGTACTGGAGTCCCAGCCACATCAATCAGACAAAAAAAAAAAAAGAAATAAAAGTCATCCAAATCAGTAAGGAAGAAGTCAAATTTCCACTATTTAGAGATGACACGATATTCTATATTGAAAACCTAAAATACTCCATCAAAAAATTGCTAGAACTGATACACAAATTTGGTAAAGTTGCAGGATACAAAAACCAATGTACAGAAATCAATTGCATTTCTATACACCAAAAATGAAGTATCAGAAAGAGAAATCGAAGAATCAATCTCATTTACAATTGTTCCAAAGCCATAAGATACCTAGGAATAAACCGAACCAAACAGGTGAAAGACCTGTATTATGAAAACTATAAAATACTGATGAAAGAAATTGAAGAGGACACAGAGAAATGGAAACAGAACTTCATGCTCATGGATTGGAAGAACAAATATTGTAAAATATCTATGCTCCCCAAAGCCATCTACAGATTTAATACAATCCCTACCAAAATACCAATAGCATTTTTCGCAGAGCTAGAACAAACAATCCAAAACTTTGAAACCAGAGATGGCCCTGACTAGCCAAAGCAAAGAGGGAGGAGTCACAATCCCAGACTTCAAGCTCTATTACAAAGCTGCCGTCCTCAAGACAGGATGGTGCGGGCACAGAGATCAACGGAACAGCACAGAGACCCAGAAAGGGACCCTCAACTCTCTGGTCAACTGATCTTCAACCAAGCAGGGAAGAACATGCAAGGGGAAAGGTCTCTTCCACAAAAGGTACTGGGAAAACTGGACAGCCACAGGCAGAAGAAGGAAACTGGACCACTTCCTTACACCACAGAGAAATATAAAATACTTTGTGTTTAAACCTGAAGCATAAAAATTGGTTCCTGTTTTTCTTTTTCCACTTGGAACAATTTGGATGTAAAATACTAAGTTTTCAGTCAGACTTACCAACAGGAAAATCAGAATCATCGATTTGAATCAGGCTGTGTTTTCTACAAACATTCGCATGCAGTCAAGACACTGTGCTGAGGTTGCCACCTTCTTGCCCAATTGATGGATGTCACAAATGTCACCCCATCTTCTAGCAGCAGGCCAGGCTCCGCCTGTGGCTTCTAGTTGTGGATTTGATAAGAATTAGTCCTTTCCATTTTCAGTGTTTGATCAAAACTACAATCTTCCCTTAGTAATGAATACAAAGAGATTTTATCTGACCTCTTTAAATTTTCTGTTTGCAGGGGAATAATTTTCTTGCTCGTTTTCATTATTTTGTCAGTAATTAAATCTGACTAATTATAAAATTTATAATATCCTGTTTGCAAATTTCATGTGAATCATACTTGACAAAAGTCTGTTTAATTTCCCTGTCTCCAGATTATTTTTTAATCTAAGCAGAGCTCCCTCTCTGAAAAATTTTATTTCTTTTTCAGCTTTTCATTTCTGAGCTCCAATTTTATATTTTCTGTTTCCACACACATGCAAAAAATAACTTACGCTCATTCTCCATGCTCCAAAGTAACCCACCACTTTATAAGATATATTTCAGATTAAAATATACAATGAAATATTATTAGAATGTGTACATTTGAATAAACTTCCACCAAAATATAAATTAAATAATGAAATACAGAAATCTATAAATGTATTGAAATACTATAAAGAACTTACAATTTTAAGATACTTGTAGTCTCTCCAAAAAAGTTATTTTTCTTCTAAACTATTTAAACCAACTTTTCAATTAAAGGTGAGATACAAATCATAATTAACAAATTCAAGAATTTTATATCAAAGTTAGATAAAGCTGTAATTATGTCCATTTTTTTTAAAGATTTTATTTATTTATTTATTTGACAGAGAGAAATCACAAGTAGATGGAGAGGCAGGCAGAGAGAGAGGAGGAAGCAGGCTCCCTGCTGAGCAGAGAGCCCGATGCAGGACTCGATCCCAGGACCCTGAGATCATGACCTGAGCGGAAGGCAGCGGCCTAACCCACTGAGCCACCCAGGCGCCCTATGTCCATTTTTTAAACTATAAGTTAATTGTACTAAATGTTTTATGGATAGAAAGCTACTCACAGTGCAAACGTTGGATCCTTCTAGATGCCAATGAGAAGACCCGCCAGCATGTTTCCCATCATGGCCCAGCACACGCCTGTACTTCGCACCCCCACCCCCAGCAGCGCCTGCACAGGGGCTTTCGGAGGGCTGGAAATGCTCTTCACGTGCTCCGCACATGGGTGTTCCACCCACATTCATACGCTGGGAATGAGCAAGTGACGTTATCAGGGAGTGGGGCATCTGGGCGGTGATTGGGTTCCTAAGGTGGAGCTCATAAGGCTCCCCAGTCCGTACCTCGTTACAGCGGCCTGAGCGCACGAAGACAGCTCTCTTCTTGAACTTGCTGGGGGGCGACCGGGTGTTTCATGGGAGGGCTCCGCACTGCAGTTTCTTAAACACCACATTTATGCTTGTGCACTTCTCTATGCACAATACTTCAAGGGATTTTTTTTTTTTTTAAGTGAACCGAGGGTTAAGAAAAAACGCTAGACAATTGATTCAGTCATTTATGCAGCAAATATTTATCGACCCTGTGTGCCAGGCTCCTTGCAAATGTTCAGAAGCAAATTCAGCATCGGAGACTCCGCTCTGTCCTGCAAGCAGATGTGCCTGGACAGTCCCTCACCTCCTCCCAGCTGTGGCCAGGAATACAGCCAAGGGCAAGATACGCGCGTCCACGCCTTGCAACCCAGAGCCTGCTCTCCCTGAGAGCGGCCAGAATCCGGGCTCCTTCCTAAGCAGACCCTGGACAGAAAATGCACGCATGTGTCCGTCACCCCGCCAGCATCCTTCATTAAGTAACCTGCAGCCTCACGGCTCTCATTCCCCACCGGGGACAGCGGACGTCCAGTATCACACCGCCGCCCTCCAGCACCCGCCTGGAGCAGAACCTCCCGCACGGAGGAGCGCTGGATTTCCCCAGTTTCCCTGGTTCTTAAAAACTTGTCGGTTTGGGACAGGGCTTCTACCATCTTAATTTTGAGTTTATTCACCAAGTGATCATGACGAAGAAATTTATATTTTATTATTATTTTTTCTGACAGTTTGTTTTAATTATAACTTTATTTTTCAGCGTTTCAAGATTCATTGTTTGTGCACCACACCCAGCGCTCCATGCAATCCGTGCCCTCCTTAATACCCAGCACCAGGCTCACCCAACCTCCTACCCCACCCCCTCCAAAACCCTCAGTCTGTTTCCCAGAGTCCACAGTCTCTCATGGTTCATGTCCGCCTCCAATTTCCCCCAACCCCCTTCTCCTCTCCTTCTCCTAATGTCCTCCGTGTTATTCCTTATGCTCCACAAGTAAGTGAAACCATATGATAATTGACTCTCTCTGCTTATTTCACTCAGCATCATCTCCTCCAGTCCTGTTCATGTTGATACAAAAGTTGGGTATATTTCACTATTTTTTAAAGATTTTATTTATTTATTTATTTGAGAGAGAGAGAGAGAGAGAGCATGAATGGGGGAGGGGAAGAGGGAGAGGGAGAAGAAGCAGATTCCCCCACTGAGCAGGAAGCCGGCCCTGGGACTTGATCCCAGGACCTTGAGATCATGATCTGAGCCAAAGGCAGCCGTTTAAATGACTGAGCCACCCAGGTACCCCAAAATTTAAAATACAATATAAGAAATTATTGCTCATATTTCCAGTGGGACAAAACACCACACATCAACTACTCTTCTTAAATCAATATGATGGATAGCTTACTTTCTAATGGAACAAGCTTCTTGATAATCCCAAATGGACACAAAAAGCCAGGTTGAAATGAATGTTTATAGCGTAATCCCCACAATCCTATTATATTCAGGAAAGACTGAGAAAACTATAGACTGTGTGTAGCTGAAATTCCAGACCCAGCGCAGGAGATCAGTTCGTCCTCTGCCGAAGAGGCAGATGAGATGAATTCAAATCCTCTAAAACGCCGCGGATGGATAAATCCCATAACGTAGCTCACTCGTGAACAACCACGTTGTGACTCTAGCAGTGAAATATCCTGCAAGCTTCTTCTGCTCAGAAAAGTTCAAATAAGAAGAAAATTTACTAAAAAATGAACACACTTGAATCTTAGTAGACTATCTGGTAATATTAATTCTTTTCTAATTCTCAATATCTTTCTGAATTTCTCAATATCTTTTTACAGCGTTTAGAGAATGCTTCAAAACCCGATTGCAGCTAATTTAATACCTACGAATACCTCCCACGGACATTATAAAAAGATTGTGCACTTTAAAGGATTAAGTACATTTTATTACAAAGACACAGGCTCAAATATCTATAAAAGCCTATTATCTGAAGAATACTTTCCTGTTTAAAAACTCTCCACCTATAACGAGCAATTTTAAAAGGGCACATGATTAAGTTAAAATGTACCACCATCAACAAAATAGTGTTTAAGTACAATTCAGACTTGAAAGTCAAGAGAATTAGGAAGAAAGTTCAAATTTCAGTATAACACTATCCTGTATTTATAGAAAGCCCCTTTTAACGGAATTATCATCCACATAATCTCGGATTTCTGTCATTACCGTTCACTAATACTATCCCAATTAGAAGTACTGTTGTCGCTGTATTGTATAAGGTAAAGCCACTCCCAGGAGGGGCTTAAAGTAAATAACATCAATTAAAACTAATCTCTGTAATTCCCACTGAAGTCAAACTTAAGTGGGCAGTTTGCTTCTTTGAACGTAGGAATGCAGTCCCACGACAGGAACCTAGCCCAGCAAGGTGAACTTGTCCAAGTGTTTGTAGTCGATGTGTTCCTGGGGGTTTTCCACTTGCTGTGCTAGTGCTCCTTGGTTGCATATCTGCAGTTCACTGACAAGCATGCTTTTCTTTTTTAATTTATTTTTATTTGACAGTGACATAGAGAGAGATCACAAGTAGGTACAGCAACCGGCAGGGAGATAGGGAGAAGCAGGCTCTTCGCCAAGCAGGGAGCCTGATGTGGGACTCAATCCCAGAACTCCAGGATCATGACCTGAGCTGAAGGCAGTCATTTAACCAACTGAGCCACCCAGGCACCCCAACAGGCATGCGTTTTAACCCCAGGGTGAATTCACACCAACAGGAGCTGAGGGTCCACCCTCGGGCAGAGGTCTCTCAGAAGCTCGCACACCCCTTCCCAGAGCCATGCACTAGATCAGCCCTGCTCACTGGCATCCGCGGTCTGGTCAGGAGAAGGGCAGGGAAGGGAGAGAGGTGGAGGAGAGAAGGTGAGCAGGAAGGGAGAAGAAGCAGAAAACGGAGCAAAAGAGCAGGGGGAAGGAGAAAAGGGAGTGGAAGACAGGGAAGGGGAGAGAAGCAGCCTTCATTACACTGCCCACTTCCGGCAAAGTTCCAGATGCCTAATCCCAGAGAACAGTTTGCTTAATGGCCAACCAGCCGGTCTCGGTGGCTTACACATTGTAATTAAAAAAGAAATGTGTACATCATCAACCTGGTTATCCTTATTATAAATTCTTACAATCTATTTATGTACATAGTCATGTTATCTGGAAAGAAATGTAGACGCACCTAGCTTCCAACCTTTTTAATTTAAATTGTCATTACTATGACTACTTCTAGTATCATTGTTACTGAAATTCGAATGCAATAGAGTATCTCTAATACAGCACCTTGAATAAGAAGGCATGGTTGGTTAACGGATTATGTTGGTTAACGGATTACCAGGGAGGGGCAGGTTCATTTGGCCAGTCCTGCTCTCACAGACCAATCACTGGTCCCATCCCCATGAGCCCAGCGAGAGTCCCGGAGTCCCATCGCCGACAGCTGTTCCACCAACCCCAGGGAGTTACGAAGCAAAAGGGGATCCTCCGAGGACAGGGTCATAATCAGGAGCATTCACCCAACAGGATGTGGCTACTTGGTCTGTTAGAATTTGAGAAGACTCCACAAAAGTTACCTCCTCTGTCACTCAAAGGAGGCTCCATGTCACACCACTAACAAGACTTGGCACCGCAGGAAATAGGGTTTATTGGTAATGGAACACATGCGATCTTCTGAGCTCATTACCTGCAGAGACCTGCGTATCCCATGCAGTGGACCTCACCCCAGAAGCTCTGCGTTTTCATCAGACAGGGACCAAGGGACATCTATGCCATTCTACCACTGAAAGCAACCCAGCTGGGGAAGGGTGGGCCCCTGAGCTGTCTGGATGTAATAGCTTGTTTATCCGCTCAGCTGTCAGACCAGCGAGAGCAGATCTCTGCAGAAGCACGAGGAAGGGAGTCTCCAAGTTGCCCAGATTTGATGGGGGGGGGGGGCGCGGGGACGGTAAACAGGCACATCAACAGAGATTTCCATCAACTCAGCCTTCTTCTCACTCAGAGGTTCTCTCTGCATCATAAAGTTTACTAAAACAAAATAAATGCCCCTTAGAAGCACTGATGTGGTAACCAGGAGGCAGAACTGCCTTTGGAAACACTTTGAAAAGACCCTTTCTAGGAAGCGGTCCCAAGAAAATTGTCAGAAACACAGACAAATGTCTGTGTACAAGTCTGATCACAATGGGATTGCTTCTGAAAGGGAAAATGAGACAGTTTTGAAAAGACAACTCTGGGTTTGAAGCCTTGCAGTTTCTCTTTAAGATGAATAGCATGTGTCCATGGCATATCCGAAAGGTACGGAAGAACATAACTGCGAGCAGAAGAAAATGCTAAGTGGGAGAGAGGATGAAAAATACTCTTATATGAAATGACCTTATGTATACTTTGGAAAGATATAATATGACATTTGGGAAAAAATGGTATTTCAAGATTAATAATTGGAAAGATATAATATGACATTTGGGAAAAAATGGTATTTCAAGATTAATAATTATTTTGTGGTGGGAAAAGAGTTGGTGTTTCTATTTCTTTTGTAGCCTTACATATCTTCCAAGTTTCCAGTAATGAGCATTTATAATTTTATCACCAAGAAAACGTTATTTCTAAAAGGCTCTGTGGATTTTTTCTATTAATTTTTTTTATTTTTTAATAAACATATAATGTATTTTATTACCAGGGGTATAAGTCTATGAATCGCCAGGTTTACACACTTCACAGCACTCACCATAGCACACACCCTCCCCAATGTCCATAACCTCACTCCCCTCTCCTGACCCCCCTCCCCCCAGCAACCCTCAATTTGTTTTGTGAGATTAAGAGTCACTTATGGTTTGTCTCCCTCCTGAACCCATCTTGTTTCATTTATTCTTCTCCTACCCCCCCAAACACCCACATTGCATCACCACTTCCTCATATCAGGGAGATCATATAATAGTTGTCTTTCTCCGATTGACTTATTTCACTAAGCTTGATACCCTCTAGTTCCATCCACGTTGTCGCAAATGGCAAGATTTCATTTCTTTTGATGGCTGCATAGTATTCCATTGTGTATATATACCACATCTTCTTTATCCATTCATCTGTTGATGGACATCTAGGTTCGTTCCATAGTTTGGCTATTGTGGATATTGCTGCTATGAACATTCATGTGTATGTGCCCCTTCAGATCACTAAGTTTGTATGTTTAGGGTAAATACCCAGTGGTGTAATTTCTGGGTCATAGGATAGCTCTATTTTCAACTTTTTGAGGAATCTCCATGCTGTTTTCCAGAGTGGCTGCACCAGCTTGCATTCCCACCAACAGTGTGGGAGGATTCCCCTTTCTCTGCAGCCTCATCAGCATCTGTCATTTCCTGACATGTTAATTTTAGCCATTCTGACTGGTGTGAGGTCGTATCTCATTGTGGTTTTGATTTGTATTTCCCTGATGCCGAATGATATGGAGCACTTTTTCATGTGTCTGTTGGCCATCTGGATGCCTTCTTTGCAGAAATGTCTGTTCATGTCCTCTGCCCATTTCTTGACTGGATTATTTGTTCTTTGGGTGTTGAGTTTGCTAAGTTCTTTATAGATTTTGTAAACTAGCCCTTTATTGGATATGTCATTTGCAAATATCTTTTCCCATTCTGTCAGCTGTCTTTCGGTTTTAACTGTTTCCTTTGCTGGACAAAAGCTTTTGATCTTAATGAAATCTCAATAGTTCATTTTTGCCCTTGCTTCCCTTGCCTTTGGCAATGTTTCTAGGAAGACATTGCTGCGGCTGAGGTCAAAAAGGTTGCTGCCTGTGTTCTCCTCAAAATTTTGATGGATTCCTTTCTCACATTGAGGTCTTTCATCCATTTTGAGTCTATTTTCGTGTGGGGTGTAAGGAAATGGTCCAATTTCATTTTTCTGCATGTGGCTGTCTAATTTCCCCAACACCATTTGTTGAAGAGGCTGTCTTTTTTCCATTGGACATTCATTCCTGCTTTGTCAAAGAATAGTTGACCATAGAGTTGAGGGGCTACTTCTGGGCTCTCTATTCTGTTCCATTGATCAATGTGTCTGTTTTTTGTGCCAGTACCATGCTGTCTTGATGATGACAGCTTTGTAATAGAGCTTGAAGTCTGGAATTGTGATGCCACCAACTTTGGCTTTCTTTTTCAATATTCCTTTGGCTAGTCGAGGTCCTTTCTGGTTCCATATAAATTTTAGGATTATTTGTTCCATTTCTTTGAAAAAGATGGATGGGGGATGCCTGGGTGGTTCAGTGGGTTAAACCCTCTGCCTTCAGCTCAAGTTATGATCCCAGGGTCCTGGGATCGAGCTCCACATCGGGCTCTCTGCTCAGCGGGGAGCCTGCTTCTCCCTCTCTCTACCTGTCTCTCTGCCTACTTGTGATCTCTCTCTCTCTGTTATATGAAGAAATAAAAAAATTTTTAAAATAAAAGAAAAAGATGGGTTGTACTTTGATAGGAAATGCATTAAATGTGTAGATTGCTTTAGGTAGCATAGACATTTTCACAATATTTGTTCTTCCAATCCAGGAGCATGGAATATTTTTCCATTTCTTTGTGTCTTCCTCAATTTCTTTCATGAGTACTTTATAGTTTTCTGAGTATAGATTCTTTGCCTCTTTGGTTAGCTTTATTCCTAGGTATCTTATAGTTTTGGGTGCAATTGTAAATGGGATTGACTCCTTGATTTCTCTTTCTTCTGTCTTGTTGTTGGTGTAGAGAAATGCAACTGATTTCTGTGCATAGATTTTATATCCTGACATTTTACTGAATTCCTGTACAAATTCTAGCAGTTTTGGAGTGGAGCCTTTTGGGTTTTCCACATATAGTATCATATCATTTGACTACTTCTTTGCCGATTTGGATGCCTTTAATTTCTTTCTGTTGTATGATTGCTGAGGCTAGAACTTCTAGTACTATGTTGAATAGCAGTGGTGATAATGGACATCCCTGCTGTGTTCCTGACCTTAGTGGAAAAGCTTTCAGTTTTTCTCCATTGAGAATGATATTTGTGGTGGGTTTTTCATAGATGGCTTTGATGATAGGTATGTGCCCTCTATCCCTACACTTTGAAGAGTTTTGATCAGGAAGGGATGCTATACTTTGTCAAATGCTTTTTCTGCATCTATTGAGAATATTATATGGTTCTTGTTCTTTCTTTTATTAATGTATTATATCACATTGATTGATTTGCAGATGTTGAACCAACCTTGCAGTCCTGGAATAAATCCCACTTGATTGTGGAGAATAATCCTTTTAATGTACTGTTGGATCCTATTGGCTAGTATTTTGGTGAGGATTTTCGCATCTGTGTTCATCAAGAATATTGGTCTGTAATTCTTTTTTAATGGGATCCTTGTCTGGTTTTGGGAATAAGGTGATGCTGGCCTCAAAAAATGAGTTTGAAAGTTTTCCTTCCATTTCTATTTTTTGGAACAGTTTCAGGAGAATAGGTATTAATTCTTCTTTAAATATTTGGTAGAATTCCTCTAGGAAACCATCTGGCCCTGGGCTTTTGTTTGTTTGGAGATTTTTGATGACTGTTTCAATCTCCTTACTGGTTATAGGTCTGTTCAGGATTTCTATTTCTTCGTGGTTCAGTTGTGGGAGTTTATATGTCTCTAGGAATGCATCCATTTCTTCCAGATTGTCAAATTTGTTGGCATAGAGTTGTTCATAATACGTTCTTCTAATTGTTTGTATTTCTTTCATATTGGTTGTGATCTCTCCTCTTTCATTCATGATTTTATTTGTTTGGGTTCTTTCTCTTTTCTTTTTGATAAGTCTGGCCATGGGTTTATCAATCTTATTAATTCTTTCAAAGAACCAGCTCCTGGTTTCATTGATTTGTTCTATTGGGGTTTTTTTGTTTATATTTCATTGATTTCTGCTCTGATCTTTATTATTTCTCTTCTCCTGCTGGGTTTAGGCCTTCTTTGTTCTTCTTTCCCCAGCTCCTTTAGGTGTAGGGTTAGGTTGTGTATTTGAGACCTTTCTTGTTTCTTGAGAAAGGCTTGTACCGCTATATATTTTCCTCTCAGGACTGCCTTTGTTGTGTCTCACAGATTTTTAACCATTGTGTTTTCATTATCATTTGTTTCCATGAATTTTTTCAATTCTTCTTTAATTTCCTTGTTGACCCATTCCTTCTTTAGGAGGATGCTGTTTATTCTCCATGTATTTGTTTTCTTTCCAAATTTCCTCTTATGATTGAGTTCTAGCTTCAGAGCAGGGAATGATCCCAATCTTTTGATACCAGTTGAGATCTGATTTATGACCCAGGATGTGATCTATTCTGGAGAATGTTCCATGTGCACTAGAGAAGAGAAGAATGTGTTTTCTGTTGCTTTGGGATGAAAGGTTCTGAATATATCTGTGATGTCCATCTGGTCTGGTGTGTCATTTAACGCCTTTATTTCCTTGTTGTTCTTTTGCTTGGATGATCTGTCCATTTCAGTAAGGGGAGTGTTAAAGTCCCCTACTATTAATGTATTATTGTCAATGTGTTTCTTTGGTTTTGTTATTAATTGCTTTATAGGTTGGCTGCTTTCATGTTAGGGGCATAGATATTTAAAATTGTTAGATCTTCTTGTTGGACAGACCCTTTGAGTATGATATAGTGTCCTTCCTCATCTCTTGTTATAGTCTTTGGCTTAAAGTCTAATTGATCTGATATAAGGATTGCCACCCCAGCCTTTTTCTGATGTCCATTAGCATGGTAAATTCTTTTCCACCCCCTCACTTTAAATCTGGAGGTGTCTTCAGGTCTAAAATGAGTTTCTTGTAGGCATCATATTGATGACTTTTGTTTTTTTATCTATTCTGATACCCTGTGTCTTTTGATTGGGACATTTAGCCCATTAACATTCAGGATAACTATTGAGAGATATTAGTTTAGTGCCATTGTATTCCCTGTAAGGTGACTGTTACTGTACATTGTCTCTCTTCCTTTCTGATCTACTACTTTTAGGGCCTCTATTTGCTTATAGGACCCCTTTCAATATTTCCTGTAAAGCTGGTTTAGTGTTTGCAAATTCTTTCAGTTTTTGTTTGTCCTGGAAGCTTTTTACCTCTCCTTCTATTTTCAATGATAGCCTAGCTGGATATAGTATTCTTGGCTGCATGTTTTTCTCATTTAGTGCTCTGAATAGATCATGCCAGCTCTTTCTGGCCTGCCAGGTCTCTGTGGATAAGTCTGCTGCAAATCTAATATTTTTACCATTGTATGCTACAGACTTCTTTTCCCAGGCTGATTTCAGGATTTTCCCTTTGTCACTAAGACTTGTAAATTTTACTATTAGGTGATGGTGTGTGGGCCTATTCTTACTGATTTTGAAGGGGGTTCTCTGCACCTCCTGGATTTTGATGCTTGTTCCCTTTGCCATATTAGGGAAATTCTCTACTATAATTCTCTCCAATAGACCTTCTGCTTCCCTCTCTCTTTCTTCTTCTTCTGGAATCCCAATTATTCTAATGTTGTTTCATCTTATGGTGTCACTTATCTCTCAAATTCTCCCCTCTTGGTCCAGTATTTGTTTATCTCTCTTTTGCTCAGCTTCTTTATTCTCTGTCATTTAGTCTTCTATATCACTAATTCTTTCTTCTCCCTCATTTATCCTAGCAGTAAGAGACTCCATTTTTTATTCCACCTCATTAATACCTTTTTTATTTCAACTTGGTTAGGTTTTAGTTCTTTTATTTCTCCAGAAAGGGCTTTTATCTCTCCAGAGAGGGTTTCTCTAATATCTTCTATGCCTTTTTCGAGCCCAGCTAGAACCTTGAGAATCATCATTTTGAACTCTAGATCTGACATATTACCAATGTCTGTATTGATTAGGTTCCTAGCCTTTGGTATTGCTTTTTGTTCTTTCTTTTGTGGTGAGTTTTTCCACCTTGTCATTTTGTCCAGGTAAGAGTATATGAAGGAGCAAATAAAATACTGAAAGGGTGGCAAAGACCCCAGGAAAATGCACTTTAACCAAATCAGAAGAGACCCCAAATCATAGGGGGGAGGAAGGGGATAAAAAGAAGTTCAGAAAAAAAATTTAAAAAAAGAAAACAAATAAAGAAAAAATATAAAAATGAATATATGAAAATATATATATATATATATATATATATATATATATATATATATATATATTAGAATGGTGACTAAAACAGGGTCACCCATTTAATTTTGGGAGTATTTTGGTCTCTTAGAAGAAACTAACTCCCAAAATTCTAAAGAATGAAAAACATGTATAAGGATATACACAGTGAAGGGATGGAATATGCCTATAAAGATGAAAAAAAATTTTTTTTTAATTTCTAAAAAAGGAGTTGATAAAGTAAGTTGGTTGGGAGAATAAAGAAAAAGAAAGTGGAGAGATTTTGCTTGGGATGGAGACTAGAACAAGCCTGGAGCTAGATTTGGGGTATATTTTGATCTATTAGAAGTTTTACCCCAAAATTTTAGAAGAAAAAGCCCTATATGTATACAAAAAATAAAGTTAGATACAATGAAGGATAAAATATGACTAAAATAATGGGGTTCAAAAAAGATTATTATTTTTTTTAATGAAAGGTATTGTTAAGATAAACTAGTTAAAAAGCATTAAAAGAAGAAAGGGTAAATGTTAAAAAATTTAGAAGAAAAAGAATTTTTAAAAAATTAAATTAACTGCAAGACTAAAGAATCATGGGGAGAAAGCCATGAATTCCATGCTTTGCTTTCTCCTCCTCTGGAATTCCTCTGTTCTCCTTGGTAAGTGAACTTGGTCTTGGCTGGATTTCTTGTTGATCTTCTGGGGGAAGGGCCTGTTGTAGTGATTCTCAAGTGTCTTTGCCTGAGCTGGAATTGCACCGCCCTTGCCCAGAGCCAGGCTAAATAATCTGCTAGGATTCACTTTCGGGAGCTTTTGTCCCCTCAGCGCTTTCCATAGAGTTCCAGAGGCCGGGAATGAAAATGGCAGCCTCCCGGTCTCTGGCCTGGAGGAGCCGAGAGCTCAGGGCTCCACTCCTCAGTGGCCCCTCAGAGAAAAGAGCCCAATCACTCCTGTCTCCCTGGCCTCCAACCACGCTCCAAGCTCACCCAGGCTGCGACGCCTTCAAGGTAATCCCGAGCTGAGAGCTCACTCCTCAGCTCTGTCTCTGCAGCTAGCTTCCCCATTCTAATACCTGCAAGCTCTGCGACACTCAGACACCCCCAGTCCTTCTGTGACCCTGTTGGACCAGGGGCCAGGCTGACCCCACGTTGGCTTCACCCTGGTTTAGCCTCTGAAGCGATGTCCCTCAGTGGAGCAGACTTCTAAAAGTCCTGATTTGGTGCTCCGTTGCTCCACCGCTTGCCAGTAGCCGGCTCCTCCCCCTGCAGTCTAACTTCACGTTGCTTTAGATTCACTTCTCCACTGTCCTACCTTTCAGAAAGTGGTCAATTTTCTGTTTCTAGAATTGCTGCTCTTCTTCTCTTCAGTCTCTTGTTGGATTTGTAGTTGTTCGCTATTGATTGATAAGCTATCTAGCTCATCTCCTGATACCTGATATAGTCTGAGCCTGCTACTTCTTGGCCCAGGCTCTCTGGACTAATGAGATGTTCTGTGTGAAGGGAGGAAGCACCTGCCCTGGGTCCAGTCTCCTTCCAAATCCCAGCTCATCCCATCACCAGGGTTGTCCTGGACCACAGGCTTGCCCCACTGCACTGTCAGCTACAAAGCAGGGATGAAAAGCATTCCACCCCCCAGAATGCTGAGGAGGGCACAAAAGAAGGTACACAAAGGTATTAGGGAAAGCAGGGTCACTCATCTATTCCCTGAAGAAGAGTGAATCATTTTAACAGAGATGAAGACCTCATTTTTTTTTTCAGTAAGTCTCACAGTGGAATCAAACTGTAACTCTAAACATACGTCTCATTGGACGTGCACAGGGCCACAAAGCTTTCCTAAAGATGTGAAGGGGACCAGGTGAGCCATGTTCTGGGGTGTGGGCACATCATTGAAAGGACAGAGAAGAGGGAAGGGGCCAACTCAATTGGTCCCAAGTCAGACCCAAACTGGGCTCTGAGCCTTTGGGGGGTGTGATAGTGAGTGGTGTTTCTCCTGCCGCCTCACTCCCCCATCCACATGGCTCAATCAACAGAAATCTATTTTCTAATTGTTCTAGAAACCAGATGTCCAAAATCACAGTGTCCACAAGGTGGGTTCCTTCTGGGGGGTCTGAAGGACAGTCTGTTCCACACTTTCCTGTACCTTCTGGTGTCACCAGCAGTCCTTAGGGGGCATTGGCTTCCCAGATGAGTCATTCCTGTCTCTGCCTGTCTTCACAGGGCCTCCTCCTCCCCATCCCTTTTCCTCCCCATCCCTCCTCCCCGCATCTATGTTTCTTGCTCTTCTCTCTCCTAATGATGCTGCCATTGGATGCAGGGTCCACTTGAACCCAGGGTGACTTCATCTTGAGATCATAGCTACATCTGCAAAGACTTTTATTCCAAATAAGGTCACATTCTAAGGTTTCCAGTTGGCCATGAATTTTTAGGGGGGTTGAGGGGGCACCGTTTGACCTACTATGCTACTATGCTACTAAGAAGCATCAATGCTTCAAGAGGAGGCAGTGGCCCCAGTCCTGCCTAGCCCATGGCCCCAGCCCTAACCTCAGCCCTGTCCCAGACAGCTGCCCTCTTCTCCTGGGTGGTTCCATGCGAACTTTTAGCTAATCCCTTCCCTTTTGGGTCCAGCCTTCTGGAAACCCCTTACATATCATTCACTCCAGCTTCCAGGCCCTAAATTCATCCCAGTGCTGAAGCCAGTGAGGAGAGAGGAGGGAGGATGGAGACAGGAAATGCCTTCCTCCCATGTGGAATGCTCTCCCTTTGTCATCTTCCTCTGTCACATGGGCTGAATACCACTGCTCAGAGCTTATGTTGGTTTGAATTGTCAAACTGCATTTACTGGAAGTACAATGCCATGGTTGATTTCATGCTGAGTGAAAATTTGCCATAACTCTATCTACTGTGCTGCTGAACTGGGAGTTGCACAGTCTCCCTAATTAAAGAAATTTACCCCATAAAGGCCTTATTTATAACTTTTCTAGAGTCCTTTGGCATTAACCCTAAGTACAGTCTTAGAATCCACTTCTTCAATGTCTAAATATTAGAGTAATAATGAAATTTGGAAACCTCTGTTGACCCAAAGGTATATTTGCTCACAGTTGTAAGTGTAATTCTTTTTCTTGGATGCACTTCTACAAGGTGGGGGATGGCTCCAAGGAGTCAAAATGAGCGATTTTAATGCTGGAGCCTTAAGAACATCCCTTGGCTTAGAGGGCCTGTGCTTTGGGGAGCAAAAATCATCCAAACAGATTGATAGGGCTCAGTGCCAGCATCCTGAAGCCTCACTGCTCCTGTAGAAGCAAATCCAGTCTCCAACAATAATGCTGACATGTGAGCCTCGGACCTAAATCACAGGAAAGTTTCCAGGCAGCCTGTCCAGCTGCCACTTCGTGGAGGGAAGTCCATCCTCCAAGGCTGACTTGTGTCTGGCTTCTCAGCCAACACACATTTAAATATTTCCATTTTCCCAACTTTATCTTGAGAAGGATTTTTTTTTTTTGGATGGAATTCTTTCCTACCATTGCTTATCATTCATTAAATGCAAATAAAAATGTATGGTGACACTTAGACATTAGAGAGGAGGCAGTGTTGGTAATCAAACTAAGCAAACTGGGGAAAGGAGTTTGTGGAATCTTACTTTAGGAGGTCACTGACTTTCTGGGATGAAAGTGACTCTGTGCCACAGATTGAAAGCAAAAGTTAAATAGAATACTAATTTTGGACAAGAAGAGAGAATGTACTTTAAAAGAAGTCAGCTCAAGCTCTTCCCCGCAGCTTTCAAACTAACTGTAGCTGAGTAAAACTTTTATCTTTGGAGCAGCTGGCACCAGACTCTTTTAGAAAGGAAAGAGTATTTAGGAAAACATTTTGATAAGTCACTTGGAAGAAATCTAAGACTTTGATGGCAAAGTCTTTAGGAGATGCAGCAAAAAACAATGGGAATTTGAGACCCAGATAAGAGAGAGAAAGAAAGAGGAAGAGAGGACTATTGGAGATGATGAGGAAGAAGCATGGCAGAACGAGTTGAAAGACTGGAGATAAGCTTTGTGACTAGAACTATGGAAAGTTCAGTTTGCATTGATACAATATTAACTCTCAATCTCCCCAAGTTTCTATAGAGTCATCTACATACTGAAATGCTCCAGTGAGTGATGAATTTCATGTCAAAATCAAAGCTACACAGATGGAGGACCCCATATGCTAACTGGTAAGATAAATGTTACACTCAACTAAGCCAGGGGAAGCAGGTTCCTGCTGGACCAAAGGCAATTCTGAGAAGATGTACCTCTAGAGAATTTATCAAAATGTTGGCAAAAGCACTGTACTCCCACAACAGTGAAATAAGGATTTAAACAACTCAATCCAGGTTTTAAGAGGCAGGGAGCAGGAAGGGGGAGGTGAGGGAATGGAGGCATATGGGTAAAATGATGATGATGGTGATGATAATGAACATGATTTGACAATGATGATGGTGATGACAGTTATGACAGTGATTACAATGGTGAGGATGATGATGGCGATACTGGAGATGATGGTGGTGATGACAGGAATGATGATGATGATGGTGGTGGAATGGTGATGACAATGGTGATAGTGGAGGTGATGGTGATGACGATGGTGATAGTGGAGGTGATGGTGATGACGATGGTGATAGTGGAGGTGATGGTGCAACGGTATGACAGCGAAGATGACGACGCGGATGTTAATGCTGCTGCTGCTGCTGCTGCTGCTGGTAATATTGGAGATGATGGTGGTGTTAATGGGAATGATGGTGATGTTGGAGATGATGGTGGTACTGATGGGAATGATGGTGATGGTGGGATGGTGATGACAGTGATGTTAATGGTAATGGGGATGGTGGTGATGATGATGACTGTGTGCTAGATCCATGGCATCTTAATTAAGCTATTGGATCTAATGGTTACAATATATGAGGTTTGTCTATTGCTATGGCTATTTTGTAAATGATAATTCCAATAGGCTGAGTCACCTAGCTAGGAAGAGACAGAGAGGATATTCAGAACCAGGTGAGGCTTGAGTCTGGCGAATTTGCAGTTTTTCACCAACAATAAGAGGTCATCCCCCATAGGGACATGCCCTGGAAGTCACAAGTGACTCCTGGGCCTCTGATGTTAGGCCAGTTACCTTCCAACAGACTGGAGCAGAAAACCCTACAACCATTCAGGCAGTACTCAACGTAAGCCCTACATAGGTACTTCCTCTCTAAGAAAGACCATCACCATAGCAGAAACAAGGAAGTGTCAGAAAGAAAAGAAATGGGATAAGGCGGGGGTGGGGGGAGTGAGTGAATAGGTTTCCAGAGCCGTTTGTACCTATCAAGGATGGGCTGGATATGGCATAAAACTGTCACAGCAGATAAACCTGGAGATCGGCTCTCCATGCCTCTCCTCATTTAGAGTCCTCTTCCTCCGACCCCCCACTCTGATCACCAGAAACATCTGCAATCTTCAAAAATCTAGTGCACCACCTAGATGGCAGCCACAGCAGGGTCACCAGACTGAACACAAGGTGCGGAGCACATGTTAAGTTTGGGTTTCAGACAGACAGTGAACGTTTTTGTTAGACGCAGGTCCTGTGCAATCTTTGGGAAACTCGCATTTAACTGGGCACTCACATTTTTAATTGCTAAATCTGCCAAGCCTACCCTTTACCAGGACCAAACTCTTCATACTGTTCCACTTCTCTCTACTGCTCATTAATCCAGGGGAGAAGAGAGCAAATTCACTGTGTTTTCCCACAAGCTCGGATTCTCAAACATAGGGGCAGGAAAATAAAGGCAGGATAAGTCGGGTGATCTCCCTGATTCCTGTGTGAGTGGGGCTGTCTCAAGGTACCTGAGAGCAGGTATTGCTTAAAGGTTACCACATGTGCTTAGGGGGATGGGGGTGGTCCTAGAGAATCAGCTTTCATTCATTCTTTCTTTTACTCATACATTCAGCAATAGGTATTAGGCACTCCCTCTGAGCCAGACAGGACACTAGGCTCAGAGGATACCCTGAAAGTAACAACAAACAAGTTCCTGCCTTCAGGGAAGCAACACACTGTCAGCAGACTCCTGTCCCCTAAACATTCCCATGTTGACATCCTAACACCCAATACCTCAGAATGTGACCTGATTTGGAAACAGGATCTCTGTGAGATAAATAACTTAAGATAAACCCGTTAGGTTGGGCCCTAATTCACTATGACAGGTGACCTTATAAAATGGGAGATTTGGACACTTACAGACAAGCACACAGAGTAACAAGGTGGAGTGCCCTGGGAAGAGGACGGAGTGATGCAGCTATAGGCCAAGGAAGTCTCAAAGCCACTGGAAGCCAGGAGCGAGACCTGGACCAGACCCTTCCCTGCTGCCTTCAGAGGGAACCCAGCCCTGCCACCATCTTGATCTCAGACTTTGGGCCTCTATAATCATAAAACAATACAGTTCTGTTTTTCTAAGCCATACAATTTGTGGGACTTTGTTACAACAGCCCTAGGAGACTAATGTATGCATTAACCCAAAAAAAATCTTGAATGTGTTCAAAATTGCCACTATTGAGCACTCTCATGGGGGGCAAGGGACAGTGCTGTGTAGGTCAATTTCAGAAGGTCCTTCCTGGTCAGAAGACTCAGGGACCACCTCTCTGAGGAAGCCACACTTGTCTTGGGTGCTAACAGGGCAGGGGCACAGCCCATGATCCCAAGGGGAACAGACCACCTGTCCCTCCAGGTTGTGAACATGGGTCAGCAAGAGTCACTGTCCACTGAGAAATCCAGTCCTTGACACCGGGGATCACTCATCAGCAAAAATCTTGGCAGAAGCAATCCTTGGGTGATAGGACCTATGAATGCATCACTGGTGAGATTAAGACTCCTCCTCAAGATGTCACCCCAAGGGGATGCGGTGAGGTCCTGAACCTGCAATTTGAGCTCCATAACTGCCACGGCCCCGTGGTGAATGCCGGAATGTTGTAAAAGGAGGCGGGAGAGGGAGGTGTGCCTTCACACTGTTCTGGCCTGTTAGAGAGGATGGATGTCCCAATTTTAGAGATCCCTCCCAGGCTTCTTCTGCAAATAGCCCCAGAGTTGGAAAGGGCACTGTATCTTGCTACCACAGCACACTGGAGACATTTCTTAAGAATATCCAACTCTCTCAGCTCCAATTTTATGCTCACTAAGCAACCTTGTGAGTTGTTCTGTTTGGGTTCTGATTAGGTGATTTTTTTTTTTTCCAGGCCCTGAGCCAGGACTATTCTCAGAACCAGTGTTCAGGCTGCAAAGGAACAGAGTGGAAGGGAGGTCAGCACTCTGACACCCGTCAGGGCCATGCAAGCCAGAAAAGGGGGAGAAGATAGGTCCCAGGCAATGAGGAAGAGCAGGGGTGCCCGGAGAATCCCCCAGAACTCAGCCCAGCTGGCAGCCAAGGGGAGGGCTTGGCTGATGTCCCCAGGCATGTGAATGGGACCCATGCCGTGTAAGGGAAGCAGGTGGAGCAACCCTAGGAAGGGGGGAAGCTGGCAGGAGACAAGGCCACTGTCTTCAATCAAGGATGGGGCCCTGTGGTTGGTGGGTCCCTGAAAGCAGAGCGGGCATCTGTCAAGCCTGCGGGGCTGATTCCAGAAGATTCGTGGCCACCCCACTCTCCACAGCCAAAGCCCTTTGGGACTGAGACATCTGGCTTGAACGCTGCAGACTGTTTTTACAGCTTGGTTAGGGCTACACAGCCCCTGAAAGCCGGTTTCAGGTACTTCCCCTCTGCCTGTTTGCTTTTCCTTAAGCTGAGCACCACTATCCACGGTGCTCAGGCTTCTCAGTGCAGCCTGAGCACACTTGAGGCAAAATGCACCCTAAATCAGACTAATTGAGAATTCTCCTGCAAGACCCAACTGGAAGACTCTAGGGTCTATTGAAAAGTTTGTCCAGGGGCACCTGGGAGGCTCAGTGGGTTAAGCCTCTGCCTTCAGCTCAGGTCATGGTCTCAGGGTCCTGGGATCAAGCCCCGCATCGGGCTCGCTGCTCAGTGGGGAGTCTGCTCTCCCCCAATTCCCCTGCCTGCCTCTCTGCCTACTTGGGATCTCTTTCTCTGTCAATTAAATAAATAAAATCTTTTTAAAAAATCTTTTAAAAAAAAGAAAAGAAAAGTTTGTCCAATGGTAGATAAAGTAGTTGTGTATCAACTTATAACGTGGTAAGTTCAAAATTTGTGGTCACAAACTTGGAAGCTCAAAAATGGATGGTTCTAGCTCCGTCGTGGATTTCCACCGATTTTACACTCTATTCCGAGCCCCTGTGTAGGCCACCTCTCCCACCTCATTCCACCCACATCCCTTTGTCCCCAGGTGAGTGACACCCGGGCTCAGATGAACTTATGCAATGACCTCATGGTGCCAAAGAAGAAAGACAATGTGGCCTGTGGCTCTTCTGTGTCCCAGCAGGCATCCATAGCAGAGGGCCTTCTGCAACATGGTGGGGGCGTCCAGTGATGCTCCCCTTTCCCTACTGCAGCCGGATTCTCAGCCCGGGCACTTCCCTGGCAGACAGCTCATTTCCGGCCGCTCCTTCCCATAGCCCCTTGCTTTCGATGCTATTTCCAAAACAGAATAAAACACCCTGACCTGCTATGTACCTAAGAACAAACAAACAAACAAGAAAATCTTATAAAGAGACAAGGGACAGTCCAATTCCAAATGATGAAATCACCCAGAGCACGTTGGCTGATCAGAACTACACGACCTGCACCCCCGGGAGGGATTATGCTTAATCAAATGGCATGAAAACGGCTTAGTGCTGCGGCGTGCTGGGGCTCTCAGCCACCATCCTTACGGGCTTGCCCTGCTTCGGCGATGTGGGCAGCCACTTTCTTAAATTAAAAGGTGGCCGCTCTGTGGAGAGCCCCTTGGCGGGTCTGTAGAACTCAAGCCTGTCTCTCTCGGATTCTGTTCCCCTCTGACTGTGACCCGTACTTCGAAACTCATGGTGGAACTCGAGGAAACGCCAGGCTAGCCCTCGGACCTTGACTCACTGCTCTTGATTGGGAGCCTGGAGAAAATACCATGTCACCCGAGCAGGCGGCCCACCGCCCAGACCAGAATGCCCGGGGCAGGCCTCCCCCGGCCTCAGCCACTCGTCTCTGGGAGCCCCGAAAATGACAATGCCAGCAGTGGTGGAGTCACAGCTCTCCTGTCACTGTTCCAAATTTACAACCTCGTGATTTATTCCTCCCATATTCGGAGAAAGAATACAGCGACTCCAGTGTTGCTGTAAATTATTTTGCTTACACAGAGGGGTTTAATCCAGCCACTTCCATCTGCTCTTTCTCCCAGATGCTAACAAAATCATTTTCTGCCTGAAAGAAAGAACTTCAGAGGAAAGGAAAGCCCTGCGTACATTCAAAAAACATTTGAATTATATTGTGTTTTACCGGGAAGATCTCAGAGTTGATTCTGCTGGTTGGAGGGACTGTGAGCAGCTCTTAATTCCAACGTCCTGAGTGGGGTGGGGGGGGGGGGGGGTACAGAGGCTCGCTGAGGAGCTGGGTCTCTCCTTTCCTTGCCAGGCTCAGAAGCTCACTCCATGCCAGATTCCGTGATTCCTCCTCTCGAGAGGACGGTGCCTGTCAGGTATTTTAGGGGGCTCTGGGGGAAAGCGGATGCCTGAGACGGAAGACCCAGTGAAGCCCAGAGAAGCGACTCTCTCATCTCTGGAGCTCTGCACACGCAGGCCGAGAGGACAATCCGAGCAAGAAGGATGTCTGAGGAGCCCCTTGGGTGGCCCCCCACATGGCACTCCAGGGCTTCAGCACCACCAACAGCTCCCCAGGCGCTCCCGCGGCAGTAAGGACGGAGATGTCGGGAACTGTCCTTCAGGCGAAATGACACCACTGTCCCAGACTCCAGTGAGGCTGTGTGCGTGCGTGTGCGTGCGTGTGTGTGTGTGTGTGTGTGTCTGGATTAAAGCTGTGCTCATTTCTCATTCTCCTCCCCGGCTGCTAGATTTCCTTTTCCATCCAGTCAATAACCTGCATTCACTTTTATCCAAGAATACCTTAGCCTCACTGTGCCCCTAAACACCATTCATTATCTAAGCAATGATACATTTGCAGTCAGCTGACGCCAGCCATGAGGTGGACGGTGAGCAGCTGCTTCTGTGCGGAAATGTTCGATCACGCCAGGAATGCACGGCACACGTGGGCAGAGAGTAACAAAGACCGAGACACACCAGAGCAAACACCTCATGATGAAGACGGAAGGTTCCAGGAAACCAGACGAGTCTTCTGCCATCTCCTTGTGTCTCCGGGACCTGGTGCCGTCAGAGGCAGGTTGCTGGGACCCTGGGAAGCAATGGCCGTGGAAGGGCTTGTGACATGCTGCAACAGTGGAAGGAGGGGCTTCTCTCTCTTTATTCAGAATTTCAGAATGTTCTTTTCTGAGCCAGACCAGAGATGACAACTTTCCCAGCTCCTATGGGGTCCCAAAAGACAAAAATGCAATATTCTAATTCTGAAGCTGGTATGTACTTTCTTTTAGTTACCCAGAATCCATGGGGTCCGTATGGCAGATGGTGGCCCTGGTGCAGGTGGCATTTCCTGGGATGAATGAGAGCAGTAGAAGGACAGGCTTACGAGGGTTCAGGGCACTGACGGCAGAGGGGTTTACAAGCTTACAGTACTATTGCCATTCGTACAGGACACCGGCACCCTCCAGGTGGAGACTCCGATGCGTGGCCCACTCCTCGCCGCACGATTATGGCCACTTGATTTCTCCTAAACAACTGTGGAGCAATTTGCATTTCCCTTTCATCTGATGACACAGAGGCAAGCCCCTATGTCTATCTCTTCAGCGCAGAGGGGAAGCTCAGCCCCACAGGGAAGCAGCATTCCCCAGGCATGACTTCCACCCCGGCTCCAGGTCTCTGCCAACCGCCAGCGTATCTGTCTTCAGAAGAGATCAATGCCAATGGATTCGTGCACATGCCTTTGCTGATGAGCTGTTTCTCTTCACCAATACATGCTTGAGAAACATCCCAAGTGGGAGAGCCTTACAGGATCATGCCCTCTATTAAAATAAGCCCTGTGCAGAGGACGATGTCCTGTGAATGGTCTGGGAACTTAGCTTCCAAGAACGTTTCTTCAGTGTCTAAAGTCTCCTTCCCCTCTTCCTTTCTTTTCTTTTCTTTTCTTTTTTTTTTTTTTTTTTTTTCTCGGAACAACAGAGTGTTTTACAGGTTCTATGTTGCTTAGGGAGAAAAAACATGGCCCATTTAACAAGTTGATTTCTTCCATGGCTATGCAATTTCTTTGTAGTTTATGAACAAATTTTGTCCACAGAGATGGCAGCAAATATTGGTTACAATGTAATCAGATGGATAGAGCCAGAGCAGAAAAACAAATCCTTTGAATTACTGTCAGAGCTTCATCACAGACCTTGTGATTCTGAGCAATTCGTGAGCCCATGATGGCTACAGGTTAAACCCATCCACAGGAAAGAAACATAGATGGGAAATTCAGAAACTGGAGCTCAGCACTATTGCAGCTTCCAAAATCTAACTGTGGGACTAAATGGCTTCCCCCCCAACCAAGCACACAGAGCCCTCACTTGTTGAATGAATGGTGAATGATTTTACCACAGAAAGTGTATTAGTCAGCTTGGGCAACCATAACAAATACCACAGACAGAACAAGAGAAATTTACTTCTCATATTTCTGGAGGCTGGGAGTCTGAGATCAGTGTGCTGGCCGTGGGGGGTGGCCAGGGATCTCTTGTTGGCTTACAGATGGCCCCTCCCTGTTGTGTCCTCACATGGCCTTTCCTTGGTGTGTGGGTGTGGGGAGACCTCCCTCCCACTCTTTCTTTTTCTTTTTTAATTTTCTCTTAATTTTTTCTATTATGTTCACTTAGCCATTGTATAGTAGTATATCATTAACTTTTTTTTAAGATTTTATTTATTTGACAGAGAAAGATCACAAGTAGGCAGAGAAAGAGAGAGAGAGGGAAGCAGGCTCCCCGCTGAGCGGAGAGCCCAATGCGGGACTCCATCCCAGGACCCTGATATCATGACCTGAGTCGAAGGCAGCGGCTTAACCCACTGAGCTTAACCCATTAACTTTTGATGTAGTGTTCAGGCAATATCCACAATAGCCAAGCTGTGGAAGAGCCGAGATGTTCCTCAACAGACAAATGGACAAAGATGTGGCTCAGACATACAATGGAGTATTCCTCAGCCATCAGAAAGGACGAACACCCAACTTTTGTATCAACATGGATGAAACTGGAGGGGATTATGCTAAGTGAAATAAGTCAGTCAGAGAAAGACAATTATCATATGGTTCCACTCATATGTGGAACATAAGTAATAGCATAGAGGACCACAGGGGAAGTGGGGGAAATCTGAAGGGGAGAAATCAGAGAGGAAGATGAACCATGAGAGTCTACAGACCCCGGGAAACAATCTGGAGGTTTCAGAGGGGAGGGTGGTGGTGGGAGGGGGTAACAGGGTGGTGGGTTTTAAGGGGGGCACATGTTGTGATGAGGACTAGGTCACTAGCCCTCAGGGAAATACAAATCAAAACCAAATAGAATGGCCAAAATTAACAAAACAAGAAACAACAAATGTTGGTGAAGATGTGAAGAAAGGGGAACCTTCTTACACTGTTCATGGGAATGCAAGCTGGTACAGCTACTCTTCCTTTTTAAAAAAAAAAAAAAAGATTTGTTTATTTATTATTTTAGAGAGAGAGCGGGGTGGGTGGGCAAGGGCAGAGGGAGGGAGAGGGAGAGAATCTCAAGCAAGCTATACCCTGAGCTCAGAGCTCGATCCAACAACCCTGGGATGATAACCTGAGCTGAAACCAGGAGTCAGTGACTGAGTCACCCAGGCATCCCTCCTCCTCTTCTTACAAGGCCACCAATTTTACTGGATTAGGACTCCCACCCTTATGACCTCATTTAAACTTGATTGAGTCCTAAAAGCCTTATCTCCAAATGCAGTGACAATGGTGATTAAGGCTCCAACATATGAATTTGGGGAGGACACAGTTCGGTTCATAGCATAAACATCCTGTAGCTTTGAGCTTTGAGCTCAAAAACTTTGAAAAGTTACCAGATGCATATAATATACCATATACATACAATACATATGTAGGGAAAGATAAAAATGCAGATATGGATAGATATATGTGGATAGAGACATGTGGTAGGAAAGTGAGAAAATACAACAAAATCGTCAAATACAACATCCTCGTCATGAGGATCCCACGGAGGATGAGCTGCTGTACTCTATATAGTGCGGCATCGTTGGGACGTACAGGAGGCACTGGATGGCTCCCAGGGAATCAACAGGATTCACACCGGATTGAGGGAGACTGGAAGTGAGCATCCAGGTGCTGGCCAAGGCCCCCGAGTGGATGAGGACACCACCAGGTGTGTGAGGAAGTTCAGAGACCAGGCAGGTGGTAGCATAGGTGGCCTTGAGCTACAAGCTAAGGATTTTGGCAAGAACATTGTGAATTAGTGAGCTGTCATAATCCTGTCATAATCCTGCGGAGGAACCACATGTGGTGAGAGAGGTACTTTGAGATCATGGATCTCCAGGAAGCCAGGAGAAGGAGCTGGAAAGGAGCATCTCTGAACTCCTCCAACAATGCAGGGCAGGAGGAGGAGGGGGAAAGCAAGGGTGGCATGGGGGAGCACTGTAATTACTATATTCTAATGTCTGAGCTTGAACTCTTCAATTTCATACCAGTGTGTCGGCTTCAGAAAGAAACGTGTTTTTCATGCATTAACACTGCTGATACTTGCCAAAATCCTTCCAAAACCATCAGTGAAAACATGGAACAGCAAATGGAAATAGAACTGAGCTACCTGAAGTGTTCCCTTGTAGTAAACACCAGAGGTAATAACATATTTATGTCTGGTCAATCCATGGTAGGGATTCTTTGACCAAATAAGTTAATTGTGGTTCTCCACAAAATAAATATAATTTGCTGTGCTAATGAAAATGGTTGAATGTTCAGAGCACTCTGAAGGTTAAGTATAGCTACTATGATATTCTGATGTTTTTACCTCAAAAGTAAAAGAGTGAAAAGAGTTTTTATTCCTATGATCACAATGTTCAAAAAAGCCATGTTATAGATCTTCTTGACTATATCATGATTCACCACTATAGAAATGAAAATAAAAGTAGATGTGCTCCCTCAGAACTTTTGGTATATGTCAAAAGCTACTCTAAGATATAATTTCTACTGAAATTTCAGAAGCGGCGAAGCTGGTTGAGAGCTAGCCCCACCTCCACCCCCCCCAGTAATGGTGATTCCGAAACTCCTCCTGCTATTGGCAAAGACAATGGCTGTTACTGGGTTTTGTTTCATACGCTGGGGAGGGGGACGATGGGTGAAGAGGAAACTGATTTTTGCTAAGTTGAAAAAAAAGATTAAAAGAAAAGAATGATTAAAATGATTAAAAGAAAAGAATAATTAAAATGATTAAAAGAAAAGAATGATTAAAAGAAAAAGCATGTGCTCTCTAAAGTGTTTACAGGGCAGGTAGGTACAAATGATTAAAAGAGAGAAACCCTGAACTCTGAAAGTCAAACAATATAAAACAAAGCACTTGGTAACACACTCTGGGAAGGGGAACCATACACCCTTCACCTCTGCTCTGGACGGCAAATGCTCCAGATGTGAAACAGCCTATCAGAGACGCTGGAATTAATAATAGTAATGAGGACCACGGGTGTCAGTTGAGGCCACTCTCCAGAAACACCCCTGGGGATACTGAATATAGGCATCTCCTTGGAGCACAGTGAGCAAATTTCCTTTACATGACAGACAATTCAGAAGGGGGAAAAAGGGGGTGTGTGAACCACTTTTTTAAATTGAAAATGAAAGGAGCTGTATGAGGGCATCAGAGGAGGGTAGAATACATCCCCTTAAAGTCAGATTACCTCATCTACTGGATGGCAGAATAGAAAGAAAAAGCTAAAATGGGTTTTTAATCACAAAAGGCAAACATCTGAACACATTTGAAAAGTGCCAGCAGAGTCAACTTCCTTTAGGCTAAGCCTGTCACATGGGCTCACCTGACAGCTACTCCTGGGCCCCGTGCTCCTCTGTCCCGTGGCCTGAGTCAGGACCAGGGAGAGCCCCCCAGAGCTGCCTCCCTCGAGGCCTCCACCCCCTCACCGAACCACCGTGCTCTGTTCCTCTGCCAATCCTGTGCTCTCCAGCCCTGACACATCAAGGCGCCCATGAATGCACTAGCAACACTCGTGATTATTTTCAGACAGCACCGCACGGGAGGGCTTGAACTCACCGTGGCATCAACCTCAGAAAGGAAATCTGTCAATGAATAAGCAACACATGCAGAAAGGCATTTTGATGCCACGTGCTGTTTCAATAGTCACCTTTCCCTATTTCCTCAACCCCAGGACAGGGGCACCTGTGCTAAGAGATCCTCATTTTTATAGACATGTCCGCCAATAACTGAGAATTTGGAGAGGCCTGTGAGGTCTTACCATGAGGCCTGTAATGCCTGCAGTGAACAGAGCAGAGAGGCTGGAACCATCCTGAAGAGCTGAAGCTCCCAGGCCCTGGGCCTCCTAGACCCACCTGTGTGCACACAAGCAGGTGTGAGAAGGACCGCAGCATGCCCGTCGGAAGGCAGGTAGGAAAAGACCCAGAGAGAAGCTGGCCTGTATCAGTGAAAGGCCCTGGCAGGTTGTCTGGCCTCCCTTTCAGTGGTGAGGGACTCCCGGTATAAAATGAGGCTAAGCCTGGCACCATTAAACCACTCAGCCAACCGGCTTTGGATTCCACTGCCTGTGGATAAAACATATGCTGACCTCAACTTCAAACCACCCATACCATGTACCTGCCGAGCCAGAGTTTCACTGTAAATTCAACAAAGCAGCCTGCTGGTTCCACAGATCAGTCTTGCTAGCTTGGCTAACGTGAGTCTATCTCTGAAAGATGGAGCCACACTCAGCATGGATGAGCCAGTCCTGGGAGCCACCCTCTGATCTTAGGAGGTCGCTTGGGAGACTAAACAGCAAGACAGACCCAGAGGAAGACAGGCCAATGACATCCTCCTGGTCAGCTACATCTCCAAGAGCAAAGTGATTTCTTCGCGGGATGGCTAGCACAATTCTGAACTCAGACTCTGGAAGCGGAGAAGATACATAACAAACTGAGCCTCCACCTTGATGGCAAATGGGCCAAGGGTGCTGAGCTTCTGAGGGACCACCATACTGTCTTCCACAGTCAAGCCCAGCTCTTTATTCAGTGGCAGCAAATCTGTGGGACACTACACCCTGTATGTCTCTACTTTGGTTTTCCTGCTGACCTCAGCCTCTGGGTCTAATCTGCATTTTGCCCAACCATTATCTATTCTTCATTTCTATTTTACTTTCTAAAACCTGTCTGTGTTCTCTGCAAACTGTTTCAGATCTTGATTTAGTCATGCATTTCCAGATTACTCCCTAAAGACTGTCTGCCTTCCCCCCACACCTCCCCAAGTCTGTCCCACTTCCCAGCCTGCACAGGTGACTCAGTGACCGCCCTGTGGGTGTGGCCAATCTCACCAGCCCTTGGAGATTCTCACTACACTAAAGAATGGGTACTCCTCCTTGTGCCCTCTTGGAAAATGGGAATTGCAAACATCAGGAAGAAAGGTGGCTGGCATGAAGGAGCCGCTCACTACTGAAGGCATGAGTGAATGAAGGCCACCAGCAGTGGAAGGCCATCAACCTGCTCCTCGTGGAGACACTTGTGAAATGGTTCAGGAATCCATCTCCTTCTATGGAAGAATTCTCCTGGGGCCATGGGGCTACACAGAGATACCTGCATGTAAATCAGGGAGAAAAATTCTGCCATAGGAAAGGTTTCCATTCATCAGCTCCCCCTCTGATCTCTGCCTGTCTAGCAGACAAGCCATGTGAAGTTTATGCAATCTTAGTAGACTGTGGCAGTGGCTGTGGCAGTAACCATAGTAATGATAGGGATAAAAATAATAATAATAATAACAACAACAATAATAACAGGCATCTAAATTTGAGTAGCACTTCATAGCTTTCAGAGTGCTTTCAAATGCATTTGCTGCTCCCTTCCACTCCTCCACTGACCCTGAGATATACAAGTAATCACTACTGTGGCCACGTCTTTAAAAAGTTCCTGTGATTTTAAATAAAGATTCAAGGGCACAGGAAAAAGGAAGCTTTCATCAGCATATAGGAGGAGATTTATACAGTCCACTCACTGGATCATCCCAGAAAGGGCAGGCACCATCCTTCATGGCCAGTGCCCCTGGGCACAGGAATGGTGGTCAGGACTGTCACCTCCATTGTCCACAACTGCCATGGGTACTCAGTGAACAACTTAGTAACAATCAACAAGTGAGACTTTATCAGCTCAGGACTACCAGGGAGCGAGTGACCTTCTAAGGCTGGGTCACAATCTCATTTCTGTTCCCTCTCACTGGAATTTTAATCAGCCTGAGCATCAGTTAATGACTCTTTCTTATCCATTTGATTAAAACACAAAGTCATTGAGGCAGCAGCAAATTGGATTTTTTTCCCTGGCCCTCAGTGCACTGTAGTAATGAAATATATGACTTCCAACCTCCACTAAGAAAGAGCCAACATGTACAGTATGAAAAGCAGGAAGGCTCATTTGTCTCCTGGAAGAAGGCCCTCTGGGAGCCATGCATCTCTAGAAGAGAGCACCTGTGTGGGGGGGACTGAAGACTGAATGCCATGTGCAATACAATTTCATTTCTTTAAAAGCAGCTGCAGTTTATATTATGTGGATGAAATCATACCCCATGTACTAATTTAATAAGCTCCTTTAAGCTTACCAGAGTCTTTTCTTGGGAAAGGCTGCATTCATATCCCACTGGCCTGTGCACAGGAAGATTTCCATCTATGACCCAAGGGAGAAAGAATAGTGAGGATTGAAAACAAGGCAAAGCCACTCCAATTCATATTCTGATTAAACTTTACAGATGCTGATTATCACAAAATTGGATTGTAAAAGTTAAATAGCAAGGTGAGCATCCAAACATTTGTCACTCTAATATATAAAGAGAGTGGTTCGCAATTACCCTTGGTTAGGCCTTTCCAATGACCCCCTCTTGTCCTGTATCTCATTGCCTCAGGTTCTAAGCCTGCAGGCAAAGACTGTCTTGTCAGAGCTCAGCACTAGTCTTGCTGGTGGAGACGGTAGAATAGTTGCCCCAGGTGAGCACAAGAACCTCTGACCCAACTTTCCCACTCATTTTCCTTTTTAGGAAGAAATCAAGTGACAAAGAATTGGAGACAAACAAACAGTTGAAGTATATTTCTTCTGAGTAACACATAGAAAAGCCTTATTTGTTTCATAAGAGAATAATGTTAGCTCAAATATCTGATTTTATATTTACTCATTCAATAAAAATTTATTGTTTTTTATGTGTCAGGCACTAGAGACACATCCATAAACAAAATTTTTTAAACCTCGTGTCCTTACAGAGCTTTCCGTTGTATTATAAAAGTATACCATATAATTTTAAAGTAACCAGGCAGTTTTATGGAACCTGGGTAGTATAGATCCCCTGAATGGATAACCCACCACATCCTCCTGGCCCAGGAAACTTCAGCACCATAGAGCTGGACAGCTCCTCATCTCATTACAGGTGCTCCCAGGCTAAGAGCACTAACAACTCAGCATTTGACTTCTCTGCATCCCAAAGCTGCAGAAGGTGCTGAGCTACATGCAGACATAGCTCAGAAGTGAGCAAAATTCATGTCCCAGGGCAACCCTTGGGAGAGGCAAATCCATGGATAAATGTCCTAGTGTCATTTCTCCTCCAGTAAAACAAATATGAAACATGGTTCTTCAAGTCTCCAGCGGGTTAACGTTCAGCCTTTCTCAGTGGTAACCCACATAGTGAGGAAACCTTGTTGATGTTTCTCCTTTCCCTAACGGGCATTCTCACTCTCTCACTTCTATTTTCCTAAGATGGTCCCTTTATTAGTCACGGTTCTCCAGAGGAACTGAACTAAATGAAGATATAGATATAGATATAGGTGATACAGTTATTTGTTTATAAAAGAGTAACATGAGATAGAGATGAAGGACAAGAGCAAGAGATAGAATGAGATTGATTTATTATAAAGAATTGGTTTGTATGATTATGGAAGCTGAGAAGTCCCATCATCTGTAGTCAACAAGCTGGAGACCCAGGAAAGCCAATGGTATAAATTTCAATCCCAGGGCAGGAGAAAACTAATGTCCAGTTCAGTCAGGGAGGCAAAGTTCCTTCTTATTCAACCATTTCGTGCTATTCAGTCCCTCAGTTGATTGGGTAAGGGTCACCCACATTAGGGATGGTAATCTGTTTTATTCAGTCTATCTATTCAAATGTTAATCTTATCCAAAAACACCCTCACATACACATTCAGATAAAAATGCTTGACCAAAAAAGAAAAACACCTGACCAAATGTCAGCACTCCGTGGTTAAGAGAAGATTAGGGAACACCATTTAAACTGTAATACATGTGTCCTTAAGTTTCCATACTGGATTTTAAGGAAAAAAATATATCTATCTATAGATAGATAGATATATTTATATATATATACTTATATATGTATATATATAAATATATATAAATATAAATTTCTATAAATATAAATTTATATATATAAATTTCTATATATATAAAATTAATGTTAATGGCAACACTACACACTGACAGGTTCATAACAAGCATTATGGAATAAAACCTACATTAATAAGGACAAATCTAAGTAAATAGTATTTAAGCATTAAAGTGAAGAAGAGTAGCCAATAAAAACATTGAGCAACATGAAAGAATGCACCCCTGTCTTGAACGTTTCACCTGCGGAAGGAGACTATTCATGGTGCTCAGTTGTGTGGACCAGTTAGGCTTCTCACAGAACCCGTATTAGCCATCAGGAAACTAGGTAGAAGCCTCAGCATTTGGCCAAAATCTGCTGTTTGACTCATGTTTGGCTTTTAGAAGGAAATTAGTCAAATGACTATATCAGGGCCATTGCTGGATCCCAAATTTTTGAATACTTGAACAGCACATGAGTCAGAGGCCACCATCATATCCAGTCAGTAGTATGGACAAATCCTAATACTTATATGTATGGTCAATATTTGAATATCAACTTTCAAAATCACATATAATAGATATATCTTGGAGTTAAAATCTCCCAGTGGTTTTCATATGTTAAAATTCTGCCAATCTGTTGAGCTATAAATTTACATTTGTTATCATAAAGCGCAAAGCAGGCATCATCACCTTCAGCAACAGGGCCACCAACCACCTTCACTGCAGTGGCTGTGGTCAGCAGCACCTCACGCTGGTCACGCTTACGCTCTACCGTTGTCAGTGGAAAGCAAGCGAGAATTTCACATCATAAAATGTATACTTTTAGGAGGATCACAAAATCAGTTCTATCAAACTTAAAACCTGACCACCAAAAAATAATCACGATCACATTTCTAACAAACTTTCCCTCATCCATAGCAGCAAAGAAATGTCTTGTGTACATGTATCCAGCTCATGTCTTCTAGTCCACGTCTGGGCCACGGACCAGATGCCGAGCATCACTGCCATCCTGTCCTACCCAGGTAACACGACATTCACCAGCCTGTTGTTGGTAAACAGTTTCTCATAGGTCTTTCACATTGCTACTTGGCTTATGATCAGAGACACTGACTTCCCTTCATTCTAAGAATGCCCTTTCTTCTCAAGGATATTTCAATAGTGAGTACATGTTTGTATATACTACAGAGCAGTGGTCCTCCATCAGGGGAAACTTTTCCCCGCAGTGGACATTTGGCAATGTCCGGAGACATCTTTGCTTGTCATAATTGGGATGGGGATGCTAATGGGATCTGGCGGTAGACACCAGGAATGCTGCCAAGCAAATATCCTGGGATGCATAGGAAAGTCCCCAACCACAAAGAATTATCTGGCCCAAAATGCTCATGAAGCCTAGGTTGAGAAATTCTCTGCAGAAGTCATCTCTCCCTCCAGAGCAAAGAGCAGGCATGCTTACTGCCATTACTAAAAGATTCAGGTCCCCGAAACTCAAGTTCCTCAGTTGAAACACACCAACCATGTGAACAGGCACCCACCGTCCCTCCAGACCTACCTGCCCTAGGGTCCACGAGACTTGCAGGCAAGGGCAACCACTCTGCTGAATTTAACAAACTCCTCCGTCTCTAAGCCAGGGGTGTTGCATCTTACACCAACTGTGCCAGTCTAACTTGTGAGCTTGCCACTGGGGTAAAAACTCAGACCCTTCCCAGTCTTGACACGGTTCTGGGAACAATGGTTATTCTTTGGGTCCAATCTATTGATGTCCACCAGTTGGACACTTACATGTGCTAAAGGGCAACCTCGGGACAAACCAGGTCCATGCAGGGCCAGCGGGGCAACAAAACAGCTTTGTGTCCCATGGGTTTCCACCCTGCCTTACGTGTGACACTAGCTAGGGATGCAGAGGGTGACAGGCTCCCAGGGCTGAGAAGGCATCCCTGGAGCAAGAAGGGATGCTGTGACAGCTCACTCCAGAGGTAATGAGGAGCGGGACAAGCCAAGGCCATGGCTGCCAGGTGTGCCTGTATCGGGCTTTGGAGTCCGTCAAAATAATTCAGTAGTTCAGTATTATAGTCCCAGTTTCAATTCATTTTTCTAACAGGCAGGTTCCTATTGGGTCTGGGAAGAGGGAATTAAGTAGGGCAGGTTAGCACCAGGCACGGCAAGCTGCAGCAGCCGGGGGAGGGAGCCCCACAGGAAGAGTGTGGGAGTGAGGAGGAGGGAAGCCAGGCTGTGAACCCATGTCAGAAGGTCAGGCACTGGGAATGCCTTCAGAACCCATCAAAGTCCATCTGTATTTTCCAGAACAAAATCACCAGAAACCATTGCTTGTTGACTCCCCCATGTCAGGGTACTGACCCCTCACTCACGGTTTCCCAAGGGGTTAGAATACTACATCCAAACCTCCCTGTCCTTCTTCACTCACTGGCCCTCAACAGCCAGCCAGGAGTCAAAACTTTATACCTCAGGGTTCAAGTTTATACCACAGGTTCCAATCGTTGGGTGAAATAAAATAGAAGTTAAGTTCTATAGCTTATTATCCAGCCTGTGGCTGGGAAGAAAAATAATTTGGTGAATGTTTGGGTGTTAAAGGGAGCCCATGATACATCCTAGAGCCGAGAAGGCAAACTATGGCTCTCGGGACAAATGTGGAAGCAATAGAGACCAGATGGCCAGCAGAACTGAAAATATGGACTATCTGACCCTTTACAGAAAGACTCATGCATGCCCAAACCCTGGGTCCAAGGAAAGAAAAGGTGAGCCTCCAGCTGGAGATCGTCCGTGGCTCCGCACAGGCAGATCCCAGATGCCAGAGCAGGCGCAGAGGTTCCAGAGTCTCCCCGCCGCAATGGTGAGGGACATCTTTGAAGTCTTGGAGAGCGATCGGTGGGCAGAGCCAGGCTCTGAGGCAAAGAGGGGCAAGGGAGCAAATATGTGATGGGGGTTGGTGGAGGGAGAGCTCAGGGTTAGGGTTAGGGTCCTCCCAGCACAGGAGAAACCCTAAGCCAGGGGAAGCAGCCCTTGCCCGGGTAGAATGGAAAGGGGGAAGCAGGTGCCCCCCGAGGCCAGTTAGGAGAGCTGCGAAGAAGGACAAAGAGAAGGTAAAAAATAAACCTGATGCTGTCTGTGACTTTTTTTTAAATTTAACACCATCTCAGACCCTAGAGATTAGGGCTGCCCAAATGATGACCTTGAGTCTCCCAGTCTTCCAAGTCATTGATCGTGGAAGTCTGGGTCAACATGAACATGATACATCACTGGATTCAAAGGCTCCGAAAAGTCTGGCAGCGATGAGGGCCACAGGACAGGCCCACTTGGGAACTGCGCTCTACCCTCTGGCGCTGGTACTTCTGAGATCATCCTTTGGGGGAAGTTGTATTCCAGCCCAACCCTGACCTTTACAGATCAGATAACTCCAGCCACACTTTGTATGGCCCTCAGTGTACACATCACACAGCCGTTCATGTGTGAAGACGGCTCTCTCCCAGGCCTGAGTCCTAGGCCTCCTCTTGCTCTTCTCTGAGACAATGACTCTCACCAAGGTACCTATCTAAGTCACTTCCGAAAAAAAACCAAAAAAATTAATCACTGATCACCTAGGGGTGGGGAATGGGCTTTGGGCGGGAAAGAAGGAACCAACGTTGTTGAGGAGGTGGAGCAACGCTGTTGCTGTCTGTGGAGGGCACCGCTCGGCACTCCGTACCTGGACCCTCATGCTCACAACGTAAGTGGAAGACGGACAGTTCTCTCCACAGACGAGGAGACAAGGTGCTAACTGCTGGCTTCCTCTGACTCCCAAGGCCATCCAGCCTGCACTCCAGCAGTAAAACATCTGAAAACTCCACAGTGCACCCACAGGTCTAGATCCTAACACGTTCTTCTGCAGTGTAAAGCTTATTTATAAATCAGATTTAGTGACCTGTGGATGCAGGAATGAGCCCAAAGCTTAGTGTCTTAAAACAACATGTATTAATTTTGTTCACTTTTTAGCCAAGCAGGGGCTTAGCCAGGGAGCTTGGCTCTGCTCCCTGTGGCCCCAGTTGGGACAACTCAACGGTACCTGCTCCCGAGGGGCTGCATCCCAGAGCCAGGGGTCGGGGATCCACTCCGAGTGGGCTCTGCACAAAGCGGCTTGACTGCCTCCCAGAACAGTGGCTGGGGTCCCATGCTACGTGTCCCAAGAAGTGGGGAGTAGCAGTTACCAGCTTCTTGAAGCCAGCACCAAGAAATGAGACGGCCACCCCCACTGCCTGTCTGAGCAGAACAAACTCAGACCCAGGGGGTGGGGTCACCACCTCCATCTCTGCCCAAAGTGTTGACAAGTAAAGGAATTTTGGGAAAATGCTTCCAAGCTTCCACAGTGACTTATTTGTTATATCTTTTATCGGTTCATTTACTTATTCTTTAAGAGTGCTTTTAAACATAACTGGAACTGTCTTTCCGCTCAGGTACCGCACTCAAATGTTAGCCAGAGCCGCCCTGAGTGTTCTCAGGACACAGAGGCAAATCCTCCCAGAAGCCGGTCCCCGTGGCTTGGGGGTGACAGAGGAGACCAAAGCTGGGGAAAATGGTTTCTTCTGAAAAGTAAGGAGGAGGGAGAGTCCTGCGCAGTGGCAGTGGGGGTGGTGGCAGAGCTCACCGCGGAGGCACAGTCTCCATGACCAGCAACTCCTTGCACGGCTCTTTCCTGACAGCTTGGACCTCTGACCCAGCAACCCTGAGGCCTTTGCCGTGTGACACGTGGCCTCTTGCACCCTCTGTTCTCCCCCCAAACCAGGCAGTGGGGAGTTTCCTTTCAGGCTTCCTGCCTATGCCACCTCCCCTCGGATGGTCTGTTAATGGTTGGTCCCTATTCCCTGTTGCCTTCCCTCTGACACACAGCTCATCCTTTCTACCACCTGAAGATACTGTACACACGCACACGCACACGCACACATGCGCGCGCACAAAGTGAGCTGGAATTAGATGAGCTGCGGTGCCGCCTGAATGAGTAAACGTTCAAGGACTGTTTTTGAGAATCGCGGGCCTTTTGATGCAGCTGTCCCCTTGCAATGATAACATTCACAAACAAGCAGGTGATTGTCACAGGACCACAAGGTCATTGTGCCCACGGTGGCTGGAGGGAGCCCAGGAAACCTTCGACGCTGAACCCTGGACTCGAACACAGCATTTCCTAGAATACTGCCTGCACCCAGCCCGGGGGAGTTTCTCACCGTCTCCCACCCAGAGCCCCCTCTTCCTGAGCTCAGACCTCCTACTCTCCACGCACTCACTGATTCAGAAACGTGCCAGCGCTGCCGAAGCCCGGTCCCGGATGAGTCTGCACACGTGTGTGCCCACGTGCACTTGCGTCTCGGCGCCTGCAGACACAGCAGCTGGGAGCCAGGGGCCTGGTCCTTGCTCCCCACAGCAGGCTGGAACTCTGCGACACCCAGGGAGGCCAATGGGATCCAGGATCTCCCACACCGAGCACGGACGGCCCGAAGCGGGGCCTGGGCAGGTGTTCGCGGAGTCAGTAAATGGGCAGCAGTGACCGAGGGGTCTCCAGACCCTCTCCTCCCGCCTCGTCTCCGCTTCACAAGCGCCCACCTGACACGGTAGCTCCACTGCAGGTCTGGTCACCCCGTACCTGTCCCACAGCCCCCCGCCCCCTCACCTGCTGCAGAAGACCTGCCGACCCAGACTTCCCCGCACCTGCCTTCAGACTTTCTCTCCCACCACTTGGCTTAGGGCTCCTGTTTCACAAATAACCCTGCCCCCCACATACACATGTGCGCGCACGCACACACACACACACACACACACACACACACACACACCAGCTGGCCTATGTATGTCCCCGTGTATGAAACATGGAGCAGACCATCCTTCACAAGGGCAGGACCCCACCTCCCTCAGGACGGCCCCTCCACGGTGAGCCTGAGCCCTCCCGCCCCCACTCCTACATCCGCTTTTACAGACTCCGGAGCGGAATGTGACATTCGTCACTGCCTCCCACACTCTCCATCTCTCTCCCTGCAGCTGCCCCCGTGGCGTGTGGTCCCTGGGGAGCAGGCATGGCGCTTTCCCAGCTTCCCGTCTCTCAGGGTCCCTCGCAGAGAGCACAATAGATACCCGCTCAAAGCCTATTGCACTGGAGAGGGGAAGCAGCGTCTGCACCAGAGAAAAGGGCGACGCCCAGCTTCTCGTGGAGCCTCCGTGCTGGCACCAGAGTCCTGGGACAGGCAGTGCCACGTCCTCTCCACCTGAGGTTCTTGCCCCCTTGTCCAACAGCGCTCTCTCCAGCAGCCCAGCGAGGCGTTAACTCGGTGTGGAATGTTGTTTCCAAATGCATAAAACAAAACACTCTGACCGCAAAGGACCCAGTGGTACTGAAAATCCGATCCCTGCGGGACCCCCCCCTCCAGCACGGTGTGTCCACTAGCTCGACCCTGGAGCCCGCCGCCTGCGTGCCCAGTCACAACCCCCTTCGGGTCAATCCTCCCTCCGGTGGGAGGCAGCCCTGAGGTAGTGGGATGCACAGGGGGTGCAGTAGGAAGTAAGGAAATGTTGGATGAGGGGATCGGACACAAAGGCATGCCCGCCACGATTTCTGAGAGGCCGTGGCTGCTGCTGGTACGGAGATCTGAATCATGATTTATGGTTCACAGAGCTTGCGTGGACGTGGAGGAGGGGGAGAGAGAGCGGGCCTCACAGACTCGGCACAAGAAATAGCTACCCTGGATCTAAAGCTGATAAATTATGGCCCCCACGGAAGTGATGGTTTTTTCCAGCGGAAACCTTCAGACTCCGGAAAAGCTTTATCTGCTTTCGTTATTGATGCTATTATGCGCCATACGTACTGAGCCTTGGGACCAGCAGACATAAGCAACATGAACTCAAGGATCACACTAGCTCGCAATGGAAAAAGAGCCTGTGTTATGTCCTTCTAAACCAGCAGCAAAGCAGAGGAAATCAAGTCATTTTTATAGTCTGAGACTTCAGGGTGCTTTTCATACTGGGTCTATTTCCTTTTTTTTTTTTTTTTTTATTTGTTTACTTAAAATTCATTTTTTTATTTTTTTAAATTTCTTTTCAGTGTTCCAGAATTCATGGTTTATGCACCACACCCGGTGCTCCATGCAATCCGTGCCCTCCTGAATACCCACCACCAGGCTCACCCACCCTCCCACCCCAGCCCCTTCAAGACCCTCAGATTGTTCCTCAGGGTCTATTTCCTTTTTAAAGACAGTTGTCTGAATCACTTTTAAGAGAAGGGGGGTGGGGTTATGGACATTGGGGAGGGTGTGTGCTTTGGTGAGTGCTGTGAAGTGTGTAAACACTGGCGATTCACAGACCTGTACCCTGGGGATAAAAATATATGTATATTTAAAAAAAAAGCACTTGGAAATCGAATAGAAAACATCTCACATTTACTTTCCTTGTTTTTTGTTTCACACATTTACTTTCAAATAAGACGTGAGCGCCAGGCAGGAGCGCTCGTCCCCCCCACTCCACAGACGCTCGCTGCCCTCGAACCCTCTCTTCGGCGAAGAGGGAAGGGAGACCGGGTCTTCCAGGAGGCGCCCTGCCTGCGAGTCAGCCACAGGCCAAGACGAAATGCACCTGGTGAGTGTCTGTTCTGGGAGGCCCCTGGCACTTTCGAGCACCCTTGCTCGGCAGGGAAGCCCTCCATGAGGGTTAGGATGGAAGCAGGTCAGTCCCCCTGGGAGAAGCCAGATCCCAGGTTCCAGGCCTCCTCTGGAGCCAGGATCATCCTGGGCTCTGCTCTGACATCTTGTGTCTGTCACAGGGAAGCAGGTGGGCTGAAGACAATCCTGCTGACGGTACCTCCTTACCCCGTTCCCTGCGACCCAAGATCTGGCAGCATCGGGAACCAGGACCCGGCTCCAGCTGGCCCCTCAAACCACTTCTGCACTTCTGTGGAGTGGGGGTGGGGGGGACAAAGCTCCTGTTCAGAGGCCCCAAAAGCCTGTTCGGAGATTCTGCTCATGACCAAAGATCCACGCTGGCCCAAACGAGTCAGGGAGAAATGCTCTCCTGTTTACACCAAGATCCTGGTGGATGCACCCATCTTCAACATGAGGCAAAAATCCCGAGTTTGAAGCATGGCTGGGCCAGCCAAGAGCTCTGTAATTCTGGGTAAACAGTGCTAAGCCCTGTTTCTTGACCGCAGCGTGTGAGCACTCAGACCCTCTCATCGGACTGTGGAAGATCCCATGTTCACAGAAACATTATCAACCAGCGAACAAGAACCAGATTCAGTCGTGCTGGCTGGTTTCCGGAGCCTTTCAGCAAGGCTGTGTGTGAAACTCAGCTCCGCAGTGGCCTGCCTGTCTCAGAAGTGCTTCCATAGAGGCTTGCACACCCGGCGCAGGAGGGTCAGGAACGCCCTGGGAAGCAAGGCCGCTGGGGCCGAGAGGGAAGAAGAGAAAGCGCAGGCGCCGCTCCCAGAGGGGAAGCCGACCTCTCCCCAGCCCCCCGCCACGTCCCACGCCTGCCAGCCAAGCCCTCTCTCTCCTCTGTCCCTGCACAGACCCTGTGCATCGAGATTGGAAAAGGTGTGGGGCATTAACCGCCGTCTGGTGGAGTCATCTGCAGGGACCTCGTGGGGGGACACCCCGATCTGGAGGGTGGGGCAGAAGCAGAGGAAACCAATTAATGCTCTGACCTGAGGTGCCACCAGCGAAGGACAAGGGTCCAGGACCCTGGGACCAGAAGGAAAGGATAGCAGGTGTATGCGTGACCATTGCATGCTGACCCCACCAGGCCCTCACAGGCCCGAGGCCTCGCTGAGCCTTCGGCAATATGTTCCTGCAGCCAGCCCTCTCAGGAGCTCACTACCCGCCCGAGGGCCTTAGAGATGAGACCTCCTGGAGGCCCAGTCAGCCGGGCAGGAGGCAGCACAGCTGAGCCCATCATGCCGCAAGGCTGGGCCGCCCGGAGAGGGTGCCTCATGAGCACACACATGGAGCTCACGGGACGTGGCACCGGGGGCGGGGCGCAGCCAGCTGGCCCCAGGGCCTGTGTCTGAGGACCACCAGGGCCACCTCTGCTCCTGCTCTAGCTTGCTGGAAACTGCCTTCTCATGCTGGTGGGTGGCAAGGGTGTCCTCTTCCTGCCTCTGACTCAGCCCCCACCAGAAATGTCACAGACAGATGTGGTGGGCAGTGTGACCCCCCCATCCTAGTCCCTGCGGCTGAGAATATGGTGAGCTATCGGGCAAAGGGGAACTGAGGTCATGCATGGAATTAATGCCACTAATTCACTGGCCTTAAAACAGGGAGGTCATCCTAGATCACCTGGGTGGCCTCAGTGGCACACGGGGGTCCTCAGATGTGCAGGAGCCGGCGGAGGCAAGGCCTGGGGGAGGTGTGACTATGTAGGGGAGAGGCGCGGTGGGCAACACAGCCAGCCATATAGACCGAGGGAGAGCCCAGGAGCCAAGGGATGGGCTCTTGCTGGGGAAAAGGCAAGATACGGATTCTGCCCTGGAGCCCGCAAAAGGACACGGCCCTGCTGACCCTCAGAACGGTAGGACCCATCACACGTTTGTGTTGGTAAGCTGCTAAATTGGCCATGATTTGTGACAGCAGCCAGGAGCAATGGCCACGGCGCTGGCTTCAGGGTGTCCACTGTGGTCTCAAGTCCAGGGACCACGCTTCCGGCCCCTTGAAAGCTGCGTCCCTGGGGCAGCTGTGTCAATCTCTGAGTCTCTGTTTTCCCATTTCTAAAATGCGTGCAGTCCTGTCTCAGGGATGACTGTGAGCGCTGCACGGGCTAATTAACCGCAAACAACAAGAGAAGTATGGCTTCTGTTATTGATTTGCAAGGGGCCTGAGGGGGAAAATTAAGATTTTCTTGAACCTGAGACAGAAACTGCTAATTGGTAAGACTGATGAATCACAGACCTGAACCCCTGAAACAAATAATACATTATATGTTAATTTTTAAAATGGTTTCATGACAAAAGAAAAAAAAAAGAAAAAAGAAATTGCTAATTTTACCCACAGAAATCACTTGAATATCTGTAAACATTTACTTTTCTTTTCAACAATCACATAGATGGCTTTAAATCAATATAATGAACCCCCTTGGGAAGGAGATCTGGAAGCCAGGAAGAATTCCAGTATGCGGCCATGCAGCAGGCCTGGCGGCTCTGGCCAAATCCTGACACCAATTCGCCAGCGCTCCAGGACTGGAACAAAAATAACAGGACGGCTTCTGCCCCATCGGCCCCGCTCAGACCGAGCACAAGGTGACCCCACAAGTAAAGGAGATGGGGAACACCTGCTCCTCACTGGCCAGCCACAGGGCTCCCTTCTAGTGTAGAGTATAATGTGATACATGGTGTTACGATGACAGATTCCCTGAGGGGAAGTCCTGTACACAGATGCATTTTTAGAAGTTCAAAAATTACCTGGTTATTCCTGACTGTGGAGTTTTAGAATTCTAATACATCCCATGTTTATAAAGACGTCCTACAGCAGAAATCAGAACGGCTTTCACGGGGACCGGGGGGCAGCATCTACTGAACATCTGTTAGGCCAAACACCACACAGGTTACATATCCTCTCTCGCACCGAACTCCTCCCTTTATGAAATATAGATTTATATATGTACACACGCATACACAGTATGTGCATAGAAAAGACCTACTTCATAAGGCTACCAAGGATTAAGTTAAACAGAATAAAATAACATAGCCGGGGCATGTATCTGCAAAGACCCCACTCTCCCTGGGTCTCACCCCACGTACCTTGCTGATTCCACACACGACACAGCCCCTCCTTATGGAAGGTGCTAGGTCTGTCCTCCTCCCTGTGAATTTATTCCTCATCGATCATCTGATCTGGCTTTTAATGCCATGGTGAGGCAAACACTGAATTGATAGTCCCCACTCGTGCTGATTCACCCACAATAGTGCACTCTTTTAAAAAGTACATTAATAGTAGGAGAAAATACTGCACCGCAAACTCTATTAGACTTTAAGATTCATTCAGAACATTCACCAAGTCCTGGGATGTTGCAGGAAGACTCCTAGGAACTGGGAATGCCAAAAGCCCAGCACTCGAGCAACATTGTGGGAGAGGACAGAGACAGACAGCAAACAATCCAGCAGGAAAACAGACATGCTATTAAGCTGCTGTGACTGCCCCAGAGAATGTGCTAGACCAACATCCAACAGAAGCTTCCCTATAAAGGTGGGCGAGACGTAAATGCATCTCCCTGAGAGCTACAGATTCCAGGATTATTCGTTGCTATGGCAGATGCTACCCTCCACAAGAATAACAGCTCGATCTTTGGCTTAAGCACCTGTGTACCTAGCAGTTCCGTTTACCAATTTAAGGGCTGACAAGTGGGATGGAAGGTTGAGAATGAGATTTCATTTTAGAAAACATTTAACAAACAAGAACTCCAGCTACTTATGGAAGACATACTCCTTGCATTTGTATGAGAATCAAATTGTTTCCGTTTGGAATTTAACATCCCAAATAAATTTTTAAATCCCTTATATGCAATCTGTTCACCGTCAAACAATTTTATCCCCTGAAATTGTTTAGTTCACATATATCCAAAAAGAAATGTGCATGTGGAGTTAAAATTAATTTCCATGGGAGACTATGAACTCTGAAAAACAATCTGAGGGTTTTGGAGGGGCGGGAAATGGGAATTTGGGTGAACCTGGTGGTGGGTATTATGGAGGGCACGGATTGCATGGAGCACTGGGTGTGGTGCATAAACAATGAATTCTGGTACACTAAAAAGAAATTTTAAAAATAAAAAATAATAATAATTGAAAAAAAAAAAAGAAACCTAGTTTCCCCAAAGAGGTTCTAAAGAGCTGAGAGGTAGAAACAAGGTCAGGAAAGGATGAAACCCACACTCTGCCCATCTCACCACTGTCATTCCGTTGGATGAGGCTGCTGGGGAACAAGCCTACTGAGGTCAAGGTGGGGGGAGGGATTGCCCTTAAAATCACACATGGTTCATTGCGGGAAACAAAATCTACATGGATAGCTCATTGTGAAGATGGCCAAGGGAATCTCTCCCACGGAAGCAATTCTTGTTGTTGTTTTTTTTAATCAAGACAAATCCATCTTATTTTTCTATAATTTTAATAAATTATTACTATAATTTTGAGTGGGGAGGGGCAGAGAGAGAGAGGAATTCTTAAGCAGGCCCCATACACCCAGTATGGAGCCCAAAGCAGGGCTTGATCCCATAACCCCGAGATCATGACCTGAGTCAAAATCAGGAGTCACACACTTAACCATCAAGGCGCCCCAAGACAGAGCCATCTTAAACAAGATGAGGAACACATTTTGTTTGAAAACTCCAGTTGGATATTTGGTTTACATAATTGCATAGCACGTTTCATTTACTGACTATCGTATTTCCATGTAATCTTGGCAACTCACAGTCTCAAAGACTTTAATTCCAGTATAACTAACATACAGTATTACATTAGTTTCAGGTGTACAATACAGTGATTCAATAATTCGATGCATTACTCAGTGCTCATTGAGTTCAGTGTACTCAATCCTCTTCACCTACTTTACCCATCCACTACCTACCAGCCCTCTGGTGACCGTCAGTTTGTTCTCTTGAGCTAAAACTCTGGTTTTGCCTCTTTTATTCTCTGTTCATTTGCTTTGTTTCCTAAATTCTACATATGAGTGAAATCACGTGATATATGTCTTTCTCTGACTAACTCATTGCACTAAGCACTATACCCTCTAGGTCCAACCATCCATGTTATTGCAAATGCCAAGATTTCATGCTTTTTATGGCTACAAAATATTCCTCTGTGTGTGTGTGAGAGAGAGAGAGAGACATCTTCTTTATTCATTCCTCTATCAATGGACAATTGGGCTGCTTCCATAGTTTGGCTATTGTAAATAATGCTGTAATAAACATAGGGGTGCATATATCTTTTCAAATTAGTTTTTTCATATTCTTTGCGCAAACATCTCATCTTGGAATTACTGGTTCATGCAGGAGTTCTATTTTTAATTCTTTGAGGAAGCCCCATGCTGTTTTCAGCAGTGGCTGCACCAGTTGGCATTGCCACCAGCAGTGCACAGGGGTTTTTCTCCACATCCTCACCAACACTGGTGGTTCCTGTGGTGTTGACTTTTAGCCATTCTGACAGGTGTGAAGTGACATCTCGTCGTTTTGATTCACATTTCCCTGATGATGAGTGACGATGAGCATCTTTTCATGGGTCTGTTGGCCAGCTGGATGTCTTCTTTGGAGAAATGTCTGTTCATGTCCTTTGCCCATTTTTAATTGGATTATCTGGGTATCACATATTTTGATTACTAACCCTTTATCAGCTACGGTGTTTGCAAATATCTCTTTCCATTTAGTAGACTGTCTTTAAGGCTTGATTTACTTCCCTTGCTGTGCAGAAGCTTTTTATTTTGAGGTAGTTTTGGTAGTTTATTTTTGCTTTCATTTCCCTTGCCTCAGGAGACCTATCTAGAAAAACACTGCTATGGCCAATGTCAGAAAAATTACTGCATGTGCTTTCCTCTAGGATCTTATGGTTTCATGTCTCACATTTAGGTCTTTAATCCTTTTTGAATTTATGTTTGTGTGTGGTGTAAGAAAGTGGCCCCGTTTCATTCTTCTTCATGTAACTGTCCAATTTTCCCAATACTTTTGTTGAAGAGCCCATCCTTTTCCCCATTGCGTATTCTTTTTTTTTTTTTTTAAGATTTTCTTTATTTATTTGACAGAGAGAGATCACAAGTAGGCAGAGAGGCAGGCAGAGACAGAGGGGGAAGCAGACTGAGCAGAGAGCCTGCTGCGGGGCTCGATCCCAGGACCCTGAGATCATGACCTGAACCAAAGGCAGAGGCTTAACCCACTGAGCCACCCAGGCGCCCCTCCCATTGCATATTCTTGCCTCCTTTGTCAAAGATTAATTGCCCATATAATCAGGTTTATTTCTGGATTTTCTATTCTGTTCCCTTGATCTATGTGTCTACTTCTGGGCCAGTGCCATACTGTTTTGATCACTACAGTTTTGCTGTATATCTTGAAATCTGGGACAATTCACATTTTAATAGCTGCCCAAAGAATATCATAATGTATTTTTACCTAATCTTTTGTAATACAGTTTTCCTATAAAAATAGTACACCTTGATAGAAAGTTGTTTAATATGCACTATTAGGTGAAAAAAAAGAGATATAAAATAATATCTTTAGTATGATATAACTAAAACTAAAGTTAATAATAAATATTATATACATAAAGATATCTACATAGATTAACATTAAATTATAAACAAGAAATAAACCTATGGAAATTTCTAATTATTCATCTGTTTAAATATGGAAGACTTCACGATTTGGATCTCCCTGATGGTTAATGATGATGAACATTTTTTCATGTGTCTGTTAGTCATTCATATGTCTTCTTTGGAGAAGTGTCTGTTCACGTCTTCTGTCCATTTTTTGATGTGATTATCTGTTTTATGTGTGTTGACTTTAAGAAGTTCCTTATCAGGGGTGCCTGGGTGGCTCAGTGGGTCAAAGCCTCTGCCTTCGGCTCAGGTCATGATCTCAGGGTCCTGGAATCGAGCCCCACATCGGGCTCTCTGCTCAGCAGGGAGCCTGCTTCCTCCTCTCTCTCTGCCTGCCTCTCTGCCTACTTGTGATCTCTCTCTGTGTCAAATAAATAAAATCTTTAAAAAAAAAAAAAAAAGAAGTTCATTATCAGCCTTTTGTCTGTATTGTCATTTGCAAATATTTTCTCCCATTCCTTGGGTTGCCTGTGACTATGTCCTTTGCTCTGCAGAAGCTTTTGATCTTGATGAAGTCCCAAAAGTTCATTTTTGCTTTTGTTTCCTTTGCCTTTGGGGACATGTCTTGAAAGAAGTTGCTGTGACTGATGTCAAAGAGGTTACTACCTATATTCTCCTCTAGGATTTTGATAGATTCCTGCCTCACATTGAGGTCTTTTATCCATTTTGAGTTTATCTTCGTGTATGGTATAAGAGAATGGTCGAGTTTCATTCTTCTATACATAGCTGTCCAATTTTCCCAGCACCATTTATTGAAGAGACTTTTTCCACTGTATATTTTCTCCTGCTTTGTCGAAGATTACTTGATCCATAGAGTTGAGGGTTCATATCTGGGCTCTCTACTGTGTTCCACTGGTCTATGTGTCTGTTTTTGTGTCAGTACCATGCTGTCTTGGTGATCACAGCTTTGTAGTAAAGTTTGAAATCAAGTCACATGATGCCCCCAGTTTTGTTTTTCTTTTCCAATGTTTTCTTAGCAATTTGGGGTCTCTTCTGGTTCCATACAAGTTTTAGGGTTGTTTGTTCCAGCTCTTTGAAAAATGCCAGTGGAATTTTGATTGGGATGGCATTGAAACCACATTGAGATACCACCTTATACCAATTAGAATGGCCAAAATCAACAAGATAGTAAACAACAAGTGTTGGAGAGGGTGTGGAGAAAGGGGAACCAACCCTCTTACACTGTTGGTATAAATGGAAGTTGGTGCAGCCACTTTGGAAAATAGTGTGGAGATTCCTTAAGAAATTAAAAATAGAGCTACCCTATGACCCTGCAATTGCACTAATGGGTATTTACCCCAAAGATACAGATGTCGTGAAAAGAAGGGCCATCTGTACCCCAATGTTCATAGCAGCAATGGCCATAGTTGCCAAACTGTGGAAAGAACCAAGATACCCTTCAATGGACGAATAGATAAGAAGATGTGGTCCATATACACTATGGAGTATGATGCCTCCATCAGAAAGGATGAATCCCCAACTTTTGTAGCAACATGGATGGGACTGGAAGAGATGATGCTGAGTGAATTAAGTCAAGCAGAGAGAGTCAATTATCATATGGTTTCACTTATTTGTGGAGCATAACAAATAGCATGGAGGACAAGGGGAGATGGAGAGGAGAAGGGGGTTGGGGGAAGCTGGAAAGGGAGGTGAACCATGAGAGACTGTGGACTCTGAGAAACAAACTGAGGGTTTGAGGGGTGAGCCTGGTGGTGGGTGTCAAGGAGGGCACATATCGCATGGAGCACTGGGTGAGGTACATAAACAATGAATTTTGGATCACTGAAAAAAATCAACTAAAAAACAAAAGCCTTCACGGATTTGTGCGTCATCCTTGCACACCCAGGCTCCTCTTCTGTGTCACTGTGTGTCACTGTGTGTCACTCTGTGTCACTGTGTCACTGTGTGTCACTCTGTGTCACTCTGTGTCACTGTGTGTCACTGTGTGTCACTCTGTGTCACTCTGTGTCACTGTGTGTCACTGTGTGTCACTCTGTGTCACTGTGTGTCACTGTGTGTCACTCTGTGTCACTCTGTGTCACTGTGTGTCACTCTGTGTCACTCTGTGTCACTGTGTGTCACTCTGTGTCACTCTGTGTCACTGTGTGTCACTGTGTGTCACTGTGTGTCACTCCGATTTTACATGTGCTGAAGCAAGCACCTGTCACTCATTTCTACGTCACTTAAATCTTTAACGATAAACAATAGATTGTTCATGATTAAAAAACAACATCAATAAAGATATTTACGAAGAAGGATAAGAGGAAATCATTCATACAGAAAACATCTCGATGCCAAAGCAAAGGCCTCGAAGAGAATAAATACCAGACTCAGCAAGGCTCTTGGTCCACAAGATAATGAAGAATCTGGCCCCAAGTTACATTGTATGAATCCAGCACGCCTCCGGACAGCTTAACACATGCTTACTGCAGCTTATTATACTTTAATACAGAGGCAGAATTAATATTTGATGTTCTTCTGTTGTTTCCCTGCTTATGAGTATCTACAGCCTCATAAGCAAGTTGCAGACTAGAGACATGAAAGCATGCAGCTAAATTCACATTTCCCCTTAATGTCAGAAACCACAGCTACACTAAAAAGGATCATCAGGGATGCAGGTACACTCTGACATTTTAATCTCACCCTTTTTCACATTCAAAGGGGGCACTGAGTGTTACTCAGAAGTACATCATTGTGCCCAGAGCAGAAAGCACTTAGTGTCAGCTGCTCTCCAGCTCCAAGTGTCAGCTAGAGATTTACGGGAGTGTGTCAGCAGACACGGGGCTGGGGATCCTTCTGAGCTCTGTGGAGCTCTTGGCAGGGAGCCTGCTTCCTGGGTGGGCTTTGATGGGCTCTGGGTGTGTCTCCTAGCTCTCTCTGACCCTTCTGTGAGGGCCTCTGCTTCCGCCTCCACCACCACCCCCCCCCCCCCCCCCAGTTATGGGAAAGGAAGACCCAGAGGCAAAGGAGATGCCGTCCGGTTCTACAGGACATGAACAGATCTCTGCATCTCAGATGTACAATCTCCACTTAGGAATTTGCAGATCCATTCCCTCCCCCTTTGCCTTTGGTGTTTGAGCTTGAATGAAGCCAAAGGTCACCGACAGCTTCAAGAGAAAATGCTGTTTCACTGATGGCAGAGTCAAAATCTCCAAATCAAGGGACGCCTGGGTGGCTCAGTTGGTTAAGCAGCTGCCTTCGGCTCAGGTCATGATCCCAGCGTCCTGGGATCGAGTCCCACATCAGGCTCCTTGCTCGGCGGGGAGCCTGCTTCTCCCTCTGCCTCTGCCTTCCATTCTGTCTGCCTGTGCTCGCTCTCTCCCCCTCTCTCTCTGATAAATAAATAAAATCTTAAAAAAAAAAAAAAAATCTCCAAATCAAGCCTGGATCCATCTTCAAATGCTGATTCACCAGATTCTGATGCTTGATGTTTCCAAGGCTGGCTGGCCATGGGAAGTTTGAACAGAATCTCAAACCTTTCAAATTTTTGCCTATTTCAAACCTTGCCCCTTCTGGGTCTTCTGCTTAACAACCAAGTGGATGAGCTAGGATTGGATGAGGCCCATGACCATATTTTGATATTTTGAGCATCTCCAAGACCAGTTCGCACCCACAAGAGCCCATGGTGGTGCATGCCGGCCAGTCAGCCTGGAACCCAGGATGCTCTACAGTTTGCTTCTAAATTTCCAGGCTCTCACAAGACTGTGCTCTCTCATGAATCACTACTTTAAAAAGAAGTCTTTTTAAAGGTTGATTCAAGAAATCAATCTTCTGTTTTTGACCATTACACTAAAAGTCAGTATATGCCGGAACTTTACTATATCTCTCTCCTCTAGAGCATGGACCAACACAAAGATGTTGGCCACCATACTGCTCCCTCCATGGCATGGCCCGCCTGAGCCTCAAGGAAGATTGCACAGTGAGTCTCTGTCAGCTTCATCATCATGGACCATGAGCCCCTGCGGCCTTGGTAAGGGTTACCACTGCCCACGGCAGAGGCTGTAACCACTGCAGAATCTCATGACTCCCCACTGGAATCACCTGAGGCCCCAAATGAAATTCTGTTTCTGGGGCCAAACCCAGATCCACTACATCAGAGGATCTGTAGGCCAGTAACGAGCAGGCAGGTGAGGACGGCCGCCTCAGGACACCAGGTCGGCAGCAACTCCACTGCCCACAGCCATCGAGGCCCTCATCCTCCACTGTAGGATTCGAGGAAGTGGGCAGTTCAGCCCAGAAAGTGGGGATGCGTTTCAGCCTCACAGACTTTGTAACCTTACCAGAGAGACAAAACTCCTAAGTATCAATCAGAGAAATCAGGGCATAAAATGAATGCCCAAGTGGTGAGTGTGGAGGATTAGGGACTACGATGAGACATTTAACAGGAGGACGATGATGTCACTCAGACCAGCTGTGCCAAGTGCTGGGCCAGGCTGGTCACAGAGAAAAACCAGAGCTCAGAGAAGCCACTTGGGTTTCCCAGAACCCGACAACGAGTTTTCCTGCAGGCCGAGTCGGGCATACAAAGAGCCCGACTCACGCTCTCTCCGACCCACTCAAAGTGAAGTGGAACACTCAGCCCATTGCCTGGGTAATCACACATTTGTTACCTCACATCTGATAAATCCACATAATTAAGTCCCCCCACCCAAAAGGTGCTTCTTTTTTCCACTTTTTGAATTATCTACATAATTGCCTTCATTTTCCACTTCATTTTGCTTATGTAACCATGACTTCACCCCTCCTTTGACAGAGTCAGCATGAAGCAGGCTTTTCCCTAGATAATCCACACATATTGAAACATTATCATCCAGAAAGCAGTACGATGGGTAGGATGAGGAATTGTGATCCCAAATTATAAATGGCCACATGCAAGGGCCCTGCCTTCCTAAGCTCACAGCCTGTTCCACACGTGGATGAGGCAAGGCATGACCCCCAGGAGGGGCGGGGGGCTTAGGGTCATGCTGCGTGGAGGAGAGGCAGAGAGAGGAAAATCTTGAGAACCACAGGAGCAGGAATACAGAGAAGGAAAAGGCCAGCTGGACGGGAGGGTCTTCTGGGCGCTCTGTGGCAGTAAGGAAGAAAGGAAGCGATCAAAGGGCATCAAATGCCCAGTTATTTGAGCCCAGGTTTGACTCAGCTCTGCCACTTAGCAGCTGGGTGATTTGGGCAAGTCACTTAGCCTTTCTAGGACTCAGTGTCTTATTTGTAAAATGGGCTTAATCATGACTTGTCTTGTTAAGAGTGTTGTCTCAGCCATCTTGGTCTGGTAGAACAAAACTGTCATAGGCTGGTGGCTTAGACAACAGCCTTTATTTCCCACAGTTCCAGAGGCTTAGTCCCAGGTCAAGAAGCTAGTGGATCTGATGTGTGGTGAAGGCCCACGGGCTGGCTTACAGGCAGCTGACTCTGGCTGCAAACTCACATGGCAGAGAAGGAAAGCTCTGGTGCCTTCATCTCCTTATAAGGGCTGTAATCCCATAATGGGGGCTCCACCCTCATGACCCAACCTGATTCTTATTTCCTCCCCAAGTCCTCACTTCCAAAAACCAACATAGTGGGAACTGGGTCTCAAAGTATGAGTTTGGGGAGGCCATAAATATTGAGTCCATACCACTATTTTCAGGATTATCTGAACTGAAATCTGCAAATCATTTTTAAACACACCAGGATCATCAGCAGCGCCACATGCTGATGGGTTGTTATGCTTGGATCCTAGAGGCTGGAAGGGGATAGTTGTTCCAGGCACAAGTCGGACTATATTGTTACAACTCAACATCTACTCCATTGTCCATTAAACAGAGAGGATTCAGGAGACACAAACTGCTACGCCGTGCCAGGGGTGGAAACAGGAGGCCTGACCTGGCACTGGAGCCCAAGAACATCATCAAGTCACAAATAAGAAAGATGTGGCCAAAAATGAAGAAACTGGGTGCCCTGACGGGCATGCTACCAAAGAAGGAGGCAGGGCACACAGATGGCCTTACAGTCCCTTACAACTGGTTCTAGCAGAGCAATAGGAATGCCCTGGGCTCTACTGAGCATGGGGTCTCAAGTGGCCCTCTGGTAGGAACCCCAGAGGCCAATGGCAGGGAGATGCGGTTTGGGGAGCTGGGAGGAAGAGATTCCCGGGCAATGGATGCTCCAGGGAGGGAACCGGGAAAGAGGAGAACAGGGGCTGAGGCCTGGAGAGCCAGGAGAGGGGCTTTGCCACATTGCAGAGACTGGTTCTGGGGATGGTGAATGTATCATCCACATGGGCACCCCGGGTTCTGTATGGAGCCCATATATCTGCCAGCGTCTATCACCCATGTGATACGCTGAAACCAGGACAGAGTTCAAGATGGCCTGTACCTGGAAGGACTCCCAATCCTACGCTCTAAAGTGACACTAAACACAGGGTCTGATGGTGAATCGGCCAGGACAAGGAGGGATCATCTGATACTGGCTGGTCTTACAGGCAACTTTGAAGTTTTTTTCATCCTTGAATATTTTTAATGCTTTTGGCTTTGACCATTTATTCAATTTGCCAATCCACAGGAGAGACCATGTCTTTGTAGATCCATTAGCAACTCAGAACAGCATACACATTAAATTTTATCAATTACAACCAAAATGATACTTCTGAAGGATCTGTGAAGTCCCTGGAGATGAAGAATAAAAAGAGCTAGCCTATACACGGAGACAGAAACTGCTACTCAGGAACCTGGAATATATTTGCTTTCTGCATGGAAACTGCTAGTTCTGTCAGGTGACGTGTTGTTTCCCTGAGGTTTGGTTTTGTTTGTTTTTACTTCAGAAACCACAGAAGACACATGCAAACCTTTTAAATGTTTTCATTAATTTTCCAGTATGTATGAAAACAGATGATGGATGGATGATGGACGGATGGATGGAAATGGATGGGTAGGTGGGAAGGTGAGTGGATGGATGGATGGACGGACAGATGGATGGATGGAAGCATGGACGGATGGATGGATGGATGGATAGGTGGGAAGATGAGTGGGTGGATGGATGGACGGAGGGGTGGACAGATGGATGGACGGATGGATGGATGTGTATGTGGGAAGGTGAGTGGATGAACAGGTAGGCGGAGAGACACTCCATAATAAACTAATCTGAACCTAAATCCATCAATAACCTTACTTTCCCATCTGTGAAATGAAGTGTTTCTTTCCACAGTCTTCATCTATGCATTATAGAATTTCACTGTGATCAATTAGGTGGCACCCTCTTCCAAAGTTCTTTTGTTCCACTGCTTTGTGTCCTGCCTCTGTGTTCCCACTAAACTCTCAGAGAGCAGGGCTTGTGCTTGGCTTCAGTCCAATCACTCGCCTCACCACACCTATTAGCACCCAGCAAGAGGCTCCGCATCCCCACTGGTCACAGATGGTTGGTTTTCCCACCCCAGTTTGGAGTGATGTCAAGACCCATGCACAGAGGCTGGAGAACAGTTGTTCCTGAATATGTCTCTTAACCTTCCGATCATGCTGAGTCCTTCCACAGACACAGAGCAAGGTCCTTGTTTGAAGCTGGCTGCGCACCACCGCTGTGTCTGTTATGGCTTGCCAAATGAATGAATGCGTGGACAAATGAACCAACTCCTGGGCTTCTGCACCACCAGAAGTTAGGCCTCTGGCTTTCAAGGCTGCACTCAGACTTTAGGAAAATAAGCTCCAGAAAATGTGGAAATTAGACTGAGAATAACACCCCCTAATGTCTGAGGAATGGAATATGCTCCGTTTCCTAAATCTAGCACATGTCCCCTCACAAGCTAGAGGAAGCCATTTCAAAACGCACGCGGTGGAACTGTTCTACCCAGAATGTGAACCACTTCTCTGCAAATAAGATACTGTAGAATCTGTATTCATGCTTAGGCCCATTTTCAGTACTTTTCAATAAAACTGATCTGATTCTAATGGAGAACTGACTACTACGATTAAGTTTATTTCTTTGTAGTCCTAAGCTTCTCAATATGAGTTTCAATACCATTTCAATGGGCTTTTTAGTGGATGATGGGATGCTGGGGGGATTGCCTTTAGCATTTCTGTGTAAAAGCTTCTCACATCAGCACAAGCGTGGGCACCGGTTTATTTCCCCCTTGAGTTATAGCCAGTGTCATAAAAAAAAAAAAAAAGTGTAAACCTAAAGGTCACTGATTTATTTTTATGAAACTCATCAAAAGTACAGTGTTCCAAGATGAGCAGAGCTGAACCTTCTCCCCGGTTCTCCTGACTTGTGGGTGTGCAACAAGAGCACCAGACCTGTAACACAAACACTAACTGAGAGCCATGGCCTGCGGAGCCACCTGTGACCTGGGCTCAGACACCTCTGCGGAGGGCAGGTAGGTGGGGACAGGAGGATGCCGCTCCCTCCGCCCTCAGCGTAGGAGCAGGAACATGGCGCAGAGCAAGAAGAAGCCCAATGGGGCATCTAAGCTTGGGCAGATGTGTACAATATGGCAAGGAGGAAGCAACTCTCGGACATGGAAAGAGAGTGGACCTGCAGACTGGCTGGTGTGGGACATCTGACATGGGGACACAGGGGACTGGGTAAGAGGAGGCTCACAGAGAGCAGGTGGTCACACCATGCCCTGTTGACTGTGCCGTGGTGCTAGGGCATCTGAGGACAGCTGAGCAGAGGGGACAGGCTCCCAGGTGTGCTTTGGCAACGGTCTCGGGCAGGGGTGAGGAGGCGGATCTGGGAGGGGTGGGGAATGGGGTTGGGAGAGGTACAGGGAGGCAGTCAGGAGGTGGCTGCGGTTGGCTGGATGGCTGGCACAGAGATGGGGAGCACGGGGGACCGAGGAGCAGACTCCAAGGATGCCACCGGCTCAGCAGCTAAACACAGCAGAAGCATATTCTCTCAAATTCTGGAAGCCATAGTCTGGTGTTGAGGTGGTGGCAATGGGCTCACTCACTTTGAGGCTCCAGGGGAGAATGTGTCCCAGGCCTCCGTCACCGCTGCCGGTGGTCCCTGGTGTTCCAAGAGTTGTAGACGTGTCACTCCAACTCCGCCTCCGGCGCCATGGGGCGTCTCCCTGTGTGACTTCACATCCTCCTCCCTCACAGGCTTATCCCCGCGTTTCTTCTTCTTACAGGGACGCTGCTTGTGGGCTGAACGCCACCCTCCCCTATGATCACCTCATCTTGACCTGATGATGTCTGCGAAGACCTTCTATCCAAACAAGGTCCCAATCACCAGGGACCAAGACTCCAACATGACTTCTAGAGGACAAATTTGCCCCAAAACCGCCTTGGTGCTTGGCAGTAGGGGGCAAAGGCAGATGAGGGCTGCGGCTGAGGGCCAGGCTGGCGGGCAGGAAGTCAGGGCTGGAATCCCACATCAGGAGTCCTGGCTTCGGGGTGCTGCACATGGGCAGGTTCGTGAGGGTGGGGAGCCCCGGGCCTGCTCAGGGCAGAAGCCTCAGAGGACAGCCAATGTTCCCCTGCTGCTGTCACTACTTCCTTGGGATCATCAACACCCCCACGATCTCCACCCCATACCCACACAACAGGAGCCTGGAAGCAGGGGTGGCAGCCATGAGACCCTGACCCTGGGACACATCTCTCTATCCCAGGAGAGAGAAGCCGACGGTGTGCTGGGAAACCCCAGGGCTGGGACCCAGACGCCTGGGCTCCAGGCCCAGCTCGGTGCCTCCCGAGCTGTTTCCTCTCAGGGGGTCAGCCTTCTGACTGACACATGGAGGGCTGTGGTGTGGCATCTCTGTGATTCCCTCTTTAAACTGCTCTGAATCCCATTTTCCTGCTAATTCACATTATAATTTCACAGCAGCCTGATCTCGCCTTGGGGGTGACCTTCTGAACCAGTGCCCCATGACCCTCCTACCCTTAGCTCATAGACACCCTCACCCAAGGAGCCGAGGCCTCAGAAGGGTCCCCTGAGGCCCGGGAAAGCCACTTCCATGGCTCCAGCCCAGAACACGAGCCCCACTCAGGTGGCTAATGGGGCTTTAGCCAAAGCTTCAGCAAGAGCAGGCAGGTAGGTGGTCGGCAGGGGAGGCTTCAACCAAGAACATGTGTTCCCTGCTGTGCTTGGGATCTCCAGACGTGCTGGTCCCCGTGAGAAACCGCAGGGTACTGTCTGTCACCCACAGAGAAGGAGGTTGTCGACATGGGCTCCCCAACCTCACACGCAGAGCTCAGCCTCACCCTGGTGTCCCGTGTGGGCCCCACACTGGATATGTCTCCTTCTCGCACTCGGAGGCGGGCTCAGGCCAGCGAGCTGTGCACACCAGCTCTGAGACTGGACGGTCCTGATGTTAAAGACGGGTCTACCGCCACCAGACAGACGCACATGGGGCGAAACCCACCCTCTGGCTAGTTGGTGTCTGCGTCTGCCTCGCACTCATGTTTGGGCATCCTGTTATCCATCAGCCATTAACGTACAACAGGTTACGAGAGACCGGAAGTGGTACACGGTGTGCTGAAACAGCAGGAAAACGGAGCGTAGGACAGAACGAGCCAGTCTGGCCTCCCTTACCTCGAACCTGCCCACCCTTGTCGGATTCGTCCAGATTGCTAGGAAAACCCGTGATTTTTTCTTTCTCCTACATGAGGCAATTATATATGGGATATTACCTTTCCCTGCAGCTTCAAAATCACTACCCTTGTCAAACGGGGCAGCTAATGAAAGTAGAAAAGTAGGCAATTAGTGGACTGTTTAATCAGACGGTGTGTTTCATCAACCTTCACTTTTGGTCCCAGAATGATTCTGACAACATTACCTGCCACCCCAGAAGCAGTAATTGCACTGTAAAAGCAATAGGCTTGGGGCCTGGACATCCATCTCTAAATTAAATCATTTTCCTTTTATGGCTGGACCCCTAAAATAACATCGGTTGAGGGCAGGGGAGGGGAGGGGAGAGACACAGGACCTAAAACCTTCTGATAAGGAGGAAAAGTCGACCTGCTGTGGGGTCGCTATGGCTCTTGTTCTGTCTCTGCCTCATTTGGGAAGAGCTACGGAAGGGCATCAGTTGGTCAACACCAGGGAGCTCTCACTGCAGTGGTACCCAGGCTCAGTAAACACGCCCGAGCACAACTGCTCATAAGCGGGCCGTCAATCACACCAGGAAGACTATCCAGCCTGCACCGCTGGGTCCCAGGGTGGTGTGGGGTGTCTCTGGGTAGCACCGTCCCCGTTCCTTCTCTTCAAGACCGGAACGCCCACCCTCAGTGCATGGGCAGTGTCACCAACAGGAAAACGGGGTGTGGGGTGAGCCTGCACGGGTGTCCCATGAGTCAGGTCTCCCACTGTGCTCTGGACCAGGGGTCAGGAGGAGCTCAGTGCCCTTCAGCACCTTCCCTAGCCCTGGCTAGAGTCCCATGGTTTCCTCTAAAACCAGGAAAATGGCACTGTGGGCGTCCTTTAGCCAGCACACAAACAACTGCCAACCTCTTTGTTTTGAAGTGAACTGTTCTACAGGGGGTCGAGGGGGTCGGGCCCATTACTCACCGTGGGAATAATGCCTTTGGAGAGGGAATGGAGGTCGGCACTCAGGGTTCCACCCAGCACAGCAGCGTGGAATACAGAACTTACTGGACCAAATACCAATGAAACAGCTGACAGTCACATTTCCAAAGGGTTTTATAGGCACTCATGGACCTAATTTGAACTTGAGGTCTGAATTATAAACCATCTATGTTTCTTTAAAAACTTGACTTGGGCTGTACTGGGGGTAACTGAGTTTCATGCAGCTCAACAGATGTAATGATGCCAAGAGGAGAAAGGCCCATCCCTTGCCCTGAAAAGGCTCACAGACCTTTTCACTCTCCTGCCATGCATGGTACGTCCTGATGAAGGAATGCGGGGGTGGGGCGGATAGTCCACCAGAACCAGCAGGTGTGCTGACTAGCATCTGAATGTGGTCTAGGAGACTGAGCCAAGCTGGAAGGGACAGGGGACAGCAGCAAGGTACATTCATTAACCATGAGGTACGCTCTGGAAAGAGCTGATGGGGTGGCAGGGGCAGGAGGAGTGTGGCAGGTGACTGTGGCCAGAATGAAGCATGGGAGGGGCTTTGGGGGATGAGAAGCAGGAAGAGACCCAAGGTGAGAAGTAAGGGGCACTGGGGAGTCGGGTATGCTTCCCACTAGAGCGGAGTTAGGTTGGGCTTGAGGGGGTTTAGGACTGGAGCACACAGAGGGTTGAGGAGGAAACAAAGTCACAGGAGATTGTCCCCTCTCCTTCTCCCTCTGTCCTCTCACTAGTACCCACACAGGACCCACCCTAGCAAACACAGGAAAAGGACGGACAGTCATCACAACTAAGAATACAAGAAGACAGAAAAGAGGGAAACCAGAAATGGTAGATCCTACCTCACAACATTCACAAATTTAATTCCAGACAGATTGTAAATCTAAATGTGAACTGCAAAATAATAAAGCTTTAAGAATAAAATAAGAGAGAAAACAGAAAAGCACTAATTATAAAAGGGAAAAAAACTGATAAGGGGTACCACATTAGAACTAAAAACTTTTCTTCTTTGAAAGGCATCACTGAAGGAGGGAAAAGTTGACCCACTGGAGGAAAAAAGATTTTCACAAGACATATCTCCAACACAGGTCTTACACCCAGAGTAAGAAAAGAACTCCTATAGGTCAGTAAAACAATTGAATAAATCTAGACAAATCAATTCAAAGAAACTGACACAGCAGACACGCCTCCAGCCCGGCCCACCGTCCCCAGGTGCTTACCCACAGCAACGAGGACACGTGTGCCACAAGTGGTCACGGCAGTGCACGTGCAGTAGCCAACAACCAGAAACAAGCCCGGGCCCACCGGCGCAGGACGACCCATGATGGGCGTGTGCTCGTGCAGCGGGAAGTCCCTCCACTCGAGGGTGAACACGAACAAGCACAGCCAAGGGGTTAATCTCACACCAGACGGGGAAAGAAAGAAGGCCGCACGGAAGAGCACACGCCTGACTCCACGGACGTATGGTTCGACGCCAGAGTGTCCAGGGGGTGGGAGCAGCAGGTCTCTCGTAGTGGCGAGCCATGACTGTCAGGAGGCCCAGGGAACGTCTGCTTCTTCCAGGCCTTCCCCAGCTTCTCCAGGCTGCCCGCATTCCTTGGCTCATGGCCCCTTCCTCCATCTCCAAAAACAGCAACACTGCGTCTCTGTGCCCTGTCCCTCCTATACTCCGACTCCCTCCGACTGTCTTCTTCGGCCCCCTTCCACTTTTAATGACTCTTGTGCTTGCACTGGACCCACCCAGACAAGCCACGCTAACTCCCTGTGTTAAAGCCAGCCAACTGCAACCTTAACTCCGTCTGCACCCTTGATTCCTGGTCACCACTCACCTAACATAGGCATAGGTTCAGGGATCAGGACATGGACATCTTTGTGGGGCCATTATTCTGCCAATCCCAGCTCAGACGCAAGCTCCTCTCTTCTCCAAGCCTCTGCTATTCCACTTGGTTCCTGGAACAGTAAGGAACGAGGGGCTTCCCCGGCATCACCCAAATAAGACCCACATCACCATCAAGAGCCCCTCCCCAGGACAGCTACACAGTTTGGTACAGAAGCCATCATCGTCAACAAGTTATGAGAGCTCTAGACTCAACAGTTGCCAAAAAGCCTGAAATTCCAAAATTCACAATTAAAGACTGGAAAGTTTCTGTAGTTTGTGCATGGGTCCCGAGTAGACACCACCAGGGAACAAGACCCCGCCAGGACTGGAGGGGCATGTGCTCCAAGGCAGAGCGTGGAGGAGCAGGAAGCGCAGGGCCCGGCAGAGCCCGGAGCAGAAGCAGGATGAAGACGTGGCCAACATCCCTGCCCAAGGGCTGTCCTCTTATGGGAAGGACAGCAGCTGAGGGCCTGCTCGTACCACCTCAAGAGCCACTCGGGACAACGGTTAGCGGTGAGGTCCTTGTCGCCTAATGTGCCCTGTTCGCGTCACTCCCAGCTGAACTCACTTTCTCCCTGGCAGAGGGGAGTCGGTTAACGCCTGTGAAGCGGCCGGCGATGGTGCCTCGCCTGCTTCGCTCCTCCCCCTCCTGGTTTGCTCCTACCAGTCCCAGTGTCACCTTCGCTTTCACATGTTGCTAAAAATGCAGACCTGGGTCCAAGAGCCGACTGGTAACTGGGTTTCAAATCCCAGCAGCCGGCCCTGCGACGGTTCGCCACCCCCACCCCGCCTGCCACCACGCTCTCCAACCAGGGGCACCGCGGGCACCGAGGGGGCAGAGAGCCTCAGGATAAACAAGGAAGGCTTTCTGTGCCAACCGTTTCGCTCGATGCAGATAAACTGTCACTCCTCTTATTTATAGCAAACGCAAGCCTATTAAGCTATAGAGTATTCATATCTTTTAAATGAGCCAAGAAATGGTTTTTTGTAAAGATCTGCTGAGGCAAGTCTTTGATCCCTGCTTCCAGACTACGAATCCGGGCCCGAGTCTTTCTCTGAGGTGAAAGGATGCTTTGGTGAAGAGGCCTGAAGACGCTGTCTGAGCCGCTACCCGTGCCCCCTCCTGCCCGAGCTGAAAGCCATGTCTATCGGGGGGCCTGTGAGCCTCCCATCAATAGAACTGGAAACGTCCACAGGACTGGGCTCAGGCTCTCTATGATTACATTTAATTTCCTCTCAGAGTATAGCACGTTTTTGTGTTCATAGGACCCTGGGCCAGCTCTAGAAGTTGTCCTCAGGGACATCCGGCCTGGATCAGTAGGACTGTCCTCCTGGTCTCAGCAGGGCTCACGCATGGATCTGAGCTCAGTGGCCAGGCGAGCTGGGGGCTGGCCGGTCCAGGATGCCCTCGGCTGGATATCTCTGTCTACCCCACGAGGTCTCTCATTCCCCAGCACGTGAGCCCCGAGCTGTTCTCGGCGGCTGGGCAGGCTTCTCAGAAGAGAGCAGAAGCCCAGACAGCCCGTGAGGCCTCCACGTGGCGTGCCATCACCCCGGCCACCTGTTGGTCCGAGCAAGTCAAAGCAAAGCCCGGGTTAAAGGAAACACAGACTGTGGCCCCTTGAGGGAAGAGCGTCCGAGTCACACTGCAGACAGGGAGGAAGCCTTGCCACCACTTTGTGCAAACAGGCAGTGTTTGCCTTTTGTCCATTCTTCAGTCCAGATCTCTGGATCAACACCTGTGCACAACGGTTCCCAAGGAAGCGCAGTGGGAGGCTCCTCAGATGTACGCGCGTGTGTTCGCGTGTGCACAAATGTGTGTGCTTGAGGAAGACGGTAGGGGTTTTAGCCCATTTGCAAGAATGAAGCATCTGTCGGTCACAGTCCTCAGATGGATTCCACGAGTTCCTCATGCTCCTGCCACAAGAAAAACACGTCTGCATGTTGGATCCTGTGTCCTCTGCTAATAGCTGCCGGTCTCTCTCCTTTCTTTTTAATCTGCTCCCCAGATGTTCCAGCTCTATCTAGCCGGAAAAACAAGGACCACACCAGACAGTTCAAGAGACAGCATTTTATAGGGGAAACTGCCCACAAAGATGCTAGAAGAGATGGGAAACCAAACCATGAGACTGGCCAAAGCAGGAGAAGCCTCCCCCAGCGCTGGCGGGGTGCTAGAAATAGGTGTTCGCAGGGCCCGGAGGCCAGGCCATCTGTAGTAACAAGGTCCTCAGGAAGGGCTGCACAGCGAAAGCTAGAGCCACAGTCAATGCTCAGTGGCTACTGGAGATGACCCCTGGATCCCAAGAGGACAGAGGGACCAGGGCACCTCCCAGAGCTGACAGCAGGAGAGAGACCCCTGGCTGGTGCTACCCTCCTGCCAATGTCAGGGCCAACCCAGGCCAGGAGCCAAGCTGTGTGCAGGGACAGTCTGTCCCCATGGTGAACAAGGAAGGAAGGGCTGTTCCCCACTCTGCTCCGCCTCAAGGCCCCATCATGCCTGGTCTGGGATGAAGAACAGGGATGCTGTCCTCACGGAGGACAAGGGAGCAAGAGCTGGCCAAGGGCCACCATGTGGGGCTTTGCTGGGCCCTGGAAGTACCGCACATCCCCTCTGCCCACACTTCATGGGATGAAGCAAGTCATGCAGCCCAGCCCAACACAGGTGAGGGAGCGGCACCTCCACAGAGGGGCACGGTCAGCCCCCTTGGCCTCAGCCAGAAGGGAGGCTGTCTTCCTTTCCTGTGGCTGTAGTAAGAAAATACCACATGCCTCAAACACCACGAATCTATTTTCTCACAGTGCTGGAGCCCAGAATGTCACAACCAGTCTCACTGGGCTACAGTCAAGGAGTTGTGGGGCATGGAGGAGGGATCCTTCTGGAGGAGCCAGGGGAGCTTCCCTTTTCTCCCCTCTTCTGCTACTGGGGCCCCCACATTCCCTGGCTCGTGGCCCCATCCCTCCTATCACCCCAACCGCTTCCTTCATTGTCACTCGCCAACCTTCTCTTCTGATCTCCTGCCTGCCTTTCCCCCAAAAGGACACTTACTGTTACTTTGGGGCCATCTGGACCCTCCAGATAGTCTCCCCAACTCAAGATACTTAACTTAATCCCATCTGCAAAGTCTCATTTGCCACAGAATATAGCACTCCGGGTTGTGGAGGTTGGGGCATGGACATTCAACGCTTGCTCCACCAGCAAGGGGTCTGGAGCGATGCGGCGTGCAGGGCAGAGCAGAGCAGGGGGAGGGTAGGAAGGTCTTCTGGAGTCTCCTCCAGGTCTCTTCTTCATCAAGCCCATAGCTTCTAGGATGCAGAAACCTAGTCCTTGTATGCAGAAGGGCCCCCATCCCATGCTGGAGGAGAAGAAATTCACAGCTTCTTGCCTGCCGTGTGAGCTCATGGAGAGTCTGTTGCTACAGCTCGTGCACTCTGATGGGTGATGTGAACAACGGTCACCACTCAGGTCCCCGACCTCTGAACGTGTGGTGTTTATGCCACCCTGGCCAAGAGCTCCAGCTCTAGACTCCAAGTCCTTGAGCACTGTGATTGAGGGCCTGAATTCCTACAGGCTGTCACTCAAGGCCACCTAGGTCTACAGGCAGTTCACAACATGGTTGTTTGCAAACTCAAGGCCAATGGAAGGGAGAACATCTTTCACCCCAGTCTGCTACAAGAGTCTTAGATAGCATAACATTGTCTTAGGAGGGACGTGCCCTCTCCTTAGTTACATTCTATTGGTGAGGACTCAAAAGTTCTCCCTACGCTCCAGGGGGAGGGGACTACAAAAGAAGACAATTCACTGACGGCCACCTTAGTGTTTATCTGCCAGACGTGTGCATGGAAATAGATGACATGATACATACACAGATAGGAGTTCATTCCAATGAAAAGTTAATGAGAAGACCCCAAAATATATTACACTGCAACAATCAGTAGACATGTAGATAATACGTTCCTCAGACAGCAACTGTAAAACCAACAGAGGAAAGCTGCAGGCAAACACACTTTGTTCACTGTGTAAGAAGAGGTCCTGACTATCCGGTGTCCAGAGGTGGAAAGAGGGGGTGGGCTGAGCAGGAGCCAGGTCCTTTCCCTCGGTGTCCACAGAAAGGCCGTGTGGACATCCATGCTGTTCTGCAGAAGGATCTCAGTAAGCATTCACCATGCGACCAGGACGCCCAGTTCTCTTCCAGCTCTGGATACCAGTAACTCTTGGACTTTCTAGCTCCAAAGTCTTGAGAATGGATTCTTTCAAAAATAAAGGGACCCCAGCCCATCAGAGATACAGAGTTTAGAGGATTCCAGGGGAGGTGACTATCTAACATCCTAACGCCGGCTGGTAAGACAGCAGCCAGGGGATGAGTCGTGTTTGGGCAGGAGACAAAGGTGGAGGGCTGATCCCCTCGGGGGTCACTGATACCAGAAACCAAGAAGAAAGACAAATCTAACATTTGTTCTACAATCAAAACCTAACAAACATTTAAGGGACTGATGGGAGCTTTGGAAAAGACATGTAGTTGCTGTGGCAAACAGGGGAACCTCACACATCTCAGATACGGTCACTAACCTGGCCCATGAGAAAGACACAGGAGCCGAGAAGCTTGCTCCTGCGGGTCCCGGTGGGAGGATGTCTGATGTCTTGCCCCACCGAAGCCTGGGAAGGTAAATGCAGGAACCTGCCTCTGATGAGGCCCCAGCCCAGGCAGGACTGAGAGCAGCCTCCTCCCCTGCCTCCCTCTGCAACCTGCTCCTGTGCCCTTTCTTGCTGCTGGAGTTGCTCCCCTCTGGGTGGCTTTTCAAAATTCCTCTTCAGGCAATCTTGAGACACAACCGTTTTGCAACCACCCCAGAGCTTCTCTTGCAAAATCTGCCTGGACCTCAGCCTCCTCCATCTGAGTGAGGGGCCCCGTGTGCTGCATCCACCGAGGCCCCCAGCCTGGGGTCGGAGCCCTGCGCAGTGGACATGGGGTGGGCAGGGGCCCAATGAGGCCATGGACCTGCCCACCTCAGAGGACATCTCCGGAGGCCGGCGGCCATCTGGTCAGATGAGGGGTTATGACAGGGCGGTTTTTCCAAGTGTGAGGTTACAGATCAGGGCTGCTTTGTTCCCACCATAAGAAACCAGGTCCTTGGTCCCATAGGGCTCCTCTGCTCTGCACAGGCACGTTTCCGGGCGACCCCGCAGCCCCAGGCTTCACCCACAGCCTGACGAGCACATCCTAGGTGACCAGAGTGACAGCAACAGCCACAGGGGACCATGGGTTCCGCCAGGTGGGGCCGCGGCCGGGGATTCTGCCCTCTGGCACTCGCTTCCACTGCTGAGTGGGGATGCCGGTGCCTCCCATTCGGTGGCGGCTGAGCATAACCTCCTCAGCGTCAGCTTCCTTCTGTCGCCTGTGCCTCGTCCTTCCTGGAAGGTTTCCACACACCTGGACATCTCTTCTCCCCCACCGTGGGTATGGTCTGACCTACGGCCTACCCCTCGCAGAATTCGCACACGTGGGGGAAACAGCCAGAAGGTCCAAGGGCCGTCTTCTGAGCCCACAGCCTCCCCATGTCAGCCCGCACAGGGCCGCTGGCCATGAGCATCCGAGGCCAGCTGCTGTGGAAGGCCGGACGGCTCGGGCGGACACGGGTGAAGACCGAGAAATGGTAACAGAGCTGTGACATTTGGCCTGTTTTACACTACGGTAGCTTAGATGGACTTGGCTCCCTCGATCCCAGGAGGCTATCCCTTGAGATTAATTTCTTGAAAAGGAAATAGGGTGAACCTATTTGAAAGCAGAAGTATTTACCACGTGATTTGCCGGAAGTTCCGGCGCTCGTCGCCACCTGGCCTTGGCACGACCCGGCCAAGCGCACAGAGCCAGCCCTCGCCTTGCTCCGGCCACGGCTCCCAGCCGCACGGAGTCCGGGGCCTGCTGGGGCAGCCTCTCATTCCCTCCGTCCCGCACGCCTCCGGTGCCGGGCCGCGGGAATCTGCGCGCCGGTGTCTGGCAGGCGGGAGGCGACCCCCGTCTCTGCTTCCCTCGGCTGGCCGTGGCCCTCGCTCTCCCCCAAGCACTCCCAGGGCCCTGGGGACCCACAGGTCAGGTCCCCATTTGGAGAAATTTTCAAGACTCTTCAGGAGAACTAGAAAAGTAAGCCTGCCTGTGGTCTCAGCAGGCATACGTGATCACTGGAAAGACACCCAGAAAACTTTAGCATCAGTGGTTGGCCTGCTTGAACAGAGGGGCCGGAGAGGTCGTGCTCAGTGACACTGAGGCCAGCCTGGGCTCAGGGCTTCCCAGCTCGATTCTGGGAGAACTCCTTGAGGCCCCTCTGAATAGGAATCTGGCAGTAATTATCAAAATGCACTTATGCGTAATTCCTTTTCAAGAAATTAATCTCAAGGGATAGCCTCAGATGTTGCTGATCCTGAACAAAGGTGCGTCCCGGGGCACGGTGGCTGAGAAAGAGCGGGCACTGGGGACAGGCCGGAGGGAGTCGCACAGATGCCGGTAAGGGTGATCTCCAGAGATACTGTAAGTAAAAAAAAAAAAAAAAAGGAAATGCTGAACCATGAGTATAATGTGATCCGATTGGTGATTTTACAAGCACGAACTTGACTACACGGCTAGGGAATCGCCACTTTGCTGGGAGGTGTGCGTCTTTAGCGAGGAGGGGGCCGGCTGCGGCAACACGCTGTACACACCGTTGCGTTCGCGCGTCTCTGCGTGGAAACGAGCACATGAAATAAAGGCACTGAGTGTGTTCTGTGCTTTTGCTCACTGGGTACCATTTGTTCAAGCAAGACTACTGAATCTTAACAAGAGATATGATAAAAACCAGTCCAAATCGGTACTGTTTAACCACCTAACGTTCGTGGTGCCTGTGGTCTCAGCAGGCATACATGATCACTGGAAAGACACCCAAAAAACTTTAGCATAAGTAGTTGGCCTGCTTCGTTCGTGGGGAAGCGGCGGGCCTCCGTGCTGAGGGAGCCTGGCGGCAGGCCGTGGACAGTGAACAAGCGGGTACTGGTGATGGTAACGATCACGGCCTCCGTTCGCTCCCACGACACATGGGGTTTTGCAGTGGGGCATGGCATCCTCCAGAAGATGGGCATTCGGTGCTCACGCACATCCAGAACTTAAAGGGGTCAGACAACAGTTTACTTAAAAGGTCCATCTTCTGTTTTGCTCTGTGCCTTAATTTCCTAACTCAGCCTCCCCCGGGGCCCCAGCTGTTGCTTTTGATGAAATCCGTGGACAACTGTGTTAGAATCCCTTTGGGACACGGACGCTCCAGTCAGTGCACACGTGCAAATTAATAACTGCCACGGCATGAATGGGCCGCCCAGAGGGCATCTTAAAATATCTGTGTCTTCCCCTAATACAGTTCCACGTGAACCCAAGTGTCCTGCAGTGTCGCCTAGCTGCTCGTGGAGAGAGCGGGAAAGGGAGGGCATCAGTCTCTTCTTTCTCCTGAGCGCATCTCACACGCAGCCGCTCCCTGGCAGAGCAGCTGAGAGGGTCTGGACAGAGCTCAGGGCCTTCTCCAGGGGAAGGGCGGGAGGGCGAGGAGGAGGAAAAGGCGGGACCGGAGACCCTGGAAGTGCCCACCCTGCAGAAGGGAAAGCAGGAGTAGGACGGTAGAAGGGATGGCGGCAGAAGGGGGAGAAGCCAAGACTGCGGCGGGCGGCGGCTCTGAGAAGGCAGACGGCTGTCGCCGGGCTCCCGTCGTCCCCAGCCGGCGCAGGTAGCGTTTAGAACCACTGAGTGGCTCCTGCAGCCTGGGACCCGGAAGCCCTCTGCCCGGCATCCGAGGGCCAGAGACATCCCCGTGCCTGCCCTCCCCGCCTGCCAGTGCACTTGGGCTGTGGCAGCATGTGCAGCCGCTAAGTTGGGACTGCATGGGTTAGGACCATGGTGAGGCTTAGAGCAGAGGTGTGGCATGGACCTCAGTCAAGGCGCTGCCCGTATCACCCATCTCCCGGACGCCAGGAGAGATGGGCCATCAGCTCCGCCTCTGCTCTTAGTCCTTGGCATCCGTATTCTTCCCTGGCGCCGCAGCGGGAGCCCTGCGTCCTCACCTCCGTCCACACGCCATCCACGAGGGGGGCGTCATGCAGCTCTGTACATTTGGCTCTTGATGCAGAAGACCCCACGTATTTGCCAGGCAAACTAAACAAGAAAAGCTCACAGCCCTGCATCTGGGATCTAAATTTACTTACATGAAATTTAAAGTTTGGCCTCCAAGTACATTTCCACAGGGAAGAATCCACATCAGCACCAGGGATGTGGAATCCAGGTCTCCATCTGGGATATGCCGCAACAGACCCTCGAGGTCACCTGACAGCTCCCTTTCCCAGTCCCCTCCCCTCTGGCCTGCCTGTGCTCCACAGGCTGTGAATGCTAAGATCTAGCGCATCTCACCTCCCTTGCAAACAGAGGTAGCCAAGAGACCCTGTTCTGACCGATGAGATGTGGGTAGGAGACCCTGAGGGAAAAGGTTCCTCCAGCACGAAATGGCAAAGCATCTGTAGAAGGCTTTCTGCCTGTCACCCTTTGCCCGTCCTCTTCTACATTCTCCCTGCCTGGAATGCAGGTGTCACAGCCGGAGGGACAGCAGCCATATTGAGATGAAAAGGCAAAACCATTTGCTAAAAGTGGCAGAAAGAAGCGCAAATCAGCGTGGAGCCTGGTTGATGCTTGGGAGCAGCCCTAACTGTTCTGGGCGACACTTCTAACTGCTGTCACAGGAGAAAATCTAACCCCTACCTTTTTTCGCTTATTGTTAGTTGAACCTTCCCTAATTCACTGCCTACACACCTGAAACACTAGATAAAGGCTAATAATGATTGTAATCCAATAAAACTATAATAAAATAGGTGTAATGAAATATACACGCACATACCTGCATGTATATTCAATGTACATTCAAGTTATCAAATGTTATATAAAAGTATTTTAAATTTTAAAGTATTATTGGTGTTATTATCCTGTATAAGACGCCTCATCCCTAAAAGCCTTTGAAACATCAAAGATTGTGGGAAAAGTAAGTGCTTCTGGATCCTTGGGAGAAATCCTGGTCCAGGTGGGACCACTATGCCCCAACAGAAATGAAGAGGCAGGGACGCCTGGGTGGCTCAGTTGGTTAAGCAGCTGCCTTCGGCTCAGGTCATGATTCCAGCGTCCTGGGATCGAGTCCCACATCAGGCTCCTTGCTCAGCGGGGAGCCTACTTCTCCCTCTGCCTCTGCCTGCCTCTCTGTCTGCCTGTGCTCGCTCTCTCCCCTCTCTCTCTCTGATAAATAAATAAAATCTTAGGAAAAAAAAAAAAAAAAAAAGAAATGAAAAGACGGAGTCTCACAATCCTGCCTGTCTCGCACACGGGCACTGGTAAGGCCTTGCAGAGAACATCACTGGGTCACAGAGCCCAGGGTCTGATGGCAGGAATCCAAGGACAACTGACAAAGTCTGGAGCAGAACAAGGGGCAGGGACAGGGCAGAAAACAGAGGGCCACACGCGGGGAGCCCAAGCTCCTGCAAAGCCCCAGCAGCCGTGGGCCCCGTGAGGGATGGGCCCAGCTATCTGCCGCTTGGCTGATTCCTGATTCTGCATCAGACGATGCTACAAATAAAGCCAGGAATAAATATTCCATCAGCGCGTCCCTCGTCTCCACGGCCTGTGTTCGTTCAGCCGCGGTGAGGCTGGATTTCCTCCCTGCCCTCCCTGTCCTCGTGGCTCCCCCATAAAAATGGCCAAGATGGTGGCTCTCATGACCCCCATTAGTCTGTGCCCCCCCCCAAGGTCACAGCCAGTCTGTCTCCCTTCTGTCCAGGGTTGCAAGCCTGGGCTGGAAAAGTTCCAAGAAAGTAACAAAAGGCCTGCGCCTTGGCTCCTGCAGCGGGCGGCTGCCCGCCACAGAGATGCCGAGGGACCGCCCCGCCCTCCTCCCCCTCCCCCTCCTCAGGCCAGGGCTGGGTGCCCCACTAGGCAGGAGAGCTGGGCATAATGGACAAAATAATCTGACAGTTGCCCTGGGAACTGAGACTAGCAATCAGACTGCATCAAATTAACAGAGAAATCACAAAAGGACGGGACTCTTTATTGACTGGTCATTATCAGTCGACAAACTGACTAGAAGCACTCAGAGTGAACCAGTGTGTCCTGGTGTGGCTGCTGTGAACACCACACACAGAACGGTGGCCTCAACACCGAGTACCCAGTCCTCAGAGCTCTGGAGGCTGGAAGTCAGCGGTCGGGGTGCTACAAGGTCAGGTTCTCGTGGGAGACCTCGTCCAGGTGTGGACAGCCACCTCCTCTCCCCCTGGAGTCCCCACATGGGCTTCCCTTAGCGCGTGTGCGTGGAGACAGACCAAGCCCTCCGGTGTCTCCCCTTCCTCCCTTGCCACCCGTCCTCCTTGGCTAGGACACACCTGTGACTTCACTTCCCTACCTCCTCCCAGGCCCCATCTGGAAACAGTCCCATCGGCAGTGAGGCCCCTGCACGAAAAGAGGGTCACAACTCAGCGCGTGTCCGTGTGTGCATGCGCACATGGGTGTGTACACACAGCGCTCACGACACGTTCTCCAGGACAGAAATACGTGCACGTGCATCGGTGTGGGTCTGTTGTTGTATTGAGAGGAAGCACACAGTTTGGTCTCCCTCTATCACTTCAAGGCCACCATCTCAAGCTACACATCTGTGCAGTCCCTTGAGGTCCCTGCCATCTACGTGGTCTTCCATGGCCAGGCCAGGTGTCATCCTCCGGACAGCGGTGGCTGACTGCCACTAGCACCTGCGAGCCTGCTCCTGCCCCTCCTGAACAGCCGTCCTGACCATTCCCCTCCGTGCCGCAGCCAGAGCGGCCCCCGCCAGCCCTATCTGCTCCAGAGCGCCTGGGCTGGGAATCAGCTTTGGGACGTTTCGTCTGCCTGGGACCCCCACGGTCCCTACCGCAGGCAGCTGTTCCCTCCCAGCCCCGCTGAGCAGGTGTGGTCTGCACGTGCGCACAGAAGGCAGGCGTGTGGCCCCTGGGAGATCAGCACTTGCGGCTACAGACGCTCCTCAAATCAGGAACGTCCTCTGTACTTCCATCCAATATGTTCTACCATGAAACGCACGTGTGTCCCATTTGTGCTCACAGAACACTTACAAAAAAAAAAAAGAAATCCCACTATAAATGTTTGCTTTTAGAGACGGCGTTCGGGTCATGTAAGCGATCTACGGGCGCTTGCGTGTCAGGGGACTCCAGGGAAACCCGGTCCTCCCACCCCTGCAGCTCAGAATGCTGGGGAGGCTCAGCATCTCAACGGGGACATGCGGCTCTGGGCACCTCCGGCCACCTCTGCTGTCGGACGGTGTGAGCCCCCACAGCGGCATCACGGGGGCCGGGAAGCCCTCTGTGAACCTGCCTCCCCGAGCTCCCCCAGCGCTGCGCCTGGGCTCGAGCTCCCAAGCCCTGCCAACGCTCTCGCCAACCCCGCCTCAGCACACCAGCAGCGATGAGGTTGCTGCTGGATGTGTGTGAGGTTGCTGCTGGGTGGGGGGTGTGTGGGGTGTGTGTGTGTGTGTGTGTGTGTCTCCAGCCTTCAGCTTCATAACATCCACCATCACCCATGATGCTGCTTCCTTGTCACCAACCCAGAAGGCCTGTGTCTTTTTTCTTTCTTGTTTGCATCATGTTTTTCTTCCGAAAAATAGAAAAGGATCTGATGGGAGAGGGATGACCATAGTGTCCCGTCTCCACCTGGACACACATGGCTTCACCGTCTTCACCAGCCCACGGTCTTCAATTCTCGCCTCATGGCCAGCGTCCCCTGGGAAGGACTCAGTCCAGTGGGCAGAGCGGGCTTTGCATGGATCTGAGGACGCGGGTATGGCAGCCCCGCTGCAGCAAATCTCAGCCACTGGACAGCTGAACCTGCCAATAAGGGCAGCAGTGGGGGAATGGTGGCTCTCCAAAAGCTGTACCCAGGGAGACCCTTGCTATCACCTTCTTTTGAAGGTCTTTGCAGACGCACCTGAGATTCTCGATAGGAGATCACCCTAAATGGTCCAGGAGGCCCTAAGTCCGGCAGTAAACATCCCAGTGGGAGACATGTGAGAGCAGAAAGCCACGTGAAGACCGGCTGAGAGCAGAGGGAGGCAGCCCCACGGAACACCTGGAGCCAGTGGAACCTGGAGGTGGCAGGAAGGACCCCCGAGCCTCCTGAGAGCACGTGGCCCTGCCAACACCTTCACTTCTGGTCTCCGGAACCCTGAGCCGAACTTCCATTGGCTCAAGCCGGCCGGTTCGCAGTAGTTTGTCCCGGCAGCCGCAGGCGCTCTGGGGCGGGGACGCGCCGAGACACCCCCTCCCACTCAAGGACCCTCCGTGCAGCCTGGTCCCATCCCTGGAGAACTCTCCGCTCTCCCTGGACCTCTGCTGAGGGACTGATGAAAATTCTCTCAGACACGAATGCAGAAATTAGGTCTTGGGACACGTTCGGTTTCACAGGTGTACCTTGTCTCATCACGTTTCACTTTATCGTGTGTCACAGATTTTGCGTTTTCACAAAGGCAAGGTGTAGGCCAACCCCCTGTCCAGCACGTCTACTGGCCCCATTTTCCCAAAAGCATCTACTCACTCAGTGTCTTTGTGTCACAGTCTGGTCATTCTCACAGTACGTTAAACAACGTCTTTATTATTCTGTTTGTCGCAGCGATCAGAGATCGGTGATTAGGACTCGCTGGAAGCTCAGACGATGGTCAGCATTTTCCCAGCAATAAAGGATCTTTTCACTGCACATCGTTTATTTTGTAGACAGAAAGCTATTGCACACGTAACAAACTCCAGCAGAGTGTTCACATACACACAGGAAACCAAGAAACTTATGAGTCATTTTCCTGCAGCGGTCTGGAGCCCAACCCATGTCCGAAGGGCACCTGTGCCCCCTGAGAAGATGAAGGATGTTCTAGTTCTGCATAGAAGTGGGCTTGTGTTTTGTTTTGTTTTCTTAACCAACAGGTGACCAGGACAGGAGTTTAAAGCCCCCCGCCCCCCGCCCCGGCGAACCTGCCTCCTGCTGGTAGAGGGATTCAGGCACATACCATCACAAATGATGGGCTTTGGGAACGGTTGGCTGATCTCTTCTGGGAAGCACGTAGGGAGAAGACCTTAAAATCAAAGAAGTAACTGGCAAACCCGGGGGGCAGGGAGTCCAGGGGTAGGCATTACACAGAGAGAAGGTACTGCATCAGGAGTCCACTGATGATTGTCTGAACTGAACTGAAGCCCTGGAAAGCAGCCAAAAGCCATGGGTGGGTGTGTCCTGAGACTGGGCTGGGGTCTCGGACCTTCTGATGGAGAAGTCCAAGAGACAGCAGGAAAGAGATCAAGGTCACAGCTCCATCCTGAGCGGGCAGGAAGGCTGCCTGAGGACCCTCCAATGCTCCCCTGAACTCACGAGAGAAACAGGTGGCAGTTCTGAGGAAGGAGACAGCTCAGCAGCCTGAAAAGGACGTGGAAACGCCTGGCACTCTCGAGGGGCACAGCACCGGCTGCAGAGCCCAGCCCACCAGGAACCTAGTCCCAAACCCAGGGACATGGCAAGACGATGTCACAGCACCCCGACCCACAAGGCCGGTGCACTCTAGGGATCTGCCGTGCTGCCAGTGGTGTCATGTACACCTGAGTTAAAGGTCCCCAGACAGTCCACCCACACAAGACAGATGCTCCCAAAAAGGAAACTGGTAAAGCATCCGCAGTGGACCCAACCCCGTGGGGCCTGGGGCAGCAGCGCCACCACGCTGTGGACGCTGTACCATGCCCCGACCTCCAGACATGCACCCCAACGCATGGTGAACCACTGGCCCCAAGGTTCAGACATCCGTACTCAACAGCCCCAGGCCCGGGTGTGCAGAAGAACGCTCACCACCAGCTACCCCCTGTGAGCCTAGTGCCAGGCACGGGAACACTGACAGGCACCACTGCAGAGGGGACGGAAACACAGCTCAGGAGGCTGCGAGCAGACCACCAGAACCCGGGAGTCACGGTGCCGTGTTCCAAGACGGACACGCGGACGGTCCAGGGCACCGGCTGCTAGCGTCCTCACGGCGGCAGAGCACCGTGCTTCATGGCAGGCGCACTCGACAAGGGACCTGCCCCTGACAGCAGGCTCTGCCACTCAGCCTCCCCGTGCCCCAGTTCCTGGGTCTGAAACCCACAGCTCAGGGGACCGTGGTGAGGGTCGAATGAGTGACTCATGGGGAGCGGATCTGGGACGCGCTCTGTGGGCCCCACCCCCCACGGCCCTGGCACAGAAGCTGCCAGTCAGGGCAGCTGGAGAGAGGGAAACCATGCAGGACAGGGGCTGCTGGCTCCAGGACCTCCTGGACTGGGAGCACCCCTTACTCAGAACCCATCCCCAGGGTGGGACTGCCTTCCTGGTGTGCTTCTGGAGACTCAAACTACTAGTTAGTAGTGGTACCAGCTTCCTAAGGAGCCTGGCCCCAACTCTGGGCAAGACTGCCTTGCAGAGCAATGGCAGGCCCAAGCACCCCCAATTCCAGAAGGAGGTCAGTGAAGGATGGTGAGAGGTGGGCTCTGACCCCCAACTCTGACTCCCCCCACTCACAGGACACAGCCCACTGGAGCCCACACCACACCACACCCTTATACCACACACGGGGGGGTGGCAGTCACATTCTCAGTGTGATGATTCTCAGATCCAGACAATGCCAGGGTTAAAAGTGACAATGTAGGTTCCTGGGCCACAGCCTAAAGCCTCTTGATTCCACAGGACCCAATTTCTTTCTTTTTTTGAGAGAGAAAGAGAGTGCATGCTGAGCACGGAGCCCAACACAGCTGAGATCATGACCTGAGCCAAAATCAGAGTCTAACGCTTAGCCAAATGCGCCGCCCATGCGCTCAAGGGCCCACCTTCTAAGAAAGGAGTCAGGTCACATGCATGCAAGTGGGCCGCAGGTCACTCTTGAGAAACGCTGCCATACATCTGCCACTCAGAACACAGCTCAGATCCCAGCGCCACCTCCCGTTCACCAGGAACACAGGCTCCAAGGGCCACCGGGATGGGCCTAGACAGTGCGCAGCCGATCCACAGGATGCGTGCACCGGCTGGGGGAACGCGCAGCCCGAGGAGGCACGTCCCTAGCGTCCATGCATCCGCCTACCTCCATGTCTGCCACGCCCTCTAGGAGACGAGCTGCAGGCGAGTAAGTGTTCTGCCTAAATAAATGCTTGGAGAACAAACGTCATGAGTATTAGTCACACTCTGGGGAAGTAATAATTGACTGTTTATAAGATACACACTGTACTATACTATAAAATGTTATAAAAATAATTACATGGAATAAATCACATAAATACTTAAAGGCTTTATTACACGCTTACGTCCAACTGAAGCCCACATAAACAGTTACACTGAACACTTTCTTTATGTACTTGAAAATACAAAATACCAACTTAAAGTACTTCTCAGATTAAACCAATTTTTTTTAGCTTTCTCAACACTATAATAAAATGGAAAAGAAACAGTACATAAAAACAAAACCACTAGGAATTTTTTAAAACTTCATGTACCTAGCACAGTTAATATTCCCAAGACCACTCTGCTAGGGAGAATCAAATGCATCGCACTCGAAGACGTGTGGCCCGGGCCGTGTGAGAACTTGCGGACCCAAAAGACGCACGTCAGGGACAGAGGGACAGCTGAAGCACAGCCCTGCAAGCCCTCCAGGCCCCACCCCTACCGTCCCCCAAGGCCAAGGACAAGAGCAGGATGGCTGGAGGACAGGACGTGGATGCCACTGTCAGTCACAGCCTGCCTGAAGGTCACGGTGACTCACACTAGACCAGGACGGTCTTCAGGCAGCAGGACGACGAAGTTAGGAAGGGGGGTGGTCCTCCCCTCGGATGCTTCGATACTTAGCCATGTCTTCAGGAAATACTTTAGAAAGTTCTTGAATCAACAGACTTTTAAATTTCTGAGAAGAAAAACATACAACATCAAAATACCTTTGTGACCCATGCCCCAAGGGAAAGACACTCCCCCACCCCTCAAAGCCGCAAACTTGGCGGAGAGTGTGTGCTCCCTCCGCGCAACCAGCCGTTCCCACACGGCCGGCTCATCCCCACGAGGCATCCCCATCCGAGGCACTCGGGACACCAGCCGCCGACAAAGGCCACCAAGCCGGACGTGCACCAGAGCTACCCCGGGAACTATGTGAAAGGGAAGGCTCAGCGCAGCACGTAAGAAATCCTCCAGAGAAAGCCCCTCTCGTAAGGCGCCAGCCACGCAGCTGGAAATGACTTCTGCAGACAACACACGTAACAGGAATCTTCAAGTAATATTTAATTAAGCAATTATTAACTCAAACGACATCAAACTCACTGTGTGCAAACAGCCTCATCAAAGCTTTCGGAGCACCTGGAAGCCTGTCTACTCCAAAGGCTGCGGCTGCTCGGTCCCACTTATCCGCGTAACGTGTCTGAATCCCATCTTAAGAGCAGCTAAGTTTCTGCCAGCGTCTCAGAGCCTCGTCTAAGTCCTACTGAAAAGCAGCACTACGGACAGGAACGAAGATACAGCACGAGACATAACATCCTCCGGGGACACGGCACGGCCACGGACAGCTGTGCAAGCCGCAGCTTTCGGGAATTTAAATACGCGGTCTGCTGAGACAACGAAGGCGACAGAACTGCGCCATGAGACCTGCACAGGTCCCCAGTGACGCAGACTGCCAGCGGGCGCAACAGATGCCCCCGGAGGCAAGGGTCCCTGTGCATCCCTGCCAACAGGCACCCCCGCGCCACAGCAGACAGCATGGGGAGCCCATACCCAGGGCCTACGGCCCATGCAGAGCGGGATTATCTGCTCACTCACACAACGGCACAAACAGAGCCTGCTACGGATCAGGGCGGCATGCCGTCCCCAGGGCGAGGCTGAGCTCAGCAGCAACTCGGTCCCAAAGTGACCAATCAGGAAGCTGCGGGCGCCCCACGGACAACCATGGCGGCACCGCAACCAGAGGGCCAGCTCCCAGGCATCGGTACAGATCAACACAGATCACCGGGGTGAGGTACTTAAGCCCTGTGACCCCAGGGCAGCCGTGACACCGTGACCAACACATCACTGTCACCCCGACAGCCTCTCCACTCATTCCCGGAACCAGGCCAGGAGCCTAAGCCCAGAGGCCAGTGCACGGCCATCACTGCACACTGTGGACAGTGGCAAGGAATTCTGTGGGCACGGGGCACCCGCGGGAGCACCACACTCACGCCCCAATGTCCTGGAGCCCGCACGACCGTGGCAGAGCTGAAACAGAGGAAAGAGGAGGCGGCATCTTCATCAGGACTTAGGAAAGGCTGGTCTGCAAGACCTCTCTTGAGAGGCGACACTCTGTGGCCCTCTCTGAGAGCCCGAGCCCGAAGGGCAGTGGTGTGCAGAGAAGGCACCAGAGCTCCACAGGAAGGCCGCTACATGAGAAGAACAGAAGCACAGGGGTCTGCAGGGTCCCCAGCAGCAGCCACGAGGCCCGGGAGGCAGGAGGGCGTGCAGTCCAGGTGTGGGGCTGCTACAGGGATGGCACCAGCCAATCAAAGGAAAAACCATACACATACCCCAATCTGACCCAGAGCGCAGTCAATTCAAGTTACGAAAACAAAACCCTAAATATTTCACGTTTATGATGCATGGAATTTTCTAGTCGTCATGAAAGCAAAGCAACAGAGAGAGAACGTCCTCTGTGCACAACTGCAGGATGGGGAACAGGATCCAAAGGGGCCTGGACGCAGGCGCAGGAGAGCTTTAGACAACCAGAAGGGAATGCTCTAAAAGCTGGAACCACACTCCAGGAAATAGCTTAGTAGAGGAAGTGAAAAGCATCGCAGTGCAAGCACGAGAGAGGGAAGGCTCACAGACGCGAACAGTTAGCCAGCGCCAACCAGCATCATGGAAACCAGCCTGGACTTCGCTCCAAGTGAGGCTGCACTCCGCTCCCGTTTGTCCCCACAAGGCTCCCTGAAAGCCGCCCTCATCCACGGTCCATTACGTGCAGAAATCTCAACCGTGTAACCGTGTGAGACAGTTTACGTTTTACCAAGTACAGAGAACGACAAGGTCTTTAGCCAAATCTGCTCTGACAGTGTTCCTGGTCTGACCTTGTTTTCTGCTTCTAAGAGCCTCACCTTCATTGTGTCGATCTTGCCTTTGACTTGTTCATTTTTGGCCAGAGCCCTCTCCAGGCACTCTTTGGTGTAGAGTTGGGGGTTTCGTCCTTGATCTATATATCTGGAAACATGAAACACCTCAATTAACACTCTCATGGCCAGTAACCTATTCTCAGTTTTCTGATGGGAAAAGAGGAGTTAGCTCTGAGTAAGTGCACATGGCCTTCTTTAGAGGAAACAGAAACCAAGTGAATGAGGATTCTTTCATTTATGTAAGTACAGATGATTTGATCTCGTATTACTTCTAATAATGTGAATAACTCAGGAAATAAGGAATGTCACTTATAAACCAAGCTTCATGGCTCTGTAACGTGACAGTTTTAATGTTTGTGATCTTCCAAAGGTTTCGGAGCCAGGAGCCCTGATCTTCACAATAATCTGTAAGGTCAGGCAGCTCCTGACATGAGAACTCATGTGGGCTGGGGTTTCCAGCCTGAGCAACAGCAGGGAGCCGACCAAGACACAGCCTCGGCTCCAGGTGCACCCCACGGTTCCTGGGGGAGCCCTTCGTAGAGGAGCCTTGGGGCGCGGGAGAAGGTGGGGAGCTGCAGGCAGGACAGCCTCAGCCCTGCCCACCCCAGGATTATTTACAAACCGGGCCCTGATAATAGGACTTTCCTAAACACATCCCAGTCACATGAATTTAACAGAGATTTTCTCCACTTCTTTCTAAACCCTAAAACTGTTCTTGAAATTTTTGACACTTGTCCCCAAAAATGTCATAACCCCACAGACTTCATCAAGCATACTGCCTAGAGGAATATCCACATTTACCACCAGTGGACCACCTGCTTGCTTCTGTACCTTACAGACCTTCGTACCAATTATTCACTAAAAGAAATCACCGTTATGCTCCAGCAGAAAAAAAAACCTGTCACTTCAGATCAAAAAAACATTACTGTTAATGGCATAAAAACTGGCCTTTAATTATAACATATAACCAAAAACATCAATAAATCACATATTCCAGAAATTCCATTTTATTGCCATGTTTTTGAAATGACGGAATAAAAGAAGCCAAATTATGTTTTTCTGAACAAAATACACGCACTTCTGGAAAGCAGCAGACAGGCTTGAGTGTCCTAAACAATAACCATCTAACAGCAGCGGCCTCCGGGCAGCCTCCGGACAGGGCTCTGGGTCAAAGGCCTGAGCACTGAGCGCCACTCTGCCAACACATCAACCCCAAGCTCCGCACAGGAAGCCAAGGTTTAGTTTTATCTTCGCTACAGTGTGTCTGAAAGTGTGTGCCTGACAAGGCCCAGGACCTGGAAATTCCTCCTGCACCGTGCACATCAATGGAGAGTTTGCATCTGCAGCTTATCAGAGCTCAGAGGCCAGCTCAGTCCCAACCCCCCAGATGAACCGCAACCATCCTTTCTGCCCACTGGCTGTGGCTGTGCCTGCGGCTGGGGCTCTGGTCCCCCAGGCTTCACGGTAGGCTGCCACAGAGCAATCTTTCCCCAGCCCCTATCCTTCGCTTGCCCTTCAGAGTCACTTGGCACCTGTCATTACATCAATCCCACATGTTCAAGACCAGAGCAGCACGACTGAGGACACTGCGAGGAAGGCCAAGTAGCCTCCAGCTGCCTGCACTTCTTGGCAGGCAGCCACCCTCTGGGAGTCTGGGGCTGTACCACACACACAAGACCTTCACTCCCACCTGTACCTGGAGAGCTCAGGGGGTGGACAGAACATGCCGAGAACACACGACAGAGCCAGCAGATGAGGACAGAGCCGTGACCAGGAAGAGTGAAGCCTGTGTGTCCTGTGATGGGGGGAAGCGGGTGGGCAGCTGCTGACCTGTGCTGTAACTAGGACTCCTATTCCTGACCCTCTGCAATGTAAGAGGGCCACCTTTCCCTCTACCGTTCCAGGAAATCTGGTGGCTTATTTGCAGTTTTAATGCAGAAAGAACTAGCATTCTTGCCATTCCAAGCCAGCTCCACCTGGGTCTGGGGGGAGGGAGGGTGTTACTTGCTGCTTGGCACAGAGAAATCGGGGCTGGCTGAGGAAGGCCAAGTCCAGAATTTCAGTCTTAAGTCTGACACTTGGCAGCCAAACAGCCCATGGTAATTATTTACCACGTTCCTTGAGCCATGAAGCCTACCCGATAAGACCTGAATCACACGACCTAGAGTTTACTTCCTGGAGGCGTTCGCTGGGCCACAACTGTGAGAGGCACATACCACCCTCCCAAAGAAAGCTGTGACCAGCCTTCCCAAAGTTCCTTAGCCCAAGAAGCCCCCCACTTTTTCTTCCCCTCCAACCGTGCAGATCTTCACCATCTCCTAGAACTAGCACTCCCAGGGCGGTTCTGAAGATACAACAAATTGCTTCTCAGGCTGCTTCTGCCTAGTTTTTTGTTTTGTTTTTAAATAATAGAGCCCACAAAGATTTTCCACCTCTCAAGGAAAAAAAAAAATAATATGGCTGACATTTTGTCTAACCAGGACTCTGAAGGCCTATGATGTTTTCACATATTTAATAACCCTTTATTCACAATACAATATTGAGATTTTAATTCTTAATTCTATGAAAACATAAGCTCCCTGAGAGCAGGTGTTTTTCTCTACTTCCTCACTGGCTTATTTCCAGGACCTACGCTGTGCCTGCCACAGAGCAGGCACCTAAATACCAGTGGTTGAAAGCGTTATTACAGCACAATACAACAGGAATTACACTCCAATGAGTATCAAGAATGATACTTACTCAAACACTTCTAAAGGCACAGTAATGTCATGAAGCTGCTGTCTGCACTTATCAATATCCTGTAAGCCAGTAACAATAAAATTCCTGAGGGAAAAAGCAAAAATGGGGCATGTGGTTAATTCCGATGACAGCAGGAACATCACCCAGCGGGCCGAGGGCTCCACACAAGTTCCTTACACAAGCCAGGGGAGTAGCTCTTTGGTTAGGTACAGAATTCCAGAAAAGTGTGGGGTTAGAGAACACCCTCAGATACCGGATTTTCTTTCTAAAGTAGAAACTGCCATACTGCGGGATAAAAACCAACCCTTCTGAGAATCTGATGAAAGATATCAATCTTCTCTCAAAGACAACTGCCTACTGTGCGCCTGGTTTTGTGTTGCAGTGTCCAGGAACCCACGGGGCTCCCACTCAGTCCATCCTTCAAACCTCAGGGGAGGAAAGCCATCCCCGCCTGGTTTCATTTCGGCTCCCCCTCTGGAGACTAGTCCCCCAGCTCTAGGTTTGTAACGCTGGGCTGCAATTATGTTTGATGTCTGTAGCCCCTATAAAGCTAGGAGACCTTCCTCCCCAGAGCATTCATTCTGTGTGTTTGCCTCTGGTCCATCCCAGGCCCTAGCACCGAGGCAGGCGCAGGGCTGTTGCCAACCAAGTAACTAAACGTCTGCACCCTTTCTCACCACCATCCCCCTTGCCAATTCCGGCACACCCAGGGCTGCGCAGCAGGCAGTTCCACAACCTTCGGGCCCGGTTTAGTGCACTCCCCGAGACGTCCTCCTCCTCTCTGGGGCCAGGGCCTGAACTCCCCAGAAGGGCCCAGGAGAAAACTGCGCGAGGGAGTCACGCGCAGGCGAGGGCGGGCTTTGATTATCAGGCCCAGAAGCTGCACCTTCTGACCAAGACAACGTCTCCAAATGGGCCTTCAAGAAAAGTCCCAGCAAGGGGGGAAGAGGGCCCAGGCCCAGCGGAGGGGCGAGCCCAGGCCCAGCGGAGGGGCGAGCCCAGGCCCAGCGGAGGGGCGAGCCCAGGCCCGCCAGACCCAGAGGAGGCAGCGGAGACGCGCCGCTCTCGGCCAGGCCCCGGGTCCGCCCCCACCCCAGCTCCACCGTCCTGGCTCCTCCATCTGGCTCCCGAACCCAGCCCCGACTCTCCGGCTCCGGCTCCCGCTCCGCCCCGGGCGCCCCAGCCCGCTCCGGCCCCCCGGCCCCCGGCCCCCGGCCCCCCGCCCGCTGGCTCGGTTCCCCTCCGTCCCCACCCCCGGTTCTCCGGCTCCGGCTCCCGCTCCGCCCCGGGCGCCCCAGCCCGCTCCGGCCCCCCGGCCCCCGGCTCCCGGCCCCCCGCCCGCTGGCTCGGTTCCCCTCCGTCCCCACCCCCGGTTCTCCGGCTCCGGCTCCCGCTCCGCCCCGGGCGCCCCAGCCCGCTCCGGCCCCCCGGCCCCCGGCTCCACGGCCCCCCGCCCGCTGGCTCGGTTCCCCTCGGTCCCCACCCCCGGCTCTCCGGCTCCGGCTCCGGCCCCGGCTCGGGCCGACGCCGACGAGCCACTCACAGCTTCTGGTTGAGCCCGGCCTGGCTGCTGGGCTGGAAGTCACTGACGATGATGCCGAGCTGCCGGATGTTCTCCACGAACTTCTCCAGGTGCTCCTCCAGGTGGTCGAACTTCTCCGCCATGTCCCCGAGCAACCACCACCCAGCGTGGGCCCGCTCCGCCGCTTCCTGCTTCCGCCTGGGCCCGCCGCCACTTCCGTTTCCTCTGGCGGCAGGAGGCGGGGCCTGGGGCGGGGAGAGGGCGGGGCCTAGGTGTTGGGCGGGTTGGGCCCTTTGGGGCGTGGTCCGGACCTAGGACTGACGTGCTAGGGGCGGGGCTTGATTGTGGGCGGGGTTGGATGTCTGCAGGCCGCTCCAGCATCCCTGAAATGCCCAGGTCAGTGGGATTCTTGAGGCGTTAATCCTCAGGACTGGCCTGCGTGCTCTGAGGGCCACCAAGAGTCAGCGGTGGGGACCTGCGAGACCTCGTTCTGCCTCCACTGGCCCTGGGAAAGTCCTCTCAGCTCTGAGCCTTCGTCCTTGTCCATAAAACTGGAATGAGTGTGGACAATTACTGGGACGGGTTAAGACTGAAGCACAACAGCAGGGCGTATGCCCACGAGGAAAATGCTTCTTTTTTCCCGAATACGCAAATTACAGGTATTCACTGTAAATAATGAAAGCAACGCAGGAAGGAATATAACGAGGAACAGGGAAGAGACCCTGAAATCCTGCCCCGACACAAGCCGTCTTTGAGATCCCCAAGACCATCCGTTCCTGCATTTCTGGATGCGCAGGGTCCGGCAGGTTCCCTGCCTACTCTCCTAGAGGCTGGCCTCCCTCACCCAGGGCCAGGCCCAGGCCCTCTTGGAACTGCCCAGCCTTGGCCCTGGCCCTGAAATGCATCTCAAGCTGGGCTTTAGACCTGTGGCTTTTCCAGTAGCGGTCTGTCTGCCTTCCCCAAATGAGTACGTTAGCCGCCAGGACAGCGCACAGAGATGATGAAGCCTCGTGTCAGGATGGAGACTTTCTAGCACCGACTGCTGCTGTCCCACCAGGCGCCTCAGTCCCCGACATGCACCACAGAACGTAGCATCTTCCCAAACACCCGCAGAAATGGAAATTCTAAAGTTTGCATGAACAGCCCAACAAAGATACTTTCCCTACCCCTGAGTTGGAGCCCTAGAGGTCAGTGGTGGTCCCCATTCCTTCCTCTGGAATGTACTTAGCACCCACCTCCTCTAACTCTTCTAACCACCTTCCACTCAGCTCTCCCTTCCCCAGTGCCTGCCACCTACCGAAGTCAGGCCTTCTCCCACCCAGCCAGGTCTAACAAAACAGCGCCCTGTGGGGCTTCCTATCGGTAAAGAATAACCCTCCTACTGCACAGAGCCTGTAGTAAACTGCTGTTCCTTGGTCTCAAGAGAATTCTATCTTGCTCACATCACTCATGTTCTTAAGGAATTTCTCTGCCCGTTCTTCTAGGACTAACTAATGTTTGCTCCTACCATAACCTTTCTGGACTCCTCTGGCCACAGTGACTTCTTCTTTTACTGGATATCATAATACGCATCATCCTCATGTCTTAGGCAAAATGAGGGGGCTCTTCTTCTAGATGATCTCTCCCAGATGTGACCAAAAATGAGAACCCAGTGAAGGTAATTGATTTGTCAGACTTACTGAAGTCAGGGACTCCAATCAGTGTGGTATACTAAACTCATATGGGATCCCTCTGTTCTGCTCCAAATACATAGAAATGTTAGGTAAAATAGCTCCCTCCCTATTTGACAACAGCTAACTTCGGGGGAATTGTAAAACAAGGCAGAAATAAAATACTTGCCAAAGAAGAAAAAGATGACTGGAGAGCGATCAGGAGAAGTGATCAGTCCTCCATTGCATGAGAAAGAAATAGATACTGACGGGACATAGGCTTTGTTCACTCTTTATTTTAAAATTTTAAGGTTATGTCTTTAATAGAATATATAATGTCTGCAAATTATCTATTGGGAATAAGGAAAACATAATCAATTCAATAGAAGGTAAGAAACAATGCATGAAGCAAAGAACAAACATGGAAAATAAACAAGCACAATATAAGAAGAAAGCATTAAGGACAGATATGTTGGTGATCACAGTACCAGATTTAACTACTTACTTTTAAAAAGACTCTCAGATTGGAAGTATTATATGTTGCTGATGTTATGTTGTTATTTTAGTCTAGCTATGTGGTTTTCCAAAGGTACACCTAAACAAGCACACAGAAAGATTGAAGGGGTAGAGTACACTAAGATACGCTAGGCAACTAAGATAAAGTTGTTAAAGCAGATAAGATCAAAAATTAGTAAAATGTAGAAAGACCTTTTTAGCGATAAAGGGAAAAAGCCACCAAGATGACCTATTAATATTAACCTATAAGCAACTAACACAGTCTTATTATACCTAGCACGAAAACTGAAATATAATGAGGAAACATTCAAAATCCATAGTGAGAACAGGAGATCTGGAATACCTCTCTCAGAAAATGATGACGCAAGTGGCCCTATCTGTAAGTAAGGAGGATTTGGATAAGACGGCAAATAAATATGATCTGTGAGAGACTGCGCCCCGAAAACAGATGGATTCCGAGTGTGGGTGTAGATTTATAAAAACGTGACCATTCAGTAGATCACAAGGCAACTTTTAGCAAATTCCCAGTTTTAATCACAAAGGCCAGATTTTCTGACTTCAGTGTGATTGTAATAAAGATCAATGAAGTTATCTTCTCTTTACACACACACACACACAGACACACACACACACACACGAAAACCGAAACACACTCTCTGAAGTAATCTATGGGTGGACATACATCTGCATTTGCGAGACCCACTAGCTTGCTGTCATCCTGCAGTAATTACCAGTGACACCTCTTTCACTCGCCACCAAAGGCGTCTCCATATGGTTGATACCTGACAAGGTCATCCTAGTTAAAGAGGAAAGTGTGAAATATTTGAAACTCAATGACAAGCCCTTCTTATCAAACTTCTGCTTTGCTCCTAAAGCTATACTTTGAGGGAAAATTGCCCAGAATTAATAAGCTGGGGGTTTAACTCAAGAAGTAAAAAAAAATTAAAAAAAAAAAAAAAGCAAGAGAGAAATCACAAGCCCAGAAATTATATAGAAAGGAGTGATAAAGACAGATCATGATGAAAATGAAAACTATTTTATTAGTTCTCTTTCTACTTTCACCAAAAGCTTAAAAGATCAGCAGTAAAGAAAAGCTGATGGGTGAAAAGATGAATCAAAATCAAACAAGCACATTTCCAACAAGTCCCATCAGGGAGGCAGAGAGAGAGAGAACATCAACAATATTACACATGAAGGAGGGAACATAATTCACTTACAGTGAAACTTATATGTCCCTGTGTTGAAAGCTTGGAGCATGTGGACAATTTTCTAGGAAACCTACAAAAACTAACTTAAGAATTAATAGGAAATGAGGGATGCCTGGGCGGCTCAGTGGGTTAAAGCCTCTGCCTTCAGCTCAGGTCATGATCCCAGGGAACTGGCACTGAGCCCCACATCGGGCTCTCTGCTCAGCAGGGAGCCTGCTTCCCCTCTCTGCCTACTTGTGATCTCTGTCTGTCAAATAAATAAACAAAATCTTAAAAAGAAAAAAGAATTAATAGGAAATCAGCAATCACAACAGATCCTAGCCTTTCAATAAACTGGACAGTAGGAAAAAATCTCTTTCAAAGAAATGACAGGTATCAAACCCTAATAGCTTTTTAAACAATAGGTTCATCTCTTTAATCAAACACTAAGGAAAAATAATTTTCAACTTACCTGAATGCTTTCAAAGACTAGAAAAAGAAGAAATACATTGCCAGATCATTTTTAAAGGGTTGTGGAACTTTGATATGAAGAGGAAGCAAGCACAGTGGAAAGAAATAATGGAGGGAAGGAAGGAAGGAAGGAAGGAAGGAAGGAGGGAGAGAGAGAGGAAGGAATATAGACCAATCTTTCTTGAGTAGATGCAAAAATCCTAACAAGACATCAGCAAATTAATTACATTGTATCAGGTATCACTTATTGCTGCACAACAAACCTCCCTAAAACTCGGTTTAAAACCCTACTATCGGGCGCCTGGGTGGCTCAGTGGGTTAAAGCCGCTGCCTTCGGCTCAGGTCATGATCCCAGGGTCCTGGGATCGAGTCCCGCATCGGGCTCTCTGCTCAGCAGGGAGCCTGCTTCCTCCTCTCTCTCTCTCTCTCTCTGCCTGCTTCTTTGCCTACTCGTGATCTTCTGTCAAATAAATAAATAAAATCTTAAAAATAAAATAAAATAAAACCCTACCATCCTCTATTCGGCTTTCAGATCTGCGGTGTGGCTTCTCTACGGCATTTACAGCTCCATTGACAGGGCTGATTTACCTGGGACAGAGGGCTCTGCTCTCAAGAAGCTCGCTCACATGGCCACCACATTGGTAGTGGCTGGAACTGGGTGTTCATCTCCACATCTCTGTGGGCTTTGGGGCTTTCTCACTTCACAGTGGTGTATTCCAGGAGCACAGAGTTCTGGATAAGTGAGCAGAAGCTATATTACATTTATGTCTGAACCTCAGAAGTCCTGCTGCGTCACTTCTGCCATAGCCATGGCACGTGTCAGTTCCCAAGGAGGGAACATAAAACTGGTCATCAGTGGAAGAGGTAAGAAATCACAGGGGCGCCTCGGTGGCTTCTGCCTTCAGCTCAGGGGGATCGAGCCCCGCATCGGGCTCTCTGCTCCACGGGGAGCCTGCTTCCTCCTCTCTTTGCCTGCGTCTCTGCCTACTTGTGATCTCTGTCTGTCAAATAAATAAATAAAAATCTTTAAAAAAAAAAAAAAAAAAGAAAAGAAAGAAAGAAAGAAATCACACTGCGGCGAGAGCAGGGGACATAGGAGATCTTGTTGAAACCATTCTTGGAAAATACAACCCGTTACACATCATACTGAAAACAATAACGATCTATTGAGCCTTTCCTGTGACTGGATGAAAAGTTCACTATCATAAAATCTACTATATAATTAAGTCCATTAAAGACCAAAGAGAAAAACATCTCAGGTAGATTTTAAAAATAGACGTTTGACAAAATTCCACCGAGTTCATGATTTAAAAAACAACAACAACAAGAAAACAAAAACCTCTGGGAAAAATGAGAACGAAAGAAGCTTTCTAAAGTTATTTAAGAACAGCCACTAAACACCTCCACTGGACGTAAGGAGGAAAACCCAGAAGCATTTTCATCAGAGTCGTGGACAAGCCAGAACACCACGGTCACCCACAATTACTAAGCACTGCACAGGAGTTTGACCTCCCCTATTATCAGCCTGTGTGTGTGTGTGTGTGTGTGTGTGTGTGTGTGTGTTTTGATGTAGAAGGCTTCAAGAATTTGATCGTCCTCGCAAAGGGGCCATGCTCATTGTCTCTGTCTGACCTTCTGACGTTGAACTTCTATGTGCCCCTTAACTTGCCCTTAAAATTCCTGGGTATTTTGTGCCCTAGCCTCCCATATGTATGCAGGCATTCTAGACTTACACATCCCCCAGGATCCCAAACATAGGTGAACTAGCTTGATAAATGATTTTTGATCAAAGACCAGGGGAAAAGACAAAAGAAGCGATAAAAAGGAACCAAATGTTTAATTTCCTCTTAGGGCTGTGATCCCCCCAGGAAGCTGTCCTTTCCTGCTGGGTAGGTCCTAGCAGCAACTTGCTTTCCAAATAATTAAAAGAAGTGGGTGCTTCTGCGGTTTTCGCGTCTGGCCCCATCCGTGGTGCCCCTGTCCCGAGTTTGTACTGCTGCATGATCCAGCCTTTCTGAGTTGTCTCTGCCGCCTCCTGTGCGTGCAAATATAGCCCCAGTCGGGCCGGTTTCTAAGAGCAGGTTTGTCCTGAGAGAGGTTACCCGTTCTGCTCTGCTGCTTTCTTCCTGCCTGATGATGTGCCCTGGGTCTGTGATCATGTTGCTCTTGGTATTAATTCCCTAGTGCTGCTGCAACAAAATATCATTGGCTGGGGGCTTAAGCAATAGAAATGTATTGTCTCACAGTTCTGGAAACTAGACGTCCAACATCAAGGTCCTGGTTCCCAAGGCTGCAAGGGAGATCTGTCCATGTCTCTCTCTTGGCTTCTGGTGATTGCTGGCCATCTTTGGTATTCCTTGGCGTATAAAAGCATTACTCCCATCTCTGCTTTCATGTTCATGTGACATTTTCCCTGTGTATATGTATTTGAATTTCCCCCTTTTATGAGGACACTAGTCACACTCATCTTAATGACCTTATTTGAACTTGATTACACCTGAAGGACTCGATTTCCAAATAAAGTCATATACTGAGGTTCTGGACATTAGATATCTTTTGGGAGGGGGCCTGGGAGTGAGATATAATTCAACCCCTAACCCCCTCCTCTTCTGTTCAAGAGCACTAGCCCTTGCACTCTGATCTTGACCATAGTGTGGTTAACTCAGGGCTAAATCCTAATGACTGCAACTATGCTATCAGCCCCTACATTTCTGAGACCTGCCATTAGTCTATCAGCTCCCATTTTTATCTTCACAGACTTTCTCTTTCCCCTCTTCTTTTATGTGCATAGCTAGAGTGAGAGCGAAAATGGAAGGTTGTAAAGTCAGACTTTTCAAACTATCCCAAATGAAGCCGTTGAAGTCCACTGAGTGCAGGAGAATTAAGAAGTTTTTCTAGATCACTCATCTCCCTGTCATCCAAAACCATTGCTCTGCAGACTACTGTTCTCTGCTGAAACCAAAAGCATTTCCAACCCAATGAAACCTGCACTGAAATTCTCCCTTTTCTCCTTAAACAGCTAAACAGCGGCTGCCTTTTCTTTACTTAGCATTCTAAGCACTGTTGATTTGCTGGAAGAAATGTTTTAAAATGGAAGCACCCCAGGCTCCTGATGTAAATGGAATCAGGCTGGAAAATCCCAGCAAGTCAGAGGGTGAACCTGTTGGGACACTGCCTGCAGAACACGCAGAGCTCTGCTGACTGTAGATTTTGCCGCTGTTTTCCCTTTGAAGTGGACTTGATCTGCCCCTGGGAAATTTCCTAACTTCTAATACTTCGTGTCCTTGGAATCTAAAGGCTGTATTTTTCTTTCTTTCATTCACATTATTGCTCTATCAGCACTCATGACCCTTAGTGATGCCATTTGGATTTTTTTTTTTTTTTTTTTTTTGGCCATCCATTGTAATTTATTCTGAAAACCAGACTTAAGTTAAAAAAAATTAAAAAGCGGAGGTGGTTATTCTACCAAGAAGGCAAAACAGCTGGTTTGTGCTTTTTCATTTTGTGGATTTCAGCACATTAGCAGTTCTGGCAGAAGGGAAGATTTGCAACTCTGTTATTTTGATGCTGCTGATGATGGTGATGGTGGTGATGTTGACGGTGATGTTGGTGATGATGATAATGGTCATGATAGTAGGGATAATGGTGATGATGATGGTCACGATGGTGGTGATGAAGATGATGGAGATGATGATGGTGGTGATAGTGATGAGGATGGTCATGATGGTGGTGATGAAGATGAGGGAGATGGTGATGGTGGTGATGGTGATGATGATGTCATGATGTTGATGATGGTGGTCATGACCATACTGAAGGCAATATCTAACATTCTGTTGAGCATTTTATATAGATCATTTCATTTATTCTTCATAATCCTGAGTAGGCTACTATAATTTGCACCAAAATGGTGAAATAAAGCCAAAAAAATTTTCCCCAAATACAGAATTGGGAAGAAAAATAACTCCAGCTGGGAGAGGATGCTGATATTGCTTTCCCCCAAGTGCTGCATTGACAAATGAATGTTCAAATAATTAGATGCTCCATTCTTTCTACCAGGTTCCTATGTCAAAGAAAGAGCATGTCTTGTGCAATAAAAAAATAGACGTCGTACCATGTTTTTACACTAAAAACTGTTGAGAAACCATAAGAAAACTCTTCTATTTGCTTTCATATGTTTCATATGGTTCTACCTAGAATTCTGTGTAATGAGTCTGTGACCAAGATTTAGATAACAACAAGATGAGATTACACTCTTATAGCCTATGGATTGGCAAGTGAGCCAATCAGGAAATGTAAGCGTGCAATTAACTTTCATTATCAAGGTTTTTTAAAAAATATTTTATTCGTTTATTTGAAAGGGAGAGAGAGGGCACAAGTAAGGACTAGAGAGAAAGGCAAAACCAGACTCCCCGCTGAGCAGAGAGCCCAATGCAGGGCTCGATCCCAGCACCCTGAGATCATGACCTGAGCTGAGGCAGACACTTAACCAATTGAGCCACGCAGGTGCCCCCACTATCAAGTTTTTATGAAAAATGTGTTGCCAGCTCAACAGAGGGCAAGATAAGCATTATAGAAATAAGGATGGATAGGATGAGCCATCCAACTCCTTAGCAAGTCATTTAAACAGAGGAACAGAAACTTTTTAGACTTCATACCGATTTTCACCCTGTCATCTCTTTCAGCACATGATGTAAGGCCTGATGTCTCATAGCCTTGTATAAAAATTAATGACATTAAGCTGACATCTAAGTTTGTCTTAAATCCTCCAAGAGAAATGAGTAGTGCTCAAGCACGCTCTTCTAATTGTGATGATCCAGAAAACAAAGTCCTACCTTGCAGGAAGTGACGGGGCACGTGGACCTGGATCACCTGCTTCTGGTTCTGTTTGAGAAAGACAGATAACTGGGACGCTGTCCAGCAAAGAGCATCTGAAATTATTCCTTTTGTCAGGAAATGAAGAAAAATGTATTGAAATTCTCTTATTTGGAGATGGAGTTAAGAAGGGACAGGGTCTCGGTTTATACAACTTTGAACAGACATGGTAAAGTAATGCCAGGGACACCAGAACCTCCGTTAACCTCTCTGACCTTCTAACAAGTGGTGATGGTTCTGCTCATCTAGGTCTTCTGCTTCTCAGGAAAAGGTCTTTTGAGATGCAGATCCTAAGAGGGGATTAAGCATGCAAGAAAAATTTTAAAGGGGAAAATCTATGTGAGACAAAATGAGGAGGGAGCAGGAAAGGGCTGGAAGAAACATCCAGACACAGGTCCAATGTGAAGAGAAAGAAGGAGGGGAGGAAGCGAGGTCTCAATCCATGCTGTTCCTGATGGTGACCACTGGACACTTGAAATCTCACTACTGCAACTGAGGAACTGGATTTACTATATTTGAATCCATTACAGTGAACTGAACTGAAAATACTCTCAGGCTACCAGTAGCTCTGGTATCAGACATTAAGGCCCTTGAGGATGGAGGAGCTATGACTTAGACGTCACAGGAGCCTTGGAATGACCAGTGGAGTAGAGTTGTTCCACTAAAATGGACTATTTGCTTTGGAACTTTTGAGTAAGAGAGAAAAAAGTCAAGTTTTTAGGATGCTTAGGGTAGTATGGTATAATATTTACAGCAGTGATGTGGACGTTCACTTTCAGAGGTCAAATTCCAGCTCTGCCGCTCAATCCCTGCATGACCTTGGGCGAGTCACCTAAACTGCTGTGCCTCAGATTTGTTATCACCACACCAGGTAGATGAAAAGTACATGTGACACTCAAATTGTAGTGAGAATCAAATGAAGTAATAAATGTTAAACATCTAGAATATCCTGTCCACTAGAAAATTCTCAGCTCTTGTATAAAATTTGGGGTGTCTTCATTATAGCATCTTAACTTTGTACTAACTAAGGCACATGGGTTTGAATCATGGGTCCAACACTGACCACTCCTGTGATAATGAGCAAGTTACTCCCCTGTTTTGGGCTTGTTTTCTCACCTGTAGAATGAGAGTTGTAGGGTTTTCAGGAGTCATAAATAAGATGATGGAAGTACAGTGCTTAACACAGTGTCTAGTCCCTGTTAAGCACTCGAGATCTTAACTATTATCACAGAATCATGTAACAGTATAGACAGCCATTGGGGTGTCTCCCCTATGAGTGTTCCCAGGACAAGGAGTCATTTTTCTTCTGGTTCTTCAATGATGAACACTATGAAGATATTCAACAAATGTTTACTCAATGAATGAATTAATGATTAATTAATTAATAACTCCTCAAGTACTAGTTTACCTGAAAACCCAACATTCTGGCTGTTGAAACACTGCTTCTGAGGCTTCCCTTGGACGTCACATCCTGATGGCATTCTAAAAGTACACCCAAACAAAGGCATTCTTGTCCTTCAACCCAGATCAGCCCCAGGGACAGCAGCCCTTCCAGTACTAATGAAAGAGTTTCTCCGTAGCCTCAGCCCAGCACAAAAACTGGCCAGGATGATTCATCCAAGTGGACCATTGGGAGAGAAGCCTTCAGGATCACTCCCATCAATTTCCGTTCATTAAGTGCATGTTCCTGAGGGTCTGGTGATAAGAGGTGACATGTGGCTGGAAGCTCAGAGCCTTGACAAAACCAACATGTATCCTGACTCCCCCCAATCCCTTGCCCTAAGCAGGAGACTGACAGGAAAGCTTTGTTCAAGTCCTTGCTGGAAGGGAGACAGAGCTGGGATTTTGCCTGTGGGGACCGCCAGAGAAGGAGGAGCTGGGCAGTCCTGGTGGCCAGAGACCCAGCCTCCTTGGCTACCAGGCAGCGAGCCCAAGGGCAAAGCGGTGTATTAGTTAGGGCTCCCCAGAGAAACAGAACAATGGGATACATACAGACATAGAGAAAGAGATTTATTATAGGGAACTGGCTCGTGTGATTATGGAGTGAACACTCCCATGTTGCTCCATCTGCACGCTGGAGGCCTGGCCTGTGGGGTAATTCAGTCCTAGTCTGAAAACCTGAGAATCAGAAAAGCCCCAAATGTGAGTCCTGGCTGGAATCTGAAGATCAACAATCAGAGGTGCCGTTGTCAGAAGGCAGAAGATGTACGTCTCGGCTCAAGCTGAGAGCAAATGTGTCCTTATTCCACCTGCTTGGTCTATTTAGGCCCTCAACAGGTTGGGTGATACCCACCCACATCGAAGAGGGGGATCTTTCCTCAGGCCATGAGTTCACATGCTAGTCTCTTCTACAGACACTGTCACAGACGCACCAAATGCTAATGTCTTACCAGCTATCTGGGCACTGCTAGCTGACAGGTGAACACATAAAATTAACCATCTTGGGCAGGGAGATATGGAATCTTTTTTTATATGGAATATTTTATTCATTTTTATATTATCCTGTTTTACCCTAGGGCAAGGGAGAAAACTTTGGGGGGGAAAATGTCCACCAAAGTGCCTGCCCTCCGGTGACTTACCTTCCAGTGGGGAAGATTCGTAAGTGGCACCATATATACTCGGAGTAGGAGGATCATGTAGCATCTTGGCTTTGTCAGTGCACATGAAATACTCTTTAGAAACCCCAGAAATACATGGGGGTCACGTAGGAGCCCCAAGAAGGAAGCCTGAGATCCAGCGTCAGGACAGGCAAGCTAAGCAGTAGTGGACTAGGGTAAGGGGGACGCACCAGCCCACTCTCTTCTCCTGGTGAGGTTTGGAGGCAGGTTGGGTGCCTGTGTCAACCGGGACAGGCCAAGCAAACGTGGGCACACAATACATATTTCTTGCTTGAGCTTATGCTGCTGGTCATCTCTCTTGAGTCTTGGAATGGAAGTGTAGAGTCAGAAGGAGCAGTTATAACCAAACACTACACCAGCTTTTGAAGTCTTCACATTCATTATTCCCATCCTCTTCTCCAGAATAACTCTTTAAAGAACAAGGAGCCTTGTCTTTGGTGTAGGGGAGAAGCAGAGGACATGGTGTGGTGGAGAAAAGTCTCTCAGGGAGAGAAGTGACGAGTGCATGCTCAGGAAGAGAGAAAAAGCAGGCTGGTGGGGATGGGGAAGGCAATCTGAAACCTTCTCCTGCTTCTTTACCTTCTCATCACCCAATACAATGGCTACTTACAAGGGCTGCTAGTCACACAGGGATTGTCGGGAAATGCGACGGGGTGTGTGGTTGTCACTGCACTTGGGAAACCATTGGAGTCTCCTGTTGCTGCAAACACAGTGGGTCGAAACAACACAGACATATTCTTTTAAATTCTAGAGCTCAGTGTTCTGACATGAACCTTATGGAGCCAAAACCAAGGTGTCAGCGGAACTACATCCCTTCTAGAAACTCAACGGCAGAACGTGAAGTCTTGCCCCTTCCAACTTCCAGAGGCTGCCCGCATTCTTGAGCTTCTGGCTTGTCTCTCATCTCTGGAACTAGCAGCCACATCACACTGGCCTCTGCTTCTGTCCTCACATCTCCTTCCCCAACTCTGAACCTCCTGCCTCCTGCCTTCACAGTCTAAGACCCAGTGATGACACTGGCCCACATGGAGGATCTGAGCTACTCCCTCCTGTTGTGAGGTCCACTGGTTAGCAACCTTAATCCCACCTGCTGTCTTAATTCCCCTTGTCATGCAACCTAACATACAAGTTCCAAGGATTGGGTATCTTCGCAGGGGAGCAGTGTACTGCTACTGGGGGGACACTGTGGGCACACAGTAGGTGGGGGACTAGGGATGCTAGTCACCATGAGACTGTCCCATACAGTGAAGAGTTTCCTCCCCAGAAGACCAACAGTGCCCTCTGGAGAAACACAGCTAGAGCCTTGCTAATTCAAGATGCTTGGCTTGTGGCGGTGCAGAGAAGGAGACGGTAGCTTAATTTTGTATGCTAAGTTGCCGTCTGTGTTTATAATTACAGCATCAAAGAAAGGATGAGAGTGGATGAGGAAGAGAAACCCAGGGAAAGAGAAACAAGATGGACCTCTGTGCAGACAGTCTACCACCCTCTCACACAGAGGCTGGAAAGCTGGAGTTACCACAATTCCCAGACTTCCTGCGGGAGACAATGCCCCACCCATGAAAAGCACTCACATGAGCTATCAATTTGAGATTAAGTCCAGCAGGGAGAAAGGCGGTGTGCCTATGGCTTCCACACTGCTGGGCAGCCCTGAGCTCAAGTAGAGTGTTAGAGTTTTGGACAGCTTCCCACGCCACCCATGTCTGCCGCAGGAGCCAACCCTTCCAGTGCAAGACAGAGCAGGAGCTTCTGGGTTCGGGAGCTGGCTCTGGGACTCCCACCTAGAAGCTCTTCCTGCAGCTCTGCCATAGACGCTATGCACCGCACTCCCTGCATTGGGTCACTCCCTCTGCTCACCAGCAGGTGAGTGGAGGACGTGCATGGTTGAACCCTACTTGGGGGGGAGGTCTCCAGCAGAGGACCTCATTAAAAATAAACCTACCTTTGTACCTGTATCTACTGGCATGTGCAGGACACACAGAATGTAGAATTTGAGGACGTGAGAGTGTGGTACGTGACATCAGTCAGCCCCTTGTTACACATAGGAAGTAGTCGACAGAGTTTGTCCAGGAAAAAGAACAACTAACAACCAGGAAAAAAATAAGACTTTCAACAAAATTGTTTGTGTTTGTCAGCTTTTGTTGTGGCGATAGCGGCCTCCAATCTCACTGACTTGCACCAGAAACAGTTATTTCTTGCTCATGAGACACAAGGCAGCGATGGAGAAGCCATGACTTAGCCTCACTTGGCTCTCTTGGGCTCAGCTTGGCGCAACTTGGGTTTTCATGTTCCAGAACTCCAGCTAAAAAGGTAGTGTGTTCAGGGACATGCTGTTCCTATGGTGGAAGGCAGGAGCTGCAGGAGCTGCAGGGCCTGGGCCAAACCACGGGGTCACAGGCAAAGCCTCTGCTCAGTCATGGCAAATGTTTGGCTGCTCACATCGCAGTGACTAGAGAGCAACTTACATGGCCTAGCCAAGCCCAGTGAGAGGAGAGCACACACCTCCCTGGGGTCTGCTCTAGTAGGAAATATGATGGTGAGGGGGATGCATCATTTTTTTATAGAGATGAGCTAAGGGTTAGCAACAATAATCGGGTCGTTACTGCAAAATCTACCTGAGGTACCATCTGCACCATGGCCCTACACACCAGTTATTTCCTCCTAAGGTGGGAGAAGTGCACCTTCTCATTGGTCCAGGAGAGCCCCATTCACCCTACTTGTAACCCAGTCGCATTCAGTTGAGTGTTGTTCCCAGACAGAAGTGTCTCAGGTTGAAGAGAACATTTTGGAGTCTCTTCCTTCCCAAATTTGTGGCAGTGGAACGCACGTGGATGACAGTGTCCGCTGGCACACTCAATACCCATTCCCTCTTAGCTGCGGACCCATGGCATCAGCATGGCTGGGGTGTCTCTCTGCAAGGTGATAGCCCAGCTGAGGGAGCATATCCCTCTGCAGATCCGATGTAGCAGAGCACAAGGGAGGCCACAGACCCTGGGGCCTCCCTCTGTCCCCTTCTAGTTAAGACCCAAGGTAGGGAGCTCAGCTTCTCTGACTCTCAGTTCTTTCCTCCAAAAACTGGCACAAGCCCTCATGGCAAAAATGTCCTGAGGATCACCTGTGAACGCAGGAATCCAGCTCCACATTCTTCCTAATCCATAGTTCCAAATCCCAATGTGCCTGAATCCCTAAAGGTATGGGTCATCTCGTTCAGCAGCAGAATCCAAACCAACAGAGGGATTGTTATGGTCTGTTTAAATATAAATGAGCGTGTGTGTCATTTATACATTTCTCTTAAAAAGTCCAAATGAATTTGAACCCCAGGTGCTGCACCAGACCTAACATAATATCTTATATTTACAACACTGTAAACATTGTACTTATCAGAGTTCTCCAGAGAAATAGAGTTGATAGGAGGGGTGTACGGAGGGAGAGATGATGATGATGGACAGAAATACAAACAGATAGAGTTTAAGGAATTGGCTCACATATTTGCAGAAGCTAGCATGTCAAAAATCTGCAGGTAGACCAGTAAGCTGGAGATCAGGGAAACTGTGCTGTGGCTAAAGTGTAAAGGCCATTTGCTAAGAGAATTCCTTTTTCTGAAAACAGTCTTTTTCTCTTAAGGATTTCAATGGATTAGATCAGTCCCACCCACATTAAGGTCTCCAACTGTTGTACTCAAAGTCTCCTGAATTAAATATCAGTCTCCTCTAAAAACACTTTCACAGAAGCACCTAAAATAGTGTTGGACCAAATATCCGGGCACCGTGACCCAGCGTGAGTGACACATAAAATTAACCATCACAACCATGAGACTTTATGAAAGCAGAAAAAAATGAATGCGAAACAGGCTTGCCTCCATCCTCACCCACCAGGTCAGTGAGTTCTCTTCAGCAGAACAGGTCTCGGGTAAGTGCCATGAAGGGAGAAGACTAACACATTCATACCAAAACCATAGAGGATGTCTCAGCCTTGCTCACTCAAAACATGAACATCATTGCTGTTATTACCACTCCTGGATTTCTAGGAGGAAGTGGGGTCTCCAGAAAGTATTTAAAACTCCATAGGTAGGAATTCCAAACTGAAATATTCAACCTGGCACACCTCTGTGGGAGTGTTGAGTGTGTGGGCATCTAAAAAATTGCACCAACTATCAGATTTTAAGGAACCCACAAGAGGTGGTGTTTCATGTCAACTTGTCCATTAGCAAGAATGGCCAGACCATGAGGGAGTGCAGGATTTGGTCAGGTTCAAATGTTGACTAATTCTGTTTATATCATACAACCTTTATTCCCATCACTTAAACCCATTCTTACCATGAGAAATAACACTGCCATATGGCAGGAAAAGTGACTGGAAATGGGAGCCTTCAAGGAGACGGCCCATCCTACTGTCCTCTACTGCCTACCTCCCACCAGTGTGCACTGAAACATTCCCCCAGCACTGGGGCTGGGTCACAGCACTCCCTCCCCACACGGGACAGGACCCCTCCCTGCATGGGACAGTGTCCCCTCCCCACTAACACAACATTACTGATGCTTTGTAAACTTTCCGCAGTAGCTCCCTGGTAGTTAAGAGTTGGGCATTGGCTCATTTCAAAACCTTTTGCATATCTTAGATAAAGATCTAATAATTTGTTAACCATGTAAAATTGCTTTTAAAAAACCATCATGAAAATAGTGTTATGGGTCTATTCATGGTATCTGCTCTGCTGAATTATGTTTGTGAATTCACAGTGACTACATCGTCACCCAGGATCTGTGATTTCCTAACCTAACTCTTTACATGTTAGTCTCCAGTCTCTTGATCTGAATAGAATATATTTCAGAAGCATTATTGTTGCAAAAATTATCCAGCTTTGGCTCTGATTAAAAGCATAAATAACATTCTTTGCATAATCACAACAGTGAATTGAACAAAGAAATGCCTGGCCCCTAAATTCTCAAAGTATTTTCATGCTTAACTTATAAACCACTCTGATCAATAATCTGTTCTAAGGTACATATTTTATTTTGGCTTCTGTAATCATTGCTGGCTTTTAATAGTCCATATTTTTTGAATAACATATGAATTCCCATTCCTTGAGAGGGTGAATTAACACTTCTCAAAGCTTAAAACTATTTATAGATTCTAAATTGGGGACAGGGACTTTTTTTTTTAAGTTAACAGTATTAAGGAACCCACTGCATGGCAAGCATTTTTACATATGCTACTGTAATTAATTTTAGAAATCTCTTTTTCCTTTTATTATCATTTGGTGCAGCATCTTGGCCTAATTCTAATATTCTCTTTTCTCTGTAACTTCTTCTTTCTTTATAGGATCCCTCTGTGTGGAGACAGTGGTCTCCCCACACGGATTTTCCAGTACCCCCTTTGAAAACCCTGGAGTTTTAAGACTCACAGCTGATTAATTACCATGTGCAGGTGCCCGGTGAGCTTACATGGATGTGAGTCAAACACAATTCTGAAAAGTCCCCTCAGGTCATGCCCTGGGGGACCCAGGGGATGCTTCTGTGTGTGTATGTGCGTGCCTGTGTAGATATGGTGTGTGAGGGTGTGTGAACATGTTTGTGTGAATGTGTGAATATGCATGTGTGTGTCTGTGAATCTGTGTAAGAGAGTGTAAGGGAGTGTGTATGTGTGTAGATGAAGAGTGTGCGTGTGTGTGGATAGGAATGTTGAGAATGGAGAAAGCCGCAAAATACTTGCATGAGAAATAATCTTCAACTTTAGGGTTAGTTTTCCCCTTGCTCAGAAGCAAGGGTGATGAGCCCAGTCGAACACTAAAACATCAAAGCCTACGAGGCCCATGTCCCCAGGAGGGTCTGTGGGGTGATATGAAGGTCTGAGTCCTGGACCTGGGGGATTAACTGTCTCGTGCAAAACTGAAGCGGCCCTCATCCCCGGGTTGTGGCCTGGGAAAGCTGGGAATCTCCTAGGGAGAGGAGGAGGGGGGCAGGAGACAGAAAGGGCAGGAAATTCGGACCAGAACTCAGATTACAGTGGAATCTCTAGTATAGAGCAGAGGGTCTCACGTCCACTCCCTCCCCTGCTCAGGGCAACCTGATAAAGGTCTCCTTGTTGTTGTTGTTGTTGTTGTTGTTTAATCTACTGAATACACTTTACAGTTGCTATCCAATAATGTACTACCCAGATAAAACACTTGAATAGTGCAGGGAGGCTTAGGGAGAACAGCAGCCCCCTGCCCCATGGATCCCAGACCCCTTCCCTGCCATTCCCTTGTCGGGTGGTTACCACCCTATCTCTAGGAAATGTGCTCCTGTCCACATGACTTCAGTTGTCAGTCTCCATATTACACATCGGTTTCATGACTTGCAGTCACAGGGTTTGGCTTAAGTCCTCCACCAGTGGTCCGAGACGAGTACATCACTGTTTATTTTTCCTATTGTTTCCTTTGTAACTCTTCTGACTCCATCTGGCATAAACCACACACCCTCACTCTCTGATGTGGAAGCCACCTGCCGGCTAGTGCAGCCACTCTCAGGGGCTTCCTCTGTGGAGTTGATTCCAAACATTGCAAAGCAGCAGCGGCGATGATCTGCCCCAGACTACGAAATCATGTCTACGTGCACTTGGGTAGTTTGCCTGGATTTTCTTCCTTTCATTCTAGTGTTCATTGCTCTCTCTGGAGTTTCAAGTGCCTTTCAAGGATCTGCCTTCTTCATATCTTTTTTCTTCTTCCTTCCCTCAAACTCGCCAAGAGTTGGGCTCTGAGATCAAGTCGTTGTTACTCCTCACACACCCTCCATACTCTCCAGCCTCCCACTCCTTGGCTCTGCTCTTGGGCTGCAACGCCAGGGCATCTGTCTCATGGGGCAGGGCCCTCCATCTCCTGGGCCTCCCTTCTCTGCTTGAGTATAAACATAAGGATCTCTCAATGAACAAGCACTGCTAGATAAGATTTTGGAATCCTTACACTCTGAAACATTTCCATCCTGCCTTTGTACTTTATACTTGGATAGTTTGGCTGAGTAGAGAAATTTTGTTACAAGGTCATATTCTGTCACAGTCCCGAGTGTTTTGGCATCCACCATGGGTAAGAAGAGCTCTTATTCCAACCCCATTCTCATTTCTAAAAAGAGGCTTTCTGCAGCCTTGGTTCTCTGAAATTCCTCAAGAATGTATCTGGACATAGGCTTTCCCACTTGTGGCACTGAGAAATCACTGGGCTGCTTCAATCTGAACACAATTGTCCTTTAATTCTGGAAAACTCTCAGTCTTTCTTTTTTTACATAATAACTTCACTCTGTTTTGTTATTGACTCCTACCAATCATGTATTGAACCTCACACATTCTTCCTTCAAGTCCTTTGTTTTTTTTCTCTTATTTATTGCATCTCTTTTTTCTTATTCTCTGAGGAGTTGGTCTCTACTTTATCCCCCTACCCTTTCCTAATTTTTTAATAATTTCAACAATTATTTTGTATTTTAAAAGCTTTTTCTTCTTCTCTGATTGCTCCCTCTTCTTGTAAAACCTTTTTCTTGCTTAGTGAAAGCAATGTATGTAGCATCTCTGAGAATACAAAATTGTGGGAGTTTTCTTTTCACCAAAAAATAGTGCACTCTTTTCCCCTGTACTAGCTTCATTTGCTTTAGAATATTTCTCTGGTTTCTTCTTCATTTTCTTGTTCCTGTGGCTTGGTCTTTCTAGCCACTTGGTCTTCCACCTGGATATGGAAAACTTTCTCACCCTTTCCCAATGAAGTACAAAGCTGCCTCTAAGTTGAGTACATGTGCAGGAACTCGCTCACTCTGCTTAGCTGGGGGGTGTCCCATGAGGTGAGAAGGCAGAATACATTGCTTAGGAAACCAGTTCGCACAACTAACTAGCTGGGCTTCTCTTCAGAAGTTTCACTGTCTTCTGAAAATAACTTCACATTAAAGGAGAGAAGTTGATGAGGTTATGGGGGCTGTTTGTGTGCTGTTCTTATTGTTGCTAACTAGGAAATCAATTCTTTCTGTGATGGGATAGTTTTCCTGGGAGACAGAAGAGCATGTGGTGCTCACAGAAGTATAGTGTCTCCTGTGACCATGTCAAAATCCCTTACAGTAAGGAGCAAGGAAGTCGAATCAGATATTTCTGTGACATCAACAACACCAGAAGAGCATAGGCCTAGACTTCAAGCTGGTGTGGCTTTCCTAGCTCACGATGAAGCTGAGACTCACTGCCATCCCTGATGGGGACAAAAACCACAGTGCTCCTAACATGTAAAGATTTGAACTCCAGTGAAACAGAACTCTTTAGTCAAGTCAAAATGAGGATGTAGTCTGTCCTCAAATGTGTTCTCTGCTACTCACAGCTTTTCCTTTGTTTCTTTATATCAACATTCCTCAAGCTATGTATAAAAGTAGACAGCATTCCTTGCTAGTGTGCAGGCTTAGACATAGAAGTGACTTAGTAGCCACTGATTTAAGCTCTAATCTTAGGGACAAGAAACTGAAGGCCAAGGAAGTTTTCAAAGTGTGGTATCAGAGGTCACACCACCAGCTGGTGGGAGATGATCATAATTAGTGATATCTGGTATTATTCTGGTAATGATAAGCTCCTTTGAGTGCTTCTTAAGATCTTAAAGATGGGAATTTCCTCGAATCTGCTGCTTTGAGAAATTATTGGTTTCATATCATTTTCTCAGAAATGTACCTGGATTCCAAAGCTTTATGTATGCTTAAAAAAAAATTACTGGGATGCCTTGGTGGCTTAGTTGGTTGAGCATCTGCCTTCAGCTCAGGTCATGATCCCAGGGTCCTAGGATGAGTTCTGCATTGAGCTCCCTGCTCAATGGGTAGCCTGCTTCTCCTTCTACCCACTGCTCCCCCTGCTTGTGCTCTCTCTTATTGTCTGTCTGTCTCTCTCTCTCTCTCTCTCTCTTTCTGACAAATAAATAAATAAAATCTTAAACAAAAATACTTCTATTACTAACTTTCCTCTATTTGGCTTTCAGTGAAATACAGGAGGGAAAAAAGATGATACTTTAATTTAATTTAATTTAATTTGGGGAAATCACCTTTCCTTTGGAGTATTTTCACGGTTCTATATGGTGCACATTTATAGGGATCATTTGTTCCACAAATGACTTTAACATTCTGTTGATTTTTTAAAAACTGTTCATCAGCATGCAGAATCTCAGTAACAAATATTTGTTCACACGACCACCCAGTACACACACAGGGAAGGTCCCACTTCCATCAAGTGGGCACTTGCCATGGTCCCACTGTGATACAGGTGATCTCAGAGCATGACCACATCAGCTAAAAGTAATGATCAAAGCTGCTTGTGATAACAGATCTTTTTATGGATTTATTTCTGCCCACCACTCGTAGGAAGTAGCTGGATATTGACAAACTGTAAGAGAGCAATTTCCAGGCATGAGAAAAGGATCTTTGAGAATAACAGGGTTCGGGAGTGGGGGGGGGGGCAAATCATCCAGATGTTAGGTGAGGCCAGCAGAGGCATGCATCTCCCTGTACCAATGCTGACCCATTGCCATGCCTTCTTCACCCTCATTAATGGTGGCCTCTGTGAGTCGCCTCCCCTCCTTTGGGCTTCAGGTCATGCACTCATGCAATGAGGCATTGAGGGGAACCCTCCCAGGGATTGTTGTAGCCCCAACATTCCATGTTTCTATGTCACGAATAAAAACAAGTTTCTGGAATGTAGCTCAAGAACAAGCCATTTAAACTCTCTCTGGCTCTGGCTGCAGAGCACTGAAGCAGAAGCCTACAGAATTCGTTACCAACATCACACGGAAGTTGAAAACCCAACACGTCTCGGTGAAAAGTGCCTTAGAGATTGTTTAAAATCATTCACATCCACTGCAGTGTTTCTTCAGCCCAGGGTCATTTTTTATCTTGAGCTATGGTGTTGACATTGGATTATAAACACTGCAAGAGCAAATACGCATGTTCAGTTGCATAATACAGTTAGACAATATTGTTCAAATAAGTAAGTTCAATTAAAAAAGAAAAAAAAACCCCTCATGCATGACCCTTAGACCTTGTTCTCAGCATTTGAAGCTGACCCGTGACTTTTGTTTGTGGCACGGGCCCCGAAAACGGTGAAATAAACCCAATTCCTTGGCCATCTGCACAGTTGACTGTGACTGCTGACTTGCCCAGAGACTCAGACGCACCTCCTGCCCTGCCCTCTGGGGGCTGGGGCCCGCCCCTGGAGGTCACATAGCTGTGGTCGCCTCGCTCCACCTCAGCAAGGACACTCCCAAGGAGGCAATCTGGCCCCAGCCTCCTGCCCCCTCATGATTCCAGCAGCTGCAGGAATGTCTGTTCTAAGCCAGAGCTTCCTTGGAAAAACATAGGTTCAGCCAAAGCCAGCTGCTGTTTGGGCAGTGACCTGGTTCCACGGGATGACAGGCAGGAGCCATGTCGCCAGAAGACGGCCTCTCTGCTTTCTCTGCCTCCCAGAACCCTCCCTGACCTTCATTTCAACCTGTGTCCACAGGATTCTGTTTTAAATAAGAACGTGGGTCGAGATAGAAAAGAGTATTTACTTCAACATCAGCCCAGACAACTCTCAGAAATGAGCTGGTGGTCACACAGAAGGAGGGCGTGAGTTTTCAAGTGGTGGAATGAATACAATCCAGGGCACAGATCTCAGATGCCGCACACCCAGCCCCGCACCCTCCCACCCAACTGGCTGTGGCCTTTCTGCCCCCTCTCCCCAGACAAAGCAGGTAGGGCAGTGGGAAGGAGGCAACAGAAGAGACTGGCTCCCAATAAAATGGAAAAGACAGTAATGACATCCCCGAGATGAAACAGGTCAACCCTTCCAAGTCTGGACTCTCTAACTTGAGACATCTGGCAGATCTCACCGAGAGATGGGTCTCCTCTCTCCATCAGGGCAGCCCCTTGGAGGACCACATAGCACCCTGCCTCAGAGGGATTCCTCCCAATATTCCAACTCCAGAGCCTGCTGATCTGGAGGACTAACAAGCCCAGAATGGCAGGACTGATTAAACAGGGGTGAACAGAGGCACCTCGTAGGTTTCTTTACAGTTATGATACAACGACAGACTGTCCAAATGTTGGGATGCTTATGGGGCACGGTGAGTTGAATGTCTGACTCCTGGTTTCAGCTCAGGTCATTGATCTCGGGCTCCTGGGATGGAACCCCCCATCAGGCTCCATGTTCAGCATGGATTCTGCTTGAGATTCTCTCTCTCTCTCTCTCCCTCTCTTCCACTCATTCTCTCTCTCTCTCTTTCAAATAAATAAATAAAATCTTAAAAAATATAATGTCCAAATTTTGCCAGCCCCGGAGTACCATCAAGGCACAAACCCTTCCTCCTGCCCTTGAGGAATCATCATCTTGCAACAAAGAAGAACAGAGCAGATTGCAGATCAGTGCTGGGCCAACCCTCCCAACTAAGTACTGACCTGGCTTTCTTTCCCCTTCGAGAGAGCATGGGGACACACGTGTCTATGTGGACCCCATGCATGTAAAAAGTCCTGCATCAAGAGATCTTAAATCAGAGTAACAGAATCCAGAGTAACAAAGGCTCTCTGGAAAGAGCTCAATTAATAAATTTCAGACCCCTGCCCAGGTTTTGATAGCACTGTGGACGTTCCCATTTCAAATCCTAATAGGAAAAAAAAAAACCGCACTTGACAGTGTTCAGTTTCCTTGAGATTATTCCCAACACGCATAACTAAAACAATTGATAAAGACGTCAAAGTGAATTTGAACAGTCAACCCCACACACCCAGGACCTGGTCAGCCCTTTAAAGACGTAAGACTCTGTTGGGAAGAGCACTCAAGAGTTAAGACATAATAAACGATCTGTGCAAGCAGGCATTTGAAAGTGACAACCAAGACCTAAGAGTTTAACAATGTGTTTGTGACAGATTAGTTTGAATATGTGGATTGGAAAGATAATGTTTCTCAGCTGCTTCTTTAATTATAGCTTTGAAAGAGAAGGTTGTCAGTTCCACCTTCAAGGAGGAAGCTGTCTGGTGATGTCTCCGTTAATTATGGCTATCTGTATATCGTTGAAAAGGTTCTCAATTCCCCAGCCCTGTGACAGGTCCCGGGCTGGAGCACCTTACCCATGGTGGTCAGTGGAGTTCTCCAGAAAGGGGGGAGGTCAACAGGTCATCCACTTGGCTCACACAGTCCCCTGTAGCGTGAATGAGAAGCCATATCAACCAGAGTGACACGTCACCTCCACGGCACTGGCTCCCTGGGCGCCAACACCAACACCCGTCGTCATCATTAACATTATTGATGGAGAGTTGCATGAGTCACCGATGTTTTTGTCATCTGTTCTTTGCAAAGGGGTAAGTTCAGGGAACAGTTGGACCCACCTGTTGGAAAAGCTCTGGCTAGGAAGAATTCCAAATGATATGCAAAAATATTTCCCCCTCCAGCTGGTGAGCTGAACACCATCTCTGTTCCCCTTGGATGTGGGTTTAACCTTGTGACTCACTTCCAAAGGACGGAATATAGAAAGGAGAGAGTAACTTCATGTTGGAGAAACCTGGCAGAATCCACGTGAACCAGATGATCAAGATGATCACATGTGATGTCACGTCCATAGCATGTGCCCCAATATGATGCCATCCTGAGCCCCAGGGTTAACATGAGAAAAACATGAGAGAAGCCAAACTGAGGAACATTCTATAAAACAGACCAACACTCCTCAAAACTGTCAAAAACAGCACAGAAAGAATGAGAAGTGATCACAGACCAGAGGAGCCTGAGGAGACTGGATAAATAAATACCAGGTGCTTCCCTGGTTGGGATCCTGGACCAATAAAGGTCATGAGTGGGGAGACTAGAGAAACCCAAACAAAGTCTGATGTCTGGTCAGTAGTAATGCGGCTGCATGAATCTCTTGGTCCTGACAGATGCACACGGTGATGCAGGATGGTGAGATCAGGGCAGACTGGGTGAGGGGACATGGAATTGACTCAGACCAGGGGCAGGTGAGAGAGGCCTCTGGATGCAGATTCAGGGAGACACTCATCCTCAGGGTCTGGCTCGTGCTGGCCCAGCATGACCATGGGTAGGAACTCTCTCTGCTACATTTGCAATTCTTCTGTAAATCTAGAGTTATTCTAAAATAAAACCTTTATGAAAGAAAAAGGTTCTGGTTGGAATCTTGCGATATCCTCATTAGCATAGGGAACTGTGTTTTTCCTGGCAAAGGAAGGGGAGAATCTGTCACAACAACCAGGCAGCACAACAACCAGGCAGGGTCAAAGGAGGGTAAGGGTCACCCTGTTACACCTGCTGTCCAGGTGTGCATGGACCCATAGCACAGACGGTGGCAGTAGGCAGTCTCAGCAAGCCAACCTGGGTGGGATAGTCAAGCAGGAGCAATCCAGGTAAGATACCCTTGCTGAACAAAACCCAAAGGGACTCCTTAACTTGGGGCCTTAGAAACCCAATCAAAGTATCTGTTGAGGATGTTGGCCCAGGTGTCATTGCAAGTGTATTGATGGAACACCCGCATTGCTTACAGCCGAATGGGGATGATACGGTATGGATTCTGTTAAGAATCCCTGAAGAAGTCTCAAAAGCCCCAAATCAAGGTAGACAGCAACTAGTGGGCTCTTGACCTGGGTGAGACCCACGTTACTCTGGCCATACCCACCTGGACCACTGAGAGGGAGCTCCTGCCGAGCAGCCCCATGCCTATTGGCCACTGAGGCTCTCAGCCTTCACCAAGGGCCCCAGTGAGGAGCCACAGAGCATCATAAGCCTCTCTCCCTCCCCAGGCATCTGTGTCTGCAGTCTTCTTAGAAGATGAACATTCTCCCTGGCTGTGTCCTTGACAGATTGCAGCCAGGCACAGGGCAGGATGGAGGGAGGGAGGAGATCTCAATTCTTTGAAGGAGAAGAGTCACCTCCTACTTGAATTGAGAGCTAAAATAAGCTCTCCCGTTCGTGCAGGCTACGTCATTTCCGGTGTCATGGCACCGCCCACGCGCAGGGCGCTCACGCCGCACGCCAGCTCTCCCTCCGCCTCTGCGCGGCTCCCGGAGCCCGCCCGAGCCAGCCGCGCCGGGCCGCAGCCGGTGCTCGTGGCCGGCGGACACAGCAACGAGCAAACAAGAACTTTGTTTTTCAACTGGCAGGTGAAAAATTTCTAAGGTTGGGGAGTCTTGCCTGAGGAGAGCTGAATGTCAATGATGGAAAAGAACACTGAGCAAACCCAAAATATGCTTTAAGGAAACCCCAAAATGCCTTCTGCATAAAATTATCTCCCTCTGCTAGAACTGCCAATTTTTAGTTTCTCACTATTTTTATTTGCTTGAGAAATAATCATTTTTATAAATAGCTTTTTAAATGTCAAACTAACCAGCTGAGTAATTTCTCTCTACTTATCCTGAGTAACTAATTAACCCTTGCTCAACTCTGGGGGGCATGTCTAAAGGGGAGAGGGAAGGCATCATCAACAACACGCATGTGGAGGCAATCATTCTAGCTTCAAAAGGCTTGACTTTGGGGGCACCCGGGTGGCTCAGTCGGAGGAGCCTCTGACTCTTGATTTTAGCTCAGATCGTGCTCTCAGGGTGATGGGATGAGCCCTAAGTTGAAAATCCCAGCTCCATGGGGAGTTTGCTTGGGATTCTCTCCCTCTCCCTCTGCCCCTCCCCCTGCACGCAAGCTCTCTCACTAAAATAAAATAAAATAAATCTTTTTAAAAAAAAGAAAGGAAGGAGGGGAGGAAAGAAAGGAGGGAGGGAAGGAGGAAGAGAGAAAGGAATAAAGGAAGGCTTGACCTTCTCCCACCCTGGCAGTGCCAATTCCAATGTCTGGAAGGTCGTTGTCGCTTCCATATCCTGTTGGCTCTGGCCACTCATCCGTCACAGCCCACAGCCAAGATCAGATAAGGTAGACTGAAACCACTGAAGAGCCACTAACCAGGGGCCCTGGGATAGTTTCCTCTGCAGCCACAGAAAGACCTTGACTCATTCCTCAAGCGGCAAGAGGCCACCACCTGTACAACCCCCAGCCCTACTGCCCACTTGGATGATTCTGGGCTTCTTTGTGGGGCTGGTCAGAACAAGCTTGCAGCTGGGCACCAGGGACCAGGTGGTCAAGCGTGATCCAGGACATAGTTCTCTAAGGGCAGGCTGCAGCATCAGGATTCCCTGAGACTCACTAGAAATGCACATTCTCACCCTTCCCCCAGACCCACACAACAGGAACTCATAGCAGGAGCAGGGACAGTGATCTGGGAGGGAACACACCTTCTGGGTCGCTCTAATGCACGATCATGTGTCAGAAACCCTGGTCTACAACCATGGTCCTCAAATGGACTGTACACTAAAACAAAACAAAAAAACACATTTTAATCACCAGAGTTTATAATCTGTTAATAAGGGCTATGGCGTGGGCACTGAGGTTTTCAAAACTCCTCCAGGTGATTCTGATGGACAGCAACATCCCAGGAGCCCTGAGCCTCAGTCCTTCTTTGACTCCCTGCCCTGGGAGAATGCTGTGTTGTCATCTAGCCCCCAAATATCCATTTGTCTCTGAAGGTCAGTCTAGAGCAGGGTTCCCTATTCTGACTGGACGTTAAGTCATTCAGTGAGGTCCCCAAGACTCTTGTTAAATCACTTTATTATTATTATTATTATTATTATTATTATTACTCAGGTAATTCATATGTGCAGCCCATGTTAAGAATCAAGGGATAAGAAGTCACAATCTGTTCTTTAATGGGTAGAGCTGCTCTCCCAGCCAGGCCTTGAATGATCTCACAGATGGGATTGGGGTGGTGTGATACTATAATTTATAACAGGAAATAAATATTTGGTCTTTCTCTCTTCCTGGCATAGAGCTCAGAAAACCCTTGGAATTCCCTAAAATGCTGACATCAGTTAAGGTATCTTTTTTTATGTCAATGACATGACTTTTGGAAAGCACCTAAGGCTGGGGCTGGTTGTCCACAAAGTCAATCCTGGGAATCTAGGGTTGGTTCAGTCCCATCCCCTGACCTCTGGGAAGAGGAGAGGGGCTGGGGACTGAGTTCAATCACCAATGGCCAATGATTTAACCAATTGTGCCTACGTAGTGAAGCCTTCATAAAACCCCATAAGGACAGGTTTCAGAGGGTTTCTGGGTGGGTCAACACATAGAGGTTTGGGGGGAGGGACGCACCTGGAGAGGACAGGGAAGCTCCAAACCTTTTCCTTGCCCCTGGTCTTCTGCATCTCTTCAGCATACCTGACTGAAGTTCTAGAGTTAGGTCTTTTTATAAAAAGCCAGGAATCAAGTAAGTAAAATGTTCCTTTGAGTTCTGGGAGCTGCGCGAACAGGGGAACGGGGGAAGCAGTCAGGGGACCCCCAAACCGCAGTGGGTTGGTCGGAACCGCAGGTGACAACCTGCACTGGGCCTGGAGTCTGCAGGCTGACAGGGTCCGAATGGACAGCAGGTGTCCCAGAGGGCTTGGTGGTGGGGAGCCCTCGCATGTTGGAACTGGTGACAACTGTTCGGTGGGCACTCATGCAGGGGTAGAGGTGAGTTCACTAGTCCAGTAGTTTGGGATGGCTGGGCCTTTGCTGTTCACAAACCACCCTCTTGAGTGACACTCGAGATGAGCCTTGGGTTCTCCCACCTATCTTGGGACTTTGGGTCATAGCAAACCAAAGACTCCTGGGGAGAAATGCCTTCCCGACATCAGCCCCCTGCCCCGGCCTCTCTTTGGAGCTCATTCATTGGTGACATCCACACTTCTACAGAAAGGAAGAGGAAAGCCATCTTTTCCCTCTTCAGGTTCCCTCTTTGTATTCAAGGGCATTCATAATTAGAGCAATTTTATTAAATCTTTAAAATAAATAATCCCAAATTACATCTTAACGTAGCCTGTTTCATTGTAATTAAAGTGCCCTGCTAAATGTGTATCACCCAGAGGAAATCAAGGCCTCCATTTACATTTCTAAAACAAGTGTGCAAATTCTTACTTAAAAGCACCTCGGCTCAGCCACCCCTTCCTCCAGGAAGCCCTCTGTGACCTCCCTCAAAGTAGATGAAACCCCTGGTTAAGGACCTTCTGGCTCTGTAGAACTTTTCTCCCTGTCACTCAAGAGTCCGCAGCTCTTGATTCCTGGTTGATCTGATTCCTCTCTGTCCAGGGAGGACACAGGCAGCGAGGTGGCTCCCTCTTGTATCCCCAGGGCATGGCACAGCGGCTGAGACACTCAGAGGATGAGCAGCACTGTTCCTCCTACTCCAGAGAACAGAGCATGTGTCCCTGCTCCCACCTTAGCAGCCTTCTCTGAAAAGGTGGGACTCGCTTTCCTAGCACCCATGGGGCTATCTGATTTTGGCTTGTTCCTTTTGGGATGGTTTTTCCTCAAGATGATCAAACCCAGAGCAGGGGACATGCCATCGTTGAAGGGGTCAGAAGGCACCCCGCAAGATATTAATCAATGCTGCCATGGTGGGCAGGCTAGAAAGAGCAGGCCTTATTTAAAGAGCGTGGGGCTCTTTTTCCTGATTCCCTATGATTGATTGTATCTTGGAAATTTCCAGAGAGAATTACAATCTTAGCACTTGTTTCGGACTGAATTATTTCTCCTGAAATTCGTATACTGATGCCCTAATCCTCAACGTGACTATATTTGGGGACGGGGCTTTTAAGGAACTCATTCAGGCTAAATGGGTATAAGAGTGGGTCCTCATCCGTTAGGATTGGTGTCCTTAGAGGAAGAGAAAGAGGCATCAGAGCTCTCCACACACAGGGGAAAGGCCACCGCAGGACAGTGGCCACCAGCAAGCTGAAGAAGAAGGTCTCTGCAGAAACCTACCTGACCTCAGACGTCCAGTTTCCAGCACCATGAGAACATAAACCTCTATTGTTTACTCTGCACTGTCTGTGAAACTCGGTTCCTGCAGCCCGAGCAGACTAATTCAGCGCCTGTGTCTGCTTTTTCAATAACTATGTGTTTGATTTTATCAAATAAACCTGGGAAAGTAAGCAAGATGATTGACTTCTGAAAGTGGGACTGTTCGGACACAAAGTGTGGAGTTGATGTCCTTCACACCGCAGCCTTGGGTAGCAGGTGGCAGCGGCTAAAACTTCACTCACATTGGCCTTCAGCTCTCCTGACCTCGTGTGATCCTTTACACACTCCCTATAACTCAGGTGTTCTCGACGGGGAGCACTGTTGTCCCCTACCATGGGGACAACAATGACCCAAAGCTAGGGTCATTTGGCAATATCTGGAGACACTTCTGGTTGTCACAGCTGAGGGCACATTGCTGCTGGCTTCTGGCCGATGGGGACAGGGATGCCACTAAATGCACAGGACCACCCCTCCCACCCCACTTCCACACAGACTGACCTTGCTCCAAAGCGTGGGCTGAGAAGCCTGTTTTATTTCCAAAGATTCAAGTTCTAAGTCGTTGCCCTGTTTTCAAACCGCAGCTTCCTTCAACGAAACCAACCATTTGCTGAGGTGTGTGGAAATTCTATTATAGAGACAGAAGAAAGTCACGGAAGAAGAGAAGAAGGAAGGAAGGAAGGAATCATTAGCATTCAGTGGGGTTTATTAAAATCAAACAGTTAGTCTTATCACATCATAGGGCGAATAAAACATCAGCTACCCATAAGACGAATGTCCTTTTTGATGCGGACTTTGTTACCTTGGCGTGTTTTCGGACGGGTCTCACATGATAACAACGGCAAGGGAGAGCCGCACGACATTCTCTCTGTAAATACAATGTCACCCAGCAGAGGGGCTGGTGATTACAGCCGCAGGAGACCAAGCTTCCCAACACATGCTTTTCCTGCTCCACATTTTACAATTTAATAATATCTCATATAATTATACACTGTTACAGGCTGTGATGTCAGAGGCACGCTCCGAACTCTTCTTTGGTGGGGGGGGGGGTTCGGTGGCTGTGCTGCACCCAAATGCTTTACCGATCTTCAAGATGCGCTGGTCTTTTTATAGATCTAACTAATAGAAACAGAGAAAGCAACAGCAAGACAGCTGCTACCAAGGACCTCTTTGTGTTGAATGTCCGTGCCCTCCGTGGTGCCCGGGCACTGCGGCATTCAGGGAGGTGAGGCTCGGCTTCATAGCATAGGGCTCCAACCATGGAAACAGTCTGAACCTGCGAGACACGCGCCCAGTCAGTGCACTGCTCCCGACCTTGTCTTGCTCCAGACCCTGCGTCGGAGTTTCCCTGGGCTGTCGTAGCTGAGTCCCGACAGCTGGGAGGCTGAGACGGCAGCAGTGGGCTGCTTCAGGCTGCAGACCCCAAGTCTATGGTCAAGGTATGAGCAGGGCCATGCTCCCTTTGGAGGTGCTGGGAGGAGTCTGGTGTGGGCTCCTCCCCAGCGCCCGTAAATGGCCATCTCCTCCCTCCCTCCGTGCCCGCCCCTGCATCCACATTTCCCCCTTTGATGAAGACAGCAGTCATATTGCGTTAGAGCCCCCTTACTGACCTCGTGCTGCGGACTGAATATTCTTGCCCACCCCCCAAATAAGGAGATTGAAGCCTAAACTTCCAGTATGATGACATGGTGGGGGGTGGGCGTTTGAAGGTGCTAAAGTCATGAGCGAGGAGCAAATGCTTGGTGCCGGCCTCAGATGTAACCACTCCACAAGCAGGCACAAGTTGAATTTACTCCTGCTTGTAGGACGTACCAGGAAGGACGTCTAAACAATTTGTTTCACGTTGGGGTGCTGGAGGTCTGACCAGTTCCAAAAGCCACTTGCCTAGCTCAACCTGCTGCCACCAGTCACCTCTCTTTATTCTTGTAATTCTAGAAGATTAGCATTACCGTAGCTCTTCTAAGGACCTAAGAGCTCTACCACTACCCTGGAGAAAACCAGAAAGCCCTGGTGTGTCACGAACGTGTCATTGGGAAACTTACTTCCATGCAGGACTTTGTATTTTCAACTTAGGAGACAAGCCCAGCCCTTTGGCTTTGGCGTGACTTTGTCTGAGTGCTGTGGTTACGGTATTAGAGATCCTCTCTCTGATTATTCGTGTTCTGTTTTCTCTCAATACAGAATTTCTTGTCTGTGAAGCAGGCGGTGACCCTGCACAGCTCTCACGGGGATATTCACTCTGTCATCTCGGTGAAGACAGCTTTGAGGGCAATGAGCCTCATCCCACAAACCTCAGATGAATGAGGACCCACAGGACCCGTGTTCTGCCGGACCCTGACTCCCTGACTCGGAAGCATGTGCCTGAGTCAAAACCCCCGATGAAGTCATCACTCTCCCTCCTCACTTCTCGGCTTGCTCCCCTTGACCCATGTCCACCTCCCAGTCTGGCCAGAACTCCTCAAGCAAGACAGACAGCGTGCTCTGCCTTACAAATCAAAACATAACATATTCTGTCAATTTAAATGACGTCCATGACTTTATGCCATATTAACAAATGGAAAAGCACTCTCACGGCAACGGGGTGTATTTCATGGAACAGCCGTGGCAGACGCAGGCTTGTGATCAGGGAATTAATACAACACAGGGTCTGCCCGTGGCCCCCGGGATGGCTTTTACCATCGGCCTCATCCCCTTCCTACCAAGGCCTTCCAGACCAGCATTCCAGCTCATTTCCTCTCACCTCCGGTTACAGGGTACATTGTGCCCCCACCAAAAACTGAGACTGCCGCCCTTCCCCCTGGTACTTGTAAACGTGACCTTATTTGTGGATAGGCTCTTTAGAGATGTGCTCGAGCTCTGGGAAGCCCTGGGTGGGTGAGTGCTAATCTGAAGAGTAGTTTCTCTAGAAGAAAAGGGAATGCCGTGGGAACACAGACACTGGGGAGGCCGCCGTGGGGTGTGGGAGGAGCTCGGAGCAGAGCAGCTGCAAACCTAGCCGTGCCTGGACTGCGGGGTACCCGCAGCCGGGGGAAGCAAGGAGCACGGAGCTTCGGAGCCCCGCCAACACCTCGGAGCCACGCGCCTGCCCTCCAGAACCAGGAGAGAACAGGCGCTGGTGCTTCCAGCCACCCAGATCACAGCACCTGGTTCCAGCTACGCCCGAGGCACGGCGCCCAAGCCGCCGCCTCAGCCAACCATCTTCCGAGCTGAGATTGGGCTGGGGTACGGCGGCGAGGCACAGCCCATTTACCTAAAACTCATCCCGGCAAAATTTTGCTGAATTCATTTTAGGCCAAAAAACAAAACAAACAAACAAACCTCCTCTGAAATGGATGAACTCCTCCGTGTTCCAGGCGGGACAGAGGACACGCTTACCGCTGCTTGCCCGCGGGTGGGGACTTGGCCTGAGCAGCTGGAGTGCGAAGTGGAGGGGTCCCTGTGGGGGGGCCAGACCATGGCGCAGGGTGGCAGCAAGCCCGTGACTCCTGGCTGGCTCTGGGACCAGTGAGGGGCGCCAGGCTGGCAGGTCCAGCCGGGGTGTTGGTGTCACCTCCGGCCGTCTGCTCCTCTCTCCTTCAGCAGCCCCCTGCACTATGGCTGATCAGCCTGGTTCAACTTCTTCCAGTACAAAAAGCCCTCGCGGGGAAGCGGTTGCCTGCATGGGCCATGAGACACTCGAGCACTCACACTCGGAAGGCCAAAGAGGGACAAAGGCAAGACCACAAAGGAAAGAGACGAACCCCTGACACACAGCCATCCCCACCCACTTAGGACCATATTGGATCCTCCTGGCAGCTAGAAAGGATGGATTTTATGAAGCAGGTGCGTCCTTATCAATCTGCTACAATGACGTCCATTAATGGCCACAGCCTCTCAATCTAAAGGATTGAGACAAAACAGAGGTGGAAGAAGTTGTGATTAGCTTTGTGTCTCAGCAGGCTTTTCAAGGGTGACAGGGACCCACCCACCCCATAGCCCTGGCTCGCAGTGGAGTTGCTGTCTGGAGTCTATGATCGGGATAGTGGTGGTCAGCTTGCTGCCTATCCCGGCCAAGTGCATGGGTCCTGGAGAAGAGCCTCTGACACCCTCCAGGATAACTGTGACTCTCTTACCACCAAGCCCAGAGTCCGGTACAGGAGTAACTCACTCTACTCACTCTAGGTGACTCCATCAGTACCGGCATTTCCCAGGATTATTCTGCCAAGTGACCCAGGTCAGCTCTCTCTCAGAACCTGCCTTGTGCCCAGCAAGGTACCCTTGGGGGTTCAAGAGCCGGCATATGGCCCTGTAGGAGAGCATTGTCCACACTGGGCCACACTCTGCTACAGCCACTCAGTCAGCCACATAGGCCACCTTGGGCACTGTCCACAGCACTACCGTGGATGGGCCACGGAACAGAAGGACAAGCAGGCATGCTGTGTGGAAAAGCTTCCCCTTCTTAGGAGGCTGATGAGTTCATGCTTGCTGCTTGGAAGAGCGGCTCTCTGAGCTCCCAGGCAGGGTCCAGGCCCCCTCGACGAGGGCAGCGTACTCCACCTGGACCAGGACACTCGGCACAGCAGTGGCTGTCTACCACCTGTCCGCCCAGGCCAGCAAGCCCAGCCTGGCTGCACAGTGACCTGCAGAGATTTACAACCACCCACGGCTGAGCGTTACCCAAGAGGTTCTTTTTAATTTTCCCTTGGGAAGTGGACACCGATTTTCTCAAGACAGACCCCCACCCTCACCCAGATGAGTCTGTGTGTCACCAGGTTGAAAAGAGATAAATGAGAATATAAACCTCTGTCGTCCTAGTATTACATCTTACTCTTTTCTTACTTTCTTTCAATTACAAGTCCTAGCACAGTCTACCCTTTGAACAAATGTCCCATGAATGAATGAATGAGTGAGTGAATGGAGGAGGGAGGGAACGGAACCTTTCTGTGGCTTCCTCAGGTTGAGAGGAAGAGTTCTAAACCTGTCTGCTAATTCCAGGGATGTAAGGTGGCTACTTTCCGTTACATTTTCATTCCCTGGAACTTGTCATTTGATAAGAAAGGGGAAACGCTGTATGAAAAGTGAACAAGGGGTTTTTCACACTTGCAAAACTGACAAACTGCAAACCTGTCTGACTCAAATAAACCGAGAGTAATTTGACTTCGGAATTAGATTCACCATGAGGGTGGCTTGTGTGAATGGGAAGCAAGCAGAACCGGTGAGTGGAACGGGGTCCAGCGAAACCGCCTGCCGGGGTAGCTGTGCCACTGGGTGTGTCTTCGTTAAGTAAAAACCCCAGCATCTGATCCAGCTCAGCCCACTGGCCTCGAACCTTTACACAGTAGGGAAAACCCTTCAGACAAGTGGGAGGTTAAGAAATAATTTTGAAAATACAGAAGTCATGAAGGAAAGTAGGCACAAGTTATGTGAAACCGACCAGTGTAGGATTCTTCAAGGAACTGGATGTAGACAAACCTCCAATCTCAGAGATGAAAGCATTTCTACGTGGGTAAACAGAACAGTGAAATTACTGACTGAAAGAACAGAAGGAAATAGGTTTTCATAAAGAAAATACCAGCCTTTTTATTGTTAATCCATCTTTTTACTCCTCAAGAAAATATATTTAATAATGCTCTTACATTAGGCTTCTTTTTTTATTAAAAATGTGCTATGTTAATTCCTATGCTGGGCTCCAACGAATTAAAATGTCCTTGAGAACAAGATGATGCGCCTCTTCCTCCTACCATGTACCAGTGCAATGCCTAACGCCATTCTGCTGGGGAACACATGCCTCGAGCATCTTCATCTAATTATGTCATCTATGACAACATATGCATGTAAGTCTATGATATATAAATAATATTGTATGGTATGTATTATATACTGTATGTTATAATTGCACTAAATGTAATTATTCTATTTATTATAGAATATCATAATTTATTGTAATATTTCCGTACAGTGTAATTATATTTATAATTACCTAAATGTAAGGTAGTTAGAAGTATATCATATTGGAGACACGTAAGTCTCTCTGAACTTGATTAAGACACAATTTGTATAGCTTGCGCCTAAAGATCTTTGGATGGACGGACGGATGGATGGATGGATGGATGGATATTGATAGATAGACCTATATCTTGAATCAAATGACATTTTTTTATAGAAGAACTAGAAAAGAGTTAACATGCTTGATATAACTACAGTTCGTAAGATTCTCCCAACATTTCTCTGAAAAGACTTCTTTTAAGGCTTCTTTAAAGACTTAAAGAACAGCCTCGCATGTTCACAAGTAAATATATAGAATTCAATATACACCAAATTTATGCTCGAATGGTCAAAGGAATTAAGGATTTGGTAAATTCCCAGCACCAATTAGCTTCCTTTGGGATAGTCACAACCTCAAAAGCACGTGCTTTCACTTAAGTCTCTAAGAAAGTAGTTCTGGGCAGGGTCTCTCCTGTGCTAAGTGCCCATCCTTCTTAGGGCTGAGACAGGTGGGGAGTTGCAGTCCTGGCGTCTGGAGAGTTCTCTGGACTCGCTACATGCTCGAAGGTCCCTAACTAGAAACTCAATCCTTTTAGGTTAAAATAGGAGTCCAAGCCGGAGTGATTTGGCCCCCAGGGAACATCTGGCAACATCCAGAGACATCTGCCGTCCTCACAACTGGGGCAAGGGCTGCTCCTGGCGGCTGGTGGGCGGAGACCAAGGCTGTTCCTCCGAGTCCCAGAATGCACACGGCACCCCCACAGCAAAGAGGTATTTGGCCCAGAAAGTTAATACTATCAAAGTCAGAAAACCCTGGGTTGAACTGATGAAGCTTTAGACACCTGAAATGAAAATAGGGGTGAAGACGAGGCCGTCCATGTCTTTGAGGTCACTAAAGGACTGGCCACAAAGGTTGCCTGAGCGCCTAATATGTGCCAGGAACTTGGGAGAATTTAGTATGTCGAATGCTTGACGGAACCATGGGGAGGCGAGCTGTTACCTTGTTTTTATTAATAAGGGAAGTTAAGTTTCCAGAAGTTAAGTAATGTGCCGCAAATTATGATGGTGCCCATAGAATCAACCCAATACATTACTTGCCAGAAGCCTCTACTTATCAAATCAAAAAGTCTTGCCAAAGCACGAATGATGTTAGTTTAAGGCTAAGAAAAGTATGGACTGCCTCACAGGGTCATGAGCAGATATACAGAATTCAATACTCACAAAAGCTGGTCGAAACTAAGAATAAATATAGCTTCCCAAGTGCTATACGAATGTACTAATAATATTATTAATGGCATTTGTACAGGAAAGTAGACTGGTGGCTGCATGTTTCTGAAATCGACATTAGAAAGGACTGTCATATCTTTCTAGAAACTTCCGTAAGACTAGGTCAATTCTGGGTCTCTCACTCAACAGCCAATCGACAATTGTTTGTCCATTAATCTGAAATTCTTGGTGCTCTGGTCAAAGACAAAATTCAACAGAATGGGCCACGGAGATCTCCAGGCTTGATGATTTGTACGTCAGATATTCTTGGGTTTTTTAAGAGAAAGGGAAGATGAAGGAAGGAAGAAGCCAGGGAGGGCCGGGGAGGGCAAGGAGAGACGGAACGGAGTGGATGAGGCCGGCTCAGGAAGTGACAGGATGGGGGCAGTGACATTTAAGAATACATAAGCACGTTCCAACCACCAGTTCAGGGAAATCTCCTCGAAGACAGGGTCATCTATTTAGGCATAGTTTGCAGATTTCTCCACTCATGTATTTCTATTTTAACACAATTTTCAAATCTGGATATAGGAATACAAGTCCCAAATCTGAATATTTTTAAATTGTACTGTTTTATAAAACTCAGCAGTCTGCAACCTTTAAATCAGGAGATTTCACCTGTCCTCATGACCGCAGACCTGGTGACGTTCGCGAACCAACAGGAGGCAGCGCACAGTCTCCGCTCTGCACGCGGACTCCGCCTATGTCCCACGCATGGCTTTCGTGTATTACTTTTAAAAATAGCCCACTTGGGTTCCGTGCCAGAGCTGGCTCCTCTGTGGCTTCTGCATTTGCTTGGAGAGGTTCCCAGGCTGGAGGGTCGGCGGAGACGTGCGGGGGAATGCAGGTCCTAGCCAAACCTGCTGCAGCCCTAGGCTTAGGAACAGCTAACCAGAGGCCCACGGGATGGCTTTTGTTCCCGTCCCTGAAGCTTTCCAAGAGGCCCTGCCACTCGGGAGCCTGCCTCTGAAATCCAGGGTTGGACCAGATGTGTCTTCGGGGTTCATCCAGCTGGGGGCAGGGGGAGCAAAGAGCCCCACAGACGCCAGCCTCTCCCCCACCCAACAGGGGCCGAGCTCAGCTAAGCTGGGCCACCTCTGGCCATGCTCCTCTGCCCCCTTCTTTCTCTTACAGAGCCTGGGGGCCTAACTCTTCCACCCTTCAATAACAGTGTGAGGGGACAGGGAAGGAAAAAACCTTTTTATCTCACTGGGTGCCTTGTCTATGTTGGGGAAGGGAAGGTAGGGGAGGGGAGGGGGGAGGGGGGTGGGAGATTCCCCTCTGCCCCTCTCCCTCCACTAAGGACACAGCCCGCATCAGCACAATCCCTGGAGCCTTGGTGAGCATCTAGGGTACCAGGGGCTCTGCTGGGTGTGGAGAGGTCCAGAAGAGAACGGGAGGTCCTTGGTCACGGGCAGTTCATAACTCACTTGGGGAAAAGAAAAAGCCAAGCCATCCATTAACGGGAGGTGCTTTCCAACAGAGGCATGAAGGCAGAGCAGTAGGGCTCAGGTTCCTCTCCCGCCCCTTCTGTCCCAGGTCCCACCTGGCTCCGCGGAGAGTCCCAGCACCGCAGCCTGGGGTAAGCAAGGGAAGCCCCAGGGGTACCAGCAAAACAAAAAGCCAGTGAGCTCCCTGGGAACAGAGGTTCAGTGTGTGTACTTGTCTGTCTGAAGGGTGGTGAGGACCGAAGGTAGAATGACGGTCCAGGAAATCGTTCCATACCCTTAAGTTTCCAAGGCCACTGGGCGCCTTTTCCCTGCACACGACAGTGTCCCAAGGACAGCCACATTCCGTGCTCCAAGCAGACTTCAAAGTAAGCCTTGACAACGCGGTGCTTCCCAAACTAGCCGGAGAGGAGGGTGGAGAACGGAAGCCACAGCCGTCCAGAGCAGACACGAATCCCTGCGCAACCACATCTCCCCGCGTTCTGCACAAACGCAGAAGGGCGACTCCTTCAGCAGGGTGTGCCGGTTTACTGGGACTCCCACAGCAAAGCGCCATCTCCTCACAGTTCTGGAGGACAGAAATCCAAGATCAACCCTGGCACAGACAGGACTGGTTTCTTCTAAGGCTTCTCCCTTGGGCCCCGAGATGGCCAGCTTCTTCTCTCTGTGGCTTCCCGCGCTCCCCGCTCCGCGGGTGTGGTCTGTGACCTAATCTCCTCTTCTCGTGAGGACACCAGTTGTCCTGGCTCAGGGGCTCACAAATGACCTCAGTTTGCCTTAATTCCTACCACAAAGGCCCCCGCCCCCCATACAGTTGCAGTCTGAAGTCCTGGGGGGCTGGGACTTCACGGTGTAGGTTTGGAAGGTGGGGAGGACACAGTTCAGCCCACTACGGGGGAGATGTGCGAATGTGTGTCTTGGGCTGGGCAGGGACACGGCACTCTTCTCGCCCCGACCCACACTCGTGGAAGCATGGCTGAATAACCCGAGTGACAGTACAACAGGGGCCACAGGTAAACTGAGGAAGGTGAGCTAAGGGTGTCTCATGGGGAGCGAGGCCCTCGGTGTGAAGGAGAGATCATTATCCAGCAGAGAGAGTGGAAATGGGGAGCAGCGGGGGGCGGTGGGGACACAGGGCAAGGTGAGTAGGGGGAGCCCTGGGGGCAGCGGGGTGAACAGGAGGGCTGGAGGGGCTGGAGCCCACACGCGGCCCCGGTGCTCAGACCAGGCGGGCAGTTCAACGCACACATTCATGAGAGGAAATGGCTGAGACCCCTGGAGAGTGATCCACGCCTCAGGGCCAGCGTTTCCTCTGACTCTCAAAAAATACAAATACATTGGCACAACAATGCTCTGCCCTTCCGGACAACATTCTAAATTCTTCCATCTGAAAACCAAAATGGTGTTTATATAATGAGTTTGAAAACAAAAAGAAAATATTAGAAGGCGTTGTTCATGAATTCTGATAAGGATATTACTCTGTTTGGAGGCATCCTAATTATAAAGCTACACAATAAACCTAATTCCCACAGAGCTATTCTTCTCTATCAGGCAGATGGCAATTGCTTTTTAAAATGTGTGTGTGTGTGCACGCATGTGTGTGTGCATGCGTGTGTGTGTGCATGCGTGTGTGTGTGTGTGTGTGTGTGTGTGTACAGCTCGTGGCTTGTCTGTTTAAGGTATCTGTTTGGAGGAAGCAATATCTATCTTTTCAAATTGCCTAATTTTTTATTCCGCGGAGGCTAACTCTGAATAAAATCTCTTTTCAAGAAACATATTGCTGCCTAGATGAAAAAGCGGTGCTAGGAAAATAGAATATATTCTCAGAAAAGATGAGGTTGCAGAGGGACGGTTTCCGAGGGAGGTGGTAGAAGCCTCTCCCATCCCCCACTCCCAGCGCCCACTCCCATCCCCCACTCCCATCCCCCACTCCCATCCCCCACTCCCATCCCCCACTCCCAGCGCCCACTCCCATCCCCCACTCCCATCCCCCACTCCCAGCGCCCACTCGGGAGTGCGAAGGGCAGCAGGAAAGCTTTGGACCATCATGCAGGCGGCAGGCCAGGCAGGTTGGGATGAAAGAGGCCTCCAGGTTTGGCCACATCCCAGTGGGAGGTGGAGGAGGAGTTCCAGCCGTTTTGGGAACAGCCGTCCAAAGACTTAGAGGGTCATTCCCTTTCTTTAAGAGAGGGCTTCACATGGAGCGCTCCAGCCGTAGCCCAGAATACTGCTTTCCTGCCTGTAACATGTTTCCTGGAGACAAATATTTTGTGGCGGAGAGAAGGGGTTACCTTTCATTAGTGGAGGACGGTATAGGGCAGAATTATAACACTAGGTCAAAGCTTATTAGACAGAAGTGAAGTCGAGTTAGCATTTTTTGAAAAATGAAAAACGCGGCTAGACTAGACCAAAAGAGGACAGGACACTAATAAGCAAATCGCGCCCGGCCGGGCATGGAGAAAGGGTAAGCGCTATTTTGAAGGCCTTGAATACCTTCAGAGTTAAATGCTAATTTGGCCTGGATGTCCATCACCAGTTACCACCCTCCGGGCAGGAAGGGTGACTGCTGCCTCTGAGCCACCCAGGCAGGAAGGGTTGACTGCTGCCTCTGAGCCACCCAGGCCCAAACAAAGGTGCTGGAAGGGGAGGAAGGCCACCTAGAGCAGCAAGAGCAGCGCCAGGCGTCAGGGAGCCTCACGGAAGCTGCGCCCGTGCCCGCGGGGAAGCCCCGCTCTCCTGGCTTGCTCGCCCACAGAACGACAAGCAGCCCGGCCTTCTCTGCCATGTTGACTCCTAGAGCCGGTTTCCACAGAGAGATGCAAGCCCCAGGCAAAGAGGAAAGGGTCGTCGCAGTATCGTTGTGCACTAAAATACAGCACCTTGCAAGCACGATAATGGGACATCGGAGACATTTTTAAAAGGGTCCACTTGCTTCTAATGAATTACTATAGATTTTTCTGTCATGGTGCCTGTGTATGCAACAGCCCATCTGCCCCACACACGTACATTTCTTGCAGAAATGTTTATAATTAAAATTTACATTTATAACAAGCTAAAGGACAAAATGAAACCCAAACATGGGTTTCGCGGAATAGAGGCAATTCAGAATCAGCAGCATAAATCCAAAAACACCGCTCGCTCCTGAAATAAACATCTGACGTCTCGATATCCTGCTTTCGTCCAGTTAAACACTCTTGCACTCTGGGATACTGTGGGATTCCAGAATCATGATGGGACAACAATAGCCTTACGCCTTAATTACGACCTCCGCATTCCATCAAAATCGTCATGATGCTAGACACTGACTGGTCCCATCCTTTCTCCCCTCGATCACACTTACTGTCAGTTAAGCTAGACGTGAGTGTGTCGCCCTCCCCTTCCGGCCCTTTCTGTGTGTTTGAAAGACTTCCACGCCAGAGCTGCCCGGTCAGCGGATTTGTCTGTCTGTCTGTCTGTCGGGGGCTCTTGTCACACACCACAGACACAACCCTTCCCTAACCCCCCGCCAGGGATACCAGGAAACGATCTGAGCTCAGCGACCCTGTGGCATGGCCTCGGTCTTGGCTGTTAACTCTTTCCAGTATGGGGTAACCAGTGGCGTGTCTCCCACATGGGGCCCTACAGTTTGTGGGGTCATGTGGCCCCAGGCAATGTGGGATCTCGCTGAGGCTGGCCGCACCCCTGAGACCCACTGAGAGTCAATCCCCAGCTTACCAAGTAAATTCATAGGACAGTGGGGGCAGGAATCAGCGCTCCAACAACGACCACATAAAATGACGGCTCAGGAGACGCTCTGCCTCCTTCTTGCCTGCAGCACCAGGTTTCGACTCAAAGGGAAGCTGAGAAACATGTTTCTGGAGAGGCAGCATCACCGGTGGGGACTGCTGTGATCAGGACACCGGCTTTTCTACTTAAGAACGCATTCCTGGATTAACCCATCTGCACGCGCATCCAGTCCCTCGGTAAGAGCGCGTTCAGAAATGCACCCACGGGAGGACGGCAGACCGAATTTTATCTCAAATGGCTCCTGAGGATTATCGCTGACTCTATTAAAATCTCTGGTTTTGCTCTTTTAGCATTGTTTCAGACGTCCGTTCTTTGTTTAGAATCGCTTTTTCTCAAACGTTTGGTGGAGTTTTATTCCCTGTGAATCCGTGATTGCCCGGGAATTCCTGCCCGAATCCTGAGGGAGGCTGATCCTGAGTTTCTTGTCTCCCAACGTTGGAGGTGAGGGGTATCCTTCCAGAAGGAACCAACTGGTACTGGTCACCCAGGGGAGCGACTTCCCCCTCATCCTGGGGTCTCTAGCTCCACCACACTTTCTCCAAAGTCTGGGGACATCTTCCAGCGCTGCCTGTTGCTGACACAGCCAGGAGCCCCTTGGTGACTCTGGGGAACCCCTCCTTGTTCTTGTTCTCCACTCAGAATGAAACGGCTCCAAGCTTTGTAGAAGAGCTTCTGTGCTGTGGATTTTCCATTCTCTGACAATTTGCTCCAATCTGCTATTGTCTCCCAAGGGCTCCTCCAAATTTCTTGTCCACAGATGAGCCTGTTGCTTGTTTCGTGGCAATTATGTTGGCGGGAGTGTTAACTGGACCAGTCAACGTGGAAAGCATTTAGAAGATACTTGTCAAGTTAAACACACGGCTAGCCTTTGAGCAGTCCTGCCACTTCTCGTCACAGACCAGAGAGAAGTGAAGACGTATGTTCCAGAAGACCTGCCTGCGAGTGTGCATTGGCGCTCTGTGCACCACGCTCAAAACTGCAAGGATCCAAATGTCCTTCCCAAGGAAGGCAGATGAACAGATCGTGGGATGTTCACGCAGTGGATTCTGCTCATCAATACAAATGAACGATCGACACACACACAACATGGACAAACCCACTTTATGGTGATGAAAGTCACAGCAGAGCATGCTTCTGGTGGAGGGAGGGGGTGAGGTTGGGGTGGGCTGGACGAGAAAGGAACTTTCCGGAGTGACGGGACTAGTGCATATCTTGATTGGGGTGTAAGTTACACAGATGCATACATTTTTCAAAATCCACTGGGATGTGCAGTTAAAACCCATGCACTTCATGGTATGTAAATTAATCCTCTATTTAAAATAACTTTTAAAATAAGATGCAATTTCTGAGCATGAAATATGCAAGGTTTATTTTTAATTGTATTTTTCAAAGCTGACGTGAGGCAAGAAGACATTCACTGTCTTACACTGCTGGTAAGATAAACAGCAAAGAGGCTCAAGAGATCCCACTACGTTCTAATGCTTTGAAAATGCGTAAGATACGGATAATACATGTTCTCAGTTTCAGCTAATTCTAATATTTCACTCACCACCCCTCAGCTGTGCCAGGAAGCAGAACTGACTTTCCTTTCTCAGAACACTATATTCCGACCTATATTTAGACCGAATATTTAAGGTAACGTTGAATAGAGATGCCACCTTGACACACAATATCAACTGTCATTTCACACTTCCACACAACCAGAAGGTAGCTGCCTTGCCTCAAGCGAAGATGAAAAGGACAGGAAAAATGAGATGATTATCTCTGGAAATCTCTTTACCACCAAGCGGGTTTCTTCTTCAGAAAAGAACGCATGACTCATTTCATCACTCAAGCTTTCCTTCAACTGCCAGGCAAAGTCTGTATTCCGTAATTACAAAAGCTGTCTCAGACCCGTTCCTCTCTGGCCCAAAAGCTCAGCATAGCCCAGGAGGAGCCATGCAGAGATTGCCACAGTGATGGTTCTCCCCGGCGCCTCCAGGGAAGCCACATACCCTCACCTGTGGCACTGAACCACCCGACTCTCCAAGGTCCCAAATGAAGGAAGGTGTTGTGCCACGGGGCTGGCTCCCTGCGGATGCACCAGTGATGGCAGAGGCCAAGCGGCTGTGGACTCAGGCAGCCCTGGGGCCGTGCACCTGCTGCCCTTCCAGCTCCCACAGTGGTTTCTTGTGTGGCCCCCGCGCTCCCACTCTAGGAAGTGAGCGGCTAACACCTTAGGGGAACACCCCTCTTTCCTTTGGCTCCTTTGGCACCCCCTTTCTTCTTTTGTTTCTTAAGCATTTCAGCACCCTTGTCACCAGCTACCTGGGTTGACTCTCTTGCATGGAAACACAGCGTGCTTCTGTGCTCCTCGTCAGACCCGGATTAACACAGGGCTGAGGACCAGGAGCAGGTTCCAGCACTGGGCAGGCTCCCAAACAGCACTGAGCTTGGACCCAGTGATGGGCTCCATGCTGAGGTCAGTACATAGAGCAGCAGCATCACCGCTCTGTGGTCACACCGTCTGTGGCCTGAGATGAAGGACGCAGGAAGCAAGGAGCAAGTAGCTGTGCCCTTGGCGATTGACCGGGGCAGGAATGCTGACGCCACTGGGGGTGCTCAGGAGGGCTGCGTCTGACTGCCTGGGACAGCTCACAGGAGAAAAATCGCAAGCCTCAGGATGGGAACTCTGAGCTCAAGAAGAGTCAGAGCTGGCAGAATGCCCCATGGGCGGCCTAAAGGCTATCCTGACTCTTACAGCTGTAGGACTGGTACAGCCAAAAATCAATCCCCAAATCTGATTCTTGGAGTTGCAGAATTAAATAGTGCTTTGAATTCACAGCTTGGCCAACCCTCTTATGCAGAATTAGGGCATCAGTTGGGAAAAGCAACACCCTGACCACTGAAATGGGTCCACTGGGTTGACTTAGAAAGTTTTGAGAACCTACGACCCTAGTATCCTTTGAGTGTTCCTTGTGCTCGCTTCGGCAGCACATATACTGAAATTGGAAGGATACAGAGAAGATTAGCGTGGCCCCTTTGAGTGTTCCTTGCCCAAAAAGTAATTTCTCCTCACCTGGTTGAGGACACTAGCTTGCCTTCCTTTGCCTGAAGACACATAACAGTCTTGCCCAAGGAAGTTGACTTGTAAGGGGAGGGCCGATCGTCCTCAACACTTACCCACCACGTTTCATTGCCACCAAACCCGGAGCCGGGCTCGCCCTGAGGGGACACGTGCCATGTTGGGTCCACGTGGAGAGATCTTATACTCCAAAGCAATTGCAGGATGGTGTTAAATTGTACTGGCAGAAACCTGTGTCCCAATCCGAAGGGCAGAGTGGGGAATTGCTCGGGGGCAGGTCAGAGGAAATGCCAAATAAAGATTGCCTGCATGCATGTTCCAAAACCCTTCATTCTACAGCTCCGCTCTCCTAAATTGACCTTTAGGAACTTTACTAGGAAAGTACACGTGGTGAGGATTCCTAAGTGACTCCCAGGGTCCAGACCTCCGTTTCCTTCTAGTGAGCGGGAGCTGGCACCTGCTGTCCAGGGCAAGACTGCTCCTCCCAAGATCCCTCGGAGTCAGGTGTAGCATGAGTATGAGTAAAGGTGGTGTATCTAACCTCCACGGCATTTAAGGACTGTGTCATTTCCACAACCAGGAGAAGACAGCAATTGAAACCACCAAGAAAGCTGTGTGGCAACTGCCCTTTCTGTCCCGTTACATACAAGAGAAATTAACTTCTTATTTGAGCCTCCGGATTACTTCTTGTTAAAGCAACTTAACCAGTGTTCTAACTAGAGAACATCAGTCCTTCTAGAGAACTACGCATTACTTAAAATTTCATATGAATTCGTTTAACCAAGGCCTTTTCTTCCAGAATTCTTGAAGTTAAGTCAGACAGCCTGGTACTCAGAAAGCTGCCCGCTGGGCACTTACGGCAGACAACCGTAACTGATGGCCACGTTCTCCAAACCCGACGCCAGCCCTCATCACAGCACCGCAGCTTCTACTCATTGATCCAAGTTGGTGAGGACATCAAACCCACATACTATCCTGAGTTAGGTTTGGATGGGAAAATGGTAAGTGGGTTGGTCCCTGAAGAAAAGTTTTGGAAATTAAGAGCAGCGTGAGGGCCCCGTGAGTTAAGAGTGAGGGAGAGCGACTCTCGTGAAGCACGCTCTCAGAACACGTGCTCTGTGGGGACACCATTCCAAGCCCGGGCCGTCACCTTCAGATCCCAGTTATAGAAGTCAAGAGTCCTTGCTTACCGACTGTAGAGTTTATCACCCAGAAAGGAATGTATAAATGTCCCCCGAAGACGCTCCAGGTTGGTCAGGAATTTGTTTTAGAGGCCATGTGGCTTGAATGACACCGGAATTATGCCCCTGAACCATCCCAAGGGAGCTCCTCCTGCTCTAGCTGGGCTAAGAGCATCTAGATGGAACCACCAGCCCTGGGCTCCAAAGCCCCCCTGCCCCAGCCTGAAGCAGTTACTGCCTCTGAAGTGAGTCCACCCACTCACCAGGAGGAACGCTCACTGGGCCCTTATCTTCTAACCCAGTGTCCTGCTGTTACATCAGATTGGCGGAGACCTCAATGTCTCTCGATTTACTCATTTATAAAGGGGAAATAAATACAGCACCTACTTAGTAGGTACTGAGGTAATGAACATTAAGTAAATACATGGCACTTGTGATGCGGCAAGTGCATCTAAGGGCTAGCTTTGATGGTCTGTAAGTGAGTGGCATAAATTTGTTATGTGAGCTGCTGACATCAGAGACCCACCCTACGCTGCCTTGGAGTGAGTTCTTCTGGAAGGAAATGTTTTTGAGTTTTGATAGTAATCTTACCACCTCCACTTGAGAGAATGAACAGTGTGTATGCGTTGGGGGCAGGTGTTTTGACGTGGTCTGGCTGATGCCTCTGTGATTACAGGATTGGAACTCAAGAAGAAATAGACAAACTGGGGTGTAGTCCTCTGAGGCAAAGAATAAAGGGGAAAACCCCACTTTGTCATCGCTTTAGAAAAACTGTAACTGGAGAAAGCTGGCCCCTTGGACCATTGATTCAAATGCTCATGGGAGAGTCATTGGCAGGGACAGTGCAGTTCCCAGAAGATCAGTGACCAAGACAACCAGCTTCCGTTCCTCCCTCTTTTCCTTCTATGGTAGCTTGGCAAGGTTCTTCCTGCAGACATTCCCGAAGTGTCCCCTTCCCCACCCATCACTACTCAAGAACAGAGAAGCAAGAGACTCACAACTGCCTTAGAGATTATTTTATTTAACTAAAAGCTCTCAATTTGACTGTCTCAATGTAAACTTATCCTATAAGCTAATTTTAAAATTTGTTAACAATTTTTCATTATAATTGTAATATATTCCTTTTCAGAGTATTTGAGAATCAAATAAAAAATTAGCTATATCAACAAAAGGTAGCCTCTACACATTACTGGCTGAGTAGGTATCCATTCATCTATCCCTTTCTCTGGAGCGGTAGAACTTTCTAGAATCTTCTGAGATAAGAGAGTGAGGGAGGTTTGCAAACCGTCCGGGCTCGCCTCCCAGCCCTGCACCTCCCGACCATGCTGTCACAGAAGCAAACGTTTGGATCTGTCGTCATTGTTACCATGTAAATTTTTCTCCAACTCCTCTTTGGTTCTATGCATAGTTTTATGTTGTTGTAGCTACAGTGTGGATAAAATTTTGCTCTGCTTTCTCACTTGAAATTATTATGTAGATCATAAATATTTTCATTTTGCTATATAATCCTCCTAACTATAATGTGATTGCTGCATAATACACCCTCAAGTAGATTAGGTAAAGTTTACTTGCTGCTTCCCTTCTTGTTATAAATCTAGGTTTTTTCCCATTTTTTCCCTAACATTTAGCTTTAGTCCTTTCAAGACTTGATGGAGATTCTATAAGCATGATGGATAGGTGCGAAATAAGATGGCTACCATCTTGGGTATTGGGCAGTCCTGCATTGGCTAGCACTTCACTCTCAAAAAGTATCTACATTCAGGTAATAAACTATGTGACCACTCTAGTAATAATCCCATTCAGACATAGAGGTTTTATGTTAACTATCTGGGATTTCAGCTACACCATTCCCAAATCACAATGGATGACCTCCCGACTTCAGGTAGAAATGGCTGCTGTCGCTGCCACAAATGTTTCTCTGAGGCCTCACTCACCCAAGCTCAGCTGACATCAGTGATGACAGTCACAGCCATCCTGGTGGGGGTTTTCTTACCCGCCAGGGGCTGGCGCTGATACCCCACCCAGTCTGCGTTGTGGCTGTGCAAGGTGTGGTCAGGAACAGCTGGTCAACCCAGACTACAAAAGGGAGAGGCGGGGACCAGGGTGTAGGTCGCAGCACAAGGCTAAGCTGAGCATCCTTCGAACGGTTTGTTCATCAGTACAATGGCTCGGACAAAACCCAAGAGGGCTTCTGAGGCCATAAAATGAGAAAACGTGTGATGCCTGCCCATACCCCCCTCCAATCTCACTATCCACCACATACCTCTCTTCTTGCAGATTAAATGAATTCATAGTACTAGACAGACAGACATCATCATCTTCCTTTTCAACCTATCCTTACAAGACAGCGCTGGACAAAACAAGGTTACCAGAAACCCCCATGAGACCTAGACAAACAGACCTGCAGTCACTTGGGGCTGAAATTGGATCACCACCCCTGGTCCTGCCTGGACCCCCACACTGCTCGGAGGCCTGCCCACCTGAACACAGCCTCCAGCATATGCACCTTTGTATACAGTCCTCTCTCCAGGGGACTGTGCCCCTGGATCACAGCCCCACGCTGGAGAGGATTATGCTAACACCTGTTTTTCCCTGTAGGCAACCCCAGAAAACCTAGCTCCAGACCCATTCGGTCTCTACTAGTCCTCGCAGTGACCTGAAGAATTATTTTTCGCCATGAAAATACTTAATAACTTGGAAAAAGTGAAGATAATAAAGAGGCTTTAAAAAAAAAAAATGATGGCGCCAGAATGAACAGGCTCTGCTGATGAACTCAGAGGCTCCCCAAGTCGGAACCCAAGTCCCGGAGAGCAGTGAAATGTACAGTTCTTAGCTATTGAGATTTAAGGGGTCATTTCTCCAATATCTCTGGGAGATGTGCACGCCTCTCACCCCTGCGCAGTCCGGCCGCACACCCGGGCCTGTGAGCGGCCGCGCAAACCTCTGCAAACCTCTGAGCTTCGCTGGTCCTTCGGTCGTCCCGGCTTCTGGAGCCCCGAACAAGCTTTTTGCTTGAAATTTCACCAGATAAAAATTAAGTTTCAATGGGTTAAAGGCAGAAACGGAGAAGAGGGGTGGAAGCGTCCAGGTTGGAGAAGGATCCCCTCCCCCTCCGCGGGCGATCTCCTTGTGGGCCGCCGGCACCCGGGACTCCCTTGGGGGAGGGGGGCGCAGAGGGGTCGGCCCTGCGCCTTGAGCACCCGCCTGCGCCGGATGCGTTTCCCCGGGCAGTTTGGGGAACGACTCGAAAGGCAGTGCTCCGCGTTCCCCTCCTCCCCCTTTCTGAACGCCGCGGCCCAGTGGCGTGCTGGGCAGGAGCGGAGCCGGACTGGAGGGGGTGATTTCGCGCAACGTTCACCCCTTCAAGTCGTGACTCGAGGGGCTATTCTGGAGGGGCTCCGCGGCGGGCGCGCTGCCCGCGTCCTCCCCGCCAGGCCCGGGTTACTCCACAGTCTTTCTGAAAGGTCCCCGCTGCTTGTCCCGGGTCTCGGGCCTCCGCCGGCCCGGGACTGCTGTGTGGGCTGCTGGGCTCCATCCGGTCCCAAGGAATCCATAAACAGGTTGCTTCTACCGTTTCCCGACACCCGTTCCCCTCCGGATTGCTGTAAGGAGGTGAAGCCAGGTCGGAAGCTCGGACCGGGGGCCGCGGCGAGCCGGGATCCCGGGCCGAAGGACCCTGAGCCTCCGCGACCCCCATGAGTGCGCGCGCGCCCCTCCTCTCGCGGCTCCCCGGCCTCGCCCGGCTTCTGCGGCCGCTCGGCCCCGCGCCGCCACTCCGCACCCCGCGCCCGGCCGGCCCGCCGCGCGCCGCTGTCTCCCCCCAGCGGCCGTGGCGTGTCGCCGCGGGAGCCGGGCGGCGGGCGGGCGGCGGGGGCGGCACGGCGCAGGCAAGCCCGCGGCTCCGCCCCGCGCCCCCCCTCCACGGCCGGCAGGGCCGCCCCCTCCGCGCCGCGCTCGGCTCAGACGGAGCAGCCGCCTCTGCAATGTCAGCAGCCGCAGCGGCGGCGACGCGAGCGGCAGCGGCTGGGGCCCCGCGGTAGCCGCCAGAGCGGCACGGCCGGGCGGGCGCGCACGGCGCGAGCCCGCGGCCACCTCGCTGCCTCCGGGGCGCTGCGGGCGGTTCTGCGCGCCCCGGCGCTGCGCTGGGACTCGAGGCCAGCCCGGCTGCGGCCGCGCACAAAGGACCGCGGACACCGGGCTCCGGGGGCTGCGCCCAGGGACCGGCCCGGAGACGACCAGCCGCCCCGCGCCCGCCGCACGCCCGCCTTCGCCCGGCGGCCGGAGCCCGAGCCGGAGCGGGCCCCGTCATATGACAGCGGCGACACAGCGGCCGGCGAGCGCGCGTGCTGCCCACTCGGCTGCGCCACGGCCGCCGGCGCCGGGGGTGGCCCGCGCCGCGCCCCGCTGAGTGCTCGGCCGTCGCCGCCGCCGCCCCGCGTCCCCCGCGCCCCGGCTCTCGGGCACCGGGGGCAGGAGCCGAGGGGAGCACCCCGCCGGCGCCGAGCCTAAAATGGCCACGCTGCTCCGCAAAATCGGGCTCATCCGCCTGCACAACCGGGACACCGAGGACCCCAAGCACCACCACAACCACCGCGGCGGCGGCGGCCAGCAGAGCGCGTCGCTGCGCGGCAAGGGCGGCGCCAAGAGCGGCGGCCACAAGCAGCAGCAGCAGCAGCAGCAGCACCCCCCCGGGGGCGCGGGCGACGCGAGCCCCGGGCCCGGCAAGGGCAAGGGCAAGCGCGCGGCGGAGCCGACCCCGCGCGACAAGCCGCCGCAGCCGGCCGCGGGGGCGGCGGGGGCGGCGGGCGCCGGGGGCCCCCGGGAGCGGGCGGCGGGCGCCAGGGCGGGGCCGGGCCCGGCGGCGGCGGCGGCGGTGGCCGCGGGCGGCAGCCTGGTCCCCGCGGCGCGCCAGCAGCACTGCACGCAGGTGCGCAGCCGGCGGCTCATGAAGGAGCTGCAGGACATCGCGCGCCTCAGCGACCGCTTCATCTCCGTGGAGCTGGTGGACGAGAGCCTCTTCGACTGGAACGTGAAGCTGCACCAGGTGGACAAGGACTCCGTGCTGTGGCAGGACATGAAGGAGACCAACACCGAGTTCATCCTGCTCAACCTCACCTTCCCCGACAACTTCCCCTTCTCGCCGCCCTTCATGCGGGTGCTCAGCCCGCGCCTGGAGAACGGCTACGTGCTGGACGGCGGCGCCATCTGCATGGAGCTGCTCACGCCGCGCGGCTGGTCCAGCGCCTACACCGTGGAGGCCGTCATGCGCCAGTTCGCCGCCAGCCTGGTCAAGGGCCAGGTAAGGCGCGCGGGCGCGCGGGGAGGGCAGGGGGCGCGGGGCGCCGCGCGGCCGCGGCGGGAACCAGGGACCCGCCTCCGACGGGGCGACGCGCCGGGCGCCTCGGGCCCGCGCCCCGCAGCGCCGTCCTCCGGCCCCTACGGTCCCACCCGGTCCCGGGTCTCCGCGGCTTGTCGCCCGCGCTCCCTGCCTCGGCGACCGTGAGCTCACTGTCCGGCTTTTCCCCGGACCCTCTGCTGCCTTCCTCCCCGGTTCCTCGCGCGCCTGAGCCCGCGCCGTCTTCCCTCGCGCCCCATCCCGCCACCCTCTGTGCTTATGGCTTTCTCCACTGCCCACCCACCTCTGGCTCGGCCCCTTTGCCCTCCACCACATCCTCTGATTTCCCGCCCCCTCTCTCCCTTTCTTCCCTCCCCGCCCCTTCGTCTCCCTCTCCGTTCCCGTCCCGTCCCCATCCCCCCTCCCCCCTCGTCCGCTTCTCCCCACTTCGGACCCCACCATCGCTTGGGGGTGGCACTTTACATGGACTCAGGATCTGAATGCTCAAGCGAGTTTATCACTCGCCCCCCTCCCCGCGCCTGCACACACACGCGCACACACGCACGCACACACACACGCACACACAGGAAGGTCTACTCCCCAACATCTCCGGTGGGTGCTGTGCAGCTGGGGTGCTCTGTGGAGGCCTGGCCAGCTGCTGAATCTGCTCCCTCCTCTCCTGGCTCTTTCTGAGCAGCATCTAGGGCAAAGGTGAAAACTGTGCTCTTGAGAAATTTCGCGGGGAGAAGCTGAAGTGAGGAGGTGTGGTTTGCGTGGTTCCTTAAGTGACAAGGCCAGACTCTCAAGGAAACGCTTGGCACCTTCCAGAACCATCACCTCCGTTCCCTTCTTTCTCAGATCTGTTTCTTCCCTGGGTTTCCTCGTGACCCCAGGAGTTTAATCCTTTATCAGGGCTTAAGATGTTTTTAACTAAGTGGTGAAATCTGGGCTGGGGGGCAGGGAGCTGGATGCCAGAGTCTTCTGTGCCAGATGGCAGCTTTACCAAAAGAAATCCAGGGAACCCCAGCGCAAGGAATGAATGGGTCTTCTGAAATGTGTTCCCCCCTGGCTGCAGACAGGGGCATGACCGTTTTGTCTTTCCACACTTCTGTGTCCTTGATCATGCTTGAGCTGGTTGATATTTTCTCAAAATCAATAGCAAACAGTTAATAAAATCATACTTTCATATGGGCAACTGTAGATTTATGGAGAATCATTGTTTTATTTAGCAGACCCTGAATGACCTCTCGATTAGATCATTCTGCAGCCTGCATATCAGAAGCATGAGTCCCCTGTCACCTGCCTGTGTCCCTTTTACTGCAGGGTCTCTCACACCGATCAAATCATGCTGGTTCTTCCAAGTTCACTGGAGGTGGAACCCCTGGGATCCCACTCAGATAGCATCCTAATGCCAGTGCAGGGTGCCAAGTAACTATCCTGCCAGCCTATCTTTTCTGGGATTTACATTCATTTCTTGAGTTAGGAAAGGGATGGATATGACAGCCCTGGAAAGACATCTTTAACTGAGAGAGAGCTTTTTAATGGTTTATTGTGAGAACGTTCGTTCTGAATTCTTTCCGTTCAGTACTGGATCTGATGTAAGGTGCCTGAAATTAAATATGAGCCACAGGAATGGGGGGGTCGCTTTATTTTTTGAACAGAATTTATACAAATGATGTGGGAAAATATTCTGAAAAAAAAAAAAGACTTTGTTACCTGTTTCTTAAATCATTGCTAAACAGAATTCTTTGGAACAGTGTCTTACCTTCATTCATTCTCCACAGTGAGATGACTTTGGGGACCAGGGGAAGAGGAATGTCGTTTTGCCTTATAGAGCCACGGAATCATGACATTTTAGGTTAGGAGGAGATCCTAGAGGTCCCTTGGGTCACAGCCTGCATTTTGAAAGATATAGGAAAGTAAAGATTCCAAATGGGAAATGAGGAAGTTTCTCAAAAAGAGATACATCTTTGTAAATCACACGATTTCCCTGTGTAAATTAGTGCTACGCATGCAGGCCTGTGCACTTCTCTTAAAATAAGCAGGTCCTTGGGTCCGTGGTCCTTTCCTGCATGACTGAAATTGAGTCTTGCACGCCAGTTGCAAGTTAGAGACTTCAGTGTTGAAAATAATTATCAATATTTTTATTTATTATTTTCAAAATATCACTCAGTTGAACTCAGGGCCCTCCACCAAGCATGTTGTATTATCAGCTGGACTGTAAAAGATGTAACTGAAGGCAGGAACGCAGCAACTTATGAAAACATCAGTTCAGTTCCTTTGCATTTTCTGCGCTGACTTCAACACCCAGAAGACACAGGTGTGGGATACACACAACCTCTTCAGAATGCAGTGTGAGAATCAGAGAAGTGAAATCATTACGCTTCAAGACTCTGTGCTCAAAAGGATTCTAAGAGTGTTTCCGGGACCTGAGCAGTTCCTTTTATGAAGTCCCTGCCTACAGACTGTGCAGTGCACATACTGTAGTTACCAAATTATTTCCGTAGTTAAAGGTAATGGGGTTTGGGAAAGGAATCAAAGTACCTGATTAGGTATTCAAAGAGAACCGGGACTGCTACCAAACCAATAATTAGTTTAAGAGAAAGAGTCATTCTCCTGTAGCTCAGTTCCTCCATCTGTTGGCTTTTCTTTTTTAGGATTCATTTCTCTTAAGCAACAAAGTTAAAGGCTTGTTTTCCTCTTGCATAACTGCTCAGCTTAACTCTGAATTGAGGATATACTAAGTTTGTTTTGTTTCTATGCCTTCAGAGAAATCGCCAAATAATTTTAAAGGTTCCATTGGTAATATTGACAAAAGATTTGCTTAGCAGTTTTGTGCAGAAAATAAAAAGTTCGGGGTTATCATGCGATGTGCTAAGTTCAGTCATTTCATGAGACCCTCCCCTGCCTGGTTGGCTGTGCTGCCGTATGGACTGTGGTTGTTTTAAATGAAATTCCATTCGTTGCCTGTATGACGTATTCTATGTGCAGATAGCGACGCATCTGCCCTGCCTGTTACTGTCTATTACTAGTCCTTCTTTTCACTAAACGGAGACATTTTAGGTAATTCTTTTGGTTTTCTGCAACTGAGTGAACAATTCCCATACTTTTAAAATGAATTGGTGAAAATGCTAAAACTTCAGACCATTACTTACATCCTTCATCGTTTACCAAACCAAAAGAAGATCTATAGCTCGAGGGGAGGATTTCCGACATTTGGATCTGTAAAATGTTGGTGTGGAAAGTTAGGTCGGTTGCAGGGTGAGCCCAGGGTTTGCACCTAGTAGGCAGCCCCACGTGTGAACTCCATTTGCGGAGATTTCCGAGAACAGGGTCTAGAAGCCTGGGCTCAGGAGCATCAACGTTGGGAGGGCCCAGCCCCTAGGAAGTGCAGGGGAGTTCACTGGCATATACGTCGGGTTCGGAGCCTGGGATCATGGAATGACAGCACAGAGACCCTCTGCTTGCAGTTATTCAAGCAGAAGGGTCCCCAAAAGCCGTTCAAGGGGGCTCTAACTCAGAGCTCCGTTTTCGCATCACTGTACCTCCTGAGTGTCCCCTTTTCAATTAGTTAGACGCTGCCAGGGGCAGGGAACCAGATGGCTCTTGAAAGACTGTTCCTCACTCCTCCTCTGCTTTCTCGGAGCCAAGCACACGACGCAGGCCAGCAGGCAGACGCTCTGCTGCTGGCGGCGCCCTGCTCCAAGTCCAGTCCCCGCCAGCTAAGTGAGCCCCCAGGCTGCTTCGCCTGACTCGGTGCTCGTCTCTCGATGGTCTCTGTACAGGTGAGGGAACTGTAGCTCCACGGTCAGGCGAAATCGATACGTCTCGTTCTAATTCTAGCAGTGAGTGGCAAGGCTCTGGAACCCGAGCCACCGACAGGAAGCCGGTCAGGCAGGGCAGGGCCAACCCGGGGGGCCACCTCAGCTGCTGGCTGTGCCCGGGCAGTCGTCCGCTCACTGGGACCCGCGCGAGAACCGTGCATGTCTGCAGAGAGCTGACACCCGGCCGGGCGTCGGCAGAACGGTGAGAGCAGGCGACCTGAAGCATCTCAGATCTTAGCTTTTGAGCTCCAGACTGGTCAGCAGTTCCAGGACCGTCTGTTTGCCTCCTGGATCAGTCTCTGGGATCTCTAAATAAAGGAAGCTGGCAGGGTCAGAATGTGCTAGAAAAGGAACGGGCTCTGCATGCCAGCCATTTGACGATACGCCGCATCTCCTGAGCTCGACCTTAGGACTTAAAACCTCGGCATCATGCGTGCCTCCGAGAACCGTGCTCACGCACACGTGCACACATATACGAGGGCCGCCTTCTTCAGAACTTCTTCCAGAGGTCGAGGCCTAGGAACAGCGTTTTACTTCCGACTGGAACATCTGCAGGTGTCATCAGAAAAGGTGATGAAGGTCACCAGCCCTCTGGGTCCCAAAGTGGGTTGGCTTCCAAGCTGTTACAACTGACCCACGTTTTGTGTGAGACCCCTAGGGCTGCTGGGTGGCTTAAACAGCAGAAATGCGCCGTCTCACGGTTCGGTTCGGGAAGGCAGACGTCGGAAATCAGGTGTCAGCAGGGTGGGACCCCGGTGAGGCCGCGCAGGGGAATCTGTCCGTGGGTGGCGCTCGGTGGCCGAGAGAAGGCTGTTGTCTTCTGTGTCTTCACGGGCTTGTCCCTCCGTGCGTGTCTGTGTTCTCATTTCATGAGTACACCCGTCGTATTGGATTAGGGCCTACCCTAGCGATGTCAGCTTAACATGATTACCTCTGTAAAGACCCTGTCTCCCAATACAGTCACATTCCGAGGCGCGGGGGACGAGGACTCCCAATGCAGGGATGGGGCGGTGGGGTCACAGTGCAGCCCAGAACAAGCCCAAACAGGAATTCTGTAACTAATTCAACCTCGTGTCTCCAGAGGCTTTTGCTGGTTCGCAAAGTGCGGTGAACACAGGACCACACTGCGGGAGGCCCGGAGGACCAGCCTGGAGCAGAGTTGGCAGCCCCTGGGGAGGGGAGCGGATTGGGGGCAGGTGGGGCGTCAACACCGATAACCCGGCTGGGAGAGGGGAGGGTGAAGCCAGGAGTTCGCCGAGGAGAATGCATTGGCGCGGAGATCTTATGAGTCACTCTGTCATCTTGTCCTGTGCCAAGTGTAGGTGACAGAGATAATTGCCCACCCAGGATGACTCTGCGGCTTGAACTGTTTGAAGAAAAAATAGCTTGTTCTGATATCAAGTAGGACGGGCAGGAGGACACAGGCAGGACTCTGTATCCTAAAAATAGTCCCATGCCAAGTTGGCGGGCTCCCATAGCTCGCTCCCCGGCGAGGGCTCACAGCCCGCGGCTGACGGCACAGTTAATAATAGTAGCAACTTACTTTACCCTGAGTCGTGGACTTTGAGAATCTGAATTTGTGAGACGAGAATGTCACTGTATTTCTGTTTATTTTTCTGATTTAGATGAAGGGATGTGAGAGGTTTGGTCTCTTATTAAGGGCCAGCATAGTTTGGGGGGCGCTTTTGTTAGTGGAAAATGCCAATAAGTAACAATAATTCAAAGTTTGTTTTAAAGCATGAGGCCCAGAGCGGAGAGTTCTGCCCGTTTTCTTCCTTAGGAACAGGTGGGTATGAATCCATGGTTAGAAGTAAGGTAGTGCCATTTGGGGGACAGCTCAGGAACCAGCAAAATAGCTTTCATGTGTGTTTTGTTTTATTTTGTTCTGCTTTTAAAGCAGCTACTAAAAAATAAAATAATAATAATAATTTTTTAAAAAGCAGCTACTAATAGTGGGTTGCTGGAGCCACATTTCAGATCTGGTGGAAGTGAGATCTTTGCTGGGTTGACCAGGCAGCAGGGAGAGACAGGGCGGGGTGCAGAAGGTGTAAGTCCTTCGCCCTCTGGCAGTGGTCCTCAGCCGCCCGGTCAGTCAGACGCCCTGGGAGGGCTGAAATCATTCCCGTGCCTAGCCCGACCCTCAGGGAGTCAAACGTCCTGGGTCTAGGATCAGGCCCAGGTAGAGGCTTGGAAAACTCCTGTGTGAGTCTAACATGTGGGGGTGGAACGAGCCACCACAGACCGACATGTCCCCTTTCCATGTCCCCGTGCCCACCAGCAGCCACAATAGGACCTTCAGGTGGCGAGGACGGGACCGACCTCGCACCTTCCCTGCTGCTGCCTTGGCGGACGCACCGTCCTGGGTGAACCCTGGAAGAGCCCCCCGGAAGCCCTACTTTCGCAGACAGGCCATCCCAAAGCCACGCCCTTCTTCCCTGACCAGGGGCGAGTGTGGCCTCGGAAGGACGTGTGCCCAGGAGAGGTCAGTGACCCTGAGACACAACGGGGAGGGCTCAGGAGCTCGGCCTACCCGGAGATAACTGGCAGTAACTCACCGGTGCCTGTGGCACAGGTATTGAGTGCCTACTGACTACTCTGTACTAGACATTTACTGGACACACGGTGGCACCTAAGACTCCCATGGAGTGCCACCGCGGAGAAGTAACCAGAGGGGACGACGGGAAACCCATTCATGTTCATCTTCGGCATCCCAGGCCGCTTGCAGTCAGACCCGGCGTGGACACGTGCCCGTTCATTGAGTGTCCGTGGACCTGACCACTGTCAGTGGCTCATGTGTGCCCTGGGGACTTGAGAGACGTGCGGTCCTGGGGTTAGCAGGGTTCAGACCTGCGTAATGTTTGCAGAGGGAGCCTTCAGGGTGGCCTGAGTTTCTGAATGTCACTGCGTCGCCAAGAAATGGGAAGATCGGGCATTCCCAAAACACACAGGGGAGTCGCTGTAATGGCAGAAGCGTTTCCGGTGACCTCCAGGCTCTCCCAGCTGCTGAGTCAGCAGACTACAGTAAGGGTGAGATGTTCGCCGATTCCGCCTCATCACGCGTCGCTCGTCCTTTCGTTCCTTCCTCCCTTCCTTCGGCACCCGTGTACCAAGGGTCTGGCATGCCGTGGCTCCGCAGCCACGCTGCCCGGGGCACTCCCGTGACACCCCTTCACCATCCCGAGTGTCCTCTCTGGCCCTCCTCCTGGCTGGCTTCTTGCCACTTTGGTGAGGCCGGGGGGGCGGGGGGGGGGGAGTACGTGGTGTAGGAGGACCCAGGACCCCAGATGGAGAACACAGAGGAGGAAGCCAATTTGGGACCCACCAGGTGGCAAAGGATTGGAAGTAGAGCGCAGGGCATGGCTGTGGGAGCCGAGGGAAGTCACCCGACGTGCCCCGTCCCCACCCGGCGGGACTGACATGGCCAGGGAGCAGGATGAACGAAGACTCCTCCTCTCGTGGTTTCCCGCCTGCCTTCTCTTCTCCACCCGCCCTCCTGCCTCATTAGAAGCTCGTCGTCTCCTGCCTGGACCCGGGCAATGCCCCGTGCGGTTTCTCTGTCTCCTTCCGTCCTCTCTGCCGTCGTCCTAACTCCTCCGAGACACAGACCTGGCCCTCTCACATCCTTTATCCTGACCCTTACGGAGTACCCCAGGAGCCCCCGCGCGCTACCCATGCACAGCGGCCCTCCCCCGCCCGCCGTGGCCCCCGTGGAGGTCTGTCCTCCTCCAGCCCCCCCCAGCCCTGGCTGGTCCTTCCTGTCCGTGCTCAGCTCACAACCAGCCCCTCCCTAACGTTCACGCGGTGAGGCCCAGCCATCCTTGAAGCCCCATCTCCTCTACGAAACAACCTCGCGTTTTCCAGAAGACACGCCTGGTCTTGTCCTGCTAGATGCCATTGACCTATGCCAACTCTATTGCCCCCCCATGGCACAACGCCCCACACACCGTGTGCGCCGAGTGAGTTGTTGGCCATGCAACGTGCTGATCTGAGCAGACACCCCATTCCCTTCCCTTTGTCCCTGCTGGCAGCAGAAGGCTGCCGCTCTGGGGCCGGTACTTAATGCAGACGGGCTGCCATGCAAAATGTTTTCTGTTGGCCATTGGAGTCAGTCCTTGCAATGGCCTCTGAGTCAAGTGCTGTCATTATTGCCAGTTCACAGAGGAGAAAACAGGCTCGCTGAGGTTGAATCTGTGCCCCAGGCCAATGGCTTAGTGAAAAGCAAAGCTCAGTCCTCATCAGGCCGTCCAGAGCTCGGGCCACCATGTTTCCATGAGCTTCCATGGGCAAGGCGGAAGCCACCCCGCCAAAGAGCCTGTGCGTTCGGCTGCTCCTCGTAGGTCCCTGTGCACCTTCCAGATGTCTTTGCAGTGATACTTTGCTAGGTTTGGATCCACAAGGAAGGGATAACATACCCATTGAATCTACTGAATTATCTATGGGCCCAAATAAGCTCATGGTACACATTGTGTGACCTAGAAGAACGTTTTACATCTTTCAGAACCGTAGGAGAAAAATAATTATTGTTGTTTTATTTCTTGTCTCCAGGAAAGGGAGAGGCATTTCAAAATTTCTGAAAAACCAAGAAAGAAATGCTTTTTGAATATAATGGCTACATTGGTGAACCTACTCAGATTGAAGAAATTACTATTGTAAAAATAATTTCTGTAAGATAAATACTAATTCTCTGTCACAATATTTGGCAGGCAGTCTGGAGATTTTTTTTTTTTAAATTAAAAGTTCTTTGATGAGAGAAATGAGGAAACAGTATTTTAGAAGGGATTGGGTTACACTTTAAGTTGTAATGTACCCAACTCACTTGGGAATCAAAGGAAGAATTTACAGAAAAATAGTAAGGCAGTACTTTCTGGCTTTTTTATTTTGAAAAGCAGACGTTTCCAAAAATCAGAATATGGAGCTATAGAATTGACTCTATATTGGTTCTGATAAAAAGCAGCCATTCTTATTTTATAAATTTGGACATGTTGTGCACTTAGTTATTAAAACAGTCATTTTTGCCTCACTGACACATAGGAGTTAGCATAAATTTTGAGTGTCAGGCTGGATGCCCATTTTTGCTTCCCAGGAGACACCAGTCAGAAATTGGATGTAATGGTACAAAATAAGTATTAATTGCTGCAAGGATTAATCTGTGTTGAGGTGTTTCAGGATAATGACATACCCTACTTCACTCTGCTTCCCAGCCAGGGAAAAGTAGAAATAACATGGAGGAAACTTGGAATTGAATGTATTACAAGTTTAAGTTCATCGTAACTAGTTGAATATTATAAGCCTTTAAAATGTAACTTTCAAAAGTCATCTAAGTACTAGAATCATATTGCTTTCACCTCCCTCTGTGGACGGGGGCTGTTTCTCAGGGAAGCTGGCTCTTCAGCAGCTCGCTCCCACGCAGAGAGCACCCCCCTGGGGTCCGGGAGCCCCCAGAGTCCCACCTGGGGAGGGCAGAGCGACTGCGTTAGGGTCCTGGGGAAGTGCCCTCGCCAGCCCGAAACCAGCACAGAGGAGCCCCCCAGAATGGGCCCAGCGGCCCCACCCCTTCCAGAACCGCTCATTTCTTCTTGGATCACTCGCACAACGTATACTGTGAAACTTCATCATCTCAGCTCCCGGGAGACCGTTTCTCTAAAGGTAGGATCCAGCCATGAAGTTATATGAAGCTTAAAGAAAATCATCGTAAATTAAACGGATCTAATAAAAAGAGAGTTTGAAATCCGCTGGATGGAATTAGGGTGATTTTTTTCAAGTAATTTTGTTGAAAAGGGGATCCTGGCCTCGGTGTTCTCGTGGTCCGGAGAGATAAAGGTCATTGTTGGTTGTTCCCCCACATGCGTCCGAGAGGAACCGGAGAACTCAGAGCCCCTTCTTGCCACCTGGAGGACCGCATGCCCTTGGGCATCAGGGGGGGCCCGTGGACCCCTCCTCGGAATAATTTCATTTTAAACGCACAGAATAAAATTCGCAGAATTTCAAAGGAAATCAATTATGTCGAAACACATGTATCACCTTTTTAAAAGTGTTGGACTAAAATAGGAAATTAAGAAGTGCATCTTTATTCACGTATTTAGTGTTGAGATCCGAAGACGGATCTGACAGCTCCTCTAATTGGACGTAGTAAAAGGCCTTTCAAGTTGTCGGCACCAACTAGAATGTGATTTTTTTTTTTAATCTGTTTTTCTGTTGGTGACAAAGTCAAGGCATTGCTCACAAGGCTGCAGTTTGTTACCTTCAGTCATAATTCAGTGAAGTGCTGGCTTGTAGTGAGGAGGTAGTGAAAACAAACTCATGTTTTCCATCCAAGTTTACATGGCCCCAGGTGAAGAACTCCAGAGAGCAAGTGGCTCTCAGTGTCCGCGGTTGTCTTGGGAAAGCTCTGAAAGGTTATACAGCTTCCGGCCAGAACCCTGGGCTTGGGGTTGAAGGTCCAGCGTATATGTCATTTCCACCACCACCCTGCTGGGTGGACTGGGGATAAAGCCATGGACAGCAAGGCCAGCACAGGGCTCCCACACCATCTCTCCTCTCCAGCCTGCTTTGCTGCTGGGCAGCTAGCCACCTCCTCAAGCCTCAGGCACCTCCCCTGAAGATGAGACGTGTAACCCCATTTCCCAGGTGAATCGTGATCCCCAAGGACGTGATGTACAGAAGCACCACACACGGAGGAGGCAATCAGCGGCTGCTCCTTCTTTCTCAGAAAGCGAATACGTAGTGAAATAAACACACAAGAGACGTTTATCCAAGACCCAGACCTGGACTCACATTCGAATCCCATACACACAGGGATCTGCTTTCGTAACTGTTAGCATTTCCGGGCAAACGCGACATCCAGTTGGCTCAAATTGTTTCACACTCGCCCACGATCTTACAAACAATCACAAAAATCTCAGGATAGCCTGCCACCGCCGTCCACTGCGGGCTCTTGTCCTGGCGTCTGTTGGTTTCCATCCTCGAGTCATCGTCTCCGCCAGGAGCTGATTCCTGATCATAACTGTGACCGTGTATTGTCCCACCACAATCCGAGGGCTGCCGTTCACCTCTCTGGCTTTGCTCTCTAAGGATTCCATGTGTTAGTAGTGTCTTTAAATTAGCTGAATTTTCTGGGCTGTTGCTAAGTCACAAAGTTACACACGAGAACGTTATTTAATCCCATTCTTCCACCGTATCTTGTGCACACCATGTGCTTTTGTTAGCCGTTAAAGTATTGAGATGCTACCTTCATTATGGAACATGATAGCCGCTGGACCACTTGGGTTACATTTTGTTTCAAGAGGAAGACCTGGCTCGGAAGTGAAATTTGAAATTGTGTAAAATGCTCTGGACGCCAGCAGTGGCCACAGATCAGCGGGATCGCCTCTGATCGGTGCACAGAGAAGTTCACTGTGGTCAGGCTTCCTTTGCCTTTCTGAAACACCTTCAGGAATGGCCTTTCCCTTAGTGGAATTCGAGGGAAATCTAATTGAAATGTTCAGCCCACAGGATTTGCATTTGCTCAGAAACATCCGGGAGCAGATATGTGACACTGTGACGGTCGGAGGCGAATCAGCCGGGAACACTGGTGTCTGCCTCACATTCTTGCAGCTCAGTTAGGGCCCTGAGTGTTGGCCCCAAAACCAGGGTCATCTTCCTGCCTCGGACAGGAGAGGACCCGGATGTCACCAGCATCCTTGCGACCCCTCGGATTCCGGGGTTTAGGAGCAGCATCGTCACAAGGAGAGGGGAAGGCGCACAGCGTGCCGGTCCCCCAGGATTTATGCACTGTTTCTGTTGTACTCTTGATGGTTTTCCCGTAGTTGAGCCACACTGATATCTGAAACCCAGCCTCTGACGTTGTTAGAGCTGTGAGTGTTCTCCCCCCTGGGTTTCTCAGCCTGCTGCCCACATCGATCTAAGAGGGGGTGTTCTCTTGCACGTGAATCTGTAGTATGGAAATCAGTGGATGGGCTTCGGCGAGTGTGAACCATCTTCAGCATCACAGCTGGCAAACAGAGACAGTTCTACCCACCATGGCTCAGACCGATTTCTCACATTTCTATGTATTTCTTTTTCTCTCCCATCATCACCTCTTTTGGTTGAGATCATGTCAGTGGCCCAACCCTAAGAAAACTAGAAAAGGACCTCAGCCTGCACCTTGGGGCTGACCACACCCCCGTGTGTGTTTTGGTGGCTTGCTGGTCTCCTAATCAGAGAAGCCACAGAGCTCTCCCGGCCTCGCTGGAAGGTCGAGCCCAACAGGCTGTGTACCCACGGTTACTCAACATTTGAGGGTTTTGCCCTTGACGGGGCTGTAAGCTGCATGAGGGCAGGAGATATATTTATCCTCTAAGCCCTGTGGAAAAAGGGACAGAGGGCACCACTTCGAAACTGGGTCTCGCTCAGCACCTGGCTAGGAAAGACAGTCACACCTGGGTGTGGGAGGAGGTGTACAAAGGATGCAGACATCTCTAAGAGGCAGGAGTGCAGGGGAAAGGTGCGAGGGCTCTGCCAGCAGGTGCCGGCCAGGGCAGTGTCTGGGGTAGTCCTGCAGGAGCAAGACAGACCGCCATCCCAGAGCATTGTGGGCACTCAGCTCTCCCATATCCAGAGCATCTCCGCGGGCATGGCTTTCTGGAGGTCCAAGACAGGGACAGATTCTGGCATGAGGAAGATGACAGGCGGGCAGCCAGGAGGGGCCAGGCACCTGTGTTCTCGAGCTCTCGCTGGTAACGTGCTTGAGCAGGACCACCGCTTCTCAAGCAGGACCTGGGGACTTAGAATTCCAAGGTGCATCTTCTCCCGTCTCTGCAGTGGAACTTGGTCTCATCCCCGTGGCACCGTCAAGTAGGAGTTGTCAGAGACCCAAGTCCAAGAGACCTCTCATACGTGAGAAGGCGGTCCTCCGTGAAGGTCTGGGCAGGAGCAGCTGGCGACGGACCCCAGGAAGAAAGCGCTGCCTTCTCTCCGCGCGTCAGGACAGAAGGGGCTTCATCCGAAATCCGCGCCGGGCCGCCCCCGCAGGTTCAATGCAAGCTTCCGCTCCGTGCTGTGGAAATAAGTTGCCCCCGAGTGTTCGGGGAAGTGGGAAGATCTCCGCAGGAGGGAGAGGCCGCTGACATTGCCAGCTCCTAAATCTACCGGGAAAGGCTCTTATTTTACAGTGTGTTTGGCCTCGCGAGGAAGGGGGCCGTGACGCTCACGGGTCTGCGGAGTCAGGCGGGGTTTGAGAGAGAGGCAAGGAGGGAGACCTCCTGCAGTCGTCTTTCCTTTCAGAATATTCTAGAAGGTATCTCTCAGGTTGGATAAATGAAACCTTTAAAATCTATCTTGCAAACCTTACACATGCACATATGTTCAACGTCTCACATGGTAATCTGAGGAAAGCCTGGGGGAAGAATGCGGCTTGGGAATGTCTGCAGAGACAGGAAAGGACCCCCTGGATGAAGAGGAGTGTGGTGTTTGCTGGGCGGGGTGCCTGGGGCAGGACACCCTTCCAGAGTTTGTTGGCTGGTGGTGTGACCACGACCCCTTCGGACTTCGGCCCCCGTCGGGCCACAAGGGACCAGGAGCTGAGCCTTGAGCCAAAGATTTCCCAAAGCCCAAGCTTAAGCTTAACATTTGTGTTGACTTTCAGCTGAAGGTTTTTTCCAGAATATTCTAAGGGGTGTGTGTGTGTATAATTTGTAGAATCACATCATTAAACAGGGCTGGGAAACTAAGCGAAGCGAACACACTCACCTGTAAATGAGGATTTCACTGATGGTGATTGAGCTGTGATAACATTGGCCATTTCTTTGCCATTTAAATATAATTCTGCAAGAGATTTAAAATCCTGCACCAGAGAAAATTCCAAAATCCCAAGGTGAGAGCAGTGAGTTGTTATCCCATCAAAGGCAAAGACAGGAGAATAGCCCCCGTCCGTTGCGGTGGAACTTCCAGCACGCGTACGTTCTGTCTGCTTGCCTGCCTGCCTGCCTGTCTGTACGGCCGCTGTCGTCAGAAGCAGCTGACGGCAGTAACGCCTGCTTCCTTGCTCAGACTCTGTCCACACAGTCGTACTGGAATCCCAGAGCAAGGTGAAATAGCAGCGAAACCGAGATTATGGCTAAAGAAAAGTGAGTATTTTAAACTCATAACGGAAAACCGGGAAATCGGCAACATGGAACTTACCAAATTGCTGTCCCAGGACCCGGTGTTCTCAGCCTTGACCTCCACCGCCCTGAAAGAGGAGAGATGCTGCGGAGCCTGAGTCGGGGGGCGCGGGGGGGGGGTCCTGCACTGCCCCTGCCACCAGCACTCTGGGGGCGCCCTGAGGTGCTTCTCCTAGCCCCCCACCACGGCTCCCCCAGGACCCAGGACCCAGCAGCTCCAAGTCCGGGTGAGCAGGGAGGCCACGGCTGGAGGACAGGAGTCAGGCCCCCTCCTGCTTGGGGACCAGCGCGGGAACCCAGGACCCGTCTCCCCAGCAGCTCCCTTGTACCGCGTGACGCCCACTGGGACTTTCCAAGTTAACCCCCATCAGGCTTCAGTGAAAATGGAAATTGGACTCGTCATTTCCCCACCTTCAGACTCTGATCTTCCTCCTGTGCAGACGAGTGTGGAACCCCACCCCTGCACTGACCACCTTCCCACTCACTACCACTGTGGCCCTCTGCCGTTCAGCCTTCCCTCGGCCTCCCCCCTCCCCCCTCAGCCCCCCGCCCTCTCCCCTGCTCCCTCCCCACCTGCTGAGCCCTCTGAAGAGGGACTGGGAGGAGGGAGACCCAGCTCAGTGCCCCAGCAGCGGGTCTGCCTGTCCCTTCAGCTCCGCACGCCCTCCTCACCCTCTGGAACCAGAGTCCACGTGGCACGCACCGGAGGACTCAGTGAGCTGCCCCGGGGAGGAATTTGGATTCCCCTTTGGCACCCCAAGGCCAAGTCTCCTGCCTCACTCCCTCCCTGCTGCCTCTGCCTCAGCCCCGCGCGTGCCCGGGCCCCCGCTGAGTGCTCCCGTGTCCCTGCGCAGACTCCAGAGCCTTCTGCCCCCTGCCTGCTGGCCACATGCGTCCTCCAGCAAGCCCGGCCGTGCCTCCCAGCCTCCAGAACTGCATGCCCCCCCCCCCAAGGGAGAACCTCCCCCTGTGGGGAGCACTACACAGAGCCCAGGGAGACGGCCCAGCCCTGCCGCTGGTGGTCCCTCCACAGCGACCGTAGAGAGACTGAGGTCATGGCCTTCAGGTACTGCAGGATCGGGACTCATCAAAGGAAGATTACTGGTGGTGAGCGGGCTGTAATTGCAGTGTTGGGAAGGTGGACAGTTTTAGCAACAAAACGATACTCGATCCAAAGACGTTCGCTCGTTGACACCAAGTACCAAAATAACCTTGGCCCCAGCCCCGTGTGCGTCCCACGGGGCCTGAGTTTTCTCTTCTTCTCTCAACACCGAGTTTACTGGTCATGGTGTTTCCAGAAACGAGAATTGGCTTTAGTGTTTTTGGTTTGAATCACGTGCCCTTGAAATGTCGTCCTCCTACTCCCCCGAAAACCCCGGAGGCGGGCGCCTGACGGAGGGCAGGGTGTGGGCTGGGGGAGAGTGAGGGAGCCCGCTCCGCAGCCGGCCCGTCCGTCCTGGGGCGGCGGCGGCTCCTTCCCTCAGCAGCTTCGGCGAGAACGGTGGGGTGTGAAGAACTTGTCGGCAAACATCTGTGCCTTCCCTTCTTCCTGGCCTCGTCCTGACTGGAGGTTTCCGTGCCTCTGTCCACTTTCATTCCGTCCGGCTCTCTGCCTCCCTCCTGCCCGCCCTCTCCCCCTTCCCTCCCCCCCCCCGCCCCCCTCCCCCGTCTCTCCCACCCTCCCTGTCTCTTCCTCCTCCCTGATTATGGAAGGCCGCTGGCGTCACAGGGTACCAGACAGGTGGCTTAAACAACAGACATTTACTTCCGCACAGATCCGGAGGCTGGAAGTCGAGACGGAGGCGTGGGCAAGGGTGGTTTCCCCGGACGCCTCCCGCGTGACTGCCGGTGCCCTCTTCTCCCCTAGTCTTCACCTGGGCGTCCCTCGTTGTCTTTGTCCTGATCTCCTCTAGAAGGACACCTGTCAGATCGGCCCGGGACCCCTCCCTACCTTGGCTTCGTTTTACCCTAATCACCTGAGGGAAGATGCTGTCTCCAAATGCAGTTAGATTCCAAAGCCCGGAGGGTTAGGACATCCACATGTAAATGTTGAGGACCCAACTAAACCCAAGGCAGAGGCTTTGCTTCAAAGCACAGGGGAGTGTCCACCAGGGCTGTGAGCTTGGAGTCTCACCTCCCTGTTGCCAGGGGCCTCGGGGTCTCCCATGTGACAGCTGGGCTCCGCGGGGCTCCTGTGACCACACATTCCTCGGCACGAGCTCCAGCTTTTCCAGAGCACTTTAATTTTCTGGGTTTTCCCAGAATATCTCCCCTTTCTACTTTTTCCTGATCATCGTGATTGCCTTTATTATTTTTTGAACCTAAGCAGGCTCCACGCCCAGCATGGAGCCCAACACAGGGCTTGAACTCATGACCCCGAGATCAAGACCTGAGCTGAGATCCAGCGTCGGTCGCTTAACCGACTGCACCACCAGCAGCCCCTTCATTATCTTTCCTTCTCCTTCCCACCTGTGTGGGTTCTTCTCCCTGTGCTTTTATGGGGGGAAGGGAGCCCATCCATCATGTGGGGCACTGCCCCAGCCCCCCATTCCTGCCGGCCCTATTCGTTTGGCCCCATTTCACTGTTCCACAGTCCCCTTAGTCACCCCACCCCTGCTCCCATGCCACTCCCCCCGTGTCCCCTGTTCTCACCTCTCTCTCCAGACCTCACTGTCTCAACAAGCCTGTCATCGCTGGACTGTCCCCTGTCCTGTGGCTCCTCTCTGGCTTGTGTTTCTGTGTTCCACTTAACCCCAGGGTCTGTGTCTGCCTCGGGGAAGCCTGGTCTGCTCAGTCCTGGGGGCAGGTGGCCCGGAGAGGGGCCTCCCCAGCACACGTGTCCGTCTGGGGCTGCAGGGAAAGAGGATGTTGGGCAAAGAAGAAGATGTGGAGCGTGGCAGGGTGTGCAGATAATTCAGAAGGACCGGAAGGTTGATGGTTATTTCCAACACCAGCGAGAGTCGGCGATCCAGGAATTCCATAGTAGTGGACGGCGGAAGGTCAGACGTAGAGAGAAAAAGCCAATTGGTTTTTCTGCTGAAACCTCCAAGTGGCTGCATTCTTTAATCAGAACTTGCTTTTATCATTTCAGAGGTCCCCATCAAACCCTGACATAGGATCCTTCCTGAAAACCCTCAGTCCCATTTTTACAGTAATTTTACTCATTCGAATTACAGTTGCATCAGAAAATGACTCTTAGTTGTTACTTTCATCGGTCGGCTGGTTTCGGTGACCACCATGTCCAACGCAGAGGTTTGGGGCGGGCACTTTGCACATTGCATGCTTTCCTATTTTATTCAAACTAAAATATGCCCAAATCTCTCCACTGGCCTGCCGCCGAGACCCCCGAACAGGCAGAGATCCCCCTCCTGGAGGACGCCCCGGCAGAGCTAACAGAACTGATACGCAGAGACGTGGGCCCCTCCCCCAGCTTCCTTGGACTGCTGTGGACCTACAGCCCACCCTGAACACCCCCCGGGCTTGTCTTCCCAGAGCTTTGGACTCTGGAGCGAGCAGACGGGCTCCATCCCAGCACTGAGGGAGGGCAACAGTGGTTGGAGCCTTCCCTGCCCCTCCTCAGTCCCGAACACCTGATTTCCGTGTCCAGACTTGCATCTGGCATAAGACACATGGCATCACCCCCACACCCGGCCGAGGGGCCCCGATCCCACGGGTCCCACGAGCAGAGAGTTTTTCCACAAATGTCGCAAACATCGGAGAACCCAGCAAAATATCAAAGCACTGGGTCCCTATTATATATAATCCAAGGCTTTCATTAAACATAAAGGCCTATTAAAGTGTGTAGTTTTCTTATTCCAACAGTATACACTTAGATGATCACATGTGAATTTCAGGATGACACCCCTGACTTTCACAATATCCTAATTAAAATGGTCTGTAGGGTTTGTTTCTCCCCCACATGCATTTAACCAAATAAAGCAATTAAGTGAAAAAGAAACTGATTTTCTCTGTTTCTGTTGACTTTGATCTGCCTTCTCGGTGATCGTGGTTTCTTAGGGCAGTGGACGGCCCCAGCGCAGTCCAGTTTCCCAGCTTTACTCCCCCGGGTCAGCTGCCCTCCTGCAGTGGACGTGAAAACAAGAGACGTCGCAGGCAGAGAGTCAGGCCAGGCCCTGCATTGGTCAGTGGCCGTCGGGGTTCATGAGCGCCGGTGACAAGCCACCAGCTCTCCCGGGCGGGGGCTGAGTTGCAGGCCGGTTGCTGTGTCCCAGCTTCGAGTCCAGTTACCGGAAGGTCCTTCTGAGAAGGGGGATGGGCCTGAGACAGGATGACACCTGGATGGGCCCCTCGGAACATGGGCCCTTCCCCGAGGGCTTTCTGGAAAGAGGCCTTCTCCATCTCCAGATGCTCCAGTCGACTCAGGGCCCGTGAGGAGCGACGTCTGGACATCAGAGCCTCCGTCGCCATCACCACCGTCTTTGCCGTCATCATCTTCACCGTGATTTGGGATTCTCGCCGTTCGTCGCTCCCAGTTTCATGAAGGGGTCAGAAGAAGCGCAGACTGAGTAAGAACGCACGACAGTCTCTCATGTCCGTTCTAGCTTCTGGAGCTCTTCGGAGTTTTTCTGATTACAGACATGCCTACTTTACAAAATGCGCGCAGTACCAGCAGTTACAAAGTAAGGGACGGAAAGCTCTGCGATTCGGCTGGCCAGAAATGAGCCTGAGGACGGTCGCCGACCCCTTTCCTCATCTGCTCTCTGGGGAGGACCCCGGCCGCCCTCCGGCTCCTGTTTTCGCAGAGCTGCTGCCGCCCGCCTCCTTGCCTGGCCTTCCTCGGAACACACGTGCAGACTTTCCAGGGAGCGGGGCCCAGGCGCGACTCGCTGGCATCAGGCCTGTGCGTGCTGACCTTCTCGAGGGATGGCCAGAATCTTCCAGAATGGCTTCCCTGGCCAGTCCACACGCTTCCTCAGAAAGCCTCGGTGTTACCTTCCATCCTGAGTCTTGCCCTTGACAGCGAGCAAGTGGTATCTTATCTCTGTTCTAAAGTTCTCTGATCACCGGTCAGCTCGGACGTTAAACCCTGCTCTTACCAGCTGTTCTCAGTCTTTTCTCTGAATGGCCTGTTCCTATTTTCTCCCCAATTTTCTTTGGGTTTTCTGGTTATCTGGCTTTTTCTTAGAATTCTCTGTTTGCCAGATATAGTTTCTTGTTTGGGTTTTACATGTTGTAAGTATTTTCTTCCAACATATGCATTTTCTCTCTGTTGTTCTGTCTCATCTTTTATTGGAAAAAAAAAAAAAAAAAAAAACCTCTACTTCTGAGCTTGCTCCTTTCCCCATCTTTCCATGGTAAAAGCTATCTGCGAAGACCATTACATCACAAGATTTGCCCTTCTATTTTCTTCCACTGGCTTTGTAAACTTGCCTTTGCATTTAAACTTAGCCCATTGTCTTCCCCACACGCTGTTAAGCAGAAGTCCAACTTCCTTCCCCTGCGTGAAGTGAGCATGGTTCCTCAGCCTTGTCTTCTGGCCCACCTGGCCCTTTTCCACTGCCTTTTATTTTATTTTCTTTTTTGCCATTTTTATCCTGTGACAAGTCCCCATGTAAATATGACTCCTTTAACTGCATGCTCCTGGACACATACTGTTCTGCCTTTAGGAACAGCCGCCCCGTCTAACATCAAGTAGACAAGACCCCTTCTTTGCTCTTCTTTGCTTTTTGTGAATCACGAAAGTCCCATGTAAGTTTTTTCAATGACGAGTTTTGCATGTAGTGGTGATTTACTTCCTGCCGCAGAGCACCCCCTGAAATCCAGCAGGACCAATGAACACGTACTTCCTGCACACGGTCTGATGTGGCTTGGGGCCCCTTTCCACCTTGTGGCTTCTCCACCTGGAGCTCGTGGCCCTGGAGCTCACAGGGACAGGGCACGAGAATGGGCCAGCACCTCTGCTCCTCACGGCCCCCACCCGGAAGGACGTGCATCACCTCCGCCTCAGCCCACTGGCCAGCACTGGCCACAAGCTGGGCTCCCACTGGCGGGAGCTGGGAAGCACATGGCGCTTTGTAAAGCATTAACCTGCCCAGCACGTGCAGTTCATCAGAATGCCAATGTCTCAGACTCAGCAAGTTGTGCCCTTTAAATACGTGCAGCTTTCTGTATGTCAGTCATACCTCAGTAAGTGGTTTAAAAAAAATAGCGAAGGCTTTAGGATTTTCGGTGTAGCAGTTGTACCGTAGACCAGTAATGAGATGGCCAAAACCCTCCATCCCGGTGCCACAGAAACCCTCTCAGTGTCGCGACAAGCAGCCAGACAAAACCAGAGCAAAACCATTGTTTTTGCCAGTTCAGATATGAAGGCGTAAGAAGTTTGATTTTTGTGTATTTGGATCTTAACACAAGCCATAAGTATGAGATAACAAAGCGGGAAGATTCGTTCGAGAAACTGGCCTTCGCCATTGAAGACATCACTGCAGGATCTGCCTGGGGCCAGCTGCTGTCTCGGCGAACAGGTGTTTGGGTGGTTTGCTCCCAACTCCCCTGGCATCTCGTTAGCCGGCCCCGTGACCAGCCCCCACAGACGTTTTGACGGCAAACATGACCGCATTGAGGGAGATGTTTTCAGTAAACAGGAGAGATTGACTTGGAAATTCCGGCTTGCTGAACATGTTCGCTTATCCATGACACTCACTGCAAAGTTGGGCTAGACGTTGAGTGCGGGCAGAAGTTTCTAGCCTGCTAGCGCCAGGGGACACGGGGTCCTAACGGCCACCGCCCACGGCCACCATCTGTGTGGGCACCTGTCCAGCGTGGAGCACCGGTTCTTAGGCTCTTTGGAACGACGAGGGCAGGCCGGGAGGGGGGTGGTGGGAACGCGGCAGTCTGCGTGCGGCTGAGAGGCCCGGAGAGGCTGGGATATCTGGGCTTTCACAGAGGTGTGGACCATTCTTAGAGCCACAGGGATGCTGGTGTTTCTGGGTGACTGTCTGATCGCAGTTTGCAGAATGCTCCATTTCCCAGAAGTTTGCATCGTGGGGTTCCAGCCTCTTCCAGACCCAGGCTGGGGGTGCGGAGGGACACTGTCATTTACCATTTCTGTGCCACCGAGAAGTCACTTGCCTGTTCTTCTCCACCCGATCGTTTGCACAACCGTGAGAAGCATACCTCGTGGGTGACGCGTAGATGAGCTAACGTGGGTAGAACACCACACAGGACACCCGCGGGGAAGTGTGTGCTGCCCTTGCTTTGGGATTCTAGCCTGGAGGTCAATGTTGATAATTTTTCAAGGTTCATCATCTGGCCCTCAGAAAGCGTGTGTGCGCACCCACGAGTCCAATATAAGTAAATAAAGTGACCTTTGTTTTTCCACAAGGGACTGGCACAATTGGATAGATTTAATGTTGAAATACAATCAGGAAATGCTCAGTTAAAAACTGCACCAATATCATGCAAACCTACTCATGATCTAGGCACATGCCAGGTGTGGGCCGCCGCAGGGGGCATCCCATATTTACATTCCTGTCACCTGCTGTTGCTGTCTCCAGCACAGCATAGCTGGGAGCATGGACACTGGGGCCCGACTTCTTGAGCTCAAGGTCCAGTTCCACTGCCTACCTACTCTGTGACCTTGGCACTTGAACTCAGCCTCAGTTTCCCCATCATGAGGGAAGTCGTAGCAGTTCGTCCCTAGTGAGGACTGAGTGAGTCCGTACACAGCAAGCTCTCAGGACAGTGACAGGCATGAGCTTTACCTATACTGCATTCTAAAGTGTGCGCTGTTTGAAGATCCCCAGTGATGTATATAAAAATCAGTGGTTGAATTCTTCACTTATTATAATTTCTACTTAATCAGAAAGAAAAGGTCCTGTGGCAACACCATCAGACCAGTAAGAGTAGAAATCAGAGCATCCCCAAAGTAATGACCTAAAAGTAATAATAGCCATCCCAGTTGCTTATAGAAAATCACTTTAATTTTTATTAGGTCAGCCAAAATCAGTCCCTCGGTTTTCTAAGCTGTTCAGCCAGAGCCCAGAAATTTGAATTTAGAACCAACTTCCGTTCTTGATTGCAGTCTTAAGACTGTTTTATAACGGAAAACTGCGTCTTCCAGAAAGATCCCTACTCTTGGCTTTCTCAACAGTTAGCTCTTTTGTGCCCTATCTTTGCCCCGCGTTTTCCTGCAAACGGAAGATGCGCGTGTTGGGACTCTCACCTGCGTAACGCCGGCAGGTGTGGGAAGATGGGGTCCTGGTGTGTTCCCTGAAGTGGTTTGACTCCCTTACTTTTATCCCCTACGCATAGCACACTGCCGGTGGATGCTAAGTGCTCAGAGCTCTTGATTTAACGAGAGGCCAGTGTTCAGTGGAGGGTGGGGGTAGGAAGGGCAGGTCAGGGATCGTGGAGGGGTGGGAGCCGGCGGGAGGTGGGAGCCTCCTCTACAACGCGAGGAGGAGTAGAGTCCAGCCTCGGGGCAAAATGCTGAATTCTGGTGGCTTCACGTCCACGGTGCAGAAATGCAGCTTTCCAGAACGTGCCTCCGTCCTGGGTGCTGGATTTTCCCTCTGGCCCCGCAGGAATGTGTGACTCATGACGCTGCTCCTCTGTGTTTAAATCAGTGCGTTCAGCCTGCTGGGCCTGGGGCAAAGTTCCTCACCCAGCAGTGACTGACCGGACTCGGAACGCTCGCGGTCCTCCGTCTGGGGACCACAGGGGAGCTGGTGGCCCTCCCCATCTCTTCCCCCAGCAGCATGTGCTCTGCTAATGGCCGGGAAGTGGGGGAGTGGGCCGCCTCCCCCCAGCACCCTGCCCCTCATCAGTGCCTCATTAGCGACCAGCGCAGGAAAGATCAGAACTGTGTTCTCAGGGCTCCACTTACTGACTCTGCCGTGTGTGCACGTCCGAAGTTCTCCAGCGCTTGGAGGCCTGCACCGCCCCGGGGAAAATCTGCGCACAGATTCCATCATTGGCTTTGCTGTGAGGCACCGATGGTCCCCTGCGACGGGGGAGGGACAGCATCCCCCACGGGCACAGAGCCCGCCCCGGGATCACACCAGGACTCCTGAGCGTGTACAGAGAGCGCACGTGCTCTGGGATGTCCTGGGGGCCCCTTTTCTGTCCCTTTCACGACTCGGAGTGACCTTCAGCCGTATCGGGTTAGTGAGGCCCGTCCACTCACTACGTCCTTGGCAGGAAAACGGACTTTGGATTCGTAAAGGCCAATCACAGCTGTCTTCTCAGGATGCTAGCTGCCACCCACGGGGACATGCCGTGCCCATGGCAGGAGTGGCCCCCTCCTGGCCTAGAGACGGGTAGAAACGGCCCTTCCCCCGGAATCCAGGGATGCTGGGGTCTTGGGGACCCAGAAAGGCCCTCTCCACCCTTCCTCACGAGGTGCTAAGAGAATTAGAGCCCAAATCATAGCATTTTCACATTTACATTTTTCGGGAAAATATTCTCAAGATTCCCAATGATTTCGAAGTCTCAAGAGCTTTTTTTATTTAATGTTGCAGAATTTCCTGTAGGGTTTGGAAGATCCCATGCCAGCCGTGTCACGCGGCCAGGCCTTTCTCTGTCCTCGCAAGTCACAGGGCTCGGGAAGGGCACGGAGCCACGAAGGGCTACCGCACGCCGCGAAGTCACACGTGCCACGAAGGGCTACTGCACGCCGCGAAGTCACACGTGCCCCCTGAGACTGGACTGCATCTCGAGGGGAAAACCACGTTACCCTGGTTGCCTGTGAAAACCTTGTGTTACTTCTTGATGTAATTTTTCCAGAACAACACGGTTTGGGATTATTTTGTCAGACTCAGGAAGCTCCCGCCGGCAGGCCAGAAAGCAGAACACAGCTGCCCCCGTGCTGACGGACGAGCCCCCAGTGGCGGCTCCCCAGCGGCGGCCCCCCAGCGGCGGCCCCCCAGCGGCGGCCCCCCAGTGTCTCATTTTCCAGCGACATTCGTGGTCTCCCTCCTCTCGTTGGAGCTCCCGGCAGCGGCGTGTGGCCGTCACTGTTGTCTAGACGAGAGAATGCTCTTCCACGCGACCCGGAATGACAGGCGTGGGTGGGGGGTGTCGCTGGTGATGGGGGCGCGGGGCTCGTAACATCAAGCAGAGCCTGGCTGGAGGCGGGTCGCCCCTCGCTGTCGTGGGGTGAGGTGGCAGGAGTGAGTGACCCGTGCCAGCCGACCTGGCTTCTGTGGGGCGGAAGGCACAGGGGAGCAGCGTGCGCCTCTCACCTCGCTGGCAGCCGTCAGCGCGGCTCATTCCCAGCTGCCCACGGGCCCTGCCCTCCCTGGAGGACAGGACGATGGAGGCAGCTTGGGGCATCAGACCAGGTGGGCGGCCTCAAGTCAGCGTGAGTGGGGTCCCGGCGCCCAGAAAGGAGGGTGCCGTGGGGACTGAGCCACCAGGAACGAACAGGTGGACTGAAACCCCAGCGGGCACCGGGGAAGAACTTGAGCCTCATCCTTTTCAAACTGTGCTCCGGAAGGAAGGGGAAATAGGGTGCGTGAGGAAGGTCCAGGGTGTGGGGTGATGGCTGGCCTGGGCCCCGACCTCGGAGGTCAGGCCGGCAGGGAAGTGCCATGTTTCCTGCCAGTGGTTCACTCAGGGTAGAACGACGCGGGGCAATTGTCCACAGGAGGACAGGGGTCATCGAGGCCGAGACAACTGACGCACACCTGCTCATCCCAGCGGAGCCAGGTCCCCGGGAGAGAGATTTACATGACCGGAGATGCACTGCATTCCCAGGCAGCCCAGGGAGTCCACCATGACAGCAGGGACAGACGCGTGCTCCTGGGACCTCGCTAGACGCCCACACGTAGGCAGCGGGACTCGGCTCGTAAGTCGAAGACACTGAAGGAGCGGCTGTTTGGGGCTGAACCGATCCTTTGGTCTCGAAAATGGAACACGGCATCCTTGGCTTGGCCCGTCAGTAAGCTCCCTTTGCTTTCTCTGTCTAGCAAAAATGGAAAGGACAGGCGGCCAGCCGTCGTGAGGGACCGGGACCATGTGCGAACACGTGTCTCACCGAGGAAGGCCCACCTGCTCAGAAGACGTAGGATCCAGGCTTGAGGAGGCGACCGAAGTCCACACTGTGGCGGGAAGAATGGGCAGGTCTAGGGCACTGATCTACTCGGGGTTTAAACAAACGGTGGCTACTGTGGGATGGCAGGCCCGGAGCTCCATGTTACAAAGCAGAGGGACATGGGGGTTCAGGGACCTCAGAGCACCTCGCGTCCAGTGGGAGAAGGGCAGGCTGGGCCAATTTTATGGAGCCGATGGCCAGTGTCTTTTTGTCCTCCTGTCGCGTCCACAACCGTTATCTTGTTTCCGAGAGCCTGGCCTTGGGCTCCAGCACTGCCCTGAAATCCTATGAGACTCTGAGCACGCTGCTTGACCCCTCTGTGTCTGTTTATTCAGCTGGAAGTCAGAGGCGATTACAGCGAAGCCGCCCTGGTGGGCTTCCAGGGCGGGTTTAACAGGTGTGTTCAAACCCCGTCCTGAGAATGATGTCTGCTGCACAACCATCACGGCTGCCTTTAATAAGGACATCTAGCTGTCACTTACTGCGTTCCAGTGCTGCTCATGAAACCCACAGGGGCCCAGATGCTTATGCAGAAGTATAAGTATTAGTGGAATCTCCAAAAAAAAAATTTTTTTGAAACGATTATCTGAAACAATTTAAATTTTTAGTGAAAAGGGTTTTTTCTCTGCTTCCTTCTTCCAGGGCAAAGACCATCTGTCTCAAAAAAAGATTCAGTAATTGCTAGAACTTTCTTTAAAGTGTAGAGGAAAGAAATGCTCATGTTTTGCATGCATCAGAAATACCCACGAACCCTGCCTTTGGTGCTGCCAGTGGCTTGAGGATGACTCACGATCATAGTAAATAAGGCGGCTCCAGTTTAACCCCTACTGAATGTTACCAGAGTTTGTATGAAACTGACGCTGGCTTTGACGTCCCAAGATGCTCACAAATTGAAGAGAAGATTGAGTACATTCATTACCTAGTCATTGGGAAATATTGGAGACTTTGGAAGAAAATCGGTTACATAAGATTTCTCAATGGAAAATTCTAGAGTGCTCTGGTGTAAACAGTCCTTCCTGAGTGAAGTGGCTTTGTATCCTGGGCGATATTCTGGAACGTTGCTCTGGTGAGAGTCAGTGCCATGGGAAAGCTGGTCAGTTGTCTGGCCTACTGGGACAGGGAGCTGGACTCCGGCCGAAAGCGCTCATTCATTCACTCACCCCTGCCTGCGCCCACCAGGCTCCTGGGTGAAGCCCTGTGTGTCGCCCTCACCTGCTCTCACCTGATGCCTCCAACAAGCCACATGAGGTCTGTTGGGGGTTGGTGCTTACTAGAGCTTTGGGAAATATAGGTTACTTTCTTGGGACTTTTTTATAGCCAGGCTGTGCTTGAGAACCAGACTTGTTTGGTATCGATGTGCAGAGATTGCTAAAGTATAAGGCCAAGGAGAGTTTTTAAAGTTTCAATCAAGGAAGCGTCACACACACAGCGTGGGCGGTTTTCCGGCACTCACTGGGCATCCGTGTGCCGACTGCCAGCTGTGGCATTCCCGTTGCCCCCTCGATTGCCCCCGCCCACTCTACCCTCGGCTCCTTGCTTCTCCTCTTGCCTGGCCCCCCAACCACTCCCCTCTCCCTCTCCTGGGCGTGTGTGACTAGTGTGTGGCACGAGCTCCCCCATCACTGTGCCCCACCTGGCGTCTCACCACTGCACACAGGCCCATTCCTGGTTCTCCTTCTCCAAAGGCTCACTGCCGAGGCAGGTGTCACTGTGTGCAGGACTCGGGGTGGAGACAGGTGTAGGGAAAGAAAGTCACTCAGGAGTCAGTGGCCATGTCCCCTCCTTCCTCTCTCCCCCTGGGGACCCTCCCACATCTGTCATTTGGACCTTGTGGTGAGAGAGCCCAACATCCAGCAGCCTCCTCCTGCCCTTGGTGCTGTAATGGTGAGCACTCTGGACTCTGCATTTCTAACACACATCCCAAACCCAGTTCTGAAAGGAACACAAGATCTGATTCTGGAAACCTGTTTCCTCCTGGATCAGAAACCCAGAGTGCCCCAAGCCTCCCTAGCCACAGAACAGATTCTTCTCTAAGTGGCCAACATCTCACACCTGACCAGCCATCCATATCCCAAGTGACGCATCCCTAAAGAAAACCCAACCCTGTGATCTGCCCCCCACGGGAGAGGACCAGACTGCAGGGTGGTGGCTGAGGAGCTATCACGACCGACTGCCTCTGGAGTGAGAAGCGTTGTGTCCCCCACACATATGCAGAAAGACCGAGCACCCCACCCACCACCTATGGATGTGTCGTCCTCACCCAAAGGATCTTAGCAGACGTTAAGTTCAGATGAGGTCATGCTGGGTTAGGCCAGGCCCTAATGCAATGGTCAGTGTCCCAGTAAGAGGAAGGAAGCTTGGAAACAGACCCACAGGGAGAAAGTCACATGAACATGAAGACAGAGATTGGGGTAATGCATCTGCAAGGCAGGGGTTCCTCATGAGGTGAGGCATGGCACAAATTCTCTTCTAAAAGCCCCAGAAATAGGAAACGTGATCCTGGACTTCTGGCCTCCAGAACTTTGAGAAAATAAATTTCTGTTGATTTAAGCCCCCTGGCCTGGCCTTCTGTTCCAGAAGCCCCAGGAACGAATGTATGTCCGGTCCCTGCCACCTCTCTCTCTGTCCTCCCAGGAACACCAGGACACACACTCCCCAACTTGTCCTTTGAGTCCACCCCCAAGCTCCTCCTCCAGGCAGTCTTCCCTGCTTGTCTAGCCCCCAGACCATGGAAAGTGCACCCATGTGCGCTCGCCCAGCACACTCCCTGCTCAGCCCAGAGCAGGAGCTACCAGAGGACACTTGGCCATTGTGGACACATCGTGGTGATCACGGCTGGCCTGGAGCTGCTCTGGCATCTGCTGGGCTGGGCCCAGGGACACTGCTGAGCAACCGACAGCACGTGGTTCAGCCCCCACAGCCAAGAACGGTCCAGCCCCAGATGTCAGTAGGATCACATCATTCTGCCCCTCCCCCTTCTGCCCTCCCAGTCCCTCGGCACTCCCCCTCCCTGCCTTGGCTAGTGCTGGACAGACTCCCTGGCAGGCAGAGGTGGGGGTCTCCCACTGTAAACTGACCATCCTGCACATGGGCTCACGAGGCCCAGGGCTTCCCTGACTCAGCCGGAGTGCGGGGCTTCCCTCAGGGTTGCTGTTGGCTTCCGTCAGCGGCCATTTCACCACAGGGACACTCATAGCCCTGCTTGCCGCTCAGATATCACCAGCACAGCCACACACACGCACACACAAGCACAGAGGAGTCACTGCACACCAATGATTAACTGTGTGCACACTTGTGCACATACAAACACATGGTACTCATGCAAAAGTCTGTCCTTGGTATGGACAAGGTATGTCCTTGGGCATGCACACACATGTGTGCACACACACTCAGATGCCCACGTGTGCACACACCCATGCAAGGCCTGGATGCATGCCAGCATGCAGATGTGCACACACACACTCAGGTACCCACATGTGCTCACACGCGTGCCCAGGTCCGTGGTAAGTGCTGCAGGATCCTATCAGCGTGTTCCACACTCAGCTTCTGTTTGATCCTGGGACAGGATCCAGCTCAAGTCCTTCCCTCACTGGCCAGCAGCTCCGTGTAACTATCTGGATTTGGAAACACTTCTTTGAAGCTGCCTCATCTGTTACAGAGACAACAGAATTATTGTCTCTAGAATTGTGTGATTGATCGGCTTTGCACATCAGGCCTTAACGAGAGGCAAAATCATGGCTGCCTTTCCAGGCAGGGCTCCTTTCACAGATCCCGAGAGGGCGCCTTCCCCACGCCCAGCACCTTCTTTGCTCCAAGTTTCTCCCACACACAGCCGTGGTACGGAGCGAAGCTGACCCAACACAGCACACATTAGAAACCCGTGTTAGAGGGGTTAGGGATTATGAGAGCTCTTAGACTAACAATTACATGTTCAAAGTCTTTGAAAACGAGTAGCCACTCTGTAATTCAGCCCTGGAAATGAGAGAAAGAACCCCAAAACTTCTCATGAGGAGTCTGGAAAGAACAGAAGCCTATAATTCACAGGCAAGTGAAATATAGAAATGCCACGAAAGTAGGTTTGCAAGGAAAAATAAAATAGTAAAAGAAAAAGAAAAATCTAAAAATATCTAAAAGTAGAAGTAAAAGAAAACCTAGAAGTAAAAGAAAAATCTGATCAAGGAAGAAACATAGAATGAGTGTATTTATCTCCTCCTGTTATAATAGACATGATTGAAAAAGCAGGAGAATGAACCCCATAAATGCCAGATATGGGACCTGCCTGAGGACACTCTGTGACAGGACAAACCAAGTCATACTGGCCATGCAAAGGACAGAAACTGTGTGTGTGTGTGTTTTCAAGAGGCCAGAATGAAGCCAGCTTTGTCAAAGGGTAAGATGGTCTGTGATAGTCCCAAAAACAAAAAGCTCCGTTTATTGTGTCCGCCCTGTGCCTGGCACTGTGCCAAGCATCTTACGTGTATTAACATGTTGAGTCCCTATAAAAATCCAGGGTCATATCACACTATTCTTAGGTTTATTTTACAGATGAGGACATTGAGATTCAGAGAGGTTAAGTTACTCACCCAAGGTCACACAGCCAGGAAGTGTCGGAGCAGGGATCTGAAGCCAGGTCCACTGAATTCTGCACTCTCATCCCAACACACACACACACACACACACACACGGCCTCCAAGCCCCAAATTCGCCAAGTGTCTCTTCCATTACTCTGAATATAGCCAACTGTTTCAGCTTCTGCTTGTCACCATGGCCTGGTAAGCACCTGCCACCCGTATGTGAAGGCTCAGCTCAAGTATCATGAAACACAGACGTCTTCCTCGATGCACAGACAACCAGGGCTGCCCCCCCAACCCCCCAACCCCACGATGGAACCCATCCTTCCCTCTGAGCTTGGTGAGGGCCAGAATCGTTTCCACCATAGAAAGCCCTGCTGCCAGCCATTCTCAAAAGGGCTGATTTTACCTCTGCGGGCACATTTGGCCTGTCCGGAGACAATGCAGTTGTCGTAACTCCGGGAGGACCAGCGCCTCTAGTGGTGAAGGCCAGCAATGCGGCTTAACGTCCTACCGTTCACAGGACCATCCCCAGCAGGAAGGAACGGGCCCATGACGCCGACTGGACTGAGGCTGGGAAGCCCTGATGTCCGCCTTCTGTCTCAGCGACCCATGCCGTGATGGGCTCCAAGTCCCCACAGGCAGGGGCCACTGTCACTTTGTCTTTCAAACCTTGCACCCGACTGACCGACTGAATGAAACTCGGTGTGTGCGCTGGGCTCGTGGAAACCACAGAAGACCAGGGGACTGAATGGAGGCCCTGGGTTTGGAGTTGCTTCTAGTCGTGTAGAAAAGTGTAGAAATGTGTGGCTGTATGAATTTTTCATGTTGGATTATGGTGATTAGCCCCAAAAAGCTTTGGGGGGAAAAAAAAAGACAAGCCGAAGTACCAGCTAACGGTTTTGTTTAACAAACACAGCCCTAGAGAACTGTATTCTCGTCAGCCCTGTTCCGCATCAGTGTTATAGAGATGTTTTTCAGGTCTTTAGGGAAACGTCCTCGGGTTGTTCATGACCACACATTTACTGTTGGGGGCTCAGGAGAGGGAGGCTGTTTACTCATCTAAAGTCTTGGTGACCCCACAAAGCTCTCACGGTGGGTTGAGCAAATTGTCACATCCAGGTTGTTTCGCATTAAATGCAAGTAGAGGTATTTTAGGAGAAACAGGAGTTATTCCAGGAAACCCTCCAGAAGAGACTTTTTGGTTATTAGTTATATGGAAACAGACAAGGAAGAAATATGAATGTCATGACAATGAGAAAAACAGTTCTCAATTAACTGTAACAATTTACAGTTTTCAAAGTGCTTCTAACTTCAGTATCTTATGGTGTTCGTAATGATGCTAGGCAGCGAACATGGTCCCCGCTTTATAGAGGAAAATACAGAGGGTCAGAGCCCCTGGGCCAAAGGTTACCCCACAGTCCATGTTACAGGAGACTGCCTGTAGGGGCAGAACGGGAGCCAGCTCAACGTCGGAATGGCCTTGAACATCAGGGCCCCTGGGCAGATGGAGCATCCCCTTCTTGGTGCACTGGGCATCTCTGAGCACCACAGCAAAGGCAGCTTGGCCACCCTGGAGGGGCTGACCCATGTGAGTGCTGCTCCCCAAGCTCAGGGTTTCCCTGGGTGATAACTTAAGCGGCCAATCAGAAGAGGACAGAAGAGATCTGTTAACGAGAAACTGACATGCCAGAGACTACAGAGGAGGGAAAGGTCTTTGCGGGCAGCTGAGGGCCTCGAAGGCCCAGAGATCTCCAGCGGGCTCTGCCTCCTGGTCACTGAATGGACCGAGTGCTGGGGCTTTATGAAGTTCATAATATCTCCTGCAAAGAAAGGGACACAAAGAGTGCTCTTTTCATTCGGGGTTTTCTGTTGTGCTTTGGAATAGTTGGGACTTTCATAAAAAACAGGCAAAGTGTGTGTTCACGCCAAAAACGACGGAATATTCCAAGATTATCGTAAGCTTGCATTTGTCTGGCTGTTTTCAGTTCAGAATTATCAAGCCATACCACGAACCTCCGGTATTCTAGACCAGGATGGCAGAGATGGCTGGAATGTGCATTTTATACAGAAGAACGTGGCCTGACATTGCTTCCGCTTGGTGCAGAGATTGCTGCTGGCATCCTTGCAAAGATGCATGTGCTTGTATTTAACGAAACGACTCCAGACTTCAGTCTCACCCCATCAGGATGATAATTGTAAATGTATTAGTTATTCATGGCCCCTTTTCATCAAGTGTTACTATACCATTTAAGCAAAGTAGGAAGCTCTAAAATTAAAACTAGGAGTCAGATCCTGGAGAGGCATGGGGAAGTTTCTGGAAGGCAGTCAATGTCGTTCTCCTGCCTTCTTCTCTTCCGTCTTCCTTTGTCCCTTTAGAAGCGCATTTGACGTGAACCGAGCAGCAGGTTAGACGAGGTGGCATTAATGGGCCTTCGTGGGCAGATGGACGAGTTCAGCCAGAAAGATGTCCAGAGGGGGCAGGACACAGCTGTAACTCTGGACTTCGGGCTCCTTCCCTGGGCATGGGTCTCCGTTTCCAGTGTTGAAAAGACAGATGTTGAACCATATGCCCTGAATTTAAGAGCATAACACAGTCCTCCATTCCTAGTTTTAGTGCTGTTTTCCCCGTGAGTGGCAAGGCCGGTATGGCTGTTTTCCCACCAGCACTGTCCATGGGCTTCCAGAGACGGCTGTGAGCGGAAGGACCTTGCCTGCCTGTCCTCACACAGACCCAGGCGGCCGCCGCCCTGGAAGCCTGTCCAAGGGAGCACCAGCCCGGCTGCTGGTGCTGAGGCCTGGTTCCGGCTCAGGCCCACAGGTGTGCCGTAACCGAAACGGCACTGCAGACACACATGTCCCATCTTTCGGGCAAGAAACACCTGCTCCCGGTGAGGGGGACAGGCCTAGCCCCCCGTCCCGGGATTGTATAAGGAGCGGCGGACCGTCACCTTTACTCCCTCTGGGGACTCTCGGACAGCCTCGCTCCTCCCCGGAAACGGCTCCCCCACCCGCCTTCTCATGAAGCGGCCCCCACGTGACACGAATTACAAGAAATTCACCCGTTGTTCCTGGGCTTGAATTTTAAGAGATTGGAAGTGTGCGTGTGAACCTAGAAATGTGCACATCTAACTGAATTCCCGTCTCAGCGTCCTGTGAGGGGAGGGAAGGCCTTGGGAGCCCCGCTGTGCCCCAGGGACACCCCGCTGTCTCTGCGGGTGGCGGATGCTCCGTGGGGCAGCTGGCCCTCTGTCCTATGCCTCAGGGACCCGGGGTGGGGGTGTGGGGGGTGTCGTGTGGAGCAGGTGCTTCCCAGGCTAGGAATGAGGTGTCGGAGGAAGCCGGGCTGCGCCCCTCCCTCACGCCAGCCCGGCGGCCCTGCGCTGCTCGGTGCCATCAAGCGGGCTTCTAACCGGGCTTTCTCTCCCTCTCCTGCAGGGGCGGATCTGTAGAAAGGCCGGCAAATCAAAAAAGTCCTTCAGCCGCAAGGAAGCCGAAGCTACCTTCAAGAGTTTGGTGAAGACGCATGAGAAGTACGGCTGGGTGACCCCGCCCGTGTCCGACGGCTGACGCGCCGGACGTGCGGGAGACGCTCCAGCCACCTGTCCACTCACACGAGTTCCCAACATCTCCTCCTCAACACCGAGCATCCTCACCCTTTTCTACTCCAGCCGGAACTGAATCCCGAATGCCAAGGAGACGTTTAAGTTATTGATGAACAGATGTGTTTACAGGGAGAGCGAGGGAGCCAGCACCGTTCGGGATTAGGTTCGACTGTCAACGAGCAGCCATCTCGACGTCACTTTAGAACCGATGCTGAGATGGTGACATTCCCCAGCCCGCCTGCCCCCCCACCCCGCCCACCCCTCACACGGCCCTTGGCTTCTTCCCAGACAGCAGCTCCGAGGAGCAGGCAGGAGCCCCAGGGCCCGCTGCTCGACCCACTTACCGTACACAGCACGTTCCCACGTACCAGGAACGCCCCGCCTCGCTGTGCTCTGTGTCTCTGTTGCTCTCCCTGGCAGGTCGACCTAACCTGGAGACGTGTCTCCCTGTGGCCCCATGTGACGACATGTAGACCTCATTCGTGCTATGACCTTTGGCTCCTGAAAACACAAATTCCATATCGCCAGGTTCTCGTGATTTAAAACAGCGACTGCCGCGTTGGTGAACATGGGGTCCCCGTGCGACACGCTGGGCCCGGTATGGAAGGCAGGGCTGCTGCGGCCGCCGTGGGCTCCCTGGGGCTCCGCAGAGGGACAGCCCCCTTGGTACTCCGAAACGCTCCTACAACTCCACATTTGTGTTTCTGTCTCTTCCCGGTGGGTCAACCCACCACCACAAGCGAGAGACACTTCCCCGTTCCCTGAATCATCGGACTCATGTTACTCTCTGTGCTAGTGACAGGGAATGCCAGAACTGCCAAAGGACACCACGTGATGGTCCGAGGGCTTGCATGACCGGGTCTGTCCCTCACCCTCCCGTCACTTGTGTCCCCGGGGGCTGGGCTGTGTGATGCGTGAACACCCTCGCTGTCATAGCAACTCGCCGTTATTCCTTCACCCACATGTTCATTTTTCTCTTCTGTTAAGTTACTTAGAACTTTCTAAGAAACTCCATGAAGTGAGGAAGCACGGTTTATAACAATACGTGGGAAGAGGTAAAAATGTTCATCCCAGGTGGAAAACCTTATTGGACACATTTTAAATAAAATCATGCATATCTGACACCTGCCTCCGGAATCCAGTCACTGGGGGCTAGCCTTCCCTTTAAAGCATTTCATCAGTCTTTAAAACTCAATATTCCAAATACCACGACGACATTCTCCAGCGAGGTACAAAAAGTGAGCCTTAGGAACCCACAGTCTCCGCAAAAAACTCAGTGCGTTAACATGGTCCCCGGAAGCAACCAGGGAGGCCACCCGAAGCTAACAGGAAGCGTGGGGGGTTGATTTGGCCAAACTCGGGTCCTGCCGATGCCATTTCCCCACTGGGAGGGAGAAGAAATCTTTGCTGGTCACATACAATTCTTCAGGGAGCTTCGGTAACTTGGGGACCTGTCTGCTCGCCCAGGGCTGTCAGAGGTCCGTGAGACCTGGCCTCAGAGGACAGGGGTCAGCTCCCGGCACAACCGGTCATTCGCCAAATCTACTCTCTCCTGCTGCTTTCGTTGATATTTTTAACCCTTTCTCATACACCCCTGCCTCCCACGCCGCTCTGGCCAGACGAGACGGCCGTGCGTGCGGGACGCCTGCCTGGTCTCACCCCCCCCCCCCGCGTAGTAATAGTCACGAAACCCCATGCCCGAGAACTGAAACCATTCCTTCCTCTGATCTCCCAAGCGGAATTCTCCATCCTGGAACTCTGACCTTTAGGGCCTGGTCTTGGGCCCTCGGGCTACTCCTTGTCATGGGATTCTGGTCTGGATCCCAAACAGATAGGACAGAAGCTGCTTGCTGGGGAAAGCACCTGAGCTTACCTCTTCCCAATGTTTCCCTCTCCTGATGCAAAACGTAAAGCAACTTTCTGTTAAGAACCATTTGGATGCATCTGGGTACACAGACAGTACATGGTGCGTACACACACATGACGTGCAGAACACGTATGTGACCCCACGCAGCCCGGGCGCTTCCGGGCTGGCTGCTGGCCGACTGAAGACCGAAGCATGCCCGAGGCTGAACGTGCCCTTCCTCCAGCCCACATGAACTTGCGCACCCCTGTCCAGTTGTCCCCCTGCTGTCTGTCTGTCGGAGGAGCGGCTGTTTCTGGGTGTGCCCCCACCCCCCGCTGGGAGGGGCAGCCAGGACGCTTGCGACACCCTGCGGCTGGGCTCAGTCGCTGCCAACAGCGATGGGGAGACACGCGGCCCAACCTCTCTGCACACCCTGAATTTGATTTCTTGTGCATGTGACTTCCAGTCGGTTTGCCAGGCACTGGAAGTTGTCAAGGAAATGTTCTTTAGTGGAAGACATTCCCTTTTTCACTTAAATGAGTAAGACTCATTTTCAAAGCAGTGGAGAACAGTTGAAAATGCGATTAATGCTTTGACTCTGAGTTGGAGGAACTTTTTCAGCGGCTGAAGGCATCACTGTAAGCAAACAGGGCCACGCTGGCCAGACGGGGGAGCCTGGCCGTGGCCGTGTCCCACTGTCCCACCGTGTCCCACAGGAGGGACCTGCCTGCCTCGGCACCCAGGGTGGGCGGGAGGCCGGCTGCAGACCCAGCAAGCGGCTGCCAGGGGTCTCCTTTCCACACAGGCCAAGAACGCCGCTCCTCCTCTGACAGACAGCAGGGGGACAACTGGACAGGGGTGCGCACGTTCACGTGGGCCGAGCTTAGAGAGCTGGAGGAAGGGCACGTTCAGCCTCGGGCATGCTTCTCCTGCCCGCCCAGAGGCTTTCCTGGGCCCCTGCCGCGGTCCTGGGGTCTGCGGTCCTCCCCGACCTGTTCAAGTTCCACGTGAGCTGCAAGAAGATGGGCCCGGTCCCGCACACACAGACACACACGCACACATCTGCAACACACACGTAACACACACGCACACGCAGACACACACGTATGCCCTAGAAGACTCCCAGACTCTAAAATCCATTACTCAGGGGGAAAAAACAGAGTTTAGGTCCCCATGTTTTAGCTCTCAAGCTCACTCTATCAAAATTCAACCTTATTTTTTGAGAGGGAAATCTGCGACTATGACAAAGACCTGTTAGAAGGACAGGCGCCGCTGTGTCCATGGGACTTGGCAGGAATGCCACCTGTTTGAGCCTCAGTTTCTTGGGCTGTTAACTCCCATGAGACTCATCTGAGAACTGACCTAAACCCTGAGGGAAAGTGCTTGGGAAATGCAGAATTTGTCACGTGACCTTTGGGTATGGCTTTTCCAGTGTGGGGAGCTCTGTGTTAAACAACCAGCTTTCATCAGAACACATAGAAAAAAAGGTTCCAGTTGAATAATTACAATGTTTCAAGTAGAAATAACCTGTGATGATACTGTGTTCTGTCCCCAGTCCCCTACTGTAAGTCAGTCAACCAGACTTACTGGCCATCTCTCCACTAACTCTGACATAGGGAAGGACAAGTTCTAGACATGCCTCCTTCCCTAGAGGAACTTAAAAGGCAAGAATAACACACAAGAGGGACGCCTGGGTGGCTCAGTTGGTGAAGCGTCTGTCTTCAGCTCAGATCATGATCCCAGGGTCCTGGGATCGAGTTCTGCATCGGGCTCCCTGCTCAGCAGAGAGTCTGCTTCTCCCTTCCCTCTGCTGCTGCTCCTCCAGCTCGTGCTCTCTCTCACCCTCTAATAAATAAATAAAATCTTAAAAAACAAACAAGTGACACACGTGTGGGGACCAGAGGCAACTAACCGCTACACAACCCCACTGACCTGGTAGTCTTGGTCCGTACACAGAGGTCTCCAGACTCCACAGAGGAGTCAGGGCTGAGTGATGTCCTCTGAGCAAGAGGGAAGAAAGGCAGGTGTAGAAGCGGGAGAGGGCGGGGACGCCCCTGTGGAAGACATAATGTGCGTCCACACTGGCCCTGGAGAGGAGGCCTGGGCACTTCTGACCACTCTCACCTGTGGAGCCCATCTCTATAGACCGGATTTCAGGAGGCAAGACGAGTCAAACCTGAAGCCTAACCTGGCGTGGAGGGCTGGCCCCTTCTCTAGGATTATATTTCAGTGTTTCATCTGAACCTTCTAATAGTGTGAAAAATTTTAATGGAATGTGATTTCTAGGGGACAGAACTTGCTTTCCAACCACATGAAGGTTGAACCACAGAATCTCAGAGGTCCCTTAGTCTACCTTCAGACACTCTGCAGGGGAGGAAACCAGCCCAGGACCATGAGGCAATATCCCCTTGGCTCGCGCTCACTCTGAGCTCACCGTTGGCTTTTCCTTGAGCCACAGCCTTCCCAGCTGGTTGGGAACCACTCAGAGGGATCCATTACGCAGCAAGAGCAAGTTGGTGAGAAGTGGTCTGGGGAGCTACAGCTTGGAGCTCAGCCCGTGTGATGGTCATCAATGCCCTTTCTCTCCAAAGACTTTAATACAATGTGCAGCTTTCCTGGCTTTAGGTTCGGCTCTACCTTATCTTTCTGACTTTTGCAACCTCCAGTGTATATCGCACCAAGTATGCTGGCAAAGAGACATAGTCAAGGCAGCGTACTTGAACAGAGTGCAGATACAAAGGGAAGCGAGGTATAATTGCAAGGTCGTAACAAGGCTAGACAAATAGCAGAGTGCCTGGGGCAGGGGTCAGTCTCCAAGGTCATCCTCTTGGGTCTGTGAGGCAGTGTGTGTTGAGCAAATAAGCATTGGCACTGCTTCCCACGGCAGACTGACCCTGTTTCTCCGACAGACGGTGCTTCCTCCTTTCCTCTATAGGAGGTGAATCAAGCGGCTGTCCGCTAGGTAGTCATGCAATCACTTTATATGGCTGGATCTCGGCGATGTCAATGACTGAGCAACAACAGAACAACTGGAGCTGGCGGTGCGTGGCTTTACCTGGTCTGCCAACACGACCTTGTTCCATGCACCTTGTCTCCATTGTGACCTTGGTAGGATGCCGATCTACACATTTTGGGGTCCTATAAGCTTTCAGACTGTCCTCCCAACTCGCACCGAAGCTTTGGTGTAGACTCTTGCTAAAGTCGTCCAGGTCTGTGCTCCTCAAAAGGACAGGGGAGGAAGTAGAAAGAAATGCTGACTTTCGGCAGAGGGTGGATGCGGGAATCAGAGAAAATGGAGGCACTGTCCTTAGGGGAAAAAACAACAATTCAGAAAAGCAAGACTTCAAAACCAATAAATGTCTTCCCATGGAATGTTTGTTGAAGTCCTTGCATGGTCTACGTTCAGTATTTGCTGGAATGTGTCTGGGTCTCCACATGCGTTTATCCAACACCATCCGCCGTGGGTGGTTTCCTGTCATGTGCTGTCCTCTGATCTTTCGTGCTTTGATTTATTTGTGGTTTGCTAACTCGGAACTTTGAAGCACGTCACAAGTATTCTCTATAGAAATCAATGAAATGGAACGGAACCACACCTAATTAGGCAACACTGTGATTTAGATCTCTTCTTCCGCTGCCGTTTGCGTTGTAAAGATGGTTGAATGTGCTTCCAGAGAGTTCCATTCAAGTTGAAACCGTATGGTTAGCACAATACTGTAACCTACGCAAATGCGGGATTATAGAGAGACTCCTTCGAAAAACTGTTACAGAGCAGCGATTCTCGAACCTGACACTTGTCACGCAGACTAAGTTCAATCTGTTTAAAAGGTTATTACAGCTAATTTTTCACACTGGTATATAAATTGGCTTCTAGTTTTTATTTTAATCTGTGTATCAGAGAAACTTCCCAGCCTTTGTGTCAATATTTGAAATCATTTTCCAGTCAAGAGCACATTCTTCTTTGAAAATCTGAAAATGTGACTGTGTTAGTATTGAGCAGTGACGGCTCAGGGATCAAACAGTCTTGAATGCACCTTCTGCCTCCCCTCCCACGTGGACAAGGAACGTAGCCGCTTAGACTCTCAGTCACCACTTTCTTACCTACAATAGGATGTGAGCCTCCGCGGTGGAGGGTGGCAATGACAAGACGGGTGGTATGTGGGAAGCATGAAGCCCTGCCTGGCCTGGAACAGAAACCCAGTATGTTCTTTTAGAGATACAGTGAGAGTGGCCCGGCAGGATCAAGTCCACAGCTCGAGCTGTGTGTTGAAATCCACTTGAAGTTGCTCTTTCCATCCCTGTGGGTGAAGGCGTGGTGGAAGCCCCCTCGAGAGGGCTTCGGCTGGGAATTTCTCTTGGGCAGTGGAGGTGGGAAGGTGGCTCACCGCACACTCTCCCGGGAACGTACTCCCTCCAACTGGGTGGGGGAGTCGACGGCACTGGCTTGGGCAGTCTCTGCCAGGGACGCAGTTTTCTCAAGGCAAAATTTAAGACCCAATAGTACTGCACCTGCACCCTGACATCAAGAATTTAAGGTGTGGTTTCTGAGTCAGTAGGTAGGGGCTGATCAAAATGCACAAAATGGGGGCTCCTGGGTGGCTCAGTCCGTTCAGCGTCCAACTCTTGATTTCAGCTCAGGTCATGATCTCAGGGTCCTGGATCGAGCCCCACACTGGGCTCTCTGTTGCGTGCTCTGCAGCGAGTCTGCGTCTCTCCCTCTCCCTGCCTTCCACCCAGCTGTACCCACTGTCTCTCTCTCAAATAAAGGAATAAAACCTAAAAAAAAAATTTTTTTTAAAGCTGCACATAGTGCCTGGGCTTGACCTCTGCTTTGTTTGTCCCTTAAGTGTCTGTCTTAGAGTTCGCTCCCACTAGAATGAACCCAGCATGATAATGGAAACACGGGATTTTATCCGACGGATGGTGCCGCCGAGTGCCCAGCCTACAGCGGGGAGGGATCACACACAGCCTTGTAGGGACCGGCCGGCCTACTAGGCGGCAGTGTCAGGATTTGAAAGGACAACTTTTTTTTTTTTTTTTTTTTTTGGTTTAAATTCATCCCAGAACATTTTTACTCATTTTTTTTAAAGATCTTTTTGTTTATTTATTTATTTGAGAGAGACAGCACGAGCAGAGGCAAGCAGAGGGAGAGTGAGAAGCAGACTCCCCGCTGAGCAGGGAACCCGAGGTGGGGCTCTATCCCAGGACCCCAAGATCATGACCTGAGCTAAAGGTAGAGGCTTAACCCACTGAGCCCCACAGGCTCCCTCCCAGAGCGTTTTTAAAAGATTTTTGGGAGGGCCATGAAAGGTTTTCTAATAAATCATTTTGAAGGTTAAACCAACAAAATAATTCTAGACAACAAGAATAAACTTTCCCATAGCAAACTATTCCTATTTTTTTTTTCCTGTTCCTACATTCGCAAAGCTTTCAATTTCTCCAAGACCTTTTAGAACTACCTTCTCATGTCCTCTCCGTAGGCCACGTGCTGAGGTAGGTTTGAGGCAGCCCTCGCCAAGCTTAGAGCCAGGAAACAGGCACAAAAAGTCTGAATTGAGTATTCTGATCTGATTTTACTTAAACACGGTCAGTGGGTTTCCCATGTCACTAAAACATGACATTAAGTCCGTCGTGAGACAGCTTTTACGTCTCTACCTTCCGGGGGCATTTGTAGCTAAGACTTTCCGGAGTTTGCCCCTTTGAAGCAGTGCAGATGACCCTCCGTGCGACGGGACTCCTGCCTTCTTCCCTCTACCGAATGCACGCACGTGCGCACGCACACACACACACGTACACGCACATGTGCACCGGATTCATGAAATCTAACGCTCTTTGTTTCAGGGCTTTCTTTTCGACTGACCCTGCTTTCCACATCCGCCGGTGTCGCTTCGCCACAAAACGTCTTCCGTATTGCCTTCCCAACCCGGACACAGCCCCGTGCAATCCCGTGCTGCCTCCGCTGTTCTCCGGCCATGAGCGCCTCCCCAAGGGTCCCCATTGTCACCTGCTGTGTCCTCTGTCCTGTCCCCAGAGCCCTGGGCTTCCAGGCATCCAGGGTCAGACTTTCCCACCACATTCAGTTTGGGGAGCGGGGGAGGGTAAAAGTTGAATTTAGTCAATGATGGCTTGGAGCTTGCCGCATTCTCTCGAGAAGGTGCCGGCAATAAAAGCTACGTCTCCCACTCCTAACCTCCGTGCGATGATTTGTTTAACGAATGAACTGGAAAGATCTCGGAGATCACTGGAAAGAACTCTGTCATTTACTCTGGCTCCGTTGGCCCGCGGCTGAGTCCCTGCTCAGACTCTGATCAAACACTTCCTTCCCCGCACACAGAGGTTCTGAAGTGAGAATATCCTAGTGACTCCTAATAGTGAAAAGATTCTTTATAACCCAGACAGCTCATTTTTCAGAAGATTTTTTTAAGGCGCAGGACATTGCATTCGGAGTCCAGGGTCTTTGCCCAATAGCTTATAAAACTGGGACCAGAAATGGGGACCTTGTTGCTTCTAGTGCTGCTGCCCCGTGTAAAATACACCTATATACGCACACGTGTGGGAGGCATCTGAGAACCAGGGGCTATCTTAGAGCATGAAGGAAAAAATACATATAAATATATAGTAGTGGATTGAATTGTGGTCCCCCAAAAGATATGTCCAAGCCCTAAGCCCCAGAACCTCTGGAGTCAACTTTATTTGAAAAAAAAAGTCTTTGCAGATGCAATTAAGGGGACGATCCCAAGATGAGATCATCCTGGATTCCAGCGGGGCCCCAAATCCAAAGACAGGTGTCCTTATAGGAGACAGACTCGGGGAGATTTGAGACACAGACACACAGAGAAGGTGATACGAACAGGGCAGCAGACTGAAAAGATGGGCCAATGCCATGGACAGACGGAAAGGCCAGAAGCCAGGAGGAAGGCATCCATGGACTCCCCCCTCCAAGCCCCCAGAAGGAACCATGCCTGGGACGAGCGGCCCTCCTTCATGGATCGGCGGCTTCCCTCATGCTCTCTCACCAAAAGCTATCCCTTTGAGCTTCTCTCTTTAAAGCCCCCAAAATGTGTAGGTACCAAGACTTTAGTGACACTGGCACTTTCTTAAGTACAGAGCAGAGGTCCCCGGGGTGCGACGGTGGGTCCACAGTGCTGGGAGGAAGAGACCTGGAAGAAGTTGAAGGCTTACGGAGAGCCGACCAGCAACAAAGATGCCCTCGCTGAGTCAGCCACAGCCGAAGGGCCACAGTCCCGTATGATCCCCTTCCCACGATGGGGACAGACTCATAGAAGATGCGTGACAATGGGACGTCACCTCTGATTATGTCCTGCTGTATGGCCAGAGGGAAGACGGAGTCCAGCCTGCGTGAAACCAGAGATTCTCCTGCCGACTGTGAAGAAGTAAGGCGCCACGTCGTGACAAGGGGCCGAGCGGAGCTGACTCGAGGGGGTTGGGGAGCTGAGAGAGGCCCCAGCTGACACCCACAAGAAGCAGGGGACTCAGTCCATGGGTGCCAGGGACGACACTCGGCCGAGAACTGCCTGAGCTTGGGAGGAGACCCCAGGCTCCAGAAAGGCGTGCAGCCCAGGAGACACCTGGATCGCAGACGCGTGAGACCCCGAGGCAGGGGCCCGGCTGAGCCAGGCCTGGGCTCCCTGAGCCACGGGGATTTCGAGGAAATACATGTGTGTTTCCTTAACTGCTGAAAGTCATGAAGTAATAAAAAAAAGAACATCAGGCAAACCTCACATTTTTCCCTGTTCTACCCCTACCGGAGACGTGGAACTCGGTGGTAAAGAGAAGGTTCTGGTAGAGGAGGGTGGGCCTTGCCCAGATGTCTAGTTGTGGTTTCTTTGGGGGCCTTGGCCACTGTGTTTGTTTCCTGGGGCCACCACCACTGACCGCCCCAAACTGGGAGGGTTAAAACCACATGCTCTAGAGGCCAGAAGTCCAAGGTCATGACACGGGCAGGGCAGGCCCTCCCTCCTCAGTGAGCTCCAAATCTCCTCCTCCAGAGAGGTTGATGGTGCCTGTGTACCCCTCCCCCGCCAGACATCACAGCTCCACAGTGGAAACCCAAGCTCAGGTCCGTCTTCGCGGCATCCAGGTGCTGCTGGGAGTTGGGGTGTAGTCCCGGCCGTGCACTGTCCCATCCCCCATGTGTGCTCACCCAAGGCCCGGCCACAGGAGGGACACGTGGGCCCAGAGCTTCTGTGAGGGAGACTGTGGGGAAGAGGCAGGAGGAGAGGCCGACGTGGCTCTGCTGTCTGAGTAAGCCTGAGTCCGAGTAAGCCCTGACGGCAGCTCCAGGTTGGCTCAACTTCCCCAGGAAACCCCCCCATCAACTCCTTCAAGGGGTCAATCACCAACCGCCCAAGTGCACCTTCCCTTTAACTGGATTTCCCTCCACCAAATCAGATCGCTCTGAGTCAGGCAGGCCTGCCGGGAGGAGTTCGTGAGTCACCAGCTGAGGGCCATGGTCCCACCGTGTGGTCCCACAGATGCCATCCCGTATTCCTGGCTCGGATCCTCGGCGGCCGGCCACCCACTTGGCTCTGGACAGGCAGCACCTCGGGCACATGACATCAGGGGAAAGAGAAACAAGACATTAATTTTGCTATAAAAAGTCAATCTCCTCCTGGAAGAAAAAGTGCCAGCCCTATAAATTCATCCCCAACAACTGCTAGGAAACATTGCTGCCCCCCCGAGAAACAAACCTGCCGAGACGCCCCCTCAAGCCCCCTGCAGCCCCTCCACCACACTGCCTGGGCCTAAGTGCTCCGGGACCCCAAACGGCGGTACTGCCCGCAGCCAAGAGAGAAAGCCTCCCCTAGCCTTTCCCCTCCTGTGCGGCTGGTCACCCTCACTGCTCACTCCCCTCTCTCCACCAGCAGAAAGTCTGCACCTCCCCCAGGATGAGTCCACACGGCGTGTGCCCCCCACACGGCGTGTGCCCCCCACACGGCAGAGCCCCACGTCCGATGCTCTCACAGCCATCACTGATTTTCACCTGCTGCAGGGGCCCAGCCCCGTGCACAGACCTGGGAACCTGGTGGTGCCATCCCGGCTGGGAGGCCCGGGGAAGGGTTGGCTAGGAAGAGAGAACCACTCCAACTAGAGGGAGGTCAGGAATCGGGACCAGGGAAGGAGAGCCCGGCATTTTTCCTTCTGCGGCTGGAGCTTCGGAGGGCGTGTGGGAATGCAGGGGTGGGTCTAGGGGACGTTCATCTCTTGTCTTCCCCAGGCTGACCCGGGGGCTCTAAATGAAGCCCTGAGTACGCGTGAAATCATCAAACTGTGGTCAGATCAGATTCTGTCCCTGAGATCGGGAGGGAGCAGCAGGGCTTCCCGAGTTGAATCTGGTTGTGACGGGTTCCCCTGGAGCCCACAGTCCCAGCGACCACGGCCACGCAAGCCTGGGGGGAGGGGTACTCTTGGCGTGACGGCCACATGGCCCCCCGGGTCTGCTTCGATTCCAAGCCTGACACACAAGATTGCCGTTTCTCAACCACAGGCAGGACACAAACCAGCCACGTAAGCAGGACCTGTCCGGAAATACCCGCCCGCGCTCACCCTGTAATTACCGACCGCCTCTCACATGGAGAACTGCATTTTCTTTCTTTCAATGGCTTCTTTTTCTTCCCCAGGATTCTGAACGCTGGACAGAGCAAGAGAAGCACCAACAGAAGCTTCCTGTCCCGCTGGGGGAGGCTGGCTGGGACCTACAGTTCATGCGGGCGCGGGGGGTGGGTGACCGCGAGCCCCGGTGGGGCGCCCGGACGCCTGGGCCCGCAGGCTACAGAACTCAGACGGGATGGGGGGGGGGCGCGGGCGCTTCCTCCAGTTCTCCATGTGGGCTCTCTTTTCTTTTTTCCTTTTTCCATTTCAGCAAGGGGGAAAAGCCATATATTTCCTGTAGTTTTTTTTTTTACTAAAAGGAAAAAAGAAAAAGAAAAAGAATAGACGCTGCCAGAGCAACTCGAGAAGGAGGCGGCGGGACAGGACACGGCACACAGGACTCCGGAGGGCGTCTGCGTGGGCCAGGAGGGTCGGGAAGAAATTCAGCATCTTTACAGTGCCGTTGTCGAATCACGCAAACAGGGGGAGCGAGGCTGAGAGACCCCCGATGTACACCAGGCCGGTAGGGGGTCGAGGGACGCGGGAACAAAAGAAAGAGTCCAGCAGGAGAGTGATTCCTCGTCCGGCCCCAGCGGCCCTGCCTGAGCCCCACACGGGGGTGGGGGTCGGTGAGCCCTCCTGCCCCCGCTCCTCCGGCACCCTGCCCATCACTGCACCTGACAGGTGACAGCATCCACCCTGGCAGGGACTGGGGGCTCCGACGTTCCAACACAGCAGGTGCTCCGTACGTGCCTGTGAGCAGAATGGAGAGGGTAAGGAAGTGAACTCCCCGTGGGTTCGGACGCGGCGGCCGAGCTGGCCCTGTAGAAGCCACGAAGGGACGAGGATTCCTGGGTTATGGAGCCGTGTCCCCGCCTGTCGGGACACACTTCCCACCCCAGGAGGGTTGCCAGATCCAACAGAAAATAACAACACCCCCACCACCACAGGAGGCTCAATTAAAAGTTCAACTTCAGACAACGATGGAGAACTTTCCAGGGTAAGTATTGCGTGGGAAATACTGATACTAAACAATTTTATTAATCTGAAATTTGAATTTAACTGGGTGTCCCATATTTTCTCTGACAGTTTATTTCACTGCCCCCAGTGCACCCCGGGTGATGGGCAGAAGGAAGACTCTTGGGAGGCGGCCGAGCACAGGCCCTGCAGGGACCGGACAGCCGGCTCTCCCTCCGTGCCCTGCTCCCGCCTCACTGCCTTTGTGACCCCAGAGCCCTGACTCCCTAGCACAGCATGAGGGGGGCTCCCCTCCCTGTGAGAAGTCCCCAGGGCTCGGTCCAAGGGCACCTACACCACGGGCTGGAGGCAGCATCTCCCTGTGCCCACTCCTGGCCCTGGACCCAGGCTGCCCCTCTGCACCCTGCTCCCTGTGCCTTGAGCCTGGCAGCAAGTCCCCAACCTACCTTTAAATACTGTGCGGCCAACAAACGTGCCCACAGGAGGTGGTTGGGAGAACTCAGGGGCAGCAGGTGACCCGTGAAACTCGGAGCAGAATGCCCGGCAGAGCGAGCCAAAGTCAGCACAAGCCCTGCTTTCTGGTCACCTTGGTGCTCCCCACGGTACAGGACCCTGAGGCCCAGCCCCGGAAGTGGGAGAAGGCAGGACCCCAAATCCTCTGCCGCGTTCAGGAGTAGAGCCGTGCTGAGTTAGGAGCCTGAAGCTGAGTTTCTTCTTGCTCAGGAATAACGTGATGACCCCCCAGTGCCTGAGCTCAGGCAGCCTGACCCTGGCCGTCCACACTCCATGACCAACCTGCCCCCCCGCCCCGCCGGGCCTCCACATCCCATGACCAGTGTGTACTCCCTCAGGCCTCCATACCCCGTGACCAGCATGTCTCCCGCCTTTGCCCAGGGCCTCCAAACACCATGATCAGCGCGCCTCCCCTCCACCGTGCCTCCACACCCCATGACCAATGTGTGCCCCTTCCCCCAGGTCTCCATACACCATGACCAGTGTGTCTCCCCTCCCCCCAGGGCCTCCACACCCCATGACCAGCATGTCCCTCTGTCCTGCAGACGTCTCAATGGGACCCGTTTCGCAGGGAGGGTAACAGAGTGAAGTTTTCCTGAAGACTCTACGTGTCAGCTCAGAGTCATCGCTAGGAACTTTCCAGAATCGAGAGCACTGGGTGAGGCCATCAGGGAACATCACAAGTGAGCAAATACAGACTCACTTTCCACATGGCACCAGCGTCCTGTAACTCCAGAGCCCAGTTCTGGAATCTCGGCCAGCCTGTGACCGTTTCTGATGATTTCCCAAAGGCCCCCATGGTTCTTCCACAAGTCAACGCAGCACAACCTCCTTCCCTTGTTGAGCGACGTGCCTAGAGGTAGAGTGAGGCTGACACGGTGCCCTGGGCTCGGGGGCATCTTTCCCGAGCCCCTCCCCGGCTCCTGAGGTCCCGGCGTCCGGGTTCAGGCAGGCTGAGCGGGCAGCAGCATCCGGGGCATCTGAGCAGGGGACAACCGCCGGGCGTGCTGAGGACCCGGCTGATGTCAACCCAGAGTGTCCCCAAGGGTGCCCCACAGTGCCCTATCCAGTCAAGATGTTTCTCCCCACAGATGCCCCTGCAGGTGCGTTCTGAAACCTGCCCCGCACCCGCACACCTCATGAGTCTGGGTCGTGCGTGTTTTCCCGATGTGCGGTTGCACTTACAGGACAGGAAGGAAAATTTCAGAAGAAACCAATAAAGCTAGACTCCAAATCCAGAGACGTCAGGAGGCCCCGGGCCAGAACCCTGGGCAATTCCTGTCCCCAGGGGGGTCTGTCTGGATCCGTGGGGACAGGACGCAAGACCTGGATGAACCCCTCCCCCACAGCCCGGGCCCCCGAAGGACTCCCCTCTACTAAAGGTGCGGGAGAGCAAGTTGTGTGATGCACACACTGAGAGGCACGTGGGAGCAGCTGTTGCAGGGAGGAGAGAGAGCAGGCTCCTGTGGGAGGGGACAGAGCCACCGGAGGTCACTTGGCAATGGCGGCTGAGATCACCAGTGGTGGAGGCGATGCCACCGCCACGAGGAATCCCAGGACCTGCTACACTGGGGTCGTAGGCCCAAAGGCTTCGTCACCAACAGGCAGGAAACAGATCGTGGGAGGAGGTGGGGGTCACCAGCCCTCAGAGCATAGGGATGGAGAAGGGCAGGGTGGTGTCCAAGCTCTGAGGGTCTCACATGCTAGAACCTTTGCATCTTATTTCAAGAGAATGTGGACTCCACACGGGACCGGGGGCTCAGACAGGGAGCCCAGGTTATACCACAGACGCACCAGGAGACCCTGGCATGTGTTCCGAGAGGGAGCCAAGTCCTAGGGGCAGGGCTGAGAGAGGAGATGGGAGCAGGGCTGGGGTGCATGGGGTCCCGGCACAGGCAGCAGTGACACCGGCCCGGTCCCAGCTGAGAAGTTAACACGACGTGATTGACTGGAACCCACGCGGGTGTCTGAGGGCTTCACCCCAGCCCAGCCCGGGACGGGGAGCGAGCTTCCAGCTGAAGACACCAGAGGGCGGCTGTCTCAGGAAGACATCTCGGGCCAACACAACAGATCACCCCAGACCAGGCGGCGTAAACAACACACTTTCAGGTTCTCGTCATCTGGAGGCTGGACGCCTGAGACCAAGCTCCAACTTGGTTTCTGCCAAAGCCGCTCTCCGCAGCCCACAGGGGATGGTCCTCTCCTGCTTCTCGCACGGACTGTCCTCTGCACCGGTGCCCATGGTTGATTCCTCTTCCGGGGATGACGCCCATCCCCCAGGATTAGGGGCCCAGCCTCTGAGCCCACGTTATCCCGAACGACCCCCACGGGGCCCCATCTCCCCTGACTCACCCTGGGAGTTAGGGCTTCAACAATTCGGTCCATACACAGACTGAGGCCAAGGATTTGGGGTTGGGGGGGCTCTTGAGAACATCTGGTGCAGAGGGAAATGATAAAGCCCAGAAGAGCACGGCCCTCCAGCATCCCATCGGGTCACGGCCCCATGAAGAAGCCCTGAGTGGGGCTGACAGGGCGGCTCCCAGGGCAACGCATGCCCCCCAGCCTGTCCTGGGCCAGATGTCCTGCCCCTCATTCGGGCCGCAGAATGGGCACACCCACATCTGCGTTCTGGAGCCCTGGAGCCCCTGCTTCCCAGCTGTCCTGCCCATATGGCTGGGGGGGCCCTCACCCCCTGCCACAGGACCCAGGAGAGCATTTCCTCCCTGCTTTGGAAGTGACCTTCTGGCGGGGTTTCCTTTTCTGTTTTATTCTTTAACTTCTGATTTTTTCCCTTTTATTTAATTTTAATTTGATTGGAGCAAAATACATTGACCGTAAGTTTACGTGTTAGCCATTTTCAGGGCCCAGTTCAGCGGCATAAAGCAACCCCCCCCCTCCACCACCCGTCTCCAGAACTGCTCCCTCTCTCTGCACCTCGAGCCTGTCCCCACGGAGCCCCAGTTTCCCGTTCTCCCTCCTCAGCCCCTGGTGCACCCCGTCTGCCTTCCACCGCTGATGCTGACCCATCTGGGGACCTCACGGGGTCGGAATCACACAGGACCTGTCCTCCTGTGACTGGCCGGCTTCACTCAGCGTCGTGCCCACGCGTCCCTCCACGTGGTGGCGGGTGTCCGAACCCGAAGGCTGAGAAAACGCCACTGTACCGACAAGCACGCTGTGTCCACCTGCTCATCCAGCATGGACACGTGGGTGGCTTTTCCCCTGAGGAGCCCGTGCAGATCCTCCCACACAGGCTGGTTCCATGCCCTTGTCTCCGGGACAGCCACACGCGGTGGATCTCTGCGCTCTGCCACGTGCTGTGCTGGACAGAGGAGGCTCATCCAGGTTCTCCAGGTATTGGAGTAATAGCACGTCCTCACCGGGCCCGTACCTCGGCCCTGGGGCCTCCTGCCCCTCGCGCCATGGCAGCAGAACGGTGGGCCAGAGACCTCCTCCTTGTAGGAGCCAAATGTCTTCAGTAGAAGAGAGAGGAATGGCCCCCAGAAAGACAGCCGGCCCTCCGTGCCTGCGTCTCATCCGAGAGCCATCACGACCCCCACGTGTGAGCAAGGACTTGCAACAGAGGGAGCAGCTGCCCGGGAAGCAGCCACCCTCAGGAGGCGGGAAGCTCCTCATCTCGGGGAGTAGAGATGGCAAGACAACCAGGAGGGAGGGAGGCACGCTGAAGAGGTCTCGGAACGAGAAGGTGGGGCGGGTGAGGCAGTCCCCACGTCTCTTCCACCTCCGGGACCCAGGCCCAGCCCGCCCGTCGGCCGCCACACCACAACAGGGGGAAGACAGCACGTACAGCCTCACCTTCAGCAGAAGAGGGACCCGAGGCTGTGGGGAGAGAGACGGAGCATGCCAAGGGAGTGTGGGACTCAGAGACAGACACCCCGAACGAGAACCAGAGTTCTCCCCGCCGTGCAGGCCGTCGGTGTGGCCTTGGAAGGAAGGTGAGCAGGCCACCTGCCTTCCCGTGTTCACCAGCTTCCCCCCACGGGTGGCAGCCCTGTTCCTGTTGGGCTTGTCTGGCAGGACTGAGCCGGGGCAGGGCCTCAGCCAGGGACCCTGAGGTAACAGGGTGGGCAGGACTCTCCCGCCTCCATGTGGGGGCTTGGCTGGCATGAGTCTCGATGACTCAGGGCTCCCCCGGGAAGCCACAGACGGGTCAGACCCGTTTCTTCTCTCTGCCCCTCAGCCTTCTCTTCAGGGACCCCAAATCCGTCTCTGAGGCCTACTCCTCTGAGCACCCTCAGCCTCGGTGTTCCCCAAATCCAGGGCGGGAGGATCCTCGCAGACAGCTTCTGCTGTTGGCCATGTTGGGTGACTCGCGCCACCCAGCAGCAGCCACGGGCGAGTGGAGTCCTGCCTCACCTCACCAGCCTTGTTCAACCCCCGGGGAGGGAGTGGTTGTTACCCCATCCGGCGATGGGAAAGGGAGGTGCGGCTGTGCAAAGAAACTCGCCCAAGGCTTCCAGCAGAGGACAGGAAATCAGAAACCTTCCCTACCAGGCCGTGGTCCAGAGACGCAGGCTGTCCACTGCGCTGGCTAGCTTCATGTGTCCGCTTGCCCACGGCGCCCAGCTGTTCGGCCAAACACCAAGCTAGGTGTTGCTCTGAAGGTATTTCTAGCTGTGATAACAGTTTCAGTCGGCTGACTGAGTAAAGCAGACGGCCCTCCATAAGGTGGGTGGGCCTCATCCAACCAGTTGAAGGCGTCAAGAGCAAACACTGAGGTTTCCCAAAGGAGAAGCAATTTGGCCTCAAGACTGCACCAGGGAAAACCTGCACGACTCTGGCTAGTCGCCCTGTGGGATGCACACGCGGGACCGCACCATCCAGTCCACGTCTGTATCCTGCTGGCTCTGTTTCCTGGAACACGCTGACCAGACACCCCACAACCTTGACCAGAGACCACAGATGGTAACGAGCCTCGGACCCCATCAGGCTCCTGGCATTGGGTCACCACGTGGAACCCTCCCCTGTCCCGTGTCCTGGCTTTCATGGGCACACAGGGAGCATCGCCAGCTCGGGACTCGACCACACACGCTCCCCCAGTCCAGCTCAGCAGAGGACACAGATGGCCCTCGCGTGGGTGTATGTTGGTTCCAGTCTTGTTTGTCTTTCTTTTGAAATATTGAAAAGGCTTTTTTCCCCCACTAGAATGTGTGTCTCCTGACAGGTTTTGATCTGTCTTCATTGTTCTGTAATTGCCACTGAGACATGGTATTAAGTGGTGAATGAAAATCCCTGCGTTGCATCATTGTAATGGAGGGTTTTAAGAAAAGAAACATTCTGGAACAATGCTGCCTGGTTCTGTCGCCAGCCTGGCATCTCTGTTCAGGGAGGGCACAAGCGCCAAGCTGGGGACAGCCAGCAGGAGGGGGCGAGAGTGGCCGCGGCTGTGGGCTGGGTCGCTCCAGTAGATGGGGGGCAGGGGAGGTCCACTGGACCATTCACTTGGACTGCAACAGACAAAGAGAGAATTGGGTATCTAATTTTCAAACATCACCATCTGCCCAGTTCATGGCATACAGTCACATCCTAAAATAGAAAACTGGAAAAAGGGAAAGATATGATTGTATGTCATTAAAACAAACAAACAAAACACATCTGGAGTGTGAGATTTCCTTCTCCCAGAAGTCCTGTTCCAACGATTCGTCATCCATTCTTGAGATTTCAAAACGCCTGAAGTCCCAGAGAGCTCCCAGAGGAGGACGGATTTCCTTTAACAACCAGAAACTGTTCTTTTGCATCTTGTGCTCCCAAGTCCTAAGTCTCCTTCTCGTAAAGGTGGCGAGAGGCGTCTGCGGGCACCGGCAGTGACGCAGGGACAGCTGCCGGTGAGACGGTGGCTGGTCAGGCTGCCGGGCCCGAAGACTGCCCCACGCAGGACCTCTCCAGGGAGGGGTCCCTCCAAGGCGGGCTCTGAGGAGGGAACCTCCGGGGTCTGCCTCAGTCCACCACTGACCCCCTTAACACCTGGAAGCTTGGTCTAGGCTGCACTGTCCAGTGTGGTAGCCGTTAGTCACACGTGGCCCGTCCCAGTCGAGACATGGCTGAAAAGTCTATGACACACACTAGATGTTGAAGAGTGAGTCTGGAAAGAAGAGAGGAATGAGAAATATTTCTGTAATAATTTTATTGATCAACAGTTGAAATTATATTTTAGATGCATTTGATTAAATAAAATACGTTATTAAAGTTATTTTTACCAGCTTATTCTTAGTATTTCAATGTGGTTACAAAAAGAATTAAAATTACCCCTAGGCAGGCCGCAGCAGATTTCCATTGAATGGCGTTGCTCTAAGCCCTAGCGCAGTGGCCTCTAGGACGGCTCGAGGACACGTGCTTCCGGGCGTCCATGGCCAAGTGTCATCCCCTTCCCTGGAGGGACGGCCTCAAGCCAGGGGAACAAGGCCACGAGGGCAGTCAGCTTCTGTGACTGGATTACAAAAGCTTGCGACTCTGTCTTGCTGGACCTCTCTCTGACTCTGATACAGCGAACTCCATGAGCACAGACTCTCGTGGCAGCCCGCACGGAACGGGATCCCCCAACAACCCCCGCGAGGGCTGGAGGCCAATCTTTCTGCGAAGCTCAATGTGATGAAGGCTTGTCCACACCTGGATGGCAACAAGGACCCAGCAAAGCAAGGCCGGGTTCCGGGCCCCGGAGACAGTCAGGGAATAAGCAGGTGTTGCTTGAAGCCACGAAGATTCAGGATCATTTATTTGTACCCCCAACCGACAGGGGTTCACGAGACCCTCTGGTCTCTGGTCTTGGGTTACGCTGTCTGGTTTCAATTCTCCAGGCAAACAGTGGAGACACAACCCTGAGTGGGAAGGAGCTGGTTCTCAGAGCGATAAGCTGGCCGGACAGGTGCTGCCGTGGGGCGGAGCGTGAGAAACGCTGTGGCTTTGAGACAGAAAAGCAGCCCCGCCTCCACTCCTGGCCCTGAGCATCTCTGTGCTGTCTGGTGTTAGAGTTCTAAGAAGGTGATTAAACTCAATTATGTGCCAGACCCTTTCTGCCTGGTCAAAGCGCCCAGCCGGGCTCCTGACCGAGAGCCTCTTGTCTGCAGGCTGCGTAGCGTCACCACTTTGGGGTTCTCTCCTTGACCATGGGGAGCTCCGGCATCACCGTGGGGCAGGTTCAGCTTCACAGATGAAGGTGTGAGCAGAGTCCAAGTCCCCCCTGGTCAGCACCAAGATGGCTTCTCAAGGCGATGAGGAGCCGGACAGGGGCGGGGATCCCAAGCGCCTGCAGTCTGGGTCCACAACCGGCACCAGTGAAGACTTCCAGCCCAGGCTTCCCAGATAGCCCAGCGGCTCCCCAAGATCCCTCACCTGGAGTCACACAGGCTCCGCCCTCAAGGGCCGGATCCGTTTACCTGCAGGGTCCCCAGAGAATGGATGTGCGTGCGCACACACACTCGCTCAGGGCCCCAGGTTCCTCCCCATCCCTGAGTGACATTTAATGACACTCAAACCCAAGAGCATCCCCACACTTTTGGGATCAAGAGTCTGGTCTCACACTGCCAGTGAGAACGTAAAATGGTGCAACCAACTGGGAAAACAGCCTAGAAGTTCCTCAAAAAGTGAAAATAAAGTTACCCCGTGACCCAGCATTTCCACTACTGGGGATGCATCTGAGGAGAATGAAGACATGCGTCCATGCAGAAGCTTCCCAGCACCATCCATAACAGCTAGCCGGTGGAAGCGACCCACACATCCACCAAGTGACGAATGCACAAGAAATGTGGTCTGCCCGTTCCATGCAATATTACTCATCAATAAGAGGCGATGAGGTACTGATGCCCACTAGAACCTGGGTGCACCTTGAACATGGGCTCAGTGAAGGAAGCCAGTCACAAGTCCCCAGATCAGGCAATTCCACTCATATCAGGGGTCCGGAATAGCAAATTTATAGAGACCGCAAGTAGATCAGTGGTCGCCAGTGGTCGCCAGGGTCTAGGGAAGGGAGGGAATCTGGAGAGATGGATAATTAAAAGTGTGGCACTTCATTCGGGGTCAAGAAAATGTTCCAAGGTAGGTGATGGCTGCACAGCTTGGTTAACATACCAGAAACCACTGGTATGAGTCCAGGCTCTCTAGAGACACAGAACCAATAGGATATGTACAGAGAGAGAAAGAGATTCATTTTAAGAAATCTGCTTTGCTCAATGAATGTAGGTGTTAATCTCATCCCTAAATTACCCTCACAGACTCACTCAGCATCATCTTTGAGCCCCTCTCTGGACACGGTGGCCCAGCCAGACTGACACGGAACACAGTGCATCACAGCGCGAGGTCGTACGCTGAGTGAGAGGCGCGCGGCCCGGGAGCAGCAGGTCAGCACTGCTCTCGTGAATGAGGAGCTTGGCTGCCGGGTCCCACGCGGGTCTGGGCCGCAGCGGTGCGCGTGCAGAGGGCTCAGCAGTCCTGCAGGAAAAGATGCAGGCCCCGCACAGATTCAGCAACTGGGGGGACCTGGGCTGGTCTGGCACCGGCATGCGGTGCCCGTGGGAGCACAGGCCCTGCCGGAAAGCCCATCTGTCTGCAGGACCGGCCAGGGAGGTGCCGAGGCCACGCTGAGACCCAGACAGAAGGTCTACATCAGCCGGGCGGGTGAAGACAACACTGGGGCTCCAGGCAAGGGAAGAGCTGAGAAACCGAGGCAGGAGACCAAAGGGAACAGTAGCCCAGTTTGGGACACAGAAGAGAGAACAGAATATGCACTTTTATTTGTCACTCTTTATTCTGCAGTGGTTTCTGGAAAAGCCTATGGAGCCAGCATCTTCCAAACTGCAAGTCATCAAGCGGGGGCGGGGGGGGCCGGGGTGCAACCCCTTCCAATCACACAGCGTTGGGGGGGCTCTGATGAGCTGCGGGGCAGGGCGGGCGGGCTCTGGTCCCAGCCACACCCTAACCGGAGCTGTGCCCCTTGTCTCTCCTGTGATGTCCCCATGCTCCTAAGTAAGGTCTGTGAAAGTGAGCGTGCACCGGCTTTTCGGTGTGTGATCCGCCACTGCTGGCACACGGGTTTGGGCGCCGGGGCCCCGAGGAGGCCTGGGCTTCAGGGTCACAGACGGGAGCCCCGCGAAGGAGCACGCCCAGCTTCTAGTCCCAGGAAAGGTGCCCCATCCCTGCAAATGCCCCTGCTCTGCAAGGTCCTTTCTTTTCTCTCCACACAGACACCCTGCTGCCCCCTGAGGAAGATGTCCCCAGAGACCTCACGCCTCGGGGTTGGGTACAGCCCTGAGCTCCTGTATCCTCACCGCATCCACTCAGCTCGGAACTCTGACCCCAGACGCACCCCAAACACCTCCACCCATCCTCCCTCCCTCTTTCCTTCCCAGACCTGCTCCCCATCCCCATGGCATCCTCTGCTCAAACTTGGCCCCTTCCAGGCACCCTCTCCCTGGGCCCCTTCGGACTACACCGCCGTCCCTGCTCAGCGGCACCCAGGACCTTCTATTCCACTCCTGAAGGCACCTCGGAGCCTTTCCCGCTACCCACCTCTTCTCTCTACAGCTCCCTCAGGCTCTGGGGTTTTGCCAGAAAAAATAAATAACCATTGGTTTCCTGACGACCAGCTGCATGCCAGGTGGCCGCCTGGTGGCTGGTTCTCGTCCCTCCCCCGCAGCATCCCAGCTCCCCACCCCGCCCCCCTTCCTGCCTAACTCTCTGCCGCTGCCTCCTCTCCCCGCTCCTGGCTGCTGGCTGCGATGCTGCCTGCTGATGGTCTGCACCCTCTGGGTCACCTCACTAGTCATGGCTCCCCTACCCGTGGGTGCGATCTCTACCCAGGCCTGTCCCTCAATATCGAAGCCCCAGTTCTGGCAGCCGAGGGACCTCTGCCCAGGGTCAGCTGGGCTTCCCTAACATGCTCCTCCTGCCAGCTTCACGGCTATCAAGCCCAAAACGTGGGCACCATATCTCAGCCTCTCTTCTCCTCACACCTTCCGTACCAACTAATCATCAAGACCTGTGTCATGTGCTACCAGGATGTATCACCATTAACCCTAACCTCCCTTCCGCAAGGGTGCTGGGATTTGGTCCAGCTACATACAACAGAGAACCTCCCAACAACGAGACTAAACATGAGTGTTCCTTCTCTCACATAAAATCAACTTAGAGATTTCGCCTCTGGCAGAAATTCTCACTTAGTCTCTGGCATTAAAAGCCTGGGGTTCCCACCAGAGGCTTATTCGGGTGACTGGCATCATGACCCCGTGGAGTTAGGGCCCAGGCTCCATCCCCATCCTGAGTGCCTCATAGTCCAAAATAGCTGCTTCAGCTCCAGGCATCACATTCACATCCCAGATAACAGGAAAGAAGTGCATGTTCTCCGTCTTTTCAAAAATAGTTCCTAGACACTGGACACACCACCTCTGTTGTCCAGAACCTGACTGCGACGGAAGTTTAAAAATGCGTCTCTCTCACTGATGCCCTAAACCAAACCAGGGTTTGTTACTGTAGAAGGGGAAACTAGATGGAGGGGAGCAACCAGCCATTGTGACCACACCAAAGTACTTTTCTCCAGCTGAGCCCCAAAATGAAGCAGTCGGCTCACACTTGAGGATCCTGCTGTATTTAAAAGGAGAGAGAGAGAAAGAAAATGAGATTAGAGCTGCAGGAGGCGGGCGTGTGTCTCCACCGAGCAGAAGGCACACGCTACACGGGGCAGCTCACGGGAGACACAGGGTGCCCACCCGGGCAGAGCGGAAAAGAGCGGGCAGAACGGTCTCTCCCCCCACCCGCCTCTCTCTCCACCATGTCCCACTGGATGGGACAGCACTGAGCCTTCGCCCAACTGCACTGCCTCTGCTCCCCCTGCCTGTGCCCTGCACAGGTTCTCACACGAGCTCTTCCTCCCGTCACTCCCTGCAGCCTCTCCCGACCCCACACCAAGCCCCTTGCCTGGATCCTCCCTCGCCCTCTCTAGCCCTGGTCCATGGAAGCACCTGCCCTGCTTTATGAGCCCATCCCCTGACTGTCCTCCTCCCCGAGGCTACTCTTCTCGCACGCGCACGCACACACACGCACACGCACGCGCACACGCACGCACACGCGCACACACACGCACGTGCACGCGCGCACGCACGCGCACACGCACGCACGCACACGCGCACGCGCGCACACACACACGCACGCACGCGCGCACACACACACACACGCGCACACACACACGCGCACACGCACGCACACACGCACACTGTGAGTGCTGCACAGCCTTCTCTTTGTAGACTCCTATAAAACATGCTGAACATTTAGGGTGCCTGCCTTCTTGCGTGATTTATGTGAGTGAGGTTGGCTGTAGGTCGCAGGATGTTTCTTGCTGTTTCCATCCAGCCCGATGTTTTTAAGACCTGTTGCCTTGTATACAAACATGCTGGGGCCTCCAGCTGCCCCTGGAGCCTGACGGAGCTTGCGTGGCTCCGTCACGCAATTTCACGCAATTTCCCTGGGATTGCACCAGAGAAACAGAATGGCGGGATGGGGGCGTACAGATCTATGAAGAGGGTTATTGCAGGGAAGTGGCCCACCAGTCCTGGGGGCTGGGCTGGGCTGGGCAAGGCTGAAGTCCGCAGAGCAGGCTCCAGGAAGCACAGGCTGGACCTCGCGGGCCAGCTGAGGCTACTGTCCACGAGCAGAATTTCTTCAGCTGATGGACTCGGGGCCACTCGGATCCTCCAGGATAATCTTCCGTAAGATTATGTATGATTATAGACCTAAATCGCAGCTGCAGAATTCTCTGAGATCTGTCGCCTACTGACCTTCCCGGGGTCTGCCCCACGTCCTGTCACTCCCTCCCCTGGAGAGGACCCCCAGAGGCCGCCACCTTCCTTCCCACTGCCTAAAGAAGTCCGTGATGAACATCTTCACACAACTTGCCCCAGGAATCCTGGTGGGAGTTTGTCTTGGATCCATCCGTGGGAGAACTGGTGGCCACCGGCGTGCATACACTTACGTTTTCTGGATTCTGATGAGTCATGCTAAAGAAAGACCACACCAGTCTGCGCTCCCCCAGCCCAGGGAACAAGGGCTCTAGCTGCGGGCACGAAGGGCATCGTCCAGCTTTCAAATGTTTGCAAGCCTGCTGCCCGTCAAGTGATCATTTTAATGGGTGCAAAGTGAGAGCCTTTTTCTCAATTTGCAATTCTTTAATTATGAGTGAGCTTAAACAACTCTGTTTTTATAAGTCTTTGAAGTTTGTTCTTCTGTAAATTACCTCTTTGTACACTTAGCTAATTTTTCTACTGGGATTCTTGATTTATTCTGTTAATTTCAATGTTTCCTTGTGTAACTTATTTTAGACATTATATAGACCTTCTCCCAATGAGCACTGAACAGAACTTCATCGTGGTACCATTAAATTCATCAGCTGATTATTGTCTTATAGTATCTAGGGATGTTATCCAACAAGTCCTTCTCCACCTCTGTGCTACAAAGTATCCATTCACATTCTCTTCTATTATCTCTAGGAGGTAATAGTTGGCTGTATATTATATCTCTACGTGTATGGGGTCCCTTTCTGGGCTTTTTTGACTCCATTGGCTCTGTTTTCCTTCAAATATACCATATTTTTTTCCCATTACTTCATGTTTCCAGAATGCCCTGATACCTAGTGGGACAAGTCCTCCTCTTTCTCTTCTTCTTCAAAGTCCTCAGAGATCACTGACAAAATTTATGGTAAGTTTATCAAGTCCCTTAAAATAATCAGCTCCAGGCCTTCTCCCTGCTCGCCCAACGCCACCAACATGGTGTTCAGGCGTTTCGTGGAGGTTGGCCGGGTGGCCTACGTCTCCTTTGGGCCTCATGCCGGGAAGCTGGTCGCAATTGTAGATGTTATTGACCAGAACAGGGCTTTGGTTGACGGACCTTGCACTCAGGTGAGGAGACAGGCTATGCCTTTCAAGTGCATGCAGCTCACTGACTTCATCCTCAAATTCCCTCACAGTGCCCGCCAGAAGTATGTCCGACAAGCCTAGGAGAAGGCAGATATCAATACAAAATGGGCAGCCACGAGATGGGCCAAGAAGATTGAAGCCAGAGAAAGGAAAGCTAAGATGACTGATTTTGATCGTTATAAAGTCATGAAGGCAAAGAAAATGAGGAACAGAATAATCAAGCTTGAAGTTCGGAAGCTACAGAAAGCAGCTCTCCTGAAAGCTTCTCCTAAAAAAGCACTGGCTACTAAGGGTGCAGCTGCAGCAGCTGCTGCGAAGGTTCCAGCCAAAAAGATGGCTGCTGCGGGCAAGAAGGCTCCAGCCCAGAAGGTTCCTGCCCCAAAAGCTGCAGGCCAGAAGGCAGCACCTCCAAAGGCTCAGAAAGGTCAGAAAGCTCCAGCCCAGAAAGCGCCTGCTCCAAAGGCATCTGGCAAGAAAGCATAGAAACCATAAGAGCCTTTAAAAGACAAGTAATAAAGGTTGTTTTTGACATGCAAAATAAATAAATAAATAAATAAAAATCAGCTCCAGACGTGAGTGGATTTATGGCTTAATTTAGGAGGAGACATCGTCTTGTACCACTGGTGTGCCATCCCAGAGCATGGATTGTTTCCCATTTATTCCCATCAATTTCTAGATCCCTGGCTGGAGTTTTAAGTAATTATCATTGAAATTTCATATAGTTTCAGATGGTTCCTACACACCTTCAAGTTTTTGTTATTATGGAAGATAGTATCTTTATTTTATTCCCTGGTTGATTATTTCTAGAGTGGAGAAACACTGTTCATTTTTTAACTTAATCAGGTAACCACCAACATTGCTAAGGCTTATCATAGTCTTTTGCTGATTCAGCTGTTTTGTTTGGTTTTTGTAAGGTGATCACATAATTCGCAAACACCAATCTTACGAAGATAATCATGCGTTTGACTCCTTGGAGATGGCAGAGTCATGCATGATCCATGCTTTATCACCACAGCACCAAAACAAAGTGCAAAGATGTTTGACTTACAGTTACTGGATGTATAAATGAATAAGTCATCAAAAGAATGTGCTGAAGATACTGCAGCCATTCAGAAGTGAAAAATTCAAGCAAGTTGGGTTGAAGAAAACATACATGTCTAATCGATTGTCATGGGTATCTGATTGAATCTAATTCGCAGCTCACATCTTTGGGGACTTATTATCAAAGACAAACCGTAGCCGAATCCACAGGCGTAAAGACAGTATGGGCAGATGAGTAAAAGACAAAGGAGAAGCAATTAAGCAGCAAGAATGCAACTTTTGCAGAATCGCAGTGAGCAGTGGGAGTCAGTGGCCATAGTCAGTCTGAGCAGGCACCGTCCATTCACATGCTTCTACTCAACATCTGCTTGGGTTTCTCGTTCCTCTCTCCTCCCCAGAAACACAAGCTTGGCCTCTGAATCTGTAGACTTTGTAGTAAAGTACATTGTCCTCCCCAGTATGGATGGGCTCATCCAACTCATTGAGGGCCTGAATAAAACACAAAAACTTGAAGAAGGGACGGTCTATGGACTTTCGGTTTGACTGCCTAAGCTCCGTCCCACCAAGATGGTAGAGGTCCTCAGTCCAGAGCAACTGGAAGGTCCCGATCTCAAGAAGATGAAAAGCCCACCCCACTCCCTGCAGATTTTTGGTAACTCTTCTGGAATGACATTTTTCTTTATGCTAAACTGTCAGTGTTTGGTGGGGGAGGAGCAGAAGGGTGTTCAGGTAACCCGAGACTCCTGACAGAGTGGGGACACCCATGTGCCCGCTCAGAAATGGCCTTGTCACTCGGTGTGATTTCCTACTTTCTGGCAGGGACATGGGTCCTTGGCAAGGTGACGATGGGGACCAGGACTCTTCTGCCAAGGCTACGGAGGCTGCGGAGGCCAGGTAAACTGACACCCTGATGTGCTCTGCAGTGCACCTGGCCCTCGGGAAGTCCTGGATAAACAGATCTGTCACTCCCGCCTTCCCACCGCCAGCACCCAGCCCATGGCTCTGCACACAGGAGACAGCTGGCAAACATTTGTTGAATAAATAAGGTTATTGATGTTTCTCCCTTGCCAGACAAGACCTGCTATTTGGGGAACCTGTTTGTTTTTCCAGATAAAACAGTGTCTAGTTGGGAAGCTGGAGAAGCTCCTCTGGGCTGTGGTTCCCGACCCTGGCTGCACGGGGGAGCCTTTGAAACCCTGAATCCCAGACATCGTCCAGGCCCATGAAGTCAGGAGCAGGTACGTTTTAAAGGCTCCTGAGTGGCTCTGAGGTGTGGTCTGAACGCTGCCACTGTGCAGATGGAGGAAACCGGGCTCAGGCAGGGCAAGGGCTGGGTCCCACCTGGGGTGGGACCTCCTGGCCTGACTCCTGGTGGAGCGCTCTTCTGCACAGTTTGCACAGGCTACCCTTGCAGAGACGAGGGGAGTTCACCGAAGTCACCCCAGCTGACAGTGGCTCACAGTCTTCCTTCCTGGTTACCTTCCCTGGCCTCTGCTCACCGGACGTGACCGGACCCTAAGAGTTAGGCACCCAGGCAACTGAAAACTTGTCCCCACGGCCCATGGAGCCCTGTAGAAAGCCCCCTACACAGAGGGGCAACAAATGAGTTAAAACAAATGAGTTAAAACATTGCAGGTCTCCGTGGCACAGAGCATCAGATAGACAGCAGCCCTGGGCAGCCCTGTGCACGTGTCTGGACTTCTAGAAAAGCAGTTTGTTTCCCATCTCATGTCCCACTCCTGGGGCTGTATTCACTTTCTGTCACCACGACAGGGCACCAGAGAGGGCAGGAGCATCGCCCTCCCAGCACGGCTGGGCAAGAACATCGCACAAGAGCCGTGTCTGCCAGCCTCGGCTTCTTTGTCCCCTGACAGCAGAATGCGGATTTCCAACCACGATTCCATGAAAATGCATCGTGGACACGGAGCTGGAGACTGACCCAGGGCCCTTAAGTGCAACTGTGCGATGTCGACTGGGACCAAAATGAGGGCTGTGGGTGTCTCAGGAGTCCTTTTTGTTTTCTGTGCTTCAGCGGAGTTTGCAGAGAAGGAAGCCGGTGGCAGAGGTGAGGCAGGGAGAGGGACGTGCTGACGCGGCGCTGTCTGCTGTGTGACCTGCTCGCGTCCACACTTCTCTGTACCTCGGGGTCCCCAGGGTCAGGACTGCCCGAGGCTGCTGACGTGTTAAATACGTTCATAGGTAAAGTGATTAAGCAGAGCGCTGCGCACCGGGTGTGTCCCTGTTGAACACGAGCTGCGGCCATGGGGAGGCCCGGGTCGCTTCTCTGCCCTTCCCGCCTCACTTCCTCTTCCGCTAGGAAGTCAGACCCGAGCGGTAGCTGGTGCGGCATGGCGACTCGCGTTCTTCACAGAATCGTGTATTTGTCCCACGAGGGCGGATTGGACCCTGCCATGCCCTGCATGTGCTGGAGGCGCTGAGAGTGTAGGGGTGAAGCAGGATGCATGGAGGGAGGGGGCCGGATCCCAGGGAGCGGCTTCGTGCCATGTCCCCAGTGTCTGCAGGGGGGAGGCAGTGAGCTGGGAGTCCTCGCCGTGGGAACGGGGCTGAGCCTGCGGCCCCATCTGAAACACCCGAGGGCTGCGCTCAGATCCAAGCCCTTCCCACACCAGCGTGCAGTGAGTCCCGTGCTAGGCGGCCTCCCACATCGGTCACCAGCCATTGTACTAGCTTCCAGCGGGCTCCCTCCGGGGCTCTCACACAGGACGGTTAGTTCATTTCCGTGTGATCTGGTGAAATTAAACCACTAAATATCCATTGCAGATTTACTATTTTCACTTTCTGCCACTACCAGAGGAGAAAAGTTTCCATATGATGCAGTCCTGGGGCATCTTGGTGGCTCTGTCGGTTAGCATCTGCCTTTGGTTCAGGTCATGACCTCGGGGTCCTGGGATGGAGCCCCACATCGGGCTTCCTGCTCCGCGGGAGTCTGCTTCTCCCTCTCCCTCTGTGCGCGCGCTCTCTCTCTCTCTCTCCCTCTGTGCGCGCGCTCTCTCTCTCTCTCTCCCTCTCTCGCTTTCTCTCTCTCAGATGAATTAAATAAAAAAAAAAAAAAAAAAGATGCAGTCTGTACCTGCAAGGGCTTCCCAGAGCACCCAGGAGACCAGGAAGGATCCGAGCACCACAGAATTGTGTGCACTATCAGAAGGCAGGTCAGCAAGAGCGCGCTGGCCCGGTATAAACAACAGTAGGTGCTTAGAGGGAGAGCAGGCTCACCCGTGCGGTGTGTGAAGCCTCACGTATGAGGCGTGACGTGAGCTGGAACGGAGAGGGAACTGGCCTTGGACAGGCAGAGATGTGGGTGGACATACCCATCAGTTCATGTTCGTGGCCAAGGACCGAGAGCAGCAGATGAAACACCGGAAAGGTGTTACCTCACTATTCCTGTACATTCCCCTCCGATCCCCCGATGTCGGGAGCCGAAGGACCAGGCAGTGAGCACTCCCTCGGGGACGCCCCCTCTGGAAGCCCTGCAGGACACAGAGCAGACGTCCCCCGCATCCATCTTGTTTTCTCGGGGATCTGGGAAGAGGAACCAGCTAGTGTAGGGCATGCAGATGGCGTCTACTCGAGGCCTTGCCTGCTGGCCAGCGCCCCCTCTACTCCCGACGCCGCAGAGGAAAACAAAGACAGCGGGACACAAGAAAGGGTGGGAGCCCGGACAGGGAGGAAGGACCCTTCACGCACTGTCGGGGGCAGGAAAACAGGTGCATCCACCTGGAGAAGAGCGGGGGCTCCTCAGAGTAAGACAGAGAAATGCCACCCGATCCACGTATGGGAGGGATCCACATACGAGGCGGTGAGAAAGGAACAATCCTGCCCTCTGTGCCACCTTGGTTGGGCCCTGAGGGCGTGATGCTGGTGAGAGAGGTGGGCGGAGAGACATGGCCGTCTGAGCACACTTAGATGCACAATCAAAAACAACAACACAGGGAACGCACTAGTGGTGGCTGGAGGCGGGCGGGGGGGATGAAGAGGTCAGAGAGCACAAACCTGCGATGACTAGTTAACAGTTCGTAAGTTGGGGAAAACCCTTCTGCCTGGAGGGCACCTCCCTCTCCTCCAGGACCCCTGCCCTCCCCAGACCACCTGGGCCTCTCCTCTGCTGGGTCCCACCGTCACTGACCTTGGGACGTCCCTGTTGCTCTGTACGACCTCTCGCCCATCCAGCCCCTCCTTGCTCGTACTGCTGACCCTCGCGGACATGGCCCCCGTGTTCCCTCACCCACTTCCTCTCCCCGCCCAGGGACCCCCACCATCACTGGCCTGGCCCTCCACTCCTCACCCTCACACCCCATGGTCCCCACCCTGAGGCTCAGATCCCGATGCAGCCTATGTCTGCGTGGGGACATAACTGAACTGGGGCTGTCCTCAATCCCACTCTCACTGTCCCCACCGGACAGAAAGTGTAAATGCCTCCACGGCTGCACCATAGAAACTCGTGGCTCTGGGGGTCCTCCCCGCCCGCCCCCAGACAAGCTCCGACTCCCGGGGACAGTGATCAGCCTACTCATTTTACACCCCACCAAATGGTGCACCTAGCAAGCCTCCTGGTACTTGAGAGAGGCTCAAAGTGATTTCTTAGGAAAAAATGACAGTTGTCCAAGAAAAGCTATAGATCATTCCTTTTAGACAATCCTAAAAACTCTAGGGCAGCACTACATGCTTAATATTAACATTTTTTAAAAGACTATTTATCTATTTATCTGACAGTGAGAGAGAGAGAGAGAGGAGAAACGAGTAGGGGGAGCACCAGGCAGAGGGAGAGGGAGAAGCAGATGCCCCAGTGAGCAGGCAAGTCCAATGTGGGGGCTCGATCCCAGGACCCTGAGATCAGGACCTGAGCCGAGGGTAGACACTTAACCCACTGAGCCACCCAGGAGTCCCTAATATTAACATTTTAATGTTTACTTCAATAAAACGGTCAGTGCTTTGCATCTGGGGTACTTCCAAATTGTCCAAGAAAATGAATTTTGGGGTGAGCCTCTCATGTAGCACAGAGGCCCCCATCGGATTCTGTATTCCGTGTTGGGAGGGAAATGATCAAGACGGACTCTCCTGGCAGCTCTAGAGTTTTCCAGGCTGGTGGCCAGGGACTGGCGGTGGCTTGTCCTGGGATGCAGACAGGATGCTGTCTGGGGCCTGAGGGACCACCTCGTGCCTCCCTGAGCTGAGACAGGCCGCCCCTAGCACAAGGACAAGCCCTCAGAGCCCCGGCTGGCCCGTCCCAGCTGTGACTTGGCTCTCTCCGAACTCACTGATTGCCTGCCCAGGGTAACAATAGTCCTGACCAGCTAAACAGGCTGAAAAACCAGCCTGCGAACGGCCTTATCAGGTAGCTCTGTGTCTTGCCTTCTTGAGACACCGTAGCACAGCCCCAGAGTGGGGATGGGGTCTTCTGGAAACAGCCCCTTCCTTCCCCCACTTCTCAGCAGGCCCCAGGACCTGCCCACACCTTCACACTGGGGCCCTCTGAGAGGGGAGAGGCCTGTCCCCATGGGGGCCCAGTGCCTGCGTCACTGAGTGCACCAGGGGACAGCCAGAGGCACCGGGGAAGACACAAGTCCCCCCTCTAGCCTCCCGAGCTGTCTGAATCTCCTGAAGCCGCAGGATCACCGCTTCCCACTTTCATCCCCTCTCTGGGGAGCCCGCCTCCCCTCCCAGGGGCTCTGGAACACCAGCTCAGGCTGAACACAAAGCCTGCTGCCAAGTCCAAGGCCCTTCTGCTCCCACAGGGAGCCTCTCCTCTCCAGTCTGAACTCTCTAGGCGGAGCGGGCCTGGTCCCTGGAGGGGGACGCAGCCCACCAGGGTGCCTTTCCCCGCTGAGAGTGGCTGGGTGAGTCAGCACGCAGAGCCGAGCCGCAACGGGCTCCCAGCCACTGGCCACCTCCTTCCTTGCGTCTGCTGCAGGCTCTGGGTCCTGGCGAGGTGGCCATCCGGCCATCAACGGCTCTGGCCAAGACAAGCTGTTTTTCTAAGCGCTTGTGGCATTCTGGGCCCAGAGGAGAGAGAATGCCACCGGCCGCCCCCAACCCACAGCACTGCCCACGACACTCTGCAGAGCAACGGGCGAGGCGGCCCCTCCAGCAAAGCCTCTGGAAGCCCAGTTTCCCAGGGAATCGCACCTTGGCTCAGACAGGCCCCCATGGAGACAAACTGAAGAGGCAAAACCCAACCTGTCACCCGACAGCTCTGGGGACCCCGCCGCCCCCCCCAACCCTGACCAGGTAGGGAGCAGGTGCACTGGTTTCCTGGAGGGACTTGAAGTCTGGGACTGACACCCCCAAGCAGACGTGCTGACCCGGCGCAGAATTCCCAGGTGCTGCTGCTCCCCAGGGCCTGTTCTCCACTCCCACTCGCCACTCTCCCCCCTCCCGTCTCCCCCTGCCTCCCCAAGAGTCCGAGTCTGCACAGAGGCAAGAGCCACTGTTCTGGGGCTCCTTGGTAGCTGGTGGTCACCTGAGACCCCTCTCCAACAAAGGGAGCCATGGGAGTGGGGAGCTCCTCTGGCCTCGCACAATGATAGCGAGGGAAGCAAGCCTCGATTGTCACCTCTGGTTTGGCTCCTGGACCTAATCGACCATCCTGCTGCCTGATTTGTTTTAATGATAATTTGGGGGCCCCCAAACTTCCCCTGTGGGGTGACGATGCTGGGAAGAAGTTCACTAGGAGCCAGCTCGGGAGGGAGCACTGGGGCCCCAGCTGACGGCCCCCAGGTTGAGCCACAGTGAAGGCCCCCGGGGACGGAGTCTCCCGGGCAAGGTCACCCCCGCTGCCAGCTCCAGGCCTCCCTGCGGGGCCCCCCCGTGCTGCATAGCTCATGTGCGAAGCATGAGGATGGCGCGTCTTCCCTCGCACACTGGACCGGCCCCTGCATGGGCTCTGCTCCCGCTCCGCGGTGCTTCCGGCCTGGCCCCGCCGCAGGCAGGCCTCATGGGGGGAGGGAGAGAATGAAGGAGGCTCTGACCTCCCTGAAGAGAGAAACCCAGATCCGTTTCCCGCATGGCTCACGCTGTCCAACCCCAACGCCCGCGATCAAGTGACTCCGCCAACGGGAGTGCGTCCCCCCTTCTGTCAACCCTTCCGTCAACTCTCAAGCTGCCGCGGACACGTGCCCACGGCTGTGTGCTCACCCCCTGCCGCCAGAGCCACGGCGTGACCGGTCTGGGCAAGCCCGGGCCCCGCGGAAGAGAAGCTTCTCCTCTCTGGGGACTTAGCTGTCCTCAGCTGCCATGCTGGGAGCAAGCCCAGGCCTCACAGAGGGGCCACATGACCTGTCCCGGCCGACGGCCCCACCTGAGGTCCGAGCTGACAGCTGGCGTCGGCCACTGCCAGCGCGGACACCTGCCCTGGTCACCGTCCAAGCGCTGTCAGGCAAGAGGCCCCAAGAGCCAGCCGGCGGAGCCCACCCACCACCTCAAGGGCCAGGAGGAGGGGCAAGCCTGTGAACCAGCAGCATCCCTGCTTCCCTGAGAGCCACCAGGTCCGAGGACGACTGATTGATTGCCGTTCGCAGGAAACTGAGCGGGAGTCGGCGGGGAAGGGTCTCGGGGCTGCGGGGACACAGGTGAGTCGCACTCCCCGGCACTGCGCAGGACTCTTTCTCATCCCCGTGAATCTTCTGCTGCGAGATCCTGCCAGGCGTCGCCAACAGTCCCCGCCAGAGCAGAAGCAAGCTAGAGCGTTTAAGGGCTCTTTGAATCCTAAAAAACCCATTGGCCATGCGCGCCCTAAAGGCAGCGCAGCCCCAATACCTCCCTGAGCCTGTTGCATTTGTTCATCACTGCGGCGTTTCCCGGCAGGGTCCTTCTCGGAGCAACAGAAAACTGTTTGCTCAGGGACCCAGTGTTTGAGAATGAACAGTTTGCTTTAATAATTGATAATTGAGTAACTTCACAGAGAATATAAATCAGAGCAAAGCACAAGAGAAATGCCCGAATGCAGATGAGGGAGGTTGGCCGCACGGCGATGGGGGAGATGCCCTCTCGTCTGGCGGGCCAGAGGACGGTCCCCTCACACTCCGTACAGAGGCTCAGAGGGTGTCAGCCAAGAGCAGGTGACAAGCAAGGAGCAGTTCCATGTCCGTGAAGGAAGTTCTTTGCACATCAGCGGGAACTTCTCCAAACGGCGAAGGTTCCAGAGCACAGACTCTGGGCCTTGTGTGTAAAAATGCCCCTAGAACACAATGTTGCTTCATGTTGCCAGAAAGACAAAACCAAAACAGGGCCAGAGGAAGCTGTTAACAGGCACCTGATGTCTCCATGCAGACTCTTTCCCCAGATCCTGAGGCGGGACAGAGCGCAACAGGCGCTTACTTGGGTGGGGATAACCAAGACTGTCGGAAAGATGTTAGTAACGTTACACCTTAGGACTTTCAGTCTTGCAACACACACCCTTGGACTGACAGCGTCTGTCCCTTCTGGAAGGCAGATCTGAGACAAATTTGCAACCCAAGAGCAACCCACTATATTCATAAACAGAGCATTTCTTCCTGGGCATCTCGACACAGGTGGGAGTTCAATTCAAGTAAGATTTCTTTTTTCTTTTTTTACAAAATTGGACCTCAGAGGCACAGAACTGAGGTCTGTGCATAATCCTAGATCCAGGTTACAATATCAGTGCTGGTCCACACATGGCCCCCTTCACTGTGTCCGTCCATCCATCTGCATTTTATACGAGAACCCTGAACTCAGCAGCCAGTCCAAGGCCGAGAAGACCACAGATAACGAATACCTTCGGGGCCCACTTTCCATGATCACTCTGCCTCTGAAGCAGCCACTGCCTTGAATTTGGGGCCCATCATTGCTTTGCTTTAAGAAAAAAAACGATTATGACATATACACGGAGGCCTAAACATATTTTGTCCAGCTGTTCACTTTTAAAACTACATAAAAAGGATCTCGAAAAAATACTATATGAAACGGATATCGTGCCATATGAGCCTGTAAGACAGGCTTTCGCATCCACATTCCCAATGGAACAAGCACGTTTTTAATGTGGCTGTACTTTGTGCCTCTTCGCCACTGTAGATCTAGCACCGTATTAGGCGAATAGACTCTGATTTTTACAGGTATTGGATGTTTCCAGTTTCGCATTAGAAATAGCAGGGCGATGCATGCTCTATCTCGTAACTTCCTCTGTGCGTCGGCGTTTTTCTCAGCTCTATACCTGGAGAGGGAATCGCCAGGCTCTAAGGTATGCTAACGTTCAAACTGACAACACTGATTTCCAAAGTGGTCATAACAATCTACAGTCTCACCAGCAACACATAAAATACAATCTTTTCAGAACTATTCTTGGAGTATAATTGACACACAATGTTACATTCATTTCCCGACTACAACAGAATCACTGTGGGAACAAAGTACCCTGTTGATCTACTTCCTCTCCAAAACTTGGTGCCATCAGACGTCATGATTGTGCCCATCAAATACGGGGGTGACGGTAATCGTCATGTGACTGGCATGTCTCTGATTTGGAATGAATTTTGTCATCTCCTCTTAGACTCCTGCCTCCATGTGTTTCCTCTTCTTTGAAATGCCTATTTATGTCATTTACCCATTTTTTAAAGTCACTCGTCTTCTCTTATTCATTTCTGGAAGCTCAAAGCACAGTTAACTTCTTCTGTACGGTGCAGGGTAGGGAATCCCATTTTCCTGTCTTCTGATTAGGCAAAGGGAAACCAACCTGCCCAGCTCCATTTACTGAACAATCTCCCTTTAGCCAACCATGTTTTCATCTCATTTCTGTCGCGTGTCGACTGGTTGTGCATCTACGATTCTCAGCTGTGTCCCATCGGTTGACTTCTTAAGCTTCGCCCAACAGCTCCAGGCTTTATTCCTACGAATCGCTGTACGCGATGAGACCCGGCCTCGGCTAGTCGCATTCTCCTCCCGTTCTTCTTCTTGAGAATACTCACGGCTCTTCTCAGTCCCTTCATCTTCACTGTACATGTCAGACCTCAAGTGTCAAGACGAAAACCTGCTGTGATTCTAAGTGGAGTGACACTGAACCTAGAGATCTCTTTGAAGAGAGTTTATATCCTTACGCTACTCAGTTTACCTACTCATAAACAGAGGTGTGCGCGCACGTATCTGGTCCGCCTTTACGTTTTTGTGGGTAGGAGCTTTCCGTGTAGGAGTTTTACAAATGACTTCTTGAATTCATTCCAAAGTAATTTACAGATTTTTTTCTTTTCTTTACATATTCTTTTCTATTATAAATTTTTGTTACTGATTATTGTAAAACAGTTTTATATCCAGCTACCTTCATAACATGTATGTTTCTAATAATTTATAGACGTGTTATTTCTGCAAATACTGACAAACTTTCCTTTTTCTATCCTATGCTATTAATTCATTTTTCCATATGATATGAAAAAGGAACATAGAGATGTAAGTTGTCCTTGTCTTGTTGCTAATTTTAAAGTGGATGCTTTCGATATTTCACTAGCAGATGACTCCAGTTTTCCCAGCACCATTTATTGAAGAGACTGTCTTTTTTCCACTGTATATTTTTTCCTGTTTTGTCGAAGATTATTTGACCATAGAGCTGAGGGTCCATATCTGGGCTCTCTACTCTGTTCCACTGGTCTATGTGTCTGTTTTTATGCCAGTACCATGCTGTCTTGGTGATCACAGCTTTGTAATAAAGCTTGAAATCAGGTAACGTGATGCCCCCAGCTTTATTTTTGTTTTTCAACATTTCCTTAGCGATTCAGGGTCTCTTCTGATTCCATACTAATTTTAGGATTATTTGCTCCAGCTCTTTGAAGAATACTGGTGGAATTTTGATCGGAACGGCATTAAAAGTATATATTGCTCTAGGCAGAATAGACATTTTAACAATGTTTATTCTTCTGATCCAAGAGCATGGAATGGTCTTCCATATTTTTATGTCTTCTTCAATCTCTTTCATGAGTGTTCTGTAGTTCTTCGAGTACAGATCCTTTACCTCTTTGGTTAGGTTTATTCCCAGGTATCTTATGGTTCTTGGTGCTATAGTAAATGGAATCAATTCTCTAATTTCCCTTTCTGTATTTTCATTGTTAGTGTATAGGAAAGCCACTGATTTCTGCACATTGACTTCGTATCCTGCCACGTTGCTGAATTGCTGTATGAGTTCTAGTAGTTTGGGGTTGGAGTCTTTTGGGTTTTCCATATAAAGAATCATGCCATCTGCGAAGAGAGAGAGTTTGACTTCTTCATTGCCAATTTGGATACCTTTTATTTCTCTTTGTTGTCTGATTGCTGTTGCCAGGACTTCTAATACTATGTTGAACAAGAGTGGTGAGAGTGGGCATCCTTGTTGTGTTCCTGATCTCAACAGGAAGGCTGTGAGCTTTTTCCCATTGAGGATATTTGCTGTGGGTCTTTCATAGATAGATTTGATGAGGTTCAGGAATGTTCCCTCTATCCCTATACTTTGAAGCGTTTTAATCAGGAATGGATGCTGGATTTTGTCAAATGCTTTTGCTCCATCAATTGAGAGGACCCTGTGGTTCTTCTCTCTTCTCATATTAATTTGTTCTATCACATTGATTGATTTGTGAATGTTCAACCATCCTTGTAGCCCAGGGATGAATCCCACCTGGTCATGGTGGATAATCTTTTTAATGTGCTGTTGAATCCTGTTGGCTAGGATCTTGTTGAGAATCTTAGCATCCATATTCATCAGTGATATTGGTCTGAAATTCTCCTTTTTGGTAGGGTCTTTGCCTGGTTTGGGGATCAGGGTAATGCTGGCTTCATAGAAAGAGTCTGGAAGTTTTCCTTCTGCTTCAATTTTTTGAAACAGCTTCAGGAGAATAGGTGTTATTTCTTCTTTGAAGGTTTGGTAGAATTCCCCAGGGAATCCGTCAGGTCCTGGGCTCTTGTTTTTTGGGAGGTTTTTGATCACTGCTTCAATCTCGTTATTAGATATTGGTCTATTCAGCAGATGATTCAATTTGTATATTTTTAGGCATCTTTTACCAGGTGAAAAACATTTGGTATTACTCCCAGTGTAGTTAGAAAGTTTTCAATTTTTGTCACGGATGCTTAATGCTTTTTCTACATTTAGTGACATTATTTCTCTTTATAAACAAGGACAATTTCAGACTTTCTAATATTAACTCTTCCTTGCAACCCAATTCTGAGTTACTGGTTATTTCCATTTTCATATACTCTGGGGTTCAGTTTGCTATTTTGTTAGGGGCCCATCTTTGTAAGGGAGGTGGGCCTGCCATTCGGCCGTCATGCTCTATCCTTGTTTAGTTTGTTTAGATCACACCTGTCTCCTAAAATGAGCAAAGGACAATAATCTCAAATAAATTTTCTATCTCTGCTGGTAGACCTCCTCAGGGTAACCTGACCATCTCAGTGAGTATGAGAGACAGGAGTTCCAGAAGCACGAGGGGCATTTTACAAGTTACGAAGCTATGAACACACCTGTTTTATAAAATCTGACCGTGTCATCAGGCAGCATTCATGGAGTTGCCTAATAAACACCATTTTAACAATGTTTCAATTAAGTTAAAGCTACGGAGGTCGGGGGGGGGGGTGGGGTGGGAAGACTGCCCATCTGCTTCTCAACCTTGGCTGCAAATTAGAATGAGTTAAAAAACAAACCAAAACTATGATGGGCACCCACAGGCCAGTTAAGTGAGAATCCCTAAGTTGGGGCCAGTATCCATTAAAAGCCCCCCAAAGTGAGTCTAACTGCAGCCAGAATTTGAAATCGTGGCACATAAGAATCTGAATTTTTCTTTCTGTTAAGTGGTTCCAGAGATTTCGATCTTGTTAATGGCTCAGTCCGTCCATCTCTCAGCCAGTCCCTGGCTTGGCGTGCGAACAAGCGTGCTGATCACAACAGACACTCAACAACACAGTCAAACTGTGGCTCACTTATTCAACGAAATCTCTGCAGCCACCAGAAGGAAGTTTTACGAGATGTTAGTAATGGAGAGTTTGTGCAAAACAACACTGTCATAACATTTCATAAAATGTTTAGAAAATATTTAGATACATGAAAAAGTCACATAGATAAGCAACAAATAAACACATCACCTGACTGATGGTGAAATTAGGAACTGTTTTAGTTTGCTTTTGTACGGCTTGTTTCTGCTGGCCTGTGTGGAACGTGTATGTCTTATGCAAAAAGAGGGAAAATAAATGAGGGAGCCAGTCCCTGTTGTACCTGCTGACCCACTGGGGCCACTGCTGTCCCCACTTCTAGATGAGGGGCCTGAGGCACAGAGGCCGGAGGCATATATCAACCTCCGTGTTCAAGTTCAGGGCACCCCGACTACATTCCTGTACCTCTGCCCTCAAGCCCGCGTTCCCCTGGGATTCCACACGGGGCCTCGGGCCATCGGCGTCTCCCAGCTCAGCCTCCTTCGCTTTCCACTTCCTATGCACCGTGAGGCCATGTCTCTCCGCTCTCACAGCCTCCTCCTGGGGTAGGACCTCTCCAGTCTGCCCCGCATGACCGCACTGACGCCCAAGATGCCAGGCCTGCTCAGGGGTCTGCTGCACTTGGGCTCAGGTCAGCAAACAGCCTTGGTGACCATTTCAACCGCCCACCTGACCGTGCCAGCTCCCTGCTTGAAGCCCCTCCGTGTCCCTCCCTGCTTCCCTACTGCCTGCGGCCACATTTCTTCAGGCTGGACCTTAGCACATTATTCCCGGGAGATGCTCCCAGCAGAAATTCAGTAGAGCACAGGCACTGTGGGTCAGCACCCTGTCTGCTCTTCCTGGGACCCAGGGAGCCCGTGAGCACATTCCGGGCTCCGCATCTCCCTCCCCTCCTCACCTGCATCCACTTCCCCACGCACACAACCCCTCCCAGCAGCCCCGGGCAGCCTCTGAAGCCAGGAGGCTTTCTCTAGCCCTGCCAGTTGACCCTGGCACTGGGCCGGCCCGGATGCCCAAAACTTATCACGTCCCTGATTCAACGGAACTGGAGAAAGACTGCCCGCCTGGGGCAAAACCAACCTTCCTGCCCTCCATCCTCCTCCTCGGAGCTGGGGAGCAGTTCCGTACATAGAACGGTCACACTAAAAATCTCTCCGTTCTCATGGGTAAGAACACCATAGAATGACCTTTAGTCTAAGCTGAAATGCACAGACACCCTCAGAATTCATTCTAGAACATCACCAGCTGTCACAGCCATCATCCTATGAGACTGGCATGCCCGGTAGAAATATTTTCTAGGAACAGTCTCTCCATTTGATTTAAAAATATGTGTCGATCCCTCTGCTGTTGCCAAGGGGTTCAAAAGAACCGTTTTCAAAAATGTGTCATCATAATCGGGATTTTCTGCCCACCCACAAGACAGAGTGGCCAGCTCGCCCCCTCGCAGCCGTCCTGCGCTCCAGCCTGGGGAGCACACACGTGCCGTCCTTTTCCTGCGGGTTGTGGCTCGAGCTGGAGCCCACTCAGCTGTGAGCCTGGACAGACTGGGATGGGAGCAAGATGCCGTGTCAAAGTGTCCCCAGCCAAGGCATGGAGTCACAGGGACATACCAGTCTGGAAGAGGCTGGAGGAGGCTGGTTGAAGGGGCCCTGGTGCAGAGGGACACTTTGCACGAGACTAGCATTTTGCAGTGCAGTGTGCCCGAGCTCAGCACGGGCCGCTTCTGCTCACACTCCCCGCCCTCGGCTATCGGAAGGGAAGCGGGACACAGACACACACTGTCGGAACGTTCACAGTGCGCGTGTTCCTCAAACACAGCCGGCTGCACGAAGACTTCCTTTGAGACTCGAGCTCTCCTTCTGGATCAGTTTTCTAGGGCTGCATCCCAGCCTACAGAACAGTCAGCAGCCCGGGGACTCGGGCAGGTCCTTGTGGCCCACACTCACAGCAGCGTCGCTCACGATGGCCAGAAGCTGGAAACCAGTCAGTAGACAGACGCACAAACGCAGCGTGGTCCGTCCGGAGAGCGGACTATCATCCACCCGCAGAAGGAAGAAAATTCTGACCCCTGCTATAACATGGAAGATACTCGAAGACAGTGTGCTGAGTGAGAGAAGCCGGGCGCGGAAAAGGCAGACACTGCGTGCTTGCGGGGGTGTGAGGGCCCGCGACAGTCTAATTGGTGGATACAGAAAGTAGAATAGAGGTTGCCAGGGCTGGGGGCTGAGAGCGGGGAGCTCTGTTTAATGGGAACAGAGTCACAGTTGGGGAAGATGAAAAATTTCCAGAAATTAGTGCTGAGAGTTGCACAGTACTGTGCTTTTAATGCCGCTGACTTCTTTGCCTACAGATGATTTAAATGATAAATTTATTTATTTATTTATTTATTTATAATAAAAAACCTAAATAAGAAGATAAGACCCCACAGATGCATTATCTCTCAGTTTCCATGGAGCATGAACATTCTTCAGCTGGGTCCTCTGTGCAGGGCTGCGGCTGACAGTGCCCCCGTCTGGACGCTCAACTGGGAAAGATCCACACCCTGTGTCGCTCATGTTCTTGACAGGATGTGTTTCCTTGTGGTCACAGTTCTGAGGTCCCTGTTGTCTCGCAAGCTGTCAGCCAGAGACCACTCTTAGCTTCTCGAAGTCACCCTCAGGTCCTTGCCCCATGGTCCCCTCCATAAGCCTCTCCAATGTCCAAGCTCTCCTCCAGGAAGGGCCCAGTCCCTTGTGAGGGCTCACCTGATTAGGCCCGACCCACCAAGATCAGCTCCTTTTTTGATTAACGAAAAGTCAGCTGATTAGTAACCTACTCACCCATATAGTCCCGGTTCCCTGAAACCCAGGGAGGTGACTATAAAGGGCATACCTGGCACGGGATAGGACCGGGGGGTCATCCTAGAATTGTGCATACCACAACTTCCCATGGGTATCAGCCATCCCGCTAAATCTGATTTAACCTGTGATAACCAGGCGATGATGGGCGCCCACAGAGCTTCTCTGCTTGGCTTACAGTGCCTTCGCCGAGGGATACAGAAGGAACAGAAATGAGTATTTTCCCTTCTGAAGGGCCCAGCCCTCTTTGAGGTCCTCAGGAGCCTTAAATGCAAGGCCCAGTGAGAGCAGCTCCATCTCTCTGGAGAAGGGAGCCCCTTGTGGTTTTCAATTAGCCATGCTGGCTGGCTTCATGGTCTGGCTCCAGCTGTTGCTTGCGCTCGGAAGGACAAAACTGGGCCAAATGAATGGTTTTCGGTGTCCGGAGCAAAATCGGTTCATCATTGTGTCAGTGGCAGAGTGCAGGGACAGCGGTCTCCACCCAGGCTGCCTGGCAGAGGACGCTAAGACAGCCCTGTGCCTGTGCTCCACTCCAGGCCGGCGACACCAGTTCCCCCGGGTGCTCTCTGCGCAGCTCAGGTGGTTCTGATGGGAGGCCAGGGCAGGGAACCAGTAGGTTGGATAATCATTTGGGGAACGCATCCTATTAAGATAAAAATTAGAATTCAAGCTGATTTCACGGAAGGGTATTCAGTTATTAGAGCAAGAAGCGAAGTCCTGCAGGGAGTGCTAACGCAGCCTGCGAGGAATTGGCTCCGTGCCCTTTGGGGAGGGAATGGCTTATTTGGGGACAGGCATGGCCAAGCGAGGAGGATTTATGAAGCACTTCGCAGCGCGGGTGCTCAGGATAGAGCCAGCCACGCGTGAGACTGACACGGCCCCATGGAGCCGGCGCTCTCCCAGGAACGTGCGGGAGCAATACAACATGTCCGGAGGCCTGCTGCGAGCCTGGCTGACTTTTGGTAACCGCAGCACAACGGGGTTCAAGCCCACCCCGCCTTGCACTCCTTAGGAGAGAAAACCGTATCGTCGTATGACAACAGCACTGCACCTGCGGCTCATGGACATTCATGAAGGAAACACCGGACGGTCCTGCGTTTGCTTTACAATCATCTAGGACAGGCGTGTATGCAGTTACATCTGTCTGTGTCAGGAAGAAGGGTCTGTGCACAGACATAAGACGAACCCAAATGTCACTTGTTGGAGCTGGTGATGCTCGCCCGAGGGGAGGGTCCCTGCACCTGCCCCCCACACCTGTGCATTTGAAATTCCCCATAATAAAAAAGTCAACACAATCCAACTGCTGAATCAAAAGACAAAAGAAGAATATCACAATTAAAACTTAAAAGGTAAATGAAAAAGCAAATGCGGAGCTCAGAGGGGGGCTGAGGACCACTGTTGACGACATTGAACTTCTCATCCCTGAGCATCACCACTTGCCACGAAGGTGAAGTCCCGTGTGCGGCTCAGAGCGCCGCCCCCACACTGCTCTCCAGGTAGGACCTGCGGGAAGTCAGCCTGCGGTCGCTCCAGGAGGCTCGCGGACACATTTGATGAGTAACTCACAGCCTCCTCAAATTTCTGTTTTTGTTGTTTTGTGCTGTTTCCTACGTAGGACCATCCAGAGAAAGCCAAGTAGGCTCCCCTCACCCATCACCTAGGCACCCTGCTTCTAATTCCGCCCCCAGCCTGCCCACCCGACAGCTTTCGTGCGTCCCCTCCCCGAGCCATGCCTCTTCCACTATGAGGCCTGCCAAACACAAGTGACAGTGGCCGACTCCTGGCCCCAACACGTTCAGAATCAATAGCCCGTGCTTTTCTCATTTGGTCCTTCATTTATTTCTACAGCCCTCACCCCAGGCTGGTTTCCTCCCACTTCGGCACACAGAGTGTGGCTGTCCCTGGCCGGCTCGGCGCCCTTCTGCTCCTCCTTGGTTGCAAGTCTCCAGGTCGCCTGTTCTTGGACGGTTTGCCCCACATTCCCACTACCCCCAGGACATCCTCTCAAAGCACCTACCCCCTCCCTCCATGGTCCTACTCCTCTTTCTGCCCTTGCTGGTCTCAGGACTAAAGTTACCAGATAAAATACAGGATGGGAGTTAAATCAGAATTGCATAGAAATAAATAATTTATTGGTATAAGGATATCCCAAATATTGCATGGGACATACTTATGCTTAAAAAATAGATAGATGTGGTTTATCCGGTAGTCACATGCATCTGGGTGTCCTGTGGTTTTATTTGCTCTATCTGGTGATCCTGTCTGAGGCTTTCCCAGCTGGCCCGTTTGCTGGTGCCATAACTGGACACCTCAGACCTCCAGACAGCCCAGCCTCTCTGCTGCCATGCCTCTCTCTCAGCCCCTTCCCCTGCGCTTCTCCAGGTTCTTCTCCAGCAGGCCAAAGGGACATATGCAACCCTCAGTCCGATGAGGACTTGGGACAAGAGAAAATAGCCTCTAGCTGCAGAGCTACTACCCCCAAGACTTCCAAGGAAGAAGGAGAGGCAGGGTGCCTAATGCCCCACAGAGCACGCGCATTCAGAGCTGCCGTAGGCGATTCCCACCATGCCTGTACCCCCCGCCAAGCTGCGAAGGGGGTCCTGTCTACTGCCCAAGAGTCACACAGTCACATGCGTGTCGTGAATCTGATCCTCAAAACAACAGTATGTGGTCATGTCTCCCCACGGTTCAGGTGGGGAAACTGAGCTCATAGCAGGGCTCGGCCCACTCTCTGAGCACGTCATCAGACTGGGTGCCCACCCTGCCCAACAGACCAAGTGCTAACAGGGCACACAGCTTCCCTTCGGCCTCCTGATGCATCCAGGCTGGAATCTGAGAGGACAAGGGCAGGCAGGGCCCGCAGAGTGCGGGAGAGCTTAACTTAACTCACCAGCCAACGGCTGCCTTCTGCCCTCGGGACGCACCTGCTTGGGCCATGAGTCCAGCCACTCTCCCAGATGCTGGCTACTCGCTGACTAAACTGCAAATGACATTTGTCTGCTAGAAAAGATGACCTCAGAGGCCCCACCGTTACTGCCCAGTGGCCGCTCCCCAGTTCTGCAGGTCCACAGCCAGCTTCTGAGGTACCTCTCGTCCAGTTGACTTATCAGTCTCTGCTCCTCAAAAGTCTTGGCCATGGTGCTGCCCGCACTCCCGAGTCAGTCGTCCATGAGTCGTTGATCCGGGCTCACCATATACTTGTCTCTGAATCATCTTCTGAAATTTCTGAAATTATACTTGGACCTCATGATGACACACTTGTGTTTACCAGGCATTATGTAGGCTGCAAATCAAGCTATGTTAGGAAAAAAATCCCACATCCGGTAAAGCACCGATACCATGATTAGTCTCAGGCTGGTATTCACTTAGTCCTCAAATGCCACCACTATTTTCTGAAAACAGAAAAGGCGCGCCGGGGCGCGGGTCAAGTGATGGGAGACGGAGCCCGGGAGTCAGCCCCTACACGGAAGCTTGTCCACCAGCTTCGGTTTCCAGCTCGAGTGTCAGCCCTGGAGCTTCATGGCTCAGGCCCCTGAACCCCGTGCACCGGCTCCCTCCCAAAATAACGAAGCAGGTGGATGGGGCCCTAAGCCCCAGCTGTGGGGAGAGGCTATTTCAAAGCTCCTGGAAGCAAAGTTGTGCTGTCCCTCAAAAGCATTAGTCAACACGAAGAGCCCAGCAGTACTCTCACAAGCACTGGGTGTTCAGAGATCTCCGCCGTCGGACATTAGGAAAGAAAGTTCTCAAACTCCTCTCCTTCCCCGCTGCCCTGGCCTTCTTCAAGTTTCTCGTACCATTTCTTACCCCCGTCACTCCCTCCCCCCGTGCTTCTGGTTCACAGAACTGTGAGAAGGAGAAAGATTCCCCTGACAGTACTTCTCATCTTCTACCTAGATTCCAAAGCAATCTAGAAGGCAAGTATGTATCTGAAACGAACCCTCTGAACCCCGAGTTATAGACGACGTTCAGACGCTCGCAGTCTGGGAGGACGCTATCACTCGGGGCCCCGGCACAGAAACGGGAAGAAAACCAGCAGAATACACCCAGAAGGTGCAGAGGGAGGGGAGGGGCAGGAGAGAAAGGTTAAGGAGTAGCTTCCGCGGTCACAGGGCTTACATGTGTGGAACCCGCAGGGCAGGACTGCAGGAAGGGCCAGCTAGAGACTCTCAGGCAGGGGCGGATGCTGCAGTCTTGAGGCAGAATCTCTTCTTTCTCAAGGAATCCTCAGCTGTGCTCTTAAGGCCCTCAACTGATTAAATGAGACCCACCCACACAAGGAGGAAGGGTAATCTCCTTGACTAGAGTACAGCTCCACAGCAATACGGAGATTTGGGGGTGATCGCTTAGCTAGGGCACGACATGAAACGGACCACAGCAAACACAGTAGAATTAGTCATCCTAGCCGAGCAGGCATTGCTTCCGCCTTTGTGAGCTGCCTGACATCTGGAGTGCTGCTGTGCGAGCTGCCCCCAGACCATAAGACACACATAATGGGCCCTCGCCACCCTCTGAACATGTGGGGACAAGAGTCCTGTCCACCAGCCTCCCACCCAAAGGCAGAAAGTACTGGGCGGGGATTCACGAGAAGCTCTCAGGTCTCAGGCCCTAGCCCCTTGCCATTCCTGCTGTTACAGAGGAGAAACTGAGGCTGGGAGGGAGCCCCTATGACTGCCCCAGGGGCGTGGATGCAGGACTGGACATCAGCCTACAGCATGAGTAATGGGTACAGGACCTCATATGCAACACATTGCCCGTTCCCCTTGACTCAGGATGACGTGGAAGACACAGGGTCATCCATGTAACTCTCTGCTTCTCCCCAACCCCAAATCCCTTCTACACCCAAGTGTAAGAAAAACAATCCAAAGTTTAAAAAAAAAATACATATTGGTAATATAGAGTCATCCTAGTCTTTTTGTCACTGTGGCATATTATTCAATGGTAGACACATGGCCATCTACTTAATCAACTCCCTACTTGCTGATGGTTTGCAATCCTTGACTCTTACTACGCCCGGGGGTTAACCCTGCATAAACACCCTTACACTTACCAAGGTAGTTGTTGGGTAAGCGCCCGGAGGTGTAAATCCACGTCAAAGGGCATGGACATTTTCCATCTGACAGCGGTTGTCAAAGTGCTCTCCAGAGCTCTAATCAGCCCTGTGAGCGACGTGAGGGCGGGCCTCTTGTGATACAGTGTGGCAGAGAAAAAGGCACAACGTAGCTCATCGCCTGTGTCTTCTCCCACGAGCCTGAGTCTCTACTGGCTGTTCGTATTTATATGTTTTGCCTACTCTTGTCTTCTTTCTACTTGAGGCACTCTGTATTAAAGAAATTAGGCCTCTGATTGGGAACACCTTTTAATTTGTCTTTTTTCTTGACTTACAGGGTTGTGTGTTTTTTGTTGTTTGGTTTTGTTTTTCCATAGAGGAGATTTTTACATCTTTGAATTCATGATTTTTTTTTCATGTGTCTGGATTCAGAGTAATATTTTTAAAAGGCTCCCCACTCCAATGTTGCAAAACTCAGCTGACTTTAAATCCCCTCCACACACGTGCACACTGTATGAGGCATACAGTCGACTGCACGGTGGCGGGGGGGTTGGACAGAGGTCCGTATGTCCAGCCACATGTTGGCACTGACAGAACTGAGGTGACGACGATCACCTGAAGTCACATAGCCAGCGGGCCACGTGGCTGGCTGGGCACAATGGACCCCCTCAGCGTCCCCCCATTCTGCCCACGCCCGGCCTCACAGAGAAAGCAGCGGCGGACCCCGGTGGATGTGCTGAAGAATTGCTCCCACTTCACAACTTTCACATTCGGTTTCTGGGTGAAATTCAATGGAGTTTAAAATAATGCTTTGGCCAGAATTTGGAGACACAGATACAACCCCAGGGAGTAAAGAGGAGATACGTTTTCCTGCTGGTCCTTTTTCACGGGAATAGAAAAACGCGTTCCTGAAAAAGCTTGTCACGGCCGCGGCTCTCCCTGGGAGAATGTCGCACGTGACCACACAGGATAAAGAGCTCAGGATGGAGGGACCGCTCTGCGCCCACACACGCAGCCCTCGGGGAGAACCCAGTGGAGGACACCTGGGGGCCTGACCAGCCCCTGTGGGAGGTGGCGGGTGGGGAGTGGTGCAGAATGGGGGCAGCATGGCTCTCTTCGCATCCTGAGGATTAATTATTAGTTATTAATTATTGCTGGCTTGCAGCTCGTTGAAATCCAGACCACCAGCCACCTACTTTGGTCTAAGAGAGGCCCCAGACCAGGGGGTGGCTGGTGGCTGATTTGCTGGCACGCTTCTCTTCCCTTGTCTATACAATGAAGTCATTCCTTATCCACCCCACAGGGACGATTAGCTTCCCAACATCTCTGAATCAGAGCAATGCCGTCGAACCACCTGGTACACGATCTCAAGTACGTCCGTGTGACCTTCCGCTCGACACCGTAACTCACTGGGGCCCGGGGCTCAGAGGATGTGTCCAGAGCCCCACTGTGGTTAGAGCAAGGCAAAACCATCCCAAATGTGCAGTATGGGGACCCGGCCAGCTCCTGCCCCCTCCCTCCCGCTATGGGCCATCCCGAGGCAGCTGGGCACATAGGTCCCCCCTCCAAGGGCAGCCCTCCTGTTTGTGGCTCCAAGCTGCCTCTGCTGTCCCTCTCAGCTGACAGTCTGAGAGCTGCACCCCTGGGGACAGGTGAGGCCACCCCACCGCCAGGGCCAGCTCAAGGTCTCAGGAAAGGATCCCGGAGCAAGGGGCCACTGGTGGGTCACCATGGCCCATGGCTGCACTTCCTTCTGCAGCTGCTGGCATTGGTGTATTTGCTCCCGAGACGGGGCATCTCGAGTCCAGCTGCACACGTGTCCTGACCCAACGCGGGCCAGTCAGGGGGCAGCCCCAGCAGCACAAAGACAGCTCTACGGGGACTCGGGTGCATGTGCTTGCGGCGTCCCCTCCAGATGCCCAAGTGTGAGGCGGGCGTGGACACTAGCCACCTGAGGGCCACCTGAGCTCAGCCAGCTTGCGTGCTCACCCGCCTCGCCCTGCCTTCCAGGTCCATGGCTCTGGCTGGCTCCAGACCTTACCATCCCTTTCAGATGAAGCCTCGTGTGTGGCCCCCACCCAGCTCCAAGATTTGGTCCACTGTGCAGAGGTGGGGGGTGGCCGGGGGTTGGAAGGGGGTCTCCTATATAGCTCCACTGGCCAAGAGGATTCTAATGAGTTTCATTTCCTGTAATTACTATTTTTTTAAAAACACTTTGAGGGTCATCTTCCAAATGTGAAATCCATATTCATAAGCCAAATACGTGTGTTTTAAACTACATCCCCGCAAGGCTCCAGAAGGAGTGTCCACTCCCAGCGCTGCCCTCGTGGGGCAGGAGACAAGGCCCCCTGGGAGTGTCCTCTTGCTTCCTCCTCCTAAACCAGGCGAAGTCTTGAGGCCCACCTCGGAGATGAGTGGCCCCCATACTTGCTGGCTAAGCAGATGAGTGGGGGATCCAAGCAATTGCTGGCCAGGCAGGCGGCTCAAAGCACTGCTCAACAAGGGCCAGCTCCCCGATGTGAGCAGGAGCTGGGCGGGGCGGGGGGGTGGCTGGTCTGAGACCCCTCCCTGAGTCCTGTGATAGGCTGCAAAGCGGTGACTCCCCCCACTTCCTTCCTTCCAAACTGTAACCCTAAGGCAGAGACACCTCACAAGGCCCCGAAAGAGACTTCAGCGTCCCCTCGAGAGGCGCCATCATGCAGGACACCTGCTGCTGGCGGCTCGGTTCACCAGCATTCACTCAACAGATGCTCACAGAGAACCTGCTGGGCCTAGGCCCCCGCCACAGACCACCTGCCTGTCTTCGTGGAGCTTGCTGTCGAGAGGGCGGGAGGCCGACAGGAAGCGAAGCCAGCCCGTACACAGCCTGGCAAAGAGATGGTCCAAATGCCGTTCTCACGGTTTACCACGAGCTGCCCTGAGCGGGAGGAACCCCGACTCTGAACTTAAGCTGGTGAAAGAGCGGGGCGAGAGCCTCAGCTCTCAGACTTTGAGGTGACACCCGAGAACAACTTTATGGCTTCTGTTTTCTTTGTGGATCTCACGCTAGCGAAGAGCTCCACTAGGACTGTCACCTCGAGAGGCGTCACAGGATCAAAATCCTCCACACAAACACCCCAGGAGGATGAGGCTGCTGAGAGGAAGGTCCTCACCCATCTGACTCCCAGCTCTCTGCAGCTCCTGGGACCCAAGTCCCTGAGCAACCGGGATGCACATACTCAGATGTTCTCTTAACCCGAGGGCAAGATGGGGGTGTTAGCAATGCGGCCTCCCCCGGAATCAAACCAGCAGCACAGGGAAAGGCCATCTTCCAAATAGATGGCCCGCAACAGAAAGTGCCCATTTCCCCCGTCATCATCACTGGATATTAGTACTCTTGTCACTTTGATGAGAGAAAAATGGATTTTTTTGATACTGTCATTTTTCATTTTTCAGCATGAATGAGGCTATTGTATGTCTTCTTCTGGAAACTACCCATTTATATCCTTTGACTTCTTGTAAATTGCTCATCTTTTTTTTCTTATTGATTTGTGGATACTATTTACATATGGTATGGACATTATGTGCTATGTACTATATACACATGGTGAATATTCTCTCCCAATGTGTCACTTTGTCAAAATCTTTATGATCTTTCATTTTTATCAAACTACTGAACCATTATGAGTTTGTATATTTTTCCTGTTTTTTCTCTTGGATTTTCACGCAAGGATAATTATCTGACCTGCAAATAATTACAGGGTTAGTCTCCACTTTCTTCCTACTACACCTGATCTCACCTCTTGATCTTCTTGCGCTGGCAAGGACAGGTTGTTTGACATAGGATTTCTGATAAACATCCCTTATCAAGTTAAATAAGTTCCCTTTCATTCTCAGCTTATTGTTATTTTTTAAAATGGGTCTCGAATTTTAGCAAATCGAGATATTAATTGGTCTCCCTTGACCTCTTAATATCCTTTATGATTCCTATATCATTATATTACAACATACAAATTCCTACATAACGTATTTTGTAACATGGGTATGTCCTGAATACTATCTATAATACATGGAACAGAATACGTAATAATAATTTACGTAATTAAATGTGATTATGTATCATAGAAAGTGCGTAACTGCTCTTGCTCCACGAATAGATCATGCTGAACCCGTTCCGCCCATCTGCTCTGTTCCACTAATACTCAGGTATTCTCACTACTCGAGTGGTAGCAACTACTGGCTGAATGGCGGTTCTTCTGCTTGGCATCCTTGTCCATGCAGAGCCCCCTGGGTGTGCTGGTGCGGAATAATGTTTTGTTTCTACAAAATGAATTTAACAGAGGAAATAGATGTTTCCTGAAAATGCAGCAAAGCTGGTCTGGAAACTTCCCTGCCTGGACTCCACTCCTGCTTTGGTGGGGGGGGGGGGTGTTGTGGAAGTGAGGACCTTCCAACTGACTCGTTCTTCCTCCTACCTTGAAGAAGGCTGATAATGTGGCTGCCCCGGGCATTTTCATTTCAGCTCTGTTTTCAAATTGTTGGCACGGAAGGCAAAGCAGTGTTCCTGCAAGTGGGAACTTATTAGTAGTGTAACGGCTTTCTCTCTTTTTTCTTCCTGAGTAGGTACGAAAAGATTTATTTTATTGGTCTTTCCAAAAGCTTTCAAACTATTGATCACCCTGAATATGGGCTCTATTTCATGACTATGTGTTTACTCGCAATTGTTAATTGGTAACTCAGACCACTTTATCCTACTTTGTCAATTTCTGATCAATGCTGTTATTAAAATTTCTTAATATAATGGTAGGTTTGTCAATTTCTTCTACTGGCAATATTTTCTCCTCTTCCAATATTTTGTTTAAGGTGCTGTAAAGCACGTTCTTATACATTCTTACAAAATATGTTCTACATTTTATAACTATAAAATCTATACAATATTCCCTGTTTTTCCTATAATGCTATGAATTCCATGTTACTTTATATTAATATTGACACACCTAATACCTATCATAATTTAAAATGTACATACTCCTTGACAGGTAAGTTAGTACTTCTAGGGGACTTTTTCTCATCCACGTGCCTGGGTGACATTTGAAATGGAGGTACACTTTATTCACTACAGGCTTTGGGTAGTAGCAAAACACTGGGACCAAGCCCAGCACCCGTCCACGGGTCTGCATACAGGGCTCCTCTGCAGCTTATGGAAGAATGGAGCTCCCAACGGGAAACGACCTCCACGCTGTATTATCAAACAAAAACTGTTGCTGGAAGCCGAACATTCTGGACAGACATCAGCATCTGGGGGGTGGGGTGGGGGGCGGACAGACCTCTCACAGGCGGCCCCATGGAGAACGGGGCCCGGAGGCAGCACCCCTCTCAAATACTGAGCTCTCTGCACGCTGAACTCTTCAAACCACAATTAAAAACAAATGAACAAAAACCCACCTGCATCTCCCATGACCGTTGTCCGTTTCCATGGTTTTGAACTATTTGTGTTTTGTGTTTATTATGTTTCCTCATTTCTATTTTTTTCCCATTCCTCCGCTTCCCTTGGTTGGACAGATACGATCTGGAGACCTTTTTCCTTCAGCGGTTCAGAAGGCATAGTGCCTCTCGACTTGACAAGCGAGTCTCATGGGGGCTCGCCCACGTGTATGTGGACCCAACCCCTAGGGATCAATCCAAGCTCCCCATGTGCCAATCTCCAGCCTGGAACCTGTCCCCAGGGAACCTACAAAAACAAACATTGCTTCATCGGCCTCATGAAAACTATGATCTCCCCGCCACGCAGGGCGCATACCTCGGCAGACCTTGGCCTTCCCTCCCTATCCGCACCTGACTGCCCGCACTCACCACCAACGGAGCCCTGCACTTTTATGCATTTACACTTACTCTGGGTCTTTTTTCTCCAAGGACTGGTTCGTCTAACACGTTCGAAGAGCCCTGCGGAAACGTACATGGGTCCGATGCGGTCAGTAAGAGATGATCGGTTACTGAAAACCTATCCATGCGCCTGTACCTGGACAGGCCCCTTGAGCGTGGGCTCTGGGTGCTTTATACCGCTCGTGTTTAAAACTGGTTTTTAGGCTTTAAAACTCATTGGCTATTTAGAAATTCTGTTATTGGGAAATGCCATTTGCTCCAACCAAACTCCACTCAGAAAAACAAACCACAGATATTTATTTTTATTTTAAAAAATGCAGACTTTCTCCAGACACCAACAACAATCAGATAAAAACTCCAATCAGAACACACATTTGCATTATTTCCCGGGTGTTAGGATACTTTCACAATGTTGGACCAATGTTTTCTGGTTTTTACAAGTTTTTTGTCCACTAGTTTAAAATAATCGTCAGTATTAAAGTTTGGCTTTAAGGATGGGAGGGGCCGGCAGTGGGAGGGATGTCTGAATGGCCTCACTTCTGTGACTGACCGCACTGTCAAGATTGAGGACGTCACAGCAGCAGAGTGTGTGAGCAAAATCCACAACTTAAGCTTTAACAAACTTTACGCACATGCTCTGGTCTGTCTCTCCTGATCAAATCTTAATACCAGAAAGAACCAAGTGCGTATCAGGAAATGCCTTTTCTGAGCCTAAAAACTCAGCATCCACCTTGAAACACTGGATCTCACAGCTGCTGCCCTCAGTGCGTCCCACAGTCACAAGTTCAGTTCCCAGCATTCCCCGTCATGAGACCCATCTCACAGGTGAGCAAACGGAGGCCCAGTGATGCCAAGAAACCTGCCCAGGGTCACGCAGTCAATGAGCCACTGTATCCGTCATCTGTGGCCACCCAACAAATCGCCGGAGAACTTGGGGGCTTGACATATCTCTTGTCTCTCAGCTTCTGTGGGGCAGGAATCTGGGAGAGGCTTAGGTGGGTCTCTTGAGAGGTTCGAGTCTTCTCAAGAAGACTGTGGCCACACTTACGATGGGCACAGCACAGCATAAGAACTTGCCAAGTCGTGACATTGTACCCCTGAAACATGGAAACTGTGTGTAGCCATACTTAAAAAAAAGCTTTAAAAAAATGACTCAACGAGGGAAAGACCCACTTCCGAGCTCACGTACATGGCTGTTGGCGGGGTTCGCTTCCACGAGAGGTGTCGGACGAGGGGCTCAACCTCTCCCGGCTCCACCAGCGTGGCGCTCACCCCTTCAGTGACTGAGCCAGTGTGGCGGGGCGCTGGGAGCAAGTTATCACAGCAGGGCTGAGACCACTGTCCTCGGAAAGGCACCAGTATGAGGCTGGCTGTTGGCTGGCACCTGGAAACTTGGATTTGGGGAGTGCCCCCACCCCCCACTGATAAGGAGGGTTCACTGTGCCTGAACTGTTGATGAGAATGATAGACTGACCACCTGCCTCCCTCGTGGAGGTCTGCGACTTCAGAAGGTGCCTGTGCGTCCTGGGCGCCGAGTCTCCTCTGAGTCCCCCAGGCACACATGTCACACACACGGCCCCATCTTGCTGAGTGAACCAGGTGCAGGCTACCCGCCTCCCCTGGGAGTGGGCTCTTGCGACCTCGAGTCTGGTCTCCGCCGGAGTCAGCCTGCACCCTTTCCCTCTGCACCTGCAATCCTTCCCCGTAATCCGCCAGGGCTGGGAGTCCGACTAGCCTCGGAATCCCCCTGACAACCATCAACTTTAGGGATGGGGCCGGGACTCCTGACTCACTGACAGTTATAGCAAGACAGAATTCACCGTCTCTGGTAATTTAACTGAGAATATCAATGCCTCGGGAACCCCTCCCCAGGTCCAGCCCGCAGCTACAGCCCTGGAGAGCACCACCGGTAGGGATTCAATTTTGGAATGGGTCTGACATTCAAACTCTCCATCCCGACCTTGCCTCAACCCACCTGGATCGCCTCCACCAGTAGGCAACCTGCACTGCCAATCTCTTCCGTCCCTTCCCCCAGTTACCCAGTGTACTTTTAAAAGCACGTGCTCCTCCCTGTGTACACAAACGGCAGCTGGGTAAACACATTTCCCTGCTCCTTGCCTTCTCGCTTCCACTACGTGGCGATCCCTGGGACCAAGTCCACCAGAAGCTTCGCTGCGTGGCTCTGGCTCATCTAGCTCAGCAGAGCTCCTCGTGCACAGGCCAGGGTCCTTCTGGTTTGCTGCCATCGTACTGGGTCAAAGTGATGCACATTTGTCATTCTTTCTGGAAATTTGTCTCAAAAGGCGTTTCAATGCTCAAAGGGCACAGAGGGTCCTAAGCGGGACACATTACCTCCGTTCTCGCCCACCCGCAACAAGGGCGGTCTCCTGACCCACGGGTCTACTCCAGAAGCGGCCCAGGCACATACACGCGCGTCCACCTACGGACAAGAACCTTCTTCAGCCCAGTCTGCCATCTGCAGTGCCTTCTTTCTGGTGAAGCCCCTTGCAAAGACATTGATTAAAACTGGAGGAGAAACTTCCAGTGTAATTGTTCATGTTAACAACTTCCTCTTTTTTGGTTTGTAAATGGTCTCATCAGGCTTGGTTTAGCTCATTTTCCAATTAACGGGGATTTTAAAAAAACCTTCTGCTGCCTGTGTAGCCTACGCCTCCGCCTAGTTGCCTTTCCCTGTTTGCTTTGATGCCTGTCTTCGATGGCAGCGGCTGTCGTTGGATGTCGCTAATCCCGGCGGTGTCTGTTCCTGATTCAGCGTGAGGCGACAGGGCACGTGGGGCGGGAAGCACCGTGTCGGAGCATCTTGTCCTCTCCGAGGGGGGTGCGACAGGCTCTAACTTGAGAGATGCAATACTCAGGCCACAATCTTTCAGTCTTTTCTCTAGAGCTGGGCAGGTTCCAGAAAAGTCTCCCCCAAAGATCTCCCGCTGGGAGACCGGGATCGGGCAGCCCCACACGTTCCGGGAGCCGAGGGAAGGGAGTGAGCGGATAGCCGCTAACCCCCTGCCCTTCACTGTGTCCGGCACCCCCAGGCCAGCAGTGAACCACCTGCTCTGTGAACCCAGCCGTGTCTGACACTCAAGAATTCTGTGGGGCACAAGGACAGCTTCTCAGCTGTTCCCACCGCGGGATGGGGCTTTGCTCTCTTGCTTCCCTTCCGGCGCCCTTCCATTTGCTTCCCGGCTTCCCGGACTGGGCTGCGCCCGCACTCCCCTTCACCGTCCAAGTTGTGCGACTGCAGTGTCACTCGGGTTTGGGAGGCAGTAAAATTCTATGTGTGGATTCAATTCTTATCCTAACCCAGGCCAACCCTCATTATCCTCTGCTTTGGTAAAAGTTCAAGTTTACATTTGACAAAAGAGCTTAGAGATTTTAAGTAGCCTTAATTTAAAAAAAGAAAAGAAATGAAATGAAAAGAGACATCTACTTAAATATGATCTTTATCCCTCTGTAGCCTCATTCATTTGTGGCCAATTTGGAAAGCTGCTAAAACCTTGAAAGCAGATCACGTCAGCGCAGCTGCAGGGCCCGTCCGTGACAAGGGATCACTCTGGGCAGGGAACCCCCAGATAAAACTGAGCCGTAAAAAACTGGGCTCCTGACTTTGTCACTTACTCTGTCACAGATTGTCCCTGGATTTTCTTATCTGTGTACAGGATGGCAACATCCCTCCCTCCGCCTCTGAGGTTGCTGGGCTAAATGAGTCATAGGTCATCAGCGGACCGCCTCAGGCCTCCACAGTCACCAGCCGTCACCCTCTATCTCAACGGATCTGGGCCCTTAAAATGTGTTTGGCCAGCTGGCCCCACGTGCCGCCATCTGCAGGGGCCCCGGAGAGACACTCCAGGAATACACTCCAGGTTTCCTGCTGCTTGGCCACGGTGCCCTGGATCCTTGAGGTGCGCACGCCTGTGGCTTCCCCGAGCCTGGCTCCTGCAGTGCACAGCGTGCAGCCGCCGTCCCAGAGCCCCCATGCTCTCTAGCAAGACGCCTCTGACGAAAAGGATTTCGTTGGCAGCCTAGATGGCAAATTTCTAGCAAATTCGTCTGATAAAACAGTGGCAGCAACTTCTCCACCATCAAGCCCTCCCAACAAGCCCTGGGACAGTGGCAGGCTCGACAGGCACGGTCTCCCTTGGCGCAACAGCTGCTCCGCTGGTCGGTCCTCTACTGCTCGGCATCCGCTTTTCACCAGCCAACCCCTCAACACTCCAACCCATCCGTTAGCAGCGCTAGTGAATCTTCCCTGTGTGAACCACTGTGGCTCTTCCCAAAAGCAGACCATTTAGATTGTATCTGTGACAGCCAGGCACTGTCCTATCGGATGGCTGTCACCACGTAGGCCTCCGTTTGCATATATGACAAAGAGTGAAGAGATCTGTGTCTATTGTCCCAGGGAGGCCACGGCCATCAGGAGGCAGTGCGGACATAGCGGGCCTCTCACCTTGGCTCTGTCCCGCAGTATCTGGTCGACGATGCAAGCACGTCTTTGGGGTAGAACGGCCCTGAGCGACTGGAAAGCACCTCGACCAGACATGCGTTAGCCACCTTGACCGCAAAGAAAACCCTAGTGGTTCTAATCTTTCGTTTGAGGACCACTTGGTAGATGAGCTAGTTTCTCAAACCGGGGTTCCTGGACCTGGCCACAGCACAACCACATGGAGTCTAGACTCCACGCAGCCACACGCAGGAGAATCTCTACGAAGTAGGGCCAGAGCGCCCCGGAGCTCTGGGGGGGGGGGAACTGCAGGAGGGCGTGGAGACTGCCCATCCCTTTAGTGGGGCTGAAGGCCATGCGGGCTCTGACCAGTCATGGTCTCCCAGGAAGCAGGTGAAGGATGGTCAAGTATGGCCCTGCCAGAGCCGTGGGGCACGGGAGGGTCTGGACCTGCATTCCACAGCCAGCCAAACGGGTGAACAGATACGTCAAAGGCCAAACAGATACATCAATGCAGTGGGGAAAATCGGGGCCATCGGCTTCAGAAGGGAGTGACCCGTACATATGGAGAAGTGACAGCAGAACCCACGGCACAGGCCGGAATCAGATGTCTGGCTGTGACGGGGTTTAGACGACAAACTAACAGGCACGTGTTTCTATGTTGGCTGTGTGTGTGCTCAGAGACACTTAATTCCCAGCTGTCTGGTCTGTAAGAAATGACACCTCATAGCAATGAACACACCTAACTCCAGATCTGAGTTTCTAACCACCAGGCTCCATGAAAGGGAACTGGAGCTCCAGGGGCCCAGCTTCCTCCCAAGTGTTTCAGAGAGCTAGGGTACTGATAAAACATGACTGGCAGCAACTGGGGCACGGGGGCCGGCAGCGGGCGACGGGGACACACAGGTTCACCACGCCACTCTCTCCTGACGATGCTGAAACTGGCTTTGATGATGAGCCGCATCCCTGGCCCCTGGGACCCTGCCCGGCACCCAGCAAGGACACTGCCCTGCGGCCCCTGCCTGATGAGCATCCCCTCCGGGGCCCCCACAACAGTGCCTGAGGGAGCCCTGCTAGGGCTGCGAACACTTCTCACCCGGCCCATCAGGCCTGCATCCACCGACCCTCTTGCCCACAGAGCCCGCGTCCCCCTGACCCTCCCGGCAGCAGAGGCGTGAGCGCTGCCATCTGCGGAACAACAGGGGAGCCCAGGAGAAGGGCTTCACGTCCAGCCTACTCCCCCGAGAGCAACCTTTACATGAACACTCCTCTTAGGAGCCGCGAATGCTGGGAAACTAACATTTCCATTTTCCAAAAATAAGTTTGTTCTTTCCACCTCACAGAGAGTAAACACACACACACACACACACACACACACACGTCATCATTAATAATTTATTTCACTGCTCCAAGGATCCCAACCCCATTTAAAAACAGAATCGCAAAGCACTCCATTCAATAAAAGGACACAAAACCTCATAGTATCACAAGACAGCTCTTACTCTGAGAAAAGAATTTATTTTACTTTTTGTTACAAAGGCACAGAAGCCATCTGAGACCTCAGATGCTAATCCACCGCATGTTAATGTCGCACCACTAATGTGCAACTTCACACAATTGTTAACGTTCACGGGATGTCTTCCAATGGCCCACAGTGAGTTATAGATTCTCTCTATAAATAATAATTAAAAGAAACACCAGACCACAGACCAATAAAGGCGTAACAAAAGGAACCTGAACATCCCGCAAGGGCAGTTTTGCTTCCTAAGAGTAAGACTAACGGCAACAGTGACCGGCTGGCCACAGACACAACGGACCCAGTTTTGCAAAAGAAACAGTAAAATGAGCAACTTCTAACAAAGCTAAAAAAATATATGAAAGCAGTACTGAGCTCATTCGCGACTCTTCCACCATTCCGTCCATCTCCAGCCTTCAATATCAGAAGTTCTGGGTCTGGCCTGGGACACCAGAGGACCCCTGGGCTGCCCACACAGACAGTCCCGGGGCCTCCTCGCAGGGACCTCCTCACCGGGGCAGGGCGGCCTCCCTGGGGGCAGGGCCTGAGGGACCCGAGGAGGCGTCCGCGCTGGCGTCCTCACTGGTGTCCGCGCTGGCGTCCTCACTGGTGTCCGCGCTGGCGTCCTCGCTGGCACCTGCGCTGGTGGCCTGCTCCGCTCCGTGCTCGGCACTCACCTCATCCTCCGGCAGCCCAGAGCTGTCGGCGCTCTCCTGAGCCACGACAGTCCCTTCCTTCTTCTTTTCTGCCAACCCCTCCAGCCCCATCATCCTGAGATAATGAAGCCGTTCGTTCTTGGGCACAAAAGTCCGAATGGAGGCCTTTCCCCGCCATCCACATAACACAATGGGACACTGAAGGGTGTCTGGTTTCCTACAAAAAAGTGGTTGTGTGTGAATATCAAGTGCCCTCCTAGCCAATGAAGGATTAAAAAGGCGACCTTCCAAAAGCAGTATGCCCAGAGCACTGGGGGCCATCTCGCTCTGTGATCCTAGGGAGTTTCCTCAAATGAAGACTGGTTCCTGCATCAAGTCCTGAATATTCTCAACATGCTCATGTTGGCCAGTTTTTCTTTCTAAAAGCTCCTGATGGAATAACCCCCACATTCAGAGTTCATACACACTTTTCAGCGTGAGAATTTCCAAACACCTCCATCTTCTCCAAGGCGAAGACCCAGCTGGGAGGCCTCAGCTCTGCAGAGCCGTCGGGGAGCCAGACCGCCCGCACTGTCCACACTCTGTGCTTCCGTGCCTTCCAAATGGGCGACCCCAACTCCTCTCGGTTACCCACCCACATGACAAGACAAGCCCTGGCACACCGTGCTCGCCCATTTCCAGCATGCAGTGTTACTGGGGCCCAAAGCACCCCTACCTCCCTGAGTCTGCTCAATCGTACCACACAGACATGCCCACCTGCTCACCAGCGACTTTAAGTCCCGGTCCCTTGGATGAGACGCCAGTTACCGTGTAACTCACATGCCCCCTCCCCAGGACCATGCAAATCATCGTTTCCCTTCAGGAGTGACTCCACTCTAGCATTCTGGCCCCTAGAGCCCCGTCCAATTAACTCTACGTCCCGTTCTATGCAGCTCAATGCCAGGCATCAGGGTCACGGGCAGAGGAAGGAACTAACACAGAAGGGTACCCATCAGATTTAAAGAAAACATACCCAGCAAAAAAGAAGGGGTTGAACCAATGAGAGAAATAAACCATGACACAGAGGGAAACACCTCAGTACCTTTCCATAGTCCCTGGGTAGAGCTTGGATGGTACACTGAGAAGACACAATGACAGGAAAAGACAAGAGTCCCCACCATCCAACCCTTGCTGTCGCTCAATCTCAGGGCTCTGGCACCTGCCTGTGCCCATGAGCACCCACCCGCTCACAGAACTAGGGACAGTGGAAAAGCACACGGTATCCAGACCTTCCAAAACCACTTCTGGGTCCCGATCTAAATGCTTCTGCGACACCACCCCTCATTCCCGACAACCCACAGCGTGTTTTCCTTTTCTTGGGTTTTCCACGTGTACAGAAGCAGGCTGAGGGCTCCCCCACTTAGACCTTCTCTGACCCAGCCACTGGCCCAGGAAAGCCCCATTCGCTGTCGCCCCCACAGATGCCTGGCAGGCACAGTCCACGCCAGCTCCCCCAGCTCAGATACTGGCCTGTCTCCCCGGCGCTTCTCTGCGTTCTCTCTCCTGCCTGTCCCCCCTTAGCTGCTCCCATCTCGCAGATCTGGACCCCAATACTGGCACGAGAGCCTACAAACCCTGGTTCCCATCTGCACCACCCTCAGGAGCTCTGGCATCAAGCCCGCGGCTGACGCAGCACTGACACACTCAGGGATGCTGAAGATCCACACTGGGAATGACCTCCCCTCAATTCCCAACACTTCCGCAGAGCAGCCTGCCCGTCTCCTACGGTCTAGTGCTGCATTTTCAAATTCAGTATATCGGTTCTCCCCCACTCTTCCCTTCACTGGAGGACACCAGCGCAGCTCAAACCCAGAAGCCGACCCGGAGCTCTCCTGCACGTCTGCACTCACAGCCCCCTGGTCTGCGTGACCTGCAAACACAGCCCCACAGGCCCCCACGTGCACCTCTCCCTCCAACACTTGGCCCCTGGCACCTGCCTCCCACCTCCCATGCCGCCCCCTCTTGCTGTGCACCTTGCCTCCCACAAGCACACTCAGGGCCACACCCGGGCTCCTGTCTTCACTGCAGCTGCAGGCCGTGCAGACCATGCAGGGGGCTTGGGCCTGCCCTCCTCTGCCAGCTCTACCCAGGCTGCCTTCGAGCTCATTCCTTCCTCAGGCTGGCGCTTCTCTGCTTCCTTTTTGCCATTTGGAGTCTGGCCAACCACCACCTCCCACAGCTCCACCTAAACTCTCCCACAGCTCCACCTAAACTCTCCCCCAAATCCCTCTCCGGCCCTGTGCCCCATTTTCCTTCCTCCCCTTGGAAGTGGTATTTTACTTTACAAAGAGGTGGCTGTGACACATGAGCCATCCTGGGTGCAAACCCTGCCTCTGGCACTCCCTAGCTGGGGCACACTGGGCATGTGGCCCGAGCTCTTCGCCCCGCTCTGGATAGCGTTGACCCTCGGCGCCTACTCTCCGCAGACTCCTGAAAGCTGCATGGGCACTTGTGAGCACCATGGACGGCGGTCGGGCAGGAGGGAACCCCCACACCCCACTTTGGAACAACACTGCCCAACGCATGCATAATCGGGAACCCATAGACCAGGGCTAAACCCATGGCAGAGACAGAAAGCCTTGACCTCTCTCAACTGTTCAACTCTTCCATTCATTCTGTTTAAGACAGAAATCAGAACCAGATTTCTCAGCCACAGAGAAGTACTGCACATTCTATTACCTCAGTGAAAATACGTTTGGTCTGAGCTGAATGTCCTAGAAGAAAGTACTCTGGTGAAGATATACAGCTACATTCGTCCTAGAATTTCTACAACACTACTTTTAAGACAATGTTTGTCAAAGGCTCCCACGACCAACCCAGCTCCCCCCCGGCCGGGGTGCCCACACTTACGCAGGGTCTGGCTCGTACTTCAGGACAATGCTCCCCTTGGCTGGAAGAGAAACAGACACGTGTTGGCAAAGCCTGCCGGTCATCGCTGCTGCTCACGTGTCCAGCATTGTGGAGAAAGAAGCAAATAACCTGCAGAGTCTCCATGGAGAAGAGCATTTTCTTTCTAAAAACAGAACCACCAGCGAGTGGGGCAGTCCTGGCCACGTGGTGGGACTGCGTGAGACCGCTTGGGGGTGTCGCTGGAGCGGCTCAGAAAGTCTCCCAGCAGTGGGGAGAGGGGAATGAACTACTCGTTAATTCTCAAAATTGAAGATTAAATAAACAGTTGCTCTAACTTCCAGAAACAGCATGAAATACACATAAAAACTGACAAAAATTATACCACAATCATCTCAATGTGGGATTAAGACAAAGAATAAGCCAAGTGCAAACTAATCTCCACTTTAAATGCAGCTCCTGCCTGAGCCACCAGGAGCCAGATCCCACCCAGCATGTTTTGTATCCTTCGGTTTCAGGATAAAATGTACAACCCTGTAATTGCAATAACTTGATTTGTGCAGTTTTTGGACCAGCTGAGTCAGAAACAGTGAATAAAGTTATAAAAAATAAACAAGAATTTAAAAAAATCAAAATTAGAATTCTTGGTGAAATTACTTTTGTTCTTAGGTGAAAATATCACTAGAATACCTTGAAGTGGCAGTTTATAAAACGTGTAAACAAAAACGTGACCAAGGATCTATTTTGGGGGCTGGCCAGGCTGCGGCAGGAGCTGGCAACACTCGCATCCGGCTTCAACTCAGCGGATGAAACGCCAAACGAAGAGGACACCTGCCTGCGTCAGTCAGCGTCCTGCACCTCGTGACGGGATGCAGACGAGCCCGAGCACCAGGACATGCCCTGCATCCCTGCGGGGACCTGCCCTGGCTGTCCCCTTGGCTGCAGGCACTTGAGGCTCTGGCTCACAGGACGGCCAGGGCTTAACACCTGCAGACACCTATAGGCTGGTGGGCGGCACAGCCCTCCACCGTGGCCTGGGGAAGGAGGGCAACCCGTGGGGTGCCTCTGTGCCTGGGTACACTCTGATGTACCAGAGTGTACATCTCCACAAGGCCCTCTGAAAGCTGACAAGGCTCAGCAGAAAGCAAGACATGACATATTAAAATCTCTGAGAAGCCTGCACACCCACGTCTTTGTTGGCTTTACGAGGACAAGTCATGCCCCAACGGCTTACCCAAGTCCTTGGCTTGGCTGTAGGTCTCACTGCTAAGTTTTCTAAAAAATGGATTTTCCTGGGTTAACAGAATTTTGACATCTTCTATGGAAACAGTGATAATTCTTGAATTAATAAATGGATACAGCGTGTATATTCCCTGTGTGAATAAAGGGAGGCCACCATTATGAGTGAGAACCATCACCCACTCTCCCCGAGGCCTTGGCACACCCCTCATCCAGCCCCCACCTCCCCACGGGCACCAGCCCAGCTGCACGGCACCCGCGCCCACGGATCCACCACCGGCTGCTGCTACCAAGTCCGTGTCCCAAATTACCTCCTGTGCCAACCGAAAAGCACAATCAAACTCTTCACCGCTGTTATTCCGACACCACACTTTTATCCCCGTGTTTATAACCTGCACGTAAGACAGTAAGAGGACACACACATATAAATAAAAGCTGAATAATCAATTAAAATAAGCCCTTCTTACCAAGGAGGCACAGCTGTGAGCTGGGAAGGGAAGTAAAAGAACACGGAAAACTTTACAAGTCTGACCAAAGCAGGGGTTCCCACAGCCTCACTGATGCTCTCAGCTGAGGCTGGCCTAGCGCAGCCGAAAAGGATGAATGATCCACACGACAGGCATGTGACCAGGAGAGCCAGGGTACCCTGCCCGCTCCGAACACAGAGCCAGCACCCGGGCCTGCCCGCGCCCCCGCCGCGCACACCTTCATCCGCTCGCTGTTGTTCACCAGCACGTTCCTCAGCTCCTTGGAGACCATGTAGAGCTGCCTCTTCTTCCCTTCCGTAGTCCTAGTCAACAAATTCATCTTTGGGAATGAAGGATCCAATGCATAAAACTTCCTACGAACAAGACAGAGCTGTTTGTGAGTTTGGTTCAAACGTGACAGCCCCCCCTCCCCCCCCGCACGGACTCTCCCCGGACAGAGCTCGGCGTCTCATCTGTGGCTCAGGGCGCTCGCGCTCTGCCGCACACGCCCACCGTCCACACTTGATCGAGTTCCCTGGGAACAACTGGAGTGGGAAACTTTACGGACAAGTATGCCTCCGCTCTCTCACCTGTTACTCTGATGACCTGACAACCCCCTGCCCACTGAGACAGGTAACGAGCCACAGGGCAGCACACGTGCCACCGTGGCAACTGGATACTGAAACTTAACAAGCAGGAAGAAATAAGCTGGAGCCTGTTAACTTAAGCACCTTTCCCTCTGGTCCAGCTGGGGAGCAGTTTCCAGCTGGGGTCCCCAACCTCCCACCGAGACCCACTCTCCAAGTCCCACACAGGACCTGGGCAGGTGGCTGTGGCCATGGGTCTACAAGCTCCACTGGGAAATGACATTCGGGGGCCACCGTCGAGCCCCCCACCACTATCCCAACCCAACCCCGAGCACCTTACAGACTCCAGCAGCTCACCATACACTCCGAAGTGTCACCCAGCTCTACCAAGCTATTACGAACGGAAAACAGATGCTACACACAACTAAATAACTACACACGGCCAAATGCAACCAGGTACCCAAACTTTAACAATTCAGTACGATGAATTAATCCTTACTGGATAGGTGGAAATAATGGATCATCTTCAGGAATAAATACAAACGGATCTTCTTTAAATCCAAACAACTTCATTTTCTTAGATGGAGGAGGACTGAGGAGGGAATCAGGATGAGAAACATGCACTGTAATCGGTCCTAAGGCAACAAGCCAGCAGCACACTCCCCCTGCTGCCAGCCCTCCTGCTCAGCCCCCCGCGGCCCATGCTCTCCACACGCATCCGACCCCGCCACACACAGAGGCACCCGCCTGCTGCAGGACGCCCCCGTTCCGGCAAGCTAGGGGCTGGAAGACACAAGGGAGCACAGAGCCCCTTCTCTTACCCGCACACTCCGTCCTTCCTACTGCTGCTGTTCTCTGCGCTCTCAGATCTTTCTGTGGCGTCTGTGTCATCCATCCCACTGGCAGCTTTACTCTCCGGCGCGGCGGGGTCCACAGCTGCTCCTTCCGCGGGGTGTGCAGGGCTGGACCGCACAGGCTCTCTGGGCTCCACCGGCTCACCCTGTATCTGCAACAGGGGACAAGTGCGTCTACACTCCAAGCACAACCCACTTCACACTGCTGCAAAAAAATAAACACTCACTACACAAAACCCATCCTATTTCTCTATGGCATTTCACACATCGACGCTACAGAATGTTCTGGAAATATCTTAAGTCTGTTTGCTGTTATGTGCAGAAGTCGTCGGCACGGTTTCTACCTTCCTTCCATAAACAGCACATGAGGCCATTTCCCAGTCCAGGCCGAGGACACAGCCGGTTCAGCTCCACTCAGAGTCGTGAGCGCACACTTGCCCTGCATGGCAGCAGGCGGGGCTGGCACACGGGTGTGCATAACTGCAGCCTGCGATGGCCCATGCCGCCACCCGGGTACAGGCCCCCAGGAATGGGACGCAGGCACGGCACGCCCCAGGGAACACAGGGAACCAACTTTGGAACCGGGGCCATAGGATCACTCCGGCTGGCAGAGAGCGCCAAACGGCTGACTTACTGAAACGGCTTCAGATGCACTTTACACAAGATATTATACAAAAACTTATTTAAAACGACATGTCCTAACAAGTCACAGGGTTGGTGCAATTAGGACACTTGGGCAAGAACAGTGAAACACGCTCCCCAAGGTCACAAAGCCCAAAGGCAGATGAGCTGCTGGGACCCCACACTATGCAACACTGCCTCCCAGAAAATACCTTTTATTTTTAAGGGAAAATACAAAACAATCACCCAATCACCCTGCCCGCCCCCTCAGATCCTAGAAATGCTACTCCCGGTTCCTCCCAGTGCAGCTCCAGTGCAAACCCCCCCCCAACCCCGGCGCCCTCTGGGCCAGCTCTGCGCCTGCGGGCCCCCTCACTTCTACGTGGGGACACACGCCTCAGTCAGCCGTGCAGCCCAGGAGCACGGAGCCATGCCCGCATGCAGAGCAGGCGACCCACACCCAGTCCCTTCGGGGAGGAACGAGGAGCCGGAGCAGCAACAGGAAAGGCGAGGCTGATCATCATGGAAAAAGCACGTGCCAGCAAGCCCTTCTCCATAGCCACACGCGCACCAAAGCAGGGAGCGGAGCCTCTGGGAACAGTTGCCGCTCGTCCTAGCAGGCGGTCCCGCGACAGACAGGTCCGCGCAGCCTCTGGTGCGCACACACAATCGGCTCCACCCCCGTGCCACGTGGTGCTGGAGCAACGCCCAGGGTGAGCTTTTTCACCGCTGCCACAGGACCAGCGCAAGGAAGAGTGATCTCGGCTGTGCCCTCACGTGGCTTCAAACACTCAGTGAGACACAGAAGATGACTTACTAGCAACTTGCATGGAGACCACACAGTAAACTTTTATGTATATTGGGACAAACCAGTTATTGAAATGAATTTCGCTTGTTTCCTTGTGCTTTTTTTCATTTTTACTTTTTAAAGATTTATTTATGTCAGACAGTGATAACACGTGAGCACGGAGCGGTAGGGAGAGGCAGAAGAAGCAGATCCCCGCTGAGCAGGGAGCTCGGCATGGGGCTCAATCCCAGGACCCTGGGATCATGAGCCGAAGGCAGACGCTTAACCATCTGAGCTACCCAGGCGCCCCCTGTGTGCACTTTCAAAAAGTGACCACGGCAGTGACACACGGAGCTGACACACGTCAGTGACAGTGCTGCTTGGAGCTCCCGACCCAGGAGTCCGGGGCCAAGGAGCAGCCAAACGACCACGCACAGCGGAACCCTCTCCAGCCTCCCACAACCAGCACGGTGCCTGCGCGGACGGGCCGGGTCTGCTCCTGGGCCGCTGTGAGGCCGGACACGGACGCGTTCATGCGGGTCGGCCGGCTCCCAGGTCCCAGGAACACTTTCCTTTCTGCCTCTCCAAAGTCTGAGCGTTCTTTGTGCTCCTTTGTAAGCGTTCATCAGAAAGAAATACTGACCTGCAGACTGTGATCCCAGCCATGTTCTGACGTTATGGAAAGGCTGAGGTACGAACTAGAGAAATAAATGTCCTGCTGGTAACGAGGAGGCCGGCAGACATTACATGGGAAGGCTCAAAGGCTGCCCTCCTACCTCCCCTCCCTGCTCCAGGGCCTCCTACAACAACCCATCAGGACGGCTCGGGTCTTCTCTGCCTCCTTTTCGGCCAGGCCTGGACAAAGTCCCTGTCACTATCCCTCACGGCCAAAGGGAAGACAGGCTGGCCTCAGGCTGGCGGAGTTCTGTCCGTCTGCAATGGGCTCAAGTGAGCCCCAGGGCACAGAGCACAGCAGCCAGCATGGGGGCTCTGACTCTGGGCCACGGGGCCGTCATTATGTCTTTTCAATTTTTATTAAAGAACCGGACTTGAGATGCAGAAGGAAAGTGATCCCCCAAGTCTGCCTTTTTCGTGGATCTATCCCCCCTTTTTTTTTTTCTTTTAAAGATTTTATTTATCTGAGAGAGAGAGAGAGCATGAAAGGGGCGAGGGGCAGAGGGAGAAGCCGGCTCCCTGCTGAGCAGAGGGCCTGATGCGGGACTTGATCCCGGGACTCCAGGATCATGACCTGAGCCGAAGGCAGTTGCTTTACCAACTGAGCCACCCAGGTGCCCTGGATCTATCCCTTTAAGACACTGCAGCTTTTTGGAAAACTCAAAATTTAAATGAATCCCTGCCCCCCCCACCCGCTCATGCTCAGCTGCTCTCCACCCCTCAAACACGGTTCCTCCAACTTCTGCCAGTGTCTGCCTCGAACGCACAGAAAGCTTATGTGATAATGCTGCGTTATTTCACAAGATGCTCACCTTTGGAGGACGTTTATTCCACGGCATTGAAGACTTCTTCACTAACACTGCCACAAAGAACCCTCCGGTATTCTGATGATGTGGTAATATCCTAAGACTGAGGAAAAAAAAAAACCCACAATGCACACGTTTTAACTGATTCAAAATACATCCTTTTAGTATTAAAACAAAAACTGGCAAGACGACCTTTGACAGAGACATCCTGTCTTCTGGTCAGTACTCAGGGAGCCCTCACGGGACGGCCGGCGCATGCTGTGCACACAGTCAAGGGAGCACGCAAAGTTCAAACCTTTAGATCCTCCCCACCTGCCGTATTTACGAACACTCAGTGCCAGCAGCGAACAGGAAACGTGAACTTCTTTCTTTCTGGCAAGTTCGCACACCTGAAGTCAGCCACACCCACGGCCCAGGCCTTGCAGGAACGCTGGAGAGCCCCTCCCCCCGCCTTCCCAAAACTCTTCAAGCCCTACAGACCCACCAACGCTCGAGGTGCATCGCCTGTAACTTCTCTGGGTCCTTTGGTGGGAACATGGTGGGCCGGATCTGGGTGTGTCTGCTGTGAGGCACCTCTTCCCACTCCGAAAACCACTGTCCATCTTTCGTCATGACCTGGAAGAGGAGAGGGCAGAACTCCACATCACCACACGCTCGAAGAAGAAAATCCCAGATAAAGGCTCTCAGCTGTGGTAAACGCCAACTCTCACTGCTCTCCAAAGCTGAGACTGTGTGGGGAGCGAGAAGTGAGAGGATCCTGTATTCTAACAAACAGAGCAGTCATTTTGTAAAAGAGCATTTTCCATATAGGATTTTTTTTAAAAAACAAGTCTCAGGTTTTTGCTGGTTTAAAACTGAAAAGTAAATTGTTTCATATTGGAAATGAAACCTGAATCCCAGCCAGTAATAAAAAAACAGCACAGCTATACTTATAAGGATGAAAATACACAAAGCTAACTTCTAATTGCAAAATAAAGGCAGGGAAGCTTTCCTAAACCAGAGAAAAATATCTGTGGAATCGTACCATTTGTCATTCAACAGAATTCTAAGCCAAACTGATGGCACAACCAGCAGTAGGATTTACTGACATTACCCCAAAGCGGGTGCTTTAAAATGTTCCCGACTCGGACAAGCCTGGCCAGCCGTTCCTGCTCTTACGAGCCAGAGTCCTCCCAGAAAGAATACCTTCCAATGTGCAATTCCAGGCATCCATTTCAGTCCCGGCAACTCAGAAGACACATCAGCAAGCTCCAAAGCACCTACGGACCAAAAAAAAAAAAAAAAAGTCCACATTTTGCCCAATGCAGAAGCTCATACACCATATAGCTTGATTTCTACTAAATGCCCAGGGAGAGTACTTCCATACAACGGAGAGCGGGCCCGGCTCCTGGGGCAGGGACGGAACAGGCCAGAGCACACACAGCTGCTTCGTGGGGGGTCAGAAACGGTCTACGCTGGGGCCAGGGGGGGACGGCTGTGCACAGACACTCCATAAAGGTCACTAGTCATACTCTTAAAACAAGTGACACTGTGGCACATGAGTTACTGCCAGTGAAGCCACAGAGCCACATAGCAGCTGTGGAGTCCCACGGCCTGCGGCATACCCGACATGAGCCCCGGGGCAGTGGCACACGCACCCCCGCCGCCGCCCCCGCCCCCCACCCCGTGAACATATCACAAGGCCAGGAGGATCTGAGCGTTCCACCCACTCCTGGCTTCTAGATACACACCAGTTAGAGGACGTGGGTCTTCATGCTTTCCCATCTAGTAAACAGCCAAACAGTAACATTTATAGTGAACTGAAAATCTGTAAACCTTCTGTTCCAGGTTCAAGTTAAGTTGAACAGGACAGGACAACAGTCCAGCTTTAAAAACACGCATCCACCGTAACAACATCATGAGAGGCTACAAGATGGGGCCACAGTGGGACCTTCCACACATGCCTCCAGCTGCAGATCAGAGACTGGACAGCCTCACGGAAGAGGAAAATACAACAAAGCCCCACGGAAGCTACCAGACGCTCAGACAAGTATAAAAACAAGGCAAGAGAGCCCTCAAGGCAGAAGCGTCCTCCTAAGAAATCTTTGACAAAAGCATCGTGCGGACTTGCACTACTCTACCCGAACCGTCTTCCTTCTGAAAGCAAACACTAATAGCGCAGGTTTGCAGAAGCTGGCTTTGTCCCGCACCCCCTGCCCAGGCAGGGCTCAGCAGTGACGGACTCCCCACCAGCGTGGGGGTCAGGAGATGCAACGCTGGCCCAGCGTGTGCAGACCGAATGCTCATCAGCCGCCCTGCCTGCAGCCAGGTCTGAGCTCCTTCAGGCAGGGACCTCGCTGCTCCCAGAGCCTCAGTCACCGTCAAGTGCAAGGTTCAGCAAAGGACTACTCTGCCACGAAGCCCTGCTGACATGTGCAGCCTCTGAGAGACGAAGATGGAGACCTGTGGCCTGATGGCTGTCACAGCAAACCCAGAGTGGAACCCCACCAGCCCAGTAAGAAAATGATGCAGCACAGGACACCTGCGGTTTCAGTCACCTCTCAATGCCATCCGCCTTCTCCTCAGATGCCTCTGAAATGAAGTCCCACCACAAACACAGAGACTATGACCCTGCAAAGAACACCATTTAGAAATCAAACCTTTACACAGGCCAACTTAAGCATAGCCAAACAAAATAAACACAACGTACTCAATACCGATCTCAAGGACTCCGAGTGAGAACAACTAGAGAGCAAACTACACAGCACAGGTCAGTCAGCACTGCAAAGGAGGTAACTGGAAGCTGGAACAGCTGGGGACACTGGTCTCGGTGCTTACGGTCCAGCTTCCTTCATACACACGTGTGCAGCGAATGTGGAAACATTCTACTCTGGAATCCTAGTTTGAAATCCATCATTATTGGCTTTAAGGAGAGTGTGATGGGAAAAGTTAACATGTCAGTGAAAATTTACGTAAGAAGAAATAATTTACATCAAACCATTATGGAAACAGTCATTGAAAACACTTCATACCATCTGTGCAGTTCCCCGGACGAAACCATGCGCTAGGACGTCCCACCCACTAGGACGGCTACTCTCAAGAAAGCAGAAGGTAACAAGGGCCCCGCCGGCAAGGACGGGAAGAAGTGGGAACCCCTGGGTTCTGGCAATGTAAAATGGGGGAACCTCAAAGATGAAACAGAATTATCGTATCACTGACAATTCCACAAGATATACACCCCAAAACCTGAAAGCAGGGTCCTCAAGAGCTACCTGTGCAGCCACAGTCATTGCAGCACGGGTCACAAGAACTAAAACGGGGAACACCTCAAGTGTCCACGGAGAGAAGAGTGGGGAGACAGAATGTGGCACATGCGCACAGCCAGCGTTTTCAGCCCTTAGGGCTGGAGGAAGGAGACCCTGAACCCCGTGACAACACGGAGGAAACATCAGGACAGGATGCTGGAATAAGCCAGTCAACAAAAAGACACCCGCGCTCTGATTCCACCTGTAGGGTCCCGAGAGTGATCAAACTCCAGAGACAGCAAAGAGGACAATGGGGGGCGCCTGGGTGGCTCAGTGGGTTAAGCCTCTGCCTTCGGCTCAGGTCATGAGCTCAGGGTCCTGGGATCGAGCCCCGCATCGGGCTCTCTGCTCAACAGGGAACCTGCTTCCTCCTCTCTCTCTGCCTGCCTCTCTGCCTGCTTGTAATCTCTCTGTGTGTCAAATAAACAAAATCTTAAAAAATAAGTAAGTAATAAATTAATTTAAAAAAAGAAAAAGAGGACAGACAATGGGGTGGGAAAACGGGGAGTTGTGATGGGTCCATAATTTCAGCTTGGCAAGATAAAGCACTCGAGATTGGCTACACGACAAGTGAGTGTTCTCAACACTCCCAAAATGCACATTTGAGAATAGTTAAAACAACGGTAAACTTCAAGTTACAAGTGTTTTATAACTAAGATTTTTTTCAAAAAACCACTGTGATAAGGACTAACCAAATCTTTCAAACCTAAGAGATACCAAGGAGGCAATCCTTGTAATTCATCGACTAGGAGAAACCCGCTGTACAAGCACGCTGTAAGCAAGGGCAGCTCACTTCAGGGCTTCCGGGCTAATCACACTAGCAAGTGCCCAGAAAAGGTCTACGTGCATATACACTGCAGCAGTAAACGACGTGTTTAACGTGTCCCACACGCTTACCTTCGCTTTTTTCCAGCAAAGAGGCTATGACAGCTTCGTCCTCAATGGGGTTGAGGGAACACGTGGAATACACCATCCTACCGCCTTCCACCAGCTGCTCTGCACCCCGCGTCGCGATCCGCAGCTGTAAGCTAAGGGTCAGACACTTGGTCACCCCAAAACTAAACACACCCACGCAGCACACACACCACCCGTTCCGCCACGCTTACTGCAAGCTCTTATGACATGCTTACAATAAAATACAAAATCAACAACTCCCACAAAAACAACTCAAGGTCTTCAGTGATGTTACAATAAAGCCATACGAGGTGTCACATATCAACCAAAAACGTCGATGTAAACAACACATTTACTGTTCTACGTCCTTCCCAACAAGCCGGCAAGCAAAGCACAAAGCCGACTGAAGTCAACGTATTATGTAAGTCTCACCATGAAAAAGCCCCCACACCTGTACACATATTTGACTTTTCATTCTATAAACTTAGGTCCCTTCGTACATTCTAATCCTAGTATCTAACCCACAAACAGTTAAAAAGTATTTAACGGAAAAACAAAATCTGCCGCTGCAGTTGTTTATGGTGAATATTCATGAGTACAGTATAGACCACCCACAATTCTGTAATGCATAACACTAATGTCAAATGAAAAAATCCACAGCTGTGTACCCCACACACTCGAGACTGGTGTGCTACCGTCCCGATGCACAGAAACCTACCCACGGCGCCCCAGACATTACAGAAGTTATCTGATTTACGAGATCTTCTTTTTCTTCTACTTCTAAGAATTTTCCAAATTGTCTTTAACCACAGTATTTGAGATCAAAATGTTAAGTAAAGTAAGTCAACATGAAAGAACAGAAAACAAGAGAAGAAAGAGGAGTAAGAGAGTAAAAGGTTAAGTGGTCACTTCATGGAAAACAGACATCCTGAAATGTTATAGGAAACTGTCATAAAAAGACATTTTTAATTAACGTGTACCTGAAATGTACACAGTGTTCAGTTTACCACTCCGAGGAGTTCTAAAAACAACGCCTTCTGATACATATGCAACCTCTCTCCACCATGACCATTAACAAACCCAGCTCCAATGCTGTCCCCAAATGCAGTGCCCTCCCCTGCTCCATGTGGGACAGCCTGCCAGACCAGCCCGACTCACCCATGCAGCTGCAAGCTATTCAAGGTTGTCCACTTCTTCCAGACATCAATGTTCTTTCTCATAGTGCCATCTCCACTAGGAAGTAAGGTATTTCAGAACTTAAAAACTGTCCAGGTAGACCGATCAGAGTTAACAATGATGTCATATACAAGCTAATTACAAAGTGGGTATTTTTATTACTATAAACGCTAATTAGGACACCATCTAAATCCTCACAAACTACCATCAACTTTCTATTTCTGCTCTGGGGACACTAATGACATTAAACTTTTAAATCGTACTTAAATTTTCAATTAGATAAGGAAATAACAGAACTCTAACAGATAATCTCATTCAAGAATTACAGAGGTATCAATTTGCTTCCAGTTGAGAGAAATACCAGCAAAACTAATTTTCAGACCTATGACACAGAAACGTGAAGGCATTTGGATCCTGTTACTTAACAACTTGGTTAATCAACGGTGGCATTTTAATCAGATTTACGTGAATAATGATAAACTTACACTCATAAGGGATTTTCCACAGCATATTCAATTAAGCCAATTTAACTTCTTTACCAAGATTTTTCTATGCATCAGTTAAACACTTGATTTTCTACTTTCACTTAATGGAAATTATTTCCATGTAAATTTTATAATACAGACTTGACTGATTCATCTTTCTGTCCATGTCTGACTTTAACCACCCATTTTTTTCGGGGGGTAATTCCTGGAACTGCTGGCTTTCTGTAGCATTTAATCTCCCTGGGTGGTCTAGTTAACGGTCTTGAGGGGGACGCGGCTGCAGGAGGAAAATGCCCTATGAGATACAACGGCTTTCAGTGACATCCCGTGCTGGTACGGTGGTGGCTTAGAATTCTACCATAATGGTTAGGATAGCCTCAGCTTACAGCTCCGTGCTCAGAAGTTTCCTGCATTCTCCAAGATGACACGAGAAGTTACAGGTTTCTGGTCAAAGGAGCACAGGAATGGGAAAACATCTGATCTAAAGGAGAACCAGACAACAGTGGCTCAGGACCCATTTTAAGTTTTATTTCACAGGGCGTTCTTGCAGGAATTTTAAAGCGCCAGCCCATTCATACTAACGACTTACAGCTCTCACACTGAGTTTAAACGCGATGGAGTGTGGTACTGGATGTCTCACGTTAAGCACTGCATTCTGTGCTGAGTTTTATGGTGATTTCTACACTCCGAGCTCAACAAATCCTTGTGCTCGCTAGGTGACCATGGCTACGTCACTGTCTCTGGGAACTTAGTGAGGTCTTAAGTTTTCTCCTTTTCTTTTTAAAAAAACTCAAGTTACTCAGTTAATCCATAAAATTCTCTTACAGGTATACATACACACGTAAAGCTGGAAGAAATGTATGTGTACAAATACAGGCACAGTGAGTTTCTCAAAGGTCTGAACTCCTGAACTGCACTGTGCTGAGGAACAGAGACTCCTCCTGAAAACCCAGTGTGCCCCCCACCACTCCGTAATGAGCGGAATCAGGAATGCGGGCGCTTGGCAGGAACCGTCATTCCCAACGATCACTCCTCCTAGAATGACTACAGTCAAGAGCTTGACACTACCACCCTCCTGGTGATCTCCTTCACCCTCGGGAAGACGACAGAACCATCCCACCCTGTGTCTCTTCGTGCTGTACCCTCGTTCTGCTGTGCTCGGTGGCATTAAAGTTCTGAGCGTCTGTCTCCCAATTTAAGGTCACAGAGTCTATGTCTTGACACCGGCTGCCGCAAGAACGATGCGTACAGTTCCGTGGGTATTTGCGAACCAATTCACATTAGTCTACATTTGATCTGACTTCCTTAGCGGACTGTAGGCTTTTTGGTCTCCAAATGACATAAATACCTGCAGGGGACATCACATAAGATGCGATCATAGAAGAGAATCTCCTTCCTCCCGTCCACATCTATTTTGAGTCTAGGTATGCTGGACGCATCGTGGTTGACCACCATGATGCAGGGGCTGCTCAGCCTTTTGGCCTGATGAACGAGCAGATAGCAACGCTTGTTGTCCACGTCGTTCGCGATGACGAACCCCTCTGAGAACATAAAATTATACCATCAGATGAAACACAGCAAAAGCAGAATAATTTTCTGAAATACGTAAGCTCCTGGTTGGCAGGTGAGAAGCAGGAATCCACCAAACTTAAGACCCAAGCATCAGATTAACCAGAATAAGCTGAGTAGTCCAAAAAGACGGCTCAGCACAGATTTTTATCATCACATAAAATTCTAAAACTACAAGAATTATTTTTTCAATAACTGAATTATTCACTTTGTAACAATTACTATGCCAAAAACATCTTTTCTATTAGTAACAAAATGGAGACTGGGGGGGTAGGGGGGAGAAAGGGGTAGAAAACAACAGCATCCCCTGACAAGTGTTTAAACTACAGCCCATGTAGGCTGGGCCTCCATTCTCGACTCTGTGAATCGCGTTTCTGGGGTGGGGCCCAGGCTCCTTCTGAAGGCCGCCTGGAAGATTCTGGTCTCACCTCTGGCTAAGACCTGGGTGCTGCCCCTTCTCACTTCTGGTTCTAGCACCGGCAAAAAGGATCACATGGCCTAAAAACATTTTACAATCAAGACTGCTCTTAAAAAAACATGAAATGCAAAACCATGAAAATAAAAAGAGGCTCTTTACCACTGATTTGGGAAAAATAATTAAAAATAAAAAATAATAAAGAAGGCTTTTAAAGAAAGTTATTTGTCACAAAAAAAAAAAAAAACCCACCCAAAACCCAACTTAGAACTAAGCTACCAGCATGCCCATCAGAACAGAAGGAGAGCAGGTGGCTTGAACGGAGGAACGGGGAACAGACGCAGGTAAAACATTCAAAGAGTAAGACCACCACAGACAGGCATTTTCAGAGAACCCCCGGAAAGGAGCACCGGCGACACTTGGATCGCTGCCATGGTCTGAGCCCTCTGCAAGCTCAGAGCACCCGGAAGCCCAGGACTGGTGCCCATTTCATAGGTGACGCCCAATACCGCGGCCCAGCGCGGCGGGATGTGAAGCCGGCGGACCTGCCAGCAGCTCTTCAGGACGCTCTACTGCCTCTCGCGTGGGCTGGGAGTCACCACGGAACCAAACAACACAGAGACCCAGCCTGACGATGATACTACTGAAGCCGCAAACGCAAGTCTCCGTACTCTGGCTGAATAAACACCACCTGCTTCCACAGAAGACCCACAGAATTGTAAAATGAAGCCACCCCCCCGCCGCGACGTACAAACACCTTGGTGTGGGAACTAGTCACAGCGGCGTGCTAAATGCCCAGTCCTACTCCTAGGGACAGAAACCCAAGCTCTTGTCGCAGAAGCTTCAAGACCCAACCCACGGGCAGTGTGACCACGTCCTCGCCAGCTCCACCCAGCCCAGCGGCTTTCCGGCCTTCCCCAGAGCAGGGCAACGCATACCTGGGAAAGGGACACTCATGTCGGCGTGTAACATTTCAATTAACTGTGTGGTCTTTGATCCAGGCGCTGCACACATATCTAAGATCTATTAAAAAGCAAGAAATGTTTGATGTTTTAGGAAATCAAACAGCTGACACTTAATTGAAAACAATTTCATGAGTCACCCTAGTATTTTGCTCTGCACATGTAAACCCCTCTTTACAGAAGGACTCTACGACGTGATAGATTTAACTTCTGGGAGCTCAGGAGGAAAACGCTGCACAAGGCCAGGGGAAGGCCTCCGTCCAGGGGAGAACGGCAGGGACACTGCCAGCAGCCGCGCCACAAGCAGCCCAGTCCCGGGCCTCGAGCGGCCACTTGCTGGCGCCGCACCCTGACTAGCTGCGGCTAGTCCCTTTGCCTCCTTTCCCTCATCTGGAGAAACAGGGACAGGCCCGCATCTGCCCCCACGGGCTCGTGTGCGTGACCACTGCAGGAGCGCGGGAAGCGCACAAAGCGGCGCTCGCGCGGCCAGTTCTCGGGCCGAGCTCGCGGGGACTTCCAGCCTATCTGGGCCAGGCGAGGCCGCGGCCGCCGGTCTGCGCGGTAAACACATCAGTGAGCAGACTTGAGAAGAGAAGAACCCAGTTACGGCTGCAACATTTAAAGATGAAAATGCAAAACACAGAACCTAAAGTAAAACACAGCACTCTCAAAAATAAGTAAACAAATACTGACAAAAAGCATTCTTGATCAAAGGCATAACCCCCCCCCACACACACACACAAAGCCCTAGGAATAGTATCAAGAAACGGTGCCCAGTTCCACACGCCGTACCTTGTGGTGCGGGTGAGCGTTGAGTAACAGCGGAGGAATCATGCTAACGGCTTCTTGACGACTGATATTTCCCTTAGAAGGCAAAATTTTAGAAAATCAGGAACAATATTTAAAAGGCGGAAGTTTTCAACACCGCGCATTGTTTCCCCGGCCACGGAGAAAGCCCCCGCCATGCGGACACGAGACCGTGTGAAGACCCGGCACAGGGCTCCGGCGCCAGGACGGGCTGCTGCACTCGCGGGTCCGCGGCTGCCGCCCGCAAGCCTAAGGAAGAAGGGCCGTCCCCGCCAAACTCCCGCTCAGCCGTGAGAAAGGCAGGCACAGCCCGGGCTGCTCCGGAAGACAGGGCGGCGCGAGCTCAGGCCGCCCGCCGCGGCCGGACACACAGCGGAAGCGGGAGCAGCGGCTCTCGGAGGCGGACTCGGCCCCCGCGGGACCCCGGGCGGCGGGGAGCGGCGGCCCGAGCCCGGGGCAGAAAGCCGCGGCCCCGCCAGGCCTCGCCGCTCGGCCGGACTGAACTCGTTTCTGTCCCCGTCTGTCTGTACGAGAGCCCAGGCCTGCGGCCTCCTCCCGAGAAGTGCCCGTCGCCGGACGCACAGCCCGGCCGGGCTCCCCGTGTCCGCAGCCCGCAGCGCTCGGGCTCCGCCAACGCGCCCGCCGCACACACGGCGCCCGGACCCGGTCCGGCGCGCGCCCCACCGCGGCTCGGGCTCCGCAGCCGGAAGACCGCACGCCTGAGAAAGAAGCTCTCGGCAGGGGGAGAGCGAGAGGCCGCCAGCCGCGGGGGCTCTCCTCGTCTGAACCCGACCGGCCACAGCCGCCGCTCCGCGCGTAGCTGCGCGGGCGGGAACCGGACGGAGCCTCAGGCGAGCCCGCGCATGCGCAGCTCATCGGCTCCGGCGGCGAGGAGTCCGTGGAGACCGGCCGTGGAGACCGGCTGTGGAGACCGGCCGTGGAGACCGGCTGTGGAGACCGGCCGTGGAGACCGGCCGAGGAGACCGGCCGAGGAGACCGGCCGTGGAGACCGGCCGAGGAGACCGGCCGTGGAGACCGGCCGAATCCGCAGCCGCTCCCCACGCACGCGGAGCCCGCGCTGCAGGCTACGCGGATCGTCCCGAAAAGCCCCCCTCCCGCAATCACCCAAGTGTGTGATCAAAGCCTCCGAGCTGCTCAGGGCCGGGGGTCCCTGACCAGACAAGCGGGCGACAGTCGCTTCCTTCACACGCAAGTGCCCGAGGGGCCTCGCAGCCGACACCCCGCTTCCCGCACCCCGCACGGCACCTCCCCTGCCGACGCCCATCGGGAACCGCACGAGGCCCCGCAGCGCGGGCCACCGCCGCTCACCGCCGCGCTCCTCCACCGAAACCCGCTCCCGGCCGCGCAGCACCGCGGGACCCGCTCCCGCAGACCCGCTGCTCTGCTGAAGGTCAAACCTCCACGGCTCTCAGCCGCCCTCCCCGCCCTCCGGCCGCCCGACAGCGGCGCTCCCGAGCCCTTCTCGTCCTGACGCCCAGACAGTGAGCAGTGGGGCAGCAGCCGGCTCCGCTTCTCCCCTGCGGGGGGGGGGGGGGGCTGGAGGAGGCCATTTACCGGGTCACCTAAAGGGACAGACGCCCCCACGGCAGGAGAGAACGGGGCAGGGGCAGGGCTGAGGGCCTGGAGGGGAGCCGCCCCGGAACCCCAGGGATCCTGTAAGCCCGGCGGGAGCTCAGGATGACAAGACGCGAGGCCATCTGGGCAAACACAAAGGTTTCCTCGGCGAGCAAAGGAGACTCGAGAACAGGAAAGGGGAACGCAGATTTTAAATCCGAGTGACAATTCGAAAAAAAAAACCAAAAAGTTCACCAGTGAAATCTGTGGGCACCGGGTTTCACCGAGTGAAGCAGGAGGGAACTGCGGTGAGAGAAGGTGCCAGGCGAAAACTAAGCTGCTCAGGGACGGAACCAACTGGGGAACTCGGGATGGCGAAGAGACAGGGTGAAGACACGGGCCGTGCAGAACCAAAGCTGTCAGACTCAGGTTCTGCTGTTTTTGTGTGGCAAAGGTGGACTAGAAGGAGCCCAGAAAAAAACAGGCTGAAGCACAAGAAGGCGGGAGTCGCCGCGCGATGTCTCATTGCGATGTCTCCCAGCGCCCTGGCCAGCCAGACCCAGGAAGGGCAAGGAAATGACACATCCAGGGGACAACTGTGGCTGAGATCCTCCCCGAATTCCACAGCTGGACGGGACGTGCCAAAGAAGAGGCAGCTGTGGGAGTCCTCAGAAATTAAAGGGGATAGATACACTTCTCCATATGCCGTCCCTACTGGGTCGCTGACGGGTGTAGACAAAATACAACCAAGATACTAATGCACATTTCAAGCTTCAAGGGAAGCAACAAATCCAAAGAAATCTACTCACAGATTCGGTTTCGCTAACCAGAAACTGGTGAAACTTTTCCAACTGTGGAGACTTTCTCAAGATTTTTCGACTTAAATTTGTGTGCCAGGCAAGTTCTTCAGGATACCTGACCAAAAAGAAAATAAAGCATCCACAGATTATATATATTAAAGTGCCCTCTTAACAACTTCCTCCTTTTACAGACCATACACCAATGAGACATCCAATATCCCTCTACTTGCTCACATCCACGACCCTCTTCGCACACCTGGCCAACACTGCGGGATGTCTAACTGTATCACAGCCCAGGCAGAAACAGGAGAACCACGCAGCTTGAAGAGATATACTTATGATGCTACCATGAAACTGCAATGATGAGAAAATGGGGACTCAGGTGCTCTTGCCCGTGTGTGCTAACGATGGGAAACAGATCATCAGAAAAAGTCACTTAAGCATCTGACTCTCGATTTCAGCCAAGGTCACAGGCTCAGGATCCCGGGATCAAGCCCCAAGCTGGGCTCTGCACTCAGAGGGCATTCTGCTTGAGGTTCTCCCTCTCCCTCCGCCCTTCCCCACATTCTCTCTCAAATAAATTAAAAAAAAGAAAAAAAAAAAAAGAATGAAAAAGACATAACAAATTAAAAAAATGTAGATCAATCAAAATAACACACCTGAAGAGCTGTCAAAATGTCTGACATTTAACTGCAATCTTCTTAACGATATTTTTCACTATGTCTAGAACAAACAGCCTGATAACGTACTGAAATACATTACACACCAAAACCCCTGGGATCACAACGGCACTGGCCTGCACGCCTAGGCTGTTACTTATACACACCTAAGAATGAAGAAGTGTCTCCTGCCATTTCTGTATTTAAGCTTTCTAGAACGATGACATCATTGATGAGGAAACAGGTCTCTTTTAAATGTGGCTCACACGGATCCCTGAGCTCCAACGGCTCCAGTCAGCGCACTGCTACAACACAGAGCCACACTCAAACCCAGCCCAGCTCCAAGTGATGCTCTGCTTGGTACTCAGTGGTAAGTACGCTGCAGACTTAGGACGTGTTCCTCAGTATCTCCAAGCATCAGATTGTAGCTAAGGTGACAGCCATGAAAATGAAACCAGAACTGTTGCAGGATATTCATGACTGCTTTGAAAGAGTGATTAGTTGAAACAAACTCAGGTCCTGAGATTTCAAGACAGCACTTTACTATGATGCTATTACGAGATATATCTGGGAAGCACTTTCTACCAAAAATATGAAGCTGGCTGATCTGTTCACGGCCGCCCTCCAGCTGTCCCCACACCGTCTCTACTCCCTATGCCCAGTGCCTTCTTCAGTATTTAACCTGATTCAAAAATCTATATCAAAACACAACCATACTTATAAGGCCATTAAAAAAGAGTTTAGTCTTAAATATTTCCTTTGGCCTCCTTAAAGCTAAAACAGAACACACTCGGACTTGCCTTCATCTGCAATATTTGGCAAAACCTGCTGTTTCAGTGTGAGCCCTGCAAGACTGGGGAGCCAAACATCTACTTTTCGAAATTTCTTGCAAACCTGAACTGTGTGTGATCAATGACTTTTACGAAACTCCTTCTAACCCTGAACTGTACGTGATCAATGACAGTGAGTTATGCCAAGTTACCACCTCGCCAAATCACCAAAACATCATGAAGCTGAACACCTCAGGCATGCAATCAACCATGAACTGCTCAGCTGAGCAGTCAACCATTAATAGCTGAGTTTTCATTTTCAAATAAAGATAAGCAGCCTAGATATAATCTAAGCAAATACTTCCTTATGCACCTTTCAGACTGAATTTCCATTTAAAAAATATAAATTTACTAGGATGAAAATTCCACGGCAAGTAATTAAGATTGTGAAGGTTATTAATCTTTTGAAAAAAAATACTTAACTTTCAAATCATTAAATATAAAAACTGACAGTTAAAATGAAAAAGTGGGATGCCTGGGTGGCTCAGTCAGTTAGGCGTCTGCCTTTAGCTCGGGTCATGATGCCGGGGTCTTGGGATCAAGTTCCGCATCCAGCTCCCTGCTCAGCAGGGAGTCTGCTTCTTCCTCACCCTGCTGCTCCCCCAGCTTGTACTCCCGTTCATTCACTCTCTCTCTGATAAACAGTAAAATAAAATAAAAAATAGGGGTGCCTGGGTGGCTCAGTGAGTTAAAGCCTCTGCCTTCAGCTCAGGTCATGATCCCAGGGTTCTGGGATCAAGCCCTGCATCGGCTCTCTGCTCAGCAGGGAGCCTGCTTCCCCCTCTCTCTCTCCGCCTGCCTCTCTGCCTACTTGTCTTCCACAGCTTAGGAACCATTTTTTTCAGTGGAGACAACAAATGTTTATTAAAATCTTTGTAGCTTTTAACATCAAATAAGATTATCCTGAAGAACTAAATTTAATTTTTAGTTGTATAATTCGAATGTAGCTCTTGGGTCTTTAAAGTCCTACTTGGAAACTTGTCATGTTTTCTGAGGATGAATTAAAAGCACCACTGTCATCTTTATGCCTCAAAAATTCTTACAGGAAAAAAACAGATGAATACTCATTTATGATAAGTCATCTTCAATCCATGTGTTAAAAAAAATCAACAGAATGACAATAAAGTACACTCTCCACAACCAAGTGTCAAAATGAGGCTTTTGTAAGAATGCTTTGGGATAACGCCTTACAGTTCTGAGACTACAAAAAGGAAAAAAAAAAAAAAAAACTGCCCAAGCTATGAGTCCTACACTTAAATTCCTTCTATAAAACAAGGTTCCCAAAAACACTTTCCTAAATTTAATTCCACTATGTACCAAAAGGTTAAGAATATTACACAATTTATCTCTGGTTTTTTTTTTTTTTTAAGATTTTATTTATTTATTTGACAGACAGAGATCACAAGTAGGCAGAAAGGCAGGCGGAGAGAGAGGAGGAAGCAGGCTCCCTGCTGAGCAGAGAGCCCGATGCAGGGCTCAATCCCAGGACTCTAGGATCATGACCTGAGCCGAATGCAGAGGCTTTAACCCACTGAACCACCCAGGTGCCCCTATCTCTGTTTTTTGAACAATACAGAAAACCACTCCAAGATTTGGGAAGTTTCTGCTCTGCTTGCTTATGAAGAGACTTACGGGTAGCCCACACCTGACCCGCAAATTGGACTGAATGCTGGCACGATAAAATCCATAGGCAACTGTCCCTGATATTGGAAAAACTGAGTGTCAGGAACCCAAATCACACAATACGTTGCTCACACCCTTAAGTTGTGCTCAGAAAGTTCCAGCAAACAGCAATGTGAGAATCACCAGTAGTTACTAGAGATTGACTCCTATTCCTTCTACAACCAGACAACCCACAGGGCCTTTCTCAGACGTTGGGAGAATTGCCTACTCATGGACCCCATGCCACTGTTAACGATCAAGATGGAAAAGCACCTGTTAAATGTTGTAAGGTCTAACAGAAGTTTAAGTGCAGTTTGCAAAGAACAAGAAATTATCATGTATCTGTTGGAACCTGCAGAAAAAAATGACCCACCCAGAGGCACTTCTTTCCTACAGGATGCATGCTTTTCAGCTCTCTACTGGCCTGTCAGAATTCCTCACCTGAAAACCTGCATTTCTAAACACAAGGTTTAAGGAACAAAGTTTTCTGGTGATTATATGAAGCAGCCAACATGCAAGACAATTTGAAATGTGCACAAAGGCGACCTTAAGCCCCCTTCTTTTGAAAGTATCAGACGGCCCCTGCTTCAAACACCAGTACCACCTGTCAAATCTCCAAACCACCGGTTATGTGGCAACTGCAGAGAGGAAGCTGCATGATGCGAAGGCTCGCTCGCTCCGCGCTGTCAGAGGTACAGCAGCGAGAAAAACCTTTCGGTTCTCAGGGACCTCCGCACAGTGGGCACGCCATCGGTAACCACCCCAGTGCCTTCCCTACATCAGAATGTGCGGCTTTGACAATCTGACTAAAATGTCTGATAAACCATTGTGCAAGTTTGGGGGGCTGAAAACTGTGGATTTATTCTTGTATCCCAGAAATGTGTTTTACTATGGTGACGTCTGCTCTTGAGCTCAGCTGAACACTGACTTTAGCATTTGACCATTCAGCCTTTACTCGGAATGGGTATGCTGCGTACCTCTGTGATGGGGCCGCTGAAAATCCAAATGACTGATGGTAGAAAGAAAAGCAAAGCTATAACCCATGATTAATGAAAAACCTGATCTTGGTTTGTGACCACCGAAGGGCATCCAAAAAGGAAAGAGTATCATACACGTGAATAACCAAAATCTCAAGAGTTGTCAGGAAGTGCTGGTTAAATTCACCTTTTTATAGTGATCATTTAAAATCCTTGTGCTGCGAGAACTCTCAGTGCCTCAGAGTTGATCATCTGAAATATGGAACTATAACAATTCACTTTAATGATTTTGAAGTTTATCCAGGACATGTGGGACTGCCCTCACTGGTATGAAACCTGAACTGGCCCTTGAGAAGCAAATAACCCACAGGATACCTCCAGGACAAGCAGTGAAAGAGTTAGCATGTGGGCCAAGAGTCTACTCGAGCACGAGGGACACTGGGAACACAGAATCAGGGCCACCTGGGTGGCTGGGTTAAGTGTAACTCTTGATTTTGGCTCAGGTCATGATCTTGGGTTGTGAAACTGAAGCTTGAGTAGGGCTCCCTGCTCAGTGCAGACTCTGCTTGGGGTTCTTTCCCTCCCCCTCTTCTTCCCCCCTGCTCCTTGTGTGTGTTCTCTCTAAAATAAATAAAATCTTAACTATAAAAAAAAGAAGAAGAAATGCAGAATCAGTTGGAATAGTTTGTGGCAATCTTTCTCAGGCTGAGTCTGTCCTGCTAAAGGTAGGAGAACCATGCAGTAACAGTTTCGACATAAGGAAACAGGGGTTTAAATGGAAAAGGGGAGGAAAGAGGCTGAGCAACTTGCAAAAATTAACTGAACCAAGTAACTCTTAGTTGCAAACCGTGCATTAAAAACTGTGCACCAGTATAAAGTCATATGGGTAAAAAGTACTGGGTTAAGAGCACACAAGGATGTCTATGAAGTACATTCAGATTCTCCTCCGCTAGGAGAAAACACTTTGCCAAAGAAACACGCTGTCAGATGACAAAGATTAAAATCCCCAAAAAACCTCCAACAGGATAAAGACTTGCTTTACCTACCAACTCAGGGGCTGTGGAACTTCAACTTTCTGACCGTCCACTTCCAGGTCTTCCAATTCCTTGAAATACTTGTTCTTTAAGCAATGAAGAATCTCCTTCGCATGGCTATGAAAAAATAAGTAAGTTTTGATTCACTCTGAAAGACTCGTATACATTTTATCTCTTTTGAACTTAAGATGCAAGTGTCTTAAAACCAAAACCATCTTTGCACTGAACGCAGAGCTCTTCCATGGCCATCCTTCGAGCCTATCCCTTCAAAGTTTAAACAACTGTCCTTGCTTCATCGCTAAAAGAATTACTACTGCATTCAATAAGCGAATTACTACTGCATTCCTTCGCCCCTAAATATTCCTACGGTTACTGTTTACTTGCAACTCATCTCGGAAGGATGGAACCACAAAGATTTAAAAAGACAAGAGAACCAAAGTGTCGCACAAACTCTGTAATATCACAAATTCTCCCGTGTACCAAAGGGGAGGCATCCTCAGCCCCGAATGCCCAGAAGTCCCGAGTCTGTCTCAGATCTCATTTCCGCGTCCTGCAGCCTCCCGACCCGCCGCACCTCCCCAGCCTGCCCGTTGGACCCTGTGCTCCCACCTCCGTGCTTGCAGACGCGGGAAGCCACAGCGCCGGTAAGCAGCCGCTCGCCAGCCCCCTAACATTCTTCAGAGGCCAGGCGGGGCCGGAGGGGTACCCTCCTCCAGAGCTGACCCCAACTCTAGGAAATCAAGGCTCCGCGAAGCCCCCTACCTTTTGTAGCCAGTAATTCGCAAAGTGGCCGGGAGGGGCTCCCGCAGCGCTTCCATGAACTGGTCCCACTCGCCCTCGGGCACGATCTTGAGCTCCTGGTAGTAGTGCTCGAAGAGCTTGTTCTCCTTGACGATCTCGGGGTACCCGCCTTCCCAGCCCTGAGGAACGAGACACGCGTCCACCCAGGGCCGGAGGAGCCGCTCCGCGCCGCCCCGCAGGCCGCGGCGGCCCGGAGACGGACGGGGGCCCTGCCCGCCCGCGCCCCGGGTCCTACCGCCTCCTGACGCTTGCCGCCACCCTCGGCGCCGTCCTCCGCGCGCGGCGGCCGCTGCTGCTGCTGCTGGAGCCGCCGGCCCCGCGCCCGCCGCCCCATGGCCCACGCGGCCGCGCACGCCGCCCGCACACCGCGCCCCGCCACCGCCGGCCGCGCGGACTTCCGGGCTGGCGCGCGAGGCCCCGCGGGCTCCGCGCCTGCGCCGCTCCCGGACGCGCTGCGTGGAAGACGCCCAGAGCGCCGCGACCCGTGCTCCCGCAGAGCAGCGAGCGAGGGGCAGCGCCGGCAGCCCGGGCGGGGAGGGGGCCCCTGGGAAGCAGCCCCGAAGTAGCCCGCGCGGCCTCCGGCAGCTCCGCGGACAGCCCGCGGCCGCGCGTGCGCAGAGCGGCGGGGGGCGGGGCTCCGGCCTCGGGGGCGGGGCCGGACCGCCTCCGGCCGCGCGGGACCGCCTCGGGTCCGACCTCCTGGGCCCGTGCGCTCGCGCCTCGGGCGCCGGGGGAGGAGGGAAGGGGTGCGGCTCGGGCTCGGGCCCCGGCGCCGGCTGCGGGCGTCCGCCTCAGGTAGCCGCGCCCCCCGCCCCCACACCGGGGCCGCCACCTCCCTATAAGTGGCCCGCCGCGGTCGCCAGACCATGGGGCGCGTGTGCAGTCTCCCGCCATGGAGCCGGCCGAGAGGTTCCTGCTGGACAGGCTCGCCTACCTGCAGTGCGCCATGAGCCTCCTGGGCTTCGTGCTGCTCCGGCTGTGGCGCTCGTGCTACGGGCGCTACGTGTCTCCGGGCTCCGCCTTTCGGGTGCCGGCGCGGGCCGCCTGGGCGCTGCAGGAGCTGCCCTCGCTCGCCGTGCCGCTGTGGGTGTGCACCGTCACGGCGGCCGAGCGTCTCCACCGGGCCCCCAACCGCATCCTCCTGGCCATGTTCCTCGTCCACTACGCGCAACGGTAACGGCCGGCCGCCTCGCCCCTCCCCGCGCCCCCCTGCCCCCCGGCGCCCCCGCCCGCACCTCTGCCTCCCTCTCCACCGCCCTCCTCCCCTGCCCCCTTGCCTGCCTTCCTCCTTCCCCGCTCCCGTGCCTACCCCTGGCAGCCTCTTTCCCGCAGCCCTTCCCAGGCGCCCCGCTCTGCACACCCGCCCTCGCGCCCTGTCCCTGCTGACCCTTCCCTGGTGTCGTCTCGCGGCGCCGGCCTCCCTCCGCCCGTGCTGTTCTCGCTCTGTCCCTGGCCCCTGCCCCTTCTCCCCTGCAAGGAGAGTTTAGCTTAGCACAGTCTGCGAAAGTGGGCGGGGCGTGGGCGCGGTGGGAGCAGGCGAGAGAGGGCTGGCTGCGGGAGCTGAGTGTGTGACCTGCGGCTGCAGAGGAGAGGAAGCTGCGTGATGCGAAGGCTCGCTCGCTCCGCGCTGTCCGAGGTACAGCAGCGAGAAAAACCTTTCGGTTCTCAGGGACCTCCGCACAGTGGGCGCGCCATCGGTACGCCCCAGTGCCTTCCCTACATCAGAATGTGCGGCTTTGACAATCTGACTAAAATGTCTGATAAACCATTGTGCAAGTTTGGGGGGCTGAAAACTGTGGATTTATTCTTGTATCCCAGAAATGTGTTTTACTATGGTGACGTCTGCTCTTGAGCTCAGCTGAACACTGACTTTAGCATTTGACCATTCAGCCTTTACTCGGAATGGGTATGCTGCGTACCTCTGTGATGGGGCCGCTGAAAATCCAAATGACTGATGGTAGAAAGAAAAGCAAAGCTATAATGAAAAACCTGATCTTGGTTTGTGACCACCGAAGGGCATCCAAAAAGGAAAGAGAATATCATACACGTGAATAACCAAAATCTCAAGAGTTGTCAGGAAGTGCTGGTTAAATTCACCTTTTTATAGTGATCATTTAAAATCCTTGTGCTGCGAGAACTCTCAGTGCCTCAGAGTTGATCATCTGAAATATGGAACTATAACAATTCACTTTAATGATTTTTAGGTTTATCAATTAACCCAGGGTTTGGGGCCTCTATAGTTTGTGTTTGAGTATTCCAGGTGTTTTCCAGGACATGTGGGACTGCCCTCACTGGAATGAAACCTGAACTGGCCCTTGAGAAGCAAATAACCCACACGATGCCTCCAGGACAAGCAGTGAAAGAGTTAGCATGTGGGCCAAGAGTCTACTCGAGCACGAGGGACACTGGGAACACAGAATCAGGGCCACCTGGGTGGCTGGGTTAAGTGTAACTCTTGATTTTGGCTCAGGTCATGATCTTGGGTTGTGAAACTGAAGCTTGAATAGGGCTCCCTGCTCAGTGCAGACTCTGCTTGGGGTTCTTTCCCCCTCCCTCTTCTTCCCTCTCTGCTGTTGTGCTCTTTCTTTCTAAAATAAACAAAATCTTAAAAAAGAAAATACAGAATTCGTTGGAGCAGTACACAGGCACATTAAACAGGCACAGTCAAATGCTCAACAAAGGATTTCCGGATCCTGTAGTCCTGACTCTTCAAGATTATTCCAGTGAACAAAATTGTCAGGCTGCTAGCGTTTTGCTGGTTTGGGGTTTTTGTTTTTATATTTTGTAATGTTGTCAAGCATTAATGTAGTTTGAATGTCAGTAGAATGTTCATGTCTATGTACATTTCTTCATAAATATGCTAGAACCTGTGTCTCTCTGTTTCTCTAATGGCCAAAAGCAAGCTCTGGAGTCAGACTGCTAGTCTCCCAGCCACGTCACTAAGGACATGGGATCAGTTACTGAGCTGCTCTGCAGCATGTTTCCACAGCAGTGGGATGGGCATAGTGATGGCGCTAGCCCACAGGATAGCATGCATTTAAAAAAAGACAATTGCAGGGATGCCTGGGTGGCTCAGTCTGTTAAGCATTGGGCATGATCGCAGGGGTCAAGTCCTGCCTCAGACTCCTTGCTCCGCAGAGAGTCTGCTTGTCCCTCTGCCTGCTCTGCCTGCCTCTCTCTCTCTCTCTCTTTCTCTCTCTCTGACAAATAAATAAAATCATGAATAAAAATAAAAATAACTCCATAAAATGCTTGCACAGGATTGGCAAATCCAAATGACCAAGACCATTCCACGTCACTGTGCAGGTGGGCACAGCCACGTATGTGCCCCTAAGGTAGTTGACATGCTGCTGCCAGTCTCAAGTGCCAGTAAGAAACTTCTTACTGGTGGCATTGGAAATGTGTAAAGGGTTAGTCTGCTGAGCTTGGAAAGCCTGAGTTTAGCCTTTTAACTAAAACATTCTGTTTCATTGTTTCCACTCACTGTAGGGGGAGACTGGGTGAATACAGCACCCCCTGGGCCAGAATCCCCTGGAGAGTGCCAGAATTTGACCCTTCACACTGGGGAGGCCTCTGAGACACAGAATCCAGGTGCTTTACCCAAGGCTATTCGATGGGGTGGTTGGGACTAAACCCTGATTCCAAGAGCAGAGGCTTTAGAAACATACTCCAGAGGATTTGCTAGGTCAGGTGTAGCTTTTCACCCTGCTGGGATGTTCTGTTTCAGGTTGTACTTGTGACCACACATATAGCCTATGTGGTTTTGATACTCCATGTTTTCCATATAGAAGAGATAAACATTTTCCATTCTACCCAAATAGCTTATTTATTAAATGGTCTACTTGAGTTTCTCTCTCTCTCTCTGAAATGAATGAAAATCTTTAAAGAAACAAAAAAAGATATTCCCTTAAGGAATGCAGAAATGCAAGACCAAAACACATGCAGGATCTTTGTGGCAGAAGACTCTGATAAAGACGGGAAGGCTGTCGTGGAAGGGAAGAAGGGACAGCTATTGGAGAGAACATCCCAAGGACTCGGGTGGCTCCCCCTTAGGTAGTGAAGGACATTTGTAGGAACGTTTGTAATCCACGACAAACAACATAGTCTTCCGCAGCCCTCAACAGTTACAGTGTTTGCCCGAATCCTATCTGCACTGGAGTGTCTCATGCTGATCTCATTCTGAGTTCTGGAGGGCTCAGGTGTCTTGTCTTGCCAGCTTCGATTTTGCTGTGCGTGGAGCAGCGTCTGACCTCCCTCGGGCGAGTGCACATTAGCTGTGGGAGGTAGTTTCCTGTGGTCCCCTGCATCGGTGCAGAGCCATTCTGCATGTGTCAGAGGCCCTTCTAATGGGCCCCTAAACTCTAGTCGGAACTCCTGTTCTGCTGCTTTCTCTCCTGCCAACCAATTTTTTTTCAGTATTCACTGAGCTCAGGCTGCCTTTGCTCATGAATTTTCTCTTGCCACTTGGTAGGTTAGTGAATGAGTCACTGGGCTTGTTCAGTTTGCTTGTCCATTTAGCAGTTGTTACAAAGCCCCCTTAAGCACATGGTCCTAATTACCACCCGGGGCCCCAGGGACCACCTTGACCCTGAGGCAGAGGGAGCGTGCTGAATGCAGACTTTGGCATGCCCACAGGGCCTCCTCTTCCTAACACCCTCCCCAAGGGCAGGGCTCAACCAGCTCCCTGAGCTTGCAGGACCTTGATTCTGTTGTTACCCCTGATGGTGATCCTCAAAGAATCATACCTGCCCGGATTCATCGTCTCTCCTGCTCTCTTCTACCCATGGTCCCATGGGGAGAGCCTGGCCCTAGCCCCACTTCTAAATGTGCCATAGGGCACGTGTAATATTAAAACATCAGGGAACTAGAGAAGGTGAAGCCCACACTAAACCCTTGGCCCTTGCCCTGTGGATTCAAAATTTGGGGAAAAAAAAACCAAAACTTTCATTCAGAAGTATAGAATGACATGTAATGAAATATTCATTGCATTGGTAACCTTGCCTTAAAAGCACACAGAGCTTATGTAAGTGTGTGGCTTTATAATCTGTGCCTTTTGTTGCAAAAGAGCATTTCAGAAGGGAAAAAAAGTAACAGGAACTGATTGACATCTTGGAAGTGCTATAGATTCCAAAGATGTCAAAATGTTGAGAAAAAGTAATATAGTTATTAAAATTATAACAACCACTTTCAGTTTTAAACATTTAAAAATGATTAACTCTACTGTTAGATTTGCTGCCAAATCACCAAATTGGATGTTTCATTGTAGCTAGGACACATTTCCAATTGGTTTTGAGTGCCAAATCATTTGTTGAATGAATATGCAGTTTCTCATTGCAAAATTACTGGATGTTGTTCCAGTTTGTTGGGAGAACCTGTGGGGTGAGGACATGGCCCTTGAGCTGCCACTTCTGAGCCTCTGTCACCAGGCTCCTCTGAGCCTCCGGTCCCCATCTGTTACATAGGTTAATAGTAACAGTTGTGAAATGTTAAAAAAAAAAAGTTATCTAGGATTAGGAATTACTGGACACATTACATCAGGAACTGTAAGAAACACTCACACCGTCCCCAGGCTTGTACAGTGATGCATGCAGGAGGCAGACAGCAGGCTGCCCGGCCATCGAAGGTCCCAGAGATTCAGATTCTGAAAGCTCTCAGTTCAACCCCTCATCAGTGTGTCCCACAGTCCTGGGTGCTTCACAGCCACAGAGATGGGCAAGTTTCCTAGGTAGTAACAACTTGATGAAAAGTAAGTTCTGTCTCTTTAAGTGGAAGGGAAGGGGGGAAATGGGATATTGTAACATGGTAGGAAACAAAGTGTCAAATTCAGTCCCACACTCCATCTGAGGAGGTAGAAAACAGAATCCTTTTGTAGCTGCCTGGGACCTGACAGTATGATGTCCTTTAGCTCATTATTGGAACCGAGCATTCATTTATATAACACATTACCTAAATAAGGTATTTTTTTAAAGATTTTATTTATTTATTTGACAGAGATCACAAGCAGGCAGAGAGGCAGGCAGAGAGAGAGGAAGGGAAGCAGGCTCCCCGCTGAGCAGAGAGCCTTACTCGGGGCTCGATCCCAGGACCCTGAGATCATGACCTGAGCTGAAGGCAGAGGCTTAATCCACTGCACCACCCAGGCACCCCAATAAGGTATTTTTAAATGCAAGCTCCTCACGGTTTACCTTACAGATGATTTCCACATTAAGGGATATTCAACTTCCAGCTTCATACGTTTTCTCAAAGAGGGATGATACCCATTTCCCACAGTTCCCATGTGGAAGGGTGTTCGTCAGTGCAGATGAGACACCACATGAGAAAGGCTTTTGAACTGAGATGGCCTGGGTCCCCCAGGTCGGGACTAGTGCTGTGTGGGTCCAGCAGCCAAGTCTACCTTCCTCACAGAGCCTGGCCTCATGTCTTGAAGTAGATCTTCACCATAAGCAGCCTGGGATCCACTGTAACCCTTGGGTCCCCTTGTCCCTCTAGTGTCTAGATGAAGACTCAGATGAAAGTCATGCCCAGAAGCCCCATCTGCCCCATTTTGGCTCCTAATTGACCCAATTCAAAGGAAGCCCTTTCCAGCAACTGTTGCATGGACTTCCAAGGAAAAGAAGTAAAGCTGAAGGGAGTAACTTAAAAGAAGAAAGGCAATCCCCAAAATAGCAAGAGGGAGCAGAGTGATCCCCTCTGGAAGGTGCATTGCATCCGGCCATCTGGCTTGCTGAAGACCCGAGAGCCAGGAGGGCTTGGTTCATCTCGGTGCCCTCAGCCTGTGGGGCAGGAGAAGCTGGGGAATAAGGACTCCCCCAGGAGCCCTCGTCAGGGTCTAAAGTCCTAAGTGACATTGCCTGAGGCAGCTTGTTCCCCTTCTGCCCGCAGTGACTTTATGGCTAGGCCTGTGGGCGTCAGGGCATTGCTGTCCTTCCAGAGGTCGGCATCAAGGAACAGAAGAGGTCGGCATCGGCCTTTCTGAAGCCGCGTTGCCAGGCCTTGCCTCACTGCTGACGCTCCTGTGAGACCAGAGAGAAGCGCATCTTTTCCCGGCTCTCGCAGGGCATACCCTGGAGCAGATCAGCGTGACTCTCTGTCCCACGCGTAGCTGAGGACCCAGATGCACAGACCCCATCCGGCAGACCTGGAGCAGACCAGCTGTACCCCTGTCCAAAGAGGCCGCCTGCAACCTAAGTACTGGGCCCTTGAGCAAGGGCATTTGCTAGGAAAGTCACAATGAGGTTTCCAGAGTGTAACTCCTATTTTAACCTAGGTCAAGGATCAAAACGTTTTGGAAAGGGCCATATAGTGCTTCTTTTAAGCTTTGTGGTACAGGGGACAAAATAAACGATGTAGTGAAAGAGATATTTCACAAAGATTTCTATTGAGAAAATTCTAATTCTAATACCTTAATTTTTAAATTTTTTTTAATTTTTTATTTCTTTTCAGCGTAACAGTATTCATTGTTTTTGCACCACACCCAGTGCTCCATGCAATCCGTGCTCTCTCTAATACCCACCACCTGGTTCCCCCAACCTCCCACCCCCCGCCCCTTCAAAACCCTCAGATTGTTTTTCAGAGTCCACAGTCTCTCATGGTTCACCTCCCCTTCCAATTTCCCTCAACTCCCTTCTCCTCTCTAACACCCCTTGTCCTCCGTGCTATTTGTTATGCTCCACAAATCAGTGAAACCATATGATAATTGACTCTCTCTGCTTGACTTAATTCACTCAGCATAATCTCTTCCAGTCCTGTCCATGTTGCTACAAAAGTTGGGTATTCATCCTTTCTGATGGAGGCATCATACTCCATAGTGTATATGGACCACATCTTCCTTATCCATTCGGCCGTTGAACGGCATCTTGGTTCTTTCCACAGTTTGGCAACCGTGGCCATTGCTGCTATAAACATTGGGGTACAGATGGCCCTTCTTTTCACTACATCTGTATCTTTGGGGTAAATACCCAGTAGTGCAATGGCAGGGTCATAGGGAAGCTCTATTTTTAATTTCTTGAGGAATCTCCACACTGTTCTCCAAAGTGGCTGCACCAACTTGCATTCCCACCAACAGTGTAAGAGCATTCCCCTTCTCCCCATCCTCTCCAACACACGTTGTTTCCTGTCTTGCTAATACCTTAATTTCTGTAACAGATGTAACACGGAGGGTGGAATTCTTTATTTGGTGGGGAGAGCATTCACTTCATTGGGCTTCAGAGTCAGCGTTCCCCATGACCAAAATCCTTGGCCAGTGTTCACCCCTTGATGCTGATTGATGGGCGATGAGATTTTCTCTCTCTCTCTTTTTTTTTTCAATTTTAAAGATTTTATTTATTTGAGAGAGAGGGAGCATAAGCAAGGGGGTAGGAGGGCAGAGTGGGGGGAAAGAAGCAGACTCCCCACTGAGCAGGGAGCCCAAGGTAGGACTCTTGGATCATGACCTCAGCTGAAAGCAGACGTTCACCGATGGAACCCCCAGGCACGTCAAGATTTTCTCTTTGAAAGTGTCTTTTCATATGCATTGGTACTGCCAGATTTTGGTTTCAGTCCACAGGTTTCTGATTGTAGTTTAACATGTTCATTACTTGGAAGATGTTTATGGAATTCTGTTGGACTCTTCTGTTGGTATTTGTCCTATAGTATGTTTCTGCAGTGTAAGTGAGTGTCTTTTGGTTGACAGGTGGCGGCTCCTCAGTTACAGTTAAATAAGTCTTGAACAGTTCAAACACCACTGGAGGAACTCTGTCTGGAGCTTAGAAATCGTACCAGTGCAAGTTTGCATGAGAAGGCAGATCTCACTGCTGCTTTTGACTCTACCAGCACGGAAAGCCTGGGAAGGAGTTTGATGTGACTTGTGCTTCTGCCAATGTCACTTGTTGCTGAGGAGGCCAACGCCGTGTACGTTTTGCACATAGGAGATATTTTTGCCTTACAATTTTAGGTTGAATTCACTGAAAAACATTATCAAGTCTGCAGCAAAAGCTAATTTCCAGATCCCTTTAAACCTCAGTAATAATGGTTGAGGCACTTTTTCTTACAAAGAAAAATTTCAGTCTTGGCTTTGAACTCAGAACAGTGGTTATGTCCATGGACAGAAGATCAAGTTCACTGTTGACACTGACGGTTCCGTCACAGGCACTAATCAATTTGGTGGTGTTGTGGTTTGGTTTCTTTTGTTTGTTTTGTTTTGTTTTGTTTTTTGGCAAAGTACCTGCCATATGGAGAGCAGCTCTAAACACCTTCTATTCTCACAGGCTTTGTAAATCTGTCACGCGTGTGTGTTTACCACCAGCATTTACACTATCTTAGCGGGTCTCCCCTCGGGTACTGCATTAGTGTTTCCTCAGCTTCTGTGCACACGCTGTCACTGCTGGTTGTTGTGCGAGGACCCGTTGGAGCCTGATTTCTCTGCCACTTCAAACTCGGTCCCAGCTCAGTTACATGTCAGTGACCTCGGTGACATCGCAGGAGCCCAGAAGCCTGCTCACTCAGACACTGGCCTTGCTTTTCAACTCTCCGCTGACCTCACTTTCAGCATCCTGACTCCACAAGCAGCCGTCCTCCTCGAGGGGCTCATCGTGTTCCATGAGCTTCTGTCCTCTGGACGTGTGTCTTTGCTGCAGGGAGTGAGCTCACCGTTGGCAGACGGCCCTCCTTGCCGGGTGAAACAGGAGGCGGCCCCCAGGAACTTCCAGTGGTTGTAGCCTTCTTTTCCTTTCTTTTGTAAAATTCTAGAACTGGATTCTTTTTAAATTCTTGCTTTGCCCTGACCATTGCTTTCCTGCAAGTGGGGGACGACATCACAAGAACTGCTTGTCTGGTAACGCTGACCTCTAGCCTAGTCTTGCGACACAGCCACGGTGACCTTGCATCCCAGAGTGCTGAGCCACTTACCGCGGGAGCAGAGTGAGCCACACCCCACTGGGTCTGCGGGGCACACGGAGGCCGCTTTCCCTGTCTTCACGGGACAGGTGCACACTGATGAGAGAACAAAGTGACGTGCACTCTGAACGCCACTTGCCACGGATCTGTGCACACCGTGCAGGGACGTGGACACAAGAGACCGCCACACCACGTGCCGTGTCACTCCTGCGCAGCTCAGCCCCAGCTCCTGAGCAGCCACAGAATGGACCCAAATGAATGACTGGGGCCATGTCACAGCGCTACTCTATTTGTGGACACGGACATTTGCACTTCGTGTGATTCCCGTGCGTCCTGCAATATCCTTTTGATCGTGTCCCCTACCGTTTGAAAAGGTAAAAACTGTTCTTATTCTCAGGCTGTACGATGTGGTACAATGTACAATTCCAGTGGTGAACTGGAATTGGGCCAGGGGCTGTGTTTGCTGATTCCCCCTCCAGATGCCTTTACCGTCACGGGCATGGAAGGGACATTGGTGACAGAGGAGGAGGGGGGCGTGAATACCACACGGGACAGGTTTGGGTTTCACCTCGAGAAGGTGCCAGCCCGTTTGCCAGTCGTTCACAATTCAGCCCTGAACTTGAAACTGAATTGGAAGAAATGAATCAAAAGTTTGCTGGGCATAATTCTCATTTAGAAAGTCTACAACTTTTTTTTTTTTTGTACATTCTGGAGGGAAACATCTACCACGTTTGCAGACTGGTTTGCTCAGTGTTGCTTCTAGAAGGCTTCTTTCATCTATGATGTAGACATTTGTGACATCTCGCCCAGACATCTTCCCACGTCACTGTCCTTCCGTAACGATTCTGTGTGTTTCAAGCTTCCACACTTTGTCCTTCCCCTTCCTGACCCTGGGTTCCTATTACCCTGCGTTGAATTTACGTGGGTTTGTTCAGGTCCCCAGTTTCGGGTTCTGGAGAAACTGAGCATTCCACGCTTTCGCAGGCTTCTTTCTAACCGAGTCCAGCCTTCACCCCCTCCCTCCCATGGTTCTTTCTGCTCTTTTTGCCCTAGTTCTTCAAACTTAGAATTCTAACACTTTGTCACTGTGGTTTGCCCCCTGGAAAATTCCCTGAGATCGTAACTCCCAGGGAGGTTTTCTCTCAGTTTCTCATCCTCTGGCCCTTCTCTGCTTTCCCCTGCCTAAAGAATCGTCCCTTGAGCTGACGCTCAGGGAGAGAGTGAGAACTGATTGTTTGCTTCTGGCTCTCCTGCCAAGGAGCAGGATGGGGGTGGGGAACGAACACCATCACCACGATGCTGGATCGCAGCGAGTCAGAATTTCTGCTTGTTTCTAAAGGCTCCCCCACTGGTCCAAGACACAGTTACCCAGTCACCCAGATCCGCCTCTTGTGGTATGGACGTGCACAGTGGGCCTGTATCCCAGATGCCCGCTCACTGTCCCAGCTCTGCTCAGGCATGAGCCGTGCTTCCGCGAAGCAGAAATGGCTGCAATTCCCTGTTGTCTTTGAGAGAGAACAGGTTTCCACACTGGTTTCCAGGCAAGCAGCTAACCTCACTGATGACACACATCAGGGCCGGACACATGCTTACATTCAGCTGGTGCTTTGCCCTAAACCCACATGAAGTCCGCTCTGGGGGAGTTGGCCTGGATAAGAGAGAACCTTGAAGACTGCTTTTGATTGCAAGAATGTTCTTCCCACGACCTGAGTGAGCCTGTCACAAGAGAATGCCTTGAGGACCTGTAGCCAGCGTTAGGCTGTCACTACTGCTGCTAAGATCAGTTCTGGTTTTGCCCTTGGGTAGATGGCCAGAATGGAAACAAATAACAAGCTTTTATATTTTCCCTGTTTTAAGATATAACCTACGGAGGATGAAATGCACTCATTATTAAGAATGTGGTTTGGTCAGTGTCGATGGTTGCCTACAGCATATAATCGCCACCACAATCAAGATACAGAACAGTTGCGTCCCCTAAAATGTCCCTATGCCTCTGTGCAGCTTGTCCCCTCCCCCAACTCCAGTTGCAGCTCCTCTAGAATGTTAAAAGTCACTTTAGTTGCTTTCATTCGTAGAGGGCTGTTCGAGTTGTCGATTTCCTTGTGGGTCAGTTTTGGTCAGCTGTGTCTTAAGGCTTTTGTTCGTGTTGTCCAGAGGGACACATTTATTGGCATGAAGTTTTTAGATGGTGATTCCTTACTATCCCCTTCAGGTCCATAGGCTGCGTAGCAATAGCCCTCTCTCCGCGTATTAGGTACTGATTCTACAGAGGAGATTCAGAGTACGATGTCGCGTCCTTTTTTCTCCGTAAGATCCACTTTCTTTTCTGTTTTCTCCCCCTAAACTTTCACTGGTGTGGTGGAGCAGAAGAAGCTGAGCCTTGAGATACCCGGTTTTACACGAAAGCTCAGCCACGCACGAGCTCTGTGACCGCGAGCAGATGGCTTCCCCACACTCAGTCCATCGTGTGCTCTGTTCTGCATGTGTCCTGGGGTTTCCTGGGCGGGTGTCTCCAGGTACCACAAGTGGGGTGTTGAGTGCTCAGCCAGCACAGCTGCCGTGCTGACGGGCGGCATGCGGTGTCCCCCACGTCATGCCGCGCGGACGAGAGTGAGGGAGGATGATAGTGAGAGCCTCTGGAAGCCTTTACTTTTCTCTCCATGTGTGTCTCGCGTCTGATACAATTAGAGTCCGGAGTTTATGCACTGCTGTGAGCATTACTGAAACGTGGTGAACTCTTTATCTACAAATTCTGCTTTGAACAGAGTATATCGGTACGAGCATTACTGAGAATGGATTTCTGAACAAGGAAACAAGATTAAAACCCCAAGACTTGAAATAGAATGGCAGAAATGAGATTCCTTATCACTGATCTATGTTTTATGTAAATGTGTTTGCGTTTCATGTTTCCTCAGGTCCTTGATTTTCCCGTTCCTGATCCGAGGCGGAAAGCCCATGCCCTTGTACACATTTGCTTTGGCCTTCATGTTCTGTGGCTACAATGGCTACTTGCAAAGCAGATACCTGAGCCAGTACGCCGTGTATGCCGACGACTGGGTCACAGATCCCCGATTTCTAGTAGGTGAGTGTCCCCCTAAGGATGCACTCCGTTGTTCTCATCAGAACCTGGGTTTTCCTGTCCCCGCAGTTCCTGGTTAGAAAGCCCATGCTCCTTGAGAGAGAGGAGTGCTGGTCCACGACCTCGTGGCAGGAGGCCGAGCGCCAGAGGGAGAGGCACGTGGCCCCAGCAGCAGCAGATGACGCACATCACCCCTGACTTGGCCCAGAAAGCATGAATACCTGTTCCTAAAGCAGACCTCAGAGTAGCAACAGGTTCCGGCGGAGCAGACAACAGAGGGAAACTGAGGAGCTCCGTCACTAACCCTGTAATCTAAGACCGTCATTAAGCTCCTGCTGTTCCTAACGGAAAATAAGAAAAAGTCCGACTGGGTCACCTTCCAACAAGGCCATTAGAGTTTCCTGATTATGCTAACTTGTAGAAGCTATTAGGTCTTGTGAAGTTTTTGATTTTTTAAAATCTTTATTATTTTTGTGTTCTAACTAAAGCCTTATAAGTTCTGAGGAAAACTGAAAATAAAACATCAGTAGTCAAAAATATATGCAAGAGTGTAAAAAAAAAAAAAAAATACACCCCCTCGAGGCTCCTGGTGATGAGGAAGTTTCTTCTGAGTTTCAGAGAGTCCCGTGGCTGTTTGGTTCTTGGTTTAGCGCTTCCTGGAAAGGCGCCTGGGCCAAGTCTTAAGTCCTACTTCCGAGCACACCAGTTATCCTGTCAGAACATTTAGAGCAGACTAGCTGATTTACTGGTATTATTAGAAAAACAAAGCCCTCTTTTGCAGACCTGAGTGCAGCACTTAGGTCTCTGAGGGAAGCATTATATTTATTACAATGATCTTCACTATCAGTTGTGGCAACCTGCTCCTTAGTAACGATAATAGGACGGTTTGGGGTTATCCCGTTCATTCCGGCTTGGGCCTGGGGGTTTCCTGGTTTATGGACTTAATGCTGCTCTGTATCGCCTTTTCTGTAGGGTTCTGCCTGTGGTTGATAGGCATGCTGGTAAACATCCATTCAGACCACATCCTGAGGAATCTCCGGAGACCAGGGGAGACTGGGTATAAGATACCGAGGGGTATGTACTGACAACAGGAGACTAGATGCCGGGCTCTCTGCAGGACGCCTTGCTCTTTCAGTTTTATCCGATCCAATAACTAATATCTAGTCACAGCCACAAATTTTCGATGTGAGTCACGATTAAGATAGCAATCACTGTGGTTATTGTTTTTTTAGAATGACAGAAGAGCTGATTCTGGCTAACCGAGTGGCTATTAAGCAAAAAGGAAACTAGTTGTATCTGTTTGGAAAGAGAATACGAGGAACATCTTCTGGTTTACCAGGGGTGCCCAATACCTCATTTCTGGCCATAGCAGGAATAGACGACTGGTCCTCTGTCTGAAAACAGTTTAAAATGTTGGGTACATGTTGTTGTTTTTATCTTTTAAGATGCATCTGTGTGATGTCCAGAAATGAAGTCAATCATCAGAGAGCAAAGGCTGGGTGAATGCTTGAGTCCAGGACCCAATACATAAGAGTCCGTAACCGCTAGCTGCCCTCATGCCCTCAGCTTTGTAGCTGAAATGTTTGCCAACTGTGGACAGTCCAAAGGTCCTAACAGGAGTTAGGATCTGTGTGGTCCTAGGGAGGGGGTGCCCTCCTGCATCCAGCCCGCACAAACCCAGATCCCCAAAGAGACCTGTCTTCAGCTCTAGCCTCTGAGAGCCTGGCAGGCCACACGCCACAGAATAAGAGCCACAAAACCCATGAGGACATATGGTGCCTTGAGTGAGAGCTAATTAAACTTGGGAAATTTTAGATCTTAGAGTTAATAGAAACAGATCACGAAGTGAATATCTAGTTGTTTAAATAATTAAAAGGGATGAAATTATAAAAAAAAGAGTAACATATCATAGAAAGAACTAAATAGATACAAGATAGAAAGCAAGGGAAATTCTCAAACTAAAACAAAAAATTTAAGACTCAGTGGGTAGAACAAAAAACATCAGTGGAACGGGAAATCACATGGCCGGGCTTAGATTGGAATCCTTATCTTCCTGGGAACCCTACAAGGGGAGAACACAACATGACAAGCAAAGGACGGGAAAAAGCCTACAAATCTCAGGTGGTTTAAACTGTGGCTCTAAGGTGGTCCTTGGAGCATGCCCCTCTACTCTCCAGCCTCAGAGCCTTTGCTGCCTGGAGACCCCAACCACCAACCCCAAACCTCCCCTGCCAGCGAGGCCCCTTCCAGCCACGGCCACGACCAGCCTTCCCTCCGCCCACAGCCCGACTTCTGGGCCCCTCCCACATGCTCTGTTCCACAGCACTCCCCACCATGTGCTGGGCTCCGTGCTTTCCTCGTGGGGCTGCATCGGGATTTAGTGTTCCGGAAGGGGACATGTTGTCCACGGTGCACTCCCAGTGCCTAGAGCTGGGCCTCACCTGTCATGTGGACTTGAAGGATCTATGAAAATGGATGACTGAATGAATGAATCTGCCCTTGAAAATTACTACTTTCCTCCAGTTTGGGTCCAGGCCTCTGTGCAGGTCCGTCTGATTAAGCTAGTGCTTCACTGTTACTCTGTGGTCTCTGGCCCTACCTGGGTTCCATCTGTGGGATTCACTGATGAGTCAAGTGACATAGTAAAGTGCACAACAATTGTAGCATTTTATATTCAGATGAATGGTACATATTTACTCCCAGAAATCGGCAGACGAAGTGGTAGAACTAGTACCGCTGGGTGTGTTTCATTGACTGCAATTCTGGAGCAGTCGTGTTTCCCAGGGCTGAGCCGGTGCTTTCTAAGTAAGCGCCCACGGCTGTCTCGTCGGTCAGGGCTTTCCCGGGCGTCATCTGTAGGAAATGCACCCCTTGCCTGTGTTTCCTTGCAGGAGGCTTGTTTGAGTACGTGACAGCAGCCAACTACTTCGGGGAGGTGGTGGAGTGGTGCGGCTACGGCCTGGCCAGCTGGTCCGTCCAGGGAGGGGCCTTCGCCTTCTTCACCGCCTGCATCCTCTTCACCCGGGCCCAGCAGCATCACCAGTAAGTCCGCCGACACGCTCCGCATGCTGGCCCTGTGCTCTGGCCTTACTATAACCATTCTCAGGTTATCACCAGTAAGTCCACTGACACGTTCCGCATGCTGGCCCTGTGCTCTGGCCTTACTATAACCATTCTCAGGTTATCACCAGTAAGTCCGCCGACACTCTCCACATGCTGGCCCTGTGCTCTGGCCTTACTATAACCATTCTCAGGTTCCGTTCTCGAAATGTTCACATTGGTTGGAACTGCCAGCTCACAGGGTACACCGCGTGTTCGCTAATCGAGTCCACAACCACACAGATGTCCAAAGAAGAACCCGCTCTGAGAACCACCGGGTGCACATCAATGTTATCATTGGCTGCACCGGAGTCTGAGCCCCTCCAGACGTTTGTCGCTGGAGCCCATGGTCCAGTAAAGTTTCAGGCAAGGGACTCGTGGTCTGGCCAGGAGCACGCCGTCTGCAGGATGCCAAGCGCCCACAGCTGGGCCCGGAGGCGCACGCCATGTGTGGAAGAAGCCCGGCTGGACCCTCACGCAGCCCCTGCACATGAGCGCCCCGCACCCCTGCAGACCTGCAGTCTCTGTCCGGACTCCCAGGCTGTGCGCGGCGTCAAAATCACATTGTTTCCCAAGGCGAGGGGCCCCGGCCTGTGTCAGACCCTCCAAACAGCCTGTGATCTCGGGGACCAGTACAAACTCATAAAAACCAATCCAAGGCTGTCAAAGGGGAAGCGAACCTAGGGTAGCACCCCTCCCAGTCCCACGCATGAAGGGACTGAGGCTCAGGGAACAAAGTCCCAGCTTTTCGGACGGGAGAGGTCTCTGGCCGTCCCCTGAGGCCATAGCGATGGTGGAAACTGGGTAGGCGGCTCACATCAGTGCCCATGGGGATCGTTTGTGTCCCCTGAGCTAGAAAGGGCCCTGCCCCCCTTCCCTGGCTGCATTGCCCCAAACACATTTCGTGAAGCTCTTCGATGCCGCCCATACTCTCGGAGGCAGACACAGACACAGCGTCGTCTGACTCCACGGCACCCGCCATCTCTTGAAATGGGGCAGAGAGAAGCCCCCAGAAGGACAGACTGATGTCATGGCATCGTGGGATGCAGACAGACTTTTCAGAGTCAGAATTCCTAGGTTTCTTTCTGGGCTCACCATGTATTTAAAGATGCAGAAGATTATTACCAGAGACACTGCGGAGAACGGGCAGAGCTGGAAGGTCTCCTTAGCTAGGTTTTGTAGACCTTATGCCAAAAGCCCGAGATTATTGAGATCACAGGAGAAGAACCCTCCAGCACTCCATGCGTTGAGGTGCCCCACTGTGCTCCAGACAGTGGGGGATCTGAGAGCTGGGACCTGTCCCTATTCCGGAGCTGCGGAGGGGGACAGAGGTAGGAAAGCTCACACCGAGAAAGGCTCGGAAGCAGGTTACAGCATCAGAGGTGACAGGAAACGAAACGATTTGCTATGATGGGTTGAATTGCATTCTCCCCCCGCCCCCCAAAGAAGATGTTGCAGTCTTGACCCTGTGAATGTGACCTTATTTGGCAATAGGGGTCATCGCCATCGCAGATGTCATTAGTTGGGGAGGTCACACTAGAGTAAGCAAGCCTCTGACCCAGCAGGACTGGTGACTTTCTTAGGGAAATTGCACACGTGCACACAGGACAAGAAGACACACACGTGCAGACACACACACAAAGACAGCCGTGTTAAGTGTGGAGGAAGACCGGGGTGATGCCCCCACACACCCCTGCGGCTGCAGCAGCTGAGAGAGGCAGAGCAGGAGCCTCGCTGAGAGCTTAGGAGGCAGCATGGTCAGGCCTCTGACCTCCGGAACTGGGAGAGAATAAATCCCTGCCTCTTTGGAAGCCCCCTAGCCTTTGGGGGCCTTTGTTGCAGAAGCCGCAGGAAGCCAAGACACCAGCCTCTGAGCCACCCAGAATCCGCTGGGCTGTAAGGAAAGATAGAGGCAACGCGTGTGAGTCCTGGAGCCCTGCGTTTCCTCCTGCCAGAAGACGCCACGCCAGCCTGGCCCCAGAGCTCATGCTGCTGCAGGCGCGTCTGCCCAGGTGGGAACCAAGCCTTTTGGAGAAAAAGCAGTGACAGCAATAGCAGGAAGTCTGGGTCCAGCGCAGCAGTCCTGTGCTCCTGGGGACCCCCTGCCCCATTCCTCCCTTCCCCCCACCCTTCCCTCCTCCTCCCCAGCCAGGGCCCCACCACGGCCGCCTTCCCATTGCTCACATCGCCTCTGAGGAACGAGCTCCTCTGGGGCATTAGTTCCATGAGAGAGTAGGAAGCGGATGTTGGCTGGTTTCTAGTAATGGAGAAATGAGACGGTACTGGTAGCTAAGAAGTTGGATCACAGGAAGACTGAACAAGAGCCGAGTCGGTGGTAAAGACGCTTCCTCAAATGACCATGGGAAGGTCTCTCTTGACATGTGAGTAGGAGATATTCAAATTTCTAATGGGAAATACTCAAATTCTATCATTTGAACAGGAAATAGAAATAAATAATTTCATTTTCCGAATGAACGTCTCTGTTAATAAAAACCCAAAGGTATTCTTTGCTGAAACCTTCACGAGTTGAAAGGATTCTTTTTCATTCTTTTGCTATTTATACTGATGTCACTGCAAAACCAATATTAATTGCCGGAAATTTAATGAATTCAGCTTAGTGGAAGTATGTTCAGAAATGTTGATTTACCAGCTGAGGACAATGGAAAAGCTATCTTTTTTTTTTAACTAATCCCACAAACCCAGCTGATTACAGAAAACAATCCATGGGGCTATTCCTAGCCCTCTGTTTGGTGTTTTATGATGTTCTCAAACTAATGTTTTATTACACTCAGTTTATTTCCATAATCAGATGTGAAATGTTTAAATTCGTAGAGAATTACACTGACAATGAAGCTCTAGGTCGGAAACATTGGGTCAGCTGTGCCAAGTCGCTAACAGATATAGTGGTTTGAGGGCAAAATGTCAAGGAATGGGAAAGAGGAATGTTTTCGGACTGTTCTCTCCACTGCCAGCCTCGAGCCGCGTGCTCACATAAGGAAGCTGCCCTGGCTTGGAAGCGCTCCTGTGGCGCCTGGCCAAGGGGTCATCTGAGCCCAGGTGTGTGCTTGTCCACACCAGGGTCCTGCAGGGGAGGCCAGCCTTCGGGGACAGCCTTGGAGGAGGGGCTCTGTTGAAATAAACAATTGTGTGTAATCTCATTTAGAAAACTGAAGTCCATGTGTCTTTGGGACACAGTGACAGATGGCGCCGTGACCTAAACAGATAAAGACCCACCAGAACGAGTCTGTGAAGGATGTCCTTGTTCTCACAGCAGAGCTTCGGGTCTGGGAGTGCATGGAAGGAACGAGACTCGCAGGAGAGGAGCACGGGGCACTGAACTTGCTCATGGGCTGGAAAGACCACTGGTGCTTTGAAGAAGAATTCGAAGATCTCTGTCCGATTCAGCCTAAACCGCATGTGATGACACAGGCAGCCTTCAGTGATGGGTTGCCTTAGTTTCGACCTCAGTTCGGGCTCCACAGTGATAAAATCAAGACAAAAAAAATCCATATCCAGCTCTGGTCAGTGTCACATAAGTGACAGCTTTGATTCTAGGGATGGAACAACACGTGAGAAAAATATGCTGCCTGCCCTATTAAAAGTGTGTGTGTGTGTGTGTATAATATACATACACATATTTATAAATTTTGAGATATGATTTCTCGAGCTGGATCCACAAACGTCATGATGTACATGAATGAGAAAAGTAGTTAAATCATTTTAGCAAAGTAAGTTTTATTCCGATAGAATGGTGTCTATGAAATGAATCGAATGTATTTGGCAAATCTCTGCATCGGGTGACAACACTTCGATCTGATACAGGCTCGCTCTGACATCATAAGGAGCCAGCCGTGCTGCCCCGTGCTGCTACTGACCGTCCCAGAGGCATGTGTGGGCATCACCGGCCTGGTCTTGCTGGTCTGAAGGTGTCGCTGGCTTCCGGGCGGGTGCCTGGCGTCCGAGAAACCTGCTTGCGGTCCAGGGGTGCCCGCAGGCTGAGTGCCTTCTGGGGGCTGTAACATAAACACTGTAGATGGGGGGTGGCGGGCAGAGGTCTGAGGTTGGGGCCAGTGTGCTGGAGCTCCGGTAACGGCCCCTGCTGGCTGTACAGTCCGGTTCTCCCGCACTACCCTCAGCGATGAAGGGCCATGGAGCTCTGGGGGATCAGGACACAGATCCCATTCCTGAAGGCTTCACCCCATGACCCAGTCCCCTCCCAGAGGCTCCGCCTCCTAGCGCCGCCCCCTCAGGCATCAAGTTCTTAGCCTAGGAATCTGGGTGGGTTATGCAGGGGGAACACTAGGGCCAGCCTTCGAGGACTTGCTGTGAGCAGAGAGGAGCTGAGTATGGCACTTGCCAATCCACTCCGTGCTGCTGGCGCCGCAGCCACCTCGACGGAGGCGTCCGGTGTCCGGGCTCCTCACAGTCTGGAAGAGAACAGCCCCGCGTAGGAAGTGATGCTTGCTCCCGAGGCCTGCATCCCAGCTTCAGAGCGCGTGGCCCCCCCAAGGGCGCAGGACAGCGCGTGGCCTCCCCGGGGACGCAGGACAGCAGTGGGTTCTATGGAGGCTCACTCAGGACAGGGCAGTGCACGGAGGCACCCGTGGCCGTCTGAAGGGCTGCAGTTCCCCCTTGGGTCTGCCAGCCGCAGGGTGAAACATGGCAGAAACCAACAAATTTTGTCAATTCTCTGTCAGGTTGCCTTCATGATGCATTTCTGCCATATGAGCTCATAGTCGCTTCCCATCATGATGCTTCGTCTATTTCTCTTTTGTGCTGACGGGAACTCCTTGTTTCTGGCTATTTCTCCATCTTGTGGGGTCACTGTAAGTGTTCACTCCATCCACATAGCTGCTTCCCTCCCCAGCTGGCCTCTACCCCAAAACAAATGGGGGGACTTGGCATTTATATCAAAGCGGAAAATGCGTGTTTGTTCTGAATGCTGGGCCGTGCTGCATCTTCCAGATTTGTCTGACAGCCCCCTGGCATGCAACCAGGTGACCGTTCCACAGACGGGGGGTCTGCAGCCGTAGCTCTCCTGGGGACTGCAGAAACCAGAGAACGTCCAGAAGAAGACCTTCGAGACACTCCTCCTGAGTGAATTAAATGGATTTCTTCCTATGAATCATGCTTTAGAATAAAATATATTTAGTTATTCATTATAGAGACAAAATCAAACTACATATCTGAAATGCCACAGTTTTTAGTGTTACTCCTAAAAATCTCCATAATGCATAATGAAGTGTTGTCCATTTTCTCAGCATCTAAATGTTTAAGCAGCGAAATTATTTCTTTTTCTTACTGTTCCTTTTTTGTCTTATTTTAGGTGGTATCTTGAGAAATTTGAAGATTATCCAAAATTCAGAAAAATTATAATCCCATTTTTGTTTTAAGTCCATTATCCGTGGAATGATCTTTGACTTGAAGCATTTCATGATTATATAAATGAATTATGTCTCTGTCTTTTTCCTTTTACTGGATCTTTTTTCAAGATTTGCTGTAGGAATTTTTCCCTATGAGTCTATAAGCTACCTAATAACAGACTAATCAGACCGAAGTGCAGGTTGACAGACTGGGCTGCATACTGGGTGGAGAATCCGGAACTCCGGGTCATCACAGCGGACCATTTCTCTGCTTTCGGAGCCTCCTGTTGACTACATACAGCTAAGTGTGCACAAGACCAGAATGACAAGCCCTATCTGGTGGCCTCTGTGGACTGCCCCTCATACAACTCATCCCAGCCATCAGTTCAAGGCCAAAGGCGACGTTGCTCCCTCCCCTGATAAAGGCAGGACTGCCTCTCCGGTTCCTCTCACCCCGCTGGGTCAGAGAGGCTGGGGCACCCATGGAGGGTCACAGACCCAGGGAAATGCCTGGGCCCTCACTGTGCGTGCTGTTGGGCAGGGAACTTGGGGCAAAGAAAGAGACACAGGAGACCTGGATGATGCCTGGACAAAAGGCATCTGGCACTTTCAACAGCCTGACACCCCAGCTGACTGCACTGCAGGGCACGGACCCAGATGTGCTCCTAAGGGGTAGGGCACTCTGTCTTCCACTCAAAAGACTTCTTAGAGGCCCCGTGATTATGTTCCTCCTTATGCTGATTGCCAGGGGCTGATTGCCAGTAGTCTGTGGTCTAAGATTATTTTTTTCCCTTCTGGGTAGAATGAGGATGTTCTAAAGCACTCTTTTTAAAGTGCCCTCAATATTACAAGACGGTACCTTAAAACAGAATTTCTTACTCTAGATGTACTTGAAAGGCCCATGAAGATAAATGGCAGTGATGATATTTACTGCACATTGCCAGAAAGAAACCTCCTAGAAGACACTCTGTGAAGCTCTGATGGTCTGGCGGTGGTGTCCTCCAGGCCTGGGACAGCGGTGCCGGGGTGGCCATCTCCGCGGAGCAGAAAACCGTGGGAGCCGGGAAAGGAGCGGGCTCTTCACTCTGGCCCGCTGATGCTTCTCGCTGGTTGTGGGAGTGGGTGTCCCAAGCACCCAGAGGGCCGGCCCTGCCCCCTCTCCTGGCTGCCCTTCCCAACCAGGGTCGGTGTCCTCACAAGGTTTTACGTAGAAGCCGTGTTCTCAGGGTTCGTGATTTTGAGAGTCTCTTGTGGCTTCAGAATTCACAGAAAACTTGCCCAATGCCCCCCTGTGCTTCATTCTCACTGGAAAGGGCACATTTTTGAAGAGAAACTTTGTTATTAAAAGAATACCATTCCTTTTTCTGACCATTTTCCAATTACTTGAAAACATGAAGCAATAAGTATTCACAAAATGCTGAGCACATCAGGATCAATCGCGGCCGCCGGGTTCCAGAAGGTGCCCGGGGCAGGAGGGGGATGCTGGTCTGAGAGCTGGGAAGCTTCTGTGAGTTCCTTCTTCATGTGAGCTGCCCGGGGCACTGGACCTCTGCCTTCACTCAGGATCTGATGCGTCCTTCCTGGTTTCGCCAGCCCGCGCTGGGTCCACGATTAATAGGAAGGTTCCCTGTTCTGTCTTGGTTCCCTGCCCTCCATTTCCTAAAAACTGTAACTTACTAAACTGTCATCAATTACTGTGTTAATTTCAACAAGAAGATTAATAAAATTATATATATAAAGTCTAGTCATTTTGTCTTCAGTATGACTCCAGTGTATCCACACGGCTGCACTTTAGAAGTTCAGACGGGAACAGCATCTTGAGCCCTGAAAGCTGCTTTCCACTAATGTTAACGATTTCGCAGTGTCATGTACTCCCAGAACTCGGCAGAGCTGTGCCACGGACAGTTTCCGTGTGAACCCGTGCACTTGCGGGAAGGTCATTCCCAGGTGTTGGATGTTCTGTTCATCGTGAGCATCCCCATACACATTCTGTAGCTAGGAGACTTCAGAGCTATCAACGGTAACATATTTGCCCCATCCAGCCATGCTGCTGGAAGTATTTTATGAGTTCCAGCGATTTTCTTTGGTTACTTCCAGTTCCCTTGCTTTGCAGTCATGTCGTTTGCAGACATGTCACATTCTTGTTTGGGAGTATTGGAAGCTGTTGCTTTTGTTGTCTGCTTCTTACAGTAGCAGGATATTTGAAGACAATACTGAATAAAAGCAGGGATTATCAGGATTCACTTGTGATTTTAACAGGAATGCTTTCCTTTGAGATTACTATTTGGAGCATTCTTTTATTTCCTTGCACACTTATTGGCCTGTTTTCCACTTTAGCCAATGGGATCATTTATTTGCTTAAAAAATCTGTGGGCTTTCTTTTGAGATTTGCACAGGTACTCCGTAGATCAGAAATGAGGAGGAGAGCTTGCGAGCAGGTGTGAGGGGGCAGGACCTGGGGACTCGTCCACTTGGACACTGATCTGGTGGGTGGTTTTCTTCATTAGTCAGTCTCTGTTTATCTTGTTTTACTCTCAACTAATTTGTGTTACGGTGATTTCCCCCGTATCTCCTGACTTCGCATCTGCTTTTCTCTCATGTTCACTGTTCTGGTAGGGGATCTTGTCGTTGGGCTCCTGACTGCTTAGGCGAGTGCCTTGTTCAGCTGCTTTCCCAGCGCTGTTTTCAGCCTTGAAGCCTGTGTGTTTGCGAAGTGACACCAACCACATTTTCCTAGAATTAGGATCCTAAATGGTCTCCGGCTATACTTCCTAGATTTACTTGGATCTCAGTATTTCTAGGAAATGTTTATTGGAAATGGTGCTTTTTTTTTCTTTTCAGCCATTTGGGAGATTTCATTGAAAGCCTTTGTTCTTTTTCACACTTGTGGATGTGGTTGAGATTGTTTGCTATCAAGTCTCTCCTTTGCAGATTCTAAGGTTTCCTTTTGCAGCCTCGAGCCTTTTATAGCAAGAACAAAGCTGTTCTCTGTAGTTGATGCTGTTTGTTCTGTGGTTTGTTCATTCAGGAATATTGATCATATTGTTAAAATTCTTTGCAACCTTGTTTTTCTTCCATGTCAGATTTTCCTTATATTTCTAAGAGTTTTTGCTTTGTGGTTTTTTAAAATAATTTAAATCCAATTAGCCTACATAGAGTACATCATTAGTTTCAGCAGTAGTGTTCAGTAATTCCTCAGTTGTGTGTAACACCCAGTGCTTTGTGTTTGATGCGGGCATTCTGCAAAACTTTCTGTCTCTCCCTGCTAACAGCTTAAGGTGCTTTTCTGCTGAATGCTGCTTGCCTGGGATCTGGCTCTCATGTGGGAACTACCACTCTGCTGCTCTTATTAGCAAATTTTTCATCCAGCATTTCCTGGCCCTTCCAAGCCTTCAGATGTCATTTGTGTGGTTATCTTTAACAACATGATAAGCAGATTTTGCCATTGAATATGTTGGCTCGAATTCTCCCACTAACTGCTATACTGAGATGCCTTTTACCATATTTTCTGTTTTTATTATTTGTTTGCAACTTCTTTTCGTTTTTACATTTTCTACAGTGATTTAGAAAGGTATTTTCTTTAAAAAAAAAAAGCCACATTAGGAATGATTTTTATGTTTTTTAGAAGTATACTTAAAAGTCCCCAATTCATTATGATGAACTCCCTCTCCTGATCCCAACCGGCTGGAATCACTGTGAGGGAACTGAAGAGCACAGGGCTGGCGCTGATCAGGTGGGGAGGGGGCCGTGGCGACAGCGGCCCGCAGTGTGCCCTGGGGAAATGGCAGGTCCTAATGCCAAGGCTGACGGAAGAGGGAGGTGCCGCTCACACCAAGGTGAAAGCAACTGGACTTCGTCAGAGCAGACAAAAGCACCCCCCTCCACTCAAGAACCCCACCAACAGCACAGAAAACCCAGAAGCTATGTACACACCCACTTCTGGGAAACACACAGTGGGAGCCGGGTCCTCTCATCAATAAAAATGAGCTATTTGAGGAGAACCAAAGTTGGCATTCCAGAAAGAAACATTCCCCACACTGGGTTCGTGGGGAGCCACTGGGGTAGGAGCTGGTCCCCTTCTGCCTCATGTCGCACCAGGGCCCGGAGAGGCAGGGTCTCCTCGGGTACAGGTTTCTACCCAGCTTTCCTGGAGCCTTTTCAAATACGGGACTGAAGACCAAGGACCACCAGGTACTGAAGTCTACGTCATGAAAGGAAAGCATAGGCCCCTGGAGAAACATCACTCCCGAAGCAAAAGAGAAATATTTTAGAAAAAAATAGAGGAGCTTGGGCATCAGTCGGTGCATGGACAGAGCATCATGTGTCCCAGAACAGGACTCCGCAATGTGCAGGAACGGACCCCTCGTAAGATGGACAAATTGCCTCCAAATACATAAGAAACTCTCAAATTCCAACAAAAATTTTAAAACAATCTTTTTAATGGACAAGAGATTCGAACAGATCCTTCCCCACAGAATACACACACACAGCAAGTAAGCTCAGGCAGATGCTTGCCATGTTTGGTCATGAGGGAAGCACCAGTCAAACCGCGGGAGACACCGCTATCTACCTACCTCTCGGAATAACTTCCGTTGAAGAAAATGAGCAGCAGAGGCTTGGCGAGGACGCAGAGGCTCTGAGACACGCACCCTGCCAGCGGGAAGCGCCGTGGTGAAAGCATTCTGGCAGTTTCTTGAAAGTGAAACACACCCTTGCTATCCGACGCAAATATGTCACTCCTAGGTAATTAGTTACCCAGGAGAAGCGAAAGCATGTATCTAATTAAAGACTTTTACATGAACGTGCATAGCAGCTTTATTCGCAACAGCCCCAAACCGGAAACAATCCCGCTGTCCTTTAGCCGGTGAGTGACTAACCGTCTGCTGTTTGTGTCCATACAGTGGACCATGCCGTGAGAGGGACACAGCGGCAGTAACAAAGTGACAGCATCTCAGAGCACCATGCCGGCCGAAAGAAGCGAGACAGAAGAGAGCACAGACAGCTGTGGAAGGTGAGTGTTTGCCTGCGGGCGGGGGCAAGGGGGCAGTTTACAGAAGGGCCAGAGGAAGCACTTGGGATCGATGCTCATTATCTTGCTAGTGGGATGGTTTCCATCTGCCTGCACCAAATCCTCCTGTAAATACATGCAGTCCATTGGATGTCCATCACACCTCCATGTTTTAAGGACCTGAGTTTATCGTACCCATACAGCAATAGGATGCCATGAAAACAAAATTACCCGAGAACAGTGCATCTAGGAAATTGGAAAACAAATATGTGGTAGAAGAGGTAGAGGGTAAATCAAGTCAATCCTAGAAAATATAACAGAAGGCCAAGAACCAAAAAACACAAGATCAGTTAAGAGGTCGATGCCTGGCTGGTGGGTGTTACAGAAAAGCGCTCTCCATACTTCTGTGATGGGGATGATTTCGGACACGTTCTCCACAAAAGCTGATCAGAGGTTTGCTTCACAGTGACCCGTGAGACAAAGAACCGCCAGACCTGGTTACTCTTCGGGTGAAGGGAGGAAGCAAGTGGCAGAGTGGTTCGCAGGAGAATCGTCCAGTGCTAGCGGTTTGAGAGGAAGCGCCGGAGAATCGTCCAGTGCTAGCGGTTTGAGAGGAAGCACCGGAGAATCGTCCAGTGCTAGCGGTTTGAGAGGAAGCGCAGGAGAATCGTTCAGTGCTAGCGGTTTGAGAGGAAGCGAAGCAAACGTACTGTCTGCGGGGAGCACAGGTGGAAGAGACGTAGGAAGATGTGGGCTGGACACACGTTAAGCCCGTGACTGTGATTATCTTCGAGGATGAGGGTCTGAGGCAGGAGTCTAGGTGCCAGCAGTGCTATGCGATGGGCAATTCTTCCTGCTGGTTTGAGAAATCTGAAGCAAATGTATCAAATCTACTTTTTCTGATTGGACTAATTATACTGGAGGGTTATGTGATGTGACTAGTTATACTGGGGATGATGTAATACAACCACTAGTTATACTGGGGGTGATGTTGTACTTTGTAGCTTTATGTATTGTTTATTTCTTAATTTTAAAAAAGAGAACACAGAGAAGGGCCATGGAGCCCAGATTGTGAGGAGAGTGAAGCCAGGGTGTGTAAATCAGGAGGGAGACATGGGGTAACAAGGCAGGCGGGACCCTGGAGAGCCCCACGCAGGCCTGCGGCTGCCCCTGTATCGCTAGGACAGAGTCTTCAACATGGCTTTGTTGTCTTAGTTGGTAGAATTCGGGGTTCAAGGCCGCACAAGGAGTTCTTGAGCCCCTCTGCAGACTGGCAGGGGCAGGGGAGCGGGGAGGTGTTTCACAGGTTAAATATACATCCCCTGAGGCCTGGGGCCCGAGGGAGAATGGCAGGGACAGGTCACTCAGTCTGTGGTCCCTGAAGCTGCCTGCGGCCCACCCTGCAGGCTCTGCATGACACGAGGTGATCAAAGGCAAAATACGGTTTCGTCCTCAGGAGATCTGTGGGCCGGCATGGGGACCGATATACCATGAAAATACAACCTGATATTTGCATTATGGGAATTTAAAAGGACAGAGGGCCCCACGAGTCTGCTCAGAGAGGGCAGTTTTTGTATGATTCAGGGAGAAACAGCCTGGGCACAAGTGATACCTGTAGGACCAGAGGTTTGGAGGAGCGAGGAGGCTCACCAGTTAGGCCGGTGTGGGTGAAAATAAAGTGAGAAGAGGGAGTGGGGCGTTGGGGGCGGGATGAGAGGGACAGGGGAGGAGCAGAGCAAGAAGGTGCCCACGTGGCTGCTGCAGGACGACAGGAGGACCCCATCGCTCTGGGGCCGCAATGTGGAGAGCCGCGTGCGGGCCGGGGAGGGGCTGCGGGGCGGGCAGGGAGTTGGGAGAAGAGGAAATGAGGATCGGAAGAAGGGACGAAGTACAGGATGCCGAGAGTCCGAGCGGCATTTGGGAGCGGGAGCTGAGGCTGGGCTTTTCCATAAGCGTAAGATGCAAAGAGACACGGACTAAAGAAGCTACCTGGGAGACAGAGAAGCAGGGGGGAAGATGCTTAACCTCTTCAGTCACAGGGAGGTGCAAATTAAAACCGTGACCTACACCAGAGACAGAACGGCAGCATCAAAAGGCCCGACCCAAGTGCTGGCGAGGTGTCCGTGTCCATGGCCGGGAGCTCTCACCCTGCTTTGCAGGGGTGAGGAGGAGGGGGTGGAGGGAGCCAAGGGTGGGGGGAGGGGCTGGGACGGGGGTGAAGCAGTGAGGCCATTTGGGGCAATCTCCAAATTCCAACTTCCCTCTTTCTTCTCCTTTTCTCTTTCCTTCCTTTCATTCTCTTCTTCTCTCTCTCTCTCACCCTTTTTTTTTTTTTTTTTTTTTTGATTATCGGATATTTAGTGCTGATCAAAGCCCCAGTAATTCACGGTCGTACAGTTCACCATGACTTGATCATGAACCACAAACACTACTGGTCTCCAAAGGGTCATCTACTTGCACCCAAGAACACAGCATTTTCTTAATTTTTTAACTGTGAGTTTCAAAGTTTAGCTGAGTTTCTCTTGAAACTTAGGAAGTTTTAGCCATAAACATTGAATTTAAAAAAAATTTTTTTTACATGTTCCTTGAAGAACATTCAGTATGAGTTTAATGTGTGCACCATTGCAAATTTTAGTAATTACGTTTCTGATATTGACCATCCTTGGACTAAAATTACTGAAAGCTTTGCTTTATTGTCAAAGCTCAGAAGTATTTATCCCATGGACTGAATTACAAGTGTGTTATTGGGGGATCTGGAGACACTTTATCACACACTAAGTGTAGACTGTAATACCGTAAGAAATTCCAGTTCAAGCTGGCAGGCAAAATATAACTCAGGCTTAAGAGTTCTGATTTAAAAAGCAAATAAAATTTCAATTTGAATAAATAATAATTTCAGTTATGAATAAATATTGTCATTCATCATATTTTTCATGAATATCATATTTATGAGTAATATTTCTGAGACACATTTGAAAATATTTTTGAAACATATTTGAAATACATTTGAAAATACCTATGAATATTTTCATTTACAAATTTCATTTGTGAACACATAATAATCTCATTCATAAAATAATAATTTCATTTTCAAAGGTTTGGCTCTGCAAAGAATGGAATGCACACCTGAGAACCGTTCCTACACTATTACCCCACTTGGCTCTTTCTGGAGATGTCAAGCCCTGAAGACACTGGATGATTCATAACCCGAGTTCACAGGCTCCTACATCAGCTGGCTTTGCATATAGCTCTTTGATGTGAAAAGCTGAAGCCTATAAAAATTCACTCTAAGTATGGTAGTCACCAAAATAGGAACATTTTCCCAGTAACACTCCAGAGTCATAAAGTTATACTACTATACTGTGTATATAGCACATATGTTCTATATATACTCTAAGTTATACAACTATACCATGTATGTGTGTATATATATACACACATACATACAGTAGCTAGTTATATATACAATGCTGAGTTACAATACTTCATTAAATATTTTCACATTTACATCAAATATTTAAAAAGTACAGGTTTGCTCAAAGTGGAGTTTCTCCAGGTACAGTGCAAACTGGTTGGACCAGAAAAAAAGTGAATATTATTAACTAAAAATGTCATTTTTATTCACAAAATTTTAACCTGATTTTTTCACTTTAAAAAAGAAACAAAACAACTAGTTCAAAAGTGGCCTCATCCTATAAAGATGCACCTTTGCCCGATCACAGTGAAAGAGACATGAGTGATTCCTCTTTTCTTTTCTACTATCTGCCTTAGGGTTCCTCGCAACATTGCTGTAATGCACCAGCCCCACACCTGCAGGACGCGCTACGGTGACAGCACTGTGTGAGACCATCAGACACAAATTCAACAAAAGCAGCAGGTTGGTTGTTAGTGTGTTAAGATTGTTCCGATTTTGACTGGTTCTATGCTAGTTATTTACCTAAAACATTGCCACTTCCCCAAGCTATTGCTAGGCCGTCCTGAATGGTAGACACCCCAGAGTGTTCCATTTATGAGGGTTGGTGGCAGGATCTCTGGTGAGCACCACATGACCTTCGTGGTTCACACCACACACACATGTACTGTCCACTGCAGTCCAACGTGAAGAACTAGTAGGGAGCCCCGAGTAATAGGGCTCAAAATGCTTGTTAAATACAGAAAACGACTTTCACTTTGCTTCTTACCAGAGCCAGAAAGCCACGGTACGAGAACCCTGGGCTTCAGTGGAAGCCAGAAATGGCACTGAAGCCCAGGGATCTGGATCCCTAAGGAAGAGTTGTGCAGGGGGATGGTGGCTTTCAGGAGGAGGGTCTGGAGTACTGTGCCTGGCATTGCCCCTGGCTGGAGGCCTTCAAGTCTGCCGCCAAACACCACTGGCCAGTGTATTTTCAGTCTTGGAAGCTTGTCTCCTTGGAAGCAAGTTAGTGGTACCTACAGGGAAGGAGGGGTGGCCGTCGCAAGGCAGAAGTAACTTCTAGAAGTTACAGCCCCTCCCTAGGACAGTGCGAACCCCTATATCTGCCTCTGGGCTGTTACTTGACCTCATTCTCAAAGCACTGACTCAACCCTGACTAGTTTCACCAACGATGAGATTTGGGGAGTCCTTGGGCTACCATGAAGTCCAAGATTGCCAAACAAATCGTAACTTTAAAAGCTGTAGCAAGTGTCAGTCTGTGGTCGCCGGTCCCTCCGGCCTCCTGCGCTCCTGGGGAGGGCCCGCCGCCTGCTTTTCCCCATGTGTGAACACGGGTCCCCCACCCCACTGTGGGCAGCTCTTAACTAGGGTTCAGCTTGGGACCCCGGCCTTGTCTGCCTGTGCCTGCCGGGCAGGAGGCCTCTCTGCAGGGAGACAGATCCGCTGCTGGAGCCACAGCCTCTCCTCGGGAAACCCATCCTGGCCGTCACTGGTCGGGGTGATAGTCCCTGGCCCTCTCTGCCTGTCCGCGGTCCTCCCTTGTAACTGGGGGTCCCTGGAGAAGCAGGTACGTACAGACACCCTGCTCACTGCTCCCTTCGGAGCCGCCTCTTCAGGTCCCAAGGCCCTTGCGAGCTCCTCCTTGACTGCAGTTACCCCCTTGCCGCTGCCTCCAGGCTGGGGCCAGAGGCAAAAGCCCTTCCCACAGTGCCCTTCTGGCTCGTCTGCCCCTCTCCCTACTTGAAGCCAGGGTCTGACAGCACCTCCTTCCCCACTTCAGCGTCCCCAGGTCCCCAGCATTGGAAGAGGTGGTTCCCATGCTTGTCCCCAGCCCCCGGCCTGTCTGTGGCCTCAGCCTTGGGATTTGGGTGTCACCTAGGCTGCAGGGCAGAGGGAGGGGCTGGCCTGGCAGGAAGGGGTTGAATTCAGGGGGCATTCCAGAGGTTGTCACCATCTTAACCATCACCAGCAGCAGGTTGTTTCCATCTGGCCCTACAGCCTCTCCTTCATGGGCTCAGAATCCCCTCCAGCACCCCCAGGACTCAGAGCTGAAGCTTCTCCCCCCTTGACTTCCTGGCGTCTGGAGCTCTTCCCGGCAGCGACTTCCCTCCCACCTTCTACTCGCTTTCTCCCCAAACCATCAGCGTCCCAGCTTCTCCCTCAGCAAGGCCACCGGGTATGGCCTCCGTCACATGCAATCTGGGGACACTCGCGGGCTACCGGCGGCGGGCAGACTCTCCCCGCTGGCCATCCAGCTCAGAGTGGAAGCGCACCGAGGCAGAAACTTCTTGTACCTTCCTCAAAGGATGCTTCCCAGGGTCAGGAGTACCTTTCACACTATGGACTGAGGGCAGAGGGCACTAAACACGGTCAGAGGGGCTTCCTCCTCCAGCTGTTTTGGGTCATTTCTTTCTTTTCTTTTCTTTTCTTTTTTTTTAAGATTTTTTTATTTATTTACTTGACAGAGAGAGTGAGAGAGAGAGAGCACAAGCAGGGGAGAGGCAGAGAGAGAGGGAAAAGCAGGGTCCCCACCGAGAAGGGAGCCCAGTGTGGGACTGGATCCCAGGAGGCCAGGATCAGGACCTGAGTGAAAGGCAGCCGTGTAACTGACGGAGCTCCCCAGGTGCCCCTTTGTTTGGGGTCATTTCAGTACCAGAAGTGTCAGAAGAAAATGAGTGGCATGCTAAGTCAGCCAAACCGTGTCCTGGTCCTCCCAGGGCCTCACCTGAGGGCCAGGACCTCATGAACACAGTCAGCTGGGCTCCAGCCGAGGATCTGCTGGAAGTAGACCACTTTCCCGGCGCTGGCTTTATTTATTTCTTTTGAACATCTTCCCCTTTTCCTTGAAGAAAGCGGGGCTGGAACGTCCTGTTTCTGTCACGGCCGACCGATGGACGTCAAGAACGCTACTTCAGAGTGTCCTTTCATTTATAGACGCCTCGATGCAGCCGAATGTAAACCAAATATTATGTTGTTATTTCTTCAATGCCTGCTTCTGCTAGAGCAGTCAGCTGTTCTGTAAAGTGAACAGATGTCTAATGGGGCAGGATAGCAGTGCCTCCGCAGGGCTGTGTCTAGATGTCTACGGCCAGATGGACAGGTACCTGTCTGGGAGGCAGAGCATAAAGGCTTGGGCACCATTCTCCTGCATTCTGGAAGGGTGGTGGGCCTCCTTCTTCCACCAGGGAGGAGACAAGCCTGCCCACCTGGCTTGGAGCCTCGATGTTTAAGGGAGCATCTTGGGGAGACAGCGCATCCACACGCAGCTGGTCCTGTGATGAGCATCATTTCTGCCCTAAGTGGGAAAGGGGAGGCGGACCTTACATCCTTTGAAGGCTGATGCAGGCCTCCCAGTAGGAGAGGAGCCCTGCCGTCGGACGGCCCTTTGCCGGGGTACCTCTCTAACTTGATATTTCGTTTAGGAAGAGGCCGGAAACGGGGTTGCTTTATGGGTCACACTGGAAGAATGGGTCTTCACCTACAGTGGAGCTGGCTGAGAAAGGATGACTGAGACTGTTAAAACTCTGTGTTCTGAAGAGAATATGTAGGAAAGCTTTGTGTGATGCTTAGAGCTGATTAGGAGGCACCGTCCGCAGGCCAGACACAAACCCCAGATGACATGAAAAGACCTGCCACTTCCCCATCTTGCTTCTCAGAGCGAGGCTCATCAGAGCTTCACCAGGACGGGGCTGAGGACCAGGAAGCTCATGGCCAAGCTGCCCAAGTGCAGAGGAGCCAGAAATAGTCAGCCTGGACTCCTGGGCATCATGAATTAAAGAGGCATTTCAGAAAGCTAAGGCTTCATTAATTCCCGGTGCTTAAGGCAGAAAATAATCGAAGTCTCTAGGACCAGGGCTGTCTGCACACTGACTGTTGAAGGATCCCATTAAGCATCTTGGACCAACAGCCACTCTGCTGTCAGGCAGTCCCATCTCAAGGGATGCACCTGAGAGCAGACAGTGTCCACCACTAACGTCCCCCTAGAAATGTTGGCACAAGCCCAAGCATCATGGTCAAGGTGGACACCAATATCCCAGCCGTCACGTTCTCATCTGGAGAGGTCTGCTATCCCTGTTGATGTCTGCATGTTACTGCTGTGTTCTCATGATGGTGAGGACAGGCCTGCCCCTCCGTGCCTCCCTCACTGGAGCGGACGGAGTGGTCCTCAGTATTGCTGTCCTAGGAAATAGCGGCCTAGGGAGAATGTGCAAGGGCAAGCTCAGACACTAAACTTCTTCGGTTTGATAGAATTAAAAGCAAGAGTCAAAGAGATAATGCTTTTCTTTCTCTCTTAACATCCAGCGGCCCTGGCCTAAAATATGTATGTGGGAGGCAGGAATGTAGAAACATCTCAAATCTATTGGTATCTTACTCTTTGCAAAGTATTCAACAGTCTGGATTGGTTACTTACCCTCCATTGCAAAGCAGCAAAATCTGTTCTCCAAGGATCTTTGGGGCTGAGAAATCTCCATCCCCAACCAGGATTCCCTAAGGAGGGCCCCATTTATTCCCTATTTTAGTGCTGATGGCCAAATTTGAAAGCACCTAAAAAAAAAAGGAATGTTACTTGATATGAGTATCCTTATCCATCACTTTTGAAAGATGTGGTGAAGGAATGTTCAGCCCAACCAGTCTAGAAACATGTTTCCCTTGTCACCGTAAGCCAGTTCTTTTTGCTCGGAGTAAGAAATGTCTGTATTAGGGCCATAAGGGAAGAAACACCTGTGCGACAGGCGTCTGAGAAAATGCTCAGTATCCTGTGTCATCAGGGACTCGCCAATTAAAACCACCATGAGATGCTGCCACACCCCATCAGAGTAGTCAAACCCAGAACACTGAGAACCCCAGGCACTGGTGAGGGCATGGGGCAGAAGGAACTCTCCTGCGTCGCTGGCTGGAGGGCAGTGCAGTCACTTTGGGAGGCAGCATGGCAGTTTCTTACAGAGTTACACTCACTTTTAACCAAATGATCTAACACGTGTGCTCACCTGGTTGAAACGGGTTGAACACTTATTTATGTCCACACAAAAACACGCACATGAATGTGTGTAGCAGCTTTATTTACAATCGCCAAAACTTAGACACAACCAAGGTGTCTTCCACCAGCCGAGTGAGTGAAGAAACGGTGGCCCATCCCGACAGTGCGATATTATTCTGAGCTAAAAAGAAATGAGCTATGAAGTCACAAACAGGCCAGGAAGAAACTTGAAGGCAGAGCACTCAGTGGAAGGAGCGGATCCACAAAGGCCACGTGCTGTATGATTCCAGCTACGTGACATTCTGGAAGAGGCCGAACTTTGAAGACAGTGAAAAGATCAGAGGTTGTCGGGGTGGGGGAGGGGAGGACAGGTGGAGCTCAGAGGATCTCTAGGACAGCGAAACTACTCTGTACCATACTGTAACGACGGGCACACGTTACTACGCATTTGTCAAAACCCATACAGGATACAACGCCAAGAGTGACCACTAATGTCAACCATGGACTTCAGTTCATCATGATGTATTATTATAATATTATTACTTCATTATAATCGTTTGTATTTGTCATTTAAATGTTCATCTATTTTAGTTATTCAGTTTAAATGCTGTTTAGATTTTGCTCTATTTGAATTATTACTGTATTATTAATATCTCCAGTTATTACAAATGCACCATGCTAATGGAAGATGTTAATAATAGGGAAACCATGTCTGGGGAGAGAAAGGTAGATGGGAACTCTACTGTCCACTCAATTTCTGATGCTCTGATTTTCACGGGGCTGTGCTCCTGTTAAAAGGTGCCCAGGAGAGTGGACAGGTGACTCTGAGCTCTTCAGAGAGCCCTCGTGCTGGATGGACTTCTCAAAAGCAGGTGTGTAAACCCCAAACAGGGTCCAACTTCCCAGCAGTCGATTTCAGGACAAGCGTGCCACGTGTTTGCACAGCTAGTCCCTTCTGCAAACCAGACACTGTGGAGGGAGAGTTAAGGTCAGTGGGACGAGCCTGCCCCATGTGGCCACAGCTAGCTCATGTGGCACTTTGGGGCAAGTTATAAAAAGGTGCCCTTCTTCTCATCTACCTGTCAGAAAATTGTCACTAGGTGTTGACTGTTTCAGAAAAAGACACATCCATCTGCTAGAAAACTGTTTAGAGAAATACAAACCTATACTATTCACACCCCTGAGGGTATCCCCTAAATGTAGCACCCCGACACAGCCACCACCCATCAGCTCCTGGCCCATCCCTCCTGGTGACGGACTCCCTGGACGACAGACCAGGGCCCTGAGAAGCCTCTTCCTTCAGGCTCACAATCACACACCCCAGCTTAGGAGCCAGAGACATTTCAGATAATGGGCAGAATTCCTTTGTGCAGCCTCCTCAGGCACCCTTTGTTTCTCAGATTAATACCAAACAAATGAGCTGTTGTTCCGCATTTGTGTGTATTTCAGTCAGTTAATTGGATTCAGTTCTGCCTGACTGGGAAGATTTTCTGTCTTGAGCTCCTGGAATAGTGAAGTCTTGGGTCACAGTCCTAAAGTCTTCAGGGGACAGCCTCCCCACACATCTCCAGTACTGAGTGGCAACTTAAATCCTAAGAACATCCAATGCCTGTCTCTTATGGACTTTTTTTTTTTTCTGTAGTAAGTAACAATTTAGTTCAGGACAAGAGACACTATTCAAAGAAACATAAATAGCAGCCTCCTGGGAGCTTCCTGGCGCTGGACTAGTCCAGTGGGTCATGCAAAATTACCAAGTGAACACCAAGAAAGAGAAGGGGAAACAAGTTGCCCACTTGAAAAAATAAAAAGGAGCATGATGTCACTTTCACTTTTATTAGAAAACGTGTCTTATGATAGCCTCCAGTTGTTTCCTTTCTACTAGAAAAAACCCATTCTGCTCTGCAAGGAGGAACAGTCAACGTTTCCTCCTAGTCTGGCCTCCCTCTGGGCTCCTCGTTTTCTTGACAAACAGCACCTGCGAGTGCCAAGCTCAGGCTCTACAGAGATGTATACAGGACAGTTCTTTCTTCTTTTTCTTTTTTAACGTGGAGCGCTCCATGAATTTCTATGTCATCCTTGCTCCTCTTCTCTGTATCATTCCTGTTTTGGTTCGTGTGTTGCCAAAGCGAGCACTACGGGACAGTTCTTCACCTCAAGGCACTCCTTACCTGCCAGTTCTACAGACAATAGAATAATTTTTAATCGAAGTGGCAGGTGCAAATTATGTACAAGACACAGTGTCAGTGGAAGAGAGATGCCTGATTCTGCAGAGATACCAGATGACATTTCAGACTGGTCTTTGTGCCAGAAATCTAATTATTGTCAACCATTTAATTATCTTCCTGGACGCCCAGGAAGATGACATTAAACATCCCTTTGTACCTGAGTGGGGCCATAAAACTAATTCTGACTGACGGAATGTGGGCAGGTGTGATGTACAAAACATCCAGGTTGGCCCGTAAAGTCGTGGACACCTGATCTTTCCTCTCTTCTCCTATGGCAAGTTGGAGCTCCATGTTGGAAACAGCAGCATCCCAAGATGGAAGGCACTGGATCACTGAGTCATTGTCTGAAGGAGGGTGCCCTACCTGGGAAATCCCCAGTGGATATGGGGAAGGTGGCAAATGAATTTATTTTGTGGAGCCACTGGAATTGTGGGTTTTTTGCAACATGATTGCAACATGATAGCATGATTTATTGAGTAGTGTGGAAAGTGGTATCTTAAGGAGGTTGCAACTGTAACAAAACTATGTATCCATTTTCTTAGCAGTTGGGCAGGAGGCAAGGAAGACACATGGCTTATTGGATGGCTGAACATCTGCTTAGGTACTGACAAAACATGGCAAGAGGGCTGCCTGCAGAGACTTAGAAGGCAGACCTCATCACTGTAGGATAATAGGAGGACTTGCTGGAAAATTGAATATTAGAAATGTGTTTTAATTGGAAGTGGCCTGTTTGGAAAGGCAATGCAAGAAAGAGATGAGCTCAGGGAGTAATTGGCTATTTTGTAAGTAGAAAATGAAAGGTAATAGGATCCAGAAATTCAGGACCTTGTAGGGTTGCAAAAGGTAACTTGCGTCTAGCCCCCAACCAGTAAGTAATGGAATAAAAAATATTTTGACCTCATTAAGTACTGGTGCATCTTCTAAGTTAAGGTTCCTAAAGTGACTGAGGGCCAAGGTGTGAATAAGTGCATGGACTTCCCACTCATCCCGGTGGCCTCAGAGAGCTGAGACAGATTCAGAGCAGGGAGGAAGCGGTGAAACGAAGTAGCTTCCAGAATGACATCCAGAAAAGGGGTATGGTTACTGTTACAATTAGATCAGAAGCCACTTAGTTTTTGAAACCATTGTACTGCCAAGAATACCATGAGTCTGGACCCCCAAAATCCTTCAGTTGTTTGGGACATAAAAACAAACTGATTCTCCAGTCTTTGCTAAACAGGAACTGAGCTCCCAAAGCTGTATTGCCACCAGGAGAATACACTCTCCAAAGGCCACTCCCCTGTGGCCATGCATAATAAGGACCAAGGAGGAGCCCCCAGAGGGTGAGGTCTGGGTGGTCTCCACGGGATGTCAGCCTCCAGAGCAGAGAAGGTCATTACAGCGGTCCTGCAGGACTCAAGTGCATCTGTGATGGGTGTGAGCCTTCCCTGCTCCCTTTCTCCAAGAGGGAGGGTTCCGTGTGTTCCCAGACCCCGATCCACCACTATGGATTGGAAATCAGGGAAACCAGTGGAAAGTCAAGTATTTCTCAGGTCACAGGGGACCAGACCAAAAGGGCTGTTCCTGCTCTCCACGGAGAGGCCAGATCCACTCAGACATCCTGGGCCCTGAGTTGGTTACTGTAGCTGAACGGCTGTGTGCATTCTTTCTTGGGAAGAGTGCGCAAGCTCTATCCTGTGGGGAGAAAATGAAAGCAGTTTGGTGGAAGGGTGGCCAGCAGCAGAGATGACGTTCTAACTTGATTCCCTTGCTTCATTTCCCTCCTGGGTTACAGTAAATGACAGTTCCCTTTCTCTTGCCTCTGGGGACAACCAGATTTGCTCTGACCCATGTAATATGGGCAGAAATGGTGCGAGCCTGTGTTGGCTTGTGCTGTTTAAAGAAACGATGAAAGCTTCCATACACACTTGTCTTTCTTCTTTTCTGTGTCCTAAGATGTTCCCACCACATGGAGGAAGGCTTCTCAGGAGAGCCACCCAACCAACCAGGGACACCCACACGGATTCAGGTAAGTGAGAGTGAGCTGCCGTTATGTTGAGGGACTGAGGCTTAGCATTACTTGCCTAAATAATCCTGTCTGGAACACTGGTCGGGAGTCCACATGGCAGGTGAGGGAAGGAAGCAGGGTGTTGAGCTGTAGTGAAAATAGAGGCTGGAGCGTGTTCGCCAGAGGGGGGCCTGGGCTGGAGGTCACGAAAGACACGACTGAGGATCCGTCATAGGCTGAGGAGACGAAGGTCACAACAAATTAACCATGAGGTGGGATCCTGGACCGTAAAAGGACGTTCGAGGAAAAGCTGGTACAATTATACAAGATCTGTAGTCAGTGTTGATTTCATGGTTTCATGATTGCATGAAGGGCGTATGGGAACTCTCTACTGTTTTGCAACTTTTCTATGATCATCTAAACCTATGACAAAGTGAAAGAATGAAAAAAATACATTGCAGGGCATGGCGTCAGATTGAACAGCTAAGCAGGAATTCAGGAGTTCTGTCTAAAGGGCCTCTGGCAAGAGGTGGTGGGGGTAGGAGGGCTGGTAAGGGACGTAAGGTCGGCGAAGGAGGCAGATGGAAACCCCCAGCCACACACGCGCTACTATTTCAACACCTCCGACTCTGATACCAGATGCCCATGACCGTGGATGGCACATGGGTCCTGACTCAAATGGATGTCCAGGGTGACTTGTTGCTCGTCTCAGACATTGAGCTGGTGGCGCTCCTTCCATCCTTTCTGTGCTCAGCCAAGATTCATCCTTGGAGCCGAGACACGGATATGCCTAGAAGTAGAGAACAATGAGGTAAGTAGGGAAATAAAAAAGGCTGTATCCAGTTGAGATATGGTCAAGATTTACTATTCTAATACCTAGAACCCAAACTTTCCATTATGGATGAGGTGCAACCTGACCCACCAACTTGGGGTGAGTGTGTCCCCATTCATCATCAGGTGGGGCTTATGTCTATATCCCTGGTCCCCAGTGGGTAGCATAAATACGTGGTTCAGAGTGAGACACCTGTGCACCCTGTGTTGCCTCTTTTTCCTTGTGGGGGTTTCCTCATGTCTCCTTGACTGGGGAAGAAAAGCCCTCATGTGTGCTTTAGGGGTGGTCTTGAACCACATGGAGGAGCCAGCTGGAGGTGGTCTGCTGCAGCATATCAACCCCATCAAGAAAGATCCAGAAAGACCATACTGGAGGAAGAGCTCCACAAAAGCCAGAGGGTCAAGGAGTTCATTAGCTCGTCCACTCTGTCCAGACTGAGAAGGACCAGGACAGATCTGCCCTCACGGACAGGTGGCAGCTACTGGTGTGTGCGGTTGCTCAGAGGCTTAGAAGCGAAAGGTTGGGAGATTGGTAACAAGGAGGTGGAGGGAGAGGCACATGCTCGGACTCTCAGCATTTTATGCGGCATCTTTGGATTTCCAAATGTAACTGATTTGGAAGTTTCAAAAACACTGCACAGACCAAACCATGCATGTCCTTGGGCTTACCTCCAACCTTGGGACACTTGTAAATTATAAAAACAAATGCAACAAAACAAGTGTTAGAGACCTGCCACGTTCCTGCATTTCCCAACAAATCGGGACAAATCACAAATTAGAGATGAAAGGAGAAATGTTTAAGTCCCTTCGTTTGGGCTCCAAAAATTGAGGTTGGGAATTCAGGTGAACAGAGGATGCTGGGCAATGTCCCCCATTATCACCAGAGCAGGACCACCATGCCCAACTACACCCAGGACACGATACACATCAGGTTTCTGTGACATCAGATACAGCTGGTTCTCGATACTCAGTTTACATTGGCAAAGCGGCAGCACACACCAAATTAGCGAAGCCTAGGCCACGGCCCCTAAAGAAGATACGGGGTTAGTTTCCTCTGAGCCTCTCGTCATAACCTTTCCATCAACCAATCAATACATAATTCTGCTTCCTTGTTAATTAATGAATTATTGAAGACACCTTATTTTATATGTATATAGTCGATCTGTTAACATTGGATTCACTGTCAGTAGTGCTACAGCGAGCGTCCAAACCCGCCCCTCTCTGCAGGGCCCATCACAGCCTTCTTGCCCTAGGATAGCTAGACAGCGTGTGGGCACTGTTTTGGGGCCCCTTGAGACAGGGAAATCCACAGAAGGCGCCACAGCGAGGACAACATGGGACTCTAGACTGCATAAAGGAGACTTAGTTGTTGTTGGAGGGGGGTGGTTCGAAATGAGAAGGCAGAGCGCCGCTTTGTTCTCTCTCCGCTGGAAATGAAAGCACACACTGGGTGACTCCTTTTTCCCCGACTCCGCACGTGTCCGAGATTGTGGCCGTGTTGCCGGTGCTGACTTGGGGGTGGGGTAGAATACACATTTGAGCAAGCAGGTCAATCACTGATATGGAATCCTCTAGTAAGGAGGATCGACTTGTGTGTATGTGTGTGAAAATTACCTGTGTGTGAGATGGGGAGGAGTCAGGAGGCCGGCACAGACAGGTGCCAAGACCAGGGTGACAGACATTTACACCCCCCAACACACCACCCCCAGCTCACCCATTACCGTGGCGACGTCCACAGACAGGGCTGGAAAAACTGAAGTCCGGGGTCACAAGTCTCAGAAGTTTCCATCTTGTGTTAATCCCAGGGGCGTCATGTGCTGCGTAGAACCCACCCAGCACCCCCAGGCCCCACGGGAACTGTGCTGGCTGACTGGAGATGGTGGCAGGCGCTGGAGAACCAGGAAACCGATGCATGGCGTTGCCTGTCTCGGCCCAGCTCTGCGGCTACCTTCACCAACCCTCCCGGTGAGTTCTGCCCACCAACCCTCCCAATGGGTTCCTACCCACCCAAAATATCTTCACAGGAAAATATTTTGCACATATCATGAATGTTTCTCGTCAATTGACTTTTAAGCCAAAGAGAGAACCCTTAATAATGTGGGTGGGCCTCACCTAATCAGATGAAGGCCTTAAGAGCAAACACTAAAGCTCAGAATCTGTGAGAGCAAGAATTTTATTTTGAAGGTCAGATGGTGTTTTGTTTGTCAAATGTCACTAAAGACAAACACTTCTAAGCATAAAAGTAAATAATGAAGTTTTTTGTTATTTTTTTCCACTTTTTGAGAAGAACAAATCAATGTCTTCAAAAGATAGAAAGCAGAGAAAAAAAAAAAACCCTTCCGCCATCTTAGGAAGAGCAGTTCAGAAAAAGTACAAAGGTTCATGCAATCCATGTTTCTATTCATAGTGAAAAGTGGTTTAAGTCCCCCGGGAGTAAAATGCAGATTCCTGCAAATACATTGCCTGGTCAGTGAATGTAAGAATATCACTGATCAAACTGCATCTTCACGACGGTGTTTCTTCTTTAAGCACAACCAAGAAGTCACCAGGAAGAAGCAGGGTTCCAGGTTTTTACCCTCCTCTTCGCCTGGTGTTTTATACACTACCTGCTGTGCACACGATGCTTGAAGTCTGTGTGCAGTTCATTCCCGAACAGTGTGCCTGTATATTTCAAACCTAGAAACCCACCAGACCTGAAGCCCGAAATAAACTTTTTTCTCTAGTCAAATCTCAGCAATATTTATATAGCTAAAAACACTGTGTTTTAGAAGTGATAATTAAATATTAAAATATTATGCATAATACTAAGACGATCTTGGGATGAGTAATGCATGATAATAGTGAGAGCATTCCCTGAAAGTTAAATACAAAGAGATGTTTGGCATAATTATGAAAGAGGAAGATGAAATGGAGGGAGAAGGGGAACACTCTGTCTGACCACCTACAGGAGGGTTTGGCAAGATTTTTCTAGCAAGATAGTAAATATTTTCAGCTTTGTGGGCCGTAGGGTCTCAGTCACGATGACTCAACTCTGATGTGATCACTCAAAAGCAGCCAGAAACAGCATGGACCAAGTAGACATGGATGTGTCCCAATAAAACTTTATTTGTAAAGAGAGAGGGCCGGAACTGGCAAGGGCCAAAGCTTTAGACCCCCGATCTATGGTAGACAGACTATGAAATTAACGAAGAATGCAATGACTCACTGGCCATCACAGACCCTCCATAACCACTCAGAGAAAATTAAAAACCACGTTGGGATTTAATAATATGTCTGAAGCATCAATTCACTATGAATTATTTCATACCTGCACTTAAATGGAAAACTACAATTTACTTTACGTTTCTAAAAGGATTTTAAAAGACATGGAAGACGTATTTTATTATAAGGTGAATTAGAATGCAGGATACTCACAGTAAATTAAACAGCTATGGTTCTCAGGGAGTAAGTAATTCCGTGCTTTCCCAAGGAAATTGCTTTAGAATTTCTTTTAAATATTTATATCCCTTGTTAAATTTACTGTGTTGGTTTTAGAAACTGGAATTTCCAATAAAAGTGATAAGTGATGGGGAACATTTTTAACCTGATGAGATATTATAGCTCATTTGTTTTAAAACAGTAAAAGGAGAAACGTTATCAACCAGGGCACCTGGGTGGCTCAGTGGGTTAAGCCTCTGCCTTCAGCTCAGGTCATGATCTCAGGGTCCTGGGATCGAGTCCCGCATCGCGCTCTCTGCTCAGCGGGGAGCCTGCTTCCTCCTCTCTCTCTGCCTGCCTCTCTGTCTACTTGTGATCTGAGTGTCAAATAAATAAATAAAATCTTTAAAAAAAAAAAAAAAAAAGAACCCCCCCCCCAATTCCCTGCACTCCCCTGGGGGCGTGTCCTGCCCGAGCTTGAAGGACTCCCGGCCACCTCTCACCGCTGTGTGATTCCTCCTGTCCCTGACTGCTCGAAGCCTTGGTTTCCTTATCTGCAAAATGCAAACCATTGAAGTGTTCCCTCGAAGAGCTGTTGCTCTGATTAAATGAGACGGTGTTTAAGCCCCCGAGACAGGGCCTCTAGGCCAGGCTAGGCTGGCTCTTAGCCCAGCTCAGGGTCTGCTTCCTGAATTCGTTCTGCCTTCTTCGGTGAACAGGAGCCTGGGTCAACTTGCCTTCTTTAGCAGAACAGCACCTGTCCTTACACAAGTACCCTTGTTTCGATGGCAGCATTACATTTTAAATATGTAATTATAAGTCAGGGTTTTCCAGAGAAATAGGCCAATAGACGGATCGATGGATCAATAGATAGATATAAAAAGATATATTCTAAGTAATTGGCAAGTCTGAAACCTATAGGGCAGACGGGCAGGAAGGTGGGCCAGAGTTTCAGGCAGGAGTTGATGTTTCCACCTTGAGGCAGAATTCCTTATTCTCTGGGAAACCTTAATGCTTGCTAGTAAGGCCTTCATCTGATCAGATTAGGCCCACCCACATTATCAAGGTTCTCTCTTTGGCTTAAAGTCATTTGACGATAAACATTCATGATATGGATAAAATACCTTCACAGGAACACCTGTATTAGTGTTTCCCCAGACCACTGGGTACCATGGCCCAGCCAGGTTAACCCATAAAGCCAACCACCTTGTACTGCAAGTGATCTCTTTTCAGAAAATTCTGCCCTTGAAAATATCACCATGTATACAAAAAAAAAAAAAAAAACCACCAAAAAATTACTAAGTTTTACTCCAGAGGGATCCACTAGAGGGATTGATAATATTCTGGGGCAGGTCAAGGCCTCGGGCTGTTGGAGGCAAGCACAGGAGGAGAAGAGAGGGTAGGAGGTGCCAGCCTGCTCTCCGGTGTTCCCCCCAGAGCCCCCAGGCTGCCGTCAAACACCCAGACTTTCCTGGGCTCCCACCTGCTGCCGTGTGTGTGGGGTCAGATCCCAGATGGGCCAACAGGATGGCAGGCCCCTGCCCTCAAAACCAGACCTGTGTTACCCTGCCTTTCACAGGGGATTTATTCCAACCTTCCTACTCATCAAGTGCCCACTGGCCCTGCAGGACCAGGAAGCCACAACCCAGTCAGAAGGGGGAGGCTGCGGGAATGACTGCGGCGGGGATAGGTCAGCTGTGGGGCTTTCCTGGGAGCGAGAAGCAGGGGGAGGGAGGAGGGACATTTCTCTATCTTGAGAAGGTCAGGGAAGGCTTCTTGGAAGAGGTGACCCTCAGCGGTCTTAAATCCTGGAGCAATTTTGAGAAGATCGAAACACACACAACCTGAGCCCATTTGTTAGGTCCAAAATGAAAGGGTGATTTGAAAGGGTCCAAATGAAAGAGTCCAAAATGAAAGGTCCAAAATGAAAGACTTAAGACTTTCTCTCTAACATGAACCATATAAATGGTCCGAGTCCATTCAGAGTCACTAATTCCCTATGTATCCCCGTCGCCCATTCTTCTCCCATTCCTGTGAGCCTGAATTAGGCTTATCAGAAGTTATCTCTAGGAATTTCATACAAATCTCTTCAAAACAACATAAGCTCATCTATATGCGGTGTATACAGCAGCTTAAACAAGCTGGCGGAAGTGAACCAAAACCCAACAAGCAGCAATGGCCTTGAACGTTTCCAAAAAGGCTGACGATCCATTGCAAGCATCGAGAGGGTCGGAGGTCACCTAACTGAGCCGAGGCCTCTGAAAAATCAACCCGGACAAGTTCAGGAACCAGAGAACTGACAAACCCACGGGGACATCTGAGCGTACCTGTGTCGTTCAGGCCTTTCTGCGGGAGGAGAATTAACGGCTCCTCACGGTCCTTCTTCACAGCAGTGGCCCCTGTTTGGCGGGGTTCTCGGAGGGGAAGTGAGCCCAGAACCAAATGTGTGCTTGGGAGTCTAATTTACACGTGAATGAAACGCAGGGGCTCAGTGGCTGGGAGAGCGGGGCCACCGGCTTCCTGTCCGCTTGGCCGCCAGGACAGCGCGCACATGGGGCTCACGGGCACTTACGGAGTGGGGCTGGTGAGCGAGCCGTCAAGAAAGAATGCTCGAGATGGTTTTGGTGGAAAAAAAAAAAAAAAGTGACTTTATTACAGCATAGGGGCAGGAGCCATGGGCAGGAGGAGCAGCCTAGGGCTGAGAGGAGTGGCTGATGCTCGCTTTGTAGTTAGTGGGCCTCGGGGATAGTGACATCTCTAGGAATTTGTGTCTGTTCAAAGTGAGGCTTTGATCTCCCTGATATGAGGAAGTGGAGATGCAACATGGGGGGTTTGGAGGGTAGGAGAAGAATAAATGAAACAAGATGGGATCGGGAGGGAGACAAAACATAAGAGACTCTTAATCTCACAAAACAAACTGAGGGTTGCCAGGGGTCAAGGGGGTGGGGAGAGGGGGGTGGGGTTATGGACACTGGGGAGGGTACGTGCTATGGTGAGTGCTGTGAAGCGTGTAAACCTGGCGATTCACAGACCTGTACCCCGGAGCTAATAATACATTATATGTTTACTAAAAATTTTTTAAATTAAAAAAATATTATGTTTTCTCTAAACAGAAAAAAAAAAGTGAGGCTTGTCAGACCTTAGAGAGCTAGCTATTGTCAAGATAGCTTACCTTGGAGCGCCTGGGTGGCTCAGTGGGTTAAGCCTCTGCCTTCGGCTCAGGTCATGAACTCAGGGTCCTGGGTTGGAGCCCTGCATTGGGCTCTCTGCTCAGCAAGGAACCTGCTACCCCCTTTCTCTCTGCCTGCCTTTCTGCCTACTTGTGATCTCTCTCCCTGTCAAATAAATAAATAAAATCTTTTTAAAAATTTTAAAAAAATAGTTTACCCTTCATTATCCAGTAAAACTCTGGTCATGAGGCCCTTTGGCAATGCCACCTTCTGTATGTCTCAAATGTGTATCAGTGGGCCACATGTTAAGATGATTTTTGTTGTTGTTGTTATATTTCTCTTGCCTCTTTATTCTTCTCCTCATTTCCCCCCAAACATATTTTTTAAAAATTTTATTTATTTATTTATTTGACACAGAGAGAAAGAGAGAGAGAGACAGCAAGACAGATACTACAAGTAGGGAGAGTAGGAGAGGGAGAAGCAGGCCTCCCGGTGAGCCCAATATGGCGCTCGATCACAGGATTCTGGGATCATGACCTGAGCCAAAGGCAGTCCCTTATCAACTGAGCCACCCAGGCGCCCCCCCCCCCATCCCAGAACATTTTTGACCCTTAAACCTTTCAGGTTGCTCAGGGTGGAAGGTCTTGTCTTCTCCCACTTCACCTTGCTGAATAAGGAGGGGAGGGACATCTCTTCTACCGGTCAGCACTGGTCAGTTGGGAATGTATATGTAGGAATTTTGAAAGGCAGAGGCAGCTGAATCCAAGGTAGACAACATGCACAAACCTCCTTGAGTAGAAAGGATCCTCTGTCTGCATGAAGGTGTCTCCACCAGTAGAGAGACTTCAGAAAAAACAGCAAAACGTGATTAAAATGAATGAAAAAGAAGCCCAAATAAGATCCTTTGATGACCAAAATCTCCCTCCAGTCCAGAAGTTTAATTATTAAAGCAGTGGGAGGGATGGTTTGAAGCGCTGGTAGGAGTATTCATATCTTCTAGCAATCCTGTTACATTTTTGTGACGATCTGAGATATATTCACAGCATCCCATTCTGATCCTGGGGCGCCCGCCTCCTCGGGCTGCTGTCAGAACATTGAATCTACTCTATTTTGTAGGATTGCTTCAGGCATCTGTGTTACTTCAGTATCTAACCCACAGTGCTGCCTGGGAGTCATTTAGGACTTTGATCGTGTACTTATCAAGGGCTTCCATGTACCAAGTGACATCCCCCAGTCATAAAGAGGGAACAAAGGTAGGTGTCCACACCAGTGAAACGTGAAGTGTGTCCGCAGTTCTTTTGAATTCGGAAGGTTGGCTGGGTTAGTAATGGTTTTCAAAGTGCATTGGTTCATCCAAATAAAACCCAGAGTGCAATGACCTAGCCAGCCTAGGGGAAGCCATGGCCTTAGGTTACAGCCATGTACCCACTGGGTCCCATTAGGAGCCTGCTGCCTAATTCTGGGCCTGCTTGTCTAATCAGTAGCAAACCAATCAGTGGCCTGAAGAACAATGATCAGTGAACGTATTTCGGATGGCGGCCATCTTAACTGCCCTGGGCCCTTCGCCCAGGTATCATCATTATGGTTTCTCTGTTCCCAGCAGAGAATCGTTTTCAGACTCAGCCGCCCAGTTGTGGGGGTGAGCCATATATATTTGTTCCAGATCTGATATATTCCATCCTGCATATACCGATAAGTTGGAGTTTGTCATTTAGACATTCTCTGGTACGTATTTATTTGTGGATGATGGCCGAGGAGATTCCAAGTGGTCCTGATCACAGGCCAGAGGGCAACATTTTGTTTTGTGATAGATCTATCAGGAAATATCGTCATACTTGTGTCACAGGTTGTAACTGAGACATGGGTATAGAAGGAAAGCCCGTGATGGGGAGACCCACCAAGGCAGACCAGATGTGCCCAAAAGGCAGAATCCTATGTATCCGGCAAGCTGTTTGATTTTGATGTTCAGCAAAACGCTGGGCCCGTGTTAAGAAGGAATTATCAGTACAAATTGGGGAAAAGAGAATGAGAAAGAGAGGTACAATGTTCGGTGTCATTTGAAGAGAAGTCTGAGGTCTTCCACAGGTTCACGGGAGTAAGAAAGCATGGAAGTTGGCACCGTGGGGTCCTGTGAGGAAGATACAGGTTGAATTCTTGGTAAAAGAATCCACGAGGAATGGCTTTCTCATTGTATGGCGATGATAAATGATCCGGCTAGTAGGGACCCTTCCGTTTTGGAGTCAAGTCCCCCTCTCCTAGAATTCCTATTCTCTAAGTAAATCCCATCTCTCGGGTCTGTCTGAGGTGCATGTTAGTTACTGTCAGATCAGGTTTAGGGAGGATATGGTCTGAGTATTGGTGTCGAGATTCATGGGTTAACCCACCCTCGAGTGAGTAATTCAACAGAGTGCTGTAGGCCCCATCTCTGGACAGATCTACGGTGAGAACAGGCATCCAGACAGTAATTCAAAGGGCCTTCCCCCTGCTGGTTGCTCTGGGGCAATTCTCGTTCTGGGAAGTCCTACTAGTAAATGAGTAACCCAATTTTCTTGAGTGGAAATGCTGACTTTGGCAAGATGTCATTTTCAGGTGTGGGTGTCCTCTTTCACCCTCCCAGAACATGTCGGATGCCGGGCCGAATGCAAACAGCAGTTAAATTTTAAGTCCTGGGCTAATTTGCTCAGTTATTTGTGCAATAAAGGATGGTCCATTGTCCCTTTGTACAGACCAAGGCAGTTCAGATCTAGGGTTGCTTTCCCTTAATAAACATTCTGTCACTTCAGTGGCCTTTTCTGTTTCACAAGGGATCGCTTCTATCCATCCAGAAAAGGTGTCTGCATAGACCAGTGAGTATTTATATCCTTTACAAGATGGCATTTGTAAAATCTAGTTGCCAGTCCTCCCCAAGATATGTCCCCCGACTTTGGACTGGTTTTAAGGGGCAGGGTTGAGCCCTCTGGGATTTACTTATGTGCAAACGACACAGGGTTCCTAGTGGTTACGGGAATCCCATCAGAGGTATTCTTAATCATCTGCTGCACGGCCTTTTCACCCAAACGAGTAGCCTGATGTATACCATGCATTGGTTTCCATTGGTTGCCTTTGGGTATAAAGACTTTTCCTCTATCGTTTTTAAACCAGTCTTGTGCATTTTTTTTGAAAATCCCCATTCTGGGGCTACCCAGATTTCTTGGTCCGAGTAGACTGGGGCTATATCTGTTACTGGTGTCTGGACTGGTGTAGGACTCGGGACTTGCACAGTCTGCAAGTGATTGCCTCTAGAGTCCCTAGACAGGTCCTCTGACGTCCCCTGAGGTGAATTACAGCCTCTGTCTTAGGTTTGGGTACAGTCTGTAGAAGGGCTGTTAGTTCAGGCCCATATTTAATGGGAAAGTTATGGCTTGTTAATAAGCCTCTCTCTTTCCAAATTGCCCTGTGCATGTAAGACTAGGAAAGCATATTTAGAGTCAGTATAGATAGTAACCCTGAGGTCTTTTGCCAACTGTAAAGCACAAAGAAGTGCGATTAGCTGCACTTTCTGGGTGGACATATGTGCTGGGAGGGCTGTGACCTCAATAGTCTGGGTTAGACAGACCGTGGCACACCCTTCACCATGAAATTGCTGCCCTCCATAAACCCTTTGTCATGTGCATCACCCGTAGGAGAATCTTCCAAGACTGATCTGCTAGAATACATGGGATCAACAACGTCTGAGCAGTTATGTTTTACAGAAGAACAATGGTCAGGGCTGGACCTCAGGGCAACTGGGTTTCAGGTCTGTCAGGTCTCGAGGAAGTCTTCCGGTGTGTCTAAAAGCCAGGCCTGGTATTTAGTAAGTTTCCCCTCATCATCTGTCAGTGGCATTTAGTTTCTAAAGCACTTTGGACCTGATGTGTAGTCATCATAGGCTGGTACTGTCCCGTGGAAGTTCTGGGGCGTCCTCTCCCAGGCGGGCGGGGCCAGCCACCCCTTGAAGACAAGCCAGCCACACGTGAACTACGTTGTCAAGTGAAAAATAGCCCACCAGACCCATTTCATGTCCTCATTTTTTGGGTCTGAACTCCCAAAACGTGACCCTTTTTTTCTGCTACACATAAAGCAAAAGCTTTTCCTAAGTTCAGTAGAGCCAAAGCTGGGGCTGATAAAAGCTTTGATGGGACGCTTTGAAGGCTGTCTGCTGGACTTTAGTCCAGAGCAAAGTCTCTTCACTGGGACCTTTAACTGAATCATCTTATCGCTTGGCTAAGAACCCAAATCCAGGAATCCACAGGTGGCAGAAGCCTGCCATGCTTGGGAAAGTGTGGAGTTCTTTGTAGTTGGGGACCCAAGATCTAACACAAGCTTTTTTCTAACAGTAGGTGGCCTGGCCTTAGTTCATATCCCAAATATTGTACTTTCTGTGTAGATATTTGTACCTTTTTGGGGGAGGCGTGATGCCCTCTGTCTGCCAAGAAATTAAGTGAGGTTATGGAATTACTATCCGACATTTCCTTTGTGGGACTATGGATTAAAATGTCAACCACATGGGACACCTGGGGGGCTCAGTCCTTAAGCCTCTGCCTTCAGCTTGGGTCATGATCCCAGAGTCCTGGGATCGAGCCCCGCATCAGGCTCCCTGCTCGAAGGGAAGCTTGCTTCTCCCTCTCCCACTCCCTGTGCTTGTGTTCCCTCTCTCCCTGTCTCTCTCTCTCTCTCTCTGTCAAATAAATAAATCTTTAAAAATAAATAAATAAAATATAAAATAAAGTAAAATAAAATAAAATATCCTCTACATTTTGAATTATAGTCCCATGAGGCAAGGATCCCTCTCGGAAGTCTTTACTGAGGGCAGCCCCAAGTGAGGACAGTCTAAATCCCTGGGCAAGACCGTTCAGGTTAATTGAGCTGCCTGTGGGCTTAAAGGTGAGGCCCATTCAAAAGCGAGTAGAGGCTGTGACTCCTCACTTAGCGGGATGCAGAGGCAGGCATCTTTTAAGTCAAGCAGTGTTACATGCAACAGATGAATCACTGAACACTCCATCAAAACTAATGATGACTATATGTTGGCTAATTGAATTCAAATTAAACAAATAAATCAAGTACTGTAAACCAATGGGGATCCCCAGGGACCTGGGAGAGAAGAGTATACGGACTCGGTGCCATGGGATGAAAAGGAACTAGAGCTCTTCGATCTTAGGCCATTCGAGAGTCCCCCCTTGGCTTCTTGACTGGTAAAACTGAAGCGTTGCAAGGAGATTGACAAGGCCTTAAAGTACCAGGTTTGAGAAACGTGTCAAGAAGTGGTGTAACCCAGCTTTCATTCTGCCTCTGGCTTTAAGGGAAACTGTCTCCTATGAGGCATAGCGGCTGGGTCTTTTAAGGCCACTTTCACGGGTTGGGCTTTAAGAGTCCATCCTGGGACAGGGCAATCCCAGACCTGTGGGTTTACTACCTTCCGGATATTAGAAGGGACGTCAGGGTAAGGGTCTGGTCTCTAAGTGTTCAAGAGGACAAGCCATACTCTTCCTTATAAGAGCAGAACAGCTCCCTGGTTTATATATGAAATCTCGCCCAAGGAGTGGAGTGGAACAGGATGGAAAGACCAGAAAAACTGCATCTCCGCAGATGTCAGGCGTCACCAGCTCACATAGACTGTGTTTAAAGTAGCTATTCCCGCCGGTGTCTTCGGGTCCTGGTGTGTATAGTTACAGAGAGCTTCTGTGAAGCCTGCAACAGCCAGATTGTCAGCAGCAATTTGGCGGACTTTCCAGATTTTGTTCAAATTTACAGATTTGGAGAATCCTTTTTCATTTCTTCTAACAGGGAAGGGGTCATAGGATCGCATCTCTCTCTCTCCCTCCGTTTTCCTGACATTTCCAGTGTGGCTCAGTCACTGGGACAGCAGTGCCCCTTAGATAACATTCTCCATCTCTTGTGGCCAGTTTTTCCTCAACAAAGATTCAATATGATAGATAGACAGACACACGTCACATATGTGTGTTTATCATATATCATATATATAACATCATCCCTATATGCATATATATGTGTGTATGTGTATATACACAAGATATATTTATGTATATCTTGTCAGGTCAAATCAAACACAGTGACTACTTGTTCAAAACCCTTGAAAAACTGAAAAAGGTTCCCAGAACATTGACCTAATAGTTATTTTATCTGAGCCAAGTGTGCCATGGAGGACAGGACATGGACTCCGATAATGCCCATTTCTCCATTAGCAGCCTCCCTAAGGGATGCAACGCTGATTTAGGGGGAACTGCCAGGAGATGGGGAATTCTGTTCCTGGTGTGTCCAGCTGGACCTGGAGCAGAGGGGTCTTGAGGCTTGTAAGGAAGAGGGCTAGTGATAGCATCAATGTCTCCTTTAGTGGGAGGCTTGTGGCTCCTCCAGTAGCCGAGGTTTATTAGGAGGAATGGGTGTTCATCATCCAATACATCAGGAGGGGGCTTATTAGCCTGGCTAGTGGCCAAACACATTCTGCAAGAGCCCCTGAGGTTGGGATCCCAGTTTTAGGACCATGAAGGCTTGGATATAGTGTACCTCTGTCCATTTGCCCTGTTTCCTGCAGGAGAGATCTAACTGGTGCATCATATTCAAGTTTAATGTCCCATTAATGGGCCATTTTTCCTCAGGAAGAAGAAGAGGAGGAAGGGGAAGAGGAAGAAGAAGAGGAAAGAGAAGGAGGAGGAGTGGGAAGGGGAGGAGGAGGAAGAAGAGGAGGAGAAAAAGTGGTGCTGGTGAGGAGCAGAAGGGGGGGGAGGAAAAGGAGAAGGCGATGATGAACAGGCTTGTCTTTCTTAACTCTTGCCGTCTGAATTGACTCTAGAGGGTTAAAAGGCATACCAAGAGAAAATCCTTGGGGACTAAAGAAGAACCCGTGTTCCTAGAAAAGTAGAGAAAGGTCCATTACCAAGAAATGGTGGAGTCCCATGCAGGATGTGTTCGAGGTTTCTAGAGTCAAAGCAACTGGAGGCATCCCTCCAACAAAATTGCTACGAATGCAGTTTTGCACTAGAGGAGGGATGCTGGCATCCCTCCATTTCCCCCATTGTGTCCTGGGCTACAAATGGGTGCCAGTGAATGGACCTAACTAATGTGCCGTGCCAAGAAGAACCTGCTGTTTTCAACCCATGGAAAACACTAGAAAAGTTTTACAAGGGGAAATTACACAATGCTGTAAGTAGTTAGCAGAGAACATTGACGGAAAGCAGTGAGGATAGAAGTCCATCATGGTCCAAGCAACATTCCAACACATGGCGTCTTTCACAGCCAACTTCCCTTGGAAACAGGTCCCCGGTTGGGTTTTAATTCAATTGCGTATTGGTTTTGGCCGGCTCCAAGCGGAGGTCCCATGGCCAGAAGCAACTAGACCAGGGATGTGAAGAGGATCACATTAGACCAATGAGGAGGAAACCTCACATGGAAGTCAAGATTGGCAGCCGTCATGATGACTTAAGTGCCTGTCCCGTCCCCGAGGTAGACAACTTTGTATAAGAACAGGAAGGAAGAGAGGGCATCAAGTTTCTGGGTCTCATTACCATTCCGGCCATGGTACTAGCTTCTAGCCAAAACCCAGACTTTCTCCTCCCCGTAGAATGGCTAGAGGACTACAGCCTAAGCAATCCACGTGAACGGGTTCCACTGAGACCGCACTCCTGGAAGAGCCCCGGCATGAGAGTGAAGAAGAGGGAGTCACTCTGGGAGTCACTCACCAAGTTTGCACCTGTACTATGACTCGGAGTCCAGACAAAAAGGTAGGCCCCACTCTGGGAGCCAAATTATGATGTGGGGGTCAGTGAGTGAATGGTCAAGAAAGAATTCTCAAGACATTTTCTGTGCAAAAAGTTGCCTTTGTTATGTTAGTAAGCGTCAGGGATAGCAAAGTCTCTAAGGAATTTGTGTCTGTTGAAAGTGAGGTTTCTAGGACCTTAGAAGGACCTAACTATTGTCAAGATAAGGTTACCCTTCATTATCTAGTAAAACATTAGTCATGAGACCCTTTGGCAAAGCATGTTCCATACATCTCAGATGTGCATCTGTGGACCACACAGAAGATGGTTCAGTGTTGGTTACATTTTTCTTGTCTTTGTTCTCCTCATTCATGTCTCCCAGATCCGGAGACTGGAAGTCCAAGATCAAGGTGTGGGCAGGTTCAGTTCCTCCTGAGACCTCTGTCCGTGGTGTGCACAAGGGCCCCCTGCACTGTGGCCCCACATGGTCTATTCTCTATGGCGACATGCCATGTGTGTCTTTGTGTGTCCTAATCTCCTATAAGGACACCAGTGCTGTTGGACTAGGCCCCACTCCAATGGCCTTATTTTAACTGAATCCCCTCTTTCAAGGTCCTACTTCCAAATATAGTCACATTTCGAGGCTCTAAGATTAGGGTTCGATGTAGGATTTTGGGGGACACCATTCATCCCCCAGCACTTCTTTAGATGGTGGGGAAATGGGTGTGGGGGGGGTGGATATCCACCACCATCACTCCAAGAAGCTGATATTAAGGTGAAAGCAGGACAGGTGAGGAGTCAGCCATGGCGGGGGATAGAGGGCCTTCCAGACAAAGGAATTGGCTGGGGCTCCGAGCCTGGCCCGGAGGCCAAAGTGGCTGCAGTTGGGTAGAGTGGGGTCAGAGGGGCTGGACAGGCTGGCGAGCGACCCAGGCCAGACCTGTAGGACCCAGGAAGGGGTTGGGCTTGATAGAAATACGGGGCACTCCAGTATTGTTTTAACCTGGAAGTCGTCTTTACCTTCCTGGTAGCTAGTTGGCAGAGCTAGGCTGGAGACCTGACTGTATTCTTGGTCAAGGAGTTTTGATAGGAATTCCTTTCTGTCCTCAGGGTCAGCCTCTTATGTCCCTGCCCCCTTTACTCCCAAGGCCAGATCAGCCTGTCAAGTACATTCAACTACTTGGCCCAACTATTTCCACCAAATTAAATTTCCGATTTGTAAGGGCCTCACTCTGTCTTTCTGGTAGTTTTCTCTCAAGCGGTCAGCCCAGAGGTGTATCACTCCTGCGTCCTGACGGAGGGAAGAAAGCTGGTATGAAGGCTCGGGTGCCCGACAGTAGTTTTGTGCTAGAATCCTGAAGGGACACTAAGATGTTTGAATAAAGGGCCAGGACCACACGCAAACCTCCTTCCTGGGCTCTCCTGTCCCCAGCTGCCCTGGTCAAGCCCTGGAGCGTATTAAGAGAAGGGGCAAGGTCAACCAACATCGTATACCAACAGATGGCCAGACTTCTTCTAGGACAGTAGACAGTTTCTCCCCCCGCCCCGAGTCTCGGATTATAAGCTGGACGTTATTCCGTGCTGTTCGCATACAGCCGTTCTGAAAGGCAGAGCTGTCTCCAGTGTCCGGCGAGGCCCTCTGACACATGGGCTTGAGGCTGGTCTGTGACCCGAGAAAGCTGCCCGGCAGACCCCACAAGGCATTCAGCCAGACGGGATCAGAAAATCCAAGTTCAAGAGAATCGCTGTTACACGTGACTGCACGGGAGAACAGACAGCCCGGGCTAACGACTGAAGTGGGGGTAAGGGATGACCGCGGGACGTTCACTTTTAAGCCGCGTCCCCTGGGGTGTGCGTCCCCCCACTCACACAGCTGAGCCGCACACGGCGAGCAAGGGCCACGCCTGGGGCAGGGTGGCGGGGCCGCGGGTGCAGGGGCGCACACAGCCCACGCGGGGGCCACACGACACGGGGCAAGGAGTAGGCTTTGGGCTCAGACTGCCCAAGATCGGGATCTTGGGAAGGTTATTTAAACCCTGAACCTCACTTTTCTTACCTGTGAAATCGGGACGTTCATCGTGGAGCTAGAGGTGACCAAGGAAGCTGCATGTGTAGGCCGGGGCCGACCACCACCCGCCGGGCCTGGGCCCCACAGCGTCTGGTTTTCCCCTCGCCGCTTCTGTTCCCGCTTCCTAGAGCACCACCACCTCAAAGGGCCCCGCTTCCTCCCCTGCAGACACCCGCATCCCCAACACATACACGTGCACCACGTTCACTCACGCTCCCTCACAAACACATTCATTCACATGTACACACACACAACATTCACTCTCACACGTTCACTCACACTCACTGGCACACACCACATTCTCACACAAATTCACCCTCACACTACATATTCACTGACACATTCACTTACACTCACACCACACACACACAACTCATTCACTCACACACATTCAGTCACACTCACCACCACATTCACTCACACACACACATTTACTCCTACACATTCACTCACACTCACTGACACACACACACCACATTCACTCTCACACAAATTCACCCTCACACTACACATAATCACTCACATTCACTCATATACACCACACATTCGCTCACACACACCTCCACACGTTCACTCACACACACTAACACTACACATATTCACTCAGTCACACTGACACACCACATTCACACACACATACCACATTCACTCACACACATTCACTCATACACACTCATTCCACACACACACCATGCATTCCCTCACACACACATTCACACCACCACAGACACACATGCAGTCTTGCACACGCACCTACACTACAACAGGTGCGACTAAGTGTCAGCTGTGACTCTAACGCGCCCACCTCTCAGGGACCAAACACAGAGCTGCCTGCATCGATGTTTATGAAATCTGGGAACCCTCTGCTTCAAAGTCACATTATCTTTTCTTTTCCCCTAGGAAAAGCCAGTACATCGTCTTTTCCTCAGACGTTTGAAATACCACATCTTTTCATTCACTGGACTCTACATCTGCCTGGGTCTCTTTTGCTGTTCACTACTTTGCTTATTAATTTACTAGACACGAGATTCACGGGATACTGCATTGTTGGGATGTGCTATGCCGTTCAGTCTACTATGTCTGTTGGAGTACTGTACTCTCACGTTGTTGTGTGATACCTGGAAGGACAAGTTTCCTCCAATTATTTTTCTTCCAAAATGTTTCTCTTTTTAAAAAAATGTAATGCTTTCAGACATTTTCTTCCTATTATTTCATGTCATTTTTACTTTATCCCACTTGAACTTTTAACCAAGGGAAGTGGCCAAAACAACCCCCACAACACCTTGTCCGAGTATAATAAAAACTCACGTTTTGGTGGCTCAAAACACTGGAGTGCGTTGGGTGAAGATGTGCTCCTTTAAGCGAAGACATGAGGCAAAAGTGGGGGCCTGAAAAGAGACTCCATGTGGCTGGGAGGAGTGCAGGACTCTTAGAACATCAATAATGCATTTATTCATAAAAGGGAGGAGTTCGAGTGTAAAAAACAGTGGATATAAGATGCCAGATTATACTTAAAAGGTGGAAAAGTGGTTAGAAGATAGTACGGCAAGCACGGGGGGGTGGGAGGGCGCGTGCACGTGTGTGTCCTCGGACGCTTGGGGAGATGCGGCAATAGATGACAAATCAAAACGTAACATGTAGGGACGCTTGCGTGGCTCAGTGGGTTTAAGCATCTGACTTTGGCTTAGGTCATGGTCTCGGGGTCCTGGGATAGAGCCGAGCTGTTGGGGGCTCCACGCTCAGTAGCGGGTTGGGGGTTCTATTTCACCCCTTCCCTCGGCTCCTCCCCTGCTTGTGCTCTCTCTTTCTCAAATAAATAAATAAAATCTTTTACAAAAAAAAATGACATTCAAACCTTCACCCTGAGAATCAGAAAAGGCTAGCTCGTGAACCTGTGTTAAGAATGATCAATACAATCATTGTTAGAATTAAAAACCAGGATATGTAACTTTCAAAGACCAGAAAATATTGTAAAGCACCTCTCCACACTAGTGAAAAAATGAAATTAAATTTAATTTAAAAAATGAAAATGAAGAAACAACAAAGAAGTGGAACAAAGACCAACATAAGAGAAGTAGGGAAAAGTATAGCAACCAGAATAAAAAAATATAAATGATGTAATACCCCAGAGTAAGAAAGAAAACTTTCAGAAAGTTCCTTAAAACAAAGTACAAGCATGTACTCTTTATAAATTGTGCCTACAAAAAGCTGATGTGCTTAGGTTAGAAGTTGAAGGAAGTGTCTGAGCAGAAGGAAGCCAACTTTGTTCTAATTCAAGATCCTCTTGGCTATTTTAGCATTTTGCATTTCCATTTTTGGAATCAGCTTGCCAAGCTTCACGACGCTGGAATTTTGCTTAGGATTGGGTTCAACCCACAGATCAATCTGAGAAAACTGGCGCCCTTACAATGCTGGTTTTGCAGTCCCTGGAGATGACGTGCCCTCCACGCACGGAGCACTTAGTTCTCCCAAGGATGCTTTGAAGCTTTCGTCTAAAGGTCTTGCACATATTTTAATGTATCTATTTCTAGGCATTTGATTTTCATACTATTGTAAAGGAGGCATTTTTTGAAATTTCATGTTCTCCTTGTTAATTACTGCACTGAGAAATACAATTGATTTTTGGGGTGTTTTGGTTTTATATTCAGTAACCTCTCTAAATTTACTAATGTAAATACTTTATGTAAATCTCTTTGGCTTGTCCAGGTACACAATCATGTCTTCGGCAAATAATGAGTTTTATTTCTTTCTTTATAATTCTTCTGCCTTTTTTCCCCCTGGCCTTATCACACACACATAGGACCTACAATATAATGGCGAATTGTGTGGCATCATTGACTCATTCCTGATCTATGAGGACAGCTTCAATAGTCCATCATTAGGAAGTTTACTTAAAGTTTTTGTTTACATTTTGTATTAAATTGAAAATGGACCATTTTACCCCATGTTTTCAAGAGTTTTGGTTTTTTTTTTTTTAAATGCATTAAATCTCATAAAATGTTTTATTTTTCTGGATCTATCTAGATCATATGGTTCTTATATTCTTGATGTTAATGTGGTAAATTACATAGACTTTTAAGTGTTAAATCAGTCTTACATTGTAATAAACCCAAATTTGACCTAATGTATTATTATTTTCATATGTTGTTGAATTTCACTTATGTTTTATCTAGGATTTTTGCATCTGCCTTCAAAAGAAAGACTAGCCTACCATTTTCCTTTCTGTGATGTCCTTGATGGGTTTTGGTATAATGTTTCGTTGGCCTCAAATCTGATTGGGGGGTCATCCCTTCTTTTTCAATCTTTGCAAGAGCGTGTGACATGGGTGGCTACGCAGTGTATAGTTATGTCCCTTTTTCCTTTTCTAATATTGGTTATACATATTTCTTTCTTTCTCCTTTTTTTAATTAAATTTCTTGGTTTGATTTAAATTCAAGTTAGTTAACATATACTATATTATTGATTTGGGGATAGTCTTTTTCCTTTTTCTTGATCAATTTTATTGAGGTCTTCAAAGAAGGAGCTTTTTGACTTTTCTCTATTGTGAATTTGTTTCCTATTTCGTGGACCTCTGCCCTTGTTTTTATTCATTCTTTCTTCCACATTTTAGATTTGCTATTCTTTTTCTAGTTTCTTGAGAGACTGACTTTCGGCCCATCTTCTTTGAAATAATTTCAAGCTGTGAGTTTTTCTCTTACACTCAGTTTTAGCTTTCCAGCACAGGGTGTTTTTTTTTTTTCTTTTTTTTTTTTAAGAATTTTATTTATTTATTTACTGGACAGAAAGAGAGAGAGATTACAAGTAGGCAGAGAGGCAAGCAGAGAGAAAGGGGGAAGCAGGCTCCCTGCTGAGCAGAGAGCCCGATGCGCGATTTGATCTCAGGACCTTGAGATCAAGACCTGAGCTGAAGGCAGAGGCTTAACCCTCTAAGCCACCCAGGCACCCCTCCAGCACAGGTTTTAATTGGTCATAGTTTCATTATCACCTACTTCCAGATATTCTCCATTGTCTTTTCTGATTTCTTCTTTCACCCATGGGTTATTTAGAATTGTGTAGTTTAGTTTTTAAACAGTTGGGGGATTTTCTAGTCCCCTCCCCCGACTTTACTTCCACTGTGGGAAGAATATTCTTTATTATTTTAATAAAGCCAGCCTCCAAAAACTGGGAAGAGTTTTTGGAGGCTGGCTTTGTTGCCCAGCCATGATCAGTTTTGGTAAATGCTTCATGTGTGATTCCAAACAATGTGCATATTGTGGGTTTAGAGGGCAGTGCTCTATATATGTCAATTAAGTCTTTTGCTAATTGCATTATTCAACTTTCTTGCTTTTTAATAATTCTATAACACATTTGAAATATGTTAAAATCTGCCATTATGGGGGCACCTGGGTGGCTCGGTCAGTTAAGCATCTGCTTTCGGCTCAGGGCATGATCCCAGGGTCCTGGGATTGAACCCCACATCAGGCTCCCTGGTCAGAAGAGAGCCTGCTTCTCCCTCTCCATCTGCTGCTCCCCCTGCTTGTGTTCTCTCTCTCTCTCTCTGTCAAATAAAGAAAAAACAAAAACCTACCATTATGATTGTGAGTTCATCTATCCTCTATGTCTTGTCAATTTTGCTTCACATGTATTTTAAAGCTCTGTTATTATATGCACAGATTAAGATTTGTGATATCTTCTTAGTGGGTTGGCCCCTTTCTCATGCTCAGATGTTTATCTCTGGTAACATGCTGGCCTTAAAGTTGACTTGGTTTGGCATCAGTGTAGCTACATTAACTTCTTCTGGTCTGGTTACCAAGCATATCACTTTCCATCCTTTTACTTTCAACCTACCTGTGCCTTGGTGCTTAAAGTCTGTTTTCTATAAATGGTGTATAGTTGGATTTTAAAAGCTATTGAGTCACAGTCTTCATCTTTTTTCGTGGAATATCTAGGCTATTTATGTTTAATGTAACGACTGATAGAGTTGTGTTTATATCTACCATCTCACTGTTTGCCTTTTATTCCATCCCTCTGCTTTATGTCCCTTTTTTCTCTCTTTATGACTTATGAAGTAATCAAATATTTCCATCATTTTATTTTTCCCATGTTAATATTGGTTATACATTCTCACAATGTTCTTATAGTGATTATCTAGATAACTTTTTATTTTAAAATCAGGAAAAAATCTATTTAAACAAGTATCAAAGTACGCTACAGAGCATACTGAGAAAATATATCAAAACGAAAATAGCAATTATAAGCTATAAATGCCAAACAATAATTCAATGTATATTGGTTTGTAGTATGTAAATCAGGTGAAGACTAATGAAACTACATTTCCCAGAACCCCCTTTTCTGTATGGTTCTGTTTAGACCTGAAAGGAGAAATGCACAAACTTGGAAGTCCGGAATGCTCAACCTTAGCAGCAGAAGTCACTAATCATAGAAGGATGTGATGGCCACCTGTAGTGACAGACAAATGCACAGACAACTGGTAGACCCTAACTATCTTTACTTTCCCCCACTCTGGGTCCAACTCATCCTCCTGATTGCTGGCCCTTCTAATCAACCATGTGCCCAGGCCACCACCAGACACCTGTGGGTCCTACACAGGTGACAGTTACTCAGAGGCAATATCTCCCTTGAGGCAAAAGTTTCCCTAGATTTCACCATGGGTGCTGCCCTGTGTGGTCCCACCTGTGGAGGCAAGACCTGCAAGGTCCCTTATGTCCACTAGCTCTGGGTCTTCAGTGAGCTGGTGAATGGCTTCTCTGATCCTCCCTTTCCCTTTCTAGACCTTCATTCACTGAGCTCCTCCCACACCTGGAAGCTCTAATTCCTAGGATAAGTCCCTTATTCTCTTATTCTCATAATACTAACAGTGGCTCTGTTCTTCTGACAGAATGCTGACTTACATACAGCACAAAGAGAATGAATAGAGCACAGGAAGTCATTTTATATTGTTAGATTGTACAGTTCAGAATGTCATATAACTTTAATGAATCAATTACCAAAAAACAGTACTTAAAAACAAAAGGCAAAACTATTCAGAAATACCAAAAAGAAATTGATAGAAACATGGTTTCACGCTATCAACTTGAAAACATTGATGTTTTGCTAGAAAGATGCAAATAACTGAAGAGGATTTGATAAACAGGAAACCAGGAAAAGGATCGTGAAGTTTCAGAAGTTATCAAAAATCTGTCTTCAAGAATTTTGTTGTGGTCAGATAAATTTACAAGTCATTATCATGAAATTTTTAGGGAACAAATGCCACTATGTCAACTATATAAGACTCACAAAAACCTTTAATAAATATTAATGTATATTGTCTAGTAGTCTATTCTAGTAATAATCCCCCCAGTCTAAAGTATATCTTATTGCTGGAATGTAAAAATAATTTAACATAAATGAAACCATTTTATAATTCTTGAATGTATAACTAGGTGAAGAGGAAAAGACTATAGGCCTTCTTGATAAATATAAAAAAGGTATTTTAAAAAAAAAGGTATTTGATAATATTCACTTCCGAATTTTTAAAAAGCTTCTAGAACTAGGAATATAATGCAATTTTCTGGGGCACCTGGGTGGCTCAGTGGGTTAAGCCTCTGCCTTCGGCTTGGGTCATGATCCCCAGGGTCCTGGAATGGAGCCCCACACAGGGCTCTCTGCTCAGCAGGGAGCCTGCTTTCCTCCTTCCCTCTGTGGGCTTCTCTGCCTACTTGTGATCTCTGTCTGTCAAATAAATAAAATCTTAAAATAAAAATTTTTCTTGTAATCTATTACAAGAACCTATTGTAGAACCTACTGTAAACCACCAATGAAAGTATATTTAGCAATTTAAAAATATGGGCACTCCCCTTAAAATCAAGAATACAAAAAACACCTGCAATCACTAGTACCGTTCATCACTGATTTGAAATTTTAGACAATGAAATAAGATGAGAAAAACATGAAGCTGCATACTGAAAACCAGGAAGCAGTATCATCTGTCTTTACAGACAGTTTGATCGTCTATCTGAGGAGCCCAAGGAAATCAACTTCTTAAAACTGCTTTAGTTAATAACAAACTCAAATGGAGTGGCTGGTTAGCAATCCAACATACAGAAATCAGTATCTTTCTGACACAGCAGCAGTAACAAGGAAAGTTTTAAAAAATCATCTCTGTATTTTTAGTAAAAAAAAATAAAGATACCACCAATAAACTTAGAAGAGAATGCGCAGAGTCTCTGTGAAGTCACGAATAACTAATAACAGTCACTAACAAAACTTAGAGACACACATTTCTGAGTAAGTAAAGTGATAAAATATCCTTCTGGGTGGGAAGACATATTAATTTTTATATATATTTAATACAATTTAATAGAACTAATTCATAAAATCTAAAAATGTAATAGTTAATGCATTTGAATCTATAGAATTATGGTTTTTCTTAACCTTGAAAAAATTATTCTAAGATTTACCTAGGACAACACATTTATTGGAATACACGTGGTAACTTGTTTCTTGTACAAAAACATTCAATTTTGGAGGTGGGAACCCCCCCGCTTACCAGACACTAAACAGATCAATTTACAATCTAATAATTAAAATTGTATTTTTCTGGTCAAGGAATGAATAGACCATTAATGATCAGAGAAATAAATAAATAAATAAATAACTTTCGAAACACACAAGTGTTTGTAAGAATTTAGTATAGCATAATCTCAACAGAGAAATAGTAATTGGACTGAATGATCATTTGAAAAAAATAATTAGATTTCCTATGTCACATTTTACAGGAAAATCAATTCAAAATGCATTAAAGTTTTAAATGTAGGATATAAAGGCAGATGGTGGAAATAAGGGTATTTGACTGGGGGAGGAAATGCTAAGAATGACTCACAAAAAAAGTATTCTATAAATAGCTCTTCTCTTTGCTTTAGCTGATCATTATTCTTAAAGTTTGCACTACATTTTATTCCATATTTATTTATTTTTAAGGAATTTGTACACCCAACATGGGGCTCGAATTCACGACCCTGACGTCACGTTGCACGCTCCGCGGCCGAGCCAGTGATGACAGTGCCCTCTGTCATCATTCTTAAATTATTATACTGACCCATCAAACTGTCGTTTCATGTTTCACGACCCAGTAGTTGAAAATAGTATACCTGGTTTTGTCTCAAATTATCCTGGGGGGGGCACAGAAGTAGAAAATATTTCCAGCCCAATTTACCATATGTTTTTCCTCCCATAAAATCACGTGTCACGTCTCGGACCTCAGGAGACTGAGTCTCCAGGTGTCCCAGTTTGAACGTCAACCTTCCCGCCTCTCACGCGCTCGCCAGCCGAGCGGCCGGCGCGCACCCGAGACCCTCCGGCGCGCACCCGAGACCGGCCGCCGCGCGCCCGAGACCGGCCGGCGCGCGCCCGAGACCGGCCGGCGCGCACCCGAGACCCTCCGGCGCGCACCCGAGACCGGCCGCCGCGCGCCCGAGACCCTCCGGCGCGCGCCCGAGACCGGCCGGCGCGCACGGTGCCGGCCGCGACCGCTCGCCGCTGGTCTCCGTCCGAGCTCGGACTCGGGAAACGCCCGCGCCGGGCCGGCCCGTTCCGTGGGCTCCGGGCGTTCCGCAAAGAAGATGCTGGGGAGCGGCCCTTTCTGTGTCTCCCGCGAGCGGCGGGAAGGCAGCGCCCCCGACGGGGTCAGGGCGCGGGGCACCCGCGCCGCCGCGAAACGACGGCAGCGAGTCCTAGAAGCGCCGCCGGACCGAGCCGGAGAGGAAGAGCGTCCGAGCCGCGCGTCTCCCGGGGGGGCCCCCGCGTCGCGGTGGCGCTGAGGTCGCGGTGTCCCCGCCTGACGCTGCGCCCGCTCGGGAAGGGCCGCCGCTGCCCCCCCGGGGTCGAAACCCGCGTCTCGCGCCTTCCTGGGGGCTCCGGGGCGGCGGAGCGGAGCCTCCCGACGTGTGCGGGTCCCCCGCCGCCTCCGCCCCGGCCCCGGTCCGGGCGCTGGGCCGTGACACGGCGGGCCTTGTCCGGGTCTTCCGAGGGGCTACGCGGGCGGGGGTCCCGGGACGGCTCCGTCCGGGTGAGTCCCGCCGGCCCGGCGCGGAGGGTGCGGATGGCTCCCCGGGAGTCACGCCCGGGCCCCCAGCGCCTCCCGCCCGCCGGCCTGGGGCTGCGCCGGCCGAGGGCTCCGACCGCGGGGAGGTGAGTCCGGAGCGAAAGTCTCCGATTCGAGGAAACCAGCGAAGGGACGAGGGCGGAGGAGCGTCTCCGGGGCTGTGTTCTGCGACCTCAGGACTTCCGACTGCGCCCCCCGGAGCCGCACCTTTTCACCGCCCGCGCGCGGTCTGGGGAGGCGCATCGCAGCGGCCCGCGCCGACCGGGGCGCAGCCTCGCGCCGCACCCGGAGCCTGCAGGGGGCGCGTCCGCCCGGGTGCGCCCGGGTGGTTACGGCCTGCGGCCTGCGGAAGACCGCGCTTCCGCCCCCTCCCCCTCCCCCTCCCCCTCCCTCCCCCGCACAGCCCCTCCCCTCCCCCCACACTCCTTCCCTCCCCCTCCCACGCCCCTCCTTCTCCCTCTCCCCCTGCCCCTCACAGTCCGCCTCCCCTCCCCCTCTCCCTCAGAATCACCTTCAGTCTGCGGGGCCCAGCCCCACTTTGCAGCGGTGGGGGCGAGCCTCTGGTCCCGGTCCCCTGGTGCCCACATTCAGAAGGAAGGAGGCAGTAGGATGAGCCCTTGTTCTCAGCACACAGCCCATTGCCGATTGCTGCAGAGAGCCCAGGCGTCGCCTCCATCTGTTTTTCTGGCCTCACAGAATTCGACGGAAAGCTCTCTGCCCCGTCCGTCCTCCAACTGCGCCTGTAAGGGGGGCCGCGCCTCCCCCTGTGCCTGGCTGGGTCCCGGAGGCCTCGCTGTCATGAGAAAAGAATTCACGGGTCCAAAAACTCGCTATTTTTAGGTCTTGGTGGATTTGAGCCAGTTTCCTGAGTATAGTAATTACCCAAATATTTTATTGAATAGGACCTTGAAAAATAACAGCTCGCATCTTACTCTACTCGGAAGTTCAAACAGGTTTAGACCCATGCCCCTAATCCGCGAAGACAAGTGACAGGCTTCTCTCCTAAATGCAGGACTTGTGTACCCCCTGCTTCCTGGACATCTCCTCAGACCTGACGTTTCCAAAGGGAACGCTTCTTGCACAACCGGCCCTAGGTGCTCCTCTGGGGAGAAGTTTTGGTCCATGGCTCCAGCCACCAGACTGGGACCCCGCCCTTTGCCTCACTCCCCAGTTGGCCCTGGTGCTCCATCTTCAGACTCTGTAATGAATCTGCCTCTGGGTCCCCGCAGCCCCCACCAGCCTGGTACCACTATGTCTCTTCCCCTGGAGCTGGTGCCTTGACTTCCCCCTCCCCCAGCCTAGGTACCTCTTCACATACACACAGATGGATCTGTTAGAGAACGTAAATCATAAATCGTAGATCCCATTTGGATGGCTCGCCTCGGAGCCATGCAGGTCTCCACCCCTCCCCCGGCCTGTGACGGAGGAGTCAGGTGCCTGTGAGTCCTGTCCTCTTACCTCTGTTTGCTTAATGTCCGGTACAGAAGCTTCGGACTCCGGTGAAGGTTTAGCAACGATTGCAAAGAGAGATGCCTCCAGCCAACCCAACCCCAAGTTTGCACAACAGAACAAAACACTCACCCCAAAGTTCAGCTGGGGAACGAGAGCAGTCAGAGAAATAAAAAAATTAATGACGTCATTAGAGCGGCTCCCTTGCATCAGCGGGGAAGTTGGAGTGTGCCCAAGATCGGAAAGCAGGCAGCAGTGCTCCCTCGGCCGCGTCTTCCCCTAATTAGAGAACAGACCGCAAGGGACAAAATTGCAAAAGAAATTCCAGCTTCTCTAAGAACCTCAGAACGATGGCAGCATGAGCACACAGTGGGCAGGTACAACGCACGGGTCACTCTGGCAAGCATTTCACGGGCGCTGATCCTTCTCATCGTCACACAGTCTGAAAGTTACAACTCTTGTCCCTGTTCAGCAGATGAGCAGACTGAGGCCACTGAGGCTAATCAGCTCACCCGAGACCTCACAGTCAGGAAACGGCAGAGCCATTGCAAAGAAAACTGGTTCCGCACTCCCTGTTCCTAACCAACTCAACAGATCTGAGTTTGGAAATGGACTGGACGCCCTGCTTCAAGTCCAAAAACAGGGACATTTCAGCAAACTTCATAAGCCAGACCATCGGACTCATGCACCCAGAATGGCCTCCCTGTTCAGCCAGACTTCCGGCCATGGCAGTGAGGTTCAGACAAGGCTGTCATGGACCTCAGCAGGAGAGGGGCCTGGCAGCCGCGGGGCGATTCGCTGCAGGTGTGTGGGACGGAGGATGACACACACAGACCCACTGTGTCCCTTGCTAAGGCAGTAGCTATTGTGCGCACCACCAAAACGTCCACCCCAGGCTCCTTGGTGGGAACCTGGAAGCTCTCCCCTCCTCCATATGGGATTAATTATGGGGCCTGAGGATGATTTTACCTCTGAAACATTCTGTGGCAGAGTCAGTACTGTTTGTTGGCCAGACCCGTTTCCTTTCTGCTCTGAGCTCAGCTCAACTGCACTTCTGAGACTCCTCCTCAGCAGCGGGGCCACAGGTCCGAGTTCTTTCTGATAGCCAGGACGCCAGGACGTCGGCCGGAGTCCTGTGTGGGCCACCGCAGCCTGGCCCCCGGCCTCCTGCAGCATCCCCCATCCTCTCTGTTCCCTCTCCGGCAGGCACGCTGCAGAGGGACAGCCAGGCCCAGGAGAATGGATGGAGGGGGGCTGGGTCCCTGGATGACCACATGGAGCGGACCTCCCTGCCACAGCCAGGCGCCGTCGCAGACTCACACTGGGCTGGGATGTGAGTAAGAAACACATTCACCGCACTGAGGTTGGAGGGTGCGTCCTGCAGCAAACATAGCTACTTGACTAATTTCTCTTCTCCTAGGTGATCCTTCCAGAGCTACCGCTGCGCCCATCACTGCCTTTCTACCTCTCTCCTTGCCCTCCCCGCCTCTGCCCCGCCTTCAGCCATCCCAACTCCAGCTGCTAAGGCAGAGCGAGCCTCTTAAAGCCCAAGTCAGTCTATCTGCTCCTTGGTGTACAGCTGACAATGGTACCGCCAAATGCAGCCTTGGAGGGACCCCAGTGTGGCACGTGGTCTTCCCAGGCCTGCTTTCGTCCGCGGTCCATGGGCCAGCTTTGTGCCAGCTCTCTGTTGCCACCCACAGGGCCTGGCCACGGGTGCACTGGGCATTTATGTCTTCATGGCTGCTTCTCTCACCAGACTCCTTCTGGAATGTCCTTCCATCTCTCTGCTATTTCCCTCTGTCGGCTTAACTGCTCCTCATCTTGTGGGATGAGTCTGGCCACACCGCCTCCGTGTCCCCCCGCCACCCCCTAGGGACCCGCACACCACATACCACCACTGTACTAGGAGTGCTTGGCATAGAGAGTGTTGGTTGTCTGTGTCATTGACACAGAGCAGGGCCTCAACAACTACCCAACACCCTGGGAGAGGACAATAAAATTATCTCCGGACATTGTCCAATGTCCCCCGGAAACAAAGTGGGGCCCACCCGAGAAGCCCTGCTCTGGGGTCATGTCAGAGAAGGAACGTCTGCTAACTGTAACAAGAATTCAGAGGGCACGTTATCTTGATGAGCTCACCCTAGTCAACGCTGACCTGAAACCAGATTTTGTCCAAACTGGCTCTCAGAAGCCAAGTTGTGGGGACCCAATTCAGAACAGGTTCAGGGTAGCAGACCTGGGGTCTACTGAGTACCCACCAGCTGCTTCTCCTTTGCCAACAGACCCCCCAGGCTTTTTCAGCATGGCCATATGGCCAGCACAAGCAGTATGTTGAGATTGGTCTAGGCCATTCTGGATCATTCTGGATCTTAGTATCCCAGCCTCTCCTGCAGGTAAGGGTAGCCTTAAAACCAGTTCAAGACAAGGAGATACAGGGGAAGTCTGTTGTGAGGGTTTCTTAGATACTTTTGCTTTTCTGTTAGGGTCAGAAGCAACAGACACCACCCTCCTCCAACCTCTCTCCCTTTCTGATTGCAGGCATGAGGGCTAGGGCAGGGGGAGAGTCACAGTTGGGCCAGCTTTGGCCTCCTGGAGCACACACCAAGGCCCTCTACCTCCCGCTTCCTTATTACGAGAGGAAAAGAACTCCTGGCATTTGTTTGTGTCCCTGTTTGGGTTGAACAGTGCCCCCAGCCGTTCATGTCCACCTAGAACCTCAGAATGTGGCCTTACCCAGCAGTAAGGTCTTTGCAGATATGACTGGACGGGGATCTTGACATAAAGTCAGCCTGGGTTTGGGGAGGGCCTCAGTCCCATGACTGGGGGCCTCACAAGAAGGGAGGGGTGGAGACAGTCCAGGGGACAAGACCACATGGGGGCAAGAGGCGATGAGTGCAACAGTGCTGCCACATGCCTAGGGACACGAGGAGCCCCCAGGATCCCTCAGGAGCTGCAGGAGGGACCCTGCCCTGGGGGTTCTGGAGGGCAGCTGGGCCCGCTGACAACTTGATCTCGGTCTTCTGGCCTCCAGAACCGTGAGAGAGGCAATTCCTGTTGCTTCAGTCCTTGCAGTTTCTGGTCGTTAGTTCCGGGCCGCCAACAGACCCCCCAGGCTTTTTCAGCATGGCCATATGGCCAGCACAAGCAGTATGTTGAGATTGGTCTAGGCCATTCTGGATCATTCTGGATCTTAGTATCCCAGCCTCTCCTGCTGGTAAGGGTAGCCTTAAAACCAGTTCAAGACAAGGAGATACAGGGGAAGTGTGGCCCCTCCTGAAGTCTTCTGTGCCTTTAGGAGGACTGACTCATGAGCACATGGACGGGGAGCCAGCTCAGATCGCAGCCTGGGGGGGTTTCTCTCCAGGTACCCTCCGCTGAGGAGAAGGGAAGGGAGCCAGGTGGAAGGTCACTGTGGGGAGAAATGAAGACGTCTCTTCTACTTCTCCGCGGGACTTTTTTTTTTTTTTTTTTAATGTGGCTCCCAATATGTACCACTAATTTATTCCTTACTTTTCACCATCGAGACATTTACAAGGTGGAAGATTTATACAATCTGAAGAGAACCCTGAGTATCACTGAGACCTTTAAAATGGAGGAGGCGCATAGGCCGCTTCATTTGTCTTCCACTGTGAGGAAGCACAACTTCCCACACAAAGTGGCGTCACACAGAACTGAGGCTTCCCATTCTCTGTGGTCACAGACTTCGAATATTCTCTACTTTATACCTATTTAATATCCACTGTTAATTTGAAGCACTTTGAAATATCTATTTTTTGCTTTCTCAAACCAATATTTTTAAATATGCTCTAACTTAAGTAAGAATTTTTTTTAATGTCATTTCATTTATATTAATACAAATTGTGTATGTTTAAGGTATACAACATGGGGATTTGATCCACCTATACACAGCAGCACAAATATTGCAGTGCTAATGAACTGATCCGCCTCCTCACTTAGCTGCCCCCCTCCTTTTTTTTTTTTTTCCCCAGGTGGGGTCTTTTGGGATCTGTTTCCTTTCACAGAGCTCACCTTCTGGTGAAGGACCTTGTATACTTATCAGGGTCAGGGAGTGCTTTCTTGGGCAAAAAGAGCCCAAGTGTAATTTCTGGACCCCCTAGATCTAGATTCCCTACAGACCATTTTCTCAATTTTTCCATGTCCCATTAGGTCATAGTCCATGTGACATACCAAAGTTAATTTTTTATGGGGTTTAATTTGTAGGACTTGCTATGCTAAGCCCCCAACACTGCTCATCCCTATGGGCCTTTGGTGGCGGGCCAGCCTCAGAATCCCCACCTGGAAAGCAGAGACCCTGAGTCTGCTTCTTGAATGCTGTGAGAGGGGCCGTCCTGGGATCCTGCGGCATTTGAAGGGTAGGGAGATATAATTGGCAAATCTAGACTGTGGGATGAATGAACCATGTTCTTCAACAATAGATGCCCCCTCACAACCTGCCCCCCAAAAGATGACAGAGAAGCCACAGATTAAAAGCATGAGAAGATCTAAATCATTATAAGGACCTTTTGTTTTTGACAAAACCACCAGTAAAAAATTTTAGAAGATAATCAAAGATAATATGGATCAGATATTTGATGATATGAAGGAAGACATTGTTACTGCTACTTAGATGTGGTCATATAGTAGTTACGTTTCAAAACATATGCTATAACTCACTAATGCATACTGTGTCATTTATGGATGAAAAGATGTGTTACCAGGGATTTGCTTTGAAATAACGAGGAGAAATCAGGTGAGGACATTGGTGAGCAAGTCTGACCTTGAGCTGATAGCTATTGAAGGGGTTCGGTATATGTAGTCTCCCCAGTGTTATGCAAGTTTGGTACTTTCCATAATTAAGGATAGGAGGAAGGTAGTTTTGCAGAGAAACTCACTCCCAAGGTTTCCTTTAATGAGTGGCACTGGCGCCTAAAACTTTCAAAGGGCTCAGGGTTCACCCTTGCAGGCGGGAACCCACCTCTCTGAACGAAACCTTTCTTCAGGACGGGCACCACTCACCCCGCCCCATCGTATTATTTGTCTTCTGGTGACCAGAGATTACCCACAAGCTACGCATTACTCACAGAGACTTACAGGCCACCCTCCATGGCACTTTAGCATTTTTCTGATACTTGCTATCCTGGGTGCTTTCTGTAGCAAATGACAGTGTGACCTGCCCAGAACACGAAGCAACCAGGGTGGGGCTGGACTGGGGGCTATGGTGTAGTACGGCGGGCGCTTGGGGCCGCCACATTCATCCTGGTTCCCAGGGCACCAGTCCCATCTCTCTTCTGGTCTCAAGGTGGCTATGGTGGTGCCAGGCATCCTACACAGAGAGAACTGTGTCCACTGGTGATGTGGAGAGTGTCCTCTGGTAGATCTCTTCTTCCTCACCTGGAAGACTTTCCCAGGAGTGTTCTGGCGGCCCCCTCCTCTAGAATGGGGGTGTGTACTATGCTTATGTTGGCACTGGCATACAGAAAGATGGCACCGGGGGCAACCTTTCTGCATACCTGCCATGCAGATTCCTGGGCAGGACCAGGGCTCTGCCACCCTGAGAAGAAAGGGGCGGTGGGGACAAAGGACTTGTGTGGGCAGCCAGCAGCATCTGCCTAGAGGTTGACATCTCAAACTGGGAGGATTCAGGCTCACGTCTACCTGTCCAGGTTCTCGGGAGACTTGACGTTGCTGACCACCTGTGGAGGAGTGCCTTTCCACTCCCGTACACCAGGCAGGTGCTCTCCTGGATCCTACGGTCCCCACCACTCCTCCTTCAGGTCCCACTGGGGTCCCCATGATTCTCCTCCCAGTGTCCCGCGCCCCTGACAATGTGACTGCAGCTTCTTCTGTCAGGACATGGAGGCTATTTCTCCCCCTCTCGAATCTTATCAAGGCCCTGTCATTTACTTGGATTCACAGAATGCTGAGGATTATGCTGAGGAAATAAAGACATGCCAGGTCTTACTTCAGGCATGTCTCTTGCTTTCTTGAAACCCTGCTCAGCCACCCTGAGAATAAGCTGGGGCTCCCCTGCTGGAAAAGGAGAGACACATGGGCCCATCAACCCTGGTGTTCCAGCTGCCAGCCAGCCAGCTGCCCGTCACGTGAGTGTGGCCACTCTAGACCAGCCAGCCTCAGCTCTCCTGTCAGCTGAGTGGAGCCTGAAGTGACTTGTAAGCCGAGATCCGCTGTGTCTGACCCAGATCAGCAGAACCACACAGTTGATCTGTAGACTTAATTGATCTGTGAGCAATAATAAACACTTCCTTTGAACCACTGTGTTTGGGGATGGTTTGTTACCCAGTAGTAGCTGACCGATGCACATACACCTTGATTTTTTTCAGTTACTTACATAACCTATTCAGTTCCTGTGAGCAATTGAGTTTGGGAACCCTGAATTAGGCTTAAAATTGCCCAGGGAATTTACTTAAAATGCAGATTCCTGGACCTCACTCTGAATAAGTTTCAGGTCCGGTGAGCCCTCGCTGTCTGCGTTTTAACCAGCATATCCGATTCTGGCACGGGAAGTCCATGGTAGTCAGAGTTCCAGAAACGATTTGTTCATGAAAACAGCATGAGAAGAGAGAGGAGTTGGTTTTGGCCACGGAAGGAAAAATCTGGGCTTATCTGTGAAAACTGATAAGCAGTGAGAAAGGCTTCCTCTGCCCAGAGCCACAGGGACTGCAACAGGGACTACATATGACTTAGTATTCCTTCTTGTTTTGCAGAAAGAAACATATTGCTTCTAATTTACATAAGAACTTATGATCAAATACATACAGCATGAAACCTTGTTTCTAATTATAAGAAATTAACTATGGCTGATGAATCAAAGCTAGAGGGATTAGCTAGAGACAAATTGCAAAGATAGAGCAGGAAGCCATAGGAAAAAACAACTTAAAATGTTGTAAAGAAGTAGAGCAATCTGTGGCTAGATCCTGAAGCCAGGCAAGGCTTTCATTCCTATTGAGTTGGTCAGCCGACTGTTGGTCATTTCACCAGTAGCCATCCAGGACCCGCCATGTGCCAATCACAGTTCTCAAGCTCACACACAGCAGGGAAAAGCACAGATAAAAAGCCCCCTCCTTGTGTAACTTAGATCCTAACTGGATGAGAGGACACAGATGATAAATAAGGTAAATAAAATTCACGAGATGGCATAGTGGATTGAATTGTGCCCCCGCCCCCTCACCAAATGAACTTCAAGTCCTAACCCTGGATATCAATAGAATGTTAGCCTTATTTGCAAATAGGGCCTCTGCAGATGGAATCAAGGTAACACGAATTCATTAGGGTGAACCCTAATGCAGTACGAATGGCATCCCTGTGACAAGAGGAGACACAGACATTGGGAAAGCTCCATGCAGTGATGGAGGCAGAGAATGAAGTGAGGCACCTACAAACCTACCTGCCCTGGAGACCTCAGAGAGAGAGCATGGCCCTGCCAACACCTTGATTTCAGGCACTGAGCCTCTAGAACAGTAAGAGAATACATTTCTGCTGTTGTGAGTCACCTAGTTTGTAGCCCTAGGAAACCAATGGAGATAAATGCTAAGAGAAACATAAAGCAAGGAATGGAAGCAGGGAGTGTTGAGGGTTGGGTTTGTAGTTCAGATCGAGCAATGTCGTCCCTAAGGTGTGAGAGTGGGTAAGGTGGGACCCATGGGGGTATGTAGCATCCAAGGGGAGAGAGAACAGCAAGTGCAAAGGCCCTGAGGCACATCTGTGCCTGCTATGCTTCTGGCTGGAACAGGCTGGATTAGGGGATGAGCTGGAAGATGAAGTTGGAGAAAAGGAGAGAAGGACCAGCCAATGTAGGAACTTGTAGGTCATAATAAGCCTGAGTTTGAGAAAGGAAGCCACTGGAGAGTTTCGAGCGGGAGACTGACATAATCTGACCTTTTTTTTTTTTTTTTTTTTTTTTTTAAGGATCACTCACAAGCTGCTCTGTGGAGAAAATGCCAAAGAGAACAAGATTGGAAAGTGACAAACTAGCTAGGAGGCACTGTTTCAAAATATGCTAGAAATAGTGGTGGCCTTAAAGGGCTGTAGGTGAGTAGATGGAGGGAGTGAGGGGTAGTTGTTGAATTTTGGATGTTTCTTGCAGGTAGACACAAGAGAATCTGTTGGTTATGGGGAGGGGAGACTGTGATGACCCCAGGGATTTTGGCCCTAGGCACTGGAAGCAAGAAGATCCAGAACAACTGCTGTCTGGCTTGTGTGTGATCTCCCAATTTATTTAATGCACAAGTTCTAATCCTTGGTCGTAATTTCCACGTCTGTATTGTACAGACGCCTGAAGCAAAAAGTCATTTATAGTTCGGTTAGCATTTGCCAAGAAGCCTTAGCAGGCAATACATGGATTTTCACGTTGTTAAGATGTCCTGAAGTGTCAAGCGCTGAGTAACGTGTACTCAGAAGAGCAGGTTAGAGAGGGCTTCTCTCAATGTTTAAGAGGAATACCGGCCCAAGCGCTGAGCTTCCTCAAAGTTGCCTGGCCAGGGAATGCATCCGCTGGGTGGGGACCAGGACAGGCCTGCGCTCCAGAGGGGCCACGGTGTCCACCACACCGGCTGGGCTCATGGGGCACACGCAGGCTTATATAATGGCACTCTGGCATTTGCTCTGCACTCCACAGTAGGTGTGGTTAGCGGCAGAGTCCTAAAGACAGCACGGTCAAACCGGGCTTGAGGCATCCTCTGGACACAGGGGACTCGCCCCGCGGACAGGGTCTCTGTGGAATCCGGCCACCACTGTGCCAGCTGCGAGCCCAGACACCCAAGCACGTGGGCCGCTGCCCTGATAGGCAGCACTGCCAAGCCTGCCTGGGGAGTCACGCCAGTGAGCTAACTGCAAAAAGTTTTAACTTCATTCTAGGCAATAGGAAATCATTTCTAAAAGGAAACAAAAATGCCTACGAGGAGATCCTCCCAGGAGGGTCCGCTCCGTCCAGGGCGGCGGCTTAGCGGGAAGCGCCGCCCGGGCCGCTGGCTTGTGACCGCGGCTCCCGGAGGACGCCGGCGAGCACGTGGGCGGGCACGAGTGACCGCAGCGCTACCGGCTGCGCACGGACCCCGGAGGGTGGACGGCGGGAAGCCTGGGGGCACTTTTGTCCTTCTCCTGGGAGAGCGGCCGGACAGTGGTCCGTGCTGCCTCGGCTCACTGGCACCGCGAGCCGGCGGTCCCCGGGCCAGGCCTGGGGCCGGACCTCCGGCCTTGCCGGGCGGCGCGGAAACATCCACGCAGCTGCGGCGGCGGCGGCGGCGGCGGCGGCGTCTCATCTCTGCGCACGCGCAGTGCGACCGGGCGGCTGCCGGGACCCCGGCCCCAGCGCGCATGTCTCCAGGCCTCGGCCTGCTAGCGATGGCGGGAGGTGGGGCTGGCGGAGGAAGTCGCGGCGAAGGCGGCGTAGCAGCCCCCTCACTTCTTGCGCGCCACACTGCAGCCAAGTCTAGTCTAGAAAGACCCACGCCGCCGCCGCCCCTTCAGCCCCTCCCAGTCGCGTCTCCTTCCGACGCGGTGCCCTCCTCACCCGCAAGGGGGAGCGTCCCAGTGCGCAGGCGCGGTAACCAAGGCGGCGGTGTCTAGTGAGGATTTGAAATCGGCCGCGCGTGCGCACGGACGTCCCGGCCCCGGCGAGGGAGGCCGCGCTTCCTCCCCGCCCCGCTCCCTCCCCGCCCCTCATTGGAGCGGAGGCGGCGGCGCCCCCTCCTTCCCCCGCGCCCTGTCGCCGCCGAGAGTGTCTTTTCGCCGCCGCCACCACCGCTGCAGGAGCACGGAGCGAGCGGCGCGAGCGTGACCGAGGGCCCGGCGCACGGCGGCGGCCCTCCCGCGGGTCCCGGGCCGCGCGGCGCCTGGGCCCGCCCCCTCGGCCCGGCCGCCCGCCCCTCTCCGATGGCCTCTCCCCCCGGCCCGAGTGGAACGCCGCCGCCGCCGCGGCCCCCGCGCCCGCCCCGCGCCGCGTGAAGGGAGCCCGACAGGCCCGAGCCGCCCGCCTCGGCCTGCCCCGGGCCCGCCCCGCGCCGGGACCCCGACGGGAGCCGCCGCCGCTGCCGCGAGCCGGCCGGAGCCGCGGGCGCAGGCCCGCGCGCCCGTCAGCCCGTCCGCCCGCGGCCGGTCCGTCCGTCCGTCCGTCCGTGCGCGGCGCGGCCGGGGCTCGGGGCGCGGCGGGGGCGGGGCCGCGGCGGGGCGGGCGGGCGCGCGGGCCCGCGGGGCGGCGCGTGGATGGATCCGCGCGTGGCCTGGATCCAGCCCGAGCAGAAGGGGCCGGCCAATGCCCTGTGGATGCAGATCTGGGAGACCTCGCAGGGCGTGGGCCGCGGCGGGTCGGGCTTCGCGTCCTACTTCTGCCTCAACTCGCCCGCGCTGGACACGGCGGCCGCGGCGGGGACGGCGGGGCTGGGCGGCGGCGGCGGCGGCGGCGGCGGCCTGGCGGGGCCCGCGCTGCCCGCCGCGTCGCCCCCGCCGCCCGCGCCCGGCCCCGCCGCGCTGCCCCCCGCGCTGCTGACGGCGCTCGGGCCCGCGGCCGAGGGCGCCCGGCGCCTGCACAAGTCGCCGTCGCTGTCGTCGTCGTCGTCGTCCTCGTCCAACGCCGAGTCGGGCACCGAGAGCCCCGGCTGCTCGTCGTCGTCCTCGAGCAGCGCCTCGCTCGGCCGGGCGGGCGGCGGCCGCGGCGGCGCCTTCTTCCACTTCGCCGACGGCCCGCCGAGCGCCCCCGGCGCGGCCAACGGGCACCCCGGGCCGCGCGGCCCCGCGCCCGCCGGCTCCCCGCCGCAGCACCAGTTCCACCCGGGCCGCCGGAAACGCGAGAACAAGGCCAGCACCTACGGCCTCAACTACCTGCTGTCGGGCAGCCGCGCGGCCGCGCTCAGCGGAGGGGGCGGCCCCGGGCCCCAGGCGCCGCGGCCCGGCACGCCGTGGAAGAGCCGCGCGTACAGCCCCGGCATCCAGGGGTGAGTGCGGGGCGCGCGGGGGGCGCCGGCGGCGACCGCGCCGGAAGGCTTCTCCTTGCGCTGCGCAGTAGACGCTGGTGCAGAGGAGCGGCGGGCTGCGGCTGCGATCCCCGGACCGACCGCGGAGGACGGCGGCCGCCGCGCCCGCCTTGGGCCCCTGGAAGGGGGTCTGGGGCCCTTCACCTTCTTCCCTCTCCCCAGACCTGTTGGGGACCCCGTGTCAAAGTGGGGCGCAGATGGGTGTGCAGCTTTATGTCAGCTGCAGACGGTTTTAGTATTGCCGGGAACTGGAATCGAGTTGAAGGCAGATACTCGTTAAATAATAACTTTTTTTTGAGAAAAATCTTTTTGGAAGATGATTCATTGTCTTTTTTTTTTTTTTTAATTAGTGATACAATTTAACCAACAGTGAATTTAGAAGTAATTTTTTTGGATGAGGGTGTGTGTGTTATGATTCAATTTTATGCAGAAATTAACATAAAAAGCATTTTTCTAGTTTTGAAAAAGTAGTTGATTGTCTTCAAAGAAGACAAAAACATTTGTACCACGTATTCTTTGGAAGATGCTATTTTTATTTAAAATATTTCCACGTTGGCCTAGAGGGGATTCGAAGTTCTACTTAAGTTTAGTGCAGTTACACATGACAGGGACTCTTTAAAAAAACAAAACGTGGGTGTGGGAGTGTTGGTTGAAACAGTCCCAGGTGAGGCTGCTCAGGTGGGAATGCTCCCTGCCCAGCCCTTTGGCCTTCCTGTGCTTTTCTGAGCATCTAGAAACAAAGCCTTTGTATATAGATATTATGTCGTTATTTTAAGACTTAAATCATAAACTTTCTTTGCAATTCGTATGCTGATTTAAGAGCTGCATAAGGATTTTCCAGGATACTAGGATTTTTTTTTTTTTTTTTTAACAAATATTAGAGTTCTACTAATCCAGGGATTGTTAGGTGTTGAGATTACTTAAAGTAATTCTTTTTTGTTATAAGTCTGTTCATTCAGGTTGGAATATGGTTAAGTTGATACTACTTTAAAGCAAGTGAGATGCATCCTAAGAGCTTCATGTCCTGCAATTTGTTTCACCTGGTTTGGGTTAGAAGTGTTACATTCTTAAATTCCCTGAAGCCCCAGTGTGCATTTCAGCCCCAGGTAGGAGCCATTCTCCTCTTGCTTCTCTTTCTCCAGTCCTTACTTGGCAAACTGTCCAAGAAAGGGTGGTCTAGAGCGATTTCTCGATGTATAGCATCATACCCGAGTTCCTTGGTTGGGGGGTGGGGTGAGGCATGCAGGTTTCCAGGCTGTCATGTTTCTGGAACTGACTCTGTGTCTTAGCACTAGGAAAATAGGAGGACATGTGGTCTTCACTGGTAGAGCATTTTGGGGTCCAGACGGCCCCAAGTCTTGCTTCTTCCATGAGCTGTTGGCAGTGGTGGCATCATGCCCTTCTGCAAATTACTTAGGTCCTGGAAAATGTTTCCTCACCCTTAGGTTTCTAGAAATCTTCAATACATACATTATTTATTTATTTACTTATTTACTTGAGAGAGGGAGAGAAACACACACCAGGTGTGGGATTGGGGAGGAGGAGTAGAGGGAGAGGGAGAAGCAGGCTCCCCGCTGAGCAGGGAACCAGAATGGGGCTTGATCCCAGGACTCTGGGATTTGGACCTGAGCCGAAGGCAGATGCTTAACTGAGTGAGCCACCCAGGTGCCCGTGCTGGTGCTTTTATTAATAAATAAGCCCACCAAATATGAGGTTCTTTGCTAGGACCTGAGGTAGTAGTTGGCCTGGAAGATGCCCGTCTCTTGATCCTGCCTCTGAACCCTGGCCTCCATCTGCGTGCCCCTGCGCAGCACACACTAGCACAGTGTGCAGATCTTTCCTCCTCCTTGTCTGTCTCCCCCATCTAGTCTTTGATCAGATCTCTTTACCCTCACGCAGCACGGCACTGCTCGCAGAGATTGCTCCAGCGGCCAGCGGTCCTTGCACACACTGTTGCTGGCCCTTGGGCCTCTCCCAGAGTGGCCAGTAGGAGAATCTCCCCCATCAGCAGGTTTGGTTACATCTGTCCCCTTTAGAACGCCATGATGGCATCTCTGCGGTCCTCCTAGGGTTAAAGACTGCAGCCCACAACTAAGCCTGCCTCCTGGGTGCTGCTGCTCTGGGCCCTGCCTGGGGGCCTACTGCGGGTCCTACCCTGCCCCCACCATTGGCCTGTGAGGTTTCTGCTCAGAGGCTGCGTGGAGGGTTGAAGAGTAGGTTCCGAAGCAGCCCAGCCAGGAGTTCCCCGTTTTAACCTACCTGAATAGGAGCCGGTGCAGTCCTGCTCTTGGTGATGCTCCTTCTTTTCTCCTTGGCTGCCTCTGTGGCTGACGTGTACCACTCGGGGTCTGTCCACTTACTGCCATCTCTGCCTAGAGGAGGAGCCTGCTAGGACTGCCTGCCGTGTGTCTGGAAGGGTGGGGTGCCCCGTCTTGGTTTGCTACACGGAATGCTTCTAGCAGGCCACCGTTTGGGGCGGGCGGGACTGAGCAGAGGAGCAGGAAGTCAGAGCAGCCCTTGGACTGTGGAGGTTTGCCTGTGGTCAGAGGAGGGAGGTGTCCCTCATGGTCCTGCCCGTGGCGGGCCGCTGGGCTTATGGCAGCTTTTTGGTATCGAGAAATAAGTCGGTCTAGAACTCGCCGCCAGCCACCAGCTTACTCAGAGTGATGAGGAAGGCCACCACCACGTGTTTCATTTATAGCTCAGAAGGGGAAAGGTCTGTGATGGGAGAGCCCTTGACCTGGTCAGTAGAAAGGAGCCTTGTTGGTGAGTAGTGGCTCAGACTTACTGTGTAGGCCCAGGACAGGTGTTTCTGGAAGGACCATGTCTGTAGTCCCTAGAAAGGCTGAGCCACTGGCTGATGCTGCGGGAGGCTGAGTAGCATCAGCCGAAGCCAGTCGGGCGTTTGCGTGGTGGCGTGTGGAACAGGCACACTGTCTGCTCTTTTCTGGGCTGGAAGGCGTTGCCCTTCGAAACTGTACTGGTGGCCTGGCCTCACAGGGCTGCCGGTCTGCTTCCACCCTTGAGGAGGTGACGAAGCCAGGGGAGGCAGACAGGGATCCGAACGGGAACCCTCGGAGCAGGGAAAGGGAAGCACTTGTCTTGGAGCAGCTGTTTTGTGTCTCCTTTGAACTTTCAAACTTTTGGGAACGGTGTGGAATGTGCTCTCTCCCCTCTACCTGGGTTTCTGACTTCGGGACGTGGGCAGGTGTGGACAGGCTCCTGGGCCCTGCACTTCCCAGCCTCCGGCCCTCGTCACCTTCCCATGCCCTCCCCTCCACTTCCTGGCCCAGCGAGTTGTTACGTTGCCCTGGTCAGTGCTGCCGGCTTCAGAAACCTCGTGAGCCTCAAGGCAAAGAAAAGTCCCAGGTGGGGGTGGGGGGAGCTTGGACCCCAGGTGTGTTGCTGCGTCCTTACTGGTGCCCTGTAGAGCCCCGGGAGGAGCGCAGTGAAACGAGGGAAGGCCCCTGGCCTCTGGCGGGCCCCTGCAGGCCGGGCCCTGACAGGCTTCAGTGTGTGCTTTGGCCATCTGTGGACTGTCCTCTCTGGTGTGCCTGAGTGTGAAATGGTCATGGAGCATCCTTCCTGCCGGGCTTTTAACAGTGTTTATTTTTTGACATTTTCTGTTCAAAATTCAGCTCTTCGTCTGATACTGGTGAGAAACGGACCCGTGTGGTTTGTAGGATGGTGACCCACACCCCGCAGGACTCCGTGTGTGTTTCCTTCACTCTTGTTTGGAGAGGCTGAGCCTGGAGGAGGCTTCAGAAGGCTTCAGGATGCCTCCTCTCCCTCTGTGCTTCCAGCCTGACTTGGCACTACGTAAAGTAGCGTGTGGGTGACCCTCTCCCCCAGCGCGTCCTTGTGGGGACCCAGTGGGAGGATGCAAGTGAAAGCCCAGCAGGGCTCCTGGCAGACGACAGCATCGCCACTCCTGGTGCGTCCTCTCCGTCCCCTGTCCGCCTACACACAGCATGGGACACATGGGAGAGGTTAGAATGAGACCTGCCCTGCAAGGTGACAGTAGCACGCACAGGCCTCATTTTCTCAGTGTTCAGCATCTGCGAGCCCTGCGTATGGGGTCGTGCATGGAAGCCGTGCCCGCATTGCTGCTGCGCTGAGCATGTGAAATGAGCTCCTTCTCAGAGGTTCCAGCCCCCTTAGTAAGAGTGTCGCTTGTTCCCACCCAGTATGCCCTGGCCTGTCACTGCAAAGTGAGATCGAACATCTAGGGTGGCGTGCGGGTTGTGAGGAAGTTGCGGAGAGTTGCGCCTGGTTGCTGGTAAGTGAAGATGCACTTACTGCTGACCCTCGGAGAAGGGCTGGACAGACGCCTTGGAAAAGGATTGTGGTATGAAACAGGCTGGAGGAGTCCTGGGGGAAGATAGAGACCTCAAATGTTTTTTGCAGAAAACAACCTTGGTAATGCCCGCGCTGCCACCGCGGGGTGGGGCGGACCCTGTCGCTGCCGGGCTGCCCAGGGCTTGTGAGGGAGGAGCAGTGATGCCGGTGGCTTCTCAGCAGTAGCACGGGTGAGACAGCACCTTGGAGAAAAATTTTTAAGTAAATGTTTTAAAGTATCAATTTTTCATAACTTTGGGATTTTTCAAGGTAAAGCCTCAGACTTCCTTTGGGCACTATTTAATAAGAAATTTTGTTTCCCGCTGTAAATGGAATCGTGTACGTCCGATGGGTGGAGGCATCATGGTTATCCTGGGAAATGAGGACTTCTTGCGCATTGGTTTAGGACCTGTTTTTTACGGTGCAGAATGAAAGAAGCTATTAAAAAGCAAGACGGGGGCACCTGAGGGGCTCAGAGGGTTAAAGCCTCTGTCTTCGGCTCAGGTCATGATCTCAGGGTCCTGGGATCAAGCCCTGAATTGGGCTCTCTGCTCAGCAGGGACCCTGCTTCCATCTCTCTCTATTTCTCTCTCTCTCTGCCTGCCTGCCTACTTGTGATCTCTGTCAAGTAAATAAATTAAATCTTTAAAACAAACAAACAAAAAAACCAAGACCGAGCAAACAGCAGCCTGTGATGTTGAAGTTGAGAAAAGCTGTGTTGCTGCTGCACTTGGACGCGGGCTGACAGGTGACGGGGCGCGGTGTCCTGCTCACGGGGTCTCGAGGAGACTGCTGCTGGCCGTGACTCTGGAGAGGCCCCTCTGGACTCTCTGGTGTGAAGGCTGCTGGGTGAGTGTGGCACCGGCGTAAAGGCAGATGGGTGACCTCGGTGACTGAGACAGTTGCCCGAGATGCCTGTCCCCCATGCCAATCTGTGTCCCAGGTGAGGTGGTCAGGGGTGCATCTTCTTACAGTGCAGGATTTGCACCGCACATTAAATGGCTTACTCCGGGGTTTCCAGGCCGCAGTTATTCTTTGTGGCCGTGTGACAAATGAGCATAAACTTAGCAGCTTAAACCAATACTCCTTTACTGTCTCATGGACTCTGTGTGTCAGAGGTTGGGACAGCTGGGTTGGCTTCCTGCTCAGGCTCTCACCAGGGTGCAGGCACGGCGTTGGCTGCTGCGTTCCTGACTGGAGCCCAGGCTCCTCTTGCATACTGCTGGCGAATTCAGTTCCTTGCTATTGCAGGACTTAGGTCCCCCATACTTTGCTAGCTGCCAGTTGGGGGACTGTCTCAGCACCGTAAAGCCATCTCTGCCTTCCTTGGCTTGTGGTCCCCCCATCTGCACACTGGCAACAGAGCTTTGACTCTCTCTGGCCACACCTGTGCCAGCTGGCGGAGGCCCTCTGCTGGAAGGGCTTGTGTGTTTGCGTCAGGCTCTTTCAGGTAGTTGTCTCTCTTAAGGGCATGTGGGGATGATTCTGTCTCCGCCACGGTTCTGAGGCTTGGGGCATGGGGTCTTCTGGAGGCTTCCTTCCATGGCTGAGGGCATGCTCCTGTAGGTAGACTAAACCATGTGGTTGTCTTTTCCAGCACTTCTCTCCCTCGACTGGACTCCGGCCCACTGTGATGACTCTGGTAGACTGTTGTCTGTCCTCTGGCTTGGTCGTCACGACTGAACTCAGGCAACCAGAGACTAGCTCTCGGGGCCTTTCTGTGCTTGTCTCCTGTGTCACCTAAGAGACGTGTATGTGAAAGCCGTGTGAACGAGTACATGAGAACTACCGCAGTTGAAAAGTCCTGTTCCTGAGGCCACGTGCACTGGGCAGCTTGGGAAAGCTGTTATTCCTCTCGGGGGTCGGCGGGGATGCGACATGATTCACTCATGTTGCCTCTGGAATTTAGATCTAAGCACATAGCACACCATGTGTGCTTTGCACAAGACCCCACACCGTGTGTACAGCAGCCCGAGTTAATGCGAGTGGGCGCCTCCCCCTCCACAGGCTGTGGCCCTCGCTTCAGAGCAAGCACACTCCCACACAGTTCTTCCGTGGCCTCTTCCTTTGGAGTGACCGCCGCTCATACACAACTGACCATTGACCGCTGGTCTTCTGCTTCCCCTGGGGCGGAGGGGCCGTGTCTTAGCTGCATCCCCAGGGCCAAGTGGGTGCTGCTGGCCAGCTCTGCATCAGGCTCTGATGAATGAGTGAGCGTGCGTGACAGGGTCTGGCCGCTTAGGTGGTTTAGGTCAGATGCTGAAAGTAACTTTGTTGTCTTGGAATTTTTGAAGATTTGATTGCCAACTCTGAAGTTACTTAAGTGCAGAGTATTAAAGTAAAATTGATTGTAGTTTTTCTGTTTATCTTCCCAAAGAGTGTGGTTAAACCAGTTTTATACCTTGCAGTGTAGAATCAAAAGCAGAAAGCTCTCAAAAAATTGTGTTTGAAAGGCATTTCCACTTGGATTTAGCAAGCTTCTCTTTGTTGTTCGAAAATTAATACCTAACCATGGCAAAGTCTGAAAACTTAGGGAAGTATGAAGATACATTGCCTGTCCTTCAGCCACCTGCTGAGTGTCCTGGGATCAGGCTGAGCATGGCCTGAGCTCAGGGGCGTGTGCTCCGAGCCCTAGCAGCAAGGAGGAGGCGCTGGCTCTCCCTCGTGGCAGAGCGGTCCCTGCTCGGGGGGCTGTCTGTCTCCAGGCTGATGGGGCAGGCTCGGTGGGAGTGTCTCTGAGGTTCCCATTGGCAGGGAATGTCTTTCATTGTCAGAGATGTGCCTTTTTATTGTGGGTTTGTGCTCTTTTTAATTCCCAGATCAGTTGCTCTGTAGAACCATTTAGGTCCTCCTGTGGTTTAAGACTGGAGTTAATTTCCTAAGTGATAACATGTGGATGTAGGTGGTTTCTATCTTTCCGTATTTGAGAGAGATTTCAGATCGTCGTGTTTCTGGAATCCGGTGGGTCTGAAGCCATGGCTGGGATGCAGGAGTGGAAGGGAAATGAAAAATCAGATCCTTCTGTTTTTTGCTCGGAGCCCTTCGGCTGCGATCTGCACGTGGCCTTGAGCTCCCTTGGTTCTCCTGTGCTCCGCTCCCCTGTAGCCTCATGCACAGGCCTGGTGTTGACTGATTTCATGCTGGTTCCTGACTTTTGCGCCTCGGTTTCCCCACCTGGGAAGTACGTCCACGACATAGCCCTGGCAGGATGTGCTAAACAGAGGAGACTTGGAAGTGCCATGTGAATTGTGACGTGGAGAGCTGAGCAGGCCACTCCTTTCCTTCCCTTTTCTCCTCTCTTCTCGGAGGAAATTGAAACCAAAAATTAGGCGGGGCACATTGCCAACTGGACAGAAAAGGCCTTTTGCTCCGGGTTTGAAAATACAAGTTTCCCTCTCAGGCCCGAGCTTTTCTCAGAGAAGCTGCTAAAGCCTGAAGGTCCGAGTCTTCAGGAACCCACGCGGTATCGTGAGACGCTTCTCCCTTGGAGTCAAGGCATTCTTTTCTGATTTTAAAAATTTAAACCGTGCCTGAGTAACGTGTTCTGAGGGTCTTAAATTAAGCGTCTTTCCAGATCTTTCCGGGCACCGCTCTAGTATCAGCTGTGTGGCTTCATGCGACCGGTGGGGGGCGGTTTAGGATTTCGGGTTCTGTGCACATAGTAGGAGTGTGTGCTCTTTCTCTGAGCGCTTTGCAGCTTCAGGCTTGGCCTCTGTGAACGGTGGGACAGGGCGCTGTGGCGCGCTCTGTGAGGGCGGCCGGGCCCGGGTTTTGTGCGGCCCGAGCAGTTGCTGCTGGCTCCGTGTGGCCCTGGAGCGCTTGCCGTGCGCCTGATGCAGCTGTGGAACTGAATCTTAATTGCATTTCATTTTAATGAACACTTAAGTAGCCTTCTGACTTCTGACAGTGCCGACCTAGAGTAGCTTTAGACTCTCTTTATTGCAAACTCAGTAGTTGGTTCGGTAACTGCTGCCTAAATGAATCCAAACTGCAAACAGCTGCGGAAGCCGTGGTGCTCAGCGAGCCACCCCTGGAAAGCTCTAGAATTGGCGTTTCTGAGTTTCCAGCGGGTCTTCATCTCAAAGGGCCACCATTTCAGTTGCGCACACAGCATGGTCTCAGTCACGCAGAGTGCGACGCGGAACAACTCAGTCCAGCCTGGTGGGGGGGGGGTGGCGGGGGGCAGCGCTCCTGCCCGGAGCCTCTGCTCTTCTCGGGCACTCGGGGCAGCCACGGCTCCGGGGGCGGGGGCTCCGCCGGGGTGGGCTCTCGGGTCGCTTGCAGGAGGGTCGTGCGTTCTCCGAGCAGGCCTCGAGATGGGTACCACACACAGAAAGCTGAAGCCTGGCCAGGCCGACATCCTCCTGGCCTGCTGGGGGAAGGGGACCTCTTCAGGACTTGGGAGGGGGTGGCAGCTCGCCCTGTGAAGCCAGCCTCCGTGTGGCTGTAAGGGGACATTGCAAATCGAGGGAGAGAGAGATCGAGGGAGAGAGAGAACCTGGGGGCACCTGGAGTCAGATGGCAGATGATGGAGATGCTGGGGGTGGGCTTGGGGGCTTTGTGGGGGAGGGTCTGCAGGGTCTGCTCCGGTTCACTGAAGGTCCCGCTTTCTGCAGACCGTCCCGGACTGTGGGGCAGGCGGGGCTCCTCCCGTCTGGATTTTTCTGGCAAGTTGTCGTCCGGGAAGAGTGGAGCAGTTGGTGAGTTGCTGTTTCAACTGAAGACTGTTGAAAGCCGGAAGCAGGGCCAGTGAGCGTCTGTTGCCTGCCGCCTCCCATTTTTTCTCCTCAATGTTTCGGTTTAAAGAGAGTCAGCTTCAGTAGATGGAGCGTCTCCCCGAGGGGCAGCCAGGCAGTCGGAGAGCTGCAGCCCCCCAGCGGGCGCGTGGGGCGGGAGAGCCCGTGCAGGTCACTGCCACCCCCCTGGGAGGGAACAGGGGTGCCGGGATCAAGAGCAGGACGCAGGGACAAGGCGACCTGGCAGAGGTGGCGGCCTGTGTGCAACGCGCTTCAGGTTTTTGGTTATTAGCATCTTCTCTAAACTGAAGCAATCGGAGTTTTAAAAATAGAAGGAGAACCTGAAGAGATGGCCGGCCTGGGAAAGAGGCGGTGGCGCCCTGCGGAGGTCCTCGAGTACCACGGAGCGTCTGCGGCCCCGTCAGAGGCTGGCTCCAGGAGACTGAGCAGCCCCCCGCGGCCGCGGCAAGCACGTGGGATGGAGACCAAGCTCCAGAGAAAGGGGACCTGTGCGAACTGCCCCAGGTTAAGGTTTGGGATGAACTGCAACTCACAAAATTGTTAAGAGTAAAAATGGCCTTTTTGGAGGGCTTTTGGGGTAAGACTATTGGAAGTGAGCAGCTTGTAGCTGGGGAAGAGGCCCTGTGTTCTCTGGCCTTCCTTCGCAGCTGCTGTCTCCGCCTCTCCTTCGCTGCCACCGAGCGAGTGGTTTTCCGCACTTGTCACTGTCACATGTGTGTACTGTGCCCCGTTGAGCCCACAGGCCTTCATGCTGCGCCCCCCGCCGCCCTCCCGGGTGCGGAGTAGGGGCGCAGCTCAGAGCACAGGGGTTGGCTAGCTCGCACGACAGGTCAGTGAAGCACTGGCTTTGGATCCCAGGCAGTCTGAGGCCACAGCATTTCTTCTTAACCACTAGACGTGCAGAGCAGAGAGGGGGTTGTTCAGAGAGGTCTGGTACTAGCAAGAAAAGAAAGACACGAACCCCAGTCTCTGGGTAGAGACAGGACCTCTCAGGTTGCAGAGACCATCTTTAGGTCTGCCCAGGCTCTGAATGTGCGTCCCAGTCTCCCCAGGAGGAGTTGGAAGTATTTTCTCGCAAACCGGGCCTGCGGTCTGGTGCTGTCCCCTACCTTGCAAGAGTGACTCCTTTAAGTGGTCAGTGACACACACCGCCACCGTGCGTGATGCTGATCCTCTTAACAGTTCTGTTTGCTGATTGCTTTAGTGAGAGGTAATGTCTAAGAGTGTTTTCTGCTGACTTTTAAATGATTATTTTTATTAAGTGGATTTGTGTGTGTGTGTTTAAAAAAAGAAGCTTAGGGCGCCTGGGTGGCTCAGTGGGTTAAGCCGCTGCCTTCGGCTCAGGTCATGATCTCAGGGTCCTGGGATCGAGTCCCGCATCGGGCTCTCTGCTCAGCAGGGAGCCTGCTTTCCTCTCTCTCTCTCTGCCTTCCTCTCCGACTACTTGTGATTTCTCTCTGTCAAATAAATAAATAAAATATTAAAAAATAAATAAGTAAAAAATAAAAAAAGAAGCTTAAAAATCATGGGGTCCATCCCCCGGCAATAACCAAAATACAATTAGGTGACTGCCACTGTAGACCTCTCCTTTTAAGCCCATGGCGGACGGACACATGAATTGATCAATGGAAATACTTCCATTGCGAGTCATGTTCTCTTTAAACACGGTTTACTGAATTTTTGATTTTGGTGGAAAGTGAAAATAATGTGGAACCTCTCGGATGGAAATACTAGTTTCTAGGAGGTATTGCCGAGACCAAGAGCATAAATGATGAGGGGCGCCTGGGTGGCTTAGTTGGTTAAGTGACCAACTCTTGGTTTCAGCTCAGGTCATGATCTCAAGGTCACGGGATTGAGCCCCATGTCCTGCTCTCTTCTGGGTGTGGAGTCTGCTTGAGATTCTCTCTCTCCCTCTGCCCTCCCCCCCTCCTTAAAAATGATGAAAAGCTTAAGTGACTGAGTGCAAAAAAATCAAAGGAAAAGTTTTGATGACATCATATCCGTTTGCTTACTGCTGTGTAGTGTACAGCTGTTGTTAGTTCTTGCTGCAGACTGAGTTGCGTCCCCTAAAATCCGTATGTTGAAGCCCCGACCCCAGTGTGACGATGCTTGGGGAAGGGGCCCTTGGAAGTGATTAGGGTTAGATGAGGTCACAGAGGCAGGGTCTCATCCTGGGATTAGTGTCTTTCTAAGAAGGGGCCAGATTGCTTGCTGGCTCTCAGCCCTGTTACAGACCGAGTGAAAAGGCAGCTGTCTGCAAGCCAGGAAGAGGGCTCTCACCGGAGCCTGACTGCGCCGGTCCCCTGATCTTAGACCTGTAGCCTCCAGAACTGTGGGAAATAAATGCCTGTTGTTGGACTTGCCTAGTCTGTGGTGTCCTGTTCCAGCGGCCTGAGCGAACTAAAATAAAATAGCTCTTTCATGTATCTTCACTTCCTGATTTGCACTGAATTATTTTGTCAGCAGCAGTTAGGCGTTTATATTTTGTTCTGTAATTATAATCACTGCCATCTATTGAGCCTTGACTAAGTGCCGAGTCCTGTTCTGAGTACTTTGTCTGGAGTCATGAAATCTTCATGACAGCACCGTGTGGAGGCACTGGCCGCATCCCGCAAGGTCTGGTCGCTGGAAAGCAGCAGGGCCTCTGACCCCAGGCAGTCAGGGTTCCTAGTGACACTGCAGTCCTGCCCGGATGTGGGAGACCACAGTTTGCGGTGGGTGAGTCTCGGTTTTGTATTTACAGAGACGTCCTGCTCCCCACCAGCACTCGTGCCTGGACTCCTTCAGATTTCGGAGTTCTTTGCGTGGTCGGCATGTCTGGGGAGCTCCATGGAGGCTGTGTCCTTGCGGGCAGAGCTTGCAGGAGCGAGGCCGTCTTCCTGGCCTGCGTGTGCTGGAATGAGCTTCACAGCAGCAGACCGTGCTCCTCCGGCTGTGACCCTGGCCTTGCTCCCTGTGGTCCTGGCCCTGAGCTCGGCTGAGCGCCTGGGGCCCCGGCTCCCGCCCTGTGCTCATTCACCAGCTCTGCACGGGGAAGCCTGCGTCAGGATCTTTTTGTTGTGTGTGTTCAGTCAGGTCTTTAAAGAGAGCTAATTGGTGCCGCGTTCCCTGAGGCCTGCTGTGTGTCTCAATACCCATCTCTCGGCCTCAGAATTGCTCCAGAATTGCTCCACGTCTCTGGCTGTGAGTGTCGTCAGAAATCGGAGGCAAGACTCACTCCCCTCTTGGTGAAGGTGGTCCATGTTGGTTAATTTGTTAGTTGCCTTTTGGAAGCCGCCTTCTAGTCCACACATGGCCCTTGGTGCTGCGTCTGGCTCAGTGTGGGCCCCCAGCATCTGTTCTGCCTGGAGCACAGCTTCCCTTCCCCCCCACAGAGCGGGCTGTGCCTTTGCTTCAGGTACACCGGCTCTTCCATGCCACTCTGCGGGGCCTTCTGGGCTCCTCTTCTGCTGGCTGGCAGCGCCTCTGTCCCTCGGGAGACCTTTTCCCCTTGGATGACTTGAATAATTTCTTTTTTCTCTGTTCATCTTGTTGAACTAGGTTCTTGTTGCTCTGGCTCGCGGTGTGTGTCCTTAGCACAGTAGCTGTCCTGTGCCCTCATTCTGCTGACTGTCACCAGGGAACCCCGACATTACTGATGGTTTCTGACCCAGGTTGCTTTTCTATAGAACAAGGTCCTGGAGCAGGTTTTTCCTGAACTTGGCTTGTGTGTCTTCTTCGGTGCTGGGTGTTGGGTGCTGGTGTTGTTTCTGTCGTGTACTGGGTTCCTCTCCTGTTTGTTTTTGTTTGCTGTGGCCTGTTCATGGGGTTGCTGCCAGGGCAGACCTCATAGTCTGTCTTTCTGCTGAGGTGATGTGCGTGTGTTCCTGCTGTGCACCTTCCGCCTCACTGAGAAATTTCAGCTCAGGCTACAGGCTTGAGAGGCTGGCCATGTCCTGGGCTAGCTTTTCTGGGACTTGGCAGCCCCGTGGGGAGAGGGGACAGGCTTGGGGCAGTCGGCAGGCACCTTTGTCAGGGCCCAAGTCTTCCAGAAGGGCTCCGGCTTTCTCAGGCCTCTTTGGTCCCCTTCTTCCTGGCCACTGGGTATCTTCCGAAGCCTGGCACTCTCGTTTGCCCCACAGTTGGCCCAGGGTTGCTGCATTCCAGACTGACGGTGCCTCTGTTCCCAAGGCCACACGGGCTTCTCCTGGTTCCCGAAGCCTCCCAACCTCATCCTGGCTGCTGGGGCCTCGGCCTGCTCTTCCTTTTCCCCGGATGCTGCCCTGACCTGTGTGTGTCCGGCCGCCACTTGCTGTTCTGTCCGGGTTCCAGTACCGGCCCCTCACCACCTAACCCGGGAGCCATGGGCATGGCCATGGGCCACCAGTTGGCAGAGTGCACTCTGTGCCCTCTGGTTTATTTTGGGGATCATTTCCCCTCTCCATGCTGCCCTGGCTCCGCTCCCAGCTCAGAGCAAGCGCCTCAGTGGGTCGCGCTCACGGCTCTGTAGCCAGTGTCAGAATAGTCGGGCTGCGGGAAATCACCGGACAGAGGCGTCTGCTTTCCACGCTTCCGTGTTGACTTCGACCTTTGGCTCCGCTAAGTCCTTTCCTGTCCTTCCAGTTTTTGGCAGTGTTCCAGCACTCTTGTGTTTTTTTCTTAAAAATTGTTTCTGGTCATCTTGGTGGGGCCTTGGGAGGTCGGTGAGTGTGATGTCTAGTTTGGACCCAGGAGAACTGGTGCACATGACTCGTTTCCTCCTTCCAACTAGTTGGCATCAAACCTGGCTGACTGACTGACAAGTCAGTGCTCTGTGTCAGCTTTGCCTCTCTGGACTTAACTGCGTATACGTATCGGATACAGTGAAGTGCGGCAGCTTCCTTCCTGTAGACCTCCCAGGTGCACCGACGTGCTCGCGTGGGGGCCAGACCCGGCTCTCGGTGGCGCTGGCGTCCGGCAGGTGATGAGTGTCCGCTGTGCGCGTGTCTGCGGGCCACGCGGAACTGGACACGGGCTCCGTGGGTGCTTCACCGGTCTTGGTGATCATCACATCCCCTGTGGGGCACTGAGACGATGTGTCCCGTTAGAACAGCAGCACCGGAAGTGAGACTCCTCCTATCTGGCCTCTGATACCTGCTGAGGGGTCAAGGTGAGGCAGGCAGCAGGTCAGAACAGGGCAGTGCGGGGAGGGGCCGAGTGGGCGGGTTCGCGCTCTGCAGGAAGCCGACAGGGCTGGGTGGCTGGGTGGCTGGGGGCCGGGAGGCTCCAGGGAGCGCCTGGAGCCCTGGGAGCAGCGGGAGCCGTGGGAGCCGTGCTGCCCTGCCTGAGCTCTTCAAGCAAGACGCGCGCCGCTGGCAGGTGCTTTACGGGCCGAGCCGTCCGGAGAAGGGGAGGTGATGGTGCTTACGGGGATCGTGCTCAGTGACGTGTCGCACGGAGCCCGCACGGAGCCGCCACGGAGCCGGCAGGTGGCAGATGTCAGCTAATACTATGGATATGATGCACTCACCAACGAGTGGTGGGCTTTTTCCCGGCGAGCCTAAATGTAGCCTCCGAATCGTCTCTCAGCTGTGTGACCGCAGTGCCTGTGTGGAGAGCGGCCCGCGGAGAAGGCCCGTTCGCTGCGCTTGTGGTGGTGTGGCCAGAGCGCTGCGCTGCTTCAGACCAACCCTCTTCCTCAGACACGTCTCCTCCGGGCCGGTTCTCCCGCATCTGCAGAGGATTTTCTGGGATTGTAGGGGCGGTGTTTCTAGGAGCCCTGTCTGGTGGGGGGAGGCTGTGCCGCAGTCGGGAGTCCCTTCCAGAACCAGTGGCTCGGGTGGCTCTAGAGCCAGAACTTGAGGGCTGAAGGGACCTGTAGCCTGCTGGACTTGACGCTGAGCCGTCCGTGGGGTCCCCTGGGCCTCCGCGGTGCCGCGCCTGGCTCACTCGTGGCCTGGGACGGAGCCAGAAGGAGATGCCCCTACGGCGGCCCCTAGAGGAGAGGCAGGAGACCAGAGAATGAACACAAGCACACAGAGTTCTGCCCTGTGACCTTTGGGGGTGAAGTTGGTGTCAATTAACCAAGCCAGACAGAGTAATGCTTTTTTTGGGAGGGCGTTATGATTATAAAAACAGTAATGTACTTATTGAAGAAGTTTGGAAGATACAGAAGAGAAATTACCCTTAATTTTCCTGCTGACATTTGAGCACATTTCCATGGTTTTTAATGCTACTCTAAATACAGTGCACAGATGGCCTCTTGTATTTGTTTAAATCGGATTCAAGATAAGTGGTTCCTCTGGTCATTGAAAAGCTCTTTTAAACAATTTAAAAATATTACATGGATGTACATGATTCTCTAAATAAAGTTCTGTTTACAACTTGCTACTCTTTATAAAGGGACCCACAGTGAGTTTCTGCCCGTGTTTCTGTATGTTGGGTCACCCGAGTGTGGCTTGAGCTTTCACAGCTCTGGGTCCGAGTTTTGGCGGCATGATACTGGCTGGTGACCATCGGCCTAATGAATACTTAAGTTTTCTCATCTGTGATACGGAGACAGTAGTATTTGCTTTGAAGACTGTTTGGGAGGCTCTGATGAAAATGCCACTAACATGGACAGTCCTGGCTGGTGTTCCCCAGAACGCTAACGTTTTCAGACTCTTACTAATCTTCCTCACAGGATCTTCCCAGCTCACTTTCCCAGTGAAAAGGGCTCTCTGGAAAGACGACAGAACATACAGCTATTTTCATTTCAAAAATGATGCAGCTAGTTCAGCTGGCGAGTAAGGCTGGGGACCCTGGCTTTTTGACATAGCCACGTGGTTCCCTCTGAGTCCCCTCTAGGTGGCTGCAGTAGTTGCTGATTATGTTGTGGCTGCCTTGCGTGCCTTGGGGCCGGTGGCCTGTGCCGGGGCAGGAGAAAGCAGCACAGTGTAGTGCCGTTTTGGCCCCTCCCTGCCCCCCAAGCAGCTCTCCTGGCTGTGAGCTCCTCCAGAGGCTTGAAGACCCTGGATTGCATTGTGGGCTCTCTAGGACACCAGAGTCAGGAGACTGAGTCCTTTGGCCATTTTTGCCCCATGCTGGGTTATGGACGTGCTAAGCAAGTGGTTTTTCTCCAGCTGGTCTTTGGAGCATGGGGTGGTTTGGAGGTTTATAATGCAAAATGGTTCAGAGTAGTACTGACCCTCCGCAGGACTGTTGACTGAGGTTGTGAAGTGCTGGGTTACCTTCAGTCCGGTCTGTAGGTGCTCCCAGGTGCTTTACTAGAGTTTCTCTAGAAGCCATGTGTGAACATCCTTTCTACCAGCGACAGGTAGATTGAGAAGAAATGGTTAAATTAAGAATGTTTGTCATAGCTTAAGTATAAGCTTGTGGTATCTGAGTTCTTGCTCTCTGTTCTGAGGGGAGGAGAAGACGGCTGTGGTTCTCTGGCTCCCGGGTGGCCCCAGGGCCTTTTCTTGCACTTGCAGTGTGCTTGGGTTTCCTTGGCTAAGGCAGAAGAGTGTCATTTCCTTTGTTGGCCTTCAGTTGAGGTTCTGAAACCCTGTCAGACATGTACCTGAACCAGGGTTCAAAGTGACCGATCCCCCGAGGGGTCTTGGTGGGAAGGGGACAGAGAGCTCACTTTTCTTGGGAGCCGATGGGCAGGGACCAGAGTTAGAGTAGCAGTGATGATTCCAAACTGTAGAGCCTTCTGACCTGGCAGTTTTGTGAATGCTTGGATGGCTTTAGCCTCTTCAACCCAGCTTGGCCTTGACCTGCCCCATGGCAACACTGTGCCCTCCCAGCCCACCCTGCCTAATCCCCCCTCCCCTAGGAGGTACCTCCTTTCCCTGTCTGTTGCTCTCAGCCTCCTCCTCTGGTAGCAGCTTCTCCCAAGGGCGTCACTCTTCCATTAACATATTAAAAGCATTGTAAGGGTAGCTTTGTTCAAAGCTTTTTGGGGAGAGATGGGTACACAGGTGGTCTCTGGAGTGGAGAGATGCTCATGGGGAGGCCCGTAAAGCAGGCTGATGGGAGCCTGGTGGGACAGCTACCCCATTAACAACATAAGTAAGGGAACATTCTGGAAACACACTGGGTTCTAATTTGCAGTTTCAGTTGTCTTTCTTCCATTTTTGAGCTTTTATTAAAACAAAACAAAACAAAACAAAACACGAAAAACCCAAAAAAACCTTTGAAGGTCTGCCTCAAGGTTTTCTAAGTAATTGGTGCAGGCATTAATTTCCTTGTAATGTAATTAAAAATAAATAAAAAAGGATTTGTGTCATTAGCTGTATCCACACATGGGTAATTTAAAGAGGATCATTCACGCCTGAAAATGGAAATATTCAGCCATTCCCGTGTGGATGTCTGCACTTGCCGTGGGCTCAGCAGCTCATTTCTTTTTTTTTTTTTTTTTAAGATTTTATTTATTTATTTGACAGAAATCACAAGTAGGCAGAGAGGCAGGCAGAGAGAGGGGGGGAGGCAGATTCCCCGCTGAGCAGAGAGCCCGATGCAGGACTCCATCCCAGGACCCTGAGATCATGACCTGAGCTGAAGGTAGAGGCTTTAACCCACCTGAGCCACCCAGGTATCCCTCAGCAGCTCATTCTTTCTAGTTAGGGTCTGTACCTGCGCTTGCCTCTTGCCAGTCTGTGCCTGTGCCCGAGGGGTGCGGCCCGAGTCCCTCGTCCCACTGCAAGTCCATCAGCACTTTAACGTCCGTACCACTCCAGCAGTTAACTCCAAAATGGTTTTCACTAAGACATGATTTGGGCAAAAATTTAGACCGTGAACATTGTGGAGCCAAGGGGAAGGAGCTCCAATTTCTGAGAAACCGCTGGCTTTTTAAGGCTTTTGAAAGGTTTTAAGAAGAGTTGGGCAGGGTAGGGCAGGGGAGATGGAATAAATTAACAGTGGAAGATGATTTCTAGTATTTTCTGTTGCATTTTCCATTGTAATGGAAAGCTTGGTTTTCCCCCAGCATTTGGAATTGACCAAGTTCACGGGGGATGTTCCTGGTAAACTGGGACCTGTGGCTAACAGTATGGACAGGGACCATGGGGACGGGCCCTGGGAACCAGTGTTTTGGGTTTAAGATCTCAGGGAGCTGGACAAGTCCAACACTGTGACCCTTTAGAGCGTGTTTGGAGGTTCAGATGCTGAAAGCTAGAGGCCATGTTGGAGGTCACGCACGTGTTCATCTGCCTTCCCTGTGCCCCTAAGAAAGTGATGCATAAAATCTGCCCTGACCATTGCTTTCTTTAGAAGAAACAATGGGATTTAAAATCCATGGGAGCAGACAAAGCCCCCTGTGCTTCTCCCCTCAGAGGCCGGCATCATTCACCGTCAGGGGTGGTTCCTTTGCCCCCGTTCTTCCCATGCTGTTTTATTTAAAATACATTTCATTGTCTTCACTTTGGGCCCCGTGTTTGTGTGCTTTACCTGCTGCAGCACATCTGCCCGTCCTCCCTGGGGAATACACAGAAGTCTTCTTTGGGCCACTTGCAGTTTGTGCTGGGCTGGGAGAGGGGTTGGGGCCTGGCTCTGCCTGGGGCCTGTTTGCCCAAGTCCCCCGAGTGAGGGAGGCACTTGCCTGAGGCACCTGCAGAACCAGTGCCCCACGGCCCTGACCCCAGGCTCTGAGAACCATGGAACCCCACCAGCTCAGCTTCGAAAATCAGAAATCACCCTTCCGCAGTGGGTTGTCTGTGTTCATCAATAGCTCTATTTGCTGTGAATCAGATAGTTTGACTTGGTAACTGAATAATACATCTTTCACCTTTTAAAATAACCCATGGAATTGTGTTTCACAAATATTTACAGCAACCATACACCAGTTGCTCATAAGATAGACACTAAAATGTTGCTGACCTTCATTATTTGGTACTAAAAGCAGAAATTAATTTGGGAAATGTACTAAAAATTGAGCAGTCATTACCCTTTGAACGGTTGGACTCATGTAAGAGAGCAGTTGTAGATGAGAAACGCCTTTCTCATTCATCACAGAGCTTTATTTTCTAGTATTCTAGGATTTAGTTTAAAAGTACACCGGAGAATAATGCTTCGGAGGTCCAGTGCTTTCGTGATTAAAACTGAAAGTTACTGCAAGCCAGCCTCACCATGTCCATCTTAAAATACCCAGAAAAGGAATCATTCGGGGCTTGCTCCACTGTGATGTGCCAGTGTGAGAATCTCCCGGATCGAATCTCAGAGTTGCACCTGGTCTGTACCAACCGTTGCCTTGGCCGGAGTGTCCGCTGCGTTCTGCTTCCAGAGACGGGCTGTCCGGGGTGTGCCATGCACTCCCGTGGTCCTGCTCTTGTGCACAGGGCAGCAGCCCTCCTTCCCCACTGCCCATGCCCAAGCCGGTGACCTCCTGCAGGGTGAGGCGAGCATCTGTGTGCTCTCTCCGCGGCACCGGGTGCGCTTGGCTTCTTGGCTCCGTGCAGAGGTTCCTGACTCGATTCATGGCTCTGTGGCTGGACAGTGGCTGAGTGGGCCTCGCCTTCGTGTGGGTCCTGGCTACATACTCTTGTTGCTCCCCAAGCCTGTCATATGGTCAGCTTCTAATCCCGTATCCTGCTGGGTTCGAGGTGTCATTGCATGCAAAAAGTCGAACCATTTGAAGCTGCCGTTTTTGTGGGTCGGAAATACAAACTTTGTGTATAGGCACCTTCCTGTAGGGATCAGCTGACCTAAAAAGATGCACCGTTGTGCAGTGTACCATGAAGGAAGAAAAACGCTTACTTTTGAACTGATCTGGTGCCCAGCCACGCATGGAAACTTGCCTCCCCATTTCAGACCCGTGAGTGCTTCCTAGTGAAGATGGAACAATCTGCCCGGCTCCGTAATCAGATCAGTTTCTTCGGAAATGCCCTAATCAGCACCGCTGTTACTGACCTCTTCTTGGGCCGTCAAAGCCTAGCTTCATTGTAGCGCGGAACACGTGTTGAAATGACATCAAGAGCTGTAACACCTAGCTTTGGCAGACATGGTTTGTGTCCACATTTAGCCCCAAAGATTTAAAACGTTTGTTTTAGAGGAAGTTTAGAAAAGAGAGTCCGGAGACCTACTAGGAAGTGTTTTGTTTGTTCTTAATGGAAGTGCAGTTGTCACACCGCGTCACATTGCCTCCGGCGCCCGGCACTGATGCAGCAGTTGCGTCTGTCTGTCACCTGGCGTTCCCTCCAGATGCGTGTGGCCACCACCTTTCTCCAGACGTGGCCTGCATTCCAGTCCCCGCGGCGACTCCGCGACTTATTTTCTAACCGGAAGTTTGTATCTTTTCATCCCTTTGCTTATTTGCTGCGTCGCCCACCCCCGCCCCTCTGGCAACCATGTTTCTTCCCTGACTTTATGAGTTCATTTCTGGGCTTTTTTTGTGGTTTGCATATTCTTTGGATTCTACATGTAAGTGAAATTGTCTGCTCTTTGTCTTTATCTGACTTATTTCACTTTGCATAATATCCTTGAGGTCCATCCATGTAGTTACAAATGGCAAAATGTCCTTCTTTTCCGCGGCCGAGGACGGCTGCAGTGTACCCGGGTGCCGCATCCTTGTCCGCTCACCTGCCGCGGGCCGCTGGCTTCTCCCGCACGTCGTTTGTGCAGATGCCTGACATCACGCATCGTCAGGGAGATGCAGGTCAGAGCCCCGAGGGGGTAGAGCCTCACACCTGTCAGAATGGCTGGTGTCAGAAGGACAAGAGTAACAGGTGCTGGCGGGGGTGTGCAGAAAAACTTTTGTACGCTTTTGGTAGGAATGTGAATGGGTGCGGCCACTGGAAACCAGTGTGGAGTTTCCTAAGAAAATTAAATACCATATCATCCGGTGATTTTACTGGGTATTTGCCCAAAGCAAATGAAAACAGTACGTTGAAAAGGGAGGTGCACCCCTGTGTTCACTGCAGCGTTGTTTGCAGTAGTGTGTTGTTACTCCACGTGGCCTCCGTTGGGAGGGGGTGTTTGTGCAGGTGGCGGAGCCCCCAAAGTGAGCCTTACCCGCGGCGGGCCACTTCTGTTTCTGTGGGCTGCCAGGCCTGGGAGGGTGGGAAGACGGACGACCTGAGGGAGTGACCAAGCCCATGCGTCCTGTTCTGGAGAAGCTTGAGAAGCGTGCTCTCATGGGGCTCGGGGCTCCCCCTGCCTGCTCCCTCTTAGGTTTGGCCTGTCTGGGAAGAAGCAGCCAGAGATGTCTGAGCAGCAGCCTGTCTGAGATGTCACAGGTGGCTGTCCAGAGTTAAATGAAGTCAGGTGACAGCTGCAGTCGCCAGGGCAGGTGCTCAGTAGCCCCTCGCACAGAACCTGTCTGCGCCCGCCAAGTTGTGTTGGCTGCACCTTGCTGGAGAGCAGGCGGCTGCCTCCCCTCCCCTTCTCCCTCCCCTCCTCTCCTTTCCCTCTCCTCTTTTCCCTCCCCTCTCCTCCCCTCCCCTTCCCGCCCTGGGCTTGCTACCTGTGCACCCCTCAGCTGTCTGTGCTCAGCGCCTGCTCTGTGAACCCGGACCCGCACAAGCCAGCCTTGCTCTGGGAACTCATGGTCTTGGGTTAGGTGGACGGGAAGAGGCTTCCGGAGTTTGGAAGCTTAATTTGATCTTCTTCTTCTTCTTCTTCCCCCCCCCTTTTTTTTTTTTAAATAAATCTGTATTTGTCATTAAAATTAGAGAATGCACGCCAGTAAAAAACAAAATAAAAATCACAGTCTTGTCATCTAAAATGCAGTTGACTTTTTCCTGTGTATTTTTTAAATTTATATAATGAGCACGTTCTTGTAAAACACAAAAAGGCCTAAGTAGTAAAAAAGTATCTGGAGTAGAAAGCGGAGTGTTCGCACAGCAGCCCCCCTGCCCTTCTGGGTGGGAGACAGTGTGGGCTGGGCGTTGGCATGTGGCCTACTGGACCTTCTCACGTATGTGGTGCGTATGTGGGGCAGACATTCGTGTGGAGGTGGGGCTGTGTCGTCACCTGCACCAGCCGTCTGTCATGGGGTCTTTCCTTTCTGGCGCACACATATCTTCCTCGTTCCTTTTCTTCCTTCCTTCCTTCCTTCCTTCCTTTCTTTCTTTTTTAAGAGTTTATTTATTTATTTGACAAGTAGGCAGAGAGGCAGGCAGAGGGAGAAGCAGGCTCTCTGCTACCCAGGGAGCCTGATGCTGGGCTCGATCCCAGGACCCTGGGATCATGACCTTAGCTGAAGGCAGCTGCTTAACCCACTGAGCCCCCCAGGCGCCCCATCTTCCTTGTTCTTAATGAGAGGACAGTGACTCACAGGGGACCATGACCTACGGCCAGAGGTCCCGCTTCATCGGAAGCGGTGAGTTGTCCGCTTACCCCAGGGTAGGCCATGGCCTGGTCTAGTGCAGACTCAGATTTGTCATGTTTCTGCCCTGTACAGTTGTCATTTGGCTTTTAGTTTGTTTATACTCAGCATGGTTTTGGATGAAATTCTTCAGTCTTGGTGTTGTGATTGTTGTTTTATATTGGAGTCTGGAAAAGCCTCCTCCAAGTCCAAATAGGGGGTGGTTCCTGTGGGTTTTTTCTTCTCTTGGCTTTTTTTTCACCTGGAAATTTCAACTCTGCATCTGTATCCCATTCTCAAGTGTAGAACAAGGGAGGAGTCTCACACCGTTCTCTTTAGCTTCCTGCATCGGGATTTGGTTTGGCTACAGAGGACAGAATTCATGGAGCCCTGGTTGTCCAATCCAGATCACGGGCTTATCCCTCTGTGTTGCCTGCCTGCCTTGCTCCACACTAGGGGCCTTTCTCAGGGTTGTGTGGGCCTCTCTGCCCTGAAGAAACCGTCTGAGGAAGTGTGTTGCCAGCCTCCGCTGGGGAATGTGCTCCTTGTGCTTCACAGGGGCCAGGCGATGGCTCGCTGGCCATCTGAGGCTATGGGAGGGGCCCCTTAGCATCCTGGTGGACAGCCAGCTTCTGCCACAGGAGGCCGTGTCCCAGGGCCTCCCATTAAATAATCATAGTTTCCTGCTGGTTTTGAGATGCCACCTCTGTGATCTTTCATAGAGGAGTTTCTTCTGTGATGGTCACAGCGTAGAAATTGTCATGGGAGATTTGGAGACCGGCCGCTGGTGGGCTGACGCTGTGCCCTACGAGGCAGCAGCTAATTGTGGAGAAGGAGACTTCGGTGTGGTTTTCTGTCGATCTCTTGTCAGCTGTGAAATGCCTTTGAGGTTTGATACGTGAGAAGAGTGAGCTTCCTCGTGTTTGTTTCTGGGCAGTAACGATCGTATGGATGTAAATGATGATGTACGTTCATGAGGAGCTGCTTTGGAGAGTTGAACATGTGGGTCATAGGCCCATAAAATGGCCAGGGTTGTGCTGACGCCTGCAGTGGTGCGCGGCTGACGGCGCGTGCTGGTGAAAGTGTGTTGTCAGACACATGCAGCTTCTTAAAGTGAGAGTAAGTACGGGTAACGTTAGCACAAAGTAGAATATTGCGGGCTCTTTGGCACTGTTTGGGATGTGAAGTTGGGATATATTTTAAGGGAAACGTGATCTTAAATGACAGGCGCATAAGTGAAATATTTATTTAACTAAATGGTGCTTTGATTCATCCGTTCCCGTGGGTCAGATGCTGTCCATGAGCAAGTGGTGTTCTGGTGCCGGGATTAGGCCGTGAGCCGTGAGCCCTGCACCGGCCTCCGGAAGGGCCCGGGGAAGAGGGAGGGAGGGGCGTGGGGGCAGGGGTGCTGCCTGCCCCGTCTGGCGTGGGTTCTGTTCAACAGCTCTGATTCCACCGTTCCTCCCGGAGTGGTCAGCTGTCCCCTCCCTGCTCGAGTCCCCTGCTCGAGTCCCCTGCCCCTCACCTGGTCCTTGGTCTTTGGTGCTTCCTCACTTGGAGGGCAGGCAGCTGAGGGGGTCTTGGAGTTCGCCTGGATGTCACGATGGTTAGACCTTCCTGTGTCTCTCTGGGCCGCTGGTGTCCTCACAGCCCAGAGCGCCGTGGTCTTGAGGCAGCTCAGGGGCCACCAGTGCCTCGCCGAACCTTGTTTGCCTTGAGGAAGGGCCAGCGGGGGCTTCTCGCACCCCTGGTCGGCCGGAGTGCTCCTTCTGGTCCCGGAAGGCAAAGCAGAAATACTCTTCCTGGCTAACACTGGTTACCGCGGGTCACTTTTAGGCCCCATTCCATGCTCATTTCAGATGTGTGTGTTCTTAGTGCGTCCTCTCGGCAGACGGGACACTTGAAACCAGGAGACCTGTGTGTTCCTCTTGGCGCCGCTTCCTGCTCTGGGAACGTGGGCATGCCTCGACCTCATTGTTCATCTGTCCTGAAATACGGGCAGGAGAGAAGTGCTCGGCAGCCCCTTCTTCTGTCCAAGCAGACGTCAGATAGAACTGACACTGTCCCACCGATGGGATCGTGTCCGCGCGGACCGGCGCAGGCCTTCCCTTTGTGCCCCTTCGTGTCCCGGTGTGTGGAGGGTGACTGAGCACGGGAGTCCTGGAAGCCGGCAGGCGGGGCGCAGTTTTATGTTGTTATTTCAGATGTGCCGAGCCTAAGAGAAAGTTGGTGGCACAGTGCGCACGTTGCTATGCCCTGTTTACGAGGTGTTTTAGCTACTAAATTTCTGGGGTGTGGGTAGAATTTTAGCGTGCTAGCTTGGATATGCTTCTTTGACTTTGGGCTGATTGTTTAATTAGGTCTCTCCTTGTTATTTTGTCTCTAAATTTTACACTGTTAGCAGTACTAGGAGTTGTAGGAGAGCACATGCTCTTGTGCTTTCCAGGGACCAGGTGATGGCCAGCAGAGCGCCTTCTAGCAGTTCTCTGCTTCGACAGTGACTGACGCAGGAGACCCCACAGGATGTCCTTGCTGACAGCCAGGGTCACCTTTGGCTCTTCCTGGTGTGACCACTAACCCACTAACCTGACGTACCGGGTCCTTTTAACCATGTGGCCAGTTGATGGCAAGTTCTAGATGACGTCTCAGACTCACACCGGCCATCTGAGCTACTCAGCCATAGGGCTGTGGTTTGATGCTTTACGGTGTTGTTGGTGCTTAGTGACTGTTGAAGTGACAGAAGCTTTACTCCCCAAACCTGGGAGTTTGATAGGTGTTTTGGGAAAATTCAATTTTGTATGACTTATAGCCTTCTTGGATATGTTAAACACTGTCCTCATGGCTGGCCGAACCACTGTCGTAGACGCGATAGACCTTAAGTTCCAGCGATAGCGTAATTGGTCTTGTAGGTGTACCGAGAACAAGGGGCTTGAGGACTGGTTTCCTCCTAGGGTCCCGTGAATGCTTGCAGGGGCCTCCAGGCCCCCTCAGACCTGCTGCTGAGTGTTAGGAATGGTGGCTCTGTGTGGATTTTCGGGGTGTGGGCAGCACTTCAGGTGAGACAGAAGGGCCAGTAGAGTATGTGAGGGGATAGGAGGCCCCTTGCCTTTGTCACTGGACATTAATTGTCCTGTTGAGAAGTATTCCCTTCTGGTGTGCGAACTATTTTGCTAGCTGTTGAGCTAACATTGTATTATTATTGAGCAAATTTTATTTTGTCTTCTCTTTTATTAATCAAACTTAGAGTGAAACAGGTGAATTCGATTTGTCTTAATTTCCAGGATTTGGTTACTTGGCCCTTAGAATTTATCTTTCAGACTGACTGGGGATGAGGGGCTTTGCTTCTCCCAGGAGGAGTCTTCACTGTAGATCCTTGGCCCTGAAAGTGAACTCCACAAGCCCGGCCTGCCCCGGGACGGCCTTTTTCGCTTGGGGCGGGTGGAGGGCGCGAGAGGTGGCTCCTGGGGTTAGGGGAGGCTGAGTGCCAGCAAGGCGGCTCTCATCTCCCTCTTGTGGGAATGCTACTGTTAGAGCTCTGTTCCGAAGAGGGCCCTATCCACCTTGGCTTGGAGACTCCTTGGGTGGCTGGCGCCTTCAGGAGAAGCCAGCTGAGTGGTAGCCCTGGGGGGCTTGGTGGCCTGCAGGGTCCCGCTCTGGCCTCCAGGAATGGGATGTCCTTGGCTTCCTAGGGCGGGCCCCCCACCGTGGCCATCGTGGATGCAGCTTTCAGCGCCCAGAGCAGTGTCCGTCCTGGCGCTGGCAGGGTTGGCCTGTGGGTCTGCACCGCCGCAGCGAGCCGGCTGTGGGGGAGTCTGTCGGGGGCACTCTGGGGGGTCTGCTGGGGGTTTCTTTGGGGGGGGTCCGCCTTGGGGCTCCTGTCTAGCCTGGGGCTCGTGGTGGGAAGAAGAGCCGTTGTGTTTCTTGCGCAGCACGTGCTCAGCTGTAACAGTAACTCGAGTGTGTTTTCTCTTTTGTCCTCCAGACTTCATGAGGAAATCATTGACTTTTATAACTTCATGTCCCCTTGTCCTGAAGAAGCAGCCATGAGACGGGAGGTGGTGAAGCGGATCGAAACCGTGGTTAAAGACCTCTGGCCAGCGGCTGACGTGGGTCACTCTTTACTGCTCTTGGGTCACCCCAGGGATGGCGAGGGCCCGGGCTCCTAGGGTGTCCCTGGCCCTGAGTCCCTGGCTTGGCCCTCGAGGGCCCGGGCTGGGTGGCGGGGTGGCACCCGTGGGTTCCCAGGCCCTGCCTCACACTTTCCCAAGAGGCTGCCGGGGGGCGGGGGCACAACCCGTGCTTCACACGCGCTCTGGGTGAGTGTGGGGACCGTGGGCCGAGGGAAATTTGTGTCTGGAGTAGTGTGATTGCCGTTCTTTTCAGCTCCCCTTGAGGTTAGAAATTCTACCCCTTGTCCTCATTATGCAAAGTAGCATACGTTCCTTTTTGTAGAACTGGGAAGAATTCCCTCACCTCGCACTTCTACTGTGCATGAACGTGTGTGCCTTGAGATGGGGGTCGTGGGCACATGGGGTGCTTGGCATAGGCAGTGACCTGTGTCCTGTGACCAAGCTGACGACGGTCCAGGGCTCCCTGAACAGTCAGCCTGCCCTGCTGGTGGTGACGTAACTGGAGACCACCCAGTGAGGGACGGTGAGCTGGGCTGGGAGGGTTTGCGTGCCCCCAGGGGGCAGGGGCAGCCCCTTCACTCCCTTCCTCTCCTGTGATTTCACTCCGCATCTTTGTCTGTGATCTTGGGTGCCCTGGGGCAGAGCCCGACTTCTGCACTGTAGCTACAGGTTTGAAAATTGTCGCCAATAATTGTTTCATCTCTTAACCCGAGTTTGTAAACATTCCTTCTTGGGGTAGGTCTTTAGCTGGCGGGCAAAGAGGATTTTGCTTGGTGGGGCTTTGCTGCACCCTGCCCCGCCCCCCCCTCCGGCCCCTGCCTGCAGGGCAGGTGTGTCTGGCCCCAGAGTGAGCTTGTGGCCTGCCAGGGCACAGCAGGGGCTCAACAGTGGCAGCCGGTAGAGTGACGCAGCCGCGCTTCCCTTCCAGGTCCAGATATTCGGCAGCTTCAGCACAGGCCTCTACCTCCCGACCAGGTGGGTTCCCGGCCGAGCCGCTCTGCTCGTGCTGCCGCGCGCTTGGGGTGGGCCCATCTGCGTGTGTGTCAGGGCTACAAGTAGGTTTCTCAGGCTAGAAATGGGAGCTAAAGGAAAAGACTGGAGTACAGAGGAAGAATTGCAAGTGAAACTGAATGTAGTGTTAGGATAATTGAATGTAGTTTTCTCTTGCACTCAGTACTGAAGTACGGTGCAAAAGTGCAGGCCCCAGAAATGTGAAGAGCCGCGGGAGCGTCACCGGAAGAAAATGCGGTGGAAGACGCTCTGCTGGTTTTGGATAGGTTTTTGAAAATTGATCTTCCGTTTTAATGAAGATTCAAGCAAAATTCTATTTAGTAGTATTTTGTCTTTTTTAATTGAAAAACATCCAACAAGATCGCGTCTTAAAGTTGTTCTGCAGTGTCTTCGTGTCAGGAGCTGTCTCGGTACCCAGATCCATTTTATGTGCATTGTTTTGTTAAGAGCTTGTGGTCTCCTCACCCACTCTTAACGATTTGGACTGCAGAGGCTGTCGTCTCAGGACTTGGGGTCGGCATTAGCAGGGCCTGTAGGGAATTGACCAGATTCCAGGTGCCCAGGAAGCCCAGGTCAGCAGGCATGATGCCGTGTAGACGGCACAGGAGGAGGAAAGAGCCAGGGAGCCTCAGAGGGGCAGCGGTTTTCATTCCCGACCTCCTCGATTCCCTGGGGATGCAGGGGAACTCAGCCTTTTGGCTCTCCATCTCTGTTTCCAGTAGTTCAGGAAGTGCGCCTTCCCTCCCTCAGAGGGGCGTGCTTCACAGGGGTGTGTGTGTGGCCCTGGAAAGAGCTGGGTGTGTGCACGCCGTGGCACGGTCCGCCCCAGATGTGTGTGTTCCTGGGGAGTGATGTGAGCCGAGCCGAGCCTTCACACTCACTTGTTCTTCCGTCCAGTGACATCGACTTAGTGGTCTTTGGAAAGTGGGAGCGCCCTCCTCTGCAGCTGTTGGAGCAAGCTCTGCGGAAGCACAACGTGGCCGAGCCGTGCTCCATCAAAGTCCTTGACAAAGCTACAGTAAGTGTGGGGCCTCGGCCCGCAGCCCCGCGTGGGCGCTCACCCACCTGCCGGCAGTGTGGTTCGCCTGCGGCTTTAGCTTAGGCTGTGGACAGGAGACCTCTCTCCCGCTGATAGAAATGTACTTGCATTTGTTTAGAATGTTGGGAGCACTAGCCGAGAACGTATTTCATGACGCCCCAAGTGACTGCAGGCTTGAGAGCATCACGCTGCCCTTGGTGCTGAAATACGATTGTTCGACTTTCATGAGGACTGTGAGAAAAAGACGCGTTCAGGGCTGCCATTTCAGGCACACAGAGTTGAATGGTGAAAGCATGCCATCTGCCCAGAAAGTGGTTACCACTGCCAAGTTATATTTAAGAAACAAAATTTGCCTAATTCTTTCATTCAAAATTTTACCCGTATAAAAACCTTTGATCTTGGGGAGAAGTTGGAAGATGAGGGTCCTTTGACGTGTACTCGTCGAGGTTTCTCGGAGTCCAGGATTAGAGACGGCTCAGAAATGAAGTCACTTGCCCTCTCTGTGGTCACGATTAAATCCCGGAGCCCTGTCCTCTCTGGGCTCTGCCGTTTGTCCCGTGGTGTTGGCTTCTCGGAGAGAACAACGTGATGGCTGTCTCTGACCAGGTATCCTGCTTTAGATGGAGAGAGGTGAAGAGGCCAGGCCTGCTTGTCCTGGGCTCCAGAGCATTCTGGAGGACAGACCGCGTCCGGTAGGTGTTGCAGTGACACCACACCGTCTGCTCTGCTGCCAGGGGTGCAGCAGAGAGAGACATAAGGGCAACTGAGCCGCCCTGGTCTTCCGCTGCTCCTTTCTCTCCTTGCGAGCTCTTGCAGGGCAGCCTTCTGCGCCGGGCAGCCTCCACATCATCTGGCTCGGGGCCGCGGAGCCCAGTGTGATGGCTGTGTTTAAGAAGAAAGGTTGTGTATATTGAACACCCACTGAAAAAAAAAGTATTGTGGCACTGTTAGTAATCTCTAGGATCTGGGGTTCAGCCTGGGAGTATGTAGGAGAGTGTGCGGGGGCAGGTGATCACCAGGAGTGGTTTCGGGGAAGCACTCAGTGAGCGTGGAGAGGAAGGTCCCCAGTGGTGATGGGGACAGCAGTTCTTCACGAGGGAGGTAGTATGTTGTGGAGGCTTGGGCTTCTTCTGAAATAGTTCGTGGTAAGATACTTGGAAAAGCGTCTTTTTTTCTGCCTTCCTAGACCACACTGGCTGGGGCTCACTGTGCCTGGCGGTCCTGGTGATCTCCAGGAGTCGCTGTCACCAGCCGCTGCCCATCCCTGTCACAGTGTGTCCTTTGCAGTTTGCCACCCTGGATTCTGTGAGGTGTCCTAAACCTCTAATTAGACCTCGCTCGTTTTGGTCAGAGAACGTCCTTTTCCATTCCTTGGAGGCTGAGGGAAATAAAGTCCTGCCTTTTGTTCAGGGAAGAAGAGTTTTGTGTGGGGGTCAGGAGGAGTGTGGCCTCTGGCTGCTGGGGCGGCTTCGGTGAGGCTGGTTTTGAGCACCTTGTCTTTTTGATGAGAATATTTCCAAAATAGCTTCTTATTCTCCGGTTTTACAGGGAAGTGGTTTTTTGGTTTGGGTTTGTTTGTTTTTTTAGTTAAATTGTCTTCGTGAAAACACTAATTGTCTTAGTGTAGAATTGTTTGAAGAAACGTTAGCACAAAACCCAATTGAAAAACTGGCTTTTAACTTAATCTTAGTGTTTTCAGAACTTCTTGCAAATGTCATTTGGGGACCTGGCGCCCTGCTCCATCATCAGGCACCCCTAGGGGGTTGGAACTGGGGGGTCAGGGACTTCGCTTGTCCTCCTGGAGCCCCGGCCTTTCCGCAGATAGTGGCTGATTTTGAGTCTGTCCAGGAGGGCTGGGCAGAGGTAAACCCTAACTGTTTGGGGGTGGGGCAGGGGCCTGGGTGCCAGGACTAAGGTGGCCGACCCTGGCAAAAGTCCCTTTTCTTCTCATTTTTTAAAGTCTGGGGTTCATGATCTCTCAAGCCCTTTCGTGAGTTAGGGAAAAAAACCTCTGTGTACAACATAGGAAACATTTTGATGCCAGACTGCAGTGAATGTTGGCCATTAAAGCTTAGATTTTTTTTTTTAATTAACTCTTCGCAGGTACCGATAATAAAACTCACAGACCAGGAGACTGAAGTTAAAGTGGACATCAGCTTTAACATGGAGACTGGGGTCCGGGCAGCAGAGCTCATCAAGAATTACATGAAGGTGCTGTTGCCGGCGAGTTAGCACTGTCAGAATGGGGACCTGTTAGGTTGGGCATCTTATGGGACTTTAAACTGAACAATAGTCTTTAATGATAAAGACTTACAGTTGAATTATTTATCTTGCAATATTATTTCTAGAGATACATCGAAGTTATGTAGCTGTTTTGTAGATTTACTTTCCTGGCTAACCACAAAGTTGAGTGTTATTTTAGAGAGTTTGTGAAAATGCTCTTCTCATGATTACAAAATGACCATCCCGAGAGCTCAGTGTGCCTGATCTGCGAGTTAAGTTTATTGGAAGTGGAATGCATCGTGATATAGTTGGCTTACTTTGGATCATCTCAGTGCCTAACGATGGGAGCTAGTGGACCAAGTGTGTGGTCCAGTTAAGTAGATGGTCTTTCGCTCCTGTTTTAGGGAAAGGGTTGAAATCCTTTACAGAGGCAACCTCAGCATCGTAATGTGGATAACTGCCTCTTCCCACAGGTTCAAGGACCTTGTTCCTTCAGTTTTTCCCTTAACTGTGCAGCAGCAGGCTTGTCCGCCTAAACTGCTTCCCTTAACTTCTGGGCCCAGCAGAACATGAAAACAGCAGATGCTTCCACTGGCCCCCAGCCCTCTTCGCCAGCCTCTCCATTTCCTTCTTACCTTCAGCTGCTGTCCATGTTCTTCTGCTCGTGGCTTCCTGCCTCATGGGCTGTACCATCCACCCCCCCCCCCCGCTCCTCTCCTGGGGGCCTCTGGGCATTGGAGTTTTGCGCATCGGTTCCAGGACCTTCCTGGCTCACGGCCTCATCCCCTCCCCTCCTTCCTGCCCCCAACCTGCACCTGTCACGGAGCAAGCTAGGCCTCGGGAACTAATCGGAAGGAAAACACTCCTTTCCTTCTCCCTGAGCTCTACTTTGGGGAGGAGCTCCTCCAGCCTCATCCCTGCTGAGCCATGACCTGGGATGTGGCTCCCGGGGGGCACTTAGCAAGTCTTCACACAATTAATTCTCAGGCACCTAAAAATGGAGGATGATGGGCCTAGAGCCTTCTAGGTGGTAAGAGGATTGAGAAAGCTTTTTTTTCTACTATGTGAAGTTTGCTATGTGACACATCTTTAAAGGTATATTAACTGATCTTTTTTCTTTCTTTTTTTTTTAATTTACAGAAATATTCATTGCTGCCTTACTTGATTTTAGTATTGAAACAGTTCCTCCTGCAGAGGGACCTGAATGAAGTTTTTACAGGTGGAATTAGCTCATACAGCCTAATTTTAATGGCCATTAGTTTTCTACAGGTGAGTGTGCGTTCTCTCTGCAGCCTTATGTGGGAGCACGTTGCACATTCTCCTTTGATGTTGTGAAGCCATTGCCTCGGGGGTTCCCACTGCCCTGGCTCTGCACGCTTCTGCTTTGTTTTAGAGAAACTGACTTCTGATTGTCACAATACAACTATTTTGATGGGTACTTCTTTCCTCCTCTCCTTTACAGCTCATTGTCATAGTTGATTGCACAGTTTGAGGGGGGCAGGCTCTCCTCGTCTGTCTATCAGGCTCATGCCGGTCTGAACTTGAGGACACTGTCCATGGAGAGACTTTCATGTCTTGATGGACGATAAAAAACCGATTTTCTTGGTTACTGACTGTGATTTATGAAAAATTTGTTTCAGAAAAAAAATTAGGAAACACATATGGTAAAAAACAAATTGCTGAGGAGAGAGCCTTTCTTCTCAGATTGACAAGACATAAATATTTTGTCTCAGATTTTATGTTGCCCTTATTTTATTGAGTACCGTGGGACAACCTGTCAATAGAAAACCTACCTAGACGTATTAAGTGCTGTGATGTTGGTACTTACTTGACATATAAGATAGTTTTATTTAATATGTGTATACACTTACTTACATGTTAGTTACTTAACATATAAAATAGTTTCTGAGTTAATGGAAACCTTAACCCCATTTATATTTTCTTGAATGAAGGATATTCTGTTTTTCATGAAATCTTTCCTGTATCTTCTAGCTGTTTCTCCACATTTGTCATTAATTTTGTATTTGTGATTGTGCTTAGGGTTTTTTGTCCAAATTCAGCTCTTTTTCCCGTTAATACTGCTGATGGAGGTCGCGGTCACGCCGCCTCATTATTTTGACTTCCGTGGCGCATATTTGCCAGAAATACTGGAGGAATAGTGAAAACAGAATCCCCGCACCTGTTTTCTTACAATTTAATCACATTGCTTTGCCTTCCGTGTTTTCCTCCGTGATGCTACCCTTGGAGACATTCTTCCCTAATGTTTGGATATTTTCTTTTGAACTAAATATAACCTGTTGCTCTTGACTTAGTTCTTCATGTTTTTCCTGATTTGAATTATTTCAGTAGCCTTGTTATCATGCCTGCCCCTTGTTTCTATGGTGCTGGGCACTGGCCTCAGTGCCTCCTGTGTCCTTACCCCATGGGGTCCTGGCAGCAGTCCCATGACCCCACGGAAGCTCCCACGCAGAGTGGCTGGCTGGCTCGCCCCTCGGTGCCTTAGAGCTGTGCCTGTCGTGGCGTCTGAGTGCCTTTCTTGACTCACTGAGGTAAGAGGGCCCAGCCTTGCACCGGCCAGCTCTCGGGTGTTTAACTAGAAGGCAAAAGTGAGAATACTGTCCTGCCCGAGCAGATCCTCAGAAGCCACAGTGCTTGTGGACCCTAGAAATACTGGTGAGCGTCTGGAGGTGCCTCTCCTCAGGGAGTTGTGAGTTGTAAGTTCTCAGCCCTCCTGCTTCCGTCAGGAGCTGTGATTTCCCCTGGATGTGACCATCAGTATCCAGACCTGCGCCGTCCGTTAGACCTTCCCATGCCTCTGGCGTGTCCTGGGTCTGCACAGGCCATCAGGGACCCAAGCCACACGTGCCGACTAAGCGCTTGTCCTGTGGCCAGCCAACTAATTGTTTAATTAATTTGTTTTAATTAACTTAAGTAGAAATAGCCACCCATGGCTGTGGCTGTCCTCATGGGCCGCACAGGTCTGCACTGTGGGCCTCTTGGGTCAGGACGATGTCCGCAGACAGAGGCCGATGTTCAGAATAGGTCCATTACCTGCTTGAAGAAAATGTGGCACTGAACTGGGGCCGGCACTAATCAGTGTGACAAGCAGGGATGTAAATTTGGTGTAAATATTATGACACAATCCTAATCACCTGTACACAGTTAAAAATTAATCTCTCCTCTTCCGGACTGGCACACTGACACCGTTCAGTCTCATACTGCCCTCTGTGGGTTGTCTTGAATAATGGGATTAAGGTTAGAACCTATAGCATGATGTCTAGTTGACTCTAAATTGTGGAGAATACGGTCTGCTTAGTGATCCATTTTGGGTGACTTGTTAATCAGAGGTCTGTGTCAGTAGGAAGACCCTCAATGGATGATGAGTTTCAGAGAATTAAAATGTAATAAAAAATCCAGATTAGAGGTTTTCTTTCTTTCCAGCACTGTGTACTGACTAAGGCCTCCAGGCTGCGCGGGTGCCTCCGGGTGTCGCCCGGAGCGCCCGCAAGGACGCGGTGAGTGAGCAGGCGGCGCTGGGTTGTGTCCTTGCCGAGCCATGAGGTAGCGGACCTCGCTGCATGCAGTCTTCAGAAAGTGACTTGAGTCCAAATGTGGGGTCTGTTGCTTTTCCAGTTGCATCCGAGAATCGATGCCCGGAGAGCCGATGAAAACCTTGGAATGCTTCTTGTAGAGTTTTTTGAACTCTATGGAAGAAATTTTAATTACTTGAAAACTGGTATTAGAATAAAAGAAGGAGGTGCCTATATCGCCAAAGAAGAGATCATGAAAGCCATGACCAGTGGGTACAGACCGTCGATGCTGTGCATTGAGGACCCTCTGCTGCCTGGTAAGGGTGCCTTGCTCCTCACTGGCTGTGAGCCGGGGGCCTGGCTGGTGGCTGGTGCAAGGGAGGGGAAGCCGGTGTCTGCGGTCCCCAAGCCAAGCTCCTCTGCCTCGATGCCGGTTCCCGCTGTCCTGACAGTTAATGGGGATACCTTCGGAAGTGTCTTAATGCCTTCTGGTTCACTTCTTATAAAGTTGGAATGTGTTTATGTTCTGTAATTTACCAGAAAAATGTAGAAAATAAAAATTAAGGAATAAAAGTTTATTTTTTCTGATTAGGAAGGTATTTGTTACATTTCATCATAAACCACTCACTTCCAAAAAGTATATCACAGAAAAGCAAAGTAGACCACAGTCCCCTTCCATTCTGATGTGCATTTCTCCATTTTTTTCCTACATGGATATTAATATTTATTGCAGTCTTGTTAGTTAAATGGATCATGTAATACATATAGTTTTGCGACTTGTGTTTTTCATTCAGAACAGCTTCTAGATCCCCTCCGTGTGTGTGGATGGCATGTTCTATTGTGCGGATTGCTGCATTGGCCGTCCCGAGGTGGTGTCTGGTTTCCCTAGTTCTACTCCCAGGAGCATAAGGAAGGGCACGCCTTCCGCCCTCATTAGGGTTGGTCTTCATAATCCTCGCTGCTCCGATAGATCCATGCAACATACATGTGCCTTGAGTTTGCATTTCTTTTTTTTTTTAAGATTTTATTTATTTATTTGACAAGAGATCACAAGCAGGCAGAGAGGCAGGCAGAGAGGGGGGGGAGCAGGCTTCCTGCTGAGCAGAGAGCCCGATGCGGGACTCAGTCCCAGGACCCTGAGACCATGACCTGAGCTGAAGGCAGAGTCTCAGCCCACTGAGCCACCCAGGTGCCCCAAGTTTGCATTTCTTTAATGATGAGTGAGGAGAAGCAAATATTTATTTATCTAGTCCACAAATACTTATTGAGCATCTAGTATGTGAGACACTGTTGTTACTGTTGGTGATGAAGTCAGTGACAGGTGACAAAAAGTGGTGGAGACCTTCCGCCCCAGGTGCACTGCACCTGTCTTCCTGTTGTGCACATTCACATGCTTTGTCCGTGTGTCTGCCTGGCTGTGTTCCTAGTGACTTTGTGGGATCCTGCCTCTTTTCCATCGTCATGCTCTGCTTTTTTTTTTGCCCAAGTTTGTCCCTTGCATCTGTATTTGGTGTTTTTTGTTATTCCGTTTCTATATATATTTTTAATGTCCTTAAATTTAATGGATTTTTTTGTTTGTTTCATTTCATGGCTGCTGGAGTATGAAATTCACTTCTTAAGAATCTTGTGGCAGGAAACTACTGAGGGTCCTGTTGTTCACAAGTAGCAGGACTGACGGATGTTTTTTCAGTCTGGCTTTTCCCAGCAGCAGAGGAACGTATTTTCACATCCGTTTGTCTGTGTTTGATCAGTTAAATTACAGGGATTCCAGTGTCTTCAGTGTCTGTTTAAATGTACTTGAAAAACGAAAGCCCACGTTATCACTGGATTATAGTGTCAGACCTGGAAAAGAGAAAATTCCAGTCCTCAGAATGGCTTCTAGAACGTTCTGCTTCCTTGAATTGTGAAGAATGAGTTCATGTGAATTAAAATCCCAAACTGTGCTGTTATTAAACGTTCCTTGACTGGGGTTCACTTGGTGACTGCAGTGACGGTGGCTTCATCTGATCTGCCACCCATCTGGTCCCAAGGAGACCTCATGCGTTCTGCCCTGAAGGATTCTCTTCCTGCAGGTCCGGCGGGTGCTGACTGAGCTGCAGGGTGCCCGAGCCAGGGGCCCGCTGCAGTGCACGCCCTGTCGGCGCGGCTGCACTAGGACTGAGGCTGCTGCCTTGGCTCTCTGGTGTGGTCAGGGAGTGTGTCCATGGCCAGGGCCCACTGCAGAAGAACTGGGACGATCACACAGGTCTGGACGAAGGGCCCGGTGTCTGCAGGGTCTTACAGCTGCCTTTCTGTCTCAGGAAATGACGTTGGCCGCAGCTCATACGGGGCCATGCAGGTGAAGCAGGTGTTCGACTACGCCTACATTGTCCTCAGTCACGCCGTGTCGCCCCTCGCAAGGTCCTATCCCAACAGAGACTCGGAAAGGTAATGCAGGTCATGTGTCGCTGTCCTGGGCTCACAGCCCTGGTGGCCTGGCAGCTCCCTGCCTCCGCCTCTGTGCGGCGGGGGCGCTGTTGGCCTCGGTTGTTGGCCTTCATGAGGTTTATGGATGGGTTCGCCATTCATAGTACATTCTGTGTATATCCTACTACATAGGCGTAGAATGTGTACACCAGTATGCACCATTCTAGGACCTTCTAGTAGAACTTGCGATGATCGATGAGGAGGGCCACGTGTGGTTCATCCGTGGCTGAGCACTGAAAATTTCTTACTTGGGGGTTGTCCACCATTTCTTCAGGGCATTTTATTTTGGGGAAATGATTTCTGGCCTTTTCCCACTTTGGAATGTGATGCTTTTTCTTCAGGTTGTTCTCAAAATGCACATGATGAGCTTAAAGGGAGAGTACACGTGGGTCCGCACCCCCCCCCCCACCCCGCGTCTCTCCTGCAGACCAGTCCCTCATTCTGCGTTTGAGCTCACTTGTGCAGTGTGCACTTTTATTGGCAGCGAGAAATCCTGCAGAGTGGCTGGGAGGTGGCGGGGTTGGCGGGCGGAGGGAGGGAGTGAGGGCAGTGGAGAGGAGGAAGAGGAAGATGGTGGCGAGAGGCGGCGGGCGCTGTGCAGCACCGGGATCCCGGCGCTCGCACTCACCGCCTTTCGGTGGGTTCTGTGCCTCTGCCTACTCAGCGGGGCTTTCCGGCAGGGCTCTGTGCCGGGGTCCGCAGTCTCGGCACCGTCTGCTGGTACCAGACCTTTGTGGGTGCTGGGCGGGGTGGGGGGGTGCTCTCCTGCTCATGCGCAGGGTTGAAGCCAGCTTCTGTAGTAGCCGGCTCTAGGCTCAAGGACATCTGTGTAAGGGAACCCACTTTCTCTGTAGTGTGATCTCAGAGTGCACTTGGGCTCCGGCATCAGAAATCAGAACACAGTTTGTAAAATTATTTTGGCTTTCTTGTTTTTTCTTGACAAAGTGATATGTTGTTGAAAATATAAAAGAGCTAGTCAGAAGGGCTTGTGGGTTCCGCAGCCGCTCTGCAGCACGTTGGTTCCCCCGCTGTCCCTCTGCAGTACTCTAGGAAGAATCATCAAAGTGACCCAGGAGGTGATCGACTACCGGCGGTGGATCAAGGAGAAGTGGGGCGGCAAGGCCCCCCCGGCACCTGAGCTGGGTGAGAGCTTGTCCGGCCGCGCTACTCTTGAGCTTCTGATGCCTTGACGCGGGAGTGTCTTTCTGTCCCTCGGAGTGTCTTTCTGTCCCTCGGTGCTCATTGTTCCCTCTAAGGAAAGGCCTCGTCTTCCGTAAGCGTTTCCAGCTGGGAGATTTAGGGCAGTGGGAATACAGTGCCTGCCCTGCACGGACCTTTAAAGTTTCCTGTAGTAACTGCATTAAAAATGTGAAAAGAAACAGGTGAAATTCCTTTTCCTATTGTATTTTATTCAGCATAGTATTGAAAATAGTAATATTTCTTTCTTTTTTTTTAAAATATTTTATTTATTTGACAGACAGAGATCATAAGTAGGCAGAGAGAAAGGAGGAAGCATGTTCCCCACTGAGCAGAGAGCCTGATGTGGGGCTCGATCCCAGGACCCTGAGATCATGACCTGAGCCGAAAGCAGAGGCTTAGCCCACTGAGCCACCCAGGCGCCCCCGAAATAGTAACATTTCAACATGGAGTCTGCATAAAGAGTCTTGGAGCGATTCCACCCCCCCGGGCTGGTGCTGTGCCCATGACACCCGGTGTGCACAGCGCTCCCTGCCCCAGCCTCCCCAGAGACGTGTACCCTGCTGCAGAGTCCCTAAGATTTACAGTTGAAAACTGTTTACACATCCAGGTTGTTCTAGACATATCTCAAGGTTGTCTAATAACTGAAAGATGTACAATTTTTTTAAAGATTTTATTTATTTATTTGACAGAGAGAGATCACAAGTAGGCAGAGAGAGAGGGGGAAGCAGGCTCCCTGCCGAGCAGAGGGTCCGATGCGGGGCTCGATCTCAGGACCCTGAGATCATGACCTGGGCTGAAGGCAGAGGCTTAACCCACTGAGCCACCCAGGTGCCCCAAGAAGTACAGTTTTTAAAATTAAGTAAATTAGGTAAATCAGAAATCAGTTTGGGAGTCTTGTTAGCAACGTGTCCAGGCTCCGTGGCCCCTGTGGCTGGAGGCTGTCTGGCGGGGTGTGTGCGCGACTGTTCTCTTAGCGAGTGGCTCAGCTGGGCTGTGTTGTTCCCACAGACAACAGAATTAAGATAAAAGAGCGAGTAAGTGCTTGCGACGGGGATCCGCCCCAGCGCCTGGACCCGGAGGCCCCCTTCAGCCAGCGCCTGACCTTGTCTCTGCCCAGCCCCCAGCTGCTCTCGTCCGGCTCTTCCGCCTCCTCAGTGTCTTCGCTTTCCGGGAGTGACATCGTGAGTGTGCCCTTGGGGAGCGTCCGTCGCAGGGTGCGTAACCTCCCCTCCGGGTGTGTCTGTGCAGCCCCCCAGACAGCACCGCGGGGCCCCCGCTCTGCCACGAGCCTCTGCCGGCCGTCGGGGACCCCATCCTTGCCTCTCACACAGCTGTAGCGACTCCCTGGGAGAGCGTCTTAGAGCTTGCGTGGGGTGACGCGCTGAAGTGAGGGGTCTGTCCTGTCCCGTGTTCCCTGAGGGAACTTGGTGGGAGGGCATCTCAGTGGCTCGGGCCATGTGCTCGTGCCCTTCTGCGGCAGCGTCATGAGGAAGCAGCACAACTCTCTGCGGTTGTCCCCGTTGTTTTTCCTACTCCAAGGACTCGGACACGCCGCCCTGCACAACGCCCAGCGTTTACCAGTTCAGTCTGCAAGCGCCGACGCCCCTGCTGGCTGGTCTCCCCACCGCCTTGCCCATGCCGAGTGGCAAGCCTCAGTCCGCCACTTCCAGAACGCTGGTCATGACAACTAACACTCAGGTATGCGGCGCGCCGATGCCCTTCCTCCAGACGGGCCCCTGGGGACCGCGTCTGAGCTGGTGCAGGTGCTCTGGGGGCGCCTGGTACCATAGAATTAGAGACAGATCTTCGGAAATCTTCAGAAGGTACATTCCTATCTTGTAGGGCATCCTTGTCCTTCGTGGACAGATCAAATTAACTCCTGTCATTCTCTAGAAGACTGTGTCCTTGAGGATCACCCTGTGCAGTGTTTGTGCCTGGGGGGCTCCTGGCTCTCGAGCACTGAGGGTCTTCAGACAAGGTCCGGGTTGAGCATCTTTCTGAAAATGACTGATACCGTGCCCGAGACTGTGGTCCTTGGGGCCACGTCAGTTGGATTCTGGTACTACCTGCCCCATGCCCCTGGCAGGAAAGGACCACCGTCCTGCTTCCTCTCAGAGTGTCTACATTTATACTGTCAAGAAGTTTACACTAAAACTTTGACTTCCTCAAGTTATTATTAGACAGTATATAGAATATGTCCTCTGTTCTTTTTTTTCAACTTAGATGAAATTAGAAGCCTGAAAGATAATTTAAAAAATATTAAGTGTGGTATCCAAGGTTAAACATAATTGAACATGTATGTGTAAAAACCTGTGTTAATTCACCTGTGAAGGAAGGTCATCTCTGCGGTGTGGGTTGTAATTTGAGCAGAGAGCGATGTGGGCGCTGGCAGACCTGCAGATTCCTGTCTGTCATCGGGCTCTGCCCTGGGAGGGCCAGTTCTCACGGGGCTCCCGGGCCTTGGGGATGGTGTCAGTCCTGCGTGAGCCTAACGCTGGAGCCCAGGGCAGTGGTCTCCCTGATGCTGTGTGTGTGGTTCTGGCTGGTCACAGGCCGCTGCTGGCACCCTGGTCCCCTCTGTCACTTTGCTAACAGCAGGTAAGGTTGAAGCTAAGATCATTTACATCGTAAGCCAAGGCTCGAGGCCCACTTTCTCGTTTTGTTTCTAATCTGTAAACTTGGCTTCTAGTGGAGTAGCTCAGTACGCGCCCGCCGTGCACATCACCGGCACTCTGTCCCTGGGAGTTTGCGGACGACAGAGTGCCCCGCTTGGGGTGACATGGGCCCTGAGAGCCGGGGGCATGAGTCCAGCTGACCCAAGCGTTGGCTCTTCCCAGGGACACGGGCTCCCGGGTGAGGGAAGACCCCGCCGAGGAGAGAGCCTGCTGCATGGGCTCCAGCCCCCCATGTGTGGGCTCTGTCGCCCCCATAGAGCAGCGCCCGGGAGACCCCAGCTCCCGCTCCATCCACTGCTGTTGGGGTGGCGCCGCAGCCAGTCTCCGAGAGGGCAGATGCGTGGGGCTCCTCGGGGTGAGCTGTGCAGGTCCCGGAGGTCTGAGAGAGCTTCGCACCGGCACCCCTGCCCGCGGGCTCTGTGATGCAGAAAGACAGGCGGTCCCAGGGCCGGAGGGACGGGAGGCAGGGAGGGACCAGCCTTCTGCGGCACCCATCTGCAGGCCGGCAACCCTCCGCGGGCCATCGCCTCGACCGGTGTCCGGCCTCCCGTCCTGGGTTGCGGGTGGGGCTGCGTTTCCGCTCTGTCCGGAGACCAGGGGCAGGTGTTACTCTGAGGACTGATCTGTTGAGCTGTGGCTTGGTCTTTGTGATGAAGGAGACTTTACGACTGGCGCGTCACTGGACCTGCTCTCTGTTGGAGTGCCATTGCAGGGTGTGGAATGCTTCTGATGCAAAACAGATGCCTTCAACTTAGAGGCAGACACAGACTCCGTGAATGAGCCTGTTTGCAAATGGCCGTTCCGTTCGAAGCAGCGCCCTCCCCTCAGGGCCTCAGCACAAAAACTGCTGACCTCTGTTGGCCTGGGGCCTCATGGATGCCTCTGGTCTTTCTGTTCCTAGACCAGGTTTACGATACCTCCACCGACCCTGGGGGTGGCCCCCGTCCCTTGCAGACAAGTCAGCGTTGAAGGGACTCCGGCGTTGAAAGCTGTCCACCACATGTCTTCCCCGGCCATTCCGTCCGCGTCTCCCAACCCGCTCTCAAGCCCTCACCTGTATCACAAGGTAGGCCTCCCGCCTGGCCCGGGCCCGGTGTCCACAGCCCAGGGCTTCGCTCTCTCCGCCAGAGATGGGGCTCCACAGAGATGTGATTTAAAACGGAATTTGTTTTCTCATCATTCAGCTTCCTGTTTGTTTTTCTTTGTGGTGAATGAAACTTTAAAAGTTATTTTCAAATATAGTTTAAGCATCTGTCTTCCTTTTCCACTGAATTAACTTCCATGCCAAACACCTGGCTGATACGTCAGGAACAGATGCTGGTGGGACCCGTGGCGCGGTGCCGCCCGGCCTGTGTGGCTTCACCGGCTCCTCTTTTGTGTTGGGCGCCCGGGGCAAGGGCCCTGCATGGGGTCTGCTTTCTTGGTTCCAGCGGGGCCCCGGGAATGCATCTGCTGGTGCCCTTGTGGCTTCTCTAAGTCCAGAGTCTGCACACAAGCAACTGTTCTGGAGTAGGAAAACAGGTTGTTAGCTCATTCCCTGTGCCCTTGAAGGGCCGGAGTGTTTCTGAGAACTGTGGCAACGTTTGCCTGTAGGAGTCAGGTGCAGTGTCTGAAGGTGAATTGTGTTCCCTTGGGCTCTGACGACACTGGGGCCACTGACCTCGATGACCGTTGTCCATTTCTCTGTTGCTTATCTGACTGTATTTTGCCGGTAAGTTTTTAATGTTTAGGGGTTGGCTCTCTGAAGCTGTCATTAAGGCCAGATTGTTGTGTTCATTTGGAGCTAAGTCAGGGAGCTTTCCTCCTGGGATTCACCCCTCGGGTCACAAGGGGGTTTTCAGGGCACCCCGGGCGTCTCCCGCTGGCCTGCTGGAAGGACGGGCACGAGAGAACTCCTTGAAGGGGAAAGCACCTTCCTTAATGCATCTTGGCTTTCCCGCACAACCCCCCCTGCTGCTTGTTTGCTCTGCGCCCTTCCCGAAAGCGGCCGTGTTCTCCTGGTGGGCTTCGCGCCAGGCCGCGGGTAGAGCAGCAGCCTGAGTGCCCGCCTGGCGTGTGCGGCGTCCCTCCTGTGGGAGCCGGAGTGCGGCCCGCTGGACGTGAACTCCTGCGTGTGTCTGCACGACGTCAGAGCTGAAGCGGGGAAGATAACGTTCTGTGCCCACACAGGACCAGTTGGGAGCGTGACGCTCACGGCTTCAGATGCGAGAGTGTGGATGTGCTCTGAGCCGGCCGGGTCACTAAGTGGGCGCGGTACTGTCTGCTGGGTGTAGCGGTCCCTGTGACCCTGCAAGCTTGGGGCTCTGCGCTCCTTCCTCCTTCCGTCCCCGGGACACTGCACGTGGCAGTCGGGTGCAGCCCTTGTGCGCGCTCCCCGTCCACGGGCCTGGTGTGGGGGGGTGGGGGGCGCAGCTGGGGCACATGGAGGCGTGCTGCCCCCGACCGAGCCCCGCAGCAGCGGCGTCTGGGGTCTCCCGGGCAGCTGCCCATGCTGCCGTCCCGCTCTGTCTCTCCAGCAGCACAGCGGCATGAAGCTGTCCCTGAAAGGCTCCCACAACCACAGCCAGGGCGGCACGTACAGCTCCGTGGGCAGTGGAGGCGTGCGGCCCCCCGTGGGCAACCGAGGACACCACCAGTACAACCGCACCGGCTGGAGGAGGAAAAAACACACGCACACGAGGGACAGCCTGCCCGTCAGTCTGAGCAGATAATAGCCCCTGATGGCGCCTCCCGCCCCCCCTCCCCTCGGCCTCGGCGCCCAGCCGGGAACTGAGACCAGCATCCAGCACGTCGGCCCGGGCCCCTCGGACCGCCCGCCGCTGACCACTCTGCATGTCCCTCGTGTGGTGGTCACGTCCATCTGAAAGAACAGCTCCTTGTGCTCATCTGTGAAGCCTTATTAAGCGTGGACGCTGTGTCTGCCTTCCCGGGACGCTTCTCCTTCAGGGCCGGAGCAGGTCTGGACCGGGACCGGTGGTACCGGCGGCCGGTCTGGGTCCGTTGTGGTTGGGGTGTTGCCAGGGCACGTCCGCCAGAGTAGCAGAGGTCAGCCCCCGTTCTCGCTCCTTCCCCAGTGGGTAGGGTTGGGAGGTCGCCATTGTGTCACTGCCCTCACGTTTTGTTTTCAAATTTCAGAACTGTTTTTCTATGTAAATATTGAAAACTTATGATTTGTGCAATAACTCAGATATTTTTATTTAATTCATATTTTCACATAAGTTATATTTAAGGGAGGAGGTTTTTTAAACAAGCTTAGGTCCTTTCCCGAGTCGCATTTTCTAAGTTGGGTTCATCGTGTCGGCTGGTTGTCTGAGGAGCACCGCTACCAACACCGCGAGGGAGGGGCTCGGGGTTTCTTTCTGTGTTTTTCTTTTGGTCAGACACGAGGCCTCTCTTCGTGGCGGGGGAGTCGAGCAGCCCCGCGCTTCCCTGCAGGGGCTCGGCTCCCAGGCCTTCTGACCAGCTGCCCGCCGGCCCTGCCGTCCGGCCTGTCTGTCGTCTCGCTCTGACCGCAGACCTTTAACATTTTGGTTTTCGGTTCTTTTCAAGTAGACAACAAATCCAGCATTTAAAGTGCCAGAAGTATAACTTTCTAAGGGGAGAAAGGGTTGTCACATTATAAAATCTTAAAAAAAAAAAAAATATGTGAACTTTGAAGTGCTTCGGTTTGTTTTAGTCACATAGCCTGCCAGGATGGGTCCGGTGACCATCAGCGCGGACAAGGGCACCCAGTTTTAGGAATGTGGAGAAAGGAATTATGTTGATTCCGTTGAGGAATCTGTGTAGTAGTATGCGTTCGTTCTGTTAAGAGCAAATCTACGAAGAGTACTTCAGCTGCTCAGTGCACGGGGGAGTATTTGTAACGCGTCGCAGGAGGGCACAGCCCGGGGTCGGGGCCCGCCCGGAGCAGCCGGCGCGCGACCTGGAGAGCAGACAGGTACACTGTGCAGGTGTGGTGTGCAGGTATGGTCTGCTGTGACAGCCGCTGTCTTCGTTACCTTCTTTTGAGCAAGAATATATCCACATGGCCGAACCCTGAGTTTTTGGAGCACCACAGTTGTCCTGGGTGTTAGTTGCATCTCATAGGTCACCTGACCTCCCGTTTTTAAAATGGGGGGTTCCGGCCCTGCTGAACACTACAGGTAGGTTGGTCTTTGAAGTCCACTAGTAGAGAAGGTCAAGTCAAAGAGACTGAACTACCACGACATCTGATGGATGTGCGGAGCGGGGAGCTCGAGTGTGGCCTGGGGGCGGGGTCCTGGGCTCTCCCCCAAGACCCCCAGAGGCTTGGCTTTTCCCCGGGACCGGCCCCTGGCTGTGGCTGTGGCTTCTCCAGGGGGCCTTCCAGAAGAGAGTAGCACATGTTTGCAGTTCTTGATGATTGAAAGTTATCAAAAATATTTAAAGATATTTAAATTGTGAATCTATTGATAAAGAAATATTTATAAAAACTGATACGTAGGCCTGTACTAATCTCCACACATTAGCAATATTGACTGTCCCCCTACATTAAGGAACCCCTGTGGGCCGCGGGTCCCGCAGGGGTGCATTTTAAAGCTCGATTCACAGACACAGGCGCCACGCTCCACCCTGTTGTGGCGAGCCGGATGAATTGGCCTGGCCACCTGTGGTCGCGCGCTACACGGTGAACAAAACGGTATCATGTTTCGATTTTTTGTGTGTGTGTGGACAACAATGTGGAAGCTAAAATTGACATATTTTTATGTAAAGTTTTTCTATTCTTTGATTTTTAATAAACTTTGGAAACCAGGTGGCGTTTGTGTTGGAATGTTTGCTTTCCACTCAAGAGGAAGGGCGGCTCTACCATTTCACATTCTTGAGCTCAAACGGAGCAGTGAAAAGTTCCCTTCTCCTTGGTTTGGGGACTTCAGAGCTGCTGTGTACAGAGGAACGGCAGCTGAAACCTAGGTTTGCTCACCTTCTGGGCCGGGAGGGAGTCCCTCACACCGTTGACGGGACACCGTCCATGTGCCGTGTCCGACCAGCCCGTTGTGTGGTACTGTGGCACCGATGATGCTTTCCGGAGAAACTGCTCCTTCTACATCTCCCTTAGGTCATATTAGATCACTTAAAAATAGCACTTCACAAAAATTTTCTTTTTGAATTAGCACAAGCAGGGGGCAGGGCAGTGGCAGAGGGAGAAGCAGGCTCCGCTGAGCAATGATCCCGACCCCAGGACCCCGGGATCATGACCTGAGCAGGAGGCAAATGCTTAACCAACTGAGCCACCCGGCGCCCCTAAGAAGAACACATTTTAAACAGCCAAGCAGTCAAAATGTAGCTTAAAATGTAACATATTTAGAGTTTATGAGGAGGTATTTAAGGAGTCCTACAGAGCAGTGAGTGACAGAACCACGTGTGTCGGCTTCTCGGGCCCCGGGAGGGTGTGTGCTAGAACTTTCCACCGTGGGTCCTGGGACAGCCTTTCATTTGCTCCTTCCCCAAGGGTTTCCAGAGGGCTGCCAGCAGGGACTTCCCCGAGGACACAACAAGACCCACACGCAGCACCTACATTCTGACAAGGCTGCAACTACTGTGCCCCCACGTCAGTGCTGTGAACAGCGGCTGCAGGCGTAGTGACAGGTGTGTCTGTGGCTAGGGCCACTGGAAAGCCCTTGAGCTGGGACCACGTGGCCTGAAGGAGCTGGCACGTTGGTGGCACAGCAAGGAGGCTGTGGAGCACTGGCCAGGAGCAGGTGCAGAAGCCGAGACTAGGGGGAGGGGAGCCGTGACGGGAAGGCAGAGGGTTTCTATGTCCCTGTGGCCACTCACTGGTGAGCGGCTGGAAGTGGTGTTGAGGTGGTCCAGGTGAGCAGTGACCACCCTGGGGGGCCCTGGGCAGGTGGCATGGGGCTGGCGAGGCCACACTGATGGACTGGGGCGGGGCCCCGCTGCCCTCGGCCCTCTGCACGACACGGTCCACAGGAGCCCCAGGCCCCTAGAAGGAGCCCATCGAGTCAGTAAGTCACACCTATCAGCCGGGAGCCCAGGGCGGGGGGACCACCTGTCTCCGGCTCAGGGCAGGCAAGAGGAGGCCCTGTTCCCTGGGCCTCCCTGGGAAGTGGCGGGGCAGCAGGGTGGGTGCCTGAGGCCGCTCACGGCTCACACCGTCTGTGCTACTCAGCTTTGAGTGGAGGACCCGCAGGTCACTGCAGTGACCTCCAGTCCCCAGAAGTCTTAGGATTCCAAATTTGCTCCCTTGTGGCCAGGGCTCCCTGACTACTTCCAGTTGTGTGGGGTCATGCCCCACCTTCATCCACGCTCGAGGTACTTGGGGTTCGTGTGCACAGAGTGTGGGGCCTGGCAGCAGGTGCACACGGGAGGCGACGGTCTCCGCAGGGTGGACGTGCCCACTCCTGGCACACGTCTTTGTTGCAGTCGGCCTGTGGTCACCTAACTGAAGTCTTGACAAGGGTGCGTGGTTTATCCTCAGCTTTTCTAACTTGCGAAGTCCCTACCAGTCCTTAAGTAACTTAGATGATTTAGGGAAGGGGAGTGGCCACTGAGAAACACCTCAGCCCTGAACATCATGACCTTGGGGCTAGTTCTCACTAGGAATGGCTGGAAAAGAGGTCTCACTGCTGTGTTCCCTTGGCTTCCCGCGGTGGGGCAGTTCCTAAGATTTGTCACGAGGGCCCTTGGACAGAGCTGCCGCTCCCCTGTAGTCCCAGCAAAACCGTGTCCTGGAGCAGGGCCGGCCCATGACTTCAAGGCCCTGCATTGAGTTCCAGGCAAGATCCATAAAGGGGCCCAGATTCTTCCCATACTGCGCTCTTTCTGCACAACCTCGGACCCAGAGTTTTCGAAGCACTGATGGTGTTAAAGGTCACACAGAGGTTCTCTTGTGAGTTACTTCCAGGTCTGGAAAGAAGTGTGTGACAAGGCAGATTTGAGGCCTTCCTGCCTGTGTTTTCTGCGGTCCTGAGTGTCTTCACGGTGATGGCTGTGGACAGCTGTGGCCAAAGCCAAGCCCACTTAGCGGGTGCATCCTCAGGCCCAAGATGAGACCGTGAGGGGGCCGCCTGCCCTGGGGTGAGGACGTGCCAGGCCCCGAGGTGAGCAGCGTCCAGGGCCGAGCGTGCTGCAACCCCGCTCCCGCCTGCGACCTGAGGGACAGCACATCCTGACTGGGGGGGGTCAGGGATGCTCTGGTTCTCCAGTGGTCTGAGAGCCGCTGCTCAGTTTGGGTGGAAAACTTCCACTTTAGGTTACCATCGAGTCCCATGAGTTTCCCAACTGGCCTGTTCCATGGTCCCCAGTAGGTAGAGCCTCCCTGGACGGTGGAAATTGTCCCGTGGACCCCATGGGGAGCCGAGAGCCACCTGCTGGGCAGTTGAAGTGGTTAGGGGAAAAGCTCTTGGCTCATCCACGGTGGAGCTTGGCTGCTGGCCTTGGCCGTGGTCACGATAGTGCTGCTTGGAAAGGCGCGTTCTGGAAGAGCACGCTGGGACCGCTTCAGACACAACCTCTAGTCCCAGCCCGTAGCCGGTTTAGCTCGCTCTGGACTTGCCTGCGTCCACCCCGGGCTTCTTGCAGGAGAGCAAGTCTCTGTGCTCAGAAGTCTCCGTCGGCTGTTTCAGTCCCATTCTCCCAGCCAAACCCCACCCTGCATCCACGGCCCCACCGGCCCCTAGGCCCTGCACGCCAGGGACGACTGCTGGAGCCTTCGGCCAGGCCGGGGTGCACCGCCTGTGAGGCTGACGGTGTGAGCTCAGTGGGCCGGCCCGGCCGCCACACGGCCTGGACCATCTCGTGGATGTGAGCTGGAGACCTGCGGGGACGTGCCGACCGCAAGCACTGTGCACGCCGCCACCGCCTCCGGGTGCAGGGACCTTTCCCATCTCCAGAGGAATAAACTGGGGCCCAGAGAGGGTGAGCATCCTCTGCTGCTGTTCAAGAGAAACTCGGAGGGGCAGGGTCCACAGTGCTTGGCCCTTCGAGAAGCCTCTCATGTGCTCAAGGTGCACTGAATGGGGCTGGGTTCTGTCTTGAATCTGTGGAACAAAGAGGAAAAAATTCATGTCCTGCATTTTTAGCTCATTGCAGTTTTTGAAGGCCCCAGGGGTAGGTCTGGAGCAGGGCAGGGGCTCCTGCTGAATTCGGTCTCCACCTCACTGTGTCCCGTGTCCCTTGGAGCATGGAGTGAATGCTGGCTGGCCTTGGGGGTCACTGCGTCCTCCCTGATTTTCCGCCCTCCCTTTTGAGGACCGGCCCCTTCGTCCGTGTCCTATGGGTCCCTTCTCCTTCAGAACAGTCCAGAAGGATTGTTTTTCTCTTTTCTAGTGTTGGGTCCTGGAATCCTCATTCAATAACTAATCATGTCTTCTCTTTGACATCCACTGTGACATGGTCAGAAAGTAAGTTTATCATCTTTTTGGGACACCTGGATGACTCAGTCCGTTAAGGCTCTGCATAGGCTTGGGTTGAGATCCCAGGTTCCGGGATGGAGTCCTGCATCGGGCTCCCTGCTCAGCAGGAAGCCTGCCTCTCCCTCTCCCTCTGCCGGCTGCCCCCCTGCTTGTGCTCTTTCTCTCTCTGACAAATAAATAAATAAATAAAAATTTTAAAAAAAGTGTATCGTCTTTTCTGCGTAGATGGTGCGCCTTTTGGAGTGTGAGCCCGCGGGCTCGCAGGGTCAGCACCGTGCCGGACGCCCGGAACTTGCTGACACGCTCCCCAGTGCCCGCCTTTGTGCGCGTGCTTCCCTCGTGTCAGTTACTGAGAAAGTCTGGAACAAATAAACAGCAAAACTTAGTGAATGAAAAAAATTTTCATGTTAAGAAAATCAGTGGCAACTAGGTTTAAGACTCAAGGTGTCTTTTTTTTTTTTTTTTTTTTTTTTTCTGTAGGAAAATTGGAATCTAGGTACATACTAGGATTTTTTTAAATGTCCAGTCCGCCCCAAGGGCTGTGGCTGGAGGGTTGGGTTTGGGGCCCACAAGGGAAGGAGGAAGAGGCTGCCCGTCCCCATCCACGTCCTGTTCGTTGTTGGGCTCCTGGATGGGGTGTGTCTACTGACCGACCGTCTCCAGCGAGGGGGTGTCGGTGGGCATCAAGGCCCCGCCCCTGCCCCCTCTGAGTGGGTGCTGTGGAGGGCTCCCTCCCCGCAGAGCCCTGGGCCCCTCCGGAAATTCTAGCGGCTGGGAGTGGCTCTCTGCAGGGAAGAGAGGGGGCGCTGCTGCCTCACCAGCTGGTTTCCTCAGCCCCGCGCACCTCCGTCACCTCTGTCACCTCCTTGTCTCTGCAGAGCTGAACGTCTCCACGTCACCCCTGGGCTGCAGAGGGACCCTGGGGGTGGGGAGTGGTCCCCCAGGTTGGCTGTGAATTTGTTAATATTTGAACGGAAACCGTGTGCTCTGGTTAAAAAGGACAGGGAAGTCAGACTGCCACCTTTTCTTTTACCGAAAAGAGGAAGGATCTGTAGCGTCCTCACAGTGACAACACCGGGTGAAGCTGGAGACCACCTCGGGAGTGGGAGGGGCTGGGGGTGGGGCCAGGCTTGCCACCTGCGGGCGGGGGTGGGGGTGGGGGTGCCTGTGGGTTCTGATGGGGGCGGTCACTGCCAATTGTTGAAACCAGACTCCCACTCTCTGCGGAGAATCTAGCTGTGCTCGGGCCCCAGCAGGGGGATGAGTGGTCCCTCTGGTCACCCCGGTCCCCAGGGTGCTGGAGGGAGCCCACATGTAGACTTCTCCACAAAAGCCCTTTGCAAACCTCCAGCTGCCTTGCTTACTGCCCGCCACTCCCCAGCCCTTCCTGCCTGGGCTTCCCCATCACAGCTGCCCTCTCCTCCTCTTCCCCTGCCCCAGGCTTTCTGTCCAGCTGTCTTGGCACCGAGCTGCCTGGCGGGCCTCCTGGCAGAGGCTCCTGGGAGCTGCAGAAGGAGCAGCAGGGCACCGCGCGGGCCTCAGGGAAAGGTTGTGTGGGGAACAAGGCTCTTCGTTCCTGCAAGCAGGGGAGGGATCATCCCCTACTGTGGGGAGACAGGACATCCATGCAGAGGCCACCTGAGTCCTGGGGGGTGGGGGGAGGACGGGGGGGCTTCTGCTGAGGTGGGGGTCGGTGAGCAGGGCGGGAGGAGCTGCCACCACCACCTTGGGGACAAGAAGGGCCACTCACCTCCAATTCTGTCACCCCCACGGGAAGAGCAATTTTGGTGAATGGTTGCTAGACATCGAGAAGCTTCTTCGGTGGTGAATAAATGTCTTCTCCTGTCAGGGGAAAGCTCGACACTCGCTTCAAAGCCTCTGCTTTCCTTTTGGCACCAGCTGTCTCCTCTGCCGACTGAGGTCCTGGGGAGCGTGTGTGCCACCGGGCTGAGCGGACCACGGGGCTGAGCCGCTGCCTCTCATTCCCCAGGCCGAGCCCGTCCATGGGTGCCCTGGACTTTCCTACCCGCCTTCCCCTCAGATGGCAGGTGACAGGCCAAGACTCCACGGGGACGGAAGGCCACACATAGCTCAGCTAGTCTCCTTTCCCTGGTGGACATGACCCAGTGTCCCCCAGGGATCCTGTTAATTCCTGGTTTTTCTGAGAAACCCAGTCGTCCCCAGGACCCAGGCTTTTGAGTATCTGACAGTTTGAACCCAATGATCGCGAAAGCTATTTCAATTCATGAATGTCCGGCTTCTCCTTGCTTCCTGTGATAGAATCCAAGTCACCCATCAGACAGGGGTCCTGGTGTCCCCCTGCTCCCCTGCGGGTCTTGTTAGCCCCTCTTCCACTTTAGGACAAAGGTGGAGGCGGCACCCAGGCCACATACCCTGCCCTCCAAGGGAGCTGCATGGCAGATGTGAGGGTGACCCAGGAGGGCAGGCAGGAGGAAGTTCTGTTTGGACAGGAGAGTGGGCTTTCCTGAATATCGAGAATTAGGGAATAGGTGATGAGATTTCAGGAGGGGACACGAAGATCTAAGACCTTGGACCCAGAAAGTATTTGGGGCAGTGAGCATGGCCTGACCCCTTGCCTCTGCCAGGAAGCCTTCCCACGCATAAGTGTCACCCTGAGTGGTCAAGGTGCTGGGGACGCTTGGATGTTCAGCTCAGCGGGGGAGTTTCAGCTCAAAGGGTGAGTTTCAGACCTTTGTCCAGCCCAACGGGGCTCTGGTTGCAGAGGGCTGGGCTGCGGGCTCCTGGCTGTTCAGATCCAGTCTCCTCCCAGCCCTCACCTACACTTTCCATGCGACCCTTTTGTCCTGGCTAGAGGGAGATGTGCTCCTGTGGTGGCCCTGGAAGCCAGCCTCAGGGAGACTGTCCCAACCAGGCAGGAGCTGAAAGCTCTTGTCATTTGCAGTCCTCTCTGGGCTCATGGATGACCCGCACCGTCCCAGGAGAAAACCGCATGCGGCTATCGGGGCAGAGGGAGTCACGGCAGGTTCTGGAGCCCTTGGCTCAGCCGCTGTCGAAGTTGATAAAGACAGAGAGTGTTCTTGCGTGCTTTGTCACTGAAGTGTGTGTGAACAAAGTCACTCATCCACGGCCGTCACAGGAATGTGAAGACGTCATCATCAAAACGTCTTGATCTGGGATCACACACCCATATAAAAAATCTGATGTTCACTGAAGTTAGCTCAAGCTTCTTCTTCTTCTTCTTCTTTTTTTTTTTTTTTTTTTTTTGGTTTTATTTATTTTAGAGCATGTGCAAGAGCAGGACCGGGGAGCGTGGTGAGAGGTAGAGAGAAATCTCAAGCAGGCTCCATGCTGAGCGCAGAGCTGGACGCGGGGCTCAGTCTCATGACCCCGAGATCATGACCTGAGCTGAAACCAAGAGTCACAGCCTTAACCGGCTGAGCCAACCAGACGCCACATCTCAGACTTCTTATTACAAACATGGCATAAGATTTTACTGGGAAATTTTACACAAATTCAACTTGTAACATCTCCATATGTTGTATTTCATTTTAAACTTGTAATATGCAAAACGGGAATTTTTAACCAAGTTTCAACCATTTTTAACCAAGCTTCATTTCAATGCTCCAAATTCCTTCCAGTTTACCCCAATGTATCATAAAACTGCAGCAAAATACTTTCTGCAGACTCAGACTCCTCTGTGTCACAAAAACTGGCAAGCCAGCCCTGGGGGACAGTGGGCTTTGTGGCCGCCACCAATGTTCATTATGCTGCCCTTAAATTTATTCTGCTCTCATGATAAAAATTTACAATTGATTTGTCATGAGAAACTAGAGAAATTATAAAGTTCGTGGATCAAATTTCCTTTTTACTCCTCGTGCGCTTGCTGTTCAAGTCCCTGAATATGGGGCCGGGGCGGGGGCATGTAGAGGCCTCGGGGGGAGGGGCTGCTCCTCCACGGAACGAAGGGATCTCGTGAGACCACATCAGCTCGGGAGTCCAGTGGTGGCCTTGTGTCCGCAGAAGGTTGAATCCCGCACAATCCAGGCACGGGATCTGGTCTGGTCACTGGATGCCAGAGGCTGGGTCCAGAGGTCTGCGGAGACAATCTGCCCGGCATGATCTCCCAGCAGGGTCTGTAGTGACTGGGTGTTCAGAACCTAGTCTCGGTGGGCAGGGAAACATTAACTCAGCCAGCCGGGCTTGCCCAAACCCCGCACACTACAAAGAAAGGCGTGGTCCTCAACCTTTCCTGGAGGTCACCTCTAAGCCCTGGAATGTTCTGCCTGATGAGTATGTCTTTGTTCAGCTGGGGCTTTGGGCGCTGACGATGGCATCCCTTGGCTTGGAGACAGCATGGCCCCTTTTATAAGGACACCTATAGGGCCAGGGGCCTCCCCCGCTCAGCGTGACCTCATGTCTACTAGCTACAGCTACGACAGCGCCATCTCCAAGGAAGGCCACAGTGTGAGGTCCCGGGCTCCAACAGAAGATTTGTGAGGGGACACCATTCAGGCCCTAGCAGGTGCCCATGTCCCTGCCCCTAAGTCTGCGATGGGACCGTGAGGAGGGGAGTTGGCAGATGTGAGTAAATGAAGGATCTTAAAATGGGGAGACCAATTTGAACTATCTGGGGGAGCCCTCAGGACCTTCACAAGTAGCTCCTGAGAGGGCAGCAGGGGGAGGTTTGGGCACAGGCAGGAGCCCACGTTCCAAGCAGAGCTGGGGCTGGCAGAGGCCACGAGAGGAACTGGGGCCATGAGCTTCCTGGGTTGGGAAGCGGTGAGTATGTTGTTGGCTTTGTGATGCTGGCATTTCTCAGTGCACACACTGAGGAACAGACCTTGGCACACATTCCCTTCCAAGTCCCTCCACCTCCACGGTCAGGGGAGACACAGCCTTGCTCTTCCCGCTGCTGCTCTTGGTTGATACACGTGCACTCGGGCATGTGGCTCTGGCCCTGGCAGGTGCAGGGGCTGCTGGCCTTCGGGATAGCGGCGGGAGGCTGGGCTGCAAAGGACCCAGCCTGTCTCGCTCGTCCGGGCACAGCCCAGCCTGTCTCGCTCGTCCGGGCACAGCCCATAGACGCGTCCTCACAGCCAGTCGCTCGCTAGGTGGCTCCCTCACCCTGGATGTCCGCACAGGGTTTGGAGGGGCGGTGGGCTTTCACAGTCCCATCCCGTTGCAGGGACCCGCGGGGAGGGCCTCGGGCTGCCGCGTGTCGTCATCCTGCTGGCTGAGACGGACCCAGAGCAAAACCTGCAGAGGGAAGAGCTGCATGGGGTGAAGTCCTGGGAGCCCAGATGGGAGCTGCCCAGAGCCCGCTCTGCTGGAGTCGCACAGGCTGGGTTTTGCCCCTTCTGCGAGAGCAGAGGCTGCAGGCGGAGATGCCACCAGCCAGGGAAGCCCTTAGAGTTTCAGGGCCCAGGGTTCCACGGACATCTGGCCAGGTGGGCACCTTCTGCCCAGCAGGGACCAAAATTCTGAGCCCTGGAAGGAAGCAGGGGCCAGCAAGGTCACAGCAGGTCCCTCGGATCAGTCAGGGGACGGGGGGAGGCCCGCAGCCCACGACTTGGGGACGCCGGCACTGGGCCTCATCGCTTGACAAGGAGGGCACTTGATCTGCTAGAGCGCAGCGGGGAGGGGAACATCTTGAGGCCCTTTCTATTTCGAGGTGGCGTTTCGTGTTGAATCTGTTTTTTTAATTTTTATTTATTTATTTATTTATTTTTTAAAAGATTTTATGTATTTATTTGACAGAGAGAGATCACAAGTAGGCAGAGAGGCAGGCAGAGAGAGAGAGGGAAGCAGGCTCCCTGCCGAGCAGAGAGCCCGATGCGGGACTCGATCCCAGGACCCTGAGATCATGACCTGAGCCGAAGGCAGCAGCTTAACCCACTGAGCCACCCAGGCGCCCCTCAAAATTCTATAATTATATAAGACTCTGAGCTGGTGGCACCAGTTACTGGAAAGTGCTTTTTTTCCCCCATTATTTTAATATAAATTGGAGAATAATCTTATCAGTGATGTATAGATTTTTTTGAATAAAATGCTGCTTCATATATGTAAGAAATTTTAATATGGCATTATTCATCAATTTATGTATACTTATACATAACTTTATGTTGCCTCAGTGTGTACATAAATTTAATCTATATATTTAATAGTCATAAGGAATGGCAAACCCTAGGGAGAGAAATTAGAGTAAGAATCATTTTGCAAAGTCAATAGCTACAACCCAGTTTTGTGTGAATCTGCATCTTTGCATGCAGGTTGGCTCGAGGAGATGCATTTATTAATGATCTTCAAGTTGAGATAGTAAATGCTTATCTCTAAGAAGGCTTAGGAAATTGTTCAGAATTTAATGAAAAATTACCCTCCATTTTCAATAAACTAGAACTGAATGCCAATATTTTGGCTTCTTTTAATTTAAGGTCATTTCATCAGGTCGTTGTGTGACTTTTACCTGGGAGAGGGGGTGTGAGAGATGTGGGAATGTGGGGGCGGGGTGGGGGTGGGGAAGCAGAGGGGATGGGAGAGTGGGGGGCAGGCAGTGGGGGAGATGGGTGAGTGCACTCTGATCCTCTGGATGGTGTATCCTGACAAAGGCCATCCCAGGAACCCAGTGTGGACGTGTGTGCGGCAGCAGCCCCGTGTGACTGGGGTAGAGACCTGGGACACGCAGTCCCACTGATGAGGGCAGTGCTGGTTCCAGAGGCCTCCAGTGTCGGGGACATCCTCGGAGGTGCTCCCGGGAGAGGTGCGGGGACGGAATGAGGAAGGCTCTGCGTGGTCGTGGGAGCCCCGCCGGGAGGCTGAGTGGGGACCCGGGTGGTGACGCTGCGGCATCAGGCTGCCTGGGGGAGTGAGGACCGTCGTCGGCAGAGGCTGGGAGCTCTGAGACCTCTGCGGATCCAGCTCAGCCGTCCTGAGGCCCCGCTGAGGTCGAGTCCCCCCCCCCCCCCATCTCTCTACTGTCCTTGGCTCCTGGATAAGCTGCGCTTCTGACTCTTTGTTGCTTCAGGTTGAAATGGCCGTCCTGCAGCTACCTGACCCCCGAGTCCGTGGCACCTGAAATCAGCCCACAGAGAGGGGAGCCGGGGATTCTCCTCCGCTGAACCTGGAAGGCTCTTTTGTAGGGAGAGGAGACTTCAGAGGCCTTTCCCGCACATCTCCTGGACCAGCACTGGTCACCTGCCTCTGGCCTGTCGGGGAGGGTCCCGCCTTCTCTGCCATCAGGGGGCCTGGCCTGAGAGCGACACCAAACTCAGGCTCAGTGGCTGAGGAGGTGCCGGGCACGTCTGGGGCCTGCAGGGAATGGTGTGCGGCTCAGGCAGGAAGCCCTGCCCCGGGGCTGACGCGTGGGGCTCTCCCCTTCCCTGTGCCCGTGCACAGATTCCCCGCCTCGTCCCGTGGCTGACGGGAGGGGTCCCCACGCAGGGCACACTTCAGACCTCGCCGGGGTACTGGGCCCGGCTGGCGGTTCTGTGACTTCGACAGAGCAAGAAAGCCTCCGTGGGGTGGAGATACTGGGCCTGGGTGAGGACTCCGCAGTGAGGGCTGGAGTCCAGAAGGTCCAGAAGCATCGCTGGAGACACAAATAGCGGCTGACTGGGAGGCCGCTGCCCGCCAACGAGACCAGGAGGAGGACGTGGTCGTTTTCAGGCAAGGCCCGGCCGTGGGCGCCCGAAAAGCCTCCCCTCCTCCCCCGGCCCTGAGCGCACGGCGCCCGCTGGGAGTGCCCGGCCCGCGCTCCATCGCTCCCAGAGGAGTCTCCGTTAGCGAGCACCCCGGCTGTCCCTGGCCCTTCCTCGCTCTGACTGCTCCCCAGGGAAGACAGGGGCTTGGTGGGCCCTGGGCAGGCCTGCCTGGACCTCTGGTCTTGGCATCAGCCTGACACCTGGACCTCTTTCCCAGTTGAGCAATCTCTTTCCAAATGGAGGGGGTAAACCCGGGTGTTATTATGTCCAGTGACCCCAGTGCCGTAGTACTTCACACAAGATGGGTGCTCACTGGAAGCCGGCTGAAGAAGGAAGGAGTTAAATAAAACGATGTTTAATTAATCTTTCATCTCTTGAAGTTCTAATGAAAGATGATGTAGAAAGCACTGGAACATTCAAGAAAACACACAGTCTCCAGAACCCCAAAGACTTGAATCCAAACCCAGAGGCCGCCACTAATCTCTGGGTAATTTCTTAATGGCTTTGAGACGCTGGTACAAAGTATGAGCAAATGGCTGGGGAGAGCCTCAAACCTGACGGCTGCCTCCCCGATTCCGCTTGAGGACATGCCTGACGGGGCGGGGGCCCCTCACCCCTCCAACACGCAAATGCATCTGTCGGCTGCATCCTCGTGCAGGTGGAGAACCTCCGCGGATGGCGTCTGCAGTCAGCGCCAGCCCTTCCCTTCCTGGGCGGAGTGGAAATGGCCCAGACGCTGCCTCGCGTGCGTTGGGCTGAAGTCATATATTTGGGTGTGAACCTCACACTCAGGAATTGTGTGTATTTGCAGAGCACAGCTAAATTGGAGCAGAGCCTCTGCAGAGAGAGAGAGAGAGAGAGAAATATGCAGAACTTCACTATATTTAAACTGAATTTCCTGCTGTGCCAGATCAATTTAGACTTTGAACTTTAAGAAAGCAGCTCCTGGGGTTACGTAACCGGCACCACACTGGCTGTGAGTTGGAAGGAAGTGACGGGACACCTCACACCCAGCACGGAAGAGCTCTGCTCCTTCCCCCCAGGGCAGCTGGTGCTGGAGGGGTGCGAGCCAGGTGTGGGGTGGCCGATGCCTTCCCTCTGGAGCCTCTCTTTGCAGCCGGGCCCCACACATTGGCCTCTCCCTCTTCCCCATCCCCTGCACGCCCCGCAGAACTTACCGGTCCGGGACCCTCCGCTTCCGGGCTCTGCAGGGGGCCGAACAGATTGACCCAAAGTGAACAGGAGCCGTGGGCTGTGAGAGCGGGACGCGGTCCTTCGCCAACCCTGGCTGCTCCTCATGCTCGCCCGGAGCTCATGAATCTGTTATGGCTGCAGCCTCGTTCCCAGACACCAGGATTTCATCGGGTTGGAGTCGAGCCTAGATCCCTGTTGTTTTCAAGTTTAAAGTTCTCAGCATTCCTGGGGTGTAGTTGGGGGTCGGGCTCCACTGACTGAAGGTGTCGCTTTCCTAGATAACAGGTGTCCGCCTTCCTCGGTGCCAGGTGTGGCCATACGTGGAGGGGTTTGGCTTAGATCACGTCTTAGCTCGATGGGTCCCAGCGTTTTATGGTCTTGCCGGATCCCTGACAGGATTCGAGGGCACAAAATCCTCTCCAGATGGCATTGTAATTTGCTACCTTATACCTGCCCCCTGGGGCTTGTCTGCATGGAGTTTCAAAATTCCTGATGAGTTCATTTATTCATTGTCTGCTTCCCTGGCCACTGAGTGTGCAGACCCATGAATTCCCACAGGCTGAGCGCACCCACGGAGCTAAGCACCTGCCAGAGTAAGTCACGGAGTCAGCCAGCCCCTGAATTCTTCCTCATCTTCCTTTTCAGTCACTACCCTCTGCCCCCAAGAGGAATGTCTATCTTGACCCCCATCACCATAGGTTGGCTCTGCCTGGTCCCGGACTTGGGATCAGTGGCATCACACTGAATCTTTTCTATTGAATGTTCTCCACTTCACTATGTCTTTGAAACTCATCCACACTGTGGTGGCTCCGTAGTTCTTGTTCATTCCTGGGTGCTATGGACGGAATCTGTCCCCCTACCCATTTGGTATGTTTAACCCTAACCCCAAAGTGATGGTATCAGGGGTCCTTTGGGAGGCGATTGGGTTATAAGGATGGAGCCCTATACATGGGATTAGTGCCCTTATCAGGGGACGAAGAGCTCTCCCTCTGTTATCCGTCACGTGAGCCCGCAGGGAAAGTCAGCCATGTGCAAACCAGGAAGCAGAGCATTGCTGGACACCGACTCTGCTGGCACCTTGATCTTGGACGTCCAGCCTCCAGACCTGTGGGAAACACGGGCCTGTGGTTTAAGCCACCTAGTCCTTGCTGTTCGGTTACTAGCCTGAGCTGACGAAGGCTCCATGTTACATTCCATTGTCTAAACGCACCAGAGCAGAATCATATTTTCTTTTGGTGTACACTTGGATGGTTTCCAGTTTGGGGCTATTTCTTTTAAAGCTACCAGGAACATTTCTGCATTCATTGCTGATCTTTAGCAAATAGTATTAACTTGGATCTGCAGCATCAGACTTTGAAACGCTGATGTGGACCTCAGGGAGGCAGGGAATACAAGAAATACGCCCACAAGAGATCTGTTCGGTCTCCATGCGGTGTGCGCGATGGCACGGCTACTGCGCTCAGCCCTAACTGAGCTGTCTGATCTTAAAGATGCACTTGGCCACTGTAGTTTAACTTAGAAAACAGACAAATGGGAGCTGTGCTGGGCAAGTGGTAAATGTGCCATTGTGCAGATTGTCCCCAGCCCTCCTCTCCCTGGGGGTGGTGGGAGGAGCCAGTGGTGCCGTGCAAAATGGAACAGAAGCAGATCATCACACCAGTGGCGCTCACCTGGATGATGGATGTGCATCCCGACGTACACCGGGACCCTGCGGACTCCACAGATCCCAGCGTACACCAGGGCAACCCTAGGACTCTGAACTGCCTTTCTTGCTCAAGCTAAACCTTATCTTTTGGAGAAATAACACAAGTCTTACAGATGATTTTTGAAACTATATAGTTAGAGCTGAGGACGATATTTTCCAGTTTCTCTGCGTTTCTGACTGCTTTGGTAAAAGTGGAAAGGCCATGACTCTGTCATCCAAACTTGTTGCCTATTTAATACAAGCAGTACATAGAAAGCTTGTGAGAAGCAAGAGAGGCACTGACTTTACTACCGCTCCCAACTTGTCACCTTCTCCACGGCCAGCCACCGGCTACACTGATGTGAGAGGTGTTCTCTGCATCTAAATGTCTCATCAGCCCTTCAGTAGGATTCCACAATCAGTGATGCTTCCATTTCATTTATGTTGTGATCCACAGATTGGCTGCGTTGATCCTGGCAGTGGCTTTCAGGTTCAGAGGGTTTTCTGTGGGAGTCCCTCAGTGCCTGTTCATGGAGAGGCCCCTGGGAGCAGCTCCAGGTCTCCCACTGGCCTCCCCTGGGGCTGGGTTCTGCAGCTGCCTGAACAGCCATATTCCCAGAGGGCTCTCTCTGCGCTGTGTTTGGTCTTTTGGAACCCTCTTTATCAGGTTTTGGGGCCATGGCAGCCTTGTAAGGTGAATTGATGGGATTTCTCTTTTTTGTCTGTGGTCTGGAACAGTTACATAAGATTGGAATTCTTTGTCATTGTAGATTACATCTTCCCTCAGATGCCCACGTGGCTCACTTTCTCACTTTGTGAGTGATTCTATGTTCATGTGAGAGTGGTCCCAGAAGGTGGTTCCAGGAAAACCCATGTGACTGGAACTTCTTCGAGCACCTGTGCCCCTGCTGTGTTTGCTGTCCCTCTGGCACTTACAGCACCTGCCATGTGGTATGGGTCACGTCCTATGGCTGAGCCTCCTCAGGGTATTATAATGACGAAGAGTGGGCGTTTTATTTGTTTTGTTGTTGCTATATCCCTAGTGTCTAGAACAGAAGTGGCATATGGCAGGGGTTTAGCAAATATTTGTTTGAGTGAATACATTCAGCTGTAAATCTGTCAAGCTCTAGTCTCCTCCTCACCCCTTTTTTCAGTCGAGCACTTTTATGGACTATGTAAGTATTCTAATTCTTCCTGGGTCAGTTTTTATTTTGTATTTGATCAGAAAAGCATCAGTTTCCTCCAGCGTTCCAATGTGTCCAACACAGAGTTTGTGCGTGGCACGCTCTTAGGCTTCTTTATGGGGGTGACATCTTTTTATATTGAATCTTTTATTTTTTATTTGGTGAGCCAGTTCTTATATATCCAGATCCTTTGTAGATCTTTACAAGTAAACTTCTTGTAAAATTCTTCTAGTTTGTGTCAATCTGGGGTCCTTTGTAAATCTTTAGAAGTTGATGACTTCTGTCTCTTAAGTGACTTCAACTGAGTTTTCTCTTTTAGCCTAAGATCCAAACCCTCCTTGATTTGGGCTCCTGGTTTGATCTCTGATGCTCCTACTTTCATGCCCAAACTGTCAGTCTATGCACCAGGACTAACCTTTTAAAACCTTTCTTGACTTCACCAGGCCAGTTAAATCATCCTTGTCTGTATTATCCCAGGTGGTCCCGGGATGGATATGTCAATCAATCTGCTGGATGTATCTTATTTCCCACCCTCCCAACACATAGAACAATGGGTGAACTCCAAAACATAGGCACGTTTGTTTCCCATTAGATTCTTTCTGTCAAGACTTGACCTCTATGTACAGAAACCGTTAAGTCAGCTCAAGCAATCCCAAATGCTGGCGGGACATTCCCGCAACTTGGAAGAGAAGGAGACTTCATTTAACAGGAGAGTCCTGAGGAGAATGGAAGAATTAGGTCTGTGGTTTGTGTCTCTAATCAGAGGAAGCTCGAGGCCCCAGAGAGGTCTCTCCAGCTCCGGAGCCTGAGCAGGACCTGAGGCTGAGAGCCTGGTGGATTGGCCAACACCCAGTTCTTAGACACCGTGCTGTTCTGCCTGATACTGATGGAGCTTTCGCAGCAGCTCCCAGACAAGGCTAATCACATTAGTGCTGTCTGCATATCACATCCCCCTCCACCATGGCCTCCTTATTCATAAACTGGGGTTGATACCATCTCTCAATTCTATTGCAAATGTGATTACGTAGGAGGGGCTCTGCAAAAGCAAGTTCATGTTATTTAAGCAAGGAATCCATCATTCATCCTCAGCCCTGCCCTGGGTGCCCTCCCATCTCGTCACACACGAGCCGCAGGGTGGTGGCAGTAATCCGGCAATGGCATCAGGCTTCCCGAGTGGCCGGAACCTCTGACCTACTTGTTAAGCTCAGATTTAAGAATCTAATATCAGGCGATAAACTGAAACATGGAAAAAACCTGCAGGAAGCAGACCACTAGTATTATTTTTAATGATGCAAAGGAAAAATAATCCAAATGGTCCCCTGAAAGAAAGAATAAACCTATTCACCTATATTCAGATCTAACTTTAAACCATTATAATCATTTTTTACTTAGTTTTAGACACCTCAGAAATGTTCACTTTCAAAGTGTATATGAAAATATCAGAATCAAAAGTGTTATATAAAGTACAATGACAAAGATGTTAACATAAACACACACACACAGACACCAAAAAAAAAAAAAAAACCAAAAAAATTAATTGGTGATTTTTGAGTTATGGAATGGATGTTTTTGTTTTTTCTACTTTTCCAAATTTTCTTTGTTCATATCAACACATTTATCATTGGAAAAGAGTGAACTTCATTTTCCAGGGAAATCAGCAACCATGTGTGTAGAGGGCCCCCGGGCAGGGCCGAAGGCGGAGTGTTTTGGTTCCAGCCCCTGTACGGCGGCTGCTGCTCTGTCCCTGTCCCTTCCTTGTGTCAAAAAAGGGCTACGCACAGACGCTATTTGCCAAACAAATTATCAAGTGTTTTGAGGTTTTTTATTTCATAAGAGATGCACCAGAAAATTCCCATGGTTCACTCAGATTATACTATGACTCGTTTTTCGGCAATAGCTGATCTTCCATAAATTCTACATCTGAATAGACAGTCGGTGTTTGTTCTCTCTTGTTCCAAACAATCAGGTCTCCTCCCCTTGGTCTGGTGATTTCCTGAGCACGGTGCACTCACGTTAGGAGATGTTTGAAAGTCACAGTGGCTTGTAGAAGAGACTTGTGTTGAAATGAACCTACCACAGTCATGTCTACACCCCCACACCATATACACCATATACACCACACATTAGATACACTCCACACACACAATCCTACAGAACACCCCACACTGCATATTACACCTCACCCCACACATAACACACACACACACAAGCACACACACACACACAGACATTCCCTACATGTTGCACAATACAGACATACCACACATAAAAAGCAACACACACACCACAAAAATGCATACACCACACACCCACTCACTACACACCCACTCACAGTTCAGTACAATTCAACACAGACATGCAGGACAACATCACACATACCACACAGACACACTGCCCCATACACAGGCAATACACAGATACACACACATTACATATTACATACATATTACACATAGTCACACACGTAGCAATGCAGATCTATCAAAAAATTGCAGAGTCAAGAGACAACATCAAGGCAAACAGAAGACTGTGCTGTGGTCAGGCACATGCATGTGTGATGCTCATATTTTGTTCATATGAACAGGAGCTGACGTTTAAAAAACTCCTCTGAAAAAACAAACCAAGCCCCCCCTCCCAAACAAACAAACAAGCAAGCAAACAAACAAACAAACAAAACAACTGTTCTCTGCATCAGAAGCCTTTTTTTTTTTTTTGCCTGGAAACCCGCACAGCTTTGGCAGAGTCTGGTGTTTGTTTCTTATATTCTTCCTACGTGAAAGTGTTCTGAAGAGGGTTCTTTATCTTCATGGGGGATATTATTACAGATGCCTTGCCGCTGGCTACCACCACATGCTTATTGGAAATAAGAGTCTCCAGGTGGCAAGGGTGTCGCTCTCCGTGTCCTACTTTCATGATAGGATGGAGTCAATTTGAGAAAAACTTAGATAAATAAAAGTTTCAAGCAGGTTGTTTTGCCAAGACCTAAAATGAATCTGTATTCCATCATCTTCATGGAGGTGAAGAGACTTTCTATCTGAAAAATACCAAATTCAGATTAAAATCATATTTGTTCTGCAATTCAGCCACATGATTGAAGGATGTAACACTTTTTTTTCTTTTGCCTACTAAATCTGCTCATCATTTAGTCATTTTTGCAAAGTAAGATTTCCTAAGTGTTGTTTTGCTTAACTGTAAAGGTAACTAACATAGGACAGGTGGGTGAGTTTCTAGTTCTGAACACAGGAAGAAGCACAGTTTGGAGAAAGTTCGTAATGGGATTCACGACATTCAGTTTGCCTTGCTAACTTCTTACTTTTTAAAAATACATTTTTAGATTCGTGACGGATTTTGAAGTTAAAAATCCTTGCAGAGATCACCCACATTAAGAAATAGGATTTTGTTAGCCTCCCAGAAGAATCTCATATGTTTTGTGCCTATCCATAGTTTGAGTTATTAAAAAGCATAAATCAGTTTAAATTGTGCCCAGTGCTGTCATGGTTTGCATCTGTTGACTTAAAAATATGGTTTTTCTCCCTAGTTTAATTTATGATAACATTGTGAATTGGATTGGTTGCTTTTTGAATACACAACTGCCGTTCCATTCCTGGAATACTCCCTGCTTTTTCATGGTATCGTATCTTTTGTATCATCACGGAATTTAAATTGATCATATTTACTTAGGAATTTTGAATATATATTCATGAGATTTATTCACAAATGTTGGCAAGTATTCCCTCTCCTTATTCTCTTTCAGCTGTGATGCAACATTGCTTCCTATGAAATAAAAAAAATTTTACTTATCTACCTCGGTTTGGGGTTTTCTTTGCAGTAAGATTATTGAGAATAAATTCACTTTCCTTAAACAGACATCAGACGGTATTTTCTACATATTCTCCTATTAGAATTGCTCTGTTGTGTATTTTGGGAAATTTGTAGATATCACCCAGACTGGTAAATCTTTGGGGGTAAACTTGTTCACAATATCCTTTTACCTTAAAGTTTGTGAGATCTGTAGTTATAGCTTATTTTTTCTTATTTGGCAATTTGTGTTTTATTATTCATCTACTTTGCTGAGACTTATTTCAAAGAACTGCCTTTTTGCTTTATTCTCTTTTTATTGAGTTTGTAATGAAATTCAGCTCTTTTGTTTTTTAAATTTAATTTTAATTTTTTTGAAGTAATCTCTACACCCAGCATGGGGCTTGAGCCCCCAACACTGAGATGAAGAGTCGATGGCTCTTTCCTTTTCCTTCTCTCTGTCATAAGTGTGATTTGATCTTTTCTCCCCTCTAGCTTCTTGCAATGGAAACTTAACCAATTTTCCAGCCTTTATTCTTCTTTTGGTTCATGCATTTAAAGTCATAAATTTCCTATTGTTTTCTGTTTCACCATTTCTCTTGAGAAGTCAGATATTAGTCTTATTTTTGCTTATTTGAGGATAAAGTGTTATTTCTTTGGCTGCTTTTAAGATTTTCTTCTTTCCCTTGATTTTTAGCAGTCTGATATTGATGCAGTGTTTACACATGATATTCTGTATATTTTCTTATCTTGAGGTTTGCTGAATTTCTTGAATGTGTGGGTTGATGTCTTTGGTTCTCAGCCATTATCTCTCCAAATACTCTTTCTGCCTCATGCTCTCCCCTGTCTTTCTGGTAATGCAATTTTATTAATTTAGACCTTTTGAGAATATCCCACGTGTCTCTTAGTTTTAAAAATATTTTTTCTCCCTTTTCAGTTTCAATCTTTCATTTCGGGTATCTTTCTAGTGTTTTGCCTTCCAGTTCATTCATTCTGGGTGCTTTCTGTGTCCCAGCTTCTGTTACAACTATTTGTTGACGGGGCGCCTGGGTGGCTCAGTGGTTAAAGCCTCTGCTTCGGCTCAGGTCAGGATCCCAGGGTCCTGAGATCAAGCCCTGCATTGGGCTCTCTGCTCAGCAGGGAGCCTGCTTCCTACTCTCTCTGCCTGCCTCTCTGACTATTTATGATCTCTGTCTGTCAAATAAATAAATAGAATCTTAAAAACAAAAACAAAAAAACAAAAAGACACCCCAAAAATCCCTATTCATTGAATTCTTAATTTTGGATTTTGTAGTTTTAAATTCTGCAATACTGATTATTTTCTAAAACTAAATTCCAATTCTCAACTGCAATTTGCCACCATTTCATTCATATCGTCTCTTATGTCCTCTGTTTTCTCATGCATATTGGTCATGGTTATTTTAAAGTAATTGTCTCCTACCTCTAGTATCTGGGTCATTTGCAAATTTAATTCTTTTTTTTTTTAATTATTTAGCACTTTTGTCTTCTCTTTGTACATGGCTAATAATGTGTGTGTGTGTGTGTGTGCTGAATATTCTGTATAAAAGTCTGTAGAGAAACCTATCACGTGCTGTTCCAGTAAAGAAAGCTCCCTGTGTCCTCTAAGAGAACGATGATTCGGAGAGGAGGACGGTTAACCAGACCTAATCAAGGACTGAGCTTCAGGGCTGAGAGTGAGGGCATCGGGGGTCTGGAGAGCTTCACTGCATCACCCACTAACCCTCAGAATGGAGGAAGGGAAGACTTTCCATGCTCTCAGTTCAAGCCCTGGGAGCTCAGGTAGGTTGAGTCTGATCCATTAGAATTTGGCAAACCCACTGGTGGAGTAAATGCCTGTTTGGGGTTCTGCAGTCTCTAGTTTGGTCCCCCCAGAGCACCAAAATCTTTACTGATTTTTCCGCTTCCCAGCAGCAGCCTTTATCAATATCCAAGCCTGATTCTCAGCCTCAGGTGATACCTGAATTTGTCCAGCGCCTAGTAGAGTGGCTCTCGGTCCTGGTGTCCATTCAGCATAGGCTTGCATCTTGAGCCTGCTCTCTTTTCAAGGTCCTTCGCTGAGAGGTTCTTTGTCTCCTAATTGCCTAGAGATTGATGCAGTTTGACTCTCACTTTTCAGAACTGTTGGCCTCACTCTAAGCCCTCATGCCCCTGACCACCGAGCCAGAGAAGTCAGTCAGTGTTGGGTGGATGAAAGACCCCTCACGTAAAGTGTGATTTATCACCATAGCCCTTCGCTTCCCGTGATGGCTTTCCTGGATTCTCTTTTCCAGCAGCATCCACTATGTGGCCAGAGTCAGATTAGTGGGCTTGTATCTAGAGCTGGAAGACGTTTCCGGTGAGGAGTGGGTATGGGTCCTCCATTTCCCCCTCTCTGGGACTTCATGTAGTCTCTGTTGATTCCAAAGCTCTCCAGTGCTTTAAAAATCATTTTAGTAATTTATCTTTTCTTTCTTTTATGATTTTGAGAGCTGGAGCATTGTCTGTGACCTGCAATATCCTAATTATAATTAGAAGTTTGTGACACAAGCTTTGACTTTCTTTGCCATTGTGTGATGACCTGATTATACAACAGGACTCTTCATTGTGTGTGGTAATCCTTGGACTTCACACTTGTACTTGTAAAAATCTTGCATGAGAGCCATTTCCAATGGTCACAGGCTGGGATTTTCCTTGTGAGGCTGGGTAGTCTTTAAAAGAATGGAATCTGGGGGCACCTGGGTGGCTCAGTGGGTTAAAGCCTCTCCCTTCAGCTCAGGTCATGATTCTGGGGTCCTGGGATCGAGCCCCACATCGGGCTCGCTGCTCAGCAGGGAGCCTGCTTCCTCCTCTCTCTCTGTCTGCCTCTCTGCCTGCTTGTTATCTCTGTCAGATAAATAAATAAAATCTTAAAAAAAAAGAATGGAATCTGAAAAATGAACTTCATCAGAATTGTGATGTAATTCTCCAACTCTTGGACCAATATGGCTCCCAGTGGGGCTGGATTTCTTAAAGACCCTCTGTTTTTCCCTGTAAAGTTACGGCATGGTTAAAGTAGCCTGTCTGGGAAGCGCCCTTTGAGGGCTGCTATTCCCAGAGCCGCTCCCTTTTAAAATTTTTCCTCTTAAGGCATGAGGTGGAGGACGGGTTTTACTGGGATCTGGGGCTTTGGGTGTGTATAATTTATTGAGGTTGAAGGAGTAAGTATCAGCCTAGGGAACGTACAGCTAGAGCTATATCTGAGTCTGCCCAAACTCTTTGCATTGATTCACTCCGAGTTCTTTCCCTTTTCCCCTTTTTCTTCTTCAGGCACTGGACGGTCATTGAGCCCACCACATATACCACTCTTGAGTGTCAGATTAATTGGATACGTTTCCAATGATTCTTCACGAAGAACGGTTTTCACCGTCTGAGTTACAGGCGTAAGCCAGTGAAAGCCTTATTTGATTATTTATGCAATCCAGGAGCATGTTAGGCTCATTTTTTTCTGTAAGAGGGGGAAGAGGGCAGAAACATCAATGAAGAGTATTTTAGCGTGGAAGAGAAGGAGCCTGTTGGAATGGGACTATATTTGGTGGTGTGTGTGGCTCCGGCAAGGTCTAGGGGAAATGGCTTCTATTTCAGAAATGAGGATTAAACCAGTTGCCCTGAGGGAGGGGGAAAGAGGCCAAGATTGATGCTGGTGGGCTTTGGTGCTGTCTGAAGGCAGGAGTGGGATGTTGAAGGTGTCCCCACACCCTGAGATTGCTGTCCCGTCCCTTTGCACCTGCTGTCTACTTCCTGATGATTATTTCTCTACCTCTGTCTTTCCTGTGTGGCTTGGTATCACTCACTGCGCATCCTCGTCTCCTGATTCCCTCATCTTGGAAGTGATCGTTCCCACCTTTTCACCCCTACAAGCACGTGGCAGTATTTACCCACCACACTTGTGACTGTACTCACAAGTCAAGATCTTACCTATCTGCCTGGTGGTGTAACTTCAGCAGAGCGACATGTCTTAGTTCTTCTGAGAATGAGGCCTGAACTCCGATTTCCTGGGTGCAGATCCTTGGGTCTGTCTCGCTAGCTGTATCTACAGCAGCTAACTTTTCCCATCTGTGAAATGGGCCAGAACTTGGCACTAAACTTCAGTGAATTCTGTGAGTATTAAACATTAAAAATAAAAACAGTTAAACATTAAACAACTCATTACATTTGGTTTAATTAATATGTAGAAAGCACCTCAAATACATGGGGTATTCAATCATGCTTGCTTGCCTGACTTTTCTTACTAGTTAAGTGAAGTAATACACATGGAAGATTTAGGATACCTTACCCTTTAAGTAAGTATTATTTTTCTTAGTTGACATGCTTTGATGATAGATATGGGGTCCTACCTGCCATGAAAGGCACCGTAGTGGCTGCTCTTCCACTGGGGTTATAGGAAGGTCACTCTGCATTTTTAGTGGAGGTGCCTTGGGTCTTCAGGGAAACTTTTCAGAGGCGCTCTGATGTTTGGGCTTCCAAATGCATGTGGATCTTATCCTGAACCGTGAGTGCCACGTTCTGAAAGCCTAAAAAGTGTATGTGTGCTCACTTACAGGCTCACCTGTTTAGAGTTCGCTGAAAGATTTGCAAGATCGGGAACATTTAAGGAGGCGAACCGGAGGAAGGAAGGGAGGCAGGGAGTTTGCGGTCATGGTGGGAAACGGGGTGGGATTTGGAGGCTCAGTGCACCACCCTGACACCCGTGCTCACACGGGCCTCTGAGGCTGTTTGTGGAAGCATCATGGCTTCCTGCCTCACCTCCTGGAGGAGAAGAAGCTGTGTTGATTCTCAACATTTATTTGCTGACTCAATAAGTTCCATGACCTGGTGAGGATTAAGTACAAATTGTCACTTCAGGTCCTTAAGGTCTTCCTTTCCCTGGATTCACCTGTAGATGCGAACAAAGCTCACAGGATGTTTGCCTTCAACTGAGGGTGGTCTCAGGCAGGAACTGGGGTTGGTGGGAGCACCAGGTCAAGTGGGAGAGCCTGGACCCTCAGAGCTTGGCCCGAACCATGACAGCTGCAGGACAGCTGTCCCCAGGCTGAGGAATTGAGTTATACGGTGGAGTAAATCGAGTTGTAGACAACAAAGTGGTGAGAGAAAAACAAACCTTTATCTTGAAGTCCCAGCATATGATATATTCATGGTTCAGGACTTCTAAACAAAGAAAGAGTAATAAAAAAATTCGTTAGAAAAACAAGTAAACTGGAAAATGTTTATGAAACATTTATAAGATGCAAGGCCTTTGGATATGCAAGAATTGATTAACTAATATTTTATCCCAAGAAGGGCTATTTTTGAAACCCAGTGCAATTGTTCTGGAAAAAGGCCCAAATCAGTAGTGAGGAATAAAAACAACACAAGAACACCAAGACTTTAATTATTGTGATTTAATTATTTTTTGGGTCGGGGGGAAACTTACTCAAAGCCTATAGTCTTTTCCCATTTGAAAAAAAATGATACTTGTATTTCTTTGGTAACGAGACCAGAACTGTTATACTCTCTCATGTTCACTGGTCTCATGTTCCCTGCAAACACCGCGTCATACTGATATTCTGTATTTCAGGGCTGGCTTCCAGAACTTTCTGCGATGGTGGAAATGTTCTGTATCTATGCTGCCTGATAAAGTAGAGCCAAAGAGAGCTGTTAAACACAGAAATTGTGGCTAGTGTGATGGCGGGACAGATTTTAAAATTTCATTTAATTTTAATTAACCCAAATTTAAATTTAAATAGCCACGTGTGGTGAGTGGATTTTATATTAGACACTGAGGATCTACAGTATCAACTCTGTATGATTCTGGGCATATTTTACCTTCTTATTTCGTTGCTAATGATTTAATAAAGATGGCAGCAAGCTTTACTGAGATACTCGATTGCATTTCTTTCTTATGTCATTGTACAGCACTGGCAACATCTCTTGGCTGTCTCTTCCCTTACTGAAGCACTTCATCTAAACTCTCACTGGCTGGGACCTCTGGGTGGCAACATCCCCAGGACCTTATAAGCCTTAAGATATTCTTATCTGATGTAATGATCTAGGTGACTCAATACTTTGAAGACAACACTCGTTTTCTTTTTTTCCCCCTCAAATCCATTATTGCTACTGAAAAATTGGATGTGGATCCAATTCTTGATCCTTGGTAGATGACATGTCCTTTCAAGAGGCTTTGAAATTTGTCTTTTCGTCTGATATTTTGGAAGTTCATTCACGAGACTTTATTTTCTTCTTCGGCACTCCAGGGAAACTGCTGATATGAACCATGGTGTTATTTTTGTTTTTTACTTCTGGGGAACTGTGTAAAACATTTCTTCAGCTATTTGCCGGTCTCGTTCTAATGAGCTCCCTTCTGCCCCACCTCCCACTGCTCTGGAATTCCTTGTGTTTGGATTTCTCTACATTTTTAATTTTCTCCCTATCATTCATTTTCCCACACTCTCTAAGTCTTTGTTGTTTCCTCTTTCTGGGGCTGGTGTCCCTGCAACACTGTCTTCTCGTGGCTGTTTTATTCCTCCTCGGGGCCCACCCTGTTGTTCCATCCTGTCATTATATTCTCTTTTTCAACGATTGTCTTTTTTTTTTAATTTTTTTATTTTTTATAAACATGTATTTTTACCCCCAGGGGTACAGGTCTGTGAATCGCCAGGTTTACACACTTCACAGCACTCACCACAGCACACACCCTCCCCAGTGTCCATAAACGATTGTATTTTTCACACAGAATGTTTCTGTTTGTTTTCTGATAGCTTTCCTTTTTGTTTGCACGGCTAATAGAATCCCGATTTCTTTTCCAACATGTGTTAGTTTGATTGCATTGTTCTGATATTTCTGCTTCTGGTGACGTCTGTCATCTAGTCAGCTTTCCCTATGACCGCGACGTCACCATCAGCGGTGCTGTCCTTTTTCTTTTTTGTGCAGGAACTTTCTTTGCCCTGTGTATTGGCTACTCTGTCAGCCAAGGGTATAAGGAGGCCCAGATCCATTGCCTGCCCCCCGCCAGGAGGGGACGGGAGCTCACCAGCCCCTGGGAAGATGGGCCGCAACAGTCTGAAGTTGATCAGGCTCTACGCACGTGGTCAACTTCTTGTGAGCAAAGAACATCTGGTCCCGGTGTTCCTCTTGTGGCCTCGGGACAGTGGATCAGAGTCACCCCAGATTTGGAGGGAGGCGCCGCCTCAACAGAATGACTGGGAGATGAAAACAGAACTCTCGAGAGTCCCCACCAGTGCTGCTCTTCCCATGGCACCCAAGCTGCCCCGCCCCGCCAAGCCCCCCTCCCCAGAGTTCAAAATAGCCCTGTCCCATCTCCATCCACCGGTGTTTTATCTCCAGCGTAGTCTTGGCCAACGGAGCCTGGGGTCCTGCTAGTGTCAATTCGGTGGGAAATTTCCAAATTTTCCTCTTTACAAAGAAAAGATGTAAAACATTCTTCAAGTAGAGTCTCATTTGTTAGAATTAAGAGCTTAGAATTAAGGGCTACAAAGATTGTTGTGTTCCCAGACACAGGTTCCCAAACCATTCCCAAACAGGTAAACACAGCGGACCTCCACCCGCTTCAGGCCTAATTCAGAATCTGCAACAATTGGGACAGAGTTTGGGTGGTTTATCCATGAGTCTTTGAATGTTTATTACCAATCAAATCGAAGGTTTATTTTGGCTTGTGGCCATTGTCACAGTGGTTTAGGTGGAATAATTCGAAGTGTGCCTCCCTTTCAGATGAGGTTAGTGGGAAGCTGTCTCTTCCCAGGACTCTAACAGTTACACTTATGGAATTAATTCTGAAATGGAATTACATAGGTTGGGTATGGTTTTAGCTCCTGGTTGCCATCACTTTGGGCCTTAAGTAAATAATGTTTGTGTCTGTGAGATAATTGTCCAAACCTGAACTTTGCAGGGCAAGGAACAAGATTGTATTTCCAATCATAAATTTAAGCCTCGAGACAGTTAGCTCAAGGATGTGATAGAAAGCAGAGATAAGACGATTTCTCTGAGATCACCATTAACAGGAAATTATCACTCACTGAAGATCATAATTCTTACATTTTAAAAGATTTAAAAACATAGAGAAAAATACACAGGCATAGTCATCCATGATTTAACAGATGTTAACATTTGGGTGTTTTCCCTTCAAGTTACTGTTTCTTCTAATTTATTGAGGTATAGTTGGCATGCAATATTATGTGAGTTTTAGGTGTATGACATAGTAACCTGACGTTTGTACACGTTGTGAAATTGTCAACAGAATTAGTCTACGTACCATCTGTCACCTTGCAAAGTTAATACAATGTTATTGACTATATTCCCCAGGATGTACATCACATTTCCATGAATTCTTTATTTTACATTACATTTTGCATTTCTCCGTATTTAACATGTTTCTAGAAAATGTACACGTAGAACTCACAAAAGTGATCATGGTGTTGCATTTGGCTAAATTCTCTAGCAGAGTGACGGCCGACATCGTGGGAGGGCAAGGAGACAGAGACCGGGGGCTTCGTCCGTTTGTGGCTGGAAGTGTGTCTCTTCACTTATATGGATCCTGGGCTGGTCTCAGTCATCACTTAAGAAAACAACACAGGGAACCTGGAAAAAATTTTAGCATAAAACCAGATAAGGGCTCTAAGGGCTCTTAGATCACCTCGTGTTATGGGTGAGAAACGGAGGCTCAGAAGGGAAATGAAGCTTCTAGTAACATAAACTTGTTCCCTGAAAGTTACCTTCTGAATAAATGGTCAGGAAGAGGTCTGGAGAAATGATGATTGTTTCCGAATAAGTATAAATGGGAGCTTTGAAATAATTTGTTTTCTAAATGACAACCTGGAAATCGCTCTGCTGCAGTCTTGGAAACGTATGGACCAGAGTCTCGAATCAGTCTTGGCTGGCGCCTCTCAGGTCTCTCCATGGAGCTTTTGTGAACTTAGGGACATTGGTTATTAGGAGGTGACAGCACTGCCTCCAGCAAAAAGGAAGTGGCATGGGATAGTCAAGTTTTTTACACACTGGTTGAGAAAGTTAAATTTTTTTAAAACTATGGGACTTTCAGAGTCTTTAGTATGCCAATGTGCAGTGCTTCTCAAACTCATTTAATCAGGGTACTCTTGCTCAGAGCGTGTTACAAAGCAGTGCCCCACAGAATAGAGGCTAAGACATAGTTGCCGGATGGTAAGAAGATGTCAGGAAGGGGACAGTAAAGTCTTTAAGTAACTATATCAAATTGCATATAAAGTACTTTAACTGCAACAAAACACTGAGTCTTTGCAACAACTTTGTAAGGTGAACCAGATTACCGGTGAGGAGACTGAGGCACAGAGGTCCATGAGGGGCTGGTCAGTGACAGCTGCTATTAAGTGGCAGTTGATTTCCGCTCTAGAGACCAACCTGCTAAGCCCTAGCCTCTGCGGGCTGTCGTCAGCTTCCAGGCCTGCCTCTGCTTCTGCAAGTCAGAGCAAGTCAGAGCCCTCTTCACCTTCTTCCCTGCATCTTTGCACACTTTTTATTTCCTATAGTGAATCATGCAGCCACCACCACAGGCCCTTTGAACATGCGATTTCCCTTTTCCTCCCTTAACACCTACTCAGCTTTTCAATTTCAGCTCAATGTCACCTTCTTGGAATGCCTTTCCTGATCTATCAGGCTTAATTAGGCTCTTGTGTTGGCCCCACCATGTCACTTATCATAGGTTTCATAAGTATGTAAATGGAACGTAAATGGAGTTACTGATTGATGTTGTTCCCCTCTGCAGGGAGCAGGCCTGGTTTGCCGTCCATGTACGTGTATGGCCTAAAGGCAGGGGCTCAATTAAAATGGCAAAGATGAGTCTCTCAACCTTCCAATGCTACAGAAGACTGGGACATTTGTTTGTTGGCTGATCATGTGTTCGTTCTGTATCTTGCAATAGTTAAAACATTTTTCATGTTTTTATGGACTGTGGTCTTAAAATCTGTCTCTCCAAAATAAAGAACATGCACACACAAATTTATATTTCTCTGTTTTTAAATAGCAAGTGCTACGTCCCAAAGTATTAATTAAAGCAGTAGCTTTTTTGACCTTTGCTGTCAGTGGTATTTTTAGATACGAATTTTGATTATCTGGCTCTTATATGGTAAGAAGAAAAACACCATCACTCTGCTGCTGACACAGAGGAGAAAACTAACTTCTATGAATTTTTAAAAGTCACAACCTGAATAGAATGAAAGGGTTTTCATTTATTTTGAGCTTTATTTTCTAGTATGACACCTTTGTCTAAGGATCAAGTCACTGTCCTGCTTACTTCTCTGAGAAGATAGGAATGAGCATCACTGCCCCCACCTGCGGTGACTGTGAGGAGAGATAAGTAAAGCTGATGGAAAAGCACTTTGTAGTTGTCAGCTGTTACATAAATGCTGAATTATTGATCACCACTGTTCCCCACCCCCGCTGGGAACTCCATCTGGGAACAGTAATTTTAAGATGGAGTTTTTCTTTGTGTGGTTTAGGGAAAGCTCAAGATCAAAATCTAGCTTACAAATGTCTTTTATATTTGGAAGTATCTTTACAGGATACTGTGGCTGGTTTTTCTGCTCCCACAGCCAAGCCAGAACAACAAAATTATCAAGTGTCCTTATTCTCAGTGAGCTTTGAAGTTTCTTTGGTCATTTCTTCAAAAACATGTCTTTACTGGGTATTTACCCCAAAGATACAGATGTAGTGAACAGAAGGACCATCTGTACCCCAATGTTTATAGCAGCAATGGCCACAGTCGCCAAACTGTGGAAAGAACCAAGATGCCCTTCAGCGGACGAATGGATAAGGAAGATGTGGTCCATATACACTATGGGGTATGATGCCTCCATCAGAAAGGACGAATACCCAACTTTTGTAGCAACATGGATGGGACTGGAGGAGATTCTGCTGAGTGAAATAAGTCAAGCAGAGAGAGTCAATTATCATATGGTTTCACTTCCTTGTGGAGCATAAGGAATAACACGGAGGACATGAGGAGATGGAGAGGAGAAGGGAGTTGGGGGAAATTGGAGGCGGAGATGAACCATGAGAGACTGTGGACTCTGAGAAACAGACTGAGGGTTTTGGAGGGGAGGGCTGGGGGGTGGGTGAACCTGGTGGTGGGTATTAAGGAGGGCACGGATTGCATGGAGAACTGGGTTTTGTGCATAAACAATGAATCTTGGAACACTGAAAAACTAAAATTAAAAAAAAAAAAAGTGTGTCTCTCAGTGCTAGCCATTGACCCGTCCTCAGAGCCTAATGGGAAAACACATGCCTGTCTGATGTCTGGACCCACCACCACTCACCTGCCAAGACCAAGATTTATCTCTGGGGGCTCCCAAGACAAGCCGGAGCCATCACTGACCTGGACGAAAAGGAGACGGGCATTTTGTGAACAATGTCTCCTGTGTGAGAGGTTGTCTTGACTTTTAGACTTGTCAATCTCCCCCAAGTCTTGGGGCTTGAAAATCTTGCAGCACCGATAAGCAGGTGTGTAGTGTTTGAATCTGCAATAGTTACATTTCATCTTGACCTGTTTTCCTCTGCCCTAGGCTGCAGGCCAAGCCCCTGCCATGAGTCCCTGACTCAAAGAGACAAGACGTGATCTTCCTTAGCCATTTTCAGATGGTTGTTCCCAAGGATGTGGAACTCAGCACCACCACTGAAGAAATGCCAGCTCCCTGTGGATCCATCATAACTCGATGAGGCTCTCTAATGACAGTTTCCACCGGGCAGCAAGATTAAATCAATACCCTTGGACTTGCAAGAACCTCAGTGCTGGAAGAACCTTCAGTTAGGTCTCAGGACTTTGAGCTCAACACTGGGCTCCCTTGGGGTACAGTCTGCAAAGGCTGAAGAACCGTGCAGTCCTAGCTGGCCTGGCTGGCTTAGGTCTCAGGTTTCCAGCTGGAAAGTGAGAGAATACTTCCATCAAAGGGCATTGGATGAAATGAAGTGTATGAGGTATTCGATTATTCTGTGAGTAGGATAAATGCCCAATGGATTATTGTGATTTCCAGGGGTCTTCTGTTGGACCTTTCTTGGCCAGGCTTTGTGTCTGATGACTACACAGCTGACATCTTACCAGCTACCTGCTTGGATCCCAGCCAAGTGGGAAGTATTTTTCTGCACAGAATGATCTGTGGACTGAGAGAGTCATGAGCTGGCATCTTGTTTTCCCAGGTGGAGTGGCCTGGGAACATGACTTTGAGCACCCATGTCAGCCGATGAGGGTAAATATACCTGACAGGTTGTTCCAGGGTTAAGAGTAATGCCTACAAAAATCCTGGCATGGTAGACACGTAAGAAATGGGAGCGATCTCGACTACTATGTTCTCAACCACAGCTTGAATCAAACTTGGCTGCAAGGTTCAAATCCCTCTGGTTTAGTCTGACATCACCCTTACAGGCATGGGACCTGAGCTGGTCTTAGACCAGCAGCCTGATACCGGAGGCTCTTCACCTTCCTTTGAAGCATTGGGCTCCATCGCTCCTCAGGGAGTGTGTCATCCTCTGCCTCTCTTGGGTCTGACACTGGCCCTGCCACGGTGGCTTTCTTTTCTTTTCTCTATTCTTTTCTTTTCTTTCTTTCTTTTTTTTTTTTTAAATTTTATTTATTTATTTGACAGACAGAGATCACAGTAGGCAGAGAGAGAGGAGGAAGCAGGCTCCCCGCCGAGCAGAGAGCCCGATGTGGGGCTCGATCCCAGGAACCCGGGATCATGACCTGAGCCGAAGGCAGAGGCTTTAACCCACTGAGCCACCCAGGCCACGGTGGCTTTCTGGCTCCAGCGGCAGCAGGGGCTAGCCCTCCTCCTTAAAATCAGGGTGGTTCTCCCAGGTCCCCGGCCGGGCCTCGCTTTGTGGAGATCACCACTCTTCCAGCAGAAAGCAGACTCTGAGGTGAAGCCTCTCCCACCTTTTTGCTGACTCCTGGGGGTTGGACATGGGCTCAGTTTTCCACCTCTCTGACGTGCTCCCCCCATGACGTGGAGAGAAACGTGTTTCTTGTGAATGGGTTCCATGCTGCGCCATTCACTCATCTTTGTCCCCCGCCCCCGCCGACTACCCTTAGCTCCTCACTGTGCTTCCCCTGCCCTGCCAGGGCTCGGGACACTTGTAGGGCCTGTGCTCAGGAACTGCAGACAAGAGGTGAGAATCGGCTCTGTATTTCCAAATACACTCCTGTCCTCCCAAGGTGTGTGACTGTGTGCACGTGTGCGCGCGTGCATAGGTGTGTGCTTACGGAGCCGCAGACGGGTGCGCAGAAGCAGTCGTGGAAAGAACAGACGCCTTCCTTCTTTCCTTCCTCCGGCTTCCTTCTTCCTGTCCTCCTGACTGTGCGGATGTGTCATTTTCGGGCAGGACAGGGGGTGTGGGGGGTGAAGCCCCTCGTCTGGCGTGCCCACGCTCTCCCGTTGGGAGGGTCTCGCCCACGAGCTGGGGCTGGGCCGCCGAGGCCACCAGAAGTGCACCTGCAGGCCGGCAGCTGAAGTCACTCTCCAGGAGGCAGAAGAGGACACACTCCCCGAGGAGCGATGGGTGTCTCAGTGACAGGGTGTTAGAAAGAATGCGATAGAGGAGTTGGACGTTGGGCACGGGCTTTAGGAGAGGATCTGAAAAAGCGGGCATTTGCTCTAGTTGGATGCTGTCAGAGAGCAGGGAAGATTCTAGGACTGGGCATCTCACTACATCGTGTGACCATGGACGATTGACTGCCATAGAGGGAAAACCACCAGAGGTGAAGAAGTGGCTGTCACGTCTGACACAGAGAGGGGTCTGCAGTGTCCTGGGCGTGGCCCGGGGACCTTGTTTTTGTCTGTGCTCAGACAAGATTGTGAAGGGATGTGCCTTGTCTCTGTGTCGCGCTGTCAGAGGAACCTGTCTGAGGCGGGCGTCCGTCCCATTATGTCAAACAGGACGATGACGTGCCTGGCAGTGGGTGCCGGCCCCCTCCCGGACATCAAGGGAAGATTTCCTTTCTTGCCTGGCTGCTCCTCACGGAACCCAGTGGTTTGTTAGAGCACGTGTTTGTCCCTGACACTCATGGGTGTGTGTGCATGCACACGTGTGCATACGTCTGTGCACATACACACGTGTCTATGGGGATGACCGGTAGGAAGGAAAGTCAAACTTATTTCATGTCTCATGTAAACCAGCTGAAGGTAAAGCTTCCCTCTTCTGCTCTGTTTTTCTGGCTCCCTGTGGACGACCCCGACCGTGGGGATGATTTTGTGGTTTCAGCGCCTCTCTTTTTAGAGGCACTAATTAGCTCCCCAAATTATTTGAGAAATCGTCATCTGTGCTGGACAGTTATGTAAGATCACGGTCCACCAGGTCTTCTGGAAGCCATTTCAAATGCCCAGAAGTGCACTGGAGTTTCACCACTGCGACGCAGCCGAGAGCCCAACTCCGGTGCCCGTGAGCAGCTGCAGGAGAAACGAGAAGCATCACCGGGAGGCGCTCTTTCTCCACCGAGCCTCAAAGTGGCTAAGCAGCCGGACTCCTAGCTTTATTTCGCTTTTCTGTGTTTTCGTTCCTCCTTCCCTTTGTAACTGTGTTTTCTTTTCTGCGTTTTCGCTTTTCTCCTCCTTCATAGCTGTGTTACCTTGTTTACAGTCCATGAAGAATTGTTGCCACCGCTTGCCTCCTGGCTTCTTACTGTCTCTTACTCTTCTTCTCAGTCACACCTTGCGCCAGTGTCTGAGCTGATCTGTTTATCCCGGTACGGACTTAACATTATTCTTCTAGCACTTTACTTTGAAGTAAGCTGCTGCTTCCCTTTTTTTTTTTTTTTTTTTGTATTTACTAAAGTAACATAGTGGTTTACAATCGATCAAGACTGTGTTTTCTCCTGGAAAGTATCTAAACGGGGTTGAACTTCTGGGTTAGATTTACATCTCCCTCAAAAATAGAAACTTCAAATATTTTTGAAGTACATCGTGCTGCAGAGACATTGACTGCTCAGTGGCTATCCATATGATACCCACATTTTCCAGGTTCCTGGAGTTGGGTAGGGCCGTGTGGCAAGTTCTGGACAGTGGTTCCAAATCATAAGTATCATTTCTGGGCTTTTAAAGCACTACTAGAGCAGGTGCATGACCCTACAGTTTCCTGCCCCTCATGCAGTGAGCTGGAGGCCAAGGGACACAGATGGTGGTTGTAAGAATCAATTTGCTTCAGTCTCTGAGTCACTGAACTCAGAGTCCCTAGAAAGTGGCTGATATCACAGAAGACTTTGTGAGAGAAACAAATGATCTCTCTCTTTAAAAAAAACATTTATTTATTTTTTTGTTTGGGAGAGAGAGAGAGAGCGAGCGAGTGCAGACACAGGCAGGTCAGAGGCAGAGGGAGAGAAAATCTCAAGCAGACTCCGTGTTGAGCGTGGAGCCTGACACAGACTCAGTCCCATGACCCTGAGATCACGGCACAAGGCAAAACCAAGAGTCAGATGCATAATAGACTGTTCCACTCAGGGGCCCTGGAAATGAACCTTTATAAACAAAGCCCCTGAGATTTCCAGCTGAGGTTGTAACTGCAGCACAACCTACCCACTTCTGACCAACACAGGAAGCAGTTCCATGCTGGAATATTACTATATCTGCAATAACTAACTGAACTGATGCATAAAAAAAGAGGTAACCAATGATTTAATAGCCTTTTAGAAAGTTGGAATCCTAGTGCATGGGAAATGGGGTTTGGGATGTTTCTGGGAAAGGGCTTGACAGGAAGAATCAGAGGCCAGCATTAGTGATGGTGTTTGATTTGATTTTGAATGCCTCCATTTTTGTGATCTTGATACAGGCCCCGACAATAATTAGAGTCACTGCTACGTTTTCACTCATGAGTGTGAAGGAAAATGCGCTCTCCTTAGACCAGAATAGTGAAACCAACAACAAAAAAAGAGGAGGCATTTTTTTCATGAAAGTGTGAGGAAATGATTTCTCTAGGTGGAAATGCCATGGGTATGAGCAGTAACAGGAGAGAAAGGAAAGTCTCTGTCTCTTCATGACTGGAGTCCTAATTCCGGACGCTTCCAAGAGCCTGGAGCGGGAAAGGGGCTCAAAGTCTGGCAGTTCTTCCCTTCCTCGCCCCCAGAGAGCGCCACCACCCCAGAGCAGCTTGGTTGTTGGGTCTGGTGACCCCGCAGGTTTCAAAGGGGCTGTTGGGGCTGTTTGCACAGAGAGAATCTAAGAAACTTAGGTTGTTTTTGTCACATTCTGGAAATAATTTTTCTATGTATCACTTTAAAAAGTCGAAGTTAGAGAATGCAGCTTAAATTCTCCTCTAAATTTAGGTATTTCTTTGCCTAAGGACACCCAACATGCTTGAAAAAATCTGTATTAAGCAAAACACAAGCCAGAGAGTGATCGTTATGCCTTATAAAATAATTTACGTAAGAATTTTTTTAAATGGTAATCTTCCTACTTTATTTAATAAATTTGTAATAATTTCTTTATGGCAACATTTTAGAAGCAGATTTATTTAATAGAGCAAAGCATACGAGCGTGGTAGAAATCAGACTTAACTTGCTGTTGCGTTTCCTGGCCTCTGTAGACTATCGGTTGTCATAACATAATAGGAACCGTGCCTAGAATGACTTCCTGGAGGCACATTTCGTGATGCTAACATCAGTTTGGAATGTATTCCTGCTCATCACAAAGCCATAAGCACTTTCTAGTTAATGCTTGCTGGACGATCACGAGCTGTACAATTTTCTGTTTTTCAGGCTTTTCTTCGAAAACTCTTGAGATTACACGGCGGAAACACACAGAAGATGGACATGCGTGTGCACGTGTTCGGAAATAGGTGTTCTTCTTCCATGCCATGGGAAACATTAGAGGTGTGTTTTCAAGGCAAAAGCAATCCTTTAGGAAGTTTTTGAAAACCTGCAAAGTAAGGAGATGATGTGTTTACACTGATTCACGCTGTTTCTCCAGGACAAGCATTATGACTTGGAGCTGCTTGTTTTCATCTTTTGGGGACATCTCGGTAGGATTCAGAGTGAACTCAGCCCGAGGAAAACATGAAGCAGGGTGTGTTGGAAAGATTCCAAGGACAACCAGCATAAAGTGGGTTGAGATGCAACATGGGTTGGGACTTTCCCCTATGACACCCGCCACCCCCGACTCCAACCGGTCATCAGTGTGGGGACACCGATTTCTTTAAGCACAGTTACGCTTTTTTCAGAGCGTAAGACACAGCCTTGCTTGGTGTGAGGTACCCATGCACCAGGCTTTCTGGGGTTCCCCACAGAGGAGGCTGGGGGTCTGCTGCTGTGGTGCGCGTGCACACACGCACACACACACACACACCCCGTGTGCTCCCTGGCTGTGTGCCAGCAGTTACAACCATGTGTGTTAGATGGGGTCCACGCTAAGAGGCTGGTTGTTGCAGGCAGGTGGGTCATGTTCAGAGGCAAAGGTCCGGAAACATGCCTGCTTGGCACAAAAAGAAGCCTCACGGCCTGAAACATGTGGGAACATGGCCTCTTGACAGTACAGAGCGTGTGGTCCCCGTCTGACACGACATAACCCGGCTGTCCCTGCTGGCGACACAGCAAGACGACCGAGGGGACAGCGAGGCGGTGACACACGCACCTTCCTGTCTGAGAGTGCGGCTCTGAGAAGATGACAGCCCTTCAGATTCTTGCGAAGAGGGAACGGCGGAAAATAGTTGAGCTCGGACATCCCACTCTGATCACGCCAGTTTGGCGTCTAGGAGATGACGAGCTGTTGGGGTTTCTGCAGTGAGACGAAAGCACGACTTAGGAAATCCAGCCTCTTTTTCATCTGAGATTGCCCAGGGGTAGTCGTCCTCCAAGTTTTTGGAGAGCTCCTTTGTAGACCACGATTTGGGGCTCCCGCAGGTAACACGGCCGTCCTCGGCTGGGAGCATCACTGACTTTGGGGTTTTAGGTGGATGTCGCTGGCTCACTGGGTTCATTCCCTGGGTGAGTCGTGTCCACATCTCTGCAGACCTGTGCCCTTTCTGCCCCGGCTTTCTGGGTCTCCACCGAAGACACAGCTGTGTGTTAGTTTCTTCCCCTGCCCCGCCCTCACCAAACTGGCGAGAAGCCATGGCTGTCTTCCCCGGGAAATCCAGCCAAACCAAAGCCGCCTGCACCTCTGTGAGATTTCTCAAAAGTCCATAGGGCCACGGTGAAGGATGCAGTCAAGGAGCGCAGACTTCCGGTGCTCTGCTGCCTCTCTCCAGGCAGGTGGCAGCTTCTCCCCCTGCCCCCCCTGGGTTCTGCTGCATAGTGGAAACCTCCTAGTCAGCTGGCTTCTGGTTTGATCTAACCAAACCAGAAGCCAGAGGAAGAAAGGGCACAGGTCTGCAGAGATGTGGAAATGACTCACCCGAGGAATGACCCCAGTGAGTGAGCGACGACCCACAGAAGAGAGGATATAAGAAGACACATGGGTATCTCCCCCCTGCCTCTGCTCAGGAAGTGTCTCCAACAGGAGCTCACCCCTCTGTCACTACCCTTTCCATCAGGGAGACCTCTTGTGTGTCCAGTTTTCCATCCCCAGCGGTCCATCTGCCGCTGTGGCGAGGGTGGCCATAGCTCTCTCGTTGTTGTCCTCTGAGTTCTAGCCCATCCCCGTCTGGCTTCTCAGCTCCCGCCTCCCAGGTAACCAGCGCCCCATGTTAATTCCACCCCAGGGGATCATGCAGCGCACCAGCCGGCTCCTGGCAAGACCTGCTCCTGCGGAGTTGTCCCCCCAAACTCTTCCATGTCCTTCATCCTCATTTTGTGCCATTAATATTCCTTTGTCTTCCAGAACGGTACAGTCCTAACACATAATCCTCCTGTCACTTTTGTCCCTCGGGGAATCGTGTCTTGACAGTCCTGTCCCTGTGGGCGAACATTAACAATACGCTTTCTCTATTTTGTTACAAACGACTTGGCAACATTTTGTTTCACATAATCAAAACGTACCCTTGACAGTCCTTGGTGGCTAATTATGTTTTTTAAAAAAACTAATAGATCTTTACACTTGGATTTACAAGCCGGAGGTCAACAACTCCAAGTTCTGTGTATGGTTAGTTTAGAAGACTCTCTTTTTAGGACATGAAAAACAATGAATTTTACCATTAAAGTTTAAGAGAATAACTTGGACATACCCTGTTGCTGGTGAAGCACCTTTCATCTGCATTTATTCTGTTTCTTTTTGCAGGGATGCCAAGTTTTCATTTACGGGATAAGCTGTGTTTACTTTCTACATCTACCTTCTTTTTTTTTTTTTTTTTTAAAGATTTTATTTATTTATTTGACAGAGAGAAATTACAAATACACTGAGAGGCAGGCAGAGAGAGAGAGAGAAGGAAGCAGGCTCCCTGCTGAGCAGAGAGCCCGACGCGGGACTGGATCCCAGGACCCTGAGATCATGACCTGAGCCGAAGGCAGCGGCTTAACCCACTGAGCCACCCAGGCGCCCCCTACATCTACCTTCTTAATCCAATCTTCTACCGTCTTATAGGACATTTTCCCTATGTTCAGGGATTTTATGACGCTTGACTGAGTACGGATTCCGTTTCCTCTCCAGTTAATTCTACCCTTCGAAATTTTGGGGCATGGTTTTTCTGTGTTATGTGTGTCATGTAGGGTTAGATTCTGTGTAGTCTGTGTGGTCTTTGTGCGGACAAGCCATTCCCTTCTTGCTCTGGGACCTCATCCATTCAGGTGGCCTCTTGCCCTTCCCGGTGACCCCCTGACCTCCTCTGCCTCACCAAGATTGTGTGCTGCTATGCTCCGATGCAGCTCCAGTATTGGTCTGTGTATTCGAAGACTTTAAACCATGCCTTAGTGCCATACCCTGTATGGTTCCAACCATATGACAGTGTGGAAAAGGTAGAACTATGGGCACAGTAAAAAGATCAGGGGTCACAGGAGGCTGGGGGAGAGGGAGGGATGAAGAGGTAGAGCAGAGGGGACTTTAGGGCAGTGAGAATACTTTGCGTGATGTTATAGTGATGGATACACGTCATTAATATTTGTCCAAACCCACATGAGGTATAACACCAAGAGTGACCTTAATGAGACCCATTATGATGGATTGGGTGACAATGTGTGGATGCAGGTTCATCGATTGTCCCAAATGGACCCCTTTGTTGGAGGGTGTTGACAGGGAAGGAGGCTGTTTGTGTGTGGGGATGGGGGAGTTAGGAACTCACTGTACTTACCATTCATTTTGCTGTGAACCTAAAACTGTTCTGAAAAACAAAGTCTATTACAAACATATACATATATATGTAACTGTCTTTCATGCAATTAAAAAAATAATATGGAGGCTTTAGAATAAAGCATAAACATTATCAGTTTCTTTTATAAATGACTCTGGAGAGTGTTCTCTCTAGAGAGGGAGATAGGTATTTATATTCTAGAAGGAACCAGGACTACGCATCCTCTTTGTATCCTTCTAGATCCTTCCTGTGCCTCCACAGACATAAACACACGTGCGCGCACACACAATTATAACACGCAAACAAGATTACACTGCACCTACTCTTCTGCATTTTTTCCAGTTCCATATCTTCAGGGCACTTTGATGTCAGAATACACTTCTAGAACTTTCTTTGTCACTGGTTCATAATTTTACCCATTTTTCTCTGGGGTCTTTTTTCATTTTCTTGAGTGATGGGTGATTTCCAACAGACATTCCAGATATTAATCTCCAGCCTGTTGCACATATTGCAAACATTTTCTCTTATTTTTCCAATTTCCTGCTCCTGTGTTTTTTGGATCGCATGTATGTTTTAAGTAGTCAATCTGTCAGTGTTTCTCTGAGTTTTGTGACTAGCCCAGAATATTATTCCTCATCATAAGATTATAAAATTATTCTGATATTTTCTTTTCATGCTTTCACTTAGACTTTATGGTTTGGTCATGGTATATGTATTTAATTTTATTTTACTTCTAACTAGATGGCCAATTACTTTAGTACCGTATCAAATAGAACATTTTTTCTACACTGATTTGTAATACCTCATTAGTGATATTTCCAGATTTTCTGTTCAGTACTGTTGATATGTTTTTCATTCTTTCACAAATACATTTTTCTAAATTATTATGTTCAGTTAGTCAACATATAGTGCATCGTTTATTTTTCATGTAGTGTTCAATGATTTATCAGTTGTGTATAACACCCAGTGCTCATCACCACATCAGAGTGCCCTCTTTAATACCTATCACTTGGTCACCATCTCTCTACTCCCTTCCTTCTGTAACCCTCAGTTTGTTTCCCAGAGTCCATGGTCTTCCATGGTTTATCTCCCTCTCTGATTTCTTCCCTTTCATATTTCCGACCCTTCCTCTATGGTCCTCTGTGCTATTCCTTATGTTCCACAGATGAGTGAAACCATAAGATAATTGTCTTTCTCTGCTGGATTTATTTCATTTAGCAAAATCTCCTCCAGTCCCATCCATGTTGATGCAATTGATGGGTGTTCATCGTTTCTGATGGCTGAGTAATATTCCCTTGTATGTATGAATCACATCTTCTTTATCTGTTAATCTATTGAAGGACATCTCAGCTCCTTCCACAGTTTGGCTTACAAATATATGATTTAATTTCTGTAACAAGACAGTATATTTTGATATACGGCCTGAATATTCCCCTTGTTTTTTCTTTTTCTTTATTTAAAAAAAATTTCTTTTCAGTGTCCCAGAATTCATTGTTTATGCACCACACCCAGTGCTCCATGCAATAGGTGCCCTCCATAATACCCACCACCAGGCTTACCCAACCCCCCCCACCCCTCCAAAACCCTCCGTTAGTTCCTCAGAGTCCACAATGTCTCATGGTTCATCTCCCCCTCCAATTTCTCCTCTCCATCTCCCCATGTCCTCTGTGTTATTACTTATGCTCCACAAATAAGTTAAACCATATGATAATTGACTCTCTCTGCTTGGCTTATTTCACTCAGCATAATGTCTTCCAGTCCCGTCCATGTTGCTAAAACAGTTGGGTATTCATCCTTTCTGATGGAGGCATAATACTCCATAGTGTGTATGGACCACATCTTCCTTATCCATTTGTCCGTTGAAGGGCATCTTGGTTCTTTCCACAGTTTGGCGACTGTGGCCATTGCTGCTATAAACATTGGGGTACAGATGGCCCTTCTTTTCACTACATCTGTATCTTTGGGGTAAATACCCACTAGTGCAATGGCAGGGTCCTAGGGAAGCTCTATTTTTAATTTCTTAAGGAATCTCCACACAGTTTTCCAAAGTGGCTGCACCAACTTGCATTCCCACCAACAGTGTAAGAGGGTTCCCCTTTCTCCACATCCTCTCCAACACACGTTGTTTCCTGTCTTGCTAATTTTGGTCATTCTAACTGGTGTAAGGGGGTATCTCAATGTGGTTTTGATTTGAATGTCCCTGATGGCTAGTGATGATGAACATTTTTTCATGTGTTTGTTAGCCATTTGTATGTCTTCACTGGAGAAGTGTCTGTTCATGTCTTCTGCCCATTTTTTGACATGATTATCTGTTTTGTGTGTGTTGAGTTTGAGGAGTTCTTTATAGATCTTGGATATCAGCCCTTTGTCTGTACTGTCATTTGTGAATACATTCTACCATTCTGTGGGTTGCCTCTTTGTTTTGTTGACTGTTTCCTTTGCTGTGCAGAAGCTTTTGATCTTGATGAAGTTGCAAAAGTTCATTTTCATTCTTGTTTCTTTTGCCTTTAAAGACACATCTTGAAAGAAGTTGCTGTGGCTGATGTCAAAGAGGTTACTGCCTCTGTTCTCCTCTAGGATTCAGATGGATTCCTGCCTCACATTGAGGTTTTTTTTAACCATTTCGAGTTTATCTTTGTGTATGGTATAAGAATGGTTGAGTTTCATTCTTCTACAGAGAGCTGTCCAATTTTCCCAGCACAATTTATTGAAGAGACTTTTTTTCCATTGTATATTTTGTTGAAGATTATTTGACCGTAGAGTTGAGGGTCCATATCTGGGCTCTCTACTCTGTTCCACTGATGTATGTGTCTGTTTTTATGCCAGTACCATGCTGTCTTGGTGATCACAGTTTTGTAGTAAAGCTTGAAATCAGGCAACATGATGCCCCCAGTTTTGTTTTTCTTTTTCAACATTTTCTTAGCAATTCAAGGTCTCTTCTGATTCCACACAAATTTTAGGATTGCTTGCTTCAGCTCTTTGAAAAATGCCGGTGGAATTTTGATTGGGATGCCATTGAAAGTATAGATTGCGCTAGGCAGTATAGACATTTTAACAATGTTTATCCTTCTGATCCATGAGCATGGAATGGTCTTCCATCTTTTTGTGTTTCTTTCATGAGTGTTCTGCAGTTCCTTGAGTACAGATCCTTTACCTCTTTGGTTAGGTTTATTCCCAGGTATCTTATGGTTCTTGGTGCTATAGTAAATGGAATTAATTCTCTAATTTTTGTTTCTGTATTTTCATTGTTAGTGTTTAAGAACACAACTGACTTCTGTACATTGATTTTGTATCCTGCCACATTACTGAATTACTCTATGAGTTCTAGTAGTTTGGGGGTGAAGTTTTTATACAAAACATCCACCCTAAAACAACAGAATACTCATTCTTCTTGAGTGCACCTGGAACTTTCTCCAGAATTCACCACATACTGGGTCACAAATCAGGACTCAACTGATACCAAAAGATTGAGATTATTCCCTGCATATTCTTAGATCACAATGCTTTGAAACTGGAGTTCAACCACAAGAAAAAGTTTGGAAGGAATTAAAACTCCTGGAAGCTAAAGACCATTTTGCTTACAAATGTTTGGATCAACCAGGAAATCAAAGAAGGACTTAAACCATTCATTGAAACCAATGAGAATGAAGACACTTTGGTCCAAAACCTATGGGATACAGCAAAGGCAGGTGTACGGGGAAAATACATAGCCACCCAGGCCTCCCTCAAAAAAATTGAAAAATCCAGAATACACAGCTCTCTTTACACCTTGAAGAACTGGAGAATCAACAACAAATAAAGCCAAACCCAGACACAAGACGGGAAATAATCAAGATTAGGGCAGAGATTAATAAGATAGAAACGAGATATATAGTAGAAGGCATCAATGAAATTAGAAGCTGGTTTTTTGAAAGAATCAATAAGATCAATAAACCCTTGGTCAAACTAATCCAAAACAAAAGAGAGAAGACCCAAATTAATAAAATTATGAAGGGAAAGGGAGAGATCATGACTAACACCAAGGAAATAGAAACAATCATCAGAAATTATTGTCAACAGTTACATGCCAATAAGTTAAGCAACCTAGAAGAAATGGATGTATTCCGAAACACCTATAAACTTCCAAAACTGAATCAGGAAGAAATTGACAACCTGAATAGACCAATATCTATTAATGAGATTGAAGCAGTGATCAAAAACCTCCCCAAAAACAAGAGCCCAGGACCTGATGGACTCTCTGGGGAATTCTACCAAACTTTCAAAGAAGAAATAATACCTGTTCTCCTGAAGCTGTTTCAAAAAATAGAAACAGAAGGAAAAGTTCCAGATTCCTTTTATGAAGCCAGCATTACCCTGATCCCCAAACCAGGCAAAGTCCCCACCAAAAAGGAGAATTTCAGACCAATATCCCTGATGAATTGGATGCCAATATTCTCAACAAGATCCTAGCTAATAGGATCCAACAGTACATTAAAAAGATTATCCACCATGACCAGGTGGGATTCATCCCTGGGTTGCAAGGGTGGTTCAACATTCGCAAATCCATCAATATGGCATTTCCCTTAATTATACATCTCAAATTAGAATTTCATTAGTTTATTATACTTATTAATTACTTGTTCTGGTACATTCATTTACTCTGATAAATGAGGATGAGAATCACCATGTCAGGTTCTAAGAAATGCTGTTGCAATTTTGTTCAGGATTGCATTGAATTTGTAAAGCAATTTTAGTGGAGAATTGACATTAGTTCAGTGTCTGTTCTCATGTTGTATCTATTCAGTTTTAAAAATATTCTGCCAACAATATTTTACTGGTCTGTTCTTTAAACATTCTGTGGCTTTTACAGGTATTTATATAAGTCTTGCATATTTCTTGTTAGAGGCATCCCTAGGTTATTTTATCTCTCTCTCTCTACCCCCCCCTTTTTTGTGATGAGGATCTTTTTCCCCATTATAGTCTTTAAATACTTGAGACTGGTTTGAAAATTGGCTGAGGGTAATGAATGTTCGCTTCTATAACAAAGAGCCCCGGTGTTCTAACACCAGGACATTTTATGTCTTGTTGGTGAACAACATGATGTAAGTTGGGTCATCTCCATCTAAGTGGTGATTCAGTTCTTGTCATTCCAGCCAGGGGGAGGGGTCCCGGAGTTCCTTCTTGCATGGTAGCTCAGATGTCTGGACTCATCTCTTTCTCCTAATTGCCTTTTGCAAGAAACTGTAGCCAGGGCACTCCATTCCTCTCTGTTCATCTTCTCTACAACCACGTGACTCACGGGCATGGGACCTGCCTTACAAGCAATAAAAGGTGTGGGCTTTATCAAATATCTTGCCACAAGTACCATTGGTACATTTTTGCAGTCTTAAATATCAATTTTCTTGCCATCCACCTGCTACGATAGTGTTACATATTTTAGCTTTCATTATGTTTAAAATTATAAAGTATGTTCTTTCTAGTCACTACATTCTGTCTTAATGTAATTAAGTGAGCTGATGTAACAGTCTAGAAATCTCAGTGGCTTCCTGGTGGAAGCTGTATTTCTTTTTCATGTCACAAGGCTAATGGATGTGTTCTGTTTTTAAATGTGTGTGTGTGTGTGTGTGTGTGTGTGTGTGTTTCTCTCATTTCTAGGAATTTGGGGCAAGGGTGAGGGGAGCAAGGTGAATCTTGGTCTGTCTGTCACCTTGATCCAGTACTCGCTCGTGAATTGGTTTGTATCATATGTGAAGTGTGATGCCCAGGACAGACCCCATGTGCTCCTGGCCCCATCAGCTTTGAGTCCTTGAACATAGTCTATCCGGCAGGAAGTGCATCAGCATCTCCAACCTCACTTACCGACTGGGAGCCTGGAGTAACTCTACCAGCATGCCTGCGCCCTTAGCATCTCTGGTCTCTGGCTTGAATGGGAAGCCCAGGAGGACTTGAGTTGAGTCCTTCCTTCCTCCTGAAGGCTTCCTCCTCCTCCTCCTTCTCCTTCTTCTTCTTTTTTTTAAAAAATTTATTTGATAGTCAGAGATCACAAGTAGGCAGAGAGGCAGGCAAAGAGAGAGGGAAGCAGGCTCTCTGCCAAGCAGAGAGCCCGATATGGGGCTCGATCCCAGGACTCTGGGATCATGATCTGAACTGAAAGCAGAGGCTTAACCCACTGAGCCACCCAGGTGCCCCCTCCTCCTTCTGTGGGTTCCTCACAAACAGGTGGGCGCACTTGGCAGCTCTCATTCACTCTGCTTCTCAGTCCACGCTGTGGTGTGAGACGAGCTGCGCACGGACTCCAGCCCACTGAGCTTCTTCCAGCCCTTCTCACTGGGGAGTTGGCCTTGGCCTTGCGTCCCCGAGGGAAGCCGTGCCTGCCTGTGAGCACCTGCCAAGACCCTCCCCGGGTGACCTGTGCCCTGCAGACTCCGACCCCGGCCCAGACTCCCGCGCCTCCGTGCCGCCCACGCAACCCTAGCGGAATGTGGGCCCAGCATGGCTGTCTCAGGGCTGCTTTGCCTCTGCTTCCTTCTTGTTTTCTCACAGGAAGGTTTCTTTCCTAGTGGGTCTGGCTGCTTCCTGAGCTCAGCCGCTGCTCCCGCCGGCTCTCCCTTCTCCAGTTCCACCCCCCGTGGTGCACGGTTCTGTCCCCTCTGTCCTCTCGGGGCTGGTAATCATCCGGACTCCGAAGCTCTTGTTAAATGAGAAATGTTCCTGGAGAAGGCACGGGATGGGGCAACTCATTCTTTTCCACTAACGCTTCAGCAGAAATTAGTTTTCTCATATGAATGACACAAAATCATAAATTGGTACTAATCAACTCTGGGCACACAGTGAAGCCTCCTTCATGCAGTGAGAGGGTTCACTTAACAAATTTTGCATATAACCAAAGGTTATTCTTTCCAGCGGCAAGCTTGTGAGGGATATCAGTGTAAGCTTCTGCAAATCAGCAGAAACCACGGAGGCAGAGGGGAGAGAGGTGTGGGAAGGTCAGTCTTGAAGAGACCAGGTAGCCTGAGAAGCGGAGGGGCCCCAGAGTGAACCTAGGGGTCCTTGCTTGCCTCTGAGCTTCATTTCTGAGGGCCATTGGGAGGAGGGTGAGTTGCTTTCTGATAACGCTTCTGTCTTGCAGGTGCTTTTTCTGAGAGATTTGTCCATAGTTGTCTCTATATCATGTCAAAGCCCTAAAACATAACCAAACACAATTGCATTGGAGAGGGTCTTCATGGGGTTACTAAGATTCTTGCCCATAAGAGTAAATATCACATTACTAATGCAGGGAAGACATTAGGTTTTGAAGCCAAGGGCCAAGAAAGAATTCTTGAGATGTCTTTGGTACAAAAAGGTGGTCTTATTAAAACACAGGGACAGGGGCCGTGGGCAGAAAGAGATGCACTGGGGATACAAGGAGTGGCCCATTATAGACTTTCAAGTTGGCAGGGGGTTAGGGATAGTGCAAGTCTCTAAGGAATTTGGAAACGAGGTTTCCAGGACCTTGAGGAGGCTAGTTATTGTTGGGAAAAGGTCCTTTACTGCTGTCTAATAAAACCTTGGTCACGAGACCCTTAGATGTGGATCGGTGGGTCATATGCTTGGCGGATGATTGCCAACACGTATCTTGGAGGTATAGAGACAGGGCACATTTCTAAAGGAATGTTCGTATGTTAAAGTAGACTCACAAGGTCCTGGCTGTTGGGTTAAGATTGTCCTTTGCCCTTAGTGAAGTGTCAACATTGAGGCAGTTGAGTCCCTAGAAGAATGTCCCTCGGCCTGTTTCAAGGACTTGTCAATGGGCTGTAGGTAGTGAGGACATTTACCACTTTTTCTTCTGCCTCTGTTGCCCAGATCAGTTACTACCGGTGACATCACCGCAGCCGACTTTCACGGTGTGAACTGAAAACGTGAGGCCAGATCTGCTTTCCCTTCTGTACATGGGAGGAGTTCCTATTTTTGGGTCCCACAAGAGGGGCAAGACTCTGCCTCCTCAATTGCTAGATAAACCAAAATATACACCAGCTTTTGGAAGATTATGGTAAGCGTCAACTCCTTTTCCTCTTTCCAGCTCCCCCCAAATTTACAGTAATGAAAACCACATAAGTCTATGGAAAACAGTGTGTACAGACGTGTGCACATTATGGATTTGCATATAGATGAGCAGAAGATAAAGAGCTTGTTTTCATTATATGTGGGTATTCTGGGGGATGTTTTGAAAGAGAGAAAAGCAAAAAAGCTTTGTTTTTTTTTTTTTTTAAGACAAGTAATGTCTATAAATAAAATTGAAAAGAAAAATAAAAACAACCCGCTAAACACTGGGCTTGAAAAAAAAATGCAACGAATCTGAAGAACATTTTTATGGTTTTTAAAGGAAGTTTGCATCTGATTATGTTTCTTCCTGAAGTTTCATGAATATATACATCAGATAGAAGAGATTAAAAACCCCAAATACTTGTCCTAGAGATGAGGATGTAGGAAAGAAGACCCTTTTTTTTTTTTTTAAAGATTTTATTTATTTATTTGACAGAGAGAGATCACAAGTAGGCAGAGAGGCAGACAGAGAGAGAGAGAGAGAGGGAAGCAGGCTCCCCGCTGAGCAGAGAGCCCGATGCGGGCCTCGATCCCAGGACCCTGAGATCATGACCTGAGCCGAAGGCAGCGGCTTAACCCACTGAGCCACCCAGGCGCCCTAAAATCTTTTTTTTTTTTTTAAGATTTTATTTATTTATTTGACACACAGAGATCACAGGTAGGCAGAGAGGCAGGCAGAGAGAGGAGGAAGCAGTCTCCTTGCTGAGCAGAGAGCCCGACACGGGACTCGATCCCAGGACCCTGGGATCATGACCTGAGCAGAAGGCAGAGGCTTTAACCCACTGAGCCACCCAGGCGCCCCGGAAAGAAGACCCTTTTATGCCATTTTTTTTTTCCTCAGAAAATTTATACTTTAACATTTCCCCCTCTGGTTTCCACTGGAAAGTAATTTTCCCTAGAAATTAAATGAGTGAGGATCTTGAGTTCACCCGAATGTTCTTTTTTTGAAACTTGCACTTTGTAGTGTTTTCACTTTCAAACCTGTCTCTCGAGTCTATGCTTCTGTTCTCCAGTCTGTGAACTTTTATCTGTTGGCAAAATTGGATAAAGGGAAAAATGAACTAAATCAGGGGTCAGCGGACTTTTCTGGACGGGGCTGGAAGTGAATGCTTTCTGTTTTGTGAGCGAGACCGTCTCTGTCAGGGTTCCATTCCGCTGTCCAGAAGGGGGGTTGATTAACGGGACCAGGACATTTCCACAATGTTTGTGGATAGCAAGTCTGCATATCACACAACTTCAAGTATCTTGCAATTTTGTCCGTTATGCCTCAAAAAGCTAAGAGTTTAAAGCAAAGCAGCCATAGACAGATGCCAGTGAATGGGTGTGGCTGTGTCGGGACAAAAGTTCATGTTTGGCTGCTGAAATTTCAATTTCATGTGATTTTAACTTGTCACAAAATAGTAAAGGTCGTTTGACTTTTTAAAACCATTTAAAGATGCCAGCTATCCCCCGCTTACAGGTCATAGCAAAACACATGATGGGCTGGATCGGACCCATGGGAGGTTTCTGTTGACTTCTGTGTGAAGTCAGATTCTTGACTTAATGTGCCTTTAAGGTGGTTGTCAGAAAGGCATTCAAATACTCAGAACTGGGGCGCCTGGGTGGCTCAGTGGTTAAGCCGCTGCCTTCGACTCAGGTCATGATCTCAGGGTCCTGGGATCGAGTCCCGCATCGGGCTCTCTGCTCAGCAGGGAGCCTGCTTCCCTCTCTCTCTCTGCCTGCCTCTCCATCTGCTTGTGATTTCTCTCTGTCAAATAAATAAATAAAATCTTTAAAAAAAAAAAAAAAAAACAAATACTCAGAACTGGGGAGGGCACTCAGCTGTTTGATGGGATACTGTTATCTTTGATCGCTGACCCGTGTCTCAGGAGAAGATGTCCAGAACTTGAGCGTGACTCCTGGGTCCCCTGACTGTGACTGCCCACCCCAGGCAAGCAAGGACCACATACTGAGGGAACAGCTCAGAATGAAGCAGAACTCACCGTGTTTCTGGAACTGTCTGGGGTGTTTTCCAGTATCAGTCCAGGTGGATGAACCACAGTGTACCCATGAGAGAGGTCCTGACCTTGTCGCCAGGGGTCGGGGGATGGGGAACTCACTGGCCCTCTGGGGGCCATAGGCTCTGAGTGGTGGCACCTGCTTCTCCCAGGCACTGTGCTGAGCCCGGGGACGTGTACCTATAACAGAGCATCCTGGGAAAGGAGAGCAAGGCGGTGAAAATCGGAGCACAGCCCTCGTATGTGGCCGCTTCATTGAAGAGGAACCCACGACTGATTCTAGAACCTTCCACTTTATCAAATTATTGGTCAGCGCTCCAGATGGGGCTCTCCAGTGTTCTGCTTCTCGTTTGAGCAGACAAGTAACAAGCTGGAAGGAACTTGTTACTTTAAGCACTTTAAGCACTGTTACTTTAAGCACCCTCTGCGGTGCTTAAATTCTACTTGCTGCTTGCTAATGAACCAGGTCATTTTCCTCAGAGTTCCATTTGTGTGTCCCTTTAACATTATGTCATGGATTGGTGACATCCATGTCTTTGTTTCTTCTCCTCTTCCTGCTCCTTTTACCTTTTTGGCCAGCATTCTCTCTGCACTATGAAATCTGGAAGTCAGCACAAAGCTTTAAAGCTCATCCAGTCGAAGTTCTCATTTTGAGCTGGGGTGCTGGTGGCCAACGGCCCTCTGGGCGTCACTGCAGGGTCGCCCCTGCCAGGAAGGAGCCAGGGTGAGTCCCCCGCATCTGGAGGGCGGCCCTGTGCAGGACAGTGGACACGTGCCTTGCTGGTCTCTACAGCTTGTTCTATTTTACACCGACCGAAGGATGGCCCTGCCAACAGCTTCTTTGGAGACAGACCCAGGAAATGTAAAATCACCATCTGGAAACAAAGCAAGTCACAATCCTTGCACGTTCTTTGCTGATGTCGTGCAAACAGGAGCACGGACATGAGCTCGTCCACATTTTATGGATTCTCTCTTCTCTCTTCTCAGACGGGACGTGATGGAGGGGAACAGATTCATTATTTCAGTTTCTGTCCTTGATGACGGCAGCAGCCCGTTGCTTACATGGGGCTGACAGGGCTCTTTACGTGAGTAGGTGTTTCCATCCACATTTTTCGGGCAAGGACCCTGAGGCACAGTGGGTGGGGAAGGTTCCCCAGGTCACACCGCTGGGAACCGGCAGACCAGTGGCCTTCTGGGCTGGGTGAGTATTCCCTGGTGTCTCAGGGTATCAGACAGGAAAAGGGGCCATGGAGCCCCATCTGGCCACTGGGCAGCCAGTGTGGCCTGTGTGTCTCCTGGCACAGCCTCCCATCAGGGCATGGGCCTGTTTGGGTCCGAAACACGGGAGGTGAGATTTTGCAAGCAAGAAGCAGAATGGATTCCCTCCATCCTGACTCCTCGGCTTGTCTGAGGTCGTGCTTCTTTCCTTGGGCCCAGTGGGCCACCAGGCAGGTCTGGGTCTGTGGAGCCCGGTCCTCCCGGGGCCCCCACAAGGCAGGAGTGAGCCCTCTTCCTCGGATGCAGCGTGAGTGGGGCCCCGAGAGTCAGCCCCTCTCAGCCCAGCCCGACAGCCCACAGACAGCTGCGGCATCAGTCCGGCGGCCATCGGGACCGCCTCTTACTCCGGCTCATGGAGAGTTGCTCTGTGGATCCTATTTGCCTTAAATATGAGTCAGTTAAGCCCTCATTCGACTTCTAGGAATATGCACATGCTTCATGCAGTTTTAGAATCACCAGAGAGAGAACCCACCAAGGATACTTTAGGGACAGTGACATCCCCAGCCCGGGGCTCCTTTGGTTGGATCCGGGCTTCCCTGTGCTAATCCGAGACACGGGGCCTACAAGCCCCGGGAAGCAGTCTCCTAGTCCCAGCCAAGTGGAGTGTGTTTTCACTAAAATACAGTAATTAAAAATAACAGAAGAGCCTTTCTATTTATAGAGGTTTTATAGGCTTTCTTTAAAAAAAGAACAACAACAACAAAAAACCGGCCCTGAGTTTGGTTCCAGTGATTGGCAACCGTTCTAGGTTCCATGTGAGTTTTATTTTTAGTGGCACAGACCCATGTCTAAAGGCATTCAGCTGTAACAACAGACCAAGGCCACCGGCAGCCTTTGCGAAACAGCAGGCTCCTTAGGTCGAAGCGAGTGGCTGTGAGTGGGAGGGTTAGTTTTAGTGACGGTGTTAATTCTCTTGGAGATCACCTTTGTTCATCAATTTTAGATTATGTGATTTAAGGTACTTTCCGTACATGGAGTGTTTTTTTCAGTGCCTACACTGGTCCCAGCAAGGAACGGGAGGGAAGTTTTGCCTTCTAATTTCCGTGTCAGGGATGGGGAAACTGAGTCACAGTGGGCCCGGATGGGAATCCGTGCTGCGCTGAGGGTGGGTGTCGGTGTCCCTCTCCCCAGGCGGCTCCAGGTCAGTAACAACTGATCGAGATGGGAAACGCTGGGCCTTGTCAGCATTTACGGCTGTGTTCTCTCCTCCGAGTCTAGAACCTTCTGGATTTTTAGAGATTCTTGGCTATTTCGTTCATCAGATAAAACCAAGGTTACCTCGGGTTTGGTTGTTCGTGGTGAGCCCTATGGGTGAAGCAGAGCGGGAGGCTTCCTTTCCTAGACTTGCGCTCGTGCATTTGCTGACTAAACGGATGTCCCCGTTTGTGGGAACTCACTCGGGGTCAGCCGCTCACCTGATCTGGACACTCGAACGGAGGAATAGGGTGTGGGGGAGGGCGGAAAGGGGAAGTATTTTTTTAACAAGTTCTTTGCTTGTTTGTTTTTTTTTCTGGAAAACCACAGGATAAGACAATGGTCAGTGTTGGTGTTGGGCTCTGTCACCTGCCAGGCGCCGCGACCTCTGTGGGCCTCGCGGGGGTGTGGGCACAGGCTCTTCCTGCCATCGGCTGGTGAGTGCGGCACAAAGAAGGAGCCCACGATGAAGATGCTGCTCACGCTGGAGCCCGGGGTGGCGTGCCGGGTCCGCCGGGGCCGTGGGCTCGTTCACTTGGGGTGCACGAGCCAGGAGACAAGGAAGGGGCTTCTAAGAACAAGAGGCTCCAACCCTCGGGAAGAGGAAACGGATCGTCTGCGTTTCTTCCTGAGGGGCTGCTCCTGCACATCACTGTCACTGTCACTTAGTTTCCATTATCATTTCAGGCACGTGTTCCGTCGGCGCGTCTCAGCTTGTGTGTCTGTCAGGCACCGCGGGCGCCTGGTACAGTCTGTAGGTCCTGTCCTAAGGCTCTCCGAACACCGTATTTCTATTCGGATCTGATTCCCCAAATTCACATGAAACGTCACCTTCCGAGGTGTCTTTCTTTCACTCAGACTCTCCAGACCCCTTGGGAGAGGCAGGGGGGGGTCACGGCCATCCTGTGCCGAGGACGTGGGAAGATGCAGCCTTGAGTGGCCGGCGAGTGCCTGGAACTCTCTGAACTTCTCACCGGCCGCTCTTCCAGGGACAGGCACGTGCCCCCCGGCCCCCCTTGGGCTGCGCACTGTGCTCCAGAAGGATATTGCAAAATCTTGTCTACAAACTGCCGAAGCCCCAGAGGCACCGCTTGCCCTGAGCATTCGCATCCGTAGCTAACGTGTCACGTGGGATGGGGCACTCGGGCTCAAACTCAGTTTCCCGGTCCTCAGACGTAAGAGCACGGTGACGCAGGTATCGTTAGGTGACACCCGAGGAGCTTCGGGCCACGAGCCCTTCCTCGCGTGATGGGTGGAGAAGAGCGGCTGGAACGAGGCGTCACGAGGGGAAGTGAGAGCAGCTACGGTCGCACACCAGTTCGTAAAGAATCCTACAACGCCACGAGGAGGCGTTCCTTAGATTCCTAAATGCTCCGTGTGGGCGCGCGTGCTTGTCATCCTCGGGGAGGTTTGGCTCCCGTAGTCACAGACGACAACACGGACACCCAGAGGAGAGAAGCCACTTGCCAGAGCTCCAGTGTTTCATGGCAGAGCTGCAGGATCAGAGGATGCTGAGGAAAAGGGAAATCCTGACTCGGGGGGAGGCACTGGGTGTTCACGGTGGGCCACTGACAACGTGGCCCGCAGGGCAATTTCCTGTCTCTTCCTGTGCTCCGACGTGGTGAGGCTGGGGTTCTGCCCATCGTCTGGTGAGTGGGCCCTGACGAGGGAGCACGGGGGCTGGGGATTGTTGCTCGTGGAAGCCAAAGCAGCCACGGTCCCAGACCTGCACCCGCCCCCAGGTCTGCGGCTGCTGATGGGGGCGGGGGTCCTGTACAAACCCAGCTGGGACCTGACTTCGGAGTAAAAAAGAAACCTGTCCAGTGGCATGGCTGTGGGCAGAGATGGCACAGCTGCTCATGGGAAGCCATTACAGAAATACGGATGTATTCCAGTAAAAATGCAGAAGTCCTCTCTCTACCTTCAGTCCATGCCCCAGCATTAACCGATACTGGTGGTCACACCTTTGTCGTCTAACAGTTACTTTCTTTGGGGTCAGCTCTCCCCTCGGGTGTAGACAGCAAATGCACACTCTCTTCCCGGAGGTCTGGGGTGGGCTGGCTTTGTCGGATCCCCCCTCACTACTCCACACCCGAGCCACCGAGGGCGAACACGGTGCAGGATATTGAAATGTGTTGGAAATCGGCCGAGCCATCCAGAGAAATGGAACCTTAGAGAACTTGTTTGACTTTTTGAGCCCAAATTTCCTCAATGTAAAATGGAGACAAAAAGACACCCCTCCTCTGTTCACAGCAGTGTTGTTCACCATGACCAAAAGGGGGAAGCCAGCAGGGGTCTGTCAGTCGGTGAACGGATGAAAGTATGAGGTCTCGCTCTACAGCCTGGAAAAAGAAGGGATTCTGGCACAACTTGGATGGATTGTGAGGGCAGTGCGCTAGGGGGGAGAAGCCGGCCACGAAAAGGCAAATATTGTATGAGTCCCTTCAGGTCACAGGGGAGTCACACTCACAGACACAGAGGTAGAATGATGGCTGCCAGGGCCTGGGGGAGGGGACCGCGGAGTCCCTCCTTCATGGGGACAGAGTCTCAGCTGGGGAAGGTGACCACATTCTGGAGGTGGGCTGCGGAGCAAATACACTGGAAACTACTGAGCTCGAAAGTCAAAAATGACTAAGATGGTCAATTCCACATTATGCACGTTTTACCACAATTAAAAATAAATACCGTGCCCGAAAGGGATGGTATGGATCCGAGGAGCACCAAAGGTCACTTCCAAGGTCTCCTGCCTCGGTATGGAAATGAGGCTTCGGAAACCTTGGTCTCTGTGAATTTGCTGATGGTCTCCAATGAACAAATGTGGGTGATCCAGACTTTCAAGCGAAGACTTCTTGAGAACTGCTGTGTGCTGAACCCTAGAGCATCAAGCAGCGTCTCGTCAGAGGACAAATAGCCCGAGCTAGAAGAGATTCAGATAAAAAGTATGAACCAGCCACGGGGGATTGAGTGTTGACAGATGAGGAAACTTACAGCAGACGCCGCAGACCCAGTGGGTTCAATACCTCCAGGGCTGGGGCCATGCCCCCAAGGAAGGAACGAATTTGGCAGGGGCCCCTCTCCCCAAGATCCTGGCCCGCACAAGGAGAAGCATTTGCGGGGTGACCCAGCACAGGCAGCAAGCAGGACTCCCCCCGCTGGGTGCCAAGAAATCGCTAGGAAGCCACCGCGGATGCTCAGTGTGTGTTTGGGGGGCGGTTAGGGTCATGATGTGTCCTGCATGTGACGGTCAGGTCAAGAAGGTCCCTCCAGAACCAAGCAGCCACAGAACAAAGCCCCTTCTTCCTCCTGCAGGGGCCGTGCAGGGCCCTCTGACAGAGCTGGTTGAGAAGGGGTATTTACGGGGTCCAGATTTGGGTCCTGAATTGGGGGCCAGGAGGCAATCTATTGACCAATGCCCCAGCTGGTCTGGTGATGGGATGGGCACAGCAGTGAGGAATCTGTAGGTTAAGAGAACAAGGAAGCAATGAACCACTTTTCAGAACCACACATCTCTGCCGTCTGCCTGGAGGTGCCCATACCCTCTGGAAGAAGGAGAGGAGGCAGAGCAGCCCCGGACGGCTGAGTGGTCATCCCAGACCCTGTCTCCTGAACTTGGCTGTGTGACCTGGAGGGCACCAGCTCGACATCGAACTTTGACGCTGATGCCCATTTGTCTCAAAGCAAACCCTCTCCCTGGTGGGCTGAGCTGTTCCCGGGACAAGAGCATCTCTCCCTCTGAACTTGAAGAATAAAGTCAGGCCGACCAATATCTCTGTATTCCCCGAAACTAGTTCCAGACCCACAAACCTGCGAGCGATGTGCCAAAGGCCAAAGAATGACGCCTGCAGAAGCATTTGTCCTGTTCTGATCTGAGGTCCTGTTCTGGCGTGGAGCTCTGGAGGGAGGGTCTCCACAGCTTGGGTTTCGATGGGAGCAAGGACTCTGAGCACGTGTTTTGGCAAAATGAAGGAGAAGACTGAGAGCATTTGTCGGGTGGGGGCTCGGAGGACCAGCTCAAATCCCAGCGCGCATGTGCCCCGAGCCTCTTCCACGCCAGCAAACAGCACTTCCTCCCCATCCCACTGGGCTCACCTCCTGTAGGCTCAGGGCCGTGTGGGCATGTAAGTGCCCATCGAGTCAGTCCGGGGCGAGGCGTCAGACGCTGCCCAGCTTAGGAGGTAACTCCCCGCAATGCGGGGCGGGGTCAGGCTGCCCTCCTCTGCTCCTCACAGGGGCCTCACCCGTGTCCGAGCAGCTGACTCTTCTCAGAGTGTGGGGCTGGCTCTCGTCCAAATGTGCACATTGCCCCTCGGGGCCAAACGGGAACAACCTTTCAGCCGCCATGATCCGTGCCTCAGTGTTAGAGCAGGAGGTCCTTGAAAACTGGCAGAAATTTATGCTTTTTAAAAATGACTTATTCCGGGGGCGCCTGGCTGGCTCAGTGGGTTAAAGCCTCTGCCTTCAGCTCAGGTCATGGTCCCAGGGTCTTGGGATCGAGCCCCGCATCGGGCTCTCTGCTCAGCAGGGAGCCTGCTTTCCCCCCACACCCTGCCTGCCTCTCTGACTGCTTGTGATCTCTGTCTGTCAAAAAAAAAAAAAAAAAAAAAAAAAAAAAAAAAAGACTTATTCCTGTCTTAAGACCAGTCAAGAGCCATTTACTCCCACCTGGAGGAGACTTCCAAACTCCAAAAGTAGGATCTTAAAATACCTTTGTCCTCTGGCCTCCCAGAAGACCCAGGGGACTTTCCTTGTCTTGTTCTGGAATGTGTCTGCAAGTGGCCCCGGACCCTTCTGTGATAATGAGAAGTTTTCTTTGCCTGAGGGCCTCTTGGACTCATCTGAATGACCAATAGCATGGGCTCAGCCCCAGAAGTTCTGGGGTCACTAGCACGGGTGCCCAGACGGCGAGCTGTGTCCCTGCGTGGCAGGGAGGGATCTTTCCTAAGTGTGTTAGGTTTCTCTCTGATTTCAGCTCAGTTCAGCTCTGCAGAGTCAGGCTGCCATCGAGGGTGCGTGGAGAGATAATGGTTGTGACCTTCCTGCTTAATGAAGCTTTGTCATGTATTAAGACTCTAAATCATTGAAGCCAAGAACTACTATTAATTAGAACTGATAAAAGCATTAAAGAAATATTTAATCTCCTTGCTCTGGGAGCTGGAGGTTTCCACAGCCTGACATTTGTGCAAGGAAAGGGACAGACTTCATTGGTGTAGCGTGGCTACAATGGGTAATTATTAAAGGCCCTGTTTGCTGGCCCCCCGGTGAGCCATGCTTCCTTCCTGAAGGATCTTCCCCGGTGTTATCTTATGACTGTCTCTGGCTGCTTTTCAGTGGCTTCAAATGAACTCAAATGCTCCTGTAAAATTAGTGTGCAGAAGGAATTTGTTGAAAATTTGCCCCCAAGTATAAGGGGTCAGAATTAGCAGTGAACTTAGGAACACATTCTTAGATACCTTTCCTATTAAATCTGTTCTGTACTGGCAGATTTTTATTTTCCTCCCTTTAAAATATGATGCTTTTTAAAATACGACACCATAGGATCAGCTTTTGAGAGTTAATCGTCATGATCAAATAATTTGTGTGGTTTTGGAAATCAGATTTTTTTTTAAAAATCAGATTTATTTTAATAAAGAAGTTTTGATAAACATGTTCATGCATCCAAGCTATGGTTGATAGGTGAATTTGTAGCTAAACCTGTATCTTCAACCCTCAAGTAAGCATTTGCGTGGCTTGCATTTGGTGTGTCTTTGAACCAGGAAAAATTGCCAGAGCTGGGGGTCGGCAGAGGAATCCAGAGCATGTCCATGGCCGTGGGGATTTGGGTGAGGCAGTGAGGAGATGTGGTGATGAGTTTTAATAACAGGGACTGGAAGTACGCTCTTCCTTGACATTGGCTGTGACTTTGGGCTCTTGCTCAGGGATGCAGGGGCACTTCCGCCTGAAGAGTTCCCAAGATGGACCCTTCAAACATGATTGGACTGAGTCTGGATTTCTCACCCCTACGCTCTTCCTTCAAGCTAGCCCTCCACCCCCCACCTAGGACTTCAGAAAGAGAAATTCTTCCTCACCTTGTTCCACAATGTTTAGTTTATAACCTCGGCCAACAAGACTGTTGCATTAAAACATCTTTTGCCCATCCTAGGTGCTTTTGTTACTGAAATTCAAGTGCTATAATGTCTCATGGAATCCTTGTAAAGGATGCTTCTTTGTTTTATTTTATGCCTTTCACCCGACGGCTTGAGCAGAGTGGTAAGACCTGCCCGCCCGCTGCCCCACATGCCTCTCTGCAGACACTGCCCTTCCTTTAATTGTTCCTTTTTTGGGGTTCCCAAGGCAGACATAGTAAAGCACAGGTATATTCAATTCCAACAACTGAGAAGTTCTTTTTTTTTTTTTTTAAAGATTTTATTTATTCATTTGAGAGAGACAGAGAGTGGGAGGGACAGAGGGAGAGGAAGAAAGAATCTGAAGCAGAATCCACACTAAGTGTGGAGCCCAATGTGGGGCTTGATGCCACAACCTTGAGATCATAAACTGAGCGGAAACCAAGAGTTGGACCCTCACCTGACTGAGTCACCCAGGTGCCCTCAAACTGATACATTCTGTGAAGGGGGGATCACAATTTAGTAAGCCGGATGAGACCCCCAAATTATGTCACTAACTTTAAGTGAATGTGTTTCCACAGTCCACGGGATGGAGGGGTGGCTGGGGAAGAGAGTTGGGTTCTAGTTTTTATCCCAGTTGGGAAGCTCCTACAATGTTCTCGCTCCTTTGTTTTTTAAGTTTATCTTCTGCCTGAATTTGTTACGTTTATGTATTCTTTTTATGTTTATGTATTGAATTTGTAGCCAAGCCTGTATCTTTAACCCTTACAGAAGCACTTGTGTGTATCCAATGCAAGCCTTTGCTCACCTGAAGCCATTCCTCCCTCCTGCCCTCTGCTTCTTCCCAGGCTGTAGAGTGTGAAGATTCTTCATCTCAGGGAAGGCTGGTCCCAGGAGAAGGACCAGTATTGCCCTAAGCCATCTATTCTGACCCCGTTTCTCTTTGCCAGGGGACCATGGACATGGACATAGGGTCTAGTTCTGGCCCATAAGACTTGCATTAGTCGTCTGTCATGTATAACAAATCACCCCAAACCATGGTGGCTTAAAGGACGATCAAGGTCCATTTTCTTTGAGTCTCTGTGGGTGAGGAATTTGAGGGTGGCTTACTTGGGTGGTTCTGGCTTGGGCTCTCTCATGAGGTCTCAGTCAAGAAGTCACAAGTGCTGTGATCATCTGAGGACTTGGGCTGGAGGGTCCACTTCCAAGGCCATCTGTTCTCCCGGCTGGCAAGTTGGTGCTGGGTGCTGGCTGGAGGCTGTCCTCCGTTCCCCGCCATGTGGGCTCCTCCAGCATGACTACTTCATCAAAGCCAGCCAGGGAGAGTCAGTGAGAGAGTTGTCTAGCAAGAGGAAGTCAAAATTTTAATGCAGTTCCTGTGATGCCAGCACAGAGGGGGCATCTGCTCACCTTTGCCATGTTCTGGTGGTTATGAGTGAGTCAAAGGTCCTGCCCGGACTTTGAGATGGTGGTGGTGGGATTGTCCTCAGGCATGAACACCAGGTGGCAGGATCAGAGTCTGTCTCCACAGCCACTCCACAGCATCTGCTATTCATATAAAGCGAGTGCTAAGTCTGGCCATGGTCAAGAGGAGTGGAACAAGGCTCCACGCTTTGAAGGCAGATGTGTCAAAACTCTGCTTTCCTGATAGAGATAGCATCTGTGGTTCTTCCCCTTCACCCTTCTCCCTGGCTGTTGCGTTGGCATGAAACCTGGAGCCACAGCCACCATGCAGCATCCAGATGCCCCAGGGAGCAGGGTGAAAAGCCAATAAGCCAAGGGTGGGACAGAGAATGGTGCGAGGGCCCTGGTCACCGGCAGCACTGTGGGGGCCCACGGCATGTCCGCAACTGGCAACCTCTGGATTTCTAATTGTGACTACTAATAAACCTCTGGATCTTTTAAAAAATACATTTTAGGGGCGCCTGGGTGGCTCAGTGGGTTAAGCCTTTGCCTTCAGCTCAGTTCATGGTTCCAGGATCCTGGGATCGAGCCCCGCATCAGGCTCTCTGCTCAGCAGGGAGCCTTCTTCCTCCTCTCTCTCTCTGCCTGCCTCTCTGCCTACTTGTGATCTCTCTCTGTCAAATAAATAAGTAAATAAACAAACAAAAAAACACTTTTTATTTTGAAATAGTTTAAGAATTGCAAGAAGTTGCAAAGATAGTACAGCAAGTTCCCATGTATTATTTGTATAACTTTACGTAACAGGACACTGTCAAAGCCAGGAATGGGCATGGCACAATGCCAGCAGTTCCTCTATAACTGGATTCAGACCTGCCCAGAAACTTGTGCACTTAGACAGCGCGCTGCTGGGGTTTGGTTTTTACTTGCAGCCTAAAGCACTCACAGCTGGAATATCACAAAACTGTCAATATAGAAACACAAGCCCACCATTTACGATTTTCTGATAGGATTATCAGTACAGAGACATGTGAGAATGCTTATTTTCAGAGGTATTTCATAGGAGTTTCTGTCTGACTGGCAGAACTCAGGAGTGGCTTTGTTTTGAGAAATTGTGTGTTGTGATGGTCTTCACAGAACAGGACTTACTCTGAGCTGTAACTTTTAGAGCTCTCTCCCATGACTTCTCTAGGATTCACCCTCACTGCCATTCTTTCACTTCAATGTAAGTGATTATCTCCAAATATTCAGGTTTGGTTTCAGCCCTGGGGCAACCTGAAGGTCACTAGATCCTGTACCAGGGTTCAGGGCGTGCCTCCTGTAAACTCATCCTTCCATTCCCTGTGTGGTTTGGCATGCTGTACGTGCAGGTGCTCAGCAAGAGAGTGTTAAGTGAGTGAGAAAATGAATGGGTTTAGATGGCGCATGGCATTGGGTTTGGCTTGTGATGGGGATGGGTGGGTGGGTGATGAGATGGGCACCACCTTGATGTCAGTGCTCTGACGTCACCTGAATAAACCCACTCTTAGATCCACTGTCTTATTTGACAGAGCTGGGCAATCATATTTGTGTGCCCAGGTAATGTCAGACAGGGCCACCTGTTCAATTGCCTGGGGGCCAGCTCTGAGAGTCGCAGTATGACTGATACCTCACATCCCACAATTCAGGGTCCTGCAATATACCAAACATTTATGGAAGGTGTTTCTAGATTAGTTCATGTTTAGGTCTTTTTGAAGCAGGAGTAGGAGACTGAGAGCTGCTCTTCTCAAAGTTGACACCACAGTAATTCATGTGGAGATGTGGCTGTCTGCAGGTGGAGAGAGATCTGAAGACGCAGTGAGCCAGGAGCAGGGCTGCTGGGGGCAGCTGGAGTGCTAAGAGGGTGCAGTTGGTGTGGAAGGAGATGAAGGGGGCAGAAGGCGCGGGGAGGAAGATGGTGCAGGTGACCCCTGAGGACATCAGTCTGCCCATGGCAAGCCTGAATGGCCTCTGCAATTTGTTGCATGTTTTGGGGCTTTCCTTGTAAGCACCCCACTTTTGGCACCAAGTTCTATACCAGTTAGGGATGGTTCAGCTGCGAATAACAAAAATCCAAACTGACAGTAGCTTGAACAAGGATTTTTCTATTTCATGAGTCATCCAGGCCGGGTATGACTGACTCCTCATTGCATCGGGCACCTGGACGCTTGCTTTCCGGGCTGCTAGCACACCTTCATGCTCACAGGCCAGGAGGCAGGGTACTGTGACATCCATATTCCAGGAGGAAGGATGGAAAAAGAGGCCATACACATGCCAGCCCTCCCAGCAGCTGCCCTCCGTGCTTCCCTTACATCCCATTGGCCAGAACATAATCCTGTGAGTGCGCTTGTCTCCAAGGGGAGCTGGAAAAATGTAGCATTTATTCTGGATAGCCACATGCCCGGTTTCTATCTCTGTAGAAGGAAGGAAGAAGCAGATTTTAAGGAGGGCGCCAGGAGCCTCTGCCTGAAGGACCATTTATCTCAGTACTATTTACACACCTGAGAGCACGTTCCCCCAAACTGTCAGTCACAGTTACCTAAATTCAGTGGCAAGAACTGTGGGTGGTCCAAGATCTCATCCTACATGCAAGCTAAAACGTTGGCTTGTAGCAACACCGTGGTTGCTGGTAGAAAACCAGAAACTCCTGGGTTCATAAAAAGTAGTTTGTTTCTTATAGAGATAGCAAGTGCCGGAGCATCAGTGCCATGTGCCTGCCTACCTCCCCGCCAATTCCACAGGGTTGTGTAACCGGGGGTGGGGGTGCAGTCCTGAGCTTGGGGTCCTGTATCTTTCAACAGTGGGCAAGAAGGGTGCCTGTCCTTTGCTCGGAGGAGGCCTCCCTCAATCACCAGGGCTGGTCACTCTCCTTGAGCGCACAGCGCAGAAGGAAGTCACCTTCAGAAATGCAGAAGCCCACGGAGAGTTTTCCGGCCACCTTCCCTCAATGTATTGCTTAGATAAGGTTTCTTAGCATCTCTGTGTCTATTTCTTATAGGTGTGCTAGCAGATCATATAACGTATGATATTCAGGCGGTCTAAAATATCTCGAGAGAGGCTTAGCAAGAGAGTCAGGCTGGAAATATTTCCTTTTCCCTCTGGATCTTAGTTCCTTCTATTTCTTGCTCCTGTCTCTTGTCTCTCCTGCTGCGGCAAAGGTGCTAGAGGGCTGGGGCCGGAAGCTTCCTCCCCCCAGGAGAAAGCTTTCACTTAGCCAGAAGGAGAAAGCCAGGCCTTTGGCTGGTGCTATAAAATGCATATTAATGGTGCTCTTTGGACAACTGCTAATGTGGTGGTTTGTCTCTGGGGGATAATAGTTTTCATTATTTTCAGCACTGGTGATGCCATCTATTTATATCTTTAATGTCAGATCATTCTTTTTTAATTTATTTGACAGACAGAGATCACAAGTAGGCCCTGAGGCAGGCAGAGAGAGAGGAGGAAGCAGGCTCCCTGCTGAGCAGAAAGCCCGATGCGGGGCTCAATCCCAGGACCCTGGGATCATGACCTGAGCTGAAGGCAGAGGCTTTAACCCACTGAGCCACCCAGGCGCCCCTGTCAGATCATTCTTTTCAAGCATTTTGAAGCCTTACTTTCTCATCATACTGTGCTTGTGGTCAGTTTTCTTCCAGGAAGTTTGGTCTCCTGGTCTTTCCCCTTTCTTCCCCTGCAGGGTCCCCTCTTCTGATGCCCTGAGTGTTTTCCTTTTCTTGATCATCTGAGGGCAGAGATTGTTGGGGGTGGGAGGCATCCTCCCATACCACTGCCCGTCGACGGGTGACCTTCTGGAATAAGAAGACAAGCGTCCCAGGGCCCAGGCCTTCAGACTGGCCATCTCTGCACACCTGTGACAGCTGTTGGTGGGGACCAAGCTGGACTGAATGTCCCCTTTGTGTTTCCTCCCATTCAGAGCGCCAGCTCCCAGCACCAAGACAGAGCAGGCTCCAAAATTAGATGCTGCTGTTCTCATTTGTTAGTTAAAAATAGCTGTTCCGTAGCCTTCATGCAATCGCCCAGGGGCTGTTTTCAGCAAATGTTTATGATAGAGGAAGGCATTTGCTAATTCACTGCTTATTCAAGGAGAATAGCCCGTATTTGCCGATCTTGTGCAAATAGACAACCCAGGCTGCTAGTGGCGATTCTCTTGCATTTTCTTTGGCTTTACACAGCGGTTTTGTTCTTGGAGAATGGTGGTGAGGAGAGAGAGGCGAAAGGCACGCGTTTCACACGACTCAGCAGAAGAGGCGATTACACCGGGCTCCACACCGGGCTCCACGAGGAGAGGACGCACGGTGCCCGGGAGCTCTCACGGGCACAGAAACAACCGAAACTGTCGTTTAGATGGTGGAGGGTTTGCAGTCCCTGCCCGATACCCTGTGCTCCTGCCTCCCTGGAAGGGACAGAGGAGGGGGCTTCTGCCTTTCAGATTCAGGGCTTCCCCTCCTTCTGGTTCTGAGTCAACACTGCCTTGCATCTTTAAGCAAGACACCCTTGGAGGCCACTCTCTCCCTTTGCTCCTGTCTTATCCCTTTTCCGGGGCTGTCCTCCACCCCCCCCCCCTTGGGCCTCTGCTGTCTCTGCCCCCCTTGGAGACTAACTGATGGGGGCGTGGCCAGCAGCCACCAGGCCCAGAGGGCTGGAGGGAACTGGTCCCGCCCGTGAACTTACCTGGGGGTTCGAGTTCTTTCTATCTCTGGCAATAACAGCATGGAACTATTTTAGGGGAAGCACCAAGTCTCAGGCATTTTAAAGTTCAGTTTGCCAGGAACGGAGAGTCTGAAGACATTTATCTTCAAGGCAGTGTTAACCCTGAACTTTAAAGGCCCTGCACGGAGAAAAGCCTCTTTCAGAAATGGCTTTTGGGTCTCAGGGTGGGCTGGGAAGGGAGCCAGCCAGGGGCCAAGATTCAACCTGGCCTAAGACTGGGTATGAAAAACCGGGAGGACAGGGCACAAGCCCACAGGGAGATTTTGGCCAAATATCTCGCACGTTCGAAAGATAATGTTTGTCCAAAACACGATGAGTCATGGACATGATCAATGTGGACAAGAACATGCTTGTCATCCTTGAGACTGTGTCGTGGCGGAAGCAGTGTTCTCGGAGGAGCCATGATTCTGGGCCCTCGGGAGCCTGGCTGGAGCAGGGGGAGGGCAGAGAGTCGTGCCCTGCTGGCAAACTATGTTTCTGTTTCCTGTCTTGTCAAGATCTGCTGGGCAGCAGGCAGCGTGAGTGAAGGGGCAGAGGTCAGGCGAAGGGAGACACAGTGGAGGGGCCTGCAGTCACCAGGAGGGGAAGCTGGGGGCAGGCGGAGCGCCCGGGCAGACTCCCTGCTAGCAGAGTCCTGATGTAAAATAAACAGGAGTGTGTTTGCATGGCGCGCTCTCTTGGCTTTCTGTAAAAACAGATCAGGAAATAGTTTTCTTCAAACCCTACCAGCGTATCGGTCGTCCCTTCGGAAAGCCTTGGCTCCTGAATGAGCTGGGCATAGAGGCCCCAATCCTTTCTTCCGTCTCCGTAATCAGGAGCCGTGCATTTGCCAGGACTTTCTGCAAAAGAGTTGTGTTTGCTTTTCCTATTCTCCAAAGGGACTTTTCCAGCTTTCTGATTTAAACTAAGGTTGAGAGAAGGTTTCAGAGCCGCCGCAGAAGTTGCAGGGCCCCTGATGTCATTACGGGGCCAGAAAAGTAATTAAGATGACTTTAAGTGCTAATTTATTTCTCCAACATGCAGCTTGAAGTCTCTCTCTCTCAGCTCATGAGGCCCGAGGCTGAGGTTCTCCGTATTCATCACGGAGCTGTGCAGCAGATCCAGGGCTGGAGGGAGCGCTGCGCCTCGGTGAGGGGTGACTGACTCACCGTGGGAGAATTCTGCAGCAGACAGAGTCGGGCCACGTATCAAGGGCACCCATGCAGAGCATGAAGCCCGCTGGCCTGGCCTTCCCCAGTGGGTTTTGTGCTACGAGGAGCACACGGATCTCCAGGCCTGACCATCTTGCTGGGAGAGGAGACTCAGACATCAGCCAGGAGGCATCAGCGCACGGCTGGCAGCCTGCCGGAGGGAGAAGGGCTGTGGGTGTGAGATTGTTCTACAGGTGGGTCTCGAGACAGACCCAGAGGGAGGCTGGCAGGATGGGGAAGACTGGTGGAAGGACCATGGGAGACAAAGGACAGCTGATGGCATCTGCAGGGTCTGGGGTAGAGTGAGTTCCATAGGGACGTGGTGGGCACGGTGGGGGGGGGTGAGCAGGCAGCGTGGGGACGGACTGTGGGCGGGGCCGGGGTCTCCTCTCCCTGAGGGGCCTGGATCCTCACTAGTTCCATACTCTACCCTCTGGGCCGGCACCGCTCCCGCTGGCGCTTGCCACCCTAAGAGCAGCACACATGGACGTCACATTTCTCTGGAGTCGTGGTGGGCACAGCACAGAGATGGCAAGGACGGAGAGCCACGGGGCAACATTGTCCTTAACAGCTCTTGCCTTAGCTTGTTCTGAGCAATCGAGATTCAGAGCCTGAACCCAGTCGGCCTCCTGAGCTGGTGGTCTACGTGGAAAGAGGACCACATGCCAGGGTTCAGGCTCACGTCAAAGAGCTTCAGAGGAGGGAGGGGTAAGGACAAGGAGCCAGACGGTGGGGCTAAAGGAACCGTCCAGGCCTGCCAGGCTCCCAGAGCACTTGTGCACCTTGGTTCATTCGTTCGTCTACCCGACGAAGAGCGAGCCAGCAGTGTGCTCGGCGGGAGCCGGGGCATGGCGGCGAGGGCTGCGGCAAGACGCCAACCCCGGGAGACCCCACGTGTTCTGGGGAGAGAAACCACAAGTGTTCAAAGAGTGACTGCGATTTCGGATGCTCAGTAAGAACGTAGTAGGGTGAGGAGGGGTGGCCGAGGGACAGAGCCCGACTGGGCCACCCGAGAAGCTCTGTCAGGGGCACAGACTTTGAGAAGAGACCCGCATGGTCAGATGGGGTGGGGCTGCCGCTGGTTTTCTCCAGAGGGGATGCTACACGAGTAGGAGTGCAGACATGTGCGGCGGAGGCAAGAGCAGCTTGCTGGGCGCCTCGTGCCATTCTAAGACGTCCACGTGCTGGGTGGGAGCAGGGATGTGCTCAGGTCAGCAAGCTGAGGCTCAGAGGATACCTCCACCATTCCCAGATCACGGCCAGGAGTTAGTGGGACTGGGACATGAGCGTCCACCCCTGTCTCCAGGGCGGATTTGCTGTCTGCTCGCTCAACATGATCCTCAAAACGACCTCTTCAGGGAGCCAGCTGGGCCCGGAGAAGTGAGCTCCATGAAACGCAGAGCCCCAAGCACACATCTCGCAGAGGAGAGCCAAGAAGAGAAGCCAGTGTGTCCGGGGACAAAGACTGTGGCCGTCCTGCATATCCAGTCCTCCTGAGCAGCTGGCGACGTCACCAGATGGAACGGGAGATGCCGAGGGCAGTGGCCTATTCTTGACGTCTTTAGGACCACCCACGGTTCTGACGGGGACTCACGAGCGCAGAGTGGAACCCGACAGCAGCAGGGCTGAGGGTGTGAGTGATCCCGCAGAGAAGACCCGTCTCCAAGTCATGGTGCTACAGGCTGACTGGGGTCCCCCTAAATTCCCATGTTGAAGTCCTAATCCCCAGCACCTCAAAATGCAATCAAAAGAGGGGCTTTGCCAATGATCGTGTTACAATGAGGTCCTTGGGACGGGCCCTAATCCAATGTGGCTGGTGTCCCCATAAGAAGAAAGAAATCTCGATAAAGACAAACACAGAGTGAGCACGCCCTGTGAACACGGAGACAGAGGTCATGGTGTTCTGACACAGGGCAAGGAAGGCCCAAGATGACCAGTCAATATGGGCTGACTTCTGTCTCCCCCAAATTCCCCTATTGGAGCCCTAATCCCTAATGAGACTGTATTTGGAGATGGAGCCTGGAAAGAGGTATTAAAGTCTAACGAGGTCAGAAGGGTGGGCTTTCCTTGGAGGTCCCTGGGGTCGTCATAAGAGCAAGAGGCCCAGAGCTCTGCCCGCTACAGGACGCACAGTGGGAAGGCCGCTCTCCACCATCTGGGATGAGGGCACTTGCCAGAAACTGCCTCTGCAGGCGCCTCGTCACTGCGGTCCAGCCTCCAGGATGGTGAGGAATTACGTCTGCTGGCTCAGGCCCCGTCTGTGGCAATTTGTTAGGGCCACCAGAGCCCGCCGAAGCACCCACAGACCACCAGAAAGGAGACCAGAGCGGCCGCAGCAGAGGGAGCGGCCGTAGACAGCCGCCCCGGGGCCGCTCACCGTGGCGCCCGGTTGGGGCCAGCAGGGTGTGGGTCTTTGCTGCTGCAGCCCCGCTGACCGCAGACACACAGAAATCCTGGAGACAAGACCCTCCCAAGGCGGGGAAATGCCACGCCATTTCAGGAGTAACGCACCCAACACTCGTTATTTTCTGTTTCCTCAAAATTTACTGAAAATGCCAGTTTCTGAAACGAACATGATAAATAAAGATTTGAATTTCTAGCAATGAGGCCAGATTATGGTTCCGAGCTCACCCCACTTCTTTGGGATTTCCTGGGGAGGAGCACAAACACGAGGAAGTTTTAGGTTTTATAATGGCACATTTTTTTTTTTTTTAGAAATTAAATTCCAAAAGTTATGAAACCGATCTCTGAATATTTGTTAAAACAAAGCACAGCTTGTTTAAAATAGGCCATGAGACCTATATTTACACATCTTTGAATAAATTAGTTCGCTTAAGAGAGAGAATATTCTTCATTTCCATCTAGTGTCGCAATGTCCATTTGGGGCCTAAAAATAGTTCTTTCTCTGTGTGTTATATCAAATTTTTGGGTATCATCCTGGGCATCCCAGCCTTCGGGGGCGCTGCCAGGTTTCACCTGTGAGCTGTCAGACAGGGACACTGGTCTTCCTGTGAGCTGTCGGACAGGGACACTGGTCTTCCTGTGAGCTGTCGGACAGGGACACTGGTCTTCCTGTGAGCTGTCAGACAGGGACACTGGTCTTCCTGTGAGCTGTCAGACAGGGACACTGGTCTTCCTGTGAGCTGTCGGACAGGGACACTGGTCTCTGCTCCTGGTCCTTGCTCCTTGCCTTCTCTGATGAGAAGGTCACTCCCTGGGGACTGCAGCCTGGGGGCCTCACATCGGGAAGGGGTTGTCTGTTACCCCTCATTTGGGATGTCGGGAGCGCCTTTGTTTTGTCCCTGCTTGCTCTTTCTTAGCAGGGAGTGGGGGGTGGGGCTGGGGGTGGGGGTGCTTGTTTGGAAATAAAATCTATCTTCAAGTCCCAGAAGTGACAGAGACAGGCTACTTCTCTTTTGTCTCCATGTGAATGCAAATGCCCTGGGGGTGCTAATGTGCTTTTGTGGGTTGGTTTGCCTGGAGAGCAGCCCTGGCCCCTCGGATTATTTCCTTCTGTAGAGCTGCTGAAGGCCCCGTGGCCTCTGGAGTGGAACCACCCCCCCCCCAACCCCCGTGTCCCATCCGTGCAGAAGCGAACGGTTGCTCAGGCTGCGCATGGGAAATGCAGGGACACGAAGGTGGGCGGGGGAGGGGAGCAGCATCAGGCCGCAGAGGTGAAAGGTTGGAGCCCCGGGCCGCAGAGGTGAAAGGTTGGAGCCCCGGGCCGCAGAGGTGAAAGGTTGGAGCCCCGGGCCGCAGAGGTGAAAGGTTGGAGCCCCGGGCCGCAGAGGTGAAAGGTTGGAGCCCCCGGGTCTCTGCTTCTTTGCCAACCTTGCTCCCCCTTCTATGGCCCTCCCGGGATTCACTCATTCATTCATTGGATCACTATTTCCATGAAGCCGGTGCCCTGCGATTTCACGCATGTCCTCCGGTGAGTCTCCCTCACGCACGATCTGAGAGGGGCAGGCCGACGTGTTTCCGAAACCTCGCCGGGTCTCTGCTCGTCACGGTCTTTCTGTTCCCGTAGCTCGGTCATGCTCCCACCCGCCACTTTAAGTCAGGTGCTGACATAGGACACGGTGGGAGGGCTCGGGGTGCTTGCCCTCATCCCTGCTCTTCCCGGAGGCTGAGGCTGGGAAACTCACCAGGTTCCCCTCAACGCTCGCATCTAGAACCTGCCTGTCACCCGATTCGGCCTCGCCATCCTTTGAGCTTGGACTTGGTCGTGCTAGAGACAGATGTGAAGGACCTTCATGCTGCTGGTGAGGTCCCAGGCAGCTGCCATGGAAGCTTCCGGAGTCAGCAGGTGATGCTCCCCCCTTTGCAGCCACCTTGTCGTAGCTGGGCAGGGCTCTCCTGGTGACCAGGGTCCCCCGGATCTGGGGGTTTTTCCTGGAATTGCATCCCGGAATCTGATTCTTGACTCTTACCAGTGATTCTGTCGGGCATTCAGTAATTGCGGAAAATTCTAACAAGTGTACTGGGTTTAATGTCCCTCTCTCTGAAAGGTGTCACCTCTGGGTGTGACTACTTGGTTAGAGGTCTTTGCAGATGTGATTAAGTTAAGATTTTGAGACGAGGAGGTCATCCTGGATGATCGGGTGGCATCTCACCCGTGGGGGGCCCTTGTTTAAGGGGAGACAACCCAGACACGGAGGAGGAGGCACGTGAGGCCGAGGCAGAGCCGGTGGCCGTGTGGCCACAAGTCGGGGAAAGCTGGGAGGACCCGGGAGCCGGAAATGAGGGGGGCGCTCTGGAGCCTTCTCAGGGAGCCTGGCCGCTGGCGCCTTGACCGCGGACTCACGGCCTCCGGAACGATGAGAGACTAGATCCCCTTGTTTAAAGCAAAATGTTAGCTAAAATGAACAGAGTCCCCTGCTCCACCCAAACAAATGACCCAGCATTTCTCCCGAAGATCACTTCCTTAATATCATAGGCAATACGCAGGCAACTTGAAAAAAATAGTACTTTGTTTTCTTTTTCTGTTCTTTTCTTTCTTTCTTTTTTTTAAAAGATTTTATTTACTTGAGAGAGAGAGAGGGAGAGTGCGCAGGAGCAGGGGGAGAGGGAGAAACAGGCTCTCCCCTGAGCAGGGAGCCCAACCCTCAGATCATGACCTGAGCCAAAGGCAAATGCTTAACTGACCTGGCCACCCAGGCGCCCCAGATGAGTACTTTCCCACCTTGTGCCCGTTATTGTTCTTCAGGATTTCAAAAAGGTAAGACTCTGGGGATGCTGGCTCTCCTGTCTGCTCCCCCAGCCCCGCTCTAGCCCGGGCCCCTCACCCCAGAGGCCCCAGCCCACCCCTCGCTCTAGCCAGGCAGACGCTCCCTGGCCCCTTCCCCAGATTCCTTGCCTGCACTCCCAAGCCTTTTGCTCAAAGTCCTTTTGTATAGCAAGCAAATGAGTGCTCCGGGTCTGATAATGTTTAAAAAAGAAATTTCCAGAACATCCTCAAGGTCCTAAAATGCAGGAGGTTTTGCTCAGACCTGTGGGAGCAGCAGCCGTGGAGCCCTTCCTATTTCCTCTCGAATTCCATCTTTAACAACAGATACTCAATTTTGTGCAGTTTCTCTCTTTTCTGGGCAGAGTCCGGGCACAGCCTGATCACACTACGTCAGCCCAAATCATCGAAGGCAGTGCCAGCTTTTTCCACTTGCACGATCCATTTTATTAGTGTGCCAATACGCCATCTGCTAGAAATTGCTGCTGACGATGGCGCAAAGCGTCCCCAGGCAAGCAGCAATGGCCAGCAGGACGCAGCCATTGCCAAGGGTGCTGGCGAGCCTGGCTCCAGCATTTTGTCCTTGGGGGCTTGAGCTCTGTTTGCATCAAGAAACTGAGAAAAGCCCCCACCTGACTAAGGCTCAAAGGCCCCAGGAGGCGTAGTCAGCTCTGCAGACAGAGGAGGGATCAGATCCCTTTACTGGCACAGGGACGTGAACAAGTGGCAGAGCGTCCCAGAGGGGCCGGCAGCTGGACCTGGGGGGGGCGGAGACAAGCACCCTCCCCTTTCTGGACTTTCTCCTCTGCCTGTCCTCAGACCCAAGCTGACCATCCAGACAGACATTCGGGAAGGCAGAAGCCCAGTGCGTGTTGGGGTGACCCATGGCTAGAAGAGCCCACGGACGTGGGGGTGAGGTGCGGTGTGGGGTTCCGCATGGCAGAACACAGCAGGTTCTCGGAGCCTGCCTGGAGTGCTCTGCCCAGAGACAGACCCCATGATAATCATGTTATCGATTCATCAAATGTTTACGTATGGGCCAGCCATGGACTGAACCTATAAAGTGTCGTGACCCACCTGCTGCTTGACAATTCCAAGAGCTATGTATGCTGCTCACTCCATTTTGCAGATGGGACAACTGAGACATGCAAAGGTTAGGGACCTGTCCCAGGGGCAGCCTAGTGAGCTGCAGAGCCAGTAGGGACCCAGGCAATCTGACCCCAGAGTCCGCGTCTTCTCCGCGATGCTCGTGGCTCAGGATTGCTCTGGGCTGCTCCCAGGCACATCCCTGATGCTTGTTCAAGTTCAGCCTAAGGACTGTTTGGGAAGCTAAATTCACAAGTGATGCAAGAAAACCCACTACTTGCTTAATTAACCTTGGTCTGAGAGCCTGCGACTGAGTTAGCTGTCTTGCTCCTGATGCAGCTCCTGGTGAAGGAGCAGGAGGGGCGCACAGGCGGCCTGCGTGTCCACTGGGACGGGAGGGATCACCTTGCAGGGGGGGCTTCCCCCCGAAGAGAAAGCCCCGACGAGCGCGCACAGGCGGCCTGCGTGTCCACTGGGACGGGAGGGATCACCTTGCAGGGGGGCTTCCCCCCGAAGAGAAAGCCCCGACGAGCGCGCCCCGCACGCCCAGAGTTCTCTGTCAGCAGAGAAGGCGCTTGGGGACGAGGCGAGGGGCTTCGCGTCGGGGTGGAGCCGGTGGGCCTGTTACTGCCTGTCACTCCCGAGGCTCCGTCTTCTCGTTGAAATGGGAATGACTCGCTCTCCAGCCCGTGAGGTGGTTCTGCGCGTTGTCGAATGAGCCAGTATTTGTAACCCCCACAGGAGAGAGGCCCACAGGTAGTGTTTCGCTAGAAAATAAAAATCACTGCCCGGTCCTGCTGGCACACGGGACGCAGTGTTGGCTTCTCCGAGGGTCACATTTATTTGTGTCAGAAATCGACTGGCCAGACAAACTCATAATCGACTTGCCCACGGACCCGCAGAGATTTCGAAATGTACACGTGCTGGCCCCATGTTACCGTGCACCGGTCTCTGCTTCGCCTGTCCCCAGTTCGGCCTGGCACCCCCCGACCTGGTCCGGGTCCTTGCTCACGGAGCAGCACCATGACTCACAGGCTATGGTCACCCCCATGGCTGCCACCAAGGACCGCAGCCTTCTGCAGGCCCTGTCCTTCCTGGCCTCCCCTGTGTGAACAGGGCTCCCTCTGTCACCTCCTGACTTGGGGAGGCCCTGCATCCTGATAAAGGCTCTGCAGTCTGCACAGCTGCCTGGAGGGGGCGGTGGCTCAGCCTGGAAGGGAGGCAGCCACATCCCCGGGGCGCACCTGACCAGTGAGAGGCAGGAGAGAGGCAGGAGCCTACAAACAGCCTCCTCTTCCGTCAGGCCCTTGGGGACTGCCCCGAAGCCTGCTGCTCTGTCCCTCGAGGTCCTGGATGGCTGCATCTCTGTGGGGTGGCAGGGCCAGCCCCATCCTGTGCCTTCCTGCGGTTCTCTCCCTCTTTCTGGCTCCTTCTCCCTTTCCTGCGTTCTGACTACCTTGGCTTTTGACTCCTCGAAGCCAGTCTTGCTTCAGTGTGACCTTGGCTCTGTTTCCCAGGAAACCTGGTCTAACACCGCTCCAACTGCAAGAGCCTCCTTTCCTTGTTTTGCCAAACTTGGTCTGTGCTTCCAGACCCTGCGTTCCTGCGATCCCCTCTGCACACATCGTCCCTCCTCTGTCCACCATCCAGCCTGGTCCGGGGCACTCGTTCTCTTGTAGAGGCTGCCACTGCCCTAGTCCAGGCTCCTTGCTGCCGTGCCAGGCACTTGGTTCAAGCTGACCTTTCCCACTTCCGCGTCGTCGCTGTGGGAGCTCCACCTGCTGAGTCATCACGCTGCTCGAACTTCCCTTCCTTCCTCTCCAAGGCTGGCAGGACGAACTCCAAGAATGTCACTAGGATCCCTTCCAGGCTGCCTTGGTGAACCTCCGGAGGTGTGTCCCACAAGCCCTTCAGCCCGTCATAGTCATTCGCTCGGCCAGGATTTCCCGAGCACTTTCTAAGTGTAGGCCCCTGGCTGGCACCCAGCACACAGAGGTCAGCAGAGAGGGCCATGCATCAGGGACCTGTGGCTGCCGTCTAAAATGATCATCAAGTTGGTGGCTTCAAAAACATAAATTCATGTTCTCACACTTCCAGAGGCCAGAAGTTCAAAATGAAGGCATGGCCAGCGTTGGCTCCTTCCGGAGGCTCGGAGGGAGAACCTGCTGCGGAGCCCCCCCGGGCTCTGGGTAGCTGTAGTCCCACGTCCCTGGTCCCTCTCCTTCCCCTTAGAAGGACACAGGTCATTGGACTCACACACAACCCAGGAGAAGCTCATCCCAAAGATTATCCCTAATTTAATGATATTGTCAAAGACCCTATTTCTTTTCTTTTCTTTTCTTTTATTTTTAAGATTTTATTATTTATTTGACAGAGAGATCACAAGTAGACAGAGAGGCAGGCAGAGAGAGATATGAGGAAGCAGGCTCCCTGCTGAGCAGAGAGCCCGATGCGGGGCTTCATCCCAGGACCCTGAGATCATGACCTGAGCCCAAAGGCAGACGCTTTATCCCACTGAGCCACCCAGGCGCCCCAAAGACCCTATTTCTAAGTCAGGTCCCGTTCACAGCTACCAGGGTTTAGGACTTGGACTTGCCTTTGTGGAGGGGACACAATTTTGACCCTCTGCATGCAGAATATGACTTTCGGTTTGCCGCCCCCCAACCTGCTGGAAGGGCACTTTCCCTCTGACGCCCGGAGTCCATCAAGGTGCAGGTCACGTACCGTTCCCTCCACGAAGGCTCACTCCTGTGTTGTTCCCTTCTCTGTGTGTGGACATCGCCAGTACGCCCAGGGATGCCTGCCTGAGACGAGGGTGTCTGTGGCACAGTGTCTCTTAGCTGGCGCGCGCTCAGTGCATGCTGAATGGAACAGGGACTGTGCTTGAGGACGAGTCTCTTTGAAGTTCTTCCATGTAGACTTTTTTCCCCCTAAAAATGAAGTTCAGATCTTGGTTAAAAATAGAAGCATGAATGATACTCACTTTCTGAGCCCTGAAGCTTTTGGAGAAAGATAAAATCATACTATAGTTTGTTACTAAGTAACATACCATGTTTCCATTTTAAAGCTAATCTATCTGTGTTCTTAAATAGTTATGCAACTTCACACTGATTTAAAAAGTCATGAATGCAATACATCTTAAATGTTTCTTCTTTCTTCAGCTTAATAATGTTGATGAAGAAAAGCCCCAAAGGGAATATAAATGAAAATATATTCTGGTTCATGCTTCTCCCTGCTTGGTTTCTATTTATTTAAAGTAACCATCTGCAGGTGTAATGACCCACATGTTATCATGATGTGCAAACACAAGCAGCAGCTTATCCCATAATTTTTTATATTGAGAAAGTTTCCTGCCGTCTTGTAAGCTACATCTGTTGCTACAAATTTCAGTGAAGCATTTATTGCTTATTTCATGGGTTACGGAGTGCTTGGCTCGGTTAGCAGGGCTGTGCGCCTTTGCGGCAGGTCCCATGTGCCTTTGCCTGGAGGAGAAGCCAGAGATCTCCCTGTCTCCCATTGTCCACAAGGCGCTGTGCACCTTAAATATCACCTGTCCAGCCCCGAGACAAGCAGAAAGGAAACAAGAGCTCACGTGATTGCTCTTTGTAGAAGAGATTGAAGGGAAAATATCTCAAGCTTATTATCTTTGTTTTAAAGAATAGATGCATATCAGCTTTCGGTGGTTACTGAGTGCAACAACAAGTTACTGAATTCTCTTCTATGCTTCTGGAGATATTCTGGCTCACAGGTAAATCAAGGGCACACAACACTGTGTTTAGACTTTGCTGTATTCTCGGATGATCCATCTTGGGGCTTTTCCAAGTTCTGCCCAAGTATGGAACTGCCACATTATCTTTCACACCTGTCTGGGTCTCTTAGCAGGAATCTCCCTACATCTATTTAACAGTGACATTCTGAAGAACATCTGGGTTTGAATCTTTTGTGCACACAGAGGAATGCTGCTGTGAATAGCTTCCGAGAGAGACGCACCATCTCTCACGCGCATGAGCATTTCTGCAGGACGTGTTCTCAAGGATGGATGTGCGTGGTCACAGTCGGCATGCACCTTAAGTTTTAGGTCACGTTGCCAATCATTGCCCGAAGAATTTGCACCAGTTTGTACTCCCGCCAGCAAATGATGGTGCCTGTTTCCCCACGTACTCCCTAGCACGGTGCTTTACCAAACGGTTGGATTTTTATTAATCTGACAGAGGGAAAAAAAAAAAATCATGTCACTGAAATTTTGATTGGCAGCTCTCTTCAGGTGAGGTTCGTTCATTCATTCGTGTGTTTATCCATCGGTTAATACTTGTTGATCACCTGCTGTATGAGGGCAGCGTTCTAGGTGCTATGGTGCAGCACTGAACAGAGCAAACCCCACACTCCCAATTCTCACGGAGCGGAGGTTTCAGTCGGAGGTGCGGGAGGAGGAAGAGTCAGAAGGGAAATGACACGCCTCCAAGACGGTGGTTAAGTTCTATGAAGACACGGAAACCAGGGGACAGAGCTACACCAAGCGGGGGGAAGGCTGTGGTTTTAAAGTGGAGTGTTGGGGGGTGAGGGCTGAGCAGTTGGCACCCTGGCAGAGATTGCTGGGGGTGAGGGAGAGAGCCGTGCAGGGGCCCGGGAGGGATCTGCAGAATGGTGCCCTGCGCATAAGGGCTTGGAGGTGCGGTTGGTGATTGTGCTGCTTATCAGTTGCTGGGGAAGGAAGCCCAGACAGAGCGCAGGGAAGCAGCAATCCCTCTGACACGCTTGTGGCTCCTGTGAGTCAGGAATTCAGACAGGCACAGGGGTGGGTGGGGGGGAGAACGCTGTTGCTGCTTGGTGTTTGGAGGATGTGAAGAGCCAGGCCGACTTGAGGTCAGGTGAGGAGATCACCCAGAGGCTTCTGTGCTCACAAGCTGGCACCTGGGCCGGGAGGACCTGGCAGCTGGGCTCTGCTGGGTCAGCCCAGCACGTGTCTGCATGTGGCCCAGGGAAGACACTTGGGTTCCTTTCATCCTGGTGGCCAGGTTCTCAGGAAGAAGCTTCCAAGAGCAAAAGTCCCTAGAGCACCGTGGGAAGCGGCAGGCTTTTTATGACCCAATCTCAGAAACTGGACTCTGTTGGTGAAAGTAGGGACACCCTCAGGGGAGGGACATGGACTCTCCTTCTTCATGGAGGGTTGAGAAGGTCACACGGTTGGGTGATGCTTTCGGCTCTCCCGAGAAACAGAACCCACAGGCCCGTGTGGCTAGGTAGGTGGGTAGCTATCTATACCCGTCTGTCATCTATCTATCTATCATCTATCCTCGGTCTATATATAGTGAGAGAAATAGGGAGAGACAAATTTATTTTAAGGAATTGGCTCACACAACTTTGAGATTGGGAAGTCTGAGATCTGCAGGATAGGCTGGCAGACTAGAGACGCAGGAAAGAGCTGATGCTTTAGCTCGAGTCTAAAGGCAGTCTGGAAGCAGAACTTCTTCCTTGGGAGAACCTCAGTCTTTTTTCTTTGAAGGCCCTTGGACTGATTAGACAAGGCCCACCCACTAATAGAGGACAATCTGCTTTTTCAAAGTCTTCTGATTTAAATGTTAATCTCATCTAAAAAAAATATAGTCACTGCAGTATATAGATGGGCGTATCACTAAACCTCTGGGTACTGTGGCCTAGTCAAGTTGACACACAAAATTAACCATCCTGGGCTATATTGCTGCTGTCATCTTCAGGAAATAGAATCTTACATATCCTGCTTGGGGGTGGGCAACACGGAGGCCAGGATTGTTGGAAGTCGGAAAGGAAGCAGAAGAGGCCATGGGGTCCAGAGGCATGGGGCTCAGAGCGACGGGGCTTTGGTCTTGACTCTGAGAGGGAAGCCGATTTAGGTTACGTTTGGAAAGGGTCACTCCAGAAGCTCTGCCGAGAGCAGCGGAGAAGAGCCCGTGCAAGAGGGACCTCAGGTGAGCATGGCCGCATCCAAGCAAGCCGGCTCGGATGGGGTCAGCCAGTGCGGTTCTGAGCCTTTCAGAATCCGAACCACCAGGATGCATTAACCTGCTGGGCGTGAGAGGAGAGAGTCGAGTCAGGAAGACTTCAGGTTTCGGGAAAGAAGTGGAAGGACCTCTCTAAGAATCTTTTCATACATCTCAGAGCCATTTTTTGCTTCTCATTCTGCAAACTGTGCCCATTTTTTTCTATTGCATTATTGGCCTTTTTCTTAAAGATTTATTGGAGCTCATTATGTGTTAAGAAGATAAACTCTTGTCTGGGAAATGAATTGAAAACATCTTTTCTAGTTCTCCATCTGTTTCATAACTTTGGCTTTTTTTACATCTTAGAATTAATTTTTTTGTTCTCTGTAGTCTAATTTATTTATCTTTCTTTTATGTCTTCTGGGTTGAAGCTCTCTTATTTTTTATGGGAATGAACAAATGAACAAGGTAGGAGGCCAATTTCCTTGCATACAAATAGTTTCTTTTTCCAATAGGGTTGGAAAACAAGCCAGTAATCATGATTTTTAATTCAAAAGTTTATAAACACAATTTAAATCCGTATCTTCACTGTGTCTTCTGAAACTCCATAAACAGAAAAAGCTTGACTATCACTTCTGGGAGGGATTTTTGGCCAGCGAATGAAGCAGGCTAAGGAACAGTGGCTGACAGGGAAGGTGGTCTGGAAGCCATCGTTTGGCTCTTCAACAATTAGGTCGAAATCGTTTTCTCTTTTCATATCGTGAATTCTCAATATTTGAGCCTTCAGCTTCCATAATAATTTGATTGAACTGTAGTCAATGACACTTGACATTAAACGCCCACTGACAAGTATCTGTGAATTGGCGTTAGAAGACAAAATATCCATTTGGGAACGTACATTTTTCAAGAACAAACGCTGTTCGGGCCTCTACCATTCTAGAACCAGATATTATCTACCCGTTGATTGCTTATTTCTCTCTGGGTTTGAATTGTATAAACACAGCTGCATTTTAAAAATCACTTTGGTAAGAATTAAATGCCACTTTTATTTATACTATGTTAATTCGGGATTTCCATGAACAGCACGTAAGGCTCACGATCCCGAGTTGTGGAAGCTGGGAAACGTCTCCTGCGTCTTAGTCGCAGCGCTCCGATGCAGTACAACAGGTTCGAGTTTGCTGGATGAGAAACACGTGCTTACCTGTACCGTGTTCTTCACAACGGCCGTCCTTCGTGCTACACCTGCTGTCTGTCTGGGTCATTTCCCAGGGTGGGAAGACCCTTCTGGCTCTTTCAACATGAAGGCCGGCGGCACAGCTCACAACCCATTCCTACCTCCTTTGAGTTGGACCTCCTGCCGGAAGGCTGGATTCCCAAAGACCATGACTTCCATCTTGCGCTCTCAGGCTCTTGGTACTTGCTGTGATGCAGCCGGCGGCCGTTTTGTGAGCTGCCCACTGCAAACGCCTGGGTGACGAGGGCCTGAGGGTGGCTTCTGATCAACAGCCCACGAGGAAATGAATCAGTCTGACAGTGGTTTGGGGGCTGACCCTTTGACCCCTTGGCTGCAGCCTTTGAGACCCTGACCAACAGGACTCAGCCCAGCTGCTCCCATAAAAACTGGGAGACAATAAATGCTTGTGACTTTACATGGCTACGTTTGGGGTGACTTGTTATGCAGCCATAGATAACCAATACATGTTCACCACCCAATGGACAACTCACGCATCCTTCTGCTGGATGACTCTGCTGCCCCTCAAACACAGGCTAGCCATTACCTCCCCGGAAGCTTCTTGTTTGAGACTTGGCTACGTGTGGCTCTTGAGGCTCCCCGGCACCCTGGCTGAGTGTTTTGGGAGGCATGTCACAGTGTAGAAGCCTGAGTACTTGTCTGTCCCAGGGTCACAGGCTTCATGAAGTGGGCTCTCTTCTCCACTGTTGTGTATTCCACTCCTTTCCTTTCGTGGGCCCAAATAGTAAAAAGTAGATGTCTGCTTCACTAAGAAAACATTGCCACTGTGCCCCGGGTTTACAGCTGTGTTCTCAGAGGGGACAATCACAGCGGAGCCTCCCCGGAATGTGGCCGAGGTGGGAACGAGGAGCATTGACAGTATAGCCCCTCAAAATAACCCCCTCCAAATGCGGGACTTCTCCCTGGGGTCTTGGGGAAGCTTGAGAACGTGGAACTGTGGTCACGGCCACCACTGGGCGAGCTTAGGGAAGTAAGGGGAAATCGCCTGCAGAAATACCAATGCTTAGTTGTAAGAAGGTGTCTAAGGGTGGCATGTTCTAACTTTTTGTGTGTTTGTTCCCAATCCCTGCTGCTCTGGGCTCTGTGTCCACTGCCACCATACCCCCCACCCCCCCTCTTCCGGCCGCAATGTCCACCCTTGGTCTGTGATGTATGACCTTGGCCAGCGGCTATGGCTGATTTATTAGAGTCAGACGACAGTACTAATGAGATTCTCTCAAGAGGGAACTTGTCATTTCGGATGTAGAGGTTCGGGGGATCCAAGGCTCTGCGGCTGAGTCAGTGTGTGACACGGACACAGGGTGTTTCTCCACTTTCGGCTGAAGCGTAGAGCAGACGCCGGCAAGTTCTTCTACGAGAGCAGTATCCTGGGATTTGGGTGTGGGGGTAGGCTACAGACGTTTGTCATGGACAAATGCAGCCAGGAATTTTGCCCAGGACCGAAGTTAGAGCCCAGTGATGCCAGAACGGAATCAATCCACTTGCCTCGTTGACACCTTGACTAAGCCTATAGCACGGTTTCAGCTACTGGAAATCTTCTGAAGCCGTTAGACATTGTCCGTCTGTTTCTCTAGGATTTTCTTGGCTATTGTAAGCTTCTCTGCATTCCCCCCGCCCCCGGGCTGGTACCATACCTCCATACTCTTTATTTGGTAGCAGGTGAATTTCACTGGACCCTTTCCATCTTGATGGGGCAATACTGTCTCCTAATTGGATGGACACTTATTCTGGGTTTGAAATTTGTTCTCTGCTTGGTCTGGCTCAGTTAGCATGGGCGCAGCAGGGATCAGTGAATACCCTCTAGGTCATCGTGTAAGCCTACAAGGTGTATGTCAGGGTTGGCTGCATGAGGCAGACACAAGGTATCTAGTAGGGGTTGCTTTGGCTGCATGAGCAGACCGCTGAGTGCAACGGCTTAACCAAATCGGATTTATTTTTAGTTCATGTAACAACAAGCCTGAGCTGGTCAGGACTGGTGCCAGGCATCATGGCATCAGTGGCCCCAACTCCTTCCATGTTTCTGCACCCCCATCCCTAGGATGTAGCCTCCTTTTCCCCATCTCAGATGATGTTACAGTCATACTCCAGGCAGGGAGAGGGGGAAAGGCCAAAGACATTTGCCAGCTGAGTCTGCCCCTTTGGCGGGAAAACAGTTGGTTTGCTGCATTTCCTGGGTTTACATGATTCTTCAGTGATGTCTGTGTCCTCCACTGGAAGAGATGTGACACGGGGCAAGGGACACTGTGTGCTCCTTCCAGAGGTACTGGGGCAGAGAAGGCATTCGGTACATGCACTCAAGGTAGAAGAGGTCAGTGGTTCTTCATCCATGATGATTCTGTGGTCCGTGGGAGGTTGGAGACGCGGGCTGTCATCCTGATTCCACAGGTTCATCCTCATTTCGTAAGTTGCTGGAAACTTCCTGGCTTCAGTCTTCTCGTGTGTGTGTGTGTGTGTGTGTGTGTATGTTACTGTTGTTTTATTTTAGGAGCGCTACTGGTCACCTCCTTGTAGCCTGTGAGGGCAGGGTGGAGGGTGGCTGTCTTTCATTTCACAGGGTCATGACCACCTCCCCCAATCCTGGTGGCAGTGCCATGGCTCACGGCAGTGGGGAAGGGACTCTGCCCTTGGACAGCTGCAGAGGGGCCCCTGGAACTGACCAGGACACACCCTGTCATGCTCCAGGGAGGCTGCCAGGAGGGCCGGATGGCTCAGGGGTCAGCTGTGGTGTGAGATGGGGGACAGACACTTGCAGAAGGTCATCAGTGTCTCTCCCATTGGTGGTCTGGATCCAGAGTAAGGGCCATGCATCTGTCCAGGGCTGGGCAGCGACTTGGCCTGTCGTTAGTTCCTGCCAATGAGTTTGTGTCTTATATGTGTCATATTTGGAAGAAAAATTGCATGCCCAGTTTTAAGGAAAAAGTGCAGGAAGCTAGGAGGCTCCATCTGTGACTTTCCAGGTCACAGCCAGTCACAGTAGGTGTTCCCAACGTTTATGCCAACACGGACCCAGGGAGAAGTTTCGCTTCATTCCCCTATCAGTTTTTTGTTTAATATAGACTATTTGCAGTAGTTTCCTTGGACTGGGCCACAAAATATCATTAAAAAAAAACCCATAAAAATAGTGGGTCTCCCTCAAGTGGGAGATGGAGCAGGACTGTGTGGGACAGTGTGGCTTGATGCATAAAGTGCCAGATGAGAGCAAACAGACTGAACCTGTCCACTTCGCTTATGTGACTGCAGCTGACCCAAGTCCTAGGACCCAAAACTCTGGGGCCACAAGCCCGGCCGCCGAAGTGGCTCTGGCCCCTCAGACGCCCCTCTCGGGGGCCCTCAGAGTCAAAGGAGACCCCGCTGAAGCGAGCAGAGCCGGCTGGGGGCCCCTGGTGACCACGTCTGGGTTCTAAGGCAGACGCTGGTGCAAAGGAGGATGTGGAGACGCCCGTGTCAGAAGCACCCAGGGGGCCCTTGCCCCGGTTCAGACAACGGTGCCAATGGCAGCTGGGGACTTCGCCCAAGACACCTTCCGTGTTCAAAATCACAGGGTCTTCGGGGCTTCTAGCTGCTCTTCCCCACGCCCAGATCGCCGCAAACATTTCTCTTCCCGGTTCCCTGGAATGGTCTCCTTGCCGTCAGCCGGTCCCCAGCCCGTTCGCAGCCCCCTTGTCCGGTGTCCTTGTCCTGGTGTCCAGAGACTCCATCCTCAGGCTCTGTCAGACTCCTCACCGCCAACTTTTCCGTCAAGCAGCTACTTCACTTTTGTTGGAACCCATTAAGTTCCCAGTGTGACTCTAGAACTTTCCGCATCATTTTTTTGAATCCTTGGAATGCCTGGAGGCCCCCAGTGGTATTTTTATTGGAGGGAGGTGAGGGGCCGAGACCCGTCAGTGGGAGGGAACATTGGGTGTGGCACAAGCACCCCCAGCCACCAGGGCTGTGTCCCACTGTCCTCGCAGTCCGCCCACTCTTTTTGATGGACTATCAGTGGTTTGTACGAGCAAGGCACACAGTGCAACTTTCGCCTGCTTTAATTTGTCCAAATTATCTTGGTTAATTCTGGGGAGAAAATGACTGCATTTTAAAACTTTGAAAGAAGTCAGCTTCTTTCGCAATAAAGTTAGATTTCGGAAAAATATTTACATCATAACACGCTACAGATGTGAGTGAGGAAAGCAATTCAGTTCACAGAAAGGTTGGTTACCTTGTGGATAATTAGACACTGCATATTCAGACTGCTTTATATGTATGCCTTTCCCCTGCTTCTAAAAATAGTTCAAATCACTTTTCTTCGAGAGATTCATATCTTTACTATTTTGCTGTGACGTGGGTGGGCAGGTTGGTGATACTTACATTTCCTAATTATGTAGCAATTTGCCATTATGAACTATTTTCACACATAGTCTAATGTTGATAATGTGAGATAAAGAGGGATCAGGCACTTACGTGTTTCATTCAGGGAATGTGAATTTCAGGTGTCTTTATGGCCTTTGCAACATTTTTCATTTGTTATGTTTTTAAATTAGCGATCATTTTTACCATATAAATGACTCAGACCTAAAAAAAGGAGGGTTGTTTCTATATGTGCTCATCATTTTGCCTGCACCACATGCCTCTGATTTTCTGTATATCTGTCATACATCAAAGTGCCAAAAATATAAGAAATAATTCCCCAGGTTAGTGACTACAAAGACTGTCCTTTGATCTGAAGTCATGTCTGTGGTCTAGACTCCTTCTTCTTTTTATGTGTCTCCACGGTTTGGTAACTATTTATCAATTCTTTGAATTTGGAACTGAACAAGCACTGTTTATGTTGAAGTAGATCACTGTCTATGCCTTTATTTTGGTGAAGTCTTGACTGCTGCTTTTTGGACCAAGTCAGATTTCAGAAAAAGAAATTGATTCCTTAAAGTCGTTAGTCACGAGTCTGTGTCGGCAGGGGGCCTGCTGCTCATGGAATATTGAACACATCAGAAAAAGGGAGAACAAGTAATTTTTCTCTTGCAGCAACCTTTCCAGACTGCCTAGTCTTTCCTGGTCTTACGTGACCCATCAGATGTACAGGCTGTATTTCCCCAGGGTATTGATTTCATACTTTTGGGAAAGTTGAAGGGTCACAACACAATGGTCAAAACTGTTAGAATGTCTGAGACTGAGGCACCTGAGTGGCTCAGTCAATTAAGCATCAGCCTTTGGCTCAGGGCATGATCCCGGGGTCCTGGGATTGAGTCCTGCATCGGGCTCTCTGCTCAGCGGGGAGTCTGTTTCTCCCTCTCCCTCCTCCCCTGCTCTCTGTCGTCATGCACTGGTTCCCTCTAATAAGTAAATAAAATCTTAAAAAGAGAAAAGACTGGCTGAGACTCACATCTGGTTTTGGATGGAAGAAATACTCGAAAGTTTTGTGTTTCTTTTTTTCTTGAGGGTGTACGTACACACATGATCACAGAGGCTTCGGCGAGCCTGGGTCCTCGTGCCGGGTTAGCAGCTAAATCCAGCAGTGCCTTCGCTCACCACCCTCTGTGATATTCCTGCAACATACGGTGATTTCTAGTTCCTTCCTGGTGTGGTTTCTCCCATAAGACCCTCCCCAGTTCTGTCTCTCACCTCTGCTGGTGGCTGGATTCTTCTGTCTCTCTTTGGCCCTGGGCCATCTTCCTTGTGTCTATCTAGTATCACTCGTTTCTTTGCAGATAGGTATGTGGTATTTTCTGTTGATTTCTTTTTCTAGTGTATTTTCTAACCAGGTATGGGGTTAAACAGAGTAAAGTTGTAGCATTTCGTACTGATGTTGACCCTGAGAAACTTCCTAGACTCTCTGTCGATTCTGATGCATTTTTCAAAGAGGTCGTTTCATCTTCTTCTCTAAAAGGACAATGATGTCTTTGTAAAATATGAACCTTTTGCCTCTTTCCACTGGGGTTCTTCTTCTTCCTAATGCTCACCTTATAATAGTTTATCTCCACCTTCCAGAAACATGATAAACACTAGTGAACTTACAAAGCATCATTGTCTTATTTCTGACTTCATTTGACTTCTAGATAAGATCTGGCTCACTAATTTAAGAGCCATTTTTTATCATGCTAACTAACTATTATTGGTAAAATTTGTTTTGTTAAACTGTTAATCTATATTAAATATTGAATTACGTCAAGAGACATTTAAAGTGTCTATTGAACTATTTGCTTATTTGATTTTTTGAAGTAGTCAGTTGATATTGTGTACTGTAGTTCACTCTTAGGCTCCATATTTCATTGGAATATTCTCTTGATAAATGTCTGATTCAAATTTCCAGTGTTCTAGGATTTCATATCTGTCTATACGCATGCAACCTTTGTTAAATTTGATATCAGGTTATTTTAGCTACTTAAAGTGAATAAAAGCTTTGCGTGTTTTCCTGTGTTCTGTAACATTCTCATCAATGACCATTTCCTTGAAACAATAAAAAATTATCTGAATATTTATTAAAATATATTTGTAGGACAGTTTCAGATCTACAGAAAAAAGTCAAAGGCTAACACAGTGTCCCCATACACTTCATGCTCACCTTCCCTTTATTGTTAACATCTTAATGGATATAGTACCTCTGTTACAATAATTGAACCGATATTATACATTACCATTAACAAAGCTCCGTTCTTGGTCCAATTTTTTCTGTTTTTACCTGTTCTTTCTCTGTCTCAAGACCGCATTCTAGATACTACGTTACATCTAGGCATCTTGTCTCCTGAGGCTCCTCTGGGCTGCGGCACACATTCACATTTTCCTTGTTTTTGACGACCTCGATAGTTTAAAGGAATACTAATCATGTATTTTGTTGAATATGCTGTTGGGATTTGCCAGAAGTTTTTCACATGGTTTGACAAGGATCGTGGGTTTTGGGGAAAAGGACCAAAAAGGCGAAGTTCATTTCTCATCACATCTTATCAAGAATTATCGACAGGACATCACTAATGACACTGGCCTTGGTCATTTGGCGGAGGCCACACTCGTCCAGTTTCTCCACCATAAAGCTACTCCTCCTTCCATTACTTCCGTCTCCGGAAGGAAGTCACTCTGTGCAGCCCACACTTAATGTGTGGGGAACCATACTCCACCTTCCCGCGGGCAGAGTCTCCTCATAATTTATTTGGAATTCTCCATGGGAGATTTGTCTCTTCTCTTCCTTCTATTTAGTTATTCAATTATTTATTTATATCATATGGACTCAGAGATACTGATTCTTATTTTGGGTTATGATCCAATAGTACCTTATTTATTTATTTATTTATTTTGTATTTTTAAAATTTCTTTTCAGTGTACCAGAATTCATTGTTTATGCTCCATGCAATACAAGCCCTCTACAATACCTACCACCAGTACCTTATTTATTTTGTTGCTCAAATTGTTCCAGTTTTGGGCCACTGGGAGTGATTTTAGTTGGCTCCTATATCCCTCGACATTGTGAGTTGTCTTCTTTTTTTTTTTCCCCTCAGCATTTCCTTACTTTTGGTCTTGGAAGATGTTTCAGGCTCATCCTGTCCTTGAATTTGTCATTTCTCTAAGGAGCCTTGATTCCTTTTATAGAAGAACAATATTAGAAACCAAGATATGGGTTTCAGGTCTGTGGTTTTCTTTTTGGAGGTAACTTCTGATGAAAAATATTTTGTATCTTTTCTCAAGTTGATTTTGATGATTTTTATTTTTTGAAAACTATTTTGTGTGTGTGTACTTTTTAAAAAATTTATTTTTTATTTCTTTTCAGCATAACAGTATTCATTATTTTTGCACCACACCCAGTGCTCCATGCAATCTGTGCCCTCTATAATACCCACCACCTGGAACCCCAACTTCCCACTCCCCGCCCCTTCAAAACCCTCAGATTGTTTTTCAGAGTCCATAGTCTCTCATGGTTCACCTCCCCTTCCAATTTCCCTCAACTCCCTTCTCCTCTCTAACTCCCCGTGTCCTCCATGCTATTTGTTATGCTCCACAAATAAGTGAAACCATATGATGATTGACTCTCTCTGCTTGACTTATTTCACTCAGCAGAATCTCTTCCAATCCCGTCCATGTTGCTACAAAAGTTGGGGATTCATCCTTTCTGATGGAGGCATCATACTCCATAGTGTATATGGACCACATCTTCCTTATCCATTCGTCCGCTGAAGGGCATCTTGGCTCTTCCCACAGTTTGGCGACCATGGCCATTGCTGCTATGAACATTGGGGTACAGATGGCCCTTCCTTTCACTACATCTGTATCTTTGGGGTGAATACCCAGGAGTGCAATTGAAAACTACTTTTTTTCCTGACATTTAAAATTTGGTAGCTTTCCTTTTATAAAGTATTTTAAAATTATTTTTGAACTGTCATTTCTAGCTATTTTAAAAATCAGCTTTGAGTGGTGCTTGGGTGGCTCAGTGGGTTGAGCCTCTGCTTTTGGCTCGAGTTATGATCTCAGGGTCCTGGGCTCTCTGCTCAGCAGGGAGCCTGCTTCCCTCTCTCTGCCTGCCTCTCTGCCTGCTTGTGATCTCTCTCTGTCAAATAAATAAATAAATAAATAAAATCTTTAAAAAAAATCAGCTTTGGAATTAGTTTAGCTATTGTGCCAACTTCTTCCTTTTCATTCATTAACCTCTCGTCATCGTCATGACTGCGCTCCTCCAGCTCCCTCCGGACTACAGTTTTCCAATTTTTAAAGTTTATAACTGTTTTGTGTAAAATGCCTGGTTCATGTAGACTTTATACTTCCTCTTTTAATAGTGAAAGTGTCTCAAGAAAAAGATTTGCTTAAATACAGGTTTGACCATGTACCCTAAGGTGGACATCCTATGGCCCTAATGAAAAGGACAGACATTTTTAGAAAGTGTACTTGTGTTGACTCGTCAATCAAGAAAGTTATTTGTGAGGATGTTTTAAAATCTCCGGAAGGAAGGGTTTTATTGAAATTTTTCTTAATGTGTAACTTCTTCCTGTCTTTAGTGAAGGTCATGTTCTTGGTGGTACCTGTGTGGATACACGTCAGCAGATCACCTTCTGGCCGGTGCACGGGATCGAGGTACCCATGAATTTGCCTGGATGTTGATCCCCCTCCTGTGGTCTGGCTTCCGTGTGCGTGGTCTGTTTCACACTGAATTCCGTGTCCTACTCCATTTCTGTTGTTTTCAGTCAAATGCTCTTTTTATTTCAATCTCATTTGCTTTACGGATTTTGAGGATACAGTTTTTGTCTCTTAAGGATTTCATGACTCTTTGCCTTTTATTATGAATTAACCTTTAAGTTGATACAACAGCTCCTCATTGTCACATTGAATTCATTTTGTCTTCACGTCTACTCGGTCTGATATTCATGGAGCTGTGATTTCTTTTTTGCTCATGTTTTCTGCCTGATCTTCTCTCATCTTTTTATTTGTAACTTGGCTGCATGATTTCATTTTATTTTTATTTTTTTCAATATGACAGAATTCACTATTTTTGCACCACACCCAGTGCTCCATGCAATACGTGCCCTCCTTAATACCCACCACCTGGCTCACCCCCCCACCCCTTCAAAACCCTCAGATTGTTTCTCAGAGTCCATAGTCTCTCATGGTTCACCTCCCCTTCCAATTTCCCTCAACTCCCTTCTCCTCTCCATCTCCCCATGTCCTCCATGCTATTTGTTATGCTCCACAAATCAGTGAAACCATATGATAATTGACTCTCTCTGCTTGACTTATTTCGCTCAGCATCATCTCTTCCAGTCCCATCCATGTTGCTACAAAAGCTGGGTATTCATCCTTTCTGATGGAGGCATGATACTCCATAGTGTATATGGACCACATCTTCCTTATCCATTCATCTGTTGAAGGGCATCTTGGTTCCTTCCTCAGTTTGGTGACTGTGGCCATTGCTGCTATGAACATTGGGGTACAGATGGCCCTTCTTTTCATTACTTCTGTGTCTTTGGGGTAAACACCCAGTAGTGCAATTGCAGGGTCATAGGGTAGCTCTATTTTTAATTTCTTAAGGAATCTCCACACTGTTTTCCAAAGTGGCTGCACCAACTTGCATTCCCACTGACAGAGTAGGAGGGTTTCCCTTTCTCCACATCCCCTCCAACACATGTTGTTTCCTGTCTTGCTAATTTTGGCCATTCTAACTGGTGTAAGGTGGTATCTCAATGTGGTTTTAATTTGAATCTCCCTGATGGCTAGTGATGATGAACATTTTTCATGCGTCTGATAGCCATTGGTTATTTCTTGTCTATCTTTTGCAAGAAGCACATAGGCTGACAGTTTATTAATGAAATTTGAGAGTTTTTGTCCTTTAAGTTGGGAGTTTTGCCTGATCAAATATGTCGTTGTTGAGAGTATGTTTAAATTATCTTCAATCTTCTGCTTCTCCTTCTCTTTCTTCTCCTCTGAAAGGGGAGGTCTTCCCCCCAAAGGAATTGTGATAGTTATTTGCCATTTTTCCGTTCCAACTCCCCATGGTAGAAACCAGAAAAACACATTCCCAGAGGCCCTTGGGCCAGGATGCAGAAACGTGACCTGGACCTGTGACCGGATGTGCCTGCAGGACTCTGAGTCTGAGGAAGTGGGGGGTCTTCTGGAAGGGGAGCAGCCAAGTGGTGGGGTGCTGTGTTTGAGGCACCCAGGCCCAGCATCGTGGGGTCTGTGTCCTGTGGATTGTGCTACGGTCTTCATAGGACCTGGTGCTCAAGGTGGCTTCAGGCATTGTTCCTGTTATTAAGTCCATGCTCGAGTGTCTGTCTGGAGCCCTAATATCCTTTCACAAATCCCTTTTCAGCTTAAGCCGGCCAGCGGGGCAGGGCGTTTGTTCTAAGTAAGAGCAGGATGATGTCAGGAACAAGGAGTTAAAGCTCTCAAAGCCTGTAACCTGTGGCCTGTGAACTGAGCAGGGAGGGAAGCAGGTCTTCCCGCTGGGGGCCACTCCCGGCAGCTGAGGAGACACGGTGGCACCAGCATGCGACAGGTATGGGGCTGTGCAGGCCTTTGTGAATACAGAGGCTGTCCCTGGCCCTCCACCACTCCCTTAGAAACAGAATACAAAATGCCAAAGACACATTTACATTTTAAATGTGACACTCAAGGGGTACGGCCCCCGTCTGTCTGTCACGCAGGGCCTTCAGGCTCCAGCGAGGTTCTGGGACTGTGCAGCGAGGGTAGGGTGGAAGTCTCCCCACAAAGTGTCAGGACCGGCATGAGAACGCTTTCCTGGGGACAGTCCCCGCGGTGCGTGGGAGCTGGGGGCTGGCTGCCCAGTTCTGGTTGGGGCGAGCGCCTGCGTTCCGGAGCAAGGCAGGCAGGCGCTGGAACTCTATCTGCTTCTGCTCTAGAGCCGAACATGTGGCATGCTCTCCAAGAATGTCCTCTGAAGTCCACGCCCGTATTTGCTGTAGGTAGAGGAGATTTTCCCCAGACGTTAACATATGGTTTGTGCTGCTGTTGGCGGCTTCGCTTTCTGTTTTTCTTGGATTCGCAGCTTCATACAATTCTAGGGGAACTGTGGTCCTTTGTGTGACTCCCCGTGGCTGTCCTAACAAATCACCCCAGATGTGAGTGTCTTAAAACAACAAACTTTCCTCCTCCAGTTCTGCAGGCTGGAAGTCTGATGTGTGTCTCACAGAGCTAAACCCCGGGTGTCGATAGGGCCGTGTTCCTTTCTGAACAATCCTGCCTGATGAGCCAAGCTCCCAGAGGCTGCCCAGGTTCCCAGGGTCGCCGGGGGTCCCCCTCCATCCTCAAAGCTGGGGACTTCGGACTGAGTCCCTCTTCCCCGCCATCTGTCCTCTCCTCTTTTCTGAAACCCCTCCTCCCTTTCTGGGCCTGGTGATTCCAGTGGCTCTGCCCCGATAACATGTGATCATCTCCTCGGCCCAGAGTCAGGGGATCAGCAACCTTAATTCCGTCTATCACCTAAATGCCCCTTTCCCACGTAACCTACCACATTCGTGGTTCCGGGCCTTAGGACGCCGCCGTGTTTGGTTCTGCTACCGCCTCCTCGGTGCTGTAGGCAGCGGTGACCCCGGCAGCCCTGCGGCCGTCGGGAGGCCCGGCCCTGATCATGGCTGGCACGTTACTGCGTGAAGCCTGTAACCTGCGGAGTATTTGCTCGGTACTACAGACTGTCAGGACCTGCCGTGCAGGAAGCAGCTCCACAGAGGCTCCTAGCTGCCCTGTGATTTGCTTGAGAAGAGCATTCGTGTAGAAGTCTTCCTCCCTGTGCCGGGGAGAGGGCTTAGGAGGGGGAAGGGCCGGTGGGATGTGCAGTTTCGCCAGACAAACGGACATCTCGCTTCACACCCATCTTCAGTTTAATGTTTAAATTTAAAATAATTTTAAACGTACAGAAAATTGCAAAGAGAATACTGAGTTCCCACGTCAATCTCAGCCAGCATCCTCTCAGGAACGGTCAGTGCGGTCACGAGAACCACGAATGCGGGTCCACGCCTGGCTAGACGCCGACTCTGTCAGATTTCACCCTGCGTCTGCGATCGTCTCCTCTGTCCCACGACCGAACCCAAGGCTGGTGCCGCACGCAGGTCACTGTCGTGTCTCCTGGGTCTAGTCCGTCGGTCTTTGTGTTTCTGCTCTTGACACATTAGAGAGTGCCGGCCAGGAATTCTGCAGAACATCCTTCTCACTGGATTGTCTGGTATTTCCTGGTGTTCAGATGGAAGGTGTGTGCTTTGAACAACACCACACCTTTCAATCTGAATTTTGTGAGTATTTAGATGTTTGCTCAGCCTTCATCCCAACCTCCCACACATTATATGTCCCTTTGGATTGTCTCCCAAACTTTGCCTCTTGTAGGACCTAACTTCGTAATCTGCCGACTCCGACGACCCTTTCCTCCGGCACATTTCACAGGCTCGCACCCGGGGTGTGGTGGTGACTCAAGGCCTCACATCGAAGACCACAGCTTCTGAAGGTATCTTTTCCCAATAAAACACTTTGCACTGACACATCTATGCTCTGATTCATTCTAGCCTTGATGTCCCCCACCCTCCCCCGGACCTCTGGTTTCATGCCTTCCCAGTTTCTGAGCGCACCAAGTGACTCCAAGCTGCGAGCCATCATCGGTGATACCAGCCGTCTCTGGCTTTGCTCGCCGCCTTCCCGCTGATTTATCATCATCACCTGTCACACGTGCTGTCGTGGGCAAAGACGTGGCCTTCTCGCTGTCATCCTCACTTCCCTGGGGGACCCCAGTCATGCTTTTGCTTTTTGTTCAGAGGATGCCTAAATAAATGAATAAATAACCTTGCTAATCGCCCTGCTGAAATCAGAAACAAACCATCATTCTCAGCTATAGTACAAGATCTACCACGGCCTTTTGTCCATTTTCAGGCAAATTCTGAATACTTTGTCCTGGCTCAGGTCTCTGAATGGATCTCTGCTACACAACCCATGGAAGTTCGAAGAGCATCTTCAACTCACTCAAGCCCTTCCTCTCCTGCTCGCAGCTTTCCTGGGGCCCGACACCCACTGCCCTTCTCTCTGCTGCCACTCCCTCTGCCCAGGGGCTCTGACCCCCTCTGCACCTTCCTCGGGGCCCAACTTGCATCTGCAGCCTCTTTCCCAGTCCATTGTAAGTCGCTTCTTTGCTCTTCGTGCAGTTTTTCTCTCAACAACAAAGATGCTAACATCTGCTAGGTTCCACAGAACATCTTCAGTCCTCAGCGCCCCCCCCCCCTCTCACCGAGGGTCTCCAAATCATGGAATCACGTGAGCCTCCAGGCCCCCACATCTCTTCATCTTTTGTATTAAAATCTGACCTCATGCCCTCCAAGCCTCCAGAGTTCTTCAGCCCAATTGCTACAAGCAATGACCCCTTACTGTTTTTGCTTGGAATGACCTTGGCTTTTGTCACCTTCTCCAGGTCTGTCTTCTCTTCTGGCCCAACCGTTCTGTAAATGTAAGAGAGTGATTTCTCAGCAAGAACCTGCCAGGTGCCTCCCCTGCCTCAGATCTTCCAGCTGGCCCCCATCTCCTTCGGGACCAAGTCTAAGTTTCCATGAATAGAGTGTGTGACTTAGTTCTTGTCACAATAATGTGTCATGACAAAATGTCACCAAACATAGTGGCTGTTGCACAGGTGTCATGGGAGAAGTCTTTGTTGGCTGGCTACCCATCCAGATCCGTCTTTGTCTGGCCGCAGTAGCCTTTCTCCATGCTGGATCCTGTTCACCCAACGATGTCTGCACCCTGCTCAGTCGTCTGCTCGTTCCCTTGGGGTTATGCCCACACCCTTCCTGCTGCATGGATAGATTCCTGGCAGCTCCCTCTCTGCCTCCCTCGGTCCAGCACTGACACATCTCCCTCTCAAAGCACCCTTGCCTTCCAGGCGGGGTTAGGTGCTCACCACCTGCATTCCCATCAAACCACTTCCACCACTCTCTGAACACTTTTTTTGGGTGAAAATTTATTCTATCTCTTCTAGCAGCTTGTGATCTCCTTGAATTCAAGATGCTTTTTCTCAGCTCTGTATGGAACCAAGTTCATCCGTACGCTCCATAAATATTTGTCGAATCAATGAATGGATGTTTGTATGGGTGACTGCCTCGGAGCTGCATCCATTATCCACTTCCTGCTGTGAGATTCTAGAACTTCATATAATCATATTTTAAAACCTATTTAAAAAATCACACACATGTTCAAAGCCATGTACAGAACAACAGTTTTCTTCTATCCACCTTTTATGACCATCCTTGCTTCCTTTCATAGCTAAGTTAATGTAAAGTATTGTATTTCTCCTCACATCTTGGATCAATTCGATTTATTTTCTTTCAACAATGTCTGTATTAGGTGACAATTATGTGGAAGTCTTATTATTCTTGGATTATTGCCTCAAGTACAGAGAAACTATTTTTCGCCTATGAAAGATAAGCTCAAAATAGATTTCTTATTGCAGCCCCCAAGTTAATTCAGATATCACCCAGTTTTGACTTAGTGTACTTCAGAACCTATGAGAATTACTTTATTATCCTAAAAAACGAAACGTATGTTATTGTTTAATCTGATCCCAGCTGGTCCTAACTGAATCACATACACTTTTATCTATCAAACTCTGAAATTTGTTCATGTCCAGATAAGGGGCTTCAGGAATGTAACATTAACCAAAAATATGCTAGCACAAATACATGGACTTTGAACCTGACCAGAAGTCCAAGTGGCATCAGCAATTTACTGATTCACGTTCAACTAGAAATTTCAATTTGTGTTTGTTAAATATGAAAGAACCACATTACATTTTAGGGTTTTTTCCCTTATACTATGTTCATTCAACACCCATTTTTGTAGTATCAACTTTCTGTTGGCACGAAAGCCAAACCCCGTAAATCCTTTCTCATATGCTCTTACCGAGATGCCCCCTGGTTCTCCATACTGTTAGTCCTTGCTCTCTGCAACGAGTAATAAACACAAGTTTTCCAGCCCTAGGCCCTTAGCTAGGAGATACTGGCAGCATTTAACAAAACACCCCAAATAATTATGACTTAAACTATGAGGGCTTCTTTTCTCTGCAGAAGTCAGGGATGGCAGTCCAGGCTGGCGTGACAGTGCCTGCATGTCACCAGGGAACAGTCTCCTTCCACTTGGTTACTGTCAGCATGTGGCTCCTATCCCTGTGTGTGACTCATGGTCTAAGGGGCTGCTGGAGCTCCAGCTATCATGTCTGCATCCACACAGCAGGAAAGGGAAGAGGGAGAAGGTGAAAAGGGAGTACCAACTTTCTTGAAGTAGACTTCCCAGAAACCTTCCACACATGTTCACTTCTATTTCATTGACCACGGTTCACATGGCCACACATTATTACAAGAGCAGATGGGAGATTTAGCCTTGCAGCTGGGCACATTGTCATCCCAACAGAGTTAGGATTCTGTTCCTGTGGAAAAGGGAGGAAGAGGTATTAGGAGGACAAGAGTCATCTCTACCACACAGTGTTTCTGCTTCTTCGTGGCCACAGCACCTTCTCTGACTAAAGCAGTACGTGATTCTAATTGTTCCTATGGGTTAGGGGTCCACAGTTCTTAAATGGCTCTTCAAGGAGCTCTGTGGTTTGGCCCCATTCCGCATGGCCAGTCCTGAGTCAGAATGTCCCTGCCAGGCTGGCTTTCTTGCCTCAAAACTTTGACATCTGTTATGGTGGAGCACCCCCCCCCCCACCTCCATATGTCCCTTCATTGCCCTCAGCCTCACCAAAGCCAGGGCCACACCGTCTACCTGTTCATTGAGCAAAAGAAGCCCCAGTGGGGTGGGAGCTGTTCTGAGTGGTGGGGATAGAGCGTGGGGGAAGAAGTCCTCACTCCTCTACCATGTCTGTTCCATAAATATGTGGGAAAAGTCTCCCTTCCAAGTGTGGGGGTTGGGAGAGGGGGAGAGTCCAGAGAATAGTGAGGTTGAGGTGACAAGGTATCTACAGGGCCAGGATGGACCCGTAGAAGAGTAGATGGACCCTGTGACTGGTATGGAATTGCGATATGCTGAGATCCAGGCCCCTCTGGACTTCCGGACCCAGTGTTCCCTCTCCTCCAATCTTTTCTTGTTGGTATTGAACAAGGAAGGAGGGATAGAGACTAAAGGGATGGGCGTGCAACTTTAGATAATGTGCCTGTGGAAAGCCTGTGGAGAGAGTGATGTTTGAGTGTGAGCCTCAGGAAAGGGAAGGAAAGAGTCTTGTGGGTGGTAGGGAGAGTATTCCAGTCAGAGTGAACAGCTGTGCAAAGGCCCTGAGGTCTGCACTTGACTGACATATCCAGGGAACAGGAAGGAGGCCAGTGTGGCTGCAACAGAGAGTTTGAGAGAGTGAGTAGTAGGAGATGAGTTCTGGAGGTTATGGGGTCAGGTCACATAGGGCATTGGGGGTCATATAAGGACTTCAGATGAGATGGGGGACTGTGTGTGTGTGTGTGTGTGTGTGATGATTGGTATTATTTATTTCTGTGTCTTCCTTTAGCAGAGTTCCTGCCATACAGAAATTCTTGTCAAGCCCCAAATGAACTTTTAGGGTTGGTTTGGATTTTTCCGGAACAGAATACATGTGTGGCTTTTTTTTTTTTTTTTTGAGTATTTGTTTTTCTTTACTCAAGTTTTGGGGGTGGGATTATCCTTGCCATTAGAGTGTGTTGCCTGGAAGGCTGGTTCCCTGTGACAAACCACAGACAGAGGCTGCGGGCCACCATGGGTTGACACGAAGAATGAGACTGATCTCACAGTGATGTTCAGAGGTCAGTGGACCCATCGTGGATTCATACTTATCTCCTAGTCCCTGTTCTTTGTGCTTGGGTCTTCTATGCAGTTCAAACAGAGATTCGGAAGAAAGCTGGACAAACAGTATGGCGGAGAGAACGTAAGACTGTGCATCTCCACAAACCACAGGATCAAATCACAGCTTGGCTTTGCTGCGGCGGGTCTGAGACCACCTTAGCCCGGGTTCCTCCGCACAGCCGGCTGCTCAGGCTACGGGCAGTGAGCACACGTAATGGAAGACTCTGATCCTTCTTTAGAAGAGAGGCCGGAAGGTAAGGGGAGTACCTGGTCTGGGTGCCAGGCTGACCTGGGCCATGACAGCCGCCCCTCAGGGATGGATGGCCAGGGTGCAGACAGACGCAGACCTGGGTCCAGCGGCCACTGAGGCACACAAAGAGCCTTTCAGTGGTTGTTCTGGAAAGTCTTGGGCTCATAAGGTTAAATCATGACCATTAGTGTGGGGGAGCTGAATTAGAACAATAGAAGCTGCATGAATTAGGAAGAAAATGGAAGGCCCAAAAAGGAAAGAGTTTTCTCTGAGGGTCTCAAAGAATTCCACTCATTAATCATCAGGCCTCCCGGGGCCGGGGCAGTGAGATTTCAGTGGCAGACCCCTGAAGACTACATGCGGAGGAGAAGTCTGCAGTGTGGACAGTGGCGGTGGCTGGGATGTGAGTCCCCTGGTAGGGCTGCCTGGTGGCTGAGACTCAGACCCTGGAGCCCGGTGTCTGGGGCCTGCCTTCCCCGGGGTGGCTGGGCTCCCAGGTCTTTCTGAACAGGGCACCTGCTGACAGGGAAGAGGTCTGCGAATCAGCGTGTTGTGAAGGGAGACGGGACCATGCCCAGCCTAACTGCCTCTGGCCCATCCCAGCACTTGGCTCAGTGCCTCAGATGCAAGGAGTGTGTGATACCCATTCATTAAATCTTAGAATTTGCTTTTATTTATTTATCTATCTATCTATTTATTTATTTTGATGTGGAAATATTGCTTTTTATTTTTTATTTTTTTTAATTTCTTTTCAGTGTAACAGTATTCATTATTTTTGCACCACACCCGTGCTCCATGCAATCCGTGCCCTCTCTAATACCCACCACCTGGTTCCCCCAACCTTCCACACCCCCCGCCCCTTCGAACCCCTCAGATTGTTTTTCAGAGTCCACAGTCTCTCATGGTTCACCTCCCCTTCCAATTTCCCTCAACTCCCTTCTCCTCTAAAATTTATATCCGTAGCATAAGCTTCTGACAGAGTGGAAACAACTACTCATCCACATGGATGAATTTTCAGGAAAGTGCCGTTCTTGATGCTTCCAGAGATGGGACTGTGTCCCTGAAGAAGCCCGTGACACAGGACGCTTGCCACACCATCAGTGTCCCCGCAGGTGTCTCCCTGGATCCATGCTAAGGAGTGGTGATGGCCTCCTAGAATGAGATCATTCCTAAAAATGGTAAACATCTCATCTGAAAAGCACCTTCTAAATGCCAGCCAATGGATCCAGAGCCCATTGACCAACTTATTCTCTGAGATTCTCACACTCGGGGCCACAACCCACCTGCCCTGATCCTCCAGGACCAGAGACCAGACAGCTACTGGCAGTCCCGATGCCCCAGACTCCTGCAATGTGAACTAGCAAATCCTGAGCATGCTTGCCCCTCCTTCCCTTGGAAGTTACTTACCGTACAGGCCCTGGCCCACACTTCCCCTCCCTGTCTGCTTCCTGGCTGACCCTGGGGCAAACCCTTGCCTCTGGGAACCTATGAGATACAAGCTGTCTTTTCAATAGAAATTATCTCCTGATCTGATGGGCTCATGGAACCTCAGATTTTCTATTAATACGCTGTATTTTAAAACAGGGTCCATGTACCAGAACCGGAATGCAGCTCATGGGGCACCAAGATCAGACAACTCAGCCAATGCCCAGCAATGGAATGGAACTTCAGTCTTACAACCACAAGGAACTGAACTCACCCCACACCCAAAAGAGCCTGGCAAGGCCTTCTTCCCCGCCAGGCCACAGCTCAGAGTCTCGTTGAGCAGCTGCTGGATTTCAGCCTTCTAATCACCAAGCAGAGAACCCAGCCCAGCCTGCCTGGATTTCTGAGCTAGGAAACAGTGAGACAATAAGGGGTATTTTAAAAAATTTAATGTATTTATTTCAAGTCATTTCTATACCCAACGAGGGGCTCGAACTCATGACCGGGAGATCAAGTGTCACATGTTCCTCCAACTGAGCCGGCCAGGTACCCCCGGGATATTGTTTTAAGGCCTGAAGTCTGTGGTAATTTATTGCACAGCACAAAAACTCATACAACATATATAAAAATTAAGACCCTAATGTGCATATTCATATATTATTCGTAGGCTGTTTTAAATGCATATATAATTTACATTTGCTATATTTCCCCAAGTCCAGTCAAATCTCATCATCTTGTTTACATTTCAGGGCACAAGCAGCATATTAATTCTGGCTTTTAACAGAATTCAGAACTGCAAGAAACAGTCACCAAGGCCCTGAGCAGAGGTCAGCCCTGTCCCGTTGATGCCTGTCCATGTGCCGTGTGAAAGCTGTGGGGTGCCAGGCTGGATGCGTGTCTGGGGCTCTTTGCAGAGGTGCGAATGGCTCACCAGTTTCACACAAAGATGCCTAACCCAGCTGGAAATGCCCCGTTCCTCCTCTGGCCTGGGGGGACATCTCACCTTGGAGGCTCCCACGTCAAGTGTGGTGGCCAACCCCCGCCCCACCCCGCCAGGGTCAACAAGGCATCAACACATTGAAAACGAAAGATATAATTAATGCAGCCCCTCCATCCCCCAGCCGGCAGCCTCATGGGGTGCCCTTTCGTGCTTCCTTTGTCTCTGACCTCCCCTCTGCCACCAGCCAGAGAAAACTCCCAGCTCTTCAGGACTTACCTATGAGATTAGATTTGTCTGGAAAACAGGCCTTCTGATTAACTCAAGCTCAACTGATTAGGAACCTTGATTACATCTGCAAAATTCCTTTTGCCATGTAACCACCACAAGCTCAGACACGACATCTCACTGTCCTCTGGATAAGGGGGGAAGTTTGAGGGGGAACATCTTAGAATTTATATATATATATATATATATATATATATATATATATAATCTCTTCTTTGAAGAAAATTTGGGAAACCAGAAATCTACACAAAGGAAAACAAAAACTACTCATGATTTCATTACTATTAATATATTTCCTTTGAGTTTTTTTTTTTTTTTAACTATTCGTTTTCACAGTTAAGGATGCAATGTGCTCTGGGAACCCCTGGCTGGCTCAGTTGGTTAACCATCTGCCTTGAGCTCAAGTCATGATCCCAAGATCCTGGAACTGAGTCCCACATTGGGCTCCCTGCTCAGTGGGAAGCCTCCTTCTCTCTTGGCCTCCTGCTCCCCAACTCGTGTTCTTTCTCCCTGACAAATAAATAAATAAAATCTTTAAAAAATGTAATATGCTCACAGCTGTGAGTCCTTCTGAATTTCATAAAAAGCCTCCATATTATTACAAATTTTTTATACTAATAAGTGCCGGCAACTGCAAAGTAAACATGTACTAACTATCCCTTTAATACTGGATATTTAGGTGATTTCAAAGCTTAGTACTTATGACTATTCACTTAGGAGAAACTCTTAGATATGGTATTACTGGATCAGAAGGTATAAACATTTTAAGTCTCCTGATTTACACTCCCAACAGCAGAATCTGATCTCTATCTACAGATTTATAAAACTCTTTCCTTCCTTCCTGTCTCCTTCTTTTTCTTCCCCCTCTCTTTCAGTATTTATGTTTTCAATAGTATAATATGAAAATAGAAGAAATATTCTAGCCTCACTTCTCTTACTTCCAAAGAGATAAAAACTCATTCTTCATCATTTGTACAATACTGCTTGGTTATGACATTCCCTGGAAATCCATTGGAATGCCAATCAATAGACTTAGTATGGAATCATCAGAGATGGAGCCCATCTAAATGCCTGGATTTCTAGTGGTCCAAGAAAGGTTTAGGGCATGGTCTTGCTTTTAACATCCCTTTCTCTGGTCCCTAGGATCCATCTGCCCATCCCCATACATCCAGCAAGGTTCCCTGTGGAATATCACATGAGTCAACTCTGACAACAATGTCTCCAGTGTTGCTTCATTAACACCCATCTCTCCATTTTTCATTCCTTCACTGGCCAGCTTGTAATTTCCAAGGTGACCACCAGGCGAGTTAAGAAATGTGGTCCATATACACTATGGAGTATTATGCCTCCATCAGAAAGGATGAATACCCAACTTTTGTAGCAACATGGACGGGACTGGAAGAGATTCTGCTGAGTGAAATAAGTCAAGCAGAGAGAGTAAATTATCATATGGTTTCACTGATTTGTGGAGCATAACAAATAGCATGGAGGACATGGGGAATTAGAGAGAAGGGAGTTGGGGGAAATTGGAAGGGGAGGTGAGTCATGAGAGATTATGGACTCTGAAAAACAATCTGAGGGGTTTGAAGTGGTGGGGGTGGTGGGAGGTTGGTGTACCAGGTGGTGGGTATTATAGAGGGCACGGATTGCATGGAGCACTGGATGTGGTGCAAAAATAATGAATACTGTTATGCTGAAAATAAGTAAATTTAATAAAAAAAAAAGAAATCCATATTCAAACAGGTGCATGGATAAGAATTTGCCCCCACTGACTATTCTGGAAGCATTTATTGTAGTAGGAGTCTTGTTTGCTATTCCGACTTTACTTAGGGTTTTAGTAGGAAGGCTCTTCAAATCAGTGATCCACAGACTCCTTGGATCAGAGAAGACAGTAAAGGAGGTCTTTGAACTATTTAGAAGGTACTTCCAACAACTAAAACACGTTTGTGAAGTTCTTTCTAGGTCTTGGATATCAGTCCTTTGTAGTGTCATTTGCAAATATCCATTCTGTGGGTTGTCTCTTTGTTTTGTTGACTGTTTCCTTTGCTGTGCAGAAGCTCTTTATCTTGAAGAAGTCTCAAAAATTGATTTTCTCTTTTGTTTCCCTTGCCTTTGGAGATATGTCTTGAAAGAAGTTGCTGTAGCCAGTGTTGAAGAGGTTACTGCCTATGTTCTCCTCTAGGATTTTGATGGATTCCTGTCTTACATTGAGGTCTTTCATCCATTTTGAGTTTATCTTTGTATATGGTGTAAGAGAGTGGTCGAGTTTCATTCTTCTGTTTGTGGCTGTCCAATATTCCCATCACCATTTATTGAAGAGACTGTCTTTTTTCCATTGGATACTTTTTCCTGCTTTGTTGAAGATTCTTTGACCATAGAGTTGAGGGTCCTTATTTGGGTTTTATACTCTGTTCCATGGGTCTGTGTGTCAGTTTTTGTGCCAGTACCATGTTGCCTTGGTGATCACAGCTTTGTAATATAGCTTGAAATCAGGCAACGTAATACTTACAGCGTTGTTTTTCTTTTTCAACATTTCCATAGTGATTTTGGGTCTTTTCTGGTTCCATACAAATTTTAAGATTGTTTGTCCCACCACTTTGAAAAATGCCACTGGTATTTTGATCAGGATGTATAGGTTTTGATCAGAAAGTATAGATTGCTCTGGGCAGCATAGACATTTTGACGATGTTAATTCTTCTGATCCATGAGCATAGAATGTTTTTCCATCTTTTTGTGTCTTCTTCAGTCTCTTTCATGAGTGTTCTGTAGTTCTTAGAGTATAAATCTTTTACCTCTTTGGTTAGGTTTATTCCAAGTTATCTTATGGTTTTTGGTGCTACTGTAAACGATGCAGATTCTCTCATTTCTCTTTCCACAGTTACATTGTTAGTGTATAAGAAAGCAGCCGATTTCTGTGCATTCAAACTCAACACCCCAAAAACAAATAATCAAGTCACAAAGTGGGCAGAAGACAAGAACAGACACTTCTCCAGTGAAGATATACAAATGGCTAACAGACACATGAAAAAATGTTCATCGTCTTTAGCCATCAGGGAAATTCAAAACAAAACCACACCGAGATACCACCTTATACCAATTAGAATGGCCAGAATTAACAAGACAGTAAACAACATGTACTGGCGAGGATGTGGAGAAAGGGGAACCCTCTTACACTGTTGGTGGGAATGCAAGTTGGTGCAGCCACTTTGGAAAACAGTGTGGAGATTCCTTAAGAAATTAAAAATAGAGCTTCCCTCTGATCTTGTAATTGCATTACTGGGTATTTACCCCAAAGATACAGATGTAGTGAAAAGAGGGCCATCTGTACCCCAATGTTCATAGCAGCAATCTCCACAATAACCAAACTGTGGAAAGAACTGAGATGTCCTTCAACAGAAAAATGGATATGGAAGATGTCCGTATATGCAATGTAATATTACTCAGCCATCAGAAAGGATAAATACCCAACTTTTACATTAATGTAGATGGGACTGGAGGAGATTACACCATTACAATAAGTCAAGCAGAGAAAGTCAATTATCATACGGTTTCACTAAGTTGTGGAGCATAAGGGATAGCATGGAGGACATTGGGGAAGGAAGGGAAAAACGAACGGGGCTGGAATTAGAGGGGGAGGAACCATGACAGACTATGGGCTCTGAGAAATAAACAGGGTTTTAGAGGGGAGGGGGTTGGGGCAATGGGTGGTCCTGGTGATGGGTATTAAGGAGGGCATGGATTGCATGGAGCCCTGATGTATTGTATGATGACTAGCATAACATAATAAAAAAAAAAAAAAGCAAAAAAAAAAAAAAAAAAAAAAAACAACCAAAACCCAAAAACCAAACCCAAAAAACCAAAACCAAAAAACCACATCTGCTTGGATAAAAGTATGGAAATCACTACCTTATGAAATTTCATTGTGGACTAGACTTATGAAATTTGATGCGCCTGAGTGGTTTTTCTAAATATATTGATAACTATATGTATTTATATAATATTTATGTATGGTATATACAAGTGGGATAACAATTTTTCATTACTTTATAAAGTTTTGTCAAAAGTATCTGGACATGCAGTTTCCTAGAAGGTAAGAAGGTTGACCCTGATGAAGAAAGTCCCCTCTGCACAGAGCCAGTCAGAAATGTTCCAGAGAATCTTCTAGAACATTCTCAGTGTGGAAGTTTCAAGGTGTAGCTAGGATGGAAACCTTGGTGAAAGACTAGAAAACAGGTGGTAATAACTAACAACTAACAACTAACATTTATTAAGCTCCTTACCCCTTTCAACCGTCAACTGTTTTCCTGGGCCTTTTCCGGAAACTTCCATGGCTCATTACTGTTATTAGTTCTCTCAGCAAGAGGCTGTGCTTTGAGTTCACCATGTATGTCTGAATGACATACATTTTTTTTTTCCCACCTGTGGCAAGAGTTCAGTCCCATTAACTGTTGAGAACTATCGACAGTTCTCTGCAAGTCCCAGCTGTTGTTTATGCTAGGATTGATCTGTGCTCCGACATGGAAGGATGAATGGCCACATGTCTAATTGGCTGAAGATAGGTTTCTGTAGCTTGGCTTGTTCAGGTGCTACCATGGAAATCTACTTTATGTAAGGGTCTTTGAGACACGCTCCATGCTGACCCAAGGGGGGGGATGCACGAATACAGGACATACCTTGCTTACCCCTTCACAGATCTTCGATTCACACCTGGGACTCTCCTACTTGCCAGACATAATTTTTAGATAGTTCTAAATTGTGGTACAGTAAATTATTTTAGGCTGAAAGTCTTAGAGGACCAGTAATTACTATCCCTGTGTTTCCTCCCTGGATGGGGAACCAGTCGGGAAATAATGTAGGTGTCCAACCGCTGGGGATGAAACTTTATTACCAATAACCTTTTTTGAATTTTTTATGGATTATGCCTTTTTGAAGATGGGTATTTTAAAGAGGTTGGCTACATTATATCACTGTAACTGGTGTAAATTCACAACGTGTCCCTTTTTTCAAAATGGACTAAATCAAATCAAGTTTCAATGAGATAGAACAATGAAAATCTGTTCCTGAATCTTTGAAGTGGTTGTTTTTTTTCCCCCCCATGTTGCTCAGTAATGTACCATATTTATTTTTTTCCTTTTACTTTTTGGTACCCTAAAGCATTTTTAAAATAGAATATAGTTTTCATTGAATGGAACACCCCTCAGCTCTAGTTAGCCCCTCACCTGGTCACTCAGTTTTCCTCCCTGGGGAAGGTGTCTTGCAGCAGAGTGGAGAACAGACCGGATTACAGACTTTGTGCGGGCGGGCAGCAAGTAAACAGGGAGAAACAGAGGCCTTCCTAGGACACCCGGGTTTTCCTCTCAAGTTCTCCAGTAACAGAAACCGGTTCACCTCCTCTGCGGTGGAAAGAAGACAGGTGGGTCTGGGGGCAAGTCTAGTATTCCCACGGAGCTCTGACTATATAAACACAAGGACAGGAGAAACAGGGCCTTCCCGGCAATCTTCAGGAGAGGATTTGTGGGTCAGCCACTTAGGGATGTGTTTTTAGGAAAGCAAATGTGGAAGTTTTTGTCTACAAACACAGCTTTCACTAAAAGCTCACTTAGTCTGTGAATTTTCTAAGATCTTAGCATTTTCTCTTTCTGTTATCCTGAAAGCCTTGTGGTTCTATTTTACTGCTTACTGGTCACACCCAGCACATGGGAGAGTGGAATAATCAGGCTTTCCACCCCGAGAAATCCAAGTATCGATGGCTTCTGGGAGCAAATACTTTTTCTCGCTTAAGGAAGCATGCGTTGGCTTACATGTGTGGGGTCTGAGTGCACTTGGCTCCAAACTGCTGGGTTCATTTCTGCCCTGATGTTTTCTCGTTCTGGACCAGTGGGCCCCCGTCTTTTTCCTGGTGGAGGACAGGCTGACAAGAGCCAAGCACACAGTCATGTGGGGGCCTGTGGAGCTCCCATGTGCATCGCGCCTGCTGCCCCTTCCGGCCCCCAGACGGCTTATGGGGCCGTGGTCTACACGGAGAGGGGACGGGATGATTATCTGCTGAACAGCGGTGCAGTCGGCCACACCAACGCTTCCGCAGGCATGAAAGGAAGTTGGTGGGGAGCCTGTTGGGTGACCCCTTCCTTCACTGGGTGTCTCTGTTCTTGCTCAGAGTCCGGTAGAACCATGCTTGACTCCTGGCTGCGGACCTGTGAGCTGGACTTCATGACTGGTGAGCTGTGACTGAGAACAGCCAAAGAAAGTCACAGGGAACGAGCACACCGCGTGGAGACAAAGGCCTGCATTTGGGATGGTGAAGGGCCACCAGCTCAAGGAAGAACCGGAGCCTGGAGAAGCTGTCGGGAGGAGGTTGTGTGTGCTGGTCCGCATTGATCTATTCTGATCAGAGAAAGCAGAACTTGTTATTAACTTATGCAAAAGATCTCAGAAGAGGAGAAGTTCACACACTGAAGAGAGCAAGAGGCCACATCCAAGGCCACTGCCCAGTGACGATGCCATTGGTGAGTGCAGAGGGGTTGTCCCCACACCCCTGTGGTTTCCCGCCGAAAGGAGACGATGGCTGATGGGGGGATGAGGAAGGAAACAGGAGGCTGTTTCTGAATGAAGGAGGAAGGGGTATGTCCCAGCAGGGGCTGGGGCTGAAGGGGGAATGGGAAGGGCAGGGCCGGGGGCAAAGCAGGAGTGGAGACGGGCCGCTTAGGACACAGGGAGAGCAGGGTGCTGCTTGAGAAGGGGATGGGGACTTTCCTGAGACCCCAGCTCTCTGCATTTCCCCTTCTGCACTGGTCTGTGCCGTAGAAGCTGGGAGGGTGGAACAGAGACCTAGGGGTCCCCAGAGAGGAGGGTGAATGTGTGGGTCTGGAGAGTCATAGAGCGCAACCTCTGACCCACGTGCAGAGGGCAGGAGGCTGGCGGGAGTCGCAGCCAAAGGAGGTGCTGTGGGCAGGTGCACTGACTCTGTTCCTGAAGTCCCCAGTGTGGAGGGCGGGCCATGGAGCATCTCTCCAGCTTTCAGCTGTTTCTAACTCACCCCTTTTCTGGGCTACGTAATTTGTAGGGTACAGTGCAAAATGAGGGTGCAGGACCTCTTGTCAAGATGATGACAGCCAACCCGGTGGCTGCAGAGGTCATGTGTCCCCGCTCCGTGTCCCCGGCATCTGATCTCAGCCCACACCCGTCCCACGCCTTCTCTCCCTCTCCCTTCGGCGTGTGCCGCCTCCTCCCTCCTGCGTCGTTCCTCACCAGCGTCCATTCTGGAATCAAAATCCATCTCTCAGCCAATGCTTTCTGCTTTCCTAGGACTCCGCTCCAGTTTCTGGGCGCACACTTGTCTTTCCATGTTTACATTACGTAAGGTTGTTAAAGGAAGAAATGAACAAATGAATGAATAATGAGCTCCCAAGAGTCAGACCCGTTGAAATCAACCTGAGAAAACCCGCCCACAGGACGCCCCCGTGGGAATGCGGCTCTTTTCTGGGACGGAGGGAGCCTCCTCCTCGCTCTCACGTGGAGAGAGCGCTATAGCTTTGATGTGCTGTCGCAGTCCCTTCATTAACTCCTTCATGCCCGACACATGGTGCAAAGCTGCCGTTTCCTTTTAAATCTTGAAAAACTCAGTGACTTGCTATTTACTTAAACCTTTTTCTTTTGGTTTCTTTTCCAAAAGACGTGATTCTGTTTATAAGAAAAGATAAATGAGGGGCGCCTGTGTGGTGCCCTGGGGGAAGCATCTGACTCATGGTTTTGGCTCACGGCTGATCTCAGGGTTGTCGGATTGATCCCCACCTTGAACCCTGCATTCAGCCGGCATGGGGCTTTTTGCACACAGTGTGGAGTCTGCTTGGGTTTCTCTCTCCCTCTCCCTCTGCTCCTCGCCACCCCCCAACTTCAAATAAATACATATATATTTTTTTAAAACAAAGAACAGATAAACGAAGCTGAGTCACTCAGATGGAGATGGAAGTTCCAGACCCTACTGCAGGAGGGGTACAGTGAGGACACCACAAATAAAGGATCCAAGAGCTTCTACTGAACACCAGATTTGATTCAGAATGTCTTTTTTTTTTTTTCTTTTAAAGATTTTATTTATTTATCTGACAGGCAGAGATCACAAGTCAGAGAGGCAGGCAGAGAGAGAGAGAGAGAGAGAGAGAGAGGAGGAAGCAGGTTCCCTGTGGAGCAGAGAGCCTGATGTGGGGCTCGATCCCAGGACCCTGGGATCATGACCTGAGCCAAAGGCAGAGGCTTTAACCCACTGAGCCACCCAGGAGCCCCTGGTTTAAAATGTCTTGGTAGCAAAAGCAAAGCCAGGGGCGGTACTATTTCATGGATTTCTAACTGTTAGGTCATGTTCAGACGGGTGCCGACAGGTGTCCCATAGAGATGTCATGGACGGAAGCATCTAATCTCCGCTCGACAGTCCATGCCTCTCCACAGGGATTCCCAGGGAAGCCTGAGCACCCAGGGCAGAGCTTGGCAAAGAGACCCTTCTCGTGCTTGTTGCATCAGTGCGGACTGCTAGCGGGAATGCCTGCGAGAGGGTCTGGCCCAGAGGAGAGCATCCTCCCCTGACACCCCCGCTGCCCCAGCACAGAACCATGCATGGGGGACGTCGTGACAGCACTTTCCAGCAAGAGCCCTTGCCTGAACCTTGAGTTCCTGCCTTCTGGTTAGGAGACGGAGACCCACCTGGAGGACAGGCAGAGCAGGAGAGAATCTGCCTGAACCCTGCGGAGTGCAGGTCGCCACCATCCATGAGGGCTTTTTCCTGCTGGTGCCCTGGAAACTCAGACTGACCGATCTCCCCTCACTAGCCTTAGGTCAGCAGACAGGGGAGAGGGAGTCTGGCCCGGAGAGACACTGTTTGTCTTGTAATGAGAAAAAGTGGAGAGGACATCACCAGACTGTAGTCTGCAGGCTGTGAGGCTCATCTCAAGGGAGATGAGCTAATGTCTTCCGGGCTGTGCTGCTTCTCAACCTCCTAGGTCAGTGCAAAGCTAGAGCTTCCAAAACTCTGTGGGATGAATGGGCAGCATGTCCCTGTGTAACCCTCTGTCTTTCTCTCGTTAGCAAGTGACAGACACAGTGAGGCTTTGTCAGGCACTGGACAGTGGCTAATGTAGAAGCTCCGAAGGGACATGTCCTGAGCTGTCAGTTGAAGGGCGTCCAAGGGGTTGGATTTCTGAAGTGTAGGTACTGGTGCTTTATTGTCATATAAAGTAAATGGAAACATCCTTCCCCCCATGGAGGGTCCGTCCACTAGATATACTTGCTAATATGAGGGAGGGGCTGGGCAAAATGGCATTTCAGGCAAGACACCCAAAGGAGGAAGATGAAACTATTTCCATGTATTCCCAGGACAGTGAGGTGTTTTCCCTTCACATACAGAGAATGACTTAGAATAAAACAAAGACCTGAGCAAAGTCATGCATTCACACATACATTCACACAAAGATATTTGCCGTTAATAATCAAATTGTATATGACCAATGCAAAACAGAATAAACAAATGAAAAAGCACAGGAGGCCCTTTTGAAATGGCACATACGGGACTTTCTTCGATCACATTGAAACCACTGAAAAAAAATTAACACATTTATATATTATAGAAAATAAATAACTATATAATATAAGCTCTAATAAGTAATATATTATGTATAACATTATATTATGACATCATTATAATGTTATATAATGTAATACAAAAACAATAAGTACCTTTAGGAGGTAAAGCTGTAGTGGATTTGAAAAACCCAAAGTAAATCAGAGCAGGTTCAAGAACTTGCAGGCAGGCGTGATCTGTCAAGCAGCAGCCCACAAAGTCAGGCAGCACAGATGGTGACCACGGCACTTCCAAGTTAGCCTTCCTCCCTCCGCCCCCTCACTGACCTGGTGACCTTGAGCAAATGACTGGAGTGTGGCCCATCAGTGTTAGGGGTGAAGTGGGGGTTATAATGTCACCTGCCTAACAGGACTGGCTGAAAATCCGGTGAGAACCCGGCTCCTGGTCAGCCTCCCTGAATGTAAGGCGCTGATGCTAAGTTTAAACCAGTTTTGGAATCTGTCTACACGCTTAGAGACAAGGTAGTCTGAGCAAACACTTGTTTAAAATGCATCTCTGCTCTATCACCTTCTGGTCAGAAACACATTATCGCATCTGCATCTTGAGCTGTACCTTGAAATAGACCTGGTCTGCTGCCTTCTAACTGAATGGAATCTGCTACTGGATAGCACATCGTGGAGAATTCTTATATACGCACGTTCGGGAAGGAAAGCCTTGGGTCCATTTAGTGTAGCAGGTAAAACAAAAAATCAGGAAATAAAATATCGAGTGTCACCTTGATGGCTTTTGAAATTGAGCACTGAGCACTGAAGGCTCAGCCCTGGCTGTGAGCGAGCCGCCTTGACATGACGTTCCTTTCCGACGCGGAGGATGGTCGATTACTCTCAGGCTGGAGAATAAATTATCAATCGAACTGGAAATAAAATTCAGTGCAATTCAATAGGCTCACGTCAGACTGCTGTTGATTTTCTTCCTTCTGTTTGTTTTTCCATAAAAAAGTACTCCATGCAGCTGGGTTTTTTGGCCATCTGTTTGGGGCAGTTTTCAGAGATGCTAACTACAGGGAAAAAGATTCGTCATCCTACGGAATGCTGACGACTCTTATGATTCTCGGGGGGAACAAAACCTGGTTAGGGAGCCGTCTTCTTTTTTTATTGTGGTTTATTTGATGTGTAATTTGTTCTTTTTTTGATGTGCAAGCAAGATTCTGGCTTACTCTGGCAAAGGCTGGGTACTTTTCTCAGAAGGGAACAATTGGTTTCTGAGAGTTTTTGCTTTTTTACTTCTTGTGCATTTCTCATTTTTGTTCCGTAGGCTATCCTATTGCTGTGGCCTACTTTTTAAGAACTTCTTTACTGTAGTTATGTTTATAGATGTAAAATCATATATAATATTTTAATCATTAATCATAATTGTATCTTATATATAATAATTTATTATATACACACAGATATATAATAATATATGTATATATGTATATATACATATGTCCATATGTATATTTATAGATAATTTACATATTATGGATAAAAATATTATTATGGATATAATATATCCATATAATATTATACTATCATATGTAATAACATGATATATTAATATTATAATTAATATAATATATTATATACATAATATTAATAACAATACTGTGGATAATAATATCAGTGATATCTAATATTATTGTTTATATAGTATATACAACTCATGTATTCTGCATGGTGTATATTCTATACATCATTTGACTGTTGCCTTAAAAATACATGCTCTGCCTCCTTAGCGACTGTCAGGCGCACAGTTCAGTGGTGGAAATGCCACACACAGTGTTGTGCAGCCATCGCAACTCTCTTTTTCGGAAATATTTATCACCCTAGCCGGGGCCTGTTTTTCACTGTGACTGTGTGCACCGGGCCTCCTGCGAGGGTCTTGGGGACAGAGTGACAAACGGGAAGCAGAAGAGGAGGTCCCGTCCCGGGACAGCGGGGTCGCGACCCAGACAGGTGGGCGACCAAGGGGGCTGGAGCACCGGCTCCCTCCGAGGTCAGCCCTTGCGCCGCGCTCGGCCGGAGAAGGACTCACCTGTCCGCAGTGCATGGCCCTTGTAGGAAATAGCGCGTTTCCTGGGTTCATTTTTCCGAAAAGCAAGTCAGCTTTGTGACCTACAATAACTTTTCTTTTCTTCTGTGCCCTCTCTGTCCTGTCAACAGCCAAGCAGGTAAAACCCAAAGTCTTCCCCTTGCGGGTCTGGCCGTGGGCGCTGGGAGCCTCTGCCCCAGCGGCGTCCTCCGGGGTTGCGCGGGGGCGTCACCTGTCTGGGCGTCACCTGCCTGGGCAGCCTGGGCCTTCCAGAGTGACGGGGAAGAGGGCCAAAAAAGTGACCTTGCTCTGTAGGGCCGACTGTTTGCTTTTCATCCAAATGTGGGTAAATTAGAACCTCCCCCTTCCTCCGGGAGCTCCGTGAAGCTTCTAACAGAGACTGTAGGAGACCACCCGCCTCTTATTTCGTCCGTGGACAAACCTACTGCCTTTTCTCCCCTCGGGCCTACAGAGCTTGAGACACACACAGAATCAGTTAAAATTTAAATTATTTTAAAAATAATTTAACCTTCTCCGGACTCTTTGAATTCATTTAGTTCATTTAAAAATAAAAGCAAAGGCTTCAAGAAGTATTTGGACATAACTGATGCTCAACTATAAGTTCATTTGATACTAGTATCTCTTGCTAGGAGTCTTCCCTTCCCAGAAATTGTCCACATTTAGAAAGTTTATGTTATATAATGTATCATATATTGTTAATATGCTATTATATGTTATATTAAATTTCATGTTATATTATTACTTTTACTATACTATTACTAATTTATTATTAATATGTTAGTGCTGTTTAACACAATCTGATTAAACTAAATTTTGTAAAAAAGAGAAACTAAGAGAGACAATTCCTGCTCACAGAGAACGGATTTTCTGGGCTTATCAGCACAGGTACCTGCCGGGGGCGTAACTGCAGGAAGAAATGTATGCAGCGTGCCCATGGGTCTGTGGGGCTGACAGCACGGGGTGTTGCTGCCGGGGTGCCGAGTTCGAAACTACCGGTAAACTTGAGATAAACTTCGAATGTGTAAACTCTAACGAGAAGAAGCTATACCAGAATTGATTATTTGTACCGTTTGGGCTTCTGCTCTCATTTTGTGCTTTCTCTCCCATATCACTAGGATGGGCAGACGGAATGGGGGTGCAGAGAAGAAGGTTTTGGGCTCAGGCATCTGGAGAAGATACTGATAAAATCAGGAAAAAAAACCAGTAGCGAAGAGATAAGGGCTTGGGGACCACCTAGTCCCGCCTGGGAAGGGAGAAAGTCGGCACAGGGAGGAGCTGGGATCCGCAGGGGGGCCCTGGGATCCGCAGGGGGGACCTTGGGCCGTGTGAGTGGTCATCATGATCCCCGGATACGACCACACCACCTTTTGGGAAGTAAGACCCATCAGACTGGACCCTTCAGTTCCTTCTCTGGCTGATTGGGGGTCATGAGCTCTTCTGTCAGTCACCTGACTCAGGTGATGGGGACACAGGGAAGAACTAAGTGAACACACGCCCAGGGAGATAGTAGGGCAGAGGCGCCCAAACCTGAAACAGAACTTTTCTCCAAAGAGTACTGTATCTGGCATTAAAGAAAAAAATCAATGAGATTTTTATCACCGAAGGAATCAATCAGTGTTGGTTTTCTTTAGCTCACGGTTGAGTATTATTTTGATCATCATGTGTGTTAGTCCGGATAAAAATAACACTCAACCATGAGATAAAGATCACCATCCTGACGTCAGTGCCCGGGGGGGCTGCAGGTTGTGACCTGGTATTAGAAGGAACAACCTGTGCCAGACTGATGGTCACAATTCCTAAAGGGCAGTGCGTTTGATGCAACGTTGCAACAGTTCCAGCCACCGGTATGGCCAATCAGCCGGCCCTGGGAGATTTTCTTTGCTTGTCTGTCTTCAGAGTGACAGGGGATGTTGCCTGTGCCACTCTGTTATAAGGCTACTCACACCCTGGATGGCATTCCAAGAGGGCATGGTGGCCCTGTCAGTGTCCACGGGAGCCTGCCGGAGGGGCTGATCTGTGCTGTCCCTCGGCACTAGTGACAGTGTGAAAACTAGCCTAGCATCAGGGCTCAGTGCAGGGAGATGGCTGAGGACTGTGCGGTTTGCATGGATGCCATTGCCCGGGGCTTCCACAAGCCAACCTTGCGCCAACCATGGCAGCTGATGGTGCAAGAGAGCAGAGATTGTGCAGTGCTGGTGGGACAACAGGTGCTGTGAACCAGAGACAAGGAGCTGGGTTCCCAGGTTTTCTTAGATGAAAAGTTCCATTAGGGTGGGGTGGTTCTGTGAATGTCTCCATTGTCCATTGACCATATCCCCAGGGGTGTGGCCTGGGCACCTCTCCTCAGCGGGGAAGGAAGGTGTATCCCAAGGCTGGGATCCTCTAGGGCTTGTCTGATTTTGCAATGTTGTGTTTTTCATATGAAGTTATCTAGAAATGTGTACCTAATTTTTCAAAACACCCCGATAAGAAACTCTGAGTCTTTATGGATCCCGTTAGAGCTCCCATATTCTGTTAGAGATGGTGTATATCATACCAAATTGGAATTCGTTAACCAAGCTGTACTAACACAACATCTTTGTTAACAGAGACCTGCAAAATTGGCCAGAGGCCTCTTTTACTTGGTACAGAAGAAGAAACATTTCACTACAGAAGTCAAGTTGTAGTGAGTAAGCTTGATGGCTCCAAACATTTGGGTGTCGTTCTGTGTGTGGTGTGTGTGATAGGCTGTGCCTAGTCTGAGGGAAAGAGTGTACTACGGGGGTTAATAATTGACATTAAGTTATTCCCACAAACCTGAACACTTTATATTTTCAAGTATAGTGAGTAATTAACTCTTGCCCAAAGTCTTCGAGGAAGAAAGTGGGCCAGAAAAGAACCGGCAACAATACTTACTTTTCCCCGAAACCTTCCCAGCTGTCAAAGAAAATAGTCCAACAAAAGGACATGAAAGAAATATGCAGCTGAGATTTCATAACTGAAAGGGACAGATTGAATTGATTCAGTTTCTTCCAATACAGAATTTAGGAGGAATCGAACAGTTTTTGGACTTTAAGTCCTGCGACGATTTCTAAGTGTAACAGACCCATTCCTCTGTTCACCCCATTCTGTTTCTCTGTCTCCAGTTGGGTGTGGCCAAGATGGGGTCACAGGCTCCTGGGAATGGGTCATCACACAGATCTGGGGGTCTTATTTTGACAGACACTAAATTGTGTTGTGTTGGTTTTCATTTGATTTCTGTGCCTAGACCTTCTGATGAGGGTGGGGTCTGGCTGGGATGATGGGTGCCAGGGTGTTGTGGGCCTGGTTCAGCTGGCCCAGCTCTTCTCCTGGTTCAGGCAACGTGGACATCCAAGATGCCGTCTCACTCTGGGCGTCTTGGGAAGATGCCACCAAGCCGCTTGCTAGGTCAGGCAGGAGAACGCCCATGGAACGTTGTCATGGCAGGTCAGCTCTGATGCCAAGGGATTCCAGGGTTTAGGAAAGTCTGCAAAGGACGAATGTGAGGGTGGTGGTTCCCTCGTGTGATGCACCTTGAAGGAGTCTCCCTTGCATGTGCACATGGGGGTGCAGCACCAGGGACTGTCAGCTGAACCCGGGGCTGAGGTCCCCTTGTCTGTTTCCCCAGGAGCACAGCAAAGCTGCATCTGATACAAATGCTGGGCAACGCCGCCTCCCACCTGTTCTCTCCTGATCAAGACCCTTGTTCTACAGAGCTACAGGGTGGGTAGGAGGTGACACCTTACAAATTCTCCATGGGATTCCCTGCACAAACAATTTTGGGTTTCTAGGGCTCAGTTAAGTGCCTGATTCTGTTAGGTCCAGGTTTCTTTAGTACTTCTCCAATTTCCAAACTGCCACACAAAACCTGGGAAGGCAGCAGGATCGGGGACCCCGTGGGTGCCTCTCACCCTGTAAGTCTCTGCTCCCTCAGCAGACCAGAGAGAAACCCACTGCTCTGAGAAGCTCCTGGGCGCCCGGCAGCCTGGTCCTTGTCCTCAGGTTGCACATCTTAGCACCTCTGCCTTGGTTTTGGGAGAAATGTACCACATGCAGTCTTGTACCATCGTCCCAAAGAATTGTGAGTTTTGTTAGATTCCTCTTTCCCTTTTATTTTTCCTTCTTTTTAAAATGACAAGCAGAAGGCAGCAATTTAGAAGGCCCATGGAAAGTGTTTTTCAATCAAAGTTATTCAGAAGCAGAAACGTGTTTGAAATACATAGTCTTATAGAAACGTTTGTATAAAAAGGAAGAAAATACACCGTTCATGGAACCAGGCAGAACATTGATTAGAACTTGGCTAAAACCAGAGAATCCAGGCCAAGGAGGGACATGTAGCGAATGCACAGCCTGCTCTCTGGCTGGGCCAATGTCCCTGCAGAGTTTCCTAACTGACTGAAGTGCAGAGAAGCTCTGTGCATTACTGTGGGCTGCCGTCGGCAAGGCTGGGTTTGTGTCTTCTGGTTTCCGCGCCACTGAATGGAAGCATCTTCCCATGGCTCCAGCCTCCCTGACCTGCAGACTTGGTCCCAAGCTAATCTTAGAGTGCGACCTCACTCTGTGAAGAATTCTGCTCACTGTCTTTGTAGTGTACCTCATCCTAATCAGTTTGGTATTTAAAAAAATTATCTTGATCAACACTGCCTTTAGAGCACGCATTCTGTCTCTCTCTCTTTAAGTAGGCTCCATGCTGCAACACAGGGTTTGAACTCATGACCCCGAGATCAAGACCTGAACTGAGATCAAAAGTCAGACGCTTAATTGGCTCAGCCCCCAGGTGCTCCTAGAGCAGTCGTTCTTAAAGTATTTTTGGAGCCTGACACCTGACACATCTGAAAATCTCATGAGGCCTAGGCAGCTTCTCCCCAGGAGAAGTGCACAAATGTACCAAGACCAGTGGTCACAAGCCCTGCTTGAGATGAAGAGCCCTCGCCTTCATCTGTGGTCCGCACTCTGGATGCCGCAGCAATGTCAAGATGCTCCTGAAAGTCAGCGTGAGGCTGAACTCAGGACTCATCCTCCAGGAGCACTGAGGGCCGGGTCTTGGGTCTGGGCCCAGGTTAAGCTCGCTCTTGCTCAGGGCAGTTTCATCTCAGGGCTTCCTGCCTTTCCTCCTGCTGGCCCTTGTTTGGAACTTGTCTTGTTCGCTCTGCTTGTTAAGTCAAGTTTGGGGGAGCAGGCGTTGGAAATCCAGTGTCCTCCTGACCAACAAGCTTTAGACTTTTTTATGCAAAGTAACTCAGCAGTTCCTGGGTGAATAGCTCTGTCTACCACAGAGTGACATGCTAAACTCCTCAGAAGAGGGTTGGATTACCTGTAACCATTCTTGAGGAGAATGAGTTCTTCCTCACCAGACTTTTGTACAGTTAAGACTACTTAAAGACGCAAAGGAGGCAACATGACAAAGATCTACTTTTCTTAAAGAATGAAAACGTCCTCGCTCCCCTAGAAATGATGGTGTACATTTGTATTGTCAGATTATCATGATTAGGCACCCTGGGTTGGCTTGAGAATTATTAAAATGCCACGGCGTCCCCGTCTTTGCGTAACATGATTTAGGAGACTGTGGGAAGACTGCAGCCTATAGCGTATGTGCACTCCTTTTGGATTATGGTAAAATAAAGATGAACATGTTCATGTGGGACAGTTAGCCTCTCTGAGCCCAGCATGTAACATTTTTAGTTGGCTTTTTGGATGGAGCCATTTTGCCGTTTTTGTAGGTGTTTTGACTCAATCAGAAAAGATCTTACCGAATCTTCAAACCATAATGTGATGTGTGACCCCAGAATTATCTTCTCTCTGCAGAACTAGATCATTAGCTTGATGGATGTTGGGAATGGCATGGTGTTTAAAATGAGGGATGGGGTAGCTGCTCTCTGGTAGATCAATAGCATAAAACCCAATGTAAATTTCCCACATTTGCTCATCTTAGCTGATGCCATCTATCATTCTAGTCAATGTCGAGGGATTTGGAGAGCATTGGATGAACACCATTTCATACACTCAGATTTTGTCTTCAAAGTTACAATGGTCAAAATCGTTCCTTCCCCCGAGCAGCAAGCTCATGCTACCCTATACAATCTTGGCAATAGTCACCTTGCGGCACCCTGATTCTTCCTGGAGCTCTTTTGAAATTAAACGGTTTGTTATTTGCATAAAATCCCCGGTTCAGATGGAAGGTCTCAGACGGGATCATTTCTCTCCCAGAAAACACTTTATTCCATCCAAATATCTGTTACTCTCAGAACAGTAGACACTTCCCAGAGCTCAGAGAGGTTGTGTTTTTTAGAGATTTTGTGTTGGAAAGTGAGGAACATGAACATGATTAAAAACATATATATATACATATATATATGGTAAATCTTGCAGTGTGTCTGAGATGGAGTTCTAAAGTTTGGGGGAAGAGCATCAGGAAAAAGCCAACTCCATGTTCACTATTGTTTCAAGCAAGACACACTTGGTTTATTCATTTGCTCAGGATTCATCCATTGCTACATGTGATGCTAAGTGTTATAGTCAAATGAGACCCAGACTGCTGTTGAACACACATGGATGCAGAGGAGCTGACAAGCTCAGCGACAAGCATAACGCAAGGAAGAGCGTGGACATGCTGTGAGGGAGGAGGGGAACCCCCACGATGGTCACAGTAGGGACATCAATTGACTGAGGGTAGGAGGCATTCTCTCCATAAGGGTTAGTTGGAGATGGACAGTGGGCATCTGGTCGGGTTTGGATAGACAGACTTTGTGGAGAGACGTTGCAGCCAGAGAAAAGGTTCTAAGGCCCTTCCCAGGAAAGAGAGTGCGGGAATATTCAGGGGGTGGTGAGTGGTTTTGTTGTGTTTCAGGTGAAGGTTATCCCTGGGAGATCCAGGGAGAGAATCTGGAAGGATAAGCTGACAGCTCGAGGGCCATATACATGATTTGTTCAGGACAGCCCTCATTTGTACCTGCTCTCCCAACATAGTTATTAATCATCACTCCCTTTTCTCAGAAATGTTCCCCCTTTCTCCACAATGTCCTAGCTCAGACAGACGATGAAGTATACGGATGGGCTGCTATTCTTTGTCTACTATTGTTCACATGGTGGTTTCCTTCCATTTTCTTAGGAACTCCTGATGAACTGTGACATGTATTTTTCTGACCATTTCATGTTAATGGGGAAGAGTAGGAAATTTGGGGATATGACTTGAAATTTTGAAAGCGGCCCAAGATCCAAAAATCTCTGTGGCAGAAATGTCTGAAATCAGTTGTGGGAAGAACAGTAATGAAAGCCAGCGTGTACAGATAATCTGGTGGACTAGGCACTATACTGTGCACCAGTTTATTTCAATTATCTCATCTTGGCAACAGCCCGAGAAGTAGAGATTGTTGTTACCTCTGTCTTCTAGATGGGGAAACCGAGGGTTACAGAGGTTGACTCATTTTCCACAGTGGTAGAGATCCTGAGCAATGGGACAGAATTTGAGCCCAGACAAGCTTACTCTGGAGCCGTGCTTTAGTGTAGTAAGAAACATCAGACTATTTCTGGGAATGTAACTCTTTGAGCGCACTGACCATGATTAAAATGAAAATGACAAAACTTCTCAATATGCAAACTACTTTTCCAAATTTTCCCCTTTGCTCCACACAGCAAACCTGTTCTTTGTAGGTATTTATCCCTATAGAAACTCAGAGAAGTTAAATATCTTCAAAAGACTCACATGCTTGAGCAACTATTGCACTGAGTGCTGAGTTCAGATCGTTGGTTTCCTACTCTGTCCCCACAGTCGTGCCTCACTTGGGTGTTGGGTGGTCATTGAGTGAATAAGTTTAGTGAATACTTGAAGGAGATGACCTCTGGCTGCAGTGAGGCAGGGTCAAAAGTCGAATGTGTTTTCAACGTGTTGTCGTAAGTTCTAGATATATTCTGGACACAGAGTGTATATAGTTAACAGTATTGTATACTTTAAAACATGGTAAGAGGATAGGTTTTATGTTAAACGTTTTTACAAAAAAAAAAAAATAAGAACACAAGGAAGCTTTTGGAAGTGATGAATAATGTGTTTATTACCTTGGTTGTGATGACCATATTGTGAGTGAACGCACACTTCCATGCTTTTCAAGATGTATATATTAAATGTGTACAAAATTTGGTATATCAATGATGCCTCTGTAAAGCTAAAAACTTCCAAGTTGTTATGAATATTTGTATAAAAATGAGGAAAAGCTAAAGGTATTGGGTCTGAGGAGGGAGGGGAAGGGGGTCAAAGGGAAAGCAAGTGGGGGCGGTTGGAGACCTCACTGAGCACGCTTCCCAAGACTGGCCGAGACCGCTGATACAGAAGTCACTTCCATGGTAGGGTTTTGTTTAGATAAATTAATGATTGGGAAGAGGACAAATTTCATTACTTGGGAGGAAAACCTGGTGTGTCTCCTATCTAGATTTTAAAGATTTTAATGATTTTAAAATGCACTAAACAAAGCACGGAGTGCTACCTTTTACAACCTGTATTTCTAAAATTGGGGGGAGAAGTCAAGTTTTGGAGAAATTCACGTATGTCATTGTGCTTTCTATTTACAAGTTACACAATATGGAAATAAAAGCAGTCACCCGTATCTTCATAAAGAATGCCATCACTGTCTCCATAGCACATTTGCTTTGTGGATGTTGAATGCATCTCCAGGTTCCGTAAGGCCCTTTTTCTTTCTAGATGGCAGCTTATGATCATTTCCCAGTTGAATGCATTTTGTCTCTAAATCGTTCCCTCTTCTGGAATTGTAAAATTATACAATACTCAAGAGAGCTCAAGTGAGTTTGATTTTGACATAACAAGAGAAACGAAATAAAACAAAACAAAACAAAACAAGAGAAATGAGCTCCATGGAGGTAAGTCTCCTGGAAAGACACTGGAACTTCATTCAGTGTTGGCATTGGTCAAGGTAGGTTACAGAGGACTTTTTATATTTTTTTAAAGATGTCTTTGCTTCACATTCTAACTTAGGTCAAGAAGGCAATCAGACATCTGATCTGAATCCATATTTTTGGAGCAAGATGCAGTGATACGACCCACTGCGCCAACTTTTATAGAAGCATTTAAAGAAGCTCCACTAGAGAAAATTCTGCTCCATGGTCTCTTTCTGTTTCTGACTCAGGCTAGAGTCATTATTTTCATATCTGGGAAGTGGTTATCAGTCCATTTTGTATCTATTAATTTGACAGAAGTTATAAATGAGCAATGACTAATGTTGATGAAATACTAGTGAACTTTTCCCCCATACATTGTCATTGGCAGCAAATGGGTAAAGTCTGTAGAAGAAAACTGGTTAGTTTAACCAAAACTTGCATCAGGGATTAATCCAAGGAAATAAAAAACAAATGATCTCTTTTAAAGGGTAATCTTTGAAATGCATTAAAGTTGTACAAACAAAATATGTATGAAAATCTTGGAGTAGAAAATGAAATATAGTACCTTAACTTGATAGACTATTAAGCAAGTATGAAAAAGGTAATCATGAAGTCCGAGTAGTAATACATGTGAAAATATTTTATTTTATGATATAATAGTGAAAAAAAGATACAGAATTCTATCTCTGCTGTATTTATAGCATTAGAAGTTAACTTTATTAATGTCACTACTATAATATTTAAGCTATAAATAATTATAACAGTGGAGTAAAAAGTGACTAAGCCATGCCCAAGAAAGGAAAGTCCAAGAAACGAACCAGTGAATCACACACAATTCCATAGGTCATGCAAGGCAGAAACCCTCCAGGCATGGCAGGCCCCTTAGTGTGTCCTTTGATGTTTCAGGACTTTGATGCCTTATATATTTTTTTCCTTTCCTTTCCTTTCATTTTATTTTTTAAAAGATTTTATTATTTATTTATTTATTTGAGAGAGAGAGAGAGAGAGCATGAGAGGACAGAGATCGGGGGAGAAGCAGACTCCCCACTGATCAGGGGGTCTGATGTGGGACTTGCTCCTGGGACTCCAAGATCATGACCTGAGCCGAAGGCAGTCGCTTAACCAACTGAGCCACGCAGGTGCCCCTCCTTTCATTTTAAAAGAGGATTTGAAGAGAGAAATAAATCTGTTGATGACAGAATGTAACAATCATATATTTAGAAACTTGATACTGTTAAAGATGAGACAAGTCCCAAATGGAGTCACTTGTGCTAAGCCCCATGTCCTCACACTGAGACTTAACTTAATTAGAATTTCTACCCTCCCAGAAAGGAAATCTTAAACTAGTCGATCAGGAATCACCTCATCATCACTATTTAGGTAAACTTCTACTAGACCCTGTTATCCCCTAAAGGAAAGTGATCTTGCAAAAACTAACCCCCTGTTTTGGAGTTAGTCTAACGTCCTTCTTTCTACTTCCTTTTTGCTACAAAAGTCTTTCATTTCACGCAGCTCCTTGGAGCGCCTTTCTATCTTCTGGATTTGTCGCTGCCCAATAAAGCCAGTAAGATCTTTAAAATTTCCGTGGTTGAACTTCATTTTTAACAATCAGAAAAAGCACATTTCCTCAAACCTAGCAGACTGTAATGTTTACATTCTCACTCCGTATGATGAAACCCAGCCCATACCGATGTCCTGGGAATAAATTCCGAAGTGGTCATTCTGAGGTACAGGCACAGGTGCCCACTGCACTTGGTGCTCAGACAGATTATTGGCAATCTAGTAGGTGGCTATATTTATGCTTACACAAATAAATTTAGTAGTTCTATAGCTTAAATCTATTACCAGCACTATTTTATTTTTGGTCATGAAAATAAATATTTGCTTAATTTTCCAGTGGATTCTTTTTATTGACGTGGAAAAGATAGACTGCGGGCTTCCTCTCAGACACCCGTCTAAGGACTTACAAGAAGAGAAATAGGTTGGAAGAATAGAAATCACGGTTGAGAAAATGAGACATAGTCTCTTTGTTAAACGGTCTTGGGAAAACTGGATATCCACTTGCAAATGAATGAAATTGGACTCTTACTATACACGTTACACAAAAATTAGCTCAAAAGTAAAGATTTAGGAAATTAAATATGTAAATATAAGAGGATCTATAACATTCTTGGAAGAAAACAGAAGAAAAGCTTCCTGACGTAGGTCTCTGCAATGATTTTGTGGACATGACACCAAAAGCACAGGCAACAAGAGCAAATACAGACAAATGGGATCACATTGAACTAAAAAGCTTCCTCACAGCAAAGGAAAGTATCAACAGAGTGAAAAGGCAATCGCCAGGATGGGTGAAAATATTTGCAGACCATATATCTGATAAGGGATTAATATTCCAGACTATACAAGTAACTATAACAACTCAACAGCAAAAAATAAATTTGATTAAAAATTAGGTAAAGGACTTGAATATATATTTCTACAAATTGATATAAACGTCTGAGAGGTATATAGAAGATGCTCAATGTCACTAATAATCCAGGGATTGGAAATGCAAACCACAATCAGATGTCACCTCACACTTGTTAAGATGGTTATTATAAAAAAGTTGGTCACTATGTGGAGAACTGGAGCCCTCAAACACTGTCGGTGAGAGTGTAAAATGGTATAGCCTCTATGAAAAATGGTATGCCAGCTCTTAAGAAGATTTAAGATAGAATAACCATATAAGGCAGCAATCCCACTTCTAGGTATGTATCCGAAAGTTGACATCAGGATCATGAAAAATGTATCTGTATTCCCATGTTCATTGAGGCATTGTATACAGTAGATAAGATATGGAAACAACCTAAATACCTTTGGATGAAGGATGAAGAAAATGTAATATAGACATACATTGGAATGTTATAAGAAAGACGTTCTGCCTTATGCAACAAGATGGATGAAACTTAAGGACTTTATGCTAAATAAAATAAGTCAGTTATAGGACAAATAGTGTATCATTCCACTTAAATGAGGTATCTAAAGTAGTCACATGCATAGAAACAAAGTAGAATGGTGGTTTCCAGGGGCTAAGGGGCGGGGAAATGTGGAGTCGTTCTTCGATAAACAAGTAAATCAAGCTTCCATTTTGCAAGATAAGTATGTTCTAGAGATCTGGTGTACAACATTGAATCTATAGTTAACAACACTGTTTTGTGAACTTAAAATCTGTTAAGAAGGGGGCGCCTGGTTAAAGCCCCTGGGTTAAAACCTCTGCCTTCAGCTCAGTTCGTTATCCCAGGGTCCTGGGATTGAGCCCCACATCCGGGCTCTCTGCTTCACACAGAGCCGCTTCCTCTTATCTCTCTCTCTGCCTGCCTCTCTGCCTACTTGTGATCTGTCTGTCAAATAAATAAATAAAATCTAAAGAAAAAAAAGAACATAGATACTATGCTGAGTGTTCTTACAATAATAATAATAATAATAATAATAATAATAATAATAACTATTTAAAATCTGGGAAGGTGAATGCTATTTGTGCTCTTGTGCAAGGAAGAAACCTCTGTGGGGAACAGGACATATTGCCGGAGAACCCACACATGGAGGATGAGCCCCTTTCTGTCTTCACCACATGAGTCTAAGTGAGTGTGAGTTTGGAGCTACAATCCAGGCGGGCAACGTCTGCTCTAGTCTGGGAGATGCCTTTCCTTTTAAATTGACAGTTTAGTAAGTGTCCTGTGGCTAGGTGGGTAAAACCCTGAGAAACCAGCCCTTGTCTATCACCCAAGAATTTCTATCCACTTTCCAGAAGACAGATTGTGCACTATTGTGGTGAAGGGGTTGGAAAACAATGATGCGAATCAAGGGAGAGAGTAATATTCAGGTGATAATCTCAGAGCGGGAGGGAACTAAAACCAATTAGTGGAGGTAGCAGGCTGCCTTTATGTGTATACTGCATTCCAACTTTGCCCTATGAGGCATCCCTAAAAATGACAACAGAGAGTGACTTCTCTTGGGAAAAACAAAACAAAACAAAACACAAAACAAAACAAAATAACCTAAGTGGAGAGCGATGGGACTAGAAGATGACTCGATGGGGTCGGATTTATGAAGCACTCTCTGTTTCCAGGAGTGCTCCTCCTACTTCTCAGGCTCACCAAGAACGCTTTCTCCCAAGTCAATCGCACCAAGAACGCTTTCTCCCAAGTCAATCGCGCTAGCTACAGGAGTGCAGCCTCCCAAGGAATAAAGATGATCTCACAGGGAAAGTTTTAAGACAAATGTCAAACAAGCAACCATTGGAACATCTAATAGGTAAAGCAAAAACCAATTTAACACCAACAACATAAATTTATAAGAGCCATAGTAACTGTCCTGGGAGACATGAAGGAGAATACTGCAACCTTTAGTTCTGTGCAGCTAAGCTTTAGATAAGACCAGTGTGTTGGTCAAGGATGGCTGAGACAGGCCGTCTGGAGGGGAACGAGTGCACTTCAGGACTCTTCTTGTATGAGAAGGTGTAGACTTTGATGATCCTTAGACATTTGTATGGGGAAATAACTAAGTGGTTTCATTTATTTAAGTGTGGCTTCACTTATGTACTTATTTCATTTACTTAAGGGAATAGGCTTGGGATAGGGTTGAAAAGGGGTAAATTTATGCTAAAGGGAACCAGTGTTTTCTCCACTGATGCTGATGTTCAAGCATTAGGGCGTAGGATCAACTCAGTTTTTGTTCCTCGGGGCCACCCTTCAGAAGAAAATATGTAACTGTTCTGCCTTCCTACCCCGCTAGGTTCAACCCCCACCATCTAAAAGAGGAGCAGCGCCATCTCCCTGATTTGTCCTCCCTGTGTATTGTTGGACAAAATTCCAACATTTGTTCAGTGCTCCTTATTTTAAAAAGGAAAGTCTCATAGTTTATGTCATTATATCACTTACGTAAGCATACGTTGCATATGCTTTATGTCACAAAACAGGCAAGCTAGCTGGCATTATAGGTGGGCTCATTTGAGAGAAGCCATTGGTTTTCAAGGGTGGTTAGGACCATAGCAAACACACACAGTTGGCTTTAAACACACACCATAGCAAACACACCCACACTCTTTTCTTCTAAGCTGTCTCGTTGTATCCTGGTAGGCTGGGGCAAAAAGCAGATTCACTCTTTGTACTTTGACTTGCCCAAGATTCCAGACTTCAGTTCTTTGCTACAGTTGGACCAATTCTTATTTTTATACTACATTCCTCCTCTTTCACCTCCTGTACATTTACTTGCAAGATAATTTACCCATGGGTAGTATTTTGGGGGGGTCTGATTTGTATTTGAATGGGAATGGCTCGAGAAATAACTTCCTGTGTGACAATTTTGCAAGTCAGTGAATCCCCTGGGACTCCGTTTTTCATCTGTAAGATGAGGGTTGGACTCCACGAAAATGCCTCTTTTAGTTCTTTCATTCCATGAATCTAGGAATGCAATTTTAAAGCTGCACCCAAATCAGCCTCTTTCTTGATTTGCTAGCCTGCAAACTTTTTCAGAGTTCTCCAGCTCCCATCGCTTCTATATCGTTAGCATTTAATGTAAAAACAGCATGTTTCAGTAAGAACAAAAACCCCCAATGCTTTAAAAAGAATCCTCAAATTGCACTGCAATTTTCTCTTACTCGAACAATTCTTCTGACACCTGCCTTCTGTGCCTGGAGACCCACAGACATGACTACCAAAGGGCAGTAAGGCACTTTGTGAGATTTTGGAGGTGGTGCTTCCTCCCCTGCTCTTGGGCTCAAGGAACTGGGACGTGGGCCCATGGGCACGGGTCCCCCACGGGGGCTCACTGCTGGGTCTAGGGACGACAATGTGCAGCATCTGCTGGTTTGGGACGCATGCCACTTCTTTCTCTCAGTTTCAATGAAGTTTCTGCTTGAAACAGAATGAAACAAGGTTGGAGGCTAAACCCCACCTCCACCTACATGACGGGGTTCATTTATTGGGTGGTTTGCTGCATACTGGGATATTCGTATGGAAACTGTGAGCTATGCTGTAAAGGCAAGCTAGTATTTCTGAAGGCAATTAAACCATAATAACAATATGTAGCAAAAAACCTAATGTGTGCAAACCCAGAAGCACTCATGTCAGATTGGCATACGTTTCCCTATTCCACCTAGAGAATATTGTGTCTGTTTTGACATGATTTAGCATTGAGCAAGGAATTCTGGTGCCATCAAGGAAAACTTAGAAAGTTCAGTAAAAGCCAAACTCTTGTAAGAAGCAGGTAGTTCCAGTATGCTGGCAGCTTCGATGAGGCCATGAAGGGCTTCAGTCTCGCTGTGCCACTTATTGGCTATGTGGCCTTGGGCAAGTCAATGACCTTTTCTTTTCTGGGGATTTGCTCATTGAAAAAACAAGATAATCACAGGACCTACTTCATGGAGACTTTGTGAAAGTTAAGTGAGTATACGCGAAGCATTTGTAGAACACACAGCATATGGCAAGCATGGGGTTACTGTGAGCCATAATCCTTTGTCGTTACTATTTTTATGATTATTCACCAAGAGGCGTCAGCCTATGCTTTGGCAGAGATAGGTGAACGATGGAATAAGTTATAGAAAACAGGCTACATTCTCATTTAGATGCGTGTATCAGTTTGTTCATTTTTATTGCTCTATAGAATCCCATTGTATGAATGTACCACAATTTGCTTGTCCTTACAGCAGTTGCAAGATGTTTGAGTTCTTTGCATTTTTGGCAATTATGAATCAGAAATCCCTCATTTCAGGGTTTATACAATGGGCTAACCAAGAATATTTGTAAGTTTCCTTATGAGTAAAATCAGTAGGAGCTATTGAACTTGACCTTGACCTAAGCATTCCCTTGGCCTATGTTTTTCATCCTGGTCAACCCTCCCTGAACTTCACACTCATCTCATCGTCTAGTATTTAAAGGAATTCAGTTGATTGTCTTCCCCAATTTCTTTTCATTCATCTAAATGGAAACAAGGGCAAAGAGGTAGGAGGTGGATTAGACAATAGCAGTATAGACAATTTCTCAAGTTTCGAGCTCATAATGAATATTCACCATTACGATTTCTGTTCTCTTGCTTCGTTTCTCACGTCTCTAAAATCTAGTACCTTGTGTGGGTTATAAAGTACCTCTTCTAGTTTCATTTGTTATGTAGATTTAAAAATTTTTTTTTAATATTCTCCAATTTTATATAAGTTTTCTATTTTGTGAATATTTTAGTAAGTGGTTCCTTCTCAAACTTAGTTTACAAAGACATGTTTTTGCTTTCTCATCAACATTGATAGATTTTGGTGGCAAAAACCATCCAGTATATATAGCATTGCCAGTTTCTATGCATAGACTGAGGGATTTTAGGCTTATTAAAAATTTCAATGTAAAAAGTTGGGTCTTTCTCCTTACTTTTTATCCATGATTATTCAACTAGACCTTAATAGATCGTTCTATTTCTGTGCTCAGGCCTTTAGTGTGTCTGTGGGATTTTAAGGCATGTACGGAATGAATGTGTGGAAGTTCTGGTCACCAGATGATGAGGCTGATGGAGGTGTGTGTGTGTGTGTGTGTGTGGTAGGGGGAAGGTCGGAGATCTTTAAAGTGGCTTCTGCCTGTCTTCACAAACATACTTCCCTGGACTTCCTTGCACATTTGCTGAGATTTTCAAGAAGCCAACATGATTCTGCCATATCTCCTTCATAGGTAATATTTGACATATGCACCCTTCCACCTTCTAAGGAATGAATGCAGTTCAAGCCAATTTAAAGTGTAAGTTCAGAGGAAGAATTTCAGTCCCTGCTAATGTGTACCAGTCACAGCTACCAAAGAGCCCTGTGCATCTCATCCATCTACTAAGGGTGGCAGTTTCCCTGTGGCATCCTCAGGAGCAGACAGAGGATGGAGCACTGTGCTGTAGGAGTGGTTTTGTCCATAGAGCTGGCTTCTAGGGACCAGCCCATAGCCTCAATATTTATTTAATTGAATTGACTTAAGCTTCTTCTTTTTTGGTAATATGAATTTTATTAAAATATTAATATGTAGGAAATTCTGATTTCAGGAAGCAAAAAACTAAGAATTTTATTTTTAATAATTAGAAGTCATCTAAGTTTTTTTTTTATTATGTTATGTTAGTTACCCTACAGTACGTCATTAGTTTTTGTGTAGTGTTTCATGATTCATTGTTTGTGTATAACACCCAGTGCTCCATGCAATACGTGCCCTCCTTAATACCCATCACTGGGCTCACCTATGCTCTCACCCTTCTCCTCTCCAAAACCCTGTTTATGTCCTGGAGTCCATAATCTCTCATGGTTCATCTCCCCTTCCAACCCCCCCCTTCATTTTTCCCTTCCTTCTCCCAATGTCCTCCATGCTATTACTTATGTTCCACAAGTATATAAAACCATACGATAATTGACTCTCTTTGTTTGACTTATTTCACTCAGCATAATCTCCTCCAGTTCCATCCATGTTGATGCAAAAGTTGGGTATTCATCCTTTCTGATGGAGGCGTAATATTCCATTGTATATACGGACCACATCTTCTTTTATCCATTCATCGGTTGAAGACCGTCTCCACTCTTTCCACAGTTTGGCTATTGTAGACATTGCTGCTATGAACATTGGGGTGCATGTGGCCCTTCTTTGTACATGGGGTGCATGTGGTCAAAGATACATATGTATCTTTAGGGTAAATAGTCCAATAGCTGGGTCAGAGGATAACTCTATTTCTAACTTTTTGAGGAAACTTCACACTGTTTTTCTAAGTGGTTATGCCAACTTGCATTCCCACCAAGTGTTAAGAGTGTTTTTCTTTCTCCACAACCTCTCCAACATTTGTTGTTCCTTGCCTTGTTAATTTTTGCCATTCTAAATGGCGTAAATTGTATCTCAGTGTGGTTTTGATTTGAATTTCCCTGATGGCTAATGATGATGAACATTTTTCATGTGTCTGTTTGCCATTAGTATGTTTCCTTTGGAGAAGTGTCTGTTCATGTCTTCTGCCCATTTTCTGACTTGATTACTTGTTTTTTTGGGGTGTTGAGTTTGAGAAGATCCTTATAGATATTGGATATTAGCCCTTTATCTGTACTGTTATTTGCAAATATCTTCTCCCATTCCATGGGTTGCCTCTTTGTTTTGTTGACTGTTTACTTTGCTGTGAAGAAGGTTTTTATCTTGATGAAGTCCCAAAAGTTCATTTTCACTTTTGTTTCCTTTACCCTCAGAGACATATCTTGAAAGGAATTGCTGTGGCCTATGTTGAAGAGGTTACTTCCTATGTTCTCCTCTAGGATTCTGATGTATTCCTGCCTCATGTTGAGACCTTTCATCCATTTTGAGTTTATCTTTGTATATGGTGTAAGAGAATTGTCCAGTTTCATTCTTCTACACATAGCAGTCCAATTTTCCCAGCCCCATTGATTGAAGAGACTGTCTTTTTTCCACTGGATATTTTTTCCTGCTTTGTTGCAGATTAGTTGATCACAGAGTTAAGGGTCCATATCTGGGCTCTCTACTCTGTTCCACTGGTGTATGTGTTTTTGTGCCAGTACCATGCTTGTCTTGGTGATCATAGTTTTGTAATAAAGCTTAAAATCAGGCAATGTGATGCCCCCAGTTTTTTCTTTTTCAACATTTCCTTAGCAATTCAGGGTCTCTTCTGATTCCATACAAATTTTAGGATTGTTTGTGCTGGCTCTTCGAAAATGCTGGTGGAATTTTGATCGGGATGGCACTGAAATTATAGATTGCTCTAGGCAGTATAGACATTTTAACAATGTGCATTCTTCTGACCCATGAGCATGGAATAGTCTTCAATCTTTTTGTGTCTTCAATTTCTTTCATGAGTGTTTCATGAAACTTCTTCCTGGTAGTTCCTTGAGTACAAATCCTTTACCTCTTTGGTTAGGTTTGTTCCCAGGTATCTTATGGTTTTTGGTGCTATAGTAAATGGAATTGGTTCTCTGATTTCCCTTATTGTATTTTCATTGTTAGTGTATTAGAAAGCAATTGATTTCTGTACATTGATTTTGTATCCTGCCCCATTACTGAATTGCTGTATGAGTTCTAGTAGTTTGGGGGTGAATTCTTTTGGGTTTTCCATATAAAGTATGTCATCTGCGAATAGAGAGAGTTTGACTTCTTCATTGCCAATTTGAATACATTTTATTTCTCTTTGTTGTCTGATTGCTATTGCTAGGACTTCTAATACTAAGTTGAACAAAAGTGGCAAGAGTGAGCATCCTTGTTGTGTTCCTGATCTCAAGGGGAAGGCTGTCAACTATTAGTAAAACCAGTGAATATCTTTGTGGCATATGACTTTTCAAAGAATGAATATCTTTGTTTAAAAGTCTTTGTTCCTTATTGAAAAACTTTTGGTGGAAAATCAGTTAAAGGGAAAGCTCATGATTAACCTACTCAATCACAAAGTTTTGGCAATATTAAGAGTTAAAAAATGTTGAACTATATTAGAATAATTAAATTAGTGAAATATACTGAAATATAAATGACCTGTAAACATGTACAGTGTTGTTAAGTCTTTCTGTTAATTTGGTTAGAGTGGCACAGTGTTTTCACTGGATTTCCCATTTAACTTTTATCCTTGAGGTATAGATGCAGTGCAGTGTTCCTTCTGTGACTACAATCTATTTAGCTCTTCTCCTTTCGATGAACATAAGGGTGTTTGATTTGTTGCCATTACAGTCAGTGCCCCAGCAAGCACCTTTGTGACTGTTCTGATTCACAAGTGTGAATATTTTTCTTCAGTCTATTTTTTCATGCCCCATAGTTTGAAACTATTTGTTTAATTTTGTTGGGGGTGTCTTGTAAGCAACATGTGGCTATTTTTTCAAGCCAGTCTGATCATCTCTCAAGCGGATGATTTCAGATCCGTTCCATATTGTGGCAGATGCTGTTGCTGCCACTTTCCACATCAGCTCTGCCCTCCTGAGTCCTCCTGAGCTGAGGCATGTCCCTGCAGGCGGGCATTCTCAGCTGGCACGTCTGTGTCCTCCTTTGTTTTTGATTCAGGGCCTCCTCAGGTGCTGCCGACACTTGCTCTGCCAGAGACAGGCTCAGTGCTGAAATGATGGGAAGTTCAGTCACAGGGAGGCAACTGTGGTCAATGGGACCATTCCTCAGTGACCCCCCCAATGGGTGATTCTACCACTAGTTTTTTACCATTTGAGAAAGTCCCCACTGTGACTGAACCCCAACTGCTCAAAGCTCCCACCAGCTCACCAGCACATCTTTTTAAAAAAAAAATTTAAAAATTTATTTTCAGCATAACAGTATTCATTGTTTTTGTACCACAACCAGTGCTCCATGCAATCCGTGCCCTCTATAATACCCACCACCTAGTACCCCGACCTCCCACGCCCTGCCCCTTCAAACCCCTCAGATTGTTTTTCAGAGTCCATAGTCTCTCATGACTCACCTCCCCTTCCAATTTACCCCAACCCCCTTCTCTCTAACTCCCCTTGTCCTCCATGCTATTTGTTATGCTCCACAAATAAGTGAAACCATATGATAATTGACTCTCTCTGCTTGACTTATTTCACTCAGCATCATCTCTTCCAGTCCCGTCCATGTTGCTACAAAAGTTGGGTATTTGTCCTTTCTGATGGAGGCATAATACTCCATAGTGTATATGGACCACATCTTCCTATCCATTCATCCGTTGAAGGGCATCTTGGTTCTTTCCACAGTTTGGCGACCGTGGCCGTTGCTGCTATAAACATTGGGGTACAGATGGCCCTTCTTTTCACTACATCTGTATCTTTGGGGTAAATACCCAGGAGTGCAATGGCAGGGTCATAGGGAAGTTTTATTTTTAATTTCTTGAGGAGTTGCCACACTGTTCTCCAAAGAGGCTACACCAACTTGCATTCCCACCAATAGTGGAAGAGGGCTCCCCTTTCTCCACATCCCCTCCAACACATGTTGTTTCCTGTCTTGCTCATTTTGGCCATTCTAACTGGTGTAAGGTGATATCTCAATGTAGTTTTAATTAGAATCTCCCTGATGGCTAGTGATGATGAACATTTTTTCATGTGTCTGAAGCCATTTGTATGTCTTCATTGGAGAAGTGTCTGTTCATATCTTCTGCCCATTTTTTGATATGATTGTCTGTTTTGTGTGTGTTGAGTTTGAGGAGTTCTTTATAGATCCTGGATATCAACCTTTTGTCTGTACTGTCATTTGCAAATATCTTCTCCCATTCCGTGGGTTGCCTCTTTGTTTTCTTGACTGTTTCCATTGCTGTGCAGAAGCTTTTGTTTTTGATGAAGTCCCAAAAGTTCATTTTCTCTTTTGTTTCCTTTGCCTTTGGAAACATATCTTGAAAGAAGTTGCTGGAATAAACCTAACCAAAGAGGTAAAGGATCTATACTCGAGGAACTACAGAACACTCATGAAAGAAATTGAAGACACAAAAAGATGGAAGACCATTCCATGCTCTTGGATCGGAAGAATAAACATTGTTAAAATGTCTATACTGCCTAGAGCAATCTATACTTTTAATGCCATTCCGATCAAAATTCCATCAGTATTCTTCAAAGAGCTGTAGCAAATAATCCAAAAATTTGTATGGAATCAGAAGAGACCCCGAATCTCTAAGGAAATGTTGAAAAACAAAAATAAAACAGGGGGCATCACATTACCTGATTTCAAGCTTTACTACAAAGCTGTGATCACCAACACAGCATGGCACTGGCACAAAAACAGACACATAGACCAGTGGAACAGAGTAGAGAGCCCAGATATGGACCCTCAACTCTATGGGCAAATAATCTTGGACAAAACAGGAAAAAATATACAGTGGAAAAAAGACAGTCTCTTCAATAAATGGTGCTGGGAAAACTGGGCAGCTGTATGTAGAAGAATGAAATTGGACCATTCTCTTACACCATACACAAAGATAAACTCAAAATGGATGAAAGACCTCAATGTGAGACAGGAATCCATCAGAATCCTGGAGGAGAACATAGGCAGGAATCTTTTCGATATCAGCAGCACACCTTTAACAGTTTTCTCACATTCCTTTTCTCACGGAAGTTTGCTGGAATCAACTCCCAAACAACTACCCGTGTCCCAGTCTTTCTAGTGGATTCTGCTTGGGAGGGCTCACACTCAGACCATTCTGTTATGAATATGATACTCTGATTTTTGTTTTTTCTGTTTATGTTGCTTTTTATATTTTTCCTCTGTTTCTGTCTTGCTGAGTGGAGCTAGGTTTTGTTTTGTTTTGGTTAGTGTTTTTCTTCTGGTCTGGGAACCACAGATTACATTTCTATTTTTTCTATGGTTGCTTTAATTTTTTAAGATATGTATACACAGATGTAAAAATTTCTAAAGTCTAAATTTATTTTATTTGTTCCATCCTCCTTGAAAAGACAAGAACGTTGGCTTCCTTTACCTTTCTCTCCACCACTTCTCTAATCATTTCTCCCCTCATTTTGATTATTAATGGCTGTCAATATTTTATCATTCTGGTTTTGTCAATACTCCATAGTTGATGAAGTTAATCAATGTATTTTATCAATTTCTACACTCACCATGAATTCTCAAGTACTATACTTTCACCCCAGGTTTACTTCTCTGCTTTTTAAATATGTACTTTAATAGTTTGGGCTATTCTGCAGAAAAGATCCAGGACTGGTAGTGAAATCTTTTTTTTTAATGCTCTGAAAATGTCTCTTTTTCCCTTGTTACTTTAGAATGATAGCTTTTCATTTGATGTTGTTAAACTTTTCCCTGAGTTCTTATAAGATATTATTGTTTTCTGGTATTGGCTGTCATTCATTGTCATTTATGAAATATTAACTTTCCAGCTAATCGCTGTTTTCTTTGTAGGTAATCAATACTTTTAGTCTGGCCACTTTGAAGATTTTCATTTTTTTAATTTATTTTTTATTTATTTTCAGCATATCAGTATTCATTATTTTTTCACCACACCCAGTGCTCCATGCAATCTGTGCCCTCTATAATACCCACCACCTGGTACCCCAACCTCCCACCCCCCGCCACTTCAAACCCCTCAGATTGTTTTTCAGAGTCCATAGTCTCTCATGGTTCACCTCCCCTTCCAATTTCCCCCAACTCCCTTCTCCTCTCTGTCTCCCCATGTCCTCCATGCTATTTGTTATGCTCCACAAATAAGTGAAACCATATGATACTTGACTCTCTCTGCTTGACTTATTTCACTCAGCATAATCTCTTGAAGATTCTCTTATAACCACTATGTTTTACCTTTATGTCATGATGTGTGTAGAGATTTCCCATGTCTTTTTCATAATTCAAGTGTCTTATCTCTGTCTTCTGCATGATAGATACACTTCAAAAATATTCCTTAATTCTTTAATATTTAAAAATATATTGCCCAAGTGTTTTTTTTTCAAACTAGGTGTTTCCTAGTTCACAAACTATTTTACTTTAATTTCCAGTGATTTTAATTTACTCTCTTTTTATGCCATTACTCTCCATTTTGTTTGTTTCAGAATCTCTCATTTTTTAAGGTTTTATTTATTTATTTGACAGAGGGAGACACAGAGAGAGAGGGCACACAAACAGGAGGAATAGGAGAGGGAGAAGCAGGCTTCCTGCTGAGCAGAGATAGATCCCAGTGGAATCCTAACTTGAGCTGAAGGCAGATGCTTAACGACTGAGCCACACAGGCACCCCTCATTTTTTTTTAACAGATGTTATTTCTTACTTTAATCTCTGAATATCAAACATTACTTTAAAGCCATGTTTCACATTTTTAAATGATTTTTATTTCACCTGGAGTCATTCATTTCTTGGCGATTGATTTGTGATGTGTTATTCTTAGCATTGGTGTTTCTCACTTTAGATTTGCTGGCTGCTCATTCTCTCTCCGCCTATCCATTCCCTTCATGCCCCTCCACTCTCTCCTCCTGACCTAGCTAATCATTTTGTGCATGCTTCTGCCTTGTTTCCCTGGAACTCAGAGTCTAGAACCAAGTGTTGTTCTGCTGAGGCAGTTACAAAGACTTCAGTTGCTGAGATTCAGGTCTTACCTGCACGTCAGGGTCAGTTTCCTTGTGCCTTTTTAGAAAAATGGCTCATATTTCCCACCACATTTGCTCCTACTGTCCTTCCCTCATTGAAAGAGGAGTCTCGTCCAACTCAGTTCAGATTGAGAGCTTGGCTTTGATCCCTCACAACCTAACAGATGCACCCTTCCAGACATTTCTATCTGCCCTCAGAGTTGGAGAACAGCAGGGACAGGTCAGCCTCAATTTCTCCTTTCTGTTTCTTTTCCTTTTCTGGTAACAAAGATGTTTGCCCTACTTCTCTACTCAGTTATGTTCTCCTACCCTTCCCAGTTGCATGTTCTTGGTTATTCCTGTATGTTGGTGATGGTGGTGGTGGAGTGAAGGAAGATTTGACATATACCACACCACCTGGGCCAGAAGTTCAATTCTCCTTTCACCCAGAGTTCAAATGTAAACCGAAGACCTGTTCTAATGAGCACACATTTCAAGCAAGGTAAATAAAAATTAATGAAAGAATATAACATCAAAGTATAATTTTTTAGAATGATGTTTTCAACACAGCTGATTTTTCATGGTCAATAACAGGGTGAGGGGAAGTCTGCAGGGACTAATGAGGGTGCAGTATTCTTAGAAATACTGGATTCATGGTCTGGCTTACTTGCCAAGGCACCAAATGGCTTCAGGGGAATTTACACTCTGATTAGTGTAGAACTTTAAAGGATAAATCTTTAATGGCTGCAGAGAAGCAGCAAAATTAATGGCTGGCCATCTGGCTTGGTTTTATTAACCTATTTGTTCCAACTGTGCTTGTTGGCTTCTGTAGATAGGGCAGATGAAGATGAACTAGCTTACAAGAAAAATTTAAAGCACTTTTGAGGTTTTCCCCCCTCTTTTCTTAAAAGAATTTGTGTAAGACTATAGTTTTGTGTAGGTGTTTATTCACTTAACAGACACTGAGGGCATCTATCACATAGCAGCCCTGTAGAACACCAAACAGGAATAGAGGTGCACAATCCTCACGTCCAAGGACCCCTTGGAGACTTCTCTCTTTTGGGAGCTGGTCATGCTTCATGGTAGCCTGTTTGTTTTCAAATTATTAACCATGTGTTGGGAATTTTGTAAGAGTGAAACAAAAATCCTTTCCAGGCAACTAGAAGGTTTTCTTTTTTCTTTCCTTCTTCCTTTTTTCCCCTTCATCCTTCTTTTATATCTTTTCCTTCTCTTTCTCTTTCCTTTCCTCTGGTTTCTCTTTTCCTCTTTCCTTTCCTTTCCCCTCTCCCTCCCTCTCTTCCTTCATAAGATACCAGATGCACTCACTTTCTTTGTTCCTTTGGTAAAAGAATTTGGGAACGGGCTGCCTATCCAAATGTAGGGTCCCAAATGCAGGTCTGAAGCATGAAGAGGTAGCACCATGGCATCTTCCACCCTGCACTCTGACTTATTTGGCTGACAAGATGTCAGATGAAAAGGGGATCAACTAGTTAGAGATAAGAAGAGAAAGACATGAATGAAGAGGTGAAGGAAAAAAGGATAGGAAGTAGGCTATTCCTGCCACTCTTCTCACAAAATTTGAAATTCTTCCCCTGATAAGGCCTTTGAGATCTGATACATGACCTCAAAGGATGACCATTAACACCCCCAACACATTCTTGGCTACAATGGGTATTCAACAAGGATCTAACAGCATTGAGTGCTATGAAAAGCATGGGAACTGCCTGTAGATATTATGGCCATATGGCTAGGGTGTCCACAGGGATGGAGTATCTATAGGGCTGGATGTCTTTAGGGCTGGGGTGTCCACAGGGCCAGGGTGTCCATGGGGCTGGGGTGCTCATGGAGCCAGAGTGTTGTGGAGAGACCTGGATTTGCATTTGGAAGTGCTAGACTGAATCTTCTTTCACTTCCCAGATGCTTAATGGGGTGTCACAATGGATTTGAGTCTGTTTGTTTGATTACACAATGGATAGAGCCATTTAACTTACAGCATTGTGTGTAGGTTAAACATTCAGGCTAAGTGAAAGATCTCTGCAGAAAATGAAGACAATCCAACCATGTAGGTTTAGTCTCACAATCATGACAGTTGACCTCCAGGCCCTATAATTAGGATGACATGCATTCTGAAGAATTCTTCATTTCTTTAGAAATGAGTGGTTTAGGAATTGATCCCATTTACAGTTGTACCCCAAATGATAAGATACCTAGGAATAAATCTAACCAAAGAGGAAAAGAATCTGTATTTAGAAAACTATAGAGTACTCATGAAAGAAATAGAAGAAGATACAAAGAAATGGAAAAATGTTCCATACTCATGGATTGGAAGAACAAATATTGAAAAATGTCTAGGCTACCTAGAGCAATATACACATTTAATGCAATCCTTATCAAAATACCATCAAGTTTTTCCAAAGAAATGGAACAAATAATCCTAAAATTTATATGGAACCAGAAAAGACCCCAAATAGCCAAAGGAATGTTGAAAAACAAAACCAAAGTTGGCAGCATCACAATTTCAGACCTCAAGCTCTATTACAAAGTTGTATTCATCAAGACAGTATGGTACTGGCACAAAAAAAGACACATAGATCAATGGAACGGAATAGAGAGCCCAGAAATGGACCCTCAATTTTATGGTCCACTGATCTTCAACAAAGCAAGAAAGAATGCCCAATGGAAAAAAGACAGTCTCTTCAACAAATGGTGTTGGGGAAATTGGACAGCCACATGCAGAAGAATGAAACTGGACCATTTCCTTACACCACACACAAAAATAGACTCCAAATGGATGAAAGACCTAAATGTGAGAAAGGAATCCATCAAAATCCTAGAGGAGAACACAGGCAGCAAACTCTTAGACCTCAGCCCCCGCAACTTCTTCCTAGAAACATCACCAAAGGCAAGGGAAGAAAGGGCAAAAATGAACTATTGGGACTTCATCAAGATCAAAAGCTTTTGCACAGCAAAGGAAACAGTCAACAAAACCAAAAGACAGTTGACAGAATGAGAGATGATATTTGCAAATGACATAACAGATAAAGGGCTAGTATCTGAAATCTATAAAGAGCTTAGCAAACTCAATGCCCAAAGAACAAATAATCCAACCAGGAAATGGGCAGAAGACATGAACAGACATTTCTGCAAAGAAGACATCCAGATGGCCAACAGACACATGAAAAAGGGCTCAACATCACTCTGCATCAGGGAAATACAAATCAAAATCACAAGATACTACCTCATACCAGTCAGAATAGCTAAAATTAACCAGTCAGGAAGTGACAGATGCTGGTGAGGATGTGGAGAAAGGGGAACCCTCCTACACTGTTGATGGGAATGCAAGCTGGTGCAGCCACTCTGGAAAACATTATGGAGGTTCCTCGAAAAGTTGGAAATAGAGCTACCCTATAACCCAGCAATTGCATACTGGGTATTGACCCCAAAGATACAAATGTAGTGATCTGAAGAGGCACCTGCACTTGAATGTTTATAGCAACAATGTCCACAAAAGCCAAACTGTGGGAAGAGCCTAGATGTCCATCAACAGATGGAGTGGATAAAGAAGATGTGGTATGGGGTGCCTGGGTGGCTCAGTGGGTTAAGCCTCTGCCTTCGGCTCAGGTCATGATCCCAGGGTCCTGGGATCGAGTCCTGCATCAGGCTCTCTGCTCAGCAGGGAGCCTGCTTCCTTGTCTCTCTCTCTGCCTGCCTCTCTGCCTACTTGTGATCTCTCTCTGTCAAATAAATAAATAAAATCTTTTTAAAAAAGAAAAGAAGATGCAGTGTATATCTACAATGGAATACTATGCAGCCATTAAAAAATTGAAATCTTGGCATTTGCAATGATGTGGATGGAACTAGAGGATATTATGCTGAATGAAATAAGTCAATCAGAGAAAGGCAATTATAATATGATTTCTCTGGTTTGAGAGGCAGGGCAGGGGATCATGAGAGGAAAAGAGGGAAAAATGAAGTAAGACAGGACCGGGGAGGGAGACAAATGACAAATCATAAGAGAATCTTTTTTTTTTTTTTAAATAAAGATTTTATTTATTTATTTGACAGAGAGAGAGAGAGAGAGATTGCAAGTAGGCAGAGAAGCAGGCAGAGAGAGGTGGGGGTTGGGGAAGCAGGCTCCCTGCTGAGCAGAGAGCCCAATGTGGGGACCTTGAGATCCAATCCCAGTACCTTGAGATCATGACCTGAGCCGAAGGCAGAGGCTTAACCCACTGAGCCACCCAGGGGCCCCCATAAGAGACTCTTAATCTCAGGAAACAAACTGAGGGTTGCTGGGGTGGAGGGGACTGGGTGGGATGGGCTGGCCGGGGGATGGACGTCACGGAGGGTGTGTGCTATGTGCAGTGCTATGAATGATGTAAGACTGATGATTCACAGACCTGTATCCCGGAAACAAATAATACATCACATTTATATTTTTTAAGGAAAAAAACAGAAATGAGTGGTTTAGCATCTCCCTTTTCATTGTTCTTCCTGCTTTTAACTATTAGACTCATACTCACTGATGTGGCCTGAGAGAAATATGGTGGCACTACAGGCTCTATCTCAGATTTGGGTTTTCTCTGGAGTTCTTCCTCACTCTCCCTCCCTCTTCTTATCCTTCCTCTTTCTAAAACTTATCTTGAGAAGACAGACAAATATGGAAGAAAGGTCAGCATGGACAGAGAGAAGTCATTAATCCAACAAGTATTTAATTTGGCTTCTGCTGTCCGTAATGTAATGGTAGAGAAGACATGGGTTTTAGGGAAGGCAGGATAAATGAGGAAACCAAAAAATAAGCAGGAAGGTGCAGATGGGGGAGCCTGGTGAGTAGGATGGGGTAGACAAGTCTTTTCCTTTCTCTACCACCTCGATGTGCCTTGTTTGTTTCTCAAGGAACATGACTTTGTGCGGTGATACCAGTAACCACCATCTGTACCATTTGTGGTGTGTGTCTACACTGTACGTTCCTTTGACCCTTTACTCCTCACCATCATTCTACCAGGTAGGTGGTATTTTACCCTCATCAGGAGATGGAAACATTCGTCAACTCGAGTCATGCAGCCAGTGAGGAACGGAGCAAAACCTCAAATCCATACGTGTCCCTGCTGACCGTGTGTCACACGGATGAGTTGCACAGATGTTTGTTGGAGAGGGTCCTAAAGACAGTGCACTGAGTGCCTGGAGTTCTCCTGGGATGCTATGATCATGGGCAGGGTTGTTGTGTCCACACATGAGGACTCTGATAGGTACCTCAGAGGGATTTGACTGCACATGGTACCAGGCCTCCTCTTGGCTTCACTAGTGCCGATCCCTGTGCATATATGCCTTATACTGTTGTTTTTGTCAGTTGTGGTTTTGGTTACAATGCCGGCTAGGAGGGATTCCAAGTGACAGTCCACAGTCTTGCCTCTGTATAAAGATCAGTCACCTGAGTGTCTCTGCCTGCTGTGCTGGGCAGTGGCTTTGAGGGTACTGAGAGATCACCCACTTCTCCTCTGAGGCAGACAGGCGAAGAGTTTTCAGGCTTTGTTTTGACATAGATGTCCACATTTCTGTGAGCACCCCTGTGTGTGTATGTGTTTACTAAAAAGTTTACATCAGTTGGCCTCAAATAACCCTCTTCTGACTGTAATGAGGCCACATTTTGTTTTCTCTGTGAATAAATGAGATCCAAAATTAACCAACATCTGCAGAGTTTCAGTTAACACGATGCTACTTCCCCCTCCCTGTCCTTTCCAGAACAAAAACCAGTTTGCCATTTGCTGTCTGGATTCTTTTTGAAACGTTTATAGCAATGCTTTTTTCCTCGAGAGTGGTTTTCATGTTTTATGGTGTATTTTCATCAATCGTTCTAATGGTTTTTATAAGAGTGATTGAATTCAATCCAACTTAACAATTTCCTGGGACCCTAGTGTGTGCCAGGCTCTGAGGGTGGGAACAGAGTCAGTAAACACTGGCTTGGGCCCCTCTACGTAGGAGGTTCCCCAAGGCCCTGCTTCTGTCCTGGATTCCTGCCACAGGTCCATGTTTTCCTCCCTGTTCTCATACCACAAACAAATCCCACATCTCTGTCTTCCATGCCCTCCATGAAATTAAAGATTAAGCCATGGTGAGCCATCTATAAAAGTCCCAGGATTCTGTATTTTTTTGTAAATCTTGTGTTGATTCTCTGTGAAATAGATAAAATACCCCCCACCCCTAAATTCAATAGGTCTATGGTGCCTTTGAATGTGAGTAACAATTGAACAACTATTTAGATCATGTCAAGACAGTGAAAGTTGGTCAAAAATACACATATGACAAAATTCGGGGGTAAAGAGTCATGTTTTTTATGAATGAACTCAGACTTTTTTGGTAGATATTTCAACTACTGTTTCCGTATGATATATATTTCTTTAATTTTAAAGATTTTATTTATTTATTCATTTGACAGAGAGAGATCACAAGTAGGCAGAGAGGCAGGCAGAGAGAGAGGGGGAAGCAGGCTCCCCGCTGAGCAGAGAGCCCGATGGCAGGGCTCAATCCCAGGACCCTGGGATCATGACCTGAGCTGAAGGCAGAGGCTTTAACCCACTGAGTCACCCAGGCTCCCCTGTTTCTGTATGATATAAATGGTGTCATCCAGTTTTTATAAGTTTACAGTTAATGTTGTTAACTTATATGGATTATATCTAGAAGCTGATTATATTTAGAAGTTGATTGCTTTATGATTATGTCAAACTCAGGTGTCAAATTGTTCTCATTATCCAATAACAAAAGACTCAGTAATTCATCAGAAGGCATAGGCTTTTTCTTGGTACTAAGTCTGCAGAAGAATTCATACTGTGATTTGTAAAAAATTATTTGTTAATTATTTATAAAATAAATTAATAATAAATAAAATAGAATAATAAAATAAATACAATAATAAAAATTATTATTAATTATTTATAAAAAATTTATTCAAACATTCAAGTGAATCATGCTTTGAGAAAACTCAGCATATGATGTAAAATAATATTAAACTGGTTTAATATGTAAAAATCAATATTACTTCTGGATTTTAAATGAATTTCTTCTAAAATATTTAAAGTACAGTTTGATTAATTTTTTTTTTGAGTTTTAGCATGAGCTTTTCAAAAGTTTCCCCCTGTTTTTATTGAGATATAATTGACAAATAAAAATTGTATATATCTTATCCTATTTAACCTCACAGGAAAGGGATGCAGTTTGTGATAAAAGTAGACCTCACATTCTATAGATTTTTACTAGGTCAAGGTAGTCCTCTACATTCTACATGCCAGATTAGCAACTTTTCACAGGGAGCATCTCCATTCCTCCACAAATCCTATGAAAGCATGTCGGTAGTCTGTTGTATGAAAAGAGCTCCAGCTTATCCAGAACTTTTGTTTTCTCAGGGTAGTGAGGATAATGCTGGCCTTACATTGGTTTTCTCAAGCCTCCCTAGCATAAAAGTAATTTGCAGGATTACAGACCCACTGGATCAGAATCTCCAGAGGAGGACTGGGAAGCTGAACATATGGCAAGAACTCCAGTAAAGCTGATCACCCAGGAAGTTTGGAAATGTGGTTTTGGGGTGTTGTCTGGTCTGTAGATGAGCTGTATCCTGCAAACTTACACCCTGGCTTGGTTCTGGTTGTAAATGACTCGCCCTAACTTCATGTTGACCCAAAGGGAGGGAATTACAAAGTCAGTTAGGACATTTGAGAGCAAATACAATCCTGGGATTTCAAATGACTCCTTTTCAGCCCTGCCTTGAACACTAAGAACACCACGCCTGATAGAGTGGAAGACAAGATACACAATAACGTTACAAATGGGGCATTCATGCTGAGCACTGTTAATGAGCATCTGAGACCAGACACTATGGAAAGTACATTATATATGAGATCTTTAATTCCCCAAAGAACCCTTTGTGCCTAAGTGAGCAAGGTGGTCTAAGTCAATCACACAAAATTACCCAGTATATGAGAGAGATGGGATGAGAGCCGTTCTTGGGTTGCCTTCGATTGCTATAATATCCACTACAATAAAAACGTTCTTAATACCATGACATTAATAGGTGCTTTATAATGAGCAGGACAATTTTATAAACATGACCTCATTGGATATCTAGCAAGATAGTTCTTCTCCAAACCAAAAGGAAGTCATGGCCATTCTTCACAAATGCTGTGGTTCTCACCTGGAACTTTCCCACCTTTGTTTATTCAAATTCGACTCACCCGGTCTTGCTCAGGTTCTACCTCACTGCACTCTTCCCTACCCATCCTACTATTGACCTCTGAATCATGACAGCTGTACTGATAAGTTACCTGCACTGAAACACATGGTTTTACAGTGATCTGTGCTGTATATTTTATTGTGATTTTTTAATCTCTTTCATGCATTCATTTATTTCACCTGATTATAATCATTCAGGGTCTCAATGCTTTGTAAGCTGCTTAAGAATTACCCTCATTTACATGATAGAGCTGCATCCTTCATAGCACCTTGAATAGGCTGGAAAGATACTTATTCTCTCTTTTGATAGACAGTCACCAATGTCAATCTGCTGAAACACAACTTCCCAACCTTTGCATTAAGAATGACTCCCACATTTTATTGGCCCTTGGAGCTGTTGGAGCTCCAGGCCTATTGGCTTCTGCTTTCAGCAGACCCAATATTTATGCAAATGGCATGTACGAATATAATTTTCAATGGGTACCATGAAAGTAAAAAGGTTGAAAAGCTTGAGAAGCACTGAGACAACCAGATGACCAGATGCATTCCTGGTCTTTACTCAAACAAGCCATAATTATATAGAGAAAACCAGAGGGAGCTTAAGAAGATGATAATCTATTTTAAAGAACCATGTCTCTTGTAAAGTGCAAACTCCTACATGATTGTGTTTAAGAGGTTGATATAAATAGCAAAACTAGAGCATTCCATAATAAGTCAGACTAGCCCTAGAAATGCCTACATTTTCTATTATGTAGAGCTGATTTCTAAGATAACTTTGTCAAGATAGTGCTTTCTAAGCATGTCAATATTGATCATGAACTTGTACATAATGTCTCATTACATTAAAATTTTGTACAAATATTTAGAAAGTGAAACATAGGGTATGCACAAAGGAAATGTTCAACAGTGAGTGATATTGGTCATTGGCAGTTCCATATTATATATTGAGATAAGTCTTACAGTGGTTTTGACAATGTGAATTTGTGGACATGAGACTATGATCAATCGTAACCCAAAAGAACTGGTGGGGTTGGGCAACAAGATGGGGCAACTTTGTGGGCTCTAACATATTCCAGAGCAGAGTCTGAAAGTCTTTGATCAGACTGGGCATGGGGGCTGTATGTCAAGGCTAGAGAAAGAAATCACCTGGACTCAGGGCACTGGCACTAGGTGGGTAGAGTGAGGCCAATGTCCAAAAGAACAGGGTTGAAGTCCTGTTCAAATTCATTTAACATGAATGCTAGACATTAGGTATTTTAATATATGTTAACTCTTAATTCTTGCAACAGCCCCAGGAAGTACATATTAGACCCATCACAATTTTCTTAGGTGAATGGAGTCAGGATTTAAAAAAAAATCCAGCAACCAAGATCTGTGGTCTCCCTGATGAATAAACTGAATTGGAATAGCCTGCCCAGTCAAAGCATTCTTGTATCTACCAACACCCAATCATGAGTACCCACCACTCTTGAGATGCTACAAAGTAGGGTTAACACTCATGCCTCCATCTTTATCACTAGACGGTGTTTTTCTAATGGCTCCTCTCTCATATCTGGACCAAGTGTAGGTTTATCCAATGTTCAATATCTAAAGTATAGGCATCAAAATTTCTGGGATAAATTCTGACCTGGCTTAGCACCTAATATTTTATACAGGTCTTCAGTGTTTCACATTCTTTTCACCAAGTATGATGACATCCTGGGAGATGAAATGGAAGGATAGACAATGTCTTCTGAAGCTTGTCTTAGAAGCTACTCCTTGTAGGCAAGATCAATCTATGAATCTGCCTCACATCAGAAATGGCAAGTATTTATGGAACCCAGTGGGGTTCATGGAGGAGAGGGACACTGTCTTAGAAGGAATCAGGTTTCAGCAAGAAGATGGCATCAGCAGGAGCTGTCTGGGCTTGGTCAGAATTCTCTTCATGGACAAGATTTGTGTCTCCCAGGTTTTGAGGGAGACACATTTAATCTATTGTCATTTATGCAAAATGGTTATTCTTAAGGTGGTCCTTGGTAGGCATATTTGGATGCTGTCTATCAAGGATGGTGTGGAAGGGAGACATGGCTACAAATCCTTTATTATTCCTCCCCTCAAGAAGTGGAATACAGGGGCGCCTGGGTGGCTCAGTGGGTTAAGCCTCGGCCTTGGGCTCAGATCATGATCTCAGGGTCCTGGGATCGAGCCCCGCATCGGGCTCTCTGCTCGGCGGGGAGCCTGCTTCCTTCTTGTCTCTGCCTGCCTCTCTGTGTACTTGTGATCTCTCTCTCTCTCTCTCTCTCTCTGTCAAATGAATAAATAAAATCTTAAAAAAAAAAGTGGAATACATTTTTCTCCCCTGAATCTGGGCTGGACTTGTGATTTGCTTGACCAACAGAAGGCAGTGAAGTGATGTACTGGGACTTCTGAAGCTAGGTCATAAGGGATGGTGAGGCTTCCATTTCATTCCCCTGAAATGCCCTCTCTGGGGGCACTCCCTCTTGCTTAGAAGCAGCCCACGAAGCTTTATCAGAGGCTCACACCGAGAGGGTCAGAGGTTTCTGGTCAACAGGCCCCAGAGTGAACATCCTGACACAGCATAGTAGAGATATAAGATCACTGAAGCCCAGTCAGTATCTTACTGCACCTGTCTGGGAAAGTCCACATGAGGGCTGCCTAGTAGGCTATTCCCTGAATCCTGACCCACAGAACTGTGGGCAAGCTATAATGGTTGTTTAAACTACTAGTTTTGGGGTGGTTTGTTATGCAGCAATAGATAACCTGAACAGTTGGTGGAATGTATCATCCTGTAACAGGGGTTACAGGCACACAGAGAGGAATCTGAAGCCATTGCACACTGATCTCAGGCCTGGTAAGCGATGACTTTGGTTAGGGCTTAGGGGGCAACCTTAGGATAACATCAATTTCAGGTCTTTAGTGGCTGTGGTCAGGTCAAGTCAGAAGAGGGCGCTAGGTAGGGTCGTTGAGTAGGGTAGCTGTCAAACTTTCCAGACTTTTGTACATGTACTATTCTATTTTTTCATGACCCATATGGCCAGCTCACCTCATTTCTTGAGGGAAGAAACTGAATCCACAGAGGTAGAAGCCTGGTTCAAGGATACATGCCTTGTTAGGTAGCAGAATGAGATTATCAACTCCAAGTTCAAAGATCTTTATCATTCTTCAAAACTGAGGGAGGATGTGGGCTGTCAGACCAAACCATGGGACATGGTCTGATTAGAAGTCCAAGTGCAGGGACAGCCAGAGCACAGTGGAAGGAGTACTGGGCTAGGAGGTAGACATGGGGCTCAAGTTCAAGACTTTTATTTACCTGATGTGGGACTTGAGTGAGCCACAAATAAACCTTTATATTTAAACAATTTAACACAATAAATGTTTGTTTCTTGCTCCCCCAGGTCTGATGCATTGTTTCTAACCCAAGGGCAGTGTCCTATCTGTGATAGTTCAGAGTTCCAAGGTCCATCTGTCTGTTGTTCTTTACTCCCAAATGATGGATAAGAGAGAAAGAGTGGAGGCTAGGTGACTTCTCACCTTGGGCAGAGGGGCACCCAATTCATCCCTCACTTCCATTGGCAAAGGCTTCTCACATGACTCCTTCTGGATACAAAAAGGACTAGTGGCTATAGGCCCTTGCTGGGAAGCCATTTCTCAGTGACAACTATCTAATATGGGATAGGGAAACCACGAGTTTTGGGGGATAGTCGGCTGTCCCTGCCACAAAGACCTTTGCATATAGGTAGTTTTTTGGCATCCATTTCGGACATCCAGATGATAGACCTTCTTCACTCTCATGGTTTGATATTGGTGATAGTTGCTGTGCCTGAACCCATGCCTGTTTCAATTCACTTACCTAGAATGAGGCATCCTTTTCCCAGTGGAACCCCACCTTTTTATTGCCAGCTTCCCTTACAGACTGTGGTCCTGTCCCAGTTCCCAGAGACTGGTCATTCACCGCAGAGTGCTCTGAGCTGGTATCTGCAGGTCTCTAAGTACTTTCCAAATGCATTCTCTAGCACCAAGCTCTGCCAGTCTCCATACCCCAATGACCCTCTTGCTGATAGCTTGCTTGGACTCTGATCTGCTATTGCTATTTGCAGTGGAAATTGTATTGGGTTGATTGGATAGGACCTATCCCCACCATCTTCCCTGACCTCAGCCCCATCCAGCTAAATAAGCACCCCCCCCCCAGGTCTTTTCTACATTAGTAGGGTGGTCAGTCCAGGTCTCAGATGCTCTCACTGAGCCTCTGTCTTGTTTTTAAGGATCAGGCTGCAGCCCAGGCCCTGTTCTGGCAGTAAATCCCAACAATATATAATACTGAACATCAGATGTCTTGTCATCGTGGTGACCCACATTACTTCATGCCTACTAATCAATTCCATGGCTCTTGCTGCAGTTCAAAAAGAAGATGACCCCATCAAAAGATCTTTGTTTTAAGGCCATGTTGTCCAAGAGCCATTACTCTAATCCAGCTCAGATGACTAAATAGCAAGATTCAAGAATGCCGTCTGCCCAGTGCTGCTGTGTGGTTTATGCTCTAAGGTCTCAGACATCCTGATGCACTGAGTCACCAGGCACTGGGCACAACCAGATGAATTATGGAGACAAGTTTTCACAACAACTATTCCACCCCAATAATGCCTTGATTTTCTTGGATCCTACCGGTAACCTGATTGATGATTCTGATTTCTAGTATTCTCTTGGGTCATTTTCCTCTGCCAAAAGAAAGATGGTTCTCGCACAGTGTCACCTTGGAAGCTGATGAAATAGTGCATGTGGAAAATGAATGTGAACACTATTTTGCAAAATGTTGAGTGCCTTTACATTTTAATTTAAATTATTTCTTATTATATCAATAGGAAAACTACTGTTTCTCTGCCTCAACAGTGATTGAGAAGGGCCGTTATATACATAGTCAGGACCAAAAAAGCCCAGAAATTTGAATTTCCCAAACTCGGTTTCCCTGTTCTTCCTGACCAATGTTTCTCGTGGCTGTACTGCCCGTGGTGGTTGGGAGGATAGCTGTAGTCTATAAGCTACCTTTCTTTTCCCATCAGAAGCAGATGGCAAGTGGCTACTTGATTCTGGTTCTTGGGCCAGGGTAGTGGTTGCTTCCCGTAAGCAGTGGCATATGGATTTTTAATGGTGGCTCTTTGAGTTTCCCCTTGAAGGGGAAATTAGAGGGGAAGATCATTTGGTTTGAGTTTCTAGAAGAGGAGTTGCTGGACCAAGCAGGACTAAGTGAGGTTGTCTGCTTTGTGTATTAAGATCCAAGAAGATTCTCCTTCCTCAGTCCAGGCAGCCTGATTATTCTGGGGGAGCAGGTTTTTCCTCTGTGGGTTAGAATAGAAGGAACGCTCCCAGAACCTCTGGGGACTTGCATTATTGGACTGAGCTATGATTTCCCAAATTGGTTCATCCAGTTTTATGATGGATATTATGGAGAAATATAAGTCAATTGCCAATCCATTTACAAAATTGCTTTCCCAGTGTGGCTGGCTGCCACTGTTTTAAATAACAGAACTGATCTGGCTACAAGTTTCCTGTGAGCAGTGAACTCACTTTACAGAAGATTTCAGAGAAAGAGAGAGCTTTCAGAGGAGTGGTCCCTGAAGTTTTGGAGAAGGCTTATTTTTAGATGGTAATTTGCTATCATGAATTCAGGGGGATATGTACATATTCATGGCCTAGATGGTGCAACAATAAATCTCTGATTGATGTCCTTGTTTCTAGAAAGTTGACAAGTTAAAGAGACCAGACATCTGAAGACCAGCAGGTAAGAATGGCAGGTAACATTTGGTTTATCTCGACGTATTTGCCCATCTTTCTTCTCTCTCACTCATCCTTTAAGGTTTATGTCCCCTCCATAAGCCCATGTGATTCATAGAACGCCCGAGCCTAGGTGACAATTTTCCTCTGAGTGGGAGAAACAAAAGAACCTTGTGGTAGGTTCTAGACAGCACAGGGTGGGGACTCAGGTGTCCTCTTCCTGCATGGACCCTCCTCCACCATGAGAGGGAGCTCGCTCGCTCTCTGGTTCTTCCTTTACTGTGGTATTTCTACCCTCAGGGAGGTTCTAATCAAGTCATTTCTTGTGTTTCAGTAACAAGATAACATCTTCTCAGAAATGTACCTTGTTGGAAGTCAAGCATTTTAAGCTCCAGGAATGGTCTGGTTTGCATTTTTCAAAGGCAGAGAGCAGATGAGTCTGCAAAATGTGTTTCCAGGAGATATCCTTTGGTTAGTTCAGATGATCCTGTCCCCAAGGTTATGCCCTTTTTAACACTGAACTGTTTTTTTCTCTGGTTGTCAGCTGGATGGTTTTCAGTGGCGGAAACTGAGTCCCTCAACTTTGACCCTCAGAATGTGTCCTGATGTACTACCCAGAATATGTGCTTAATGGACGCTGGCTTATGATGATGTTTAGGAAAACGACTCAAAGGTGTTATTTCTTTTTCCAGAATGTATTTATGAGCAACATGATCAAATCTCCAGGAAATCTCAAGGAGTCTTATAATTTTAAAACAGACATTTGAGCTTAGAGAAAATCAGAATGAAAACTTCAAATACTTTGAAACACTTGGAAACAAATAATTTAAAAATCCCCATGGCATCAAGCAAGTGGTTTTAGCATTATAGGGAACAGTGTGTTATCAGCTCTTTTGCACATAGGAGATTAGAACAAAGTTCATAACCCTGTAAGTTCTTTGTAACAAAATTGTAGTGTTTAGAGACAAAAATAACTGACTACCATGGAAAGCAATTTTTGACACCTACTGTGTTTGAAATGAAAGTCGACAAAACTCTGCAAATAATGGAATCACTCAAGTTTCGGCAAAAGTGAGCCTGGTGGTGGGTATTATGGAGGGCATGTATTGGATGGAGCACTGGGTGTGGTACATAAACAATGAATTCTGGAACACTGAAAAGAAATTAAAAAAAAAAAAGTGGGCCCTTGAGTTAGTAAGGGATGACAACTTGGAGCTCACTGTCCCTGTAGACATTTGAATATGAAAATGGTCATGGACAGAAAGAATTTTTGACCCAGATGGTCAAACAATATTTTCAGCTTCACTGATAGAGTGCATTTGGAGGTCTGAGAAATGAGCCAGGTGGGGCGGTTACCATATGTGTGGACTTGTATGGGGTCTCCTTTAATCACGGGCTCACTCTCAGGACCAGCCTATGCACTTGCACTTAGCACCATGTCCCCACAGGAATGTGCCTTGATGGTCAGGGTAAGGGAAGCAACAAAAATGTTCCGAATATCCTGCTCCACTGAGGTCCTCACCATGGAGATCCACTATGGAGAAGTAAGAATTCAATTGCAAAATTAGTTTGGATTTTTTTCCCCTACTTACCTAAAAGCCTCAGGTGTAGACCTATGTGCAAAGTATGCTATGTTGGATCAGGACTGCCTCTCAGAAAAATGATAAATGGATCTTTTCAGATAAAAACAAAACAAAACAAAAACCAATACCTTTCCACTTAGGGCTTTAACATATAATATAGTTATCCTTCCAAAACTTTACTGAGTAGAAAAACAGTAAACTCAGAGTTCTGCTTGAGCTAATAGTAGGTTAAAAAATTAACTTACTGGATATATATTTTTTAAAAATATGTGGCTACCTATTTATTTTTGAACCCAGGGGCAAGTCATTCTGGGTTAAACTAAAAAGTGGGGTCTTCATGTTCAAGTTGCAGTCGAGGTGCTGAGGGCCGCCCTGAGGTATTGAGGGTTCATGAATTTTGAGGTTCCATCCCTAAACTGGTATGTCCAATGATCTCATTCTGATGGCTTACAAACGCTTTCTGCAACATTTGAAATTACCTTCCTGGGCATTTCCTGGGCTGTCAGTCATGAGGTTACTTCTGTGGGGGTTCAGCACTGCATGGGCCATCTGTTTTTGCCGGGCACCCCGAGCTCTGGCCAGTGTTGCTGGGCTCACTGGGGGGCGGGGGGTCTGACCCTGTGCTGACTGTTAAGTCAATGATTCTCAGTTCCCAGCTCACCTTTCTATGCCACGTCTCTGCAAACCATGTTAGTCCTTGGCCGGCTGGATCACTGCTAGGCTTTGCCTGTAGTGTATAGGGAACTACTGGAGACCAGAGGAAGGACACTGGACCTCTTGTCTGTCTTGTTCCTGTGACTCTGAACTCACCAGGCACCTTTACTCTGGCCGTGACACCTCCTTCCTATAGAAAGAGTGGAGTCCATTTTGTAGGTTTCTCTCCGCACTGGCTGGATGAAATTTATGGCACCTTCCCAGGGATGCCAGCACTAGCCAGCAGTGCCCCTCCTCAGAGTCACGATCCCAGGCCATGAAGCCCCTTTTCTGGCTCAGAGACACCCTCATTGGAGATCTGAGTTTCAGTTCTGCGGGGTCCTCTCTCCAAGCTTCCAACTTTTAATTATTCCAATTTTCCCCCCAGCCCTGGTATGATAGCAGCTTCCTTCAGTGCCTGTCCTCGTGGAACCATAGTGGTTCTGTTTTGACCCATTTAGCTATCTGCTTAAGAGATCTTTATACCCATTTAATGATTCTTTGTCTTAAATTCTTGGTTACATTAACTGATATGTTATGTGGATCTTAGCTGATATGGATGATGTCATTAATAACGTTAAGTAGAATTTCTTATCATCAATTTCATAGGCAATACAAATTTATTCTAGTATAATTTTTCTAGAGTGCCTGAAATCATATTCTCAACCTGCTACAAAAGGATCAAAATATGGGCTATGGTCCACCAAAGCTATTAGTGAAAACAAAATATATCAATCAGAACTCATGGCGGCAAGTAACTTGAACAGAAAAGGAAATCCATCAGCTCATTAACTGAAGAGTCTAGGGATAAAAACCCTGCCTCCAAGCATGAATGGACCAAGGGGCTGAACAGAAATTATAATGTCTTAATTTTGTTTCCTCCATTCTCTGTCTTTCCTTTTTCTCTTTGTCAGCTTCATTCTCCAGCAGACTTTGCCTTGTGATGTCAAGACCACTTCCAAGGGCTCTAGGCTCATTCTAATTTCCTTGGCAAGCCCAACAGAAAGATACAGTCTCTGCTTTCAACTTTCCAAGCAAAAGCCCTGGAATGATTTCAGAGGCTCTGAATGCTGTGTCCATCTCTTCATTAGTCCCTTGTGGTGGGGACGGACCATGTTCTCATTGAGTAGGGTCGTACGAGCACACGTGCAGGGAGAGGAGCAGAAAGTCAGTTTCACCTAAACCACAGACTACAATGCACTGCGGTTTCCCCAAGGAAAATCTGGGTGCTGTGACCAGAAGATAGGGAAATTAAGGCTAACTTCACAAATAACAGATGCTTCTCACAGCAGAGGCTCTGAATTAAGGAGAGAGAAGAGGGAAGGTCCACTGTGAAGTCCCACAAGGATCTCTTCTGGAAGGAACCTTCTCCAAGGGCATGGCTGATTAATGACAGCCTCCAGCTGCCGTGCGTGTGGGTCGAGCCAGCCACACTCCCCTGGGGCTGCATCTAGTCAATGACTGAGCATGGTGGGCATACCAGAAGCCGGCCACCCTCCCAGGGCAGATTCCTCCTAGAGGCACTGTCAGTCCAGGCACTCTGCATCGTGTGGCAAGGCTTTTTCAGCAGTCCCCGCACTCTGAGACTTCGGCTGCCCAAGCCTTCCTGTTCTCTGTCCTTTTACCAGAAAGAGACTTTCATCCTGACCTGAAGGCTCTCCATGCTCCTCCCGGCGTCCCTTGATCCTTCACAGGTGTTGACCCTCATCATCTTTTGCATGCGTCATTGTTTTTTTTCCAATTTCTCTGTGTTCTTTTATTGAACCATGGCTCACCATACAATGTCCAGTAGTTCTAATTAACAAATGATAATTGAACAAAGTCACTGACTTCACTCATATGTGGACTTGGAGAAAAAAAAACAAATGAACAAAGGGAAAGAGAGAGAGAGAGGCGAACCAAGAAACAGACTCTTAACTCTAGAGAACATATAGACGATCCCCAGAGGGGAGGGGAGGGGGAACAGGTGACGGGGACGAAGGAGGCCCCTGTCGTGATGAGCACGGGGTGTCGTACGGAAGTGCTCAGTCACTATATTGTACACCTGAAGCTAATACTACACTGTATGTGAACTAACTGCAATTTAAATAAAAACTTTAAAAAATGAAAATGACAAACCCACATTTTCTATTATACAAGATGAGTACGTTCTAGAGATTGGCTATACAACATTGTGGCTATAATTAACAATATATGTATTGTACTCTTAAAAATTCTTCAGAAGGCAAATCTTATGTAAGTGTTCTTACCATATTTTTTAAAGGAAAAGAAATAAAGCAAGTCCTTGGGAGCTGTTATATGGGTTATGGTCCCCATTTTGTTTTAATCAATAGAATTTTAGCTTCTAGTTTAGGACGATTTTCATCTTCGTTCTTCTAATGAGGCTCAGTTCATTAGCAGGATCAATGGGAGGGACAGGGGAAGATGGGTTCCCACCCATTCTGTTGGAAAAACTCCCTCTCTAGGCTGAAAAAGGATTTCCTAATTAAAATGAACATTTCTCCTCTGTGGTCATGAGGCTGTGTCTACTTGAAACCCCCAGGGCACTTATCAGTGAAAAATACACCATCAGTAATTTGGTAAGAATTCAGAAAACAAAACTTTCTGTCTGTCCAAGCCAATGATGTCATTTCTGTTTGTTTCTGTCCTTCCTGAGATCAATCGCTCGTAAGGATTATTCAGTCCTGCATTCCATTTTCATTGGTCTGGAGTCAGTGGTGGTCAAAAATATTTTGTAATATGTCAGAGTAGTGTGTGGTATTACTTGTCACTTATCTTCTTAAATATGGACAAAATCCCAGTAGAGTGTGCCGGACGTGTACCTGTGTGCGTGTGGGCACACCTGTCTGCTAAGCTCAAGGCTCCAATGAACGTAAAGCTGAAAGGATTTTAGTCTGCATATGTTAACTTAAAACAGCTTCAGTTTTGTCATGTTTTCACATACTTTCCTCACATGTTGAAAATATAGTTCTGGAAATTAGATTTCTGATGAAAACAAGGACATCTCTCTCTCTCTACATTGTTAAATTACAGTTCCCTTTAAACATTCCTCATCTTCTCCAAGTGGGAAAGAGAGTTCGACACCACCTTTTAATCCTGGGTTCCCTTCTCTTTGTCCCTTCGTCACCGACATTACTTCAGCTATCTGATGAGCAGGCGTTTTATGATGTGGATATGCCGAGTGCAAATGAGCTAGAATTATCTTCCTGTCCCCAAATACTCAAGTAATGTGATATTTTTGAGTTCTTCAACTATTGTCTACAGATAAAATGCTCATTTACACAGGCTCCTCAGCTCTTCATTTTGGATATTACGCTCACCAGTGTGCTCAGACAATGGCTCACGGCCGGGCCAGCCATGGGGGAGCTCTGGTATGGAGCTATACTGATGTCAGGTCTGGGAAACAAGCATCAGCCTCTGCCTTCGAACTGCATTAATGCAATGACCTTTCCCCCTTAATTTTTGGTGTTGCTTTCCCTCTGTGTACAATTTTATTCAGTTGGTTAAGAAGCATAGACTAATTGTTCTTTGTAATTGAAATTCAGAAAGACAGAGTTTAATGAGCTTGATTGAGCTTGCATCCACACTAGTGCTTTTAGCTAACTGGGGGATACGCGAAATAAAACAAGCAACCCATCTTTATTACATCTGCTCCTCAGGCAGAAGCTGGGGGCTGGGAGCTCCTTCCTGATCATGTGGTGCTGAGCCAGGGGTAAGGTTTACGTGGAGAGTGTCTGTCTTTCCTACCTGTTTCCATGTGGGTTTCTCATTCCACTGATGGATAAGGGTCCTCCAGCTAGTTTCTGATTTCTTTCAGAGGAAACTGCTCTTTGTGTGGCTCTATCTTCAGTGTGTCCTTGGGAGGAGGGGAGCCCAGGAGCCACTTAGTTTGAAAACATGGCGCACCTTTTCTTGTGGCCAGGAGTTAGAACTTCTTTAAATTAAATGTGTGAATGTTCTAGAAAAAAATGGTTGTGTTGTTGTGCTGGTTATTATTGGTTTTATCAAATACTGGGCACAGACTCTGAGTTCTGCTCCGTGAAGTGATTTATGGAGGTAATTTATTCTTTGATTCATGTTTAACACACTTGCCAACAAACTATTGTACCTAATAGTCTCACTTTCCTGCTGACAGCTCGACCTGGATGAGGTGACTAATCCCCCACAGGACATCCGGTGGGTCTTCCCAACTATGCCAGACGCAGGCTACGCCGTCACCCTAATGAGGGTCTCTATGCTGGCTGTGAACTGGCAGCCAAAACCACATGGCACAGGTGCCATTTAACAGACAAGCTTTTCCTTGTCAAACATCCACCAAGGTTTCCATTGGAGCAAACAGAATGGCCCCAATAGAAGTACAGATGGTGAAGCCATTTCTTTGACTCATTTGGCTTCTGACCCGTGGACTGCTTTACTAACCCTGTGATTATGTATGTGCTCACCTTTCACGAGACTTGAGTTTCTCAGTGGGTACGAGGGGAGCTGACCAACATGGGTCTTGCCATACACAGCTTTTCTGGGGTCTACAGTCCTTGCTCTAGTAAAGAGGTTTCCTCGTGCTGCTTATGAGACATAGTCCAGTAAGACGATGAACCACGTGACTCTTCCCAGTTACCTTATCTGTGACTACTACAACCACCACACGGAAAACTGGTCTGAAGCTCATTTATAATTGTCTCAACCCTCTTCAGATCATGATGCCATTGAGAGAAGGATGAGCATCAATTTTTTATTGGACTTTTCTTTTTCATTAGCCCAGATATTGTTATTCCCATTAAAGAACTAATAGAGGGTGTCTGGGTGGCTCCGTGGATGTTATCTGACTCTTGGAGTCACCTCAGGTCACGATCTCAGGGTTGTGAGGATGAGCCCCACATCAGGCTCCATGCTCAGCTCAGAATCTGTGTGAAATTCTCTCTCTCCGTCTCCCTCTGCTCCTCTCCCTGCTCTCCCGCTCTCTAAAACCAAATAAATAAACATTAGAAAGAGAAAGAACTAATGAAATCATGTTTACTGATACCAAACAATCATTTAGACGTCTAGATTTTGGATTGGTTATTGGGACCATTATGTGGATTCTTATTCCCCAAGTCAATGTTGGTTGGTTGTTTCTAACTTCATGACGTCAACACAGAGGTGCAAGACTGTGGACGCTCCCCTTCTCTTTGCTCATCATCCACTAGACGTGAATAGTCAGAAGAAGATAGTCTCAAATGTGTGTCTACGTTTCTATGTGCAAACCCCCCCCAAACCTTCTCCTAGAGTTTGTCCTACTGCTGGAAGTAGAGTGCTCTTCCCAGCTCTTCAGAGATTTAGAATTTATCTCCAATCTCACTGGAGCACTAAACCACAACTAATATAAACTGAGATAATGTATTTTATTGCAATTTCTACGAAGTTATTGACATAAAAAAGGCTAGTTTAGATAGCATCTAGAAAGAACCAAATAGTAAGAAAATTACTGTATGACTGAAAACATCTATTCAGACCAAAGATCAAAGGAATGCTGTTGGTGAAATGTGTCTTGAATTCTACCTGTTGCACTCAAAGTTGTTAGAGTGAACCAACAAAATCAAGTAACACTAGGTCACACATATGGCCCCTTCCAACCACATTTGCTATGACTTGAAAAATATCTTTACTTAAAAAATAAGATAAGTAATTTATATTCTTTGCCACCTATGATGCTTAATTTTATGTCAACTTGAGTGGTTAAAGGAGGCCCAAGGAACTGGTGAATCATCATTTCTGGGTATGTCTGTGAGGGTGTTTCTGGAAGAAATGAACATTTAGCACAACGGGTAAAGACAATCTGCTCTCACCTATTGGGTGGGTATCATCCAATCCTTGAAGGCCTGGTCGAATGAAATGGTGGAGGAAGGGTAAATTCTTTCTCTCTCTGCTAGAACTGGGACATCCATCTTCCCCAGCCCTCAGACATCAGAGCTCCTGGTTCTTGGGCCTTTGAAGCCCAGTGGCTGCCCAGTTCGTAGGCCTTTGGTTTCAGACTGGGAGTCACACCACAAGCATCCCTCATTCTCAGGCCTTTGAACTTAGATTGGTAATATCATTGGCTTTCCTGCTTCTCCAGGTGGAAGTTTGAGGGGCTTCTTGGCCTTCTTCCTGAGTGAGCCAGTTATTTTAATAAATTTATTTTGTATACACACAAAGATATATGTGGATATGTGTGTATCTATGTTGTATGCACATGTGTATATACATGTATATATGTGTGTATATACATACATGTAGATGTATATGTGTATAAATATATGTATACAGCATATGTCTGTGTGTGTAAATACACATATAGACAGTCCTCAGCTTACCATGGTTTGCATTCGGATTTTTCAAACTTTAGGATGGTGCAAAGGTGATACGCATCCAGTAGAAAACATACTTGGATGTTTAAATTTTTATCTTCTCCTGAGCTGGTGGTATGACCCTCTCTCATGTTACTCATGACCCTCTCGGTGGCAGGGAGCCCTAACTCTGTTAGCCACGTGATCTGAGACAATGACAACCATTCTATACCCACACAACAATCTGTTTTTCACTTTTGGTATAGCATTTGATAAATTGCATGAGATAATAAACATTTTATATAAAATAGGTTTTGTGTTGGATGATTCTGCCCAGTTATAGGCTAAGGTAAGTGTTTTGAGCATATTTAAAGGAGGTTGGGCTAAGCTATGATGCTTGGTAGGTTAGGTGCATTTTTGACTTATGATATTTTCAACTTACAGTGGGTTTACTGTCATATAACCCTGTCATAAGTTGAGAAAGATTTGTAAATATACATAAACATAGCCCTGACTAATATACCACTCAACTTAAATGTCCACTATACACCATGGTATGGCATTTGCCAAATATTTCATTCATATGAATGCTGTCTCCCACTTACCATGTGGATCATGGTGACCAGTGTTATGTTACATAATCTTCCCATGTCCTCTAATACCACCATAAATCTGGGACAGACTTTTCAGAAATACTAATTATTTATAATAGCTTCACATTTAAAAGTAAAGCTAATGAGTCTAATTCACGGTCTGCTCTCAAGCTCATAGCAACATGGGGAAGCACTAACAAGTGAGATAATTATTAATATAATGAGTTATATAATACAATGAATGATAGAACAGAAACTAGGATGGAAAATCCTTCAAGAAAGGTGAACTGCCCCACTGGGACCAATGCCTCTAGCAGGTGCAGTCAAATGAAGACAGAGATGTGACCCTTGGGTTTGTAACATGGGCTCAGAGGTGACTTTTCCACGTGCAGTGTAAGTGCCATGTAGCCAGGTGGTGGCCAAGGAAGACTCGTGGGTGTGTGTGTGGGAGGCAACGCCCACAAACCTCCTCTCAGAGAGATGTGCTTTGGAGGAGGAGAAGGGGACTGCGGGTAGGGTGTGGGTCAAGGGAGGATTTTTTTTGTGTTAAAAAGATGTTTATAAGGTGACGGACAAAACCAGTAGAGGAACAGAAAATCAACGTGCTGTGGAACCAAATTACATCACGCACCCACACCTCTGAAATGGATACAAGCGAGGAAGGGGAGTGAAGCTGACAGTGACTCCTGCTTCTCAGGAATCTTGTGTTGTGTCTACACGGAGAAGAGTTTCATGGCCACCCTAGAAATCACAGAGACTGTAAAAATATAAATCCAAATTACCCAGATCGTCATCATTCTTAAATGACCCATCCTTAACATTTACTGTTTTTTTTTTTGCTTTGGTTATTTGATATTCAGTTTAATATTTTTAGAGAAAGCTTCCTTCATTAATCTTACAGTATCTTTTTGATTATCGACCTTTTGTTTATTTTTTCCAAAAGCACTCTGAGTCTATTTGGTGAGATTAGGAAAATATACTGTTGGGTTTTTGATTTAATTTTGAGAAATTTATAAATAACTGTAGTCAGTCTTTCTATCAACAGATTTTATATTTTCAAGTCATTTTTATTTTCCTATAAAATATTTTCCTGGTTTTCTTTATAAAAGTATCATATCTTGTTCATAACACATCTTATTAAGCTGGTTCCTGGGTATTTTGTTATTTTTGTTATGTTTTGTTATGATATATTTTGTTATGTTTTGTCATGGGATTTTTTTTCACTGTACTGTCACAACAGTTTATCACTGGTAGTAGGTCAGAAATTTTAAAGGCAGTTTTCCTTTGAGAGTATGGATCCAAATCACTACAGACAAAAAGATTGAAATAGACTTCTGGGGGTGCCGGGGTGGCTCAGTGGGTTAAAGCCTCTGCCTTCGGCTCAGGTCATGATCTCAGGGTCCTGGGATCGAGCCCCGCATCGGGCTCTCAGCTCAGCAGGGAGCCTGCTTCTCCTCCTCCCCTCTCTCTGCCTGCCTGTCCGCCTACTTGTGATTTCTATCTGTCAAATAAAAAAAAGGAAAAAAGAAATGGACTTTTGTTTGTATAATTCTTTTAACTTTTAGCTACAAACACAAGCCGTGTTTGCTCTCTTAGCACGTTTTTATGCACATGGTCTGATACTGTTAATGTAGGCACTGTGAGGTACAGTAGGTCTTTGGGACTTGCCCCTTTTTCAGAACCATGTGCCCTTTGACCCATACCCCCATGCCCCACCCCTCAGCACCTGGGAACCAGCAGTCTACACTCCGCTTCTGTGAGTCTGATTGTTGTACATTCCCCATCTTTGTGAGATCATGCAGTATTTGTCCTTTTGAATCTGGCTTACCTCACTTAGCATAACGGTGTCCAGGTTTATCCATGTTGTCACAAATGACAACATTTCCTTTTTTTTTTTAAGATTTCATTTATTTATGTGTCAGAGAGACAGAGAGAGTGAGCACAGGCAGAGGCAGAGGGAGAAGCAGGCTCCCCGCGGAGCAAGGAGCCCGATGTGGGACTCGATCCCAGGACGTTAGGATCATGACCTGAGCCGAAGGCAGCCGCTTAACCAACTGAGCCACCCAGGCGTCCCAGCATTTCCTTTTTATTATAAGGCTGAATAATGTGTGTGCACATCATATTTTATCTGTTCATCCACCGATGGACAATTAGCATGCTTCCATGTCTTTGTTACTATGAATAATGCTGCAACGAACACAGGAAAGCAAACATCTCTTCAAGATTGTGATTTCAGGGGTGCCTGGTGGCTCAGTCAGTTGAGTGTCTGACCCTTGATTTTAGCTCAGGTCATGATCTCAGGGTCATGAGATCAAGCTCCGGGTTGGGATCTGTCCTGGGTGTGGAGCCTGCTTCCAAGATTCTCTCCCTCTCCTCTGCCTCTCTCCGCTTCTCTTGCATGGGCTTGCTCTCTTTCTCTCAAAAAAAAAAAAAAAAAAAAAGGAGAGAGAGAGAGAGAATGATTCTGAATTCAACTCCTTAGGACATTTACCTAGTAGAGGAACAGCTCTAACGTATGGTTGTTCCATATATAATTTTTCTGAAGACCCTTTTTACTGTATTTCATAGTGTCTATACCAATCTATAATCCTAGCAACAGTGCACAGAGATTCCCTTTTCTCCATGTCCTTGTCAGCACTTGTGTTTTTGTTTTTTATCTTTTAATTATTTTTTCTTTAAAATTTTCTTTATTTTACAGAGACGGAGAGAGAGCACAGTAGAGGGAGTGGCAGGCAGAGGAAGAGAGAGAAGCAGACTCCCTGCTGAGCAAGGAGTCCGATGTGGAGCTCAGTCCTGGGACCCTGAGATCATGACCTGAGCCAAGGCAAACACTTAACCAACTGAACCATCCACATGCCCTGTTTTTTAAATTTTTTTAATTTTTATTTTCTTAAAGATTTTATTTATTTATTCATGAGAGACAGAGAGAGAGAGAGAAGCAGAGGCAGAGGGAGAAGCAGGCTCCCCATTAAGCAGGGAACCCAATGCAGGACTCTATCACTCCAGGATCATGAGCAGAGCCAAAGGCAGATGCCTAACCATCTGAGCCACCCAGACGCCCTCTATTTTAAAGGTTTTATTTTTATGCAATCTCTATACTCAACATGGGGCTCAAACCTACAATCCCAAGATGAAGAGTTGCACACTCTTCCAACCAACCCAGTGAGGCACCCCTTTGGTTTTAATAATAGCTATCCTGACAGATGTGAAGTGATTTTTTTTTTTTAACAGAAAGAGAAAGAGAGATCACAAGCAGGCAGAGAGAGGGGGAAGCAGGCTCCCTGCTGAGCAGAGAGCCCGATGTGGGGCTCGATCCCAGGACCCCGAGATCATGACCTGAGCCAAAGGCAGAGTCTTAACCCACTGAGTCACCCAGGCGCCCGCAAGAAGTGATGTCTTACTGTGGTTTTAATTTGCCTTTCCTTGATGGCTAGTTATGTTGATCACCTTTTCATGTTTGGGGTTAAATATTCTTATCAATCAATCAATCAATCAAGAGCTAACTTTTAGAGGCGATGGATAGGTTGATGGCATTGATTGTGGTGATAATATATTTATCTCCAAACTTCACAAGTTGTATACATTTAATGTGTACAGTTTTTTTAAGGTCAATCATGCCTCAATAAATTGGTTTAAAAATAATAAAAGTTAATTTCATCATGCTGATTATTGACTCAATATATCATGTTATTTGCAGTAAGACTGAACTTATCATTAATATAAAAGAGGAGAAGGGTGTAGGGGGAAATAGGAGGGGGAGACAAACCATGAGAGACTGTGGACTCTGAGAAACAAACTGAGGGTTTTGGAGTGGAGGGAGTTGGGGGTTGGGAGGGCCTGGTGGTGGGTATTAAGGAGGGCACGGATTGCATGGAGCACTGGGGGTGGTGCATAGACAATGAATTCTGGAACATTGAAAACAAATTTAAAAAATAAATAAAAATTTATAAAATGTATAAAAGGGGTCATCTTCTTTTGTGTGATATAAATGTCCTTTGCTTATTTTTAACCAAAAGTATTTATAATTGAACATTTATGTTCCCCATAACCCCTGAATTTATATGTTGAAATCCTAACCTTCAAGGTGATGGTATTGGGAGGTGGGCGTTTGGAAGGACACTAAGTCATAAGGGCAGAGCCCCTGTGAATAGGACTCTGGTCCTTATAAAGAGGCTCCAGAGAGCTCCCTATTCCCTTCCTGCATGAGGACACAGCGAGATGACACTGTCTATGAGGGAGGAAGTGGACTTCCACCAGGCACAAAGTCAGCCAGTGTCGTAGACTTCCCGGCCTCCGGAGAAATAAGTGTTTGTTGTTTACAGGCCACTCAGCTTATATTGCTTTTGTTATAGTAATCCGAACCAACTCAGGTAGCATTATTTTAGCATCTCGTACTTCTCAAACGTTAACTGTTCAGACAGCTAGCTTATAGGATTTGAACTTAATGGGGAGGTACGCCATGATCACTTCTGATCATTTATTTATTTTTATTTTTTAATAAAGTACAATTTTATTGAGATATAAATGACATATAACATTACAGTAGTTTCAAGTGTACAATACAATAATTCAATGTATGTATATATTGTGCAATGATCACCACAATGTCAAGTTAACATCCATCACCATACATAATTATAATTTGTTTTTCTGGTGGTGAAAACTTTTAACATCTAGTCTCTTAGCAGCATTCATAGTAACAATGCTGTGATACTTTGTTTAAACAGTCTGTACATACTGGGGCGCCTGGGTGGCTCAGTCGGTTAAGTGACTGCCTTTGGCTCAGGTCATGACCTTAGGGTCCTGGGTTTGAGCGTTATGTCTGGCTCTCTGCTCAGCAGGGAGTCTGCTTGTCCCTCTCCCTCTCCTTCTGTGCTCTCTCTCTCTCCCAAATAAATAAATACTCTTTCAAAATTTTTTTTAAAAAGTCTATACATAACTATGACTTTGTAAATATGCTTATTCACAAAATTTATTTTTCTGAAGAATATATTCTTATGTGTTTCCAGAAAATAAACACAACCAAATGTGTCTTTCTTCATCTCGAGACTAAATATTCCAACACTAGAATGGCTAAAAATTTAATCAATGCTAGAAAAATGGATTGTAAATAAATCTTCAGTTCACTCTCTGGGAGCATGTAATTGACAAGGATGGTGGGTACACGACACACCGACGTTTAACCGCAGACATTTGTTTCTCTGCTCCTGTGGATGGCATCAGTCTTGCCGTCAGGGTGTGGTGACAGCAGTGGCGTTGGGATAATTACTGTGTGTTTCTGTTATCCCACAATAACTTCTGTAGAATCAAGTCGTTGACAGATATTTATTCCAAAAGCATAAGGAGTGATGTGTGGAAATTTGATTTGAATATTTATTGTATACAAGAGAATAATGGAAAGCCATTCATAACTCGAAGCCCTGCCAAACATCAAAACACAAAATCCAAGAGAATTCAGCCTTCTTCCTGGCAGAACTACAGTGAAGTGTTGTGTTCATGAATGCTTCCAGTGGTCTTACCATAGTTCAAGTCCAGCTCATTCCACATTATCTCGCTCCCTGGATTCCAGATAGAATGGAGCAGTAGAGGAGCACTGGGCTGGGAATCAGGAAACTTGACCCAGCATTGTGGCCTTGGGAAGCTCACTTGGCTCTGGGTCTTCATCTCTGAGGAAAAGGCAGTGAGAGAGAAAGCAGAGTAGCAAGAAGGGGACCATGGGCATCTGGGCCCCTCCTCCATGTGCCTTAGCCATGCTGGCAGGGCCTGATCTTGGAGGTACTGCGTCCATTCGTGCGGAGTGCTTCTGTGCTCACCCAGTGTTACGGATTCAGAGGATCAGACACCTGTAAGAGAACATCTGACCCTGAAGAGCTGTGAAAGGCCCTCTGACTGCCCTCTGACTACCCTCGGACTACCCTCTGACTACCTTTGTCTTTGGGTTATCTCTCTTAATAATGGAATAGGTAATGAGAGCTGTATAGAAACAGATTGTTTTAAATAGCTATGAAATCTATGTAGCAAACAAGTAAGTTTCTCCCAAAGCCTGTAGTGAGAAATCTTCTTATGTCAGTATTTTAATAATTTAATGTTTGTATTGGATCATTACAATTGCTTAATGATTAGCTTTAGAAAAATAGTAAATATGCCTTTAGATGATGAGTTTTTCAAATTGGCAGTGTGGATACTATTGAAATGTGCTGTAAGGTCTGATACAGAAATGCAAAGCTAAGTCTGTTAGTATGAACAGAATCATTACAGAAATTGCCCAAGGGGTTAAGGGCTGAAAGCATGGCTATCATACCGATTGCTTCCAAAAACACCAACCCTCATTCTACTAGCAACACATTTTGTCCCTGGCAAAATTATATTTTGCTTAGCAAAATTTATACTGATTGGGGGAGGGCTGAATATCTCCTGGTTCCTTCACCACCCACTCTGCAGAAGGGGAAGCAGAGGAGGAGGTTTTACATTTCGAAACCTTTTCCTTATGAACCTTTCTTATTCTCTAAGTTTCTTTTCTTTTATAGCCAGAAATCACGATGAATTTCTTATGGTGTGATAAGCTCTTAAATGTGAAGCAGCATTCCTCAAGCCCCCCGCGTGTCTACGGCGACCAGCGTTACCCTTGCACACCAGGGCAAATGGCTTGGCAAAGCTCCGAGGTGAAGGGGGTCCGCGGCAGAGCCGGGCGTGGAATGCCGGCCGGCTAAGTTCAAGGCCCAAGCCCAGATCTTCTACCTCCTCCCTCCTCTCACCTCTGACCATCTTGTTGTTGGTTCGCAAACCAGCTCCTACCCACGGTTCACAAGGAGAGACTCAGGAAAGAGGGGAGCCGCGTCCACGGGTATGCGCAGGTTTCATAAGCAAGGGAAATTTCACAGAGGCCTGTCTCCACAGCGGGACGAGCAGATCCGCAGGCCGAGCAGACCCGCCGGCCGAGCAGATCCGCAGGCCGAGCAGACCCGCGGGCCCACCTGCCAGAATCCTCAGAGAGCGTCGCGACACCTTCACAGAGTTCAGTCACACGTTCAGGCCAGATGGTCCCAGCAATGCGTTGCTTCTCAAGGCCATGCCTTGAAATGGCAGCGGGCATGGGGACAGGGGCCAGATGTATATTCCGAGGGCAGAGGAGGAGGTGAGAAGCCACCAGGTGCCCAGAACCAGCGGTCACGACCTCTCGACGGCCTCCTCCAACACTGTCCTCTCCTCTGCTCTCCCAACAACCCTGCAAGGTAAATGCGAAATGCTTTACACGCCCTTACCTGTAGTTCACGATGCGGAAGCCGAGCCCTTGTGTGCAGAGGTGACTTGCCTAGGCCACACAGCTGAAAAAATGCTGACAAATCCGTGTGCTGACCTACCTTCCCCCTCGGTCAGGTTACTGGCTTCTTGCTGTGCGAGCAGACACCCTGTGCTTGTTGGCCGGGCAGCGGGGCCCGGTGCTCTTCTGAACTCTCTGCCGCTTCAGGGCAGAGGTGAAGCAAGAGCTGCTTCAACCCTGGCCGTAAATGAAGACCTGGATATTTTGTTAATAGACTAATTTTCATGTATTTCTGTATTTTATTTCTTGCAGTGACCTAGGATCCAAAAGTAAAACAAAACAAAACATTTTTCGGAACTCTCAGCGGATAGGATCTTTGAGCTGGTCTTAAAATTTATCTTCGTCTGAAATGTCTAAAGCCCTTAACTCAAAGCAGGGACATGGCAGAATCCGCTGCGATGACCAGTCCCACCCCGGGGAGAGGCGGACTCGCACCCCCGCGAGCTCACGTGCGGGCTGTGCAGCTCTGACCTCCCTCCTCTGCTAAGCTCCACCAGCACTGGCAGCTCAGGTGTTGCCCCATCGTTAATTATTATTTCTTTTAAGACTGATTTATTCATTACAGAGAGAAAAAGAGGAGAGAAAGGGAGAGAGACAGTAGGGGAAGGGCAGAGGGAGAGCGAGAGAGAATCTCAAGCAGACTCCGCACCCAGCATGGAGCCCCCTCCGTGACTGAGCCCCCAATTCAGAATTTAGGGCCTTGCTCTTCTGCTAGCGTTGCTTTAACTCAGGTCTTTGTCCCCGTACTGTCGCTCACCACATGCCTGGCCTTGCATGATGATGGCCAAGAATATTGTAAAGGGTGTTGAATTAAGTGACAAATGTAGTCTTTGCAGCCGTGGTTACGCCCCAGATTTGGCAGTGCATGGTCATGGTCTTCCAGGACTATCAACAGGGAAATGAAAAATAGTGTTTTTACTTCCACAAATCCCTGAACTCGCTATCAGCAGGCAAAATCAGCCGCAGCAGGGATGTCTTGTAACGAAGTACATTGAGAATGTGTGTCTGTTGAGAGAGGTATGTGCTACTTATCTATTTACTGCGGGACGAGGGGCAGAAGGAAAGGGAGAGAGAACCCCCAAGCGGACTCCATCCCCAGTGCGGAGTCTGATGTGGGCTTGATCCCACCACTCTGACACCAAGACCTGAGCTGAAATCAAGAGTCAGGTGCTTAACTGACTGACCTACCCAGGTGCCCCGTGCTATTTATTTAAATAGCTCTGGAAAGTGACTTTTTGCTCATTTTATAGAAAATGCCAATGGCAGTTTTCTGTGAAATTTCAATAAACAGAGGAACAGAATGTAAATATTGATGAATGTCTTTTGGAGACAATAGGAACTGTATTGTGCTAAATATAATATATTAAGTTAATCAAGTGGCTCTGATAGACATTTCTTCGGATGACTAAATATTGATTAATATTCATGGGTAGCCATGGCTAGGGTATGGGTTCTCTGGACTCTGTCTTCTCTTTAATAACTGGAATTTTCATGCTTAGTATACTCCTCACTTTACAGCCCAGTACCACGTGTATCAGATAAGGAAGCCAAAGTTCAGATGGACAGGTTAGGTGGTTCTCCCATGGTCACAGAGCAAGCAAATAGTACTGCTGGGATCTGAACTCAGATCTTGTACTTCTGAAATGTTTAGTTATATTGATAATGTACGAAATGCTGGCTAGGAGGCTGAATTCCAGGATGCAAGTTATGTTGTATTTTTTGGTTCTTGCGATGTAGAGTTTTTTTTTTTTTTTTACTTGATTCATATTTTACAAGCAGCAACCCCTAAACAAAAATCAGTTAGAAAAACCTTCTGTTGATCATGAGGGACACAGATGAAAAGGCTGTGTGTATTAAGCTCTCAACTGAAATGTCTTGGTGTGTGTTGACACCCTAGCCTCTGCATTTCCCCCTCAATGGCTCCCTTAGATTCTAGACTTGGGTTATAAAGAAGCCCTTCAACTTTATTCAAATGAGTCCCTGGGAATTCTTGACAATGAACTCACATACATGAAAGAATTGTTTCTGATTGACATACCCTAATGAACAACATCTGTGATGTTCTAGAAATGAAAATAATCGCTCATTATCTCCTTGTTCTAAATAAATGTTTATTCGAAGCTGCTTTAAATTGGAAGTTTTTCATTGTCATGTGCCTATTTCATGAGGCTGCTTGTGAAACCCAAGCCACTCAGGACCATCATGGAACACGGAGGCTGTCAGGCCATAGGGCTGCCCTCCATCACGTCACACTGCGGGTGTGGGGAATAGGGGAGGGGGAAAGGGAACCATTCCCAGGGGCTCTGGAGGGCTTGGGCTCCTAGGCTGAATTAGTCTACATTCTAAGTAAAATGCAGATGTCAGGGGCTCCTGGGTGGCTTAGTCAGTTAAGAGTCAGATCTCAGCTCACGTCTTGATCTCAGAGTCCTGAGTTCAAGCTCTGCCTTGGACTCTGTACTGGGTATGGAGCTACTTTAAAAAAAACAAAAACAAATCCAGATGTCAGCTACTGTTCCTCAGCTCCATGGTGGGGAAGAATTTGCCCTGAATCTGCTGTTCTTCCCTACTATGCCTGAACAACAGTATAGCTAAGAGAGGCTACGTGGCCCCTGCGACACCCGTGAAGTTCAAGGGAACCTAACAGCTCAGAGTCTCCTGCACTGCCTGGAGCTGGCTTCTTGCCATGGACTGTGTGTTCTCACTGTTGACCTCAGCCTTCGTCAGACTTCCTCACCTTCCTTCCCTCCTCACTCCCTGATTGAATTGTTCTCTCTCTATGGTTTAATTTCCCCGGGGCTTCGTGCTGGCTGCTCCCTGATAACCATCACACTGCCCCCCACGAAAAGTTTCCTATCCTTTCGTGGATGCATGTTAGAGGTCTTCTTCAAACGACTGACAATGCTTGGTTGCCCATTTTTATTTGAAAGGGAGTTGATAAAAACCCCAATTCACCGTACCATGCAAGTGAGGGCCTCCCTGAAGGGGGTTGTCCTGCAGGCGGTTTTGATGGAGACCACCTTGTTCTCCTAGAGAACCCACCGATGCATCTGTATCTAGGTTTTTCTTCTTGGGCAGCTCAGTTTTCCCAGGAGAAATCTGCCATCCTCTTCCACCTGTGCCCTAAGCTGGCTGCTGTTACCCTAGATTCTGGGTGGGGAAAATAAAGGCAAAGGGACCACCACCTGCAGGTTCTAGACCTCTGCTCTTCGACAGCGGGCAACATGGAGCTATTTAAATTTAAATGGCTTAAACTGAATTAACATGAAAATCTCACTTCTTCCCTTGCACTAGCCACATTCCAAGTGTTCAAGAGCCAGAGTGGCTTGTGAGTCATGCGGCAGCTTATACATAGAACATTCTCGTCATTTCAGAGACTTCCTTGGGAGACCACTATTCTAGACTTTCATTCACCTTCAGGAAGGCAGCCTGTCCTTGGCTGAGCCAGGTGCCCGAAGAAGAGAGTCTCTGTGGCCCAGTCTCTCCAACAAGAAAATGCCAGCATTTGGCTGGGATAGAGGTGGGGACTCTGCTCGTCCCACACTGGCATCAGGCATTCCTCCATAGATGGCCGCTGGGTTCCTGGACCTTCTTCATTTGCGACATGATACCACGTTCCTCCTGGGATCTCCCACCGTAGGCCCTTATTTTGTACTTTTCCCATTCTGCTAAAAGAGTTACCACTCACGGGTACATCTGGTCTCTAGCTCCCAAAACTTGATTTCATTCACCACTGTCTCCCGTTCTCCTTGCTTTGTCTTTGTGTTTCATGAGCTTTTTACCCCTTCATTCTCCTGTGGTAGGGACTCGGGAGAATGATGCCTTGTTGCGTGGGTTCTTCCCACCATGTTTGAACTGCGAGGCCTGTCACTTCTTATTATCTGTATCAGAGGCCTTAGGCAACAAAATGGCTCTAAGGAATATTTTGCCTCTGGCAAAGGAAGGCATAATTACCATGACTCACGGCTGAAGCCACGGATAGCCCAAGACATGCACTAGGTAGCACAGATGTTTCGTAGAATGGAAATGAGCCTGGGACCCTAGTCTCCCGCCTCCTGGCTTACATGGCAACTCTCCCACTGTCATGTGGTTGAACCTCTCTCCAAAGGTTTAGTTGGAAGCATCCCCACGGTGCGCATTATCTCAGGCTTGTTAAATTTTCCTCTTTCATTGAAAATAACTTTCTCTTGGATATAAGCAATTATTTACGAATCCTGGTGTTACTAGTGTACCACAAGAACTAATACCACCCTGATACCCGTCTATCCATCATCCACCTACCGTCCATCTCCAGCAATGCAAGACATTTATGTAGCAGGTTAAGGAGCCAGACCTAGAGTCCAGATTAACCAAAGGTCTGATAAGAGCATAACAATGATTTCTTAATGTTTTAAATCATTTTTTAATTAATAATGTAAAAATTCTTAGCAATAGCCTATTTTCCCATCTGTTTTTACTAATTTTTCTGTGTTCTTTTATAAAATTAAAGAAAACGATTAATTCCAATTTCAGACCTACAGTTTCGATTAACCCCAAACTCTGAAACCATTGGGATCTGAACAGAAGTTTGTCCTTCAGAACTGTTCGGCTGCTTTTAGAATCCAGCTTCCCGTCTGCTCCTTCCTGCGGCTAGTAACCACGTTAGGCTTACAGCCCCGCCATTCAGAATCCACGCACTCATTTTCTCCTCCTCATCTCTCCCTCCGAGAGCTTGACACCACGCGGTCACTCCCAAGCCCCTTTCCGGCCAGACTCCCATTCCCAGCTCTTGTCCCCGCCCCAACCTTCTCCTGAGCACCTGCGGCTAGCTGCTGCACCCTCCTCCGCCCCCAGCCTTCCCGTCTGCTTGCAGCTGTCCGCTCCTTCCCGTACCGTTTCACTGCAGCGCTGTCGCCTGTTACTTGCCCTCATGCAACAGCTTCCAAAGTATGGCTTCTCGTTCTCCCTGTGTATGCCAACGAAGTCTAGCCTTCCTAAATTGACGCTTTATGATGTTATCAGTGGACCCTAAAATATCTAAGGCTTCCCTATTATCTAGAGGATAAATGTTGAATTCTTTGATCTGGCATTCAAGGCTTCTAGTACCAGACTCCATCTCCCCGCTCTCCTCCGAGGAGCTCGCCTCGGGTAAACTGCCGTCTGAAGTTGCTATGCATTTTCTACGTTTCTGACTTTGCTCAATCTCTTTGCTCTACCTAATGGCAACCATCCTCCAAATTTTCCTCTCCACCTCTCCAAGGTCAGCCTCTTTGTCACGGCTCAGACCAACTGTTCTTAAACTTGGAGTTCCACCCAATGCCTCTGGCTTACTGTGCTCACCTCCTCTCTGGGTTCCGAATAAATATTCCTTTATATGCCTCCACATCACTTTGGTCTTGTGCCTTCCTGCCCTTCTTGCTGTTGTCATGCACTGTTTGATTCTGAATTTCTCTTTGCGCAGGGACCCTGGGCTAGATTTTGAATCCTGGGACACTGAATGAAGATTTATAGATCTGTGCTTGTCCTCAGGCGAATGAAATACATTGGACAGGCCAGTATTTATTGGCAGGCTTGGGCAGCACCACATGAATCAAGTATACCACCTAATAAAACTATGAATAAATTCTTAATGTTATCTAAAATATAGCTAGAAAAATGTTAATGGGAATAGTGGTGAAGGCTTAGTGCTGCCAGCCTCTAAATTTTACTCATACCCTAAAACATACATCTCTTTGGCATGGAACTAAATGTAAAATACAGGCAAGATCAGATGAAGTTTAAGATCAATAAAGTTAATATGAATCTTGCAGGTTGGCTTAAATCTATAAACTGAGATGGTATTTTCATAGACTTAATCAAGTAGAATTATTTTACCCAAGAAACAAAAGCCTGCAAAGTTTGGTTTGCCTGGATTTTCTTACCCATTATGAACAAATGTGGTACTATTTTTATTATTCTGTTTGAAGTGCTTCGTTCTTTATAGGTACCAATGAAACCGATGCCTGTGGCATTTGAGATCAGCTTCTATTTTTAGTCATGCTAGGCCTCCCTGGTTGAATGTGAAATGAAATCATTAACTGTGCTTGCATGAATAATGGAAAAACTTCTTTTCCTTCACAGAAACTTGCAATATTTAGTTCCTCATAAGTGATAACTCCTTGCCTACTGGGGTGTCAGCTCGTGCCCCAACCCTCCTCTCAAGGTTCTCTAAGTTGATGCTACTTCTCATCAACAAGTTCTGTGGCTTGCAGGCTGAGAGACATTCCATTCCATTTCTTCCCTCGCTAGCACTTAGGTGTGAAGGAGAAAATCAATAACCGGAAGAGGACTTATGCATATTTATAGCTGGTTATGACTTCCCTCCTCACCTGAAACCAACTGGGTCTTGGGTGCATAATAAAAAAGCCACGACAAGTCAGTGATTTTAGGTCCATCCAGATAGAGTTCTTTGGGGATAAAGTTGAGAGGGAGCAGGCAAAGAGAAGCAAAACCAAACCTGTGGCCTTGGTCTGAAAGCCAGCAGACCCAGCGCAGAGGGAGGCTGGGCGCCGTCACTCCTTCGATTGTAATGTCATGCCACATCTCTTCCCCTGAGCCAAGAATCTCTTTCAGCCTGAAAGAAGCCCATCAGATGCAACTTCCAAGTGCATATTCCTCTTTGTGAATTTCTGTGGGGCTGTGCTTTGCCAGGTCCCTACCTCTAAACTTGCCGTGACCCATTCCCTGAATCAGAAATGACTTCTGAAGTGAAGCCCTCATTCTGCTTGTGTTGTTCAGGTGGTGATAATAAGAGTCGTGTGTGATAGCGGGCAGGTTACATAACTTGGTGTTTTGTTTTGTTTTATTTTTCCTGCCGCAGCGAATGTCTCTAAATCGCCAGAGAGAGGTATTCTAAATGAAGGTTTGACCTGGAGTCCCCTGGCCCTTTCTGTGCTTTAACCATTAGGATTCCACGTGTTTGCACAGAATGTGAGGGGCAGAGAGAATAGTCACGTGGGAAGCTTGCATGAGAATACGGTTTGTTTGGTCTCTTACAAAGGAGCAGATGGGCGGGCTGTAAGCTTGCAAAGGACTTTGCTCTGAGTCCCATGTCCTGGCTTAGAGTGCTGAAGGGCCTCTCTAGAAGCCCTCCCTCTGGGCTCTCTTCTCATTTTCAACTGCTTCTACTGGCCCATGCCAGCAAGACACTGGGAGCCAAGACGGAAATTGGTCAACCCCAGAGCTGCTGTCCGAGGGCTACTTCACAGCAGGAGGCAGGAAGCATCTTCTTGGAGAGTGGGACATTCGCTTTTCAGATCGTAAGCACCTGGTGGGAGACACACTGATAAGACATGAGCACTGAAGATTTGGGCAAAGAGAGTTCAGTTGGGACAGGCGTGTCATTATGATTGGGGGAACAAACACAATTTCATGCAGCCATAGAGTTGGGGCTGAATCTATTCTATGGGGATTTTCAGCAAGACTGGATTTTTCTGAAAATGGGAGTGAACATCCAGAGGGTAGGACATGGTAACAGAAAAATTGGAGTCGGTGGGACAAGAGTGGTGGGAGACACAAGAGTGGGCAGTGGATCCAGATCCAGATATGAAGAACATCAGTGTGGAGTGGTCCATAAAAGGGAGAATGAGGGTTTTTTTTTTTTTTTTAAGATTTTATTTATTTATTTGACAGACAAAGATCACAAGTAGTCAGAGAGGCAGGCAGAAAGAGTGAGGGAAGCAGGCTCCCCGCTGAGCAGAGAGCCCAATGCGGGGCTCGATCCCAGGACCCTGAGATCATGACCCAAGCCGAAGGCAGAGACTTTAACCCACTGAGCCACCCAGGGGCCCCGAGGGTTTTACTCTAATTCCATAACAACAAGAAATTAGAAGTTGATGAGCTGTTATTGAGAGTTTGTGGTGTTTAATGCTTGCTATTCAAGACATTCAGGGAAAACCATAGATTTTACTAGTTGCATAATGTGGGTCATCCTTTGCCATGAAGCTTCTTATGGTCACTAGGTGAAGAGCTGCATATATCGGTGCACATAGATTCTCATCCCCTGACAGACTTGCTCCTGATTTCATGGAGAAGCAATCAGAGGAGAACTTCATTACCCTCTCCCAGCTCTGCCCGTGGCTTCGGTCTATACCCATAAACTCTGCTGACTCTCCAATGACAGTGGATGGATTCTTGTCCTGGCAAAGGCCAGCTCTCCTGCTGTGTACCAGACTCCCCCCCCCCTTCTCATCTGTTCTGGAATTTTGCTCTTGAAATTACTCCCTTTACATATTATGTAATCAAATTTTAATTTCACAGGGTCATTTGCATCAGCATTTAAAAATGCCGTGTTTTCTCCCTTTCTAACATCCTTCCATGGCGTGATTATCCCGTAAGCTCCTAGTCTATTTCACCCTGACCCTTGAGAGCAAATTTCCTGAGAAGACTTGTCTTCACTTTCTCACTTTTATTTTATTTTTTTTTTTGTCTTCACTTTCTCTTCACCTCTATTCTCATCCGAGTGTATTTCAAGCAAGACTTCGACCCAACAATCCCATGGAAACCATCATTATCAAGGACCCCAACAACTGTCATTTTCTCAAGTCTTACGGCCCATTCCAGTTCTCAGCACCATCTGGTAGACTCCATGCGCACTAATGTGCTAATGTAGTATATGAATCATGAAATGTATCCCAAAAGAGATATGAAAAATCTTACATTAAAGATAAAGTGGATTAAGACATACATTTTCCCAAAATCGCCACCACTTCAAATTATCCTTTGCTAATATTTCAATGCACAGTATGATGGCTAATGTGGGTGAATGTAAATCTGCACTAATGGTCTTCTGACAATTCTGAGGGTCTTGGACTGACTCTGGTCAAACTCGATGAGACCATTAGCCTTTGCCTCTTTTGAAGACTAAAGGAGACTCTGGAAACTCTGCCCGCTCCTGTTGGTCACCTGTGCTTGCACTGTGAGCCTTATGTTAATAATCACTTTCTGTACTGGAGTCCTTTAAAGCCAGTTGTCCATTTTGTGGGGATTTGTTTCACTGAGATTTGATTATACCCATAAATCTATTTCTTGCCCTCTGTAAGTTGGCCGCACGTATGGTATCCATAACAGTGTTTGTTGAGGGTGAACAAAGGAGTGCAGAAAACCTGTCCTGGGTTAACCCATCAGAGGTTGACTCGTCACGGTGAGGACCTCATTCCATTTACTCGTTAGAGTGACTACTTGATATTGGGCCCGCAGGAGCGCGGACGTCAGTCCTCACATTCAGTATCGTTCAGGCCCAAATATATATATGATACAAATATATATCATGCAAACAGAAATAATAAGATTTCCTCCTGACTACAGCGTCCCATGTCACAACCCTCTTTGCAGAGTCTCTGCTCAGCAGCGTGCTGCTGTGAACAGTGCAGCATGTGGGTGCACGCCTTCCTCATCCCCCAGTACTGAGTGGGAACCGCAGGGTTTGGGCGAGGGAACAATGCTTGTGAAAGTTCCCTGGGTAATCTGATACACAGCCAGGTTGAATATTAGTATTGTACCAATCATTGTCTTCAGTAGGTGGCTTTCTCTCTCTTTTTTCTTCTTTAATAATACCTTATGTATTACTGTTGCTAGGGTGACATGGCAAAACACCGCAGATTAGGTGGCTTAGACCACAGGAATTTATTTTCTTACATTTCAGGAGGTGGTAGGTATGAGAGTAAGGTGCGTCAAGGGTGGTTTCTGGGGAAAGCCAGTCTCCTGGCCTGCAGATGACCAGCTCTTGCTGAGTCCTCAGATCTCTGTGTCTCTTCCTCTTCATAGAAGGACACCAGTCCTACCAGATTAATGTCCAAGCCTTCTGAGCTCATTTAACCTTTATCACCTCCTTCTAAACCCTATCTCTAAATTCAGCCCTACTGGGGATTAAGGCTCCAACATATAAATTTTGGAGGGACACAATTCAGTCCATAATATCCTGGGACAGTTAATTTTATGCATCAGCTTGGCTAGGTTAGGCACCCAGCTGTTTGGACAAATGCTTGTTTAGATGCTGCTGTGAAGATATTTTGTTAATGTTATTGACATCTATAACCAGCTGACTTTAAGTAAAGGCAATTGCCCTTGATAATGTGGGTGGACCTCATGTAGTCGTTTGAAAGTCTTAGGAGCAAAAACCAAGGTTGCCTGGAGAAGAAGGAATTCTGCCTCAAGACTAACCCCAAAATCCTGCCCGAGTGTCCGGCCTGCCCTGCAGACTTTGAACACGCTGGCCTCTGCAATCCCACGAGTTCTTCCCTTAGAAAATTTATATCCATCCTATTGGTTTGGTTCCTCTGGAGAGTCCTGACCAACATGTACCACTTCTCTTATTTTAATGGTAATACATATTCAAATGATAAATTTTATAATAAATCAAATAAGTAAAAAGTGTAAGCTAAAATCAATTATAATCCTAATGTACAGAGACATTGAGAACATTGTGAACATCATCCCTGGTGGCTTTCAGTTCTGCCCTAATCAACTTCATTTTGTCATCCACGGCTTTCTCCAACTTAGCTATTGCCTGGATAATTGTTAGTCTGAATTCCCTTTCTGACATATTGTCTATGTCGATAGCCATTAGCTCTGTTGCAGAAGGCCCATCCTCTGTATTTTTCTTCTGTTGGGCATTCCTCCTCCTAGTCATTGTGGTGAGAGACGGCTGAAAAGATGTAGCTGAATGCGTCCGTGGTGCAGGCAAGGTGGTGCAGGCAAGGTGCAGGCAAGTTGCACCCTGGAATGCTTCTGAGCAATCAAGAGTCCCCAAATGAAACATAACCATCCTTTACCTACCTTTTCCATTAACATAATAAAACACCCATGAAGCATGAAGCTGCAGTTATTTATGTTTTTCTTTTCTGTTATTCTATGAGCTCCCCAAGAATAAACATCCCTGTCAGAATTTCTTTTTACCCCATCATCTAATATACTATTTAGCATATTATGGACAATTTAATAAATATTTTTGAATAAGTGGCTGAATAAGTAGGTGAAGAGATGGAAAAGCAGGTAGGCTATTAGACGTGTAGATAGATTTAAAGGTTTCATTAATTTGGAGTAAACTCAAGGTGAAGGTTATGAGTCAGCAAAGGGAACGGGGGAGGGAGTGGTCTGCAGGACGTCCGCGGACCGCTCTGTCACACAGCCTGAGGGGTGGAGTGGATTACACCAGGCCAGGAGAGAGGACTGGGCAATTCTGCACGACAGCATCTCTCCACGCATGGAAGACAACCGCTGGTCTAGCCTGGCGCCGCACACGTGAGGCACAGAAACACGAATGGAAGAAGCCCCATGTGCTGACGCTCTTCGATGCACGGTAGCTTAACAAACGTAAAGGAAAGAGGAGTCAAACGACGGGTGTCTGAAGCCAAAAAAGCCACCCATGTGGTGGGAGGAAGAGAGGACAAGAGGGGGGAGTTGGCTTTGGGACATCTCACAGTTCCTGTTTGCAGATGTGAAGGATTTCCAAGAGATGACCCGATCCAGGATATGACCATGGGGGAACAACCACTGTGGTAAAATGGAAAAGAAATGTGAAGGAACTGAAAGGTGAGAAGAACTTTGAGACAGGCACACCGGACGGGCTTTCCCAATGACACTGAAGTTACATGGGAAGGAATTGTATTAGGGAGAAATAAATGAGTGTGACCCTGACATTAAAGTCTTCGCTGAAGTGTAGCGTGAGCCAGAGAGACAGGGAGGTGGCGGGAAGGAATGGCAGCAAGCGCTGGAGACGATGATGGTCTGGGAATTTCTCAGTGTGGCGAAGAGGCGAAGTCTGGAGAGCGAGTTCGGTCCCTGAGGCATTCGGGGTGAGCAACCACAAACGTCGAGAAGGTGCTGTCCTTTGCACAGAACCAGTTTGATAGAAAATAGTTTGGTTGTTTAGTGGAATTTGCTTCTGTTATTAAACATTTAAGAGTTTGGATCTCAAGAAATTTGAGGGTTTGCCTTCTTTTCTTTTCTTTTTGGTGAAACAAAGGAGTCAGGTGCTAGTTGGACATTTAGAGTTTGGAAGGAGACGCATCACACTGAAAGGATCGGAGTCAGACTCAGGACTGTGGGTCTCCAGGAGAACCCGTTACAACTTAGAAAAGAAAGACCAAAGGAAGATAAAGGAGAATGGGAAGCAATCTCTGCTTTTTTCCCCAGAGCCTGCAGGGAACCAAGCAGGGCTTTGTGTGCAGGTCCTATCTCTGGTAGGTAGTATGTGTGGTTTAGCCTTGGGCATAAAATGCTCTGCCATTAATTTACATTTTCAGTTTTTCTGCCACTTAACATGACTAAGTGGCATGATAACTTCGGTCAGTGAGATCTCTTAAAACACAAAGGTAAATTTAAACATTTGTAAAATCTTTCTTTTTTCAAAAGAGCTTATAGTTAGCTAACTTAGTCATAATTCTATTTAGGAAAAAAGTCCTATTTTATTTTTTTTATTTTAGTAATTTAAAAAAAACACAATTTTTTGGTTTCCCTAAGGGAAATGGAAAAAAAAAACAAAAAACCCTTTCCTCCTAGTCAGCCAGCCTCTCTGTGCTGTACTGGGCGTCTCTGTACACCAAGAAATCACATTTTCTGGGTTTTTAATCCAGATTTTCTGGGTTTATAATCTGCTAATTATAAAACGGTCAAGCTGGAAGTCTATGAATCGTATGTTGGTTTTACTGCTTAGCACACCATGGTCAGTACTGGACAGAAGGCAAGGAAATAATGTGTGAACTGAGGAGGCTCCTCAGTTCATTTGCATCACTGTGGATGCAGATGTGGATGAATCTGGAAAACTTAATGTGGTTCATAAAGTCCATCAACAGACAGATTCTGTTTTTTATTTTGAATTCCTTTGCAGGAAACTCCGAATAACCTACACGTTGACATTCCGCACGATCATGATACTTGCCTAGACTCTAGACTGCAGGAGTTGGTCTTAAGATCAGAATCTTTCTATAAATGATGTGTTAGAAAGTAAAAGAGCAACAGATTTTATTTTCCCCATTTTAGACCCTGAGGAAAGCTGACATTCAAGGAACTCAAATGTCAGTCTGAAGCCTAGGTGTGTTGATTCTCCTCTCCACGCTTTGGCGGTGAATCCAGATGGTCTGTCCGAAGCAAACCCTTGCATGGTCCTGGAATTCTCGACTCCCAGGATCTCCGTGCAGGAAAATCCCTTGGTTACGACTTCGGTTGCTTTTTTTCATCCGTTCTTATCAACCTGCACACTTTGTTTTTTTTCTTTTAAGATGCCCAAGGAAAGAAAACATGTCTGTGCTATGTTCTTTTAATTTTATCAGGCCTTTCTGTGGGTCTGTCTGGAATGCTGCTCCGCCACGCCACGCCTGTGACTGGAAGGTGAAACTGCTCCTTCAAGTGCGTATGGGTGAGCCCTGGGGGTTGTACACAATGAATGAATCAGTGATCACGACTTCCAAAATGAAGGATGTACAATATGTTGGCTAACGGAATTTAAATAAAAAAAGAAAAAAGGAAATGCATACAGACTTAGGAGTCAAAATGTGTTTGAAGGCTGGTTCCCTTCATAAATGACCTACTATTTCAATTGATTTCTAAATTCTAAATGGGGATAGGACCTTGGTTTCCTTGGTGTCACCAGTATAAGTGATGTTAGTAATTGTATTTCTAGTACGGTTCTAATACCCACTGTGAAAAAAAAATTGGAAAAAAAAATCACCCTGCACTGGTATCAGTGTATATCACATTATTTTACTTAATGCATACAATGCAAATCATGGAGCATTTAGTCTAGGAGAAAATGAATTAGATATTTCGACGAGCCTAGAATGATCTAGGTAATTTGGTGATTTACATTTTTAATACTTCTTTTCAGGTCAGACAAATGGAAAGTAATGTCTTCATTCAATTTTATGATGTCTTAAGCTAGAAACTCTGTTTCTAAATCACAGAGAATGTCCTCTACTTAGAATGAACCGAGGCTGTGAATACATCTGTTCAGGTATGTCGGCTTTTCTTGTCCAGCTAACTATGGCTGTGAAGTTCAAGGAGAAGGAAGGTCAAACAGCATAATTAGGTGATTGACAATTCATAGATATTCTGTCAAACGGCCTCTGCAGGTCTGATACGGCCTCATAAAAGTGATTCATGCCATAATAACCTCCTTTAAAAATATTTTGCTTCTGTGTGTGTTCATAAGTGAGCTTCTGATTTAAAATTTTATACCCTTGCTGGTCCTTCTCCCTTTAAAAACAAAAAGAAAAAGCACATGATGGTTGCTCAGTTTTCTAAAGCACATTTAGCTTCCAAGTATCTTATTTTTAACAAATCATTTTATTCTTTCAAGATCAGAAGTGAATCAATGTAGTAAATCCTCAGTAATTCAGATCACCTTAAATTGTATTTTGAGAATGAGTAGAAAAGGATTACCTTGATGCTTATACTCTTAAGAATGGAGAAGTTGCACCAGTACTTTGGAAGGCATATTTCATTTACTCAATAAAATGAACTGTCCTCATGTTCTGGGGAGACATGCATTTACAGACTCCAGTTCCACAAAACAAAAGTTTCTCTTCAAAAATTTTAATAAGAATGCATTCAGATCTTTTTTCTACCCTCTTTGGAGACTCAGTAAGGCCTTCAGTGTGATACTGAAAGGATTTGTCAACAGAAGCATCCCCTGTCACTTTCCTGGTGACAGTTTCCAGTTTGGCTCTGCCTTAAATCATTAACCACAGAAAGGCCAGAATCCTCTTAAAAATAATCCTTGAAAGGGCAGGCAGAAACCCAGGAATTTGGAAATACACCGGGATAGAGCCAAAGTTTAGGAAAGATTAGAATAGGAGGAAAGAGTTTTAAATTTAGGAACCTGTATGTGACATCTTTGCCTGAAATCAGTAAAATTTATTGATAGTCTTACATCTTTTTCAATTTAGTTTTACTATTACACTGGGAGAAAAGCCATGACTGAAATTAGGGAATTTTTTATTTTCCTGTGCAGATTTTTCCCCCTGTGCAGTGTTTTCTTATTGGCAGTCGTCTATGAAGACTGATCATTTTCCCTTGCTATTTCCAGTAGAAGCAATCTTTGTGGTCAGCAGTTAGTAAGGACAGTGTTTCCAGATGGGAAGGAAATTTGAGCGCAGACGTTTTGAATGCTCACTGTGCTTACCTTTAGCCAAGAATGTGACCCTTTAGCTCTGGGCACGGCGCCATATTCCATCGCGCTCTGTGGTCTTCCCGGATTAACATTGTCACGATCTTCACCTTTTGCTCTCCACATAGATACTTAGACGCCCACTTATACTTCCAAACCCTTGGCCTGTTTGTTAGAGTTGCTGATGGTATTTTGTAATCACCTGACAATTCAGACCTATGTGGAAGAGCAGACACACATGAAAAACTTGAAATCCCAGGGGATAAGCAGGGAAGCATGCATTAGTAGCTGTCGCCAATGGGTATCATTAAAAACGACAGGGAGCAGGAGAGTAATTAAAGTCTGCCAAGAAAACATCTGGTAATAGTGCTTTATGACTTCCTCCTCGGAAGAGTGCTACTTTCCAACTACACACAATGTAAGAAATCTCGATTTATGTTAATTTCCCACTGTCTGCCTCCAGCTCCCAATCGACACTGCCTTCGTGAGTAGCAGAATACAGTACATCATCACTCTCATTCTTCAAGGGTATCAGTGATTTCTCCTGAACTAAAATTGGTGTACAGAGCCTAGTTTCGGTCTCTCCTGATGCTGCACGGTTGAATAACAGCGCCCTGTCTACCCTATAAAACACCTTATGCTGGCTTGCACGAAAGCAGAAAATGACAATAACGACACTTTAGTGGTGACAGGTGGCTCCCTAGAGAAGACAGGTACAGTGGGCGTGGAATGAATATGTGCAGGAACTCGGGGTGTTACTGCAAGGAAGAGAGGAAAAACAGTAGCCGACGTGGGAAGGAGATGCTCAAAGCGAGAAGAAAGAAACACACACACGCTGGCTCCTAACAAGCGAGGAGAGCGGGTGGGCAGAAGCACTCGCTGTGGGGGTCTGGGCTGCCTGGTGAAATGGTCTTCAAAACTCTTTGTGAGAAACTACTCAGACCGAAAAACCCTACACGTCCACCAGTCTTTCGTGTTCTTACCCTGACTACATCTTGGAGAACTTTTACTCAGATGGGTAACAATATGTGGCTTCATATTTTCAATAAATACCTTTTTGCTTTTCCCGGGGCATCATTGAGTAGAGTCATCGTCCCCTCGTGTGCCTGACCTGCAGACAGATGCGGGCCGGTGCGAAGTCACAATTCCAGGCTTCCCGAGTCTCCCCCTCAGTGTCACAGCCTGCTTCGGGCTTCGCGCGAGCTCTGATTCTGCAGACACACACTCAGGCTGTTACATCTCCAAAGTGCCTCCTGGGTCTGTCTGCATTTCCAGTTACCTGAACAAAATCGAGGACGGACCAACTTCGTTACTCAGCCTTGTTGGAATGGAAGGAGAGATCCCTGGCTCGGCCTCCCTCTTGCTTTGGAAAGCATCGTGTCCGGCTTCTGTGGTCCTGTCAGGTCTGTCAGTCATGGTTGAGAGCCCACCAGAGGGCGACCACTGACCTGGGCATGAGAGGGAGATGCGGAGAAGAGTTGTAGATGCCCAAGTGCCAGACACCAGGGCCCAGGAGGGACCAAGAACTGCGAGAAACAGCAGTGAATACGTGAAAATTGGCACAGAAGGAAATTGCTGGCATCTGCACGGAGGCTCCAGCTTTCCAGCCGCTGGGTCTGCTCTGTTCTCCGGAAACAAAGATGGGTAGATGAAGTCTCCACCCGACGCCCCCATCGAGGGGGAAGATTCGGGATTCCACGTATGCCTACAACATGGCAGGGGAAGGAGGAGTCAGAAGAACACAAGGTAACCAATACCGAAGATGCGGGACTTAAAAACCAAAGTCTGCTTCCTCACAGCTCTGGAGAAGCTAGAAGTCCAAAATCAAGGTGTTGGCAGGATTGGTTTCTCCTAAGGCCCCTCACCTCGCGGTGCAGACAGCCTTCTTCTCCCTGTGCCCTCACACGGGCATCCCTCTGTGTGTGACTGTGTCCTGATCTCCTCTTCGTATAAGGACACCCGTCATATCGCACTGGGGTGTGCCCTGGTGACCTCATTTTACCCTGGTCACCTCCTGACCACCGCATCTCTGAAGGCACTCTGAGCAGGGGGTGGGGGGGTGGTTCGGAATTCAGCATAGGAATTTTGAGGGAACACAAGTGAGCCCATAACTGGCCCAGAGAGTAAACGTGTGGGCTTGGGGAAGGTTGTCTCAAGAAGGGGGGACCTGACTCAGATTTGAAGTATGGCTGGAGGTTGCCTGACTGTGTCCCCCACCACTGACAGGGAGACCTCACAACAGGCTGGGGACTGACGTCAAGTCACGTTCTGCCCACATACTGGTCTGGGCCCCACCGGCGGCAGGGATGGAGACCCAGGCTCTCCCCCTTTGTGGGGGAGTTGCTGTGTCGCACTGCAAAACACCGGGGCAGGGGATTTGTGGTCAGTCTTGAAAATCACCAGGGAGGGTGTGTGCTGTTATAAATAGAGCTTGTGCCACTGCTGGAGTGTATAGATGTGTACGTCTATATATGAAGACGTATAGTGCCTGTATTTGGTAGTGGATTTGCAGTAGAACACGATGGGAAAGGATTTGGATGGGTCGTTATGGTTCTCCTTTGTAAGCTACCTCAGCGAGGGGAGGATTTATCCCTAGCAAAATATGAACTTCAAATCTCATCCCAACAACCACAATTATAATTGTTTTTCATAATTATAAATTAAATAAATAAGAAATATTTAGACAAAGTTAGAAATTACAGAACCTAGAAAACGTTTGCAATGAAAAGCAGATGTCTCTCTTTTCTGACAAGTTCTTTTTAATGCAAACTTTTAACAGTATCTTGAGATTTCTTCCCCCCCGAAAGCAAAGATAAAAACAGAGAGCTTGCTCTTTTGCATTTGCTCTTTTCCTTTTGAATGTTTTTTAAGTCTTTTTCCATCAGTACAGAAAAAGCTTCTTCATTCTCCCTGTTGTGGATATTCTAATATCTGCATTGATCATAACACATTATGAGCCTCCTACTCTTGGTTCTTCAGTTCTATTTGGTTTTTGCTTTTGTAAACAGTGCTACAAGGGGCATCCTTGCACATGCGTTCCTTTGCAAACATTTTATTCTTTACTGTTTTTAAGATTTATTTATTTATTTGTGAGAGAACAGGGGTGGCGGGGTAGAGGGAGAGGAAATCTTAAGCAGGCTCCACGCTGAGCACGGAACCCCACACAGGGCTCAATCTCACGACCCTCAGATCACAACCCTGAGACCATGACCCAGAGACCATGACCTGAGCTGAAACCAAGAGCTGGTGACCTAACCCACTGCGCCACCCAGGTGCCCCACCTTTGCAAAGCTTTTAAAAGCAAGATATATGTAGAATAAAATTTTAGCAGTAGATTTCCAGGGCAAAGGTTAATTATATTTAGTATTTTCGTTTATATTTGTAAATCGAATGCCACAATTTTGTGTACATAGAGTTCCACCTGCTCGTAAGGAGATTGTCTATTTCTTCAACCTATATCAGCACCAGCATCATCAATATTTTCCCCCTTTTAAGTAGCTGGTAAGTTAAGAACACACATGACATTTATCATTATTATTTTTGACTTGCATGTCTTTGATTTTGAGTTTAGAATTTTTTCATGGTTATTGGCCATTGGTCAGCTTTTCTAAAAATGCCCATCAATACCATTTGACGTCTTTTCATTGATCTCTTATTTTCTTTGCCTGGTTTGTATACAGTTTTTGTAATTTGAGGAAAATTAAACCTGTGTACTAAAAAATATTACTGGCTTATCTTTTGAAAATTTCAGAACATAGCAAAAGTTTAATGAAAAGTGAATGTCTCTCTTTTCCCACAAGTTCTATTTACTTATAGTATGTAATTTTTATTAAATTGTGAAATAGTATATCACAGGAAATGAATGATTAGTAACCAATTTTCTGTATCTTTATAACACAAAAGTTTTAAATTTTTATGTCAAATTTACTAATATGGACTGTGGATTTTGTGTACTACTTTTAAAAACCTTCATTATTCTAATATTATAAATAACTCATCTGTGATCTTCTAGGATTTTTATAATGTCAATTTTTTAAATGTTTACATTTTTTTATCTGAAATTTTATTGTGGTGGAGAGGAAGTTACAGTTTTCTTTTACTTGAACAGATAACCAATTGTACTAACAGTACTTACCAAACATTCCTTTTTTTCACATTAATTTAAAACATCTCCTTTATCATAAATAGAATTCCCATGTAATCTAGGTCAGTTCTGTACTCAGTTTTTTTTATGAATTCTTTTTTTTCAGCATTAAATGGCTTTCATTAAACTTAATTTTAGAACACCAGAGGCCCACTGGCTTGGTGTTCATGGGTAGGCGGGCAGAGAGAAGGAAGGGGTGGGGAAGATGAATAGAAGATGGTCAAAGTCAGGATTCAGACAACAGATGAAATGCAGACTTTGCTGTTAGGGCTTCTAGGGATTATTAAAAAAACATGTTTTAAACTGTTTTATTACACCTTCTTCAGAGAAGGACTATTTTCTGACACACACATACACATGCACACTCAGACCACATTTTGCTTTTGTTTTAGCAAAACAGAATCCTGTACCTGGCAGCAAGGAAACCATGAAGCCGTAGCACAGACGTTGGATGATTTGTGTGTTTGCTTTCATGAAATCTACAGTCAGTTTTCTGTAATGTCAAGCTGACCAGGGCGTGCATGCATGCTGGCAGGGAGCACCTGCTCCATTTCCCTCTTCCTGGCCATGGAGAAAACGGTATCTCAGTTTACCTTGCAGTTTGGTTGGGGCTAAGTCCTGAGCCCTGGCCAATGGGATGAGGATGATGGTGATGTACCAACTCCTCGGCCTGGCCATAAAGCCATCCATATGACTCTCCACGGTCTCTTCTCCTTGGGTGCTGGCCACACAGGGCAGGTTCATGTCGAAGATGGGGGTGTTGCCAGAGAAAGCAGTCCGGGTTGGTGAGTACAGTCCTAGGGCAGAGCCTCCCAGATGTCACTGGAGGTGCATGCAGGAGAGACATAGATGTGTGTTGGACTCATGCCCTGAGATCTGAAGGACATTCACTGGAGTTCCCAGCATCGCTCTGACTAATGCAACCCAACAATACCATTGAAAAAGTCACATTTTTTAAACAGATATTTCAAGGCAGGGCTATATCCTCAAATGGTATGTATAATATATAATACTTGAACACTGGAAAACCGCCCACAGTCACCCAGTTTGGGGAAGGGGCAGTGTGTGAAAATGCCCCAATTTCAGACCAGTGCTCCATCAGAAGTGAAGATCTGGACCAGGAATATAAAAACAGAGTGACTTGACATCTCTCCAGAGGTTAGAAACACTATTTTAAATCGAAACACATCCCAACTCCTATGTCTTGTCTCCTCACTGTGCTGCTGTGCAAAAATTAACATCACTTTCAGCTACACGTTTGCTATCTTCTGAAGCTTACTGTAAGCATTAAGCATTCCCCCGTAGTCTGTTTCTGAGTGTTTGTGTGTGTGTGTGTGTGTGTGTGTGTGTGCATGAGCAGGTGAAGGATTTGGGGGTGGTTTTACAGAGGATTGGGCTCAAAATGATCAGGTGAAGACACTTTCAGTTGTGGGCAAGGTGGTTTGGTTTGGCAGCTTCCTGGGAAGAAAGTGTTCATGGAATGTTCTTCCAGAGAAGGAGAGATGGGACAGAGGAGAGAAGATGATAGATTCAATACAGTCTCTTGCCCAGGTAGACTCACATCATAAAATCATTGAATCCACCTACACAAATCTATGGAACCAAAAGCTAGTGACTGAGCCTACATGGACTAGATTCTTGTCTTGTGTGTTGTCTCTGAGCGTCTTTGGGTGAAGGGAGGAGAAAGGCTTGGCATTGGAGGTCATGGCGGCCTTTCTGGAATTACAGACGCACATTGCATTCTTTTCACTTTCTTTCGTCCATTCTGCTCCCTAACTTTTAGCCTGGGCAACCACCTTTTACATCCTTCAGCCATGACAAATCCAAGTAGAAGTCTGGCACCTGTGTTCTGTTGCGTGAATTTGCACCATGCAATATCGTTATTTTTATCACGAGTCTTGGGAAATGTACCTTCAGAAAAAGCCCCAGGGCACAGAAAAGGAAAAATCTCTAATTAAAATATGTACAAGAGACAGCTGTACATTTCAATTGCTCAGGGAGCAGAGAAGTGTATCCCTCATCACTGGCGAGAACGAGATTGATTTGTCAGCTGTGGAGACTTTCATAGAAGGTCAGGCTCTAGGGGTGATTTCACACCAAGAAGATGAAGTCAATACAGTTTTTAATTTAGTATGTGAAGTTTGTAAATGATACAATGCGATTACGTTGTCAGAACATATGGAAACGTGTTGAGGGATCATTTTTTTCGCCATCTGACTTAGTACCTGAATCTCAAAGAGCAGTAAGAGGAGTTATTTTGGTGACTACCTCACTGTTGCCCCTCTTATTTGAGGACTGGGGATATTTTATCAGGAAAAGATGCTCAGTAGGAATATTCATAATGAATGGAAGTCTCCTCCAAAGGTGGAGATTAGGGGCCATAGGAGCCAGGTCAGGAAGTGTACATGGATGAAGACTCCCATCTCTAGTGCTCTGTGGAAGCACATTGGCGATATGCCTGTTCTCTTCTCTCAGTTCCCTCCAGAGAAACCCTCAGAGTGGGAATTGTTTAATTATAATAACTCATCCTGCTCATACTATGTGTATAAATTAGTTGTTTATAGCCAGAGTTGTTGTAAAGTGCCTCCCAAGTTTTAGTGCGAACACAGTCACGTGGCGTCTCATTCAGAGGCAGATTCTGATGAGTAGGTCCTGGGTATGCCCTGAAACTCTGCGTTCAGTGACAATATTCATGGGAAGACCAGGCATAGCGAGGCTGTAGGTCATGACTCTTTAGACTGGTAACTTTGCCTTGGCAGAACTATGATCTCCCGAGCCCCCAAGTCATGCGCAATCTGTCGGCATGCAGGCATGTGTATTTTTTAGACGTAGTGCCGGCTTTCCTCAGATTCTCAAAGAGGGTCCACAAGCTAATGAGGTCCAGAACTCCTGTCATAGAAGGAACCTAGGAGAGAGGTGCACTAGATATTTGATGTGGGAGAAATGGCCATACCCAATAATCCCTTATGCATTACTCGAAGAGGAGACCAGAACGATGTAGGTAAGATAGGAAACTGAAGTTTCGTAACCGAAGCTTGGACGGGGAAGGTACACGAGCCTTTTGCTAGCTATCAGAAAGTCTGAAAATGGAGCAGAAGTTCAGAGAAGAAACGACCTTCCTTCTCAGTAGAGGCACATGGCTACTTGTGAAATAGGCCTGGGCGCTGGCTGTACCAGTGGTCAGTAGGTCCGGCTGCAGAGGCGGCTCATCTTTATTTGTCCTTGTGCTGCTCCCTAGAGATGCCAGGTGAGGGCATTAGTCTGCAAAGGCTGCACGACAAAATACCATAGTCATGCCAACAACAGCAAATGATTATTTTCTGAGTTCTGGAGGCTGTAAGCTCCCATACTGGGGTGCCAGTGTGGTTGGCTGCTGTTGAGGCCCTCGTCCTGACTTGGAGATGACCACCTTCTCACTGTCCCTACACAGGAGAAGGAGACAGACAGGGAGATCTTCCTCTTACACAGTCAACAATTCTACTGGACTAGGACCCTACCCACATGACCTCCTTCAATACTTTAATTACCTCCTAAAAGCCTTATCTCCAGATAGTCACTTCAAGGGTTAGGGCTTCAGTGTATAACTGCGGGGGACACAATTCAGTGCATAGCAGAGGGTGTGTCCAGAGTGAGCATTTGTTATTCAAAGGTCCAGAGCTGATATTCCCACATGGTCCAGATGGAGAACCATTCATTTGGACTAAAACAACAGGTGAAGAAATTAGTTGCATCTGAGAGTAGAAATACCATTAAAAACTGGCAGGCGTCTGTCTGTCAAACAAATAAATAAAAATCCTTTTAAAACGGGCAGGCGTCAGTTAGACTAAGAATGTCGGGCTACTGTTGGGATGATCTTTTGAGGGTCATGGAATGCAGAATACACACCTTCTGAAAGTATTGGGTATTTATTGCCAATCGGCCAAGGTAGAGGTTAATCTTGGGATGGGTAATGCGGATTCAAGAAGGCAGCACTTACACTAGGAGACAGAGATACTGTTCTTCAGGGTCAGAGATCTTGTGCCTGGATTCTAAGGCGTGGACTCCAGACAGTGGTGATTTGTCAGCTGTGGGGAACTCCCCGTTCCCATGAGGATGAATCTAAGAAACAGCCTGGAATTGAATCTGAGGTCCGGTTTGTCCAGGTGTCCCAGAGTGGCCACCTCTAGTGGCAGAAGTGAGTTACTCTCAGCTTAGTCTTTCATTCTGGCCCCTCCTTTCCCCAGGAGCAGCACAATCTTGTGAAACGGTCATCAGAGCTGAGCAAAGATGACCTGAAGGGTGGTGGTGGCAGTATGACCCGATGGTGTAATGAGGAAGCTAAAATGAAAACAGCCTGATCACAGGCTGGTGAGTATTTGTGGAAGACTCCACCTTTGAGATGGAGGGGGGCATATTGAGGGGAATAAGTCTGAACAACCAGTTCACTGCAGTTTCCAGGAGGATGATTTGGGTATTAAAAATAAATACAAGAGAAAAATAATAAATGTGAGGGACAGAGGACACACTTCTTCCCTCACTGAAGTGAAATGGCTTATGTTAAGAAAGAAATTTGGGGGATGGGACCAGGGAGTAACTTCTACACCCAGCAGATTAGCTTTAGCAAGGAAGGGCCCAACATTCTGAGCCTTATAAAGGAACAAGTCCTCACCTTATCTTGAGGGAGCAAGTGCAGAAGAGTATCTACACTCCTAGGCTTTTGGGTATTCCCAGCTCTGCAGCCAGCAACCCACACCTGCTCAAAAGGGGTTTAAGGAAGGAGAGGATCCTGGAGGCGCTTACCGAAGCCTCCTCAGCTTACACTCTGCGTGCAAATGAGCCCCATCCATGGGGAGACACCTTGTAGAGCAGCTGGTCCAACTTGTGTTGTTTTTGATGAGGAAAGCTGCAGAGAACATGACATACTTTCTCCAAGACATCCCCGAGGATCAGAGGCAGATTCAGAGCTTACATGGGACCTCTGGAATTCTGCATATTGGTAGGATAAGAACTCTGAGTTTAATAACGTAGTTCACTTTCATGATTTGGTGCTTTACTTCTCCATGGGCCACTGTATTTGGTTAACTAAGTTCTGTAGATTCAATGTGCTAAATGTTATCCTGCCCGTGCCCTAAAACCGATTCCTCCCTCATTCTTTTATGCATGGCTTCCTCTTCCTCTTTTCCTTGCTACTGGATATTTTTTTCAAAATATGTTAGTATATTTAAGGTCCAAATATCATTTAAAACTCCTTCCTTGTGCTAAAGTCTCCTTCTGGGATGACACGTGCTCTCTCTCCACCATCAAGCTTCTGAGAAGAGCAGCGAACGCTTACCATCTCTGTTGGGCATGTGTTCCCATCACTCTCCACCCACTCCTTACTGGCTTTTTTCCCTATCTCTTCACTACATTACACTTTCAGGTCACCAGAGAATTCTTTTGACTAAATCCTGTGTCTCCTTCCAGTACTCATCTTTCTTGATTGCTCACTGGTGTTGGCTATGCACAACCTGTCCCTTCTCTTTGAATCTCCTTTGACCTCCATGACATCCTTACTGGCTTTCCTCCTACCTCCTGGACTTATCCTTGACTCTGCTCTAGAAGCATCTTCCCTTGTCGGTCTCAATCTTCCCTGGTGTTTCAATCACCATTACTTATTTTGTATCTAAGAAATATGTGCCTTTATCAGGATCTCTCTCCCAAATTCCTCAGTTGCTTTTGAGCCCTTTAATGTACATCTCTGCTCGGATGTCTTGATGACCTTTCATCCTCAGCCTGGTCAACATAGAAGTGACCATCATCATCCTCACCCTTACCCTGGATGGACCTGCTTTTTTCCTAGTGTCCCTTGAGTAATCAGGACAGAAGGTCGGGCTTATTCCTTGATTTCTCTCACACGCTACAAGCAATTCCTATTGACTCTAGGTCCTCTATATTTGTCTGGCAAACCATACTCCCACTCTCACAACATATCACCCTGCCCTTAATTTTGCACTTACTTATCTGAATTTCACTATTGACTGTGACTCATCTCCATCTTGACCATTCTGGTATATAGCGGGCATGCAGGGAATATTTTAGAAAAAAATTAGTTAATGCTCTCATGTTGTTTCCTGTAAACCTTGATGTCAACTATCTCCAAAGAAAGTCTGTAAAACAAAAATACAGCTACTAGAATCTTCAGGGGCAGGACTAGATAAGAAATTGCTTGTCACGTCATAGCCCAGGAAGAATGTTTAGGTTTCCTTCTCATGCTGAGGTATGAATTATACCCTGTTGCAAAGAGGCTGCTCATTAAAGGTGTTGCTCACCTTATTGAACCACTTCTCTTCGCAAATGCTGAGCCAAGCTAACAGGACCCCTGGGGAAAAGTAAATTGGACTCACCGGAAAGTTAAGAGTTTGTGGCTGGATGATTAATTAGAACTCTTGTTCTTGGTACTTTCCTGGAATTGTAGTCAATAACCCATTTGAAGTAGTTATCTTTTCATTGATGCCATTGTGACAAAAGATGAATGATTTCCAACTGCCCTGTGGCTGGCTTTTCCTGATGGAGACATGGGGGCCAGTCACCTCAATAAACACCTCGTAAAGTGAGAGACACTGTGCTGGGTGCCCTGTGGGGGAAAGGAAAGAGCAGAATAGGAGGAATCATATCCGAACTCAAGTTGCTTACAGCCTAACAAGAGGCGTGGGAGTGTTCCTGCCCAGAAGACGTGCCTATTCCGTATGTGACACCTGTCGTGAAGTAGTCACACAGTGTTCGGGCCGTTCACGACAGGGAAGTTACATTCAATAGCAGCCTCAAGAGATCCTCCCAGGAAAGAAAATGTTTTGTGGCTCTGGAAGGGGGGCTAGATTTCCGTGGGTGGCCATGATGGGAGGAGTGGTCATCACTGGCAGAGGCGAGATAGGAAAGTATGGAATGGGCTCAGAAAACTGAGAGTCTGATTAGAATTTGGATTATTGTAAGGAAGGGATGAAAGATACGTCGGACAGGAATGGCATGTCTTGCAACAGAGGAACTAGCTGCAAAAATTAACGTCTTGAAAGCCCATGTTTTATCTTAAAATGTCTACTCCTTAATGCATCTGCCTTTACTTACAATAAAGTTGTTCTATTCCTCGTCATTGACTTCAGTACTTACCACAGGTAGGTCTTGGAATGCATCTTATGGTGCTGAGTACCCCATGGCACATTGTTGTGTTCACATGGGTAACAGCCCTCAGTTTGAAAAATATGATATTTTATTCACTTATCAAGTTCACCTGAAAAGTTTATTATGTGCTACAAACTACTGAATTTACAAATGTTAACTAATTTAAAGCTTAAAACAAGCCTATGAAGTAGGTGCTATCATCATCCCCATTTTAAAGAAAAAGAGACTAAGGCTTGGGATGATAAAGAGCTTGCCCGAGATCATAGTCCAGAAGAGAGAGGTCTGGGATCCAAACTGAGGTGGAAGAGCCCCAGAGGATGTGCTCTCACCATTAGTCACTGAAATTCTAGAGAGCTGTGAACTTTGTTTTAGAAACTAAAATGAGCCAAATAGCTAGGTTACTGAATATAAGGTGAGTCTAAATTTTTCATCTTGTGCAAAAAATATTTTTCCTAATACTGTTTTTAAATATTTGCATGTACAGGTACATAGGTAGTATGTGTATACACACACACAAACTGCAGTTTTAAATGCTTTGACTTTATTGGTAATTACGACTTTCATGCTAAATATGTAACATTAGGTCTAAATGTAAATACCACGTGACCAGAATGTTTAGGATGAGCAGTTGCTACAAACACAGAAAGTGCACAAGGTAATCTAGCTCTAAAAGTGCAGAAGAGATGCTTCCTCGGCACAGAGTCCTGACGTGGACTGCTATCTCCCGAGGCTTATCAGCATTGGTGATAAGACCTTGGGTTAGATGCTTGCTGGAGATGACCCATAGTTCGAGTCCCTGACAGGAGACAAGCACTATCCAATTCTGATCTGCCTGGGAGAGACGTCGGCAGATGGACTCTGTCTTTCTGGTCCTGTCTTTTGTTGGGTAAGGATCTTGAGAAACTCAGATATTCCAGCCCACAAATTTCTATAGATGGAAAGCCAGAAAAAATGTGACTGACAGTTTATGACAGTCCAAGATGGTATCCCAACAGGAAGGTGGGCTTCACATTCCAGGTTATAAACCTTCTTAATCTCTCCACGACACCACCCAGGCCACTCTTCTGGAAGGGTGCTTGGACAATGAGTAGCTCTGAAGCTACAGGAAGTGTACGCATGAAGAAATAAATCTTCCAATGATGGGGTCCACCTTCAAATTATTTTCCTTCAGATATTATATCATGAATGTTACCAGACCTGTCATCATGTTTGCCTACAAGCACACTTGAGTCACCGGTTCTGAATCATCAGCAGTCAGCAAACATAGAGTTCACTTGGTTATTCATTTATCTTCATTCCACAAATATTTATTAGTGCTCTCTGTGGTTTGGGTACTGTCTCGGTGCTGAAACATGGAAAGGGAATACGCACACTTAGAGGAACTTTGCCTCTAGAACAAGAAGAGAAGCAGCCCACCATCATAATTATGGAATTGAAATTAAATGTATAATGTACTAAAACTTGTTGGCCAAAGATGTGAAGGTAATACCCAAGGAAATCTGATGGAGAAGGACTGGTCCTGGCTGAGGGCTGCGTGAATACAGAGACAGTGTGAGGCCTCTGCAAAAGTGAGATTAAATTAGGTGAGACCCCCAGGATAAGAAGAGTGTGGAAAGAAGAATCCCAAGCAGAGGGTACAACATATACAAATGTTCCGAGATGGGAATGCACTGGCTTCTTTGAATAATAGGAAGGAGGCATGGGGATGGCCAATGGGCAGAAGGGAAAAGGAGCTGGAGCTGCCGGCAGAGGTCTACACTCCACAGGGTGGCAAAGAGTTGGTGCGCAGATTTGTCCCCCATACCTCTGCGATGATTTTGAAAATGTCATCAGTCCCCATGGATTTTTGTCATCATCTTTATACTCTTGAATATGACTTCCTAAGTCAATTTTGCTGAAACACTTAAAATGCTATCGGAAAAACTCCTTGGTCATTTTCCTAATTAGTTTGTATCAATTAGGCTCTAACAGCACTTCACTTTTACCTGTTTTGCAGAAGCGTGATATCCATTTTCTCTCTCCTTTGTAAATTAAAAATTATTGCTTTCACATAAGTGGCAAAAGCTTATTAAAATCACCATAGAGAGTGTTTCAGATTTGGGAAGGGTGACAAGAACAATCCAATTCTCCTTAAATGAGATGAAGAAAAGCTAAAGCACAGTTCAATATTAATTATCACTGTGAGAAGACAGAGGGCTCAAGAGGAGAACCTTGGTCCGGAGGCAGGTTGCCCGGGTGAAGGAGACGATGAGCCTGCGGACTCCACCCGTGACCAGATTTGAGCTCCCGGGACCTAGGAGAGGCTGCACGTGGGAGATAAATCTGGGGGAAAATGCAGTAATCGTCTTGGATCATTGAGTGTAAGACATGCTGGGCTTCGCTAGTTGTTGGCTCCCGTTGCCTCATCATTAAGAATTTCCAAGCTGTAGGGCCAGCGGACCGACCACCCAATGAAACTCGTGCTCCATCACCGGTGTGGGCTCCGCTCTCACCTGGAGAGCTGGATGGATTGCATGTGATTTCCAAAGACTACTAGTTTATCCTTCCAAATTCCGGATTAGAAGTATGTTTGAGAGAACACATTTCCTTTTATTCTTTCATCTAAGAGGCACCCAGTCTTCCATGGGGAGGCACCTGTTGGTCTGAAGCAGAAAAGGCTGGCCTCTTGCTGCTCTGGATTCCGGAAGCCTGAGAGTTTTGCAAGAGCAACTTGCTCACCCTGCATGCTCTGAAGGTGCTGCTGCCTGTGTGGTTTTCGCATGAGTTGTTGTTACTCTGTTTCACCTTCGGTGCATACAGTTTAGGGTACTGGGTAGGAGAGAAGTGTGGCTAACAAGATTAATTTCATAGGAGATAGTTGGGAAATCAGTTTTTATTGAGAATTTACTATGTGTCAGAAAAGTGTGGGACAGGGGTTCTGGGTGGCTCAGAGAGTTAAGCATTGGACTCTTCGTTTTGGCTCAGGTGATCTCAAAATCATGGGATTGAGCCCCACATGAGGCTCTGCACTCAGAGGGGAATCTGTTTCTCTCCCTCTCCCTTTCCCCCCAACTTATTTTCTCTCTCTTTCTGGAATCAATAAATAAATCTTAAAAAAAAAAGAGAGAGAGAGAGAGAAGTATAGAACACATTACATGGATGAACCTATTTAATGATCCTAACTATCTCTTTTTATTTATTCATTTTTTATTTATTTTCGGCATAACAGTATTCATTGTTTTTGCACCACACCCAGTGCTCCATGCAATCCGTGCCCTCTATAATACCCACCACCTGGTACCCCAACTCCCACCCCCCTCCCCTTCAAACCCCTCAGATTGTTTCTCAGAGTCCACAGTCTCTCATGGTTCACCTCCCCCTCCAACTTCCCCCAACTCCCTTCTCCTCTCCATCTCCCCATGTATAACTATCTCTGATACAAACTATCACTATATAAATTTGACATCTGGGGATGTTAAACAATTTACTCAAGATCTTACCTCGGACTTTTGACTCCTGAGCTCTCATTGTTAACTACTGTGCTCTGCCTTTCTTGGGCTCATGGAGGTGTAAATCCTCAGCAGTAAAATCCCAAAGATAAGGTAATTTTGAAATACAGAGAGGACCAAGAAAGCCTTCTTTACATGGAATTCATAAACCTCAGGACATCAAATATAAGGGACATCAGATATAAATTAGGTATTTTACAACAAAATTTTTTATTTGGATTGAGAACTAGGCATTTTAGAGTAGGTCACAGTTCTTATGGGTATTTTTGGCTCAGAACCATGGATTGAACAATCAGAGCAGAGTGCTCTCAGTTAACAAATTACACTTCACAGGAGAGCGCCCCTCTCCACAGCCTGTACGCGTGTCATACACACCATGAGCCCAGTGCAGTACAGAAGTCTCCAGAACTTCTTCGTCTTGCGTAACTGAAAGTTCATAGCCAGTGAATAGCAAGTCTGCGTTTCACCTTCTTCCAGTTCCTTGCAATCACCATCCCACTCTCTGTTTCTATGAATTGGAATCTTTCAAATATCTCATGTAAGTGGAAACACGCAGTATTTTGTCCTTGATTGGCTTCTGTCACTTAGTATAATGTCCTCAAGGTTCTTCAGCGCTGTGACAGGTGAGCACAATTTTACTTCTTTTTTAAGGTTAAATCAAATGTCATTGTATCTCTCTCTGTAGATGTTGATGTATGTACCACATTCTCTTTGTCCATTCATCTGTTGCTATTGTGCAAAACGCTGCAGCGAACACAGGGGTTCATACATTTCCTCACTCTCCAGATTTCCATGCTCTTGGATATATACTCAAATTTGATTGCTGGCTCATATGGTAACTCTAATTTTTAACTTCTTGAGGAACTTTCATACCATTTTTCACAATCGGTGCAGCATTTTATATGCCCACCGACAGTGGACAAGGGTCCTAATTTCTCCACATCCTTGCCAACAGCTGTTATAATTTTTTGGATAATAGCCATCCTAACTGGTATGAGGTGATATCTTACTGTGGCTTCGACTTGCAATTGCCCAAAGATTAGTAATAATGAGCATCTTTTCATATGCCTGTTAACTATTTGGATTTCTTCTTTGGGGAAATAATCTATTCAAGTCCTTTACCCATTTTTAAAAATTGGGTTATTTGGGTTGTTTTCCTATTGAGTTGTAAAATTTCCTTAACTATATAATTTGGAGATTATATATATATATATATGCATATATATGTATATATATAGTTATATCTATAATATATTTATATTTATATATAGTTATCATACATAATATAGTTGTAATTTGGAGATTAATTTTTTTGTCAGATATCTAGTTTGTGATATATTTTCTTTTTTTAAAAAATGTAATTTTATTTATTTGTTTAACAGAGAGAGAAAGAGAGAGAGAGCGCGCGCACCATCACAAGCAGGGGAAGCAGCAAAGGGAGAGGGAGAAGCAGGATCTCCACTGAGCAGGGACCCCAGTGTGGGACTCGATCCCAGGACCTGGGATCATGACCTGAGCTGAAGGTGGACACTTAACCAACTGAGCCACCCAGGCGGACCTGTTTGCAAATATTTTCTCCTGTGCTATAGATTGTTTTCCATTCCATTGGTTGTTTCCTTTCCTGTGCAGAAAATTCTTGATTTGATGTAGACTCGTGTGCCTAATTTTCTTTGGTTGCTGATGCTTTTTTACATCATATCTAAGAAATCACTGATGAGACTGTTGTCATGGACCTTTTACTTTATATTTTCTTCTAGGGATTTTTACAGTTTCAGGTCTTATGTTTAAATCTTTAATTCATTTTGAGTTGACTTCTGTGCATGGTGTAAGATGAGTGTCCACTTTCATTCTTCGCATGTTAGATCCAGTTTTCCTAATACCATTGTTTGAAGAGACTATGCTTTCCCTGTTGTGTACTCTTGACGCACTTGCCAGATCAGTTAATTATAAATGCGTGGGTTTATTTCCTGGCTCACTATTCTATTCCATTGTCAATATGTCTGTTTTTAAATGGGAAGTTTTAATACTGACAACAAAAATCAAAATTCTTTTTGAGTAGTTGTGTATGAATGTGTATTTCAAAATGGATGTATAAAGTAATACATATGAATTGCAAAAAATTCATAAAGAAGAAAATTAAAATTCTCAGAAACTCCTTTTGGATTTAGCTAACAGCATCTGCTTCTGCTTAGAAGTGCCTGCCATGAGCCGTGAAGAAATTCACGTAATACTTTTTCTGTACTATCTCATTCTATCATTCAATAAATATGCAACAGAAGTATTTGTACTCCTACTTTATGGATGGGAAAAGGAGACTCATGGATTCAATTGTACTATTTTTTCAAAGATTTATTTTATTTATTTATCACAGAAAAAGAGAGAAAGACCACGTGTGCGTGAGTGGGGGGAGGGGCAAGGGAGAAAGATCTCAAGTTGACTCTGTCCTAAGCATGGGCTGGGCTCAATCGCACAACCCTGAGATCATGAACCGAGCTGAAACCAAGAGTCAGAGGCTTAAGTGACTGAGCCATCCAGGCACCTCTCAATTGTCACATTTTCACTGTAGAGTTATAATAAAAGTTGCTTTGATCAGCCTTTTTTTTTTTTCACTTTTCATCCTCATAGTCACACTTTTTTTTCATATAAAAATGACAAGTTCAACAAAAAATGATTTCTCTCATTTCTAGGGAAAAGATGGGCGACTGTAATCATCATGGGAACATCATCACGGGAACGATAGAGCTACACGTCTGATAGGGTAACGGACTCGCAGGCTTCTAGCTCACAAAATTATCCTATCAAGTGCTGGTCAGGACAGTGTGGCTAGAGAAGTAACCAAGGTCAGGTTATTTCTCCACACGGCTTATGTTAAGATGGTTCTAGATTTAAATGTAACGACTTACCAGTAAGAAGTATTAGGTTGTCAGAAGCAAATAAATATGCATGCCCACTTGATGTCTCCTCAGAAGCCTTTCCTTTAATGCCCTTGCGTGCTCTCCCGGCTTTGATGAACCAGATTATAACAGGGAGGGGCACTGATGCGTACGAGCCATTATGGATTTAGTCTATCCGAATAGGGCGATTTCCGTCTGGAGAGCACCCTGTGAACACATTTACCGTGAATACCAGGTATCACGTGTTAAAGGAGGCTGCGGAGCAGACACATCAATTTATAGGAAATGAATATTTTCGACCTTATAAATACAGCTTTGTGAGCGGGTCAGTGGCCAAATATAATGATCTCTTGACTCTAATTTAACTCCTGGTTAACTATGCGTGATGTGATGGCTCCTCTGCAACTGGGGGTGGAGCTGTCCTGCTGTGTGGGACACCCCGGACTTTGGTGAGCCCCTACCCTAACACTAGCCATTAACACCAGGATTCTTTTTAGAGGAGAAATATATACTCCGACTCACTTAAGTCACTGTTCTCGAGTATTCCATTTCTTGCCTCGGATAGCATTCTTACCCAGTGCTAGTCTGGGATGGACTCGGCCTCTCCCTTTTACTCCTTTGATTCCTTCTTGTTCCTCTTCTCCTCGACAGGGAGTGTGTGTGCGTGTGTGTGTGCATGTGGGCTTGCATGTGTGTATGCATGTGCATGCCTGTGCGTGCGTGTAGGTTCGTGTGCATGTATCTGCACATGGGTCTGTGTGCACACACACATCAGGTTAGGTCGAGGACATGGCAGGAGGTGCTCTACTCCATGCTCTTACATCTTACATTTTTAAAAATTCAAATTCAATTAGCCAACATATAGTACATTTTTAGTTTAAAATGTGGAGCTCAGTAGTTCATCAGTTGCATGTAATGCCCAGTGCTCGTTACATCACGTGCCCTTCTTCAGGCCCGTTATTCAGTTACCCCATCCCCACCCACTTCCCCTCCAGCAACCCTCAGGTTGCTTCTAGAGTTCAGTGTCTAACGTGGGTTGTCTCTCTAATTTCTTCCCATTCAGTTTTTCCTCCTTTCCCCTATGCTTCTCTGCACTGCTTTTTATATTCCACATATGTGTGAAACCGTATAACTGTCTTCCTATGATTGACTTATTTTGCTCAGCATAATATCCCCAGCTCCATTCACATCAATATAAATGGTAAGATTTCATATGTTTTGTAATATAATATTCCACTGTTTACATATACCACATCACCTTTACTCATTCATCTGTCAATGGACATCTCGGCTCTTTCCACAGTTTGGCTATTGTGGACATTGTTGTTTTGGACATTGGGGTGCAGGTGCCCCTTTGGATCACTGTATTTGTATCTTTGGAATAAATACCCAGCAGTGCAATTGCTGGGTCATAGGGTAGCTCTATTTTTAACTTCTTGAGGAATCTCCACACTGTTTTCCAGAGTGGCTGCACCAGCTTGCATTCCCACCAACAGTGTAAGGGATTCCCCCTTTCTCCACATCCTTGCCAACGTTTGTTGTTTCCTGTTTGTTAATTTTAGCCATTCTGAGTTGTGTGAGGTCGTATCTCATTGTGGTTTCGATTTGTACTTCCCTGAGGCCAAGGGACACAGAGCGTTTTTTCATGTCTTTTGGCCATCTGGATGTCTTCTTTGGAGATGTTTTTGTTCATGTCTTCTGCCCATTTCTTGACTGGAGTCTTTATTTTTAAAGTGTTGAGTTTGAGAAGTTGTTTATAGATCTTGGTTGCTAGCCCTTTATCTGACATGTCATTTGTGAATATCTTCTGCCATTCTGTGGGTTGCCTTTTAGTTTTGTTAACTGTTTCCTTTGCTGTGCAAAAGCTTTTTATCCTGATGAAATCCCAATAGTTCAATTTTGCTTTTGCTTCCCTTGCCTTTGGAGTGCCTAGCAAGAAGCTGCTGCAGCTGAGGTCAAAGAGGTTGCTGCCTGTGTTTTTCTCTAGGATTTTGATGGATTCTTGTCTCACATGTAGGTCTTTCATTTATTTTGAGTTTATCTTCATGTATGGTGTAAAGAAATGGTCCAGTTTCATTCTTCTGCATGTGGCTGTCCAATTTTCCCAACACCATTTGTTGAAGAGATTCTTCTTCCATTGGATATTCTTTATTTCTTTGTTAAAGATTAGTTGGCCATAGAGTTGAGGGTTAGTTTCTGTGTTCTCTACTCTGTTCCATTGATCTATATGTCTGGTTTTGTGCCAGTACCATACTGTCTTGATGATTACAGCTTTGTAATAGAGCTTGAAGTCCAGCTTTGGTTTTCTTTTTTCAACATTCCTCTGACTATTTGGCATCTTTTCTCATTTCATACGAATTTTAGGATTATTTGTTTCAGCTTTGTGAAAAAATAGAAATGGAAGGAGAATTTCCAAATTCATTCTATAAGACCAGCATGACCTTGATCCCCAAACCAGACAAATACCCCACAAAAAAATATAATTATAGACCAATATCCCTGATGAACGTGGGTGCCAAAATTCTCACCAGGGTATTAGCCAATTGGATCCAATAGTACATTAAAAGGATTATTCACCATGACCAAGTGGGATTTATTCCTGGACTGCAAGGGTGGTTCAACATTCACAAATCAATCAGAGTGCTACATCACGTTAATAAAAGAAAGGACAAGAACCATCTGATCCTCTCAATTGATACAGAAAAACCATTTGACAAAATATATCATTTCTTGGATAAAGCTCTCCACAGTGTAGGGATAGAAGGAACATACTTCAATATTATAAAAGCCATATATGAAAAGTCCACAGCAAATATTATTCTCAATGGGGAAAGACTGAGAGCTTTTCCCTTAAGCTCAGGAACATGACAGGGATGTCCACTCTCACCACTGTTGTTCAACATAGTGCTAGAAGTCCTAGCCTTAGCAATCAGACAACAAAAAGAAATAAAAGGCACTCAAATTGGCAAAGAAGTAACAAAACTCTCGCTCTTTGCAGATGATATGATACTTTATGTGAAAAACCCCGAAGACCCCAATCTTGGGCATAGCCCCCCAAATTGCTAAAACTCCTACAGGAATTCAGCAACATGGCAGGATTCAAAATCAATGCACAGAAATCAGTTGCATTTGCATACACTAACAATGAGACAGAAGACAGAGCAATTAAGGAGTTGATCTCAATTACAATTGCACTAAAAACTGTAAGATACTTAGGAATACACCTAACCAAAGAGGAAAAGGACCCGCACTCTACAGAACTCATCTACAGAACACTTACGAAAGAAACCGAGGAGGACACAAAAAGATGGAAAAGCGTTCCATGCTCACGGAGCGGAAAAACAAATACGGTTAAAATGTCTATGCTACCCAGAGCAACCTACATGTATTCAATGCAATCCCTATCAAAATACAGTCGACATTTTTCACTTGTGTCTAACTTGAAACAACACTTTTTCTTACTTTTGAAAGAAGAGAGAAGGTAAGCATGGTAGCCTGTTTGGAACTGCGAGCGTCTGCAGTGGTTAATGGAGTGAAGTGGGAGAAAGGACAAGCCTGGTATCCTCTGGATAAAACTGCAATTACCCCAAGAGGAGAGTCATATCTACAAAAGAGTCATGTCGTATTGGGTCTGAGAAGCTCAGAGGCCTGCCTGTTAAAAACAGACAAACAAACAAAAAACGAACTGCTACAATCTAGAGAAACTATTTTTCCCAAGCAATTTTAGAGTTATAAGGAGCAGTAGACCGGAGGCAGTCTATTTGCCATTCACCGCGAGAAACAGGGACATCTCCCTACCGAGGCTGGAAAAGGCAGCACCCACAAGTAATTGAAATTCAGAAGAATCCACCCCGTTCTCAGACAGGATGAAAGCAGGTCTCTGTGCAGGGAGCTGCTGGACATGGCTGCACCATCCCATCTGGCTTGCGGTTTTCCAAAGTGAGCAGACCAGATGGCCAGTGCCTCCTCAAGGTCACAAGGGGCTGATTACTTCTCTGGTCTCCACACAACTCAGAAGCCATAAGAAAATTCCCGTGGTGGCAGGGAAAAACACTAGAAATCACCTCCCTGCCCAGCGACCTCTTCAAAGTCGTGATTGAAAAGATAAACATTAAATACCTCTCCCCAGAAAAAAGTAGAGGCACATGAATTATTTTCTCGAATGGGATTTAAACATTCATGGCTGAGTGAATCCTAATTTTCCACAGGACATCTTAGATCCACCTTTTCTTTATGGAAAGCAGGAGAGTGCATGTACACTTGTTTTAAAATGTTGCAGGTAAGAAATTTGTCAATGTCTCAGTATGTCACGATATTGTGAGAGATGGGAACGATCCAGACAGCTCAATATCAAGTGCAAGTCTGCAAAGTGTCCTTGTTTAAGGCAAAAAGAACTAATGCAGAGGGTTGAAATTGTTCCTTGAAAAAATAGAAGCCGTGACCTAATTGTGAAGTGCTGCATTTTAGAATCTTTTTCCACATCCGTCTAATTCTTGTTTAAAAAAATTGTAACATGTCCTCATAAATCTTATCTAAAAATCCATGGGCACGAAGATCAAGTTAATTGCTTTTCACATAAAAACCTGTAATTTTATTGTAGCAAGTTGAAGAACATGTGGAAAGGGAATGAGCAACTAAACCACGCTTCGTTTTTCTGAGAAACCAAATGCACCAAACTTGGTTCTCTATTTTGGATCTACAAAAGTGTCCATAATAAATGACTCCATCCTCCAGAATTGTCAGCACTCACCCCGTTCAATTTTTCCCACCATTTCCCACCCCCCCACACCCAGGCTGTCCCCTTCTGTCTTCACACTGTGTCTAGTTTTTCATAGGGACTCCTGGCTCTACTGACAAGATGTCCCCAAAGTCCTCATCCTCGTCCCTTCCAAAACACATCATCTTAGACTCAGTTCTGTTGGGCTGGTGGTAGGTGTTCAAATGTTTGTTGATGGACTAAATAATCAAAATACTAGCTGGGATATTTTCTTTATGGCTGACCATGCTTCCATGTATGATTCGTACCAAATAAGACACACGCATTTCCACAAGGGCTTTTAATAGTTAATATCACAAAGGCACCCGTGGAACATCAAACATGGGCAGGAGCAGAGTGGATCATAGTCATCAGGAGGACTTACGGTGGCCCTAAGATCATGACATGGACATGGGCTCATAGACTGGTTGAGAGGTGGCCTAGTAAGGCACAGTTCTGTGGGGACCATAGAAGGCTGCCAAACTTCTACCAGCATGGTGAAAGCTTCCATAATAAACACTAACAGCTTGCTTTACCGGAACACTTCTCAGAGAGCAGTGGGAGTGAAAGAAAGGAATATTTTAATAAGCTTCTTGAGTTGGAAACTGCTGGTGTGACATTACAAGAAGGCCTGGCCCCTGGCGGCACTCAGAGGGCATGGGAGACAGAGGGTCTTAGCGAGCTCCACCTTTGGAGCCATCTTTCTCTTTCTCTCCATGTGGTGCCCAGCCCCAAACCACATTCACAACATTTTTGCGTCTGTATTTGTCTTTAAAGAATATGACTTTGAAGGGGACCTTTATCTGTTTCTAGAAGGGTTGGGTCTCAGGCTAGCCCCGCAATAAGGGATGGAGAGAGATGTGATGTGTGGGGTTTTCCAATATACCCGCTTCCTCCCTAATTGCAGTCAAATGCGAGAGGGAGAAGAACACGGAGCCGCTGAAGCTCACGGTGTGCTTGGTTTTAACCCATATGCCTGATGACCACCAGCAAGGAAAACTATCGTGATCCTAATACAATCACCCTGGCTTCTGGCCTCTCACACGCTAGGTTATGTTATGTAGCAAACTGCTAAATTCCAGAGTGACGAGTCTGGGATGTCCCTCTCTCATCCTCTTCCACTTCCTTCTTCTCCTTCTTCTTTGAAATGACAAATTAGAATAGTCTGTCCTGGGAAGAGTTAGCCCATTTCAAAATAGTAATTTAAGTGTGCAGAGAGAGACTTGAAATTTCAAAGCTTTGGATCTGAGACTGGGTACTGGCTGTTCCCAAAGGTGTGTAAATGTTTTCCAGGTTTTTTTTTTTTTTAAGATTTTATTTATTTATTTGACAGACAGAGATCACAAGTAGGCAGAGAGGCAGGCAGAGAGAGAGGAGGAAGCAGGCTCCCTGCTGAGCAGAGAGTTCGATGAGGGACTCGATCCCAGGACCCTGGGATCATGACCTGAGCCGAAGGCAGATGCTTAGGGACTGAGCTACCCAGGTGCTCCATATTACCCTGTGGTTTTTTTTTTTTTAATTTTTATTTATTTATTTGACAGAGTTCACAAGTAGGCAGAGAGGCAGGCAGAGAGAGAGAGAGGAGGAAGCAGGCTCCCTGCTGAGCAGAGAGCCCGATGCAGGGTTCGATCCCAGGACCCTAAAATAAATACATCCCTGCCCTCTGGCTGGTCTTCCTCTCTCCTTCACAGACTTCTGGGGTCCATGAAAAAGCAAGGGAAAATCTATCTTGTTTACTATTTCATATTTAGTGTATCACACAGCACCTGTCATGAAATGTGTGCCGAGTAAGTAGTTACTGAATGAAGAAAGAAATGGGATGACAGAGTAAAGAAATGAAGGGTCTACGCTCTCATACTTCACCCTGTAAATGTGTGAATGAAATTACAGAAAGACAGTTATGGTCAGCTTACTCGATCATCACAAAGCAAATATCCATATAATTACCACTCAGGCTATGACACAGAATTTTGTCAGCATCCTGGATAAGCACTTGGACTGTTTCCCAGTATTGCTTCCCTGCAAAGTTAATTACTATCCTGACTTCTATATCACCACAGCCCTAGTTTTATCTGGTTTGGATTTCATGTAAATGGAATCACATTTATATGTTCTTCTGTGTCTGACTCACTTTGTTCAACATTGTATCTGTCAGTTTCATCTATACCGTTGTAGATTTTTTGTTTCTTGTAGAAACATGGTAAGAACATATCATAACTTAATTTATCCAATGCATTGTTGAAAGCCTTTTATTTGTTTTTCCCAGTTTGAGGCTAGCGTCTGCTCTTACTATGACCAATTTGTTCAGGTCTCTAGTTTGAATGCGTATGCATTTCATAGGAACAGAATTATTGTGTTATAGAATGCTCATGTTGTCAACTTCGGTGGAGAATCCAAGGGCTGGCATTATTTTACGCTCTTAGCACTCGATGAGCGTCGACTGCTTTAGACCCTCACTAAACCTTCACATCATATTATTTTGAACTTCATCTCTTGTGGCAGATAGAGTGATATCTCACTGTGGGTTTAATTTTTATCTTCCTGATTGTAATTTAGCTTGAACACATTTTCAAGTGTTCATTGACCATTTTGATTTCCTCTCTTATAAAATGTCTGGTCAAATTGTTTGCTTGTTTTCCATTGAGATATCCATCTTTTTCTCATATTGATTGGTAGGTGGTCCCTTATTTTAAATATGAGCCTTTTCTGATTATATATGTCATAAATATCTTGTTTCACTCTGTGGATTGTTTTCACTTTCTCAAGTGTGTAATTTCTATCCATAGATTATGATTAATGAATGAATCCTGCAAGACTGTAGGACACGGATGCAAAAATCAATTGCACTCATATTCACTAGTAAAAAATATTTTAAAATAAAGTTGAGGAAACAATCCCATTGACAACTGTACCATTAATAGTAAAATATTTAAGACCAAGTTTGACAAAGGAAGTAAAAAGCTTATACTCTGGCAACTACAAATTATTGCTTAAAAGAAATTCAAGAAGTCTTATATAAATAAAAAGATATCCATATTTGTGGTCTGGAAAATGCATATTACCAAGATAATAGTACTCAAATTGATCTGAAGATTCAATGCAATCTTTATCAGAATCCCAGCTTGTTTCTTTGCAAAAGTTGGAAGGCTGACCTAAGATTATATGAAAATTTAATCCTAAACGTAATAGCCTAGACAATCTTGAAAAATAAGAATATATTTGGAAGCCATATATTTATTTATTTATTTATTTATATTTCTTTTTGTTGTTCCAGAATTCACTGTTCATGCACCACACCCAGTGCTCCATGCAATCCGTGCCCTCCTTAATACCCACCAACAGGCTCACCCAACCCTCCACCTTGCTCCCCTCCAACACCCTCAGTTTGTTTCTCAGAGTACACAGTCTCTCATGGTTCATCTCCTGCTCTGGTTTCCCCCTAATCCCTTCTCCTCTCCAACTCCCCAAGTCCTCCATGTTATTCCTATGACTTTTTTTTTTTTAATTGCACAACTTACTGCAAAGCTGCAGTAATCATGCCAGTGTATACTGGCATAAGATTGACATATTGGCATATACAACAATAGGATAGAACTGGGAGTCCAGAACCAAACCCTCACATCATGGCCAGTTGATTTTTTACAAGGGTATCAAGACCATTTAGTAGGGGAAGACTTTCTCTGCTTGACTTATTTCTCAGCATAATCTCCAGTCTCATCCATGTTGGTACAAAAGTTGGGGATTCATCCTTTCTGATGGAGGCATCATACTCCATAGTGTATATGGGCCACATCTTCCTTATCCATTTGTCCGTTGAGAGGCATCTTGGTTCTTTCCACAGTTTGGTGACTGTGGCCATTGCTGCTATGAACATTGGGGTACAGATGGCCCTTCTTTTCACTACATCTGTATCTTTGGAATAAATACCCAGTAGCACAATTGCAGGGTCATAGGGAAGCTCTATTTTTAATTTCTAAAGGAATCTCGACACTCTTTTCCAAAATGGCTGCACCAATTTGCATCCCCACCAACAGTGTAAGAGGGTTCCCCTTTCCCCACATCCTCTCCAACACATGTCTTATTAATTTTGGCCATTCTAACTGGTGTAAGGTGGTATCTCAATGTGGTTTTGATTTGAATCTCCCTGACGGCTAATAATGATGAACATTTTTTCATGTGTCTGTTAGCCATTTGTATGTCTTCTTTGTATCAACATGGATGGGACTGGAGGAGATTCTGCTGAGTGAAATAAGTCAAGCAGAGAGAGTCAATTACCATATGGTTTCACTTACTTGTGGAGCATAAGGAATAACATGGAGGACTTTAGGAAAAGGAAAGGAAAAGTGAATTGGGGCAAATCAGAGAGGGAGACGAACCACGAGAGACCATGGACTCTGAGAAACAAACTGAGGGTTTCAGAGGCGGGGGTGGCGGGGGAAAGGGGATGGGTGAGCCTGGTGGTGGGTATTAAGGAGGGCACGGATTGCATGGAGCACTGGGTGTGGTGCATAAACAAAGAATCTTGGAAGACTGAAAAAATAAAATAAAAATTTAAAAAAATAGGGAAAGAAGAGTCTTTTCAACAGAAGGCACCGGAGCAGGAGCATACCCGCACACGAACAAATGAATCTGGACTTCACATCGTATGTAAATAGTAACTTGAAATGAACCATAGATTTAAATGGACTAGCTAGACCCAGAGAATGCAGAAGAAAACATGAATTGTGTCTTAATAAAGTTGTTATATGAAACAAGTAGAACCTACAAATAGTGTGTGTCCTTTTTGAAAAGCAAACCCTTTGTCAGTCAAGATCTCATGCACCTGCTGAGTAACTGGCCATGAGAGAGGTTAGTCACTAAATTCAATCACTGATAACTGTTCAGTGATCAGAATAGCTGCAATTTAGGTATGGCTTTTTTCCTGTGTCTTAGCTACACTTTAGGGAATTGACTAAGGGTTTTGGATAAGATGTAATGCGTTGTAATGTTCCTGTTAAAAATAATTGGAAGTAGACTCATCATTAGCATTTTTGTACAAAGCTTCTGATTATCAGGGACATATTGTCACTAAGCATGTGATACTTGGATTTTATTTGTCCCTCTATAAGCCTAGAAAGTACATATTGTTTCAGTGCTTTTTTTTAAAATTTATTTTTATTTATTTATTTAGTTATTTATTTGGTAGTTTCCTTGGAGACTGCAAGCTTTAACCTTGACTCGTGGACGTCTGACTTCTCCCTCATAACTTTAATTCCATTGCCTTCTGTATCGGAATTTCACTCATCTTTAAACTCCCAGAGTTTGTTAATATTATTTTTTATCATTCAGTACTTCTTTAGTTTTATCTGTGTGTTCATGATTCTCGATTTTTTATTTCTGAGCTGCCCTGCATCTTTAACTTTCAACTGAAAGCCTTTTTTTTTAAATACCTGAAGGTGTTTCAAAACATCCCCCATCTTAAAGATCTGTTATTAATGATTTATTTCTTAATTCAATCAGAAAAAGGCAATTATCATATGGTTTCACTCATACGTGGAATATAAGGAACAGCGCAGAGGACCATAGGGCAGGGAGGGGAAACTGAATGGGAAGAAATCAGAGAGGGAGACAAACCATGAGAGACTCTTAACTCTAGGAAAAAAAACTGAGGGTTGCTGGAGGGAAGGGGGTGGGGGATGGAGTTAGCGGGGGATGGGCATTAAGGAGGTCACGTGGTGTGATGAGCCCTGGGTGTTCTACGCCACCATGAATTATTGAACACTACATCTGGAACTGATTATATACTATATGTTAGCTAATTGAATTTGAATAAAAATATTATTTATTTCTTTAACTTGTTGTTGTTGTCTGAAGGGTATACTTCAAACTGGAAGGGATTTAGTTTGGGGATGTAGACCTCTAGTTTGTCCTCTGTTTTCCTTTCGCATTGTATTATAGCGCTTCCTTCCGGTTGGCTTTGCTCATGGTTTGAAGTGAGCTCAGAATCTTACAGCTTCTTTGAAGGTGATCTCTTTTTTTCCAGACTCATTCAATATTTTCTTCTTGTGTGTGATTTTATTGAACTTTACTCTGAAATTGGTGGCATTCTTTTTATTCATCTGGCTTGTGAGTTCAGGGTCCTTTTCAATTTGTATCTCCACGTTTTCCATAATTTTTTTTGGAAACTGTCATCCATTCTCTCCTCAAATATTTTTTTCTGCTTTATGTTCAATCTTCTCTCTCTGTAACAATTACATGTTCAATCTTCTCTCTCTGTAACAATTACATGTTCAATCTTCTCTCTCTGTAACAATTACATGTACGCTAGATATTTTCACTTGCCCTCTCCTCTTTTTTAGAAATTCTTTTTGCATTCTGTGTTTCATTCTGGATTTTATTTCTGTGTTGTCTTTTAGTTCCTTCATCTCCTGGTTAACTTCATCTAATCGGCGGCTGATCTGTCTAATACATTCTTAACTTTACTCATTTCAGTTTTCGTGTCTGTGATTTTTGTTTTTTCCTCTTAGAGTTTCCAGTTCTGTTCTTTAGGTCTTGTTCTTGTGTTTTACGTACTTGCAAATACAGATCTGTTTCTATGGTTGCTTGTATGTTTTCTTCTTTTTAACTCATGTTATTTGTCTAATTGTGTGTGTGTCATTGCAGATTGAGTGCAAGACATTGTATACAGAATTCTACAAATACCTCTGAGGCCTAGAATAATGGTTTCATCCTCTTGGCAGGTACCGGACTAGATGCTGGCTCACTTTCATCCAGTCCCAGAGTCTGAAACGATGTGAAGCTTTGCTTTGGAATTACTAAGTCTATCTCATTTCATTTTTAAAACCTCACTTTTTCAAGTATCATAAATGAAATCTCAGCTAGCTTGGCAGGGCCTCTCTCTGTTACCTGTGAGACCTGGGCTCCATGTTATCCATAATCCTATGAGGTTGTCAGAAAGTCTGCTCACAATTTTATTTTTCTCTACACTTTCCAGAATTTGGAAGATGCCATGAAATGAAATTGTAACCCAAAAGTTTCTTCTCGTGGATCTAATTTTTGAGTGTATTACTTTATTAGGTCATCACGAATCTTCCAGCAGACTTCATAGATTATGCCCAAGTTTTCAGGTTGTCCTCAGTAGCAGTATCTCTGCAAATTTTCTAGTTCAGCTTCTATTCACTTTTAAATCTACCACATTCTGAATTTCCCCACCACGTCTCCACCAAAACTTCTATCAAGTCATTAACAGCCTCCAAGTCAGAAGCTCTGATGGGCAGTTTTATCCCTCAGCTTTTCGAATAATCCCAATCATTTGATTCTTTTGTCCTCTCCTTCCTCTTAAAAATCCCCTGTTGATGTCCTTCTTTCCATCTGATCTCTTCTCATTCTGCTTTGCCAGTATCTCTTCCCTTCCCAACAGTTACACCCTCTCTCTGAGTGAGCTCATCCACTCCAGTGACTTCAATTATCATCTTGAAGACCCCCGAAGTTATGTCACCAGAGAAGCTCTTTCTGTGAGCTCCAGCCTGCTGCACAGCGACAGGGAAAATGACTTTACCTGGGTGCCTCATTAGCATCTCAATCTGAATGTGACCAAATGGAATTGTCTTTCCCTAAAACTCATAGGTATCCTTAATCCCTTCGTTCTGCATTATTGCTCAGTTTACAAACCTTGCTGGTTATTTCTGTGCAACATTTCTCAAATATACCCATTTTTCCTATCTCCATTGCCTCTGCCTTGGACCAAACCACAGCTTATCCAACGTCCCTAACCCAGCATTTGTTGTTCCTGCTCCTGAATTATTCCCCGTCTTCTGTCCGCCATAGTCAACAAGGGGCTCCATATCTCAGCAGCTCAGGTTCCCTGCTGGCATGTGCTGGAATGCTCCAGGAGCAAGGAAAGGAGAGCAGGCCGCACGTCACACTGGCTCCTGAGGTGTCTGTTCCAGTCTCATGTCACGTCTGCTCACATTCCATTGGCTGAACTGAATCATGGGCACACCCAACCTCACCATGAGGGGGCTGTATCAATCACCCCCCAAGTTAGGCGAACACATTAGAGTCCACCATCATTCTTTTCTTCTCTCTCCATCCTTCCTTCTCCACAACACTGACATAGTCATCTCCTACCTCACATGGTTGCTCAAATATTGCTTCTCCAGAAAGCCTTTCCTGCTTTTATAGATTGGGCTGGTTGCGTCATTAAACCTTCATTCATCACGCTCACCCTTACTTGGTTTGTGACTCTTGTTTCTGCCCTGGGGTAGGATTCATGAGGGCGGAGTCTGTGTCTGCCTGTGTCTGCCCGTGTTTGCCTCCATGTCCCTTGTGTCAAGCCCAGCACCTGGCCTTTAACACGTTTCATTAAATAGCCATCGAGTAGACGGATGGATATTTCTGGGTTGCCAAGGGGAGCATCGTATGCAACTTAATCAGTGAACTTGATCAATAGGGGCGGTTAATCTACCATCGGGACGTGGCAATAACTCCTTTTCGGCTGAAAGGAGGTTCCTACTGAGGTCAGGCAACAAAGTCCTACGTTCGTGACACCACTATGAGGTCAGGCAACAAAGTCCTACGTTCGTGACACCACTATGAGGTCAGGCAACAAAGTCCTACGTTCGTGACACCACTATGAGGTCAGGCAACAAAGTCCTACGTTCGTGACACCACTATGAGGTCAGGCAACAAAGTCCTACATTCGTGACACCACTATGATCATATGCTGGTTGGTTCATTTTTTTGAAAATCTATGTACACCCATAAAACGGAAATGCTGCCTGTGCTAGTTAGCTTGTGCAGGTGTTGTGAGGGTAAAGACCAGCATGTCTTACTGTGTCTAGCTCATTTTTAAGGGTAGCAGCTAACAAACAGATGTTTTCAGGAAGTGCTCTGATTATCATTCCCCCCTTTCTTAACTTCTTTATCTTGTTCTGTATTTCTCCTGCATCCCCTCTACTTCCCCATCATGTATTTAGAACTAACGTGTGAGGTGCTTATTGTTTGAGACCTGGGGGAACCACAATCGTGAATCTAGTCTTATCCTCTTAACTAAGTACTGTTTCTATCCCTGCTTTTAGCCTCTCTTACATGAACAGTAGTTTTACTTGATAATCCTAAAAAATCATAGTGAATGCAGGGGCACCTGGGTGGCTCAGTTGGTTAAGCATCTGACTCCTGGTTTTGGCTCAGGTCATGATCTCAGGGGCGCAAGATAGAGCCCGGAGTCAGGTTCCATACTCAACAGGGAGTCTGCTTGAGATTCTCTCTCTTCCCCTACCACTCCCTCTTTCTAGCCTCTCTCTCTCTGAAATAAAATAAATTAAATCTCAAAAAATAAAATAAAATAAAAATTTTTAGAAGTCTAGCATTTTAAATTAATTTTTTATTTTTGTGAGAGTTATTTATTTATTTTAGAGAGAGAGAGTAAGTGGGGGTTGGAGCAGAGAGGGAGACAGGCAGACTCCACACTGAGAAGGTAGCACAGCTTGATCCCAGCACCCCAAGATCATGACCTGAGCCCAAATCAAGAGTTGGACGCCCAACTGACTGAGCCATGCAGGTGTTCCTCCAGCTTTGTTTAATAAAACAATTTAAGGCCTTAACAGGTGCTCCGAAAAATGAAATTCAGAAGCAGATAATCTAATGCAAATTAACTGCGTCATTACGTGAAAAAAGAGAGTTTTGAGTGAGACAGCATAGGCAGAGTTAAAGGCAGGCAACAGGCCAGGAGAACGCTTCCGAGACGAGTCACGGGGAATTATCCTGGAGGGCGTGCAGAACCGACAAGGAGAAGGCCGAAGAAAAACAGGTCAAGTCTGCAGACAACACAACTGATGACGGGCAAAAGATAAACCCACATATTATGAGATCCCCAGCTTTACTGATAAGAAAATGAACATTTCTATGGAAGTCTTTAGGGCACTGGGAAAGCCTGAGCCCGGCCATGAAGAGAAGTGCACTGTGGTGAGGCCTGTGGCTGCCGTCGGCCACTTCCAGAGCAGGTGGTGGAGCTGGCTTCTCTTCCAGGCCTTAGAAACCGGCCGGCTGAGCCTGGAGATCGTGTCCCCAGCGCAGTTGAGTGTGTAGTCCCGGGATTTAGTTGGGAAGGGCTTCCACTCCTACCTGAGTGGCCTTATGACTCAGGGTGGTCCTTCCATGCTTCAGACCCTGCGTCTCCCCTTGCAAGGGTTTGTAGGATGGCACCCCTGCTCCAGTGGCCACCCGTGGCTCATAGCTATGGCATTTTATAGAAAAGGTAACCTGGCCATCAGTGTCTCTACTCTCCTCAGTAGCTCTGGCTCTTTTGCTTTGTTAGAATTTGTTTCTGAAGAATTTCCAAGTGTGTGAATTCCGTTCTCCAGACTTCCATGGAAGTGGAAATGCTTGCAAATGGTGTGTATCATTCATGGTTCAAGCAACAAACGCTCTTGCCGGCTCAGGACACGGAGCTAGGCACGCAGAGGTGAACTGGGCAGGGTCTGACTAGAGCTTGATGAAGAAATTCAGTATGGCCCCAGGGGGAAGAGCACCAGGTGAGTCACTGTAGGTGCCACGTGAGAAACCCTCACGACCTCCCCTTTACCCAACCCTGATCCCTGAAGTTTCCTGCTTTCCAAACCATGAAAATGCATAGAAACAGCCAATGTTATTGTTCACACCCCTGCCTTATATTGTTATTAAAGTGATCACTTTTGTCTCCTCAATTAAAATGCAAACTCAGTTTCAAATGTATTTACATTAAGATTTTCAGGGTAAAATTAACTACATTTAGGCTGAAAAGATTCATATTTTGTTCTCTTTTTTTTTTTCTGGTTTCCAAAGTTTATTAAAAATCAAAAAAACTATTTTATTTTGAAGTCATCTCCGCACCCCACGTGGGCCTTGAACTCATGACTCTGAGATCGTGAGTGGCGTGCTCTCTGACTGAGCCAGCCAGGTGCCCCAATGTACCCTTTTATTCTTAATAAAAGACTAGGTTTAGGGTTGAAGAAATTCAGATTTTTTTCTTCTTCATCAAGATGCACTTACTGTCCTCACAGATGGAAAGCAACTATAAATTTACAGTATGTGTGAGTTTATTGGGTCTAAAAATGTTGGGTCATTATTTATATCTTACTGTAAGAAACACCTTGTCTGGGGAGAAGAAAAAACAGCCTTAGGCTGCCAAACTTAGTTGATATAATTATTAGCTAAATAAAGATTGAAGTTTTCTTCCTGCTAAAACACAAATATGAATTTATTATTGCATACTTTCCATGTTCCCGAGTCCCTGAGCGTTGTTTGTGGAGTGTGGAAAAATAGACATTTAACTCGTATTGTCACTAAGCATGTCAGGTGCTTGTCATTTCTCTGGACTCAAGGCCTAGGCATGGGGGTCATAAAAAGTACCCTCCAGGGGTGCCTGGGTGGCTCCATTGGTTGAGTGTCTGTCTTCGGCTCAGGTCTTGATCTCAGGGTCCTGGGATCTAGCCCTGCATTGGGCTTCCTGCTCAGTGGGGGCTCTCTCTCTCTCTCTCTCTCTGTGTCAAATAAAGAAATAAAATCTGTAAAAGCAAATGTACCACCCAGGCTGGTCTTTTTATACTTTTTTGAAAAGAACAAAAATCTTCGATCTTGGATGTGAAAGTGAATTATTATCAACCCTCTTCCCGCCTCGCATTTCCAAGGAAGGGGAAGAAGAGAATGAGAAAACGACACAACAGCCCCCAAGAGGATGCTGAATGAATGAGGACATTCATTCTTTCCATGAACATACAGCAAGTGCCTACTGTGTGCTGATCCAGTGCATAGTTCCTAGAGTCCAAAGATCAGTCACTATAATAGAGTTCCTGCCCTTTAGAAGCTCAGAGTATAGAAGAGTCTATTGTGACTTAAGCGAGTGACAAAGGTTGATGTCGACTGGTGGAGTCACTCTGCCTACTGGGCTGCTCTGTGTATCTTCTCTGGTAGATGTCCTTTGTGATACAAGGATTGTCCTGCTTTGTGCCCATCCGATCTTTTTTAAAATTTTATTTTATTTAAGTTCAATGTTGTTGCTATAGAGTGTGTCATTAGTTTCAGACGTAGAGTTCAGTTGTTTGTATGCAGCACCTGCTGCTCCTCACGACCGTTTCCTCCTGAGGGCCCGTCCCCCATGACGCGACTTTCCCGCCCACCACCTCAACTTCTTTCCTAGAGTTAACAGTCTCTTCTGGTTTGTCTCCCTCTGATCCCATCTTATTTTATTTATTTCTTTTCTCTGTGCGCCAGGGTAGATGAATCTGCTCAGGGTCCCTCAGTACTACCCCTCCCCAGTGCAGTTCCCAGTCCGCAGGAGTGTGGGATCCCATCATGACCACATCTCCTCCTCTCTTTCCATCTTCTGTGTGGTCCTGATCTCCTTTCTTGCAGGGAGCTGTCCCCTCAGCCATCAGTTCTTCGGGGAGATTAGCTCTACATGTGGGTTTAGACGTGCCATGTCTGTGCAGAAGGTGAGTTCAGCATCTTCCCGGATAGCCATCCCGGACCCCCCCAGGCCCACTGACTTTTATCAGCCTTTCCATGGGCCTCAACCCTCACTTCTTTGCATCCATCATTCAGTCTTCTACTCTCCAGGTTCTTCACAGCTAGTCCAGCCACTCGTCACTGTCTCACTAGTCTTGTATATCTTTTCTGCCCCTTGTCACTTCTCTCTCTTCCTCATGGATGGCCACCCAGGATGCCCAAAGCTCAGCCCTTTGGGAGGACCTTTCTCTCCACTGTCTTCTGCTGTCACTTGAGTGAGGCTACAAGCAGCTTTCTTTATGATCTTGGGGTTCTTTGGCTCACCAGCATAGAGACAGACACAAGGCCAAGGGTGGTGCAGAGATCATTTAGAGCAAGCCCGGGCCTGGGCATGGGGGAAAGAGCCTCAGTAAGAGGGTTACCAGGGTGTTCCCTCAGCAGAGCCAGGGGAAAGCTTTTGAAGGGACCAAGGCAGGACAGGAGTGACATCTAGGCATGTGGGTTGGGGCAGGGAGAAGTAGATGAAGTTGGAGGCGCATGTGCACTTGAAGGAGCTTGCGGGTCCGCACATTGTTCGCGTTTATGGCTCCAGCCCTGGGCATGATTCTTAGCATGCCGAGGAGGGAAAGGCGCCCACGGTGACTGGTCTGGTCTGGTGTTTGCAGCAGCAAGCCGGTAGTAAGTCAGGCCCATGAGCCTGTTGCAAGCTTGTGGCCTTGGGCTTTCTGATTGCATTCAGCACCCGCAAAGCAAGCTGGAGAAGTGGGTGACCTGAGGGGGGCTGAGGTTTTCTGTAAGTTCCTGTCCTGTCAAAGAAGTGCCTCAGAAAAGAAAACCAAAAATGGGTGAGCAGACTTTTCAGGACCTTTCATTCTGAAATGGACTGAAATTGTAAGGCGATGAAGGTGCGAGACAACTTTGTGCCAAGAGCGGCTTTTCCAGGCAACTGCCTCAGGGTCCTCGAGTCTCACTTGCAGCTACGTTCTGAGCCCATCCACCCATCCCCCCCGCTTGGGTTCGCACCCACCTGCTGTACCAGGCGCGCCACAAATCCATGGAATGACAGGAGCATAGTCTCTTCTGAGGAAAGTGTTAGTGGGTTTGATGTGTTCCCGAGACAGTTGTATCAAGTTAGCCTAAAGCATGACTTCATTATTATCTTTATTTGAAAAAGAATTATGACTTAGAGAGATGTGTATGACTGCCGTGTTGGCAAGGAGTGGACTGTGGCAGACTCGAAGGTGTCCATTTGTCTGGACCAGAAAACATTTCCTAGGGTTCCTTTCCAGGATGTTCTCAGCTGCAGTGAGGCACGAGGGGGGGTTTTGTGCACAGTCTAGAGGATAGGAGTGAAGTGGCAGGCATTTTGCTTTTCATGCTGGGAAGCTCAGAGCATGTCCTTGTGTGGGCCACCCAAATTTTGAAGTACGTGCAGGCACACGTTGCTACTTCCCTCCTGGCTCAGCTCCTGGATGTGAGGAGGAAGCCAGGGCTGTGCCTTCTCTTTGGATTCATCGTTGCTGGGCTCAGCCGGGTTTTTCTTGGCTAATACACTAGTGTCCTATCGCTGCTGTAACAATTCACCAAAACTGAGTGATTTAAAACAACATGAACTTATTATTTTACAGTTCTGGAGGGCAGAATTCTAACACACGTCTCACTGAGCTAACGTCAAGGCGTCCGCAGAGCTGCGCTCCTTTCTGGAGGCTCTAGACATGAATCTACTTCCTTCCCGTTTACAGCTTCTAAAGCTGCCCTAGTTCCTTGGCACGTGGCTGCCTTCCTCTACCTTAAAAACCATCAATGTCACCACGGCTTTCTCTGATGAGGCTGAGAAAGATTCTCTGTTTTTCTGTGCTTACACTGGGCCCCTCTACATGATCCAGGATGGTCTCCCCATGTCAAGATCCCTATCCTTAATCACGTCTATCAAGTCCCTTTGCCATGTCATGTGACGTATCCAGGGTTCCAGGGATCTGGATAGGGACATCTAGGGGGGCGTTATTCTGCCCACCACAGCTGGTTCGTCCACCGTCACGCCACCATCAACAACACTTCTCTGGGGAGGTGCCCACCCAAACGTGGTCTCCTGCATCTTCAGGCCTGCTGTCCCCCTGGAAACTTCCAGTCTTTACTGCCACTCTCCCAGCACCCTAGATCCATGTGTGTAAAGCGACACTTCTTCCTGCCCAGCTCACTGCTCCTTCTGATGCTAGGCTTCTGTCTAAATCTGTACATTGCTCCTTCTTCTCCTAAAAATGCATCTGATCAGCTTGCATTGTTACACACAGCAAAACAGCAAAAATCAATAGATAAGCAGGAAGGATTGAGTGCAAGATATGGACAGAAAAGTAAAGCAAGAAGGAGGTAATGCTGGTGCACAGCACATTCTCTGAAGTGGAATTTAATCACCAGTAGAGGCTCACAGGTGTGGCTCTGGGTTTCCTTGACAGCAGAGCAAAGAGTGAACTATGGTCCTTCACGGGGATTTTTTTTTTTTCCAAGCATTTTTGGCAGCAGCTTTTATTTTTATCTTTTCAATGACCTATTCCAAATACCCTGACACCATAAAACCGATTAAAGCCAAAGGGTTCCTGAAACCTGGCTCCGTCCTGCCTTGTTCTGGGAACACATAGGGTAGTTCCAGCCTGGCTCCCTTACAGTACGTCATCCCTCATTCCTGGGGCACCTCTGCCCAGGACCCACAACAACACCTGCTTCCTCTCGTCCTTCGGGGATCAGCTCACATGCCCCTTGCCCCCACCTTCCGCTTCTCTTCCACCGAGTGACTTCTCCGGGGCACTATTAGTGGCTGGGGTGCCAACAGGAGCACGTCCGGCTGCTCCCACTAGGGTGTTCCCGACAAGATGCATGTGGAAGCCCACACCCCATACGTGCGAATGTCTTCCAGCTAGAAGTCAAGCTGACCAAAAGTTAAATGAAGTATGTTCTACCGTCCCTTCTGACAAGTGTACCATTTTAATGAAAAGATTGTAAGAGCCTACTTAGCCAGAGTGAGCCATTTTGTTGTTTTTGCAGTAAACTTAGATTGAACCTGCCCCTTCCCCCAAGAGGAAAGCGCTTAGAAATAGAACTGGTGAAATATGGCCAAATATTCCCAGTAACAGAGCACAGATACCAGGACATGTCAGGCTGGGCAGAGATAACGGAGCCCACACACAAGGACGTGTCCGGCCAGGTGGAAATGTCCAATCAGTGAAAGCGCACGTATTACCTCCCTACGCGCCAAGGATGAGCCAAGCCAGGTGGAGACATCCAATCAGGAAAGCACCTCCCTAACCACCCAAAATTGTGGGCCCTGCCTTTTGGCCAATTCTGACCAGAGTGATAGGCCAGTTCAAATAACTACTACAGGGTGAATTGTAATTCAATTGGCCACCTGTAGGTGGGCAGGCTCGACCACATGGCCTTTGCTCTATAAAAGTGAGACTGGTAAATAAAATCTTAAAAAAAAAAAAAAAAATGTGAGACTGGGAGGGGTCCCCTCTTTGCAAGAGATGGCCCTGGCTGGTCAGTTTGATTCTTGATGCTTGGTGCAAAATAAAGCTTTGCTTGACCTTCGCTTTTTATCGGGCTCGTCCTTTTGTTCACAGACCCTTTCAAGATTAAAAATATGGTTTTAAATCACTGAAAGTCATTCGGGATGAAAGGCAACTAAAGGTGATGATCGCTGCTCACATGTGGGCATTCTGTTCATGGACCATACAAGATAACCTACACAAATAACTCGTAAATTATTATACACTTATTCCACGTGATTTTTCTTTTAATATAGCTTTAAAATTGATTCTCTGTAGAAAGAAATGATTTAAAGGATTAAATAGTAAACTATCATTATATTTAAAAATGTACTTTAAGAAGTACACTAAAGAAAATAGAAAAATTTTTAGAAAGTAAAATTATTTCCAGATTGTAGTTTAAAGTTTTATTTTATTTTAAATATCCAATTATCTGTTAAAATTAAAAGGCAAAAATGCAAATTGTAATTAACAATTCATAATTTAAATTTGAAAAGTCCTTCAAGTCTTTTTCTTCAGTTTTTATTAAAATGTAATCAAATCTCATTACATATTTTTAGATAAGTGAGACCAGTGTCCCGTGTCCTTTTTGTCAGAAATCTCAAGATTAGGCTTTGTTTATAGGTTCGTATTCTGACTTATTGATAGACAAACACAACAGTTGGATTCTCCACCGCCAAAGCAACAGGTGTGAGGACCCCCGGATGTGTTAGATGAGCATCAGGAAGAAGCAGGAAACAATATGGAACAGAAAGCACAGCTGGGAGCCCTTCCTCACGAAAGAGTCTGTGACATTCATGATTCAGGAGGGGAAGCCTTTGATACACAGATAATAACCGTATTTCTCTCTCACTCAAATGCTCCCGCCGTTCTGACCCCCTACTCTGAAGCCAGTCTCTGCTTATGACTGGCCTTATTTTATTATCTCACTCCCAATTCCAGAACTGGGCTTCATTCGATTCTTTCTTTGTTATCCAAACCCACAAGGGGAAGCCAGTCTGGCGAGGAGCCTGACCTTGCCTGTCTGGGTCGACGCTGAGAGTAAGACAGACACGGAGCCCCGAGTCCGGAGCAATGTGGGCGCATCTTCGGGCAGATCTGCTGGGAGGGGTCCCGTGGGCTGTAGGTGCCGACGTGGACCCATAGTCTCTATCTTCAAGATGCTCAATTTCTAGTGGGAAAGGACAAACAGACGCACGACAAAAGAAAATGGCGGGCATTGTTTGTTTTTCATCTTTGTTTGGTCTGCACCTGTAACTCTGTCTGCTCCAAAGTGAGGACAGTGCAGGATGTAAAAACATTTAAACCACACATGCATTATTTTGCAAAGAACAAGCCACATTTACAGGACTTCAACTACCTGTATTATACTACAACGGAATATGATTTCCAGGGACATTTTTTACTATATGCACATAATAAACACACTTTATTTTTTAATGTTATAAGGTCACTGAATTTTTTGATCCCCTCACATTAGAGCTTTTCACATCCATTTTTTCATAGTATAAATAATCAAAAACAGAGAGTAAGCCTGTAATTTATATTCTTTGTAAATGTCTAATCATACTAATGAGGTCCCAGCTCAATTAAACATACAACCAATAGCATTTCAATTTCAGATACGTGTTGTTATCTGAGTATCAAGATAAAACTTGATTTATCTTGAAATCTTGAAATAAAACTTGATTATTTATGACCATAAGAACTGGTCCCATTTCTCGGTTCTCTGTAGTGAAGTTAACCATTTGAAGATGAGGTTTGGATCTAACCTCAGGCCATGTGTCCGTTGACTGTCAGCGAGTTTGTTCTAGTGGGATTCTGTCCCTGCCCTGTGTCTGCCCGCTGAGTTCCACAACAGTCAGCCTAAAGGGAGGGGTTTTTGGTAATCATTAGAGGGATTGCTAGGTCGGGACACCCTGCTACATTGAAGCTATCATTTATCCTGGGGGTAGAAAACAGTTTCTGACAACTCTTTTTTGTTTCCATTTTATATTGCCCCTGGCTTATTAATCTCCTGGGGTGTGAAAAACCAGAACTCTCTTTCTCTGTGTATTTGCATCCACATTTTACTGCTGTCCACACCCTGATTTCCAAAGGCCCAAGGGAGACCTTTGTGCTAGAGACTCCTCTCTAGGTTTTCCCTGCACTTGGGGAAAGCCGGATGTTTTCAGCTCTGGCATTGGGATCAAGTCAGAGTGGGTGAGGAACCAGCCCAGCCCCTTCCACAAAGTTACACCCTGAGGAATGACCGCCAGGAATAGGTAGTTTCTAAGTGGAAGATCAGTTGATATATTCCTTCCAGGTAAAGATGACACTTTAACAAAGCGCGAGAAAGCAATTGCATTTTGAAAGGAACATGCTCTTTAACAAGAGCATTGGAAGTGAGTGTTTGGCAATATTTTCATCAGTGCATCGAGTCACTGAGGTGGTGTTGCTGACATAATGTCACCTTTGAAACCATTTATGTTCACACGCTTTGGAAATTGGAAACAATTTTCTGCCCTATTTAATAATCTTTCAAATGATGACTTTCAGTGAGCTCTCAACCTATTTGTTTAAAACATCAAAAAGCCTGCGCATTCTGATGACATTCCAGGAGCAGGGGATCGACAGAGAACAAAGACCAGCTCGCTTGAATACAGAACAGTTTGGTTTCACAGGCGAACTTTAACAAAACTCGGCATCGTCGGTTGATGAAATTGGTAAATATGTACTATAATTTAGTAAATTCTGGATTACTTTATTAGACATCATATAGTCTTATGAGAATTCTTTTTCAACTCAGCAGCCATTAAGCTGGAATTAGAACTGGAATTTCACAACGCATTGACACAAAGTGAGAAACCCAGATTCCCAAATGCAATAATGGTATTTGGCAGTATCCCCTAGACTTTTAAATTACAAATTTGAATCCCTATACACTTTAATTCAGCACCAATAAAGCTATCTTAAAATAAAATTTCACAAGCAGTTCTGTATTTATATTCAACGGAATTAATTGCAACATTATTTAAAATAGCAATGCAAGACAGAAAGACAATTAAATGTCTAACAAAAAGGGAATGAGATAATACATTTTCCAGTACATACCTGGAGGAATATGTCACTTTCAGAAGGGGTGAAGCGTGATTATAGAGGTTGACATGAAACAGACTGTAAGTGAGAGAGCAAGTTACCTACCATTCTGTATACCTTTATTCTTCTCAATGTGTGTGTTTGTGTGTGTGTGTGTGTGTGTGTGTGTGTGTAGGGGAATAAAGGGAGAGCACTACACTACTACTTAATAATAAATACCTCTGAAGATTAGGATTAGCTTGGTGTATTGGAAAGGACTAGACCTGACAAAACTGTGTCAAATTGCAATAGCTTCCTGCATGCAGAAGCCAAATTTGTGTGTTAAGAGCAAAAGAGAAGGGTTTCTATTTGCATATGGTGGACTAGGCATTCAGTTCAACTCTCCCACTGAGGACTAAGAGAACAAAATATAAATTATAAGTTATAAAAAATGTGCTTGAATGCAAAGGAAAGTTAGCAAAGTATTAGGTTCTTTGGCCAAGACTAGTTATCTTGCCCACATAAAGAGAACATATTTTTAAAAAATTTCAAACAAAATTCACACTGAACTCATCTGGATGCCTTCCTCAGTTCAGCAGGTGGAGACTCTGCGTGATAGCTTCTCATTTCAATTTTTCTTTTTTCATTCATGTAGCTTCTCCTTGTGCTTCAGGTGATCTGTGATTTTGTACCAGGCATTTTACTTATAAACATTCTTCACAGGACCAGTTGGAAGACTAAGATCATGTCCTCCTCCTCCAGAGAGGATTTTTATTGACTTTTCCTGAGCACCTGGGGCACAAACAATCTAGGATCCACTTCATCCAACTTGGGCTGCGGGCTGTCCCAACACTGGTCTTCTAGCACACGACCTCCCCAACTCCAACCAAAGACATAAGAGGTGTATTCAGACCCCACTTCGGTGAACCTCCCCGCACAACTTTTGTTCTCCTGGGCTAAGAAGTTAGGCAAAGGAACTGCTTTGCCTCTTAGCCTTGCGTTCTAGCACGGCAAATGCTCCAGGTAGAGGTGGCTCCAAACGTCAGGCCCACACATTTTCACTAACTGATAGAAAAGCAGACCAAAAAATCACCAAAGATGTAAAAACATAGATAAACAATCAAAAGATGTGGCCTAACAGACAAATGCGAAACATTTCACCCACCAAATTAGAGGCCCATTTCGTTTTTCAAGAATACATTGATCATTTACAAAAACTGACCCATATGTGATTCCTAAAGCAAGTCTCAAAATGATCAAAATTACATAACAAATAGTTTCAACCACAATTCAAGTAAACAAGAAATCAACAAAAATACATAACTAGAAAATTTTCTTACATGTGATTTAAGAAACCTACTTCTAAATAACCTCAATATAAAGAAGAAACCATCATGTTTAGGAGATAGTTTAAACTGAATGAAAATAATACCATATTCAAAACAGAAAGCCATCATTTTTAAAATGCCTTTCCTAGGGGGAAAAATGCTGAAAATTAATGAACTAAGGACAAAATGAAAATTTAGAAAAAGAACAGCAATATAAGCCCAAAGAAAGGCATTCAAAGGACTACAAAGATAAAAGCAGAAGATAATAAGCAAACAAACAAATTTTTTTAGTAGTTAAAACAAACCTAAAAGTTGATTCTTTGGAACCATTTATAAAATTGAAAACCCTGTACTCAACATCAGGAATGAAAACAGGAGAATATAACTTGTAAAAATTGTATTAAGAAATTATATTAAGAAAAAGAGTATGCCAAGACATGTAAAAATTTAAATGAAACCTAACTTTTTAGGAAAATGCAATTTAGAAAACTGTACAAGGCAAAGTTGAGTATATGAATGATCCTCATCTTGAATTTGTATCTAAATCTATTCTTCAATGAAATTCAAGACTCACATGCCTCACTAAGGAATTACAATAAATAATTAAGAAGAAACAGAATACAGAAAGACAGAACACTTGTAAACTAATTTTGTAAAGCCAGCACAGTCTCACAGTTAAATCCAGCAAGGCTGTGACACAAAAAGAAAATTAGAGGCTGCTCCATACATGACCCTAGATGCAATATAGATGGAATCCATGTTAACAATTGCCCATAAGTCATAGAGAATCTGACCTAAGTTAGAGGTTCTAACGTTGGCCAATTATCTATTAAGATGGTAAAGATACAGATTTAATTTTAGATATTGATGTCACTGTGAAAATGATAAACACAAAGGATTTTCCACACTAATAGAAAAGGAATGAAATGAGAACAAAAATGCAAAGCGGGGTGGCGGGGGAGAAACAGAAAATCAGGGAAATTGAAAGTACAACCTGATATGGTAGAAATAAATCCAAACATATCACTCATTAAAAGTACACAAAGAGGGGTCCGTGGATGGCTCAGTCAGTTCAGTGGCTGCCTTCTGTCCAGGTCATGATCCCAGGGTCCTGGGACTGAGTCCCACCTCCGGCGCTAAGCTCAGCGGGGAGTCCGCTTCTCCCTCTGCGTCTACCTCTCCCCCGCACCCTGCCACCTGTGCTCTCTCTCTCTCTCTCTCTCTCAAACAAACAAACAATAAATAAAATCTTTTAAAAAGTAAACAAACACAATCATAGTCTTTACTGAAAGGACTAAGGTTTCCTTCCTTCCTTCTTCCCCTCCTCCCTCCCTCTTTCTTTCTTTCTTTCTTTCTTTCTTTCTTGTTCGGTTAGTCAGCATAGAGCACATCATTAGTTGTTGATGTGGTGTTCAACGACTCATTAGTTGCATGTAACACTCAGTGGTCATAACAACACGTGCCTCCGTACTGCCCATCCCCTGGTTACCCCATCCCCCCAACCCTTCCCTTCTGTAACCCTCAGTTTGTTTCCCAGAGTTCAGAGTGTCTCGTGGTTTGTCTCCCTCTCTGATTTCTCCCCATTCAGTTTTCCCTCCCTTCCCCTGAGGCTCTCCACGCTATTCCTTACGCGCCACATACGAATGAAAGCATGGAAGAATTGTCTTTCTCTGCTTGACTTAAGGTTTCCTGATTAGATTAAAAATCAGATCCAACTTTGTACAAAGGACACGTGGATGACACAGCAAAGGGCTGGGGGAGGAGGTCCAGGGAGATGTTGCCCCACACGATGCTGACACAGCTGGGTCAACATCAGACTGAAGGGAACCCTTATGTGTAATGCCCAAGTTTTCGTGTTCGAGAGACCACCAAGGAGCCAACACCGATGCAATCACTCAAGGGTTTATTTGACAAGCTTAAGCTTGGGCCCAAGTATACCTGACACAGCGGAGTAGGGACTTGGACCCTAACACTAGTTAAGGCAGGGGTTTTTATGGGTCATCACCAGAGGCTGGGGGCAGGGGGAGAAGAAGTTTCAGACTTTTCTGCAATAAGCTGATGAGCTGCTGCTGGGCTTTTTACAGGGTTAGGTACTTTCTTGGAAGTGTTTACAGGGTTAGGTATAGTGGTTTTTCCTGGAAGTGTTGACAGGGTTAGGTATCGCTGCTGCTAAAGTAGGGTTGGGGTCCCTGGAACTAAAATAAAGTACGGGAAACTCCAGCCCTGCGTCACAGGGGCCTGAGACGGCTGCTGAAGCTAAAATGGCTGTACTTGTGCTAATGTGAAACTCGAGGTGGGAGGGTCTTAATTTTCCCGGCCTCCACATTACGTACACAGACTTAAACATACACTGATTTAAGGGGGAAAAAATCTAAAAAGACTAAGTTAAGGGAAGAAACTTTCTTGGAGAGACATGTTGATAAAAATATCAATTAACAAAACATAATTCAAAGCCTTTGATATTAGCTGGATTATTCTCTTAATTCCTAAAATTTATGTCTTCTTGAAGACCAAAGCTGGGACAGAGTGGTTGGAGTGGGTGGTTTCTCACTTGTACCTCGGGTAAGAAGGGGAGGTATTGGCTGAGACAAACGTTCTGAGTAAGTTCTCCAAGGAGAGGAGACAGTGGCTGGGTTTGGGTCTACTCCTGTATGGTTGTATGCTGAGTTCCTTTCGTTGGTACATTTGTTTGAAAAAACATTTACTCAAGCACTCTGTGTGAGCTCCGCTCCAAGTCCAGGGGCTGCAGACAGGATGAAGACAAGGTTTCCTTCCCATGGGACCCTGCCATCGCAGAGGGGAGACAGACACCAAGCAGGAAGCTCCAGTCAGATCTAACATGTGCCAAGGGTAGGTAGGCACCAAGGATAAAAACCAAAGAGGGAAGAGCCATAGGCCAGACCAAGGCTCAAAGTGTCATGGAGAGGGGCCAGAGAAGATGGCGTCTGAACCAACACCTAAAGGAAGGAGGCGAGAGAGCAAGTGAGAAGGGGAAGAACCTTGCAGGCAAATCAGAAGGCAAGAGTTCCCAGGTAGGAGGACTCCTGGCCTGCCTGGGGACTGAGGGCGGCCAGCATGGGGAGTGCACAGGGAGTGTGTAGAGTGGGTAAAGCTCTCACTGTTGTCCGGGGGGAAGTGGGACTGCATAGCGGGAACTTGGCAGTTGAGAAACAAACCCAACTTTGGTGTCTTAGGACCATGTGGATGGCTGGTGGAGAGCAGAGAAATGGGGCAATGAGCCTGAATCTCAGGAGAGATGGTGAAGGCTAGAACTCGGGCTCCCACAGGAGCAGGCCCACGCACCAGGCTGAGGGGGGGAAGAGGACCAGAAAGGGAGAAGTTGAACCAGAACCCCACCAGGATGTTAGAGCTAGCAAGGCCCTGCAGCATCATGTGATGGGAGGAAGGTGGCTAGACCATGAATCCCAGGAGACTGGAGCTTGGATGCTTGGAAGCAGAGCAGTCTCCATCCACTGAACTGGGAAAAACAACCAGATGAGCTCCTTTTGGGTGAATTCACATTTTTCAAGTCTGTTTCTTTTTGGTGACCAAAATGGTCTAGAATGTTTGTAAATCAACATGAAAAGAAGAATCACATTGATCGACCTACACATTTTTTAGTGGGAATATTGACTTCAAAGGACAAAGGCTCATTTTGTCAGAGGCAGAATTATGAGGGAAAGGGGGACATGCCCTGAGAGTGACAGCATCCAGAATATCAGTGGTGTGAAAGAGACAGGGACATTTAGACACCTCATGAGCAACTGCGTCATGGAGAAAAAGGGTGATGTTTTATCACGTTTTCCCTGCATATGCCCAAGTGCACTGCTGTCTAGCTTGCAGATGAAATCATGAAAATATTATAATGATGTAACCTGTTAGTTCCTAACAGCCCTTCACTGAGCCTGGCAGTGTCCCCATCCTAATTTTATTTTATTTTTTTAACTCTCATTAGTTCTCAGTTTTAGTGCTTTGGATAAATTCAAGTTTTATGGGCTTTTATTTAAGCTATTAAATTAAATTGGTTTTGAAACTAATTTCTAAGTAATTTCCCCTTGCGAGTTTCCCACTGAGCATGCCCAATGCCTATTTATTTTACCAAGAGGTGTTCAAATGACAAAAAGTCAAATAATTCACAGGATTCATCTGATCTTCATGCAGAATTTTGCATGACAGAGAAAAACAGGTTTCTTGAAACATATCTTTCAGTGTTTTGTATGAACCAAAGATAATAAGAAGACAGTTTCAGTTCAAACCTGTTCAGGAGCAGAAAATGAGGGGCCTCTAGTGACTTTGTATCTCTCTCCCATGGGTCTAGATGAGACACTAAAATGTTTCTCTTTCAGTGTCCTCATTGGGCTGGGACTTTTGCTCCCCTCACATCTCCAAGGAATGAAGGCAGAGTGAGCGAGAGTGGGGACGCATGTAGGTCGTATGGAACTTACCAGGAAAAGGAAATACCTATGAAAATCTAAAGTCTTACATAAACAGAAGTAGTGCTCCCAAACTGTTTCATGGAGGTGCACAGTTTTTCACTTTCTGACAAGAACCCCTGTGTCTGTGTCCACAGTGAGCCCCGAGAAGTCTTGGAGCAGAATTTCATGCAGGGATATACAGACAAAGATAAGAGGTCCCCGGAAAGCTGGGGCAGAAAATCAGATTCAGAGCATAGGAGTATTTTTTGGTGTGTTTTTTTTCTTAAAGATTTATTTTTTATTTTAGACAGAGTGCACACGTAGGAGGCACAGGGAGAGGGAGAGGGAATCTCAAGCAGACTCTCCCTGAACGTAGAGCCCAACTTGGGCCAAGTCGATCTTAGAACCCTGAGGCCAGGATCTGAGTGGAAACCAAGAGTCTGATGTTTAATCAACTGTGCCACCCAGGCTCCTCTAAGGAGTATTTTTCTAACTAAGAAGACTCATTTATTGAGCCATTATACCATACAGAGAAGCTAATTAATACATGTTGCTGATTGCAACAATCAGGGTTCTGCAGAGTAGAGTCAGTGGAGTCTACCTATCTGTCTATTTATCTCTCCATCCATCCGTCCATCTGCCCACCCATCCATCCACCAATCCACCAGCCAGCCAGCCATCCATTGTCTATCTATCCATCCATCATCATCTGTCTCTATACTCTTTGTATCTATCTGTCAGTCTAGCTACTCACACATACGTAAATAGAGATGGGGAAAAACTCAACTGAGGAAAATATGAGGCGCTATGAGAGATGGTGGGCTCTGATGCCGTTAGAATGAGTCAAGAAGGCTTTGGTGAGGACACGAACTTTAATTCTGCTCTGAAATCTGCACAGGAGAAAGTCCAGCAGTGGGTGGGCTGTGGGGGCGCAGGCGGAGGAGGGAAGAGCCGCGGTTGAAGAACCGGGGAGCCGCTGGCAGGGTGGGGGGCCGGGGAGCGAGAGGTGAGCCTGGGGCGCGGGCAGGCCACGGGGAAGGGCTGCGCTGGGGGGTCAGCCCAATATCGGGGGCCAGCCCTAGACAGGCAGTGGGTAGGTGAGGTGTGGGGCTGCCGTGTGAGAGAGCAGAGACACAGATGTGGGGTCCTCGGTCCCTGGCTTCTGCCCGCAGACCGTGTCACCGTGCCCGCAAAGTGGATACAAAGGCTGGACGCTGGTTTTCCTCGCAGCGCGGATGCAATCTGGGAGACCCCCTCAAAGGGTTCGAGTCGCCGCTTTCTCATTCTAAAATACCGGGTCCATAATACCCTAAGGATCTTCGTGAGGAGTGAAAAACCGAGGACAGTGAAATCCAGTAGGCAGGTGTGGGCACGCTGTGGGGCTGTGGGGAGTCTCTGTGTGGGGCTTGACCTGGAGCGAGAGAAGAAGTAAGGCCACAAGGTTGCGACCACGCATCCGAGCGCGCCGCAGCCTCGGAACGGGGGTAGCCAGTGCGGGTTTCACCCACACTCTCCGCGTGGGACTTCTTTTCTTTCCGAGGGAACTTTAACCTATTAATACTTAATCATCCTATGAAACTACAACCTCTCCAAGTCCCCTTGTTACAGATGGAAGTGATGGATATGTAGCCGCGAAAATAAGTCTGCTGAGGATTTTAATCAGCACACACCCGTAATTTTAAATGAACTTTTAAAATCATACTACATACTGTATATCCCTGGAAAGTACTCTACCTGGGTTCCCATCCCCACTCTATGAGCGAGGGAGGCAATTTCACTGGATAGTTGAGAAAATCAAGATTCGGGGGGATTAAGTTACTTGCACAAGGTCATGCAGAGAAGTGGTGATCTTGAATCTAACTCAGTTTTCTAAATAACGAGAGAGCATTCGTTTTAGGGAAAAAGACCGGCAGAAGCACCGATAATAAAGAAAGAACCCATGGGCTAAATGAACAAATCACAGTCTGTGAGCAGTGACCCTGCTGGGATCTGCTGACCCTGTCTAGGTATTAATCATCACATAAACCCATGACCTTTTTGCTATGACAACCTCTTATTTTCCACCTAGAATAGGACTTTCTGTTTCACGAATTAACCCCATTTGAATATTTGTGGTCCATTCGCTATGTATCGAGCACCCATGACAGCCTCCCAAACCATCTTTTAGGTTATGGGAAGCAGAGATTCTTTTAATTATGAACTGCTCTGTTGCATAATATTTGGAAATGGGCGTTTGAGTTCACACAGCCTTGTTTATTTAAATAAGCATTGCCCTCAAGGGTATAGTTTCGTTAAATTATTCAGGGGCAGGGACCTGAATCTTGGCTTAATTAAAAGCTCTGGAATCATCAATCGGATCAGGACTCATTTGAACACAGTCAGACACCCACAGAGCGAAAGAAACTTCCCAAGCAAATGGGGGTAGTGTTGCTTGGCTTCTTCCGCAACCAGAACAAATCTCCCCAGTTCTGTAATGCCAGACCTTTTAAACGTGCAGATGAGGTTAGAAATGTCCCGTCAGGAGCGCTGCGGAGTAAACCTCAGCGTGTGTCTCCCTGCATTTAGTGGCTGGAACGTCACATTCTCTTCATCCCGATACTTGCCTGGCTACCCTGGACATGCTTGCCATCCTCTCTGTCTGCTACTCGGTCTCTCTGGGAGGTAAAACCGGGGCCAAAGATGGAACAAGAGAATACTCGTGAACCCTCACTGGCATTGTATAAACATCATCTTTTCAGATTCCTTCTATTGCAAGCCACAAAGCCTACCTCGTTATTCCAGGAGCCAAATGTTCTCCAAGCAACCAGAAGCGTTTTCAGGCTGACGCTTAAAAATAACCTTTGAATCGGGACCAAATTGTGTTTCCTCAACCACCTACTTATTCTTCCAGTGTCTGTGAATAACATTTTCTTGTCTACGAAAATAAGGGTCCTTCATTGTCTGGCAAAACTGGGCAGAAAGACATACCTGACAATACGGTTTTCTGAAGAGCTGACAGTCCTTTCAGTGCAATCCCCTCTGCTTTTGGGACATTGCATGAGAATATTTGGGAACCGTATTAAATCAATTTTTCTGTGTTCTTACACTGATTATTCTGTGTTTAGTAAATTTGTGTCCTTTGCCTTCGGTGACAACTCTGAGTATCAGTCATGGGGTTGTTTTATCGATGTGTAAAGCTAGAACATTTGGTTGAACTTTTATGGAAGCTGGGACATTCCCCAAAATGTGATTTATTGACAGCAACTTACTTTCTTGTTATCTGCCGTTTTCCAGGGTGTTTGCATGAGGACATTTGTGATTGCACGATCCACTGGTCTGTCGACGCTCTTTATCTTCCACAACTAAAGTACAAAATCACAAACCCAGGTAGCTTTCCCCCCTTTTCCTTTCTGTGTAGTAGAGAGTGACTGTCCGTGATTGACCGCTGAGAGACACGGAGCCTGATTATTTGTGCCCAACACTGTCTCTCCTCCATCCCACAGGCTTTATTCCCTCCTCATCTCCTAAGATGCTGTTGGCTAGGAGAGCAGAATGAGGCAAGGGCATTCCTCAGCAATGGGACAATTTCAATGGTCTGTATCTTTTTATGATACTTGGAAGTTCTCATGATTATGTGAAGACAGTTTTGCAGATATAACCATATGTAATTTTTCCTAGGATCTGACCTAGTTTACTTTCAACAGAATTTGAAGCCCAAGCAGCATTAAGAGTCTGCCTTTTCAGGTGACAGCAAGCCAGCATTTCCAAAAAAGACCTGTGCAGACTTCATGGGGGTCTCTCTCAGCCCCTAGTCAGTGCTTCGGTTCACTGCCACTCAGCTCGGGTACACACCCCACTGGCATCAGTGAGACCAGGGAGACGCAGGACGGAGATGGAAATATTCCCTGTTTCTCGGGATGAAATCTGTTTGGATCTCACAATGGCAAACCTTGCTCCTTTGGGGCAATTCCTTGGTTCCAAAAAGCTCTGTTGTTCTAGAAAAGATGTGGTAAAATGGATGTTTCTGAAAACAACATATAGACGTGAGGTCCCGTTCATCCGTGCTTTAAGATGACGTGCGTCCCAGTCCCCGGGGTCTGAGTGATGGGTTAGTAACAGAAGGCACACCCAGTATATGCTCAGTCTGCTTAAACCCACATACACCGAAGGTTTAGGGGAGATTTTGAAGAGTTTTACTGATTTGCTCAAAGTCTTCCACAAATAGTCCCTACACACCAAGGATACTCAAAGCATCTTTATTAAAGATTTGTAAAAATAAGACCTTTATCATCTAAAGCTGTGTCCCAATTGGAATCTTTGCATGTCATCTTTTAAAAAATATTACAACTCAGTAGAATACATTTGCTGAAAGTCTAACAAACTCTGCTTTTAAATTATAGAGTAGAAGTATACAGGGTAACCTGTGACATTTCTATGCAAAGCTCATTGGGATGCTCTTATGTGGCCATCTTGGAGGCAAGGCAGTCGTGGCTGATTTTACCTTGAATCTAAGGCATATTTGGAAGCTTGGTGACTCAGGAGTCAGGACATCCTTGCGCTTTGATGAAATCCACAACATATAACATCCTTCCCAGAGTTTCCTTTAACAAAGCAGTCGTGGATTTTTTTCTTAGGGCTATGCCAATATGTTATGATTTTTTACGTGCCTCTTAAGGGGCTCTACCTTTTTTCTGGTTCATTTGAGACATCCGTCCCGCCTTCCTGCTTCTCTGCTGCTCTTCCGACTATGTTCCTACAATAGTGACTGCTGCCATTTTAGGCTGCTTTAACCCACTCTCACTTCTCATGGGTCTCCATGTTGAGACCCGTTGCCAACTAAGAATGCTCCCTTCTCTGGCAACAATCCAGTCACCTGACAGCTATGAAATCCCACCTGGCGTGGCCCTGGCTGCCTTCCAGCTTAGACGTTAGGCCGGGTAGTGGAAGGATGCAGATGGTGACTGTATGCATTTCCTAGGGCTGTGGTAACAACTGACCACACACTGGGTGGCTTAAAACAATGGAAATTTATTCTTTCCCACTTTTGGAGGTCAGAAGTCCAAATCCCCTACAATGGTTCTAGGGAAGCATTGCTTCATGCCTCCCCCATGTAATGGTGGCTCCTGCTGGCTCCCCTGGGTCTGGACTGCATCATTCCGATCTATCCATCTGTCTTCACATGGCCCTCTCTGTGTCCCTATAAGGACACTTGTCATTGTAGTTAGAACCCACCCAGATAATCCAAGATAACCTCAGGTCAAGCTCTTTAACTAAATTATATCTGTATTGACTCTTTTCCCAAATAAGGTCACAGTCACAGGTTCTGGGGTTTGGGACATGGACACAACCTTTGGGGGGCCACCAGTCAGCTCACTACAAAGGCAGAATTTGAAATACCACGAGAGTCTATATTTATAGTAAATGTCTGCTTGCCATTTCTATGAATTCAGAGACTGCCCATTTGTTGGATGGGGAACATTCTTGAGGGCTGTCCTCATTTTCATTTGTTTCCACGTATTTTGAAAATACCTTCTTTGATTTCCTGGTTCACCCATTCATTGTTTAATAGCATGTTGTTTAGCCTCTGGTATTTGTGGTCTCTCCAGATTTTTTTCCTTGTGGTTGATGTCAAGTTTCTTGTGGTCAGAAAAGGTGCATGGGATGACTTCAATCTTTTTGTATTTGCTGAGACCTGATTTGTGACTTAATAGGTCATCTACTCTGGAAAACGTCCTATGTGCATTTCAAAAGAATGTGTATTCTGCCGTTTTAGGATGGAACATTATGACCACACATCTGTTTCAGTGTCATTCAAAGCCATTGTTTCCTTGTTCATTTTCTGCTTAGATGATCTGTACATTGATGTAAGGGGGTGTTAAAGTCCCTTACTATTACTGTATTTTTACCACTTTTTTTTTTTTAAAGATTTTATTTATTTATTATTTGTCAGAGAGAGAGCAGGAGAACATAAGCAGGCAGAGTGGCAGGTAGAGGCAGAGAGAGAAGCAGGCTCCCTGCTGAGCCAGGAACCTGCTGTGGGACTCGATCCCAGGACCCTGGGATCATGACCTGAGCCAAAGGCAGTGGCTTAACCCATTGAGCCACCCAGGCGTCCCCCAGTTAGTTCTTTTATGTTTGTTATTAATTGTTTCATATAATTGGGTGCTCCCATGTTGGTGGCATAAATATTTATAATTGTTTGATCTTTCTGTGTGATTGTCATTATTATTATTATATGTGTCCTTTGTCTCTTATTACAGTTTTTGTTTTAAAGTCTAGTGTGTTCAATGTAAGTATTGCTACTCTGGCTTTCTTTAGACAGCCAGTAGCATAATAAATGTTTCTTCATCAATTCACTTTCAATCCTTCAATCCACAGGTGACTTTGGGTCTGAAATGAGTCTCTTGTAAATAACATATAGATTCTTCTTTTTTTTTTTTTTTTTTGGTCCATTCTGACATCCTTTGTCTCTTGATTGGAGCATTTAGTCCATTTACGTTCAAAGGTAGTTATTGAAAAGCATTCCTTTCATGAAAAAACACTAACATTAAAACGTGAAAAGATCCAAAAATTCAGTTAGAATATTTTTCAAATTTCTATCTGTCTCCTGTCCTGCTAGGGTCCACATGGTAGAACAGCTTTGACTGGGAAAGTTTTTATAAAATGACTTTCTTAGTAGGTCTTTCTGTTTTCTGTTGTTGCAAGATTAATTACTTCATTTTATTTATTTGTTTGCTTGTTTGTTTAGAAAGGCTGGAGGGGCAAAGGAAGAGGGAGAGAGAGAATCTTAAGCAGGCTCCACATCCAGTGCAGAGCCTATGTGGGGCCAATCTCATGACCCTGAGGTCATGACCTGACCTAAAATCAGGAGTAGGATTCTTAGTGAACTGAGCCACCCGGATACCCCCAAAGTTAATTACTCTAGAATGTCAGTAATCCTTCCACAACTGCCCAGATGGGAGCCAACTCTGCTGATCTATTCAGTCCTGCAGATGGTGGTAGAGCCTGAAGGGGCCTCACGCAAGGGTGAAGTCGGGAGCTCTTGTCACTGTACTTATTGTTACGTAATCCCAAGAGGGCATGGATTTGGGAGAAGACTGGTGGTATTATACTTTTTGGGCTTCTAAAGTATTAGGGAAAATCTCTCTTTGAATCTGATTTTTATCCTGTCTTACTGGTCTCCTGTGTTTTTGATGTCAGTTGGCCAATAAGTCCCTCTATGTTCTCCCTAAATCCATCAGCCCTTACAAGTACCGTGAGCCAGGCATGGTGATGAGTGCTTTATGTGGAAAAACTCATTGAAAGAACCCCAAAGAACCACCACCACTTAACACAAGAAACACAAGCTGTAATAACTTAGCAATCTATTGGTCAAAATTGCACCAAAGAATGCATGTAGGGTTTTCATCTTAGTAGGCTTGATTTCTCTTCTTTCCACGAAGCAGGAAAAGCCTTCAGTATGTGGGTTTCTGTCATTACTTACACATTTTGTGAGTCAGTTGCTGCAGGAGAGAGATCGCATGTTGGTCTAATTATCATTCACATTCTACTTAAAAAAAAAAATGACAGACAGAAATGCAAACGTTTTCTTCTTGCAGGCCATTTCAGAAATTGGGTTAACTATTTATTGACTTGCCAATATCAATCTTTTAAATAAAGGATTCAGCTCCTCAGTGAAGGAGACATTTCAAAAATTGAGTTAGAGGTTGTGTAGCAATATCAGAATGATGAGGGCAACCGTTCCACCTCCAGGCAAAAAGGGCCAAATGGAAATAACAATCAAGAGAAGAATATTGACCTAATACTGTGAAGATGTTCACTGCAGTCGGGTCATAGGTTGGCAGGTCTGGCTTTCTGCCCAGTGGCTTCCTTCCTTCTAATCCTGACTGAGAAGGAAAGGCTATCTTGGCTGCCTGCCCAGCAGGTGACATAAATTCACCCAGGACCTACTGAGGGTAGAAGAAGCTGACTATGTGTTCAGGCATGACTTAGAATGTGAACCTCTAACCTGTGCTTGTCCCAGGGTCTCACTTTTTTATTTATTTATTTTTTAATTTAATTTAAATCCATTTTTTTTTCAGTGTTCCAAAATTCATTATTTATGTACCATACCCAGTGCTCCATGCAATACATGCCAGGGTCTCACTTTTTAAAATATTGTCAGGATGGGCTGTTGATTCTTAGAAAGGAATGAAAGCATTGAGTGGAAAATCTCAGCTCCATCGGATGGCATGAGCAAGACACTGAAAACCAGCGTTTCATTAAAGATAAGCAGCCAGGGTTGAAATACATAAACCAAACCTTTCACCCCTTGAAACTTCCTTCATTAAACATGGAAACACAGAGACAGCGTTGAGTCTCACAAGTGCAGTGCAAAGAAGTAGGGACGCGGAGCCGTGCCTCCTGAGCCATTGTCAGCTGTCCTCTCTCTAGAGTTCTCCAGGCACACTTGTCAGGAGGTGCTGTCTGCCTCTCTGCATCAGCTCTGCAGTGTGGGGAAGAAAAAGTACATTTTTATTCCTTTCAATTACAAGGATGTTGTATATCTGGCATACTAAAGAGGGAAATTGGGTCTCTTTTAATTAGAGGAAAAGCAGAAAGACTTTCATAGGCGAGCACTGCAGCCAAGGGTATGTCATCTTTGCTGTTTAGGACTCCTAATTGCTTCTTTCTGCGACCGCTTGCCGATCGTAGAGTAGCAGCCTACTTAATTTAACACGAGGCAACTGAGGGTGCTGTTTTGGTCACTGACTAGAGAGAGGAACCACCTTTAGAACAAAGTTAACTTCACTTCTTAAGAATCCCTTCTTAATGAATCCAATTTTTTTTTTCTTTTTTGTCAATATGGTTCCCTGTTCTTGCTACCATGGCCCTTCCCATCATGCTCTTCACCATGTTGTGATTTTTAACTCACTTTATTCCCTCATCTTTCTTTTTAAAATTTAAAAAAAAATTTTTGTTAATTTTTTTTTCTAACCATAGCATGTACCCTCCCCAATGTCCTCATCTTTCTTAAACACAAGTGGGACATAATCTTAGGTTTATCCGTGGAGCAATATGTATTTGAGCCATGTATCTATTTGTTTATTCCACAGAACTTTGGGGGATACCTTTACAGGCCAGGAACGGTGGTCAGGAGGGTCTGAAGGTAAGGTCTTAATGGTGGAAAGAGAAATAGAACCAGTCATTTCAGTGCAGGTGGTGGATACTGCAGTGAGGGTCAGGGTCAGTTCACTGAGAGTCGAGAGAGGGGGCAGCTCTTCTGACAAGGAGTCGGAATGGGCTTCCCTGAGAGACGGTTTTAGTGGAGAATTGGGGAGCCTGGCCAGAGGAGCAGGGGAAGAATATTTCAGGCAAAGGGAATGTCTCGGGCTAGGACAGGAGAGAGCATGCTTTATTCAAGGAACCATAGATGGGCTTGTGTGGTTGAAACAATACCTGTCAAGGACAAGGAAAGACCCAGAAAGATCCTGACTGCAATATTTGTATGGGCACAATGGATCCTCTTTCAAGACTTCATATAGATTTTTCTTTTGCCAAAATCTCAGAAGACGAACTGAAATGGAAAGTGGGGGTGCGGGGGCGAGAATAGGCAGGGCATCAAGGGACCAACCAAGATGACATAACAACAATATGGAGAATGGATTCGCTCTGAACATGGGTTGGGTCATCAGGGCAGGACAGAAGACAACGGCATGAGGAGGCAGGACAATTGGCCGCGCAGTGAAGGGAGAGAGGGTGGTCTCTCCCGGACTCCCAGGTAATGGTTGATGTTGAGGAAAGAGACGTCTTTATAGAAGGACCACAAGGAGAAGGGTGTGTTCTCTTTGGTTAAAGGATCTGGAATGGCTAAAAAGGTTCAAGAGGGATAGTTATGTAAAGAAATTTCCAGGCAGCAAACAAAGCCTGGGGCCAGAGGACTTGTGTGTGAGGGGATGCGTGAGGAGCCCACCCAGCCAGTGGGGGGACCTCCCTCTGACGGGTTCTGAAGCGGTGTTTCTACGCAAAGGTTTTTAAACGGAAGCCAGAAGAGGTAAGGCATTCAAAAATAAGGCGTTCAAAACAATGGAGGCATGTCCGTGCCCTAAGCACCACTGCGGATGAGCGTCTGAGAAAAATCTGGCCGGAGAGTAGGTTCCAGACTGAAGTGAGGCAGAACCTCCAAGGGCTCTTCTCTGAGCAGAACTCCCGGGGCAGGGGAGGGGGCTCCAGTCACACGGGGTCCCCTTAGTCACGGGCTCTCTGCTTCACTTTGAAAGAATTAACGAGTCAGAAAACAACTCTCCATGGAGTGTGTGTGCTGCTGTTTTTAACACTTTATGGTAACAATCCTGTGTCGTTGCCCTCACAGGGTGGCACTGAGCCGGCCCCGCCTTGTCCGTGCCTTACAGCAGCCCTGGGAGGCAGGTGGAGGAGGGAAGCCCAAGTGGTCAGAGCAAAAGGGAGCGCTGGTTTTGGAACTGGACCAGTCTCGGCTTGCATTTTGCCTGCGGTCTGGATCTCAGGTTCATTACTTGACTTCTCTGAGACCCGGTTTCCCAGGCACAGAGCAGGAGTATAGTAGTGTGGTGCTCGTTCCCGTAGCCTAAACAGTCTGTCGAGAGCCCGATGCAAAGCTGGCATTCGCCCATATCTGCATTTGATTAGAGCTCTACAGCAGGGGATGGCTACAACCCGCCTCTCTCCCCCTCCTACCCTACCCGCCCTCAATGCCAGAATCATCTCTCCCTACCCCTGCAGCCCTCAGGGGCTTCCCTCTGCATGTGACCAAATGAAGGTTTACAAAATACCCATGAACCACGGTGTCCTTGTGGGTTTATTGTCCTCAATGACAGGAACCCTGTTGCCATCGAGTTCTCAGAGGCCAGCACCTGAGCTCTGGCGGACCGTTGTCGCTGTTCACCCGGCCCGCATATTCCACTGTGACCTTAAGACCTGTGTGTTTATAATAACGGAAGGGTTAGAAGACAATTAGACTCATGACTCAAGCGGACGATCATGGTCAATTCCAGATACTCAGACACGGAGCTGCCGAGACAACTGCCCCCGTGTCCTGTGGCCGTTGTAACAAATCCACACAAACCCAGTAGCTTAAAACAGCAGACGTTTACTCTCTCAGAGTTCTGGAGAAGAAGTCTAATGTTGGTATCCCCAGGTCAAAATCAAGGCTTCCGCAGGGCTGTACTTCCTCCAGAGGCTCCAGGGAGAATCTCTTCCGTATTTCTCCAGCAGCTGGTGGCTGCCAGTGTCCCCTGATTTGTGACACATCACCCCAGTGGCTTGCAGCCACATCGTCTCTTCCTCTTCTAGATGCACGTGGATTTCCCTCCACGTCCCCCTCACGGAGAGACACATGACTACATCTAGGAGCTGCGTCAATAGTCCCAGATAATCTCTCCATGTTAAGATTCTTAATCACATTTGCATGTAAAGTCCCTTGTTGGCACATAAAGTACATCTTCAGGGTCCAGAGACCAGGAATTTTATAGGGCTTGGGGGACATTTTCTGGGTCACCCCCATAATCTCCAGAAGCATCTCTTACGCACCCTGGCGAACCCTTCACCTGCCGCACTCCTTCGTCTGCTCAGAACTCTTCTGGCAGTGACCCGGGTCTGTCTTTCCTGATGATCTTCGTCTGTGTGCCCCTCTCCCTCTTTTGGTCACACCTGAACATGACTTACACACGGGCGACAGACAGAACCGCAGACATTCAGGTTCTAAGTGACCGCATTTTCTCTTGCTCTGCTTATTGCTGTTTTTTTTTTTTCCTTTGTATTTGCACAACACTGACAACTGCGTCTTCCTTCATGCACTTCGGAAGTCCTCCTTCTGGGTCCGGACCCATTCCTGGGGGCACACCGGGGCGCGGTCAAGTCCTCACAAGCTTTGGTAAGGGGTGACTAATTCAGTGACACTGACTAACAGGAACAAGTTTGTCAGTCATTCTATTAATGTCCTCGTTAATTTTTAGCCAATCGGGATATAAAGGAAATGGATCCATACATTAAAAAAAAAAAAAAAAACTATAGGAAGAAATCAATTACATTTATAATGTCTCTTTTTTTTCTGAGTTAAAAATGACAGGTTATTCTTTAGCCCTTAGCCAAGACTAATTTCCCCCACAAACCTTTTATTTTTTTGTCTTATAGGATTGGTCTCCTAACACAGCCAACCCTCGTTCGTATTTAACATTCATACATTCATAAATCTATGGGTGCGATGTTTCTGCTTCGACGCTCCCTTTACCACATGCAGGCAATGCTCAGTTGCTCAAAATCTGCGCATTGTCTGGTGCATTTTACAACCATTTGCCGGTGAGAATGTGGGGTTTACCTGAAGGCAGTCTTGGTTTGGTAAATTTTTTTTTCTAATTTTAGGAAAATGCTTTCTTGCTGAGCTCCAGTATCCCCTGAAACTAAGTCTGATAAGACATGGGAGCCCCACTCCACTGCCTTCTCAACGCTTCATGCCTTGTTGCCTACATGGGCCTTTCCTCTCGCTTTTATTGCTCAATTCCTGCTGCCTCTGGGACCCTCCACCATCCGCCTCCTCTTTCAAGCACCAGACATAGTCACCCAAGACATCCAACAAGAAAAACGTATGGACAAAAACTGCCAACCAGCATGATGACTCCCTCAGAGAGACATCACCGGTGCGGAAGCCTGTGAGGACAGCGTGGGGAACGCTCTTGATCTCTGGGGGAAATGCCAGCTGCACCAGAATGAAAAATAATGGGTAGATAGAAGCTAGTGAATAGATCTCTGGGTGCTGTACTATGACCCCACATCCAGACAGTTTCATCTTCCCCTACAAAAGCTGCTTTAGGGATGGCAAGCTGCATGGAGTTAATAAACCACTTCATAAATTAAGTGTGCCTTCTGTAGTTTCTCAGGTCTCTGAAAAACTAGGACATTGGCACTGATTTTAGAATTCTGTAGGCTCACAATTTGGTCTATATATTCATACAGTTTTACAGTCTTCAGTAGGTATATTCATTTCTGATTATTTTGACAACGAGAGAAGGGAATGGCATTTTGAAAAATCACACTGATTTTTAAGCAGGATAGACCTCTTGCATATTGAAGGAAACAACTGGTGGAGAAAAGTCCAGTTTTTCACAAATGATGCCCTTTAGAGGAAGGCAGAGTATTTCAGAGAAAGACAGAAATCACATTTAGAAACAGCTAAATCAACTTCCCATTTGACATCTTTTGAATATAAAAAGAGACCTAAAGTCAAGTAGAGCTTTGGTATACAACCCCGAAATATTGGGATGCTTATAAATATTTTGTTGGGTTTTCTTGTGATACTTTAGTAATTTTCTCTAATTATCAAAGAAAATCACATTCGTTGTAGGAGGAGTGGATAATTCAGAAGAATGTAAGGGAACAGAAGACCTAAATCACCTGTAGTTCTGCCAGGCAGGGCCAACCATTTTGCATATGTTGATTTTTCATCTTTCTGCTCTATGGTTAGAGTTCGGTGTCCTGCATTATTTTTTCTTTGACACATGGTACATTTCCAATGGTCTGGGAGATGTCCTGCAATTGCCCGGTCTCTAGGATGCTGTGACTGACCTGCCCAAATGGTCAAACCATCAAGGCTGTGGCTGATTTTCTCAGCTATTATCAGTAACACTCAATGAGCATTCATGGGCTCAAATCTTTTCATCAACTTTTCTAGTTATTCTGTTCCAATACAGTCAATATAAAATTTTAAAAGTCTCTAAAACTTTCAATGTAATTCTAGAATCCAACAATGTTGTGGATCGGTCTTACTTCCAACCACGAGATAAAGGGAGATATGCCTATTTGTGGCTTATAGAGAAAACTCAAAACTATCACATCCTCTTAGAAAACAGATGTGCCAATTGATATTTTATTATTGGGACACATATTTAAGTAAGACAAACAGAGCTGTAGACCTCAAGTTTATGTTTGTCTTTCACAGGATGCAGCAACAAGGGTTTTTGTTTTTGTTGTTGTTGTTATTGTTGCTTTTGTTTTTCTTGCTGTTAGGATAGCTGGCAGTTTTATTTATTTATTATTTTTTAATTCTTTAAATTAAATTTCGTCAACTTATTAGTTTTGGGGTAGAATTTAGTGATTCATCGGTTGCATACAACACCTAGCGCTCATTACATAAGTGCCCTCCCGAATACCCATCGCCCAGTTACCCCCATCCTCCCACGCACCCCCACTAGCAACCCCTCAGTTTGTTTCCTAGAGTTCAGCATCTTCATTGGTTTGCTTATCTCCTTATTTTCATCTTATTTTTTTCCTTTCTTTCCTCTATGTTTACCTGTTTTATTTCTTAAATTCCACATATAAGTGAAAGCATATGGTATTTATCTTTCTCTGATTGACTTATCTCTCTTAGCATAATACTCTTTAGTTCCATCCATGTGGTTTTAAATGGCAAGATTTCATTCTTTTTGATGGTTGAGTAATATGTTATTGTATATCTACCACATCTTCTTTATTCAGTCATCTGTTGGTAGACATCTGGGCTCTTTCCATAGTTTGGCTCTTGTGGACATTGCTGCTATAAATACTGGTGTGCACGTGCCCCTTTGAATCACTATGTTTGTCTTCTTTGTGCAAATACCTAGTAGTGCAATTGCTGGGTCATATAGTATCTCATTTTTAACTTTTTGAGGAACCTCCATATTGTTTCCCAGAGTGGCTGCACCAGCTTGCGTTCCCACCAACAGTGTAGGAGGGCTTCCCTTTCTCCACATCCTCACCAACATTTGTTGTTTCCTGACTTGTTAATTTTAGCCATTCTGACCAGTTTGACATGGTATTGACTGTGGTTTTGATTTGTATTTCCCTGATGGTGAGTGATGTAGAGCATTTTTTTATGTGTGTGTTAGCCATTTGTATGTCTTCTTTGGAGAAATACCTGTTTATATTTCTTGACTGGATTTTTTTTAATAGTATTCATGTCTCTGTTTCACAAAACAATTTAAAGGACAATTTTCATCACAGAAATGGAATAGGTTTGTATTTGAGGCTTCACATTGGACAAGAGAGTGAGAATAGAAAATTCTCTGGTTATTCCCAATTTTTCCTACTTTATAAAAGCTGGAATATGTGTTAGCTTATTCACAGAGCAGTGTCAGCTTTTCCCTAACTATACGGAAAGGGGAACATTTTTACCTTCTTATTTTCCTGAGATTTCTTTCAGTGACAGTTGAGAGCTTTTGGTTTTCAAGGATGTGAACTGGCATTCCATTATTTTTATCCCCAAGAAAGAGGAGGGGAAATCCTAAGATGCTTAAAACACAGTATGGGAAGGAAAAAAAAAAATCTGCTGCTATTATGCCTTCTTGAAAATAACATTTCTGGATCAAAGGGTATGTAATGTGTTTAAAGGCTTCTGCCTCAGAAGACCAAATTATCTTCCAGAATGATTACATCAACTTACATTGCCATCAGCAGTCTGTTCCCAATTCACTGCACATACTTTTGAAAAAACTAAATACCTGTACTTATTTCTAGCAAAATAATGCTGCCTATTTCTGAAAATATCCTATTTGAGCTGATATAGAGAAGCAGAGAAACACATTTTGGTTTAAATACTAAATTGTATTTAACTTTGAAAGACGTTGGATACTGGCTCCTCTCTGTAGCTTTTGTGTCCTGATTAGATTTGGCCTAGGTCATTTTGAGAGTTGGTCCCCTGACGAACAAAACCAAGATGTGAAGTTCGGAGAGTTATTGCAGAAACAAAAAACCCAATACAACAACTTTGTGTTATAATTGGGCTAAGAAAAAGGCCCCAAGGACATCGTTCTTGCCGTGGACGCTGTGGGGAATGCAAACTCTACAGAACTTTCCCACACTGGCTTCTCGTTGCCACCATGCATGCACTGGCCAGAATGCGGCGCATTGTTCCTATCTGCTGCACTTGTAGGAGTCAGCTCCATCAATTTGCTCTTCTTGGGTGATAAGGGCACTTTCTGCAACTCTGCCATCGCTGGACAATATATGATGGGACAGCCATCGAGCTGTTGAGCTGCTACTGACAAGCCCCCACTGTCCTGCCAAAACTAATATTTGACAATGTCAGAACAGGATGTGGAAAAACAAACAAGCCTCCCAGGAGGCATTATAAATCTCTGACTCTTTGGCCTCTGGGATCCATTTTACTGCGAATAAAAGTCAACAGGAGAAATACATGTTTTGAAGGAAAGCCAAGCATATCATTTAAATAAAATTTTAGTGAAAAATAACAACAAAATTCAAGAGAATTGAATGCCAGTATCTCCCCACTCTATTGTCCATCATTCTGGTTGTCCTGTTTCCCAGGAGACATTACAGAATCTGCACCAAAACTCAGTCTTTGGGACTGGGAATGTGACCCAGTTGTCACCTTGTGTTGGCTCGTTTTCTTGAGTCTGTAAGGGAAAAGTAAGTGCTTCAATAATGGGGAAAAATAAGCGTTTTCAAAAAGAATATTTGCATGTGAACAAGCACTGCTCTCTAACAGTGATTTATGTGAGGACATTTTAAGGACTCAAGAGTTGAAGTGTTTTGGGGACTAAATTCAATGCTTTGGCTTTAAGACGCAAACCCACTGGATGATAAAACCAGTAGTTAAAAGTTGCGATAAAAATGCCAAGTGTGAATTTGGCCTCTGTTGATATCTGCAAAGCCAAAGTAAACAAGAGAGGGAAAAAAATACAAGGTGGTGTTACCGATTGTATTGGTACAAATGACACTTTGAAATGACCAAAAAACTGAGAATGAAAGAGAAACATAAAAGGTTGGAGTGCCATGAGGAGGGAAACTGTTTTGTTCTAAACTGTATCAGTATCTTCCATCTAGAGTGCTGCAGGGGCCCTGGGCTACTTGGATACTACCTAGATGCATGAATGAAATGAATGAATGAGTAGGGCCTGGGAGGTATGGAAGGAGCAAGGGGCCATGGAAGGTATTAGGTCTTCAAAATCCACACTTGAAGGATGACAGGCAAGAGCTAAGTGATCTACCAGAGATGGCCTGATGGAGGGGCATGGGCTGGGTGTTGTAACTGAAAATTCCTTGAACTACCTGCAATATTTCTCTGTTCTAGTAGAGATCCTTAACAGTACAGATATACCTAACACATAATTACATTTCTCCCAATTTTATAAGATAAAGAATACTGTCAACTAATTTTAGTATGTATAAATTATATGTTGGGTATATAAATATAGATATTTGTTGGTATTTAAATCAGTTACCAAGTAATTAAAGATAATTATGTAGAGACACACAATGCATGGGAAACTTGTGATCTTTCATATCAATTAAACTACTAGTCATAACCATTAGGCACTCACTTTGATATTGTTTTTAACAGCCTAAGTTTTGGATTATTGGCCTGCAGAACCATTCCCTAAAATAGCCAAGTTAACCTGGTAACTAAACGCTGGAAGCAAGCAGAATGAACGTGCTTCTCTAGGGGAAAGGAAAGAATTAACAGCCTTAGCTAGCTCAGTGTTTTGATTTTATCAACTTTGGAAGTCAAGTTGCTGAACATCTATTTTTAGAAATGGGATAGTCTAGAGATGTGTTCTTGGGTTACTCTCTTTCTGGACTATGCAGAGGTCCTGTTCCCACCCACAGATTCCACAAGTGGAATCTATAGTTTTATTTGCCCTTAAGCTACTTGAGACCAAGGGTGCACCCTTCTGAGCCAGGCTCTTCTCCAGTGTGTTCCTCCAATGAATAAAATTCCCTTCTTGAAACACTGCAGAAGAAACACAGAAATGGGACTGTCCCAATATGTTCACTTTCCTAAAGACCATAATATCAATGTGCCTTAAAAAGAAATCAATGTGCACATTTCTAAAGACTTCTGACTTTGTTCCTTTGGACATTCCACTGTCATCGTTGTCAGAAAATATCACTGAGCTTCTGTTACTTTCCAATAAGAACTGATTTATTTCTAGCAATTTTTCTGCCTGAAAAAGTGGCTTGTTAACGGTTTCATGTTTGCATATACCCAAGTGCACACTGTTCATGCAGATATCTGGGGTCAATCAGACAACCTTTCAACGACTTATATTCTCTATGACTGACAGCTCAAATAATTATCTCTGGAGATCTGAATTTTAATGCTAATAATGGGGTTATCAGAGCTTTACCTGCAGTGCCCTTGGGCAATTTCTTTAGGAATTACAGTGTAGATTTAACTAACAATGCTTTGAGAAATAACCCTATGGGAATTTTAATCCTCAAAAAAATGTTCACATCCACTTGGAATATTCTGTAATCAAAGTGGAATTTGCAACACTAGAATAAACAATTCTGAAATAAATAAAAGCTAGCATGTCTTGCACCATCTTTGACTTACCAGCCTACTGGCACTGACAGTTTAGAAGGCTTGACAGAATCTGAAAATGAGGCTAGGTTTACGAGGTTTGATTCTATTTTTAAACCAAGGAGGAATATGAGGTTTTAAAGGGAAGGACAAATTTCCCTTAAGCACTGGCAGTAACTTTCCAGATCTTGCTATTCCAAATTGATGGCTGAATCCCAGTTGCCTTAAGGCAGAAAAAAAAAAAAAAATTCTAGCAGTTGAAGAGGAAAGGTCCAAAGCTGGCCTTTATTTCTGAGCTTGCTCATTGCCAAAGGCAATCTCTCTGCTTGTCAATATTCTGGGTTTTGGTGATGGAGGACACAGATGGTCTCCCTGGAGAGAGATCTTCCTCAGAGCGCTTCTCAAAGCTTCTCCAAGTAGCTGCTGTCACTGGCATGGCTTGGAGTGGAGGGCAAAGGGAACACTTTCCCCAAACTTTAGAATGTGGATGAGTCCTAAGGTGTATCATAAAAAGTTCCAGGTTTGGGAACTGATAAGAAAAAAGGCTTGTGCCTTATTCAAAACTCAAGATGTGTAGGGGTGCCTGGGTGGCTCATCGATTAAGCATCTGATTCTTGATTTCAGCTCAGGTCATGATCTCAGAGTCAAGGGATTGAGTCCTGTGTGGGGCTCTGTGCTCAGTGTGAAGTCTGCTTATTCTTCTTCGTCTCCTCCTCACCCTTCCCCCACCAACCCCACTCAGTTGCTTTCTCTCTCTCTTTCTCAAATAAATAAATAAAGTCTTAAAAAAAAAAAACCCTCAAGATGTGGGAAGATAGGTAACCACACAGATGTTGTATTAGACAGCACTGAAAATGAAATAACACAAATCAAGAATGAGCTGGTCTTGGTAGGATACCCTGTCACTACTGTGTATGCCAGTGATGCCAGCAAGTGGTCACAGAACTTCTAAAATGACTCCCACATGTAAGAAGTTGATCTGTACCCATTTATAAGATACATCTAATTTCTTTCTAGCTAACGACCTTATTGAATCTTTGCCAAGACTTCTGTGCAATCTAGATGGGTTTAGAAACGGCAGGTCATCCATGGTGCCCAGAGCAGAAGTATGGCTCCTCTATTGTAATTAAGACTCTGGGGATATCCCGGATCCCAGTGACCTGGTGGATTGACCAACATTGAGATGCTACAGAACCCCAGAAGGCTCTGGACACAGAACTTGGGTAACAGGCTTCCTTTGTCTTGCAAAAAAGTCTTCTATTAAAATAATAGGGGTAGAACAAGTAGCATAGAATTTTCTCAAATTCTAAATATTTTCTTTAGCTGAATGATGAGTGGAATATGTAAGTAACAATGAAAGGAGACTGAGGGACAGACAGATGGTAGATGGATGGATAGATAGAAAGATAATAAAAGATGATAGATAGATATAGGATAGATAGATAGATAGATGATAGATAAATAGAGATACAGATTACCCGTTCTGCTTCTCTGGAGAATCCCAACTGATAATACAAGCAATTTAACACCTGAGATTCCTACAGAAAACCCCTCACCCACAGATTTGCAGAAAACACAAGCTTGTTGCACAATCTCTCTCTGCACCAGCATCTGCATCTGTTCAATGAAGGTAACATCAGCACCTATCATGTAATTTTTATGAATATTTTTATAAATATATTCACACATTTAAAATGCCTAGAATGGCTGTAGGCCCATAGTAAACATTTACTCTCAGATATCCATATTAATGCTGATAAATACTGTTGCCTACTAATAATCCTTTAAAATCCTTTAAAAAATCCTTTAATAATCCTTTAAAAGTAGCCTTGGATATTGAATTTCCTGTGAAATACAGTGACTCTCCTCAAGCAATCTGCTTCAGGAATCTTCAGCAGGTTTCTAAGATGGACAATTTGCATAGGAATCAATTTAAGTTGCTGGTTCCCATATTTGTTTAATTTGTTGTGAGAAATTTTAGCTTGTGAAAATCCTACATATTAGAATACTTGTTCAGCCACGTGATGATGTTGGCCCAAGAGCCACGATACCATTTTGAGAAGAAGTTGGCCATGATTTAAAAAATTATTACCTTGGAATTCTCCACCACATCACTATGATCCTTGCTTACTCACACATCATTGGTCACTCACGGTGGAGAACCACTTGCCTTTGAGAATTTATACTGGATCTTGGCATATTGTCCACTATTTTATTCTGTGATGCCACATATGCTTTGAAATGAGGATTCTTCTTTTTTTTTTTCTTTATAAAAATTATATATGTTTATTTTAGAAATTTCATGAAAATTTAGTAAATGCAGAAATATGTAGGGAGAGATATTACAAAGAATTCCAGTCTCTTTCTGTACTTATTTTTAAACACAATTGTATGGTGTTTCTGACTAGTATATTTTAATTTTTTTTAAAAGATTTTATTTATTCATTTGAGAGAGAGAACCTGAGAGCACAAGTGAGGGGAAGGGCAGAGGGGGAAGGAGACCCCAGGGAGCTCTGGTTTGATCCCAGGACCCGAGATCTTGACCCGAGTCTAAGGTAGACACTTCACTGCCTGAGCCACTCAGGCACACCTAATATATTTTAATTCTAATATCATATCAGCTTTCCTGATTAAAAGTAATATAGGCTCATTGTAAAAAATTGAAAAAAGAGGTAGAAAAAATAATAAAAAATTACTTGGAAGTTCATAACAATAGAAAAACCTAAATTTAAGTGTTATGGAGTGTTATTTTTCCCATGAATTTTGAAATTTTAGATATCATAATTAATATAATGATTATAAGGAGTACCAGTCAAGAATGAAGCATGGATTGTTAATGAGATGAAGAGAAGGATTGTATCAGATGTTAAGTCCTTTTTATCTCTGAGAAAACATATCTTTGAACCCAATGCAACATTTGTCAGTTATGTCTGTGTTCGTTGTCCCTGTTGTAATTGTTCTTGTTACTTCTGTGGAAACAACTTATAATTCGAGGCTTGGATAAGCTTTCCATGTCTTCCATCTCTGCCACTTTCTCTGTCATTATGTACATTTTTCTTTTTGGGTTCCCACCCATATAGGATGGCTTGCCAGACTGACCCCCTCAGGCCCCCATTAACACCCTATGGCAGACTTGCTGCTCCAGTCCACCTGCATTGCTACTGAGCTCCAACTTGCTTGCAGCTATGCCTCCTGTATTCTTCTGACTACCTCCTCATCTCAGCCAGTTTGCTCCAAAAGCCTTTCTGCTCCTTTTGATGGAGGACAGATCAATTTGGATCTTAGTGAGTGCCCCCCCCCAACATTTCTAAATTATCATCTATTTATGTGGCTAATTTTTTTCAGAGACATGCTCTTTCTCTGAATTTTCATAATGATGCTCCCATTTCATTTCTTTCTCACAGTGTTCATTTTTATATGTTCTATTTTTTGCAGTATTTTTTCATAAGTTCTATTTTTTCTCTGATTAGTGTCTGACTCTCCTACACTCCAGAGTCTGAACAGATGAAACCCATTATAATCTGTAGCATCCATTGCTACCAGGATTCTTTCTGCTCTTGTTCCCACCTACACTGTGAGGACTAAGTCTCCAAGATTCAATGTGCTACCTCCTGTCTCTTTTGTGCTGCTCTCTGCATGGCTGTTTCTGGGGCATTGTCACCTCCAGATGAGTGTTGGAAATGGTGGAAATCAGAATCTCAGCAGCTTCTAGAACCAACAGTCAAGATGAAGAAAGACAACTGCATTTTTTTTTTTATTGGCAAAGATCTTATTTTTTTAAACTTTGGCACACAGAAGGCCCAAAGTGCTTCATGCTATAGAATTAAAAATGATAACTCAGCCATAAAAAGGAGTGAAATCTTGCCAATTGTAATGCCATGGATGGAGCTAAAGAGTATTATGCTAAGTGAAATAAGTCAGTCAGAGAAAGAAAAATACCATATGATCTCACTCATATGTGGGATTTAAGAAACAAAACAAAGGAGAAAGGAGGAGGGAAAGAGAGAGAGACAAACCAAGAAACAGACTCTTAACTACAGAGAATACACTGATAGTGATGGGGAAAGGGGTGGGTGAAATAGGTGATGGGGTTGAAGGAATGCATCTGTTGTGATGAGCACTGGGTGTCCTTTGGAAGCACTGAATCACTATGTTATATACCTGAAACTAGTATTACATTGTATGTGAAATAACTAGGATTTAAGTAAAAACTTAAGAAAATAAAAGTAATAAACCCACATTTTAAAATTAGGGAAAAATAGTTTTTAACATAAAGGACACAATTGTTAGTAGACTTGTTTTTGAAATATTGAAAAATAAGGAGCAACTCTTAACACAAAGCCTTGATAATAAAATGCTGTCAGCTGGTTTTGCTTTTGTTTTATAGATCAGTGTGATTAGCTTCCCATTGTGCTATAACAAATTATCACAAACTTAGCGGCCTAAACAATATAAATTTATTATCTTTCAGTTCTTTAACTTAGACGTCTCTAAGATTCCACTGGACTAAAATCACACACACTGGACTAAGTGTGCTCCTTTCTGAACAATTTCTTTGGTGGAAGAACACATTTGCTTGCCTTTTCCAGCTTGCAGAGGCCACCTGGGTTCCTTGGCTCTTCAGCCCCTTTCTCCGTCCTCAAAGCCAACTCCTGGATTTTTCTTGGTCATCACAGTGGGAAAGAGTCTCCATCTTTATGAACCCATGTGAGTACATTGGCTCTACCCACGTAATTAAGGAGAATCCGTCATCTCAATGTCCCTAATTTTAGTCACATTTGCAAAATCACTTTGCGAAGTAAGGTAATACATTCACGGGGTGGGAATTAGGGCATTAACAAGGATGGAGGCCATTATTCTCCTACCACAAAGAGTTCAGTTGGAAGACACCACTGTATGAGCTGACAGTGAAGTTGAAGGGTAAAGGACTTCCACCAGATTTGTAATTATTTTGTGTATTATCATCAAAGAGAGCAAATTGTTTGCAGGAAACTCTCCCGCAGTGGTCATTTTGTAAACTTTAACCTTAGGTTGCTGATGTTTGCTTACTAGTCTACTGTTCAAAATTGTATTTTTTTCACAATAATATAACTACTTTGTAGAGGTATGATTGAGGAATGAAAAGTTGTACATATTTAGTGTGTATAAGTCAATGAGTTTAGGATGCATGTGTATATCTGTGAAGCCATCACCACCATCAGGACCATAAACATATCCATCACCTCCTGATGTTTCTTCCCATCTCCTGTATTATTATCATGATTTGTGTGTAGATATAGTCTTAACATAAGGTCTACTTTCAGCATATTTTAGGTACACAATCCAGTATTGTTAGCTATAGGCTCCGCACAGTACGGTAGATCTCTACAACTTACTTATCTCCCATAATTGAAACTTTTTACTCTTGGACCAACATCTCATTTCCCCCTCCCTTTGGCCCCAGAAAACCACCTCTCTGTTCTTTGCTTCTATTAATCTCACATACTTTTAATTAGTACTTGGTACTTTTTGTGTGCTAAAATGTACGTGATAACATTATATAAATAATAATATCTATTATGCATTATATGAAAAATGAGTTTGCAAGTAGAAAAAAAGCAGATAATTAAAGAGTTTATTTGGTATATCCCCATGTCAAACATATAAATGTATGAATGTTTACAAAAGACATTTAGAAATATAACCTCCTAAATCTTTAATGGTGGTAGTCTCTGGAAGGGGAGTTACAGGTGATTTTCTGCTCCTCTTTTCCTTAACCCCCAATTATATTTGATGACTTGGATGGAAAAATATTATCATAATTGTTACTCTTTGAAAGGGTCCCCAAAACAAACTTATAGATAGTATAACTTGTGAAAAATAATCTAAGGGCAGTTAAGGAAACTCTTGTCTTCTGATATAACATAACCTTAAATTTTTTAAACTTGTTTTAGAATTAACATTGTTCTAAAATAGAAGCTTTGGTACTAGGTGGTGTTTCTAATAAAGGAAGTATAAAGAATAAGAGCCTGGAATTCTTCCATACATTTTAATAGCATAAATTCAGATATGATGATTCCATGGCATTTTGGGCAACACCTAACACTGGAGAATTCATCACTGTTGGTTGCATTTTCTAACCACTAATGGGGTTGCACAGCCTCCCACTCTGTGGGGAAACACTATCAGCAGCCCTGTGGATGGGACCGGTGAAGCAGGTGCATAAGATGGACTTTGTCTCCAGTGGAGGTGACGTCAGGAGTTGGTATGACCAGGCAGGCAAATCACGTATTTCATATCTTCTTTCCTCCTGCCAGTGTAGCAAAAGACTGGAGGACTTTGAGAGTTTTATTTCCTAGTGATTCTGTGAGAAGACAAATGGAATTCTCATTCCACACCAGGGCTCTGGAGTGAAAGCTCTCTACCACCTTCTCCAAGTTCTACCACCTTCTCTAGGACACTCAGAAAAGTCCTGTCAAATACTGAGTCCCAATTTTGAGTGTCTTCAGGGCATCATCTGTGGCAAGCTGTAACTGCAATCAAAGCCAACTTTGGAAAGACTCTTCCCCCAGCAAAAACACCCAGGAGAGACAAGGCTGTGGGTGTTGCTCCTCTGTTACCAAGGCTAGGATAATCCCCTGAAAGCACCGAATATTTGGTGGGCTTTGGCATTGTTGCAGTCCACAACATATCTGCATATGACTGGGTGAACAGGTGGACAGGATGGTGCCTTGCTGGGTGGCTGGCCACCATGGGGTGAACCAATCCAATTCCTCCAAAGGAGATTTAGCTCTATGCTTCTAACTAAGTCAGTTTTCAGATGCATTTCACAACTCAACTTCCTACAGCATCAACTGCATGATAATTAAAATCTTGCTGAATGTATTTTAATATCAACAGAGTTGGCAAAAACTCTTGCAGAAAAATATTATGGAAGGAATGATTACCAATTCTTGATCACTTCTACTTCCAACATTTTCTACTGAGATTGATAAGTATGACATTCCTTGTTATTCTGAATATTTTCAACCCTGGGTCTTTATAATTCAAATGAATCGTGAGACCATGTGATACTACAGAATAAAACAGTTCCTAGGCTCCACCCTGAAGAATCAGATATGAATTATTTTCTCAAGGTATTCCTTCTTCCAGAAAATATTGTACATTCTGAGTGTGGAGCCTGTGCAGGCATACAACCCAATAGACAGGGTTTGGGAAGCCTGAAGTCACCTTCAAATATTTCAAATTCAAATTTGTTTGTTCTATAAGCTTCTTCATGTTCTATTTTTAATTTTAATTTTTATTATTTTTTAATTTAAATTCAATTAACCAACACATAGTACATCATTAGTTTCAGATGAAGTGTTCAATAATTCATCAGTTGTGTATAACACTTAGTGCTTCATGTTCTTTGAATATCAAGGGCATTTTATGAGACATTGCTACTTTAATTTTTACAGCATGTATTAACCATTTCCCTGGCAGTGACTTCTCTTCAGCCACAATTCATGTCAATATAGATACCTCAAAGAGACACCAAGGACTTGTTTAGCCATCATGGAGCCTTTAAAACATTCTGCAACAGTTCATCACAAAGACCCTAATGTTCAAAACTGAACATACCATTCAGGCTAGGCTCGATTACACTCAGTTGACAAATGACAGCCAACTCTCAGTTGTATGGCATAATAATAATTTTTCTTTTTTTATTCTCATGGGTCTCAGTGCCTGTCCAGAGCCACTTACCTCCTGCCTCAGGTTTTCATTTGCTTGGATCTAATGGTATCTCCGTGCTAATATGTGCTCCCACCGTCATCAGGTCAGGAGAAGAGTAAAGAAGGGAATGTGAGTCAATTTAGAAATCTCTCCCACTTGGAGGAATACAACTACTCTCTTCAAGACATGAAACAAGGACCTCTGCCCCACATTTGGTGCTCGCACACTGTACCTCAGTATCTACGTAAATCTCCCTTTGATGAGATTTCTCAGGGCCGAAGTCTTTCTCTCAGAAATAAATCAACTTCAGTTAAAGACCTCATAACATATATTTAAAAAATTTTAAAAAGCTCTCAGCATACAAATTCCAATAAACATGCTGATAAACATAAATTTTTAAATATAAAACCCCCACATCAAACAGCCATTTTGTGCAATCTACATTGAACATATATTTGGAAGCATGCCAAATAGCATTTTATTTACCATATTGTAGGTTTTAAAAGTTTCTTTGTAAGCTCTTGCCACATTATTATGTGACATAGTCTTTTCTGTTTATGAATTAGCCCGTGCTTACACTTAACCTGAAATAAAGATACATGTCAAAAACAAAGTAAAAAAACACCCCTACATAGTTCCTCATCTCAGGAAAAGACAGTTATGATTCTGGGCCCTTAATGTACAAATAGAGTAATACACAATATTGACCCATCAGGGCTATGACCTCATGTAAACCCACACAATGCATTCTGGGAGTTACAAAACTAAGGTTCTTTCAGAATCACTGAAGGATTGTGTTAAAAATAGATTCCTGGGCCACTTGCCAGGTTTAATATATCAGAATTTCCAGGTGTGAGGCTCAAGAATTTATAATTTTAACAATCTCCCTAGACATTTCTTATAAAGCCAACTCAGTGCAATTCCAAAAATAGGTGTTTTGAAGCCACTGGTATCTATCATGATTAATGATACTTCATGATTGTTTGCTTCTTTTTCCCTTACATGCAATATTCAACTCAACCACAAGCTCTGTAGCTTTACCAATATCATAGATCTCAAATCTAACCAATAACACCACTTAGCCACTTTGCTACCATGCTGGGTAAAGCAATCATCTCTTGAATGAAGGAACTTCCTCAAAGGCTTTCCTGGTTTCAGTCCTGCCTAGAATCATATTGTTATTTTTTTCTTATGTTATGTTAGTCACCATGTGGTAACATATTGTTAAAGTAGAGGTGGTTAGTATCACCATACTGACTATTATCTTCCACTGGTTCCCACTGTAGTGACAATAAAATGTAAATGCTTTTCCCAGGCTTCTAATGCTCTACACCAGTGGTTCTCAAACAGAGGAGAGTTTGTCTCTAAAGACCATCTGGCAATGTCTAGGGGTTTGGGGATTGTCACAGCTGGAAAAGGGAATGCAACTGCCTTACAGCAGTAGAAGCCAGGGATGCTACTAAATATCCTACAGTGCCTAGGACAGCCCCCAACAATAAACAATTATCTGCTCCCAAGATCAATAGTGTTGGCAGTGAAAAGTCTGTTTCTACACAACTTGGTTCATGCTTATTCACCATTAGAACCTTTTCCTTCAATTTTTCCATCTGGCATATTTGCCAGGCTCATTTCCACACCAGAAACTTCCTAATTTCTTATAGGAGAGCCAGGATGGAAGGTCCCCAACCCATATCAGGTGATGTATGGGCATGCAAGAAGCTTTGAGTGTGCTAAGCCATGAGATACACAATACATACAGTCTCAACCTGACTCATACACATATCTCCTTAAATCAAAATACACTTTGACAACATTTTCCTCCTAGGCTATACCACGATTTTAATTATTTCCATCATAAGAAGAATTTGTTTTGATGAAGAAGAAATGCCACCTACAAAAACAAAAAAAAAAAAACAAAATAAATGAGTAGACAAAAATCTGCTGGACCTAATAAGCTATTATAAGAAGCCTGTTCACTGTAGGATATTTACTAACATCCCTGATCTCTACACACCAGATGCCAGCTGCAACCCCTCTTTCAGTTGTGATAAGCAAAAATGTCTCCAGATGTCCCCAGGAGATAAGCTCTTCCCCTATTTGAGAACCATTGGTAAGAGCATTACAAACCTGGGAAATGCATTTATTGTGTATTTTATTGTTACTGTAGTGGAAAGCCAGTGGATTACAATATGCAACATAGTAATACAAAGTTAATATACAAAAGATAATCAACGTTTTTACCTTTTTACCACCAACAACTAATTGGAATTAAAAAAAAAAAAAATATATATATATATATATATATACACACCACATTTTCATTAGCACTCTTTAAAATGAAATACCTAGGTATAATCTAATAAAATATGTACAAGATCTTGGGGCGCCTGGGTGGCTCAGTGGGTTAAAGCCTCTGCCTTCGGCTCAGGTCATGATCCCAGGGTCATGGGATCGAGCCCCGCATCGGGCTAGTGAAGCCTGCTTCCAAAGGACTTGTGATCTCTGAAATAAATAAAGAGATCTATATGAGGAAACTGTCTAGTGAAGACTCCAAAGGAGAACTAAATAAAGAGATATTCTGTGTTTGTGAATAAGAAGATTTAATATTGTCAAAACGTCAGTTCTTCCCAACATGATGTATAGATTCAATGCAATTCCAATCAGAATACCAGCAAATTGTCTTGTGAATATTGACAAACTGATTCTGAAATTTATATGCAGAAGCAAAAGATGCAGAATAGTAAACACAGTATTAAAAAAGAACAAAGTCAGAGGACTGACACTACCTGAATTCAAGACTTACTGTGAAGTTGCACTAGTCAATACAATGGTATGGGAATAAACAGATAGATCTATGAACCAAAATAGAGAGTTCAGAAACAAACCCTCACAAATATAGTCAATTGATCTTTGACAAAGAAACCAAGTCTTTCCAACCAATGATGCTGGAAAACTGGACATCCATATGTAAAAAAAATAATTTGGACCCAGACCTTACACTGTTTACAATAATTAACTCAAAAATGGATCAGTGACCTAAATGTAAAATGCAAAACTATAAAAGTAGAATATAACACAGAAGAAAACCTACCTACAAGGCCTTGGTCAGGGAGATAACTTTGTAGGTACAGTGGGAAAGATGTGATCCATGAAAGGAATAATTGATTAGTTGGACTTCATTAAAATTAAAAACTTCTGCCCTGAGAAACATAATTTCAGTAATGAGGAGAAGACAAGCCACAGATCTGGAGAAAATATCTGCAAAAAACACATCTGATAAAGGACTATTCTCCAATATATACAAAAGCTCTTAAAACTCAACAATAAGAGAACAAACACCCTGATTAAAATGGTCTAAAGACCTTAACAGACATCTCATCAAAAAAATACAGAGATACAAATAAGCATACGAGCTGATGTTCCACATCATATGTTATCAAGGAGATGCAAATAAAGCAACAATGAGATACCATGACACACCAATTAGAATGGGCCAAAATCCAGAACCCTGACAACACAAAATGCTGAGAAGGATGTGGAGCAATTGGAACGCTCATTCATTGCTGGTGGGATTGCAACATGGTGTAGCCACTTTAGGAGATGTTTTGGTGGTTTCTTACAAAGCTAAACATTCTTTCTGTACCATCCAACAATCATACTCCTCTATATTTACTCAAATGGACTAAAATCTTATGTCCACACAAAAACCTGTGAACAGATGTTCTTGGCCTCTTTTTTTTTTAAAGATTATTTATTTATTTATTTATTTATTTGACAGAGAGAGATCACAAGTAGGCAGAGAGGCAGGCAGACAGAAAGAGAGAGAGAGAGGAGGAAGCAGGCTCCCTGCTGAGCAGAGAGCCCGATAAGGGACTGGATCCCAGGCCCCTGAGATCATGACCTGAGCCGAAGGCAGCGGCTTAACCCACTGAGCCACCCAGGTGCCCTCTTGGCCTCTTTATTTATAATTGAAAGCTTGGAAGCAACCAAGATGTCCTTCAGTAGGTGATGGATAAAATATGGTCCATCCAAACAATGGAATTTTATTCATTGCTAAATAGAAGTGAGCTATTAAGTGCAGAAAAAAACCTTAAACATATATTACTAAATGAAAGAACACAATCTGAAAAGGCCACATACAGTACAATTCTAACTATATTGTATTCTAGAAAAGGTAAAACTATGGAGACAGCAAAAAGGTCAATGTTTTCCAGGGGTTTATGGGCTGGCGGAATCAATAGGACACAGGGAATTTTTAGAGCAGTGAAAATACTGTGTGTGATACTATAATGATGGATACATGTCATTATATGTTTGTCCAAACCCATAGCGTGTATAATAACAGAGTGAACACTAATGTGAGCTATAGATTCTGAGTGATTATGAAATATTGTTGTAGGTTTATCAGTGGTAACAAATGTACAACTTTGGGGGTAATGATAAAAGGGGAGGCTGTGCATGTGTGTGGGGGGGAATATGGGGACCCTCCATCTCTTCCACTCAATTTTGCTATGAACCTAAAACTACTTTAAAAAAATAAAATATAGAAAAATCCTGAATACACAAACTATCTTTACACCTTAAAGAACTGGAGAATCAACAATAAGTTAAGCCTAACCCATGCACGAGAAGGAAAATAATTGAGATTAGAGCAAAGATCAATGAATTAGAAACCAGAAATACAGTAGAACACATCAAGGAAACTAGAAGCTGCTTCTGGAAAAGAATTAATAAGATCGATAAACCACTGGTGAGACCTAGCCAAAAGAAAAGAGAAAGGGTCCAAATTAATAAAATTATGAATGAAAGGGGAGTGATCATAACTAACACCAAGGAAATAGAAACAATTACCAGAAATTATTATCATCAACTATATGCCAATAAGTTAAGCTACCTGGAAAACATGGATGCATTCCTGGAAACCTATAAACTTCCAAGACTGAAACAGGAAGAAACTGACAACCTGAATAGACCAATAACCAGTAATGAGATTGAAGCAGTGATCAAAAACTTCCCAAAAAACAAGAGACTAGGACCTGATGGATTCCTGGGGAATTCCACCAAGCATTCGAAGAAGAAATAATACCTATTCTCCTGAAGTTGTTTCAAAAATAGAAACAGAAAGACTCAGAAGAAGAAGTCAGCATTACCTTGATCCCAAGGGAAAAACCCCCATCAAAAAGGAGAATTACAGGCCAGGATCCCTGATGAATATGGATGCCAAGATTCTCAACAAGATCATAGCTAATAAGATACATTAAAAGGATTTTCCACCACAACCAGATGGGATTTATCACTGAGATGTAAGAGTGGTTCAACATTCACAAATCAATCAATGGGATAGAATACATAAATAAGAGAAGATATAAGAACCACATGTTCCTCTCAATTGATGGTAAAAATAGCATTTGAAAAAATACAGTATCATCTCTTTATTAAAATTCTTTGGAGTATAGGGATAGAGGAACATTCCTTAATTTCATAAAATCCATCTATGAAAAACCCACAGCAAATATCGTTCTTGATGGGGAAAAACCAAGTGCCTTCCCTTAAGATCAGGAACATGACAAAGATGCCTACTCTGGGGGCGCCTGGGTGGCTCAGTGGGTTAAAGCCTCCACCTTCAGCTTGGGTCATGATCCCAGGGTCCTGGGATCAAGTCCCGCATCAGACTCTACTCAGCAGGGAGCCTGCTTCCCCCTCTCTGTCTCTGCCTGCCTCTCTGTCTACTTGTGATCTCTGTCTGTCAAATAAATAAATAAAATCTTTAAAAAAAAATGCCTACTCTGGTCAGTATTGTTCAACATAGTCCTGGAAGTCCTAGCAACAGATATCAGACAACAAAAAGAAATGAAAAGTATTCCAACTCGCAAAGAAGAAGTCAAACTCCCTCTCTTCACAGATGACATGATACTTTATGTGGAAAACCCAAAAGACCACCTCCAAACAATTATAACTCATATAGCAATTCAGTAATGGCAAGATATAAAATCAATGCACAGAAATCAGTGGCTTTCTTATACACTAACAATGTAACTGTGGAAAGAGAAATTAGAGAATCTGCCCCATTTACAATAGCACCAAAAACCATAAGATAACTTGGAATAAACCTAACCAAAGAGGTAAGAGATCTATACTCTAGGAACTACAGAACACTCATGAAAAAATTGAAGAAGCCATGAAGAGATGGAAAAACATTCCATGCTCATGGATTGGAAGAATAAACATTGTTAAAATGTCTATGCTGCCCAGAGCACTCTATATTTTCAGTGCCATCCCCATCAAAATACCAACAGCATTTTTCAAAGTGCTGGAACAAACTATCCTAAAATTTGTATGGAAACAGAAAAGAGCTGAAATCACCAAGTAAATGTGGAAAAAGAAAAACAAAGCTGGGGACATCAGGTTGCCTGATTTCAACCTATATTTGTGATCACCAAGACAGCATGGTACTGGCGCAGAAACAGACACACAGCCAATGGAACAGAATAGAAAGCCCAGATATGGATCCTCAACTCTACGGTCAAATAATCTTTGACAAAACTGGCAAAAAATACCCAATAGAAAAAAGATAGTCTTTTCAATAAATGGTGCTGGTAAAATTGGACAGCTATATACAGAAGAATGAAACTTGATCATTCTCTTATACCACAGACAAAGATAAACTCAAAATGGATGAAAGACCTCAACATGAAACAGGAACCATCAGAATCCTAGAGGAGAACATAGGAAGTATCCTCTTTGACATCAGCCACAGCAAATTCTTTCAAGACACATCTCCAAAGACAAGGGAAACAAAAGTGAAAATGAACTTTTGAGACTTCATCAAGATGAAAAGCTTCTGCACAACAAAGGAAACAGTCAGCAAAACAAAGAGGCAACCCACGGAGTGGGAGAAGATATTCACAAATGACACTACAGATAAAGGACTAATATCGAGGTCTATAAGGAACTTCTTAAACTCAACACCCAAAAAACAAATAATCAAGTCAAAAAATGGGTTGAAGACATGAACAGACTCTTCTCAAAAGAAGACATATAAATTGCTAATAGACACATGAAAAAAATGTTCATCATCATTAGCCATCAGGGAAATTCAAATCAAAACCACATTGAGATTCCAACTCAAACCAATTAGAATGGCAAAAATTGACAAGGCAAGAAACAACAAATGTTGGAGAAATTGTGGAGAAAGGAAACCTCTCACACTGTTGGTGGGAATGCAAGTTAGTATAACCACTTGGGAAAACAGTGTGGAGGTTCCTCAAAAAAGTTGAAAATAGAAGTACCCTATGACCTAGCAATTGCACTACTGGGTATTTGCCCCAAGGATACAGATGTAGTGAAAGGAAAGTCCATATGCACCCTAATGTTCGTAGCGGCAGTGGCCACAATCGCCAAACAGTGGAGAGAGCCAAGATGCCCTTCCACAGATGAATGGATAGAGTATATATGGTCCATATATATAATGGAATATTATGCCTCCATCAGAAAGGATGAACCCCCAACTTTTGTATCAACATGGATGGGACTGGAGGAGAGACTTAAGGGAGAAAGAAACCATATAATTGACCTTTTTCCTGCTTGACTTATTTCACTCAGTGCTGAGTGAAATAAGTCAAGCAGAAAAAAGGTCAATTATATGGTTTCACTTACTTGTGGAACATAAGGAATAACATGGAGGACATTAAGAGAAGGAAAGGAAAAGTAAGTTGGGGGATTGGTGTGGGAGAAGAACCATGAGAGACTGTGGACTCTGAGAAACAAACCTAGGGTTTTGGAGGGAAGGGGGTGGGGGATGGGTGAGTCTGGTGGTGGGTATTCAGGAGGGCACAGATTGCATGAAGCACTGGATGTGGTGCATAAACAACGAATCTTGGATCACTGAAAAAACAAAATAAAATAATATAAATAAAATTAAATAAATAAATAAAGTTTTTAAAAAAGTGTCCAAAAATATCACATTTTCTGTCTGTATGATCTCTGTGGGGTTAAGACATGTTTTGTCTCCCAGGTTTGACGGGGGGTTCTGAATGGTAGTCTACTGAGATTTAGTAAACAAGCCCCATGAGTGTCATTGTCTTGTAATGTTTGAACATGACATGAAAAATGGCTTTTGATCTGCCTGTAGTTAATTTCTCCATTTTTCTGACCCCAAATCCTAAAGAGGTCCTAGCCCTGGCTTCAGTGAGTGGCTGAAGTCGATTATCCCAGAGCGCCCCCAGCAGTGTCACACAGGGCAGATGCCCCCTGAGTCTGGAAGCTTGTGGTGGCCGTGGCCTGGTGTGGGCAAGATCAGATTCTCAAGGGTTGAGCAATTGTGGGAATCAGGAAAGGAAGCCTCCTCTGCTGAGATTTTTCACAGTGAGGGAAAGAGAGAAACAGAACAAAACCCAGACAACAGCAGAGGTTAAAGAGAAAAGACTATTGGTTTATTTTGGATTATAGCTCCGTTTTGGAGCTCTCTGAGAGTAAACCAGCCCATTGACTTAGATTTAACGTTGGAGCCCACTTTATGAGGACTTGAAGTTTTTTGCTCTTAACCCAGGAGTGCCTGGGCGGCACAGTCAGTTGAGCATTTGACTCTCGGTTTTGGCTCAAGTCATGTTCTCAGGGTCTTGAGATCCAACCTCGAATGGGGCTCTGTGCTCAAGGGGGCATCTGCTTGAGGATTCTTTCTCCTGCTCCCTCTCCTCCTACATGCCCCCTCTCTAAAATACTTAAATAAATAAATCTTTAAAAAAAAACAAACCCATAAAAATAAAAAAATGAAATCCTCCGTGAGATGAAGAAACACTTTTTGTAATCTTTCTGTTCGCTGTAAACTAGAACTTTGTCCAGGTCATCCCAGGATATCATAAACTTGCTCTTGAGTGAACCAGTTGAACTTGGTGACTGTATTGTTTTTAGAGGAGAAACCTGGAGAAATCTAGGAGATTCAATCATGTCAAGCTTCAAAGTTTGGCAAAAACAAAAGTATAGTTTTCAGTTACACTTACAGAACTCTAAAGGTTACTGAAATCTAACATTGAGAGATTTTGAAATTTTCTCCCAAGAGGATTATAAGATGTCTTGGGCATCTAACTGTCATGTCTATTGCCATGTACAATAAATTCTACCATCTTGGCTTGGTGATTTGATAGAAAGAGAGCAAATGAATCAAAATCATGTGGGGTTTGGAAGTATTCCCCTGGCCACATATCTAAGTGTCCCGCGGTAGTTTGATTTTGCACGCTGTGGAATCCTAATGAGATAGGAAGAAAGCAAGCCCAGAAAAAAAGTGAATTTCCATATTGGCACGGACTGAGACCAGCCAGCTGAAAGCATGTGGCAAAGGCTGCAAGCCTCACTGGGGAACCCCCTGACCCAGCAATTTACAATGTCCTTATTTTCAAGCATTGGCTTGCAGACTCTTAGAAAGCTGGCACTGGGACAGGTAGAATAGGAAAGGCTGGGTAACTGCAGAAGGAGCATAAAATGGAGAACCGAGTCTCAGCCTGACACATGACAGACTTTGCAGCGATGAAACGACCTTGTGATAACAGGCGGTTTCTGCCGGCCACAAGCATCCTCTTGGTGTAGAAGCCCAGGGCACACTTGCTCGCAAAGACCCCGTCGGCTTGCCAGTGACCGAGAATGACCCCTCCGCTGGGGACGCCAGAGGGACAGTAATATATTTAAAGTCTTTTTGGCATAGGTGCCAGAAAAATCAGACTGCGCCTGCGCATAGTAGGTCCTTGGGACGTGCAAATGACATGCAAAGTTCCTGGAAATCCCCGCCCATTCCGAGAACCCCACATTCCCACATTTTCTGCAAAAATCACAGCCCCAGATCTGCCCTGCCCAGATCTGCCCTGCCCGATCTAGATCCTCTCTAACTCAGTGGGTCAGTGCTCTTCGCCCTTGGAGCGCGCACTCCTGCTGTGCGGTAACACCGCTTCTGCTGCACTTGACTCTGGTCCTTGGATTCTCTCCCGGGGGAACGGGAGAGCCGGGCACCTGCACCGCCGGTGGTGAGGTTCCCTAGCCTCCTTCCTGGGCCTAGCACATCTTCTAGAATGGAATAGGCCAGGTGACAGCAGGGCTAGGGATGTAAAGAAACTTGATTAGCTTCCAGCAAAACCTATTTTGTTTTGTTTTGTTTAATGGTCTTAAATGTTCAGAGAGAAAAGGGATGGACAACGGAGAAAGGCGTTTTGTCAAACAAAGTAACCGCGGCGCATTGGTCGAAGTAGGTGTCACAGAGAGCACAGGGAATGGTCTCACTCCAGGGAAAAGGACAAGGAAATGTTTATTTTCAGAAAGTCTAAAACAGCACAGGTAGGTAGCCTGTTCTAGATGTGATGATTTATGTTGGTATTTGTTTTTCTGGCTGGGGGCAAACAGCTCACATTTTTCATGCCACGGGTTATGCAAGGCATTTCCGTGTCCAGGTGGTTCATCAGTTCCTCCCCGAATCCTTACAAGACAGGCATGTGCCTCTACTTCTTACAGACGAAGCCACAGGATGCAGAGAGCTGGAGGAATGGGTCGGCCAGCCTCCAGTCGCCCCTGGAGTCCGGCTCTGTGTGCAGCATTGTTTGTAGGAAGGTGGCTTTTGAGAGAGCAGCGGCACCAGGGTGATGGGGGCCAGGATTGGGGGGGGGGCCTAATGCAGGGTTTGTATAGTAACAACTGGACACTCCCCTCCCCAGACACCGCCCAGGCAGCGCCCAGGGCCTCTCCGAGGGGCATATGAGGTCATTTTAAAATTCTGCTAATCGGGAAAACTTCTTTTTGAAAAATAGACCTTTTTTCACACTGCCCCACTCCCCAGCCCCCAGGAAGTTCAGATTTAAGAGGTCTGTGTTATGATCCAGAAATCTGTACTTTCAAAAGTGTTTTGGAGGGGACCCCAGGTGAGTGGACCATCTCTGGGCTCTGTGGCATTTCAGGGCTGGGGTTGTGGCGGGCGACCGTGCAGACGATGGTCAGAGGCCTCCATCTTCTTCATCGCGGTCGTCTGTATCTTTGCCCTGGCTCTCTCTAAGTTAATAAATATAACAAAGAGAATGTTAAAAAACAAAATTCAAAAAGCCGAGTACATTTGAAGACAGAATTGGCTTTATTAAGCGCTTTCTGCGTCGTTCTGAGGCATCCGGGAAGAAGAGACTTGTGGGAGGGGGAGTTGGGCCGCGGAAGGCGTTAACGGGGCAAACCAACGGGAGGTACCAGACCGTGTTAGCAAATCAAAAGAAAGCAATATTTCAGGCCCGGACAACTTCTTTTCGGCAGAGAGGGCGGGGGCTGGGGGGATTATGGAGCAGCGACCTCCCTAAATCTCATCAGGAAATGTCAGACCGACTGTTAGGAGGTCACATTCTCGGGAAAGAGGGTAATTAAGTCTAGGTTTCCTGTCACTGCGGGCAAATGACTCCATTTTGGCTTTGTTGTTTCTTTTTTCACATGAATAACAAAACAGACAGTCGTGAGCCCAGGGCTAGAGACATCACCTTGTCATATGTGCATTATGTATTAATTTGGAACGAGACTGTGCATCCCGTTGGTGGTGAGGTTGAAGTTTGCCTTCTGTGGTTGTAATCTGCTCCCTCGCCGGCCTCTTGGCCGGAGGTATCTTCCCGGCATTCTCCTGGAACCATTCCCAAGGAAAAAATAGTCACACGATTTGCTTAGTCATCAATCCCACTCCTCAAGTGTTCCTTGAGGGAGCTCTCACCTACCAAAAAAAAGGAAGCGCCTATAAAGGTCCTCGCTTTACCCAAAGTAGTCCTCACTGAGAATTAGGTCACTTGTCCACAATCAACCCTCCCTCCTGCTGCTGGGGGGAAGCGCAAACAGGCCCAGGAAGCCCCTCCCCTTCCCACCTGCAGAAACAGACTTCCAAGTCGTTTGGACTGAAATAGCCCTGCACCCGCAGTGCTCGGAAAAGTCCTGTTGTACACCGCCGTCAAATGCAGCCGGACAGGCACATATGCTCTTCAATTAGCGCAACTCTGGCTGAAGTTTCAAATCCCTCAAAATATGCCTTTGAACAAACGAGCGCAAATGTGTGTTGCCTCCCACGGTCAGCCTGAAGTCACAGAAATTGCATTTTAGGATACCCTGTGGTCACTGCAAATTGCCCATCATTAACCTTCCTTACCGGTAAATCACCAGAATCCCGGGAGGTGGTGGAGATGGAGACCTGTAATGAAGGGGGGGGGGGCTCATTTTTGCAAGAGGTCCCTTAATGCGGATTTCTTCTAGGGATTCTAAAGACATCCCATCTGAAAATCTCAAACGTGTCAGTACTTAATCTACCAGAAAGCACCGCGCTCAGAGACCGAGGGAGGGCAGAGGTCGGAGGTCGGGAGGATGTGTTTTCTTCTGGGTGTAAATCCCATGCTCTCTGTACGACCCTCACGCGGACGGAGCATGACAATTCCATCCCCTCCGAGCCTGTGAAATACGGGAAGCTCAGAGAGTCTGTCAGAGAGGGTGATTCATAAACAAGAAAGCAGAAAGAAAAAACTATCCCAACCCCATGTTTTTTCCTCTTTGATCACTCTCTGTCTCTAAAAACCCTCTTTAGATGATTCTGTATCTGAGAATAGATTAAGGTAAAAATAGAGGCATTTAGCAAGTTCTTTCTGGAATGCTCCAGAGATTGTTACTAGACAACACCATTGCTGGTATCTTATTGTTGCCAGGAAGGACCTCAGAGCAACCTTTTCAAAGTAAACATAACTTATTTTGTATTTGCTTTTCTGTCTTTGAACTGCATGAGGACAATGTGGAGCAAAGTACTTCATCTGCTTCTCTTAGGTGTGTCCCCAAAGACGTTACCCAGGGAGGCTTCCTGGGGATGCGCCCATGCTCCAGGCTAGTCCCAGGATGCTTCCGCGAGGCCGTCTTTTCCCTGGCGTTGCTTGGTGCAGCCCACACTCACCCTCACCCAGCTTCAACCATCTCCTCAAAGCTGAAGGAAGCTGCTTACGGTGTGGGGCCCTGTCGTTCTCCAGATGTGAGACAGAACCGATTCACAGTGAAATTCTGGAGATAGCCTCAGGCTGGCTGATGGGATCTGCCCCTAGTTCACACTGTGCAGAGGGGTTGTGTTCGGTAGTGGGGTTGGACTCGGCTGCATTCCGAAGACCCCCACTGTCTGCACGTGCGTGTCCTTCCACTCAGCATTCACCCAAACCTCAGCTGAAAAACACAGTCTCCAAGAAAGATAGTTCAGGGACACACAGACCTAGACACTCAAAAACAAATCCTGAGCTCAAGGCAGAGCAGCTATTAGGTCAAGTTTTCCCCAAGCATGCACACACACACACAGTCACATGCACTTATACTCATATCCCTTGCACATGCTCGGATGCACACCCAGCACCTACATGTGACCATGCTATGTACACACACCCATAGGTTCACACACCCACACAGACATATCCACACTCACATGCAATCCATAGACAACCACACACATATTCACACTCAGATATACAGTCATACCTACACATACATGTGCATATCCACATCTGCATCCATGAACCCACACTCGTGCACGCACATTTGTACAATCCACAAACTCATACTCACATACGTATGCAAGCTCATAAATCCACATACACTCACACACATAGTTACATTCAGGCACGCACACACACCCATATACATACAACTACACACACACACATATGTGCATTCATGTATCATGCACTTAGTACATACATGTACACCACACAGTCACATCTCACCTCACAACTCATATCGCACACATACACTGTTACCCACGCATACTCACACACATACACACCGCAGAAATACTACACACAAACATACACACGCACAGCGTAACCCCCAATGAATGGCACCATGCCACGGCCATCACCCTGTCCTGAGGCCTTCATAAGACCCAGCCTCCCCCCTACTGTGGTGCCCACCATGGGGCAGCCCAAGACAGCCGTGAAGGGCATCGGTGATGTGCCAATACCATACGGGTACTCTTCTGATCTCAGTGCCAAGGGCAGCCATAAATCCTTACCGCTCAGACTGGTCTTGGTTCATATTGTTTGCTTATTATTTTATTATTTCTTTTTAGCTCTTTACCTTTTGGCCCCCTTCACCCACGTCTCCCGTCCACCCCGCCACTACCGCCACCGCCTTCACCTCTGGCAACCACAATCTCTTCCCTGTATCTATAAGCTTTTTTAAAATTTTCTTTTTTTAAGATTTAGATATTTTAGACTTTTTTCTGGATTCCACATAAAAGATAAGAGAGATCATACAGTACTTGTCTTTCTCTGTCTGACTTACTTCACTTAGCATAATGCCCCCAAGGTTCATCCATATTGTTACTAATGGCAGATTTCCATTTTTAATGACTGAATAATATTCCACTCCATGCTATCTACCACATCTTCTTTATTCATTCATCTGTCAGTGGACACTTAGGTGTTTCCATACCTTGGACACTGTAAGTAATCCTGCTGTGAACATGAGGGCAAATATGTTATTTTGAGTTGGTGTTTATATTCTCTTTGGATACACACCCAGATGCAGAATTTCTGGGTCATATGATAATTCTGTTTTTTAATTTTTTGAGGAATATCTACACTGTTTCCACAGTGGCTGCTCAGCTACAGTCCCACCAACCATGTAGGAAGGTCCCTCTTCTCCATATCCTTACCAATACCTGTTGTTTCCTATCTTTTTGATAATAGCCATATAATAGGTGTGAGGGGATACCTCATCATGGTTTTAATTAATGATGTAGAGCATCTTTTCATGTACCTGTTGGCTATCTGTATCATCTTCTTCAGAGAAAGTCTATTCATATCTTCTGCCCATTCTTTGAAGAGATTGTTTGTTTGTTTATTTCTTTGTTTTTTGCTCTTAAGTCATATGAGTTCTTTATATATTTTGGATATTTGCCCCTTATTATATATGTGATTTGCAAGTATTTTCTCCTATTCGGTGATTGCCCTTTAATTTTGCTGATGGCTTCCTTTGCTATGCAGAAACCTCCTAGTTTGGTGTAGTCCCACTTGCTCATTTTTGGTTTTGTTGCTTTGCTTTTTGAGTCAGATTAAAAAAAAGAAAAAATCATCACCAAGACCTACATCAGGGAACTTATTGCCTATGTTTAATTCTGGAAATTTTATGGCTTCAGGTCTTTATGGTGTTTATTTAATAGTTTATATTGTTTATTTCAGAGCTTCCTGTGGACACTGTCCACTATGAGGTGAGGTCTTCATTTCCTGCCATCATAGCAGCCATGTTGGTTTCATTTTAGGTCTCTTCTACCTCAGATTCTAATCTTTTTCTCACCTTCAACTCTCTTCCACTTTGCTATGAGTTGAGCGTCTTGGTGGGGCTCCTTGAGTCATTCCCCCAAACTGATGAATAAAGGCATGAAATGCTTAAAGCATGAGAAGTTGGGTGGAGACTAGGTGGATTTTGCTTGCACTATGTATATCAAACCTTTAATATTAAACCTTTACAGAACTGAAGGATTAAGAACATCAAGATTATGGGATGTCCAGGTGGCTCAGTCAGTTAAGTGTCTGCCTTTGGCTCAAGTCATGATCCCAGTGTCCTGGGATTGAGTCTCTCATCGGACTCCGTGCTTGGCGGGGAGCCTGCTTCTCCATCTTCTTCTCCCCCCATCCGACTTGTGTTTTCTCTCTCCCTGACAAATGAATAAGTAAAATCTTTAAGAAAAAAAAGAACATAAACATTAAAATTGTTGTAAATAGTTCATTTTACTTCCCTGCAGTCTTTTACTCACTTTTAAAAAAACTACTGGGTATTTACCCCAAGGATACAGATGTAGTGAAAAGAAGGGTCATGTGTACCCCAATGTTCATAGCAGCAATGGCCACGGTTGCCAAATTGTGGAAAAAACCAAGATGCCTTTCAACAGACAATGGATAAAGAAGATATGGTCCATATACACAGTGGAATATTACATCTCCATCAGAAAGGATGAATACCCAATATTTGCATCAACATGAACGAGACTGGAGGGGATTATGCCGAGTGAAATAAGTCAAATAGAAAAGGTCAATTATCATATGGTTTCACTTACTTGTGGAACATAAGGAATAGCATGGAGGATATTAGAAGAAAGGGAAAAATGAAGGGGGAGTGGGAATCAGAGTGGGAGATGAACCATGAGAGACTATGGACTCTGGGAAACAAACTGAAGGTTTCCGAGGGGAAAGGGTGGGAGAATGGCTTAGCTCAGTGATGGGCGTTAAGGAGGGCACGGAGTGCAGGGGGCGCCGGGTGTTGTACACAAACAGTGGATCATGGAACACTACATCAAAGACTAATGATGTATTGTATGGTGACTAACATAACATAATGAAAAATAAATAAAAAGATAAATAGCATTATGTTTAGCCTCCTGAATTGCTTTGAATATAAAATACATATTTTAAAAATACTAATCTGATAATAATCTCTTCTCTCCATCGGTTTTAATTTGGGATACATTTTGGTTATGTTTTCACAATGTTCACTTTAGCTTTATAAAAGCATGATGTTAATATTGGGAAAAACATAAAGTATTTTCACAAACAACTCAATTGGTGTTGAGTACAAATAAATACCTGAAGTTAGGAAAGCCTCATCAGTCAGTGGCTGTCTGTCCCTAGCGTCCGGGTTGTTGTGGAGAAAGAGAAAGTTAACTACCCTGTCTGAAATCTTCACTTATTCATCAGATGCAAACATGGTCTGCGGTGCCATGATCTCTTCTAGACTTTTTAGCTAACACCAGGTGAAATGGTCCTCTACCTCTCACCCATGTCCTTGTTTCATCCCAACACATGTGCACACAGATGTGCGCACTTACTTTCCAGTGGGGTAAGAGCCTTTGTGTAGTGGTGCTGCGGTGAGCTTAGAGGCCCGCGGGTGCTGGGCAGCAGGCGACCACCCCACCCGCCCGGGCTGGCGGCCAGCTTCTCTTCACGCGCCTCCTCATTCTGGGGCCCATCTTGACCTCCGCCACACTCCAGCCTCCCTCTGGCCTTTCCCTCCTCCCAACACCCAGACTCCCTTCCAATTCATATTCCATCTGCCCGATAATACGACTTACCAAATCAGACCTTTATAAGCCTTAAACTCTAGCACCCACTCCCAGAAGTGGCTTCTCGAAGATTCTCTCAAATGAGAAACAGCAATGCTAACCTTTAGGCTTCCTGCAGTTGGAATCCTGTTGTTTCTTGAAATGCCTGTCCCCCAACATTGTGCACGAGGGGTGGTCAGAAGAATTTCTTTATGCGTATCCCGTGCAAAACACACTGCCCTACATATGGTGGATGTTCATTGTTGAGTGAATGAGATTTACCCATAATGACCTTAAAAAGTTGGTCTCTCATACACTTTATTACAGAAGAAGTTAAGAGTGACAACGAAGCAACCACGCCCAGAGGTGATATTTAATCTCTGTGACTCAAGAATAGGAAACACAGATTTACATGTGGAGTTTATTTTGAAGGTATTGTGCACTTTTTCAGAGTGTGGTCACGGCTTACCGGTAAGGATTTCTGTATCTGTCAGCCAAAAGCAATAGTCTATCTTTAAGGTAGCTCTAAAATGTGTTACATCATTCTTCCTTTGTTTTGTACCATGAGCTTCCTAGAAAAATATAAAATACTACAATTTGCATACCACATATTTACTAGGCTTTTGCTTTGTCGTGAATTAAAAGCCATTTGTTTTGATGAGGTACCACTATGATGGGGGGGCAGGGAGGCTGGTCAAAACAAAACAAAACAAAACAATTAACCCTGTGTTTTTTGCCAGATGTCTGCATGGGACCAGAGCTCCGATCTCCTCCCAGGTAATCTGATGTTTGTTTTCGTTAAAAAATTCAATTTGAGGAAAATGTCAGCATCTGCTTGCCTTGCACAAATTTTGCCCAGAATCAATTTCCAGGTAAGTTTTACAAGATTCATGGAGGAATTTGTTGGGCAGAAACAAACTACATCCTTGATATTATTTGTTAGGAGTTATGTCATTCAGAAGAAGAAAAAGAGGTTTAAAATTCAGGTAGATCGATACCGTGAAATTCTTTCTTACCCTCACGCCCTGAGTGTCCATTACCAGGGCGCAGATGGTGTCATAATGAATCCTGTTGGATCAGAAAACTGTGAAGGGGCATGTGCGCACGTATTCTTTAACTGAAGATTTCTTGCAGTCAGAGAATGCTGCAGGGTGATCTAGTTCAGCTCTTTCATATATTGATGAGGGAATTGAATTCTGGAAAGACAATGTTCAGCCAAAAGCAGCTAAGGGAAGCAAGAAGCTGGATGGTCACCAGACCTGCTCTCTCATTAGAAGAACCCTCACTCCCACGTCCCTCAGAAATTGCTAATTGCAAGTCAGTTTCCAGATAACTCACAAGGCCCCTCTTTGGAGGCAGTTTTCTGCACAAAACCTAATTATGTTGATCCCTTGCTGTGTCAGAGCTCAAGTGCTTTGAGCTTCATCCTTCTCAGATGATTCCCTGACACCACGTCACTTAGGACTGCTGACCCCCATGCCAGCATACCAGGGACCAGTTCCCTTGTCCAAGGGAACATAACCCCTGTTGCCCAGAGATTCCTACAGATGGGCTCATCATTAGCCTCAGTAGAGTCTCTGGACTTGGTGAAGATTCTTTTTGAGGTAAACCTAAAAAAGATATTAAATATTATATTTTGACATGTTTGGGGAAAAGCTTCTTCTGTCTGAGTCACAATATGGGAACAGATTGCCTGCTGAATCTACCAGAATTTCTTAGTATAGATACCATGATAGTGAAGTAATGTGTTGTTTTCACAGAAGATCAGTTATCAAGATACAATGTTTCCAATAAGGCAAGTCTTGTGACCTTCTGGTAGCATACACTATTGTGCTTGGGGGAAGAAGGCAGGTGTAGGTCCCTTGTACTACAGAGACAAGGCACGGTGGGCTCCCCCTTGCTGGCGAGGCTAAGTTTCCATGCAGCTCTGATCTTAGAGCCAGATATGGCCCTTTTCTTCAATGGCTTTAGAGTTTTTTTCCCAGTTTGATTTCCTTTTGGATGAGCTTATGGCCATCCAGTAAGTCTGAATTTTTTTTTTAATTTTTAATTTTTTATTAACATATAATGTATTATTAGCCCCAGGGGTACAGGTCTGTGAATCACCAGGATTACACTTCACAGGATTCACCATAGCACATACCTTCCTCAATGTCCATAACCCAACCACCCTCTCCCAACCTCCCTCCGCCCAGCAACCCTCAGTTTGTTTTGTGGGATGAAGAGTCTCTTAATGGTTTGTCTCCTTCCTGATCCCATCTTGTTTCATTTTCTCCCTTCTTACCCCTCAAACCCCCACTTTGCCTCTCAACTCCCTCACATCAGAGAGATCATATGATAATTGTCTTTTTCTGATTGCAGTAAGTCTGACTTTTTTTTGTTTTTTGTTTTTTGGGGTTTTTTTGTTTTTGTTTTTTCCTTTTGATTTTGTTTTAATTTATTTATTTTCAGCATAAGAGTATTCATTGTTTTTGCACCACACCCAGTGCTCCATGCAATCTGTGCCCTCTATGATACCCACCACCTGGTACCCCCAACCTCCCACCCCCTGCCCCTTCAAAAACCTCAGATTGTTTTTCAGAGTCCATAGTCTCCCCTTCCAATTTCACCTCCCCTTCCAATTTCCCTCAACTCCCTTCTCCTCTCCATCTCCCCTTGTCCTCCATGCTATTTGTTATGCTCCACAAATAAGTGAAACCATATGATAATTGACTCTCTCTGCTTGACTTATTTCACTCAGCATCATCTCTTCCAGTCCCGTCCATGTTGCTACAAAAGTTGGGGATTCATCCTTTCTGATGGAGGCATAATACTCCATAGTGTATATGGACCACATTTTCCTTATCCATTCGTCCATTGAACGGCATCTTGGTTCTTTCCACAGTTTGGCAATTGTGGCCATTGCTGCTATAAACATTGGGGTACAGAGGGCCCTTCTCTTCATGACATCTGTATCTTTGGGGTAAATACCCAGTAGTGCAATGGCAGGGTCATAGGGAAGCTCTATTTTTAATTTCTTGAGGAATCTCCACACTGTTCTCCAAAGTGGCTGCACCAACTTGCATTCCCACCAACAGTGGAAGAGGGTTCCCCTTTCTCCACATTTTCTCCAACACATGTTGTTTCCTGTCTTGCTAATTTTGGCCATTCTAACTGGTGTAAGGTGATATCTCAATGTGGTTTTAATTTGAATCTCCCTGATGGCTAGTGATGATGAACATTTTTTCATGTGTCTGATAGCCATTTGTGTGTCTTCATTGGAGAAGTATCTCTTCATATCTTCTGCCCATTTTTTGATATAATTATCTATTTTGTGTGTGTTGAGTTTGAGAAGTTCTTTATAGACCCTGGATATCAACCTTTTGTCTGTACTGTCATTTGCAAATATCTTCTCCCATTCCATGGGTTGCCTCTTTGTTTTGTTGACTGTTTCCTTTGCTGTGCAGAAGCTTTTGATTTTGATAAAGTCCCAAAAGTTCATTTTTGCTTTTGTTTTCTTTGCCTTTGGAGACATAGCTTGAAAGAAGTTGCTGTGGCTGATATCGAAGAAATACTTCCTATGTTCTCCTCTAGGATTCTGATGGATTCCTGTCTCATGTTGAGGTCTTTTATCCATTTTGAGTTTATCTTTGTGTATGGTATAAGAGAATGGTCGAGTTTCATTCTTCTACATATAGCTGTCCAGTTTTCCCAGCACCATTTATTGAAGAGACTGTCTTTATTCCACTGTATATTTTTTCCTGTTTTGTTGATGATTATTTGACCATAGAATTGAGGGTTCTTATCTGGGCTCTCTACTCTGTTCCACAGGTCTATATGTCTGTTTTTATGCCAGTACCATGCTGTCTTGGTGATCACAGCTTTGTAGTAAAGCTTGAAATCAGGTAACGTGATGACCCGAGTTTTATTTTTATTTTTCAACATTTCCTTAGCGATTCGGGGTCTCTTCTGATTCCATACAAATTTTTGGATTATTTGTTCCAGCTCTTTGAAAAATACCAGTGGAATTTTGATCGGAATGGCATTAAAAGTATAGATTGCTCTAGGAAGTATAGACATTTTAACAATGTTTATTCTTCTGATCCAAGAGCATGGAATGGTCTTCCATCTTTTTGTGTCTTCTTCAATCACTTTCATGAGTGTTCTGTAGTTCCTGGAATACAGATCCTTTACCTCTTTGGTTAGGTTTATTCCCAGGTATCTTATGGTTTTTGGTGCTATAGTAAATGGAATTGATTCTCTAATTTCCCTTTCTGTATTTTCATTGTTATTGTACAAGAAAGCCACTGATTTCTGTACATTGACTTTGTATACTGCCACATTACTGAAGGGTAATGTTTTTTGTTTTTTGAGTTTTTTTGTTTGAGTTCTAGTAGTTTGGGGGTGGGGTCTTTTGGGTTTTCTATATAAAGTATCATGTCATCTGCGAAGAGAGAGAGTTTGACTTCTTCATTGCCAATTTGGATACCTTTTATTTATCTTTGCTGTCTGATTGTTGTTGCTAGGACTTCTAATACTATGTTGAACAAGAATGGTGGGAGTGGGCATCCTTGTCATGTTCCTGATCTCAACGGGAAGGCTGTGAGCTTTTTCTCATTGAGGATGATATTTGCTGTGGGTCTTTCATAGATAGATTTTATGAAGTTCAGGAATGTTCCCTCTATCCCTATACTTTGAAGCATTTTAATCAGGAATGGATGCTGGATTTTGTCAAATGCTTTTGCTCCAACAATTGAGCAGACCATGTGGTTCTTCTCTCTTCTTTTATTAATTTGTTCTATCACATTGATTGATATGTGAATGTTGAACCATCCTTGTAGCCCAGGGATGAATCCCACCTGGTCATGGTGGATAATCTTTTTAATGTGCTGTTGAATCCTGTTTGCTAGGATCTTGTTGAGAATCTTAGCATCCATATTCATCAGTGATATTGGTCTGAAATTCTCCTTTTTGGTATGGTCTTTGCCTGGTTGGGCGATCAGGGTAATGCTGACTTCATAGAAAGAGTCTGGAAGTTTTCCTTCTGCTTCAATTTTTTGAAACAGTTTCAAACAGAGATTGTGATCTCTCCCTATTCATTCATAATTTTATTAATTTGGGCTTTCTCTCTTTTCTTTTGGATTAGTGTGGCCAGTGGTTTATTGATCTTATTTTTTCAAAAAACCAGCTTCTAGTTTCATTGATATGTTCTACTATATCTCTGGTTTCTACCTCATTGATCTCAGCTCTATTCTTGATTATTTCCCTTCTTATGTGTGGAGTTGGTTTGATTTGTTGTTGATTCTCCAGTTCTTTAAGGTGTAGAGACAATGGTGTGTTCTGGATTTTTCAATTTTTTTGAGGGAGGCTTGGATGGCTAGGTATATATCCCCCTTAGGACTGCCTTTGCTGTATCCCGTAGGTTTTGGACTGATGCATCTTCATTCTCATTGGTTTCCATGAATTGTTTAAGTTCTTCTTTGATCTCCTGGTTGATCCAAGCATTCTTAAGCAAGGTGGTCTTTAGCTTCCAGGTGTTTGAGGTCCTTCTGAACTTTTCCTTGTGATTGAGCTCCAGTTTCACAGCATGGTGATCTGAGAATATGCAGGGAATAATCTCAGTCTTTTGGTGTCAGTTGAGTGCTGATTTGTGACCCAGTATGTGGTCTATTATTGAGAAGGTTCCATGTGCACTTGAGAAGAATGCGTATTCTGTTGTTTTAGGGTGGAATGTTCTGTATATATCTATGAGGTCTATCTGGTCCAATGTGTCATTCAATGCTCTTGTTTCTTTATTGATTTTCTGCTTCGATGATACAGATTATCTATTTCTGAGAAAGGTGTGTTAAGATCTCCTACTATTAATGTATTCATATCAATATGACTCTTTATCTTCATTAACAGTTTTCTTATGTAATTGGCTGCTCCCATATTGGAGGCATAGATATTTACAATTGTTAGATCATCTTGGTGGATAGTCCCTTTAAGAATGATGTAATATCCTTTTGTATCTCTGACTACAGTCTTTAGTTTAAAATCTAATTTGTCTGATATGAGAATCACTACCCCGGCCTTCTTTTGAGGCCCATTGGCATGAAAGATGATTCTCCATCCCTTCACCTTCAGTCTCGGTGTATCGTTAGGTTCAAAATGGGTCTCTTGTAGACAACATATGGATGGGTCCTGTCGTTTTATCCAATCTGCAACCCTGTGCCATTTTATGGGCACATTTAGGCCATTCACATTGAGAGTGATTATTGATAGATACGTTTTTATTGACATCGGGTTACCTTTGAAGTCTTTCTTTCTGTAGATTGTCTCTATATTTCTGTTCAATGTTATTCTTAGGATTTTTCCTGTTTTATAGAATCTCCCTTAATATTTCCTGCAGTGTTGGCTTGGTGGTTGCATAGTCTTTTAAGCCTTGCTGGTCTTGGAAACTCTTTATCTCTCCATCCATTTTGAATGTCAGTCTTTCTGGATAAAGTATTCTTGGCTGCATGTTCTTCTCATTTAGTGCCCTGAATATATCTTGCCATCCCTTTCTGGTTTGCCAGGTCTCTGTGGACAGGTCTGACGTTATTCTGATGGGCTTTCCTCTGTAAGTAAGGAGCCTCTTTGTCCTAGTGGCTTTCAAGAGATTATATCTACAATTATGATTTCTCAATTTGACTATCAGGTGCCTTGCTTTTTTTTTTTTTTTGGAATCTATAATCTTGGGTGGAGATCGTTCGGCCTCTAGTACATGAACAATGGTTCCACTTGCGAGATTGGGAAAATTTTCATTAAGAAGTTGTTCCACTATATCTTCTAGACTTCCTCCTCCCCTTCAGGGATTCCACTAATTCTGACGTTGGAATGTTTCATGGCAACATTTATTTCCCTGATTCTGTTTTCGTGGCTTCTAAGCTGTTTGTTCCAGGCTTCCTCCTGATCCTTTCTCTCTATCTGTTTGTCCTCCAGATCACTAATTCCATCTTCTGTCTCAGTTACCCTAGCTTTGAGAGAATTTAGATTAGATTGGAACTCATTGAGAGCATTGTGAACCTCAGCCCTGGTAGCTTTCAGCTCTGCCCTAACATTGTGAACATCATCTCTGGTCACTTTCAGTTCTGCCCTAATCAATTCCATTTGGTCATCCATGGCTTTCTCCAACCTAGCTATTGCCTGGATAATTGTTAGCCTGAATTCTCTTTCTGACATATTGTCTATGTTGATAGCCGTTAGCTCTGTTGCAGAAGGCCCATCCTCTGTATTTTTCTTCTATTGGGCATTCCTCCTCCTAGTCATTGTGGTGAGAGATGACTGAATGGATGTAGCTGGATGTATCAACCGTGGTGCAGTCAAGGTGCACCCTGGAACGCTTCTGAGCAATCAAGATTCCCCACCCAAATGAGAGAAAAAAGAAAAGAAAAAGAAAGAGAGAGAGAGAGATTGGAAAGAAAGGAAAATAAAAGAGAAAGTTCAGCCCAAATAGGCCTCAAGGTAAGATTTATGAAGTATACAAACAAAAACAGACAAACAAAAACTGATAAAAGTATATGACAAGAGAAAAAAATATATATATAAGCAAATAAAGGAAGAACCTTGTCAAAAAGAACCCCAAGTGTAAGATTTATATATTATCAGGACAAACACAAAAACACAGAAACACTGGTAAAAGAAAAAGATGGGGGAGTGGTTATAAATTCTCAGTGTGGGCGAGGAAGTTTGTTCTAATTCTTCCTGGATGTATCTTGGTATCTTTGTTAAAGGCCTCAGCTTTCCTAAGATAAAGGGGGATTAAAAATTGGTTTACCTATAGGGGTAGTATTGATTGGGGAAAGGGGATTACTTTGAAGTTTAACTCTATATGAATATTAGAAAATAAAAATAAAAAAGGAATAAACTAAACTAAACTAAAATTAAAAAAAAAGAAATTTAAAAAATAGAAATGCAAAAGAAAAACACAGGTGTATGAATCAAAAAGTTTAGGTTAGAAGGTTATTATGGAATTTGATGTACTGGATAGCTCACTGTGATGGTAAATAGGTTAAAAAATTATCTATATTTAAAAAAAAAGTGAGCCAGAATAGTGGGAACAAATTAAAAATAAAAGTTGTCTTATGAAGTAGTGGTGGTTGTTATCTTGTCGTCTTTTTTTTTTCTTTCTTTCTTTCCTGGTTGGTTTTCTGGGGGAGGGGCCTGCCACGTGGGTTTTCAGTCAATGATGTTCCCTGAGTTAAGTCCTCCCACCCCCCCTCAAGGGGGTGGGCTCTGAGGAAACCGGTTTGGGGTATTACTTTCCAACCGGTTGCCTCTGGTGGCTCCCTCCCCCTTTTGTTTATCTTCCGATATCAGTCCGCCGTTCCCCCTCTGCTTTACCTGCCCACTGGTGTCTTCTGCGCCTGTAGAGATCCAGATGTGTATAATTCTGATCTCAGGCTGATTTCATGGGTGATCGGAGTTCTTTGGCAGGTAATCAGCTCACTTTCGGGTATAGGTTGAAAAGGCGCCTCCTCCTACTTCCCCGCCATCTTGTCTCCAGTAAGTCTGAGTTTTAAGTGTGTCCATTGTTCATAGTTGCAGAATTTCAGGGTGTGGCCTTGCTGTCAAAATGTGTCAATAACCCGTGTGTTTAGTGGCACTCAACTTCAAGTCTTTGTGGCCACAGAGATGAAAGCCCTTGCTCCCAGAGACCTGTACTTGTTTAGAAAAGAATGGAGATATTTGTTTTGGATAACCAATCTGGTGGGAGCCAAGGAGATTCCAATAGGGCACTGAATAGGAGAAGCCAGGGGAGTGGGAATTCCCAGGAGATATTCCTGACATGGCTGGCCACCCATCCCAGAGATGTTGGTTGAACTTTCTGGGCGGTTGATGATGGTTGTTGATGGTTGTTGATGGTTGATGATGGTTCGTGATGGTTGTTGGTGGTTGGTGATGGTTGATGGTGGTTGATGATGGTAATGTCATCAAGCAACAGGAGTGGAAGGTAGACATGGACCATGCACTGACAAGGGTAACTGGGTTCCTGCAGACACACTTGTATGAGCAAAAGGTACCTGTGCAATCCAGCACACATCTTCCAGAGACCAGAGCCTTTTTTATCCCTAGATGTAAGACCCTCAACCACCATCATCACATCCCACCCAAGTCACTGTCTACTGTCACATTTATTTCCTTGGAGAGAGTGATGTCTTACCTCAAAAAAGTTTTTCCTGACTGACTTTCATCCTACACTGGCCACTTCTTTCCTTTTTATTAACTTATTTTTTCTCATTCTTCTTTGTAAATTTCTCCTGCTCCACTTTGTGTATGTTTTGTAGGGTTTCTTTCAAATTAGGTATATCTTTTCTCTCACACTGTAAGTCCATTTTGCTCAAAATGACATCATATATGTTCGGATCTTCCCCACCCCAAATGCATTTGGTGTTCCTGCCAGGTGTTCTCAGCACTTGCCTGCAGTGGTATCGAGTGCCTTGCATTGGTTTTGTGGGGAAAGGGGGCCTGTTTGCCCAGCTCAGTACTACACACAGAGTTCACCCCACCAGTAAGCAATCAATAGCTTTTTGTGGAATGAATGAGTGAGTGAATGAATGAAAAATTTGCTGATTAATTAACAACAGAGCTATCACCAGAGGGCACCACTTTGCCACATAAAACTGGCATCGTGATTTCACACCTTCTCTCTTTTTTAAAGTAATCTCTACACCCAACGTGGGGCCCCAAACCCATGACCCCAAGATCAAGACTCACATGTTATACTGACCGAGCCAGCCAGGCACCCCTCACAACATTCATCTTAACCATCATTGAAAATACAGCTAACCTGGCTGGTTCCTAACTCTAAAATTAAAATGGATTCCATGGCTGATCAAGAAAAGATAGAGAAAAAAAAATTTGTAATGTTTGAACATTAATATCCGTAGCTTGGTTTTTATTTTATCCTCATGATAAACCAATACAAGCTCATCATAGACCATTAGGATTAGAATAGCACAAAAATTTATTCTAATTTGATAACCCAGAGATAAAAGTGATTAATTTTTTTCACCTCTCTGGTGAATTCTCCTTCAACCTTGTCTCTATGTCTTACACTCTTGGTGTCACTCTGCAGAGTCATTCTTGGGTTCTTTTTCCATTTACTGTGTGTTCTTTCAAATTGCTTGTAGCTCTCTTAAAATTTTAGATTAATACTGACATGTCAGTGGATCCATTGTTTAAATTTTGATGCATCTCTCAAAGTCTGAAATGTGTGAGTGTACCTTAAAGTCTTCCCTCAAGGAGACACCCCTAAAATTTCATAGCCATGGCATCTAGTGGAGACCAGCTTGACCCGCTTTTTCTTTTCTTTTTTTTTTAAAGATTTTATTCATTTATTTGACAGACAGAGATCACAAGTAGGCAGAGAGGCAGGCAGAAAGAGAGGGGGACGCAGGCTCCCCACTGAGCAGAGAGCCCAATGAGGGGCTCAATCCCAGGACCTTGAGATCATCACCTGAGCTGAAGGCAGAGGCTTTAACCTACTTAGCCACCTAGGTGCCCCCAGCTTGACCAGCTTTAAAGAACAAGCAGGTCCCACCACCTGAGATCCGGAAAATGTCCTAAGCCAACAAAATACTAAATTTCTCATCCATCTAACCTCTAGTAATAGAAATAGTGTTCTCCTTCCCTTTTACACAGGCTGCACACTGCAGAATATCCATCTTGTGATATCCCTCCACTTTCCTGACATGTTCCTGAGGTAGCCACTAATTGTTAAGTTGGAGAGACTGCAAATCAATGGGCACTTTATAGGGTGAATTTTGGCAGTGCCCTCCTCTTCCCAGTAGTGGGGAAAACCAGTCTTTCATCCCTCCTCATATTGTTTTGGGAGGTGTTTTTTGTTTGTGCCCACAATTATACAGCCTTGTTTTAAACACTGTCCTATTTTTATAACAATGCTAGACGACATCCCAGAAATACCCATTACAATATTATGTTGGCAGTCCCATTGGGTACATTTTCTGCATATTTGGGAAAATGGTCCTGGCCAAATGATTTCATTTACAGAAAAGGATCTTCGTTAAAATATGATGTAATCTCTTGTATAAACTATGTTGACAAGTTTGGTTTGATTTTTTTCTCTTTTCCTTGGCATTCTTTTCTTTAAAAAAAAAGACACGATTTTCTTCTTTCAATGTTGCTTTCTTTTACTCTTTTCTGAAAACTATATATCCATTTGACAGCTAACAATAATTTCAGAGAAAATACTAGCAAAGGGAATAAGGAAGAAGAAAAAGAGTGGGACTAATTTATGGCTCTTTGGAGGTGAGAATGAAAAAGTTTAAGCAATAAATAATTTATAAGCAAAACACAAAAAGTTAGTAACGGAAGATAAGTCCTGGTCTTCAGGTTTTTCAGCTTAGCAGGGGAGCCACCTTCTCAGCAATCACAGGAAGCATGATATTTGCCCAGCTGAGCAAGAGGTCAACTCAGAGCCGAGAAGTGAAATCATCTCCCCTTGCTGTTTTGTTTGCCAACACCTACAGCAAATGCTCTCTGGTGACATTGCCAAAAATAAGACATTAGTGGAAGTACCACCAAGGGGTATTGAATGATATGACAATGGAACATGGGTTTTGGTTGAAGTAGCCTTCTATTCCAGAGAATCTAGGGTCAACTCCATTACCTTCAGTGGGAGTAGAAATCAAGAAACTCCTTGGCAACATTGCCTCTGTTTAATTTTGCTAAGGTTGCTAATATTTTCCTCTTGAGAAACTGATGCAAAATGGGACTCGGTCTTCATGATTCTGTTGGTTCCCTTTCCTGAAGCCTAATCTTGAAAATTAAGGTCAATCTCAGCAAAGAACCATGCTTGGGTGCCCCCCTATGAACTTTATTACTCCAGGAACTGTTATTTTGTGATTAACATTATTTGGATTCTCCATTTTGATCGAAGATTTTAAAGGAGGAGAATGAAGTGCAAAGTGAGTCTGACTAGCTCAGTAGACTCTTGTCATCACTTCATTTCAGTTAAACTACCAGCACCTGATATGCGTAAAGTGCTCTGCAAAGTGTCCCATGGCAGGAAGGGGGTTTCAAAAAACAATCATAAGTTATTCCGAGAACCTCAAAGTATTTGCATTGCTTATAATTAAGTCAACCTTCCTTGTGTCATTAGTGCCCCTGAAACTAGACTTCTCCCCAGAAACAAGGGGAATTTGTGGCCATGCCTGTGAGGAAGCAGTGAGGATGCCTGGGAGAAAGGGCATTCTGGAAGCTTCTCTGGGGTCAGGATGGGGACAAGCAAGCATTTCCTTCTCTCTTTTCCCTAAACGCACTTGGCATCCCCTTCTGCGCCCGCATGAAGGACCCAGCAGGACAGGCACCCCTGCCCCCCAGAAGCATCTTTTCTGTCTGGGAAGGTAGAAAACAGAGAAGTAGATATTCTCACTAATGAACAAGTGGTCTGAGAAGATGGAACAGGTGAAGGGACAAGGGTCGGCGGGCAAGGCCTCTTCTATTTAGAGAGATGGAGAAGGGTCTCTCAAAGTAGATGACCGAAATCCTGAGGAAAAGTCATGATATAAAGACCTGGGTGAATTCCTCTGAGCAACTAAAACAGCAGATGCGGAGTTCCCAGAGCCAGAAAAACAAGTTAAAGGACAGGGCGTCCGTGTATAAGAGTGGGAGAAGAGCCTAACCTAAGATCCTCAGAAATTCTGTTCATCATGCAAAACAAAGTGAGCGAACATGTAAGAATCCACAAACTAAGACTCCATCTACCTGTTGACTCAAGGACAAAGGGTCAGATGGGCCTTTTCCAGTCAGACCTCGCTGAGAGGACTCAGTATCAGACTGTTGGTGTGAAAGTCACCCTCTCTGATGCGTTGTCTCTGCTTTTTCTCAGCTCAGCTCCTGTGAGGGTTTTGTCATTCAGATTTCATGTGACCCACTTATCAACACAACACAGCACTGGGACTGAAATACCAACTGAGTATTACTCCCACCTTAAAAGACCACCAGAGACGTGAGTCAAAGCCAAGCAGCAAGGGTCGTTTATTGCAGGTTCGAACCTGGACCTCTGCGCCACTCGTTGCCGATAATGCCGAGAGGTCCAGAGCTGGGTTGGTGCAGGGTTTTTATAGACAGATACAAACAAGTTTCGGGTGGGGATGAGCTGATTGGTTGACAGTTTAAACAGGCATACTTGGCGCCAGCGGATTGGTTCAGGGGGCCCACGCGCAAGAAACAAGCAAAGCAGTCTTACGGAAGCAGAACCGGCCGGTTAGCCCGCTGCGCGCGCGAAAAAGCAAGCGTTCAAACAGAAGCGAAACTAGCTGGTTAACAGGATAAAAATGCACTTCTAGCCAGGGGGTTCTTTTGGTCTTTCATTCCCCCCTTCTCTCAGGTGCCTGAGGAGCCAATCTTGGGTCCTTGGTTGTCATCAGTGAGGTCATCGTTGTTGCTCAAGTCTAGGGGCTGATACTGCTGTCTTAGGAGCATGATTTGTACTGTCTGAAGGCGTTGATTGACAAAGGCCACCAGACGATTTAAAATACATGGGCCAAAGGTCAGTAAAAGGATCAGAATACAAAGGGGTCCTAGGAAGGAGGATATTAAGGTGGTCAGCCAAGCGGATGAATTAAATCATGACCGGAACCAACCTTGCCAGCTTCACGTTCCCTTTTCCGTTTTGCCAATCCTTCCTGTACCTTAGCCATCGAGTCTTTGACTACTCCTGAGTGATCTGTATAAAAGCAACGTTCTTCCTTAAGGGCAGCACATAAGCCACCTTGTTGGAAGAATAGGAGGTCCAATCCCCGTCTATTTTGGAGGACAACTTCTGCTAATGAGCTGACAGACTCCTGAAGTTTAGAAATGGATAATTCTAATTCCTGTATATCTATATCAATGGCTTCTCGTAAGTATTGATAGTGATGTTGTTGCGAGATTGGGGCTGAAGTCCCGGTAGCCACCCCGGCGATACCTAACCCTAGGCCTAGCATAAGTGCCAGGGTTAGGCTTACGGGTTCTCTTTTAGTTCTACGTAATCCTCCTTCCCAATATGACATTAAATCTTCATAAGGATCATAGATTAAGCGAGGAATCAGGTGGACCATTACACAGTAGTCTGCACTTCGGTTTAATGCTCCTGGGTGGATGCATGGAGTTATCCCACTGGTGCAGGCCCACCAGGCATCTTGGGGAGGTATTACATATTGCTCTGTGTTATTTATAGTAAGGTTCTGACTACATAAGTGCATGTGTTCAGGCGGGATCTTTCCTACACATGTCCCCCAGCCCCGTACGGCTGCTAAGGTTAGGCGGGGGCTTCGACTTGTCCACCGGCATATGGAGGGTGCAGATGATAGATTGTAACCTCCTGGAGTGGCCAGCCCCTTGTAAAAAGGGGGTGCTATGTCATAACATAGCCAACAGGACTCAGTGGCATTGGGATTAGTATAATTCAGGACTTGAAAGGCATATTGGATCAACTTAAGTAGGTGGTCATTGGGGTTTCTTGATCTAGGTTTTTCAGTACTTATCATAGGCCGTTTGGTGGGGCTTGTGGGGAGTGGGAGGATTACGGTCCGATTGTGGCCATCTGTGTTGCCCCGTAAGTGGTAGGGCTCTGAGTGACAACTGTTAGGCGGGGCCTGGTTGGAGGTGGTGGGGCAAGTACGGGGTTGGGCCCTATGGTGGCTTTAGAGGTTTCTATAGAAAGTTTTATAGTGAACGTTAGACCGTCATCATAACGTTCTTTATAGAATCTGAGGCCCCAGGTATATCCCCTCACCCAGTTAGTTTGTCTTTTTCCCGACTCAGTAAAGGCTATTTTGAGTGGGTGACACCACTGGTCTTTACAGGCTGGGTTCTGTGTCCATTTGGGACTGCTCCTGGCGTGAGAATAATTCGCCGTCACGGTTATGTAGTCCCAGCCTGAGGTGGGTTTCCAGTAAGTGTCACCCGTGGTTTCACAGCCCCAATTGCGACAATAAAAGTGAGCTGCCCCACTACATGAGTGGGTCCATTCCCTGGGTCTGTGAACCCCGGGGCATACATAGAAGGTAAGTGTGCTTAACATACTTCGCTGACTCCAGTCCCCACAGCCTCCCCAAGGGTCTAACCCGAGTCGCCCCCAGGGGGATGGCTGTGAAGGGGGCTTCTGGAGGTCAAAGTAATTTTCTGCGTCCCAGTTGGCTGGGGCTCCCATGGCTAACTTACAGACATCAGGGTATAAGTTAGGCCACCAGGTGTAGGGAGTAGCTGTGTGTGACATGTTCCAAACTACTAAGCCCGCACTATTAGTGACTTGCCAAGTCAAAATGGCTGGGGCATGGGGACTGGAGGCCCCATACCATGGCAGGAGTGTAAACAGCAGAGCAAAGAGAGGAAGTTTCATATTAATTATTGGGGAAACGGGAGTCAGGTTTTCGGCGCAGGGTTAGTTTAAGAGGATTGTCCTTACTGTGGTCCACTGTCCAACTGACGTCCTGGTTGGGTTTTCTGATGAGATCTGACAGTGGGTCAACTGGCTTCGCGTGGGTGTGGTGTATCCAGGTTGCTATGCTGTCCACCTTGATGGCTGTAGGGGTAGTCAGAATAACCTGGAAAGGTCCCTTCCAACGAGGTTTGAGGGTCTCGGCTCGGTGTCGCTTGACAAGAACCCAATCTCCAGGGTGGAACTGATGGGGTACAGACGGAGGTCCTGTTGCATATAAGTCCCTTAGTCTTGGCCAAATATGTTTATGGACTCGTTGTAAAGCTTGGAGGGAGAATAAAAAGGAGTTATCATGATCTGACTGGATAAAGTCAGTTCTGAGTTTAGTAGGTATGATGGGAGGAGGCCTACCATACATGATCTCATAAGGTGTGAACCCCAGCTTATATGGGGTGTTGCGTACTCGATACAGAGCGTAGGGGAGCAGAGCCACCCAGTTAGCGCCAGTCTCCATGGTCAATTTAGCAAGGGTCTCTTTTAAGGTTCTGTTCATTCTTTCTACCTGTCCTGAACTCTGGGGTCTATATGCACAATGTAATTTCCAATTAACCCCAAGTATGGAAGCCAGACCCTGACTTACCTTAGAGACGAAGGCTGGCCCATTGTCTGATCCCATCATAACAGGAAAGCCATACCTGGGCAGAATATCTTCCAGTAGTTTCTTTGCCACCACCTGTGCAGTCTCATGTTTGGTTGGAAAAGCCTCAGTCCATCCTGAAAAGGTATCTATAAACACCAGTAAGTACTTATAGCCATATTTCCCAGGCTTTACCTCTGTAAAGTCTATTTCCCAATAGACTCCCAGCAGGGTTCCCCTCTCTCGGGATCCGGTTATAGAGGAGTGTGGGCAGGCGTTTTGAAGTTGGCAAGCTGCACATCCGGTGGCAATTCTTTCTGATTTTTCAACGACGTTTCTGATAGATAGTTTGGATTGTCGCATAAGGTCCTGTAGCCGTCTGGAACCTAAATGAGTTGTTTGGTGAATTCACTCTAGAACTTCTTGTCCCATGGCCTCGGGGAGGATGATGTTATTTTTCATATCTCACCACCAGCCATCCTTAACCTGGGCCATTGGGAGTTTACTCATCCATGCGATGTCTTTTTCGGAGTATTCCGGATGGGGTGGCAGTTCTCGGGGTCCCGGGTTGGGTGGTTGTATTGGTAGCGTTGGGACTTTGCTACAGGCTACTTGGCGAGCAGTCTGATCAGCAAAATTGTTTCCCCTAGAGACTGGATCGCTTGGTTTTTGGTGTCCAGAACAGTGGGCTATGGCCAATTTCTTAGGGGCCAAGATGGCTGCTAGTAAGGCCAGAACTTCGTCCTTGTCTTTGATGTCCTTTCCCTCGGCAGTGAGTGATCCCCTCTCCCTATAGATTGCCCCATGGATGTGGGCCGTGGCGAAGGCATATCGGCTGTCTGTATATACAGTCATCCGGAGGCCCTGCCCTAATTTGAGGGCCTGTGTCAGGGCGATTAGCTCGGCTTTTTGCGCTGAGGTGCCCGGAGGCAATGCACCAGCCCAGATAATTTCCGTCTCTGATGTGACTGCGGCCCCCGCATACCTTTGTCCTTTGCGGACGAAACTGCTGCCGTCAGTGAACCAAACGACTTCAGCGTCTATTAGGGGATAGTCCTGCAGGTCTTCCCGTAGCCCATGGACCTGGGCTAAGATGTCAATACAGTCATGGAGGGGAGCATCCAGGTCTGGGTCAGGCAGTAGTGATGCGGGATTTAGGGCCTGAGGGGAAGTATAGACTATCCTCGTAGGATTGAGCAATAGTCCCTGGTAGTGGACCACGCGAGTGTTGCTCATCCATCGGTCAGGGGGCTGTTTGAGGACGCTTTCAATGGCGTGTGGAGTGGTCACTCGTAATTCTTGACCCAGTGACAGTTTATCAGCGTCCTTTACCATCAAGGCGGTGGCTGCTATCATTCGGAGGCAGGGGGGCCCTCCTGCTGCTACCGGGTCTAGTTTCTTTGACAGGTATGCTATGGGTCTAGGCCAGGGGCCTAGATGTTGGGTCAACACCGCCTTAGCCACCCCATTATGTTCATCCACGTATAGGTGGAATGGTTTGGATACATCCAGCAGTCTTAGCGCCAGGGCTGAAAGGAGGGCCTTTTTCACCTGTTGGAAAGCCCGTTCTGCCTCTTCCGTCCACTCAAAGGTCTGCTGAGTTTTAGAGGCTATGTACAGGGGTTTGGCCATCTCAGTGAAGCCCGGTATCCACAATCGACAGTACCCTGCCGTCCCGAGAATTCTCTTACCTGCCGCGGTGTAGCAGGTCGGGGAATGCGGAGTACAGTGCTCTGGCGGGCGTCGGCGAGCCATTTTTGTCCCCCTTTCAATAAGTATCCCAGTACATTACCTCAGACTTGCAAATTTGGGCCTTTTTCGCTGAGGCCCGGTACCCCAGGTCGCCGAGAGCCTGGAGGAGGTTTTCAATTCCTTGTAGGCAGGTCTGTTGGGAATCTGCAGCTATTAAGAGATCATCTACATATTGCAAGAGTGTTATATCAGGGTTTTGCTTTCTATATTCACTTAAATCCTCGTGGAAGGCCTCATCAAACAGGGTGGGCGAGTTTTTGAACCCTTGTGGGAGGCGAGTCCATGTCAACTGTCCACTTATACCTCTCTCAGGGTCTGTCCATTCAAAGGCGAAAAGATCCTGGCTCTTGGGGGCCAAGGGCAAGCTTAAAAAAGCATCCTTTAAGTCAAGGACTGTGTACCATATTCTGGTGGGCCCCAGGACACTGAGGAGAATATAGGGGTTAGGGACAGTAGGGTGTATGTCCATAACCCGTTTATTAACTTCCCTTAGGTCTTGTACAGGTCGGTAGTCCCCACTATTGGGTTTACGCATCGGTAACAAAGGTGTGTTCCAGGGCGAGTGACAGGGGCGTAGCACACCTGAGTCCAGGAGACGTCTAATATGTGGGGTGATGCCCGATTTAGCTTCCATGGGCAGGGGGTACTGTTTGACTCGGACGGGGTCAGCCCCAGGCTTTAGCTCTATGAAGAGGGCCGGCCATGCCTCCTGTTTCTGCCCAGGCTTTAGGGAATCGGTGAAGCCAGGACTCAATGTTGAGTTCCTGGGAAGGGGGGGTGGTTTGGTGGAGTAGATGTTTGTCCTCCAAACGCTTTGTGAGTATTGATAACGGCAAGGTCTGAGAGCCAGTTACCGTGGGGCCGTCGGGTTGAAAATAAATGTGCGCTCCCATCTTGGTGAGTAAGTCTCTTCCCAACAGAGGGCAAGGGCTATCAGTGATGATGAGGAATGAAGGAGTTACTCCTCCTGTGCCTAAGTTAACAGTCCGGTGAGTTGTCCCAGTGGCTCCCTGGACCCAGGAAAATTTGTCTGAAACTTCTCCATGGGGTCTGGTCAACACTGAATGATGAGCTCTGGTGTCAACCAGAAATTGTACAGGATCCCCTCCACTTGTAGGGTTACCCTGGGCTCGGGGAGGGGATCCGAACCCCGTCCCCTCTATTCTGAATCTCGGGTAACCAGAGTGGGGCTGGGTTTCGTTCCCCATGGTTGCGGTCTACGCTTATTTTGGGGGGGTCAATTACGTGCCCAATGTCCCTTTTCTCTACAATATGCACATTGATCTGGGTCCAGATTGCGTTGGAGCCCTTGGGCCTTTTGAGGTTCCCTTTCGAGGGGTCGATTCTTCCTGGACAAACGCAGTTAGGACCCGTTGTGCAATGCGGAGTAGATCTTGAATCTGTTTGCCCTCTAGGTCCTCTAGTTTCTGTAGTTTGTTTTTAATGTCTGATGCTGCCTGATTTACAAAAGACATGACTACTGCTGCCTGATTCTCAGGGGCTTCAGAATCCATAGGGGTAAACTGCCTAAAGGCTTCCATTAATCTCTCTAGAAATGCTGCTGGACTCTCTGTCTTACCTTGCAAAACTGCATATACCTCAGCAGCCCTGAGACCCGCCATTAGAGTCTGGCGATAAATGAGCAGCCGTCCCCTACCTTCGGCCGTGTTGTAGTCCCAGTTGGGCCTAGTTAAAGGGAAACTCGCACTGATGAGGTCTGGATTCACGGTTGGTCTGCTATCGTCTCCGGAAACCAGCTTCCTTGCTTCCACCTGGATTCTCTCTCTTTCTTCGGTAGTGAATAGGATACGCAAGAGCTGCTGACAATCATCCCAGGTGGGCTGATGGGTGAACATGATGCTATCTAGAAGGGCTATGAGATCTTTTGGATTATCTTAAAAGCGCGCGTTTTGGGCTTTCCAACTGTAGAGATCACTAGTTGAGAAGGGCCAATATTGGAGTCGGGGATTACCAGTATCATCGGGGGGGGGCCAATCTCTCTAAGGGGCAAAGCCACAGTTGAATCTGCCGGGCGAAATGGATTTTCTCTCTGAGTGCGCTCCCTAGTGTGCCCGGCAGGGCCGTCAGTCCCTCCATGAGCGGCAGGGACTGCAGCAATTGCTTCTCGACCTTCTGCTTCAGGGCCCGGTGGGGCGGCTTCAGCCGGGGCAGGCACAGGGGGAGAAAGCTCAGCCCGCTCAGCCGCAGCGGCGCTAGGGGAGGGGTTGGATAAGGGGGCGGATCTAGACTAAGTAAGTCTTGACTATCAGGGAGGACCGGTGGAGGGGGTGCAGATGGGGCACGAGATCCTCGTGCTTCTGTCGGCCTGGCTGCGAGAACCTTGCAGCTTTCTGGGAACAGAAAGGGGGCCAACCAAGGGGGAGGGGTTTCCACAAGATCCTGCCAGACTGTAATGTAAGGGACTTGGTCTGGATGTCCCTCTTTACCTGGGAGATATACCTGAGCCTTAACCTTAAGAATTATGGGGAGGCAAAAAGTGCCTTGGGTGGGCCATCCTACTCCGAAGGTTGGCCATTTGGAGCGACAGAAAGTGATAAGTCTTGATCTCCGGATATCCAGGCTCAGGTTATTGCCTCTCGCTTGAACATCCTTAAAGTTAGCCAGGAGAAGGGAGAGTGGGGTAATCTGAGTTTGCCCCATTAGACTAGGTTGTTCCCAGATCAAGATAATAGTTGAGACGAAAAGAAAGGCGCCTAGAATAGGCAGAAAGCGACAGAGACACCGGTGTAAGGGGTGCGAGACGCACGAGCAAGTGAGGAATTCGAAAGGGCGAATTGAGGGTGTGTGTTCCGGTTCAACCAGTCCGAAGGGGTGGATGAAAGCCTTTGGTGGCCTGGGGGTAGGAGCTAGGCAAGTTTCATCCTCCGACGGCGAGAGTAGGAATTCTTTTCCTCTGTCCGCCAGGGTGAACCTGAAAGTGACATGGGTTAGGAGAGTGTGGGCAGGATAATTAGGGAAAGAATTTCCTCCAACCTGGAGGGGCAACTGTTAAGGTACAAGGGACCAGCGGTGTTCAGAATGTTAGGATTCTCATAATTTGTTTACTCTCATATCATTGACTCATTGAATCTGGTTTTAGCTCTTAATACCTATCTCTTATATTCCCTCCCGATATGTACGATGTCGAGTCAAGGGGAGGGGGATCTTTCAGGTGCTGTCCTGCTCGAGTCCCTCGCAGGAACTCAGGAGCGTCTTAGCTAAGGTCTATCCTATAAACCCCGGACCAGGCTACTCCATGGAGTAGATGACCATTATGCCATATGACGCTCTGCGAGACTCAGGGTGCAGCCCAGTCAGACTCCGTAGCCGAAGGCGGTGGAGCCACACAAACACATTCATACAGTCAGACATTCCTCAGATTCAAACGGGTAGACACCCTCCCCTTAAACAGAATGTAACCTTCATAACCAGTACAAGGAACATATATCCAGTTTAAAGACATAACATGAAGACATACATGAAGACATACATTGTTGGCCTCCGAGGTGGGACTCGAACGCACGATCTCTGAGGGGCCGTTCCCGCCAGGCACGAGGGACGTCTCCGTCGGCCCGCTGGCAACCCTATAGCGAGTCCGCCAGGGCGTATTTGCCAGTCACCGCCCTGGGACTCTAACCCAGGTCCTGGGATTCTAACCCAGGAATAATCACAGAAAGGACAAGACACACAGTCAGGACATAAGAACAAAGCATATGAAAAACATAGAGACAAAAGACAAAGCCGGCTTTCTTACCAATCAGTTGCAGCGACCCGTTGACCAGTTGTCTGGTGGGCTTGAAGGGGAGATCTCGGTGGGACCTCCAAATGAAATACCAACTGATTATTACTCCCACCTTAAAAGACCACCAGAGACGTGAGTCAAAGCCAAGCAGCAAGGGTCATTTATTGCAGGTTCGAACCTGGACCTCTGCGCCACTCGATAACGCCAAGAGGTCCAGAGCTGGGTTGCTGCAGGGTTTTTATAGACAGATACAAACAAGTTTCGGGTAGGGCTGATCTGATTGGTTGACAGTTTAAACAGGCATACTTGGTGCCAGCGGATTGGTTCAGGGGGCCCCGCGGGAAAGCAGACAAAGGGTCCGTGCGAAATCAGACAAAGCAATCTTACAGAAGCAGAACTGGCCAGTTAGCCTGCGAAACTAGCTGGTTAACAGGATAAAAATGCACTTCTAGCCAGGGGGGTTCTTTTGGTCTTTCAGGACAGGATTTAGCACTGCTTTCCATGAAGAAAGACTTAGGACCTAAAGGGAACCGCTCACAGGCAGGTAGCAGAGCAGTGTGGACACCGCCCGCTCTCCTAGATGATCCTGCAGGCCCAGCGCAGTAGTTATGCTATAATTCTATGGAGATAGATGACACAAGTCTTAATAGATTTTCCTGAGCAGGGTACCATGGGGCATCCGGCGGATTGAGTGTCTTACATTGGCTGGGCCCGGGGAGAAGGCCTCTGCCTCTCCAAACCCTCAACTCCCACCCCTCTGGCAAGAGCCGGGTGGGGCTGGCGGCTTCCCACTTTGCTGTCTGGCCATCCACCGGCAAGCCCTCGGGCGTGGTAACTCAGAGAGGACAACCTTTGAAACATGTCCCTCTGGCCTTTATGGAATTAGGGCCAAGCAACTCTGTCTCCTTGGGACTCAGAATTGCACTACAGAGGAACCCCTGAAGCAGCCCATCCATTTGCTTTCCCCAACCAGTCCCGCACCCCCGCTTCCCCCCTGGCTATGAGATGTATCTGGATGGGTGAGGGCCTTGCCAAGGGCAGCAAGGCCTGGTTTCAAAGCCCTGAAGAAGTAATCCCTGGGACATTTCACCGTCCACAGGGCACACAGTACCTTCCTTGTCTGGGCTCTAGGAAAACTCGGAAGGTAGTCGGACGTTCACACGGCTTCACTATCTTCAGAATTTTTCTTCCTCTTGCTGCTGTGGTTGAACTTTTCAAAATTCTAGTCCCTGTGGCCCACAAGCATTTTACTACAAAATAAGAAGCTTGTTCAAGTTCATTGGTTCACAAAGAATATCCATTCTGAGCGCTGCGCAGGGGGTCACGGGGAACGAAGCACTTGCCAGCCTCTGTATGACTCGGGAGTTGAGAAGGAGGGCAGCACAGCTCCCCCTGGGCAAAGCCCAGCATTAACCACCTTTGCAGGAATGGGAGCAAAATGACCAAGTGATGTTACGGAAGTCAGACTTGCCCGTACACCTCACGCATCAGTGTTTGGTTGCCAGCTTCGGTCCTGGGCTCTCCAAGCAACAGACGCTGACTGGGGCCAAGCTGGAATTCCTTAGCAATGCTCGTCCTGGGGGCTTATGCTCAAGCATTGGGGAGACAGAACAGAGGACAGGGTCCTTCATGCTGGCTCTCTTAACAAAGATCGGGAAAAAGAGTGACGTCTACATATGTATATCTGGGGGGAGACACAGAAATTTGAGAGCACAGGCCCTGTGAAGCTTGCTTGGTCATACATTGCATGTCCCACTAGCATGTTCCATGGTCACCCATGGGTGTGACTTTTAGTGTTCTACTGACGGGAAAGTCATTGAAAAGTTAGCGCTGGGGTCCACCTTGGCACACACTGGTTCGGTTGGATCTTGGCCAGTCTTGAGGGCACTTTTGGTCAAGCATCCCCCTTCCAGGTTCCAAAATATGTTGCAAGGTGTGCTACTCAAGGGGCTAGGGTTTCAGCTGTCAAGGAACTCTGAAGTTTGCTAGCAGGTTGAGGACACCCAAGTCCAGTCTCTGCTCTGTCTCAAGCCAATGTCTAAGACACTGGTTTGGAAGCAAAGAAAACTTTGCTTATCAGAAGGGTGGCCCAGTGAGAAGGCTGGGGATGATTCCCAAAGCCCCCTTTCCCTGCTGAGCCTAGGGACAGCTTATCTGTGTTTGAAAGACTGTTTGAAACAGTCTGGAGGCATGTACTCTTCCAAACAATGAGGTGCCTTTCGGGGCCTGGTACCATGAGGTACCTTGGATTACTTCAAGTCAAATGTTATGGCTCATTCCCCACTAGGTTTCCACAATCAATGCATAAACAGAGAGTAGGGGTAAAAAAGGCATAGTTAATGATTGAACGAACATGCAGTTAAGAGGTGCATAAAACATAATTGCCTAAAACAGAACTTGGAGCTAAGTTAATAATGCAACCAAGGCAACCCTCATCCTGCTTATGCTTTCGAAAGAGGTCCAGGAGCCAAGTGTCTGTCCTCCTGACACAGAGGAGGAGACACGGCCTTGTGCCTTCTGATCCCTTTATTCTCAAAGAAAACTGTGATACCCCCTTATTTGCAGCTCATGATCACAGATGGGCTCAGAATTTAGACAAGAGAATGAATCCAGCTTAATACTCTGTTGCTACCATTACTGACACCTGAGTCTCCGTCCCCTGCTCTACCTCTTGTGGCTCGGTACAAAAACCTTTTTTCTCCTTTCTTGCTGTGGCATGCTTAAGACCAATTTCTACAGATATTGGTGAATAGACCTCTATCCCTTCACGCCTAAGATGATTCAAGTTCACCCAACTTGATATTGTTAGGTCGGCGGCCCTGGGAATGCAGGAGGAACAATAAAATGGCCGCCAGGCCGCCATCTTCCCCTACCCAGGACTTTCCCACCAGAAGGACATCTGTCAAGGACACATCACTTTGAGCAAACGGAAACCTATGCAAGAAACAGAAACCAGCCGCTTTGGGACTTTCCAACCCCCAACCTCTAACCTTACCAAATACGGTTATGAGCCCCCACCCTGCCTTGGCCCAATAAAAACTCACCCAACCCCTTCCCACCGGCAACTTCCCCGACTCACCTCTCCTGAGTCACAGAACTTCACCCGAGGGCGCCTTTAATAAACCTTGCCTCGCGCCTGTCTCGCCTGCTGTCATGTGTGTCTCACCTGTAAAACCTTACAGATACCAAGATCTTTTTCCATGTGTTCATGTTTGTCTTTAAATCATCAGCTTTCCCTTCTGCTGCTCAAGGATCTACATTTGGGGTTCATGCTTCAATGTATAGATAATTTATACATAGATAAAATAAATTAAAACAGACTTATAAAGTTTGCCATTACAGTAAATTATTGTGCAGCAATTTGAGATTCTTAATACAAGCTTATCACTTTCCATTTCACTCTGAAGATGTTGGTAGCAAGAACAGTTTGCTAATAGGCCTAAGGCCTACGTGCTTTTATTATGATTTTTCCTTTAATTTATGATACAAGATTCTTTCATACTCTGATTCCGTTCTGTGATCCCATGATACCATGGCCAGGGGTCTACCTGCCTTTGATGCGCTCACTCCTCTTGGGGTGTTGGCATTCTTTCCTGAGCTGCCGTGGTGCAGAGTAGGGGAAGGCTGCATCAGATCTTTGAATGTGGCCATTTTTCTGGAGGGAGGACTTGTAATTACTCTCACCATTCAAATAGGAACTGGTACCTGCCCTCCCTTCCCCAACACAGCGCCCTTGAAATAACGGTGCTATGGTTACTCACAGGTTCAATTGCACTGCACATTATCCTTACTAGGCAGCTGGTGACAATCTACCTTCAAATAATGCTCAATTAATATCGCTTGAAATCACGAAAACATTATCTCACCAACATGAGTGCTGGATACAGCTGGTCATTACGTCCCTGAAGATATCTTATCACCAAATGGAAACAATGAATGAGGAATACAGCCCGCATTTCAAATTCCATTAGTTCTAAAATTTGAAACTCTCTTATGGGAGATGTGACTTGGAAGATCTTTTAAAATACACTCGCATGCCTCTCGAGCCCATAATCAATACCCATGTTATTGACTTCAGCTACTACTTTTTTATTTTTTGTTTTTCTACTCTTTTCTGTTAGATTTCAGCTATATTTCTAGTCTACTGATTGAATTTTAAAAATTGTGATTGCTTTCTTCCACAAAAGCTAACAGGCTCTGAGGCTGCCGCTGTGGCTGTATATGTCTCTGCAGGTCCTCTTATGAACACTTTTTTTGGCAGAGCCTCTTAGTGTTTTAATTGGCATCACTAATCTTTCAAGTTTCAGTGCTTTGCACAGGATGTCCTGGGGTTAGTTTAACTAGGTCCTCCTTCATTTCCATTTCAAAGCCTTTTACCTACAGAGACAAAGGATGTCTTCTAAGCAAACCAAACTGGGAGGTGGAGCCCAGATCAGATAACAATCTCTCCAGCCACCTGGGCTGAGGCTGCTGTTGTAGAGACTTAATCCTCCTTGCCCAAGAACAGCTTGGGCAAGGAGACAGTCACATTACCCACAAGGACACTTTTCCTAAATTGCACAGCCATTATATACACATAGTTCAAATAGATCTAAAACCCCGAGGGATTATTCAAGTTAGCCTTTCTTTTGTTTTCCTGAGAAATGTCAGCAATAGTAAATGTTGCACCATTGCTCCATCAAAAAAAAAAAAAAAAAAGAAAGAAAAAAAAAGCAGACCATTAACTCATTCATTTGTTCACTGTTGGCTGAGTATGCACCCATTTTGTTCCATGCATTGTTCCAGGTTCTGGAGATGAAGCAGGAAATGATACAGACTTTGCCTTCACAGATACGGTGAAAAGAAGAGAGAAAGATGGGAAATACACATACAATCCAAAAGGAAAAAGAAGAATGGGCCATAATGAAGCGTGACTGAGCCGATGTAGTTTTTTTTTTCTTTTTCTTTTTGCAAGGTCGGTGCTGTTTTCTCTGAAGAGGTGGGAGAAATGATGACAAGAAACCACTCTTGTAAATACAGATCTAGAAGAGCATTCCACATGGAATCAAGGGCTGGAAGAGATGGAGCCTGGTGTTAGGAACTGGCTGGTCTGCTACAGAGTGGCCCAGGAAGGTAAGTAAGGAGAGTCATTGGCACAAGGTGGTGAAGCCAGGTGGATGGGAGGGGCTGGAATATTCAGTACTTGGAAACACTCAGAACCTGACTACATTGTTGGAATGTCTGTGAGAGTAGTAGACATGCGCAGGATTCCACCAGACAGTAGGAAGTCATCTATGATCACGGGTGGTGATATTGCTGAATTTCAGCTAACCAGCTTGATGGTAAAATTAAAAGAAGTTACAGAAGAATTACATCAGGGAGTAACTTTAGCTCCAGAAAACTTGAATGCCATCACATTCCCCTACAAGAGCCATGTTGTCATGAATATTATAAAACGAACTCAGAGTGCCCATCTGTGGTACAGAGTCTGACCCAGGATGTATGGTGTCCTATGTTTTACTTCCCAGCTTCAGAATCCAAGGCCTATAAGTACCCATGGCTCTCCAGATATGACCATCCTAGTGGGGTCTCAGTTTCCTTGAAATGAGAAAACCCTTTCCTTAGTAGGTAAGTGTCTTTTTTTTTTTTTTTAATCTCAGAAGGATCTCCAATTAAATATATGAAATAAAATTATGGAATTAATTAATACCATGTCAGTATTGTGTGCTGAATTTATAATAATTTATATATGTAGGCTACTCAAAATATAGGAAATATTTAGGAGAACTTGGCATTTTAGAAAACAGGACAGTAGGGGTCAGAGATGATGATGATATTCAAGATTCCGTAGCACTGAGTGGGTGTTTCCCAGGATTCCCAGACCTCTTATTTGTTATCTGAGAAAACGATATGAGGCTGGTTCTGTTACCATCTCCACTTTGTAGATGAAGCATGGAGTCCTGGAGAGAGAGGAAATGGAACTGCCCAGGGCCACACGATGAGCAGAGCTGGGAATTTTGGAATTCTGGGCTGGAGAATTTTGATGCTGGACGGGGCACCTCACCATTGCTCAGCATGCCATCTCTAGATGGAGAGTGAAGTGGGATTTGTCCTCTCATACACATGACATTCTGAAAGCGACAAACTGTGAAGACAGAAGTCAGGCAGTGAGAAGAACCCCTAGAAGAAGACCAGTGATTGACATACATTGGGGGTCAGGATGAGTTGGTTCAAGGGAGCACCACAAGGGAAATTTGGGGTGATAGAACTTCTCCGTATCAGCAAATGATGCCATTTACACACCTTTATGTATTTAAAAAGATTGTAAGACTGTACACTAGAAGGGTAAAAGCTATTAAATTTAAATTTTTAAATGAAATTTAAAAAATAACCTCCTCCAAATGAATGCATGCACATTTGTCAGATCTTTTCAAATGATATGTTTTACATATATACATTGTAATATGCAAGTTAAAATAAAAGGAAAAAGAATTATAAGAAATAATAAACTCTAGTTAAGGATATATTTGCTGAAGTCTTTACTGGTGAAATTTACTAATTGCTAACTTGGAAATGCATCCAAAAAGAAAAAAGAGAGACATGAACCATGGACAAGTAAGAGAATGGATGGGCGACGAGAGATGGGGTTCAACCGAGCAAGGTGTGAGACGGAAGAGAGAGTGGTGAGTGTTATACAACTCTCCGTTTCCTATGAGTTTGAAAATTTGTAGAAGAAAATATTGGCAAAAAGATTAATGTGTCGGGGCGCCTGGGTGGCACAGTGGGTTAAAGCCTCTGCCTTCGGCTCAGGTCATGATCCCAGGGTCCTGGGACTGAGCCCTGCATCGGGCTCTCTTCTCAGCGGGAAGCCTGCTTCCTTCCCCTCTCTCTCTCTCTCTCTCTCTCTCCCTACTTGTGATCTCTTTCTCTCTGTCAAATAAATAAATAAATAAATAAATAAATAAAATATTTAAAAACAAAACCAAACAACAAAATTAATAAAAAAAAAGATTAATGTGTCAAAATGTTACACTTGTCATTTTAAGTTGAACAGTGTTAAGAGAACTTGATTTAGTTTGTAACTAGTGTGTCAACTTAGCACCATTGGATATTTGAGACATGTATGTATATAGTTTTAATATCTTAGATCAAGGGTCAGCAAACTTTCTGTAAAGGGCTGGATAGTAAGGATTTGGTGAACTGTGGGTCATATGATTTCTGTTGTGACTACTCAGCTCTGTCAACTGTACCTCAAAAGCTGCCATTGATAATGCATCAATAAATGTGTGTGTTAGTGTTCTAGCAAAATTTCATTTACAAAAACAAATAGCAAGGGAGCATGGCCTGTGGGTCAGTTTGCTGTGTGCAATATTAGGCACATAGGAGTTAGTTACAGGAGTTAATTCTTGGACAGTTTACTTGCTATGGTCTTAAACTTGCCTAGTTATTAGAAGTACTCAAAGTGAATATAGATCATTAATTTTATAAATGGAAATTTTAAATAAATTCACTTAAATAAGTTTGCAAACATTAAATCATTTAAGGGAGTTTATTATGGTGTGAACTTGAGCTAGTCTAACACTGCCCATAATCATAAAAATTTATCATGATCAGAATCAGAAGGTGATTGTTTTTATTTTGTTAGATTTAGTAATCAGGCTTACAACTGGCAATTAAAAGATTAAGGAAAACTGAGTTTTAAAATGTATCCTTCTGGGGCACCTGGGTGGCTCAAGCCGCTGCCTTCGGTTCAGGTCATGATCCCAGTGTCCTGGGATCGAGTCCTGCGTCAGGCTCTCTGCTCAGCCCCCTCTCTGCCTTCCCCTCCCCCTCTCTGCCATCCTCTATGCCTACCTGTAATCTCTGTGTCTGTCAAATAAATAAATAAAATCTTAAAAAAAAAATGTATCCTTCTTAGTCATTTGGATATTAACTTATAACCCAATTAGCTATAGTTAATCCTCTCTGCACACAACTCTGACTTATCAAAAAATTCATATCAAAATAAGTTGGGATAAGACATTTGGGTTTATATAAAGTAAAAACCTAAATTATCAGATGGTTTTGTCAGGGGAGCGGTGATTGGATTTATGTTTATTTATTTATTTATTTTTAAAAGATGTTTTATTTATTTATTAGACTCCGAGAGAGAGATCACAAGTAGGCAGAGAGGCAGGGAGAGAGAGAGGGGGAAGCAGACCTCCTGTTGAGCAGAGAGCCCAATGCGGGACTTGATCCCAGGATCCTGGGATCATGACCTCAGATCATGACCGAGATCATGACCTGAACCAAAGGCAGAGGCTTAACCCATTGAATCACCCAGGAACCCTGGACTTATGTTTTTTTAGAAAGATTCTTCTGGCTCTAAGTGGAGAACGGATTTGAGGATGGGGTGGCAAGGAGAAGCAAAGACCAGTTAGGGGGCCATTGGAGTATTAAGGCATGATGACATGATGAAGACATGGATTAGAATGTAATTTGACCAAATGTGGGTCATGAACTAAAAGACAAGTACTCCAGTCTTTGTCCTGAGCCATGAGGTGGATATAAACACTATTAACAAGGTGGCAGCCAAACGAGGAACAAGATAGATGGTTTCTACCTGTTGGACACCAGTGGTCATTCAGAGGTGACCCATATGGTCCTGGGAACAGGTTGGGAGACTGAGGTTGGTTCTGTGTTCCACGAAGTAGTGCAGGGAGCAGATTCCTCCTTCTTTGTTGCCTTGCCATCCCTCAGCCTGTGAGCTTTGGCCTTCTGGTGGCAGAGGACAGCCACTTAAGGGTTAGGCTGTAACCTAAGCTGTGCCTTCACACCAGGATCACAGTCAGTACATGACAACCTAATAAAGAAATTGAGGGATGTATAGGGACCTAGGGCTTGAAACAAAATCACAAAAAGCATTTTAGTGAAAATAGTCATAAAGAACAACCTTGGGATAGTTTCCACTTTATGTCTCTGATCTTAATCTGTCTTAGTTAATTCTTTTTGCATAATTATGATGGAACTAATAAGAACCTTAAAGTTAGGCCAAATCAAAATTCTTTAAATATTTTGTTATCACTCCACAGAAAACAGATTTGGGTGTTGAGGATCATGACACTCTATACACCAAGAGAATTTGGGAGAAAGCATTTGGGCAGACACAGGTAGTCTGGGCTGGCTTGGGCACAGGGGAAGGAGAGGTCGACCTTTGGAGTGGCTAGGGTTGGGACTGGGGGAAAGTCCCCATGTGTGGGAAATTTGGATCTCCTACCAGTGCAGAACAGTGAAGGCATGTTCGATCTTTATTATCAGTCTGTCCAGAAGTAAGCAAAAGCAGAAAGTAGGGTGAGGCCTAGGAAGAAGTCAGCAGTGACACATCAAAAATGGAGACAGACTCATTCTTCCCTTAAAGCCACTTGGAAGTATGTTTGGTGGACTATGCTGGAAAATAATGAAATGATACACTACAAGCTAAGACACTTGAAGCTCTTTCTCAGGAAATACCTCCATATGACTTAGTTTTAGAGGTGGCATAGTGCATTCAGAGCAAATTAGAACAAAATAACACAGTTTACAGCTGGTCTTTCACTGGCTCTGTGACCCTCAGTAAATAATTATCCTACCTAGCCTGGCTTCAGTTTCCCCAACTGTAAAGTGTTGAAGATAAGAGTACTCACTTCATAGGATTGCTAAAAGGATTGAGCAGGTTTATATACATAAGGCTCTTAGTGTTTGGTACTTTTTAGCCCTTAATGCATATTACACAATATTGGTGCTATTAAAATAGCTTTTTATATGCTATTTTAAATGCAAACTTTTCATATGCAACTTTTAAATGCAAAGTCAATGGTAATCTTTAGACCCTTTCCAAGATGGCCCACAAAAACAAGTAGTTCAAAGCAAATACACAAAGGAATTAGCTGATAATTTTATTAGGTTACATATTTTATTCCTTCTAGAAAACTTAGAGAAATCCATATAACTCAGGGGATCTGAATTCCTATCTGGGAACCATGTGTTTTGAGAGAAGGGCCTCCCTTGAGCATCCAAAGTGAATTTCATCAGAAGGTCAATTTTTATCATAGATGACAAGGAATTGTACACATTTTCATTTATATTATGTAATCTTAAATTAGCAAAACACCATTTTAAAGGAAATACTCTGGAAAGCCCACATTAAAAGTCAGGCCAGTGATAAAAACCTTTAGATGCCACATGCCAGAGGGAATGCACAAGGAAACACATGTGTTACACATAAAGAAAGCATGAGCTCAATATAGAACAAAGAACACTCTTGGTCAGAGTTCATTTCTCAGTGGGGGAAGGCACATTAGTGCCTAGAAGTTCCCTGGGACCAACTAGGCCCCCCTCCACATTCAGGTAGAAAGAAAAGTTATGGCTCTTGAGAGATTCAAGATAACCTCACCCTGAGTACACTTGGTGAGGAGAGTCTTTGGAAAGAATATCCCAGACTTTCTTCTCAAGAAGGTAAAGAACATTTCTACTTGTCTGCATCCAGGAGATGTGCAAACTACTTTATCTGGAATTATAACTCTAGAATTTTACCTAGCAGCACATGTCAACAACAGTGGTATTGGATGGGTTTTTATTTGTATTATTCATAACAGAATGTCAAATTGTGGGGCAATGGCTTTTATTTTCCTTTTTAAAAGTGAGGTCTTATAATAAAAAAAAGAACTATGAAGAAACATGGAACATTAGTTGAAGAAATGCACATTGAGGACTCAGACTGACCTGTACTGATGCCAAAAACCTACTTTGTTGTGGAGAAAAATTAAGGTTGGTTGATAGATGGATAGAGGGATGCATAGATGGATACATATGTGATGAGGCAAATGTAATAAGAAATAGTAAAAAAAAATAGAATTTAGGAGGTGGCTGTGTTGATGTTTTTTATAAAATTCTTTTAAGTTGTCTTTATGTTTGAAATCTTTCTAAATAAATTGTTGGAGAAAAAACACTTTATATTGTAGTTAAGCTGAATAAAATGTTCGACAGTAATGAGATAAGTATTTCATGGTTTCAGGTCTAGGACAGAACCAATAGTTTCTATTAGAAATGTGTAAGAAAAATATTTTTACTAGGCATTAGTCTTTGGACCAGCAGGGTAAATCATGCTCAGCACCAAGGACAGGGACTGACTCCAAAGAAAATTTTCTCCAGCTATTCCTGTAACACTGGAAACCTACTGCCTTTACAGAAGAAAACACCCAATATTTAGATTGGGTTTTATTTTTGAATCTAGTAGAAATACTCTAACAGCTCCTTTCCAACTTGCCCATATGGTATGCATCTTATAGAAGCTGTTATTTGGATCCAAAGAACAATAGGACTTTGCCCTACACAAGCTTAGAATCAAATAGAAAAATAAATACATTTAAATTAAATACTCAGGTGCTCCAGACCCTGTGGGAGATGCAAGTTCCAGTTTCACTGTGAAGTATAATCTCCGTGTCACTTGTAAGGGTAACTGCCTGAAATCCCTCCCTGTGTTAAATGTAATATGTATATAGCAAGGTCTTCATAGTCAGGTGCTGCCAAATGACCTGTGTGATAAATAGTAATAATACATAAATAGTAATAATACAATAGAAAGTTAACATATTATATGCTGTGCTACATATGTAATACTGACTTGTATTACATACTTATATATAATAAAACATATACAGTAATAATTTCAATCATATATAATGAGCATAGTATGTATTAATATCACTATATTATATGGTTATATAATATAAATATAAATAATAATATATAATATACATATTATGATACTATTGTTGTAGATGAAATATAAATAAAAATTATTATATCTTGGAAATGTAATCTTGCCAAATAGTAAGTTTAAACATTTTTAAAACCACTCATTTAGTTACACAGTTCCAGATGTTTCTCGTCATTTTGGTTCTTTGGTCTATGAATGTCAAAAATTCCTCTGGGAACTTCTCATGTAACTATTTGAAACTACTGTGAGGTGATGTGAATGAAAAGGACTTGAAGATCAGAACAGGATTTAGAATTATTGCTAACCACTTAGAGAACTAGGATGTTATGAAATTCTTGTTAAGTTACTGGAACCAAGTAACTTGGTCTTTTTTTTTTTTCTTCACAATCCCTAATGTTGATATTTTGTTAAATTATTTGCTAAATTACTGGGGAGTAGATTTGATTTTAATTTAAATGAGGTTGTACTTTCATTTTAGATAGATGGGTAGATATTTGGGTCAGTGAACAGATGAAAATGATCAGATAGATAGATAAAGAGATGGATGGATAATAGATGATAGATGGATAGATGAATAGATGATAGATGGATAGATGAATAGATGATAGATGGATGGATGGATGGATGATAGGTAGATAGAGAGATGACAGATACTTTCCCCTCTAGATTGTCTCTGAGAGCACTTCTGCTTTCTGACCTTATAAAAAGGAGCAACCAAGATTTATTCTATTAGTAAAAAGGAAAAGAACAGCAAAGTAAATGAATTACCTTCTTCAGTTTGCTAGAAGGTCACTGTGTCCCACTTTGATATTCCCTTAATGTTTAATTCGTCTGGATGCCAAGCACAATCTGGCTGAAACTCTTCATCAACAAGATCCAAGCCAGTGTGGTGGGCCAAACAGGACAGTTAAAATTAAATCCAAGTAGGAGAATATTTAGTGGTTGCCAGGGGACAGGGACGGGGGTGTGTGGGGGGTGCAACTCTACAGGGTAGCGGGAGAGAATGCCTTCGTGGTGACAGAATGGTTTTGCATCTTGGCTGTGATGGGGTCACAGGTAGGATCAGATCACACAGGATGGTACTGTGAATGCATTCGAGCACACTCACACACACACACATGCACATGAGTGCAATTTAAAACCCTAAAGACTGGTGGCAACTGAATGCAGTTTGTAGTCTAGTGAACCGGTTTATACCAAGTCAGTTCCCTGGTTTTGATATCATTGTACATTCATGTAAAATGTCACTGTTAGAAGAAGCTAAATAAATTGTTCATGAGAATCTATGCACTGTTTGTGTAAGCCTGTGAGTCTGTAGTTACTTCAAAAGAAATGTTTAAAAAGTAATATCCAAAAAAAGTAATGGTATTGAGTCCTAACAAATATCAGTTAATGAAAGAATGCCAGCCTTCCATCCAATTAAAATAAGTCTGACCATGGAAATTTCTGTATGGTAAAGTGTTTTTAAATAAATGCTCAAGCTCGTTTATTTTCTTCTTTAGTTATTTAGATCTTACTTATTTACTTTAGGTTTTTTTTTTTTTTAATTGTTCAGGTACCAGTATATACAAAGTTACTTATTTATGACCCAGTAACTAAATATTCTATTTTAAAATAGAGACTTGACAATTTCAGTGGCTCCTGGAGAATCTTCACAGGTTATGGCTCTTTAAAATAATATTCTAAGCAGTAAGAGCTAGAGAGTATGAAATAGAACTTCAACATTTAGCTCTCCTTTCACAATAGAATTTAGGTTAAAATTCCTTGTCTTTCATTATTTAAGTCACCTTGAGCAACCTTCACCTGCTAGATGGTGCACAACTTGGGGTAAGGACAAACTGAATTTTTCTATGATTTCCAGCTGCTGGCATTGGACCAGGTACATGGTGAAGGCTCTGTAAGGAGTGTTTGCTGACTTGCCCATATAAATCCTCATGATACAAAGCTCTGCTTCTTTTTGAGCTGGGAACCCATTTTTACTTGTATAAAAAGCTATAGAAAAGTGGCTTTTCTGAATGCTGACAGGTAATAGCATTTGAAATTATCCAATTCCCAATTTATAGCAGGCATTAAAAGTGACTTCTGCAGGAGTGAGTTTTATAAATAGAACAGCAAAGGTGACCTGGCTCTTGAGGCACAGAGAGCAAGGACTCTGTATCAGCCAGGCCTGACCATTATTGCTGTGTCTGATCCCATATTTTCCACCTGAATCTTCCTTCTGAAGCTTATTTCCTGCCGGCAAGTGAACACATTTAAACATTTGAACTTAAAATAATTTCATCTGATCTCTTGGTGACAGCAGAGAAGCAAGGTAATCCTCTTTCTTTCCTATTTGAGTCCTGTGAAGTCAAGGTGAGCCAGTCTGGAAGTGATTTACTGAGATAGGACTGACTCTACAAGAGGAAATTGCCTGTCACTTAGAGAAGAGGGAAGAAAGGAGGGGTGTTCCTGCAAGGATTCCCATTCAGCTCTACAATTAGACCTGGACTCTCAGTGCTCCTCTCTCTGGTCGGTCACTCTCTCTAGCAAGTCTGACATGCAGAATCCTCCTTGGAACAAGAGTAATTTTCAGGAACTGAGGCTCTCCCACTCCCTCTGGGGATGAGGTATGAGCAGGAAAGGGCCTGTCCTGGGCTTGACCCCAAAAGGAATCATGAAAAATACTCCAAACAACCACAAAGCAACCAGATAGGAACAGTTGCTCCTGCAAAGAATTTCTGCAGAGGAGAACAAAAGCAGAACTTGTACTTTGTTCCTAAAGCTTTCTTACATCAAGTAGATATGGAATTCTGTTCTATGAGAGTGGCTGACTTGCCTTCCTTCAGCACTGGGGAGTTTGGAGTGAAATGAAAAATGGAGCAGTGGAGAGTAATGATCGGTGCATTGGCACAATTTCCCCATGGCCATGGCATCTTCCAGGATTCCAGCTTGGACTATCCATGCTATTCCAGAGTGGATAGGAATAATGCATTTCAGAAGTGAGCTAAAGTTAGGGCAATTAGTCACTGTGACCTGCCCTTTGCTTGTCATCCTGTTTTCATGATCTCAGTGGGTTTGCTGACTGCAACAGGGCAAGGTGAGGTCAGAGTGGATCTGAAGAATCACTGTGGGGTGGGCATAGCCACCAAGATGCATGTGACTGGGGAGTCCGCAGGTGATCGCCTTCATGGGAAGAGCTACTGGCTGGGGTAAGTATGCATGACAAAGAGGGCCCCAAGGGGGGCAGCATGGACCAGGAAGACTGAAAAGGTCCCAAGGCCGAGGTGAGTTCAGGGGGAGAGCTCAGGTGCTAGAAGAAAACTCCAATGCCAAAGCAGGAATTTGGGGTTGAGGACAAGTCCCATGGACCCGACTTACAGCTCAGAAAAGCATTTGATTCATGTGATGGGGAAATCCTGAGTGTGGTAAAAATGTAGAACTGGACATGTCAGACCAGACCTCCTGCATCATAGAGCTTATGTTCTAGTGCATGTGACCCATACACCTGCAAGTTTGCTGAGGGCTATAGATGCTGATGGGGACGTGAAGGGGATAGCACATGGAGGGGTGCAGGTTCCTAGAGGGGAATCACTTCAGCCAGGGGCAGGAGGGGTTCTTTGAGGAAGGGTCAGGGAGCTGCTGCGGGGATTTGGGGGTTTGTGGCAGTTTTGAGGACCAGTGAGGACGTCTGTGGACTTGGATGTGGTAAGTCAGCTGTGATACAGATGACAGTAGACACAGCCTTAGGGCAGCACTGCTAATTCATGTGGGATCCTGCTGTTCCCCAGGCTTACTGGGGCTGACAAGTCCCAGGCAGGGCTGGGCTGGGGAAGCAGAAATGATGTTCCTTTCTACCACCTCGCTGACACACTCTGTCCTCACAGGGCTAGGTTCCACCCCAAAGACGACAAGGGAGAAGTAATTCCTCTCAATCACATCTTTAAAAACATATATAAAATAAATATTTTGCATCTCAATCATTTGTGTTCCCTTCCAGACTTAATAATGGTCATTTATTATATTTATACCAATCACAAAAATTAAGAAAGAGCTATTTATTTAAATCAACCAGGGAAACTGTATTATTAATCATTGTCTCCAAAATATCATTTGATGAGGGGGGAAAAATAGAAGCTAAGCCTGCAAAAAGATGCTTGAGATAAAGTAAAAAGGAAGGTTTATTGTTTTTGTTGTTTTTTAATAAAGATACTAGAAGTTTGCTGTAAAGATAAACTTGCAACTTAAGACAAAAACTGCGATTGCATTAGAGTCTCTCCTTTGTACCCAAAGAGCAAAAACTTAGTAGAAACCAGAAGTGCAACCCCAACGTACCTATAACACCAAACACAGAGAAGATATAACCTGATTCCCAAAACCCCCAAACTTGAAACCAAAGAAAGAAAAGGGATTTTGAGTGAAGTACAGCATAGTTCACTCCTGACTCTGCTCCATTCCTCAGAAACTCGAGTGGTGATTTCACAAATCTCGAGAGTTTTTGGTCTCTGTCTTCCAAATATGTGGAAATTCAAACTGAGAGGTAACCTTAGCTTTCTTAACTGAGGGGTACTGGAAAGAATTGCTGGGGAGAGGGACGCCTGGGTGGCTCAGTTGGTTAAGCGACTGCCATCGGCTTAGATCATGATCCTGGAGTCCTGGAATCGAGTCCCTCATCCGGCTCTCTGCTTTGCAGGGAGTCTGCTTCTCCTTCTGACCCTCCCCTTCTCATGCTCTCTCTCTCTCTCTCTCTCTCTCATTCTCTTTCTTCCAAATAAATAAATAAAAATCTTAAATAAAAAAGAATTTTGGGGGGGGTGGGTGGAAATGGGCAAGAGAGGATAAGTGAGAAAGGAAAGTAAGGGCTCCATAGTTCACCATTTGGGGTCCAAGTCTGAGGCTTTAGGGCACCTCCCAACACCGAGTGAGTACAGGGCACTTAAGAGACAGAGCGATATGGCAGAAGAGAGAACAGGACCTCATCAAGATCCTCTTCCTCCCTTCCATATCCTCGGGCCCCACAGAAAACCAAACAGCACCCGTATACGCAGCCCTCAAACTGAAGCTCAGCAGGGAAAGCAAATCTATCCTAGATCTGATAGGAAGTAGGTGAAAACACCAATATAGGGTCAGAGCAAGGAGAATGTGCTGGCACAGCCTTTCACTCCAGAGCAGGATAAAGAATTCTGTGGGGAGTCTACAATTACACCTCATCACAGAACATACAAGAAAGGAGCACGCCATGTAAATGACAGATTAAGAAGTTAAAAGGAAAACAAAATTCAGGAAGCACCAGAGAATTTGTCACAATGGTGTCACGCTGCATGACAACTTAATGAGACACACATTCAAAGAAATAACAGCTCAAAGGCAATATGAACAAACAAGGGAACAAGATGGAAAGGAAGACGGCATGCCCAAGGAAACACACCTGAAGAATGAAATATTCTCTCTGAATTAATAAAGAAGACAGAAGAGTGAGGAAGAGACAGGAAGCCACATCATTCACCAGGAGGATTTGAGATGATCAGAGACAGAAGAACAAATAATTAAAGCAAATATTTCACTATAATCAGAGAAGCTAGTAGATATGGAAAACAGACTGCCATGATCTGGTATAATTGCTAACCTTGAGGGTAAAGTCACCACACACTCTGAATCAGTAAAGGACTGAATCTGTAGGTTGGAAAATCACACTTGGGTTCACACAAATTGATGTGCACTCTTCTCTATCAAGGCCATTCTGAGGAGAAGTTCAAGGACAAAAGACAAAAGAGAACAAGCCAACTTGAAAGAGATGTTGGGTGGGCCGACGAATCCAGGGCAGGGTTTGACATGTGCAAAGTACCCAAGAAGCAAGGTAATGAAATATATTAGTGTCTGTTGTCATTGTCACCGTCACTGAGAAATAAAGTCATTTAAACATGAAACAGCTTAGTATATACAGTTCCTATGTGCCCTACCTGAGTAAAAACTTAAATGATAAAATCTACCAACATAATGTAGAAGCAAAATAACTCAGGTGCAGAGAAACCATAGAAAAAGCAGAGAATCCACATAACTCTGAGCAAAAATGACGTACAGGGTCAGGGCTGGAGTGTGGTATGTTTTCATTTCCACAATTTAAAACACTTACAATATGAGCATTTTGTACAAAACAAAATTATGGAACTACAGTTGACTATGTGGACTAGGGCTTTATGTTAATTGGAATCATTCTTTTTCTGTTTCAAAATGATGTGTCTCCTTCTGTTTCTGGGATTGTGCTCCCTTCTGAGAACTGGCTCCTATGTTTGGCCATCATAACCCTAGCAAACAGGTGGCTCTAGCCTGTTGGTTTTTTCTCATCTCTGATGGCTCTCCCACCCCAAAACCATTCATCTGAAGCTGGCATGTGTATCGTCCCTGAGTTTTTGAAAGAGAGGGAAAAAAATCTTCGTAGTATAACTGCTATTATAAAGTCATTTGGAAGTAATCTCTTCCAAAGACTTAATGATCTACCCCATAAAATGGAATTTAGTAATTCTAAGAGAATTACAATATTTAAATCAAAGCTATTTTAAAACTTTCAATTTTTTTTTTTCTTTTTCTTGTGGAGCCCAACATCGGTCTTAAACTCACGACCCTGAGATCAAGATTGAGCTCAGGTCAACAGTCAAATGTGCTCCCAAACTTCGAAATTCTTAAGTATAGCTTCTCACCAGTTTTTAATTTTCCTAATTCTAGCTTAAGGTAATAGCCTTGACTAAGAGCAGTTTATGGGATCTTTACACCTCAGAGAGTGACTGTTTTGGAACCCATGAGCCACAGAAAACCATAAAGCACCCCTAACACCCAGACCTCACACTGAAGCTTGGATGGAAAAGCAAATCTGTCCTATATCTGAGAGGAAGTAGATCAAATACTCAATATCATAAACCCTATGACTGGTACCTGCCCACCCCTTATACTTAAAATTTAGTTATGACATATCTCTAAATTTTAATTCATTGATCTTTTAAATGTAGTATTAATTTTCATTATTGAAGTATAATTGGGATACAATTTTATATTGGTCTCAGGTGTCCGACACAGAGATTTGACAATTCTATACATTACTCATTTATTTTAATAGAGTATAAAGTAACAGTCTGATGTTTTGAGAGGGGCTAAGAAGTGGGCTTTCCCTGTAACACTTAGTAGAAGCCCCAGTAACTGAAGAATAATAAGTGAACAGCCCACAGAATCCTAAATATTAAATCTTTCCACAATTTTTGCAATCATATTAAGGGTGAGTTAAAGGTGTTTCCACACCATGTTGTGTGTTCGTTCATTCATCCACCATCCACTCACTCACTGAGTGAGCCCTGCTTGAGAATTGGCTGTGTGTTAGGCACTGGGGATATGAATATTCACAAGGAATCGCCCTCAGCTTATCATCCAGATCAGTTCACCAAACCACAGAGTCAAAGTCTTCAAACAGGCTCATCTTTGGATTATAATGATTAGTCTCCTTAGTTTAAATCCTGGCTCACACTTACCACTCCTGGAACCTCAGGAAAGATATGTCACTTCTCTGTGCCATAGATTTCTTATTCTTAAAATCAGCACAATAATAGTACCAACCCTGTACGGTTGTTGACGGCACAAAATAAATTCTCCCTGCATGACACCTAATATGTCCCTAGCACAGAGCCTATAGCAAGAGCTATTTATTTTTACTTACATAAAATAAATAAATGAGACATCCATAAATAAGTACTTTTATTTATAGATGAAAACAAATAGCGTCATGTGAACCTCTACACACTGAATGTTGGAATTACTGCGGGACCAGGACAAATATCTCAGATGGTTTGGTTGGACGCCTTTAACGGAGGCGGCTGGAGTTTGGAGATGATGAATAATTGGCCCAAAATGTGTTGATTCGTTCTGTTAACAGAGACTTGGTCACGAGCTGCTCGGTCTCAGAAACGGCATCCGTGGCTAGAGACAGCGTTGGGGAGGAATTGGAAACACGCACCCCTTGCCTTGCTGGGTTACAGTCTTGGGATAAACCCGTGTGCTGGGTGTGATCCAGACCGTGGTCACCGGAGCTCGAGGGCCAGATTGCGGCCACCGTGGATCTGCACCAGCCCTTACAGTCCTTTCGGCAACACCGTCTCACTGGATCTTCATGCTTTCTTCTCTGCCTATATAACAAAATGCCCCCAAATTTAGTGACTTAGAACAATGCACATTTATTATCTCACAGATTCTGTGGGTCAGGACTTCTTGGGAGTGGCTTCGCTGGGAAGTTCCAGCTCAAGGAAACCACCCAAAATGTTGGCTGGCGCTGTAATCATTTGAACATTTGACTTAAGCAGGAGGGCCCCTTCTAGAGGGATCCCTCCCACAGCTGCTAATGGGGACGCCTCGGTTCCTCATCATTAAATCTCTCCAATGAGAGGGCCCCCTACTCGAGTGTCTTCCCAGTAAGGCAGCCGGCTTCCCCAAGCAAGTCAGTCGTTCAGGAGAGAGCACAACGAGAAAGCTGCCCTTCGTGACTCAGGACTCACATACCATCACGTGTGCCACATGGGATTTGCTGGGAGCAACTCACCGAGTTCATCCCGCACTCCAGGGAAGGGGAAGCGGACTCCAGCTTGGAAAGGGAGAAAAATATGGAAGACTTTTAGAGACACATTTTAAAACAAACACCAAGTATTTCCAATTAATAGGTTAGACTACAAAAAGTTCAGAATATTTGTTTGATTTGACTGGGGTCGCTGCTGACTCACAACTTGTCACTTTGGAATTGTCATCTTTGTTCCCTCCCCTCCGGCGTGCTGAACGTCCCTGTGAGAGGCTCACCACCCTGCCCTCCCCTCCGGAGGATCTGGAGTGTATCCACTCAATCGCTCTTAAGGAAGATTTTTCCAAACACAGCTTCTCCTTCAACACCGCTGGGCTTTTAAAGAAGTTTCTACTCTAAGGCAAATATAAAAACAATTTGTTCAGAATTTGTCAGTTAAAATTTTCTTCAACTGTCTATTTTAGACCTTTTTTCCAGGAATAAAAGCTTTTTCCATCTCCCCTTTTCCCTGACCCTTCCAGGTCAGCTTTTAAGAAGATTATGATGTCAATGAATCATTCTTGTTGCCAGAGGTAGATCTGAGCTTCTTTTTATGAGAATTTTAAAACACTTTCTGTTTTATTCATGCAGGGAGAGAATTCCTAACAGAATCGGATACGTTTTTCTCTCACAGACAGAAAGCAACTAGGTTCCAAAGAAAGGGGAATTAAGATGTCCAGCTAAAGTCTGGAAGGACTTTTCTTACTCTGGAGGGATCTTAATTGACCTGAAAATCATGCACCAGAAAAATTCCAGCTCTCAGGCTGGAGAATCTCTCCAGAGGCTCCGTCTTTTCTCACAGCAGCCCAGAATGATCCTGCTTCCCTTTGATAGAGGGAAGGAGCTTGAGCAGAGTCTCCAAGAGGCTATTTAGACCTTGTGCTTGCCTACATCCTGCTGCCTCTGTCTCCTGGGATCCCTCTGCTTTTTCTCATTCCCCGTCTTCCACACAGGAAGGGAGAGCAAGATAATTTGTTCTGTTTTCTAGCTCTCTGGAACTTGATTTTCAAGTCTCATCATATACATAGTCTCTAGCTACCCATCTCGCCTGAATCGGTGTCTACTTTGTAAGTCTCTGTGGTTTCCCTAGGATTTAATTCCCACCCTCTGTTCCACTGCTTTGTTCTGTGGCTCTGCAGGTACCACGCAGGAGACAAGACTGTGCACTCGGAGCATACTTCATTTCCTCAGCCACAGCGGACTTGTCACCGATCTCCATGGTCCTCAACTTTGGGGGGACAACAAATGTGACAAAACTTGGAGGATAATAAAGGTCACTTCAGACTGTGTATTAACTCAGGGAGTGCCGTAGACACCATTCATGGTCTTTCTGTTTCTGGATTCTTCTCTTTTCTCTTTTAGTTAACTTGGTGTGGATTTTCCGACATTTCTTCTTTGTAAGCACATGTAGAATGGCATTCTCTTCCAACCTGGATGCCCTTTCGAAGAAAGAGGAAACATGCAATCGATACAGCTCTGCGACACAATATATGTATGTGATTATTCTGCATCTCGGGGGAAAGCATGACTTCAGTTGACGTGAACGGCTGTGTCCTGAGTGTGTGTCAGCGTGTATCCGCACACCATATGCTTAAATTCCACGAAGCCTCCTTTTTTCAGTCAGAAGAGGTGATGTCTAGTTTTGTTTCTATTTTCCTCAGACTGAGATGGAGACCAGGGGTAGAGAAGAGAAATAGTGATTTTAACGAAGAAGTGGTTAAAATCCTTTGCCTTTCCCTGTTGGTTCCTTGGTTTGGTGGAAAGCTTGATTTCATCAGCCTCCTCGTGCTCTGGATTTCATCGTCACATTTCCACACATCAAACAAAAGCACGCTCCATGTGTTCTTGATTTTGTTTTGGAATTAGCAGTCACCCAATCAAAAGCCAAAATGTCAGGCAGCCGGCTTCCAGCGCTTTGCTCAGTCATTCCTGAAGTGGCTCCTCGGGACACCCTCCCTGCTCTGTTTGGATCCTGAGCCCTGTCTGCCAGGTCCCTCTGCCCACACCGCGCTCACTCTCCTGTGTCCTTTCTTCCCAGGTCCCGCTGACGGCGCCCTCCGCAGGCTGGTGCTCCCCTAGCACTGAAGCTCCCAGGCTGTCCCCAGCGGAGGCCGCCTTGTCAGCCAGCACCCAGCCTCAGCCCCAGCCAGACGCGCTGTGCGCTGCCCGCACCGCGGCCACCAGGCACGCCCTTGGCTCTGCCCTTCACGCCCCAGTTCATGCACTTGTCCCTCATCTCCGGACAGGACGTTCTCTCCTCCCACGGATTTCTGAACCCTGTGCTCCAGTCAAGGCTCAGGGTGACTTACCTTTTCCAGAAAGCTTTCCTAGCCAAGAACTTCTTCAGTTGGCGTTTATTCTGTCTGTCTGTCTGTCTGCCTGTCATCTCTCCTTTTCTTCCTCCCCCTTCCTCCCTCTTTCCCCATCACACACGAGCACACACACACTCATGCCCATACAGACTCACAAATACACACTCTTATGCTCACACACAGACACACACTCACACACTCATGCCCACACACTCACAGACACACACTCATACTCACACACACAGAAATACACATTCTCTTACGCACTCATGTTCATACACAGGCTCACACTCAGACTCACACTCGTGCTTACACACCCACAGACACACACTCTCACCCTCACACACATGCACGTATCCATCTCTATCTCTCTCCTCCTGCCAGCTCGCAAGGCTCATTCTGGGCCCAGAGCCTCTCTCACACTGGTGCCAGCACCGACACTTGCGTGTATGCACAGGCACACTTACATGCAAAATGATTTGTTTGCTTTCGTGGCTTAAAAATACCAGTCTCAATATTTTATTACCTCTCTGTTACTCATGTCTCACCGTCATGACAAGCGGGTCTCTGTAAGTCTTTATGGAATATTATGCTCTAGAGTTTCTCTTCAAAACCTTCACCTTCCTTTTCAAGTATTAGAATTAGATCAGTAACCTCAGGGATACTTTCCCCTCCCTTTCATTAATAAAAATGAGCTACATTGATCCAGGCAATACCTAATTTAAAAGCGCGGTCCGTTACCAGTGCAGCTTCTGCCAGCCTACCGCAGTCTTTGCTTCTTCTGAAAGACAAGAATGCGTTCCCTCCAAGGCTCTGTCTCTCTGCTGGTTCATAATCTCTTGAGAATAATCTTTGACCTTCCTGACAGCTTTTCTCTTCTCTAGAAGAGTTTTCACTGCAACACTGTAAAATCAGACTATTATATCCCAGATTAGAGACTCACATTTCTTTTTTGCTAAGGAAGATGAAAACGGCATGTAGCCATTTTCCAACTAACTCCTGAATGCTTCCCAGTTTTGTCTCGCAAGGCCGGTTGATGCACAATGCCGATCCAGTGCCGACAGGCTCCGCTGAGCTGAGGAGTGGGAATGATTTGTCCTGCTGGATTTTATGCTTCCTAGACATTTCTACTGGGACTTGTAACACATGCAGGCAAGGAAAATCCTTAATTGGGCAGCCGTTAGGTCATTCTCCCGATGCACCCAGGTTCTACTCACGTGCCCAGAATCTGAAATGATTGGAGCCCGTTTATCTAACTATATCAATACCAATACAATTGTGATTTTGTACCCGTAAATAATATGCAATAGTGTCTTGATATGAACATCCAATTCCTCTTGCCCATGAGTTGGTTAAAAAAATAAATAAATAAGCCAGATATAGCTAAGGCAAATCCTACTGAATTTGTCCTTCAGCATCCAGGTCCTGCTGAATCTCTTCTTTGTGGCGCAGGCTGCTCTCATGTCAGTTTGGGGTGTATGGTGCATTGGCTGCACTCCTTGAGAAAGACCCTGAAAGGAAGATCCTCAGGAGCCCGGAGCAGGGCGGGTGCGAAGCACTTGGCGGGCGGCCGGCTGACTGGGCGCAGCTTCCCCGCCAGCCACAAGGGGACACCGCGGGCCACCCAGCGGGAGTGCTCCCTCAGCATGTAGGAGGACTCCTCCAGAAGGTGCAAGGAAGCGAAGGTGGGGGTTGTGCTCCCGGCGTCCCACGCTCCTCTTTCCCATCAGTCACAGCTCACCACTCAGAGATCAGTCTCTTGCATTTCTGGATGGAGTCCTGGCTCTTGTGGACTCTCCAAGCCATGATCCTGGTGTTTTAGTTTATCCAAGGCAAAAGTGCTGGAGAAAAAGAAGGGGGCAACTTGAGAAATCCAAAGAATGACCTGCCATTCGAGTCCCACTACAGATGGCTACTTCCTCTTAGGATCTACAGGGCATCTGTACTTACCCAGAGTTCAGAATTTACACAGGAGTCTTTACTGCTTTCAGTCAGTCTAGGGGGTCTTTGCTTTCTTCCAAAGAACACCTCAAAATTCCTGCCACCAGGTTGCTTCTTTATAGGGTCTTGAAGTTTTCTTAATCTTTTTGAGTACTTCAGGGCCAGGAACAATATCTTACCTTCCCTCCTCACCGTATATTCTGGAATGGAGAGTGTATACCATACAAGCTTGTCAGATAAATGAGTTCAAAGAATAAAAGACATGCTTTGTGGTCTCCCTGTCCTGCTCCCCTCCCCTGAGGATTCTGCCCTGTTATGATGTAGTGGTTTGTCTTGTATCCCATTACCTGGGACAGGAAAACTAAGTCTTCACTTATACCTATGAAACATAGCATTCCTTATTATGCAAGATCATGGCTATTATGGTATCCACAATGGTACTGAACACTTTCTCTGGATGCAACAGTCTGCCACTTACTGTTGTGAATAATGGGGACTATGGTGTATCGTCTGATCATTATAGTCCAAGAATTGTGCCAAGTACTTCACAAAGATGCTCCAAATTATTCCTCAAAGGGACCCTACGAGGCAGGTGCCCTTTCTCCATTTTCCACATGTCCAAAAAGCCTAAGTAATGGTAAATAACTTAATTTGTTAAATAAATATAAAGCTGTATGTCGTAGAGTGGCAGGGTGTGATTTGAATCCAGGGATGTCTGACTCCAAACTGGTGACAACTCTTCCCTTGCGGTAGCTGGCGTATAGTGAAAAAGAAATCAGCATTATCGTACAGCAAAGATTCTTAACCCTGGGCAATTTGCTTCTTCAGAGGGCATTTCTCAATGTCTGGAGACATTTTTTGTTTGCATTAACTGATGTGTGGAGGGAATGCTGTGTACATTGAGTTCACAGTGGCCATAGATTCTGCTGAACATCCTATGGCACTCAGGATAGCCCCCCTCAGGAGGAATCGTCTGGCCCCACATATCCATAGGATTGCCCTGAGAAGCCCTGGTCAACATGATAGATCCCCCAATAATGGGCCCATGATCAAAGGAGGAAGACTGATGCAAAGCGAAGGTCCAGCAAAGCTTTATTTCGCACCAAGCATTGAGAATCAAACTGACTGGTCAGGGCCGCCTCTTACAAAGAGGCGAGGTGACCCCTCCCAGCCTCACAGACTGACTTTTATAGAGCAAAGGCCATGTGGTTGAGCCTGGCCACACACAGGTGGCCAGTGAGATTGCAACACACAGAGAAAACTGCACAGTCATGCTCGGTCACACACGGGTGGCCAATTGAATTTCAATTTATCTTAGTAGACATTTGAACTAGCCTATCACCTTGGTCAGAATTGGCGCCCAAAAGGCAGGACCCACCCTCCTTGATAGCTAGGGAGACAGTATGCGCGCCCCACTGGTTGGATGTGTCCACCTGGCCTGACCTGTCCTTGTATCTGGGCTTTGCTACCTGGGACTGGTTTCCCGGACTTGCTTTTAAATAAGTTCCTCTGGGAGGGGCAAGGTCAATCTAAGTTTACTGCATAAACAACAAAACGGCTCCTTCTGGCTAAGTAGGCCTTACAAACAGAAGACATTTTCCTCATGACAGGTGAGGCAAACAATCCAAGCCCAAGATGTGTAATATTTAAAAGCTACCTCACTTCGGTTTAAAATGTACAAACAGGGGCTCCTGGGTGGCTCAGTGGGTTAAGCCGCTGCCTTCGGCTCAGGTCATGATCTCAGGGTCCTGGGATTGAGTCCCGCATTGGGCTCTCTGCTCAGCAGGGAGCCTGCTTCCCTCTCTCTCCCTCTCTCTGCCTGCCTCTCCATCTACTTGTGATTTCTCTCTGTCAAATAAATAAATAAAGTTAAAAAAAAATAAAATAAAATGTACAAACAGCCTCACAGACTCCCAAAATATCTATTGTAAACTGTGTCATCCATGTCTGTTATTTCTACAGTAAAATTCAATTTATTGGGTCATTGTTGATTTATCTTTCTCCTTTCTAAAACTGAATTTACTATTGTTCTTTGAGTACAAATCTGTGTGCATCATTGTACCCTCTCAGTGCTCTTAAAATATCTATTAATCATTCTTTGACCATCAGTCACATCATGAACACACTAGGAGGCAGTGGGCTTAACCTGACCTCAGCCACCTCTTTGTGCACGCATTGTCCAGGATGGAAAGCCTCCCGGTTTGGGGATGGCGGGCTTGAGATTTAGGACTAAATGAAATGCAAATTTGACAGAAATTTTAATCTGAAGTCAGCTTTGATCTACGAAGATTTCTGATTTTTTTCTTTCAAGTCTAAAGTACATTTCTTTTTTTCATTAAAATGCATTTAACCATTAAGCCAAGGCCTTGTAAAAGATTGGTCTGTCTTACAGAAGCAATATATTTGGAACTGATGATCAGCAAAAATAAAACATATTTTAAGATAGTGATTGAATTTCCAGATCAGACCAATTTGAAATGTTTAAGACACACAGACATTTTTAAAAGTATCACAATTTATGAGATGTCTTGCCCAGCAGGACTCCCTGGCATTGGGTCTCAAAGATGTTTCACTTCCTGCTTGGGCTGCTCCAAAACCACAGGTGTGTGTGGTGGGGGAAGGGTGTTCCCTGGGGAATCTGCCAACAGTGGAGGGAGAAAGACATTTGGGGATATGACAGACTGTTTAGACCCACCCCCAAAAGTTCCAGACGGTATTGAGCCTCAGCTGTCTTAGTGGTGACCTTGATGGTGCAGCTTGATATGGACTTGTCCTGCTTCCTGGACCGCATCACCCCCCCATGTACACACACTCCTGTCCCTAAATATGACCTCCTCATAGGCCTCTGGGTCACTTGATCCCAAATTAGACTCTGCTTTGGGGGAAGCCATGTGGAGAGAGGTTGAACGGTGCCTCTTCCCCACATCCTAGCCCCTGGCCCCTGTATATGTGACCTTATTCAGAAAAAGAGTATTTGTAGATATAATTAAGCTAAGGATCTGGTGGTGAGATCATCCCAGATTACCTGAGCAGAGCCTAAATCCAGTGGCAAACATTACATGGAGAGAAAGTCTTGTGAAGACAGAGATCGAAGTTGGAGTGATGAAGCCACAAGCCAAGGAAAGCCAAGCAGTGCCAGCAAACCACCAGGGGCTGGAGGAGGCAGGAAAGATTGTCCCCTGGAGCCTCCAGAGGGAGTGTGGCCCTGCTGACACCTTGATTTCAGACTCATGGCCTCCAGGACTGGGAGAGAGCAGATGTCTGTAGTTTCTACCACTCAATCTGCTTGTTTGTTATAGGTTCTCCAAGAAACTAACGTCAGGAAAAGACAATTTTTGTATGATCCTTTTTAACCCCATGAACCTGGAATTGATTAAGTCCAGGTACACTTACTGAGTGCCAGCAATAATTAAAAAAAGAGCGGAAGGAGGTTACTCTAGCCTTCCGGATCCTGCATGGTGTCTGTGGACAGTGAGCAGGAGGTGGAGAGCCAAAGTCCGGCTGCACCTGTCACTGGAGTGTCACAGTGAAGCAGCAGTTGCACAGATGAAGGCACCAGACCCATCTGTTTGGCTCCACTTAACCTATTGTGTCTGAAGGGAAGCTTTTGATAAAGCCATCGATGTACAAACATTTCTACTCAGTCGCGATCAGCGACGCCCGGGACATGAAAATTCCAAACGGGTAGGCGGGACGCCAGAGCTCATTGTTAGGAAACATGTATTAACTGTGCGCTGTGTGGAAATAGCCCCGTAGCTCCTCACATTGGGCAAGTTAGAGATCTTCCTTGGGCCTCATTTTCACAGGTGGAAAATGGCAACTGTAACAGCTGCCTTTCACAATTTGGCATGGAAAAGTACAAGGTATGCCAGTTGACTGGCAAGAAGGCTCCTAATTGGTAACTGACTGTCACTCAAATTATAATTTTTGTTATTACTATTGATAGAAGGCAAATAAAAATATTGACTCAAGGCCACAAAGTATTTACTGAAGCATCTGTTTCCTTACATGTCAAATTCATACAATAACGTCTCCTAAAATAATTGTGGGTTTGAAACGAACTATGTAGAAAACTTATAGGATAGGGCCCAACACATAGTAGGCACGCTATACCTCTTAGATATCAATAAGGCTTTTAGTATGTACTGCTCTTATTACTGCTTGGTTATTATTACTTTGGTAATATCTAGCGCTATTACTGTGTGTCATTTACCACATGCTGGCAACTGTGCTGCGTGCTGCGGGGACAGCAACCCCCAAGCAAACAACGTCTTTGTGCTCATAGAGCTTCCAGTCTAGCACAAGGGCTGGTCAACCCTTTGACTTTGAACCACAAGAAGAAATACACTTTCTGTATATATAGTGCAAATTCACACACACACACACACACACACACACACACACGGAAACACTCAAAGAATCAATGTTCACTATTTTCTTGAATGGTGCTCTTTGAGATTTTTCTCTTTTGTTCATTCTAAACTAGTCTATACCATCTGAGAAATGCTCTTTGTGACCTACCAAGTTGAATTCTGACCCACTAATGGGTCCTTATGGTCTGTTCGGAAACAAATGTCCAGCCGGCAAGACAGAGTCTGTGGGTCAGTGGAATGCAAACATTCTCACGGGGGTTCGGATGCTCTGCGCATGTAGCAGAGGGGACTGTGTTAGCCTGGAGGGTCAGGAGAACGTCCCTTTGGGGGGGCTTTTACATGAAGCAGGCAGGATGAGGCAGCAGGAGGAGGGGGATCTCCAGCTGTGGATGCTGTCTGCACACTGAGTCCAGACACGGGTTCATGAGAACATGCTCTTCAGAGAGGGAGGAAGGGAGGCAGGACAGGGACGGGAATACACTGATGGAAAGGAATTACCCTGAGGTTTAGCGCAGGATGAATCAGATGGGGCAGGTGCAGGCAAACAGTCAGGGGTGGGATTTGGAAGAGGGTAGGGGCAGGATTTGGAAGGACACCAAAGAGAGGTCCCCTTTGAGGCAAAGGAGTGATCCTCTGCACCCTGTATTTGTCTGTCTCAGGGGGCGAGGGGCTTCTATCAGCTGAGGTCATTTTTGAAAGCCCTCCAAAAAAAAAAAAAAAAAGGTCAACTGTGAGCAGGAAATTCTCTTAGCTTGAAGGCTTTTGACTTAGAAGTATCCTGTGGGGGCGCCTTGGTGGCTCAGTCCTTAAGCATCTGTCTTAATATCTCAGTGTCCTGGGACTGAGCCCCCACGTCATCTTCCCTGCTCAGTGGGAGGCCTGTTCCTCCCTCTCCCACTCCCCCTGCTTGTTTTCCCTCTCTCGCTATCCCTTCGGTCAAATAAATAAATAAAATCTTAAAGAAAAAAAAGGAAGTATGTCTGTGCTCTTTTTCCTTCCTTCCTCCCTTCTTTTTTAGAGAGAAAGAACATGATCGGGGGAGGGGCAGAGGCAGAGGGAGAGGGAGAGAGACAATCTTAAGCGGTCTCCACGGCCAGTGTGGAGCCCGAGATGGGACTTGATCTCATGACCCTGAGATCATGACCTGAGCCGGAACCGAGAGTCTGATGCTTAACCGACCGAGCCACCAGGCACACCCATTTTTGTATCTTGGATATTTGTTAAGTAACTACTGATGCCAGTAGTATGCAAATATTTCCACCTGGACTAACTGTGAGGTTTGGAATGTCATCTTGTGTCATACAAATATTTTCAATTTTCATCTTGTATAATCTGTCAGCCTTTTCATTTATGGGTACTAGATCTGTGACTTGCTCAGAAATGCTTTCCCTCACCAGAAGACTGTAAAAAACTTCCTCATTTCTTTTTGAATAAACACACATTTTATCTTAAACTCTTTATTTGTAGTCTATTTCTATATCTGTTATAAATTGGGGCTCTAACTATATTTTTTCTCAAATACATCATCAATCATATGATACCATTTATTGAATAATCCCTTAGTGCCTGCTGGTTCTAAGTGCTGCCTCGTCATATAGTAAATTCTCTCTCTGTTCTCTTTGATCAGTTCATTGGCCCATTCTGGAGCCAATAGCAGACACTTTTACCACCAAAATTTCACAGGTTGCTTTGTTATTTAGAAGGCAAATTCTTCCTCACTACTTTCTTAATATATGTATTTTTTATTTAAGTAAAATCTATCCCCAGTGTGGGGCTTGAACCCATAGCCCTGGGATTAAGAGTTGTGTGCTCTACTGACTGAGCCAGTAGGTACACCCTCACTATTCTTTTAAACATATCTTTGCTTCTTATGTGCATTTTCCTGTGATAATAGTGATATGGGTTGTTATGTTGTACTCAACATCCACTGCCACGTCTCATTCAGTCGTCTCCTTCACCATGCAGCCCACATCCCTCCGGACAGAGCCCCAGAGCTAGGATGGATGGGTGACATGCACTGAGCCCTGACATGGGCTTGGGCATGTGACCCTGTTCAGGCTGAGGTTGAGCAAGAGGTTTCCTGGCAGTTCCAGGGACAGAGCCACCTTGTCTTTAGGAGAAAGAGAGAAAGTCGTTCTGTAAGAGGCATTTCTTCCCCAGGTGGTCGGGGTTTCTGTTCCGTCGTGGAGCAGGGACAACAGCATCAGTTCCGCACACAGGGGAGGGAACAAGCGTGAAGATGGGGGCGACATCCAGAGGAAGACACAGCCCAAGCTCAAACACAAGAAACCCTGACTTACTGAACTAGACCAGTCTCACACAGCTTTATCACTGGGATGCCTGAGCCAAGCAATGGACGTCTCCCCTACCACTTTGGGTTGTCTGTTACCCAAATGCAAAAACTCTTAACACTTCAGAATTAGAGGCTCAGATTCCATGGGCATTCCAAAATCCTTTTGGATTTTTTTTTAAGATTTTATTTATTTATTTGACACACAGAGAGATCACAAGTAGGCAGAGAGGCAGGCAGAGAGAGAGGGGGAAGCAGGCTCCCTGCTGAGCAGACAGCCCGAAGCGGGACTCCATCCCAGGACCCTGAGATCATGACCTGAGCCAAAGGAAGAGGCTTAACCCACTGAGCCACCCAGGCGCCCCAGTCCTTTTGGATTTTGACTGAGGAAACATCAAATGTATAAGTACGTTTTGAGAGAACTTACATGGTTACAATGTAGTTCTAATAGTTTCTGTCAACACAAAAATGTCTTCTATCCATGAACAAGGTTAATCTCTGTGTTTCCATGATTGACTTTCTAGGCACCTATTGTTTGGATGGTGTCCTTCAGTCACACTGAATGATCCCCCAGCTTCTATTTCCGGCCTCCATTTTCTCTGAATTTTGGGCTTGTAAATCCTACAGGCAACTTGTGATCTCAGCTTGAATGTCTAATAGGCATTTTAAATTTAACATGTCTTTTTAAAAATCTTTCAATTTCCTCTCAAAAAGCTGTTACCACTCATCTCAGTGAATGCTAGCTCCAACCAGTTGCTTGGGCCAAACACACAATTTGTGTGGCTCATAGTTTTCACAACCCACATTCTGTCCAGTGGCCAAGTTTGTTGGTGATATCTTCATGATCTACTTCAAATAGGACCGTGTTTCATCACCTTCATCTCCATAACTGAGACTTAGTTCTCTACTTCTATTCTTGTCCCGTGCAAATTTCCAGAATGAGCTTTTAAATTAGATGACATCACTCCATAGAAAATCAGTCTTCAAATGAATTTCCATCGTGATGTAAGTAAAAATCTAAATCTCTTCGTCAGACTAAAGAATCCCTAAATATCTGTCCCCTACCTCACTGACTGAACCCCCACCCCCGGCCTCTGCTTTGTTCTCCCGATACCCCACATGCACGTCCATTCTTCTGTGCCAGGCCTGGAACAGCACATGAATCAAGAAGCATGGAATTCTTTGTCGTGGGCTCAAGTGTGGGCAAATCTTACAGTGTTTGTTAATGCAAATGCTGGTGGCTATGGATATTTTATGAAAATTAATAATATAATAAAATTTGAGGGGCACCTGGGTGGCTCAGTGGGTTAAAGACTCTGCTTTTGGCTCGGGTCGTGATCCCGGGGTCCTGGGATGGAGCCCCGCATCGCATCGGGCTCTCTGCTCAGCAGGGAGCCTGATTCCCTTCCTGTCTCTCAGCCTGCCTCGCTGCCTACCTGTGATCTCTGTCTGTCAAATAAATAAAATCTTTAAAAAAAAAAAAAGATTCTTTCTCTAAAAAAAATGTATATATAATAAGATTTGAGGGTCCCTGGGTGGCTCAGTGGGTTAAGCCTCTGCCTTCACTCAGGTCATGATCTCAGGGTCCTGGGATCAAGCCCCACGTCAGGCTCTCTGCTCAGCAGGGAGCCTGCTTCCCCCTTCTCTCTATGCCTGTCTCTCTGCCTATCTATGATCTCTGTCTGTCAAATAAATAAATAAAATATTTTATAATAAGATTTGAAAAGAAAAATCTATCTAAGAATTAAAAAGGAAAAAATGGGAGGAAATTCTCGCTGCATTAGGGCGAGGGTGCCATGTGTCTTGTGAAGGCTGAGCTCACCTTCATTTGCTCCGTGGCTACATTTCAACCAGCCTCAGATTTCACACTTGTTGGCCTGCTGCACTTATCAATGAATCGATCAATCACTAATTAATTCTTGCTAGGCTTCTGACTCTTTTTTTCTTTCTATAATGCATTTTATTTGGAATATTTCATCATAAACTTCAAGAGTGATTGGCATCCTCCTCTTCCACAAAACAAGCCACTTTTGACCACCAGGCTCTGCCTGTGATTCGAGCTGTTGTAACTAGAATTGAGTCCCCTCTGCGGTATTCTTTGTGGTTTTTCAGCTCCCCAGACGTTCAGTCACGCGCTCTGCTCTTATACTGGCCCATTACAGCGTCACTGGGGATCGTGGGCCCTCCTTTGTTGCTCTGCATACCCTGAGGAATAATTCAACCACACTTGTATTGAGAACATTAAATCCACTAGTAAAGCATCAGTTCCGTTTGCATTAAGTCCCTTCTGTTCTCTGTTTTCTTCTTTATGTTTTAATTATATGTGCTCTTTTAATGGTGCTTGTAACTTTTAAAAAGGTTTTGTGACACATTATATGAACGCAGTTATGTAGGTTGTTTCCCTTCCCAATCAGGAGGAGTAGATGACTCTTTCGTAAACACCGAGGCAGCCATAATGGGTTTTAAGAATGTTCTCACCCTGTCCCCCAACTCTATCACACAGTATGTATCCATCTAGAGAAAGTGTTCTGTGTTTCCACATGTGTGCATGCACGCACGTGTGTGTGTGTTTGTGTGTTTCTACACATACATGCACACATGTTCACATTACTTTGGGACTTTCAAACCACAGAAATGTAAAGAGGAGCAGAAAAATCATCCATAGTTCTGCCACCAAAAGACAGTTATTATTAACTTCCTGCTGTATTATTTCCCACTTTTAGAATAAGCTCCTTTTGCGCTCATGTTGCATATTCAAATTTGCATCCTGCTTTTCATTTAGCATTGACCAAAGTTTTTCCAGAGAGTGATGGCACAGATGCCATCTTGATGGCTGTGGAGTATGATAGCAATTGGGATCCAGGAGCCATGCAGGTGACTCTCCCTGGGGTCAAGACCCCAAATGGACACTTCTCATGAAGATGTAGAATCTATTACTTTTTTCAGCCCCGAATCTGGGCTGAGCTAGAACTTGCTTTGGCCAATAAAAAGCCGTTCTTGAGTTCTGAGATGGGGCCTCAAGAACCTTTGCGTATTCCCATTGGCACTCTTTGAGCCCTAAGCTAACGCACTGGATGACGACTGGCTGGAGAGGAGCTCCAGTCAACCCAGTCTTCCCAGCCGAGGCACCAGACAGGACATCGCCAACAGCGAAGAGAGCCAAATCCAGAGGAAACTAGAAGAACCGCCAAGCCCAAACTGTCAGCCTGCGAAATAAATGACTTTTATTTTAAGCTACTGAGTTTTGTAATGGTTTACTTTGCAGCAGAAGTGATGCGGCACATATGTAATTGGACTAACTCTCCAACCATATTCAATGTTTAGGTTATTTCTATCCTTTTACTAAAATATGAAACAATTCAATGAACGTCCCTGGACACAAGTAATTCACATGCAACTCCAAGAAATTGTCTCTTCCGTATAAACACCTAGAACTAGCACTGACAAGGGAGGAGGCATATCAATGTTAAGAATCTTGGTTAAATTCTACTTAGGATTTTCAAAACAGTTATATTACTTTACATCCTCACAACCCTGGTCTGAAGTTGCTTATTGCATCATACTTTTGCCCACATGAGACATCTTATTAAAAATAAATTCATGGATAATATATACATTTAAGTCTTTGTTCGCAATTGCCATGTTATGGTTGAGGGGCGTCAATCACTTTCATGCACGCACCCCCCACAACACACACACATACACGTTTTCTATTCACTGTGCAGAACTCACAAACAATTGAACGAGACCTTTATCTACAGAGTTGCATCTCAGACTTGGCATGGCTGCCACCTGATGACTCTGGGAAGGTGTGCTGGCCCCTGACAAAGCCTCACAAGGATGGAAGTCCTCAGGAGAACAGGCAACTCTGAGCCAGAAGAGACCTGTTTTGTTCAACGGGACCCGTATTCAGCTGCCGCCGCCCACTTCAGCTCAGGGACCTAAGCCAGTCCTCTCTCATGCGCCGTCACCGGCACCGGCCTGCCCGCTTTCTCCACCTCAGTCATCGCGTGCTTCCCACGTCCCTCGCGGTCTTCCTCGGCACGCACTGGTGTTGCTCACGTTCTTTCTCTTCCTCGACCTCAGCCCTCACAATCCGCAATCACTCACACGTCTCTGCAGGAGAACCTTCACACACTAGTTTTGCTTGTGCCCACGAAGAGTCCCTTCTTTTCATTTTATTTTTTGGATATTGTAATTTGTGTGATGAGAAAGACATGTCTTCCTTGAAGATGGGAGCCCTTCTGAAAATGTCTGCCTCCTCCATTCGCTGGTCCGTCCGGGACACGCGGCCAGACAAGCAGACCCACACGTGCATGGAGATTTAACACACGCTGTGTCCTCTGAGTCAGGAAGGCGCCTAATGGCAGCGTGAGGTCCTGTAACAACAGAACTGTGGACGCAGGACCACCCTGGGACTGTGCTCCTCCTTCCAGGCTTGTCCTTAGCTGAGCTTCTATCACATTTTAAAACCGCTGCTGTCCAAACCTGGACCAGAAGTGCTGGAGAGCGATCGGCTTAAGGAACATCAACCTCCTTTTTTGTTGTTTCCAGACATTTATTTCTCAAGCTTAAGCTCTTTGGTCTCTAGTTTCCTCTTGCCAGTGTACCAGAACTTTTTTTTGTTTGTTTTTAAGATTTTAATTATTTATTTGACAGAGAGAGAGAGAGAGATCACAAGTAGGCAGAGAGACAGGTGGGGGGGGGTGCAGACTCCCCACTAAGCAGAGAGCCCGATGCAGGGCTCGATCCCAGAACCCTGGGATCATGATCTGAGCTGAAGGCAGAGGCTCAACCCACTGAGCCACCCAGGAGCTCCCAGAAATTTTGCTTAAGATTTTGTCATGGGTGTTTCCACATTTGTTATAGCAGTTTCTACTTTGGAGGTCGGCAATTAGAAACATCTCCAGCTGCCAAAGAACCTGCTCAACCATGGACTGAAACCATTTGCCATTTACTTAAAACAGTTACATTTTGTTGAGCAAAAAACTTTGATGGATTCAGTGTAGATCACTCGCTTGAATTTGCAGCCTCAAGGGTTTTGAAGTTTCCATTTAATACATGTTCAAGAAGATGAACTTGATCTTCTCTGTAAACAAGGTCAACTTGATAGGTAATTTTGGCTTTTTGTTTTCAGATAAAAGCAAGTCAGTACAAATAGGTTCCTCTGTAAAAGGGAAAGACGTGTCAGTATGCTTTTCATTGCTTTATGGAGGTTACCAGAGAATGAAGGAACCATCCAGGCACTGCTCATTTAAGAGACAAAGACCTGTGATTCCAGGAGGACTTAATTTTCCTTGGGAGGCCTTATGGACATGAACTTGAATGATTCTGGTTTTTCATAGCTTTCCTTTGTCTTTAATGTCCATGGCGTCATTGTTTGATTTGTTGAAGGATCATCTTTCCATCTGGTCTAACACATCATGAACTCACATTGTATTATGTTCTCTTTTCCACTTTGTTTGCAGGTCTGACTTTCTATAAAATCTCTTCTCTTTCAATTATTTTCCTTTCGTATTTATCATTGAAACAACTCTAGAATTGCAATGGCAACTGCCACCATATGCGTTTCTGAGTGTTTTGAAAGTAAACATTGAATACCTATAAAATAGAATGTTAATTATGTTCATATCTTTTGAACTTAGCCAGAATTAATACTGGCAAAAATGTCACGGAGGTCATAATCACTCACCTGTTTAGCTCAAGTGACTTCTCATTGTACTTAAATAAGAAGAAAGAATGAACATCTGTGATCTCAACACCCATCTTAGAGCATTTGCAGAAAAAGCTGCAAATGAACCAAGAAATACTAGAAGTAAAGAAATAGTGGAGATAAAAGCAGAAATTAATTAGGTAGGAAAATATATATAATATCCATGGCCAATAAAAACAAAAGTTTATTCTTTAAAAAGACTGATACAATTGTTAAGTCCACGGTAAAACAAGAGGGAAAAAAAAAACAAGCAAAAGAGGAGAGGAAGTATAGACTACTCAGACCAGCACCAGAAATGGAACATATCCACACACATTAAAAAAGATCACAAGAGGATATTACAGGCAGCTCTAGTAAATTTAAAATTTGGACACAACAGACACATTCGTAAGAGAACAGATCACCAAAGCTGGCACAGAACATTCCAAGCCCAAATAGCATCACCAGTAAAATCTATGTGATATTTAACCAGTTTTACACAATCTCTTCCCCAAAATTGAAAAAGGAAGTATTTTTCTATTGCGAATATATAGTTTTTGAAGTTTTTTGTTTTGTATGTACACACAAAAACGATCACATTTTAGGGGCTCCTGGGTAGCTCAGTCAGTTAAGCTTCTGACTCTTGGTCTCAGCTCAAGTCCTGATCTCAGGGTTGTGATTCAGGCCGTGTTTAAAAAAAAATCACATTTTAAAAACATGATCTTAAAAATCCTAAATGTATAGGAATATGTGACATTATGGTCAGCTGGCTATAGATTTCAGAAACGCAGAGCTCATTCAAAATCAATATTGTAATTTACCACGGGAATAGAATCCAGATGGAAAATGGTATGATTATCTCAATAGATGCAGAAAACACTTTTTATAGTCATCAGTGTTTGTTTATGATTTTAAAAAAACCATCACATACCACAGCAGAAAGAAATTCCCTTACTCTTAGAGAGGTATTTTTTAAAACCACTGCAGTAAACACTAGCTTTCTGAAATGGCAAATATCACTTAAACAGCAAGACTTTGGAAATCTCCTTTCTGAGACCGAGATCAAGCCAGCGTGGTCACTTTTCTACTTCTAGTCAATTTCGTACTAGGGGTCCTGGCTTCTGCAGTGAGAAAAGAAAAGGAAAAAAGTATGTAGAATATTTGGACACGAAGAAATGAAAGCAAACACTGGCAGAAGTTATAAATGTTTATATCTTCAAAATATAATAAAACCTGTGATAAATTATTAGAATTTATAAGTGCAATATATTTGCTATTATATCAATAAACAGAAAGAAACAAGTCTTTCCATAAATGAGAAACAAGCAGAACATGAAGTTAAAGATAGATACGTAAACTAGTATACAAATGGCAAATGCTTGAGAATAAATCTGATAAACTATGCCCAGTAATTCAATCGGGTAACCTGTGGAATGTGTTTAAGAAGGAATTAGGAAGTGAGGAAATGGAGAGTTATAACATGTTTATGGAATAGAATATTCGATATTGAAAAAATATCAGTTCTTGCCCGATGTCCTCTATGGATTGAATGAAGTAGAACAAAAATCCCAACAGCTGTTTTCAAATGGATCTTGACAAGCTGCTTTTAAAATGTCTACAGAAATGAAGACAACCAGTAATAAGCAAGGCACTTCCGGCAAAGAGGTAGAACTCAGTCTCCTGGACTGTCCGAGGACCGTCGGGGTGAGGTCACCGCACAGTGGTGAGCCGCACAAGCCAGGCGAGCCATGCTATCTTACACTGTTGAGTAAGGACATGAGTCATCCATGCTCTATGGACCCTTTTATAAGGATAGAAGATGGGCAAAACCCAACTATAGAAATAAGCTGTCTACGAGTATTAAGAGATTATATACATACATCAAAATAAAAATACTATAAAATTTAGAAGAACGTTTATATACAGGAGGCTTCTAGGGTTCTGAAATTTTTTTTTTTATTTCTGGGACCTGGGGGATGAGTACAGGGTACTTTCCCCGTTACTTGGTTGTCCATTAATTTTCTGTTAAAAACATCTAAACAAAAGTAGAAGAGAAAAAGGAAACGGCTAATTTCTGAAAATTCGCTAGATTTCTATATTAATTTCCTAGAATAACAAAGTATCACATTGTGGGTAGCTTAAAACAACAGAAACTTATTTTCTCTCAGTTCTGAAGGCCAGAAGACCAAAATCAAGGTGTGGTCTGGGCTGTCCTTCCTCCAAAGCCTCGGAGGAGGGTGACTTCCTGCCTGTGTCTGCTTCCGGCAGGGTCGCCTGGTCTGTGGCAGAGTCTCCGTCTCACACAGCTTGTCTTCCCTCTGTGTCTGTGTCTTCACATGGCCTTCTCCTCTGTGTGTGGGTGCCTGTGTCCTAGTGACCTCCACGTAGAAGGACACTTCTATTGGATTGGGAGTTGGATGAGGACCCACTCTATGACTTTATCTTAACTGAATATACCTGCAAAGATCCTATTTCCAAATAAAGCCACATTCACAGGTGTGGCAGTTAGGGCTTCACCATACCTTTTGAGGGACACTGTTCAACCCATGACAGTCTCTGTATACAGGTGTAGATCCTGTAATGAAACCAAGACTCCCATTTGCTAGCCAAGTGTGTCTTTGAGCAAATCACTTTCTCTCTTCAGCCCCTTTATGCAATGGGGTTAATATTTTATCAGAGGGTCTTTTTTTTTTTTTTTTAAGATTTTATTTGTCTCTTTGAAAGAGAGAGAGAGAGTATGAGTGGGGTGAAGGCGAGAGGGAGAAGCAGACTCCTGGCTGGCTGATCAGGGAGCCCAAGACGGGACTTGTTCCCAGGACTCTGGGATCATGATGCGAGGCAAAGGCAGGCGCTTAACCAACTGAGCCACCCGAGTGTCCTGGGTCTTTGTTTGTTTGTTTGTGTGTGTGTGTGTGTGTGTTTGTTTTCGTTTTACTAATGGACTATTATAGAGATCTAAGCTGCTTAGAACACTTCTGGGAACCCAGTAAGTGCTACATTAGTGCCTGCAATTCTTTTTATTTATACCATTATTATTGAACTCATCATTATCTTTATGGTGCACCAGGGCAAGCTCAAGATCAGAGGATGGTATGGGTGGAGGGCAGGTTAGAGAAAGACTATTTTGCTGAACATTGTAGAGTGAAATTTCCATTCTGGGCAGGAGTATGCGAAGATCCTGATGCACTGAGGGAAACGTTTTTATTTCCTAAGATGGAACTAGACCATACCATCGTTTAGAATTTATTCTGGTCTTTGAGATTCGTGGGAAGAATTTCACTGACTCATGATCCAGTCAGATTTGATCCAGTCTAATGTCTACATGGAAGGGGATGCCTGCGTGACCCTGGAGCACCTGGCACAAGACTAGATTTGTCCTCCTTTGGTCCATCCTCTTCTGGTGCCCCTTAAGCTTCACCCTCCCATGTGTCCCTCCCGACTGCCACCTTCTCCTTAGCATTAGTCTGGCCCAGACTAAATAACACAGATTGGGGGTATTTTGGTTTCCTGGAGCTGCCAAAAGAAATCACCACAAAACTGATGGTTTAGACAAAAGAAATCTAGTCTCTTATAGCTTGGGAGCCCAGAAGTATGAACTCAAGGTGTTAACAGGACCACACTCCTCTGAAGGATCCCTCAAAGGACCTTCTAAGAAAGGTCCTTCCTCACCTCTTCCTCTGCTTTAGGAGTTGGACATATCTTTTTTGGGGACACAATCCAACGCACTACATGGGGAAAGTTTCTGCAAGGGATTCCTTTGTCCTCGGACCACCTAGTCAGGGAAGATGCATAACTCTACAACAGGTCGGTGGGAAATGTCCTCTTCTGAAGGCAGATGCATCAGCATCAAGCAAAACACAAGAGTCTCTTGCACACAGTTTAACTCCTATTCAGGCCTTTTCACTGAATTAAGGAAATACTCCTTTGGAGTTCACAGTTTATAAATTTCTCTTCCCATGTTCAAATTCCCTTTCTATAATCCCTATTCTTCATTAAACCCAAGGGTCCTGTGTAGACCTAGAGCACTGTTATAGGGGAAATAAGGTAAAGTCAGGTGTGGCTTTCCCAAATGTCACTTCTCTAGATTCTTTTCAGGGGGCTGTTGATAGGGTTCCTGCCGGTCTCCATGTGTGGAAAGATTCTGGATAACACGGTTCTGGGAACCATGGGATGGAAGTATGTATCTGCTGGAGTACTGGCAGCCATGTACAGCCTTGGAAACATACCCAAGCACACCACCTAGAGCAAGACAAACCTCAAAGGTAGGAGGTCTGATGTTTGGCCTGTGGACATCACCCACGCAATTGTGAGCTTGGTTGGTCAGAGGATACCGGGTACCGGGGTCATGCACTTCTTCTTCTTCTTTTTTTTTTTTAATTTTTTAAAAATTTATTTTCAGCGTAACAGTATTCATTGTTTTTTGCACCACACCCAGTGCTCCATGCAATCCGTGCACTTCTCAGAACATGGGAGGTCTCCTAAATACGTAACGGACATCATCAGTGGCCTCAGTGGTCTATTAATGATGACAGCAATGATGAAAACCTTCAATGAGACTCTGGGCGGGGATAGGTATGACTGAGGCAACTTCATACCTTAAGAGCAAATTGTTCTAATTATCATTGACGTGATCATGATTGTTCGAAGTCCTTTAGTGCCTTCAAGTGTATTTTAAAGATCTGAAGTTGGTAACACCAGTTTTCCTAAGAGTCCAGATGCCTCCCTCTCCCTTTCTCTTGATTTCTGCCCATGCCCCCACCTAGATGGGCTCTCTGTCCATTTGCAGTTCTTGTCAGGGAGGCTGGAATTTCCTTTGTGTCCTACCAAAAGTCTCTGAGGCTCTCTTCCTCTGCTGGCATGCCCATCCTTGTCCTTCTCGTTCAGCCCAGGGAGGGCCATGTGAACCATGGTGCAGCTCCTTGGCAACCGTGTGGTGTTGGGAGGCCTATCAACTCCTCACCAGACCTGAGAGTGTTTAAATCACCCCTGACCTCCCAGCTCCACCCAGAGCCTGTATCTAGGGGTGATAAATATAGGGCAGTGCTGAATTGGCCTTTTCTGTGAAAGTAATGACTTTGGTCTGCTGGGGAATATTCTGAAGGTTAATATCTCAGAGTGCAAGAGAGAAAATGAACAAATTGCTTCCAGTCAGCTCAAATACATAATGATTTTGTGATGTTTCCTAATTACATTTTTTATTGAAAAATGTAGTTGGATGCCCACATCTCCGGGAGCACAGCCGCAAAAAACTATGTGGTCTGGAATCTTGCAGGTTGAAGATTGTGTCACTTTCTTTCAAACACATTTCTTTTAAATTTCACTCTTTTTATGAAAAAATGGTATGACAATGCAGGTTACAACAGATATTGATTATATTATTTTTAATGAATTACTTTTTGGTGAATGACTCCGATCAGGAGTCACATGAAAGGCGTCTATGTAGACAGGTCTACCTTAATAAGGAGACAGAAGGTGAAAACACAGATGTCAGAGCAGAATCATGTAAAAAACAAAGCAGTGAGGACATCTCCCCACCTGGATTTTGTTCCAGAAAATCGAATCCAAAATACCATGTACTTTTAAAAAAATGGTGTTACACAGCTTCTTCTTCTTCTTTTTCTTCTTCTTCTTTTTTTTTTTTTTGACAGCAGTGAATTCACTTTCAACAGATTTTCTGGCTAAGATAAGTGGCTAAAAACGATTTTCTTTTTAACTGTCTTGACCTAGTTGTGCTCAGCTGCACTTTCCAGAAAAAAAAAATAATAAAAGAAGAAGAATAAAAGAAAAAGAAGTAAAAGAAAAAAGCCCGGATCAATTTTAGGAAAAGAGCAAGTATGATTCTGAAGCAAAATCCTGTACCCTCGTTGTTTCATGACTTCCTACTCTTTAGAATTATTATAATTATCATATTAAAATTATTACATTATAAAAAGATTACTTCAATTATTAAAATGGTTGTAGCATATGATTATGACATTACTCAGATTACTAGTTTAATTATTAAAATTATTTCAAACTTTGGAAATGGAGATGTACAAAAGTATTTTTTCAAGGCTGTCCCATTTATGATTTAATTATTGGAGAACATGGTATTCAAATGGAAGAAGTGCTGCCAACTGTATTTTTATGAGATCTCCCATTTTAAAACTTTAATATCTGGGTTCCATGCCTAGTGAAGGCCTGGCATATGGCAAGCATTCAGCAAATGTAGGTATTTCTGGAAAACACTGAACAAAGGATACAAAGTAGATCCTGGAGATCATGAGTGCATATTTACAATTCATTCAACAAACATTATGTGTCGTCAGGTGGACAGCGGGAAACAGGCGAGGGCCAATTGAGGATAATGACCTTGGTAGTTCCGATATGTGCTTAATTAGAAACGCTGAGTAAGATGTTTCTTACTAGCCATGGGTTTGATGCAAACTTCTCCATCTCCCGGCAAAATACCACCAGGGCCATTGTTGCAGGGGTTATTTTTGAGGTAATGCATGTGTACTGTGAGTAATTAAAGACAAATGCATGAACAAACAGTGAAAGGTAATTTTATAAAGGTGAGCCTCCCCCGTTTGTTAGAAGGTCCGTGGAATTTTATTGAATAAGCATGATTTGCAGAACCATGTAGTATTGACTCTAGGGCTTAGCCACTCAACCAGTGCCACACTGGGTCCCCTGGGTGTGAGATTCTTGCCACAGGACTCATCCAAGGGTGAATCTCCTTTGAGAGCATCCCCAAGTCAGAGTACGTGCTTCTTAAATTTTGATAATGTTATTGCCATGTTATTCCTCAAAGAAGTGATGTTAAAGAATGCTTCTACCACAACACGTCAGAATGATTTCTCCACACTTTTGTCCACGCTTATGGAACTTATAGAACATTTTTTGCTCATCTAAAATTTTAAATGGTGTCTCATTTAGTTCTTATTATAATTTGTTAACTTTTTCCATTTTTCTTATGACTTTTCATCTGTTTGGGTTTTCTATATCATTGCATTTTTTTAATAAGCAAAGTTGAGTTTCCTTTTATGTGTTTAAATTTTTTTTTTCACATTTATTACTGACTTTCTATTGGGTTGAGTTTTTCTTTGTTTTTGCTGATCTGTCTTAAAGGCACTAGCCCTTTGTCTACCATATATGTTAGAAACATTTTCTTAGTTCATTGTTTTTTTTTTACTTTATTGTTGTCATTTATTTTTCCATGCAGGAAATTTTATTTTTTTGTGTCATTGAATATAACATATATCAGTATAACTTGAATTTTGGAATTTTTGCCTAAAAAGACTCTCTGAGGCTCTTAGTAACATTTATATATGATCCATCAGTGTTATCAAGTTTGAATGTTTGAAAAATTTCATTCTTGTTCATGTTTCATTCATTAATCTGGGGTTTATTTTGATGTGTTGGTGAAGTATAAAACACCTATGCAGTTTTTCTCAGAAGCTGCTTAAACACTTCATGTACATACACACATATGTTTAGATATATGTGTATTATAAGTAGTTCTATAGAGTCATTTGTTGAAAAGATGGGAGGAGCTACACAGAGCTGAGAGGTAGGCTTTAATGATTTTCTAAAAGAATATAGAATAAATCTTTTAAAATATTTAGAACTTCAAACTTATTTATTTATTTTTAAATTTTATTTTATTTTTTCAATGTTCCAAGATTCATTGTTTATGCACCACACCCAGTGCTCCATGCAATACATGTCCTTCTTTTTTTTTTTTCCCCCAAAGGTTTTTATTTATTTGACCCACACAGAGAGAGAGAACACAAGTAGGCAGAGCAGCGGGCAGAGAGGGAGGGAGAAGCAGGCTCCCCGCTGAGCAGAGAGCCCGATTCGGGACTCGATCCCAAGACTCTGGGATCGTGACCCGAGCCGAAGACAGTGGCTTAACTGACTGAGCCACCTGGGTGCCCCAATACATGCCCTTCTTAATACCTACTACCAGGCTCACCCAAACTTATAAAACCCAAAGGAAAGGAAGTATTCAATAGGAAGTTGTTAAGGACTGAGTGCTTGTGCTCCTGAAGTTCCTACATGAAAACCTTAACCCCCAGCATGATGGACTTGGATATGGAGTCTTGAGGGGGTGATCAGGGTTGGTTGGGGACATGTGGGTAAGTCCACGTTCTGAAGGGACTCGTGCCCTCACGGGAAGAAATGGAAGAGTGCTCCATCTCCCTCCTGAGCCAAAGAGACCATGTGAGTGCAGTGAGAAGACAGAAGGCAACCATACAGGTATCCACACTTCAGAATGGGAAGAAAATACATTTCTGTTATTTAAGCCATCTGTCCATGATATCATGGTAAGGCAGCCTAAGGCAAATACTTATTTACCAGCTAAAGTAAGTCCACATAATGTTTAAATTAAGATAGAAGAAATGGGAATTAAATGAAAGGAAGGAAGAACCTTCCATCAATCAGGCTGACCAGGATACCTGCATGAGCCGCTGAGGGTTTCTGGAAGATCCTACGGGGGATGGCAGGAGTTGGGGGGTGGGGTGGGTGGAAGGCAAATCAAGTCTTTTGATCCTAGGAAATTAAAACAAACACCTGTGTGCAGGCAAGGAACTTGACTACTTGATTCTTGAAGTTTATTTTCTATTTGCTGATTTGATTATAGGATGTCCAATTTAATATTTTTGTTTACTATTTCTACATGGAGACACTGACCAACTGATTTAGGAGCACTTTTTACTTCAGGCTTTAATGCTGAAGGAGGAGTTTATAGACATGCTCCCCAGTTCAGGAAAGTGGACTCTCCAGTGTGTTCACGTCTGTTCAATGGAATGAATCAAGGTTGAGTTCCGTCAAGAGATGGGCATTTCTAAAATAGCTGTTTTCCACCTATTTTGTTTGAGTGTTGAGGAATCCAGTTCGATTCTCTGTTGAAGTCTACAAACATGTCTGCAACCTAGACTTTTCATCTTGAATACATAACATCCCAGTGGCGGGCGGGTATTAAACCCATAGCCTCTCCAAGCCTGGCTCGTGCACACCGAGCCTTCCCTCCTGCAGGAAAACTGGTATTCACAAGGGGCAGTGGTACAGAAAGCGTTTGGGGATACACTGATGTCATGTTTAAATGGACATCTTTTTTGGCATAAGCTCTTGGTTGCCTTCTCAGATTTGGGGTCCAGGGAATCTGCCAAGGACTCAGGTCATTCCCATTCTGCTGAGGCTGAGGATGCCGTTCCAGAGGTGAGAAACCGTTCGTTCCTCAGAAGAGCCTTTGTACTTTCAGGTAGTGACTGGGGAGAAAATTATATATATATATATATATATATATATATATATATATATATATATCTGGAGAATACTGAAAATCTTTTGGAGGCAGCCAGAAAAGAAAGAAAAGAACGATTCAGAAGACACACAACCTTAGAAGTTCCAGCTAAGAAACTATGATTTGAGCAGAAATTATTCTGAGATATTACTCCTCCAGTTTCCCTGCAGAAAGAACAACCGTGCAACCAGCAGTGAGAAAGAGGAAGCTGCCTGCAACCCCAAAGGGGTGCTGTGGACTGACAAGCTGGTGGGTATGTGGGTTGAGCCATCCGGTACCAACGCACTAATGAACATGGCATGGTTTTAGAATCGTTGGTGCATATCGATGAGCGCGAAGGTCAGTGGCTGTCCGTGTCCCAGGGACAGTGAGACGCCAAGGGAAGCCTGTCAAAACAACTCAATTCTGGTTGCCCGGTCACCCCCCAGAAGCATCATACCAGTTGGTTCCCCTCATTGTGAGGCACTGGTGACTTGGGGTCTGCTGCGACTACGGGTGAAATTAGGTCGGTCCTCCGCCAGCAGCAGGTGGCTGCTGGGAACCATGGTCCGTGGAAGAAGAAAAAGAGGCATGGCATTTAGCTACTTCACCAAGGCACACCACAGGGAATGCAGAAATGATTGGTGAGAGCATCACATGTGTTTTCCCTTGTGGCACACACTCTGCTCAACTTCCCTGTTCTTACTGTGGTTCTGTCCGCTCTCCTGGGGCTCCTTAGCCAGGTTCAAAAGTTCCAATCCCTCAGTGTTTAAAAACAAAGGCATTTTTCCTCAAAGCCAATGCTAATTTCCTTTCCTGGAAAAGCCTTCTTCTCCGGCTCTCTGAATCATGCACTGGTAAGCCGTGGTTGTTCACCTCAGGGAGGTAGTGTATCGCAAATAACTGAATAAAATACTAGGTATTTTGTTCATGCGATGCTACCTCTCGACAAGGCAGATAGAGCTGAACAGCCCGGTGTACCCAAAGCTCAGGGAGCATGGACCCTTGGACTTGGGGTAGAATGCAGTTCAGCATCTAAGCAGCTCCAGTGTCACGGAAGCCATGGTTCATCTATCTTTGTCCTAATTCTCTGTCCGTCGCTCTGTTCTCATTCCTCCGTGTTTGTCTCGCAAGAGAAAAATTGCACTGGATCAGTTAAAGAGGCAAGAAAGACTTTATTCAAGACTTCTGGAGTAGGGGAGAGATTCTAATAGAAGAGATTAAAAGCATCATACACGAAGGAGGACATAGTTTCAAAGCCTTGGGGAGATGCTGGGAAAGCTTGGCAGGGCAGGCATTATGGGCCTGTGGCTAACGAGATTAGGCCATCTGAGTTTGCTATTCGGTGTTTACCAAAGTTAGGTCCCGCCCTCTTACAGAGACTGGGTGGCAGGTGTCCCGTCTTTCCTGATGACCACAGCTCACAGGCATGGCTCCCAGGTCCCTGAGAAAGACATTTCCTGGGCTTTAAAACTGGCAAGAGTCGAGGAGAAGATCCGCATCTCAAAAAGGGCAGAGAAAGGATTTCCAATAGCAAGTTTTCTAAAGCAAATGTTCTAAGTAAGAGAGAGCCAGGGGCTTGAAGTCAGGAAGAAACCTGCCTGTATTCGAACAGTTCCTGTACTGCCCGCCCTTTTCCCCAGACACAGGATGTCCGAAGCTTCAGGACTGGCCTTACCTTTCTGAATCCTTGGGGCCCAGACTGATACTTAACACATCGTGGAGATTCATTCAGTGCTTACTGATTGGTGAATAAGTGGGTAAATGCTAGTTTTTTCTATTGTCTCAAGAAAACTTTCTGATATGGTAAGTTTTCCAGAACTGGAAATTTATTCACGTTTAAGTATTGGTAGGCAATGCTGTTGCAATTCTCTACCTTGCACTCACATAAAGGAAACAATGTCACACCATATGGTGATCATATGGGATTCCTCCCGAGTGAAGAAATCCTTCCTAAAATATGCTATATTTGTCCATCGCGTTACAGTTTATATAAACATTCTACATTACTCTATTTGATTTTTACAACTAGCCTATGTAATAAATGACACAAGATCCCTTCTCCCCCATTTAGTACTGTGCTATCAACGAATCACAAGGTGTAATTACAAGAGTGCTTTTGTTACCAGCCCTCCTCCTGCCCACCCCATCCCCCACAGACCACCCCTAACTCCCGCTCTCCACCCCACCCCCACCCACCTTTACCCCATCGCCCCCCCCTCACTATTTCCAACCAAATCTCCTTTCTTCCCACCTACTCTCAAACACATCAATTCTCACACAATATGATGTAAACGTATTTGGTGCTGAATTTCCTCAGACATAATATCTTTTTTTTTAACATTTCAAGGATTGAAGGACTTGGAAAAAATCAATATCAACTATTGCTGAGGGTTGAATAAATTTTAAATGCCTCTTCCCAATTTTTAAACTGTGATAGGGCCTGTGGCCATAATGTCTTCATGCTTCATCTGGGTAAATCAGACCTTGGTGTAATGCTTCATCTGGTAAATTAAATGTGGTGTCTTCCTTGATACCTAAGGATACATCTTTGAAATCATCATTCACCTCTGAAGGCACCCAGTGCTTGGTCACCTGGCCACCCTCACCCACTCGCATCTATCTGGGGTCTTTCTATTTTTTTATGTTGTTTTTTTTTTTTCTCATTTTGCTTTGTCAGGGAAGCAGAGAATTTCTACCAATGAAAGGAAGTGCGAGCAGCAGAAATATCTGTTCTTTATCCTAAAATACTAAGAATATTATAATAATAAAGATAATAAGATGATTACCCAAAATAGCTTCCTTAGAAAAAAAAGGGGACTAGTAGAGATAAATGATCTGAACAATAGATAGTAATGTGAGCTGAGAAGGCATTTCTAGATATCATATCCTCCAAATTTATGGATATCGGTAAAGCTTCAAGTACTTTCCTTGAAGAAATCATTAAGATATTTAGGATTGGGGGGCACCTGGGTGGCTCAGTGGGTTAAGCCTCTGCCTTCTGCTCTGATCATGGTCCCAGGGTGCTGGGATGGAGTCTGGCATTGGGCTCTCTGCGCAGCGGGGAGCCTGCTTCCTCCTCTCTCTCTGCCTGTTTCTCTGCCTACTTTGATCTCTGTCAAGTAAATAAATAAAATCTTAAAATATATACATATATATATAGGATCGGGGCGCCTGGGTGGCTCAGTGGGTTAAATGTCTGACTTGGGCTCAGGTCATGATCTCAGGGTCCTGGGACTGAGCCCTGCGTCAGGGTTCCCGATCGGCAGGGAGTCTGCTTGCCTCTCTCCCTCTCCCTTTGCCCCTTGCCTTTTGTGCACTTTCTGTCTCTCAAATAAATAAATAAAATCCTTAAAAGAGATTTAGGATCATATTAATGAAACAGTTGATATTTTTTTCCTTGATACAAGATGCCGGACTGGTGTTAGCCATCTTAGTTGCACATAGTATCTCTCTGTAAGTGTTTCACGATGAAGAGAAGGAAGGAAGGAAGGAGTGAATGAATGGGGAAGCGGGCACTGTTACGCTTGCATTCTTACCAACAGTGTAAGAGGTTTCCCCTTTCTCCACATCCTTGTCAACTTTTTATTGTTTCCGGTCTTGTTATTTTAGCCATTCTGGCTGGTGTAATGTGGTATTTCATTGTGGTTTTGCTTTGTATTTCCTTGATGCCAACTGATATGGAAAAATTTTTTGATGTGTCTATTGGCCATTTGTGAGTCTTCTTTGGAGAAGTGTCTGTTCATGTCTTCTGCCCATTTCTTGACTGGATTATTTTCCATCTCAGGGTGGTGAGTTGAAGCCCTGCATAACAGTTTTGATGAGCCTCTGTATCACTACCCGCTCCCGTCTCCTCCCTTCCACAGACCTGAACCTGCTCTTCCTGACACTTGGTCCAAATGTGGAGCCCGTCCCCACTGTGTGTGTCAGAGAATGAAGATTTAGGGATGTCCAATGTCAAGCCTGGGTCTGAACTCTGGTCTACCTATCTCAGAGCCTCAATACAAAGTCATCGGCTCCTGGCATGGCCGATATTTCTCCTCCGTTAGAATAAAGGTGTGATTGTCTGCGGACAGCCCCCATAGGGGGTCTGTTCCTGCCACTTTCTCCAGAATGCAGCCTGGAATGAGTGGCGACTTGTACCCACACTGGAGCGCACTAAGAGCCTCACCGGAATCAACAGGGCCTCTGCCGCCCTGTAAGCAGCAGGGACCCAAAGGTTGAAGGAGGAGCCGAGGAGAGGGTTTCTCTAGCTTTCTGAGCATTCAAGAGATACTGTATGGCTTTTAAGGGTGTGTTGAAGGCACTTGTACAGTGATAGTCATAAAAGAAACCAAAATAACCTGCTTTCTAAGAAGCTGTCTGGTAATTGAGGAGTTAGGAATGCATCTGTCCTCCTCATTTTAGTAGACCTAGCATCTGCTTGCTTGCAAATAATTTCAACAGGTGCAGAAGTATCACTGCATTTTAGAGCCATTATGCAAATTTTTGTGACTACCTTAAGATTGGCCTATAAATGGACTTCAAGGATCCAGCAAAATCCGAACAATATATGCACTCTGGCAGGTGTCTGTGAGTACATGCATTCCCCACCCCCCACCCCACCCCCAGGGAAATAGTGCTTCAACATCATTATCTCAGGGTCTGGGTCAAAAAAGTGTTTCAGGCACAAGTCTGGAGTGACAAAGCACAGACAGACAATAAACACCGTAACTAAATGGAGCGGAGTAAACCCCTTCTTCCAGCAGAAAGCCAATATGCAAATGCAGAAGGAAGGTCAGGAAATTGGTATTTTGCAGCCATCACAGCGCCGAGTGCTTCGAAGCATGACTCATCAAAGAAAGCTAAACTCCTTGATGGAAGTTCGATGAAGAAAGAGTATATGTGCTCAGCCTTAAAGAATCTTCACAGAGATTCCTTCCTACGTATACAAAAGGGAAAGCAGTCACTGCGGCAGAGGACACCTCTTGGACCAAGTCATCAGAGGGCATGTCACTGACAACGAGCCAAGTTGGCCGCACAACCTTTGAGCTAATGCACAAAGATACCACCTCCTTTCTTGTGCCCTAAATGCACTACCCAAATCTGAACATGGGGGAGCATCACGTTAGTGCAAAACCCTGGCTCCGTAATCCCAAAAGATCAATGTCACAAAAGACAAAGTAGATAAGAGAAATGTTTCAGATCAAAGGAGACCCAGGAGTCCTGTTGAGTTCAATGGAAGTGTGATCCTGGACTGGACTCTGGATTAGGAAACATTGCTACAGTGTACATTATTGGGACATCTGATGGAATGTAAATATGAATTGTGGTTTATACAGTACCAGGGTATCAATGTGAATTTTCCGACTGATAATTGCGTCCTGGTTTTGGAAGAGATGCTTCACAGAAGTAGTTAGACCTGAAAAGGCTCAATGTCTCCAATTGACTCTGAAATGCTGCGTCAAATACTAAAAATTTCATCATCATTATTATCACAGAAAAGAGAGAAACAAGCATAGCACCAGCGAATGCAAATGAACGGGGCTCGGAACCTCACCGTACTGTTGCTGCAACTTTCCTTGGATGCTGAAATTTTTCAAATAAAAACACTTTAAAGAAAGTAAACAACTTGACCTGGTCCTTCTCCCCCATGTTAGCGGTAAAAATCAGCCTTACAGCAATTAAATAAAACATATCACTTTAGGGAAAGAAGCTGCATTTCCCAAGTCCCCCCAAAACTGCTCTATCTACCTTCCCAGACAGATGGAAAACTCATATATGTTTATTTTTAAAATTTATTTTAAAATAAATGCAACCTAGGTCACATTGTCCACAGGCTGGCTCTGGTCTTTAATTCCTCTTAATGAATTTAAACACTGTTTCTTTCCTAAGTGGGGAGGATGCGGGATAAGCTCTTCTTACTTTCTTGCTCCCAGTAATTGGGAGACACTAAGCTCATTCTATGTACCCCCAGCCTTCAACTTCTGCCAAATATATAAAGCAGGCAGATTTTGCAGGAACTGAACATTGCTGAATGTTGTCCTTCTTCCTCAAAGAGCCTGTGACAAGAACAAAGAATTTTGCTCAAACTCATGACATCCTGCCTGCCCTCCCAGGAGTCAGCCCCTGGGTGTTTGAGAGCCTTGGAACAGTTGACTTGACAAGCTGTGCCTCAAAACTCCTACTGTCTCTTGGAAGGGACAAAATGGGCCATGGGTTTCCAGAAAGAATGTTCATACATTCAGTTATGCCTGCAGTAGAGTTTCCAATGGTGGAAACAGGAGTCAGGCTAAACCCGAGCTATTCGGGTGCCTGAGCTAGTTCAAGGTATGTGACAGGACAACATTCCACAGCAAGGCCTGCTCAAATTAGGTCAGATACATCAAAGAAGCTGTCCCACTTGTTACTGTAGTTATAATACAGTGTTCAGGGAACAGACTCTAGAGCCAGAAAGTGTCCATATTCTGGAATGCCAGTCACCAGCTCTGTGACCCCGGGCAGCTCAGACTAACTCTTCCAGTTCTTCCCTGTAAAATGGAAATAATAACACAGAATTCTTGATTTATGCCTTAAAATGTCAGTAACTAATAGTTTGTCAAACAGTGGTGGTATTTATGTACTTATTTATAGCCTACCTTGTTTCAACAGAAGATCACAATAGAACAGATGGAAAGGAATTAAATGAATCAATCCGAGGGGAATGGCAGCAATTTCTCTTCATAGCTTTATATCCCATCCAAGTCTAGTCAAGGAATGGCCAAGAAATTTCTGTGACCACACTTGAATAGTTTTAGCTGATTACGCATCAAGAACCCATTATTATGTAAAATACATTTGAAGAAAACACAAATTTTCTTGGTTTCTTTTTCTCCCATACTAAGCTAACACATAAACCTCCCCATCTTTATGGAACAAAGCCTTCATCTTTTGAGGTTTTTTTTTGTTGTTGTTGTTGCTGTTGTTATTATTACTATGTCCAATAAGCCAACATATAGTACCTCACTGGTTATTGATGTAGTGTTCAATGATTCATTAGTTGCGTGTCACATGTAACATCATTAGTTGCAATGAACACTGGCTCATCACAACACATGCCCTTCTTAATGCCCATCACCCAGTTCCCCCATCCCCCCCGTACCCTCCCTTCTGTAACCTTCAGTTTGTTCCCCAGAGTCCAGAATCTCTTATGGTTTGTGTCCTTTCTGATTTCTTCTCATTCATTTTCCGTCTCTTCCCCTATGATCCTCTGTGTTATTCCTTATGTTCCACATGTGAGTGAAACCGTAGGATAATTGTCTTTCTCTGTTTGACTTATTTCACTCAGCTTAATCTCCTCCAGTTCCATTAGTGTCATTGTAAATGGTGGGTCTTCATCCTTTCCGATGGCTGAGTAATATTCTATTATATATATGAACTACATCTTCTTTAAGCCTTCCGTCTTTTAAGAATTTATAGTGGAGTCACTGTTTCTGGTTCATGCTTTAAATTCTTTATCATTAATTGTTCCAACAAATCACAAGGAAAGGCTCAGAGATGTTGTACTAGTTGTCCTAAATCACGGTGAGAAGATGGTGGATTGGAACCCAGATTTCCGTTATCCCAATGCCTAAGTTCTTTTCAGTTGCTTTGTTGTCTTGACTCTTTCTTTCATTCATTCTCCCTTCACTCTTTCCTTCACCCCCCTGAACCGCTATGCAGAAACCTAGCTTATCCTCAGTGCTCAGGGAGATTGGAGAGGACAGCAGAGAGGACCCCTTCCCCCCATTCTTGTCTCAAGTATCCTCACCTCCCGGTTGCAGCTTGGGGTGGGAGGAGCCTAAGAAACCCATGACAAGAAGTTGGGGAACTAAAGAAAATATAGCCCAAACTTGATATAACTCTTTGAATGCAAACCAGGGGAGCAGGAAGTTTACGAATGAGGTGCTCTTAGACATCCGTGTATGAACAACTGTTGTCTTTTCTGCTGTTCGCCTTTTTCCATCCTCAGGGAAAACCTAACACTTGTCAAGGTAGGACCTGGCTCACTTACCCTGGCACCAGCATTGAGAGGTACAGGCAGGCACTGCTGTGAGGGGTGGGGGTTGCTGGATAAAAGTCATTAATTTGGAATTTTAAGAAGGTAGTGAAAGAATTTGTTAAGAGCAATCTTGATCCAGTGTTTAGCACGCTGCATCAAACTCTTGAACGTTACCTGTGGTGAGCAGAGTAATCCCCCTGCTAAAGACATCCACGTCCTCCTGCTGTTTCCTCAAAGGTTAAAACAGAAGTAAAAAAGAAAAAAAAAAAAAACCCTCAAGATCCAGATTCCAGAGTATAGCCCTCCTAATACACGATTTCTTCCTTATGACATTTTATGCCATCATTTATGTTCTCTCGTTCCGCCTGCCTTCCCAAATAAAGCCTGAGCTCTTTAAGGGAAAGTCTGTCTTATTCATATTCATGCATCACATAGAGCTCAAGACAAATACTGAATTAATAGGCACATGGATTGATTGTAAAAGGACAGCAGATTGCAAGAATTGACAGGGGAACTGGCTTTTTGGAAAGAATTGTCTTTGAACAAATGTAGACCTGCCTATGTTTTTAATGAAATAAATGAAACTCCATAAAAATACCATGCTAAAACTATCAGAGAAACACTGTGAACCCCTGAAAACTCATTTTAAATTTTATTTTATTTTCTCAGTGTTCTAAGATTCATTGTTTATGCACCACACCCAGTGCTCCATGCAATCCGTGCCCTCCTTAATACCCACCAGCAGGCTCTCCCTACCCCCACCTCCCTCCCCTCCAAAACCCTCAGTTTGTTTCTCAGAGTCCACAGTCTCTAATGGCTCATCTTCCCCTCCGATTTTCCCCAATTCACTTTTCCTTTCTTTCTCCTAATGTCCTCCATGTTATTCCTTATGCTCCACAAGTAAGTGAAACCATATGATAAGCAGAGTACTCTCTGCTTGACTTGTTGCACTCAGCATAATCTCCTCCATATTGATAGAAAAGTTGGGGAGTCATCCTTTCTGATGGAGGCATAATACTCTATAGTGTATATGCACCACATCTTCCTTATCCATTCATTCTGTTGAAGGGTATCTTGGTTCTTTCCACAGTTTGGCGATTGTGGCCATTGCTGCTATGAACATTGGGGTACAGTTGGCCCTTCTTTTCACTACATCGGTATCTTTGGGGTAGATATCTAATAGTGCAATGGCAGGGTCATAGGGTATCTCTATCTTTTTTTAAAGATTTTATTTATTTATTTGACAGACAGAGATCAAAAGTAGGCAGAGAGGCAGGCAGAGAGAGAGGGGGGAAAGCATGATCCCCGCTGAGCAGAGAGCCCAGTGCGGGGTTTGATCCCAGGACCCCGAGATCATAACATGAGCTGAAGGCAGAGGCTTAACCCACTGAGCCACCCAGGCATCCCTGGTAGCTCTATTTTTAACTTCTTAAGGAATCTTCACACTGTTTTCCAAAGTGGCTGCACCAACCTGACAAAATCCAGCATCCGTTCCTGATTTAAACACTTCAAAGTATAGGGATAGAGGGAACATTCCTTAACCTCATAAAATCTATCTATGAAAACCCATAGTGAATATCATCTTCAATGGGGTAAAGCTGACAGCCTTCCCTTTGAGATCAGGAACATGACAAGGATGCCCACTCTCGCCACCGTTGTTCAACATAGTACTAGAAATCCTAGCAAAAGCAATCAGACAGCAAAGAAAAATAAAAGGTATCCAAATTGGCAATGAAGAAATCAAACTCTCTCTCTTTGCAGATGACATAATACTTTATACGGAAAACCCAAAAGACTCCATTCTCAAATTACTAGAAATCATACAGCAATTCAGTACTGTGAAAACTCATTTTTATATGCTTTTTTAACCCCTTATGCGGACCATCCTTATAAAAACCGAGGGAATATTCTTTTGATGGCATTCCAAGAGTCCAAAAAGACTGGGAAATCCAAGGTTTAACTGAGGGATAATGCAAAGCAGCATCCCCATAGTCTTTTGCTGCTACCTATGAAAACATTTCTACGCCACATTAAATAATTCTCTATTTATATCCACTGAATTGGGGTTTTTGTTTCCACATGTGGCTTCTGGGATGGTCAGCAGCATGTGGTGGATGTGAGTGCTGTCAGCAGGCAATCCCATCATCCTCTGTCCTTTCTGGCTCTGTCCCACTCCCAGGATCACTGGTTTCCACACTGAGCTGCATTTTCCCCCATGCAGCTGGCTCCTGACCTCATTCAGTCCATGGAGGGAAACAAGGAATGGGAAGAACAGTACAGCTGGGGTATTTCTTTCTTTCTTTTTTTTTTTTTTTAAGATTTTATTTATTTATTTGTCAGAGAGAGAGGGAGAGAGAGCAAGCACAGGCGGACAGAATGGCAGGCAGAGGGAGAAGCAGGCTCCCCGCCGAGCAAGGAGCCCGATGTGGGACTCGATCCCAGGACGCTGGGATCATGACCCAAGCTGAAGGCAGCTGCTTAACCAACTGAGCCACCCAGGCGTCCCAAGCTTGGGTATTTCTCACCCTCTGTCTCAGCCCATGCCCAGCAGACAGGCCTGGGCACATGTCTCCTGCCCTCAGCCTCCTGGACCATCACCTCCCCAGGCTGTCCACTGTCTGCTGTTGCCAATCTCTGCCTCCCCCCACCCCCACAGTCTTCTGCTGGCTTCCTGACTTCCTCCATCATCGGCTTACCAATCTCCTGAATTAAAGTCTTTCTGTTGTACATATTTAGAGTGGTTCTTACTTTCCTGGTTGGACACTAACAAAGACAGCAGCCATAATTCCCCAAAGAAAAGAAGATAGAATGAGGTTGACAAAGGGCTCTAATGGATACATTTCATTACAGGTTGTGTCATTTCTTCCATTTTAAAAGTGAGGAAAGAGGGACTCCTGGGTGGTGGCTCAGTCAGTAAACGTCTGACTCTTGATCTCAGGTCAAGTCTTTTTTTTTTTTTTAATTCAATTAGCCAAGATATAGTACGTCATTAGTTTTTGGTGTACTGCTCAATGATTCATCTGTTGTGTACAAGACCCAGTGCTCATCACATCACATGCCCTCCTTAAAGCTCACCACTCCATTATCCTATCCCCCCACCCTTCTCCCCTCCAGCAACCCTCAGTTTGCTTCTCACGGTTTGTCTCCCTCTGATTTCTTCCCATTCAGTTTTCCCTCCCTCCCCCTGAGGTCCTCAGCACTGTTTCTTATGTTCCACATATGAGTGAAACCATATGATAATTGTCTTTCTCTGATTGACGTATTTCACTTGTATAATATCTCCAGTTCCATCAGTGTAATGGTAGGTGTTCTGTCAGTGTAAATGGTAGGTGTTCATACTTTCTCATGGTGGAGTAATATTCCACTGTATGTGTGTATATATATATAGATAGATAGATATAGCTATATATAGATACAGAAATATAGGTATATCTATATACAGATATATCTTAATATATGTCTTTATCCATTCATCTGTTGAAGGACATTTCGACTTCTTCCAAAGTTTGGTTATTGTGGATGTTGCTGCTACATTGTGAACACTGGGGTGCAGGTGACTCTTCCTTTTCACTACATCCACATCTTTGGGGTAAATACCCAGTAGTACAATTTCTGGGTTCTAGGAGTGCTCAATTTTTAACTTCCTGAGGAACCTCTACATGGTTTTTCAAAGCGGCTCTACCAGCTTGCATTCTTACCAACAGTGTAAGAGGTTTCCCTTTTCTCCACATCCTTGTCAACATTTTATTGTTTCCGGTCTTGTTATTTCAGCCATTCTGGCTGGTGTAACGTGGTATTTCATTGCGGTTTTGATTTGTATTTCCTTGATGCCAACTGATATGGAAAAATTTTTTGATGTGTCTATTGGCCATTTGTGAGTCTTCTTTGGAGAAGTCTCTGTTCATGTCTTCTGCCCATTTCTTGACTGGATTATTTTCCATCTCAGGGTGGTGAGTTGAAGCCCTGCATTTGGGTGAGTAACATTCCATTGTACACCGGGAGGAGGCTACTTAAAATTTTTTTTTCTTTAAATAAATAAGATTTTAAAAAGATAGTAAGCAACTTGTTAAAAGTGACATGACCAGTTTTTGGTGGGGCCGGCAACGGAGCACACAGTGCGATTTTCTCAGTAATGATGTGAATGTATTAGGGAAAGAGATGGGAGTGTTGTAAGAAAAAACAGGAAGTGGAAAGGCAAGGGAAATGTTTGCTCTTGCTCGTGCTTCAGATCTCACTTTTGCTGTTAATACAACCTCTTTTGAGGTAAGCACCACTTGCACAGTAGAGATGAACACGCTGGCTTGGAGAGATTGGTTCTGTACCCAAAGTCACCCCACTACTATGGGACAGAACTAACAAGGAGGTTGGCTCTGCTCTGATTTCCACTGAGGCATGGATTTTGCACTTTGTGAAGATTTATCTCCCTGATTTGTAGAAATACAGATTCAATGTAAGGACATTTCCCTTCATGAGATTTTTCATCTGATTAGTCATTCTTGTGGGCTGCGATGTGGGACACTGTTTCAATTCTCCCCTTCTATGGGCTATATGTGTTTTTCAACTCATTCATTCACTGAATCTATCCTGAGTCCATTGTATGGGGTCTTAGAGTGCAAGAGCAGACAAGGCCGTTCAAGACAGAGGTCTCCGTGGGTTAAATAATCTTAGATTAATGTCAGCTGGGGATAACAATGGTCAATCAGGGTCTTTAATGCCACTGTACTTTTGTGTTGGTACATTATTTAGCAAAAACAAACAAACAAATAAAAAACCCCCAAACCAAACCAAACCAAACAACAATCCCTCCCCACCCCGAAAAAAACACTACTTCACTGGGTTGATAAAATTTGGTGAAGAATTTTCTTATTACCTGTTTCTTTGTTGTGCATAATGCTGAAAGCAGTTATCTTCATGATGTGATTTTTTTTTAAACCACTTTATTGAGGTATGATTGACACGTGCAAAGCTGTACATGTTTAATGCATACAACCTGATGAGTCTGGGTAAAAACCCATGAAATCATCACCACCCTTGGGGCCACAAACATATCCATTACTCCCCAAGTTTCTTCCCACTCTGCGTATTATAATATTTTTTAATGTGTAGTAGGAAGCATAAGGTCTCCCTTTTTAGAAAACATTAAGTGTATAACACACACAGTAATCTAAAGGCTATACTGCATGGTTGATGGTCACAGAGTACAGTTTTCATTACACAACATGAAGAACTTCCAGAGATCAGCTCTACAGCATGATGGGATTTCCAACATGGTAATAAAGCCTACCCCAACCACAATCTCCTTCTCTCTCTCTCTCTCATTTCCTCTAAGGAGCATAGTGGCAGGGATATGACCGTCAGGCACTAATTCCACTAAATTCTATAATTTCCCAGCCTATACTCTTAAAATACAAATTCTGGGGTGATTAGCCTGCTGGGTTACCAACTCACCAACATGGTTCTTTTCTATACCCTTCAGTTTATGGCAGCAAATGTCAAAAGAGTCCAAATACATTGACTGCTCGAGAACAAAGGGGGTTATAAATAGGGAGGAAAAGACAAAGAAATACTTTTTTTTTAAAAGTAGGGTTCAGGGGCACCTGGGTGGCTTAGTCAGTTAGGCTCTGACTTTTGGTTGTGGCTAAGGTCTGACCTCAGGGCTGTGGGATGGAGCAGCAGGCTCTGTGCACAGGGGAATCTGCTTGAGAGTCTCTCCTGTTCCCTCCACCCCTTCCCCCTGCAATGCTCTCTCTCTCTCTCTCTCTCTCTCTCTAAAGAAAAGTAAAAAAGAAAAATAAAAGTAAAAAAGAAAAAGTAGGGTTCATTGGCTCGAACTTGAAACTGAGAGGTCGTAAACTCATCTCTCCCTCATCTGCCTCCACCTCACACTCTATATAGACAAGGAGAGTGAAATGAAAACACTCATGTGACTCCTTTTTCCCCATTTGTCACACAGCCTCATAAACAGTCCCTACCCACCAGGAGCTACCGTCTATCACAGGCAGGAGAGAATGAGGCAGCCCTTGCAAGGTTCATCATTGAATGAACAATTAGGTGGAGCCCTCCACACTCTGCTTCATCTGGTGATTTTGATAAGACATTGATTTTATTGATTTTTTAATATTTTTATTGTATGTAAAAGTAAAAAAGAAACGATGTTTGGGCATACGATGAGGCAGTAAACACAGACAATGATCAATCCAGGCAGTGGATAAGGGTATAACTATTATTCCAGATCAAACAGATCAGCAAGGTCACACACCCATGGAGAGATTAATCGGTAAGATCAATGCAAAACTCTGCAGGTGAAAAAAGCTGTCAATACCATTCCAGAGGCATTTCCACAGACTTTTCTTTTGAAACACCCACTGTTTATTGAAGGAACAGAATTCATCTGCCTTTCTGCATGCTGTGACAGAGAAAGATGACATTGTAGGAAGTCTAGAAATTTAGTTCAAAGAGTATGTACTGGGGAGAATCTTTGTCCATGGAAGTCACTGTAGACCTTTGCATCTTAAGATTTTTAGTTAGAAATGGCAATATGGGAAGAATGAATTATTTTACTTAGATGATTAGAGTCTACAGCTGTGTGCGTATGAATATATAATTATAACATTAGATGTGTGTGCAAAGGAAATATTATTTGTAATTGTTACCATAATTATTTATTTCAATGCCTTCTGTTAACTCATCTGAGATGAAGGATGTGAAACCCCTGGAACTCTTCAATGTCATGTCAATTCATGAGACTCACTGGTCAATTTCAGATGAAGTACACAGAGGTGATGAGCAAAGAAAACTTCCAGAACTCCAGTCAGGACTGAGTCTTTTTAGAACAGGAGCTTGGGGAGAAGTCACCCCTGGTTGCCCATAAGGCAGATCTCCCTTCCAAGCATGATTCATTAATCTCAGCTGGTTGTTATATTTGTGTTAATATTTAAATATTAGTAGTATTCCCACGAAAAATCTGGGTATTTATCTCCTATTGAAAAGCTAGTTTTGGCCACAGGTACTCTCATGTTTCTATGTGGTCATTACTGGCTCTAGCCAAGCAGTCTCATTTTGCTGTGGTCCCCAACCTGCCCCTTGTGATTCCCTTAACTACCTGTTCCTCTAGGAATGTAAATCTGTGACCCTTTGCGTAGGGATTGGACTTCAACACTGCAAGTTTAAAAACTTTAACAAAATTCATAAAAAGTTGGACCAAGCACAAAACATCTATATCTCAGCATCCAGAGAGCCTACCTGGTAAATAAAATGCCTGTTTGTTAACTTGCCATGGCAATATTGACCAAATTATCTTTGTCAAAGGATCTTTGTGTTCTGTCCCAAGCACACATGTCAATAAGAGAATCAAGCTGACAATTTTGGTGAGCTCAAAATGCAGTGCTCAGATCATCGTAAAGACAAACTGTTATATTGGGATGTACCATCTCCCTGCAAAATACAAGAAAGGACGTTTGTCTCTTTGTGCTGTATGCTCAGGAAGTGGATTTCAAGAAACCTTAGCACTACCAAGATCTATGAAGATGGCTTTTAAAAAGGGGGGTGGGTCACTGCCCTTCTGTTCCCCAACCACCACTGTCACCAACACACAGTGCACACTTAGAGCACTTCTCTATTTACACATATTCCATGTGAATTGGCTGTCTGTGTGAGGGGAGAGAGTCTACTTAAACCTGAATTCATCAGGAATCTGGAAGACCACATGATCAGACATTTTTTTTCTTCCAGCTTAATTGAACTAGAATTTACATATGACATCACATTAGGTTGAAGACATACAGTGTGTTGACTGGATACATTGATATATTGCAAAATGATGACCGCTATAGCATGGGCTGGCACTTACATCATGACCCATAGTTACCCTTTCTTTTTTATGGTGAGAAAATTTGAGATCTACCCTCCTAGAAACCGTTCAGCACATCATACAGTATTATCAACTGTAAACACCACGCTGCACGTTGGATCCCCAGAATGTATTCATCCTCACTGGGAGTTCGTGCTGTTTGACCACCACCTCCCCTTTCCTCCCTTACCTTAATCCTTGGTAACCACTGATCTGTTTTATGCTTCCATGAGTCTGGCTTTTTAAGATCCCCATGTGGGTGACGTCATATGATATTTGTTGTTCTCCACTCTTCTTGACATTGCTGAAGACATATCATCAGTTGAGAAGGGGTTTTCTGTGCCATAAGATGGATTGCACCATTATACCCCAGCTGTGCTTCCCAAGAACACTCCCTTGGACTCCTGATGGAGATTTGATAAACATCTCCGTCCCATCGGTTACACATAGAAATGTTCTCTTAGAGCAGAATGCTCTGCGGATAACTGGGCCTGCATTTTAAATACTGGTTCCTGCCATGAGTGTTTCAGAGAGTGACCATTTCTTAAATCTCTTGCATCTTAGGGATTATATACATATTCTAGAATATTTATTTGCAGAATGTGCAGAGTTCAATAAGATCATCTTTAAGAGGAGAAAAGCTGCTTTCCACCAGGTGGAAGGGTTAACTTGGTATCTTTTCCACAATTTGGTTTATGTCTTGCACCAAGAAATTTATAGGAATTTACTGAATTATGAAGCTAGTGGTTACTTTTAACACACTCAAAGGAAGAAATCCTAAATTTTAAAATGTAAACATGTTTATTTGTACATATAATCAATATGTTTATGTGTATATATTTATATATGTATAAATCTTACATATTTAGATTAATTTATTTTTTGGAGAGAAAGAGCATGGGAGCGGGAGGAGGTGCAGAGGGAGAGAGAGAATTCTCAGACTCCCTGCGAAGTGTGGAGCCTGATACAGGGCTGGATCCCACAACCCCGAGATCATGAGGAAATCAAGACTTGGACGCCAAACGGACTGAACCACCCAAGCCCCCCTCTACTTATTTCTGAATGAGAAAATGACGCACTTTGTGCGCTTTTATTCAAGGTGGTGGTTTGCTGCTGGCAGTAGTAGTAGTGGTGACAAAGGCACTGACATTTCTCAGCCTTTTCAAGGCCTCGGAGAGCAACAGCATGACCTTTAGAAGGGAAGCTGATTCCAGGGTAGCATAAGTAAGGCTCACATCGTCATCTTTCAGATTCGGCCACGTTCGGCTTTTCCTCTGAAAGGTTTTTCAGCTTGTAGTTCTTTTAACCCCTTCAATATCATTCTCTCCCAAACTGTGCATTTGTCTCCATTGCTGTGTCAATGAGGGGGAACTTTGGCAAAAGAAGTACCTGGGGTATCCAAAGGATGCTCCTGGAGCTTCTTTTAAGAATTGAGCAATTATTCACAACATTTTGCCTATAGTATATAGAATGACAGTCAACCTGCTTCAGTATGAGTTCCTGTAAACTAGATACTAAGTAATTTAAATACCTCTTATTCTATGTACTATCAAAAGTTAATACATTTCACACAATAGATAATGACATTCAAATGAATTTTGAAAATTAATATTAATTATTATTTTTTAAGTTTTTTTTCTTTATCAGAAAAAGAGAGAGAGAGAGCATGAGCACAAGCAGGGGAAGGCCAGAGGGAGCAACAGCCCTCTTCTGAGCAGGAAACCCAGGGCAAGGCTCAATCCCAGGATGCCAGGATCATGCTCTGAGCTAAAGGCACACCCAGGGGTGCCAGAATTAATATTAATTATATAAGTTCATGTTAAAAAGTTTGTTTTCCTCAGACACATTGATTTTCCATTAGCATACCTATTCTCATCAACATCAAACTCATTAGAAGAATGAAGTGTAGCACAGTTGAAGAATTACACCTCAGTCTTTTAAGATATTTTTCCTAATAAAAGTGTCTTTTTTACTATCCACTTTTTAGCAAGGGGAAACAAGTTACTTTTTGAGGTCAAAATGAGAGTTTTTATCCCAAACATATACAGAATCCAAGATATTAATAAAATCGAAGTGACTAAAAGAAGATATTCCCTTCAACCTCACTGAGGAATGTCAGGTAAGAGCCAAAGAGAGTGCTGTTGAAATAACACAAGAACAGCGAGGCTTCCAACAGCTTCATGTTGCCTCACCAGAGGAACTTGGAAACTGGAGGAAAAATGCGAAGTGCATCTCCAACTGCCTTCTCTGGTTTCTTCCTGGCCATTCTTTTGGTTTATTTAACATTGTTTGCTTTAAAAAAAAAAAAAAGTCTAGGGAACAGAGATGTGGAGACTTTCTCTTCTAAAAGCCACCCCCTGATTCCTTTCAGCTGTTATGCTCCAGACTTGTATTTTCCTTGAGGGAATCCTTGGGGTTTTTTTTGCTAAAATTCCAAAGGATTCAGAGAAAAGCAATATATATGCTGAAAAGTATTTGTTCGGATAAGAGTCGGGGTTTAAGCAAATGATCCATGTTAATATTAGAAAATCCATTCTATTCAGCCACTCTATGTATTTGCACATACAGATTCTTCTAGATGTGTCTAAAGTGGACTAAGTCTTGTGGAAAGCCTTTGTGAAGCTGGTATTTAACTCAGGGATATTAATAAATCAACACCCAGAATCATCAGCCGGACCAAGAGCTTTGGCTTTTTAAGAAAAAAGACTTAGCGTAATCCAAGTCAGCTTTTCTGTCAGGATGTGTCCGCACAGCATGTGACAGACTTGGAAGTAAGTTTCAAACGTTGTGCCTTTGTTCAGTGGGATTTAGGAATGTTTGAATTACTCTGTGCATTGGGGAAATCAAGTATGATAACTCAGTTGGATACTGTTGGGATTGAAAAAGATAATCCTCTACCAGTATCGGATCCAAATGGAAAATGTGCTAGACATGAATGTAGATAAGACGAGGAGTTTTATTTGAGTTCATGTCTATCCATTTCTAAATTGACCTACCAACCGTACTGTCACTTCTAAAGGGGGAGAAAATGGGAGTGTGCTGGGAATGTTGGGATCAAGTGGATCTCCTGAGCGAAAGGAGAAGTGGTCTATTTTCTCTTCTTGAGCGCAGCAGAGGAAGACCTTGTGGCAGGGACAGACTCCCAATCCCCCTGGTTCATTCCGTTAGCCTTGTACATCACTGCTAGAGTAAAGGGACACATATGTTCTGGTCACCTGAGAGATCAATCGTGTGTAGACCTGAGAGATCAATCGTGTGTAGACCCCTGAGATATGCACAGCATTGGAGGCTATGATCACAGCATCCAGAGAGCAGTCGGGAGCATTCTCTGGTGTCCCTGTGGCCAGGACATGTTACTGGGTTTGTTGGGAGAACACCGGTCAGCGACCAGTAGATGAGCTGTGTCAGGAGGAGTGTTCAAGGTAAAGAATGGTGGATTGTGTCACTGGATTTTGGATGATCTAATACCCACCCCCCCTGGAAGTACAAACCCTTCTTCTATCAGTAACGCGTGGGTAGTCAGTTATGCCGCCATCTTCTTGGGTGACATTTGTGGGTTAAGTCTTGAGGGGAGAATATGACTTATCCGAGAGAGAAGTGGGTGTAATGACAGTTCAGGCAGCAGAATCAGCAGGTCCTGGGAGAGGAAGTGTCTCACCTGCTGTCATGGTGCGGGTTTGTCCATCAAAGACTTTCCTCATTCTTTCTTTCCTTCAGATATCTTGTCTTCTTCCTTCTACTTAACAACAACAACAACAACAACAAAAGGTAACAACTTTGTCCATATAGAATTTAAGTTTTGCTTTTTTTTTTTTTTTAAATAGAGCCTTAGAAACATTTATTTTGTCACCAAGAAAATCACTTATAATTATCTTAAAGTTACTGATGTTGCCATATTTCAGAGTTTGGGGTTTGGAGTTAGAAAGATCTCAGTGTGATTCTTAACTCTGCCATTTACAGGCAAGGACCGCAGAAAAACCATTTCCCCCACCCTTCTTCTCATCCTCCTCTTTCTCCCTCTTAAGGGGAAAATATTCTCTCAAAATATTCTTTAAGAATATCTTATTTCTTGGGGTACCTGGGAGGCTCAGTGGGTTAAGCCTCTGCCTTCGGCTCAGGTCATGATCTCGGGGTCCTGGGATCGAGCCCCGCATCGGGCTCTCTGCTCCGCGGGGAGCCTGCTTCCTCCTCTCTCTCTCTCTGCCTACTTGTCATCTCTCTCTGTCAAATAAATAAATACAATCTATTTAAAAAAAGAATATTTTACTTCTATCTTTTAGGAAATTTCAATTATACAATACGGTGTTATCAGCTATAGTCCTTGTTAATAGAAATGCATTGTTAGTGGAAATATAAGACAGTATAGCCCTTTGGAAAATAGTTTGGTTGTATCTTAAAAAGTTGAATATAAATTTACCATATGACTTAGTATTTTGACTCCTAGCTTACCTACCCCAAAGTAATGAAAACATATGTTCACACCAAGACTTCCATGTTAATGTTTATAGCAACATCATTAATAATAAACAAAACGTAGAAAGATCCAGAAGTCCACTGACTGGTGCATGGATGATTTACCCGTGCAACGGGATGGCAGTCAGGAACACAAGGAAACGAAATACTTACACATGTCAGGATATGGATGAACCTGAAAAACACGACATCAAATAAAAGAAGCCAGACACAGAAGACCACATTTTGTATGATTATTTTTAAATGAAATGTCCAAAAACCACAAATCTACAGGGACAGAAATTGCTTTGTTGAGTGCCAAAGGAGGAAGGAACAAGGGGTTAACTACCAGTAGGCATGAGGCGTGTAGTTAGAGCAATGGAAATGTTCTAAAACTGGTTTACGCCATCCGTCGTCCACCTTGGAAAATTCACTAAAAGTGATCAACTGTAATTTAAAACAGGTGAATTTCACAGTCTGAAAATCATACCTCGATAACACTGTTTTAAGAAGTTAATATAATCTGGGCACCTGGGAGGCCCAAAGGTTGAGCATCTGACTCTTGATTTTGGCTCAGGTCATGATCTCAGGGTCGTGAGATCAAGCCCCCTGTCTGCCTGTGTTCAGTCAGGATACTGCTTCAGATTTTCTCTCTCTCTGCCTCTCCTCTACTACACTGTCCCTATCGCAAAACAAATGGATAAATCTTAAAAGAAAAAAAAAAAGCCAATGCAATCAATTGAAACTATCAAATCCTATGAGTAAATTCACTGTAAAGATTAGGTAAAAGATTGATATACAAAAATCAATAGTTTTTTAATAAATCAGTAATCACCAATTAGAACCTTTAGTGGGAAAAAAAGGCCCCAATCTCAAGAGCAGCAAGTACTTTCTGCTTCAGTTTCGTCACCTATAAACAGAATGATTGTATCTGCCTTGTAAAGCTGTGAGGGTTACATGAAGTAAAATTTGCCAAGTGTGAGGAACAACGTCTGCCGTATTAGTGAGAGCCCGTAATGTTATAAAATGTTCATATTCATCCACAAGATATATAAGTGTGAATATTTATTATAGCATTTCCCAGAAGGGAAAAATTACTCAACATTTATTAATTTAAGAATGATTATATAAATAATGCTGTTACCATGAGTTCTATATAGTTCTTTTTAAAGAATGACATAGATCTCTATGTTTTACCCTGAAAAAGATCTCGGAGATATATTATTAATTGGAAACCACAAATTACAGAATGACAGAAATGGGATGATTCTATTTAAGTTAAAAACATGTTGTGTGTAAAACAAAGAAAAAAAGAGACAGACCAAAAGGCAGACTCTTGACTACAGAAAACACAGTGATGGTCCCTGGAGGGAGGTGGTTAGGGGGGTTGGGGAAAAGTGAGGAGGGTGAGCAGTGTCCTTGTCCGAGGGAGCACTGAGTGATGTTTAGAATTGCTGAATCCATGTATCGTAACGCCTGAAATAATACGACATTGTCTGTGAACTGCCCTGGAATAGCACACATGCCACATGTGTATGCATGATAAATCAGTAAAGCAATGAATTCTGAAATGATACCAACTAATCTGGACTGTTGGGGAAGAGTTGGGGAGGGGTTTTAACTTTTTATTTTGCATGTGTGTGTTGAGTAACTCTTTAAACCTAGGACTATATTCAGTGAGTGCGTATGATCAAACTGGACAGGGGAACAAACGGGCATTCCCGCCCACCTCAACGAGCAGGGTGCCGCGACCGAATGGGCCTTGGTATACAAAGAACCGCACAGAGAGCACAAGACGTCTTCCGATGTGTTCAGTGGGTCTTGTGAGTGATGGCCCGTACACTTCTAGGAGCTGACAAGATGGAATCTTGCCTCACGGGTGAATTTCAGAGCCACAAAGAACAGACATCAGACACATTTGGGGAACCCAAAGCTGCGGGGATATTTGTCTGTTTTGTATTTTCCCAAATCAAGTAAAACCATTCCTTTCAACTTGAGTTGCAAAGATGACTTTTGTTCAGAAACTGGAAAATGAGATTCATATTAGAAGAACACAGCTGTCAAGAACTTGCTTATTATACAGAGTTGTCCAGAGTTAAATAGAATATTCTTGCTCCCATATGGGGTGGTCTGGAAAGGGAGAATCTAAGAGATACGCAGATATCAACAAAAGCCCAGCTTCCATTTCTCTGGCTTTGATCTAATTTGAAATGTTCTGAGTGGTAGAACTCCTATCCGTCCTCCTGAGAGCCTTTCTATTAATCAAATATTTCCTATAATCAGGAAACATTTCCTGAAATTCAGTCTAAATTTTTATCTTTCCTATGGCATTACGTAATTTAGTTAATTACATTACCCTATTAGCAGATCATAAACGATACTTATCTGGTTACCCATTTAGTTGTTGTTGTATTGTGACCATGCGGACCTATGGCTAATGAGAAACAAAGTGATCACCACTTTCAAAATGGAAGACACAGAGGAGCAGATAAACAGAAGACGGAGTTCGGTATGATTATGCGCCTCAACAAAACCCCACCCAGATCTATGCATGAAGAGGACACACATCTGACCAGAAAAGTTCTGCCTCAACAAGCAAACTCTTTGGTTACTTATTTCTGTTCGCCCGAACTCCTCCTGCTGGTTATTAGTAACTGCTAGAGGGGAAGAACAAAGAGAAAATAAGAAGCATCCGTTTTAAGACCCTGAAACCAATAGCAAAAAATTCATTTCCTATTGCTTGCACGTCATACTAACCTTAAGTTTGCTCAGACATGAATGAAAAGTTAGCCTCTGAAAAGGCAGAGAAAAGCTACAATTCTCTCATTATGCTGCACAGGAAGAAAAAGGCCCCAAGGTTATGAGTCACATGGACTGTTCTGGGAGCAGGTGCCTGCAGCAACTGTTTTCCAGTTGGTGGATGATAAAAGCAGGAGATGGGAAAATCAATACTTTGGGCCAGTACTGGTTACAGTTCATTAAGACAGCAAGTTCGGGACAAGGGAAGGAAAAATATGCCTGGCCTCTGAAACATCCAAATCAAGATTCCCCAGGCTCCTTCCTTCTCTCCTGAGTCACCGAGCCTCTTTAGTCTTTGACCCCCAACAACAGGAGAGGTAGCATCACTTAATGGGCTTCTGGGCGTCTTTCACTTGATGAACCAATAAAAAGTCATACTGAGAAATCCTAAAAACCCAACATGCCCCATGAGGTCACAACTGCACCACCATGTGATCCCAACATGCCCCATGAGGTCACAGCTGCACAACCATGGGATCCCAACATGCCTCATGAGGTCACAACTGCACCACCATGAGATCCCACCCACGTTCCCTTCTCTCCTCCACAATTCAACATGCTCCTTGAACTTCATAAAAATCATGGGGAATGCAAGGACACGTGGTTGGCTCAGTCAGATGTTTAACTGACTCTTGATTTCGGCTCAGATCATGATGTCAGGATCGTGAGATCGAGCCCCGCGTCAGGCTCCATGCTCGGTGTGGAGCTTGCTTAAGATTCTCTCTCTCCCGCTTCCCTTCTCTCTCTAAAAAAAGAAAATCATGGTGAGTGCATTTTTAAAACTACTTGAATACATGTTTTTTAATGTTATTAATTCACAAATTCAGAGAAAGTGACTTAACTCATGAGGTGCCATGAGTCAAAAAGCAGAACTCTTGGGTGGGCAGACCTCTATCAGATTCTGTTATAGAGAAATAGAGAATCTGGGACCACAGTGTCCCGGACAGTGTTTGGTGTTAAAAACAGAGGCCAGCAAACACAGAGGATGCCGGCCCTCAAAGCACTTCTGTGACGTGTATGCGAGTGTTGAGAACCACATCGGAGATTTCGTGTGCGGGGGACTCCATCTTAAAAGGAAAGCCCAGGGCGACTTTGTATTTCCCTTTGTAATCAGCATTAAAGACATTTAAGAAGTATTAAATCGAGGTAGCTTTATTTAATGCTCAAGTCAGTCTAATCTCCTACCTGTCCACCTCCCACTGCCTTCTTCCAGCACATCCACTAGTAAGGATAATTCCTTTTAAATTAATTCCTCTGTGGGCACCATTTCTTTCCTTGATACCAATGCATCCTGCTCTGTGAGCTCTTAGACTCGAGAGCATTGTAATCAACGAAGGTACAATCAGCTCCACCCAGTGCAGAAATCGGATTATGTAGTGTGTGGAGGAGACTCTGCTCCCCTGAGCTGTGCTCTAGGAGCAAACTCAACAATGGGGACCCTTCTCTCATGTCCAGCCAGGGTATTTGTGGAGCCCGGAGAGGTTGGGACCTCGATTTGGGAGAGTCTGAGTAGAACTTCCCTGGGAGGGTGGGTCCGGGAGCCACCAGAGGGTTCTCCTGAGTGGCTGGGGTGCCTGTGGGAACAGAACACTTCTAGAGGGATCGCGACGCTGGGTCTGGAGGAACCACCCTTCCAGAGATCTCTTGTGGGCCATCTGCAGAATGTCCCAGTGTCAAATTCCTGTCTCCTACTGTCTTTATTCTGTGGCCCGGCCCTACCCTGGGGGACACCTTTCCTGGGGTCCTGTAATCTTAAGTGAAGGACAGTCAGTAACGCATATGTGCGGTGCCTTTCCGGAGTGGATATTTCTAGATTCTGTCTCCACAGCTTGTGACCCTCCATCTTACAGGGCTTATTCCAGGGGCCTCTGAGTCTCTGATCTCTTGGTGGCACCATCATCACCAGGGAAGCATTTCCTAAGGTCCTCTTGCCCAACACAGTCTTTACTTTTTCTTAGAGAAGAAATCACTGTTACATGATTTGATGAGCAGAACTTTCATCCGTGTCTTATAAGAGCGTGGTCTCACACTTTTATAAGAAAACATCAAAGAAGCTCCCAACAAAGGCCAACACTGGGCCTTACAAAAGCAGAGCAGAATCACGTTCTCCCTAGATGAGAACAACTCTGTTGTTAGAGACCACCCTTTTCCCCTGGTCATTCTCCCCCGGATCTTCTATCTGCTTCTCATCCACAACCCTCCATCCCGTTTCCTTGTTCCACCCGTCAGGGGGTGGCAGGGGCCAGCTGCATCCGTAAAAATGTCACACACGTCTCGAACAGAATCTTTCCTAGCTTAGCCCTCAGAGTTCCCAGAATACTCAAAAAGAGCGGAAGTCCAGCCCAACCTGATGATTTTGGAAAACCCAATTAAAAAATAAACTGTGATCTGGAGAAAGATGAAATGTATCCAGCAAACACTAATTCAGCTCTGTCACTGGTAAAAACAAAAGGATTCATGGTGAATCAAAATACCTCTTGCTACAGAAATTGTTATGTCTGCTTGGTTGAACATGGACTGACACCTTCTACAAAGTTTAATTGCCTCTATGGCTTGATCTCTGGGATTGGGTTTGCTGTTTGTTTTATCACAGCAGTAAGGTACACCGTGTATTCTCCTGGCCAGGCATATCTTGTTTCACCAGCTAATTGTTGAGATTGGGGAAAAGGTCAGCTAAGCTTATCTAAACACCGACTACAAATAAAAAATTTTTGAATGAGTTCTTTCCTACAAGATGGCATAAATCAAAATGCATACTAATTATAAAATATCTTAGTCTGCCTAATAATCTTGCCTGAGGAACTCACATTTCAAACATAATATTAAGGCCCTCATGACATTTTTATTCATGTTTTACAGATTAGAGAGTATGTGTATATATGTAATCTTATTTACTTTTAAACACCATTGCGGGGGGATCATTTGGAGATAGGTAATATTATTTTCTTGTTTTATTACAGATGGCAAAATTGTAGTTTAATCAAGGTACGTAACTGACTCACAAGCATTTAGCCGAAGTGGCAAAGCCTATCCTGAGTTCTTAGCTTGACCAGTGGATAGTTCGTGGACTCATAATGAGTGATACACACAAGAGAAACAGATGGGCTCTTGATATTGTATCTGAGGCTTGACCCCCCCTTTTCTTTACGGGCTGGAACAGCATTACATCACGCCCAAGGCATCAGGAGCCCATAAGCAGCACCGAGCGAGAACCCCAAGTTACAGAGAAAGCCCGAAGGTGCCATCCCCGCTGTGTATGTCTTCGTGGCACATAAGACCAGGAAACAAAGCAACGGTTTCGGCCACCTCGAGTATCGCGGCGCAGGAGGACGCAGATTCTCAAAACTAAGACTTTTTCCATCTCTTTTTTTGTTGCTCGAATTTAACAGATACAGAATTTGAAGGCATTCAGTGCAGAGATTAGAGACGGTCATCTTTGTATATTTTCTGAACGCCGCTCTTCCGCCCATGAAGCTGCCTGTGTCAGAGGTACACAGACGATTGGGTCTGCTCCCACTCCTTGGTTCAGTCACGGGAGGACGAGGCTTGTTCACCCTCTGTGCCAGTTCTGGTGGAACGTTGGCCTGACTGGGACGCCTGAGTGCTTCATTCAGTTAAGTGTCTGCCTTTGGCTCAGGTCATGATCTTAGGGTCCTGGGTTCAAGTCCCGCGTTGGGTTCAGCGGGGAGCCTGCTTCTCCCTCTGCCTGCTGCTCCCCTCACTCATTCTCACTCTCTAATCAATACACAAAATCTTAAAAAAAAAAAAAAAGTTGGCCTGATCCTGAGGGTAAAAATAGCTATCATTTGTTAGAAATTAAGCTCTGAGAAGCTTTGTGAGGACAGGGAGGTTTTTTGTTTTTGTTTTTGTTTTTTTCTGTTTTGTTTCCTTATATTGCCTCTAAAAGTGCCTGGTAGAAGATACGGTGGGGTATGTACGTTTTGGTTAGAGTAAATATCTAACTATCTGTCTATCTGCTCAAATCTGACCACCTTAATTTTAAGGGGCATGTATGGTGGAGATTTATTATTGCCCCTCATACTCATTCTCCCCATTCCTCCCTGTTCAGAAAGCCTTTCATTTTTATCAGGGCGCCTGACTATTCAGAAGAAACACTGCATTTCTTCCTTTCCCTGGCAGCCAGGTTCTGGACAGTGGATGGGACGGGGAATATCCTGCCCCCGTTCAGGCAGGTCTGCCTGCCGCCTTCCTGCTGCCGGGGGTGCCTGTGCGATGGCTGGAATGCCAGAGCCCATGACGGGGAGCCGCATGTGGGGGACAGTGGGGCAACTGCCCAGATAGTGTCTGGGATCCTGACAACCGCGGTGCTAGGAGCAGCCCCACAAAGCTGCCCTCTGGATTCTTTCACACTAGAAATAAATAAACCGATCCTGAATAAGCCACTGCTATTCGGGGTTTTTACCACTCCCAGGGAAAACAAATCCTAGTGCATACAAAGGAACCATCATACAGATTAGTGATGGGGAAATGAACACGTCTTTCCAAAATAGATTTATAAAGTTAGTGAACAGTTGGGCTAACACAGCATTTTATTTTATTAATATATTGTTAGTTTTGTGTTTCCTGAAAATAAGCCGAATGATGTGTTGCTCAGACTTGTAGTCAATGCCCGGGGGTCCCTAAGAAACCCAGTCACTCAACTGCATTGGATGGTGGAGGGCATCTACAGAGCACCTCAGCGCGTCTTCTCAATCTGACTCCTGCTTCAGAGCTTTACTCTTGGGTTTGGAGGAAATTCAGAAGACCAGGGCTGTGCTTTTTCAGAGCATGGCAACGGGCCATGCTACAGAATAATGATTTTTCCAGTAATCTGACATGCTTTGTGTGAGCAAACTGAACCCTACCCAGACTGCAAGAACCATCTCGACCCTAGTGACCCCATATGCTTCTGTTGCTCTATCTACCTTGTAATAATTCTTAAGGCCAGTATGGGATTGAAATTAATTTCATATATTTATTTATTTATTGCTTTCCAAAATTTTAATTTCTTACTCAATAAGCAACTTAGAATAAATTTATTAATTTTTTTTCCTTTGTATTATGTTATGTTAGTCACTATACGGTACTTCATTAGTTTTTGGTGTAGTGTTCCATGATTCATTGTTTGTGTAATTCCATTTAATTTAAGGTAAAACACCACAATAAATAAGTTTTTTCACCACCGCCTTTGTCATGATTTTCTTTCCTCCAATCACAAGGGGGTTGTTTCCCATCAGTACTTTTTCCTTGTTGAGAATTACTGGCTTCGTCTTGATATGTTCAGTTGTATCGTAGACTGCCTGTAGCTTCCTCCAGCTCAGCCTTTTCCTGTTTGAAGCAATCAAGCTCCTCCTCCCCATCTTCTCCATCCTTGTCACACGGGCTCCCTGTCCTCTGTTCCTCATGCTGACGAATCCACCATAACCGTCTCAGTAACCTGAGCCAGAAACCTGGGAGTTAGTCAAGACTTCGGGTTCTACATTCACTTGGTCAGCAACTCATCAGCGTCAACCCACCCGGCTCGCTTTTCATTTTTTGGCTGCTCCCTTATTTCATTCCTCATCACTTACCTGGACACAGCCTCCAATCTGAGCCCATGTCAGTCTCTACTCCAGCCTGCAGACCCAGAGTCCTGTCTACGATGGAAGTCGGGATTGTTCACCTCTTAACTCCGGAGCTGAGCAAGGCTGAGCAGAGGACCTGGCCATGGCCTCACTCTTTTGCCTCATCAACCAGCCTTCCTTTTGTAGCCTACACTTCTGTCTCTATGGCAGTGTGTAGCTGTGGCCAGCTGGGACATGGACTTTCAGCTTATTAGGTCTGCGGCCACCTCCATATGCTCATTTTTATGTGGATGGCCTTCAGAACTCTGCAGAATGGGATATTTGGGGACATTCTCTTGACCCCTGACCCTGGCTAGGTGTCAAGTATTAATTCATGGAATCTATTCAAGTAGACCGTGAGCAATATCTTAGCTGAGACCTCACTTCCCTCCGTCTCCAACATCGGTATCCGAGTGACATATAGAGAGCTCTTGAAAGTTAGTTGCTTGAGTGAATACGTACACCTCAATTCAAATCACCCAAGTCCCTTAAGACAGAGCCATGGATTATAAGAATAGGATTCTTCCTCTCCATTCTCCACTTATCTATTCAACTGCAGAAAATTAAAAAAAAAATGGTCCATGCAGATAGACTAACTCATTTCTAGAGAATATCTGCTTTTCTTAAACACATAGTGCCTTCAAGTTCTACCTGATATTTCTTCTCTCCAAAACCTGGAACAGGGCAACATTGAAACCGTGTTCTTTTTGTTGTTGTTTGTTTTGTTTTATTTAAAGCTTCTAGCTTTGTGTGCAGATAATTCACAGATAATTAAAAATTGAACATTAAAGAATTTCTTTCTTATGGTCCAACCACACATGGCATAACCAAAATTATTTTAACAGTTGATCAAGTACTACAAATCTAAAGAAAAGAGAGAGCGTGACTAATTCTATATTGAAAAGGAAGTGAAAAGGAGTATGAAAGGCGTTTATACTGCCTACTTTACACAATGTTATGTGTCAGACATTGTGTGGAGGTTCGCCAATGTTGAATTAAATCCTCTGAGACAACCTGTGAAGTAGTTATTATGGTGAAGTAGTTATTATTAGTAGCTAAGCTACAGTTTAACAACCAAATACAAGGAGTTTCGGAGAGATATACAACCGTGGAGACAGGCTTACTCTTTCCAGTTAGTCCCGGACCACAGAGCCATTGTCAGTCGTGGGGAGTCCTTCACATTAAAGCCGTGGTAGATGCTTGAGATCATAATTGTCTGTGAACATGTTTTTTCTTTAATTCCACTAGCTAAACCACTTGTTTTCATTTAGTCACGCAACCTTTTTAAACCTAAACTTTTTATTTCAGAAAAGCGTTGGCTCTACTGGAAAATGATGAGGGTTGGAGAATTCTCCCACACCCTCCACCACATTTCCCTCTAGTATTAGCATCTTCGCTCAGTGACGTATACTTGCCACAGTGAGCCAATATTGAACCGTTTTTATTAACTAAAGTCCACACTTTTTCTGTATTTCCTTCATTTTCACCTGATGTTCCTTTTTGGTTTGGGACCCCCATCCGGGACCCCACATTACATGGAGTCATCATGTCTAGTTGGGCTCCTCTCCGTGGTGATCATTTCTCAGACTTCCCTTCATCAGACGGCCTTGACTGCCTTGGTCAGTATTTCACAGAACATTCCTCATTTGGTATTCATCTGTTTTTCACACAGTTGGTATTTGTCTGCTTTTCACATAGCTCTTCCACCAGTGAAACACGAGGATAGAACCGAACGTGAAACGGGCAGCTTCCGTGTCCCCAGTACCCATGCTCGCATGTGCAGAGGAGCTTACATCGTGGACCTTCTGGAAGCCATACAGAATATAAAGACGGACAAACACTGTACCAGGGACTATTGTAGCTTGGCCCAGTAGGGACACGTTTCAGAGAGAGCCTGAGCAAGGGCGGGCGTAGGCAGTCAGCAGCCTTTTCCTTTCAAACACGTTAGGGCAACCATATGTGCTCAACAAGAAACATGACAGTTCCTCACAGCTGTTATCAATCCAAACACGCATTCGGACTTTTAAGTCCTTTCTTCTCCCATTTCTTATTACACGCCTATAATGCTACTGAACGTCAACGGCTGGGTGCTGAGTAAGAGAGCTCTTTTAATGTTCCATTGCTCTCAGTTTTAAACAACTCAGAATTTTTGAGTGCTGGTGATTGCCCTTTGGGTTTGGAATCTCCAGAAATGAGAGGTGAAGGAAATGTTCAAAGACTGTGGCAGTGAGTTCAGGATATCCTGCTTGTCATGAGGGTTTGGGGGACTCTATGGATTAATGGCTAGAACTCAAGGAAGAAGTAAAGTAGGGCGGTGTCACGCATGCTAGCAAGACAGAAGCTAACCTGCTCAATGGCAGAGAGCTGGCTTTCAATAAACATTTGCCGATTTGAAGACACAACTGCCCCGATTTTATAACAACAACAGCAAATAATAAGACAAACACTTATTGAAAACGTGCTATGGTTCAGTCTCTGTGCCAAGTGCCTTCCAGGTATGCTTTTCTTTAATCCTTATGAAACCGGTGCATGGCAGGTGCTGTAAGTTTTCCCATTTTAAAATGAGGAAGGGGAAGCTTGCAGAAGTGGAAATGACTTGCGGAAGGTCACACAGCCAGTAAGGAGTGAAGCTTCTGGGAGCCGCACTCCTTCCCAGAGAATATTGTTTACTCTCCAGGTAGGACCAAGGCAGCTGATCAAGAGCACAAACTAAGGGCGAGGGAAACTCCTTGGAAAATCTCACAGCACAGAGATGAACACTTCCTTCCAGCTCCAGAACTAGGGAGCCATACCGTTAGCCGAAAATGGCTCCGGAGCTTTACTCAGCTTCCAACATCACGATCCAAAGACCCAATTGACCTGCTTTTCACAGAACATGTGTGTCCCACCCCAAATCCTGGATTATTCTCTGTACACAGAGTCTTGAAATTTAACTGTTCTCAATTTTTGTAAAAGACAAACAAGACTTCTCATAACATTCCATCATTAGCTGAGTGTCTATTTTCTGACCCATTTTAAAGTCCGATGTGAGAGGATCAGATGCCTGGCAGGACAGCCCAAGGCTCTGAAGAACCCAAATCTTTCATGTCTTAGACTACAACCCAACCCATATTTGCTTGTCACACAGAAAATTGTATTTTCCATTTTCTGCTTGCTTAGCATAAACTGTTGGCTGGTTTTCACATCTCACTAGGGTTAATAATATTATTAACCTTGCAGTTCAGTCTTAATGGAATACAAAGGGTGGTAATTCTTACTACTATCAAAACCCTAAATTGATGGGCTCCGAATCTAGGCTACTTGAGTAATGGCCATCCCCACCCATAAAACTTGGAGAGCTGTTTTGCACACTGCAGCGGGTGAGCTGTGATAAGTGAGTTTCCACACTTGGAAACATTATGCAAATTTTAATAGCCAGTGCAATCATTTGTAATAAATTTGGCAAAACGAGATGCTCTTTGTTTAATATTCGAGTGCATTTAAAAAACCTGGCATCAACACAGGAGGAAAATTTGCTCTTGAGATTCAGTAGAGAGATTCAGTGTCACAAAATCATTCCAGAAATTTCAAAACGGTTTCTTTGTGTGCAATGCCAAGAAGTGCCTCCCTTTAAAACCTTCCTATGAAGCTTCATCCCAAGTCTCCTATATATTGTTTTAAGTTGCACAGACATCTCTATTGTCTGGACTGTTGGAGCTCAAAATTATGTTTCTTTTGAAGCACTACCAGTTACCTTCGGTGTTCTCTAGATCTTCCTATATGTGCCCATTTTTGTCAAATTGCCATTCGTAAGAGGAAGGTACAGGTTGTGCTTAGTTTTACAGTTCTGAGCTCGTAAAGATTAAACTGGGCTTCCTTTCTGAGAGCACAGACTGGCTGCTTTTGTTTTCTTCTTTCTGTCCTTCCCCATCCTTCATAATGCCCCGTCCTCCACAGAAGCCTCATGGCCCACATGGGTGAGGTCCTGTAGTCAAGCCTGAAATGTGCACTTTCCTCCTACTGTAGCTACACACACACACACACACACACACACACACACACACGAATCAATTTGCATTAAATAATTTAAAACCCAAAAGTGTGTTTGATTTAGCTACAGATGCTTTTTTTCTGGGCTTCTGAGTATAATCGGATATAGTGATCTGTTCAAGATAGAAACACTTTACAAAGAGGGAAAAAAGCAAATAATAGGCAAGACAGGGTACTAAAGTCAGCAGAGATGCGTGGAATCCAGCGTGGCCAGGCAGAGCGTGGCCCCGCAGAGAAGCAGGAGGGAAAGAACAGCACCCGCTCGTCACAGGAAGTTTGGCTCGACGGTGATGGGGACGGAGATTTCTCGTTTTTTCTGTTTTCTCAGTGAGATCAGGAACAGGACCATCAGCTGAGGCTAAGGAGAGAAGTTGGTGTTGAGGTTTAAGAAGAACAGGCCTGAACTAGTTTCTCTGGGCCTGTGAAAACAATTCTTAAAGGAAATATAGCGTGACTTCTGGGCAGTGCTAAGGATCTATTTAGAATTTGTGGTCATAAATGAAAAAGCAAAAGCACTCATCATCACGATGTATTTTTCTCAGTCCACATCAAGCTTTTCAGGTGCAGGCGCAAAGAATATGGAGAATTGGATTTAACCACTGTCGAGATTCTGCCAGGTAAATCTGGAAAAATCACAAGTTGGTACCATGGCATCCAAGTCTTGGGAGGAGGACACAGAAATAAAAAGTCAAACCAAAACCCTGAAGGCCCCAATACCAACAGAGACTATTAGAATTGGGGTACAATGGAGAGTGGTCAGGTTCAATTAATAAAAATACAGGATTCAAGTTAACTTGAATTTTCAAATAAAATAAATAATATTTTAGTATGATTGCTCCCCAAATGTTGTATGGACATGGTTATTTTTTTAAAAATTACCTGAAAATGTGTGTCTAATATTCAAATTTAACTGGGAATCCTGTATTTGATCTGAAGACTCTGGCCTAAGAGAAATTGAGTTGGGATGTCATTGTCTGAGAACCAAAGTCCTTACTGAGAGGACAGGCAGTGATCTGAACACTGGCTCCCAAGACGAAGGTGTAGGGGTGGCCTGGTCATGGCGGAGAGGCTTAGTGGAGTGCTAGGAGCACCCCAGGAATTAGAAGTCCAAGGCTGAGAATTTAACGGACAGGAAGAGTGAGAGATGAATCAGAAAATAGTCCTGCTTCTCATTTATTCTTAGAAAGCATGGGCTATGGGTTACGCGCCCCAGTGGCTCAGTGTGAGACTCTTGATTTTGGCTCAGGTGGTGATCTGGGGGTCCTGAGATCAAGTCCATACTCCCCACTGGACGTGGATTCTGCCCCAGATTCTTTGTCTCCCTCTGCCTGCTGCTATAAATAAAAAATAAAATAAAATAAAATAAAATAAAATATAAAATTGCAGGATATAAATGAGCAGATTTTATATTCTATAACATTTTTTGCACTAAATGGTTTCGTTCTTTGCTGACCTTGGCACCCTGTCACAGACTGCAATCAGGGTTTGTGTTTTAAGCAGACAGCACCTCCCCATTTTGTACAAGCATAGGCAGTTTGCTCAGGAGAAACTTGTCTCTCTCTCTGTGGCTTTAATCCAACAAAAGCATTTAGGATCCAACCACTGTGATTCCATACACGTCCTGCAGGCCCTTGTCCCACTGGAGCTCAAAGCTCAGATTTGGGAGACCGACGACAGACAGAGGACAGCAGGAAAGGTGCCGGTGACCCTTGGCGGAGTGTGGTTATTTGCGTTTTGGTGATTATTCGGTTGAGTAACCATTTACAGAAATAAATGGAAATGCCACGTGATCTCAGGAGCTGTGGGTGCCAGGGAGGGGGGCCTCTGTCCTTCAGTGTTCTTTTCTAAGCAAAAGTTGTCACTGAGATACACTTTCTGGATTCAAGCTAAGAATTCCAATCTTTCCTTTTATGTCACCAGTAGCTCAGTCCTCCCTTCCAGGGCGGTGCCGCACGGAAGCACCCACACCCAGTGCGGACCGGGAAAGGCCCGTCTTTGTTCCGTGGCCACTAACCCAGGACTCATCTGCGGTCCCAGGGAGATGAGAACCAGGAGCTCCAGGTGGTTCGGTGCCCCCAGGCCACGCCGGGGATTCCGCTCTGGTCTCCTTGTCTTGGAGGACAGCATGGAAAGTGTGTGTGTCCCTGTCCCACTGCCCCGCAGCCCCTCACCAGCCTCCGCGGGGTCCAGAGTTGCACCCCGCCAGCTGGCCTCGTGGTGTCGGTCTGCGGGGCCCCATCCTAGGCCCTGTGCCTGCTCCCTCCGCTGATAGACTGGGGGGCGTGGGGTGGGGTGGGGGGTGTGGGGGGTGGAGGGAGGGGTGGCCGGGCTGTGACCGGGGTGGGACTTGATCCCTCTGTGGTGCCTCTGGGTTGCTTGCAGGTGTATGTGTGTATGTTGGGGGGAGGGGCCCGTGTGCACCCCCGTCCGGACGGGGGTGCAACCTCACCGCAGCCATGGATCCTCGACCCCGGGGTGGGGGCGTCCCACGGGATGCTCTCAGAGCCGCGCTCCACGTCGAGCTGCACAGTGGAGCTCAGAAGCAGCATATGCTCCGTAGGAGAAATATTCTTATTCTTATGAGAATAAATGCCTGGAAGACAGTAAGGAGGGAAAGGAGAATGGAAAACCAAGCCCGGAAAGCCAGGCTTCTCTCCCCAGCCCTATTTTTAGATTTGAGTTGCTTATTAAGGAGCCGCGTTCCGCAAGCCCCGGCTGGGCGCTGTGAGCCCCATGCTGGCGCGCGCTCCCCCGTCTCGGCTCCCCCGGGTCCCACCGCTGCGACCAAGCTCTCAGGTGCCCGCCCCGCTTCCCGTTCCAGATGCGATTTCTGGGACTAAGTGTCCTATTCCTGAAAAACACGGAGTTATTTGATCTTCAGTCACTGCGTGGAACTGCCATATCTCGGAGGACATAAATCACTTAAAATTGGCTTTGACCATCAGCTGGAACCAAGCGGTGCTTCCTTCTGCTCACCCCCCATTTGGAGCTCACGTGTACTGTAATTAAGGCCATTATGGGCCACTTGGTTTGGGAGGAAAGGGGGAGACACTGAACAAGCGGTGAGTGAAGCGGCTGAAATTTCAGAACCGCTCCAGCAGCCGGCAGCTCTGGGACATTATCACCATTTTTTTTTTTAATATTTTATTTATTTGACACAGAGAGAGAGAGAGAACACAAACAGGAGGAGTGGCAGGCAGAGGGAGCGGGAGAAGCAGGCCTCTCCGCAGAGCAGGGAACCTGATGTGGGGCTCGATCCCAGGGCCCTGAGATCATGACCTGAGCCGAAGGCCGTCGCTCAACCAACAGAGCCACCTGGGGGCCCCTGACATTATCACCATTTTAAAGGATGCTTTATTCGCACGTTCCTCCTGACCATTCAAAGCGAGTTTCTCCCCTCAGGAGACCCATACCTGGTTTCCATTGATTTTACAAGTTACGAATACAGCCGCTTTCCAAAATCAGCACTTAGGCTTTGCTCAGTTTCATAGGGATCATCTGGAAATCAAGTACAAAGTTTACGCGTTTAATGGAAATTACGCTTGCAATAAGAGGCCACGACTTGGCCTTGTGTCCGTGGACAGATGCTTTGCTTCCCCCGCGTCCCTGTCCAGCTTCAGTTAATGTTTTCAGGAAGGTTGAGTGAGCAGGGTTAATTACTCCTGCTCCGAGCCAGGAGCTGCAGAGTCAGAAACCTGAGCCACGGTGTTCACAAATCACAAGAAATGAAAGGCAGACGCAGAAGACGCGGGAGCAAGGGGGGCCCAAGGACGCGCCAGCTCTCAGGAGGTGGAGGAGCCGCTTACCTTCCAGATTTGCTGCCACCTCCCAAACATCACCAAGACCACAAAATCCCTCTTCCCTTGTCAAGAATAGGCCCAAGATTTACAATTTGGGAAAATGGTGGTGTTTGATCCCCATTGTCTAGCATTCCGAGTTCACTAGGTAACCAAGTGGGAAATGTGTTCAGCATTTAGATAGGCATCGTACCTGCAAAGTCTTGAGTGGCTCTCTTTTTCATAAAGCGGGTCTTGCATGAAACAGGGTGGCTCGGAACCTCGCACAGAATGACTCTGACAGCCGGGCGTCGATTTCCAGTGAACCCAGAGAACACGCAATCGAGCTGCAGACTTCATCCGTTTGATTCAGGGGGTGAAGCAGTACCCTTGTAGGTTTCTGTATGACAGGGAGGGCGATAGCTGTGTGTGTGTGTGTGTGTGTGTGTGTGTGTGTGTGTGACTTATTACCCTCCGTATCACACTGCAAACTTGAGAGGGGATTTTACTCGTCCGTGAGCTCCCTGCTGCCCCGGGTCACTGGAGCAGCGACCCTGTGAAGCCCACTGAGGCTCTAGAGAGGTACATCTTAGCACATGTCTGTCAATATGCCAGCGTTTGGTTCTGTTTTCTGCAGGCACCCGCTGTGCACGGGATGACCATCCCCACGGCGATAATGTTCCAGAATTTTCTCACTCAGGCGGCCTTCACTTGTCCCCTGGGCCTCCTAAATCTGAGGCAGCAAGGCTCAGGTCCCCCAGGGAGGCCATTGGGGCCACTCTGGTGAGGCACCCACCCTACCCCGCCAGTGACCACTGTGTCCCCCATGTCCTCCCTTAAGTGACTGCGCATGTCCTCTTATTTTTCTCTCCTGATGGCTGAAGCGGACATCCTCTCTCCGCAGCCTTCACTCTAGATACTGGACTGAGGCTTCTGCACCCCTTAATGGCGGCAGCAGGCAAAGTGCGAGCTTTCCCGTGGTCGGATTTCAAACCTCTTCCACTGCGTTCGCAGCTCAGGAAGACATCTCTGCCGGAGCTCAGTTCTTCGTTTGGCTCAAATGGAGACCAGAGCTGCCTTCTGGGTGATGGTGAGAATTCCCGGGGTCCGACGCGGCCAGCGCTCAGTCCTAGCCGGACTTCAGTAGGTAAAATTAAAATTGGCTTTGACCATCAGCTGGAACCAAGCGGTGCTTCCTTCTGCACCTTCTGCACAGGAAGGGGAGGCCCCTTCCTGGGTGTCCACTCCCGAGTCCCATTTAACACCAGGATCAGCCTGGGCTGCCGAAACCAACTGCCACAGTCCTGGCGGCTTGAAACGACACACGTTTTTTCTCTCACAGATTGAAGCTAGAAGTCAAGTCAAGTCAAGGTGCCAACAGGCTCCAGACTTTTCTCTGAGGACTGCAGGGAAGAATTCCTTCTTGCTCTTTGAGCTTCTGCGGTGGTGGGCAATCCCCGGCCTCCTGCCGTCGGTCTCTGCCTCTGCCCTGACTGACCTTCTTCCCTATCTCTGGAAGGACACAAGTCATCAGATCTGGGACTCAAACTAACGCAGCATCATCTTGACTTCATTAATTACCTCTTCAAAGACCTTATTTCCAAGTGAGATCCCATTCTCAGGCTCCAGGTGGATATGAATTTTGGGGGAACAGTATTCAATGCACAAAAACACTATAGCTTTGGACAATTTTTTTTAGAAGGATAAGACATTAATTTTCCTTGAAAGGTCCAAAACACTTTCAAAGCATGTGTCTTTTATAAACACCTACCTTATAGATTTTTTCTGCAAAATACTCCGCTTGACATTTTCATCATTACGAAGGAACGGTGGCCTACGGTTGTTCTGATAGTACAGAACGTGTTTTGCACCTTTGTGCCGTCCAGCTGGCTTGCGGCACAGCTTTCCACCCAGTGTGGATGTGATTATCAGGTTACAAATCTGCGGGGAGGTTTTGAGACCATTCAAATCCTGTGATCTGCTCTATGCCCAGCCCTTTCAAAAGATACATTGTGTTCAAACTGTGTTCTAAGTACAAAAGATCTAAAGTTTGGCATTCCTGGTTTTTACTCCAAGACATACTTTTTTAAAAATAAAATTTTGAAGGGTTATGGACATTGGGGAGGGTATGTGCTTTGGTGAGTGCTGTGAAGTGTGTAAATCTGGCGATTCACAGACCTGTACCCCTGGGGATAAAAATATATGTTTATAAAAAATAAAAAAATTATTTAAAAAAATAAATAAATAAAAATAAAATTTTGAAAAAACCCAGCCGCTAAGTGGCTGTTTCAATATGAAGCAAGTTTAGTATTTATCATAAATTAGATTTTTTAAACTCTAAATAAGAAATATTTAAAATCAGAGCCATAGAATCTCAAGGATCAAATGGTCCCAGAGATAGTGACTCACATCCTCTCAGTTTACAGCTGGGGAAACTGCCGCGCATGAGGGTCAGGAGATGACTGTCGCATGATAGACAGCTGGTTACTTGCAGAAGCCACGTTACTGTTCAACCTCCAGTTGTGAGTCCCTCCCCCCATACCAATATCAGATCTGTAGGTTGCATTTTTAGAGAATTCTTCCAGATGGTATCACTGTCTTAAAAGTCTCCCCCAGTTCCAGACTTGGGATACTGATCATGCTTCTTGCTTCCTGATTTGTCACTTGGCAACGCCAATTTTTAACAGATACACTTGAATATAAAAGATTCAGAAACCATTTGGCTTACTTAATGATGATTCTTGTGTAGTCATAATACAAATCAATGCTGTGCCAGAAAAAAAGAGACTTGATACCGTATTAAAATATTTATTGAGCAATGCTCTAGGATGGGAATTTTGATGTTTGATTTCTAGATGAAGATGATCTAGAATGACTTCTCCAAGATTCACAGCCAGGGCTTATCAATCAGTCATTAAAACACTGCATGCTGAATTTAACAAGACGAGCAAGAACGTGTATAATGTTAGCCGAGATGGGAAATGTCAAGAAAGGATTCACATATTATCTGAGGCAACCACATAATTGTTGGAAGTATAGAAATAAATGTTAGGTTATGAAAGCATCAGGCAAGCTGAGTGCCCAGAAGTCATAGTTTGACCATAGCTCATTTAACTGATTCATTCAAAAGGCTTTTGGGGGTCTTACTCTTGTCTAGGCACTGTTGGGCACAAGGCATAGAGCAAAGAAGACATGATGTCCGCCATCAAATGGAGTGGATCCTTCTATCCTGATTTAGGATTTGATCGGCTCTGAAAAATTGATAATCCAACTCCACACATTAGTCTGCCAGAATGAGGAGCCTGCCACCTGGATTTCCATTTGGTGGACAGCCACAGGATAGAGGGTCCACGGGAAGGAAATCTGGACTACGGGTGAGGAAGCATGAGGAGGGAGTGTCTGGGCACATGAATGAGGAGAGCAGGACCTCTGCCATATTTGCAGGCAGATGACTTTAATGATGCTAATTTTTCTTAAATTGATGCCAGGATTGATTGAGACATAACAAGACCCAAATCTCAAAGAGCTATTTAAGAGCAGAAACTAAAAGGAGATTCTTTAAAGAACCCATTGTCCAGTTCACCACTGTGTTGTTTTCTATTGCTGTATGGGCAAAAACTTAGTAGCTCAGAACAGCACAAATTTACTAACTTTTTCCTTTGGCAGAAACAATAAGAAAATTACCTAATGACTTGTTCTAAGGAACAGAAGGCCCCCCCCAACTTGTGCCAGCGTCAACAAAATACTATTAACCACACCGGGGACACTAAATATACACAGATCCACACCCTTCTCATATTTCAAGTTCATTAAGTTACTTGAAAGTTCTAGAGATGCACTGAACACTGTTTCTACAATGGACAATGCTTCTGTTGGACACTTACGAAGTTCTAAGAGAGTAGATGTCATGTTAAGTGTTCTTAACACACACACACTCACACACACACGTATACACACATGCATACAGAGACACGTTCACAGACATAAACACACACAACCCATAGAAAGACACAGGAAAGATTTGGACGTGATGCATGTTTATTCCCTTGGCCATCGAGGTGATATCATGACTGCATGCGTTTGCCCAAACTCACCAAATTGTACACATTAAATATGTGCAGTGTTCTGTTTATACATTATAACTCAGTGAAGCTGTGTTTGGAGAAGCTTGTCATTGTCATAATTCTAGGATCATTAATTTCTGCTATCAAATACTCTTGTGTTTACATTCTCCCTTCACACAGTCCTCTCTGATTTATGCTTTTATCTGCTTTGACACTAATACACCTTCCATACCTTCCTCCCCCCAAAAGTTAGAAAACTCACCCATTTCCATGTGTTCTTATGAAAGAACATTTCCTCTGAGAAAACCACCCATTTGAGCTTGAATGAGAAAAAACTATTTAAGACACTCACTGGGGTCCACTAAAGCCTTTTTCACACCTCTCAGTCACTTTGATGATTTCTGATGGTGATATAGGTATGGGCTTTCATGAGATGTAGCTGCAGCATACCGCTGCTATTGCCTCTGGCCCCAGAGTCCCTGAGTTCAAATCCTACCCCAACAGACAAGCTGTGGAACTTCAAGTTATCCACGCTCTCAGGAAGAACACACGATCAACCTATTTGTTGCTATTATTTCTTCCATAGCTAGAAAGGTAAAGATGTGTGAGTCAGTAAGATAAATGTAGTTACCTTTCTAAAAGCAAAAACTTGTGTTGTTGGAGGTATTCTTAGCTTCAAAAATGTATCAAGTGAAATAAATCAAGCAGAGAAAGTCAATTATCATATGGTTTCACTTACTTGTGGAGCATAAGGAATAGCATGGAAGACACTAGGAGAAGGAAAGGAAAAGTGAATTGGGGGAAATCGGGGTGGGGGAGATGAACCATGAGAGACTGTGGGCTCTGAGAAACAAACAGGGTTTCGGAGGGGAGGGGAGTGGGGGTTGGGTGAGCCTGGTGATGGGTATTGAGGAGGGCACGGATTGCATGGAGCACTGGGTGTGGTGCATAAACAATGAATCTTGGAGCATTACATCAAAAACTAATGAGGTACTGTATGGTGACTGACATAACATAATTAAAAATATATCACATCTAGGAGCCTTGGCTTATCAGGCCTGTATTCTTCTGTACCTTGGGGGAAAACAGATAATGTTTCTCTTTCTTTAGATAGTAGCTTCTAAGTCTTGAATGGCTCAGGGGGTTATTTATAGACACACTCAGAGGATGATCCTAAGTTACCACTGAAGGGTGCTGAGATCAGACAAGACAAAAATTCTTCATAAAGACATTCTTGTACAATACAGGTGTGGAGTTCATGTCACTCTTCTCCTCTGTACAATGAGATGAGCAAATGTACCTATCTCTTAGAGAACTCATGAGGGTCAAGGGGCCAAGAAACATGAAGTTCATACCTTGACTCAGAGTATCTGCTCTTCCAGTGTTACCTGCTCCTATTACCAACATCCTCATCCTCAATGTCATCCTCATCCTCTCCATCATGCTCACCATTGCCATCTTTACTACCACCGACACCATCACCACCGCCATTACCATCATCACCAGCATCCTCAATCACCATCGTCACCATCATCGCCATCATCACCACGACCATCACCATCACTAACACCATCTCATCATCTAGCATTTGTTAGGCTTTCTTTCTGACTCCAAAGGTGTTCTCCTTTTCTCCAGGGAACTCCATGTTGACCCTCCGTCTTTAAGCACCACACAAATTCCTACAGCTCTGACTGCTATTCAGACCCCTTCTACCCATACCTCTGGCATCATCTCTCAATGATTATCCCCCAACAAAGCCATTTTGACCTTTTTTTTTTCCATTTTGACCTTTTATTCTCTTTTTTTATTCGCTCTGTCCCCCAAAATTGCATTCATCATAAACTTCAATGAGCTCATTTGTTAAAGGTATCTATTTTCAGTCTTTTCTCTTTTTCACTTACCAATAGGATATTCACTTTGGATATCCTACATGTAGAAAAATGTATTTCAGATAGATTTCAGTATTATTTCTCCAAACTAAAATTTTCAACCTGGGTTCACTGATTTCTGTTCATTAAGAAATGTAAGGAAAAAAAAAGAAATGTAAGACATAATGTAAGTGGTCACAGTGGAAAAGAGCCAGAATATTCTGTGAAGCTGTGTTAGGAAGATCTAAGGACATTCCTACTGGCCAGGACCATTGTCTCAGCCCATGGAAGAGAAATTGCAATGGTGAACAGTGAGAATCACGGAGTCAAACAAGACTCCTGGGACTACTGGGACAGGCTAGGCTTTGTTCCTAATCCATGGCAGTGACCCTTCAAGACTGGTAACAAAGGTATCAACAAACTTACTTTGTAAAGATTGGGAGTGGGACCAGGAAAGGGAGGCTGATGTCTCATTTCCTCTCAGTCTGCAGCTTACTGCTAGTGTAGCAGGCTGAACTCTCATCCCTTGCTGATACAGGGATGATTGGGTTTCCTGTGGGTCAAGTGGCCTTGGTGGGAAATGGACTGGCTTAGAATGTTTTTCCAGGGCTCCAGCAAGAGGATCATTTGTAGCAGGCCAGCAAAACCAGAACTAGGGGTCACTGGAAGAAGGCAAGTCAAGTGCAATGTTCTACATCAAGGAGATGTGCAATGGGGCCCCTTATAGAATCTCTGGAAACAAATCACACCATGCCACAAGACTGCAAGCAAGCAGATGCTGGCATAAAGATGGCCTCAGTGCCAGTCTGGGTTACCAGAGAAGCAGGGAGCACAGGAGAACACTACTTCCCTGTCTTCCCTCCCTCTTTTTAGTTTCAGCCTGGGAAAGGAGGAGGAGGGGCCAACCCACATTTCGTCTTTTCACCCTAAGGAATAGCATGGGTATTAGTCTGCTCCAGCTGCTATAACAAAATACCACAGACAAAATTTATGTCTCATAGACTGGAAGCTAGAAGTGCAGGGTCAGGTTGTCAGCAGGGCTGGTTTCTCCAGAGGCCTCTCTCCTTCCCTTGTAGATAGCTCCTTTCTCACTCTGTCCTCATATAGACTTTCTTCTGTGAACGAGCATCCCTGATGTCTCCTCCTCTTCTTATAGAGACGCTTGTCCTATAGGACTCCAGCTTTATGACCTCATTTAACCTTAATTCTCTCTTTAAAGACCCTATCTCCAATACAGTTATTTTGAGGGTTAGGATGTCAATTTATGAATTGGAGTGGGACACAATTCATCCCATAATATCACTTAAAGAACCGTCATAGACCTATCATGAGTAGTCCTTATAGTGAACTTGATTATAACACCAAATGATGACAGGGTATCAAGAAGGAGACTCATCCCAACTCTTAGACCCAAGTCACAGCACTTAGTGCCAACCCTCATATCCCCCATCCAAAAATACTCTGAACTTCCTTCTATTTATTTTACTTTCATGAAGATGGGACTGTGCCCACTGATTTAGTTCAATCAGGAGCAAGCTCTGGAGGGTGGGCGGCCACAGGCAAGGGTAGGAGAGTGGAACAGTTGCTGGGGACATCACGGGCAGTGACCATATGATTTGCTTAAACATTTAATATCATCTATGCCCTGTTTCATTCCTAAGTTGATTTGCACACAGGTTTCGTTGTCTAATTAGATCAGCTAGGGCATTGTGATGCTCTTCTCCTTAACTAAGCAGCTCTTGAATCTATCTGTAACGTCAACCAGTTTACTGTTTTTAATTTGTTCACCCGTGTTCAGAAGCAAGAAGTTACCTAAAGTTCTTTGGAAAGAACCGCTCTGCATAGAGGGACTTAAGTATTCTCTCTTTGAATAAAATCCCTGCAAGAGATGGTGATGCTAGTGTGGCAGTAAGCCTTTCGTCTTGTGATGCCCACAAGAAAGGACCAAATAAGGCCCTTGGCCCTGTCATCAGTGTGATTGTCATGGAGTCTTCGGAAGGCCCCAAGACCATAGGCCTGGAGCCCACCCATCAGCAAACTGTGCTCCCCACTCTGCCTCCTACTTTGTGCATGACAGGGAGAGGAGTGTGGCACTATCGTATAAGACTGATGAGTCCAAAAAGATCAAGGCTGAGTATGGAAGAAGAACCTCGGGCAATACCCACCTGCAGCTTGGAATCCAACACTCTCCAACGCAATGGCCCCTGTGTTCTGCAGGATCATGCGCTGCCTGTGGGCCCTCATGCAGGCATCTTCTGAAGCCCAGACCCAACCTTCTGTGTCCTAAAGAGCTGTGTGCACAGCTTCTGCCTCATTGCTTCTCTGCTTTGGCCATTCCTCAGCCTGAAGTGGTTTGTCCCCTTCCTGGTTACCTCTGGTCTCCTCCACAACCTCAGAGACCTGTTCCACAATGTGTGGCCCCAGGTGACCTCCCCAACCCTGCTGACTGAGGTGGAAACCCACCCTCCCATGGCTCCAGTGGCCCCTCGTCTCTCTCTGTTCTTGAAATCCTCTGGCTGACGCATCTGTGACCTCTAGTGACCTGAGAACCCTCACGGGCAGGGCGTGTCACACCTGTGCACCTGGAAGACTCTCTCGGGCTTGTGATGAACGTTCCAATAGTGGCCAAGACAAGATGTATCCGAAAGGCATCCTTGGAACTGAATGACTGAGCTGGTCCCTCGCCATGACGGCTGCATGGAAGAAGTAAGGACTAAGACCCAGCTCATGTTTAGCTGGACAATGAGAGCGTTTGTGAAACCCTCGTTCTATAATATTTTGAAACCCATTCCAGGAAGTCCCTTTGCTCGTTCCCCGGAGAGGTGCAGACATCATATGAGAGCAGGTGTGTCAGGGCTGCACAGAGCGCGCAGTGCCTCTGGACCACGCCTGTGGGCTATGCATGTGGAAGGACCACGGGTGGACAATTGGGAGAGTTCAGCTGCCTGTGGTATTCTGCAGGAATGAGCTTCACTTCCATGGACACATTCTGGCTTCTTCTGCTCTACAGCTGCACATGCTCCTATGGCTGGGTGACATTGTTTCCTCTAATTATAGAATTTTTATATAAATAGAGCTCAGCTGGTGGTTCAATTTGAGTTATAATGCTAGGATTTTTAACATGACTGTAGGAGTCTGGTACCAAAAAAAAAAAAAAAAAGTTTAAAATATTTCAGTGGAAATGCAGCTATCAAAGGAATAAGTTCATATACAAATATCGACAAGTCATTTTCTTGTCTAAGTGCAATCTTCTTTGGGAAAGGACAAAAGGTGTCCGGAGGTATCATTTTGCTGGCTTAATTGTGTGTGTTCTAGGTTTAAGGGCACTCTAACGCATCACTGGGAAGGATGGCCATGTCTCCCCCACTGTAACTGACCATCTGAATGCGTATGGGTCTGGAATGCCAAAAAGACCAGGCACCGGAGACAGAGGACACAATCTCTCCATTGTTACTTCCCACGAGGTAACTGGCCCGATCCTTCATCTAAAAAGTGGGATAACTGAATTGGGAACAATCTTTTTTCACTCTCAGATTTGAGTTCTCTCTCTATTTGGCTGGGACCAGAAATCTGCTTCCCATGCACATGCTGGTATTCAGTTGTACAAAACAGAGACTAAAAAAAAGTTAACCTAATTTTGACAACCAGAGCTGTCACATTCTCCATGCTGCTACAGCACACCAGAATGACAGTAGGAAAGCACCCCAGCCTGGTTGCTGATGTCATTTTCTGAATGGCCACACCCCACCCAACGTCGCTTCTGTCCAATCGACCCACCACACTGTTGCAGGTGATCTTTGCTTTTTCTTTTTAAATCGTGAAATATTTCAAATATGAAACATCATAGTCACCCACAAACCCAAGGACGTGGGCTCAATAAGTCTTCAAGTTTGGAAAGTTAGTGGTAGAGTCCTACCAGTTTTCTTAGAAGAAATAAAATAATAAAGAGCCATTAATACCCCTGTCCTTCTCTCCCACCTGTAATTCCCTCCAGGGTTTAAGATATATCACTCCAACACGTGTGCATGTTTACATACACACACATATGCATATGTAAAGTATGAACGATATATATTATATATGAACATATATATGAATATGCTTAGATCCATGATAGTGATTGTGATTATATAAACGCATATATTTATATAGACATATGTAGAGAATTCAAGACACTCTATAAATTTTTAAGCTTTTTTCTTTGTGATACCCAATAATTTATGAGCCGTGCATACAATAGAATACTTAATAGAAGAGAAAGTAAATAAAGAAGCGTAACACTTATCACCGGCGTGACTCAACAGATTTTATCTGGTTTTACAATTTACATTCCTTTTTCATTCCAGGACCCAAAACAGGGACACGCATTAAATTTAGTCGTCACGCCTTCGTACTTTCTTCAGTCCTCACAGGTTCTCAACATTCCTTGTGTATTAGTTTTAGATGTATAGCATATTGATTCAACCATACTAACTCAATACTTTTGAAAAGCAGCAATTTTATTTTTAAAGAACTTCCTTTGATTTGATTTGTTTGTTTCAAAATTGCTTACCAAAAGCCTGCGAGAAACCGAATTACTAACTGGGGGGAATTTTTTAATTTTCTCTCTCTCTCTTTTTTTTTGTTTTTCATAGTTTCTTAAGGTGGAAGCTTAGGGGTTTTCTTAAGATTTTATTTATTTATTTATTTGACAGAGAGTGACAGTGAGAGAGGGAACACAGGCAGGGGGAGTGGGAGAGGGAGAAGCAGGTTTGCTGCTGAGCAGGGAGCCCAATGCAGGGCTCGATCCCAAGACCCTGGAACCATGACCTGAGCCAAGGCGGACGCTTAATGGCAGAGCCACCCAGGCGCCCCCTTTCTTCTCTAATATGAGTAGTTTTTACTTTTGCATCAGAGCGTTCAACATCAGCTTGCCAGTGATCATTAGTCTCAGTTCCCCGTCCCTCATGTCTGCGTCAGATCTGAATTCAGCTTTGTTTATCGTTTGTCTCTTAGGAGCGCATGGCTCTTCTCTCTCCTTCTTGTTGTTTATGCTTCGTAGGTTTTGCTGGAAGATTCCTATGGTAGAAACTAGGAAATGGTTTCATGCTCAGAAATGGGCACATCTTTCCTTTTACTTGTTTTTTCCTGTGGCGTTTTGAGTTAATCTAGTCAAACAGTCTCTGCAAAAGACCAACTAAGAAGTGTTTTAAAACCCATGAGTTGTGAGTTCTCCGCCAACTCTGCCATTGTAGCTTGAAAGCAGCCTCTGACAAATAAGGGAGACGAGAGGGTGTGGCTGTGTCCCCAAAACGTCCATCACCAAGGGAGCAGTGGGCTGGGCATGGCTTCTGGCCTGTGGCTTATTGACCCCTGATTTACTTAGGGCTTGAGTTGGGTCTGAGGTTGTTCCATTAATTACCTTCCGCGCACGGCAGGTCTAAATTTTTGTAGCAATACCTTGTGTTTTGTATGGGGGTTGGTGTTCTAGAGGCTTCTCCTCATGTCTGCTCCCTATTCAGGTTTTAGGCTTCCTTTTCTCTGACAAAGGCTCTTGTATCTTTCCCAGCAGTATTTCACGAGTACTTTTGACCGTGGCTTGTGATCTCTTGGGGGTGGAAGTGGTTCTCTGATGTTCCGGCCAACCCTGTCTTAAAGGTGCTTGTGTTCCTGAAGCTCAGGGACAAAGACTTCATGAGTGGGTTTCCTCTGGTTGTATTCCTGTCCCCTTCGTCCAACTGCAACACTGTTGTGTTGCCTACCCCATGCCCAGTGGATCCAGACGTTTATTCCATGGGGAAAATGGGCAGCGGCATCCAGGGGGAGTTTGGTGCCCCTGCCACAGTGGCTTTCTTGGGACTCCCCAGTCTCTCCCCCAGCATGTGCTAGGGGTGTGTGGTAAAAAGCCTCTTGCCCCAATTGTCCCCTCCCCCAGAGGCTGCCTGCACTTGGCCTTCACCAGTTTATAGAAAGTTCTAGAGAAATTCTACCTACCAGGGTCCAGCCTCTTCTGACCCAGATCAACAACAACTAGAGTTTTGGGTCTTCCTAGAGGCACTGGTCTCTGCAAATCTGGGTTTATTTGGTTGCTCTGTGACCTTTGCTCTCTGATGGGTGCAACTTGATGTGGAGTTTGTATAATTGTAAAAATATGAGGGACATTTTTTCCAGCTCTTTACATCCCCAGATAGGAATCAGAACTGTCAAAACTTTAGTTTCACAGTTACAAGTAGATTTTTTTTTCCATCTAGATGTTTCGATATTGTAGGAGGTAGAGAGCTAAATTTTTGTTCCCTTATGGTTAATTTTTTTTCTTAGCACATTTTTTTCTTTTTAAAAAAATGGGCTTTTTAATGGTTTTTATAACTTACCTTCATGTTCTTAATGGTTTAAAGCCTATTTATTCAAACATACTTCAATTTGGTATTTTACAATTTCAGTCCTACAGGATTTTCATAGAGCTTACCATGGGTGTTGTAAAACTTGGAGACGGCACTTGTTTAATTGTCAGTCCTCAGATCCTCAATGGATAAAGCGTGCCTCCATTTAGTTTTGGCGTCCATTTGATTCTTCCAGATGGCTCAGCGGGATGACTGGCCTAGGACCAAGTTTTATATTAATCCCGCTAATTACATTTTCCTTCACCTCGTGTGTACAGTAAATTTGGACCCCTCACTCAGGCAAAATTCTGGCCTGGAATTTTCATTTCTCCAAGAGAACAGTACGCAGAGGCAAGGCAGGCACAAGCCATTCCCCATCTAGGTGGACAGGGTGTCCCAGCCCCCTGTCCCGGGCTTACGCCTCTGGCATCTTTGGTCTGTGCAGCGGCTTTAAACCTGCTTCCCCTCCGCGACCAGGCACCAGACACGAGGACGATGGCTGAGCCAGCTCTGGACACGTCTCCGCTTCTTTGTCCCATCGAGCTTCAAGGTCTTTGTGTCCTCGGTTCTTTCTCAGAAACACCCTCATTTAAAACTAGAAATGCAGGGGCGCCTGCGTGGCTCAATGGTTAAGTGTCTGCCGTCAGCTCGGTCGGGATCTCAGGGACCTGGAATGGATCCAGCGGGCACCGGACTCCACGGGACTCTGCTCCTCCCTCTGACCCTCCCCCCTCTCATGCGCGCTCTCTCAAATAAATAAATAAAATTTTAAAAGTACAATTTAAAAAAAAAAACCCACAGATACCACCTGGGTGACTCAGTCAGTTGGGTGTCCAACTCTTTATTTTGGTTTAGGTCACGATCTGGGGGTCCTGGGATCGAGCCCACCGCCCTGTGCTCCGCGGGGCGTCTGCTTGAGGATTCTCGCTCTTCTGTCCCTTCCCCCCACTCGCCCTCTCCCTGTCTTTCCCTAAAAATAAATGAAAGTAAATAAATCTTTAGAAAAATGGAAACACACATATGCATTACTTGGATTAAAAATCAAAACAAAACAAAAATCCCAAAAAACAAACTATCTCTAAAATGTTTCTGGCCAGACGCCGTGTTGCTCCGGACAGCCCACAGGAGGGCATCCCGGGGCCTCCCTCCCAGCCGCCGCGTTCTGGGGTCCAGCCTCTGCTTGCGCCCGTCGTCCCAGCGACCCACCGCGGGCGCTTCTGGTCCCCCACGTCCGTGTCACTTGCCGCAGCTTCCGAAGCTGCTCCCCGGCTGCTCCCGTCTGGGCGTCTGTGGCGCTGGAAGTCCTGATCTGGATGAGGCTCCCCGCCCGCCACGCGCGCAGGACGCCCCGGGCCGCCGCAGCCCCCCACCCTCCCGTGGGACCTGCACATCCCCACGCGTGCGGAGATGGGTTTCCAAGGCAACTCTCTGCCAGAGGCAACGTTTTCGGGGTGGGAGCGAGGGGGCCACTCTCTTCTGTCCTCTGACCTGGTCCCCAGCCCCATGACCCGGCCGCCCTGCCCCACACCCTGCCCGAGTCTGGCCGGACTCAGGGACAGGGACGGCGCCGGCCTTACTCGGGACTGCGCGGAGCCCGAAAACGCACAGCCGCAGTCGCGGCGCCCGTCCTGCTTCCCAGCGAACTCGCAAGAGAACCTTCTGCAGCCTCTAGGTAACCTGTGGTTTCTGTTTCTGCTGGGCAAAAGGCAGCACGAAATGTTCACCTTGACTTACGGAAGGCATGATAAAGCAGTTAAGAAGAAATGAAGACGTACTACCAGATAGAAATTGTTAGTATTAACCTGCAAACTGCAATCTTCTTACCTTTTTCCCAAAGTGTGCGATGATTTTGAAGTCATCGCCACCCTCTGCCTATCTTCCTTAAACCGTGGTTTGCATAAGGAAATCACATTCTTCTTTCCACAGCCAGGTATCCCTGCCGGACTCTTGTGTCTGCCTTTCTCGTTTCTACATTGGGTGGAGGAAGTGAAACATGGTGCGTTTCGCTAGGGATAGGAGCCGTCTCTCTGCAACCTCTGCAGGGCCCTCCCCAAAGTCACCAGGACTAATTGTCCCACCCCCAGGAGGCTGCAAATGGTCCCACCACAGCCTCCTCATTTTGTGCCATTCTCGTGCACACACGTATGGAGCTGCTGTCCCCAGAGTGCCTCGGACTGTCAGAGGCCTTCTCCACAAACCCACACCACTGGCCTCTGTTTATGAGCCATCCTTGTGCATCAGGGAAAGAATCTGACATCGTACCTGGGAGGCATCAGCTGACACCGCAGTCTCGAGCCGGTCTTGTAGGTGCTTCTGGACTGGGTTTAACATGCCTCCGCAGGGCAGGTCCAGTGAGTGTGGGACTCAACCAAGATGGGTTTCATGGGGGTGAGCTCATCCCCGAGATGTTCCGGCTGCCTTCGGGATGAGCTCCATTGGGCCTCAGGAATGACACGCTCCCATTCCAGGAGCGGAAGCACTGGAGAAGGAGGTACCCAGATAGGGTCTTGGTTGGTGCTTCATCTGTGGGGGTGAGGTATGTACCAGGCTGGAACAATGGCACGAACACTCACCCCAAATCTGCCCATGTCAGAAGTTTCCTGCTGGGACTTTTGCATTAAATCTGTAGATCAGTTCCGAGAGAATTTAAATCTCTCTTCTGTTGAATCTCTCAACCCACAAACACAATGTATGTCTATTTCTTTCAAGCTTCTTTGATTTTTTTCACCAGGCTCTGCAGTCTTCAACACAAAGATCTTGTATGTATTTAAGTGTGTATCTCACTGATTACTTTTTACTGAAACAAAATCAGCAACTAGTTGGAAAGAGTGACCAGAATTCTATCAACGTTAAAATCATTAAATCAAAACTGTAACAAGATTTCAAAACATCAGTTCTCCAGCCTGACTGTTCACAGTGGTCAGGACTTGTTCTAGATACCAGGGCTCAGGCTATACACTTAGATAATTGTGAGCTCTGAGTCCTGTATCAGTCTATCTCCCTGTCGTCGTCTATCATCTACCTACCAATCCATCATCTATTTGTACACCTGTTGTCGTCTTCTACCGCACATCTACTCGTCCCCCTACTGATTTATCCATCCATTTCCCGATCATCCATCTGTCTCCAACTTCAATCTTAAAAGCACTTTTATCGGTGGTTCCGGATGAATGAAGGGATAATTTGCATTTCATTCACTTATCTTCTGTCGCTGTTACTATTCTGCTTTCCCAAACCTTTACACCTCATCTAAATTATCAGTATGTACATTTTTCAAAAACACACACTTAATTGGAAAGTAAAGGTCATTCGCCTCCACATTTTGACAGCAGGGACCTTAGCTAAGTCAGCGTTAATGTTCTTTGAGTTCACAGGAAGATGCGTCCAGTGAGTGAATGCTTCTCCCGTGTTCAAGATCATGAACACAGTAGAAATGACACTGTAATTCAAATATGTAAACATTCACGGAGCTTTCATTTAGTAAGTAACTCTCTCGAATGAGACACTGTATCTTAAACAACATAAGATTAATTAGAAATAATAGAGACTGATTTTTTTGCGTGTTACACAGTGTATTCCTGATGGTCATGATTTCTTAAATCCTGGCAGAGATGTTACTAGTTCCGTTACTGAGGATCTACAACATGTGAATGTTGTATGAATGAAAGGAGGCTTACTATAGAGGAATAGGAAAGAGTAAAAAATAGATTCGTTAAAATCCAAAAGCTTCTGCACAGCAAAGGAAACAGTCAAAAAAACAAAGAGGTAACCCACGGAATGGGAGAAGATATTTGCAAATGACATTACAGACAAAAGGTTGATATCCAGGATCTATAATGAACTCCTCAAACTCAACACACACAAAACAGACAATCATATCAAAAAATGGGCAGAAGATATGGACAGACACTTCTCCAATGAAGACGTACAAATAGCTGTCAGACACATGAAAAAATGTTCATCATCACTAGCCGTCAGGGAGATTCAAATTAAAACTACATTGAAATATCACCTTAAACCAGTTAGAATGGCCAAAATTAGCAAGACAGGAAACAACATGTGTTGGAGGGGATGTGGAGAAAGGGGAACCCTCTTCCACTGTTGGTGGGAATGCAAGTTGGTGCAGCCTCTTTGTAGAACAGTGTGGAGATTCCTCAAGAAATTAAAAATAGAACTTCCCTATGACCCTGTCATTGCACTCCTGGGTATTTACCCCAAAGATACAGATGTAGTGAAAAGAAGGGCCTTCTGTACCCCAATGTTTATAGCAGCAATGGCCACAGTCGCCAAACTGTGGAAAGAACCAAGATGCCCTTCAGCAGATGAATGGATAAGGAAGATGTGGTCCATATACACTCTGGAGTATTATGCCTCCATCAGAAAGGATGAATCCCCAACTTTTGTAGCAACATGGATGGGACTGGAAGAGATGATGCTGAGTGAAATAAGTCAAGCAGAGAGAGTCAATTATCATATGGTTTCACTTATTTGTGGAGCATAACAAATAGCATGGAGGACAAGGGGAGTTAGAGAGAAGGGGGTTGGGGTAAATTGGAAGGGGAGGTGAGTCATGAGAGACTATGGACTCTGAAAAACAATCTGAGGGGTTTGAAGGGGCAGGGCGTGGGAGGTCGGGGTACTAGGTGGTGGGTATTATAGAGGGCACGGATTGCATGGAGCACTGGGTGTGGTGAAAAAATAATGATACTGTTATGCTGAAAATAAATAAATTTTTAAAAAATCCAGTAGGATTGAGAAGAGGAAAAACCATAATAGGCATGCTGAGAACATTCTTTTTTTTTTTTTTTTTTGAGTAAATTCCCTATCACCCAGTATAAAAAACTTCTTACACTGTTCCAATGTTTTCTTTTATAACCCATGCCAATGCAAATTGCAGTACATGCGTGACTTCATAACCCTCATTGTGGACAATACTGGAGCAAATTAAATTTGTATTACCACAGCCACCTCTCCTAAACTTCCTGATACTTTAGGAAATGGACTGAATCCTGGAAAAAAGCAGTTGCTCAAGATACATTGTGTGTGTGTGTGTGTGTGTGTGTGTGTGTGTGTTTTGTTTTGATTTATTTTGTTTTTGTTTTTTTCAGGTTAAAAACTAAACTATCTTTTGACAGAGAGAGCACAAGCAGGGGGAGCAGCAGGCAGAGGGAGAAGCGGACTCCCCACTGAGCAGGAAGCCCTGATGTGGGGCTCGATTCCAGGACTCTGGGATCATGACCTGAGCCAAGGGCTAGATGCTTGACTGACTGAGCCACCCAAGTGCCTAAAAGCTAAACTATCTTAAACTGAGAGAGGTATAGAGCTTTGTTTTCCTGGAGAACTCAGACATATTTTGATGCCTTCTAATTTAAAAATAAATGTTATATTACATTGTAAACTACTAACTTTATTATTCAGACATTGCCCGCCCTCTTCTAGATTTCTTAATTACAAACTTATGATCACCTATCAATTAAGCACTTCAAGTATAAGATGACTCTTTTTAGTAAAGAAACTGACCCTTGAACTACATCCACACTCCAGCACAAGTTTTGCAGTGGCGTCAAGGGATGCATGTAGGTAGGACTGTTTCTATGTGCTGGCATTGTGATTCCCTCAAGGCCAGCATGGTGCCATTAATTTTGACTTGCTAACCCCCAGCATCAGCTTCACAACTGACAGAAGATACTAAATTCTTATCTGTTGAGCGGAGCAAGCCCGGATGGGTGAAAACCAGCAGTCATTGGAGTCACACAGACATACACAAATGTCTGTACAAACAAAGCAGAAGTCAAGAGACAAGAACACAATGGTAGGGTATTCACAGAAGGTGGAGACAACAAATGATCAATAAAGGTTAGGAAGAGCTTGATGGAGGAAATGGCATTCTTACCTAACGTTGAATGTGTTCTGAGAGATAGAACAATAGGTTCTGACAACCTTGGAAAGAAAGAGTACAACAGAGACAGTTTTATTGATGGCTGTAGCTGAGAGGAAGTCGGCCAAGGGTCAGGGCCAGAAGAACCAAGCCGTGAAGAGGAACTGCAAGAAAAGGCAACTGGACTCAGCAGTGCTGAGATGCAAAGAGAGGTGATGGACGGAATTAATATGCTAGCACAAGTCTTCTCTGTTGCCTCCGACAGGTGGTCCTTGAGCACCCACTGCCAGCCTGGAGACAGGATGGAGAAAGGAAGCCTTCCACTCTGCCTACCGCATCACACAGTTTGGTGGGTGAGACAGGTGACCGGTCGTCTCTCAGTTGAGTCACATAAAGCTGCTGAAGCTGGGCATGGTAAGAGGCAGTTTGCATTTCTCAACATTCCCCGGGCTGGAAGGGCAAGAAGGGCAAGAAGAGGAGGGGCACCCAGGAGGCTCCACCCAGGAGGCTCCACCCAGGAGGCTCCACCCAGGAGGCTCCTGGCGGCCCAAGCAAGATGGGAAAGAGGGGCACAGAGAAGCATCTTTGTACAGAAGGTACATTCTCGACATAATCAGCAGGTCTTGGTAAGGTACATGAGAAGATGGGGTGCTTCAGAGCATGGGGCCTGAGAAACTTGGGGTGTCATTTGCTGGTGAGGAAAAGCCTGAAAAGGAGCGATTTGTGGCAAGAGAAAAGAATAACAATGCTACTGGAAACAGCTGGCCTCTCAGTTAAGACCTGCAAATCTGGACGGCTCTGGGTACTTGGCATGTTTTCTTCCTACAACCCCACTGCCATCTGAATTTTACAAAAAAGAAAACTGAGGTAAAATGAAGATAAGTAATTTGCTTAAGATCACACAGCCAATGAGTGGCGGAGTCAGGTGCTAACTCAGAAAGGCTGAGTGTGTTTTAGGAAATGACTACTTTGAGGTGCATGTGGGACGTGGAAGTGGAGAGGTCAGCTCAGCATGTAGATGTGGGTCAGGAGCTCAGAGATTATCTTCAGGGGAGGTAGGCAGTTGGAAATCTCTGGAATGAGTGAAGGTTAAGGACATGAGACAGGTGTTGTGGAGTCTTCTCCACAGCTTGAGACCTAAGGTCTCTCTCCACAGTGGGAAGGAAGGTGTTTAAGACCAGGGCAATTAGAAGCAACAGGCCCCTGCCCAGGGAAAGTTGAAGATGTAGGGTGTAATGGAGCTGGAGCCCACGGGCTGCAGAACACAGGGGTGGGCACCTGGGAGCCGTGATCTCTCGTGAGCATCTTGCAGAGACCTGCCTGTGCAGGGACGGACCATGAGCAGAGGAGCGCCTCCCCCCACGACCCCCTCCACGCTGCCTCGTCCACGAGTCTTGGCAACTGCGCCCTGTCTTCCACCGCAGGTGAGGTCACCTTGCAGATTCCTAAGGCTTTTAAAGCACCACGAACCTATTTATATAATATATTTATGCAAATAGTAAACATACTATATCATCAAGTGTAAGAGCATTCAAACAAATTCAATCTGACATTCCATTTCAAGGTGCACTTAAGGTGTCCTGACCCTTGTTTTTGAAAGCTACAAGTATTCATGACAGATAGTTCTCCTGGGTCAAGACACAAAGTTTAACTTATGGTCCTATCTTTATCGCCACAAGAAGAAGAAAAGCAATCATGGCAGAGTGGAGAAGAAGGGAAGTTATTTGAAATACTGGAAATGGAAAAAAATCCCTAACAGAACTTAGCATTATCAGCCTGCAGAGGTATGTAGGGGCCTCTGCGCAGGTGACCTCATGTGCTGGAGGAAAAATGGGATTGAGCTGTGTGTTAGGTGTCACCGATAATGAGTTTCCTCTCCCACACCAGCACTGGCCCTGGACCACGGGGACCACCGGCACATTGCACCATGGAGCCCCCCGGGCTCTGCTTTGTGATGTCACCTTGCCATATGGGACTCCCTGGTTCCTCCTCTTGGGCTGACAGGTGGAGCACGTGCCCGGCAACTCGTCTGCTGCCACAGGGGATCAGTTCTGGCCACCAGCACGGAACTAATGGAATTCAGTTTTGAGGTGACCACAGCTCTGTGCCAGCAATCTTCTTTCTCTCTCACTATTTGCCTAGCCGGAAGTCAAGAAATCCACAATTACAAAGGAGGGGGACACACCAGATGGCTGAATTATAGGAAGATGAGGCTGCCGGAGCTGTGCCAACCACAGCAGGAGCAAAATTGTGCCACACTATGGAGAGCTCTGATTTTTCTTACTGCAACATTGCCCATCATGAGCCAGGCAACTATAGTTTGAAGCTGCAAATTTGACCCTGTGATACTCTGCTACAGTAGCCAACACATGAGGGTATATGTCACTGTGTTATTGGGTCTTCCCTGTGCTATCATACTGCAACATTATATTATCACACAAACACACACAAAGCACTGATTACATTGATGTATATTACAGGACACACTTGACGGGCGGCCCAATTTTCAGTAGCTCTGCCTTGCCTCTCTGGTTTATGATTCTAAAAATACTCGAAAAGTTCCTTTAACGTTACCACCAAACACTGCATAAAGAAGGGAATCTATAAAACTGCTGGCAGGTTCATCAGTAATATCCATCATTCATTCATTCATTCATTCCACAAACATTCCTTGAATTTCAATCATGTGCATATGAAGACCCTAGAGAGGAATCCATGTACCCTGAGGGGATGACAACCACTTGTAATTACCATTATCATGGAACACAATAGCAGCACCAAGTATAAATAATTTGAGGGAAGGCAGAGAGGTAGTATTGTAGCCCGGAGTGGGTGGATGCAGGAAAGTCAGGACGTTTCCTGGAGGACATATTTTCCGAGCTGAGGTTTTAATGGTTGGGTGAGGGTAACCAAGCAAGAGAGTTAAGGAGACCCATGGAGCTGCTGGGAGCCCGGGACCCATGTGGGCAACAACCGGGGGTTCGATGCTGGGGTTGGAGATTTCCCGTAGGGCGGAGGAGGGAGGGCTGACAAGGTGACAGGAGGGCCAGATCAAACAGAAGGTGGGTTAGAAGCTTGATTGTTTTTATTTTATAAGCAAAATGAAGTCACCGGAGAAAAGGTTTGCCCGGGATTACAGCAACAGTAAGATAATGGACTTTCAACAGACTGTTCTGTCAGTGCGGAAGGAGGGAGAGAAGGAATGGCCCCGAATCAAGGAGAAGGTGTGAGCCACAGTCTGGGGCCAGGGGGCTGGAGAGCGAGCAGTTGTGAAAAACCCCAGAGGAGGGAAACCTACAGGAATCGTAGGTAGAAGGATGTAAGGAAGGATGAATGCCTCTCGGGTTCTGATACAAAGGTAGAAGAAGAAAATCACAATCATCCATAGTACACTCACCCTACAGCCACTACAAAGATCTGATAGGTAGCCCCTGCTGCAAGCATCCGAAAGCACAGAGAACAGCAATCCCTGGGGTGGTTCGCAATAACAACAGTTATTGCAATAACAACAGTCCTCAACCAACCGTCACTGTCTGTTACCAACAGCGGGTTTTCTAGGTTCAACGTCTGCCAGCCCCAGGAACCTCCCAGCAGCTGGTGGGCAAGAGCCCCAGTGTTTCAGCAGGACCAGCTCTCTGGTAAATGATCCTTAATAACAGGCCAGATAGTGGGATATTCTACAAAGTATTTTACTTTATTGAGGTACAAGATTCTCAGATTCCTTTGCTGAGAATTCTTGCTAACTGTTCATTATTTCTTTTATTATATCTAAGATGCAAGGAATTGTCTAAGTGACTTATGGTTTATAATTAGAAGCTATGATGAAAACTGCTCTAACATGATCCTGGGGCTCTCTCTTCAACGTGGAATTATTTCTATAAAAGTGTCAGTGGGTGATTATGTTGGCCTTCTCTCTAGAAACTACTTCTCCACTTACAGGACTGCTCAAATTTAATGGGAAGAATCCCTAAAGACCCAGCTCTGTTAATTAAATGAAATGAAACCATCTTACACCATGACTGTTGGGCATTCACTCACAGACTATCCAAAGGAGATAAGAATGAGAAGAATCAGCAGCCCATTGCATTTTAAGATCCAAAATAAAAAGAATTTTTAAAAAATATTTTATAATTCCCTTAATAAAAGTCTTAGGAATTTTTCTAAATTTTTACTTATCATATATAAAAATTAGCTCCCAGTATTATAAATGACAGCTCCCTATAAAAATTTGTATTATTATTTTCAGAAAGATAAGCACAGACCAATGTTAAACCTTTTCAGTGCTTCGCTGATTTCTGTAAAAGAGCACAAGAAAAATGGCTTCTCCCAAAGCAGCTTGTCTCTTGATAGCCCTCGAATGAGAAGAGTGGTTTACATGCAGGAATGCTGGGTGAAATAAGTCTAGCAGAGAGTTATCAATTATCATATGGCTTCTCTTACTTGTGGAACATAAGAAATACCGCAGGGGATGTGGAGGGGTGGAGAGGAGAAGGGAGTTGGGGGAACTCGGAGGGAGACGAACCATGCGACTGTGAACTCTGAGAAACAAACTGAGGGTTTTGAGCGGGGGGAGGAGGTTGGGGGTACCAGGTGGTGGGTATTCAGGAGGGCACGGATTGCATGGAGCACTGGGTGTGGTGCATAAACAATGAATCTTGGAACACTGAAAATAAAATAAAATTAAATTAGATTTAAAAAAATAATGAAAGGGAATAAAGAAGCCACATGCTCTGAGAAAAGTCTGCCTATTTAGACTACTATGTGTTTGATCTGATTACTTAGTCCTGTGATACTTGGCATTTTTATTTGTCAGGATTTAGGAAAACCAATAACCAGTTAGAGGAGGGTGAGTGTCAGGCCCTCAGCTACTTGCACATCTGTCATTTTCTCCCCTTCACCACTTGGTGTTGGGGTGAAAGGCAATGGGCTGGCCGGAGGCTCCATGGTTCGGGTCTCCCAGGGGGCTGCAGTGTTCTTCTCAAAGGGGTGCTGGGGATGGGGGAGTGGGATTTTTGTCCGGAGAAGGATTAAGATTGGAACTGTGATCGTCGTTGACAGTTGCCTCTGATGTGTCTTCTTCACGACTGAGAAACCCTCTCTCCCCACAGCTGGGTCATTTATTCCTCAGGATGCGCAAGAGAATGCAGACTTGTGCCCCCATCAAATTTTCAGATCCCACGAAGAATGATTTGTATCAGAAAGAACAAGAAAAGAAAATCACCAAGATTGCTTTTTTTTTTTTTTAAGATTTTATTTATTTGACAGAAATCACAAGTAGGCAGAGAGGCAGACAGAGGGGTTGGGGGGGGTGGTAAGCAGGCTCCCCGCTGAGCAGAGGGCCTGATGCGGGGCTCGATCCCAGGACCCTGGCATCATGACCTGAGTCGAAGGCAGAGGCTTTAACCCACCAAGCCACCCAGGCGCGCCCCACCAAGATTGCTTTTTTTTTTTTTTTTTAAAGATTTTATTTATTTATCAGAGAGAGGTGGGGGGGAGAGCGAGCACAGGCAGACAGAGTGGCAGGCAGAGGCAGAGGGAGAAGCAGGCTCCCCGCTGAGCAAGGAGCCCAATGTGGGACTCGATCCCAGGATGCCGGGATCATGACCCGAGCCGAAGGCAGCTGCTCAACCAACTGAGCCACCCAGGCGTCCCCCAAGATTGCTTTTAACCTGAGTCCGCCACCACGAGAAAATATTTATATGGACGCTTCTATCTTCTTACTTCCTGTTTGACAGCTCTGCAGACCTGCAAATAATTCTTCACTGTGTTTTCCTCCCTGGTTAGAGACTCGCCACAGGGGTGGAAAACCTCTTGTAGAAACCAAAGAGCTGAGCAGGTGCTGGGCAAATTTGGGGAGCAGTTCGGGTACCCATCCTTGCCTCTCTGTCGCGGGGCTTCAGCCATCTGAGAGCAGGTCCCAGAGAAATAGAACAAACTTCTTGGTGCGAGTTGTTTTGAACTAAGGAATCCACCAGCCATCGGAAGAGTTATTTTAGAGGATAAAAGAGAATAGAACACCATGGTCTAAGACTCTTAAAATTAACAAAAACGTGGACCTGTTACCCATATTTTAGAATTAAAGACATCAATTAGACTATTGTTACCCAGTTGGTGGCCAACTTGGATAAAAGGCTTTAAGAAATGAAATGCTGTATTTCCACAATAGAGACATTAAAACTCTGAAACCCACATATTCAAAATGGACTTTGACAAACAACCTTATGAAGTAATTCTATGCAGAATGGAATTTTTGTGCTTATTAAATATGAAAAAGAATTATGTTCTTGTCATTTTTTTTCTGACTTCAGCTCTTAAAACAGTCTCCTTATAAGGCTTTACTGCTTAGAATTTGATCTCCTTCTGCATCAACAGACCTGCCCTTGCCTGTCAAGAATTCCTCCAAGCAAACAGGAGAGCTTAACTTTTTCAAGACTTCTAGCATATTAGAGAGCATACGGTCTACTAAACATAGTATTTTTAATAATAATAATAATAGTAATAATAAGTTTCAGGCAGGTCTATGAAACCTGTGATATTCTGGCTCTAAAAATGTAAGGCTATTTGATTTTTGGTTCGTTTTGAATCTGCTGTGCTGTTGAGCATGAACTCCCAGGTACTAAGTTTTTGTTCTGGTTCCCATGAAATAGACCCAACTTCCTTAGGAGAGGTTTGCTCACCTCCTGCTTTCACAGAATAAATAACAAAGATTAAAGAAGCCATCTAGATAAAGGATTGTAACCCATCATCCGGGAAGGTTAATTCTCAACATGATAAAATGCTTTGTGGAAGATATTAAAGTAGGAAGCCTAGTTTCTCTCTATTTGGGAGATAAGAGGGAAATGGGAAGGAAGCAAGGCTTGTGGCCGTTGAGAAGAAAGAAGGTGGAGCTATGTAGAGAGGCCGTAGTTCCGCGAAGCAGCACAACAGGACAAAGGAAGTCAGATGAAGAGGCGAGGCGTCCTACGGAGGGAAGAGATGGAAAGGATGCCCACCCCTACCTGCACTGGTGAAACACGCCGATGGGGACCCAGAAGCTCTCATTCTTCAGAAACCACAGGAAATGTAAGTTCTAGAGTGCTACACACCAGGAAATACGGTCCCACCATTTAGTGGACAAAAATCCCAGACACCCGCCAACTGGAAACCAGAAACAAGATTTCCCATGATAAATCTAGAAGGTTTGATTAAAATCATATACAAAATGATAGCCCAATTTTGCATGGCACTTTAAAAGAGCCCATGACAAAGAAATCTCACGTTTTCTTTCTTTTTTTTTTTTTTAAGATTTTATTTATTTATTTGACAGACAGAAATCACAATTAGGCAGAGAGGCAGGCAGAGAGAGAGGAGGAAGCAGGCTCTCCACTAAGCAGATGGCCTGATGCGGGGCTCGATTCCAGGACCCTGGGATCATGACCTGAGCTGAAGGCAGAGGCTTTAACCCACTGAGCCACCCAGGTGCCCCACATGTTTTCTTTAAAGAGTCATGTTGATATGTTAGACAGGTGTCACAGGCATCAATTACCTGTATTTCTTTAAAGCCTCTTAAAGGACAAAATCAAGAAACATACGCAGGTTCAAAACTCATGGAAGTTGAGCTGAAATCAGTAAGAAGCTGTTGACTCACATGTACAAAGATCCGGCCCCACTCTCCTCCACGCCCCCACCCCCAGCAAAAACCTTATAATAAACAAGCACAGAACTAAGACATGAACCCCCTTCCCCCTCCTGGGTAACGCCGTGCAGTCCCCGTTAGCCACCTCAGGTGACAGAGTCCTTAAAATGGCCTGGTCCAAACTGAGCTGTATGTAAAATCCACACAAGATTTCAGAGACTTAGAGTGAATAAAATAATTGATATCCTGCGGAGCATAAGGAATAGCATGGAGGACATTAGGTGAAGGAAAGGAAAAGTGAGTTGAGGAAAATCGGAGGAGATGAACCATGAGAGACTGTGGACTCTGAGAAACAGACTGAGGGTTTGGACGGGAGGCAGTGGGGGGATGGGTGAGCCTGGTGGTGGGTACTGAGTTGGGCACGGATTGCAGGGAGCACTGGGTATGGTGCATAAATAATGACTCTTGGAACACTGAAATAATAAAATCAAGTTAATAAAAAACAATTAATATCCTATTAATTTTTAAATTTTGATGATATGCGGAAATGATAATATTTTAGATGTACCAATTTAAGTAAAGAATATTATTAATATGAATTTTGAATTTCTGAATGTAGTTACTAGAAAATGTAAAATCCCATCTGTGGCTCAGACGTGCTGGTTGAAAAACTTCTGAGACTTGCGGGGAAGGAGCTTGGCCTCTGTGCACCCCACATGGCCTCTTCACTGGGCTGAGAACATCAGGTTGGCTACTTCTATGAACTTTACTTTACCTTGAAGATCTGTTTTGCTCAACAAATTATTTTTATACAATTCCAGATTTTCAAAAATATCTTAAAATTGAAATATTCTCTAGAGTGTTCATGAGATGTGTATGACATTCATAGGCTACTATAACTTTGGGGTTAAAGAAACAGATTTCTGGCACCCTTGGAAAGCTGTACTCCCAAAGGTTACCACAATCCCGACCCCGTAAACATCAGTTCACACTGAGTTTTTGTTTTGTGTTGATCTTGTTTGCTTTGCTTTTACCTCATATGAATGGAATTATAGAGTATGTGATTTTATTCATGTGATCTTTTTCACTTAGTAATATATTTGAGAGCTTCCCATATTCTTCATTTACCAATAAATAATTTTTTTTTCTTTATCCAATAGTCCTCTGGGTATTAGTTTTTACTCACTCACTTGTTGGATAGTATCTCAGTTTTTTTCCTACTTTTTGACTCATAGGTATAAAGTTTCTATGAACATTTCAATAAATGCCTTTTAGAATACACTTACATTCATTTATATATATTTAAGAGTAGATTTATTCCAAGGTATCTTACGGGTTTTGGTGCTATTGTAAAGTGAATCGATTGTCTAACTTGGATGGGACTGGAGGAGATGATGCTGAGTGAAATAAGTCAAACAGAGAGAGTCAATTATCCATATAGTTTCACTTATTTGTGGAGCATAAGGAATAGCATGGAGGACATTAGGAGAAGGGAAAAAATGCAGGGAGAGAAACCGGAGTGGGAGACGAACCATGAGGCACTATGGACTCGGGGAAACAAATGGAGTTTTTAGAAGCGGGGGATGGGTGAGCCTGTGATGGGTATTAAGGAGGGCTCGGATCGCAGGGAGCGCGGGGTGTTACACGCAAACAATGAATCGTGGAACACTGCATCAAAAACTAATGATGTACTGTATGGTAATTAACATAACACAATTAAAAAAGTAGAATTTTTGGGTCAATTAATGCTAATATCATTTTTAATGGCAATTGCCAGACAGGTTTCCAAACAGCTTGAGTATTTCCCACTCCTGAGGGCACTAGCAAGAGCTCAAGCACTTACGATTCTTGCAAACATTTGTCTTTGTAATCATGGCCTTCTGGTGGTGTGGGGCTCTGACCCCTGTACCTTTAGCTTGCATTTCCCTAATGAGTATTGAAGCCAAACTGGTTTTTTTTTTTTAAATTTATTATTGTATTTTATCATTTATTTAGGTTTTCTTTATTTGTCCCAATGATATTCTGTGGTTTCCATTAATGAGATCTGCCACATTTTGCTTAAAATGAGCACCGTGTGTGGTGCATAAATAATGAATTCTGGAACACTGAAAAGGAATTTAAAAAATAAATAATTTTTTTTAAATTAAAAATAAATAAATAAAATGAATCAGTAAGTTTTTTAATATTTTTATTCAATTGAGAATATTATTTGAAATTTAAAATATTTATTTTTTCAATCATTTATTGATGAACTTCAAAATACACATTATTTGTATATGTTCACCTTGTAGCCTCTGGCTTTGCTAAATTTTCATATTGGTTTTAGCTGGTTTTAGATTATTTGGATATCTATGTGCATAGTCATATCATTTGAAAACAAAAGAAGTTTTGTTTATTTCTTTCTGATGTTTATACATTTTATTCTGTCCATGTTTGACTGCACTGGCTAAGATAACCTATACACGGTTGGGGTGCCTGGGTGGCACAGTCAGTTGAGCCTCTGGCTCTTGGTTTCAGCTCAGGTTGTGATCTCATGGTTATGAGATTGATAGAGGCCGCCTTGCGGGCTCTGTGTTCAGCAGGGACTTTGCTCAAGACTCTCCCCTCTCCCTCTGCTTCTCCCGCTCATGCTCTCCTTCTCTCTCAAATAAATAAATACATCTTTAAAAAAAAAAAAAAGATTACCTATACAAGGTTGAAGAAAATGAAGGATAGTGAACATTCTATTCATCAATTTAGGGAGAAAATTACTGAATATCTCATCATTAACTGTGATGTTAGCTCTAGATCTATTGGACATGACCCTGTATCAGATTTCTTATGCCTATTTTTTCTGAGAATTTTATGATGATTGGGTATTAAATTTTATCAACTTCCTTTTCTATATCTATTAAGATTAGTTTATACATCTTCTCTCTTATCCGTCCAGAAGGTGAATTATACTGATTAAATTTCAAATGCAGAACTAAGTTGCTATTCATGGAATAAACCTTGCTTGATCATGAATTGTTATCCTTTTAATTTATCCCTAGATCTGATTTGTTAATATTTTATTAAAAATTTTGCACCTATTCACAAGATATTAATCTGTAATTTTCTCTACTTACAATGTCCTTGTCAGATTTTGCTATGAAGCAAAATTTTGCATTATGAAATAAGTTAGGAATTGGCTCATATTTTCTTTCGAAACATTTTTTAATTAAAGAAGCAATATGGACACAGGAATATAGGGAGTTTTAAATTTCTTTTTGTGACATATTTTTTTTAAGATTTTATTTATTTATTTGGCAGACAGAGATCACAAGCAGGCAGAGAGGCAGGCAGAGAGAGGGGGAAACAGGCTCCCCACCGAACAGAAAGCCCGATGAAGGGTTCAATCTCAGGACCTTGGGATCATGACCAGAGCCAAAGGCAGAGGCTTTAACCCACTGAGCCACACAGGTGCTCCTTTTTTTTTGCCAAATTTTTGAAGAAAGAACTATGAACCAACTAGCCCTAGTTAATTTCTATAGAACAATAAAACACAATAGAATACAACTTCTTCTCAATTATACATGAGAACTTACAAAGATAAGCCATAATCTTGACTATAAAACAAGTCTCAATAAATTTTATAAGATCTGAGTCACATAAAATATCTTCTTTGGGGGTGACTGGGTAGCTCAGTGACTGACTGTTGATTTCAGCTGGGCAGTTGTGGGATCAAGCCCTGTGTGGGCTCCATGCTCAGTGTGGAGTTTGCTTGAGATTCTTTCTCCTTCCCTCTGTCCCTCCCCACACTCACATGGCACACACACTCTCTCTCTCAATAAGAGAAAATCATATATATATGTATATATACATACATATATATATATATATATATATATATATATATATGCTTTTCCAACATATTTGAAATCTCAATAACATACTCCAATGTGGTTCAAAGAAGTCTAAAGGGAAATTAGAAAGTATTTTAGTCTGAATGAAAGAAAAACCGAGGGACACCTGGTGGCTCAGTCGGTTAAGTGACTGTCTTCAGCTCAGGTCATGATCCCAGGGTCCTGGGATCAAGCCCCACATCAAGCTCCCTGCTCAGCAGGGAGTCTGCTTCTCCCTCCCCTCTGCCTGCCTCTCTGCCTACTTGTGCTCTGGATCTCTCTGCCAAATAAATAAATAAAATCTTAAAGAAAAGAAAAGAATAGAAAAGAAAAACTGAGGGGGTGGTGTGGCTCAGCCAGTTAAGAGCCTGTCTTCAGCTCAGTTCATGATGACAGGGTCCTGGAATCGAGCCCCAAATCGGGCTCCCTGCTCAGCAGATATTCTATGTCTCCCTCTCCCTCTGTAGCCCTCCCTGCTTGCACTCAATCTCTCTCTCAAATAATAAATAAATCTATAAAAAAGAATAAAAGAAAAATTGAATATACCAAAATTTGTAACATGCCACAAGTAACATTAGAAGAGAAAAAATAAGATTTCAAATCAATAATCTCAGTTTCCACTCTAAGAAATTAGAAGAATAAATCGAATGTAAGCTGGTTGAATAATGTACATGGAGGTGAAAATTAATGAAATGAAAAATAAAAAAAGGAAAAAAATCAAATGAAACCAAAGGTCGTTCTTGAAAAGATTAATAAAGATGATAAACCTCTAGCCAGACAGATGAGAAGGAAGAGAGCAAAGGAAGGTAGGAAAGAGAATACAAAAACACATTATCAATATTGGAAACCAGGAAGCTGACATCATAACAGATTCTACAGATGTAAAAATGATAGAATGAACATCTTAAGCTTATAACTTCATCAACTGAGATAAAATAAGCAAATACCTTTAAAGATAAACTCCAGAAATTTAACTTTAACCCACTGAGCCACCCAGGTGCTCCTTTCTTTTGCCAAATTTTTGAAGAAAGACTATGAACCAACTAGCCCGAGTTAATTTCTATAGAACAATAAAACACAACAGAATACACCTTCTTCTTGAGAAGAAATAAGAAGAAAAAAGATAGCCCTGTATCTTTTGAAGAAATTGAATTTGTCCTTAAAATTCTCCCCTACCCCCCAAAATTCTAACCCTGGTGTCTTCACTGGTGAAATCTACCCAACACATAGAAAACACAGAGAATCTTATGGGATCTACAGATAAAGTTACTAGAACTTCTATGTGAGTTCAGCAACAGATTAGAAAAATGAATACACAAAAATCAATAATATTTCTATACACTAGCAACAAAAAATATAAATTAAATTTAAAATACCATTTATAGAAGTGTTGCAAGTATAAAATACCCAGACATAAGTCCAATAAAGTAGTCTAGTCCAATGAAAACTACAAGTTATTGTGAGAAGGAAAGGAAATCCTACATAAATTAGAGGGCAAGCATGAGTGGATGCCAGCTGGAGTTCAGGGACCCGATGCAATTTTTAAATTTTTTTAAAATTTTTGAAATTTTTATTATTTTCTAAATAATAAGCTGTGTAAAATGTTGAGTTTGTTGCTAGCAGGCTTTTGGGCTAACAGGTTTCAGCCTGCAGCAAAGAAACAACCTGAAGGTTTGTTGGGGTATTTTAAAAATAATTAGGTGTGTGAAACTTTGAGTTTGGTGCTGGAGGGTTTCTGAGCAAACAGGTCTCAGCCTGCAGTGAAGACATAAGCTGCCTATGGGCCAATACTCAGAGGTCATTTTTGGTTCATTTAGGTAACAAAGACTCACTATGATGAAGATGTCTATTCTCCCAAACTATTCTGTGGATTCATCACAATCCCTATCAAAAGTCCAACAGGTTGATTGTAACAATTGTCAAGCTGATTATAAAATTCATATGGAAATGCAAAGGACTTACAGAAGTCATAAGTAATGTAGAGTAAAAAACAAAGCTATAGAACTTAAATTATCTCAGCTTCAAGCCTTATGGTAATTAGTAAAGTTGTTTTTTAAAATGTTATATGTTTATTGATTTTTATTTAGTTGATCACATACACATATCTGAAAATAGTTGCTTCAGCTCTGTACCCTCCTAGACTTCCATTCTACGACCATGTTTGCTTATATGCTTTGAAGCTCTGTGTAAGATACATGTCTATTTAGGATTACTACATCCTCTGGTTCAGTGTCTTCTACTTCTTGACTTAAGAGTCTTTGTCTGTTAGGAGTATGATCTCGGTAGCTATCTGATGAGATGTACTTTTCATTCCTTAAATTTTCACCCTGTGCTCTCATACAAACAGTGTATCTGCTGTGAGGGTCACATAGTTTGAGCTACACTTTTGTATCCAAATGAAAATGTGTGTCTGGGACTTGTGAATCCATTTGTGTTATACTTTATTCCCGATATGGTTAAGCTTCAGTTTGCTTTCTTGTTATTTGTTTCCAAACGGTCTCATCTCTTCTTTGTTCTTTTGATTTTTCTTCTTTCCAATTTAGAAAATACCTATTAAATTTTGCTTTATCTCTTCCTCAGCCTTTTTGTATCAATTTAGTACTAAATTGACTAGGGAAAAAAAACTGGCTATCTTCCTTGCCTATGAAAGCAACAGATAATTATAGGGAAAAACACATTAAAATACAGAGGGAAATGGATAGGTTTTAACAGTATTATTTCCTGAAAATAGGAGTTGGTTGAACTTTCAACAGTTTTGCATGATTCCCATATTTATCTCTTCAAATATCACTTCTGGCCTCCACTCTTCCTAGTCTTTTTTCCCTGGTATTCCAATCATCCAAATGTCCTGAAAGTATAGTTGTATGGCATTTCAGTCACAATGGGAGAACCATATCTTACTTCCTAGACATATGTGGAAATCCTTTCATATAAAATTGAAATAGGGTCTTACCTTATTTACTTCCCTAATACCTTATTTGAGCAGAGCAGATTAAATAATTCCTTTCAAAAGCCAACCTTTAGGATTTTTAGATGGTACTTTGAGAAAATGTCTATTTCTGTCAGCAGAATGATTCCTATTCTGGAACGTGCTGGAAGGAACCAGAAGCAAACTTCTTTGGGCATACTTAGAATTTTTGCATGATTCAAATCATTCAGAAAGATTTCAATATTCTAAGAAGAAAACAAAATGTCATTAATTATAAGGTTCATGGTCATGGGATTGGCATGATAGTTCATGATAGTAATATATTGTAAAAGCATAGAGGTATCAAACAATAGCATATATTTTTCATGCAATTTGAATGCTATAAAATAAGAGCATCCTGCCAGCAAATTTCACCAGTGTATCTTAAATAAGCCCTGCTTCTATTAATTTTGGGAATTATCACTGTGTCTCCATTTTCTTTGTAGCAAATGTCCATTTTTCATTGCTATTAAAGCTCCTTAGACAAAACCTCTTTTGTAACCAGAACATCAAGGCAACACTATCAAAGTAGACAAATAACATATATTGCAAAGTCCTGTTTTCAGGAAATAATACTGTTAAAACATAGCCATTTCCCCCTCTGTATTTTAATGTGTTTTCCCCTGTAATTATCTGTTGGCTTTCATAGGCAGGGAAAAATAGCCAGTTTTTTTCCTAGTCAATTTAGTAGTTGTGTTTTTTCCCCTTAAATCACTTATAAAGATGGTAGTCCCCACGATATAAAAGCTTAGAGTTCAAAAGTCGTCTTAACTTTAAATCGTTACTTTTGAGTTATTGGAGTGATTAGGTTGATGTATGTCTTTACCACAGTGAAAATCCTTTCAACTGTGCACAGGTCAGATGTGGTTTGTAGGAACATAATAGCGATTTCAGTCACCTGATTTTAGAAGTAGGTATTGAATTCCAGGAGCAGGAAGTTCTACTAATGGGATGACTTTAAAGAACAACACTATGATTGGCTTTTTTTCTCACTGCCAATGTATTACACTTCTAACACAAGAAAGTTGTAAAACACAGAGGCACAGAAGAAATATAAATGACAAAAGTCCTGCGTAAACCGCCATTCTAAGATAATTATTATGGTATATATCTATGGAGATTATACAAACTGTGGACACAAATGAACAGACTTTTTTGAATCTCTAAAAGAAGGAAAGACAGTGCAGGCCGCTTCCCCAGGGAAATGTGCTCTTCGCAGGGAAGAAAGTGTTCCAGAAAATGAGCAGCTTTTACAGAGTTGTATACTTTTTTTTTTTACATCTTGTAAAATCTCAAAAGATTATAGATTAACATATGGGTGAGAATCATGAGTTTAAACATCAAGGAATGCAGAGTAGCAGCACTGGTGGGTATCTCAAGGTCAGGGTGATTTTCCTATAGGCTACTCATTCACAAAGATGTACAATGCATGTGTGGCAGGACCATGAGGAAGTGGAGATGCAATGTGGGGGGTTTGGGGGGTAGGAAGGAAAAGAATAAATCAAAGAAGATGGAATCGGGAGGGAGACAAACCATAAGAGACTCGTAATATCACAAAACAAACTGAGGGTTGCCGGGGATGGGGGATCTGGAGAGGCGGGTGGGGTTATGGACATTGGGGAGGGTATATGCTATGGTGAGTGCTGTGAAGTGTGTAAACCTGGTAATTCACAGACCTGTACCCCTGGGGCTAATAACACATTATATGTTTATAAAAAAATAGAAAATATTTAAAATAAATAAATAAATAAAAATAAGACAGTTAAAAAAAAAGGCTTTTGCTTTAAGCAAAGTTTATGTATAGCCATGTTGACTTAGAAAGAAATCTAAAATGGCGTCCATTGTATATCAGGCATTTAGAGAAGCTTTATCTCATCAAAGCATAGATATACACATATTTTAGATGTCATACTCTACACATCACTTTGTAGCTGCTGTGTCCTCCTTTTGCAACTTATGAGGAGTGTTTTCCCATGTTGATAAGTCTTTTCCTTAGGATATTTGTAATGACTATTTTGAAATTTATCATATGCACATACCAAGTTGGTTTAACCAAATTCTTATTTTGGAACATCAGAGTTTGGCTATGATTTACCAAACCTTTGACATTTTCCATTCAAATCCCAAAGCTAAAACTGTTCATTAGAGAAAGTTAATAGTGTATTTTTAAGAACGAAACATAACACAAATAGTCTCCTTTTTCAAAATTCTCAATAATAATCATAAAGAATACTGAAAAAACAAAACCTAACAAAAACCCAATTTTAAAAATTAAACCAGTGGTACTCCTCAGGGACAATTTTTGATTTCCAGGGGATATTTGGCAATGACTGAAAACATTTTTGATGGTCACGAGAAGAGGGATACAAAGGCATCTAGGACATAGAAGCCAGGGATGATTCTAAACACACATAAATGCACGGGACAGACTCCCACAACCAAGAATTATTTCATCCAGAATATCAGTAAGCCTGGAGACTAAATCTTGTCCACATGTACAGAGACTGGTTTACATCCTCTCAGTGGCATGAACTTGCATCATAGCTGTGCTTGAGAAGTCACAGCTGCTGAAAATTCCCCACCAGTCTCGTCTACTGGGATCCACACCAGTGGGGGCAGAGGGTGGTTTGTAGCAGTGGTCAAAGTGTTGGATTTCTGAAAATGCAGATATGCCCATAGAAGCAGATTATCAAACTGGGGCTGAGAGAGAACCACTTTCCGAAGGCCTGTTCCTTGGGTAGATACTGTGGGAACCATGTCCTTCCCCAGCGCAACACCATTTCCACAAGGAAAATGAGGTAGAAATTCTTTCTGTTTTTCTGATCTGGGCTCAGCAAGATGTCATGACTTTGGCTTTTGAACCTAATGTGTATTTACAGTCTCTATCCTGTAGCACCCAATTTGCTTAAAATAGCTTGGTTTCCTGAACTGAAGGTATTCTAACCAAGACTTCTAAAGATTTAAATTTGACGCAAATGTTACGGCTTTCCTCCCCTAGCTTTCTGTCTATCCCATACTTTTCATTTTATTCTCAACGTCCAAGACATTTTCTCAGCTGCATGGATTTTATCTCTTTTGTGTAGCTCAAATTAAGCGGTGCTCACAGCAGATCGACACAAACCCAGCTCATCTTACTCTCCTCTTGTCTTTTAGAGCAGCTAATAACTTACTATTATTGCTTCCCTTCCAATTTAGCTCTCCATACAAAACCAGAACAATCATTTTCAAATGCAAATGAGAAGATGTTATCGCCCTGCTTAAAAACACACAAATGCTCCACTTACCGCTGTGAAATATCAAGCAGGAATCTGCGTGTGGCCTGCAAGACCCTGGTGGCCTTGCTCTCCACACACCTCCTCAAGGTTGGGTCCCCTGGCTTTCCCTGCAGACTTCCAATGCATGGTCCTCCTTCAGCTCCTCAAAAGGAAGTGCCACTCTTTCCTGCCCCGAGACATTAACACACAGTATTGGTTCTGATCCACTCAGCTTAATTCCTGCATTTCTTTTTTTTTTAAAGATTTTATTTATTTATTTATTTGACAGACAGAGATCACAAGTAGGCAGAGAGGCAGAGAGTGAGGAGGAAGCAGGCTCCCCGCTGAGCAGAGAGCCCGATGCAGGGCTTGATCCCAGGACCCTGGGATCATGACCTTAGCCGAAGGCAGACACTTTAACCCACTGAGCCACCCAGGAGCCCCTAATTCAGGCATTTCTTCTTCAGAGAAGCCGTCCCTGACACACTGTCCCACTGGGTTATGAGTCTTCATTTTCACAGGCCAGAGATTAGTATTTATCATATACACTTACCAGAATGATGAGAAGCATTTCTAGAGTCTATAAAGCTAATGCCTCTCCCTCATTCCAGATAAAATTATCTTTCTGTGCTGCAAAATCCATAGGTGTCTACCAAGAATCTATCTGCATTCCAAGTATACTAGAATGGCTAATTTTGAACTGGGATTTTGTAGCTTAAAAAAATAATTATACTCTTAACAAAAGTATAACTAAGCAAAAAAAAAAAGTATAACTAACCAATTACAGAGAGAGTATCATGGAGAATTGTCAAATATCAATACCTGTAGGTTGTAAGACTTTATTCCTATATTGATTTAGGGAATCAGAAAATAATACCTGTAGCTTATTAAATTACCACCTTACTAAAAGCATTCAGCAAGCTGTATTTTGATATTATCCTAGTGACTTTTTGAGTTTGGCACCAAAGGGCTTTTGCTGTAACTGTCCCAGTCTACCAAAAGAACTAAACAATGTAGGGCCAATATATAGAAGCCATCTTACCTCATTTATTTAAAAAAAAAAAAAAGCTATAAATATGCCTGTGCTAGTTTCTTTTTCCTTCTACTTCTTTAAAAGACATAATTATATCGTAGCAATTGTAGTAACATGCTATCAGGTTGTACATTTCTATGTACATACATATATCTATGTACAGATGTATTTAATACCAGTAGCACACAAAGAAAGGGAAGAATATATATGGGTTTATATATTTATATCTTCCTGGAGTTAAGTTAATATGAATCTAAAGAAGTTGCTGAAAAGTAAGCCTTAGAGCAGTCACTAAGAAAAAAATTCAAAAATACAGTAACAAAAATCATTAAAGGAATTAAATTATTGCCCTAAAAGTGTTCAGTTAATTCAAAAGAAAGCAATAAAGGAGGAAGAGAGGAACAACAACAACAATAAAAAAAGACTTGATGTACAGAAAACAAAAAAAAAAGGCAAACATAAACCAAAAATTATAACATTAAATGTAAATGCATGAAACAACCCAATCAAAAGTCAGAGATTGTTGTATCATACTAAATTAAAAAAAAAAATAAGGACCAACTAACCATCTACAGGAGACACATTTTAATTCAAAGACACAAATAGGCTTAAAACAAAGTGATGAGTATAGATATCCTATGCAAACAGCAACCATAAAAGATCTGGAGTACACAGAGGAAATAAATGTTAACCAAACAAAAAATATTGCTAGAGATAAAGAAGGAAATTTTATAGAGGAAAAAGGATCAAATCCATGAGTGAGATGTAACCACAGTAAACAGGTGTTTATAAAAGCAAAGTTGCCAAAATACATGAAACACAAAAAACAACAAAATGAAGGGAGAAATAAACAAGTCAACAATAACAGTTGGAAACTTTAATGCTTCACTTTCAATGACGGGCAGAAAAAGATAGGCAGAAGACCAAAACAGTAAACTAAATGGATCTGACCAACTTGTGTAGAACATTCTACTGAAACACAGCAAAACATACATTTTCTCAAGGGCACATGAAACATTCTCCAGGATAGACCTTTTTAAAACCATTAAGACAAGCGAAATAAATGTACATGATTGAAGTCATGCAAAGCGAATTCTCCAACCACAACTGAATGATATTAGAAATCAGTAACAGGAAAATATTGGGGAAATTTATACTTACATGGAAACTTAAGCAACACACAGTTAAATAACCAGTGGATCAAAGGGGAAAGAAAATCACAGGATGAATTAGAAAATATTGTCATAGGGATGAAACAAAGACACAACACACCAAATGTATGGAGCACTGCTAATGCAGGGCTTGGAGAGATATTTATAGCTGGAAACCCCAATATTTTAAAAAGATCTCAGGTGCCCACATGGCTCAGTCAGTTAAGCAGCCCACTCTTGATTTCGGCTCAGGTCATGATCTCTGGGTCCTGGGAAGGAGCTCCGTGTTGCACTCCTCACTCAGCAGAAGTCTGCTGGAGAGTCTGTCTTTCCCTCTCCCTCTGTCCCTCCCCCCCCCCCGATTCTCTCTCTGAAATTAATAAATCTTTAAAAAAAGAAGAAGAAGAAGTATCTCCAATCAATTACAAATATTTCCCCTGATGGCACCAGAAAAAGAATAGATATTATACGTGAAGAAGCAACAGGAAGGAAATAGTAAAGATTAGTCTGGAAGTGAGTGAAATAGAGAATATAAAAATAAACAAAATCAATGAAAGAAAAAGTCAGTTCTTTGAAAAGCATCAACAAATTGACAAGCCTTTAGTTAGACTGACCAGGGAAAGAGAGAGTGAAGACTCCAGTACTAAGAACAGAAATGAAAAAATGGGAAGGGGAAATCGTTACCAACCTTAGAGCAAATAAAAAGACTTAGCAAGAAAAGCTTTGAAGAGCTGAATGTGAACAAATCAGATTAACTGGATGAAACAGACAAATTTCTAGAAAGACAAAGAACACCAAAATTGACTCAAGAAAGACGTTTGAATGTGAATAGACCTACAAAAAGGGGTCGAAATAATAATTCTCTAGTGCCATATTTTCCAAAGTTCAGTCACTCTCTGACAGTGCCTCTCAGTTACTTCATTGTCTTGTTTTTAAAATTGAATTTCTTGCTTCAATAACCGTATGTTTCAACGAATTTTTTGTCACAACCAAAATCAGAAAGCCACTGTCTTCTGTCCTATAAATATAGTCAATGTAAAAATGAGTACATCAGAAGCCAAAAAGTGTGATTAAATTCTCTCAAATGTCCTTGCCTGCTGGAAACAGAGTCAAACCCAACTCTCGCACAGTGCCAAAGGGCCAGAATCCAGACTTGCCAGGTTTCCTGGATGATCCATTCCAGCCAATTGCTCAGGCTGCCTGTCATGGTCTATAAAGATAATGTGGCTGCTTCCTTTTCAACCACACAGTTTGAAGAAAATATCTCAGGTGGAACAGGACTCTTCCCTGAAAGTTTAGACATTATGGGAAGGTAAATCTGATGATGTCCATTGGGAAAACTAAACATTCTACAGATAAAACATTGAGCCATGATAATTCCTTTCTTGGTCACCACTCTGCTTTCTTGTGGTGCCCCCCACATCCATAAATTCTGAACCCAGACAAGGACAGATCCGTCACTGTGGTTGTTGTCTAGAGAAGATTTCAAGATGAAGGCTGCTCTTGCTGGTAGCTGAGAACAAAAGTGGTTATGCTGGCTAAGTTGAAAGCTAAAGACATGTCTCTCTCCTACTGATACAATTAGATAAGGCTAATGAAGGCAGAAAGAAAGTCGTAGAGGAAAAGAGATGTGTACATTCATCTCATAAAATCACATTTATTGATAATGCAAAGTCATATGTTAGTGAGGAGACTCTTCAAAAGAATATTAGGCCAGTCTGATGGCAAAGTAGGAGAAAAACCTAAGACAGCACTTCCTCTGGGCGCTCTGAGGCATCTTGCTTTTACACTCAGCTAAAGGATTCCAGGTCACTGACTGGTACCTGTGCAAGGTACAAAGGTTACAAATACGTCACTAACAGTTTCACATGGTAAAAGCAGAGTTTCTGTTGTTAGCATTCTGTTAGGAGTTGAACTGTATCCCCTCAAAAGATAGGTTGATATCCTAGTCATCTGGTACCTATGAATATGACCACATTTGGAAATAGGGTCTTTGAAGATATTACCAAGTTAAGATGCTGCCGTTCAGGTGGACAACTAACCAACATGACTGATGGCCTTAGAAGAAGAAGGAAATTTGGACACACACATGCACAGGAGAACACCATGTGAACACACACACACACACACACAGGGAAGACAGCACTGTGAAGATGCCAGTGGAGACCGGGGGAGGCAGTCACAAGCCAAGGAACGTCCATGTACCAGAAACTGCAAAAGGTAAGTCATGGTCGTCCCTGGAGTGTTCAGAGGGAACCTGCCCCTACAAAATGTCTTGATTTTATATTTCTTGCCTTTACGACTGTGAGGAGGTAATTTTCTATTTCAAGAATAATGTTTTTAAAAATTGGGGCATCTGGGTGGCTCAGTTAGTTGAGCATCTAGCTCTTGGCTTTGGCTCAGATTGTGATCTCACGGTCCTGGGATCCAGCCTTGCATCAGGCTCTGCACTCAGTGGAGAGTCTGCTGAAATTCTGTCTTTCCCTCTTCATCTGTCCTCCCCCCACAAATAAATAAATATTTTTAAAAAATAAAATAAAATAAAATAAATTTAAAAATTTCTAATTCCACATAAATTTTAGGATTATTTGTTCCAGCTCTTTGAAAAATACTGGTGGAATTTTGATCAGAATGGCATTAAAAGTATAGATTGCTCTAGGCAGTATAGACATTTTAACAATGTTTATTCTTCCAATCCAAGAGCATGGAATGGTCTTCCATCTTTTTGTGTCTTCTTCAATCTCTTTCATGAGTGTTCTGTAGTTCCTCGAGTATAGATCCTTTACTTCTTTGGTTAGGTCTATTTCCAGGTATCTTATAGTTCTTGGTACTATAGTAAATGGAATCAATTCTCTAATTTCCCTTTCTGTATTTTCATTGTTAGTGTATAAGAAAGCCACTGATTTCTGTACATTGACTTTGTATCCTGCCACGTTACTGAATTGCTGTATGAGTTCTAGTAGTTTGGGGGTGGAGTCTTTTGGTTTTCCATGTAAAGTATCATGTCATCTGTGAAGAGAGAGAGTTTGACTTCTTCATTGCCAATTTGGATACCTTTTATTTCTCTTTGTTGTCTGATTACTGTTGCTAGGACTTTTAATACTATGTTGAACGAGAGTGGTGAGAGTGGGCATCCTTCTCGTGTTCCTAATCTCAACGGGAAGGCTGTGAGCTTTTTCCCATTGAGGATGATATTTGCTGTGAGTCTTTCAAAGATAGATTTTATGAAGTTCAGGAATGTTCCCTCTACCCCTATACTTTGAAGCATTTTAATCAGGAACGGATGCTGGATTTTGTCAAATGCTTTTTTTCCATCAATTGAGAGGACCATGTGGTTCTTCTCTCTTCTCTTATTGATTTGTTCTATGACATTGATTGATTTGCGAATGTTGAACCATCCTTGTAACCCAGGGATGAATCCAACCTGGTCATGGTGGATAATCTTTTTAAAGTGCTGTTGGATCCTGTTTGCTAGGATCTTGTTGAGAATCTTAGCATCCATATTCATCAGTGATATTGGTCTGAAATTCTCCCTTTTGGTGTGGTCTTTGCCTGGTTTGGGGATCAGGGTAATGCTCACTTCATAAAAAGAGTCTGGAAGTTTTCCGTCTGCTTCAATTTTTCTGCTTCAGGAGAATAGGTGTTACTTCTTCTTTGAAAGTTTGGTAGAATTCCCCAGGGAATCCATCAGGTTCAGGGCTCTTGTTTTTTGGGAAGTTTTTGATCACTGCTTCAATCTCGTTACTAGATTGGTCTATTCAGGTTGTCAATTTCTTCCTGATTCAATTTTGGGAGTTTTTAGTATTCCAGGAAAGCATCCATTTCATCTAGGATTCTTAACTTATTTGCATATAACTGTTGATAATAACTTCTGATGATTGTTTCTACTTCCTTGGTGTTAGTTGTGATCTCTCCCTTTTCATTCATAATTTTATTAATTTGAGCTTTCTCTCTTTTCTTTTGAATGAGTGTGGCCAATGATTTATTGATGTTATTGATTCTTTCAAAAAACCAGCTTCTAGTTTCATTGATACGTTCTACTTTATCTCTAGTTTCTACCTCATTGATCTCTGCTCTAATCTTGATTATTTTCCTTCTTATGTGTGCAGTTGGTTTAATTTGTTGTTGATTCTCCAGTTCTTTAAGGTGTAGAGACAGCTGGTGTATTCTGGATTTTTCAATTTTTTTGAGGGAGGCTTGGATGGCTATGTATTTCCCCTTTAGGACCGCTTTTGCTGTATCCCATAGGTTTTTGTTTGTTTGTTTGCTTTTGTTTTGTTTTGTTTTTTCATTGTTTTTTGTTTGTTTGTTTGTTTTGTTTGTTTGTTTGTTTTTGCTTTTTGTTTTTTGTTTTCTTTTCTTCCCATAGGTTTTGGACCGAAGTGTCTTCATTCTCATTAGTTTCCATGAATTGTTTAAGTTCTTCTTTGATCTCCTGATTGACCGAAGCATTCTTAAGCAAGGCAGTCTTTAGCTTCCAGGTGTTCCTTCCAAACTTTTCCTTGTGATTGAGCTTCCAAACTTTTCCTTGTGTTCCTTCTAAACTTTTCCTTGTGATTGAGCTCCAGTTTCAAGATATGTCTCCAAAGGCAAAGGAAACAAAAGCGAAAATGAACTTTTGAGACCTCACCAAGATCAAAATCTGCGCAGCAAAAGAAACGGTCAACAAAACAAAGAGGCAACCCACAGAATGGGAGATGATATTTGCAAATGACAGTACAGACAAAAGGTTGATATCCAGGATTTATAAAGAACTTCTCAAACTCAACACACACAAAACAGAAAATGATATCAAAAAGTGGGCAGAAGATATGAAGAGACACTTCTCCAATGAAGACATACAAATGGCTAACAGACACATGAAAAAATGTTCATCATCACTAGCCATCAGGGAGATTCAAATTAAAACTACATTGAGATATCACCTTACACCAGTTAGAATGGCCAAAATTAGCAAGACAGGAAACAGCATGTGTTGGAGGGGATGTGGATAAAGGGGAACCCTCTTCCACTGTTGGTGGGAATGCAAGTTGGTGCAGCCACTTTGGAGAACAGTGTGGAGATTCCTCAAGAAATTAAAAATAGAGCTTCCCTATGACCCTGCCATTGCACTCCTGTGTATTTACCCCAAAGATACAGATGTAGTGAAAAGAAGGGCCCTCTGTACCTCAATGTTTATAGCAGCAATGGTCACGGTCGCCAAACTGTGGAAAGAACCAAGATGCCCTTCAACAGACGAATGGATAAGGAAGATGTGGTCCATACACACTATGGAGTATTATGCCTCCATCAGAAAGGATGAATCCCCAACTTTTGTAGCAACATGGACGGGACTGGAAGAGATTATGCTGAGTGAAATAAGTCAAGCAGAGAAAGTCAATTATCATAGGGTCTCACTTATTTGTCCAGTATAACAAATAACATGGAGGACAAGGGGAGATGCAGAGGAGAAGGGAGTTGAGGGAAATTGGAAGGGGAGGTGAACCATGAGAGACTATGGACTCTGAAAAACAATCTGAGGGGTTTGAAGAGGTGGGGGGGTGGGAGGTTGGGGTACCAGGTGGTGGGTATTAAGAAGGGCACGGATTGCATGGAGCACTGGGTGTGGGGCAAAAACAATGAATTCTGTTACGCTGAAAAGAAATAAAAAAAAATTTAATTTAATTTAAAAATATATTAAAATAAAAATTAAAACAAAAACAAATTTCTAAGCCACCCAGTTTGTGGTGTATCTTTTTCCGTCCTTTTGCTTTTGACCTATTTGTAACTTTTCATAAGCTTGCTAATTATTTGAGATACAAAACTTTAAATCTTTTTCAACCAGTCTTAACCTGTTCTTTTCATGTGGAGAAGAGGCATGTCCCAAAAGTCAAATTATTCTAAACACAAGCAAGTTCAAATCATGCAGTCCCTAATCTTTCTCTTTATCCCTTTTCTCTTTTACTTGTAAAGTTCCTTTAGAAGAAGCAAAGAGAGGGTTTTTCCACACCAAGATGGAGCTTCTCCTACTCTACATTCTAAAAAAATGATAGAATTTTAAAAAATCCCAAACTATGACCCACTGTCTCTAAAAACTATGAGAAATCCTTATAAGGTCAGACATGAATTGCTTGGAAAAACTGACTACTCCTTTGTGTATGATTATCTCCCCAAGGCTGAGGCAGTCGTAAGCAGAGGCTTCAAATTTGTCTTCTAAGATGCATCAGATGTTTTCAATGCAACCGTTATTTATGTCAATTGTTCTTGTCTCAGAAACTACGTTATTCTGTACACCCCCACATGTTACTTGATCCTAAAGCCAGCTTCTCACCAAGCGGGATGTGCATTAACAGTTTTGCTTTCTCTGTTGAATGCCAGGTGTGCTAGCTCTTAGCCAAAAGGCTGGGAAGCCATTGTTGAATACCACATATAACAAGTCACATCTTACTTTGTCTCTCATGTTCACTGCCCAGAGACCCAGATGACAGACAAACAGTAGATTTCAGCAAATCATGAACTCTAAGGAAGATTCATTCAGCTCCTGGGAAAAGTTGGTTTTTCTTGACTCCCAGGTTTTCAAAATAATCGACAGGGTTTAGAAAATGTTTAAAGAGAAAAGTTGAAATTCCAACAATTTAATGAATAGAAAACAAAAATTATATTTATAGCTTTCTCTCATATTAATGGTTTTAGAATAAATCCTATTCTCTAGATCATTTTTTAAATTGAACAAGAGTATCTAATTGCCTTGATTTTATAAATAACTAAAACAAAATAAGACAAAAGATTTGCTGTGAGGCAAAATGAGTGAAACTGAAATAAAATGATTCAAAAATTCTTAGGAAAAAAAGAATTATTTCTATTTCTCATATTATATTTCTATAATTATATCTCTGCTATGTCTATAAATCATTGCTACCTGATTTTCAAGATTTCCCTCCCTTGTGTCGTGTTTTCACTTGTGTCTCAATTATTGAAATGCAGGCCTTTTTGTTCTGGTTAGCTATCCTTTTTGACCTTATGGTTGTTCTTGTGAAGGATTTCTTCAGTACAGAAATAGACTTCATTCTCAAACAGGTGAAAATTGAAGCCTGAAATCTACTCATCATTAATAATTTCACATCCCATAAAACTGTTCTTTCCACCAACATACAGATAAATGGTTCAGCTCATCATAATTGTAGGAAGGTCACTCAAAGTGCCCAGTAAGATGAAGGAATTTTCTGGAAGAGTCGGGAAGGCAGACTTATCTCCAGCAGATAAACAGCAGGCAATAACTTGCTGGGGGAATACAATAAGGTATTGCAAAGATTAAGGTGTCCTGGATGACAGAGTAAAATGGCAAAAAAGATGTTGTATGCACCAGAACTTTCCCCAGAGCACATGTAAACACATACCAGTCATCAATGTGGCATGTTTTGTAGAACTCGTATATAATTAAGTACCATGGAAGTGGTATAAAGAGTGTAAATTTTGGAGGCAGAAACAGGTGCATCTGTATACTTTCATTCACTCTCTTTGCCTTAATTTCTCACATTCTGAGGTGAACACTCAGCTTGCACTGCCAAAGGAAATGGACCTGTAGACACTTGACAGAGTCAGGGAATTGTCTCTTCTAATGAGAGTTTCATTTTCCTTCTCCTTCTGACCTTGAAGAAGTGATATTTGTGTTGCCTCCACATTGGGAATAATAGAGAAAATGAAATCTTACTGTCACACGTCAAACCATCAGGCCTTCAGGATGTTCCTAAAACAACTTACATTGACGAAGTTGTTTTCCTCCTGTGATTAGTTGGGGTGTTTTGCACTAGTCAAAAAAGCATTCTTGATATTGATTTTCTTTTTTTTTAATTTCAAGAGAAGAACCAAGAGGCATGTGGGTATGCAGTTATATTTCCCAGTTGAGTCAAAGTAGTCAGGGAGGAAAGCTTGCTTTTGTTTATCAACAATTTTATTGACGTGTTCTAATAAAAGGAATGTATAACCAGAGAAGTATAGGCTTTGAGAGAGAGACGGGGTGTTGAACGGTTATCCCAGCTATTCCATTATCTCAGGACATATACATATTTATACCAAGTGGATGGGAATTCATCCTATTTTTAAAGACATTGACGGAAAGGAAAAGCGTCTACCATTTTCTGCTTTAATGTATTAATGTAGTATCTCATCGTTCTCAAAATAGATTTCTATCTCCCCAAACGAGATGTACAGATATTTAGATACATATATAATATGAATAAAATGAATATATATATGTGTGTGCATACATATTATGCATATAAAGTATGTAATATATATTAGATACATGATAGATATATGGATAGATAGATATAGGATAGATAGATACATATAGATACAGATGGTAGAGATGGAGAGAGAATGTGCCAAGTGTACATTACCATACCCACAGTCTTTTCTTCTTAAGGCTAAATTATTTCCTCCTTCAGCAATCTGCCTTTCTTCCCCATAAATGCATGAATAATTATTAGATCTCTTTCTCAAAATCTTTCAAGTTCTTCTTATCTTGCTTAAGCTGTGAAATCCTGATCCACTTTCATGCCTCAAAATCTACGTACATAAGTATGATCATGTGACTAAACAGAAGTAAAGTGAGGATAGCCTTTGAAATATATTCTGTGTTGTCATGAGGCAAGCTCACCATGGTTTCCACTCCCAAAGACCCTCTTTGTGGTTAGCCTGATCCCAGCCCCTCCTTTGAAAAGCACTGCCTTTTTCCTAGGCATTTTTCTGCTCTCTTCATGCAAAATCATTTCTCTCCATGCTTAAATGTGTAAGCCCCTATAAAGTGCTTCTGGGAGTGACAGCACATGATGAGTAGATGTAAATTCTATCAGTCATCATTGCGCTTGTTTGGTAATCTTTCTGCATGGCAATGTGCGGTTGTCATTCTTATTTTATCCTCCAGTGACTTACTCCTTGTCACCAATCTCAATCAATCTCCAGCCATACACAAAGAAACTCACAAAACTGGTAAGTTAATTGTATTATTTATAATCTATCCTCAGGAAGCATCCCAGTTAAAGCTCCCTAGAACTCCAATTAAATTTCTTGTTTTAAAAGATAACGAATAGCATGGAGGACATGGGGAGTTAGAGAAGAGAAGGGAGTTGGGGGAAATTGGAAGGGGAGGTGAACCATGAGAGACTATGGACTCTGAAAAACAATCTGAGGGGTTTGAAGGGGGGGAGTGAGAGGTTGGGGTACCAGGTGGTGGGTATTATAGAGGGCACGGATTGCATGGAGCACTGGGTGTGGTGAAAAAATAATGAATACTGTTATGCTGAAAATAAATTTTTAAAAAATTTTAAAAAATAAATATTTAGTAGAATTTGAAAAAAAAAAGATTTTATTTATTTATTTGACAGAGAGATCACAAGTAGGCAGAGAGGCAGGCAGAGCGGCAGAGAGGAAGAAGCAGGCTCCCTGCTGAGTAGAGAGCTCAGTGAAGGACTCCATCTGAGGACCCTGAGATCATGACCTGAGTCAAAGGCAGAGGTTTAACCCATTGAGCCATCCAGGCACCCTCTAATTAAATTTCTTCTATAACTCTTCAACCAACTATACATTTATGCAGTTTTATATTTTAAGAGAGACCGCGAGAAAGGGAATACAATCAGAGAGAGTGAGGAAGGCAAAAACAGACTTCCCACTGAGCAGGGAGCCCAGTGTGGGGCTTGATCTCAGGACCCTGGAATCATGACCTGAGCTGAAGGCAGACTGTTAATGACTGAGCCACCCAGGTAGTGCTAATTACAAAGTGGCAATTAGAAACAGAACTAGCTTGAACCAAATACTACCAGCATGAACTGCTTATTGTTAAGTCTGAAAAGAGCATAATTTGAGACTGGACAGCCAGAAGTGCACTCCAGTCACTACACTTGCCCTTCCCGTGGGAATGGCCGCCGTGGCACAACATGGTGTGAAACACTTGTTGGTGATGAGTTTGGGTGGAGAGATGGCAGAACCAGGAAACCAGAACAAGAGAAGCACTGAGATGACAGGGGAACAGGGCAGTCTACTCTGTGGCATGTAACATGGAAGCACGGTGTTGGCAGAGCACACTGACGAAGACACAGGAGGACAGTCAAGGCAATGTGAAGGTTGAGCAAGGTCATCAGATGGAAAGTAGCCAGCCCAGTGTAAGATCGTCACAGTCCAAGGTGTAGACAATGCCATCATGTGTGCTGTTTATGAGTCACAATTGGTGATCAGATAGAAAAAGACCAACCACCAGGAGTGGGACCAGAGTCAGCTTTAGAAATGGAAACATGAACAACAAATCCTGTGCTAACCATTCGGCTATTTTTCTTCCAGTTAGCCATTTTTCACCAAGTAAAGCCTGCTTCATGGCCCCAGAATGTTGATTGTCTTCTGAAACGTGCACTGAAAAGTTCTCTGTGGTCCTAAGGATAATATCAGATAGGAAAGAGCAGCGTGGTTCTAAGTGGTTCCACAGGCAAAAACACATTTCATCCTCACCACACATTTGTGAAAAACAGGAAACAGTCTTATTTCAGCTCACAGTTGGGGAAACTGAGGCATGGGAAATACAAATAACTTGTCCACATTTACACACACTGCTGAGTGCAAGAACTCACAAGGATTGAGACTCAGCTCGTAAGACCACTGGCTTTCCTTTAAGAAAAGAGTGATTTATCCATTCAGCAGCAGTCCCTCAGGCCCTGCTGCCCGCCATCCAGAGATCCAGTCAAGAATAAGATAACCCACTCTCTCAGGAGGCTTTCATCCAGACAGAACAATGAGGCAAGAGCCAGAATCATTCTGTGTTAGGACTGGGTATTTATATTTGTGCTTAATGATATGGTCACTCAATTAGCATTAGTTCAGTTGCTCCAGTATAATTCTTTTATACTGTCATTATTATACACACTCCAGAACCTCTTAAGAAGTTAAGGAGAAGTTCCTGGAGAGATGAACCTAATTAGCTGCATCCAAGACTGCGGTGCTGAGGCCTGGAAAGGCAGGTTAGCAGGTAGCAGTCAACCCCTAACCAAATGATAGACACTGTTACCCACAAAATCAGTTCCCATGGCATGTGTCCCATGTTACAGAAGTTTTCTCACGGAGGGTGCTTCTTTACTCCTCCTCTTTCTTGAGTCTGTGTTAGCAGAGGTTGCAGATAGGAATACTGAAATCTATGTGTGCACCGGTGGTCAGGTGGGGGCAAACACGCAGACAGTCTAGACATGGCACAGGCTGGCATGGGCTCCATCAGCACGACTCACTAATTGAGAAAGGGAGAGTGAGTGATCAAGATGCCGCCAAGAGGGAGAGCAGCTAGTGCCACAGAAAGGATCCGGAAGCACAGGTTTCTGGTGATGTCGACCATCAGCTTCAAGAAGCAGGTTGTCTCCTGGAAAATACCATCATCATTATTAAGTGTAACCCTGCATAGGCTTGAAACTCCACTGTGTTTCTCTATAACACAGCCTTTGATGCCATTATCAGTATATCCACTGGACGCAAAGAAAAGGTGAATGAACAGATTAGTTTGATAAACAATTGTCACATTTCTAGCTGCCATCAGAAATGCACATCAGAAAAGATTCTTTCCTCCTTGTTGGTGGAAACGCACAGTAAATAATGACCCTAATCAACAAATTAGTATCATGCTGGGATGATCAGGGGAGAAAATGGAAAACTTGGAGAAGTGGGAGTGCACAGGACAGACTCTGCTGCTCTTTTAAAGAAGGGGTGACAGGGAGGGTGGTCTGAGAAGGTGACATCTGAGCAAGGATCTGAAGGAAGCATGGAAGGGAGCCAGGCAGATGTCTGGGGAGAGAATGACAGGACAAGGGAACGGTCTGTGCCACGGTCTGAGAGATCCTATGCCTGACTTGGGAGAAGATCAGCAGGAAGCTCAGTGAGGCTGGTGTGGGGTGAGGCGGGGCGGAAGGGCTGAAACCAGGGTGCTGCGGGCCCTCCCGTCATGCGGGGCCCCCGTCCTGTTGCTCCCCATGGTGCATGAACTGTCGGAGGGAGGTAAGGGAGGAGTGATATCTGGCTGATCTTCTGTAAGGATCACGGAGTGCTGTGTTGAAGACAGAATGGGGGTTGGTGCAGGAAGGCTAGTGAGGAGATCATTTCAATTAGAAATTTCCAGGTCACTGAAAAACTTACCATTATTAAACACTCTCATTTGGTGTTCCAAACTGATGTATTCAAATATGGCACTAATTAGAGTCACCTGGGGATATCAGGACTCTGTCCACCCTACCAGCATCCACACCCTGCACAGAACCTTCTCTGATGTCCCTAAAATTGGCCCTTCAGTCCCACAAAAGGTGAGTTTCCATAGCTCGTTTCACCTGTCATGGCTCTCAGCCTCTCTCTTTCCTCTGGGGTGGGAGTGGGTGGCTTCCAGCCTCTCCTTCTCCGAATCTCTCTGTACAATAGGATTTTCTCCAAATCTCTCTGTACAATATGATTTTCTCTGAATCTCTCTGTACAATATGGTTTTCTTTCCAGGTCTCTGATCCCCGTGCCCCTGCCACCCTATTGCCCGTAACCCCACGGATCGCTCCTGGAAAGAATTTGGTGAGGAAGTTTGGGTAAGAGGGAGACTTTCCTCTTGGGTTTTTTCTGTCATGACTGTGGAAGTCAGAGGCTGTGATGGCTGGGTGGGGCTGCCCTGATCCTCGCTGGGGACTAGCGCGGCCAGCAGCCAGGCTCGAGAAGGTCAATAAAATCCATACATCTCCACCCACTCGTTTTTGCAAAACAGAACTGAATGTGAATTTGGAAATCTAATCAGATGCACAGACTAACGGCATAACACAGGTTCTTGATGAATAATGTACTAGACTATTGAAAACCTGTGAGTCTTGTTCAATCCTGCATTCGTCTCCCTTTCCCTCCAGAGGTATTTCCTGTTTTTCCTCCAAAACTCTGCTTTCTTGAATGCATGCTAACGTGATCTTCACCTCAAATCTCTTACAACCTAAATAAGCTCTGATTTTACTATTATAAAGATTATTCAGATACTTACCTATTCTGCTTAGGCTGTATGCATGGCACTGGTATACAATTCTCCTTTTGCCATTAAGAGGTTTTTCAAACAAGTCCACATAATTCTTCTGGTCCGAGACTTGGAAGGTCGATGTGATGAATAATTAAGCCTGTGTTAAGTCTTGCCTGGAAATAAAAGACAGATGGTTTGATATGAAACCTTCTTAATGGATGAGATACGCCTGGAAAAAAAAAAAAAAGGAACATTAAACTGAATTCGAAAGGTGGTTAGTTCATCTGAGTTTCTCTCCCTTGGGGCATCCCCCTCTGCATAGGGCATCTAGAAAGTGCCAAGGCAGCAGTGGCAAATGCTGCAAGTTGGGGAGTGGGTTTGCCTCTGGCTTTGCGTGTCCTGGAGCATCAGGTGCTAGACATCCCACACAAAAAGTCCCATACAAAGTTGCTCGAAACACACAGAGATGACCTCCATTCTGCTGGAGCGCCAGAGACGGTGATAGTAGGAATCATTCTGTTTTAAGGTAGGATATTGGATGTGTACTATGATTACTAAGGGGAAAAGTCATTAGTTGTTCAATTAGGAGAATTTCTTGTGGTTTTATGATCATTAGTTATGGGCAACAATTTAGGAAAAATTCCCAAACTCCAAAGAAAACATCTTTTATCTGATTCTGGTTTAATGCTGCCCTACACCTTAACTACAGCAACATCTGCTTTCATCCTCACCCTGGCAGCCCATTGGGTAGATTTGCTAATAATCTTTGAAAATTCTGTAATTTTTATAGTACTCTCCAGCTCAAAAACCTTGATGGCTCCCTATTTCAGAGCCAAATTTCTCTGCCTGGCTTTCAAAGCTTTGAAGAAAATAGGTCCTCCCAGCCGGCCCCATATTTGTTCTGCCCAAGGATGAATCAGCCACTCGGCCAAGACAGTCTCCTGGCTAGCTCATAAATATTCCACTCTTCTGGATATCTTGCCTCCATGATGCCTCTTTCCCTATTATGTAAACTATCTTTTCTTTCTCTCTGCTTTTCAAATGACTGGTGTAAATTAAAATTCTTTTAAGAACTAATTCTGTTTTTTCCTCTTTAAGTCAGTACAGGAAATGCTTAAAAGCCTGATGCTTGAAAATAAACAATCTGAAAATTACTTAATCTTTTTCAGGCTCAGTTTTTTCATCAGTAATATGGGGTTACTATTTCTACCTCACAGAACCATCAATGTTTTTCAATGAAATATACACACATGATTTAGCATAGTACCTGGTATGTGGTGTGTTCTTAACCAAGAACTTGGTGAGCATCCACTAGGGTAATTCTCATGTCACTGGATACCCTTGTCCTTCCTGAATGCTTGTTCATTGCTCTTTTTTGGAATTTATAGTTTCTATGTAAGAAATTGGTAAATGATTGCATATCACTAATACCACTGTTAAATCTACCATTGGGGTGTCCCAATTAGACCAAAAACCCTTTGAGGGGAAAAGAAACGATTATACTCTCCTGCTTCTCCACAGTATCTGGCACGATGATCACATTGAAGATGCTAAATAAGTAGAAACCATCACTTCATTATTCAGCCAGCCAAATGCACCAGCTACTCTCCCAGCACTGGAACAGAATGATGAGTAAATGCATTCCCTACCCTCAGGAGCTCAGTGAGAGTAGAAGAAGCAGACATATAATGCACAGGTATAAGAGAATGGGACAGTGCAGTGCAGAAACAGTTACTTCTCGAGTATTTCTCAAAATAAATAAATGTCATCTTATAAACATATTTTATTCATATTAGAACCAAATGGGTGATTCCTTATGTCAATGGTATGCTGGTTTGTAGTAGTGGCCAATTCCTATGCCGCAAGTCAGCCGTGGCCAACTGCAAGTGAACATTGTGATATTGCTGAACACGGAGCTTCAAGAGATGCACTAGACCATACAGAGCCTTGCCACTATGCATACATACAGGAGAAGAAAATAACCTTAGGAGTGTGGAAATGGAAAGATGTAGTAAAACAATTAAGAAGCAATGAGTTTTGAACATTTTTTATCTTCTAATATATGTATGTAGTTGATTAAATTATGCATAGTTTACTTGCATGATTGAGTTATGACTATATGTACAGGAGATGCAAATAACCTTAGGAGTGTGGAAATGGGGAAATGTAGTAAAATAATTAAGAAGCAATGAGTTTTGAACATTTATTATCTTCTAATATATGTATGTAGTTGATTAAATTATGCGTAGTTTACTTGTGTGATTGAGTTATGACTATATAACTTAATTCTAATAATGGCTGAGTTTAACAATTGAAAACTTTTGACAAACTATTTTATTTTTTTCTCTTTTTTTTAAATTTACTTTTAGGTTTATTTAGATTCAATTAGCCAACATATGGTACAGCCTCAGTTTTTGGTGGAGTTTTCAATGAAAATTTTAATAATCAATTCTTGCGAGTTTATAGGAGCTGGCATACCCCTGTTTGTAACCCATTTCCAGCTCTTAAAACTAGGGGGAAAGTCAGCATTTTGTTATTGGCTATAAAGTTGAGTTTTTACAAAATCCATTGTAGAGTAACACTTGGATGCCCAAACATCTGTGTGCAGTTGCTTTTATAAATATGGAATGGGTTTGAGGATAGAGGGTTCTAATTTTCTTTTTAGTCACTGGTATTTACCTACTTTGTGATTATTTACTGTGAAAAATTCCAAACACATACGTAAAGTTTTGTGGGAAACCTCCTGCTTCCATCACATGCCTTAACCCTTCCAACTCCGGGCCATTCAGCAGCACCTCTGCACTCCGCCTCTATGACCCCCCCACCTCCACACTGCACCATTTTCATATCTACGCTCCCGTCCACTATCTGCCCGTCTTCACATCATTCGGAAGAAAATGCATCAGTTCATGTGTAAGTAGGACAGAAGGTATCTAAGAGATACGGACTTCTTTAACATAACTGCAACACCATCATCACATTTAAAAAAACGTAATTTCTTAATAACATTGAGATTCTCTAATCCGTATTCAAAGCCCTGTCTCATATATGTCACGAATGGCCTTTACTTTTTTTTTTTTTATAATTTGTGTGAATTTGGATGCAATTGCCCATTATGCGTGATGGATAAATCTCTTTGAATTGGTAGAGTTTTCTCGGCAAATCATTTCCCCTTATAACATGTTTGCAAAGGAAATAAGATCAGCGGGTCCTGTAGCGTTTGCTAGAGATGAAATTTTGCTGCTTGCGTGCACGTGGTGTTATTTACATGTGATGTTGTGCTGTGTGTGTCCTCTGTGTAGATCACTGGATCTAGATGAACTTTGATCAGATTTGGGTTCCATTTTTATGGCAAGAGTGCTTCATCAGTGGCACTGCGCTGTTGAGAAGGTTCATGGGGTCTGATTCCCTTCTGTGTGATGTTCGCTGCTGTCGATACCCACTGACTGGGTGCACTAATCCCCCGCGCTACGAAACGGCCATATTTTAATTCCTATCACACTTTACTTAAGTATTAGCTGGAATGTTTTCTAAATAAAAACTTATCTCATCCACTATTTGGTTGGCCAATGGTACTATTCACTTGCGGAAGAAAGAGAAAATGTTTGTTTTGTTGTTTCTTCCCCTTTATTTACCTATTTTCAAAATAAGCTGGTCACTAGCATTCCAACAGTTACCAGTTCCAACTGAGGGAAGAAATCCTACAATCTTCCACCAGGATTTGCAAGGAATGGCAAGCTCATTTAGCTCAATACATATTTATACACCTACCTCAGTGCGAAGCCTACCAGTCCTTTCTAAATGACATGAGAAAGTTATGGGCATATTTTAGAAAGTCTTTTCTGCTTTACTGGATGATTTTCCCCATGACATTACTGTTTCCAACAGGATGAATAGCATAGGATTTTATCAAATGTAGCCTTGGAAATTACCTCATCCATATGCCTCATTCATTGTAAACTCAGGGAAATGAGGCCAGTTGAAATCAAGCCACCTGCCCAAAATGATCCCAACAATTGGTACCAGGCCTGATTCCAGAATTCTGGCTTCCTATTCCAGGAATCTGACTAAAAGAATTATTCTGTCAGGAATTCTGGTTAAAATCACTAGTAAGTACAAGGAAACAAATTTAACTGTCACACACTGTAGTCAAATTAAAATAAGCCATCATTCAAAAACCCATTCCAAATCAGACATCTTGGAACTAACGCATTTTCCCAAAGTAACTCGCATTCCACTGCTGTTTACGACTCAGGCTGGGCAAACAAATGGGGCTTGCCTCTAATTTAACACCAATACAGAGTCCTGTGTGTGCAGCGCCATGTAACAACTGCTTCCTTCTAGAAATCAATGAATATAAGAAAACTTTTATTTAAAATATTCTACTGCACCCTAGGAGCTTTCTGTGTGTTCCTTCATTTCATTTCTGCAACAATCCTGAGAGGTAGGCCGTGCCAGCCCCCTACTATCAAAAACATTTTGAGGGTCAGAAAAATAAGCTCAGAGAGGCACGGTAAGAGTTGGAGCTCAGACTGGAAACCAGGATGCCAAGAGCAGAATGTTTCCCGGCCATCTAGGCCTTCAGAGCTCCGTAGGGGAGTGGAGAGCCATCTGCTTGGCTACTGCTTCAGCCATAGGATGGAGGAGTTTCTCTCACTGTTCAGTCACTGAGAGTAATCTCGGCGAGTCATTGCATGCCCTGACAGAGAGGAGTTCTGCAAAGATTGGAGGGGGCAGAGGAGTGACTTTAGGCTCAAAATTGACTCAGGGGATTCATTGACAAAGTTGCACATGATTCAGCTGAAAAAAGGGTCCCAAGTTATGGAAGTGGTTATCAGCCAAGCAAGGGAGGGTTCTGATTCTCATTTCATAGGAAGCTAATTGTTTATGTGATGGAGACTGTGGTTGGCAAGCTCTGATGGCTCCCAGTGACCACTGTCTCCTGATACTCGTGCTCTGGTGTAACGCCCACTCAGTGAGGATGCGGAGGTCATATTGTTTCACTTCACATGGCAGAACTGATGGGACGTCATTTCCAAAATCAGAGTATAGGAAACATGTGGTGGGGGGGAGGGGCACTTGGGTGGCTCAGTGTGTTAAGCATCTCCCTATAGCTCAGGCCATAATCTCAGGGGTCCTGGGATGGAGCCCCATGATGGGCTCCTTGCTCAGCAGGGAGTCTACTTCTCCCTCTGACCCTCCCCACTTCCACTCATTCTCTCTCTCTCAAATAAATAAATAAAATCTTAAAAAAAAAAAAAGCATGTGGCTTCTATCTCTGGTGTGCTTTGTCTCGTTCTCAGATCACCCAAGCCCGATGAAGCTGCTGCCGCGTTGTAAGAGCAGCTTGTGAAGGTGCCCTCATGGGTGATGAAGTACTGAGGGCTCAGTGCAACAGCCTGAGAGAAGTTGAAGTTTGCTTGACCCATGGAATATCTTAGAAGATGATCCTTCAGCCCTAGTCAAGTGGCGATGACTAGATCCCTGGCTGCCATCTTGACTCCAACCTGGTGCGAGACTTCAGAACCAGAACTGCCCATCCAGCTATGCTACCCCCTGAATCCTGAGTCACAGAAACTGAGATGACACAAAGTTGTTGTTTAAGTTGCTAAATTTTAGAGTAATTTGTCAAACAGCAACAGACAACTAATTCAGTATCATTCTAATGTCTGTTCTTTATTAATGCACTTTGGGGTATATATGTGTAGTCATTTTAATTAGGAATGCAACTTTTTTTTTTTTTACCTTAAATAGGATGTTTTTTTTTTTTAAGTTATAATCTTTTAGCCCCTGAAAACATCAAAGTAAAAAAAAAAAAAAAAAAAGCATGTATAAGAAATATATCTCAGTGGCTGTCAACTGGGGGGGAGGTCTTTTGTCCCCAAAGACATTTGACAATGCCAATCTCTGGAGACACTTGGAATTCGTGTTACTGATCTAGTGGGTATAGAACAAAGATGTTTTTTGTCTACGGCCATACCACCCTGAACACGCCCAATCTCGTCTGATCTCGGAAGCTATGCAGGGTCAGGCCTGGTTAGTACTTGGATGGGAGACAAAGATGTTTTTAAACATCCTACAATGTACAGGATAGCCCCTAACACCAGAGAACTATCCAGCCAAAAATATCAGTAGATGTTGAACAATCTTAATATTTAACCACTGATATATATCTATTCAGAAAACGATTGTATTTACAAAACTGAAGCTTTATGATCATACACTGAAACCAAAGGAGACTAATATATATTTTCGACAATTTTTTTCATTTCTTCTCTTTCTATTGACAGTTTTTGTAAAATGAAAATGAAAATGTTTTAGTTACATAAAAGCAACTTTCTTTTCAGTAACATAAATGGCATTTGTTTTAATCTGTAAAGCAGTGGGCAACATTTTGGTATATTCGAGTTGCTAATTGTCCTTATTATCAGAGTCACATAGGTTGATATTTTGGAAAAATAATTGTTTGACATTGAATTTGGAACATCATGGATCACAAAACTGAACACTCACTGATAAAAATAACAGTCGGTACCCCAGTGTGTGGGAGACTCTAAATAAGTAAACCGAGAATGGATATTTATAGAAAGCCTACAGATGAAACACATTTATTATAGGCAAGTGGCTCCCATCATCCTTTCCTGAATGATGGATTGCCCTCAAGGACGGAGGATGCTGTCAGAGGGTAATGAAGATGGAGACCTTCTCAGACGTCTTACAGCCCATGAGACACATCCTCACAAATGCCGAATGAACAAGATTGTTGGGGTGAGAGCCACAGGAAATCCACAGGGTAGGGTCTACTCCCTTAGGAAGAGGCTTTTGGAGCTCTAAGCATGTTACATATGGAGAACAGATTATCTTAGGAAAGTAAGTGACTGTAGTAGAACTATCAAAATAGACAGACATCTCAGATCTGCAGAAGCCGCTGAAAGTAGAAAAATTCAAAACCGTATTTCTATCTGAGGTGTGATTTCCTCCAATAATACTGAATTTTTCCTTTGCTTGAAGCAGCAGCAATATCACTGAGTATCTGTAATATCCCAAATAAGGGCTTTGAGGAGAACTGTGGTGATTAACATAAAGGAAAGGGCCGTCTAGTGTAGCGCTCAGAGCCTTGAGGTGGCAGACCGCAGATCTGAACTTAAGTCTTAGCCCTGACACGCTAGCAGGTGCGTTTAGGTAGAAGGTAAAGTCTAAGTTAGATATAGCATAAAAAGGTAGTGCTGAAGTATAGGAAAAGTTCAAAATCGATTAGCTATTATTTTTATGATTTAAAAAATCTGATGCATTCTGGTGGCCGCTAGCCTCGTGTAGCTACTGAACACCAGAAATGCAGATTGTCTACACTGAAATGTACTGTGAGTGTGAAGTACAGACTAGATTTTCGAAGCCGTAGTACAGAGTGTGGAATGTAAAATATCCCCAGTATTTTTACATGGACCATACACTGTCATTTACATTTAGTGTTGTAAAAATTAATTTTACCTGGTTCTTTTTCCCTTTTTGAATGGGTCTGTTAGAAAATTTAAAATTCCATATGGCACCTCTATGGCATGCATTTTGTATCAAGTCATTTTATTGTATGATACTGTTGTATTGATTTCCAAAAAATCCGATGCATAATGTCATTCCTCTTCAGCATCCCCCTTGGAAACAGATGCTACCCCACAAGCAGCCCACAGCAATTTGGTGACTCCTCGCTTCCGTTTCTGTGTGCCACTGATGTTAGCCTTGAGGTAGGTGGAGGCCATGACGAGCTGTGACCCAGGGACAGAATTTGCTGAAAGATGCTGGGTCTCTCTGCTGAGTGTAATGTGGCAACAGCCTCAGGAACCCCATAAGCTCACACACAGACCCATTGCCCCTCCTTTTACATCATGACTTTTATAAGATGCTTTAACAAAAATATAGTACATTTCCTTTTTTAGTATTATAAGTAACACTGCATTATATGCAAATATATTAGGGTCTTTGTATTGTCCCACACATCAATATTACTTTATGTGAAAAGTTATAAAATACTAGAATTTAATAAGATTCTATGGTATATGATATCTGAACATACTATTACAAAATAAATAATGTTAGCTATGTAGCTATAAACAAATAAATTTATGAAAGTAGAAAAAGGTAAAATTCATTTTGAATTAAAAGAATTATTGGGGGGTTTCTGGGTGGCTCAGTGGGTTAAAGCCTCTGCCTTCAGCTCAGGTCATGATCCCAGGGTCCTGGGATTGAGCCCCGCATGGGGCTCCCCGGTCAGTGGGGATCTGCTTCTTCCTCTTACTCTCCTCTCTGCTCTCTCTTTCTCTCTCTCTCCCAAATAAATTAAAAAAAAAATTCTTTAAAAAATAAATAAAAATTTAAAAATTTAAATAAAAAAAATAAATAAATAAAGGATGACTATTCTATTACTGCTCTTGCAATGTACAGGTCGTGGACATATAACCCCCTGCCACCACCACTACACGGGAAAAGAAAGCTCTGATTTATTTTGTGCTCTTCAATTCCCTGCCTTGTTTTCAAAGGACGTTTCCTACAAAAGGAGATAGCCAGTAAAGGCAACGGGATTGCGAAAAAAACCCCGAAAACACAAGTGTTTATCTATTGTCTGTTATACAAGGTGATCCTTTCTGAATTCACAAAGTTGTACCTGTGACATCATATGAACCCCTTCGGTATTTGTGACTGAACTTCTAAGGTGTGAGATTTACACGAGCCGTCTATGCTGGATCATCTGTCTTCAGATTAGCTGGGTTCTCCCAAGTTTCCATTTCTGACTCCAGTAGTCTTATGCTTACTGTTTAGGGACTCAATGGTCACATTGTTTTCCTAAATAATGGTGGTATGTTTTCTATAACAAAAAATGTCTGAAAAATCTGAAATCAAATCTAAACCGCCTTCACGTCAATGCTCTAGATTCTCTGCAGAAATAGAATGGGCTTAGCAAAGAATGAGGGGCTCTTAGACCTGAATTCTGTCCTCAGATATCTTACATGGGCTATTATTGGCTTTCTTTTGCTTAGAGGCATTTTTTTTTATTTTAAAAGCTTACATAGAAACCAATATTCTTGTGCATGACTATGTTGTGTGTCATGAAGCACATATTATTCTAGCTACTCTGAGTAACAGACAAAACACTAGGCATGTTGTCCTTGCCATTATGGTTCTCTTTGAAGCTCCATCAGAATACTAGAGGAAATAACTTAATAATAAAGCCTGAGAAAGTAGTAGAGATCTTTCCATTACAGACAATAGCATTGGCCATGTGGAGTGGGCCGTAACCTCCCACCACGGGCAACAGATACTTTCCTATACAAAAGGAAGATTGTTAAAATAATTGCCCTGGGTTAGACATTTTTGGAATGCATTAGAAAAATGTCATCATCTTTTCATGGATCAAGTATAAAATATTACAGGCATTAATAAACTTTTATTGGGTATAGCAGTTACTTTTCCATGTCAATATTGATAGTGATGACGATTCTGGGCATTTAGTTTTCAGGACCAGGTTTAATTTCAAGATTATCAGACTTGTTGCAGAAAACCCAGATACTAAAACATAATTAGGGTTAATGCATGTTTGCACGAGGACAGATCGTGTATCTACACATAAATGGACCTGATGTTGTTCTGCTTTGGGATTGGAGCAACTGAGTCGGAACCAAGGTGTGAGCGTGAGGTGGCTGGTGTCCAAGCTCAAATCATCAGATTATCTGTGCCCCTGGGTAGAGATTGGCCGAGGGGTTGTTACAGAGAACCAAGGTTTTCTGACTTTGCTCATTTTTATTCTCTGTGGAATCCTTTTCTTGCCAACCCTGTAGTTCAATCTAAAATACTTCCTGTAAAACACTGAAACAGTTGGGAACTAAGATTGGGGAAGAGCCGTGTCTCAGCATCCGGAGCCAAGGAGAGGCTGAGATGACTCAGCGTTGTGTGCTGAGCATCGTCCCCAAGGAGAAAGCTCGGGAGCTAGCGCTGAGGAAGCCTCAAGACTTCTTGAGTGACCCAGTGCTGTGTAGGGATTACTGTATAATACCCTGAAGACGACCCTTCTGTATTGGCCCCGACATTGTTACTTACAACGGGTTACCACCATTAAGTCAAAGCCCACTGGCACTAAACTCAAATGTTACACATTATTTGTTTTCAGTAGACCCCAAATAGGCAGAATTTCAGCCATTTACAGCTTGCTTGCTTTGCATGCTCAGGAAACAGCTTGCAACACCGGCCAACTGTGGATAAGACAAATCTTGTGACAATAAAATACCTGCTTGCCTTCGGAGTTCTCTGACCAAGAGACTCCTCACCTAGCTGCAGCCACCATCATCTGGTTGTGTAAATGCCCACTGTCCGTGCCCCCTCTGCCCCCTGGGAGTTCCCTCACCTTCCTTCTTTTCTGTCCAGGGGTCCTGTGAAGCTGTCTCTAGAAAATTCTCCTCCTGGGAGGGACTTTCCTCATGTAGTCCTCTCCAAATGCCACTCAGTAAAGCTTGTCATACAATATTGTCATCTCACTGCCTTGCCTCTTCTTTGCCTTGGTTAGCCCTGAAATTTTCAAACTTACCACAGGGACCAATAAAACCTGTGCCAAGGGAGGAGCAAAGTTTGATGTAGAAAGACAATGCACCTGGGAGGACCTCTCCACTGGACCAAATTCTAGCAGCCAGGGAACAGGCAAGCAGGAAGACCCATCCAGGGGTGCTGGTCTGGAGGGAAGACAGTCCTCAAAGTGCATCCAGGACAGCCAGAGCGGACAGCTGATGACCCACGCCCATGTACCAGACCTCCACCCAATACTGGCTCTTTATCCAATGCCCACCACCGGGCTGGGATTTACACAGGATCCTGTAGAGGGCTGGGCAGGAAACTGAAATGTCAACTTACATTGTGATTATTGTTGGAAGAGAAGGCTCAAGGTAAAAATTAACTCAGTTCTAACAAACTAAGGAAAGTGTTATATGGCTTTTTCAGCTGAGCTGATGACCAGGTAAAATTCCACCTACTAGATCTGTTTTGAATTTTGATCTAATTAAGAAGAACTTTCATCACTTCTGCACGTGCTGGGCGGAGACAACCTGCAGATCAGTTTATCACTTCCAGCTGGCTTCCGTCTGCTGGCCCAACAGCTCTCACCGGTGATGATTGGTTATCATTTTCTTGTTTAGAGGGTTGGGCTGAAAATAGATCAAAGATGTGATACAATAAGTTGGCAATAAGTTATTTCAATAAAATATGCTGATTGAATTCATCTCTGTTAAAAATTTTCTCAAAATATTTATTGATGTTTCTCAAAAACTAGTGAGCAAAACAGCAGGACAGATGAATTCCTCGTGAAGCTTCTGAAGCTTTGGTTTCCTGGCCCTCACTTACAAAAGCCTCATTCAAGGGTCTGGGATGGGCTCCAGCAATTTCACATTAATCACTCCTGGTCTTTATCTTAAGAAAAAGACCTTTATCCCCCCAAACATGAGTATTCCCCAAATAGCATATTGCATCTAAAGTTAGGACATTATCGGATGGAGCGGTGCATTCTGCATCATGTGAGACTGACTCTAGGAGAAATGACCCCATGTAGCCCCTTCTCTGTCTGGTATTCAGAAGGCACAGAAGCTTGGGAAACAAAGACTGTCCTCTACTCTCCGGATGGAGAGACCGGATGACATCCAGGATTTCTAGAAGCTCAGATAAAATGATGGCTGAGAATTCCTGCCCTGTTTGGGAAGACAGCATACCTGCATGGGTTCGTTTGGGTTAACATGTCAGTTGCATGTTCTGTATGTGTGCAGGGGGTCAGACATCAAGGATGGCCTTCCAAATCTACTCAAAATTTAGTGAGTGTGGACCATCACTTAACTTTCCAGCTTTAAGTTTTTCATCTATGAAATGGGGGTAAAGTTACGTCCATCATGAAGACGTAGTAAGGATTCAAGGAGATAACATGAAGCATCTCCTCGAGTCTGACTCACAGTAAATGAGTCCAATCCACATGCCCCTGACTCTTACTTGTGCACGGGACAGATGACAAGAAGTGACAGCTTATTCCCCGACATTTTATGCAAGTGCCCAGTCGTGGGAATGATGGCAGTTAACCTCCAGCTGCCAAGAGTTTCAATGCGAAGAAACCCAAATGCCCATTGGGTGGTGAGTGGATCAACGGAGTGTGGTCCTCCCATTCGGTGGGATGTGCCCCAGCAACAAGGGGGAACGGACTACTGATCACGTGACCCCATGGCTTCATCCCAGCTGCATTCCATGAGGTGAGGAAAACCACACTCAAAAAAGCTACATACTGTGTGATTCCATTTCCACGACACGCTGGCAAGGGAAAACTACGGAGGGAGAGAACAGACCAGCTGCTGATTCTACAGGGAACCCTGGCGGGGTGGGAGAACTCTTCTGTATCTTCATTGTGGTAGTAGGTCCATGATTGTAAGCTTTTTCCAAAATTCATGAAATTGTACACTTCAAGAGGCAGCCCTCTGTTTCCATCAAAGCTACAGAGGGAGCGAACAGACCAGTTGCTGATTCTACAAGAAATAGCTTCCGAATGAAGTCTTTTTGTGTAATATTGATTAGTTTAATTAAAAGCACCAACATTGGCCATCACTTTCTCATCGAAAACATTAAATAACTGACACATAACGAAATATGTAATCCATCCAGCATCTTAATTATATAATGTATAAGGGGGCTAACTGCATTCTTTTAGCTTCTAGATTCTTTTCATTTTGACAAGAAAACCAATAAATTCCTTTTGATTTTTTTAAAAAGTGCCAAGATGATTCTAAGACAATTATATAAAGAAGTATTGGGAGGTTTATCGATTAGAATATTCATAGGTAAATTAAGCATTTTATTTTCTTTAAAGGTTATTATTTATTTATTTGACAGCGACACAGTGGGAAAGGGAACACAAACGTGGAAGAGGGAGAAGCAGACCTCCCGCTGAGCAGGGAGCCTGCCGGGGGCTCCATGCCCGGACCCTGGGATCATGACCTGAGCCTAAGGCAGATGCTTAACGACTGAGCCACCCAGGCGCCCCTAATTTAGTATTTTAAATTGGATTTGTTTATCTCAAGTTTTCTTGCCTTTCTCTCTCTCTCTCTCTTTCTTTCCTTCTGTCTTTCTCTTCTTTTGATTTTCTGCTTTCTATATTTTTGGCATGAAGCTTTGTTAACTGTATGTCACAAACTCCCTCTCCCCATGTGTAGCTTATATGCCCCTTCTTTTGAGGTGTTTCTTAATAAACTCTATTCATTTCAAGACTGCCTGTCTATGTTGTATCTACTCAACACAAAATACCACGCTCGTTATCTTTTTTAAAAAAGCGTGAAGAATTTAGGTCGCTTGCCTCCTGAATGACTTGGCCCTACTTGGTCGTATTCCAGAGGCACTTACTTTGCAGTATGATCACTACAAGATCAATTGATGAGGTTATGTTTTTTCCATCAGAGGGATCGAAACTTTTAGAAGCGTATTTAGAAAGCAAAGGGTTTTCAATGTACACATGTGACCCATTGATAGCTCTGCAGGTGAAAGGGGTCTTGTCGCTTTAGTCCATCAAGTAGTTTATGAATAAAAGCATCGAGACTTGCAGCGGTGAAAGACGACCCCAAGAGCACACATCGAGTGAGATTTGGGGCCACGCCTAGAGCCTGACCGCCTCGTCCCCATGGCAACTGGTCCCTGATTGACAATACAGGAGGGGTTACAGCCCTAGGGGTTTGCTATCTCTGTGTACTTCCTGGGCGGCTGCACCCCGGCATGCTCAGCCGAAGATGGGAGCTGGTCTGGTGAGGCCAAGGAAAGCCCTGGAGACTGAGGGACACACAGGTTCGTGGGGGGAGCTGACCTACAGGGAGGCCAGGAGCACAAGTCCGGCCGGAGTATCTGCGGCTGCACGCTAGCTGCCTAGCTGCGGTGAGCTTCTACAGCCCGGCGAGCTGGCCTAGAAACTGTCAGCTGTCCTTCCCCTCTTCCCACCGTGGTTGTCCTGAGGACATCAAGCCTTTCCCCTGGACGTCCTTCGTGATAAGGAAGACACTCTAGCATGGCCACTGCAGGATCCCCTGTCCTTGAGCACTGAACAACATGTCCTCGGCGGGAATGGAGAGGGAGGACGGGGTTTCTCCGTCTCCCAGCTAAGGGCTAACACAGGCACGCAGGGTGCCTGCACCAACTAGCTTCCAACATGTACCCTAGGCTTGGAAATCGTTCCCCAGGCAAAACAAAAACAAAAACAAGGATGCCTGGGTGGCTCAGTGGGTTAAAGTTTCTGCCTTCGGCTCAGGCCATGATCTCAGGGTCCTGGGTTGAGCCCCGCATCGAGCTCTCTGCTCAGTGGGGAGTCGGCTTCCCCCTCTCTCTCTGCTGCTTCCGATCTCTGTCTGTCAAATAAATAAACAAAATCTTAAAAAAAAAAAAAAAAACCTACATTCAACAGTAATTCCTAGGATACTCCATCTGCTAGTTGCAATCACCGTCATTAATGAGTCTCGGGTGTGGAAACATGACCCCTACCATAAGCACTCTGATTTCCTAAAAGGTAGAAAGTGGGCATTCCTGACTTTGGGCAGCTTTTGTAATAGATAGCATTACGTTGGCCATGAGTTGATTTATGAAGAACTTCCTGCTTGCAGCTCCATATATAATTTCTATCTGAAATACCCCAGCATCTTCAACCCAGCCTCTTATAATCCACTGAGATCCCAAGCCAAGGTCGGCACATTGCCAGGAGGATGTCTCCTTATAGGAAACTGCTGAGTCGGCCACCAGCCTCCTGAAGGAGGGTTGGTGTTATCCTCCCAAGCAAGCTATTCCCAGAAAGGCCTGGAGATCCCGGCCACATTCAGCTGTGATGAGAACTGTTTCTGTTTCACCACAAATGCAGGAATCAACATGCCCCAGGACCTTTGCACAAGCATGTGCTTCTTAGAGCAGACTTCTCTGTACAAAGAAATCTCTGTGTACACCAAGAATGACACTTCTTTTTGTTTTCCGGAATTTGCTGCTGACCAACTTTTCCCCAGTGCTCTGGTCAGCCTCCCATGGCCAGCAACACCACCCACTCTGGGAGGGTTAAGTCAAAGGGACTGAACCCGAGCAGGTGCATGTTTACAGGGTCATTTGGGGCAGGAGAAGCAGCTTTCGTGGGGTTCCCAGGTGCACATCTCAGGTCACCAAATTGTCTGTTTCTGTAGTAAATCAAGGAATTGTTAGCACTGCTGCTTCTCGTAGACTGGAACTGTTTCCACGGGATCAGCCACTGCTCAGGATTCCCAGGCTCCAGATCTGAGCGGCATGGCCAGCCTCTAACTCATACAAGCAGGGAAGGAGCTTTTGGCTTTCTCCGTGTAACTTTGCTCCAGCCCAGTCTCCCACCAGAGCCTCCAGTTGGCAGCACCAGAGATCAAAGTTAACAAGGAGGTGCGGTTCCGGGTTTGGTGTCCAACCTTGCTCTGGAAGCCTGCTGGAAGCCGGTGCCCGAGGCCACCCCAGCTGTGAGCCACACCCTTGAAAGGCTCCCAGCCCCATTGGGAGTTTCTTCTTCTCTACTCCAAGGACAAGAGGTCCTTTTCCAATGGTTTAGAGGCATAAACGTGACTTCTGACTACTTTGCACTTGATTCTCATAAAGTACTCTTATTCCTGTAAACTTAGAATAGATTCAAATAAAGCAAAATTTCCACTAAAGCATTACATTGGTGAAATTTAGAACCCCTTTAAAATGACTTCACAAAAGAAAATTTCTAATTTATTGAGTACACTATATTTTCATGGCAGAAAGCACTATAATTTCTACATGTGTATTTTACGCACATATTGCCCATAAATGTACAAGCTTTAACAAGCGGCTTATTTCTTTCCCAATTTTCCAGGGTGGAAAATGTTTTCTACTTCTACTCACCTTAAATGCTTCCTTTATTCTTTCTTCAACTGCTTCCAGTTGTGATTCTAGGTCCTTCTATACAAAAAGTATTGGTTATTTTAGCATGGAAAATATTTTCCAGACTTCTATTCTCCTGAAAGTTTTGCATTTCGTTTGAGTCCGAGACTTGGTGACGTTCCGTCGTGTCCCCTCTAAGGCTCATACTCAGTCTTGCTCTGCCTCTTCTTCAGGGGAAGAAACAAGAGGCCATTTGGTCATTTTCCTTCATGGCCACAGGAGAACCCACAGCCCGCTGTGCGGGTCTCTTTGCCAGGCCACAGGGCTCAAGACACCTTGGCAGAGTTCTCTGTGCAGCCCTGGAATGAGTTACTGCTGCTGGGGCAAAAGCACTTTAGATTACGGGTCTGATAAGTCTCGTTGGCCTCATTATGAAACCTAACGTGGGCTCATCTTCAAAGTTACTTTGCTGGTGTCACGCGGGCTTTTCTCACAGTGCTTCCTCCAAAGACAGAGCGAGAGCGGAGCCTGCGGGCTTGGTGCTCTTTGTTTCGAAAGCTGTGCTGTGCCGCTGGTGGTTCACCAGATAGTATTGGGGAGGTAGAGGACTGATAAGATCAAGGCAGCCTTCGGGGACAGGCCTGAGACACCAGGACTTGGAATTGCATAATTCTTGCTGCCACAGGTTTTATAGGACTCACCCAGATTGCCCTCCACCGAGGGGAGCCTCGGACGCACGTTCACACTCAGGCTAAATTGACAGAATATAACATGAAGTATAGCTTCAAGCCCATTAGCATTGTATTAACTCTGTCATCTCCAGGCTGTCACCTTTCTTCCCCTCTGCCTCCTGCCTCCTCTTTCTCTTCACTGTATTTCACTTTGCAACTCACAGGTTTTACTTCTACTTTTGACTTTTAGCCTCAGATACTGAGTTCACCTCCTGCCTCCCTGGAAAAAAAGGGTGGGGGGTGCTCTTGCACAAGCGTATTCAAATGGACCATAGCCCATTGCATTCAGTTTGATAAAACGCATTCGGCTTGAGCCATTCTATCTCACACATTGGCCATCTGAAGCCTGTCTTGGCAAAGCTGAGTTTGTGTGTTTCTGCTTGTTTCTTCTGGCTTTTGGCTGGAGGGTTTCCTCACTGTCCTCCCCTGCCACACACATCTTTAGAAGTGGCCAGTTTCCTTTCCAAACAAGACCCTTGGCAGGGACCAGGACCCCGTGCCTAGCAGACACTGGGCACTCAAAGCACATTGGTGGGGTGAGGTGAGGAGTGTATGCGGTGTTCCGTGCGGGGCAGGGTCAGCAGCACCTGGTCCTCATGGTCACATGGAAGAAAATCTGCTCTATCTGGGGTGTGGGTCTGCCCAGACCAGGGCTTCAGGGGTTTCATAGAAAAACCACCGGATCCTGAGCTGCATTAGCTACAAACCAGATTCCAGCCCCTGACTTAGCAAGCCCGGTAGAAAAAGCACTTCCCGCCACCGGTACCAATAAAGCTACCCATGGAAGAATTCTAACTGGCCCTGCTGGGCTCCTTCCCCCTCTGGATAGCTTTACCTTATCAAGGTGACGGGTTCAAAAGAGCCCGGTCCTCAGCTCCTTGCAGCCCTGGCATCAGAGCGGGACAAACCATCCTTCTACTGGACCCCAGCTGCGAGGTGGCGAGGTTGTCCAAAGAAACAGAGCTGCGGCCAAACAAAGCTCAGCGGCGAGCACATTCCTCGTTCTGGAAGCCCGTGCTCCCTGTGGTCTGAGATCCCTGTCCTCAGAGCCCCTCACTTGTGCCAAGCAGCACAGCCTCTCTTGGGGGCTCCTCCGTCAGCAGCCCCCCCCCCGCTTCCGTTAGCCTCTGCCCCTGTGCTTTTACTCATGTGCCCCCTGCACAGATGCAATGCCCGAGGACCCGAATCTTCTCTGGTCCCGAGTCTCCGGTCAAAACAGGTCTTTGCCAGGACACCTGCAGAAGAGGAAACTGTGCTTTACATGTGGGAATCTACTGAATGACCTCTAACTTGACAACGTGCTTTGTCACAGTGGGACACAGGGACTTAAAACACAGAAATGCAACAGCACTGAACTCCCAGGAGTAAGTTAAAAACAACAAACAAGCAAACAAAAAAAGCCAAACCTGAGTCCCAGTACTACGGGTTCTTGGTGCCTGCACCGCACGGGTCAACTCAGCCACGGACAGCCGGCCTTGAGCCTGCTTCCTGGCCCCAAGGCCAATGTTCATGATCACTTGTGTTTTCAGGAAGATCTAAGTCACTTCATCAAATTAATTTTGTCTTTCCTTTTTGGAAGAATTTTTTTTTATAATTCATTGTTGTGCTGACTTATGTTTTTCATTGTTTGCTAAGTGTCCACTGGGTCAATAGCCCTAAGTCCGAGGCTCTGGCTACAAATGAGAGAAGAGAAAGCTACTGCTTCAATCCTTAAGATTATAAATGACAGAAAAGCTAATTAAATGACCTGATTTTTTAAAATGTTTTTTAGAATATTCTACTTTGTACTAAGCTGAGCAGAGCGAGAAGCTAGCATCACAGTATGTAAAATTGTCCACGGAAAGAAGGAGTGGGGTCAGCAAGATATGCTGCAAATCCACACTGGTTCAGTGATTCGACCCTATGCAAATAAGCCCCTTACTCACTGACGGTGGCCTTGTGCCTGGCCGGAATTCAGGGCCCTGCACAAATGGCCCCCAGAAACTCTCTTACATTTGCAAAAAACAAAAAAAACCCTTTTATCTTAGCCTCTCAGATACAGGAGCCCTTGTCAACTTGATAGTTCTTCATGATGAGTTGCTGCTTTGGAGAAGGGATAATAAGCTTTGGATTAAATGTCCTAAGTGTTTTGGAAGATCTTATATGTATGCTATTTGCTTGTCCTGAATGAAAAATCCAGATGAGCTTTCCTGTCCTCCGGGAGCCACAGACCAATTTGGGTAAATTACCATCTGTCTTAAAATATAGAAGAAAAAGGGTGCCTGGGTGACTCAGCTGTTAATCATCTGCCTTTGGCTCAGGTCATGATCCCAGGGTCCTGGGCTGGAGCCCTGCATTAGGCTCCCTGCTCGGTGGGAAGCCTGCTTCTTCTTCCTCTCCCACTCTCCCTGCTTGTGTTCGCTCTCTCTCTCTCTCTGTGCAAATAAATAAATAAAATCTAAAAAAAATAAAATAAAATAAAAAAAAATAAAGAGAAAGAGCTAGGAGCAGACTGGACAATGGCCCCAGAGATAGCCAGGGTCTGGTCCTGGGTTCCATGAATGTCACCGTCTATGGAAAGTGGACTTCACAGGTATGACCAAAGATCTTGAGATAAGAAGATTATCTGGGCTATCTAGGTGGACTGAAAGGCCACCACAACCGTCTTCATAAAAGGAAGGCAGAAAGACACTTGTCTACAGAAGAGAAGAGAAGCAGGGGAGAAAGGCATATGATGTGGGGCCGTGAGTCAGGGAGTGAGAACGGCCTCCGTAAGACAGAAAATGCCAGGGATGGATTCTTCCCTAGAACCCCGGAAGGAATCAGCCCAACTGACACCTTGACTTTAGCCCCATGAGACTCCTTTTGGACTTCTGACCTCCAGAACTTTCAGAGAATAAATATGTACGGTGTAAGCCACCAAGTTCATGGTAATTTGTTGTAGTAGCCATAATAAGTTACTACAGGGACTTTTCATATAAAAGGAGCCCCCCACCCCCGCCCCGCCACTCTACCCCAGGAGAATGAACCGGAAAGTATTGCTGGGAAATCAACTCCAATTCATGACAAGGTTTTGGTCGTCAGAGAAGTAATTTATAGTTAAAAATTTGTCCTTGTATGGAGAGAGGTGGTAGGCTCTACACCAGGATGGAGACTTTTTAAAACAAGAATGGTGCTTTTTCATTTTCCAGTGTCAACATTAGGGAAGGATTCTGTACTTACTGAGCTGAACATTTCATAGTCATCCTGTCATCTAGAATGTCTGTCCACCACTCAGTGAGAGAGGCATTACAATCAGCCCGTTATCAGTAAGGAAATCGAAGCCATGAGAAGGCACAGAGCTTCTCAAGGTCACGTGGCATGGTGGACACTGCCTAGTGCTTTCCAGACCGCTCTTTGGCAATGAGCTTGGCAGACTGCCAAGCAGACAGCTCTCCATTGTTAATCCTCTTTGGGGATTGCCTGGACCAAAAAAAAAAAAAAAAAAGCCTCCTTCCAAGGGCAGCCACATCCCATGAATGACTGATAAGAGAGAAGAAAGTGGCAGCTTCCTCTCCCCAGCTCAGGACAATTTGAGGAATCAACCCATCTTTACAGCTTCCTATAGGGTCTATCAAGGACCTTCTTAGGAGGGCATCGCCGCTGAACTTCTCCCCTGCTCCAGTCCCGCCCTCTCCCTCTCATAGATGGCAGACCCCCAACAGTCTGTAATAAATGTCCTAGGCACAAATTTCTATCTCAGAGTCCACGTCCAAGAAAACCCAACCTACCAATGTTTGTTGCATGAATCATGAAGTCAGGATTCTCCTCCAACACCCGTACCCTTTCTGCTTTAATCTAGTGGTCCCTAATGGAGCACAGTCTATACATTTACAGGATAGAATCTTCATCTCCTACGTGGAGTGGGTAAGAGATGCTGGTGGCAGAAACCCTGGGCTGGGGAAGAAATCTGCGAATCAGCGTTCCTCTAGAAACTGGGAAACGCATCTTCCATCTCCCCTCCCTGCAGATGAATATGTGTTATTTGGACCCCGGCTGTACAGCTTAAATTAAAATCATGCTGAGTAGAGAGCACGTGCTCTCGGAAGAGGAATGCTCATCTTTCCCATAACTGCTCCATTTGCCCGCCCGTGGATGAATGAGACAGGCTGCCCCAGCTCAGGTACCAGTGGCAGCGAATGACCCAAGAATTATCCATCAGGAAGGAGTGGCCTCTGGGGACTGACAGCACGTTTGTTGAGGAGATGGAAAATGGCTCTGAAGCCGCGTACGTTTAAGGAGGTGCAGCTGCTAATTTGGGGCTTGCCTATAAGCCTGGTCAGTACACTAAGGGATTGGCTTCAAAGATCCAAGACTTTCACCCAGAACTTCCCAAACATGACATGATCAGCATTTCACCAAGACGGTGTTTTCCCAAAAGCTGTAGCAGGTGTTCCTCTTACTCTGATGAAGATGATGAGCTCTCAAAGGACCAGAATGACCTCATTACAAAAGCACTCCAAGATGGATGACTGTCCCATGGTAGAGGGGACAGCCAATGATGAAGCCAAAAATGAAGGCATCTTGCCTTGGCACAGCCATAGGAAACAAAATATATTATGACTTTTTTTTTTTTTTTAATGCTAGAAGCCTGTAGCTTATCTTAATAGACTTCCAAGAGCTGCTTTACATTTTGAATTGGAGTTTAAAACCTTCCTACCTAGCACCTCTCTAAACTTTTCCCCCAATACCTTTAAAGACACCAGAAAACTAATAAAAGACAAAGAGCCTCACAGCGCTGACAATGCAGATAGGCAGTCTAATGCCAAATGTCTGGGATGGAACAGTAACTTTTAGGCAGCCCAAGGCTCACTCCGTGACACCGAGAACGCCTTCCTAGACTTTCCTCACCTTGGAGTCATTTCCCACCCCTGCCACCTGTACCCAGTGGGAGACATCACAGGCCCTGGTCCCAGGTCTTTGCAGGGGAACAGAGTGGACAACCTGGCAGACAGTGAGAAGGAGAAGCCCAGAGGCGAGGACAGCGGGCAGGAGCGGTGACAGGAGCAGCTTTGGTGAGATGAGGCGGTACAGTCCCATGGAGCAGGGCCCGTATGCACCACGGCAGCTCTGAGAGGAGAATCACGGGGCCTCTCACGTAGGCAGAAAGCCAGGCCAAGTGTAACCCTCCTGTTAGTAAATACTAACTCTTGCCTGCAGGACTAAGTGAAGAAACTTCCCTCTGAAAATGGTGCACTGCAGTGTGTGGAAAAACCTCTAGACTAGTACCAGCCTCCTAAGGGGAAGGTCAAGGTCGACACAGCTGATGATCCCGAAGACGACAGCAGAACAAATGAAATACAAACAATAATTTTCAAGGTCTAAGATGAGTCACAAAAAGATAAATAACCCCAGTGTTTAAGGGAGCAATGCACTTAAAGAGACATTTCATGTGCAAATGACTGAGAAGCACATGGAAAATTCTCAACATGACTAGTACGGGGGAAACGCAAGTGAAAACCACAGTGAGCTGCCGCCTTACCCACTGAGAGGCTGAGCTCAACAAAGCAGATAATAACAAGAATTGGTGAGGACTTGGAGAAGTGGGAATCCTCAGACCTTACCGGCAGGAGAGCAAACAGGGGCTTTTGAACCCAGAGTCACTCCATGACCCAGCATTTCACTCCCATCTCTATATTCAAGCGAAATGAAAACATATGTCCGCATGAAAACTTGTACACAAGTGTTCACAGCAGTATTACTCATAGTAGCTAAAGAGTAGAAACCACCCAATGACCTTCAACGGTGCATGGATTTTAAAAAATAAGGCAGGGGCGCCTGAGTGGCTCAGTCAGTTAAATGTCGGCTTTCAGCTCCGGCCATGATCCCAGAGTCCTGGGATTCAGTCCGCATCAGGATCCCTGCTGCTCCCTCTCCCTCTCCCACTCCCCCTACTTGTGCTCGCTCTCTCTGTGTGTCAAAAAAAAAAAAAAAAATCTTAAAAATGAAATAAAATAAAATAAAATATATGGCATCTCCATAAAACAAAATATCTACTTGGCAACATAAAGGAATAAATTACTGACAAATGCTAGAACATGGAGGAGCCTTGGAAACATTACAGTAAGCCAAAGGACCAGTCACCAAAGTCAGAAAGACCGTGCACATTATGTGATTCCGTTCATGTGAAATGTCCAGAGTAAGCAAATCTAGAAAGTAGGTTAGTGTTGCTTAGGGCTGAGGACAGGGGGACCACTGAGGGAAAGAATGAGAACAAGATTTCTTCGGAGTGCTGAAAACATGCCAAGATTAGATTGTGGTCCTGGTTGCACGACTCAGGGACTGTGCTAAATGAAACATCGAATTGTACATTACAAACAGGTGAATTGTGTGGCATGTGAATTATAGCTCAACATTCCTGTTAAATCTGTGTGGGGGGAGGGAGAGAGAGAGAGAGTTCTGAACTGAAACAGATCCATGCATGCATAAAGGGGACCACAGCATTCCAGAGGGAAAAAAATGAAGAAAAGTCATGTCTTGGCAGATTTTATGTTATTCTTTTGAATTATAAAGATGAAGAAAATATCCAACAGGAATTTTGGAGGTCAGGGGTGGGTGGGAACACCAAAATGACCTTAAAATGTAGGTCTTGCCTCTGAAAACTTCTATATGTAATAAATGTGTCGAAAGTTACATTGTTGACTATTTTTTAATCAAAATGTATTTATCTACAAAGTATAAGTATTTTAAGTTAAAGACAATTGTTTTTATGAAAATAATTTGAGTCATCAGAGATCGGAAAGCAAAGATAAGCCAACAGGAGAGATGCTAGCTTTCCAAGATGGAGCTATGTCTAGCACTGAAGGTCCTTCAAGGCCAGCAGAGAGCCTGCTATCTTGTCAGAACCTGCTTCGTAATTCATAAGACCCAGAGAAAAATGAAAACACAGGGACTCTTGTTCAAAACTAAGAGTTTTTGGTTTTTTTTTTTTAAAGATTTTATTTATTTGACAGAGAGATAGAGAGAGACCACAAGTAGGCAGAGAGGCAGGCAGAGGGAGAGGGGGAAGCAGGCTCCCTGCTGAGCAGAGAGCCCGACGCAGGGCTCGATCCCAGGACCCTGAAACCAAGACCTGAGCTGAAGGCAGAGGTCTAAACCCACTGAGCCACCCAGATGCCCCCAAAACCAAGAGTTTTAAGACGGTGACAGCAGATCATTAGATAAAGCAGAAGGGTCCTTCTAAGCACAGGGTCCTGTGGCCTGCACAGGGCCACACACATCACCCAGTAAGCACTGTATACATGTTTGCATGATGATAGATAACTTCTAGAAAACCTTAATTCACTTATCCTTTATTCCCACTCAAAAGTTAACAATCACTATGATATAAGTATATTCTATTTTACCACTTTTTCCTGTTCCCCTTCCTTAAAAGTAAAATACTCATTTAATTAAAAAGTCCAAAACAATTAGAATGAACGATGATTCAAATTTATCCTCACTCAAATGTTTTTCCTGAGTTTCCTTTGATCAGGATTTTGACGCATGCAGGACGATCTGATAGACAATAGATGTTAGAGGTGTCAAGCCCTGCATCACGGTGAGGGTTCCATTGTATGCACAGCATCCGCACCCAACTCCCTCTCCCTCTCCTCCTTCGAGGTGTCTCTGGGACCAGTAGAGAGCCTGGGTCCTAGAGAAGCTCATGTAACACTTCCCAAATGAAACAGAATTCATCAGTTGCAACATGAAAATAGTAAACAGATAAACCGCAGTGGTTTATATTAGCAACTGCTGCGTGGAAAACACTAGTTGGAGGTCAGTTTACAACATGAAATGTGGGGACAGCCCTAGTGGACAGAGGCCCCCAAATAATCAACCATGAATCACCTCTTCCTCGTGTATGAAATATCCGTAACCATCAAATCTATACAGACAGAAAACACAGGGCTGGTTGCCTAGGGAAGGGAGAGAAGGGAAGTTGGGGCAGGGAATGGGAAAAACCGGGTTTCAGACCTGTCTTCACTGCAGCTGTCTGACTGGGCTTCAGGTTTCTTGCCTGTAAACTGAATGTCTTGTGTGACCGCTGCCCCACCTGTGACTCCAGGGGACAGAATCCCTACCTTCTGACAGCAGGGAGCAGTCTCACTGACAGCAGTCTCACTCCTTCCTGTGGTTCTCCAGCTAAGAGCTGGAGTAGATGGATGCCCACTCAAAACAGAACGGCCTCGAAGACACAGCCTTGCCAAGAGGTTATGCTGACCGTCTCTCAAGTGAACAGAACTTTGTTCCATTCTTGGCCTCCTAAGTATCAGTAACGACAGTCTTACAATAGTGTCAACATAAAAATGCAGGGAGGAGAGACTTTGAGCATTGACTTTTTTTAAGTGGTTTCTATGGACTAATTATACAAATTCCAGGAAGGATCAAAATTGTTCAATGCCTTAATTTTTCTTTCCTCTGCATGTGTAGACTGACACTGGTGATAATTGCTTCCAGGTGTTCTAAGTGCCACTGTCAAGGTTTGCCTCGAAGGCAGGCAAAAAACCACTGGGAACACACCAAAATATGAAGTTGGTTGGGTTGTTTCAGTTGATCGTCTTCTATTGTTACTGTATTACATTTTCAGTCTGAAGGGGTTCTTTCATGTTCCTAACAAATTGCTGCTTTCTTTTCTCTTTTTTAAAAAATTTTTCCTCATTTTGCCAGTTTTTTTTTTTAATTCAATTACTCAATATAGTCTTGAGATTTCAAAAAATCAGGTTGTAATTTTATGGCTCCTGATAAGAATACATTTGAATCAGAACAAAATAAACTCAACAAGAACTGGTACAAAGAGTCACCCAAAACTGGTGTTTTTATTCCACAGAGCTAATAGGAAATAGTTTAGTTTGTAGCTCTAGACCCCCTACCTCATCAGTGGCAGATGTTAGTGAAATATTCAGGGCGTTTATTACTGGTTGAATTGTGTCCCTCATGAAGACAATGCTTGTCTCAATGTACATGTGAATGTGACATTTTTTGGAAATAGGATCTCTGCGGATGTAATCAAATTAAGATGAGGTCATTAGCGTGGCTCTGATCCAATTGGCTGGTGTCCCTAGCAGAGGTAGAGGAGAGATGCAGATACGCAGGGGAGAAGAGGAGGGTAGATGTTGGAGCACTATGGCTACACGCCAAGGAATTCCAGGACTTGCTGGCAACACCAGAACTTTGGAGAGAGGCATGGGATAGGGTGTCCCTGGAGCCTTCAGAGAGAGAGAGCAGGACTCTGCTGACACCCTGTCTTTAGACTCCTTGCTTCCAGAACTCCAAGTGAATAAATTTCTATTAAAAGCCACCCTGCCTGTGATACTTTGTCAGGGCTACTGTAAGAAACTAATATCATTTTTCATTTCATTCAGAGGAAAAATTTAGTGTTGTGTAAAAATCTAAATATCATTTGGCTTATCATTTTTTAGTGCATTCCAGATATCAACAATGCCTCCCATTTATTGACTACCTTGTGGCAGGAACTGCATTGTTTCATGTAACAGTCAAGAAGACAAGGCTGCAAAACTAGCAAAAGCATTTATTTGGGGTCTTTGGGATTGTAATTGGGAGACACAGAATTTATCCCCAAATCTAACTTATTCTCTGATTTGTGAATTGGTAGCCCAGCATGGGGTGCAGATTTATAACAGCAAAAACCACAAGGTCAGTAAATTCTTTTGGAAAAAATCTGATGGGTGCTAACAGAGTTTAACTCACTAATACATGATTGGCTATTTAGCTAACAAGTGTTACAGTATCTCTGTTTCAGTCCAAAGTAGAAGGATGTGTTCCAGGAGGTGCAGAGGTGCAACTGAGAAGGTACAATTGACCCAAGTCAAAAGTTTCAGACATTCTAAAAATGGAAACAGAAGTGCATAAGCCCATCTTCCTCAGTATCCTCCAGATTTTGAATGACTCTTAACAATGCTTACTTCATTTTGAAATGAATCAGACAAAGCAGACTGTATAACAAAACTGTAACAGAGGACAAAGGACTATATGGAATCACAAGGGAACAATCCGAATCGAAGAAATAATAATTGAAAATATTTATGTATCCAACAGGGGAGTTCCCACATCCATAAAGCAGCTAGTAACAAACATAACAGAAGTGATAGTAATACAATAAGAGTGGGGGACTTTAACATCCCCTTTGCATCAATGGATAGATCATCCAAACCGAAAATCAACAAGGAAACAGTGACTTTGAACGACACACTGTACCAGAGCATTTAACAAATCTATTTGGAACATTCCATCATAAAGCAGCATAATACACATCTTTGCAAATGCACATGGCATGTTCTTTAGAATAGATTACATATTAACCCACAAAACCAGTCTCAACAAATTAAAAAAGATAAAAGTCATAGCATGCATCACTTTAAACCACAGTTACATGAAACTAGAATCAACGACAAGAAAAAATCTGCAAAGAACACAAACACATGGAGGTTACATAACATACACTAAACAATGAATAGATCAACCAAGAAATCAAAGAGGAAATTAAAAAATACATGGAGACAAATGAAAATGAAAACCCAGTGGTCCAAAATCTTTGGGTGCAGCAAAAGCAGCTCTAAGAGAAGGTTATAGTAACACAGGCCTACCTCAAGAAGCAAGAAAAATCTCAAATAAAGAATAACCTTACACCTAAAGAAGCTAGAAAATATAAAAGGAAGAACAAACAAAACTCAAAACTGGTAGAAGCAAGGAAATAATAAAGACTAAAGCAAAAATAAACGTTAGAGAAAATTAAAAGGAAACAACAATACATCAATGAAACCAGAAGCTGATTCTTTGAAAAGATCAACGAAATTAATAAACCTTTAGCCGACTCACTGAAGTGGGAGAGAGAAAGAGAGAGAGAGAGAGAGAATACAAACCAAACCAGAAATGAGAGATAAATAACAACCATCATCACAGATGTACAAGGACCACAAGAGAACATGAAGAATTATATGCTACCAAATTCCACAATCTACAAGAAATGGATCAATTCCTAGAACCATAACCTATCAAAACTGAAGCAGAAAGAAATAACGCATTTCAAGAAATGCGTTCCTCAAGAAATGTTCCTCAAGAAAGAAATCCCATCTGCAATCGCACCAAAAATAACAAGATGCCTAGGAATAAACCTAACCAAGGAGGTGAAAGACCTTTACTATGAAAACACAAAACACTGAAGAAAGTAACTGGAGAGGACACAAGGAATGGAAAGGCATTTTGTGTTCATGGATTAGGAGAAATATTGTTATAATGTCCACATGACTCAAAGCAACCTACACATTTAATTCAATCCCTCTCAAAATACCACCAGCATTTTTCACAGAGCTAGCACAAAGTATCCTAACATTTGAATGGAATCACAAGAGATGCTGAATAGCCAAAGCTCTTTTGAAAAAAAGGAACAAAGCTACAGGCATCACAAGTGCAGACATCAAGTTGTACTACAAAGCTGTAGACATTAGGGATGCCTGGCTGGTTCAGTCGGTAGAACATGTGACACTTGATCTCAGGTTTGTAAATTCGAGCCCCATGTTAGGTGTAGAGATTACCTAAAAATAAAATCTTAAAAAAAAAAAAGCTGTAGTAATTAAAACAGGATGGTACAGGCACAAGATTAGACACCTAGATCAACAGAACACAATAGAAAGCTCGGAAATAAATCCGAGATTATATGGTCAACTAATCTTCGACAAAGCAGGAAAGAATATCCATGTGAAAAAGACTGTCTTTTCAACAAATGATGCTGGGAAAACTAGACAGCAGCATGCAAAAGAATGAAACTGGACCAGTTTTTTTCTACCACACACAAAAATATCCTCACAATGAAATAAAGACTAAATGTGAGACCTGAAACCATAAAAGTTCTAGAAGAGAGCAAGAGAGCACAGGCAGTAATTTCTCTGACATCAGCTGTAGCAGCATTTTCCCAGCTATGCCTCCTGAGGCAAGAGAAATAAAAGCAAAAATAAACTACTGGGACTTCATCAAAATAAAAAGTTTCTGTGCAGCAAAGAAAACAGTTAACAAAACCAAAAGATAACCTACTGAATGGAAGAAGATATTTGCAAATGACATATCTGACAAAGGGTTAGTTCCAAAGTACTTAAAGAACGTATACAACTGAATACCAAAAAAAAAAAAAAAAAAAAAAAAAAACCAACCACCAAATAATCTAATTAAAAATGGGTAGAAAACATGAATAGACATTTCTCCAAAAAAGGTATACAGATGGGCTACAGACATATGAAAAGATGTTTAACTTCACTCATCATAGGAGAAATGCAAATCAAAACCACAACAAGATACCGCCTCTCACCTGTCAAAATGCTAAAATAAAAAACCCTAGAAACAACCAGTGTTGATGAGGATGTGGAGAAAAAGGAACCCTCATGCACCATTGGTGGGAATGAACACTGGTACAGCCACTGTGGGAAACAGTGCGGAGGTTCCTCAAAAGGTTTAAAATTGAATTACCAGATGATCCAGTAATTCCACTGCTGGGTGTTTACTCAAAGAATCTGTAAACACTGATCATAAAAACACATGCAGCTCTAAGTTCTTTCAGCATTATTTATAATAGCCAAATTACGGAGCAGTCCATGTGCCCATCTATAGAAGAATGGGTAAGAAAGAAGTGGCATATATATATTTTATACATATAAAGGATGAAATACATATATATTCTCTCTATATATAAAAGATGAAATCTTGCCATTTACAACAGCATGGATGGCTCTAGAAGATATAAGTCGGTCAGGAAAAGACAAATATCATACAATTTCACTCAGAAGAGGAATTCAAGAAACAAAACAAATGGACAAAGATGAACGAGACCACCCCCAAAAAACCGAACTCTTCAGTATACATAAAAAACTCACGGTGACCAGGGGGAGCAGTGGTAGGGGTTGGGGGAAACAGGTAAAAGGAATTAAGGGTGTACTTACCATGACGGGCACTAATATATGGCATTGCTGAATCACTATACTGTAGGTCTGAAACTAACATAGCACTATATGTTAATTACATGGAACTAAATTTGAAAAATGCATTCAGTACACCTGACCTGCTAAACATCACAGCTTAGTCCAGGCTACCTTGAATGTTCTGAGAACGTGTACATGAGCCTGTAGTTGGGCAAAATCATCCAACACAAAGCCTTACCGCTTCCATGTGCTCCCCAAATCACGGCTAAGTGGGCTCCCACAGGCTCTGCTTTAACCCAACGCCCACCCTTCTGTTTCTGAACCTCTGAAGATGTCAGTGGAACGCTCCGTCGTTACACTTTACAACCTAAGAGACAAGTAATGAAAATAATAGATTTTCCTTGGTAGCACACTGTGACTAACTTCAGTGGGATTTCTTGGCCATTGAACAAATTTTTAACCACATAAGGACTCATAAACCTAAGTGAAAGGTTATTTCACTTGAAAATAAAATCAACAATGCTTAATAAACTTGAATTTCAAATGAAGCCGTAATTGCTTTTTGCCGAGACTACTCTAGTAATTTAATACCCTACACCAATGCGGAACAAATAAATCTAAGAGTTTAAGCTTGGGATTAAGAAAGGGCTTTCCTCTCAGCAAGATTATTGTACAAACAGTCTTAGGGCAGTAATCAATAAGACGTATGCGCAGGCAGGAGCTCCGTCTCGGAAGCTGGACTTCCTTGGATCAAGATACTGGCCCCTGGCTCAGGGATCTTGAATAACTCACTGACCCTCCCTTGGGCCTGAGTTTCCTACTTTCTAAAATGAGGATGACAACTTGTACCTCCATTGGGTGGTGAGGCAGATGGTGTTAATACATTTAGTGCCTAGAACAGGGCCTGGCATGTACCTGCAGTAGTTAAGAGTTGAAGCTACTATTATCATTCAGATTATTATTTTTTTTTCAAATGCCTATTCTTTTTTTTTCTTTTTAAAGATTTTATTTATTTATTTGACAGTCAGAGATCACAAGTAGGCAGAGAGACAGGCAGAGAGAGAAGGGGAAGCAGGGTCCCTGCTGAGCAGAGAGCGGGATGTGGGGCTCAATCCCAGGACCCTGAGACCATGACCTGAGCTGAAGGCAGAGGCATTAACCCACTAAACCATCCAGGTGCCCCTCAAATGCCTATTCTTATCAATGCATTCTTTTCTGTATCCCCATTTAGAGAGAAGATTGAGGAATGAGCTGGGTTAGTCTCTACGGGGAGCCCCAGGGCATCCCCCGTTCATCCGTACCCCCCGGCTCCCGTGCCTGAGTAAACCAGGGAGTGAACCCAAGAGGTGTGGCCATCCCCCTGTCTCAGGAAGCCGGCTTACCCAGGGCTGGAGCCGCATGGCTTCACTGAGCTCAGTGTTGATTAATTGAATTGAGGGCTCTTAGGACAAAAGCCCAGAACTGGGCACCCAAAGACAAGAAATGGGGGTGGGGGTTGGCTGGCGCCTTCTCTTCAATTAACTATGTAATGCAGCGTCTTTGAGGAAACCTAGGTTTACATATCCTTAAATATCCATATGCTTATTTAATTTACGAAAGAGAATATAAGACGTACACTAAGTTCTTTCTCAACTATCAAGTGTTTCTGGTGTCTTTGATGTATGAGTCAATAAAAGCATTCATTTGGGCAATGGAGGGTACGCTAGGGAAGCAGGTTTCAGGAAGAGGTTAATGTTTATTGATCACTGCCGGGTGCTGGGCATTTGATACATTCTTTTTAAAATTCTGTATCAGCTTCTTATGCTAGGTTTCTTACACATTTTAAGGAAAGGGTGTGGATGCTCAGAGCAGTCCAGTAATTTGGCCCATATAACACAGCTAAGCAGAATGCGGGGTTCTGGTCCTGACCATCCTTCCCAGGCTCTCTGGCCTCCAGGAAGTCCAGCCCTACAGGGATCCACTCACTGCCCACCTGGGGCCCCATCCTCCAGCGGCTGGCTTGCCTAATCTTGCACATCCTTTACCTTTAAACTGCATCAGATTAACAGCCTTTGAGTGTTTCCAGGACCTCTGGAATTCCAGATAGATCTTTCCTTGCAGCAGCTCTGCTGTGTGTAGGGCAGCTCCAGCATCCTGGGAGGCGAGTTTCAACATCTTCCTCCTGCTGGGCCATCAAAATTCTCCGCACGCCTGATAAACCTGTTCGGTCCTTTCAGCGAAGCCTGCGGAGCTGGGAAACGAGTGGGTGAACCAAATGTGAGTTTCACTGGGTTTTCTTCTAAAGCAGTAAAGTGATTTGCTTATCTATTCAGATTTATCCCTAATTTCAATCCTGCTTTGCCTTTTTAAATTTTAGACAACGAGCAGCTAACAACACCTGCTTGCTTGCTTGTTTTTGTTTGTTTGTTTGGTTGGTTTTGGTTTTTTGTTTGTTTTGTTTTTTGTTATGTTTTGTTTTGGGGGGGGGGGTTTGGCCTCCTGGGGTTCCTTGGAGCCACCTTTCCAGCTGTAACAAGGAGTCAGATTTCGTCTCTCCCTGGGCTGCCTCCTAAAGCTCAGATGGCAGACAAGCCTGCTTCGCTCTCTATGCTGATGATCTCTCACGTTAAAGCTTCATTATTCCTTTTTGGCAGAAGAAGGCCTAAGATTGATACAGAATATCTAATCACGTTGAAAGAGGAACTATGGACCTTCATTTCTTAAAAATCTCCCTGGTAGCCTCGTGCACATGCATTCTTCCGAATGAACTTGACGCACCCAGGTCCTCTGCCATCATCAGAAAAATTGTAGAGATGAGATTTCAGGGCCAGCAGCCCTCAGGAGGCAGCGGTTGGGCAACAATTTTGTTCCAGTTTTCTGACGTGCTGGTCAGAATAGCAATGTCTTTGAGGGCTCACACTGGCGACTGCAGAGCCCAGCGCCAGTGAATGCAGCTGGGAGGTTCATTAGTGAACCAGCAGGACCAGAACAGAATTTCGTAAAGTAATTGCGAGGCTCTGAAGATATTTACAATTCCTTTTTTTCCCCCCCTCCAAGTTTTAAGATCAAAGCCGAGGCCTCTGAACTTCAGGAAAAGAAGGGCCAGAGTGGGGCCGAGCAGAGGGAGAACGGAAAATCCCAGATGACCTTCAGAGCAGAGGAAGGGCTGAACCGTGAACTGCGGGGTTGTCTTTTGTTTCTTTTTAATGTTATGTTAGTTACCTTACTGTACATTGGTAGTTTTTTGTTTGTTTGTTTGTTCTTTTAAAGATATTTGTTTTCTTTCTTTCTTTCTTTCTTTTTTTAAGAATTTATTGATTTGACAGAGAGTGAGGGAAGGAGAGAGAGCGCACGCAGGAGGAGCAGCAGAGGGAGAGGGGGAAGCAGTCTCCCTGCTCAGCAGGGAACCGGATACGGGACTCGATCCCAGTACCCTGAGATCATGATCTCAGCCAAAGGCAGAGGCTTAAACCACTGAGCCACCCAGGTGCCCCACACCATTAGTTTTTGATGTACTGTTCCAAGATTCACTGTTCGAGTTTAACACCCAGGGCTCCATGCGATGTGTGCCCTCTTTAATACCCATCGCCAGACTCACCCATCCCCCGACTCACCCATCCCCCACACTCCTACCCTTTGAAACCCCCAGTGGTTTCCTGGAGTGCATAGTTTCTCTTAATTCTGATTTTCTGAATTTCGATTGCCCTGGAGTCTGTGGTAATTCAGGAGCTGTTGGCCTCTCCTCTCACTGAAATTCCAGGCTGCCCTAGTGAAGATAGTTCAGTCACTGTTATGTAACAATTCCCAAGGAAATCATTGCCTGGTTGTTGAATTAATTGATATCCTGGAAGGCTTAGAGGGAACCCCTGTGGGTGACCATGTGGCTCTTTCTTAATGGGAAGAATAGAACATTACTAAGGGAAACATTATTTTTTCTCTTCTTTTTTGTTTATGAGTTAAGAGAAAAAAGGGGTGTTTGGGAGTTGTGGAATGGAAGAAACAGCACGTAACTGAATACAGTAATCGTGTTATTCGGGACAGGCGTACCCTGCAGTTATGTTTATTACTGCCTGACATGTGTTTCCACATGTTTTGGAGTCTGTTTTTGTAGGATCGTAGACAAGGATTATTATTATTATTATTGTTATCACCAAAGTGTTGAGAATATCCTTGAACTTGTTATGGCTGTACGAGCGCTGAAGTACACTCTGATTCTGGGTGACATTAATGGGCCTGGAAACTTGTGGTGGGCCCTGGAAAACCCATTCAAACTCTCATAGACTTCTTTAAAGAAACTTGGTGTTAACACTGAGAATGCACCAACAGACAGTCCAGCCAAAACCACAGGCTGGCGAGACATTCAAAGCCTCGGGCATGGCCTCCTAGAAACAGAAGAGGTCCTTCATGGGATCTCTTTGAAGAATCTAGAAGAAAAAGAGTGGTAAAAACATCTGTTTACTTGATGTGGTTGGTTAGCTTTGGAAAGATGATGTCATGAAGACTGGGCTTTGCTAACCTGATCAGTCACAGTTTATGTGTGACACACAACCCATGTTCAAATGACTAAAGAATTAGGGCCAGTATTGACCAAGGGCAACTCTTTCCTACTACTTAATGGAATGGCAACCCAAAATGGCACAACTTAAGGAAATCTATGAAGAAAAGAGGTTGGTTTTTTTTTGTTTGTTTGTTCGTTTGTTTTTTTTTTTTAATTGAAATATTTATTGAGATAACTGTGCATTCTGAGTGCCCTGCCTACCCCTTACCCCGTACCCCCTACACACAATGGTAACATCTTGGAAAGCTATGATGTGATATCACAATCAGGATATTGACATCAGTACAGCCTACCAATTTTACTGTGATTTCCCCAGTTTCACTCGTTTGTCTATGTGTGTGTTTAGCACTATACCATTTTATCACGTGAATATCCACCATCACAATCTGGATAGAGAAAAGTTCTGTATCACCTTCTTGCCAACCCCACCTCAGCCTTCCCTCCACCCAGTTCCCCCAGCCTTGGCAACCACTTATATGTTCTGCATTGTTAAATTTTTATTATTTCAAAAATGTTATATAAATGGAGTCATACCGTATGTAACCTTTTGTTTGTTTTTTCCCTCAATGTGATTCCTTAGAAGTTCATCCAAGCTGTTGGCATATCAATGTTTTTTTCCCTCCTATTGTGGAGTGGCAGTCTGTGATATGGGTGTACCAAAGTTGATTTAACATTCATCTCGGAAGGACATCTGGGTTATTCCCAGTTTTTGGTTATTACGAATAAAGTTATGGTGGACATTTGTAAAAGGTTTTTGGTGAGAACATAAGTTTTCATTTCTTTGGAATAAATTCCCACAGGTGCAATCACTGGACTCTATTATATTTGAGTGTTTGGTTTTATAAGACACCACTAGCCTGCGTTCAAGAGTGGCTGTACTGTTTTCCATCCCCAACAACAACTTGTGAGTAATCCAGTTTTTCCCCATTTTTGTCAACATTTGGTGTTATCTCTATATTTTTTCTCTACATTCATCTCGACCTCTATATTTTAGCCATCCTAATAGTTGTGTAGTGATAGGTCATTGTGGTTTTCATTTGAATGTCTCTGATGGCTAAGGATGTTGATCATCTTTGATCAACAACAAGAGAGTACCTACTCTCTTGCCATCTGTGTGTTTTCTGTGACAGAGGTCTATCACCATCTTACCCATTTTCTATTTGGATTGTTGTATTTTTCACTGTTGAGTTTGAGCGTTCTTTATATATTCTAGGTACTAGTCCTCTGTGAGACATGTGGTTTTCAGGGATTTTCTCTGAGTCTCTAACTTGTCTTTTCATTTTCTTCATATGTTATTTAGAGAATAAGTTTTTTAAATTTGATAAAGTCTAATTTAGCACTTTTTCTTTTTATGGACTGTGTTTTGGCAGCAAGTCTATGAACTCTTTGCCTAGATCCCCAAGTTTTCCTCCTACAGTTTGTGTAAGTTTTATAGCTTCAGAGTTTGCACTTAAGGCCATGATTCATTTTGAGTTAATTTTTGTATAAGGTGTAAGACTTAGTTGAAGTTCCATTTTTGTCCAAAGATGTTCAACTTCTCCAGCAACATTTGTTGAAAAGGTTATCTCTCATGTCCCCTCCATCAAATTGTCATGCATTTTGTCAAAAGTCAGTTGAGCATGTTTGCACATGTCTCTTTCTGGTCTTTATATTCTGTTCCATTGATCTATGAAAAGGGAATTTCTAAAATTGTTTTAGAACTTAAAAAAATCCAGTTAGTTTTGTTGTTTGTTTGGGGCCTTTGAACAAGCATACTGTGCACTTTTAGTTTCTCATAATTACTAATCGCTATATGAGTTTAGAAAATAAAGACACACATACATACCTCTCTATATAAAAGCATACATGTAAACACATACATCCGATATTTGATATATATAAATACACATTGTGTATATATATTTTTATTATAAAAAACTCCTTTGTATAAGTTACTAAAAGTAAAAACTCATCACATCATAAGTTATTATTAAAGATTTATGATTTCATAGTTAGAAATAACTTTTCCTATATTATCCTTAGAGTAACAAAAATCTAAGTTTAGATGTAACTTTCTGGAAATTGTGGTGTAAGATAGAGGAATCTATCTAGTATCTAACTCTAGGTGGTTTTCCAGAAACTATACTTTTTATAAATCATCTTTATTGTTTTGTTCATTTTCAGATTAGTACTAAAAATTCAGTAGAGTTATGTTTGGGAGAGTTGTAAAAGGCTCACAAAATGTTATTCATTACGTAAAGAATATCAGTTCAATGAGAATGCCACCAAATCCCAGTGTCCAAAGATTCACACAAGCGTTGTGAGAAATCCAAAAGAAATAGACGAGCCTATTCTCCCCTGGAAACAAGTACTCTTCTAAAAGTAGCCAGGTACAAACTGAGAGTCCCACACAACACAAAAGAAGGGCAAGTGTTGTATGACGCCTATGAACCAGTGTTGGAGAAGTTCAGCAGGCGGGACAGGTGATTCTGAACCAGGGTTAACCTCGGGACTCTGCTTACACAGTCAAAATGTTCAGCCTGGTTTTCAAAGCACCTGCAGGGTTTGAGTTGGCAGAGAGAAAGCAGTTGGCAGCTATCCCAAATGGATTTTGGGGGGCACCTGGGTGGCTCAGTGGGTTAAAGCCTCTGCCTTCGGCTCAGGTCAGGATCCCAGGGTCCTGGGATCAAGCCCTCCATCGGGCTCTCTGCTCAGCGGGGAGCCTGCTTCCCTTCCTCTCTCTCTGCCTGCCTCTCTGCCTACTTGTGATCTCCGTCTGTCAAATAAATAAATAAAATCTTAAAAACAAAACAAAAGCAAAACAAATGGATTTTGGAAGTGCGACATGAGCAGAGGCCGGAGCATGAAGATTTGAAGGATGCTTCGTAGGATAAGAGCCCAGTTTGATTAGAGCTAAAGGTGTATCAAGGGAAGTCGTAAAAGAGAGATTGGATAGTTGTCAGATGTGTTTAATGAATACCTACATGTCTAGAGTGGAGGCTTGTCGCTTTGAGCCAAAATCCTGATAGGAAACCCTTTGGGCAGGCAAGCAACCTAATTGAGTTATTAAGTAATACCCACTCTGTGCACTTTTCACTCAAACCTTCAGATGCAGAGAGTGGTGACTGCAGGTTAACTCTAAAGCTCTTGAGCATGAGTCCTGAGTCACTGTTAAAGACCCATTTCTAAATTTGAATCCCCTGGGGCAGGGTTCGAGAATGATCATCAGAACTCTCCAGACACATATTTGTTCTCTAGCAAAAGCAGCCAACTATTTAATCATCATTGCCACTTTGTATAATTTAGAGTTTAAAGTATGTATGCTTAACATTAACTGCCCCCCCCCCCAAAAAAAAGGTGAGGAGAAGGAAAGGAAAGAGAAAATAGTTTGGACATGAACTAGATATGCTGAATGGAAAAGTCACCCCCTGTGGGGAACCTGAGCCTCCTGGCAAAGGATATGAACACAGACTTGTTGGAAACTACTCAGAATTGCACTGCTCAGATAAGACAGTGTCCAGCGCCTGCACCATGTTGTCTGCTTTTTTCTTAATAAGAAAAGATGGGGAAAATGTCCTTGCATTGCTCTAGGAAAGATATCGCCACTCTCTCTGGGATTTTGTTGTGTATGTTGGTATCATAAACTTCACGTATGACATTTTTCATCCTGCTGGCTTTCTTTACTGTGTAAAGTTCATCATGCATATAAGACAGGATAGAAAATTGGAAACAAGTTAACACGACAAATATGTCATGTTCCCATGTTATGTGAAATAGAAACGTTCTTAGGCTCAGACATAAGTGTAAGGGATTTAGTCTGGGTTCTTAGCAGTCTACTAATACGTCAGTGTACAGTGCATCCTCTAAAGCCTGAACAAATTCCCCAGTACCTGTGGGGAACTGCCAGCCATAGATGTAACTACATTACTTTGTAGATGTAGAAATGATGCTCAAGTGTAAGTGGTGGTGCCTGGGTGGCTCAGTCTGTTAAACATCTGCCTTTGGTTCAGTCATGATCCCAGGGTCCTGGATGATCTCGGGGTCCTGGGATCAAGTCCTGTGTCCGCCTCCCTGCTCAGTGGGAACCTGCTTCTCCCTCTCTTTGCTTTCCATGCCCCCTGCTTGTGATCTCTCTCTCTCTCTCTCTCTCTCTCTGTGTCAAATAAATAAATAAAATCTTAGGGAAAAAAGATGCCAAAAGAGTTTCCCAGACCCAGATTCTGCCCAAGACTGGCCAATACTTTGAAAGGTCATGCTTGGGTCTCTGGGGGGCAGAACTCCTAGAAGCTGCTGAATGACGCAGAGAGGCGGGGACCCAGGTATGACAGGGCCACCGGCCACCGATGTGAGGCAGGAGGCCTGTGGGCAAAGGGCGGGGCAGTCGCCGCACACGTGAAGAGTTAAGAAACCCTGTTACAGCTGCTGACCCATTACTCAGTTGTGTTAAACAACTCGTTGAGCCCCACCAGGTGAATTAATGCTTCTTAAACTATTTTCTTCACAATCAGCATGTGCCTACATTTTAACGTATCCTAGAATGCCTCTACCTTTAGCAGCAGAATTTTATGTCTCTTGTACAAACCTTGGCGTCCTGCAGCGGTGGCCACAAGGTTGCCCATATTAGAATGCCACTGTATATAATCAACCTTTCTGCAGAAGCTCTGTTCCCTGTGCAACTGAAAAGGGTTTTTAATATCTCTAAGCATCTGTTGGGTATTTTCTCTTAAAAAAAAAAAAGAGCAAATTTCACACTTCCTCCTCAAATTCCTCCTCAAGTCGCACAATTTGTCTGTGGAATGCTACATAATCCTTGCTATTGCCTTATACCTGCTTTTAGCTGAGGCAATTTTTAACACACTGTTTTTGTGCTTTGTAAATCCTATTAACTAAGCAGTTTTTTGGGGGGGGGGTGTTTTTATAATAAAAGAAATGGTAGAGGTTAAATGTATTTATTTCTCTTTTCATATCTCCCATATTGGGGGTAAAGATGCTAGATGCTTCAATTAATGAAAATACTTTATTTTTTTAAAAAAATATTTTAAATAAGATAAAATCACTACAAGACTGATAAGTAAAAGGACAATACCGTAGGAGGTCTTGAAATTCTCCTGTTACTGTTTAAATAGGTTTTACCATAGCAAGATATTTTCTCACTTGATGGAGCTCGAATAAATTATCAACCGCTTAATTAAGGGATTGCGAGGCCTCTTCTTTTCTGCTTCATGGTAACTTCCATACAGCACAAAGGGCAAGTGGCAGCCTTCCTGCTTCCCTAGCGACGAGCAGGTGCAGAGGACCTAGCTTATCCCGTAGGCATATGGTGGGCTCTCCATCTTTTTCTTACCTCCCTATGCTCTTCTGACCCTGGCATCTATGGAAGTTTCAGCACTGGCGTTCTCTAAGACATCGGAAGATCTTCCACATAAAAGAAAGAGGAAACCATAATGTGCATCTTTTATCTCAGTAGGGGTGGGTAGTTTGTGTCTTTGTTTTAATAATGCAAACATGTCCCTCTTATTTTAACTGTAAATCGAAAAGACATCGTACTAAGTAAGAAATTAAGACTAAGCATCCAATCCAATATACTCTCCTGAAATGGAATCCCAGGAGATCCTTCTATGAGCAGAAGGAAAGAAAAGCATGGAAAAGCATCATTTGGTAGATGTGACACATTAGCTATTGGGAAATAAACATGCAAGAACTTCAGCCTATCATTTCAGAGTCAAGGGTAGCATCAATGTCTAATAAATCATGCAAAGCACAACCACATTTTTTGGGCAACAAAAGAATTCTACCAAAAACAAGGTTATCAGCAAGTGTCACATCTACTGTAGTGACTCTCATATGTCTTCCATTTCTATATTATTATATTCTTTCTAGTGACTTATAATTAAACTAAATTTTCCTCTGAACTGAGTACATAGTCTGGCTTGAAGGGGACAAAAAGGTATTATATTACATTATGACACATAATTCTGTTGTTGGTCTCTATCTTATCACATTATTACGCACCATAGACTTAAAAGTCTAAACAAATTCAATAAATTTCTATGTTCAGTTATATTTGGTAAAATATGCTGGTCTGAGTCGGAAACAATCAAGATAAATAAGCATGCATTTTCAAATGCCTAAATGTAGAAAGAGAGGGAGAAAAAGATATGGAACCTGGAAGATCGTCCTCGTGAAAAATAATAATGATGTAGGTGATGTTGAGACATATTCATAAGGAAAAAATAGGTATATGCATCGAAACTAGGAACTTGGACCCAAATATGATAGAGAGAAAAATGGTCTCTCCAAGATGTCCATGTCCTCGGCCCCAGAACCCGGGAGTATGTTAGCTCACTTGGCAAGAGGGCTTTGCAGATAGGACATATTGAAAAGGGAGCTTTATCCTGGAGTACACAGTTGGACCCAGTGTAGTCCCAAGGTCTTTATAATAGGGAGGCTGTGTTGTCAAGGTGAGAGGGGATGATGTCAAGAAGATAGGATGATGGAGGAAGGGCCGTGAACCAAGGAAGGCAGGCGGTTCTGGAAGCTGGAATAGATAAGGATATGGATTTTCATCCAAAGCCTTCAGACAGAATGCAGCCTGCCGATACCTCGGTTTTAGCCCCATGAGACCCACGTCAGATCTCTGACCTCTGGAACTGTGGGATAATATATTTGTGTTGTTTTAAGCCACAAGTTTGGGATACTTGGTTAGAGCAACCATGGGAAACTAACACATCCATCAAAATCACAACATGTACTGTCTGAGAAACAAATTACTGCTGGACTATATCCGTTGAAGAAACATGCTTTTCATTTAACAGCCGAAGAAAGGGACTTGTGGGAAAAGGCTCCTATGGAATTGTCTCTTAGTGACAATCCCAAACTTCCTCTCAGAGGGAGAAGAGAAAGGTGCTGCATCCTGTGGTGAGGGCAGGAGCCACCATGTTGCTGTGGAGGGAATACTCCTAGGGCCAAGTGGATGTCAACACCAGCCAGGCAGCTCCACACGGACAAGAAGGCAGTGAACCTCAGCCTCAGGGAAGCAACCTTCATGGTTTTAAGTGCTGGGAGTTCTTCTGTTGATAGCACCTGGTGTTTCTTGAGACCCACTCGGGCTCACCTTCCTGTCCATGTGACCTAGACCTAAGACAACTGGCCCTGGTCACCATGCTCGGCAGAGGTGTGGTGTGGGGCCCAAGCCCGCAGAACATTCAAGCCAATGATATTTAATTGCTACACTTTTGTTTGTGTCACTTTTCCTGATGTTGGATTGTTAAGAAGACTCCTCAAAAGTATTCGTGCCTCCTCAAAATTTGTATCTTGAAATCCTAATCCCAGTGCAATGGTATTAGGAGGCGGGGGCCTTTGGGAGGTGATTAGGTCATGAGAGTGGAGTCTTCAGGAATGGGATTTGGCCCTTATTCAAGTGGCCGCAGAGAACCAGCCAGCCTCCTTGGCCATGCGAGGACCCAAGAGGAAGGCTGCATCCTGGAAGAGGGGCCTCCGCCAACCATGCCAGCACCCTGATCTTGGACTTCTGGCCTCTAGAACTGTGCAGAGTACATTACTGTTGTTCATAAGCCACTCAGCCTGTGGCACTTTGCTAGAGCAGCCCAAATGGACGAGGACAGGAAGCCTATGGTCCTGGAGCTGGAAGTGACCATCCTGGCATCATCACGGAGGAGTCTGAGCTTTTCTGGAAATGAAGCCAATGCCGAAGAAAGCAGAGCAGAAAGGAAGAGGGTGGGACTGAGGGAAACCTGCGGATGCTGTCAGAGCCTCTGGGTGCCATCATGGCGGACCCTCATACTTCAGCTTTGTAGGCCGAAATACTTCCTCTTTATGCTTTGCACTCGACCCAGAGTCCTCCTTAGGAAGGAAACAACGCACATCTTCCCCTTTCCAATTATGCCCACACAAACGCACACATACCACTCCTGCTCAAATGGACATTCGTGCCTACAAAGGAAGCATTCGAGACAAGAGGTAAAATAAAAGTGCCTAAAAGGGTGAAGATCAGCAGCCACACTCTAAATGAATTCATAATGGGAAGGCTCTGGTATTAAGAGAATGAAAGTAAGCCAAGGGACGAGTTTGAAAGAAATCCAGATCTACCACCAACCTCCAAGAAAGGCAAAAAAAAAAAAAAAAAAAAAAAAAAAAAAAAAACCCACAGCAGAGAGCCCTGGCAGGGACAACTGGAGGGGTAACTCAGCTCTTATGTAACTGAGTAACTTCTACAGACCCAAAAAGTGGTTTCTTTTTATTTTCTGATTCACTGGAAGGTTCTCTGGGTTCCAGAGAGGACAGGGTGTCCTTACCCCCCTTTAGCAGGTGAGGAAATGACGTGTGGAGCTGTTGCATGTCCACGCTACTGATCTGGGACTGTTGGAAATTCAGCCGCCATACCTGGACCTGCATTCCTAACCCCAAGCCCCTTCCAAGACCCAAACTTAAATTCGAAACAGGTGAAGTTCTTTATGCCCAAACGGATTCCATCTGAATGGCAACTTCTTTTTTCTTTTCTTTTTTTTTTGGGGGGGGGGGTCATATAGCTGTACATGAGGCTTCTCTGGGAATATTTGGACCCTAAAGTTACTCTGAGTAGGAAATCTCTTGCAATCAATATTTAGAATGATGCAGTTCAGAATCAAATAAAAGTCTTCTGTTCAGTGTTTCCTTAATTCAATAAGTGCTGAGCTGTAAGTCAGTAGGAGACGTGGCTTGTTTCAAAATGGCAAGGAAGAGCATTCAGATTGCTTCTCACGGGGCACAGCGTGCAGACCAGACCATACGGCGGCCTCATCAAACCCATGCCTGGTATTACCTACCATGGCTCTTGAGTGGAATCTGCCGAGCTCTCCCACCTGGTTCCTGCCCCAGATTCCTCCGTTGATAGAGGATTAAAATGCAGAGACGCCTTGCTGACCCGAATACTGAGAATGTGTTCTGTGCAGGTTTTGTAAGAAGTGAGGGAAGCTCAATTTAGAAAGACTCCAGGAAAGGAGGTAAATTTTAGTCGTCTTTGCAGGAGACATAAAAGCATGACCCAAATTCATTAAGGAAACAATGAACAAACTTAAATGTCATGAACTTCAATGATTTTCTCTGTAGAATGGGGGTGATGAGGCCTCTCCTATTATTTTCCTCCCAGATGTTTGCTTTGAGTGCACAGTATTTTATAAGCTGAGAAGCGTGATATAAAGTTAGTGCTATCAGTGGTGTTGATATTCAAATGAGCCAATGTATAAAAACAGCAGACAGAGTCAAATGAATTTGCACAACCATCTTGGGCATAGTTGATCCTCTTTGAAGAAGAAGGCCATCTGTCCTCTTCACTGTGGACACAGTCCTCTTGAGGGGGACACTGCACCTTCTGGGCATGGGGTCTGTTGGTTAAGTATGCATGTAAAGAAAATTTCCTAACAAGAAGAATAAAAGGTGCAGAAGTTGATTAAAGTCTTGGATTCTTTTCCTGGCAGGAGTTAGAATAATTTATGCATCTTCCATCTAAAGTTTTCTGTCTGATTACATTGAGGAGAACAAAGTCCTTAAAGGCAATTACCATGGTAATAGACAAGAGACTGAAAACTGAAAATGCTGAAGGATGGGTAAGTCCATCTTCCTGTCACACAGCAGTTTTCGCTCTGTCTCTAGGTTTCCAAAGGAATATGAATTGGTAATCAGCATGTTTCATATTCATAATGCAATCAAAATGCATATTTGAATGAACGCCTCATTTAATAAACCAAGAAAATATTCATAACAGTTGTGGTGTAATTAGGGTATGCAGTTTTCATATTTTTATTGAGGTATAATTATGTATAGCAAAATGTGTGGATCTTAAGTGCACTCTCTGATGAGTGTTTAAAAATGTATATATCCACGGAACCAACATCCAATCAAGGGGCTGCAATGCCTTCCCCCTACAAAGTTCCTGCATGTGTCTCGATGTTGTATTTCCCTCCCACACCGAGGACAACCACCGTGCTGGGTTACAGTCCCACAGATTAGTCCTTGACTTTCATAACGATGAGAATATAGAGCACATACCCATGTTTGGCTTCCTTCACTCAACATAGGATTTTCTATATTCTCCCATGTGTGTGCATCCAGAGCACATCCCTTCCACGGCTGAGTAATATTCCATTATATGAATACACTATCATTTGCTTATTCATTCTCCTGTTAATAGACACTTGAGTTGTTTAAATTCCTTGCTATTGTGAATAAAGCTGCAGAAAGCACTATTATACAGATGTTGGTGTGGGTGTTTGTTTTCATTTCTGCTGGGAAATTATCTTAGAGTGGCACTGCTGGATCATAATGTAGATGGATATTGAATTTTATAAGAAACAACCAATTTTCCACACTGGTTGCACCATGTTACACTCTCCTTCCAGGAGGCGTCAGATATCCCATCACTACGTCCTCTCCAGCTTTTGGTGTTGGAAGTCAGGTAAATTTAAAACACTCTTGTTTCTGTATGGTAGTATCTCATTCTGGCTTAATCGGCATTTCCCTGATAACTAACAGTGTTAAAAGACATCTTTTCTTGTCTCTCTTTAGCAATGCTTATATCCTCATTTGTGAGGTATCTACCCAAGACTGTTGACAATTTTTAATTGGGTTGCTAATCTTTTGGTTTTGGTATGTACAGGTACTTCACATCATTTGGATTCAAGTCTTTGTCATGTAGAGATTGTGAATATTTCTCCTAGACACTGACTTGTCTTTTTAATTTTTTTTAAGTAGGCTCCATGCCCTGTGTAGAACCCAACACAGGGCCTGAGCTCATCATCCTGAGATCAAGACTCTGAGCTGAAATCAAGACTCTGACAACTCAACAGACGGGGCCACCCAGGCACCCCATTGTCTTCTTAATTTTTAACAAAGTCTTTCGTAGAGTAGAAATTTTTACTTTGATGCTCTAGTTTACCTTTCCTTCCCCCGTGGTTGGGTTAGTGCTTTTGCATTCTCTCTAAGAAATATTTGACTACACAAACCACAAAGATATTGCCCCCCCCTTTACAACCAGCTTTTAATTTTTGTCTGGAATCCACCCATGTCTGTCCATTTTCCTTTCTTTTTTGTTTTTTTTTTTTTAAGATTTTATTTAGATATTTGAGAAAGAGAGAACACCCAATGTGGGGCTCCATCCCAGGACCCCAAGATCACAACCTGAGCCAAACACAGACGCTTAACCAACTGAGCCACCCAGGCACTCCTGTGTCTGTCCATTTTCATGTTAGATATGGATCAAGTTTCAATTTTTGTAAACAGATTCCTAGTTGTTCTGGCATCATTTATTAGAAAGACTTCCCTCTCTGCATTGAATTACATTGGCACACTTGTCAAAATTAATTTTGCTACATATATGCAGATCTACTTATGGAGTCAGCTCAGTTTCATAGATCTGTCCACCCTTACGCCTGAATCACGTGGTCTTGATTATAGGGGAGCTTTATGGGGAGTCTTAAAATGAGGAATGTATGCAATCCAAATGTATTTGTCTCTCTCAAGAAACAAATTTCTCTCAAAGTCTTGGTATTTTGAGTTCCTTACCTTTCCTCATCAAATTTTTTTTGTTATTATCTCCAAAAAAAGTTTGTTGGGATTGTTATGCTATACGTTACAAGTTCCTCTTCCCTATATATACTTTCCAAGCTACTACATCAAAATGGGGGGTAAACCCAGTTCTCCAAGTGTGGTAGGGGGAGAACTGTGGTCCCCAAAATCTCTGTGGGAGATCTGCAAGGTGAAAACTTTTCTTAATCTGAAATTGGAAGGTAATGTAATCAAGATGTTGACTTAGATTGCTCCTGACTTCAGCCCCTCCCCAGGAGGCCAATTAGCATCTATCAAGAAACAAGACACCATTAAGAAAATTCCAGAACCTGGGAACCTCGACCAAGTCGAGGGTGTGCTCTAGCCTCACCCCCAGGTTCTGGAATTTTCCAGCTCCAAACCAGTGAGAAGGGTAAGAGGAGCCAGTACACTCTGACCACATGGTCCCTCCCCCAGGCCGGCACCGCAAGGTACCCAGAGACCTCCCCAGGTCTATGGTTTCTCCAGAAAGATGATGCTAGAAGATCTCACTCATATCTGGATATAAAAAACAGAACTCATAGAAATAGAGTGGGTTGATGATCATCAGAGGCAGGGGGTAGGAGGTAGGGGGCCAGGGAATGCATCAGAGTGGTATAAAAGTATAAAACTTTGTAGAAGATAAGTAAGTTCTAGGGATCACATGTGCATCACGGTAACTATAGTTAATGATACTGTATTACATATTTAAAAGTTGCTGAGAGCATATCTGAGACATTCTCATTTAAAAAAAATGTAATTGCGGGAGGTGATGGCGCTAACTCACCTTATTGTGGCAATCGTCTCACCATGTATACATTTGCCACGATATCGTGTTGTTTATCTTAAACTTTCATGTCACAACTTACATGACATATGGTTATTAACATAACTGACATGTCAGTTACATCCCGGTAAAGCTGGGGGGAAAATCCAAAGTCATTCTCTGCCTGCTTGTTCTCATTGTCTCTCATGAGTGTCCACAACAGAGAAAGTTCATTTTTTCTGGGTTCAGATCACTTTATAGTGAACCTTCAAGGAGTTTTTTGAGTTTGGGTGTAGGAACAAAGAAGACTATGCACAATTATTAGAAAAATCGATTCAAATTCCCACCCCCCCCCCCGCCCCCCGTCCAGCTGTATACCTATCACAGGCCAGATTTTCTTTATCTGTTTCTACAAAAATGGCATGTCACAACAGATTGAATATAGAAGCAGAAGAGGATCCAACGGACATTCTCATCACCTGCTCTATTCTGTCTGTTACAATATATTATTATTATGAAATAACTGTAAAATTCTTTTTAAGGAAACTTATTTTTTTAATGCATAGAAAACATGGAGAAAGTCAACCAGCTCTCATGCAGATGGGTTCCTCTGAAGTAAATTCCACTCCTACATAAAGTGACAACTCTACCTTTTCATTTGGAATCACCATCCTGCACAAAATTATATCCTTTTCCCAGACTCAGATGTTCAAAGTTATGTTCTTTATGGATCAAAAAAAGCTTTAAAAATGCTCTTAACATTTCATACAATCCAACTTCAACTTTATTCTAAAAAGGAAAATCTAAGCTATAATAACTATTCTCACACAAAAATGGTAATAGCCATTCTGGCATATGCATATCAGTATATTATAAGCTCATGTTTCCATGTCCCTTGAAAGGTTGATATTTTTCCAAGGATAGAACCATTTTCTTCACTAGGACTAGCACAGACAAGCAGGACTAGAACAGACAAGCACATTCTCGTGTAATCATGAGTAAAGAAAACTTTGGACCCAGGACATAGATAAAATGCAATGATGTATCTGACACATGCACTAAAAAACACAGCACCAAGAAGAAGGAGGGACACCCTCATGAAGGCTCTCCCTAGAAACCTCCTCTTGCCTACCTGGTGGCCTGTGTCAGGATGAGGATAATGGGATACCCCAGCACAGAGAAGAGTGCTTTCAGGACCTCAGGTTCTGGGGAACCCCTGACACAGCTCTTACAGATGGAAATGGTTATTGGGTCCTCAGGCAACACCCTTGGTGACGGACTTCCACCACTCTCCCCAGTAGCCCGCTCCATAGGTCAAAGCTTTCACTGACCAACTCAACTTCGTGGAACTAAATTAAATCTGCCTTTCTGTAACCTTCACTGCCATTCCCTTACAAGGAAAGGGAGAGAGGCAAGTAGCATGTTCTTGGGTTCCCTTCCCTACCAGGTGACCAGGGAGCAAAGCTGGAGGTGGCCTATATCATTCCTGGGTCAGCCACAGTCGGAACAGGGAAAAATCCATTAACCTATTTTCAGTGATAATGGACTCAGAATAACACTCTTGTCTTTGGAAGAGCAGATATTTAATGTGTCCTTCTGAATTAGAGTTCCAGCTTCTCAACAAATCTCAGAGTTCACACCACCCTCACCTGGGTCCCTCTTTGGGTTGGTTGAAGGAGATTTTGGAATAAAACCAACAATTTCATCAGTCATATTGGATAACTCCCGTGGCTGCCAATAGTTTGGCCTCAAAAGAATCATTCTTCTGAAAAAAGATGGAAGAAATGCTTAGGTGTTGCTGGATATCCTTCTTGAGTGAAGATGTTCCCTCCCAATGCTGTAGGTCCCCCCTTACTTCTGTACATAATGTTTAGAAATTGCCAGACACTTAAACATATGTGTGTGTGTGTGTGTGTGTGTGTGTGTGTGTGTGTGTGTATGCCTTTGGTAAGGCCCAGTGCATTGAGGCTGGAAGAGTGAGAGATTTACTGGCAGGAAAACACTCCTCTGGCATTTCTCACTAACAAAGCCATGCTGGATTCCCTTCAGTTTCCTTCCTTCACCTAAAAGTCCATGTAAGACGGTGTAAGTTGCCGAGTCCCTGCTGCTTATCCAACAGTAATGGCTGAGAGCCAGGGTGTGCCATGCTCTGTAATAGCCACAGAGGACAGAGATGTGAACAATGAGTAGGAAATACAAATAAATACAATGCCTCCCAACACTTGCACAGTGCTTCTAAGGGTGCCAGGCATTCCTCCAAGCACTTACAAATATTAATTCATTTGATCCTTGCAATTACTCTGGAAGGAGGAAATTGTGGCAGAGAGAGTCAAGGAATGTGCCCAAAACTCCACATCCAGTAAAGAAATGGAGTCTGCAATTTAATAGAGTGGCTTTCAGGTTTCTTTATTTATCTCCAACACAAAATCAGAAATACCTTCTACATCATGACTCAGCACACACACACACACACACACACACACACTCACACACACCCCACCCAGAAGGAGGGATAATTTTACAATAATACTTAATTTTTACTAAGTGTAACACATTCTCTTCCAGTGCATTCTAATTTTATTAAAAGTGTCTGTCACCATTCACTAAACTGATTCATGCGTCCCTCCCTCATACATGATAAGCTTACCGTTGAAAATCACCAGGTTTGCGGCAGGGTATGGGAGGGCAGTAAAGGCACCACCCCAGGTTAACAGCGATAACACACTGGAGGGGTGTGAAAGCTCCAAGGATGATGGTGGCAGTGAGGATAATAGAGAGACCTCTGTGTGCTGAGGACCACAAGGCCAGAGGGAGAGGCCAGGAAGAGCTTTCCAGGGGGTAGGAAGAGCCTTTGCACAGGCTCTGTGGCCCAGTGAGGAAGCAGCAGATGGCCAGGGGGCCATGAGGCAGAAGAAGCCAGCACTGGCCAGAAAAGGGGGGGCTTTGAGGCTGTGGTGAAGAGGCGGGGCCAGGGAGGAGACTGGGCAACGTGTTGGCATCAGTGAGGACATAAATTCATCAGTGGGAGGACCAAGGCAGAAACCAACCCTGAGCGCTGAGGCAGAAACCAACAAATCATCAGGGCAGGGAGTGCAGAAGGGCGAGACATAATCTAACCTGACCTTGCGTTTCATCTTGTGCTGCACTAGCCCTGGTTGGGAAGTCCTGTGGGCCTGGAATGCGGTGGTGGGTGCTGGTCATTGCCCCTCTCTGGCTGATGCTGGCTCCCAGCTGGCCTCCTGTCTGCAGGATGGGAACCATCTTGCTCTGAGGTCCCACATCGTCCTCCCTCTGGCAGGTAGAGGCTGCCAGCAGCCAGTGCCCAGCTGCCATGGCGTGTGGAAGGCTCACCTCCAGGCCTGATAGGCGAAGACTCCGTGGTGTGACTGCCGGACCCCGTTACACTTCGAATCGGAATCACTTCCTTATCTACCTTTCTTTCCTTACTCTGGATCCTGCTCCGCCCCCCCCCCCCCCCCCCCCCCCCCCGACCCGAGAGCGCTCCCTGAAGCCCTCTCCCAGCAAGCCCTGTCTCAGACTTCACTTCTCGGAAACCTGACTGGAAACACACAGAATAAACAGACGCAGCTGGTAAATCTAGACAGGAAATTGGCCCAATGGTACGGTCAGACACCATTCGGAATGTAATTAATATGCAGTCTTTTTACTTGAACTTCACATTGTGGGCCAGTATGACCTTTGAACTGTTACAGACCTAGGAATTTGCTAGGATCATTCGGGAGATACCAGAAATACCCCCTCTTTGTTCCCAAGGACCTTCCTCGCAAACTCCTCTCCCACAGCCCAGCATCCGCGGCTCCCCGTCATGCAGGCCCTTCCTCGGCACCGCTGCCTGGATGATTGCTCTCTGCTGCACCGAAGGCACACAGATTCTCTCTCCAGGTCTCCTGTGAGGGGACCTGGAGCCGGAATGGTGACAGGAAATCACGTCGGGGCTGGGTGGCTAAGAGAGATCAGAGAAGGCCACATGCTGGGCAGAGAGGGAGGTGGCTACAGGGACACAGAGATGCAGAGACTGCGGGGGCTGTGACTCCAGGAAGGGAAGGATGCTGTGGTTCCTGGTCCCTGATGTGGCCCCCAGGCCTACACTTCCTCACCTGCTAGGGCTTCAGAGATCTGCTTGGCTTTAACCACCCAAGGGATGTGCTGCCATTTTTAAACCAATTCTTTTATTTATTTATTTATTTATTTTAATTTTTTATTTTTTATAAACATATATTTTTATCCCCAGGGGTACAGGTCTGTGAATTACCAGGTTTACACACTTCACAGCACTCACCAAAGCACATACCCTCCCCAATGTCCATAATCCCACCCCGTTCTCCCAAACCCCCTCCCCCCAGCAACCCTCAGTTTGTTTTGTGAGATTAAGAGTCACTTATGGTTTGTCTTCCTCCCAATCCCATCTTGTTTCATTGATTCTTCTCCTACCCACTTAAGCCCCCATGTTGCATCACCACTTCCTCATATCAGGGAGATCATATGATAGTTGTCTTTCTCTGCTTGACTTATTTCGCTAAGCATGATACGCTCTAGTTCCATCCATGTTGTCGCAAATGGCAAGATTTCATTTCTTTTGATGGCTGCATAGTATTCCATTGTGTATATATACCACATCTTCTTGATCCATTCATCTGTTGATGGACATCTAGGTTCTTTCCATAGTTTGGCTATTGTGGACATTGCTGCTATAAACATTCGGGTGCATGTGTCCCTTTGGATCACTACATTTGTATCTTTAGGGTAAATACCCAATAGTGCAATTGCTGGGTCATAGGGCAGTTCTATTTTCAACATTTTGAGGAACCTCCATGCTGTTTTCCAGAGTGGCTGCACCAGCTTGCATTCCCACCAACAGTGTAGGAGGGTTCCCCTTTCTCCGCATCCTCGCCAGCATCTGTCATTTCCTGACTTGTTGATTTTTGCCATTCTGATTGGTGTGAGGTGATATCTCATTGTGGTTTTGATTTGTATTTCCCTGATGCCGAGTGATATGGAGCACTTTTTCATGTGTCTGTTGGCCATCTGGATGTCTTCTTTGCAGAAATGTCTGTTCATGTCCTCTGCCCATTTCTTGATTGGATTATTTGTTCTTTGGGTGTTGAGTTTGCTAAGTTCTTTATAGATTCTGGAAACTAGTCCTTTATCTGATATGTCGTTTGCAAATATCTTCTCCCATTCTGTCAGTTGTCTTTTGATTTTGTTAACTGTTTCCTTTGCTGTGCAAAAGCTTTTGATCTTGATGAAATCCCAATAGTTCATTTTTTCCCTTGCTTCCCTTGCCTTTTGCGTTGTTCCTAGGAAGATGTTGCTGTGGCAGAGGTCGAAGAGGTTGCTGCCCGTGTTCTCCTCAAGGATTTTGATGGATTCCTTTCGTATATTGAGGTCCTTCATACATTTTGAGTCTATTTTTGTGTGTGGTGTAAGGAAATGGTCCAATTTCATTTTTCTGCATGTGGCTGTCCAATTTTCCCAGCACCATTTATTGAAGAGGCTGTCTTTTTTCCATTGGACATTCTTTCCTGCTTTGTCGAAGATTAGTTGACCATAGATTTGAGGGTCTATTTCTGGGCTCTCTATTCTGTTCCATTGATCTATGTGTCTGTTTTTGTGCCAGTACCATGCTGTCTTGATGATGACAGCTTTGTAATAGAGCTTGAAGTCTGGAATTGTGATGCCACCAACGTTGGCTTTCTTTTTTAATATCCCTTTGGCTATTCAAGGTCTTTTCTGGTTCCATATAAATTTTAGCATTATTTGTTCCATTTCTTTGAAAAAGATGGATGGTACTTTGATAGGAATTGCATTAAATGTGTAGATTGCTTTAGGTAGCATAGACATTTTCACAATATTTATTCTTCCAATCCAGGAGCATGGAACATTTTTCCATTTCTTTGTGTCTTCCTCAATTTCTTTCATGAGTACTTTATAGTTTTCTGAGTATAGATTCTGTGTCTCTTTGGTTAGGTTTATTCCTAGGTATCTTATGGTTTTGGATGCAATTGTAAATGGGATTGACTCCTTAATATCTCTTTCTTCTGTCTTGCTGTTGGTGTAGAGAAATGCAACTGATTTCTGTGCATTGATTTTATATCCTGACACTTTACTGAATTCCTGTATAAGTTCTAGCAGTTTTGGAGTGGAGTCTTTTGGGTTTTCCACATATAGTATCATATCATCTGCGAAGAGTGATAATTTGACTTCTTCTTTGCCGATTTGGATGCCTTTAATTTCCTTTTGTTGTCTGATTGCTGAGGCTAGGACCTCTAGTACTATGTTGAATAACAGTGGTGATAATGGACATCCCTGCCGTGTTCCTGACCTTAGCGGAAAAATCTCCATTGAGAATGATATTTGCGGTGGGTTTTTCATAGATGGCTTTGATGATATTGAGGTATGTGCCCTCTATCCCTAACACCAAAGAAATACAAACTATTATAAGAACATACTATGAGCAACTCTACGGCAATAAATTTGACAATCTGGAAGAAATGGATGCATTCCTAGAAACATATAAACTACCACAACTGAACCAGGAAGAAATAGAAAGCCTGAACAGACCCATAACCAGTAAGGAGATTGAAACAGTCATTAAAAATCTCCAAACAAACAAAAGCCCAGGGCCAGATGGCTTCCTGGGGGAATTCTACCAAACATTTAAAGAAGAACTAATTCCTAGTCTCCTGAAACTGTTCCAAAAAGTAGAAATGGAAGGAAAACTTCCAAACTCATTTTATGAGGCCAGCATCACCTTGATCCCAAAACCAGACAAGGATCCCACCAAAAAAGAGAGCTATAGACCGATATCCTTGATGAACACAGATGCGAAAATACTCAACAAAATACTAGCCAATAGGTTTCAACAGTACATTAAAAAGATTATTCACCATGACCAAGTGGGATTTATTCCAGGGCTGCAAGGTTGGTTCAACATCCGCAAATCAGTCAATGTGATACAACACATCAATAAAAGAAAGAACAAGAACCATATGATACTCTCAATAGATGCTGAAAAAGCATTTGACAAAGTACAGCATCCCTTCCTGATCAAAACTCTTCAAAGTATAAACCAATTCTTGAATAATAGTGACAATAAGAATCAAAATGATCATAACACTTCACTAATAAAGATAGTTTAAAATATATATATTTTTGAGCAATGCACGGGGGAGGGGTGATGATCCCCTGCACAGCCGGAAATCTACATATAACTTTTGGCTCTCCAGTACTTAACTACAGATAGCCTACTGTTCGTTGGAAGCCTTACCAGTAACGTGAATACTCGATTAACATACAGTTTTCAGGTTATATGTACTATATACTGTATTCCTACAGTGCAAAGTAAGCTAGGGAAAGGAAAAATATTACTGATAAAATTTTAAGGAAAAGAAAATACATTTTCAGTCTTATAATGTATTTATAAAAAAATTGTGTAAGAGGACACACATAGTTCAAACTTGTGTTGTTCAAGGGCCAGTTGTAATCAAATATTAAATTGATTTAATATATCAGCTCATGTAGAAATATTTACATGGACATCAACATCAACATTTTCTCCTGCATCCAAACTGCAAAACTCATGGAGTTGACTTAATCAAGATTATATCACCTCAATGTCTATATGTTCTCTTGGGGTAAGAGATTAAGAAAGAATAATCCTATGATTCCTTTTCTGAATTAACTCAGGATACTGAGAATGGTCAAACATCCTTACTTCTTGGGTCAACAAGGGATGAATGAGGTCAAGCAATTTTATCAGTTATCTAAACCTAGAACGAATAATTAGGATGCTGATACGATGCAACCACATTCAACATGTTCTTACCACAGTCAAAGCTTAAGTGACTGGAGAGAAATATTCAGTGGTCACAGGTAAATTTAGAGGTAAAATGTTTCTTCTTGCATACTTAAAAAGAGCAGAGAAGAGGGGGAAATTGTCCAAGTAGCAAGACCTTGCACTATTAAACCCAGTTTCAGAGGTTCAGCCCCTGTTTCCAGGAAAGCTCAGAATGAACTTATTTGAATCTTAGTTCTTGCTGGGTCTTTTTATCCTATATCAAACGGAGGTGTTTGCCCAGTGGAGAATCCAACAATTCATCCTGATACACTTTAGATCACAGAAGGCTTCCCTGAATTTTCATTTAAAAAAAGTTTTTGAGAACTAAAAGAGCATTATTCCTGACTTGTTCATTCTCTCTTTGCTGAGAAAGAACAGGTTTAATTTCTGTTGACAGCTGGAGATGGATTCCATCCAGGTTCAAGTGCGTTACACAGTACAATCCATTATCTTTCAGACCTAGAGATTTCCCCAACGGAATCACAAAGCTACGCTTACAAGGCAACATATATTTTTAGTTAATTACTAAACTAGATCTTGATTCCTTGAACACTGTTATCTGGTGTTTTGTGAGCTATCCCCAAAATGACCTATCTCTCATTAATTCACAATGAACACTTGAAGCAATACCCTGGTGTGTTTAAATGGAATGGCTCTACTTACAAAAATAATGAGAATAGTCTTGTTATTTTTCTCCTAGTCCTTGACTTAATTTCTGTTATTCAGTTATTTTTAGGATTTAAAAAATATGTTGTAAGAAGTCTACCTCTCACAGTCCCGGCAGCTGGGACATCCAAGGTCAAGGCACCCCAGAGTCAGTGTCCAATTAGAGCCCGATTTCTGATTTGTAGCTGGCTTCTTCTTCTGTAAGGTCACATGGAGGAAGAGGTGTGAAGGCTCTCTGGGGCCTCTTATGAGGGCACTAATTCCACGAGGGCCCTACCTTCATGGCCTAATCTCTTCCTCAAGACCCCACCTCCAGATACCATCCTATGAGGTTTCACCATATGAAGGGGGAAGAGGAGAACAATGGGGTTGGGAGCACAGTCTATAGCATTTGTCATAGATTTTGAATATATTTCCTCAAGGTTGTCATTTGCCTTTTAATGTGGTTTATGGCTTTAATGGTACCTACATTTACATTTAGAATTGGTTAACATTTTCTTTTGTGACTTCTTCAATTTGGTTTTATACTTTGAAATCACATGAAGGATAAGATATCCATGTATACTTAGATTTAGTTAATTTTTAAAAAAATTTATTTAAGGAACATAATACCAGATAGTGGTAAAAATCTGAAGCACTATAGAAAGACATTACAAGGGAGAGTTAAAGTTCTATTTCCCTCTTCACATCACTGCCCTGAGCTTCCCACATCCATTCTGCAAAGATAACTATTCTCTACAGAAAATCTCTGAAGATTTTCTTTTAATGTACAAACTTCTTCTTCTTCTTTTTTTTAATATTTCTTTTACTTATTTGGCAGAGAGAGAGATCACAAATAGGCAGAGCAGTAGGCAGAGAGAGAGGGGGAAGCAGGCTCCCACCAAGCAGAGAGCCTGATGCGGGGCTCAATCCCAGGACCCTGAGATCACAACCCGAGCCAAAGGCAGAGGCTCAACCCACTGAGCTACCCAGGCTCCCCTAATGTACAAACTTCTTAATCTCATTATTTTCCTATCTATTGTTTCCATTGTAACTTAATAAGCTTAGTTGAAAATGCTAGATAATAGAATAAGAGAACTTCATCCTAATTCTCTTTGTCCATGAAACAATGTCTGGCATTCTTAGGTTTTCAGGTGTCCTCTAACAATTTCAAGCCAGCACCACTCCCTGCCTTGGTCTCCTTTCACCTTAATTTTGTGATGTGTTTTAGATCTTAATAAACAAGGATTTTCAAATTACCCCATTCTCTTATTTGCCTAAAATTATTTGTTAGTATTGACTTGAAAGGGATCTATTTTTATTTGATTTTATTTCCTTTCAGTGTTCCAAAATTCATTGTTTACGCACCACACTCAGCGCTCCATGCACTCTGTGCCCTCCTTAATGCCCACCACCAGGCTCGCCCAACCTCCCATTCCCCTCCTCTCCAAAACCCTCAGTTTGTTTCTCAGAGTGAAAGGGATTTTTTTGATAAGAAATTTATATCTATTTTCATTAGCATTCTACCTCTTTTCTTTTTACTTAGTGTATCTTCTCTTTTTTTTTCCCTCATGGAAATGACAAGTTCTATACGTCAATACATCAGTCCTTTCCAGTATGTATTTGCGGTTTCCCTTCTTGCCTAGATGGGAATATTGAGTGCGAACCCTGCACCTCTTCATATTCCCCTGACCATCTCTTTCCTTCTGAAGGGGCTTCCTGCCTTCACCACCAACTCTGCTGCACTCCCTGATGCTCCCTGAATCCCTGCGATGTCACTGAAATGCCACATCCCAAACCATGGATCCCGCCTGATGGGTGGCCCCTGACTAATGAAATCATCAATCCATCCTGGGGGTGCGGAGCAGTTACCTACCCACGGAGTGAACCTTGAGTGATGGGGAAAAGGAGATGAGAGGAAACGTTTCCGGGGTTTCCTCACCAACACCAGTGCTTCCTTCTGTGGATACACTTGAGATCCGATTCTTCTTAATGGCCAGTTCAGTGGCCCTGGCACCGGAGCTGCCTTGGATCCTCCAGCCAAGCCTCCGCCGAGCCTCCACCGAACTTCCGCCGAGCATCCACCGAGCCTCTGCGCAGCTCCCGGTGAAGCAGTGGCAGCAGGTGAATCACAGTGCTGCAGTGTGGCTCTACCTTCTTCGCCCCCCTTCTCTTTCTCCTCACTCTTCCTGCTTGGGCTTGCAGGTCTGCAGCATGAGGCTCTTCATGAGAAAATGTGGGCTAAGGTATTCGACACTGGAGGTTGTTCCAATAATAGTTCCCAGATCTAAGCCAGTTCACAGATCCAGAGTGCTCTAAGTGAAGGGGACAAAGTATCTGACATCACCAAGGCTGATGTGTCTAGAGTCATAGCTAAATATCCAACCAGCGAGAGACAACGACTAATGGTGAGCTCTGTGTGTAGCACCAACACTTGTGAGAACCAGCCACCTGCTTGCCGACAGACTGACTACCTTAGATCCCCTCTGCCTTGGAGGGAAAATGGTTTCTCCTTGAAACTATACTGAAGAAGTCACTTGTTCCAAGGGTATTCACCCACTGAGCACACTGCTCTCTCTCTCTTTATGGAAAACATAAATGAAAAATATTAACCAGAGAAGGAGTAGAAAACATTAACAGTCTAATATATGTGGACAAAAGATGCTAAAAATACAGCTGGTGAGATGATCAAATATTTAAGGATTCCACCATTCCTTATTTTATAAATAATGTAAGAGAGAAATTCATTTTATAAAACTAGTATGATTCTATAGAATAAAACAACGAAGAAGATCAAAAGGATTCTTGTACAAATATCAAGAAATGTGCTAATCTTTAGTGGACATGTAATGGTAAATGTATTATGTAAATCAAGGCCAGTGATAAATTCATTAAGCAGAAACAATGTAACTTTACCCCTCCCCCTTTTCCCAGGTTACCTGCCCCCCAGCATGGGGCACTTGTTCCCAGCAGCCCTCAGATCTCTAAACACCAATCCTATGAAACCCCATCAAGTGGTGAGGGAAATAGAAAGATGAATTAATGGAGGATTTTCCATACCTGCTTTGTGAGATCTTCTAAATCCAGTTCTTCACTGGTTTGGGTCTAAAGTGAGTCTTTTTTTTATGCTTGGGGCTACCCTGACTTATGCAGCTTATGGATGTGGGTAAGCGCATCCAGTTCTGTGGCTGTATTGGAAAATACACAAAATGTATACATTTGCTGCCTCATAGATGTAGCTGGAACAGTTTTCCTTCTCACTTTATTGTTGTTTATTTTATTTTCCCATTCTTTGCTAGCAGTAAATGACAAGATAATTCTTAAATAACTTTCAATATGTTGAAAGGATTTGGGCTGTCTTATATGGCTAAAATGCAAAATTAGAGAGGAATAAACAAATTCTGTAAATGTTTTGTAAATGATGTGTTTTCATTATAGGTATTCTGTCTTTCCGTTCCAAGAGGATGTCTTTCCAATTTGCTGGTCTTGGGATGCAGGTTCCATCAACTTTAGACACCAGGCCCTATGTGATAGTTGGTTTTAAATATTCATGGCAATGACCATGCAAGACCAGGAATGATTGGCTTGGGTCCTCCCCATTCTGCAGAGGATATGGCTGAGTACATCAGAATTGTAGATTTAAAATTGTGTGCTTGCCTAATTCATTCCCTTTAATCCTCTCATAAAAACGGACAGGAGATGAGGTCAGATAAACAAACAATTTACTGTTTCCAGACCATGAGCTACTGCTAGATGCTTTGCATACCCATTAAATATTTAATTATCACATTCCTAGGAGGTGGTGCAGTCAAGCACATCCATTTATAGCTGAGGTCCAGAGAGGTGAGACATTGCCCAAGGCTGCACAAACAGTCACGCAGTCAGTATGAGTGTGTATTTGTTTGACTCCAGAGCCCATGATCTTCTCCTACTATCCTTCCTCTCCAAGGTATTTGTACCCAACCTCGGCAAGCTCCCACTGTCCTGGCCACAGCCTCCATATCGGGCCCCCGAAGTAGAGTGCACAGGTTCTCCTTCACTTACAGCTCTCCTGCTTGGACCATCTCTTAGCTCTGTAACAACTTCACCTCTAATTTTGTCACCTTCTTGATCAGTCTCATGAAACTCTCCCCCTTCCCTGCTTCCTTTCTCTTTCTTGTTCTTCATCACAGTACTTTTCTGAAAGAAGAAATCAACTCCAACTGTGACAAAATGTAAGAATGGTGTTTCTGTTGGAGCGCCTGGTTGGCTCAGTTGGTTAGACATCCCACTTTTGGTTTTGGCTCAGGTCATGATCTCAGGGTTGTAAGATCAAACTCTGCAGCTGGGGTCTGTGCTGGGCTTGAAATTTTCTGTGGATTCTCTCTTTCACCCTCCTCCTCTCTCCCCAGCTCATGTGTACCACCTCCCTCAAAGAGAAAAACCAAAACAGTGTTACTCTTAAGGCTCTTTTGTTAAAAATAATTCCAAAGCCAGGCTGATGTGTGACTCCTTCTTCAGATGTCCCTGGAGGTCTCTGGACCAGAGCATCCAGGAAATACTTCAAACCTCTTTGGAACTTTCCACAAGATGGGCTTTGGGGTGAGCCAAGTGACAAGAACTTCTCAGAGGCAGAGAAACAAAAAAGAAAGAAAAGGAAAATAAATGTATAGCTTTAAGCTAATTTCCCCCCTGCACTGTCTCTGCCACACCTCTGCTCATTGCCTGACTCCTTCCCTCGCCATCACTCTATCTTCAGCCATCCCCCATCATCACTTTGCCTTCTTGCAGTGCTTCCTTCTTTCCACAGTTGTCTGTGGTTCTATGCAAGTTTTTCTCAGGAAATAATGGATATGTACTTCAGACACAAAAACACTAGCCCATCCATATTCGGACAAGAAGACCACAGTTTATCCCTACTGGGAGGGGGAACTATTCAAATACCTTGCAGAAAATCTAGCAAGTAAATGTTCGCTGATGATTATTTCTCCTAAATTGGCTCATGGCTATAGTGACTGAATGTTACATCTCCTTAATCAATTTCGTGTCTCACTCAGTTGTGAATCTCTCCTCATTGGCAACACTGAATGAGCATATGATGAATCCTTTTCTTTTCCATCATTCTGGGGCTGATCCTAGTCAACAGTAATTAAGTGAAAGCTGAGCGCCACCACTGCAGTACCAGATTCACAAAGGCACAGAGAGTTAATCATGAGCTACATTTTGAATTACAGCTGACTGGTGGCTCTATTATTCAGAGCACGGCGCTTACAACGCAAGTCAGGTTTTGATGCATTTTTGCATCGAAGTTAGGTCTTCATGCGTTTGATGTATGAAGGTATTTTTATATCTTCATGACTTCATATCGTAACTCCAAACAATCTCTCAAATGTGTATCATCTTGTCATGAAAGGACAATGTAAAAGTGTTACTGAATTTGCTATAGAAAGGACAAATCCAAGTGATTGCACAACTAGTGGTGATTTACATATAACGAGAGTCACTGCTCATTTTCCAATATGCAGTGACTTTTATTACCTTACTTAGACATGCTCTAGGTTCTTTGTGTTTTTCCTAAGGTAGGTTATAAGGAAGATTAATTATGATCATTTTGGTAGTTGTGGAGTATATGCTAACCTTTAAATAACTCCAAGTGAATTGAATGATTATATTGGGCTGTACATGTATGCTCAGATGACTTAGAAAATGCTGTTTAAAAACTTACAGCTATTACATTATATGATCAACTGGTTGGCCCTTCAAATTCGAAACTACTTCCAAAAAAACAAATCATATTCTTAGAAAAACAAAGGTCAGGAATATATTTCATACATAATTTCGGTTGACATAATCAAATGCATGTGCACATTCACACAACAGGAATCATGGCATCGGGAGTGGAAGGAGTACATATACCCGCAGAATAATTAAACCTCCGTGCACACACTTACCTTTCTGGAGTGGTCTCTCACGGAAGAGACCATCAAGGAACTATCTAAAAGGACAATGGCCATCCTGCACCTCTTCTCAGGAGTAAGCAGGGCAGATCATTCCTGCACATGGTTACACTTCCAGGGAGGTAGCATGAATGGCTAGGCAGCAATTCAAGTCTACCCTATGTTTATATTCCACTTGAGAATCAGTGGGCTTCCCGAGGCGTGGAAGCACTCGGGACAGGATGGGATGCTTCTCAGAGTTAGCTGCTGCTCGAGGTTTATGTAAGAGATGTTCTTCCACTCACATCTCTAGCTGAAGTAGGTTTTTGAGGCTTTTGAGAAAAAATACTCTGGAAAGAAGACAGTCCCTATTTCCAGGATTATTTGATATTAGGAGGCCACTTTACTGATGTAAGAGGTGTACAACAGGTATGAAAAGAATAGATCAGAAAGTGAGAGAAATAACCTATGGGAGTTTAATTGGAGTTTAATTGCTTGAATTAGTCACCTACTATGAAGACCAACGACTTCATTATTGGAATATACTTTTGCTTCAGGCCATTACCTAGCTCAACTAAATTCAATATTTACTTTTGCATGAGGTATGTTGTGTGAATATTTAATATCATAGCAGCTTTATCCCTGAAAATTGTGATTATTTCATTTGTGATCACCAGTGATGTTTTAGTTTTATATGTTACATTTTTCATTTATTTTGTTATCCATGGATACATGAAAAACTATTTTTACTTTATTTTCACATGATATATATTAAATGGAACATTTTAGATGTTCGTATTTTTTTTAGGGAGGAGGGGCAGAAGGAGAAGAAGAGAGAGAATCTTAAACAGGCTCCATGCCCAGCACAGAGCCCAATGTGGGGCTTAGATCTCACAACCCTGAGATCATGACTTGAGCTAAAATCAACATTTGGATGCTTCACCAACTGAGTCACCCGGGCACCCTGATGTTCCTATTCTTAATAATGGTTTTACTATTACTTCCCTACCCACATTATAACTTGATTTCCAGACCGGAGTTTTTAACCTGAAGTGAAAATGTCGTATTATACCATTTTGAAAGTACAAATAGTTAAAAACACAGGGAAAAAAGTATTAAGGAATATGTCCTCTAAAATATAATTTTTTACATTAGATATTATATATCACTACAAACTGTAACAGTCCTTCAAGTAATATATTAATTACATTTATTTTTTGTTTTGGCATAATTTTATTAGAATTTATTTCTGTATAAGTATTCCAGTCTACAAAATACTTACTCTTTTTTTTTTCACAGACATATCTTAAGCACAGAGTGCAGTGAGGTTTGATCCATGTACACACTTGTCGAGACAGAACATTTTCATTACCCTCCTCCTAATTCTCTTATAATTCTTTCCGTTCCCACCCTGTCGGTTCCCATCCCTCTTGGACAACCACTGTTTTGAATTGTGTCATCAAGACTTTGCTCATTCTTGAACTTTAATAAATGAAATCATGCAGAGTGCGCTGTTTCTATGTCTGGCTTCTTTTGCTCATGGTCCTTGAGATTCATTCATGCTGTTGTTTCTAACAATATTTCCTGCCTTTTGTTGTTGTTGTTAATTGGTGAATAGTATCCCATTGTATGAATAGACCGAGGCTTTTTATTAATTCTCCAGTTGATGGACCGATGGTCTTTTCCAGTTTTTGCTGGTTATAGGCAAAGCTATTACAACAAGCATTCTTGTTCAAGAATTTTTGAGTATTTCTTTTTTCTTTGTTAAATACCTAGGAGTGGGGTTGTAGGATCGATCCTAGGGTTGGTATACATTTAAATTTATTAGGAACTGCCAAACTGCTTTCTAATGTAACACTTTATACGTATAAAACTTCCAATTTCTCTGCACCACTTCAACCTGGTGTTAGCCTCGGACTTTAGTGGTACGAAACGCTATTTTATTGTGGATGTAATTTCTTATTTATCTCACTGAACATCTTTTCATGTGCTTAGTGATCATTTCTATAGATTTCTGAAGCAGCTGTTTGACTATTTTTCCTATCTTTCTTGGAGTTGTTTTCTCTTTTTTATTAATGTATAAGAATTCTCTATGAATTCTGGATCCAAGACCTTTCTCAAATACACATATTGTACATATTTTCTCTTGTTCTTAGTAGTGACTTTTGATGATAAAATTGTTTTAAGATAATATCCGTTTGTCAATGTTTTCTTCTTATCTGGACTACTTGTGTGGCCTACAAATGGTCGCTTTCACCAAAGTCCTAAATATACACTCGTCTTCTCTTCTGTCAGATCTATGGTGCTAATTTGGGTGTGTGACTTGTGGTGTGTTCCCAGTGAAAGGAATCTTTTAATATTAAAAACTGCCTTTCATCTTCTCTAGGAATGTTCCTAATCTTGAATTCTATTTTTTTTGTGTGATTTTAATATAATTATACCAGTTTCCTTATACTTACTTTGGCATAGCACATACTTTTTCATCTTTACATGTGAGACTTTATATTTAAGTGATTTCAGTGATTTTTTTGTTCAGCATGTAGTTGGATCTTACTTTTCTTTCTCTGATCTTCCAATCTCTGCCTTTTAAATGTTTATTCTATTTATGTTTAAGGCATTTTTTTTTATATGATTGGGCATAGTTCTACCACTTTTCAACTTACTTTCAATTTGCTTCATCTGGTTTGTATTCCAGTGTTCCTCTCTTCTTGTCTTTCTTTGCTGTTAGAATTAGAACTATGATCTAATATGTCTACTGGCTTTTTAGTTATACCTTGGAATTTTTTTTAGGAATTAAAATTATGCATTTTTAAATTTATCACTCTCTAACCCTAACAAATATTTCTTCATTAAAATATGCATTTTTGGGCGCCTGGGTGGCTCAGTGGGTTAAGCCGCTGCCTTCGGCTCAGGTCATGATCTCAGGGTCCTGGGATCGAGGCCCGCGTCGGGCTCTCTGCTCAGCGGGGAGCCTGCTTCCCTCTCTCTCTCTGCCTGCCTCTCTGTCTACTTGTGATCTCTCTCTGTCAAATAAATAAATAAAATCTTTCAAAATAAATAAATAAATAAATATGCATTTTTTATTTATCACTCTCTAGCCCTAATAAATATGTCTTCACATAGAATATAAAAGCTTACAAGGTATAACTTAATCTTTCCATTTATATTCTCACTGGTTTCATAATTCATTTTCCTTGCTTATTTTTTGCTATTATTATAAATTTTATAAAGTATATACAAGCATATCTGGGAGATACTGCATGTTCAGTTCTAGACCACTGCAATAAAGTGAATGCTATAATAAAGTGAGTCAAATGAATGTTTTGGTTATACATATTTTTCATATATGAAAGTTATATTTATACTGTAGTCTATTAAGTATGAAATAGCATTGTCTCCAAAAAGACAATGTACATACCTTAAGTCAAAAAGTTTATTGCTTTATTGCTAAAATATGCTAACCATCCCCTGAGTGTTCTGCAAGTTGTAATCTTCTATCACAGGTCACCATAACAAATATATTAATAATTTAAAAAGCTTGAAATATTGTGAAAAGTACAAAAATGTGACAGAGACACAAAATGAGTGAATGCTGTTGGGAAAATGGCACTGATAGACTTGCTTGATGCAGGGTTGCCCAAACTTTCCATTTGCAAAAAATGCAGTATCTGTGAAGCACAACAAAGCAAAGCACAATTAAATGAGAGATGCCTATACTATAAATTCCATGTTATAATGTCATTATCTTTGCTTTAAATATTTAGGGACTTTTGGTAATTAAGATCTGAATTTTCATCTGATATTATTTTCCTTCAACCTTAAAAGCTTCCATTATCAGATCACCTGGCAATTAATTCTTTCAGATCTTATTTAACCTAAAAGTATTTCACACTTGCATTTTCCTTTTATAGAGTTCTTAGTTAATGTGTGTGTGTGTGTGTGTGTGAGTGTGTTTTGCTCCAGTGCAACGACATTGTCCTATTTATTATCTTCTCACCTCTAATTGTTTCTTACAAGAAGAATTCATGTCACAATTCATGCTATGATTCCACAAGTTAGTTAAATTCAGTTCATTCTTTAAATCTTCTTCCTTTTTCAGTTTGGATTTCTACTGTCCTGTCTTAATTTCAGTGATCATTTTTCTACCATTTGGAATATACCATTAGGTCTATTACATTAATTTTTTTTAAAAAGATTTTATTTATTTATTTGACAGAGAGATCACGAATAGGCAGAGCAGCAGGCAGAGAGAGAGAGGGGGAAACAGGCTCCCTGCTGAGCAGAGACCCAGATGCAGGGCTTGATCCCAGGACCCTGAGATCATGACCTGAGCCGAAGGCAGAGGCTTAACTCACTGAGCCAGCCAGGTTCATTAATTTTCACATTAATTTTTATTGAAATACCTTACTTCTCAGTTCTGGAATTTCCAGTTGATTTTTTTTTTCATAGTTTCAATTTCTTGTACAAACTCTCTGTTTACTTGTCTTGATGATGTTTTTCTTTATATATCTGACACTATTTCTAGTAGTTATTTTTGAGCCATAGTCTTCTACATGTAACATCTGGATACTATCAACTTCTATTGACTGCTTTTTCTCTTAATTATGGGTCACGTTTTCTTGTTTCTTCGAATGTCTAACACTTTTTAAATTTTATGTTGGACTTTGGAAATGACACATTGTAGATATTGTGGACTGTGTATCTTTCTCTAAAAAGAGTTGATTTTCACTTCAGAAGGCAATGAAGTTACTGGCCAATCCCTTTCACATTCAGCAGGCTTTATATGTTAGCTTGCATGAGTTTCAGTTTCTCTTTTAGTCATAAGGAGAACCCTTTAGACCTGGCATATAGTTTTATCCTGAAGGTGGGGCCTTTTTGGGAGACTCCCTCTAGCATGGTGGAACTCAAACTTTAAATCTTATTTTTCCAGAGATGAGCAGCAGCCAAATTTTTTGCTCTGCTCTTTTAGTTTTTCAGATGTTGCTTTATGCCATCTCCACACATGGGCAGTCCAGGGTTCAGTCAAACGTTGGACGATATTTATACTCAGAGTTGGGACTTCTCCTGCGATTCTCCCATTGCATCTCTTTCACCTGTCAGCTGTTTCAGCAGTCCCAAACTCAACATTTTCTGACACCTCAACAGTAAGACTGTGGCTTCCTCTTTAGGTTCTAGCTGCCAGAGCACATGCTGTGGAGTGCCTTCGGGTGAAAAATTGGATACAGGTGGCCTTCCCAGTGTGTTTCCTTCTTTAAGGAGATAGGTCTGTCCCCTAGCTCGTGCTTGGTGATTCTGGCCCCTCTCTAGCATTTCAGATAGTCGTGGATGTGAGTGTACAGATCTCCTGTGTTGCTCACTACGGTCTGCAGAGGCTTATTCCAACATACCCATTCTTTCTTGTAGAAATTGGAACTTTTAGGTATGATTTTAAGACATCATTCAAGGTAGAGCCATTTAACTTTTATCGTTTCTTAAACTCATATATAATATGTACCAAACAGATAGCAAAAACTGGTTTAAAGGTAATTTTAATGTACACAGATATATTTTCAAGTCAGAAAGTATTTCTCTGATGCTTAGTGATGTTGGGCATCTTCTCATGTGTCTGGAGCTATAGGATATGATACTCAGTGTACTGAGTTTGTCAGAGAAAGACAAATACCACAAGATTTCACTCACTGGTGAAATCCAAGAAAAAAAACAATGGAGGATAGGGAAAAAAGAGACAGAGCCAGCGGCAGAGCCCAGCGGCGGAGAACAAACTGATGGTTTCAGAAGGGAAGTGCGCAGGGGATGAGGAAACAGGTGATGGGGATGAATGAGTGAGCTTGTCATGACGGAACCATTGAATCACAGTATTTCACCCCGGAACTGATACTAGACTGTATGTTAACTAACTGAAATTTAAATAAAAACTTAAAATCATTAAATAGATTGAATCACAATGACAATGATTTTTTTTTCTAAAAAACTGTTTTTCATTAACCTTATGCTAAAATTAGTATCCAAGTAATAATTCTTGTCAATCATGATATTGGCCAATATTATTTTTATCTTTAGAAATAAAATAAAAGAACTCTAAAAGCAATCCTTATGCTGATTGGGAAGGCTGCCAATAGGGAAAATCCGATTCATAAATAAAAACAAACTACTGGTAAGCAACTCACAGTATCATTGATTTGCTCACAATTGAATCAGATAGTTTACCCCAGACTTTTGTGAAATTTACCCCAGATTTGTGGGTGCAAGAAGATGCAAATGATAGTACAAAATATGTATGATCACTAGTATTTATTTTTTAAATATCATTTGTGTACTGATTCTATAAATTCTCAGATAAGTTTAAGACAGATGCTTTACATTTTCTAAAAATATTCTTTATGAGACTTGGAGAGTGCTTACTTTTGAAAACAGTTTCACAATAAATCCTGTATCTATATAATGGAAAGATACCATGAAAATATGTCAAGCTTAGTTGGTAGGCTAAAATACAAGGTAAGGTCTAGATGTTTATCACATGTGAATTTTCTAAGAATAAATGTAATAAAACTAGATCTGTTGCCAGTTGACTGTTCTGGACTCAAAGGATAACAGTGCATTAATTTTATGGTGTCATACTTAGAATTTTAATACAAATAGCACTTTCATAAAATGGTGTGGTTCTTTTATTATTTGCTTATTTGTGGTGTTCATGCTTATTGGGGGGTGTTTCAAGCATATTGAAATATTAAAACCTAATCAGAAGTCATCTTCTTCAATTCATAACAACCCATCCTATATCTTGTGCTTCAAAATTACCAACTCACTAGATAATATGTTACATTTAAAATGGCTCTCATACACAAAAGTTCTGCCTTACAGTGAACCACAGTTTATCTTCCATTAGTGTTAGTTTATTGTTTTTAGTTTTATACCATTAAAGCTTCTCATAAAGCTGCTTTCCCACATTAGCCCAGAGTTCAGGGTCGGTTCCTAATAGATGCTCATTATTTGAATGAATAGTAAAATCACAAGCCTGAAAATATTTTTAAATAGTTCTTTAATTGTATAAATAATAAGCCAAGATGTTTTTATTTCCCCCTTAAACCCTGTGCCACTGTCGTCCCAGGGGGTGAGGACAAGAACAAGGAGAGCATTGATTGTTTTTACTCTCAAAGTTGATCTTCTTAACTTTTTTTAGCAAGTCAATAATTGTAAGAGGCAGGCTTTGCCAAAAGAGAAGAGAGTATTGTGAATTTCCCTATGTCCCTTGGGATGGATGCTGTAGCTTGCCAATTTCTCCAACACTTTGTTCTTGTTCCTTGCTAACTCAATAAACATCGATTTCATCTGGGCATGTGGTCAGCTCACACTCTGGGAAGGTGGACTCCAGGAGGGGATCACAGTGGATTTTACCATTACAGTGACCCCAGTTCTCTTCCTGCGATTGGCTTGGAGATGAGTAGATGGCCCCGTTTCTGCCAGTGTACGTAGGGAGAATTCTGCTGTGCATGCGAGGAGCAGATTTGCAACTTAATAAAAGACAGAATGTTCCAAGAGGAAATCCTTCTGTGCCCATGTCCTCCTTAGTCCACATTCTGTCATATGAGGAGGATATGACGTCTAGAGTTGCAGTGGTTAAGGTGTACCGTAGAGGTGACTGTCTTAGGGAAGTATAGTCAGGTTGCCAAGGACAATACTGCAGAGGGTTATGCATCCCTGGGAAGCTTGAGAACATCAAGGAGCCACCTCCTGACTCCAGACTTCCTGTTGGGTAAGGTAACTAACGATCTTGATTTTTGTGTCATGGAGAATCAGGAATCCTCTTCCTTAAAGGCAAAAGCTATTCTAACGACTACCATACTTTTTGACACACCTAGAAGTAGGGTTGGTCTGGGTGCAGACTTAAAACTTTTATCTAATTCCAAGGACAGAGAAAAGGACCATATGATGTCTGGGAAGTAGAAAGCCCAAATCAACAGTGCTGGGCAGGTAAGCAAGGGGAGAGAAGATTCAACTTTTGAACAATCTCCCAGCCCCCAAGTTATGTGGCAGGGGTAGGACTCAGTATTCCCTGCATGCCTCTGAGAGTCTGGGGTCCTAGGGGCAGCTGAGGTGAGAGCTAGCCATCTTGCCTGGGACTACCAGGGAAAGTCATCCCACCAGAGACGTGGAAACAAGTCAGGGAGAGATGATCGACCAGGCTGACTTCAAGTTAGACCCTCCATCAGCAAATGCTGATGGAGTGCCCGGAGTGGGCCTATCCCAGAAGTGACTAGCCCAGTGAGCAGGCTCACAGAAGTGTTTATTTACATGGCTCTGCAGTCCCTCCTGTCTCCTGCCTAATTTACTTCCCCTCAGGCCACTTCAAATTTGGGGAAGGACAGGGCAGATCCTGAAAATGGGGCTGTGACCTAACACCTGGGACCTCAGAGCTGGGATTACATAAGGGGGCCCTTCAGGGAAGGAATTAAATTAATGGCTGCATTGTACTCAGTGGGCTTTCTCCTCTCTGCCCACCAGGGAGGGAGCCTGTGAAGAAGCTCAGAACACTTGCAGGGAAACATGGAGGGGAGATTCTCTGCGCAGTGGAGTGCAGGGGAGCCATTGTGTGGCTCTGCTGGCTCCCCACAGTAAAGTGTGTAGCTTTGAGATTCTGACTCTCAGGCTCTTCTGTAGGTGCGCTCTTCACTGATCTTACTCACTGGATGCCATTTCTAAAATCCCACTGTTTCCAAAATCTTTGGAATTCACTTTTTCATTAAGCACTGTGTGAAATAGAACAATCTGAGAACAGCCCCTGATCCAACAGTCCCTCTGGGGAGGGGGCACGGGTTTCCACTCAATGATCAATCAATTAGGAAACAGGAAAGCTTCCAACTGGTTAAGAGAAACAGGGCAACTCAAAGAATAACAGGATTACATGTGTGTTACAGTAAAAAATACTATTAATGAGTAAACAAGATCATGACTGTGGACCTTCCAGCTGTCTGAACAACTTAAGAAGATGTGATTCCTTCCCTAGACTTTTGCATTTTGCTTGTATGAGAATTTGTTTATGAGTCCTGGGCTAATGATCAAAAAGAAGATAAACAAGCACAAGTAATCATCCTATAAATGTTTAATAAAAAATGTTAAACATCCCTACAGTTTATTATCCAACAATGACTATGCTAAAAGATTGAGTGGAACCAGTCCTCACGCCTGCCTTTGCTTCTGTCCCTGTATTTGATGAGAACGACAACCTCCTAGTGGTTCAGCATGTCTTCATGTGAATCCCTATGGTTGCTGGCTTTTTAGTATCTGCAGCCCATTCTGGGCTCTGAAAGGTGCCTAAGCACCAGCCTAAGCACAAAGATCATTTTAAAATTCCGTTTTGTACTTTTGTTTAGATGTGATTCACTCAAATGCTGAATGGACCCCCAAAGAAGCAAAGAACTGAATATAGTTTGGGTAAAGAATACTTCACCTACAGCAAGCAAAAACATTCTAGAAGGATCCAAATGAAAGAAGACGTCTGATGGGCAATGTGTGAATCATTGGAATAATCTCGTTCTGTTATGTGCTCACATTTGTGGTTTCTAATGTCACACTATACAACTCCTTTATCTCTTAAATTTCCCTACAAAATACCATTAAGAGAGGGTAAGGAAGACTAATGGATATTTTTTCCGACACCATCAACATAGAATTAGCAAAAGGGAGCTATCCTTAGATTTGTAAACTTTCGTCCAGGACCGATAAAACTCAGCACACTTGAAAGGACTAAATATAATTATATTTTGCCTCCATGTAAGAAAACCAAAGAGATCATTGTAACTGGAGAGCTAATTGCAAACTCTGTATCTTAAGAATAGACACTTTGCTCTGTAATGAAACAATATAAAACAATTTGAATCCACACTGAGCAACCTCCAAGCCTGATCAGTATTTTTTATATTTTAGTTCAGATATTTTAATATTAATATCTTTAAAATTTCAAAGTATTTTCTTTTAAAGATGAGCCTTCCATTTGCTGTCTCTGGAGGAAAATATATTTAGAAGTGAAGAGCAGCCTACCACAGCAGGGAAGACAGATTTTTTTTTTCATGTATTAGTTATTAGACTGTAATGCAATAATGAGAGTCTAGGTTTAAGATTGCCTTTTTATTCCTGCAGCCTGCTGAGCATGAAAATGTCTTCAGCACTTCCCAGTAACAATGTAAATATAGCCTGTCTAGATAGGGTTGGCACGTAAACCGTAGCTGGCCATTTGGGGGTTATTTAATCTAAGGCAATTGGCCCCGTGAACCCAGCAGTCTCCCCCCGCCCGTGGACCTAGGCACCACCTGGCACTGTAGTGGGAGCCGATAAAAGTGCATTTCAGGTGGCATTAGTGCCAGAGAAAGCAGATTTTGTGTCCTTCAGCGGGGTTTCATTGATTCTTCATTTGAAATATCATTTCTTGCCGGGACAGTATTTTCTTTAACTAGTTTTTATAGTAAAATGTACTCACTTATCTGTATACGTATACGTTCTGTTTAGAAGAAAAACAACCCGTGTTTGGAAATCTTTATCCTTATTGATATACACTATCCTGTATTTTCTATAATCTATCAGCACATTTTTACAGATTATAAACGTATATTATAAATGTAGGTCCCATTTATAATAATGATCCACAAAAGAAGCCTGGAGGCCGGTCATTCATTCTGATGAATTACTGAAAAGCTGTCCTTTCAAAATGTCTTTGACTTAACCCTCCAACACCTGAAGTATTCTGTGATAACGGCGCCTTCCTATTTTATAAAGGTCCTCGGGGTGGAAGTAGCTGTGGGTGGAGGAGGGACTTCAAGAAGATTCCCAGGTAAGAGGATGAGTGTCAGTGTTCCAGGTAATGGAAGTGGTGGGTGGTGATTGGGTGATCATGGATATGTTGAAAAAGGTAAACTGAGGCACATTTTTTTTAAATAATTGAGCAACTATAATTTCTAATCAGGCAATGCCAAACCAGAAGTGGTTAGGAGGCTCTACCTACAGGTGCTAGGGGCTTCTTCTTTATAGAGAAGATACAGAAGCAAAGCAATGGTTTGATAGGCTACAGCCTAATTGGGGGCCTTATTTGGGAAAGCCTGGTTGACTGCCGTTGGCTGTTCAGAAGTTTCACTTTCTCAGATTTGAGTGCAGTGACTCTGATGTTGGTTTTGGTCTGGTTAGATCAGCTACCAAAGAACCAACCCAGTCTAAGGGCCTCCTACCTCAAACAGAGCTTAGGGGATGGGCGCTGTCTGAGGCAGAGGAGAAGTAGGGGGGCCCTCCAGGCAGTCTTGTAGCTTAATCTATCTGGAACCTAAATCAGAAGTTATAAAGGGGCTAAGAGGGTCAGGAGGTGGTTTTCTTATGTAGATGGTGGGGCAGAACAGGTCAGATTTCTGTGCTGGGTGGAACAATTGTGGGATGGATCTGAGCAGGCAACAAGGCAGGCTAGAGAGTCTAAAGCCCTGAGGCAATAGAATGGGCTGTGGAGGACGAGGAAGCTTGAGAAAAATCGAAATACAGTTGCAGGAATGGTGGCTATTTGGATGGGGGCACGTGACCGAGTGGGGAGCAGAGGACAAGCCTCTAGCTTGGTGAGATGCCACCAACTGTGGTAGGCATGATTTTGAGTTCAGTTTTCCACTTGCCACCTGGAGCTGGAGCACCATTTGGGAGGGAAGTGCCTAATAATTTAGAGGTGAAGATATTTAAATGTATCACATGTCGCAACACCCTATGTGCTATTTAAAACATTTACTTGGGGTTCTTCTTGAGATCTTCTATTTAAGAGCAGAACTGCCTTCATTTGTAATGGGGAATCTCTAACACAGTTTACAGACATGAGGCTCGTAATATTTGGAATGACGTTTACAAGTATTATTATTTTTTTAAAATGCTAGCTATAACAAACACATTTCAACTACCAAAATAATCCTCTTTTAAGCTATTGTTTTTCATCTTTCTTCCTTCAAGTTTGGTATCCAAGCATGCCTGGCTGTTAGAGTGACCACACATAGAGTTGACCCATTCCCCTCTATCCTACTCTGCTTTCTTACTGTCAAGTTCTCATCCATGGTTCAGATGTAGAAAGGACGAGATTTCAAGACTTTAAGACTTCATAAATCCGGAGAATTTTCATTGCCTGGTGTTGTTTTGCCTCTGATGTAGGACTAGGAACTATGATACTGAACGCCATTTTCTCTTGAGAAAACCAACCCCAAATTGTGCTTTCCCCCAGACACTCTCTTCTCCTGGACCTAGTCATTCTCCAGCTCTTTCTTCAGTGTCTTATCTCGTATGTGCTCTTACCTTTGCTCTGCTAGGTGAGTGGGACTGGTAGTGATAGGTCCTCAATGTTGCATGAAAATCTTAACCATTTTTGGATTTGGAAGCACTGTGAGGTTAAGAAAAAAGTACATAGTGTTAATAGCAAACATTTATGTACATGTAACCTCTTCAGGGCTTGGGCAGCATTTCTGTCAAATCAAGTTCTGATTAAAGTAATCCACTAGCATTATTTGTCAATTGTACTCTTCTTCTCAAAGAATGAAGTGACCTTATGTCCTCATCCATTCAATCATTCATTCATCTGGCGCGTATTAATTAAGTACTTACTATGTGTTTTGCAAATTTCAAGTAAGAGAGGTAGATATAACAGCGAACAAAAGAACAAAGTCCCCTGCCCTTAATGAATTTACCTTCTCACAAGGGAAGACAGGTCATATGAACACAAAAAGATTAGTGTGTGCCCAGTAAATTGCCACAGCATAGCACAGAAACACTCATTCTGCCTTGAAACCTAAGGAAATAGTACTCGTAATCAAGTGCTTCCATACAATTGAACAAACTTCTTTTGAGCATAGTCACTTGTTCTTATTGAATAAAAGTGACGACCACCGCCCCCCCCATCTAAAAAAAAAAGATTAAAATCCATCCTGTTACCCAGTCCAGGGTTTTATGAACATATCAGAAAGATCCTTAGGGTAACTGCCACACTCATCTTACTTCACAGATACACAACCTGAGGCTCAGGGATGTTTATGGCTTCTTTGAACTTTCGCAGCTGATTTCAGGGATGAGGCAAAATCCAGCACCTTAAGAAAGTTATTATAAGAACATTGACAATTATTACAACAGTGTGGCATAACACAAGCCGTGAATTTATTTATTTTCAAACTTAAATATAAAAGCACGAATCAAGCAGTGGCAGTGGCTTAAAATCTTCAGCTAAGTTATCTAAACTGAGTGAATTCAGAAGTGGGCAAAATTATTCATAAAGTATGTCAACCGTTTTCAGAGAGACCATTTCTTGTTCCTCAGTTTTAGAGTGACTCAATTATTAATTTATTATTCTTTCATTGACCACTTTAAGGGACACCTTAAAGGATGTAAAAATAAAAGTCTGGTATCGAAGTGATCCACTTATGCTTGCTAAGTAAGCTTCCTTTTCCTGTACCTCCCTAGGCAACAAATCCTGAGCACACATCCCTGTACAATGAATCATTGCTTTTTAGATCATATTCTCTGAGCAAGAGCAGAGAAATCGATATCTCGTTACAAGATTGTAGACGTGCTGGAAACTGATTAGTCATTAACCTGTTCTCACCCCCACCCCCCATGAAGGGAGTCCCAGTGTCTCAGTGGATTTTGAAAAATAAGTACCAGAATCAAACTTTGGAACGGCAGCAGGAATTTGTGAAGGCTCTGTTCCAAAGACACTTAGGCCACCTTCCCATACATTCAGGACCATAAATCCCAGTAAATCACCTGAAACCAGATTTTAAGAATGATTTTGTGAAATATTTATCATAATTTTGTCACTTGAGAAATGCTTTATCAAGTAAGTCAGGGAAGGAGGATCTTTCAAAGACAGGTAGAGATCATGCCTCAGTAGATGGGAATGAACATGAATATATTAATGTCACATTCAGCTACTTTCCTGACGCTCTAGACACTGAAGTGCAAAAAAAGTTCCTTAGTGAGCTGGAGGAGTCCAGGAGCCTTCCAGGAGCCATAAGCTGGCTTGGTTGTGTGCTTTCTGTACTCACAGACTCTAGTTCAATAAAAATGTAAATGTTATCTGGGTACACAAAACATATTTCATGGTGATAATGAATCTGTTGACATACTGTTCATACTTTATTATATAAATTGTAGCGATGTATTTGCCAGAGAGGAACGCATACACAGGGAGATTCTCTGTGCTCAGCTCTACAATATGCTCCGGGCTGGCACACGTCTGTGTCTGTCCTTGGCACGGTTTGCTCGCCTGCCTTTATTGAATCAATCAGAGCACTGTGACATTGGGAGGAGGACAGCAGTGTCCTTATTGACTGAGCTAATCGGACTGGATTTGGAATAGGGACTGGAAGATGGGTTATTTTTAAAGCCAAAGCCATTGGTTCCACCGCCTGTCAAGCAGCACGACTGTTTACCAGATTTATGACTCCGTGTGCCCGTGTGTAGGTGAAAGACGGTCAGCGCAGGAAGCGATAGGTGGATGGCGGCCCCCGGCAGAGGAGCCTGCCTGCTTGTCCTCAAGCCCGGGCCCCAAGGGCTCTGCACGCAGGCCTAGACGGAGTGGCATTTAGTGTCACCAGCCCCCAGGACCGACTCTCGGATCGCGGGGCCCAGGGAAAAATGGAAAGGCGTGACCCCTCCCTCAAAAATCACCAAGAATTTCAAGATGGTGACAGCAGAACCTTACATCAAGTGTGCCCCCCCCCCCACCCCATGCAACTACAGGGGTCTCACACCCTCCCGCCTGCCCCGCCTGCTGGGTTCCGGGGATGGGGGGCTGCCCTCTAGCGGTCAAAACAAATTTCTCCTTCCTAATGCTTTTCTTTTATACACTTTCTGGGGCCCAGTTAGAGCTTCCACGGTAGTTTCTTTGCGCGTTTTGTCACAAATGCATTGAAATGGAGTTAAATTACGGGAGGACCTCTTTCCTCACCATACCCTACCCTTGGTGTAGCAGCCCTGTTGTCCAAAGATAGGAAATGAACCTGCGGACGCCCTGGGGTCCCTTTGGTGCAAAAACCTATACTTCAGGCTTTGTGCTAAAGAGCATTTTTCATGCCACGTCATCCCTCCGTTATTACTTTGTTTTCTTCTTTTCTTTCAAAGTACAAACTGTTGTGGACTTTTAAAAAAGCATAGTTGGTGCAGTATATTCTAAAACACCTAGAGAACAGCTATAATAACACATCGGTTCACATTTCATTTTGTCTCAAACATAAAGTACTGACAGAGATCCCAATAAAAATATGCATCAAAACTAAAACAAAACAAAAAAAATCTCCGGGAAGTCTGGCATAGCCCGGTTTTCACATTCAATTCCTTCCATGACCTTTGTCTATGATGATAAAATTTAAATTGGACGGAGGAGCAGGGGATGCATGTTGATTTTTAATCGTGTTTTGTATTTTGTAGTCCTACTTTTCAAGGCACATTGGGAATTCCTAGAAGAGTCCCAGGAGGGCCCAGTCCGTTTTTCTAAAAATTTATTAATTTACTATTTTTATTCCCCTCTCTGGACATCTGGCACATGGTAGGCACAAAAATAAATGTGTCTTGAATAAATTAATGAAAAAATATGATAAAAAATGTCAGAAGGGTCAAAGTGCAAAATTCAGTCCATTGCAGTCTTTCTGATTATATTTTACCATTGGATTTAACAAAATCCCCTAAAAATCTTGTAACAACCCCCTTTACCATATGGAGCATATATACGTGGTATAGACACTGGGAGTTAAAAATACCCCACTCCCACACTAGAAAGAAAAAGAAAATAATTAAACATTTACTTTTCTCTCACAGTCTTTCAGTTCTTTTTGCCCATAAATCTAAATGACAGATTATTTACTTCTTCTTCCTTGAGTGAGTGAAGGAAGATGTTTATCAATACAAGCGGAGAAGCAGCAGCAAGCATTGGAGGGAGGAGGGCTAATTAGTATGTTGCTTCAGCACCAAAGACTGGGAATGCACAGCTCTGCCCAACTGGGAAAGACCTGGGGCCCAGAGAGAGGAAAACAGGATCCCCACGGCACAAACTGCCTAGCCTGCCCCTGGACCGCCTGTCCTTAGGAGAGATCAGGGTCTGGCCATTTTAAGTCTAGTCCATCAATGCCCTCACTGCAACTTGCTCTCAGGACCACCGCAAACCTAACATTCCCGGTCCAAAAGAAAGAACCAAGCCCCGTGGGCGGGTTTGGGGTCGCCCCAAAGGCTCAACTTGGCATTCCTCGGGTTGCAGTCTACATAGGGGTGGTTTGAGAGCGGAGGTGCAGGAGATAGACAACTAACCCGACCTAGAACAGAGTTTCGTTCTCCCCCCGGGGCGGGAGCATATCATCAGCTGGTGACGCAAACAGGAGACATTCAGGGGAGACTTTCTCCACCCATTGTCTCCTTCACTTGTCTTCTCGGGGTCTCCGGGAGGAGGAAAGGCCAGGGACCAGGTGAAGCGTGGTAGGGCAGGACCCCAGGCTCAGGAGCGGCGTTCGGGACGTGCCCCTGAGCCCAGCCTCTGTTCGCCGCCCTTCTCCGGGCCCCCATTCCCAGCTCAGCCCAGCCCTCCCGCGGCCGGTGGAGAGCTGAGCCTTTCGCTGGCCCCCCGGGGCAGAGCAGGCATTAACTGCTGCTAACCGCCCCCCGCCTCCCGCGGCTCCTGCTCCCCCTTCCAGCGGGGTCTGGGTACTGCGGTGCCGGGTCCCACCCAGCTCGCACGCCCCCGCTGGCGCAGGGGACAGGAGAGCCCGGGCGGGCAGCGGGGCAGTTCGGGAAGGTTTCTGAGGTTGGCGGTGCCAGGTAGGGTCTACTGGAGGGGACCACGAGTGCTTAGGGACGAGCCCCCGGGCTGTGTTCGGCGGCGTGAGAGAGGAGGGTCGCCCTGCCTCGGGATCCTTAGGCTTTGAAAGAAGTGGGATATGCGGGTCTTTGCGCGGGACAACACTAGAATAGGAGGAAACCTCCAGAAGGGCGGAGGTTTCCCTCCTTTGGGGGAAAGCCGAAGCGCTCCTCCATCCTTCAGGGCGAGGGACAGAGGTCGTGACTCTCAGGCGTGTGGGGAAGGGACACCGTCCTTGCCCGCGTCTGCCCCCACGTGGCTCCAGCGCTGTCTCTGCCTGCCAAGGTGGTTGTCCCCAAGGAGGGTGCGATCTCCGAGCGGACCCCGCCCGCGCCAGCACCCAGCAACCCGGGCGCGCCCTCGCTGCCATCCCCGCCAGGCAGAAGGGGCTCGGCGGGACCGTGCGGGCTAGAAGGGCGCCCCCTGAACCTCCAGTAAGCAACACCTTGGCCCTCTGGACATCCCAAAGTGTGACAAGCTGACTGTGTCGGTTGCCAGTGAAGCCGCCTACCCAAGGACGTGGCGGGGTACAGCCCTCAGGCATCCCCGCCTCGCTCCTCCATTGCGCATTTGGGGCACTTCTCGGCTAAGCGGACTCCTGGCGCCCCAGCGCCTCTTGGCCCCCCCCGAGAAGTCCCCTGCCCTCAGTGGGAGTGGGAGGAGCGTGGGCACCCCACCCGCGCTGTGCCAAGAGCAGGAAGGGGGGGAACCCCGACCCGCTCAGGGGGGAGGGGAGGAGAACCCCTCCTCGGCGCTCCCAGATGGTGAAAAGGAGGAAGTTCCTGCTGTCCTCTGGGTAGGGGGGACTAGAGCGGGGGGAGTCCCCTCCCGCCGCGCGCCGAGCTAGCGCCGGGGAGTGCGGGTGCACCCCCTCCCGCAGCCCTTGGGAGGCCGCGGCCCCCCTCCCGCCGCGCTCCGAGCTCGTGGAGAGGAGGTTAGGCGCCCCCGCAGCCTCGGAGCGAGGTGGGACATGTGTGCGTTGCGGGGGGGCAGGCAGCGGGAACCCCAGGCCGCGCTCCGCCAGTGGCGAGGAGGTGGGCCACGCCGAGGCTGAGCGTGGGAGGGCGGAAGGAGGGGACGTCCGGGCTGGGGCGCGGCCGGCGCCCACCCCCGCCCCCTGCTCCCCGCACCCCTCCCCTCCGCGGCCGCGGGCCGCCCCCCAGCGCGTGGCCGGGCCGTCGGGGGGGCGGCGGCGGTGGGCGGAGGCCGGGCTGCGCGCCGCGCGGTGGGGGAGAGGCGGGCCGAGGGCCCCGGTCGCACCCGCCCCCTCCCGCGCGCCGGCGGCAGCGGCGGCGCCGGGAGCAGCCCCTGAGGCCGCCGCCCGGCCCCCGCCCGCGCGTCAGCGCGCCCAGCCCGGGGCGCCGAGCTCCGCCCGCGCCGGAGGCCCCTGCGCGCAGCTCCGAGCGCGGCAGCCCGGCCGGCCGAGGCGGCGCGGGGGTGGGACGCGGGCGGCGCAGCCCCGGCCGGGCGCCCCGCGAGCCGGCCCGATGTGGCGGGAGGCGATGCGGCGCCGCCGCTACCTGCGGGACCGCGCCGAGGCGGCGGCGGCGGCGGCGGGCGGCGGCGACGGGCTGCAGCGGTCCCGGGACTGGCTCTACGAGTCCTACTACTGCATGAGCCAGCAGCACCCGCTCATCGTCTTCCTGCTGCTCATCGTCATGGGCGCCTGCCTCGCCCTGCTCGCCGTCTTCTTCGCGCTCCGGCTGGTGAGTGGCCTCCCCGCGCGACCTGCCCCGCGCCTCCCGGGTCCCGACACCGCAGGGACCCAGCCCGGCGAGCCGCGTCCCGCCGGGGGCTGGCGCCTCGGCCCGCGGCTCCCGGCCTTCCCTGCCCGCCCGCGGCCGGCCCGGCTCGCCTGGGCTGCGGGCGAGAGAAAAGTTTCCCCGGAAGGTTCTGCCCAAAATAAAGTTGCCGGGGTGCTCCCCAGGTGGACGGCCGGGGCGTGTGCCTGCCCCGGCCCCGCGCCCCCGCTGGCCGAGCCCGCCGCGCCGACCTCCCGGCGCCGCTGCCCGCAGCATCTGCCCCCGGAGCGCCCAGCGGGCTGCTTCTCGAGGCCCCTGCACGGCCCGGAGCGGGCGGTTTAGTTTAGATGGTTCGGGAACTCTCCGGAGCTGCCTTCGGAAGGTGGTTAATGGCGAGGGAAATGGAAAAAAAAAAAGAAGAAGAAGAAGAAAAAAAAGGGATATTATTATACACCTTTGCCTTGCAGCCCGTGTGTCTTTCTTGCCATAGCCCGAAGGAGATGGGGTGTTGACCTGTTGTGAGCCCCCATCTGTAGGTAGCAAGCACTGACGGACCCCTGATTTCCCGTTTCTAGAGGGGTAGTTCATCGTGTTTACTGTTTTGTGCGGGCTATTAAAGCGGCTTTCATCACTGGGAGCCTAATGCAACTCAACAGCTGATGCCAGTTTTGCCAATTGATATTTTTCGAGCAGGAATCCTTGGCTCGCTCCCTTGGGCGGAGAGGGAAAATCTGTAGATGGCGGTAAACTTCCTGTTACCGACCGTTCTGGTTGTGCGGGGCAAACTTTTGCACCGCCTGTGGTGATGATTATGTATGTGCTGCCTGTGCCAGGCGTCGCTTCTCCAGGGAGGTATTTTTGGTCATCGGTTGATCTGGGGATGTCTCTACTGAGTGATAGTTTTTAAGCTTAGACTCTAAGCATGCACCTGTAGTCGTGTCCACCGAGCAAAGAAGTGGTTGTCGGTTTTTGTTTCACCGGGTCTGGCAAATAGCTGTCCTTCGTGTTTGGCAGTTTGTTTCTGATATCCTGAGCCAGATGGTGCGCAATTATTATGCATGGGAAAACTTGTTATCATCATAGGGTTCTTTAAAAAGTAAAAAAGTTCCCCCCCCCCCCACACTACTCAAGAAGTGCTGTCTTCGGATGGCGTTCAGTGAGAATAAAGAGTAGAAGGTAGGAGATGAGGATGCCACAGACGGAGAACTGGTTCTTAACACATGGTTTATAGGCTTTACTTATAAAGCAGAGAGCACCCCTGGATCCTGTTTTCTGGGTGTGATTTCAAGGCAGTCCTTACACCCTTGTAATTAGCCTCGAATGCTCCCTGGAATGGCATCTTGATCTCCACCACTTTTAAGACTGGAAACTCGGTCTCTAAAAGCATCTTCTTTTCATTTCTGTGCTTGCAGGGAAGAAAACATGTCAGTTTTCCCCTGGAAATCTGTTCTCCCAGGACATTGCTGCTTGTGATTCTGTTGAATCTGTAATTCAAACCGTTCTAGCTTGTTCTCTTCCAAATGGAAAAGGAGGAGCAGGTGACGGCCTATTTATAGCACCATTAATATATTTAAAGACAAGGGCGAAGTTCGCATCTCCCGGACACACACCACTTTATTTTCTGTGATACAGATCTCTAACTTCTTCAGCTGTGCTGATGGCGATGTTCTCGAAGAGGTCTGTCTGGGGTTCCGAGTACTCCAGCCAGAGCACCCTTCTCTGAGTTGATTCGAGCTTTGGATTTGTCTTTCCTTATACAATTCTTTTATGTTCCGCTTCACGGGGTGTCAAGTACTGAGTGGTATCCTTGTAAAAGTTTATCCAGATCTCTTTACTTTTTCTTGAGAAATCAGAATTTCCCACACTATCTTGGCATCCAGCTAGACTGTTTCAAGCACCAGGGAGGCACTCCCCGAGGCGTGGCTGTAGCCCAGAAGGATGGCCAGAGGCCACAGAATGGACTCTTACTTGCTGTACCTGGTCCACAGACTGACTGCTGGGTCCATCTTTTGAGGTGAAGAGCTATGCAGAAATGTTCCAGAATCGGGGAGTATGCCTGGGGCTGGTGTAGAGTCTCCCTTCAGGTGGGACCTGGGACTGCAGGGCCCAGTGGGAGGTTGAGAACACTTTCCTCGGATACTGGATGTTGGGAAGGACTGGGACAGTTCTGAGCTCTGGACAGCTCATTTCTCTCTTGCTTTTAGTAATATCATAAACAGCAGTTCTACTGTCCGAAAAATACTCTCCATTCACACAGTCAAAGATGGAGTATTGAAAGATGGGGTGGTGTGCACAGGTAGAGCTGTGTTCTCACTGAGTGGGGTGAGCTCATGTCTCAGGCCGACCAGAGCTGGGCTACCTCTGGAAGATGGAAATAGTCGATTGGGGCCGGGCCAGGGTTCCACCTTCGAGCACTTTACTAGAATAGCTGGGCTCTGATGTAATTCAGGAGCTCGGCGGATCTATTTTTGCTGCCAGAAATCTTGGACAGATTTCTTCTTTCCCATGAATCTGCCTGATTTTGGTTTCTAATAGACTTCCACCAGTTCTTATAGTAGAAAAAGTCTGGCAATCTTAACGCTCATCCGTCCTCTCCTAGAACATTTGGATCACAAAATGGTCTCGGCATCGTCCAAGTACATAGTGATGTTCTGCTGTATGTAATTGCCTTTGTATGAAGTGCTTTGATACAGCTGTTCAAAAAGAAAGCAGTAAGTTTTGTCTTGACTTACTGTCTCCCTGACATTATTCACAAACCCATTCCCTTCATTTCTATGTAGGATGAGTCCATGAATCTCTATCAGTTAGTCTTGAAGTTAAAGTAGTTCTTGAAGTATTTTTATTATAGTATCAAAATAAATTCTGAATTGAAACTTTATCTCACTTAAGTGTTTTCTACATAAAAAGCTATTAATTAGTTGTTTTTTTTTAAAGCTATTCAATAGCTTTAATCCCATATTTGTCAGGAAATATCTAGACGTGAAATAAACAGGACACCTGATAGGATGTCTTGAATTTTAACATTTTGTTTAATAATATGAAAAATATTTTCTCTTGCTTTTCATGGACATTTTAATGATAATACAGGGCATGATGGGCAAAAAAGACTTGACACCTGGAATCATAAACTTGGAACTAATGAAACCAGACTTTAAGTTCTAAGTCTTAGGAGCTCACTTCATTTTTCAGGACTGATTCTCATTGCTAAGTGCATGGAAACCATCCATCAGAATTAAGTCCTGTCTCATTTATTATGTCCAAAATCAGCATGCTTTTCTCAAAATTAGCCTGCCATTGTTAGGAAATTGACATGAATTTTTCAGTTTGTCAAAATACAAGCTGCCTCTGACCAGATTTGTTTTAGGTAAAATTTATGATTAGAAATAGTTAATATTTCAACTGGAATGGAAAACTTTTACTCTCATAAATTTTAAATAGTCAGATATTGCAATAAAATAGATTTTTTTTGGCTTGAGTATGATATTGCAATCTATAGAAACATATGTACTTTGATTAAATATGTAAATGCATGATTTGAACTGGGAATATGATCTCCTTTCTTGCTTTTACATGATTTGGTGAGGTAGGTCTTTCAAACAATAACCATAAGTGCTTGTCATTCCAAATCGATTTTCTAGCATTGGGTGTTTTTTCTAGGAACAGATATATCAGTGTTTCTTTTAGCTATACATGGAAAAAGAATTTTAATCCTTCCAAAACAAACAAACCCAGTCATTGTACAGGGAAATTGGTTTTATCTTTCCAGACAATATTTCAGCGCCCCCAGTGGGTGGAAGGACATCCGTAGGGACAAACTCAATCCTTCACCCTTTCCTTGGAGGGTGAGGGCTGGAGAAGGCAACGGAATGTTCTGGGATCCTCCTTGAGAGGTGCAGGAAATTCTGTGCATACTTCCTCTAGTCTCATAATTCTGGGGATGCATGGGAAGTAGTGCCTGTTCTTAGGAATGGGAATAGAGGTAGCTAAAGATACACCTTCTGGCGGATTTCTGTGCATGCAGGAAAATCTTACATGGCAGGTGTTTGTAATTGCAACCAGTAATTCACAAGTCATTTTAGTTATGATTTAACTGTTGTTTAAACAAAAGATAAGGGAAAAACTGTAATTTTCTGCAGGAACGGTGGTTGCCATTTAGATGGCTAACAAGAAAGGCTCTGGAAGCCTCCTTGGGGTATTAAAATGCATAATTAAACATCTGCATGGTACCTAGTCTTCTCCCTTTAAAAAGGCAGAGAGGGTAATGGTTGAGAGCGTCTATCTCCATTGACCCTTTAGCTTTGTCCCTTTCCCTGTCTGTGATCTTTGGCAAATTGTTTAACTCTCTGTGCCTCCGTTTCCTTGTATGTAAAATAGAATGGTACCTGCCTTCTTAGGCAGTGGTCCAAATCAGTCCATGTGAAGCACTTAAGGGTTATGCCTGGCGCGGAACGTACCCCCAGGAGCTGCTGTCCCTAGCGGGTCTTTTTTTCTTGCATTTTTATCATTGCTGTGAAGGAACATGTCACACAGCCTTCAAGCTGGGAGGGCGCTCATTCTAGATGAGGACACCGAGCGAGACCCAGAGAAGTGAGGTCCTTTCTTCAAGGTCTCCCAGGTGCAGTGCTCTGGCCGGATGTAAGGCGCTTGGGTTTTCATTGGGAGCTGTACTGGACATGGGTGCAGATCTGGAATTCCCAGCCCCCGACCCGGCACGAGAGCAGTTTCCCCATTGGGAGATCATCCTGAGGTGAGTGTCCTCAGCCATCATTCTGTGTGATGGCGTTACATACACGTCACCGCTTTTCTGCTTTCATGTTAAATCTCGGTAGAGATGCTTCCTGATGAGGAGCTCAGTGAGGTGGGTGTCATTTATTTTCATTATGCTGAATATTCCCAGCGTCTTTCCCATTAAGCGGAGGATTTGTCTGTGGCCATGCTTTGATGTCTGAGAAGTCACTGGCATAAATCCTGTGGCGCGTAAAATCATTCCCGATTGATCCACGTGTGAAATCTACGGATTCTTCCTGATATTTTTACGTTACTCTATTTGAGAGGTGATAATACTGTTAGCGCGGATCTGTTACTCTGTTAAAGGTATCTGATGGCGGGATTATATCACTTTGATGTGTTTGATCAGTAATGGCTGGTGGTAGAGTTCACACTGGGTGTCTGTGAATGATCCGCTCGTCCTTTCTAGAACTCGAGAGTGGCATCAGCAGGCACCGTTCGTTGGACTTCCCTCCCTCTCCTTCACTGCCATTTACTGAGCGCCTCCTGGGCCAGCTCTGGGACTGGTGGCCCCCTGGGTAGTGCTCCCGCCAGAAGTGGCTCATTTCCGATGCACTGATGTCATCCTTCCATTCCTGTCTCCCTCCCCAGGATAACCTCTGAGCCTGGATGTCAGGGGTTGAGAGCACCTGCCCCTGACCCCCTCCAGCTCCACAGTGTCCCTGTGGCGGCCCCCCCCCCCCAGAGACCTCTTCCTCCCTGAGTGCTTACTCAGCTTCTCCGTCTTGAGCTTCAACAGTCTCGCCTTTGCTGCACGTTCCCACCCCTGCGGGTTTCTGCCTCTGACGCCCGCAAGTGCTAGAACACTGTGACATCATCTCACCACCGCTTTACCGTCATCGGACGTCCGTCCAGCATAGTCTTGTGAGCTTGACTTCTCTCCTCCACTCGCTGTTAGTTCTTTCCGGGCCCCCCGAGAGCCCCCCATCTTAACGAGGCACTAGCCGTGGCCGAGGCGCGTGGTGAGTGGATGTGGAATTTATGGGGTGGGTCTGGTTTCCTTCGCAGCTGCTGTTGCCATCGCGCAGCCTACAGGTTCCCAGTGCAGAACTCTGCTGATGGACCTGGATTGGGGTCTGCTCTGGCACATAGTGTATGTTCCTGACAGATTAATTTACCTGCTGCAGGCTCAGATGCTTTATCCAGGAGACAGTACGAGGAGCATAGGCAGGCTTGGGAGCTCTGGGGGCGTTGAGAAGGTGGAGAAGGTTGGATCCTTTGAACGTTGAGCACATTGCCAGGCGCACATGCACCCAAAGCCAGTGTAGGTCACCGTTGTCAGTATCTTTGTACCACAGATGGTTTTCCTTGTTGAGGTCTCCTTAGATGTAGTTCTGGCTGAAAACCACAGGAAGACTAGGATTCTTCAATCTGGGTTTGAAGGAGCACGGCATGTGTTTCTAACAATCTGAGAAACGTTGTGCATAAACTTTGAATTACTAACCATAGATGGAGAAGCACAGTTTAATTAAAAGTCACAATTTGACACAAGTTTTTTTTTTTTTTTAAATTTTCTAGTGCTAAAACTCATGCCACATTCACCTGCTGCCCTCATGTTTCCCAATTTTGTTAGCTTTGGGTAATGGTATATAAAATTACCAAGAGTAATTAGATATTTACAATGTGATTTCTTGGTTTTAAACCAGGAAATTGACACACCCCTAGGAATTCTGGCTTGCAACCCCCAGGTGCATTTAGGAGGAGAGAAAAGGATTGTTGGGTCAGCTCAGGTGTTTTGTATTTTGACTAAATTGAGGGGTGGATAATGTTGCTTCTTTGCCCTCTTTGTATAAGGATATGATTAAAAAAAAAAAAAAAAACCATAAGGAAGGGAAAGAGGAGACGTTCTGAAAAAAACTTCCTGAGTCTAGCCATTGCTGGCAGCCCTGTAAATAATTTTGTTGTTGTTGTTCCTACCTTTTACTTGGGCTTACACTTCTGACCCTAGAAGCCATACTCAGGGGAGAGAGTGACGGAAGCAGTAATGGGAACCATGACCTGAGAAGGCATTGTGAGCAAAAGCCAACTGGTTTTCTAACTTTGCCCAGGTCTCTGGAACAATGGTATGGTCCAAGATAGAATTAGAGTATGGACCTAGGTCGATGCTCTTACGGTTACGGAAGGCCCCTTGTATCTTAGAATTGAACCACATCACTTTTAAAAAACTTGGTGCTAGGAATGGGAATTGTCAATTATTAACACAATTAAAACATATTCAATGAATAATTTACTGTATTTGAAGCATGCAGACATAAAGTACAATAGCTTCTTTTTAGAACAGTGAAAGTCCTGGGATTTCTCAAGACGGTCATTGCCTGAGAGAATCCTATGAATGAATCAAATCTCTGTGGTCACCACCTGCAGGAGGTTGCTGGTGGGGAGGTCGTGGATCAGCGCTTTTGGGACCGGCTGTTGACCGCAGAGGTCTCCTACCCATTCCCATAATGTCCTTTACTGCAGCTACAAAAAGCCAGAGCTCCAAGGCTCTGTCTCTTATTTCTCCGTTCCCACCCCCCAAGACCGAATTATCCTTGTGTGTGTTTTAAATGTCTGTATTATTATTTTGTAAAGCTGTATAAAAAATAAGGGGCACAGTGAGATTTCAAGCTGCTAACGATCTGCGGACATTATAAAGGAAACATTTCAGACTAGTTCACTACTAGAACCAATAATGATGTTACTTACATATTCAGAGAATAAAGGTATCAGGTGAATACTAACAAAAGAGGTAAGAGTTTTAGACGTTTGGTGGATCAGATGTCTAATCCTTTCCCGTCAGTGGCTTGCAGTTAAGTCAAGCATACAATAGCCATGTTCATCAGAATTGAATGTTAAGTATACAAAACGGGATTTGACCAATTTGATTGCTCTTTGATTTTTTTCTTTTTTTAGATTTTATTAATTTATTTGACAGACAAGTAGGCAGAGAGGCAGGCAGAGAGAGAGAGAGAGGAGGAAGCAGGCTCCCCATTCAGCGGAGAGCCTGATGCGGGGCTCGATTCCAGGACCCTGGGATCATGACCCGAGCTGAAGGCAGAGGCTTTAACCCAGTGAGCCACCCAGGTGCCCCTGTTCTTTGGTTTTTAAGCAGGATTCTCATCAGTCTCTCTCTGGATTCCTTATTTATTTATGTTAAAATAAACACCCATGAACCCAGTCCAAACTAAAATATGTCCAGTAACATAGTTTAGTCCGTATGTTGCCTCCTGTCCCGTTCCCTTGCCTGCCTGGGGCTTTTTTGTTCATTTTATCATATACATACATGCATATGTACATACAAATACATATTATATATATTACTGCATGTGTATGGTGTGAGGTAGTGATGGGATCATTTACATTTTTCTCCTTAAGGTGAATGAATTTTATTAACTGCATTTAGCTATTTCCCCACATTTGTCATATATCAAATTTCCATATATGAGTGATTTGTTATGTGTTCTCTTTTGTTCCATTGGTTAATTTTTGTTTGTTTTTATCCCCGAGTATTGCGTGTGTACACACACACACACACACACACACCCCTCTATAATTACTAAAGCTTTATAACCCGTCTTTAGATTAAGCAGGGCAAGTAACATTCAGCTCCCTCAAATGTTTCCTGGTTACTCTTGACCTTTTTTCTTCTCTACAAACTTTATAGTCATCATTTGTCAACCTCCAAGGGAAAAACTCAACTGGGATTTTGTTAGTGTCATATTGAATCTATTGATTCATTAATTAGAATCGATATTTTATGATGTTAAATTTTTCTGCCCATGAACAATGGAGCATCTCCCTATTCATCTATGTGTTTTAGTGAAGTTTTACAGTTTATATATGTCATTCTGCAACTTGCTATCTTATGCTTTTTATAAGTGAAATGTACATTCATGTTTCCTGTGTAGATAATCATATCACCTGAAGTAACGAGAGTTTTATTTTCTTTTTCCTAGTACAAAGACCGTAAGTTTCTATTTCTTATATTATTTTGTGGGCTAAGAACTCTAAAATTATATTGACAGAATTGGTGATCATGAGTATCCTTGCCTTCTTCCTAATTTTAAAGAGAGTCTCTTCATAGTTTATTTAGGATAATAATGGTTTTGTAGATCTCCTTTGAGATTTCCTTTTGATACATTTTACACAAAAAGTTTAAATGTGATTGGGTGCTGAATTTACTAAATTGAAGTGATTGTATATGCTTTTTAAGTTGTTTTTTAATCCTTCTATGTAATGAATAATAGTTATAGATTTTCTAGTATTTAACAATTTTTACGTTCCCGAGGCAAACCACATTTTCATGACATCTCATAAAATTTTGGATGGGATGTGCTAACATTTCAATTAAGGGTTTTGCAAATACATTTTTTTGTGAAGTGAGTTTGGAATATTCCTTCATCAAACTATCATTTTTTAAAAAACATTTTATTTATTTATTTGACAGAGAGAGAGATCACAAGTAGGCAGAGAGGCAGGCAGAGAAAGAGGAGGAAGCAGGCTCCCTGCTGAGCAGAGAGCCCGGTGCGGGGCTCGATCCCAGGACCCTGAGATCATGACCTGAGCCGAAGGCAGAGGCTTTAACCCACTGAGCCACCCAGGCGCCCCAAACTGTTTCATTTTTTTAAAAGTTTTGATAGCCTTATAAAATAAATCAGGAACCATGTCTTCTTTTTCAGTTTTCTGTAAGAGTTTAAGAGTTTTGGGCACATTGGAAAGAGTTGATAGAGTTTGCTGGGAAACTACTTGGGCTTCTTGCTTTCTCTGTAAGGAGAGTTAAAAACTTCCATTTCGGTATTGTTGATATTAAACGGATTGTTCAGTATTTCTATTTCTTGAGTCAGTTTCAATAAGATACTTCTAGGAATTTTTGTTTTTCATCCAAATTGCCAAATTTAATGGTATGCATTGATAATACTGTTCTCATTTACATATATTCTGTCTTTGGTTTTTATTTATAACATTGTTGCTTTCTTTTTTTACCTTTCTTAATGCCATCATATGTCTGTTCTGTCTTACCCTTTCCGAGAGCCGTGCCCTGTCCTTGCTGATCTGCCGGGGAGAGATGACACAGGGGACACTGAGTCTCCAGACAGGCCGTTCCAGGGTCCCTGACCCCGGGGGCTGAGAACGGATTCTTCATTAGACCCAGACTCTCGTCCTGGAAATCGTCCCCTTGTGTGCTGTGTTCTCTGACCTCTGAACCTTCCCTGTTGATCATGCCCTTGAACCCATCTGGGAATCTTCCCCACTGGGGACTGAGCAATCGCCTCTGCCCATTGCCTGTCAGAGACAGAGAACCCAGAACTTCCTGGAAGCCTAGAGCAGTCGTAGGGCAGGCCGGTATTTCTCCTGGAAACAAGCATCTCTCCAGGGGTATCAGCTTCTCACCTGTGTCATTTCAGGCGTGTGCATCCAGGTGTCTGTCCGCGGCCATCGTCCTTCTTCCCAAGACACGCTTGCTAGATTTGCTGATCCTCTGCCTTCTCAACCCATTTCTCTCCCTCCCACGCCCTTGCCCTTTCTCAGCCGGCACCTGCCCAGACCCTGTTTGAGTGACACACTCTCTGGTCCTCTCTTCCATGTGGCGTTCTGTCTAGTTGAGGAGATTTCCTGGCACCGCACTCTTCACTGGGCTGTACTCGGAGACCCTCCGTCCGTCCGCTGTTCAGCACTGGGCGTGGTCCCCCCACAAGGCTGCGTTGTCATCCTCTCTCACCCTGGAACCCAGGCTGAATCACTTCCCTCTCACGGCCTCGCAGAGCTGTACGGTTCTGGACTGTGTTGCTTCCGCTTCTTTCCTCCTTCTAAGCAGGAGGAGGTTTTTCTCCTTTTCTGATCTCGTGTGTGTGCTGTGCTGCGTGAACACATGCGGCCAACAGCAGCGAACACACACTGGTCACATTTTGTTCAATGACCTCGTCCGGAGTAGCGGTCTACACACATTGGCCAGGGACGAGATCGGACACACTGCCTATTTTTTTCCAATGACGTTTTATTCAGTATAGCCTGGCCATCATTTCCAGGCCGTGGAAACACCTTTCTGTGGCCATGTCTCTGGTCCAGCCACAGAGTTAAATGGTGAGACTGAGACCGCGCGACCAAAATTAAGCCTCAAGTACTGATGACGTAGCTCCTTACGAAGACAGTTCACTGAGCCCTGCTCTAGACTTAGAATTCTGTTAGGGCATCGCTTGCCTTCCAAGAGAAATGAGAAACCCGTGTTGGGCCTTTGCTAACTTGGTTGCCATTTTTCAGTCTCTGGTGACAGTGTCCTTGCCTTTCCCGCCGGCTGGCCGCAGTCAAAGCCGTCACATTAGGTTTTGTCATGCACTAATTTTTTTGTTGTCAGTGAAGATGTTATAGGCTTTGATGGGCTTACAAACCCCAACTTTGGCCCAACACACCAGGGGATTATTTCTTGTGCACACATCCTGGCCAGGAGGGAGCTTCTGCTCAACTCAGCTTCTGCTCAGCCCCGGGGAGCTGGGGCTGCAGGCGTCCTTCTCACGGCAAGCACTTTTGTTAATCATTGCGCCACAGAAAGGGCCGTGCGGTGTGGCCTCACACGGGCATTTCCATGGCCCGGCCAGGGGGCACCCCCGGAATTCTGCTGGTGTTTCATTGGCCAAAGCATGGTTACTTCGAACTTCCGAGGAGGTCAGAAAGCGCTTCCCAGGAGGAACCTGGAAGGAGGCAGTAGCGGGTGTTTCCGAAGCTCTCCACCATCCCACCTTCCTTTGCTCTCTCTGGGCTGCTTTTGTTGCTGTCCTTTGTGCTTGTTTTGTTGTTGTAGCTTCTGAAGGCGGATATGCAGAGTTCCTTCCTTCCAGCTTGCTTGTTTCAGTGGAAAGCTGGTCGCCCGCAGGGAGCATTAGGAACCAGCAGAGTCGCGCAAGGAGAGCTGAGGACCTGAGCGCCTGCGTCCACCCGAGAAGGCCTCCTGGTGGGGGGGTTCCCGAGAGCGGTTACCCTTGCGTGGCACCCACCTGTGCGAGCCCGTAGCCCAGTGCCTGGTGAGGGCCCAGGTCTGGGCTGCACACAGATCCCTGGAGAGTCAGGGCAGGCTGGGGTCCCCCAGGCTCTTCCTCGTGTATCTCCGGCCATCTGTGACCAGCAGGCTACCCTTCCTGGGGGCTGCTTTGCTTCCACCTCCCACATCTCAGGCGAGCACCCCCGATGCCAGCGCCTGTCTAGGAGCATCCAGGGAAGGGGGATGCTGGGAAGTAGCTTTAGTCAATGTGACGATAGAATGATCCAACATAGTCGACTGCTTGTGTCCTGGGCACCATGTACACCGCTGTGAACTCTGTTTTACTTCTGGATAGAGAAGGCAGCAGCAGGATCACGCTTCCACCTAACGTGATACAACTCTTCTCTGTGCAATGGAAAACAGGCCAGCCATCTCCCTAAAAGAGGATGCAGAGGGCCACTTTGTCCACTCTAGTGATGTCCGTTTCTCATCTAAGGACTGTGTCGTTTAAACATCCCTTTTCTTCCAGACTTGAGTATAGAAGCTACTCATACAGTACTCGTGCATCTCATGTTATAGCAAAAGCAGCAGCAGCAGAAGAATTGCATGATATGCACACACACATGCACACACACACATGCACATGCAAATACATTCATACCAGCCCAAGGAAGAAATAGTCACGGCTCCTGCCATGTTCTCCAGCTGATCACGGGGATGCGGCTCGTATTCTAACGTCCTCCTGCTGCCCATTCCGTATTCCCTTTGCCCTGTGCAAGCACCTTATCTGATTCCATTTCCTTGGCAGGTGGGGTGTAAACAGTTGCTTCACCTGGTACTTTGCATATAGACTGTACTTGTGAGACATGTCCGAGAACTTTTATCACTGGATACGGGAGCAGACGAGAAACACTACAACGTCCATTCTGTCATGCTCTGGCCTTCCCTGCCCGCATTGTGCTCGAGCAGCCCAGTTTGTCTCGGTAGTGTCCATCAGTCACCCGGCCGTACTAAAAGCTCTTCTCTACCCACTGGTTCAGTGACATTAGTCGCTTAGAGCGGCCAGATAGCAATCTCTGTGTCCAATTTAATGGAGACATTATTGAGTTCCCTGGTGGAGGCTGTCCTCCTTTGGCAACTAAGCCCTCAAAACTGGAACAACCTACAATTATAGGATTGAGAATGGGAGTTTACAGGAGTGGACGGCCACTCCTGCTTCCACTCCCCGATTCCCAGACCTGTGTGGATCCTGGCGGTGGCAGAGTCCGTGTCTTGCCTTGGTGGCTGTTCCCAAGCATCTCTTTTGTCCCAGGGGGTATCTTCAAGCCTCCCTGGTGTCGCCCCTAGGCTGGTACCCTCACTGAGTCTTTAGAAGCTCATTCTCTCCTTCCATGAAGGAAGCTGCTTTAGGGCGAGGAGGAGCAGGGTTAGGTCAGTGAATTCCAAGAGCATAAGCTCATCGTCATGCATCATTTGCTGTAAATGAATGTTTCTGTCAGAAGCCATGCTCTGTGAAATACCTTGCGAGTGGAGAGCTCATGGGGAAAGTCCATAGATGGTGCTTTGGGTGGAAGCATTACGGACAGGAAAGCAAACCCGTGTCCAAAGTAGGTTCAGTTGAAGTGAAAATAAATGTCTGTGCCATCCATCAGTTGTAATCGACCCGCCATGGCTGGCTGGCTGGTCCTCCAGAGGGTGGCACACTTAAGGGGCTTGAAGTTACAGTGCTTCCCTTGTCTTCTTTTGGGTGGCCCTCAGTGTATTCTGCAGAACCAGGCATCACCCAGACCTGCATTTGTATTTCCTCAGGCAGCAGGTCATAGGGAGCTCTGCATGAGGATGTAGATGTAGCTTGAGGGGGACAGGGCAGGTGGTGTGGCCGTACCAGTGCCTTTGCGTACCGGTGATGTTTGCTCCTACAGCTTACTTGTGCCGTCAGAGTCTACCTGAGCCCTAGCTCATGCAGCCCCCCTCCGTCTGCTGGTGGGGTGCTGCTGTGCATGTCCACTTCATGGCTAGGGGGTCACCAGACAGTTCCATACACATGAGCAGGTTGGACTGCGGGGAGACTTGGTGATGGTCCATGATCAGTGTTCAGTCCCTTTTGAGGTTGGTAATGAGTCAGCAACTGTTTCTCAAAAGGAGAGTATCTGTAGAATCACGGAGAATTCTTAGTAAAGGACTAGTTTGGATGGAGAAGCGGGTTCTTTCAGGGAAATCTGTGAAGCCAAACTTGGCTAGTCACCGTAGGTGACCAAGATGGAGGAACTCGATGGAGATGTTTCTGGGAAACCAATACTTCTGTGTAACTGCTACCACTGTGCTTCTGCGGCTGCGTGTCTGCTGGACCACTGTTCCCCAGTGGCTAGAAGTTGGGCAGAGGAGCAGGAGAGTATGAGGTGGGGCATTGAGGACAAGCTGAAGCCTTGCTTGACCCTCTGTGGCTGCCCATCATCCTGTCCGACTTTGAAGACTTTCGGTGAGGACTTGTTTCATTTCCACCTTCTAGATCTGGTACAGATTCCTCTTCCATTCCTCCCCCCCACCCCCAGTTTAGAGTTACGCTTTTTGTGTTACAAATATGTGATTATTTTTAACTTATGTTTTTGTTACAAACTGCTAATTTAAAATTGTGATCATGGAACATGGGTCTCTGTGATACCTCTTCTTTGACACTTTTTGCAAGTTTTCATAAATATTCCATGTGCACATGAGATATTATTCTTCCTAAGGATGAGTGTGGAATTCCTTATTTACCAATAGGTCATTTATTAATTATTACATTCAAATATTTTGCATCTTCTTAATTTTGTTTGTTTTTACTTTTGTTTGCTTGACCGATCAATACCTGGATGGAGATGATGAAATCTGCTCTCGGTAAATTAATTTACTTCTCCCCCTAGGTCTGTACATTTTTGCTTTATATATTTTGAGACCATTTTATGAGTTCATAGATGCTTAAAGTTATTTTCATTGCCTTGGAATTGAGCATTTTATCATTTTATCTTTACCCTTGAAGTTTTTAGTTTTTACTTAATGCATATTTCACTTGTCTTTTTAAGCCTGGAAGTTAGACATTCATTATTATAATTTCAGATAGACAGTGTATGTTTGGTTGTGCCAATGTATTTACCATTATATTTGTTCACCGCCTTCTTCCAATTCATACAGTCCTTTTAGGATTATATAATTTTTTAGAAGTTCTTTTAAAGCAGGTTTCTCAATGGTAGATCCTGTTTTAAAAATAATTTTTAAAAAATGTTTGCATTTTTGCTCTTATTACCAAAAAAAGCACACGTTTTCTTGGTGATATAAGGTTGACTGTTTTTTTCCTTCAATAATTTGTCTTCACTGCCTTGCACTGTTGAAATTTCTGCTCTCATGCGAACTGTTCTTCTTTGTGGGCAGTCCTTCCTTTCTCTTTATCCACTCAGGATTTTTTCTTTTATCTCTAATATTTTGCATTTTTACCATCATAGATATATGTATGTATTTCTTTTTGCTTACCTGGCTGGAGTTGGTTTTTCATTAGTGCTAATTAGTACTAGACATCCTCAAGTGATCTGTCTTTAGATATTTTATGTCTTCAAGTCTCTTCATTTTGTCAACTTGGGAACTCCAATCAGACATGTTAATACCTTCTTATTCATCTTATTCTATTCTCTGTGTCTTAGGCTTTTTATAATTTTTATCTCTTACATATTATAAAGAAATATGTATATTCTTTTGTTGCATTGTAAATAAACTCTTTGGTTGAATCTTCTAGTTCACTGATTTTCTTTTTAACCCTTGCTTTTTTCTGTTTTCTGTCTCTATTTTTTTCAGTGGTTGAACTTTTATTGACATGATTATATTGATCAGCTTTACAGGTTCCATTTTCTATGTGTTTGTACCTGATCGATTTCTGTTGTATGAGCATCCTTGAAAGTACGTCCTTTATTCCTTTAAATGTGTCAAATACAGCTATTTGGTATTCTCTGGCTGTCACTTTCAGGGTCTACAGTCCCTGAGAATCTAAACCATTTTTTATTTCCTTGGACACTCGTTCTTGGTGACTGATCATTTTTGGCGAATTTTTTTAAAGATGTTGACTGATTTTAATTGCTTGGAATACTGTGATTCTAAGTGGGAAAGCTTTTGCCTAAGAATAGTTAGCTGCTCTTTCCAAGATAGCTGTGATGTACCCCAGCTGAGGTTTACTCTGGCTCCCTTTGTCCACACTCGCTGTCCTGTAGATCTACACACTGCTGAGGTTCTCAGCTTCGGCATCTCCTGGGCACCTGTTGTCTACAGGGCAAGGCTGGTTCTCATTCCTCCCAGCTGCCCCTGGCTTTTGTGGTATAGACTTCCTGTCTACATACCTACCCCTGCTAAGGGTTTAGCACTCATATTTTCTGTTTCTCTGTTTTGTTTTTTGTTTTTTTATGGGGATGGGTAGGGAAGTGAGTTGGAGATCTTGTCTACCACTTGTAGAAACTAGCAGTCCCTTTAGGAATATTATTTGGAGTCTAGTTGTAGAAAGGAGAGTTCTTTAAAGTTTGATGCCCCATGGGAACCATTTCTTATGTAAAACACACTTATTTCATGTTTTTATCCATATTCTTAAAATGTGAGTGAAAATGCTGGCCTGTGTAATAGGAACTGAGAATAAGTAAATATGGTCAAGACCATATTTTTAAAATAAACACAAAAAATTATAGATATGTGTAAGAAAAACCAGTCTGCACCTGCTTAGAAAGATGTATCTTCCACTATTTACAGCTGCATAAGGGACTTGTTAAGTGCAGACAGAATTATGGCCTAAGGTCTGCTTCCTTTTGCTAGATGTCATTTGACTGCATTTATGTGGGTCTGTTTTATTCTGTTGATCTATTGGTCTGTTCTTCTGCCAGGACCATCCCTGTCTTGATTACTGTAGTTTTATAGCAAAATTCAAAGTCCAGTAGGGTCAGTGCTCCAAATTTTTTCTTGTTCTTCCATATTGTTTGCTGTTCTGGGTGCTTTGTCTCCCCGTGTAAGCTTTAGAATCCATGTGTCGATATCTACAAAATAACTTGCTGAGGTTTTAATTGGGATTGCATTGACTCTACAGACTAATTTGGAAAGAATTTATATCTTGACCATACTATCTTCCTGTCCATGAGCATGAAGTATCTCTCCATTTATTGAGGTCTTTGATTTATTTCACCACAATTTTATAGAAATATTTAATCAGAATTTTTGTTTATTCCTTTCATACCTCATGATAAAATGGAGTAGGACTCTATATGTGGAAAAGAATGAAAAATACATTTTCTATTATATCACACACATACATATATTATATATGAATGAATGAAAGTATGTATCTTTAGTCAAATGTTTATCACAGCTAAAAGCTCATTTATTTTTGCCCTGTGACAACCCTTCAAAATGATTTGTGGTGATCAATTATGATTTAGAGTGCAAAATGGGCACCATTCCAATAATGAACGGTCAGACCAGCCTTGGTGAGAAAGTATTGAGATTTGAAGGAAAAAAGGCCATGATGGCCCTCATGGTAATAATTTCTGTTGTTTTTGGTACACCTGTATGTACCCAGTGCCCACTAGCCTTGTGGTATCCGTGTTGCTTTTTACATGAAGAGACAGGTTTAGGGAAGCTCAGTGCTCAACCCGAGTCACACGGAAGTAAGTGGAGATGGGACCTACCTTCAGTCCGTTGGACTTCAAAGTATTTTTTAATAGAAAAGCAGTGTTTTGCACGAGACTGGCCTTTACCATATAAATGAAAAGTAGTACTGATTAACAAAAAAAAAAAAAAAAAAAAAAAAAAAAAAAAAAAAAAAAGAAAAAAATGCACATAGAAAAGAATGAAAATATAATCTGTTGCTCTATGGAAAAGCCTCTAAGAAACCAAAGAGCTGTCACAGAACACATGAAAGCGATGGGTACTTAATAGGCCTCGCAATTAGAAACCCTCCAAAATTACTAGAAAATGCATTGAAAAGGAAAGGATAAGATGTTCCCAGGGAACAAGCAAGAGGGACCTGTTATCATTACATAGATGATGCCATGCTCACGATCTCCCTATGAAAAGGCATTTTCACTTGATCTTAGCCAAAAGGCCGAGAAGCGATGAAAAGGCATTTTCATACATTCCATTTAGTTTGCATTGTAAGGTATTTTTTAAAAACATTTTTAAAGGCATTTGAATACATTTTAGTAGCCATAAGGGCATTTTTCTACATTTCACTTAGTTTGTGTCATATGGAGAATTTTTTTTTTTATTTATTTAAAGCATGTTTTAAAGGCATTTGAGTACTACTAATAAAGGCATTTTCATATGTTTCATGTAGTTTGTGTTGTATGGTGAAGTTTTGTTTCCACCAAGGGAGGTGGGGTTGGGCTGCATAAACAGATTTCATTGAGATTGACAGTGTTTTTAATGTTTTAGTTCATTTTATTTTAAGCTATGCTGTTTGTTTTATGCTACAAATTTTGGAAACTGAAGTAGCTCCGAAGAAAACAGCCACGGGGTGTGCCTCTGTGGCTTTGTCCGTGGTCCTGTCCGCTGGGAGTGGACCAGGGCAGGGAAGGAAGCTTGTGGTGCAGGCACGGTAGGCCTTCCCGCATTTCATTTACTTCCCCTGGTCGGGGGAGACACATGATGCCAGCAGCAAGACTGGGAAGGATTGTGGCTCGTAAGCTTATACACTCTTTAATGAATGCTCTACTGTTTTTTTTTTCTTGATGCCCTATAAAAGATGCTATTTTGTGGAGAAGTCCTTATTAAAACTTGTTTGGAGTTTGAGTTCCAAAGGCAAATGCAGACTCAGCTGCTGGCTGCCCTCTTTCAGAAGAGCCGGACTCTCCCGTGGGCTCGGGTTGGGCAGTGTTTGGGGCCGGCAGCCTCGGGAGCAGCAGCGGGCTGGGCCAAAGCCCCGGGCCAGCTGGGAGCCCGGCTTGCCCCCGGGAGGCTGGGGGATGCGGGTGAAGCGAGAGGTCCTCCACCGTGCAGGGTCCAGCTCTTCCGGTTGCGCACCTGCCCCTGGGACACCACATCGGCTCCCAGGGATCGTGGCGTGTGACTTAGGAGCCGTGGAAGTCCCTTTCCTCCCTCAAGATGGACTCAGAATTATAGTTTACAACTGCGTTAGCATCAACATGTGTGTGCCCTTTGACCCCAAGAGCTTATGTTTTTTTGTTTTGATTTTAAAAGACATTAAAACACATTTGTGGACTCTTAGAAGCACTAGGGGATCCAGACACTGTGTCTGCTCTGCTGCATGGGGAAGTCACCTTCAGCCCAGACAAGGCACTTCTTGGCGATGGGGACCCCAAAATTAAAGAAAAAAAAAACGTATATGTGATAGAGACTCCAGTATTTAAGACCCGAAACAGTATCAGGTGTATCTGTCCTGGAGCCAGCATCACGGGACCTTGTCCCGTCTTTGTCTTATTCCCGTTAGAGCCGCTCCGAGACGGGGGCAGGGAGAGGCCAGGCGACGCTTCCCGACGCTGCTTTCCGATCCCTTCCGTGGCTTCACGTGCTAAGTTTCGCTTCACAGTCATGTCTATTTTCACATCATTTTCGGTCTCTCTGGAGACACGAGGGCCAGTGAAGTCGACGATTGTTTCTCCCCGGCCAGGGTTGATGGAGTGAGTGACCGGTCATGCAGGACAACGGCCGTCCCGGCGACCTAGGGGCGAGCTCTGTGTCCACAGTTCAGTCCTTTAGGGGCAGTTTAAGTGAGATTTCCCGGCTCTGTGCGTATAGCAGGTGGTGGGGATCTCAGGCTGGATGTCCCCAGAGGACATGCGGCCACGACCCCGAGCCCATTTATTTGTGGGGTTGCAGCGTGGGGGGCCCTCGCCGCTGTGGCACCGCCGAGACCCTTTGCCCTCATTGCGGTGTGGCCGAGGGTGTGGGTGCGACTCGGCACCTGATCAGGGGCGAAGACAGCCGTGCCGGGGGAGTGAGAACTCCCCACTGGCTCCTCCTGTCTCCCGCCAGCTCTGGAAACGCACATGCCTTCGGCCCCTTGGTCTCGCTCGCCATCTGCTGCGGGGACCCCAGCCGCCCCCCTGCCCCCCTCCCCAGCTGCACCAGCCGTGGAGACTCATTTTCATTCTTGGGGTTTCTTTTTCCTCACCTGTGGAATCGCGCAGACACCGTGCCCCCCACGGGGGTGTGGTAAGTACATGACGTGGTTGTGTGTTGTTCTGTGTTGCGGTCACCGTGGTGGTCGTCTCTCCCCCAGGCGTCTGGAGGCGCGTGTGATGGTGGCGGAGAAGGGGAAGCGCGGTCAGCTGAGCCCTGCGGGCGGGCTCAGGGCCCTTTCCTTGCCCCGATGTTAATCCAGAGTCTGGGAGCGATTTGGCGGATCTGCTGTGCCTCCCCGTGTCCCCGGGGTTAGGGGTTTGGTATCGGGGGAGGCGGGAGCTGGAGCTGCCGATGGCGTGGCGTGAGCCCCGTACCCCCGGGCACAGGGGAAGAGCTCGCCGGGCTCTGGGATTTGAAAGAAGCGCCCCACAAATCCCGGATCTCACCGTCTCTGCTCTTCTGAAGCCTCCCGGGAAGTTCTTAGGGTTCTGCCCGGCTGGGTTCTTGGATTGAGGTGCGTCGGTAGCTCCCCGTGTTCAGATGAGGGATGGAGACCTTCGGTGGCTTCCAGCCCACAGGGGGTGCTGTGCGTGGCCTCCTGGGAAGGCTTTGCCAAAGCGAGAGGCTGAATCCATGCCATGGTAGCGCAAGGAAGCACCACGTCTGCCGCACTGAGCGGACATTGCATAGAATGGAAATAGGGTTCCTTTTGTGCGTGTGGGCTAGAAAGGGATGGAGGGAGCGGAGCCTTACTGTGTGCAGAAGTGGACCTCAGAAAATGCATCGGGGGCGAATGCTGCTTGCTCATTTTCTGTTTGCCGCTGGAGCACCGGACAAGTGGGGAGGTCCGCCAGCAAAACGGCACATTCTTCTAAGTGTTTCCTGCTCTCTCATGCCTACACTTAGTACTTGATGACCCTTTTCTCTTAACCTGCGATCTTGTTAAAACATTAATTGTCATGCATTAAAATAAATGCTCATCACTTGAGAGACTCAGACCATTTTTAGATTTTTAAATAAAACATTTCAAACCCATTTGGAAGCCTTAATTTTCTAAGGCAAGGGCATTTCTAGTCCTCTGATTCAGGCAGTGAAGTTGCTGGTCTTATTTTTACCCTGATAGTAAATATTCTTACACTCACTTTTGAATAAAATCCATTTCTCCATTTATCAGGGAAAATCTAAATTTGACGGTGTTGCTGTTTTGCATAATTTAAATATACAATACTGGGTTATTTCTATAGAGAAACATAGTAATTTAATGGGAAATTTAAATTTTCAGACGTTCAGACCCTTCTACTTCTGGAATAATTTTTACAGTTCAATCTATTTGACATTGATTCATGTTGATGACATTTGAGGACATGAACTGTGGGTATCACATGTTGCTAAATTGTGCCTTTGCAATATTTTCCTTCCTCTTAGGAAGTCGAAGACCACGTGGCATTTTTAATAACGGTCCCGACAGCCCTGGCGATTTTCTTCGCAATATTCATCCTCGTGTGCATCGAGTCCGTGTTTAAGAAGCTGCTCCGTCTTTTTTCCTTGGTGATATGGCTGTGTCTCGTGGCCATGGGGTACCTGTTCATGTGCTTTGGAGGCACCGTCTCTCCCTGGGACCAGGTATGGTGTTAAAATGCTTTTTGTGTTTCCTTTATGTGGTTTGATTGATGACATACTTGGTTCTGCAAACCTGACCCTAAACTGGAAACAGGAGACCTGTGGCCGAGAAGAAGGTCTTTCGAATTAGCCGCGTTAGTGTGGCTTTATGGCTGAAGTCAGTCCACACCTGCTTGGACTTCTCAGATCTGCCAGCAGCCAGGGTGCGGGCCCGGGTCTTACCTTGTCACTTGGTTGAGATGGCCGGGTCCAGCTGTACTCCTCGTGCTGACTTGGCTGCATGGTGTCCTGGTTTCTGAGTTCTCTGTTATTCCAGGATCCGTCTGGGATCAGAGCCGTACCTGTCAGTCTCAGACACTGGTTTTTGCCTTGGACTCTTTGTCCATTACCAGATCTTCCTCCTCACATACAGACTTCTCTGACACTGATTTTACATCAGTCTGATTTTGTCATATCAGTAGGATGGTTTCATGCACCTACTGGAAACCCATGGTTCTTCATGTTGACCCTGGGAGGTTCTTGGCTCAGGAAGTCGCCACCTGGAGGCTGTTAGCTCTTTAGGACTCACCGCTGTGTGCTGCCAGGTGGATGCACACTCTGGACTGCCTGAGGAAGCTCTGGGTTGTCTCCGGGGCAGGGCTGGGCTGCAGGCATGGTATACAAGCTGCCAGCTTTGAGCTCGTAATCAAAGCCTCGAGGTTCTGCAGCCATCCAGGAAGAGAGTGCATTGGGCACTGAGCGGGCTGTCACAGCGTTGGTCGGACATCAGAGTGAGGGGTGAGTAGGAAAGGAACAGGGGCCAGAAGCGGGTAGAGGAGAAAGCATTAGGAGACCAAGACCAGTAGGGAGAATTCCTGTTGAGGCCAGAGGAGAGGAGAGATTGAAGAGGGCAGCGGACAGAAGGGCTCAAATACCAGGGCGGGGGGAGAGCGTCGCCACTCTGCCATTGTTGGAGAGAGCCCTGGGTGAGGTTTCCAGCAGATTCTGTTAGGAAGTGTGACAGGGTTCTGCCTCATGGCCTCAGCCAAGCCATCATCCCGTTTTGGCCTCAGTTTCTCTTACAAAGGGAGAGGCTTGGACTAAGTCAACAACACTTGGTCTCTCTGGCTCCGAAGGACACTGTTGTGGATGCAAGAGATGGTGGTGCTGCTGTCCCTTTCTGCTGCTCCCCTGGTCAGGGAGGCTCCCAGGCCAGGGTCTCCGTCACTGTCCCCTTCAGGGCCCTGGCAGGGCTGGGTATGCATCCCAGGCTCCCAGCAGCTTCCTGGCCCCACCTCCCCTCTGTCTGCACGCCGTGCTCTGGCCTCACGCGCACATGGGACAGAACCGGGGTGCCGGCCAACAGTGGGACCCACCCAGCGGCCTGGGTGTGCACCCACGCCACCTCCTTTAACAGTGTGACTTTATGAGAGGCCTCACTGTCTGGAAGGGAAGGATCCTCTGTTTGTTCTTTAGTTTTCCTTTGGTTCCGAGTTCTCTGAGCGCGTTTCTCCGTATGAATCTCAGAATCAGCTCATCATGTCCAGTGAAAACTCCTGTTGAGATCTGGAGTTTTATCTTAATGTATTATATCATATAGCATATAAAATATATTGTAATACCTTTATAATATGTGATATATTTATAATATAAATTATAATTGTATAGTATATATACAGTTATATAATATGTTAATAATATGGGATTTCTTAGTTTTTGCTTTGAATGATATGAAGTGTCTAGAAAATAATAAAAGGATACTATAAAAGCACCCAGAGATTTGCTATCCTATTGTATTGAGACTTTCCATGGAATGATGTGGTCTGTCTGTCCAGTAAGTACGATTTTCTTTTATGTCTGAACACTTTTTTTTTTCCTGCATCAAATCAGTAGTCATTTTACTTGGACTTGTTCTTAGATACCTAACTTTTTTTGTTGTTGTTTTATAAAAGGGATTTTTTTTCTAATTACCTTTTCTATTTGGTCAATGTTGATGCGTAGGAATACTGTTGATTTTTATGGTAACCTGTATTCAGCAATCTCAGGGAATTCTTACTAGCTCTGTTAATCAATCTGAGGGTCTCAGTTTATCTATACAGACCCTGTTATCATCTTAAGATAATTCAAGAGAATCTTTTTCTCCCTTTCAAGTCCTTGAGTCCATCCATTTGCATGCATTGTATTTTCTAATTGTGTCCCCCAGGACTTGTCATGCAGAACCGTAGTTTCCAACTGCAGCATCTGTAACTTCACCCGTCAGGTTTCCTCTGTTTTCGCGATTACAATTTTAGTAGAACTGATCGTCAGGAGGAGGACCGAGGAGGACCTGCGACGGCTCTGGAAGGTTCTCCTCCTACGTGTTCTGTGGCTCCCATGTGACCCTGTAGACCTTGTCAGAGCAGCCTTCCCCGCCTCCTGGTGCCCCCCACCTGGCGACACCCCTGACCCTGCTGCAGGTGTTCCATCGCACGTGTGATGAGTGACCGTCCCCCGTTCTAGGACGGACACGTCTGGGGGTGGCATGCCTGTCTTCGAGCGCTCTGCCGAGAGCGGGCTCGCTCCGTGTTTCCGTAGATGTGCGGCTCTAGTTCTTCTGCAGATTTGTTGTTGGATTTTCTTCTTCTTTTTTTGTTTTCGGGTCCACTTGTTCTGCTTTTTACCTTTTGGCTTTTTGGCCTTCATTTGGTTTTACTGCTGCTGTCCACCTGCTTTAAAAAACAAATCTCTTGGAGTATCTTCCCTCTGTTTCCTCAGTGATCCATCTCCCCCAGGCGCCCAGTTCGCGGGTTACATGTCTCAGGGTTGGTTCTTCTTGTGCTTGGATGTTCTTGTTTCCAGGCTTCTGCTGAGTCGGGACAGTCTCACCTCCTCCTCCCCACGTGATCTTCCCCCCTTCCCCGCCCCACTGGCCCTGGGCTCTGGCTGCCTTCCTGTGCCTCCCGGGCGCTGGGCAGAGTTAGCTTCTATGTGGAGCCTGGGCCCTGCCGGCATGGCCCAGCTCGCAGCCTGCAGCACAGCCGTGTCTGGTCCAAGCTCGGGAAAGGCCCCAGCCAGGCCCGGGGGTCGCAGCTCTCTTTTGGCCACTGTGCCTAAGCTGGGGTCTTGGTCATGTGTCTCCCTCTCACACGCCTTGCCAGGAGAGGGACACTCGGGCCTTCTCTGGGGTTTGAAATCCTTCCTCAAACCTTCAGAGCAGTGATTTAAAATGAAATTATTCGGTCCCGTTACCCAAAGCCTCGCCTCTGTCAATACCAGCACCACCGATGTCGGCCCCTCAGGGAGCACTAGCCTTCATGGAGCACGGCAAGAGGTTCCCTGTGCCGGAGGAGGAGGAGTGCTCAAGAGAGGGCTCCCACGGGCAGGGGTGAGTTCACCATCCTGCCTCGAGGAGGTGTGGGAGTGAGCCTGCATAGACGGAAGGCACAGTCCCCATGGGGCCGCTCCCTGCTGACCCCCGCTGCCCTGGGGTTTGCTGACTTGTTGGAGGGACTCCCAGAACTCAGGGCAGGCTGTCATAGTTGTGGTTCGTGTCAAGGAACGAGGACAGACCGACATCAGCCAAGGGAAGCGTCCAGGAAAACTACCATGTCCGGAGCTTCGTGTCCTCTGCCTGCGGAGTCACGGATGGCACTGCCCTCAGCTGCTCAGCGTCCCATGAGACACCGAGTATCACCAACTGGGGCATCCGGGCTGAGCCTCTGTGTCTGGGGGTTTTGCTGGGACTCGGTCTCCTGCACCTGGCAGGGCTGACTTCAGCCTGCAGCCTGGCGCTGCATCCGAGAGCCCCAGCCTGCAGCCCTCCTAGACACCGCTGGCCCCGCGTGGCCCCGAAGACGCCCCTGCTGGATCATGTGTAGACTCTGCTGGCCCAAGCCCGCGGGCCACGGAGACCTTCTGGGGCTGGAGAGATGCTGGAGCCCAGGGCAAAGGGCAAGCCTCTCTCCGGGTGAGATGTCCCTTCTCCGCCCAGATGATCCGAACATAGAGCCTCGTCATCAGAGTCTCCAGGGTCGAGCTCAGAATACCCCCGGCTCGCATGCAGTTGTAAGGATGGGCCCAGGCCCTGCCCTGTGTGCCCTTCCTGCCAGACCCTCACCGATTCCCGCGTGGCTCCCTGGGGGGGCACTGTCACACCCCTGCTTTACAAGAAACAAAGATGCAGGGTGACAAGGACCTTGCTCACAGCTGAGCGGCTGGCGCACTGGGGAGCACCTTACCTGACGCCAGAGGCCTCCCTCCCGGGACACAGGGCTCCTCTGCTGGGAGCCATGTCACGTCTAGATGGGATGGTAGCCCATGTCTAGAAACAAACCCGACGGTCCCACCTGCTGGGGCCGTCCTGCTGTCATCAGTGGGGAGCAGCCAGCGTGGTTGCTGGATGTCCTGCTGCATGAGCAGGGCGGCTCCCACCGGAAATCCTCCTCCAGCCCCCATGTCAGGGGCGCCAGGTCTGAGACACCCTGGCGTGGTCCAGTGTCCTGCCTCAGTGATGCCTTTTAGCCAGCCTGAGGAGGAGGAGTCGTGCCACGGCTGGTCTGTCTTGATCAGGCACGAGGACTGATTGGGCAGCATCCGGCCTGAGGAGGTCCGGGGGGCAGAGGGTGGCGGGCACCCAGGAGGGTCAGTGGCGCGGTGTGGACGGAGGCGTGGGGAATCCCGCAGCAGGGAAGAGAGGAGGCCTGCGGCAGTGTGCCCTCCAGCCCCGACGGGGCCCGAGTCTCCCTGCCCACCTTCTTTTGACGTGGTCTTCCACCCGGTCAGGCCTCTCTGCATGTCCCCTTCCACCCGTGCTGCTGGCTGCCCGCCCATGGACGTTCGTCCCACGCAGCTGCCTCCTGGATGAAAAGGACTGAAAGACGGTCTGTTCTTGGTGGTTCCAGCAACTCCGAGGGAAATCGGCGGGACATCGCTGGGTCTGTGGCTCTGGTTGCTTCACTGTGTTTTAGATGGAAGACCCGTGCGCGCGCCTCGGGCCCGGGCTGGTTTGCCAGCACGCCCTGCGCCGGGCTCCGGCTTTCCCATTGGTAAGCGGGTAGGCGAGAAGGGCAGTGCTGTTGCTGTTTCCCGTCTTATTTTCCTGAGTGGTTTAAAAATACTGGAGCAGTGTTGAACCGAATGTTCGTGGAGGCTTATATAAGAGATTTGTTTTCTCTGTTCTGTTAGGCAAAGTGGGATCCTTTCATTTTTTTTTTAAGAAACCAGTGGCCTCGAGTACAGGGCGAATCGCTCCCTCTTCAGCACATGCCTTTGCAGTTTCGTAGCGTAGCTGTGGTCCCTCTGTCCCTGTACCAGAGCCTCTGGGACACGGGCCTTCCTGAGAGGTCAGCCCCAGAAGAAGAGGCTTAGTGAGGTTCACAGAGAGTGTCTCTGGGCTTTAGGGCCGGAAGTCTGACATCGAGGTATGGGTAAAACCATTCTCCCTCTGCAGGTTCCAGGGGAGGACGCTTCCTGCCTCTTCCAGCCACATGCAGCTTCTGGCAGTCCTTGGTGTTCCTGGGCGTGTAGACATACCGTTCAGTCACACTCCATTCTTGTCCGCGTGTCCCTTCTCTTCTTGTAAGGACACCCATCCATCGTACTGGACGTAGGGCTTCTCGTGGTGATGCTGTCCTCAACTGCTGGCAACTGCTAAGACCCTGTTTCCAAGTATGATCATACTCAAAGGTACAGGGCTGGAGGGTAGGACTTGAAAATACCCTTTTTGGGGGATGCAGCTCAACTCATGACGGCTCTGATCTCACGGGATCCCTCGGGAAGATGCACTGTTCCCTCTGTGGGTTGCAAGAAGCCACCTCCGTCCTGCGTGGCCTGGTGCTCGGGTGTCTGCTCACCCTTCTTGGAGTCCCCTAACCGCTTTGATGTCAGCCGACACAGGCTGCACATCCACCACGGACTCAAACGGATGCGCTGGAACCCAGCATGTCGGGAATTAGGTACTTTCCAGTGTGTGAATATCCCGTTAAAACAAACCCACTCACGAACACAAAGAGAACTTAATCCGACGATCGCGTAGCCATGTAAACAGCATCGCGAATGACTGTTCGGGCCTTAGCTAGGAACACCTCTGCCCGTCGGAATCACGGAAGTGCTTCTTTTGGGCTCCGGCATTAATGACATCAAGAGGTTTTGCCTGATGTGTTTTCCTAGTGCTTTGGTTTACTTGGTGAAACCCAAGCTTTTAGATGTTTTATGTAATGAATTTCTGGCAAGAATGAATGCATTTCACCTCCGCTGACAGCCCTGACTTAGGAGCCTCCCTCCTGGACGAGAATATCATTGAGAAGGTGGCAGGAGGGCGGTCCCCCACATGGCTGGCTCCTAGGCAGACAGACGCCCAGCTTGGCTAAGCGAGGACAAGACAGCTGAGTCGCATTTGCATTTGTCTCCTGTTTCCTGCCCCCCCCCCATCCTAACAGCTCACTGAATAGAGTTAAATGAGGGCTTCCATTCCTGACAGCCCCATGGCAGCCTTGGCACAGGGACCATGCTGAAGTCATTGTATAGATTTGTTAAATTGCCACCAACTTGAAAGGCTAGTAATTTGCTCCAGGAAGAAGACCGCTCCTTGGTCGCATTACTTAAAAGGACACCAGACATTCAGCACGTGCCCGCGTGTTTGCTTACAAAAGCAGGACATCAGTGTGCAAACATCTGTTTTTTTTTTTTTTTTAATTTTTACTGAAAGCAGGACAAATGATCAGAAAGAACGGCTTCTCGTAGGCTGCGAGAATTGGTTTGCTTTTCCTCCAGTGCAGTCCTTTGGAATGCTGCTAAAGAATTTCCTTACCATCAGGAGACCCAGTAGCATGTGAACAGAAAGAGAAATCCAGCTCGGGGAGATCGCACCTCAGGACCGGAATGAAGCTCCCATCTCTAAGCTTTTGTGCACCAGTGAGGCTTCTTAGGGGCATTGTACACTCACTATGGAAAAGGACACACCTGAGAAGAATGAAAACATTACACCAATAATTGTCTCCGTATAGCAGCAAAAGATGAGGGTTTTTCTAACAATGTATTGTTTTAATGGCAGAGGATGTACTGACAAAATGGGAATTTTAAGGAAGCACATCGCCACTGGACCTAGCCTGAAGTGTAGGTGTTTTCAGATCCTGCACATTTCTGGCGGCTGTGTGCGGAGGTGGTGTTTCTGTCTTCTCCCTACTGTTAGTTCCCAGCCGGAGTGAGGGGACCATCACCCTGGCTGTGCCGTGCTCTGGGAACTTACCGCAACCCTCTCTGGGTGTCCCCAGCCAGAGCCCCGATCTTGCCCGAATAGACCCTTCTGCCGGGGTTGCACAACAATCTCTCTGCCTCGTCCTCTCTCTCTCCTCCTGTGCTTTTCTTTGAGGAGCACAGACCTGGGTCCTGAAGATGGGCATTTTAATTAGACTCGTGTCTGGAGATGAAGCACGCACCGCCCTTCTCATTTCTGCATTTCTGGAATATCTCCCCCACTCGCGCCACATCACTGTACATTTCACAGACCGAGCGGTCTTGGGAACATGTTTGTTCAGGGCTCCGTTTCCAGCATGCAGCTGGGGTCGCCTGTGTGGGGATCCCAGTGCAGAGAGTCGTGCAGATACTGAACGCACATACACGTCCCCTGCCTGTCGGCTCGCCTCCTCCGCTTTCATAGTGATAGAAAATACTTCTTCCCTGTGCCGGGCAGCAGTCAGTGACTTTATCCATAACTTATTTGATCTCTACCCCGCTCTGAAGTAAGTACCGTTATTGCTTGCAATTTGCAGGTGAGAACATGAGCACCCAGAGAGGTTAAGCATCTTGCCCAAAGTCACACAGCAGACAGACAGACAGACAGAATCTGAAGGTAGCATTCTGGCACCAGGATCACCGTGCGTCATGGTTCTGTGCTCCTCGCTATTGGGAAGGTGGGGTGTTTCCTGTCCTGCCTCGGCAAATCACAGGATGATTGTGACGAGGAAGGGACATATTTGGAAATTCTGAATTGTTCTGTCTGAGCCCCTTTTGGGGTTCAGTGTTATTTGGAAAAACCTCATAGAGAGGAAGTCAGTACTTAGAGATGCCATAAAGTTGATCAGATCATTGTTTCAAGTTGTCAGCAGATACTCCCCGTTGAAGAGCGTAGGTGTCTCATTCCTCAGAGGAATCAACAAGAGAAACGGGACATACTTGACTCGAGGAGTAAATGTCCATGTGCATATATGAGCCAGTGTTATCGTCTGGGAATTAGTGACTGCTTTTATGCTGAGGTTAACATTGCTTCCTTATAGATTCCTTGTAATTTCACTTCTTTCTGCTGGTTTTCTCTTCTGGTCCATTCTTAGTCCCTGTGTACCTGCACAGAGGCCCTTTCCTCCTTTTATGAAAAACCCTCTGACTCCAAGGGCCCTGGGAGGGCATTTGCCAGGATGCCAGCTCAGGGCTCAGAGGCCCGTCCAGCCTGGGACAGTTTCCCCCTGAGCTGCACGGGCTCTGGGTTCCATCTGTGACCTTATTTGAAGTCTGCGTAGGATGGCTCTCGTGCTCCTGGTTGGCGGGGTGGGGGGTGGCCACCGTCACGAGGAGGCCGGCGCTGTGTGTAGAGCTTAGGGCATCTGGAAGCACCACCTGGAGAAGTCATCGTGACGTTGAAAGAAGTCATGACTGCAATCTGGAATTTGTCGTGTTTTCGTGAAAGAGCTGGAATTTTAGGAGGCAGGAAGAATGTTCTGTGGACTTCCAGAACATCTGCTACTGACTCGGTTTAAATGGAGACACCTTGGCTGTTGGCTGTGTGAGAGCTTGCCGCGTTCAGTGTTTGTGAATGACTTTGGGAGAGGTTGTGTTTGTAATGGAACGCCAGGTATCTTGCACTTGTAATCAAGTGGGACATGATTGTTAGATCCAGAGGAACGCGGGGACCTGTGCGTCACGCAACCTGTCCGTGTCAGGTGGGGGCCATGTGCGGGCCCATGCGTGCCTGCTGGGGCGCTGCCAGCACGGCGGGGAGTGAATCCTGGACTCCAGGCCAGAGCAGCAAGTTCTCAGGAGAAAATAAATCCAGAGTTTAAATTATTTCCTATTAAGAGTTGCTTAGCAACACCTCACTTAGCTTCCCCAGCATGCAGTATGTCAGATTTCCTCTTCTCAGCCAGTAATCCTGTCCTCACCCGACTCAAGGAGGGGAGCGAGGTGTGTACCCCCAGTCCAAGTAAGAGGTCTGCATGGAGACTCTACAGTAAACTTTTAGATTCGGGATGGACAAATAATTGGGGCAAACAGGTGAATACTGTATTTTCCATCATCAGCGTGAAATTTTTCCTTTCATTCCATATTTCTAGTGCTTTATGACTGTGTGTGTGTGTGTGTGTGTGTGTGTGTGTGTGTTTATCTTCTGAATGTAATTTTCTTATTTGTAGAGGGGACTGAAGTATTTTCAGGTCCTCCAGGTACTGATGGACTGTGTGCCTTGTCCACTGGGTCACCGGTCCCCTCCGCCTGGGGCTTTGTGGATCTCTCTGTTTCTAACCCCCAGCCCAGCAGCCAGAGTGGTGGATGCACAGGGGCAGGCAGGGTACCAGTCGTGCTGGGAAAGGTTGATGATGTGCTGGCTGAGGAACAAGGGGGAGGTGGCGGGGGGAGGAGAGAGGAGGAAGGATCCATTTCTGCCTAAAGATGATCTAGTTAGTATTTTCAAGCCCTGCTCTGGCCCAATGGAGTATTTCTTCTAGGTTTTTCTGTCCAAAGGTTTGTGTTCCCTGCTGGGGATGATAGCAAGAATAAAATATTTCCCCGAGATTCACATCATTTTCTTTTTAGGCGTTATGACCTCAGAATGGAGTTTCTAATCATTTCCACATCTCAGCTTCACCACCATAAAATAGGGGCATTTCTCTCTGCTTCCGGGGTGTGCCCAGATGCCCTTCCCTCCGTGAGAGCCACAGCTGCCAGGACTGGCTGTCACCCTCCAGAATGCACTTGGGAGTCATGGCTCCTTGTGGCTGCTGTAAAGCTTGTAGGCCACATGCAAGGCTGTCCCCGGGAACTCTCCAGAGCATTAAGGAGAGGACATTCGCCAGGAAGGGTGAGCTGACTTCGGTCCCAGGGGAACGTGCAGCTTGGGGCAATTTGCAGAGTTCGGTGCCGTATCAGTGTCTCAGGTACCACGGACTGAGTGGCTTGGGATAGTACACCTGTCTCGCCCTCCAGTTCTAGAGGCCACAGGTTCAAAATCAAGGTGTGCAGGGCCACGCTCGCTCTGGCATCAGAGGAGAGCTCTTCCTCGCGTCTTGCCAGCTTCTCGTGGTAGGCTGGCCATCAGGGTCATCCCTCTGATTGCCGTTACATAGCCAGCCTCTGCCTCTGTCCTCACGTGGTCCCCCCCGGGTCCGTCTGTCTTCATGCTGCTGTTTTGCTGTAGGGACGTTGGTCATCCTGGGGGCTAGCCTACTCCGGCATGACCTCAGCTTCACCAGTTACATCTGCAGTGACCCCGTTTCCAGATAAGCCCACATTCTGGGGTACTGGGGTTAGGACTTCAACATAACTTTTTTTTTTCCTTTCCTTTTCTCTCTCTCTCTCTCTCTCTCTCTCTATCTCGGCATGGGCACACGATTTAACCCATCCAAAGTGCGAGGGAACTCAGATGAGAGAAGCTGTGGGTCTTATCTCTGCTTGCTCATGGTGGACGTAAAACATACATTACCTCGTCCGTGCTCACAGCTGCGGCGTGAGACATGGACCCTGTGCAAAAATGTGCATGCGGGGCCCCTGGTTCAAGGTTCAATGTTAGGGACTTCAAGACGGTCTCTCCAGGGTTGTCAGACCCACTGCAGTTCCCTCTAAGTGAGGGTCCTGTGTGTCCACACAGGTGCACGTGCTGGCACCTGGGGCTGGGGGGGCTGCGAGGTGGTCTCCGTTTTGAAGGCTCAGAGATGCAGCTGTGGGTGGGAGGTTGATGGTGTTGAGACTGCGAGCTCTTCCTGCCCCCGGCTTTGCTGCAGGGAGGGGTGATGCTGGTGAGACTCAAGCATCCTTCCGGTGTGGGGAGTGGTCCACACCTCCGAGGAAGTCAGTGAGAAAAGAAGTTGGGAGAAATTAGGAGAGATTTTGAAAGGGTCACTTATCACTGCTGGGGGCAGGGGAGACCCAAAAGCCCAGGGAGGAAAAAAAAAAAAACAACACCAAAAACCCAGAACAGCACAGAAAACTGTTCTAAGCCAAAGGTGGAGTCTTTTGGCCAAATAAATGTTTTTGCTCTGCCACCCATGATTGATGACTGCTTTCATTCGGTTGTTCAAATTCAGCTTTTGTTTTAAAGAGCAGCGTTCGTTCTTGTGGTTCTGTTAATATATACCAGTCTCTCTGAGTACAGATTGTGTTACATTTATTTTGTCATAAGCTGGTTTAATAATTTTGCTGTCTAGTAAATTCAGAGCTGAGATTAATAAGCATACTTGTAAAATCATCCGTGTGATAATTCTACTCCAAGGAGGATGGCGTTTCGAATGCCCCGTTCTAAACACCAGTGAAGTAATTGGGACTAGTTTACTCTCCTACCTTAACTGACAAATACAGTAAATGATGCTTTTGAGACACCGGCTAAGGGATACTCCACGGAAGTGACCCCAAAGGAAGGGAAATAAAAGCGGGGGTTGTATGATTGCCCCAGCGTCCTGCCTCAAAAGCGCCTCCAGCCCCAGCACAGGGAGGCAGGACCCAAGCAGAGCTCAGTGGTTTCATGAAGTTGAAGAAACGGAGTTCAGAGTTTGGGGAGGTAAATGCATGGGAATTCTCAGGTTGGGAAACCAAAGAGGAAAGATGAGAGAGTGACACTGAGAGAGAGAAAGCTCTGGAGACTTGTGGGCGGTCCTGTGAAGTCTCCATTAAGCACCAGTTAGCCCATGCAGTGAAAGGAACCTACAGTGTCCCAGAGCCTCCAAGAAGGAGGGGGCCCTCCGAACCAGGTATCACTGCATACCGAGGAATGATTCTTGGTCCCGGGCTGGGGAGAGCAAGGTGCCCGTGACAGAGGAACATTTCCTAATGTAAAGGGAATCTGTTGATCAAGACCGAGCAGTTTCAAATGCTGTGTACCTCGTAGGAGATTCAAAATAGGTGACATGAAGATCCACAGCCTTACTCCAAGTTCGCACCACTCTTCAAAGCTGGCGGGACAGTAAGAAAGTCAATAAAGATAGAGGAGATTTTGCAGGTTCTTTCAAACAGGGGGGTCTGATTGATGTTCCTAGAATACTCCATTGAACAAGGCAGACCTGATGTTCCCTCCAACAAACACACACTGAGCATTTTTCGAGATAGACCACATTCTTGACTGTGAAATCCCCTTGGAGTGCGAGCGGATTACTATCGTACAAAGTTTGTCCTTTCACCATGATGGCTTCGATAGAAGTCAGTAACGCAAGGGAATTTGGAAGCTCTGCCAGTAACTGGAAACCAAACAACACATTTCTAAATAGCCCATGACTCTGAGAAGAAATTACAAGGGGATCAGAGAGTATGTTGGACAGAGTGACATGAAAATGGGATACCTCCCAACTTGGGGGATGTGCCCTAAATGGGGTTTGAGGGAGCTTATCATATTGACTATTTATACTACAAAAGATGAAGGGCTCAAACCAGTCACTTAGGTTTTCACCTTCAGAAACTAGAAGAGGTAGTAGAAATTAGAAGAAATGGAATTAAACAAAGGAGCAGAAAACAATGAAGTTGTAGACAGAAAGACAACAGAGAAAAGTCAAAGTCAATGAGACTAAACTGTTTTTTTTTCCTTAAATTTATTTGACAGACAGAGATCACAAGTAGGCAGAGAGGCAGGCAGAGAGAGAGGGGAAAGCAGACTCCCTGCTGAGCAGAGAGTCCGATGCGGGGCTCGATCCCAGGACCCTGAGATCATGACCTGAGCCGTACGCAGAGGCTTTAACCCACTGAGCCACCCAGGTGCCCCCTAAACTGGTTCTTTAAGATGGTCAATAAAAGTGATAAAACTAACCAGACTGATAAGAAATAATGAAATAAGATGAAATTTCCAACTTTAGGAATATGAGAGGGATAGTCACTCTAAGTCCTACAGTGTTTAAAAGGTAAAGAAATGTTATGAACAGCTTTTTTGCCAACAAATCCCACAATCTAGATAAAGGGGAAAAATTCCTTGAAAAGCAAACTAACAGAGTACGTCGAAGAAGGAAAGGACAGCCTGAAGAGCCCTTTGTGTCTAAATAATTTGAGTATGTAGTTAATATCTTTCCACAAAGAAAACTTGGGTTCGTATGTCTCTCCTGGTGAGTTCTTACCAAAATTTTAGGATAAAATAAATCCAATACCACACTGATTCTTCCACAAAATAGAAGAGGGAACATTTCCTGTGTCATGTCATGAAGTCACCGTTACTCTGATACCCAAACCAAAGACCTTACGAGGAAAGAAAACTAAGACTAAAACAGTCATGAAAAAGAAAATAAAGTATATATTATATGTGTATATATATATATATATGCATATATTTTATAGGTAAAATATAGTATGACAAAATGAAGTTTATCTCAAGAATTCAAAGTTGGCTTAACATTAACAAAATCAGTGGTGTGATTTGTCACATGAATGTGATTTCCGTCAACATTGGTGCTCTCATATCTGGAGATGCAGAAGGGGCATTTGCTACACTTCGACACCTGTTCATGGTCTCTCAGCAGGCTAGGATATAAGGAACCACCTCAAACTGATTCAGGGCAACTGTGAAAAAGTATAGCATTGTTCCTGATCGTGAAAGATTCAGCGCCATCCCCCTGTGATCCCGAGTAAGATCAGGGTCGATCCCTCCCACTATGGTGGTCTCCTCAACACTGTACAGACATCCTTGCTAGTGTAGACAGTGAGAAGAAGCACAAAAGACTTGCAGACTAGAAGATAAGACTTCGGGTGACTGTGTCTGCATATGTGCGTGCACGTGTCACTGTCCCTTACGGTAGCCTGAAGCCACATGTGGACACGAGCGCTTCCATTTTGGGGGTTGAGAGATGCTCCCAAGTGTAAACACTTACTTTTAAACACCTACTATGAAAACAGGAATGTAAACTATTTTATTAATAGTTTTTAAAACTCATTCCATGATAAAATGATAATATTTGGGGAAAAGGAGGTTAAATATGAAAAATATATGTTGTTGGGTGCCTGGGTGGCTCAGTGGGTTAAGCCGCTGCCTTCGGCTCAGGTCATGATCTCAGGGTCCTGGGATCGAGTTCCGCATCGGGCTCGCTGCTCGGCAGGGAGCCTGTTTCCCTCTCTCTCTCTCTGCTTGCCTCTCCGTCTACTTGTGATTTCTCTCTGTCAAATAAATAAATAAAATCTTAAAAAAAAAAAAAGAAAGAAAAAGAAAAATATATGTTGTTAAAATCGAATTACCTACTTTTAATGTGACTGCTAAAAACCTTAATATTATGCACGTGGCCTGCATTCTGTGTGCATGGAATATTGATGTGTATTGAAAATCCTGTGGAACCTGAAAACACTACTGGAGCTAGTAAGTGGCTTTAGTGAGGTTACAGTTTACAGGGCTGAGATACAGAAATACATTGTATTCCTGTATATTAGAACTGTCCAATCAGAAAATTTTAAAAAAATGCCATTCAGCACAGCATCAAAAATATAAAATACTTAGGAATAAATTTGCATAAATGTGTATAACTGTTCTAGAAAACTGAAACATTGTTGACAGAAATTAAAGAATACGTAGAGAGAGGTACAGTCTGTTCATGGGCCCAAAGACTTGATGTTCTTGTTGCCAGCCTTGCCCAAGTCACCCGCTGTAGCTCTGGTGGGATCCCAGTGAAAATTCCAGCAAGCTTGTTTATAGGGAGTCACGAGCAGATTCTAGCATGTAGATGGACATGTGAAACCCCTAGGATAGTCAAAACAGATTTGAGAAAGCAGAGCGTGGAGAGGTTACCCTACTGGATTCGGGACATCTGATCAAACTACAGTAATCTGCATAGTGTAACCACACACGCTTAGGCCAGTGGGATTCAGTAACTTGTCCAGAAATAGTCCCACACGTATACATGGTCAGTTTATATTTTTGACTGTGTTCAGGCCAGTTCAGTGGGGAAAGTGTAAACTTTTCAACAGTAGCTGCTGAAAACTTTGCCTATCTGTGTGCAAAAAAAAGTGAACTTTCACCCAGAGCTCATGCAGTGCATAAAAATGAACTGAAAATGGATTGTAGACTTAAAATATAGTTCTAAACTGTGACATTTGTAGAAAAAAACATGAAAGGAGATCTTGGTACCCTTGAATTAAATTGTGACCTATTAAAGGGAAAAAAATTGGTAGGATTTGATCAAAATTAAAAAGCTTTTAAAAAATTAATTTTTTTTTTATTAAAAGCTTTTATTACTCAAAGGCACTGTGAAGAAAGTGACCAGGGACAAAACACGCGTCATACCTGACAGGACTTGTACTTCCGGTGTATAAACAGATCCTTACAACCCAATTTTACCTACTTTTTAAAAGACTTTATTTTTATTTTTTGAAGTAATCTCACAGCCAATGTGGGGCTCAAACTCATAACCCTGAGATCAAGAGTTACATGCCCCATCAACCGATTCTGCCAGGCGCCCTCACTCATTATACCTCAATAAAGGTGTGAAAATGGTGTGTGTGGGTTTTCAGCATGCAAAGAATTTTCACATAGTCCATTTCACATTGTTGATACAGAGATTTTATGATTTGTCAAAAACATGTGGCAGGTCTAAGGGGAGAAGCCACTGCTTCTTCCCTCTTTCCTTGCATTCACACGTGTTGGTTTGCCAGGTTTGGCCATGTCCCCTCCTTGCCTTTATAATGGTTAAGGGAGAGGGGGGATCCTTAAGGAGATAAAAGTCATTCTAAGAGATTGGCAGTATTTCCATTTTTATCAAGTCTGAGGAGGAGACGATTCCTTGAGTAAAGACCGATTACCTATTAAACTTTTTAAAAGATGGGCAGATCAATTGCTGAATCATTTGAAATTCAATTTCTGTTCATCCTGTTTTTTAAAAAAATATTTTCCACTTTTTGGAAAGATTTTATTTATTTATTGGAGACAGAGATGGAAGCCAAGAGAGCAGGAGCAGGGAGGGGAGGGAGGAGCAGGACCCCCGCTGAGCAGGGAGTCCACCCTGGGGCTTGATCCCAGGGCTCTGGAATTGGAACCTGAGCTGAAGGCAGATGCTTAACTGAGCCACCCAGGTCCCCCAAGAATGTTCCCCATTGAACGTGATATACACATACAAAATGCCTAGGTCATCATCTGTATTTTCTGTCACGCTCTTGCTATGCCAACATCACTTTTATTACTTTCTACCCCCCAACTGGGGATATTGCTGAAGAACTAACTATGCCGAGAGGCATAAAAACACAGATGCATCACTCTGTAAGTTGTGAAACAATGAAGTGACATTCCCTTCTGAGAGAGAGACAGAGTTATTTTCTCATAGGAGGGAAATAAATGGGAGTATATTATAAAATAAAAAAATAATCAAGTTTCACTTTGTCCTTTTAGCTCAGACGTGGGTCAGCAGACCAAGGGGTCGGAGGGAGAGCTCCCCAAGACCCTGTCTTGTGCGGTAGAGGGGAGTCAGCGTGGGGTCAGCTGGGGTAGACTGTTCGGCAGGTGGAAAAATGAATATACGCAGTAATAAGTGAACAAAAAAAAGAAATTGATTACCTTACAGAAAAAAAAAATCAGATGCCTCCTCCATTCCAGATAAATTCTAGGTGGATTAAAATCTGAAGAAGGCACATGATTAGGGTTTTCATAAAAATGTAGAGGGAAAGCTCTTCATAACCGTGTTACAGAGAACCTGTGAAATAAGCCACGGGAAGCAGCAAACAGACAACAAAAAATGCAGAGCACTGTGTGAAAGGAACGTGATGAAGAGCCGTAGAAGGGAGGGCCCATCCCCGTTGCCAGGACTGCTCTGTACACCCACAGGAGACGGTCTTGCTCGTGTGCCCGAGGAGGCACGAGGACACATCAGCGGGGAGCAGCTAAATCAGTTACGCTGTCTTCTCTGAATGGAAGGTTAAGTAAGAATCAAATGGACAAAAGCACATCTACATAAGTCAACACCGGTAAATCTTAAAAGCACAGTGTTGAGTAAATCAGGAAGTTTCAAAATTATGCTGATAATGTATCTGTCTAGATTTTGAATACTTTGGAGCACAATTAGATGAAAACATGGATGAGAAAGGGTAACCTGCTGATCTTCGCCTCCTAGTGTTTTCCTGGGGAAGGAGGACCGAGGATGTGAAAGGGAGATTTTCGCCCTGACTTCCCCAGCGCCTGTGTGTTTCCTAGAGATGCATCATACCTGTGAAAGTCTAGAATCGCAGGCCAGTTCGGCATCCTGCGCAGTGCACAAGGGAATTTGTGGGTGGCTGTCCGGTTATCTGTTGTACTTTTAAAAACTCTGATTTCCCTGTTTTTAGTGTATTTTTTTTTTCTAAACTGTTAGAGTCAAATTTTTTTATATTAAAAGGAAATCAGGGGTACTGAATATAACTCTGCCTTTGCTGGCTGGCTTTGAGAATCCAGCCCCGTTACGTGCCTTGCAGCGGAGGGCCACCCCTCCCTGCCCCGCCACCGCTCCCCCTGCGCAGCCTCTGTTGTGATGTTCACCGTCACGAAAAATCAACCCTCCTTTCCCCGAGCTTCCCAAATGTGTGTTAGTGTTCCTAGTTTTAATAAGACGTATTCTATTTTTGAAACCTAGAAAAACATCTTCCAGCGCTCTACCCGTGGCAGGGAATTTAAGACTGAATGATGATGGGGTTTGGTCCCTGGGATCTGCATTTAACAATGAATGAAAATCCAGTCAAATGCTCAAAGATTATGCTCACTTATAATAAATAACTAAAAGGTGACATTATTACATTTACTTGGAATAAATACTTGGAGGATTAGTGGCCATAATCCTTAAATCCTATAAAGCGGTTCTTATTGTAGTTAAATATTTATTGTTTCTGTTGGTTCCCAGCTATTCTAAAAAAATAAACAACAACCCAAAACCACACAAACCACACTATTGAAAAATATATAATGGGAATGATTAAAAGGAAGGCATCTGGGCCTGGGAATATGCATTCTCCTGAGTGTGGCCTGCTTGTATCTTCTAACACCTTTTCCTGCCGACCCACGTTGATGGCAGTGACATCACGAGTGTACAGACATCCAATAAAATAGACTGATCAAAATCCTGCCACTCTCTTCCTCCCGTTGCCTTCTGCACATCTTCTCTGAAAGCACCCGGGGCAGTCTGAGTGCAGGGACACCGTGCGGCACGTTGAAGGGACTGAGCCAGCATCTCCTGCTTGGAGTGCCATGGCAGCTTCCTGCCGCATGCATCTCTGAGGAGGACGAAGCTCAGAATCTAGACGGGATAATCACTGCTTAACTCCTTGGCTTGTTGGAAGTGCGAAGTCACCAAGACTGAGGAGGAGACAGATGGGTGTCGCAGGCTTTGAGAATGAGCACAGACTCCCAGGGCTGTCTTTTGAACTCAAAGTGGAAACTTGCCTTTATCATTTGGAGGACATCTATGTGCTGGTCTCTGGTGTGGCCTCTGGTTACTTGGGAGTGTCACAGTGGGGGGAGTAGAGCACAGAGTCCCTAGACCTTATGGGGGAGGAGTAGGGTCCTATAAAGGTGTACTCCAGTATCATGATTATCGGGAGCAAATGGTTTCAGCTAGGGTCTCTTGGGTGTCTGTCTTGTGGGAGGTCTGCATGGGTCCAGAATATTCTTTTATTGCTTTCTAGGATGATCTGATTGTGGGGAATTTATTTTTACCCAAAATGCCAATTAATGATTTTATTGCTACTCAGAGAATGCTCCTGTCTGCTAACCAAATACCTTTCTGAGGGGGCTAGGTTACCTGGGAACCCTGTGCACTTGCGTGTGTGTCGGAGGTCAGACCAGAACCGGGTGGGTTATGGCTCTCCTTGGGTATTTATTTCAGGCCTCAAGAGAGTTGCACAGCGAGGTCACTGTTTTTGGCAGGTTATGTTGGGCAAAAGTCGGGCTCTGCCACTTGGAGATCTTGGGGGATCACTGTCAGCATCTGGCTAATACTCAAGTCAACCAGCTTAAGGTCAACCAATTTAAAAGTGGTTTGGGGGAGAGGATGAAAGCTTTTGCGATGAGAGCATTTTCCCCTCCGCTGGAGGAGAACCTAGGCTTGCTTCAGCTGGCATCTTCTTTTCCGGATGGCCCTTCACTCATTATCCAGACGTGTCCCAGAGTGAGAACCTGTCCCTTTGTCAGATGGTGTCATTGGAATTGCCCGCAGACCTGGAGTCTGGCCAGCAGGACGGCGGAGCGCGGAAGGACGCTCATTTCTAAGCGCTGGAAACACTCCCATTGCAGATAAGCTGTTAATTAATTAAATGAATAACTTTTCCTTAAGAGTCTAAAAAGATTTCTAACTGATTCCAGTTGGGGGAAAAAAAAAAAAAGACCATAGGACTGTTTGGAGAATGTGTCTGCTGCTAATGGAACAGCTAAGATTTCTTTCAGATTTTCAGGATAGGAGGTCGTGCGTGTGTGGTCAGCGGCAGGGACGGTGCCTGCAGAAGCTCCGGCCTCACTCCTAACCCTGAGGGGCTCGAGCCCAACACAATTAAATGGAGAGTGTGGGCACCCACACCTGTTAGATATGAACTGTATCCTTAGGTTGACAGGTATTTTTTTTCTGCACAAGAAATAAAGTGACTTAGTAAAGGTAAATTTCTGTAGATGAAGGCCGCTGTTGAAATTTTAGGAGCTCTTGGAAATCTCTCTGCTTCTCGCTGTTTCTCACTTCAGTTCAACTAGTAGTTATTTGTAGTTAACTTGTGTCTGTCGTTGTAGGTGCCGCTTCTAGGCCGTGCTGTTAGGGCATAGGGAGGAGAAGAGGGAAACCCTCTGGTCTCTCGTGGAGCTTACAGTCCAGCCTGGCAAAGAGCGGACGTAACATGCATCACATCACTCAGTTACAGATGGTTTGGGGCATAGCAAGTATTAACTGGGAAGGGAGGGGAATGAGATGACGGAGGGTGAGTGCCAGTGGGCTTGCAGTCGTCAGCGGGATGGCGAGGGGCTGTCTCCCGGAGAGCTGCCAAGGAGAAGACCTGAGGGGTCACCTGGTGGTTTGGGGACAGCAGCCGGCACACGTGCTAGAACGAGAGCCAGGAACACCCGACTCCAAGTCTGGCTTTACCGCTCACTCGCTGTGACTGCTTTAGTTTCTTTGAGCCTCGGTTTCTTCTTCTGTAAAATAGGTACAGTACACTTCACAGGTCAGTTTCCAGAGATGATGAGTGATAAAGTGTCTGCTGCAGCGATCAGGGGTTCTGGTAGGAGCCGCAGTGAGGATTTTGAAGGAAGTGCTGCTGTGCGGGGCTCTGGGGCTCTGCGGGGCTCCCCGCCCCCCCTGTTCAGCACCACGGGGAGCTCCCGGTGGGGGAGGTGCTGCAGGGCCCCTGGGCTTAGCAGTTCCCTCTGCCGGCTCACCCAGGAGCCCTGGAGGGGGTCAGGTCTCCATTTCCCCTCTTTCATCTCCATCAATGCTATAAAACGTACTAATGCCTGGATACCGTGAGCACATTTGTTGCTGGCCTGACCACACAGGGAAAGCAGAATTGTGGAGAGATCCTGGTCTCTTGGTAGTTTCTTTTATATAGTCTCATTATTAGCCTCTTAGAAAGAACTGTAGGTACTGACTTAAAATGCTTCTGAACACATAGAATATACGTATATTGTATGTATTGAAGCCTCAGCGATGTCACATTTTCTTCATGAAAAGACTCATAAACCATTAGGTTTCCACGGAATTAAATGAAATAATTCTGTCTGCTATGAACGAGAAGGTGTCACTGAGGGAGAAGTTCCTGGGCAGAGATGTCAGTCTGATTGTGAGAGAGACAGTGGAGGAAGAAGGCACAGCACTTCCTGTCCTGAGGAGGGTGAGGGAGAAGTGAGTAAGCGAACGCCCGTCCGGGCACACGTGCGCTCGGGCTACAGACTTTGCATCTGGGGAAGACGAGAAGCAGGAGGCGCTCAGGTGGGCACGAAGGAGTGTCGTGCCGTCCAGGTGTCCAGGTGTCCGGGAGGCAGGCGATGGTGTGGCGCTCACGAGAAAGGCTAGTGTCAAGGTAGGGGATGTGAGCGTCATCATGGTGGAATCCAGGGCTGATGGACAGGATGGGGAGACCCCCCAGGAAGGGCGGGAGAGGTAGGGGAGGTCTCAGCCTGCTGTGAGCATGTGGAATGCCCTGGCCACAGGTGGAGAAACTTTGCAACCAGAGACTGTGCACAGGTGTCAGAAAGTAGGACTGAAGCTTTCTGCCAGGGACCAACTTCCCAGCTACACACGGCGAATCCATTCTAGAGATCAGCTCTACAAAGGTAGCACTTGTAGGTGACAGTACTGAATGCAGCTCTCGGAAACTCTGGTGAAGAGGCTGAGTATCAGGCTGGGTCGCCTGGGTGGCTCAGTGGGTTAAGCTTCTAATTTCAGCTCAGGTCATGATCCCAGGGTCATGAGACCGAGCCCCGCTTCAGGCTCCCTGCTCAGCGAGGCATCTGCTTTTCCCTCTCTCTCTTCTTCTCCCTCTGCCCTTCCCCCCTCAAATAAGTAAATAAAATCATTTTTTAAAAAAGAGGGAAAGTATCATGTTGAGTGGCAGTACCGCAAGAAAGGTGTTGCAAGCGGACACTTGGAGGTGACAAATACGTTATCTTGATCATGGTGCGGCTTTCACAGGTGGATGTGTATCTCTCAACACATCAGTTCTACACATTAAATATTCTGGTTTTTGTATAAATAAAGCCATTTTTTTAAGAGAGAAAAGAAATATAAATAATAAGTTCACTTACTTAGTCTAGGCTGTGCAAAATTTGAAATGAAACAGAAAGAACATCTATCCTGTCGAGATGAGATTCCCATTGTGCTTGGCTTTTTTATTTACTTGAAAACAAGCCCCATGTAGAGATGGCATTAGAATCATTCAGTAAAGGATGTTCTTGGTTTTCTTTCACAGGAAGATAGATGATTCATTGAAGAAATGTACTTTGTGGGCACAGTTCTTATGATTATGCTCCAAAATGTTTAATTACGGGAGCTTTTTAAGTACTTTTTTTCTAAGCTACTTTTAAAATCTTTTCATTTGGCTTTTCTGAGTTGAAGCATGGATTTTAAAAGAGGAGTCATTATCGGAGCCTATTTTAACTTGGACATCTCGGAGTTAATCCTTTCACACTGTGCATGCAAATCACATTCTTCTTGTCCTCCTGTGTCCTATTCAGCGTGTCCTCCAGAGTTGCCCCAAACACTGCTGTTGGGTTAAATGGGGGAATATAGTCCCAGCTCCATCAGTGCAGATCAGATGTGCCCGCAGCCCTTGCCTGTGAGAAATTTCTTAATCAGAGATAGAGAGGAATGTGGGAAGTTAGAGATGTGATTCCAAATGTCAAACCAAAACAAAACAGAATTTCGGATTAAAAAAAATCAATGCATATTAACTGAAATCTGTCAGATGAGCCAGAAAAACAGAAGTGTTACCCCAGAAGCCTGGGAAGAAGAGACAGGCCCTCTCAGGGCTGGGGAGGGCATAGAGCCCCCTGGAGTGACCACACATCTCTCCAGTCCAGTCTCTTCCTGTGAGGCTCCATTGCCCTTGCTATCACGGGACTGGTGAGGGACCAGATCACAGGGACCCGCTCAGGCTGCCTGCCCAGGCGGCAGTAAAACCCCTAGACTCAGCCAAAAGCTGTTTGCTTCTGGAGGTTATGAGCCCGTCGAATCTGAGTGAGGGTGTGGAGGACAGGACGTTTCCGGAGGCACAGTTCTATTAGGAGAGGGGTTTCAGATGTCCTCAACAGAGTCAAGGGACTGAGGCTCACACCCACCTTGATAGCACGAGGCTCTGGGGTTTGGAGGTGAGGCTTCCAGCGATGTCCCCAAGAGCCATTTCATGTCTGGGGCACAGGAGACAGGGAAGTGGAATTGCGTCACTGGGCATGCTTGCTACCTACTTTTCAAACGGCTGAACTTTCTAAACTACCTCCGGTAATTATTTCTTTGTACAGATACATACATATACCTGGATATATATGGATTTTTTTTTACAGTGTCAGGATTAATACTAATTTTATCTGCATATAAAGATTGCTTTATTTATTTTGGGCCCATTCTCCTGCCTCTAACTGCTTTCCCTTGTTGCGTTGTCTACCCTGTTCGTGACCATACTTCGTAGTTGCGGTGGCAGTGGGCACCTGTGTCGTGTTCCTCACTTCCGTACGACTCTCTCCAGACATTCCTCACTGAGTGAGGTCTAGGCATGAGGACTAAGACTTTTATTTACATAATTACATTTAATGTTAAGTAAGTATCTATTGATTCCTCTTTGACCCAGTGTTTTTATAAAAAATTGTCAGTGGGCCTGTGCTGTCTGTGGAACTTAATCATTTTCTTCAGATTTAAGGAGAGTGATAAAATTTGGAGTCAAAGGATATTGATGTACAATTTAAGGATTAAATTTTTTTATAAATCAGTTGTGAACAATGGATTATTAAATTAAATGTTGACTTCCTAGTATAAAACTGCAAGAATAAAAAGTAAAGTTCTCCAGCTAAAAAAAAAATTGAATTATGTTAAATGCCTTTTTGACATTTTTGGAAATGGATTCTATAATCCTTTAATATAATTACTTATATTTAAGGATTTTGATTGCCCACTGTCGTCTCTTGCATCATACAGTGCTGCGTTCATCTGCTTCTCCATAAACTTTTGTCCCGGATTCCAGCACATCTGGTACCAAAATCGTAACCCCAGGTTAAATGCATGCTATTGCCTTTGCCAGGCATACCCTTTCATATCCTTTTATTTTTAATCTCTCTGGGATATTTTATGAGTTTCTTTTATATAGAATTGAATCATTGTTTTTGAGCATGAAGTATTTTTTAATAGGTTAGAGCCATTTCTATTATGTTTTAAAGATTTATTTCAGAGAAAGCGAGAGAGAGAGCACGAGCAGGAGGGGCAGAGGGAGGGAGAATCTCGAGCAGACTCTGCACTGAGCTCAGAGCCATTTGCATTATTATGTTTGGCAGTTTTGGTCTCGGTTCTGCCCTATAGACGCACATGAGTAAACCCAGGTCCGTACATGTGTACACGGCACAAGCACCCAGTTTCCCATGTGGTCTCTTTGTGTTTTCTTTCCTTCTTTCTCTCTCAACTTTCTTTCTTTTTGGAGGGGAGATGGCTTTTTGGGGCCGTCAGAATGACCCTAGTTTGTCTTGTTCCCTTATGTGCGTACTCAATTTCAACACCTTAGTTCCCTCTTTCTTCTGTCTCTGGGTTTCCCACCCTGAAAAGCAACCACAGCCTCTGGACTTTAAGGCTCCTCCTTGAATTCTTTTTTTTTTTTTTTCTTTTTTAAAGATGCATTTATTTATTTTGGAGAGAGAGAGGGAATGAAGCAGACTCCTTGCTGAGCCGCAATCCTGACTCGGGGCTCGATCCCAGGACTCCGGGATCACAACCGGAGCGGAAGGCAGACGCTTAACCTACTGAGCTCTTAAGGATGCTGTTTCTGCCACCTGTTTACTTGTCCTCAGGTGATGGATGGATGTCTTCACCTTGAGAGCACAGCTCACTCCCTTGGCGCAGTCCCTCTGCCGTCCAGTCCCTGCGCTGACAGGAACCGTGCTCGGTGCCCACTGCCAGCCCCTCGTCAGAGGCTCCCCAGGCCCCCAGGCTTGTTCTTGGGGAGACTCCTCCAGAAGCGCTCGTGGGAACAAAAGCGCGGGGCCCCGCTGCATCTCCCGCTCTCGCCGGTCCCCCCCATCACCCCCGTTGTTCCATCGCCCTCATTCCGGCCCCCAGTGTCTCTGGCCTGGTTTGTCCTTTCCGTAAAAGTTCCAGCCATTGGCTGTGGCTGTTTCTGCCTCCAGAGAGGAGGGGGCTTGTAGAGTAATTGCTAACGTAGGGACCCCTCCGTTCTCAGGGCCCCTGCGGAGACAAAGAGGGAGATGCCCGTCTAAGCGGTCGCCAGTGCCGTGCTGCTCTAGCGTGGTTTCTGGGTCTGCCATCTCCAGACCCACTACCAGTCTCCACTGATTGTTATGTTTTGCTTTCTTTTCTTGGCCTGTTTTTCTGCTGGTAGAATCTTCCACTCCAGCAGGCCTGCAGCTGGGGGAAGGGGGGCGATGTCACCATTCTGTGAGGCGGCAACAGCCAGGCTACCTGCCCGAGGGGGCGCGCAAGCTGTGCGGAGCCTGTGGGAAAGGGGCACCCCGTGGCCAGGGTGTAAGGTGCTGTCACGGAGCCAGACCTGGAACAAAATATCCTGCGTCTGGCCAAAAGGGGTGGCTGGAGGCAAAATCGGGAGTGAAGTGCCCAGAAGGCCAGAGCAGAGCTGGGGAGCCTGGTGGGGAGACGAGTCGGGGCAGACGGCCTGGGCCTTCCGAAGCTTTTCCGGAGGGCCTGGGGCTCCCGCAGAAGGCAGCTGGGAGGCTGGAGAGCTTTCCTGAGAGGGATCCCTCCGGAGGCCTGTCCCCTGCTGGGGGCGACGCTCCCTCCTGAAGTCCCCCACTCACCCATGCACCCTGTGTCCGGCCGGGGAGTATCTGGAGCTTTGCTTTACCCGGAGGCCTCCGGACCCGGAGACCAGGACAGGGCCTTCTGCTCGCTGCCTCCCACAGCTGCGGATTTCAGTTTCCACGGGGATTGCAAATTCTGTCCTACCCGCCTCACTGGCCTCGTCATGAGAATACATCAGAGGTGCAGGAGAATGCCGTGGCCAGGCCCAAATCAGGCGGTGCTGTCTGTTCTCTTTCCTCGTTCGGGTGACTGACGAGGAGCGCCTCACCCCAGGGCCTCCTGGGCGGCCTTTCTCGCATGTCGCTGTGTCTGGTTGGAGCCACAGCCCGGGCCAGTCTGGGGCTGCAGGTTGAGCACATCCATTCGTTACTGATGATCTTTTCAAGTTCAGAAACTCACCGAACAAATGGAAGGCACACTTTCTAACCAGAAACACTGAAACGCGTTCGTGTTAAAATGCTGCCCCACAGTCACCTTCCGAAAACAGCCAGCTGGATGTACCGTCTTGACGGGCCCATTCCTGTTCAAGAAGGCGGTTTGCGTGTATTTCAAAATGTGCGGAATGAATTTCCCATCAGTTCCTACTTTGCTGCCTTGTCCGAGCAGGTCTCCAACTATCGCTTCCAGACCTGGCTCAGCATTTCTGTTCTCACATCATCTGGCAGAAGCTTCTGCAGGAGAGCTCGCCAGTCATGCTGTGCTCTGAGACGGTGTTTTGTTACAGAAGCTGTAATAGAGGACACGTGCATTCCCACGCAGCGCAGAAAATGAAATTCACGGGTACATTGCCTTGCAGAGCTGACCCTAGGCCTGTTTTGGAAGTTTCTGTTGGACGTTTACCTCTGCACGGACATGTCCTTGAGCTCATATTCTGTCTTTAGTTTGGTAGCTTGCCTTTCCACGTGTATTTAAAATTGTTCGTTAACTTAATTTCCTGTACAGATGGCCTCTTCTTGTTAGATATTAAGTTACTCAGAATTTTCCCATTATTATTATGCTCTGATACTCTGCTACCCCATAAGAAGCAGTTTCTGTGCTTCTTATAGTCATCTCTTGGTATGGATTGCAAAAAGTGAAATTGCTGGTCCAAATGAGAATTTATGAGTTCCAGAGTACACTTCCAAACAGCTTTGCAAGGACAATTTAATCTGTTTTTCTTCTCTCTCTCTCGCTCGCTTTTTTTTTTTTTTTGTATCCACAAAGTCTTTAATCTTACCTGCCATCTTTCCTAGGTCCTGTTTGTGTGACAAATAATGTAATGAGTAGTCATTTGAGGCTAAGGCAGATGAATAAAGTTAGTGATTACAGCTGTGACTTCCACTGTTGTCCCTGCGGACGTTCTGGTGGTGTCCTGTTAGCAGAGAGAGGCCCCACCTGTCCTGCCTCAGTAAGGCAGACTGAGACCCAAAGGTCCCCCTGAAATGGGCGGGCCACGATTCGATGCTGTTCTGCTGGCGCTGGTCACTCAGCTGGTGGAGTGACGCTTCTCTGTACGCTCAGAGAGCGGCCTCTAGGAAATGCCATGATACCATTCGTTATGTGGGATTAAAATAATATAAGTGCCTATTCAATTAAGCATAATCATGAATCTATTTGATATATACATTTTATGAGTCATTGCATTATGGAAATCAGGATGGCTGTTCCAGCAGCCACATGCCCAGGTTGTATGGGGTTCCCTTGCTGATAGACTGACCTTCTTACTGGAAAGCTGGTGACAGCCCCCGGGAGGGAGGGGGAAGAGGCTTTCTGCACTCAGGATCTTCAGTTTAAAAACCACCCAAGATTCTGTATTTGTGTGTCTGCGTATATATCTATGTATATGTATATACATACAAACATAAAATATATATATTTTAAAGATTTATTTATTTTAGAGAGAGAGTGAGATAGAACTGGGGAAGGGGCCGAGGGAGAGAGTGAATGTCAGACTCCCCGCTGAGCACAGAGCCCTACATAGGGATCCATCCCAGGACTCTGAGATCATGAGCTGAGCCGAAATCGAGTCTGACGCTTCAGCGACTGAGCCACCCAGGCACTCCTGTATGTATCTATTTCTGTTTATTTCTATACAACTCCAATGGCATGTCCTTCACCCACTCTGTCATTTGTCCTTTCTATTCCTACCTTGTGTCATACACAAGGCAGTGTCGAGGGGAACCAGGAAAATACTGGTTTATATTTTAAGGCTTTTCTTCAGGGGGTGCCTGGGTGGCTCAGTCCATGAAGTGTCTGCCTTTGGCTCAGGCATGATCTTAGGGTCCTGGGACTGAGTCCAGCATCCAGCTCCCTGCTCAGTGGGGAGTCTGCTTCTGCCCTCCCCTCTGTTCCTGTTCTCTCTCTGGCTCGCTTGCTCTCTCAAATAAATGAAAAAAAAATTAATGAAAAAAAAAAAAAGCTTTTCTTTGTGTTTGTTAACCGTTTCAAAGTGTCTCCCCAAAAATATCGTTTAAGAACAGCTGCTACCTTGAGCAACAGGGTCATTTATACCCTGGGTTGAGTCAACAAAGGCTTGTATAATTTCTTTGCATTGTAAACGCCCAGAATCAAGTCTATCCAGACAGAATTCCTGAAGGTTCTGGCAGGTTTGATATTGGTGTGATCACAGCTGTTACTATCAGCGTTCCCCTTTCTTGGCTGCCCTGAGGCTCTGATCTGTTAGATTGTTCTTGAACTGAACCTGAGTTTTTTTGAGTTTATGAGAAAAAGAAAAACAGTAATTAATTTAAACTTGAACTTGTATTGGAATTTGTTGAATGTCTTATAAATCATCATCACTTTTCCCCATCTGTATAACTGATTACAAATGTTTGTTTTTGCAAAGGAAAAAAAGATTTATAATAAACAGAATTTAAAAGCTAAAAAGAGTTATCATATTTAATATTCTATGTAATATGGAGTGTGTTTTACAAATAACATAATTTATAAAACTTATGTTTCATATAAATATATAAAACACATTTTCTAAGTTAATGTAATATAACTTAAAACATCTATCTTATGTATTGTATTGGATAATGTGTGTTATATATAACTTAGGAATATATGTTTATAATGTTTACATGTAATGCTTACAAACATTTATAATTGTACTAATATTATACTTATATTGTTACATAAGTATATTTTATAATAGTATACGCAAGTTACATTTAATATTTAAGTTATATAAATGATTAAGACAATTTTATTAAAAGTTACATTTAAGATAAATAACAGTTCTGGCTACTACTTGCATCCTGAGTTGATAAGTGCTTGAGATGAAATATTTTATAGTTTCTGTGGGAAAGAGAGGAATCCCCTTGTAATAGCATTTGCTGGGAACTTACTATTTAAAGTGTATAAAATAATGAAATTCACACTCATCTTAATTGGAACATTAATCATTAGCTTAAATTGAAAACAGAACTCAAAGATGTTTATTTTTTAAGCAAGTCAGTTTTCTAAGTTATCAATTCTGATACTGATTTGAATGAAATGAATTTCCCTTGAAGAGTTGTATGTCTTTAGGGTTTCAGTGTATACTAATGATCTCTTCCATGCACAGATTGGAGGAGACTGAATAGAAATGGTTTAATGTGCCTGGAAAAATTGGGAGTTTTTGCTCCAGAGAATGCAAATATGTTTAACTTACCGAAGTGAGCCATTCAAAATGAAAGCGTGTACACTCCATAAACCATGGATGGCATCAGCAATATGAATAATATATGAAATATTATTGTAATTAGGCTCAAAGAAATAGTCTGCTTGCTGTGATTTTCAAAATTTAAATATTAATAGTATATGGGACCATTGTCTATTCCTGCTATAATTTTAGATGTGACTCTTTTTTTTTTTTTTTTTTAAGAGGGGGAGAGAGAGAGAGGAAGAGAGAGGAGAGAGGAGGTTGGGAGCAGAGGGAGAGGGAAAGAGAATCTTCAGTAGGCTCCACAGTCAGGACAGAAGCTGACAAGGGGCTCGATCTCACAGTCCTGAGACCATAACTTGAGCTGAAATCAAGTCTGATGTCTAACCAACTGAGCAACCCTGGTGCCCTGTGACTCACATTCTCTTCACTGTAGGAAAAAAGTCTTAGTTCTCAGTACAACCATAAGTTGTTGCACTGTGGGTAATCGATGAGATGTCCATGGTCCCGGGTGCAGTAATCGGCTGTTTTCTGTGATAATCTGCATTTTGCCCAGCACATCTGAATAATAAATTTAATATCTTTTCCCTTTATGCTGAAATCTGATGCGACTCCATAGTCTAATCAGATTTCTAAAAGGGATGAGTTTATTCTTTTAATTTAGTAATATGTGTGTTCTGTGAGGGAACCTTTTAATTGCAGTATACTCAGGCATGTGAAACGGTGATCTCCACGTACGGTACCTGCACTGAAAACATTAACCAGTCCTGGGACTTGCTGGAGATTCTCAGGCCCCACCCCAGAGCAAGGGAATCAGGAGCCCTGGGGGGGCCCAGCAGCCCGTGCGGCTTTCCCAAGCTCTCCAGGTGGTTCTGAGGCCCTGGACGGCTGGAGAACCTTACCCTGGACGGTGGATTGTTTTCGTGCAACAGCCCTGCTTGAAATTGACTTGACTCCTCTCGTGCAGTGAGGTTTCCTAATGCTAGGAAATAGGTTGTCCTTGGAGTTTTGGACAAAGACCTGGCATATCAGCTAATTTGGTAGTGTGACCAACCATCCCAGACTTGAGTGGTTTAAAACAGCCCTGTGGTCTCAGTGGGACAGTTCTTCTGCTCTTGGCTGGCTTCCCTTAGGCGTCTGTGACCGGCTGCCGGTCATCTGGGGGCTGGCTGGTTTGGAACGCCTTCAGCTGTGGTGCCTGGTCTGTCCTCTTCACCGTCTTCCTTCCTCCAGTAAGATGCTCTGAGCTCTTTCTTGGAGAGCCTAGAGAAGGGGCAGGAGCAGGACCTCAGAGTCAGCCCAGGACCCCTTCTGCCATTTGCTCTTGACCACCCAGACTCAAGGCCAGCTCTGCTTCCTTCACATCAAAGCCTTCTGAATGTTCTCTGAGGTTGAGAAGTAGGGCACAGTGGGTTATAGAGAACAGAGCTGTTCAAAGGCACTGGTCACGCCTATGAGCAGTGATCGGTGAGAATACCATGCTTGCAAAGGCCAAATAAACCTCAAAAACAGAGAAAAATTTTTTTTAAACAGCTAAGTAAAAACAAGCAAATTTCCTGGATAGCCGATGTGATTTATAGAATGGACTTTGCTTAATAACAGCCTGCATGCTCTCAGAGTCCACTGGCTTCACACAAGACTGATGATATCCTCCGGAGGCTGAGAGAGCCATGGATAGTCATGGATAGTCGTGGATAGTCGTGGATAGACGTGGATAGTCGTGGATAGACGTGGATAGTCGTGGATAGATGTGGGGAACGCAGAGTACTCACTTTTGGTCTCCTCCTGCACATTTCAAGAGTGTTTGTGGTAAGGAAAAGAGTAGAAAAAGAGTAGGAGAAAAGAAAAAAAGAAGTATGTGGTGATTAATAGTCTTGGACCAAAATATAATATGGCCCTTTATCATACTTCCAGTAAGTGGGCTGGTTTTGAATAGCTCATGTTACACTTTATTCATGGCAGTAATCAACTGTTGTGTATATTAGTGTTACATAACCAGAAAGAAGTGTTTGCCTTGCATTTCCAGATCATTTGCTAATACGCAGCTAAAGCAGTGATTAACAAACAATGATCAGATGTATTTAGGACATAATTTCTATGTGCAGAGACACTCATTCTTTTCCTGTATATGTTTATGGAAAATGAGACACATATTCTGTGGTATTGTCTCCTCACTTAGGAGCTTTCTGGCTCACAGCTTCTCCCTGATTGCACCTGCACACATTAAATGACTCTTCTGTTTGGATCGTCCATCTCTAAGATTTGTGTAAGAAAAAATCTGTGCCCACAGGGAGCTGGGTAAGATTCAGTGCGGATAATCCGATTGTCCAATAATTATAGAGCGATCTCAGAAGGCTAGATGTTATGGCAAAGAATGGCCATCTAACGCTTGCCAGTACACAACGCAGAGCAAATATAGGTCATTTTGGAAAGAGTTAGGCAGAGTGATGTGCAGAGAGCCCAACATGAGCTGTTCAGGTCAAAGGAATTAGACCTGATGCCCGAGCTGTGGATCGAGAGCCAGGCCGAGATGACCGGGCTGTGGCTGAAGCCCCACTGCGGGGGGCTGGCCCAGATCGCTTTGAGTGGTGCGTCAGTCAGCCATCACCGCAGTGATGCTGAAGCAAATTTATCCCAAGCTGGGTGGCTTAAATTATGGAGATTGTGTTTTTCACTCAGGCCTGTGGATTGGCTGGCTTTTGGCTCCTGTCAGCTGGTCCCCACTCCAGGCCGCAGGTGCCTTCAGACCTGCCCCACACACATGTACATCTTCATGGATCAGGAGCTTCTTAGCATTTGCTCACGGCGGATCCTCAGAGCACAGGGACCAAGCTTAATATTTAAGCACTCTTGAAGCCACTGCTACCGTCATGTCTGCTAAAGGTCGATCAGCCAAATGAGTCGTGTGGCCAAGCCCAGCACCACCGGGGCCACAGGTGTCCACTGCCCACGGGGAACATGGAGCAGAGTCACCATTTGCAGACCCGCAGTCCACACCATTCCAAGCGGGGCAGGAAATCGCGGGGGTAAACGTACACATGTTAATGCAAAATTTATTGCCGTTTCTCATTCTAAATGTTTACCTCAAACTCTTAGCTCATGGTTTGGAGACTGTGAGATTTATGTGTGTGTCTGTGTTTTTTCCCCCCCTAGCATAATTAGCCTCCAAGCAGGTGGTCTTTCTTAGTAGCAGCAATTTTGAAATGGCTACATTTTTTTCTAAGAATAGTATTGGCAACATTCTAGTTGAGATTAGCCTGTGTTCTTGATTTGACCTCAAAATAGGATGGGCTACAGTTACTGTTGCGTTTATTTGGGAATAGATAAATTTGAAACATGGCATGTAGCAGTAACAACTGAAATAACCTAAATGTATTGTCCTTAGCCATTTAAGAGGTAATTGTGTATTTGCAAAAATGGTAGTATAATTCCATTCACCTACTGGGCTAAAATTATATTTAGCACAATTGATAAGCAGGGACCCTTTATATATAGTGCTAAGAAACCTAGAAGCACCTACTTGGCTCTTTTACTATAAAATATAATTTATATATATATATATATGTATATATATATATATATACATATATATATATATATAGACTATAGAGCTGTAAGAATTTTGTTCTTTTAGCTTAAAAATATAAGTAATTAGCTTTAACAAAATTAAGACCCTTGAGTTAGTCTTTAGATGTTGATACTTATCAGTGTCCCAGAAGCACGATATTAATTAAGTAATAAGGTAATGATTGGCATGTTCCTTAAGAGCACCTTCAAAACGGAAGTATCAAGAAGGGCGATTTAACCAGAGGTTCTCTTGGGGTGGTGGTTTTCCTTTTTGTACATTAAATGTGTTACTCTTGCTCAGATTAAATTTTAATTTTTTTGTTGTGGACATGGCGTCTTATCCATGCCTGTGAACTTCTGATAGCACGAGGTAGTCATTCTCATAACGTCCCTCGTGTCTTTCTCCTCAGAAGGGCATGAAGAGGAGGTCCCAGCCAGAAAGGAGATGGGTCGGGGGATGGTCTGGAAAGGCGACAGGCATTTGAAGCGTTGTCTTCTGCATCGCCCCATCTGTGAAAATTAGGTTCCACTGCATTCAGGAGGAGAAACCATCCCAAACAGCAGTTGCTCATATAGGAGGGGCGTTTGTCTTGGTCACACCTCAGAGAAGTCCCGAGTTAGGAGTCCAGGGTTGGAAAGGGGGATCGCGAGGCCCCCGGAGACGTGGCTCCTGACTGCCCACGCGTTCTCGGCCGGCAGCTGCTCTCTGGGCCATGACAGTGCTCCCGGCTGGCGGAAGGTCTTCCTCCTGTGCGGAGGGTCTTACTGGAGATAGGGGCTTAGTATCCAGACGACCACTTGATAGCCAAAGCTGCCCAACGTCCCTCAGCCATCGGGGCCTCAAGGAGAGAGCCCCTCCCGCCTGTTAGAACGGCCTCCTCCAAAAGACAAGAGATGACAAGTGTTGGCGAGGATGGGAAGGAACGTTTAGAACCCTTGTACGCTGCTGGCGGAATGCAAGCTGGGGCAGCCGCTGTGGAAAACAGCACAGAGGCCCGTCACAAAATTAAAAATAGAACCACCATATGATCCGGTAACTTCACCTCTGGGTATATAGCCAAAGAAAATGAAAACAAAATGAGGATCTCAGAGAAGATGTCTGTACTCACTACAGCATTAGTCACGGTGGTCAGCATTTGGAGGCAAAGGAAGAGTCCATCTGTGGATGAATGGATAAAGAACACGGGATTATATGTACAAAATGTGTGTGTATTTGTAGACACACAATGGAGTTTTATCAGCCATGAGAAAGGAGGAAATGTTACCCTTTGCAACATGGATAGACCTTGAGGGCATTCTTCTAAGTAAGATAAGTCAGCCAGGAAAGGACAAATACTGCATATCATTTTTATCTAGATCTAAAAAAAATAGTCTTGACTCTTTTTTGTCAAAGAATTTGATTAAAAAAGACAAATTCATAGAAGCAAAGTAGAAGACTGGTTGCCAGGGTCTGGGAGGTGGTGAGGACATAGGGAGAAGTTGACTGAAGAGGACAAACTTTGGGAGGCCTGAGTGGCTCATTCGGTTAAACCTCTGATTTTGGCTCAGGTCATGATCCCAGGGTCCTGAGATCAAGTCCCACATGGGGCTCCCTCCTCAGTGGGGAGTCTGTTTCTGCCTCTGCTGGCTGTTCCCTGCTTGTGCTCGCTTGCTCTCTCTCTCTCTCTTCTCTCTGACAAGTAAATAAATAAAATCTTAAAAAAAAAAAAAAAAAGTACAGGGGCACCCAGGTGGCTCAGTGGGTTAAAGCCTCTGCCTTTAGCTCAGGTCATGATCCCAGGGTCCTGGGATCGAGTTCCGCACTGGGCTCTCTGCTCAGTGGGGAGCCTGCTTCCTTCTCTCTGCCTACTTGTGATCTCTGTCTGTGAAATAAATAAAATCTTTAAAAAAAAAAAAAGTACAAACTTTCAGCTATAAGATGCACACGATCAAGTATCTCATGTAGAACATGGTGACTGTAGGTGGTAACAGTATGGCATACCCGAGATTTCCTGAGAGAGTAGAATTTAAATTTTCTCATTAAAAATAAAGATAAGCAGCTGAAGTGTTAGGTATGTTATGAACTAGTTGGGGGAGCCCTTGTGTCGTGTGTATGTATATCAGATTGTCACAATAGACACTTTCAGTATCTTCTATTTAATATATCAGTTAGACCTTAACAAGCCTGTAGAACAAAACCACAACGAGGACTCTTACTGGGGGAAACCATACATTCCCACGCGCCTCTCACTGGCTGAATGACCGCATCCATCTAAAACGGAAGTGGATAATGGAGTCCTTTGGCTGGTTTAGCAAAGAAGTGGGCTTTCATTACCCCTACTGGGGGCAGCTGGCAAAAGCTGTGTGTTCAGTTTGTCCTCAGAGGACTTTCTGAGAATGTTGTTACGGTCCTGCACTCTGATACACCAAATAGCAACCTTTTAATTGTATTCACTGTAGCATAATAACTCAGTGTAATATTTTGCCTTTCTGTAGCTTTTTTTATTTTTAATCTTATAAGATGCCTTGAAGCATGATTGTGTTTCCACATATGTGCCTTTGGCACCTCTTAAGGTAAGATAGAGCTTCCAAACTAATCAAATCTTGTTTTTAAAAAGAGCTAGGGATTAAGTTTGAGGGATCCCTTAGTGTGTAGCTCTGTATGGGAAAATATAACTGGGGTTTCTGAAAAATTCCCTTGCCCTTTTGGACTGGGGATTGGTGAGCTAAATCTTTAAGGTTCTCTGTGTTGTGAATTTTTTTAAGTAATGGATGCTGGTTATGCTTTCCAGAAGCAACTCAAAAAAATGTTTCCAGTGTTGTGTTTAAATTCACATTGGAAACATTATTGGGTTGCTAATGAAAAATGATTTCTATTAAGGTCTCCTGTTTTAGCACCTATGATACGAAGGCACATTCAACATCCATAATTGCCACATCGTCAAGATCTCCCAGAGAAGGAAAGGCAGTGACAGGCGAGGTCACTGGCTTATGTAAGATCTGGACCGCAGATGGGAAGTAAGGATGGGTAGTTGGGTGAAGATCCTCTTGGTCAATTATGGCTTCCACGCATCTGATGGTGGTTTGCTGCTCTTCACGGTTTCTCTTGTAAATAGAGTGCGTCGCCTACTAGACGGAGCAGCGTGGGACTGTGCATAAGACACCGCCTGCGTGTTCGATTAAGGCTAATGTGTTTTAATTACCAGCAGCCTAAGAACCAAACAGTGCATCTTAGTGCATCTAACGTTATTATTTTCAAGTAGCAGTTGAGTAACACTTGGAAGAGAGTCATGAATCTCTCGGGCTAATTAATGGAAATGTTTAAAAAGTACTGGCAGATGAAAGTAACAAACATGTCATCCCCAAATTGTGTTTTCCAGCTACTGATTGATAATACTAGATCAGTCGCCAAGTTTTAATTTCTCGATTAAATGGCATGGCCCGTATTGCAGTTTTAGTCACATTTACTGAAGTTAATAACGAATGTATCCAATGTTTCAGATCTCTCATAGGAAATATTTTCCCTCAATATTAAAAATAATACAGATGGTCAAACATAGCTACAAAAAACCCCCCAAATTATTGGACATTCTATTTTAATGACAGCTTATGACTCTGATAATAACTGGTGGAAGTTCTTCCCAAGAATACCTAAAAAATTTTGACTTGCCTTTTGCATCATCAACTTGGTGAAGTTGGTGAATATAATTCCGTGTGTTTTAAATATTTGCTTTGCTCTCATTTCAGTTTTTAGAATCAGGCAGGTGACTGTGGTATAAATGGCCATTGTCTGTGAAGCGGCATTCTCTATTTGAATTCCATGTATGGGGTGGATTAGAAAAGAACTTTATTTACTTTTTTTTTTTAAGATTTTATTTATTGGACAGAGAGGGAACACAAGCAGGGGGAGTGGGAGAGAGAGAAGCAGGCTCTCTGCTGAGTGGAGAACCTGATGCGGGGCTTGAACCCAGGACCCTGGGATCACAACCGGAGCCAGGGTCAGACTTTTAAGAGGCAGACTTTTAACTATTGAGCCACCCAGGCACCCCGAGGTAAGAACTTTCAGTGCATGTTTCTGTACCTGCTGCCCGGCTCCTGGCGGCGTGGAACCAGCTGAGGGGGGCTGCAGCCGTCCAGGGTCCAGGGGTTGGGGGGACGGGGCAGTTGGCGACCTGCACAGCAGTGGGCAGTAGGTCTGGGGGGGGGGGGGGGGTGCCCAGGTTTGTCAGAGGGCAGTGTGTAACCCCGGGCTTTGTGATAGTCATACAGGGTTGGGATGCCCATGAAATTGCAGTCACAGCTCAGTTTTCTTTTGAGTTGGCTGGTGTTTACCTTAGAGTCAGTAAAAGCAGTATGTTTTAATAAAAAAAAAAATTATCCAAATAAACATGCTTCTATAATTTGTCTTTGCCACCCCACACTTCTGTTGATGCCTACTGCATGCCACTGTTTTGGTTTTTCCCTATCTTCTGGACTATCAAAATCTTTTAAAATCTGGATGCTGTCCTCACATCCTCACTAACACTACTCTGTGTGCCATGGTCCCAGGAAGTGTTTATTACCATGTCTCTTATCCCGCCCCCATTTTACAGTTGGGGGGACCGAGGCCCAAAGAAAGGTTGCATAACCTTCCCGGTATCCACTGCTCTTTATTGATGGGTCCCAAATATAGAGCCAGAGCTACTTCTGAGCCCAGTTCCGGAGCGCTGGCATTTCAGCATGAAGCTGTGCCATCGCACTCTATCCATCACGTGGATGGCCAGGAGCTGGGAGCCTGGCACAGAGCAAATGGGCGCTGCCCACAAAGGGAGTGAGCCAAGCATGTAACTCTCTCTATTTTAGCATGGTAGGTAGAGGAAAATTCTTTACGCCTCTCTCCCCCTCGCCCGCCCCCAAACCTATGGGGATTCAAAGGTGGAAGCGACCGTATTGGGTTGAAGGATTACGGCTATTCCATGGAGACTGTGCGTTCAAAGGCAGGACAGGGTTACCAGGAGGAAGGACTCACGGAGGGAGTGACAGCAAGAACTAAGCCACAGAGGAACATGGAATGGGGCGGGGGGCCCTTCAGTCTGCATTTAGGCTGCTCTACTCTAGTGCGTCTTAGAGGAAGTGGAGAAAGACCTGTATTTTATTCAGAAGACACAGAGAAGCCACGGGAAATTTTAAGTAGAGAAATGATATGTTTGGGTGGTTTTTTAGGAAATTCTACAAAGTCTCCCTTCACTGTGTTTTAGTTTTATACCTGGTACTGATTACTTCCTGACAATGTCCTCCGTATTTTGTGGTTGCTGTCTGCCTCCCCCCGTGCAAGGCAAGCTCTTAGGGTCCCTTGGTTGGGTTACAAAGGCTTGCTTTCCTCTGCAGCGGTAGGAGACGGGGACAGAGAGGGCCAGCTCCCTTGGGCAGGGACACTGATCGGAGGGCCTCTGAGGTGCTCTTCGTCATGCCTAAATGTGTCGTCAGAGAAGCTGCCGACCTTACACTGGATGTAAGTGGGTCCCAGCAGCCGTAATGGCCAAGTGACCAGCGTAGGTGGTGTGAACAGGATAGTGCCGGATGTAAGAGCTTGAAGGCGTATCGAGTCGACAGGACTGACTACATCTAGGATCCTGGGTATCCCTTCGGATGTCAAAGAAGTAGCCCCAGGTTTGCAATCTTTTCCCGCAGAGCCCCTTCCTGGTACAGGTTTCCCCTTCCGTGTCTTTCCTGTCGCCAGTGGCACAGGTCGGGCACCTTGGGGTCCTGCTCGCTGGGTCTTTTTCTCTCACAGTCCCACGGACAGGCTGCCGCCCTTGGACCACTGGCTTCCTTTCTCCTGTCCCCAGACGCCTCCCCTTGGCCATTCGCTAAGTGTGTGCTGCCTCAGGACCAGCTACTGGGACAGGCACAGCCGAAAGGGCACACATTATGACTGGGACAGAGTCCATGCGAATGCAGACACTTGGGGTTTTCCGATGGAAGCTACCTCGATCCCCTTATTAGCACGTTTTTCTTTTCTATTGAGGTGTAACTCACATGCTGCCAAGGTCAGGAGGTGGCTCAATGGCTTCGTGTGACGGCATGCGCGTGCAGGCGTGGATCCTGACCTAGAGACGCGTGCCGGTTCCGAATGATTGTAGGGACCGTTCTCTTCCTCTTGGCTTGGGATGGGCGGGAGGGGCCTGGCTGCCCTCTGGCTGGCCCACTGGAGTGTCCGTGGAGAGAGAGGCCCCCCACCCCAGAAAGGGCTTCCAGCTCCTGCTTGTCGGAGGGACACCGGGTTCCGGCTGAGGAGGTCCTGGGCACCTGGGCAGTCCTCACTGCAAAAGTCTCTGCACCGAAACAACTGCATTCTAGCCCTGGATCTGCCCCCAGTAGATGAGTTTCTGCCTTTGAAAAATAATTTTTTCTGCCTCTGTGAGCTAAGAAGCCTGGTTATGTATAATGAATAGGAATAGAACATTTTACAACGAAATTCTTTATTATTAGTGGTATGGGACGGATGTGTAGCTGCCAGTGCTTTGAATGCTCATTTTAGCCCGACTTTATTTTATTTTTTTCTGGGTAAAATCATCAAGCTATGCCTTTACGTTTTTTCTTCAGAGGTGACTCCATGTGGTGTCCTATGTGAGATCATTTTCTTTCTCTCAGGACAGTCTTGGTCTTGTTAGTACAGAGCGACTCATCGTTACGGAGCATTTCCTGCAGCCCAGAGCATTCTAAAACCTCACGCCCGTGACCTCCCTCAGCTCAGCAGCTCTAACGAGACAGCTTGTGTCGGCGCTCTCTCTTTACAGCTGAACCTGGGTCGTGGGGTGGTCACGGCTCGCCAAGGTCACACGGCCTTGTGGCAGAGCCCGTATTAGAGCCGGCCTAGAGGTACCAGAGCTGGGCCCTCACCACTGTCCCACCACCTCTCCTCGCACAAGGAAGTCACCAGCAATGGGGACATTTGCACACTGGCTGCAAGAACCCAGCCTTTAAGGGGGCCGATGAATTCAGCCTGAACAGCTCAAGTGTCTCTCGAGTCCTGTTTCCTTGGCAGAGATGTACGTGGTCGCGTCCGCATCCTTCAGAGTTGAATCAGGGCCAGCTGTGTTTGAGGAATGGAAAGTCATAATGATGGGTGGTACCTGTGGGGGTCCCTGCTGTGGGCCCATCCCATTCCGGTGAAGCATCTTCCTTCCATGACTCCCCGCGGGCACCCTGTGGGGCAGGGACTGGTGTGGAGGTGAGGACCCTCGGGCACAGGGAGCTGAGGGAAGTCACTCAAAGGCCCGCTAGTTCGCAGGGACACCAGGCTGCTAACTGGAGAGTGACTTTGGACTTACGCTCTCAACTACTGGGCCGTATTGTCTCATAAGACAAAACAAGACAACGTGCTTTCCAGGGAGCAGAACGCTTGGATGCAGGTAACCCCTGAACTGTCAGCCAGATTTTATTAGAGCTTAGACCCCTCGCAGTCACCGTTTCCCTGTGTCACAGAATGTTCAGGGAACTTTGGTCATCACACCTGCCAGGGATGGCCATGGAGAAGCACCCTCACGCCGTCGATGGGGGCCGTTTTGGAAGGGAAGGTCCCACTAACCCATCTGCAGAGGCCTGGCTGTGCGTTGATCGGGGTTTGACAACTCAGATCTCTGCCCTCAGGAAAGAATTCTGTGATTCAGCAGTGTTTCTGGATAAACAAATTCCGTTTCCATTGGGGAAGAAAGAAATCATTGATGGGCTCTTTCTAACAAAAATATGTTGACTTTCTGCAAGAGCGTTCCATCATTCCATCCCATTACATTAAAAACTCCTTGAGACAACCATCTTATTCATCTTTCTTCAGCCGCTCGGAGAGCATATGATTGAATAAATCATGACTCTCTGGATGGCTCTTTACTGATGTTTGCTTCAGCATCTGAAAGCGGCTTTTCTAAAAGTTTTTCTCAATATTACAGTGGTGAAATGACAGTGCTAATTACTAATAGAGAAGCTGTGCATTAGCAAAAATATTGCTTCTTTTTGAGAGTAATATTTTAAAATATTTTTGAGAGTAATACTACTGCTTGTAAACCACAGTTCCAAAACATGAACAGTTGGGTGAACTTCCCATTTTCTTGCAATATTATGGAAATATCCGTGAGCGATCTGGGGGTGGTGGTGAGGACCGTGAGGGTCACGATGGAAATGCCATCTCAGTTTGGTCATAAATAGGCCTGAACCTACATACAAACAAATCAGCCAACAGGCTTCTGAAGAGGGTGCTAGAGAAAGACCAGCTTCTGAAGGAGTAGGAAGACAACAGCGTTGGAAGGGGGACTGGACAGGACGCGAGAGACTGATAGGAAATGGTGTATGAGGATCTTCATGAGTAAGTCCTGGTGGGGCTCTGTCTGAGGACGGGACACCATGGACAGAGCGTCCCTTGCTGGGTCAGAGCACACCTAGTGGGGAGACGCTCTGTAGGAGAAGGAAAGCATCCTTAAATAATTTTGCCAGATTTCACACCAATTTGACTACCAAATGGTAGATCAAATATATTCATTCTTATGGCCTTTGCAAGTATGATTTTGCAATTGCTTTTCAGATTGGATGCAGTGCTATTTTTCCGCTTTCCTGTTATAAAATTTGCCTCTTTTGGAAAACACCAATAACAAAAGATTGTTAATTGAAAAAGGAAGGAGTTCATAGGATAGTAAGTGGAAAGCTGCGGGTCTGAATTTATATCTGGTTGCTGAACTAAAAACCTCCTATTTATCTGTGAATCTGGACGTTAGCATAAAAATCAAGGACCTAGAAGCCATGAATTCAGAGTCTGTTGCAGAAACTCAATTACTTTGTGACTTGAGGCCAGCCATTTAAACTTCTCATGCCTTAAACAAATTCATTTGAAACCAAATGCTAAACTGACTGCTTAAATAAATAACACCTTTCAAAGAATGTCTGGATATTTCATGTCCAGGAAAGGGTACGTAAATCTTAAACAGCCTTGTAATTCAGCGCAGGGCTGAGTCAGCCCACAGTATTTGAATATGTCGTGTTGTCCCTACCAGGGAAAGGCAGCAAGGGAGGCAGACGTCCCTTCTTCTTGGCTTCCCCTATACAAGTAAGAAATGACCGAATGGTCATTTTCATGACTTCTTTTGCATTATCTGGGAATTTTGTAGCATTAATTTATATCTTGATTATTTCAAGAGTAATGTATGCTTTGTTTTAAAAAGATTTTATTTATTTAAGAGAGAGAGAGAGGGCATGTGTGAGTGGGCTGCGGGAGGAGGGGCAGAGGGAGAGAGGGAATCTCAGGGCAGCTCCGCACAGGGCCCCATCCCACAATCCTGAAGATTATGACCTGAGCTGAAGCCAAGAGTCAGGCCCCCCACTGAGCAAGCCACCCGGGAGCCCCGTAATGTATTCTTTTTGAAGAAAAATTAGAAGCCCACCAGAAGGCAGAGATTTAAAAAAAAGGACCAAGGAGCCAACCATCCATTCATAACTGCTATTAACTTTTGAGACCCAGATTCTGTGCTTCTGCTGTACAATAAATTTGTGTTCTTGCCCATTTATTACACATATACAAAAATGTGATCATAAACTTCTTCTGATCTTCGTTCTGTTTGTAATAGTGAGCCTCTCAAGGATATCCCAACAGCGATGGCCGCACACTGTACCATCCCACGTGCCGTATCTTCCGTCTTCCCTTCCTCTAAGCGCTATTCCTATTTTTTTTTAAAGATTTTATTTATTTATTTGACAGAGGTCACAAGTAGGCAGAGAGGCAGGCAGAGAGAGAGAGAGGAGGAAGCAGGCTCCCTGCCGAGTAGAGAGCCTGATGTGGGGCTTGATTCTAGGACCCTGGGACCATGACCCGAGCCGAAGGCAGAGTCCCACTGAGCCACCCAGGCGCCCCATATTTTTTATTTCATATTTAAAATATTTCATATTTTAAGCTTTGACTTTCATTTCATTTTCCCTATTATGACTTTTGACAATTCAAATCCTTAATTATTATTCTATTTATATATGTTTCTTTTCCTGTTCATTTCAGTTTATTCTTCCTGAATCACTTGAGGAATATTTTTTCCTAAATTCCTTCATAAGTCTTAATGACACTCTATAACATCTACCCATTAATTTGGGAATAACAACAGGTTCACAGTAATTAGTTGCATAAGAACACGATGTGGATTTTTTTGTTTTGTTTTGTTTTGTTTTTTATTTTTTGAATAGACTCCACACCCAGCTCTGAGCCAATGTAGGACTTGAACTCACAACCATGAGATCAAGAGTCAGATGCTGCACCAGCTCAGCCACCCAGGCCTTCCCATAATGTGGCTTTTTATTAATTTTTAAGTTCATTTTTATTCTGACCCTTGATAAGGCTTCACAGTATTCTACCAATACTTCCTGAATATTTGCATTCTGTGTATTTCCAGATACATCTTAGCCTTAAAATTTGCATGAGGAAGTTTTACTCGAGTTTTCTTTATCATTATATACAGACACACACACAGGCTTGTGTGTGTGTGTGTGTGCGCGCGCGCGTGCGCGTGTGTTTGTGATTGGCCAATTTAATGCTACTGACTTTAATACTTGTTCAATAGCTTTGTTGGTCTTTTATAAACAGAGATAATTCTTCATCTACCTTCTGATAGTTGTATCTCATAATTTTGTCACCTCGCAGTTTGGCTGGACCTCGGAGAACCATATAAATAACACAACAGCTTGTGGTGACGGTAATACATGCGCCTCTCGAATTTCACTGAATGTCACGAGGACGTGTGGTGAGCGCAGTTCAGTGTGCGGATCCTTTGGTGCATTATTTTCTCCCTGAGGGCTCACTTCTGGTTTCTGCCTCTCAGTCTCTTACTTTCTAGTTTGTGTTTTGCTGCTTTTTAACATTTTTATCCGCAGTTTCATAGACTGTGTATTTTCATGAATGGTCCCGAAAGCACAAAGCAGATATAGTCTATTGTGTTTACGTGATAATATGGCCCCTTCCTTTCTTCCTTCCTTCTTTTACTAAGTGGCCATCTCAGCTTTACTGTAGCCGTGTTCTCAAGGAGGAGGTGATTCTCTGCGAGGGGCCCCGCAGTTGTTAGCTGTATTTCGGTGTCCATTGTGTAGAGCAGCTTTGTCTCACATTTCACGGCAACTACCTTTAATACCCATAGTCTAAAGGCCCTGGTGGGTCAGTTTGCTAATTAAAGTTACTCTCTTAGTTACACCTTTAACGTTGTGTTTGGAATGAGTTAGGCCCATTGACTTGTTGCGTTACCAAGAACCAAAAGTAATTTGAGGATATAAATGGATTTAGTCCTTAGACATTTGCCGTTTATGCTCATGGTAACAAACGTGCTGTGGGGGCGCCTGGCTGGCTCAGTCGTTGGAGTGTGCGACTCTTGATCTTGGGGTCATGAGTTGGAGCCCCACGTTGAGGGTATTAAATTTTTTTAAAAAGGTGTCTGTGTGTGTGTGTGTGTGTGTGTGAGAGAGAGAGAGAGAGAGAAAAGAAAGGGAGGGAATATGGCATTTTTTCAACAGTAGGTTTTCTATTTGTCAGTGTCCCATTTCTCGCTCATTATCTTCTGGATAATTTTTATAAGTTGCATGATTATTTTCTATATTTCTATAGCTTCTATGTCTTTGTTAATGACTTCTCTTTTAGTGCTTTTATGGCCAGAGAACACACTTTACATATTTTATATAATTTAGATTCATTTAAGTTTATGAGGTATGTCTTAAAGAACATGTTCTGTTTTGATGGACACTCCACAAGTTATTGAAATAATGTATATTCCACCTTTGCTGAATAGAATGCCTTATAAAAAATTAGAATACATTGATTGGGTTTTTTTCGGTCTTTTCCTCATTACTGATTTCTCTCTACTTATACGAATTATTAAGAGGGAAGTGTTAAGAGTTTTTACCTACCTAGTTTGGGTTCATCTACTTTGATAAAGGTAAATATATTTTGGCTTTACGTATTTTGATGCTGTGTTGCTAGGTACATGCATATTACAGTTTCTTATGCCTTCATTATGAATTGATCCATTATCATTACGTGATGTCCTTCTCTGTTCTTGGTGATGTTCCTTATTGTGAAGTAGACGTTGTCTGGTAAAATGCAGCTACTCTAGATTTTTCCCCTTAGGGTTCATGTTGTACTTCTGCTTCCATTTTCCTCATTTTGTCTCTGTCTTTGTATTTAAGTTGGGTTTCCTGTAGACAGAGGATGTTGGCTGTTGTTTTTTAATCCAGCAGGACTATCTGTCTGTTAATTGATATGTTTATTTACCTTTTATGTAATTATCGATAAAGTTAAAGACTTTAATCTTACAAGCTGCTTACTATTTGCTCCATCTGTTCTTTTGTTATTAAAATCTTTATCTGCCTGCTTTTGTGATTGAATATTATTTTATTCTGTTTTTATATCCTTCTTCTTTATATCTTATAAATTTTTACTGGATGTCCTTACTTACATTTTACCTTTAAGTAACATTATACCACGTCACAAGTATTATGGTGCCTATAAGAGTATATTCCTAAACTCCCTCCCATTTCTTGTGCTAGTTTTCATTTATTTTTAGCTACAAATTCAGTTTTTTGCTACTATTTTTCCTTGATATTATATTTTAGAATGATTCTTTTAACAAAGGAAAAATGCAGGTTTTTTTTTTAACATTTACTTTTATTTTAATAATTTCTGGAGATTTTCCTTTCTTTGTGTGGATCCAGGTTTCTGTACTGTAGGTAATGAACCTTCTAATTTTAATTTGTTTGAAAAAAAAGTCCTTATTTTTTTCTTCACTTTTAGAAACATCTTCTCTGAGTATAGATTCTGGTGTGACACTTTTCTTTCAACATTCTAAAATGTCAATCCGTTGTTTTCTTTTTTTATTTTATTTATTTATTTGACAGACAGAGATCACAGTATGCAGAGAGGCAGGCAGAGAGAGAGAGGAGGAGCCTGCCACCCAGGCACCCCAATCCATTGTTTTCTATCTTAAGTAGTTTCTAAGGAAAAGTTGGCTGTAATTCCTTTTTTTGTTCTTTCCTTTGTAATATTTTTTCACTTTCCCTGGAGAGCTTCAAGATTTTTTCTTTGTTTTTGGATTTCAGCAGTTTGAAAATAGTATGTCAAGATTTTTTTGTTTTGTTTTGCATTTGTCCTGAGGTCTGTGGATCTCTGGTTTGATGTGTTTCACTAGTTGTGGAGAAATTTGCTGCCATAGTTTCTTATGTTGCATTCTCTCTTCTCCTTTGGGATTCTTACCACATACATGTTAGTGGCTGTCTGCTCTTCCTTCACAGCCTGCGATGCACAGTTCTGTTCTGTCCCCTCTTTCTGCTTGTATTCATGTCTAGTTAATTTCTGTCAATCTCTCATCAGTTTCATACCTACCGAAGCTGTTTTGAGTCCACTGAAGACTTCTTTATCTACTGAAGACTTCCTTTATCTCTGTCTTCATATTTTTATTTCTAGGATTCCCATTTTACTCCTCCTTATGACAGCTCCCACACTGCTGAAATCCTGTCTATGTTCATGTGCATTGCCTACCCTCTATGGTATTTAATACATTAATTGTAGGTATTTTACGTTCCTTTTCTGGATCATGTATATATTTGGATTTTTGGCTTGCTTTGTCTCTTTTTGATGTATTTTCCTTTGGATTTTTGTGTGTCCCATCATTTTTGACCAAATGTTAGACTTCCCAAGTAGGACAATAGATATGGAGATAGTTAGAACTTATGTCTGGAAATGGGGTATGCCACTAATATGGGCAGTCGACTTGTTCTTGTCAGGAGTTGTGCTGGGTTTGGGTTTTGTCTTGTGACTTCATTGCACCACTGGTTTTTAAGTCTTTACCTTGTCCTTAGTCTGTGTTCTGATTGGCAGAGAGCTTTTTCCAGTGTTTTTGCTCTACCCTCAGCTTTAGGCCTTTCCCATGCTCCCAGTACCCCAGGGAGACTTCTCTTCTCATTCTTATGTACTCTGCTTTTCACTCTTACTTATTCTCTTTTCTCTTTTCACTTCTCTTTTCACTCTTACTTATTACTCGGTGCTTGCAAACCTGGTAATGGGATCCGAGGAGAGGAGTCCTCTGCTGTACTGGACCTGCCTCAGGAGTAGGCAGGCTCTGTGTGCATGGTCCTGCACGGCACTAGCATTAGCAGAGTTCTTGTGATCTGGACCCAGAATGCTTTCCTGCCTCTCCCACGCCCACCAAAGAATCTTTAAAGAAGTATTCTGGGGGCGACAAGGAATGCTGCCTTATCTCAGTGGCTTGAGGCTTCTGCATCGTAGAGGAAAAGGTCAGACTTAGCTGTCTCCATGGTTCTCACAACCCAGTAACAAGGCAGACGATACATAGAAGAAAACAAAGAAATAGTGGAATGAAGGAGAACATTGACAGTGCTTGCTGTGAACAATATTAGCAGGTGCTATGGTGGGGGTCCTGGAGCACTATTAGACATGGAGGACCAGGACCTCCTTGAAGGGATGAAAAGGGAGCTGAAACCCAAAGGCTGAAAAGGAGCCAGACACATTAAGAGTTTGGTTGTGGCAGTTTGGGGCAGGAGTTTGGGAGAAAACATCCCAGGTAGAGAACATATCAAAGAACCCGGGAATCGGGACTAGGAGTCTGGACAGGGAGGCCTGCTGAGCCAGGCAGGAGGCACAAGCAGGACAGACCCTGCAGGTCACCACCGGAAGAAGCTGACTGTCCTCTCAGTGCATTGGGAAGTGGCTGGTTTGTTGTAAAAGTAGACTGTGCCAACCACAGTCCCCACGGGACAGTGTGACACACTCACACGGGCTGACTGAGAAGCCATTAAGGAAGGTGGTATTTGCCAGTTTAGGCAAGAGAAACCAACTGTGGTGGTAAAACACTGAGGGCGGACATGACCAGGAACTGTTACCACCTGAGCCTGAAATGGGAAGGTGGGCCCAGCAGCCCCAGACCCAGGTCACATGTGTTCCGGGAGAGTCTCCTAGGGAGCGCTGGCTTTTACTGGAGGGGGCTGTCCTGTGCTGACCTGGCAGGGTGAGCTCTCCCACCTCCTGTCTGTGCTTCCATGTGGTCAACATGACAAGAAGCCAAAATAGACCCAGTTCCCCAGACACCAGCCTTTTGGACACATGGGAAAATAGGGAAGGACAGAGCATGGTTGTGGAGAGAGATCAGGTGTGCTGCGCTGAGAGGGATAGGGATGGAATTACCTTTTCCAGAGGTCACGTCACTGGTGGCAGGAAGGCGCAGATGCGACGTTGAGGGATGAGCGCGGTGAGGTCCCTCCCAGCACATGGAGGAGAGATGTGGGTCTGTGGGTAGTGGTGGCAGAAAAGGCCAGTGGAGCTGAGCTGTGTGTTTAGGGTGGAGTGAGCCGCTCCCGCAGGGTGAGGCTGGTCCAGAGCATCCTGCAGGCTTATGTAACAGGGTGGAAGCCAGCACTTTCCTGAAGTGGGGAAGACTGTGGTGGGACCAGGTGTGTGGTAAAACCTTAGCATTCTGGAGATCTTGGGTCTGAGGAAGTGTTGAGACAACAACAGACAGTAGTGTTAGTTGACATCCTACATCTTCTGATAGATACATTCTTCTAATATTAAGCCTTCTGATAGGTAGATAACGTGTCTCATGAGAACCTATCTTTGAAGTTCATTGTCTTCACTCTTCACAACCCAGTGGTAACACCAGAGAGGAGCAAGCATGAAGGGAATAGAAGATGCTTGCCGATTGTACATGTGATGAAGGATGGATCCTGGATTATACAAGGACTCGTGGACCTCAGTGGCCAAAACCCAGAAACAATCCCATTTAAAGAAGATGGGTCGGGAAACTGAATAGACATTCTGCAGAGAAGACATATAGAGGGCCAAAACAGACACAGGGAAAGATGCTCAGGATCACCCATTATTAGGCAAATGCAAATAAAAATCTGGAGAGTATAATGCTAAGTGAAATAAGATAGAGAAAGACAAATACCATATGATTTCACTTATGTGTAGAATCCAAGCAACAACAACAACAAAAGAGCAAACAAACAAAAAATAGTAAAAGACCCATAAGTACAGAGAACAAACTGATGGTTGCCATAGGGGGGAGACGGGTAAGATGGGCAAACAGGAGTGGGTGATACAGGCTTCTGGTCATGGACTGAATCGGTCACAGCATTAAAAGGCATAACATAGGGAAGACAGTCAGTAGCATAGCAATAGCATTGTACGGTGACAGATGGTAGCCACTCTTGTGGTGAGCACAGCATACAGACTTGGCACAACTAGACTGTATGCCTGAAACTAATGTAACACTGTGTGACAACTATACGTCATTAAAACACACACACACACACACACACACACACACACACAATGACATATCATCTCATGCCTGTTAGAAAGGCTCTCATCAAAAAGGTAAGAAATAACCAGTGTTGGGGAGGAATTGGAGAAACGGAGCCCTTGTGCCCTGTTGGTGGGAATGTGAACTGATGCAGCCACTGTGGACAATGGTAGGGAGTTTCCTTAGAAATTAGAAATGGAAATACCATCTGATCTGGAAGTACGACTTCTGGGCCTATATCCAAAGGAAATCACAATCTTCCCCACCCCATTTATTTATTTATTTAAATTTTATTTTATTTTTTCAGTGTTCCAAGATTCATTGTTTATGCACCACACCCAGTGCTCCATGCAATCCGTGCCCTCCCTAATACCCACCACCAGGCTCACCCATATCCCACCCCCTCCCTTCTAAAACCCTCAGTTTGTTTCTCAGAGTCCACAGTCTCTCATGGTTCATCTCCCCCTCTGATATCCCCCTGCTCACTTTTCCTTTCCTTCTCCGAATGTCCTCCATGTTATCCTTATGCTCCACAAGTAAGTGAAACCATATGATAATTGACTCTCTCTGCTTGACTTATTTCACGCAGCATAATCTCCAGTCTCATCTATGCTGATACAAAAGTTGAGTGTTCATCCTTTCTGATGGAGGCATAATACTCCATAGTATATATGGACCACATCTTCTTTATCCTTTTGTCAGTGAAGGGCATCTTGGCTCTTTCCACAGTTTGGCAACCGTGGCCATTGCTTCTATGAACACTGGGGTACAGATGGCCCTTCTTTTCACCACATCTGTATCTTTGGGGTAAGTATCTAGTAGTGTAATTGCAGAGTCATAGGGAAGCTCTACTTTTCATTTCTTAAGCAATCTCTACACTGCTTTCCAAAGTGGCTGTACCAACTTACATTCCCACCAACAGTGTAAGAGGATTCCCCTTTCTCCACATCCTCGCCAATACTTGCTGTTTCCTGTCCTGTTAATTTTTGGCCATTGTAACTGGTGTAAGGTAGTATCTCAATGTGGTTTTGATTTGAATTTCTCTGTTGGCTAATGATGATGAACATTTTTTCATGTGTCTGTTAGCCATTAGTATGTCTTCATTGGAGGAGTGTCTGTCTGTTCCCTGTCTTCTGCCCATTTTTTGACATGATTGTCTGTTTTTTGAATGTTATGTTTGAGGAGTTCTTTATAGATCTTAGCTATCACAATCTTGAAGAGATATCTGCACTCCTGTGTTCATTGCAGCATTATTCACAGTAGTCATGATATGGCAACAACCTAAATGTCCCTCTGTGGATAGGTGGATAAAGATAAAATGGAATTTAATTCAGCCAGGAGAAAGAGGAAGTCCTGTCATTTGTGACACCATGGATGGACCTTGAGGGCATTGTGAAAGTGACATAAGTCATACACAGGAAGCCAAATACCATAGGATCTCACACGTGGAAGCTTAAAAAAACCAACTCTTAGACACAGAGCCTAGATTGGCAGCTGCTGTGGGTGGGGGTGGGGAAAATGGGGAGATGTTGGTCAAAGCGTCCCAACTTCTAGCGATAAGGTGAGTAAATTGTGAAGAGCTAATGGACACATGGTGATTATAGTTAATAGTCCTGTATATTCAAAGGTTGGTAAAAGAACGGATCTTATTCTGCATTTTGTCTATTGTAAATGATGCTGCCATAAACATAAGGATCACATGCCTTAAAGGAGAAAAAAGAGTGGATCTTAAATGCTCTCAGCATGGAAGAGACATGATAGGTATGAGAGGTGAGAGGGGGCAGCTGGCACCACTGGGGCCGTCATTCTGTGGCATCATTCTGCGGCCACATCCACACATGCCTTAAAGGCACACGCCGGTGTATGTCAAGTGTCTCAACAAAGCTGGAAAAGAAGAACCACCACAGCTTACACAGCTTATACTGATCACTACGAGACCAGGAAAGTTAAAAAATACTTTCTGAAAACCATAAAACTTTAGCTCTGCAGATCATTTCTCCAGATGCGATTTCTCTGGCAAAGCTCATGGTAGATTTAACATCACGTCTCGCTTTCCGGCATTTCTCCCACGTCCTTCTATGTTTCCTCGAGAAAGACGATGGGTCATAAAAGCTGTGGGACCTGTTCACAGTGAAGGCTGTGTTTCTCTCAAAGAAGTCCCGGTGAAAAGAGACAGCTGAGTCAGGAGGCAGTGGATATTGAATTATTTTTCAGAAAATTGAAGTGATTTGATATTCCTTAATCCCAGCCTAAATTCTCATATGCCGTGCTTTCATTATATGCTTTAGCACATTAACTATATGATTCTGGAACTTTCAGTTTGAAAGAAATGGTATATGGGAGGATGTGTTTGTTTATACTGCACCTGCTGAATTTTCGGTGTGGAAGGAGGGGTGTTCTGGAAGGAGAGGCTCTCTTCCGTGGTTCTCTCCCTGCAGGCGGTAGGTTACCCGGCGCAGGTGCGGCAAGCCCTCCTCCTGATGGCCATTTGTCACCTTCCAGACAGGAACGTGGCTCCTGCTCTAACCCAGCATGTCAGCCTCGTGCCAGAGACAGCATGGGCTGTTTGCAAAGGCACATGTAGTTTTTCTTTATAGAGCTTTTAGAGATTTGATCTTATCTTCAGTTTACAGTTCTTGCTTTTTAGATAAAATGCCTTTGCCGAAAGCACTGTTTGAGGTCTAATGAGAAGTCAGGGCTGCAGTCTGCAGTGCTGAAGCCAGTCTCCGTGTGGAGCGAACCGACCTGTGTGGTCGTGCCCAGAACCTGTCTTGTTTCCCATGTTGCTGATCCCTCAAAACCTAGTGATTTCGCAAAGCACTGAAACAGTTGCGTCCATTATGCGCATACATGCCAGGGAGCAGCGGTTGCTTTTTGTGAATGGACCTGATGTTAATTTCAGGGCTTTCAGCCCACCTTATTCAGCCTTTTACCCTACAGGGCTCCATTAAAAATAACCAGAAGGAATTTCGTGACTGATCAACTTAGTGAATGAAAATAAAATGCTAGCTGGTACGGGCAGCTTGCTGGGGCGGTGTGGTGGTGTTTCGGTGATTTTATGCCTTGGCCTTATCAGCCTGACGAGCCCAGGACCTGCGCCACCCACCTGGGCGGTAGGACGCTATGGAGTTGTAAGTCATCTGTGAGTGCCTGTGTCTCCTCTCCAGGTGAGGAGGGCTGTCCTGTGGGTGGGCTCGCTGTCTGACGGGCTGGACTCTTGCAAGCCTATTTGAGTGATACTAGGATGATTAACAAAGATCCTGTGTCTCCCAAAGTAGAAAGCTGCAAACAGCCATGTAACTAACTTCGGCATGGCTCTTAGCCAGCACATACAATTTGAGTGGCATCAAAGAAGTAGGAATCCACATACATGCGCTGCTGGTTTTCCCTTCACTTTCCTCCCTGTGCACCCTTCTATACCTGTGTTTATACCTGTCTGAGTGTCTATGCGTAATCTTAATAACCACAGAGTGTATTTGAACATACTAGGCACTTAGATAGTTGTTGAATGAATGGTATGTCTTTATTGCTTAATAAATATTTATTGAACTGTTTCAAAGAAATGGAAACGTTTGGTACAGCATAATTATTTCATCATCTAATATTTTAGGGTAAGGATAATCTTCAAGGTAAACAAAAGCATCTCTGTTTGTACAGCATTATTAAACATAATTCACTCTGATAATGTTATTTTAAAGGGAGAATCCCCAGCCTGAAATACATGTCCTTCCAAAAGTATGTTTGTTTTTCGCTGATGACACACTGGAATCAGCTATAGGGATAGCAGATCTCATATGACATCTTGGGGGTTGTAAGGAAACACTCAGCTCTCTGTAGGAGCGAGGCCACACATAGGACATTCGGCAGCATTCTGCCGTCTCCTTCAAGGGGGCAGATGCTTTTCATTTTCATTTGATATTCTAGGGTGTCATTTATGTAATAAATAAGATGCCACTAGATTTAATAATTATGTGGGCTTATGGAATTAAATATTTATCTTTTATTTTATAAATTCATTTCTAAGAAATACTATAGAAGTGTCAGGGTTTGGATGATTAAAACGTAGCAGAAACCACAGCTGGATGTGCGAGGCGTCCTTGGTAACGTACTTGGAGTCTGAAGGAGTTTTATGACATTATACACTTTGTTCCTGAAGATGTCCCATGTGTTGATACTTCCAGGGGTCCATCTTCAGCACAAGGACATTCAGGACAAAAGGACAACTTTCTGTAAAGGGGTACATTTGAGAGAGCGACAAGATTTGTAAAGAAAACCTGGTGTCTCCGAGACACTGGATTGGCTCATCCATCACATCCACGATTCGAGCCACAATCTCACGATTCAGTGAATCTGTTCCATCAGTGAGATTCAACTTATATATTTCTAAGATGGTACAATTACTATAGGAAGCTAGTTGGTTTTTGTTTTTTTTGTTTGTTTGTTTGTTTGTTTGTTTTTGGATAAGAAAGTAGTTTTAAATGAAGTTCAAAGAGTCACAACTTAAGTTGAATCAGTTCTTAAGCTGTCAATATGTGTATTTTCCCCTGTGATTTAGAAATGGTAGAAGATGCGAAATTCTAAAAGGTACTGAGCTGCTGGAAGGCTGTGCTTGAAGAATGTATTGCTTATGCAGTTCCTCAGAGAACATGCCAGCATTTCAGGGATTGAGGACTGTAATACATCTCAAGGAAGAGTGCCATCCATCTTAGAAAGACCAATTGCATTTTCAGTTATTATTTGAAATACAGGAAACATTTCAAGAATGTCATGCTAGAATGTAATAGGGTCTTCACTCTTTAAGGTAATGGGGTTTGAAAGTTCCTTTGCAGTAGAGACATTCTGAGCTGCTCCCTACATGGCTGCAGTGCTGATGTACACGGAGCCCAAGGAGGCGGCCCAGGATGTGGGTGCCGGGCAGGAGGGGAAGGTGGCAGCTAGCAGGTGCTGCAGACTTCTGGCCCCGCCCACTACCTCATGTGCCAACACCAAAGACACACTTCCTCCTTCCTTCCCTCTCTCCTGCGGGAGCCTTCCTGCTCATCTTTTCTGCTCAGAATCTGGGTCACATGCAAGGTACAATTCAGTTGTCTTTTAGTCCGTTTAGCCTTACTGATCTGAAGTGTCCTACTGTTGGCTAATAATCACTATTGCTATTAGTACGTAACTAAGCAATTTATAAGTAGTTTTACACAGAACTCATGGATCACTTAAATGTTGGTAGGGCAGATTTTATCTGTCATCAGTGAGGAGACCCAGGTTCTAAGAAGTTGAATGATATTCCTGTAAGCCACTTTTCGGCCATCTGTTCTTGGATGAAATATTCCTCCACTTGACAAAACATGGTTTTAAATCAACAGTGATTTCCTAAACTTGTGGTCCACATGTATGCTACTGAATTGAAAACATGACAGTTAATAACGCATTGAGAAGTCTTCCAAGTGACCAGTAAAAAAATAAATCTGCTGCTTTCAAGGTTTATTTATGATCCACGAACACCCCCAATTAGAAAATGTACTGGGAAGAAGTAAGCCAGTTTGCAAGTCTACAAAACTACAGAGTTTTTAGAGGAAGAAACTCCATGACAACCTTTGTCATCCACAACCTTTGGAAAGAAAATCACGCAATGTTTCAATGTATGATTGACCTAAAGAAGTCATGGGCAGCAAGTCCGTTGAGTAAAGGAAGAGCTGTAGCATCCTTCTGGGGAGGGACTCAGGCCCTGCGCCCTCCCTTGCACTTCCTGAAAGGTAACTGCTTCAGAGAACAAGACTTTCCTCCTCTTCCTCCTAACAGTCACTCTCAGCAGATAAATGTGTCTTATTTCCCTGGAAAGTTCTAGGCTGCCGGAGAACTCCCCCACCATCTCCACCTCTCTGTCCCCCCATCCTGAGCCTTCCTGCCCATCATGACCTTTGAACCTATGGTGAGTCTCTTATCTTGGGCTGACTCTAACTCCTGGTCAGCTTTCAGACTTCTCAGCTGTCCAGTGATAGGACTTTCTGCTTACTTTCCTTCCTCCCAGAATCTCCCTCTCTACTGGATCTCCTGCAGGATGCCAACGTGCCCTTTCTACATCTTACAAAGCAACACTCTTGACCCTCTTTCCCATGGACTAGCATCCTATCCCTCTCTATTTGTAAGAACTCTCCTTGAAAGCATTGTCTGTGCTCTCTGGTCACGATTTTCCCTGTACCCCGCATTCTTCCAGAGCAGACGAGACCAGGACTAAGTAAGAGTAGCCAGAGGAGAACAGAGGTCCCAGGGTCAGCCCATTTGGGGGAACTGCTCTTGATACGGTCACCTTGTCAAGGTCACAGTAATCTCCATGTTGCTAAATCCAGCGGCCAGTTGTCAGTCTCCGTTTTACCTGCATGTTAGTGTGTCCCTTTCTCCCTCTGAAACTTGGTAGACTTGGCTACACACACATTCAGAACTTCATAAGTCTTAAAAGTAACGCAGACCCATGATAAATAGTTCTACGAACAAACTAGTTGGCTGGGGAAATGCTAGAAACACTGGAGCATTGAAAGATTAATGGTTTTGAAATATAGAGGCCATTTCTTTCTTTTTTTTTTTAAATTTCTTTTCAGTGTACCAGAATTCATTGTTTATGCACCACACCCAGTGCTCCATGCAATCCCTGCCCTCCTTAATACCCACCACCTGGTTCCCCCACCCTCCCACCCCCTGCCCTTTCAAAACCCTCAGATTGTTTTTCAGAGTCCATAGTCTCTCATGGTTCATCTCCCCCTCTGATTTCCCTCAATTCCCTTCTCCTCTCCATCTCCCCATGTCCAACATGGGGAGATGGAGCTATTTGTTATGCTCCACAAATCTGTGAAACCATATGATAATTGACTCTCTCTGCTTCACTTATTTCACTCAGCATAATCTCTTCCAGTCCCGTCCATGTTGCTACACAAGTTGGGTATTCATCCTTTCTGATGGAGGCATCATACTCCATAGTGTATATGGACCACATCTTCCTATCCATTCGTCCGTTGAAGGGCATCTTGGTTCTTTCCACAGTTTGGCGACCGTGGCCATTGCTGCTATAAACATTGGGGTACAGATGGCCCTTCTTTTCACGACATCTGTATCTTTGGGGTAAATACCCAGTAGTGCAATTGCAGGGTCATAGGGAAGCTCTATTTTTAATTTCTTGAGGAATCTCCACACCGTTCTCCAAAGAGGCTGCCGCATCAGTAAAAAGAGACCAAAACCCCCAAAGAGGAAGAGACAAAGACAAGAATTTAAAATACATAGCATAAATGTAAATGAAAAAATTAAGCTCTGCCTCACCAGTAACGAACAAATTCAAACTAACATGTACGGAATAGGACATTTTCAAAACAGAAAGAATAGTGATGCAGAAGCAAAGCTGGCATGTTTATGTACCCTCCGTGGGGCGTAGGTGGCCACTCAACCATGGGAGGGATTTCTCTCTAAGTCTTAAAATGTGCATCTTCTTCGACATATAAACTGTCTGCAAATGGGCAAAAGATGTAACTGAGCCTTCATAAGAGCATAGAGAAATGCTGGGTTCAAAAATGTCTATTGGTACCTCAGTAAAAATCATGAAATGAGGCTTTATTATTATCCTAATTATGATATGTCATCACAAAATTATAGCATAATCCCAATTTTGTTCTTTAATTTATCTTGGGGAAAAAAAATGGAAGGATACGTATCCAGACAATACAAGGAGTGATCTGGGAGCGTTAGAGATCTTATATTGATTTATTTGCTCGTCTGAATCGTCCCTGTTTTCTTTAGTGCGTATCTAGTAGTATGAATAAAAATAATAACATTATAAAAATATAACATTTTATTTGTGAAGGGAGTTATGTAACTAAGAGTTCTAGTTTTCAGTTGAAATCTGAAGTGATAATGAGCACTGGGTGTTGTATCCAACTGATGAATCACTACGTTCTACCTCTGAAACTAATAATACGGTAGACGTTAATTATATTGAGTTTAAATAAGAAATTTAACTTAAGGTGAAAATGTCTGTGACTTCTTTTTCATGAAGAGCACACAGGACTGAGAGGAAGCTGGTGAATTACCAGGGGTACGTTGGATGTTCAGGGTATGTTCCCCCGGACTGTATCCGTTCATAGTGGTGCTTTTATAAATTTTAAAGATTTTAAAATTTAAAAACATTTTAAAGAAATGCTGTAATAACCCAAGTTTATATATGTGCACACACATGTACACACACGAATATGCACACATTTGTGTGATCTCATGGGTTCCCAGTGCCAACCTGCGGAGGGACATGTAGATTATAAATACTCAGGATTCTCCCAGGATAGAAAACTTAGGCTATCCTAAATGTGGTGCTTTCTTGAATTGCCTTGGCTCTTCCTACCCAAGGGTGTCTAGGGGAATAATGTTCACACTTTGGGACCCAGTGTAGCAAACCCAGACTCTCGCCTGGTAACCTAAGATGGACACTTGACAGATGTAGAGCTGGAGGCTTACGATGCCTTTCTGATTTTCTTGATTTCTGTGCTTTTTGATTGACTTTTGAAGACAGGCTTGACATTTCATTTAATCAGGGTAAATACTTTAAGGATGGAAGTGCTAAAATTTATCATTCTTAATGGGAAGAGATATTACTTCCGAGAGAAGGGAATCTGATGCGTGATTGGAGGTTCATTATTACTTTAAGAATAAGTAGGCGTTTTCATAGACTAAAATACACATAACTGATATGAGCTTTCTTCCCCTTACAACTGGTGGGAGTTGTGTAATTTGAATTGCTTCTCTGAGAGCTGTCCTTTTATTCTGTGGATGCCATTGTTTATATCTTTCACAAGTTCCTTTCTCTGGCATTACATGGCATTATTTTCAAATGGGAATATTTAACTGCTCGCAGTTCACTTCCAGCAGACTTTGGTCTGCCCTATCCACGCCACACCTGTGGGTTGAATCGGAAACTGTAGGTGCGGGGCTCTGCTAGCTGCCCAGAAGTAAAGTAGCCGTGTTGAAGGGAGTTTCAGATTAGACAACAGGAACAATGAGGCATATACACAGAGATGGTACGGTTCTCTGCTGACGTGATTGTCTCAAGCTGAAAGAAAAAAAACAAATGGAAAGAAGAGAAATGTCCTTATAGGGGATTGTCGCCTACCTTTGAGAGGCTCTTGCTGACGGTCTGTGTACATATATGTATCTGTGCATATATATGTGCATGTATGTATAAAGCGTCCCTTTGTGGGTGGGATTGCATGGCAAATGCCTAAGTGTCTTAAACCTGTGTGAACGCAGATGCATTAGGTAACTATTCCAAAGGCTGACCTGAACAGGTGTGTCACCTCCACAGGTGTTTAGAGAAGGCACATTAATCTGGTTACTCATCACAGTCACCTGAAGTCTGTCTGCATTAAATAATAAGACCATTAAATAAGATACAGGTAAGAGATGGAAAGTTTTCAAATGAAATGTACACAGTTGAGGATATGGTTGGAGGGAATGGATGACGCTATTGGGGTTTTCTTTGTAATTGGAAGGCTGGTGAGACTGTTACAAAATGAGCTTAATTATGTCAAGTGGGAGCCCAGGAAGTACAAAATTAAATAAAGGGAAATGCCTGGATATAGATTAACAGAGGGCAGCTGAGCGTTTTCCTCAGTTTATCAATAAAAATTATCTTTAATAACTAGAACTATAGGATGTTCAAGATGGATTCTTACAGATCCATGTTGGCTATGAAGATAATACAATTTGAAAAGATATTCTGTATCTTCCATTTAGCTTGTTTTTGTAAGATGAGTCAGAAACTAATAAAAACAGTAATTACATAAAGCTGATTTTTGGTGAATCTCCTAAGGGAGCAGATTACCTCAATATTATTTTCACCTTATTGATTGGCTCTTTTTCTTTTTCTGCATCATATGCAAAAAAATGTCTCACTAATTTTGGTATATAATTTATAAAATAGGCCAATGACATCTAGGACTAAAATACATATTAAAATCATTGCTTTATGTAACAAAGAAGCTGTATAGCCCCTAATGGTGTTGTTGGCCTCCTACTTTTAATTAACTTTCTGTATTATTAATTTTCATCTCTCTTTAATGATCACTAATTTCCATTTGGGATAATTTTAGAACATGCATTCTAGAGGCACAAAAATAATTGAACAAGTTATTTTGTTTTCTTCCCTTATCCATGTAGCGCTTCTGTGGAGAACCGTTCCTATGCGTGAACCTGTGCCCCAGCCGTGCCTTCAGCCCTGTGCTTCTCTAGTGCTCATGGTGTAGTACAAGCAGGATCCCCCTTGTTACTGAGGCTGCTGCCAGTGGGGCTCCAGGGGCCAATTTCCATGGGTCACGGTGCAAGAAGCGTAGTGGGGTGCCTCCTGAGATTGACACCTGTCGCCAAGGGAAGGAAGCGGACTGGGCCGCAGGGGGTGGACTGTATTGAGGGCCCAGCGAGAACCCAGGTGCCCTGAAGGGATCCCAGAGGCTCGAGTGGTCCCCCAAGCTGGGTGAGAAGACTGTCTTGATACCCATGACAGCCAGCCACAGAGTTGATCAGTTGCATCCCGGCAGCCCAGGGCAGGTGGTTCTGCTCAGGGGTGTGGTCCAGGACAAGTGATGAGTCCTCAGTCCTGAGGGGGATTTGGATTCCCAGCGCACAGCGGCCACTACAGTTGGGATTAGGCTCTCTACTAGCAAGTCACAGTTTTTTCTGTGATCCTGCCTTCTGCCTTCTTGCTCAAGATGGAGGCCCAAGGTCCTCAAGTCTGTACCCTTGTCTCTTCCTCTTCTGTGACTCTCTTACCTCAGGTTCTCTTTATTTCTCAAACTGAAATATTACCCAGGCTTCCAGCTGCTTCCCCTTGGCTCCTGCCATCCAGGTCACTGGTGTGGGGTGTTCTTTCTAAAGCCCATATGCCATTGTATTCCCCTCCTACTGGGAGGCTCTCATCTAGTCTAGACTTCTGTCCAAAGCTTATGCCTCTCCTTAACTCTCCACTCCAACCCCACACCTTCCACCCCCTCCACACCCCTCTTTGATACGGCTCTTCTTGCAGTATTCTTCCTGCTGCTCAGAACTGAGACAGCTGTCCCTCACATAAGCTCAGGTGTCATGTTGCAAACCCGTCCTAGGGAGCAAGGCCTGGATCCAGCATCTGGGGACGCCTCCTTGCCTGGCAGATGGTGTGGGTTCAGAAGACAAAAGTGGGGCAGACACTCTTGATTTCATTTTGGGAATTACCCAAGCACAGAGATGGTATGAGGTCCCATTTTATTTTATTTTATTTTTAATTTAAATCCAATTAGCCAACTTACAGTAGAACATCATTAGTTTCAGATGTAGTATTCAATAATTTATCAGTTGCATATAACACCCAGTGCTCATCACATTACGTGCTCTCCTTAATGAAGTCAAAATTAAGCACATGGGAACCAGTTGTATAGGTTTCCAGTGAAATGTGAATTACTTGGAAAGCTACCAAGGTGTCAAGTAACAGAGCTCAGCAGTGTTAAGAATACAAAGAATAAAGAAACAGACTTCATTTTGATCAGTTGTATTGGTAGCTTTGACTAAATTTTAGACAGTGAGAGAAGACAGTGGATGGAAATGTTGATTCTGTCCTTCTAAACCATGCTTTTCTGGGAGAACACTGGGCCTGAGGCTCTCTTGTTGATGTGCCTGAGCTAACCTGCATCAAAACCTAGTCTGCCATTAACTGCTTCTATGCCATCTGTCCCACCTCAGGCTTCCCTGCTCTCTCTTTGGGGAAACGTTCCCTGTTTCTCTGCTGTCGCTTCCTTTATACTGCTTCTCACTCAAACCTTCCTACCCTTAAAATAAATAAACCTTCATACCCCCAAACAAAACTTAGACAAATCCGTGTTTTAGTTTGATCTAGTTTGTAAGCTGTGTTTAGGCCCACACGTATATGTGTTTCCAGTAGCCCAGGCATTACACCTGTATAATGTTAAATGAATATGCTCTTATTAAAAGGAGTTATATCTGGCACCTGGGGGGCTCAGCCAGTTAAATGTCTGCCTTTAGCTCAGGTCAGGATCCCAGGGTCCTGGGATGGAGCCCCCCATCGGGCTCCCTGCTTGGTAGAGAGCCTGCTTCTCTCTCTGCCTCTGCCCTGCTCGTGCTCTCTCGCCCTCTCTCTCAAATAAATAAAATCTTTAAGAATAAATAAATAAAAGGAGTTACATTGACTTTGTGGGAACTTCTACCTCTTATTCATTGGCACTGGGAAGCTCATATAGTTCTGTTACAGGAATCTCACATTTATTTATTTGGAAGAATAAATAAATGTGTTTTATTTATTAAATGTGTTTCCATGAACTCTTAAGATAGGGTAAGTTAATTATTTTAGAAATGAATACTATAACAGCCCTTAATACCTGAAAATCTATTATGTTCCTAGGAATTTAACTAAACACATTGGCAAAAGAGGATAGTTACTTTTAAATGAAATGACCTAAACTGAATATGTTTATGATTTTTAAAAAATTTCTGAGTAGGATAATATCTGTTGAATTTTGTTTTGAGTTCAGTCAGTCCCATTTTGATTAAACCTGGAAAAGTCATACTGTACCTTTTAAATATTTCTGGAATGTGAAGATTTTGACATTCTTATTTAAAAATAGTTCTTGAAATAGTTATTATTTCTTCATCTTAAGAATATATTTGGAAGCTGTTTCAAGGAATTATTTTAGCCAGTCTGTGAAAAGTTTTCATTCATTTCAGAAAAAAGAAAAATTATGTAAAAGGTAGACTGAATTAATCAAAACAGTTTTCTCTCCCAACTACCCAAATGTGTATCCATTCTCTGTGGGGTAACCCCTGGGAGATGCCAGGCGCACTGTGAGACGGTAAAGGACTGCCGTCCTTGTTGCCACAGACAGAATCCAAGGTTAAACCATAGATGGGATCTTTGAAATTTTAAAATGAAAGATTAGAACAATCGAGGTTGTCTCAGTAGACTTTTATGAGTTTTCATCAAATGTGTGATTCTGAATGCAAAAAGAAAATGCAAAAGCTCATGCTTTCAAAAAAGGAGAAATGAAGTCACTAAGATATAGGTGATGACTTAAAAGTTACTTTTCCAGTGCATTCATACATTAACTCTGAAAGATAGATAGACAGACAGACAGACAGACAGAAAGAAAGAAAGAAATAGGTGACTGAGGTAGACAGATGAGGTGATGGGTAAGTAGGTAGATAAGTGATAGATGGATATGTAGGTAGATAGATGATAGGTAAGAGGTGGGTGATCGATAGTTTAGTGGGCTGATATTACAACACTGCAGGTAGCACACAACCGTAATCCCCACCCCAAATCGTCAAGGCACATAGAGGATGGACGAGTGGACATGGACAGCAGATATGCACACCCTTCATGCTTGGCTGGTTTTCTTTCCATACTTGTGTGTTTCAACAGTATAATTTGACTTGAACTTTTGAGATAGCCTATTTAAAATGGTGAGTAATGTATGATAATTCCTGCTGATGATTCATTTAATATCCTCGGTTTCAAAACTCCCATCAGAGATGATGAGGGAGGAGATAGAAAAATTCTTTATTTTCCCTACTTGCCTTCTTTGTAACCCTTTTAATACCACCTTTTGTAGATTGCTTAGCAATCTACAAATATTAGGAAACTCAGAGTAGTCCGGTGTACTGATCTGTGCTAATAAATATTAAAATCGAAATGAAATAGACATTAATAAAATATATGTTGCCTCAGCAGAATTAAAGGATGATCAGATAGTCATTTGAGAAATTTAGAAAAATAGGAAATATTTTTAAGAAGGCTCTAGTGTCAAGGCTCTATTGTCTAGGGTTGAATGGGTTTTTTTTCTTCTTCTATATATATTTTTTTAATTCAGAGAGAGTGTGCACATGTGAGCAGGGGTTGGGGAGGAGCAGGGCAAGAGGGAGAAGGAGAATCTTAAGCAGCTTCCATGCTTAGTGTGTAGCCTGACAGAGGGCTCGATCCCAGGGCCCTGAAATCATGACCTGGGCTGAAGTCAAGAGTCGAATGCTTACTGACTGAGTCACTGAGGTGCCAAAATGGTTTCTATAACGTTTAACATATTGTATAATAGGAAAAGAAAAGTTTTCCAATTCATTTCTATGATTTGACATCATCATAACATTCTAACCTTAAAGATAACACAAAAAATAGAGCTATTGAAAAATCTCATGGCTGTCAAAGAAAAATCTTATGGTAAATACTGGCAAATTTAATCCAATAGTGTATTGAAACTGTTATATTAATAGTGGCTAACACTTATGTAGATGGTACTATGTTCCAGGTACTATTTTAAGTTCTTTTTTTTTTAAGATTTTATTTATTTATTTGGCAGAGAGAGATCACAAGTAGGCAGAGAGAGAGAGGGGGAAGCAGGCTCCCTGCTGAGCAGAGAGCCCGATGTGGGACTCGATCCCAGGACCCTGAGATCATGGCCTGAGCTGAAGGCAGAGGCTTAACCCACTGAGCCACCAAGGTGCCCCTATTTTAAGTTCTTATGTTATTTTATTAACTAGAACATAAACTTATAATGTCTTTTTCTATTTTGCTAATTGGTATAACCACAGAACCTAGAACTGTGCCTTGCACAAAACAGACACTCATTAAATTTGTTGAATAAATCAATTAATAATTTTCACAATGACAATAGGAGATTGACCCTATTAATATTCCCATTTTACATAAAAGGATATAATGGGCCCATAAAGATGAAGGAATTTGCCAGGGTCACACATACCGTGCCCAGCAATGTAGTTTTTTGTTTGTTTGTTTTGAGTGTAGGGAAGGTTTGTCATTATAAAATCTAATAATATTATTTAACATTTTAATCTATTGAAAATAAAATTTTTGATATTTGTTTAAAAACAAGTCAATTGCAACTCATAGGGGGAGGTACTCTAAAATAAAAAGCAAAAGGAAAACTTTCCTTAACATTTTATAAAAATAACTGAAGCTCAGCCTCCAGATTCTTACAGGTGTAACATTAGAGGGATTCCCATCAAGACAGACACCAGGGAAAGATTTATGCTGTCAGTTGTGTTGGGTAACATTGTACTTAACCAAACATTAGTTGAACAGGGGGAGAAATTGAAGTATACATATAGGAAAGGATAAGGAAGAATGATCATTAATTGTGGCTTTTATACATTGACCTTGATAGACAGTAGGTTGGTGACTACAGATAGGTTATTCTCTAAGCTTTAACATCTAATCTCTCTGTTTAGGCTATTAGTACTAATAGCCTTCACAAATTTGTTGTTAAAGTAAGTGAGATAGCGCATGGAAGGAGTCTCCTTTGCAATAGTTGACAAAGACTAAACACTCACTAAATGCTACTCATTTTTACTATTACCTCCTGAGAAACCAAAGACACACAGTTGAAACCCAGTAGCATTAATGGAAAGACTCCATGAGTCAGTGAGTTATGGTTTCATATGTAAAGCTTGAGTGCTTTCTAATATACAAGTAAAAATAGTTATCACATATAATGAGACAGTAACACTATTTATAATAATACTAGTATATCCAGGAATATGCTATCCTATTAACACAATAATATGCCTAAGGATAAACATAAGGAGAAATCTCTTGGAAGAAAACTATAAAACTTAAGGGAGTATGGTAAGAGAAGATATTGATTCATCAAGAGGTAGCATGTTCTCATATATAAAGACACAGAATTCTAAAAGAAAAAAAAAGTCAAGTACTCATAATCTTGACTCTCACCCAAAATTACCACTAAGCATGGAAAAATTAATGGTGTGTCACTAACTTTAATATGGTCTTCCACACTTAAAAGAGAATAACCAGGAAAATTATATAAAGAAGATCCAGAGATGGTGACTTGTGTTTTTCTGATAGTGGAATGTGTGAAAGTTGTAATAATTAAAAGATTAGGCTACTGGAATAAAAATAGACAAACGGATAGAACAGAAATAGATAGTCACAAGCATACATGTGTCATTTCACATCAGTGGTAAATGAATTGAGTCTTCAGAAAAAGTGTTAGCTAATCATTTGGGGATAAAAACAGGAAATTACAATTTCTGGTGTCAGTGTTCTCATTTAGATATCACATAATATAAATTTCTCCACATGTCCCTCCCAAAATATTCACATCTATAACTATCCCCAAAACTTAAGTATCTCCTGCAAACAGAAATTCACAAATGCCTATGTAATTTGTTTGTTGGGACTCTCATATACTAACTATCATTGGTGCCAGATGTGGGAGCCAGGAAGAGGGCAGGAGAGGATGGTGGCAGTGCCCGGTGGGGCGGGTGGGGTGGGGGGGCGGGAGTACATATCATCATCCTCAGAGAGAGAAACACCCTTTCATAACTGGTCTGAACTTTGATGCGTCAAAACACTGACTTATGCAGAATTTAAAGAGATGACTTGAAAGTTCACAAGAGCAGGGTGGCTTTATTGGAGAGAGGGAAAGGGTATTCCTTGGATGCAAAGTGATAGAAATGAAAAATGAATGTAGAAATTAAAGGCTTGAAGAAACCAGGGAATGAGAAATCAGAACCGTTTTATTCTGGTAGTGAGAATACTTAAGATACATTTTCTTAGGAACTTCCAAACATAAAATACAATGTAGTATTATTAACTATTAACTGTAGTTATATAACTATGTAACTATTAACTATAGTCACCATGCTGTACAATATACCCCAGATCTTATTTGTCTTTTAACTGGAAGTCTGTAACCTTTGACCTCCATCTCTCCGTCTCTGCACTCCTAACCCTCTGCCTCTAGGTAACCAGCATTGTAGTTTCTGTTTCAGTGAGTTTGGCTTTTTTTTTTTTTAGCTTCTTCATAAAAGTGAGATCATATAGTATTTGTCTTATGTGTTATATATGTCTTGTATGTCTTAGAGTATGATTTCTTTCTTTAGCATAATGCCCTCATGTTGTTGCAAACAGCAGAATTTACTTGTTTCTCATGGCTGAATAATATTCCATTATATATATTTCATCTTTGTTGATGAACACTTAGGTTGTTTCCACATCTTGTGAATAATGCTGCAATGAACATGGGAGTGCAGATATCTCTTCAAAATCCTGTTTTCATTTCTTTTGGATATATAAACCCAGAAGTGGGCTTGATGTATCTAGTACTTACATTTTAAATTCTTTTTGGTGAACCTTTGTTATGTTTTCCATAGTGGAAACAAATGTAGAGCATAATGGCTACACCAGTTTACGTTCTCACCAACAGTGCCCAAGGGTTGGAGGTGTTAACTGACACTATGGTGGTAATCATTTTGCAATATATAAGTAAGTCAAAGTAACACATTGTACGTCTTAAGCTTGTATAGTGTTATATGACAATTATATCTCAATAGAGCTAGAAAAAAAATAAAATATGAATTAAAAAAATCAGAACCCACTGTATTCTTTCCCAAGGAGCCAATGATTAAGGAAATTATATTTTACTATTTCAAAATAAAGAAGTACCCTTCATTCTTGCCTACATACATATGTTGTAGTTTTTTTTTAAATTTTTTTTTAAAGGCTTTATTTATTTGAGACAGAGAGAGCATGAGTGGTGGGGAGTGGCAGAGGGAGAGGAAGAAGCAGATTCCCAGCTGAGCAAGGAGCCCAATGTGGGGCTCGATCCTAGGACTCTGAGATCATCAACTGAGCCGAAGATGAATGCTTAAGACTGAGCCACCCAGGTGCTCCAGATATAATATTGTTTGCTCAGCTAAATAAGAACATGGCGGGTAATATCGATATCTGTATAATATCTATACATGGGCATTAGCCAAGAGACCATGATGAAAGAAGAAGTGAAAAGGATTAGGGAGAAAGACTAGGCATAAAAGATAGGCAGAGAAGTTTTAACATGCATATAACAGCAGTCCCTGAAGCCAAAAGCAGTGTGATGATATAGACCCAATATTTAAAAACTAAAATATAAGAATTTTTTGGAAATTAATGAAATCCTGAATCTATACATTAGATGGTTGACCATGTACCTGAGAAGGATCATCTAAATTGGTCAATACTGCTAGAGTAATCTACTAGATTCTAAAGATCAGAACATACCCTCACTGTGTCCATACTAAAAGATCCATCACTTTTAAGAAGAAAAATCAGATTGACATTAGAATTCTCTATGTTGACATACCATGCAAGACTGCAGTGGAGCAAACATTTATGAAATTTAAGGATGTGTTTTTATATGAGCTTGTAGTTTTATACCCAGCCAAACTGTCTTTGAAAGGCCCAAGTCATACGGTACTTAGGAATCCTTCCTGAGGAAGCAGTATTCCTCAGTGGGTTGTTTCATGATGACATATGGAGCTTGTTCCAGAAAGTAACCTGCTGCACCACTTACTTTTGCGAACCGAACATGCTTACAAAACAACAAAATGTTGACTGAACTAAACAGTGTCCCCAGTGAAATAATTCATTTAATTCTGGCACAAATTTCTTATTTTACATTGTACTAGTTGCCAGTCAGTAGAGCACACTGTTCATGGCACTGTGTTAAAGGATGAGATTCACCCAGGAGATTATGACTGGGACATGTAGGCAACAGAACTGATGATATGTACTAAATATGTTGAAGTTTGCTGAGTAGCCATGACCTCTGGAAGCACAGGTGAACATACACAGGTGTTTTCTAAGACATATGTGTTCTAGAAAACAACCACAATAATAGAGACATCATCTGTTTCCAAACTTTATGGATACTCTGTAGATCTAAGAGTAACCAGAACATGAAGACAAATAGGAGGCCGCAGTATGTGGAAATGTGAAAAGATTCAAGTAGTATGGCTTAAAAGTGGATTGGATTTTGACAGATACTGAGCAGGTGAAACTTTCACGAACTCCTTTGGGTGGTGTAACTTGCAGTAACTTACTGCTTGGAAACTTCCAAGTAAGTCTAATACAGATCCACCTGTGTAGCCTACTACTCAGCAGTTCCACTCAGTTTATCTCAAAAGTATATTCATCAAAAGATATGCAGAAAAATGATTGTAGCAACCCTTGGTGGTAATATCCTAAATCTGGAACTGACCCACATGTCTACTTATAGGAAGATGATTAAGCCAGTTGTGGTATATTTATACAATGGGGTGATTGACAGCCTGGAGAATTCTGGCGCCATAGTGATTACACTCAACAATACAGATCAGTCCTACCACTGTAATGCTGATCAGAAGGAACCAAACATTAAAGGATGTATGTGGTAGGAGGCCTTTCAGATGAAGATTAAAAGGAGCCAAAATTGATTTCTGGCCTTTGGAGTCAGGGTGGTGGTTACTTCTGTCGATACAGTTGCTGGTTGGGGGAGGAGGGGCACAAGGATACTTTCTGAGATGCACGAATTATTCTCTTTCTTGTTCTGGGTTCTGGTTGTATAACATTGTTTGCTTCTTATAGTCCTTGATGTGGTGCAATTAGCAATTTTGTACTTTTGTGTGGGCATCACTCTTTAACTTTCGAAAGGTTTGCTATTGTGAAGAAAGAGAAAAGAGAAAAAATAAAATTAATCCTTGATTGTTGCTTAGGTTAATCAACGGTAGTCAAGAGTAAAATTTAAAGCACCTAAACCAGTAAGGAAAAGAAGGACTAGGGCTGTGTGTGTGTGTGTGTGTGTGTGTGTGTGTGATGTGTAGCAGTGAGCACTGCAACAAAAATACATACCTTTATAAATAACAAAGAAAATCATGAAAAAACAAAAACATCCATATAGAGAAGCACAGTAAATATAATGTGTTATACACAGTAAGATTAATATAAACGGTTTGACCAAGTTATAACCTTGCAGTCATATCAGTGAATACAAATGGGCTTAACCTACTTACATTTTTGAAAAACGTATTGGCTCACAAAATAAAACACAACTCCTCTCTTGTTATGAGAGATGTACTTCCAACAGCTCAGAAGGCGGAAGGGTGGGAGCTCTTCCACTGTCTCCTGCTGTGTCCCCTTGATGTGCCTGTCACTGTGGGATATGTTGTTAGGCACTTACTTGCCCTGAGGTTCAAAGCTTATTGTGTATATTTCCTGCCCCTGTGCTAGAATCAGCCATTTCTCCAAGCTAGAACAATTTGACAACCAAAATAAATAAACAGTATGAAATACATTTATAAATCCCCACTTATTTAATAAGTGGGGAAGGATAGTCACATCTCCCATGCAGATGATTTCTACAGCATTTATGTAGATACACTGCCTTCAGGGAGGAAGAGCATATTCTCACCCCTCGGGTGTGGGCTATACAAAGTAACTTCCTGCCAGAGGGCAATATGGAGAGTTTTGGGAATAGAGTAGTTTTGCAATGGAGAAAACTGACAGACATGACCTTGACCAAATGATCAAGGTCAACATCAAAAGATAAGCCATGTGGATGGAACCTACCCATGATATGTTGTGATGGGAATGGCACTTCACCTCTGTGGTCTTCCTGCCAACACACATAACCCCAGGAAAATCATGAGAAAATACCAGACCAATTTCAGCCAAGAGACAGTCTATAAAATGCCTTATCAGTAGTCTTCAAATCCCTCAAATTCATCAGAAACAGGAAAATGTCTGAGTAACTGTCACTGTAAGGGGACATGAGAACATAATATGATATCATGGTTGGGCTCCTGGAACAGGAAGGGGCATTAGGTGAAGACTAAGACAATTTGAGTGAACTCTGGATGTTAATGAACAATATTATAAAATATTGGCCTATTAAGCAAAACAAATATGCCAATCTGTTAAAAGATGCTAATAGTAGGTGAACCTGTGTGTGAGCTATGTGGGAACTCTGTAATATCTCTACTATTTTTCCATAGATAAAAAACTGTCCTAAGAAAATAGTTGATTAAAAATTTTACAAAGGGGAGGAGGCAAAGGTAAAACCAGTTAAAGGCAGATAGTGAATAAGGAGAGGATATTATCAAGATAGGAGTCCAGGTAGGATAGCAAAGGAACCCTCTTATGAAGCAAAAACTCTTCATTGATGAGGAGGGGATGCAAAACAGACACAGACAGACATAAAATAAGATCCAATCCAGGTAATCAGTGAAGTAGATCTTAGAGTTCTGAATTAAATGCGACACCCTATTATAGAGAACTTATTTTCATCTGAAGTGTGTCATCAGTGAAAATCCCTGGATATTCCTTTTTCTGTTGTTTTGAATATTATTCCTAGAAGTACAGTTGCAGATCCTAGCAAACAGGATCCAACAGCACATTAAAAAGATTATCCACCATGACCAGGTGGGATTCATCCCTGGGCTACAATGATGGTTCAACATTTGCAAATCAATCAATGTGATAGAACAAATTAATATGAGAAGGGAGAAGAACCACATGGTCCTCTCAATCGATGCAGAAAAAGCATTTGACAAAATCCAGCACCCGTTCCTGATTAAAATGCTTCAAAGTATAGGGATAGAGGGAACATTCCTGAACTTCATAAAATCTATCTATGAAAGACCCACAGCAAATATCATCCTCAATGGGGAAAAGCTTGCAGCCTTCACTTTGAGATCAGGAACACGGCAAGGATGTCCACTCTCACCACTCTTGTTCAACATAGTATTAGAAGTCTTAGCAACAGCAATCAGACAATAAAGAGAAATAAAAGGTATCCAAATTGGCAATGAAGAAGTCAAACTCTCTCTCTTCGCAGATGACATGATTCTTTATATGGAGAACCCAAAGGACTCCACCCCCAAACTACTAGAACTCATACAGCAATTCAGCAACGTGGCAAGATACAAAGTCAATGTGCAGAAATCAGTGGCTTTATTATACACTAACAATGAAAATACAGAAAGGGAAATTAGAGAATCGATTCCATTTACTATAGCACCAAGAACCATAAGATACCTGGGAATGAACCTGACCAAAGAGGTAAAGGATCTGTATTTGAGGAACTACAGAACACTCATGAAAGAAATTGAAGAAGACACAAAAAGATGGAAGACCATTCCATGCTCTTGGATCGGAAGAATAAACATTGTTAAAATGTCGATACTGCCTAGAGCAATCTATACTTTTAATGCCATTACGATCAAAATTCCACCAGTATTCTTCAAAGACCTGGAGCAAATAATCCAAAAATTTGTATGGAACCAGAATAGACCCCGAATCACTAAGGAAATGTTGAAAAAAATAAAATTGGGGGCATCACGTTACCTGATTTCAAGCTTTATTACAAAGCTATGGTCACCAAGACAGCATGGTACTGGCATAAAAACAGACACATAGACCAGTGGAACAGAGTAGAGAGCCCAGATATGGACTCTCAACCCTATGGGCAATTAGTCTTCGACAAAACAGGAGAAAATATACAGTGGAAAAAAGACAGTCTCTTCAATAAATGGTGCTATATGTAGAAGAATGAAACTCGACCATTCTCTTACACCATACACAAAGATAAATTCAAAATGGATAAAAGACCTCAACGTGAGACAGGAATCCATCAGAATCCTAGAGGAGAACATAGGCAGTAATCTCTTCGATCTCAGCCACAGCAACTTCTTTCAAGATATGTCTCCAAAGGCAAAGGAAACAAAAGCGAAAATAAACTTTTGGGACTTCATCAAAATCAAAAGCTTCTGCACAGCAAAGGAAACAGTCAACAAAACAAAGAGGCAACACATGGAATGGGAGAAGATATTTGCAAATGACAGTACAGACAAAAGGTTGATATCCAGGATCTATAATGAACTCCTCAAACTCAACACACACAAAACAGGCAATCATAAAAAAATGGGCAGAAGATATGAACAGAGACTTCTCCAATGAAGACATACAAATGGCTATCAGACACATGAAAAAATGTTCATCATCACTAGCCATCAGGGAGATTCAAATTAAAACTACATTGAGATATCACCTTACACCAGTTAGAATGGCCAAAATTAGCAAGACAGGAAACAACATGTGTTGGAGAGGATGTGGAGAAAGGGGAACCCTCTTCCACTGTTGGTGGGAATGCAAGTTGGTGCAGCCTCTTTGGAGAACAGTGTGGAGATTCCTCAAGAAATTAAAAATAGAACTTCCCTATGACCCTGAAATTGCACTCCTGGGTATTTACCCCAAAGATACAGATGTCGTGTAAAGAAGGGCCATCTGTACCCCAATGTTTATAGCAGCAATGGCCACAGTCACCAAACTATGGAAAGAACCAAGATGCCCTTCAACGGACGAATGGATAAGGAAGATGTGGTCCATATACACTATGGAGTATTATGCCTCCATCAGAAAGGACGAATACCCAACTTTTGTAGCAACATGGACGGGACTGGAAGAGATTATGCTGAGTGAAATAAGTCAAGCAGAGAGAGTCAATTATCATATGGTTTCACTTATTTGTGGAGCATAACAAATAGCATGGAGGACATGGGGAGTTAGAGAGGAGAAGGGAGTTGAGGGAAATTGGAAGGGGAGGTGAACCATGAGAGACTATGGACTCTAAAATACAATCTGAGGGGTTTGAATTAGCAGGTGGTTGGGAGATTGGGGTACCAGGTGGTGGGTATTATAGAGGGCATGGATTGCATGGAGCACTGGGTGTGGTGAAAAAATAATGAATACTGTTATACCAAAAATAAATAAAAAATAAATATTTTAAAAAGCCAAAAAAAAAAAAATAGAAGTATAGTTGCAAAAGTAAACTTAAATTGGAAAGGCAGATAAAAATCAAACCCTCAAATGAGCCAAAATACATGTCATATTGGTAACAACACAAAAAGGCAAATTAATACAAGTAACTTATAAATAGCTCAATGGGTGTATGATCTTTATGGAAAACTCCAAGAATGGAAAGATAAGAAACACATCCTGGAACACCCTTGGCCTGTTTTTGGCAATTGTATTGATATAATAATTCTGAAAATACCATTAAGAGTGTGTACTTTTTAAAAAATATATATAATTAATTTATTTTCAGCATAACAGTATTCATTATTTTTGCACCACACCCAGTGCTCCATGCAATCCGTGCCCTCTATAATACCCACCACCAGGCTCACCCAACCTCCCACCCCCCGCCCCTCCCAGACCCCTCAGATTGTTTTACAGAGTCCATAGTCTCTCATGATTCACCTCCCCTTCCAATTTCCCCCAACTCCTGAGGGGCGCCTGGGTGGCTCAGTTGGTTAAGCGTCTGGCTCATGGTTTAGGCTCAGGCCATGATCTCCTGGTCGTGGGATCAAGCCCTGCATGGGGCTCTGTGTTCAGGGAGGAGTCTGCTTGAGATTCTTTCTCCCTTTCCCTCCCACTTTCTCTCTCTCTTTCTCTCTCTCAAATAAGGAAATAAATTTTTTCTTTTAAAGAGTGTGTATTGAGGGAGGGAATAAATATATTGATATGTTAGGAACCAAAGTTATTGCTAGAGAAGGAGATACATATATACATAGAACAAAGTGAGGAAAAACAGTATGTTAGTGGATCCAAACTGGAAGAATTTCTATGAACACATGATTTGTACTCTGTATTTATAGATGTATCTCTTAGCTGTGCTTTCAGAAAGTGACCAGAAATAAATGGACTAATGATCACACCTGGTATGCACTTCTGGTTCGTAAGGCATGTTTGCCTTAAAGAGCCCAGGATCCATGGAGAAATTCTTGATCCTAGGTCTGAGCTGGAATTGTATTGTTTGAAAACTACCAACATGTGCTTAGTTAATAAGTGAATATGTTTTTTTTCTTTTCTTTTCTTTTTTAATTTCTTTTCAGTGTTCTGGAATTCATTGTTTATGCACCATACCCAGTGCTCCATGCAATTCGTGCCCTCCTTAATACCCACCACCCGGCTCACCCAACCTCCTACCCCTCTCCCCTCCAAAACCCTCAGTTTGTTTCTCAGAGTCCATAGTCTCTCATGGTTCATGTCCCCCTCCAATTTCCCCCAACTCCCTTCTCCTCTCCATCTCCCCATGTCCTCCGTGTTATTCCTTATGCTCCACAAATAAGTGAAACCATATGATAGTTGACTCTCTCTGCTTGACTTATTTCACTCAGCATCATCTCTTCCAGTCCCGTCCATGTTGCTACAAAAGTTGGGTATTCATCCTTTCTGATGGAGGCATGGTACTTCATAGTGTATATGGACCACATCTTCCTTATCCATTCATCTGTTAAAGGGCATTTTGGTTCTTTCCTCAGTTTGTCAACTGTGGTCATTGCTTCTATGAACATTGAGGTACAGATGGCCCTTCTTTTCACTACATCTGTATCTTTGGGGTAAATACCCAGTAGTGCAATTGCAGGGTCATAGGGAGGCTCTATTTTTAATTTCTTAAGGAATCTCCACTCTGTTTTTCAAAGTGGCGGTACCAACTTGCATTCCCACCAACAGTATAAGAAGGTTCTCCTTTCTCCACATCCTCTCTAACACATGCTGCTTACTGTCTTGCTAATTTTGGCCATTCGAATTGGTATAAGGTGGTATCTCAATGTGGTTTTGATTTGAATCCCCCTAATGGCTAGTGATGATGAACGTTGTCCTCATGTGTCTGTTAGCCATTTGTATGTCTTGTTTGGAGAAGTGTCTGTTCATGTCTTCTGCCTATTTTTTGACATGACTGTCTGTTTTTTTGAGTGTTGAGTCTGAGGAGTTCTTTATAGATCATGGATATCAGCTCTTTGTGGTGTCATTTGTGAATATCTTCTCCCATTCTGTGGGTTGCCTCTTTGTTTTGTTGACTGTTTCCTTTGCTGTGCAGAAGCTTTTGATCTTGATGAAGTCCCAAAAGTTGATTTTCGCTTTTGTTTTCTTTGCTTTTGGAGACATATCTTGAAAGAAGTTGCTGTGGCTGATGTTGAAGAGGTTAGTGCCTATGTTCTCTGCTAGGATTCTGACGGATTCCTGTCTCATGTTGAGATCTTTTATCCATTTCGAGTTTATCTTTGTGTATTGTGTAGGAGAATGGTCGAGTTTCATTCTTCTATAGATAGCCGTCCATTTTCCCCAGCACCATTTATTGAAGAGACCATCTTTTTTCCACTGTATGTTTTTTCCTGCTTTGTCGAAGATTAGTTGACCATAAGGTTGAGGGTCCTTATCTAGGCTCTCTACTCTATTGCACTCGTCTGTGTGTCTGTTTTTGTGCCAGTACCATGCTGTCTTGGTGATCACAGCTTTGTAGTAAAGCTTGAAATCAGGCAACATGATGCCCCCAATTTTGTTTTTCTTTTTTAACATTTCCTTAGCTATTTGGGGTCTCTTCTGATTCCATACAAATTTTAGGATTGTTTGCTCCATCTCTTTGAAAAATGCTGGTGGAATTTTGATCGGAATGGCATTGAAAGTATAGATTGCTCTAGACAGTATAGGAATTTTACCAATATTTATTCTTCCGATCCATGAGCATGGAATGGTCTTCCATCTTTTTGTGTCTTCTTCAATTTCTTTCATGAGTGTTGTGTAGTTCCTCATGTACAGATCCTTTACTTCTTTGGTTAGGTTTATTCCCAGATATCTTATGGTTCTTGGTTCTTGGTTCTTAGTAAATGGAATCAGTTCTCTAATTTCCCTTTCGGTATTTTCTTTGTTAGTACATAAGAAAGGAACTGATTTCTGTACATTGATTTTTTATCCTGTTACATTACTGAATTGTTGTATGAGTTTCAGTAGTTTGGGGGTAGAGTCTTTTGGGTCTTCCATATAAAGTACCATATCTTATGCAAAGAGAGAGAGTTTGACTTCTTCATTGTCAATTTGAATACCTTTTATTTCTCTTTGTTGTCTGATTGCTGTTGCTAGGACTTCTAATATTATGTTGAACAAGAGTGGTGAGTGTGGGCATCCTTGTCGTGTTCCTGATTTCAAAGAGAAGGCTGCAAGCTTTTCTTCAAGGATATAGTCTGAGTTAGTTGAGAGACTTAGTTGAAATTATGAATTTAAGAAATTGACTTTTAAGAAATTTTACTTGTATGCGTACTCTTTTAGAAAACTTTGAACATTTTTATTTTTGATTCACAAGTACTAGCTACATTTGAATTTTTTTTTTTTTTAAGTGAGCATCTCCATTTTCTTCCCTTATGGGACTTCCTGCTGAGGATCTTGATGTGATATTTTGTTTTAATGCTTTTATCTGTTTCCATGTGGAGAAATGAATGTACTTGCTGGTATCACAGTTGGGGGGTTCCTTGGTGGTCCCGACCATCCATACACACACAATACAAGTTCAGGGGAAACATGAAAGTATGGAGAAAAATTTCAAAAAAATTAGCAATTGTGAGCCATAAAATGATGTTATTATTCAGCAAAAGAAATTACTTCATTAAGATATCAGTGCTTGTGGGTCAGAATGATGGATTCTTTTTAAATGTCAACTAAAATTGTATGCTTTTCAATAATGTGAACTGGTTTGAGAAGAAATTGAGAATTTTGAGGTAGATTAGAAGTTAAGAATAATTGTTAGGAAATGCAGTAGATGCTGAGAGACATTGGGGGGTGATGGTGACATCAAGGACAAAAATCTATACCTCCTCACCCAGAGAGGGTGAGGTCTATTTTCCTTTCATCCAGTAGCCAAACAACTTGATATTCTCTTCCACAAGAAAACAAAATGGTGCAGTCCAAGAGACCGTGGGCCTTGCCAGCTCTAGTCCTCGAGGCCAAGCAGGGTTAAATGCTGGCTCCAAGCAGAGAGGGTCCAGTCTCTTCAACAGTCTTGGATTGCCCCCCAGCTCTCAGGATCGGTCCTCTAGCTTGAAGGGGACAGGCGTGGGGCATTAGTCCTAATGTTGTAACACTTGGACTTCACACTGAATGATAGCCTTACCCAGACACAGACAGTCCCTTCCTAAATTGGGGGTCACCCCTCAGTGGGTGCAACATGCTCCACCATGGAGGGGCCCCCCAGGGAGGAAGCCAGCCACAGCCACACTTGTAACTGGACCTGGAGACAGGACCAGGGTGTTGGATGAATGAGAAGCCTCTCCGCATTTCTGGTGTTTACATTAAGATTACAGAACAGAGGGCGAATTTACATTTCTTGATAGCCAGCCATAACCACTAGAAATAACAACAACAACAAATTAACCATGTCATCCTTGCTCAAGACCACCCACCGCACTTGGAGTCGATCTGCCCTCCTTCTGCCCAGCCACACACTCTGCTGTTTACTTTGTGGCAGCCCCCAGATAAAGGCTGGGCAGCGTCGGAGCTTGTTCCCCACCACAGCCCCAAGGGTGAGGCTGGGCAAAAGCCCCTGCCATGGGCCTTCTCATCTCCCCTTCTGACTCCAGCCTGATCCTTTGGCCTCCATCACCGATGTGGTTCCCAGAAAGCTACTGGAGAGGCTGACGATACAGGAAACTGAGTGTGGAGGCCGTTCCCATGCCAGCAGGTCACATACTGTTCGGTGGTCATGCTCATGGGACCCATAGTCTGACAGGTCCTTTTCTTATGGGATTCGCCCATTCATTTCCCCAGCAGCTTCTGAGAGGCTTTTCAGGAAGAGTCAGTGCTGCTGGTTCTCAACTGGCTTTTCCCCATACATGGTGATATATTTCATGCTTGACGTCGTGAGAATGGTCCCGAGCACTTGGGAGTCAAGAAACCAGAGTCATTTTCCATGAAAGGTCTGTTCTGTTCCGGCTTGGCCCTCATTGTCCCCTCTCCCTGGAGGATCCTTCACTAGGAAAAAGCTGTCCCCTTTCTGGGTTTTGGTAGCACTCCCTGAGTATCACCTAGAAGCATTAGTCCCCGCCTCTCAGAGCAGCCTGCTGTCTGGGCCCTGTGGAGCCAGACTCCATTCCTTTTGCTCTCTGCTGAATGCTGTGTGGGGCACAAAGCCAGACACACTGGCTTTGCGCCCCACATGAGGGCACTGTGACAGGTGTGCAACCGGGCACTGTGACAGGTGTGCATGAGGGCACTGTGACAGGTGTGCATCTGGGCACTGTGACAGGTGTGCATCTGGGCACTGTGACAGGAGTGCATGAGGGCACTGTGACAGGTGTGCATCTGGGCACTGTGACAGGTGTGCATGAGGGCACTGTGACAGGTGTGCATCTGGACATTGTGACAGGTGTGCATCGGGGCACTGTGACGGGTGTGCATCGGGGCACTGTGACGGGTGTGCATCTGGACATTGTGACAGGTGTGCATGAAGGCACTGTGACAGGTGTGCATCTGGGCACTGTGACAGGTGTGCATCTGGGCACTGTGACAGGTGTGCATCTGGGCACTGTGACAGGTGTGCATGAGGGCACTGTGACAGGTGTGCATGAGGGCACTGTGACAGGTGTTCAGTAGGACACAGCGACAGGTGTTCAGTAGGACACAGCGACAGGTGTGCACATGGGCACGGTGAGAGGCGTGCATGAGGGCAGCGTGACAGGTGCGTACCTGGCTGAGCAGTGGAATAAAGACTGACCTTGAAAACAACTGTAACTTAAGCGGGTGAGAACAGCATGAGGAAAACGGGGTGTTTTGGAAGCGCACACATGGACCTTGCCTATGTGTGCCCTGGACGGACTAAACCATGAGAAAATAACAGGCAAGTTTAGCCCAAGTGTGGGCTGTGCCCACAGGAGCTCTGCTTCTGTGTGGAGCTCTGCCTCAGTTCCCTCAGCTTCTGGGCTGACAGCCACCCTTGGGAAGCTTCTGGAGGCACGACGGGCCTGGGCATGGTGACTCGGGGCCCCTCACCTCGCTGCATCCCTATGCTATTCCAGGCGTGCGGGACCTGCGTCTGTGGGTTCAAGGAACCCAATCGTGACACGACAGAGTTGAAGTCAGTCATGCATCAACACCAGGAAAACACATCTAAACGGGCCCAAACACGAAACTCAAAGACGAAATGTTACAGACTCAAGAAGCAGATACTTCTTGAAGTTAAACCTATTGTGACCCTTTTAACATAGACATTGAACTGTTGAAACTTCCAGAGTAGGAACTTGCCCATTTTTGTTCACTTCGCCTGGCTCTCTAGAATATACAGCCTATGTGGACGGGAATGCCATATCCTTATTAATATTAGGTGGTCACAGTGCAGTGATCACTTCGGGAATAATCAGTGTACATCAGAAAAAAATGCAAGACTTGCTTATTTTGGGGGGGACTACAGAGGAATGCAGAGCCTGGTAAGACGTGTATGTACATTGCTACTGGTTTTTACGATACTGGAGATGGAATCGTGTTCCTTTAAATAACATGGTACATGTCATGAAAGAGGGACCTAAGCCCCAGACTTCATAATCCCGAGGCTTTAATGTAACACTTAGCCGGACCACATCCTTGGCAAGCCCCAGTGCCCCACGGACATGGGAGAGGGCTGTTGGCGCGGTACCGCGCGGGGCTGGAGGAGCCCGGGTGACCGCGGGGCTGCGGGGCCGCGTGCGGGGCTGCGGAGGGAAGTTGTGTAACGCAGGAACCGGACGCCCCGCTGAGCCAACGCAAACACTGAAATAGTTCATTTCTGCAGCTCAGGGACATGCGCTCTTCCGTCGAGACTTTCCCCTTTCAGAAGGAGAGAAAAGCGAACAAAGGCATTTAGAACTTGCCGGGTCTTTGTGGATCTCGGCCCGTGGGACACACGCCGCTCCCCTGGGGCTCATTTTGGCGGGTGTTGACGATGCAAGTATACAGCGGAGTCCCCAGACCGTGTTGGTTTTTAGATGAATAATTCACTCGTTTCCTTGCTTGAGTTTTTCTCGTGGGAGCCACTGGCCTTTCAGATTAAATAAATAAAATGTTTCAAAAGACTGGAGGCATGAATATTCATCAAGACCAAAACAGTGAACATAAATAAAAGCACTTTTATATAACATTTACTTTTTTTTTTATAAGGACCTTACTTTGTAGATCTTTGTTTTGTGTGTGTGTGTGTGTTTTTTTCTTCTGTACTTCTGAGATGATAGTCCAAGTGATTTTCCGGGACACCGTTTCTTCCACAGCCTACCCGTCCCTGAGGTGCCGATACTCGTCTTCAGCTTCCTCTGTTCAATAGTCCCCTTTCCTTAAATAGAAATAAAGTAGTACTTGCTTGTGGCGCAGTCCACGAGCCGTAGAGGCTACCTCGTAAGGTATCAGGCTCTCAATATTAAGTGTCTAAAACACTGGAGGAATGACAAGAGAAAAGTAAATAAAACAAAATAAAACACGGTTACGTACCCTGAAAAACATAGCTCCTTCATACACATTAAGTATGCCAGGGTATTTGTAGGTGTCTTTATATATGTGCCAGGGATTTAAAGGTTAAGAACATACATGCTAACTGCTGGGAACACAAATAATGAAGATCCACTTTTCCTGCTTCCTTTGGGGATGGAGGAAAGAGTAGAAGAACAGAAGGAAAAAGATAATCACAAATTCAGCCTGTGGTTATGTTTGCCCAAACTACTGGTTTAGAAGGAGCCAGTGCTGTTGTATTTGATTGATTAACTCTGTTTTGGAGTTGTTGGGGTATCTTATTTAAGTTATCCCTGAGTGTTGCTGTCTGTTTGATAAGCACTGGCTACTCCAGGTTGTATCTGTTTGTCTTTGAACATGACCACATAGTACATGCTAATTTAATTGCAGTATACGGTGTAATTTAAATCTGAATGGCAATGAGAGCGAAGTTACTCCAGCCGCAGCAGGAAACTTAAATCTGGGATGCACTGTCCGTGACTGCATCCATGCAGTCAATGCGTGGGGTTGACCATTCGGGTCCCCTCCAAACCGGGGCCCCTGAGACGTGAAAATGTCCATGGAGTCACTTGTGAAAGTCTGAGTTCAGAAAGGAGAAAGCTGTTTATCACCTTCAGAAAAAAATAATTTAAGAAAATCATCAAAGAGTACTTTATTTTCTCCTAATCATGTGAGTAGAGAAAATAAGTAGACATAGTCTAATAAATAATAAACATTATTTTGCATGATTGCTTCCAAATGAACTTGCTCTTTTTTTTCCTTTGCATTTGATGAGAAAAATCATTTTTAAGAAAAAGGGCTCCTGGTGTTGAAACAAGCTGTTTGGATAAGACAGATGGATTCTCAAGGTTCTTTTTATTTTGAATAACATGGAGCCCCATGCACTGAGGGGGCGCTCACCTGCTTTGTTAACCTTCAAGGATTATGGCAAAATAATGTTGTTACTCTTTTTTTTTTTTGTTAAGCTATAGCAGACGATTATGGCTGTTTTTATGCTGTCTTAGGACTTTGGCAAAATACTTAGCCCTTCAGCACCTTGATTTTTCCAGTTGTAAAATAAGAAAATACTTGCCAGTAAATCTTGTTCGTAATGGGTATTGAGCTAGATAAAATGTCAGTTTTAGGTTAGATAATGCTCTTTCTGTATACTCAGGGACATTTCTGGCAACACACCCACTCTTTCCCATTTCTTCTGGTGTTTCTAAAGACCTTGTCATGCAATTTGTAGACGTTGGGAAGCCTGGACATTCTGGTAATTGTCTTAGAAGTGATACTTAACAATTATATTGCCGTGAGTTAACATTCTGCTGGAGCCTGCAACAACTTCCAGGAGTCCCAAAGGAAATGACCTATATTTTAGGTCTTCGTTACAGTAGCAAATCATTTCTGATATGAATTTTTACCTTACTTGGGTTTCCGCTCTGAATGATGAATAGCAAGCAAGCCATAGATCCAAGTGGCTTCTGGAGTAATGACATATTTCCTGTGTCACACTCATCAGTCTGCCAGTTGCTGAATTTGTCTGGTCTCACAACCCTCCTGGACTAAACAGGTAGGTAGACTGTAGACTGTGGGTTCCGTCCAGGTCTGCTACGCGTGTCTTCGGTCAGACCTGTTTAAAAGACATGTGTTTTTCTGGACCGTGGCCATCTCGTTGTGGAAGACCAGAACTCCAAGGAGGCTGGCAGAAATGTGAATTGAGGCCTCTTAAAGCCTCAGTTCTGAACTGGTTTGCTGTCAGCCTATACTCCATTGCTCGAAGGAAGTCACGTGGCCATGTTCAAAGTCAGTAAGCTAGGGAGGTTTCTCCACCTGTTCTTCTCCATGGCGAGAGCTAGAGACAAGGAAGAATTGCAGGTAGATAACCATATTGTACTCTTTCTGACACATTAGGAGACTGTGCCTAAGTGAGGGACATTAGGAATGCTTTGTGTTCTCATTTTTGTCTTGGCCAAGAAATCCCTATCCAAAACAAGTCTTTACAGAATGTGATAGATGCTCTGAGAAACAGGAAAGGAAGGGGGAACACGATACTATTTTTTCAGGCCCAAGAGACACTTTCACAATGCAGAGAGTAGCCCACATTCAGACATAGTCTTTGGATAATTACTGGTGGAAAGTTTTCCGATTTTTAACTCTAAACATACCAGACTTGCAGACGGACTCTGCCATCATCATGTGACTATGAGGAGAGCAGGGAAGGAGGTATGGGAAATAAATGAGCACGTTTGAGAATTGGCCTTCCATCCAAGTAATTTCAATGTCTTAAGAACAGGGCTTGTCTGTGTCTTCTCCATAATAGGTAATAAATTACCTTGTACAGTAAAAGTAACTCCTGGGGGATACATGCATATGAATGATGAGTGAAGAAAGGGAGATGACACACATAGGTAGATGAGGACCCAAAACCAAACAGGGAGTCAGGAGGAAAAGAAGGGACCGAGGGAAGGAAACCACATCAGTCACTACCCACCACTAAGTGCTGCTCAGGGCTCAGAACAGACAGAGGGCTAGGGAGAGAACAAGCTGCCTTTGTTCCCTTAGGATATCAGGTTTTTACATCCTACTATTCTTTTTTTTTTCCCAAGCTTTTTAAAATTTATGCTCTACCTCCTACTTATTTTAAATGAAAAAAGGCACAGAGAGAGTCATTGTTTCTCCTCTGATTCCATCAGTCTCCCTAAGTCTGAATAACATTTCCGAAGAAGAATGAGCGGTACGTGGTGATTCATGATTTCATCAGTACTCTCTGCAGCCCAGGCTTTCCATCAAAGAGCATTATATGTAGCCTCTCACTTCAAAACATAACATTTAAAGAAATGTTTTCATATTCTGTACTGAGGGCGTTGATACTTGGGAAATCGTCTTAGCTGAAGGTGACTGTAGAAGAAATGTAAACTCTTTTCTATTATCAAGTCCTCAAGGTGTCCTGAGTTTTATTCTAAATGATGGTCGTAAAGGATGTTTTGGGAATAGTATGAAGTTAATTTCCAAGAATTTCTAAGAATTTTTTCATTATAAGAATTTTTTCATTATAATATCTCGTATTAAACAAGAGATACTAATTGATGACTTGATTGGATAATTCAGATTTTGCCTGGGACACAAGAGAGCACATGGCAGAATGGGGTAACGACCACACAGAGGAAGGTGTGGGACATGCTCCAGGCTGTCAGTAATTGTGGACCTGGTCCTTTTTGCTTACTTAGTAGAAATGATGCTGGAAATAAATATATATTTTTTAAACCTAGTCCTTATTTTAAAATCAAATTGGTCCGGAGGCCTCAAGAAATAAGATGTAGTAACCAGGTCAAAGATGAGTAATTATTTGTCACAGTTCACTGTCTAATTGATGAATTCAGGAACTACTTAGCACCAGACTTGCAAGAGGCAGAGACGAATACAGTTCCTTCATCTCGTGATCTATCTGGTTGGAGTGTTGGAAATTCCCTTCAATGACCACCACCCCATGGAGAGTGACCGACCATTGAACTCATGGATAGCCCTTCAGATCCATGTAGGCCCCATGCATATCACCTGGGAACAGGACTACAGTAGAGAGTCATATCTAAATGCAAGGCATGGCCCAAGAGTGTGGGTCATGAGTTTTCAGGTGAGGTGGGGCCCAGATGTGAGGCCCACACTTAGGGTAGCAGACATCTGTGCTCTGCCCAGCAAAGGACAATTCAGGGATATTGTTGATTCAGGGATACCAGGAAGCATAGAAGAGGCCTGAGTCTCTGACACCGCATGACAGGTCAGCCAAGACAAGTAATGAACTGGAGGGAACAGGGAAGATGGTGCATATACCCAGGCAGGGGACATCAGACACTTACAGGTTAGTGAATGCAGAGCACACTGCCGATGCTAAGAAGTGGGTTTAATTTTCATTCCTTGCTCTAAAATGGTTTGGGGTTTCATTAAGATAAACAACTTCTGCACAGCAAAGGAAATAGTCAACAAAACAAAGAAGTCACCCACGGAATGGGAGAAGATATTCACAAATAACACTACAGACAAAGGGCTGATCTCCAAGATTTACAAAGAACTCCTCAAACTCAACACTCAAAAAACCCATGTTAAAAAATGGGCAGAAGACATGAACAGACACTTTTCCAAATAAGACATGCAAATAGCTAACAGACACATGAAAAAATGTTCATCATCATTAGCCATCAGGGAGATTCAAATCAAAACCACATTGAGATACTACCTTACACCAGTTAGAATGGCCAAAATTAACAAGACAGGAAACAACGTGTGTTGGAGAGGATGTGGAGAAAGGGGAACCCTCTTAAATTGTTGGTGGGAATGCATGTTGGTGTAGCTACTTTGGGAAACTGTGGAGATTCCTTAAGAAATTAAAAATAGAGCCTCCCTATGACTCTGCAATTGCACTACTGGGTATTTACCCCAAAGATACAGATGTAGTGAAAAGAAGGGCCATCTGTACCCAAATGTTCATAGCAGCAATGGCTACAATTGCGAAATGGTAGTAAGAGCCAAGATGCCCTTCAACAGATGAATGGATAAAGATGATGTGGTTCATATATACTATGGAGTGTTATGCCTCCATCAGAAAGGATGAATACCCAACTTGTGCATCAGCATAGATGAGACTGGAGGAGATTATGCTGAGTGAAATAAGTCAAGCAGAGAGAGTCAATTATCATAGGGTTTCACTTATTTGTGGAGCATAAGGAATTATGTGGAGGTCATTAGCAAAAGGAAAGGAAAAGTGAATTGGAGGAATCAGAGGGGGAGATGACCTATGAGAGACTGTGGACTCTGAGAAGCAAACTGAGGGTTTGGGAGGGGAGCGGGGTGGGATATGGGTGAGCCTGGCGTTGGGTATTAAGGAGGGCACGGATTGCATGGAGCACTGGCTGTGGTGCATAAACAATCTTGGAACACTGAAAAAATAAAATTAAATTTTAAAAAATGGTTTTAATTATCGACAGCATTGTGTGTCTTTTAATGAAGAGTCTATAGCTGTGATGCTGTGCTCCCCTGTTATCTTTGTTACTACTCAGGGCTTGAGCTAGCTGGAATGGAAATGGGGGTCATCCTGCATGCCGCCATGTGGTGGTGGGAGTCATGTGTCTGCAGAGCGCCCTTGATTTACACCTTACAGAGCAGATTGCATGTGTCATTGCACCTGAAATGTTTCATTCCTTCCTTCTGCAAATATTTGTTGAGGTCTTTTATGGGACAGGTACTGTTCTTGGTTGTAGGGAACCATCCATGCAGAGCCTTTGTCCCCATGGAGTCTACATTTATATGGGAGAAGACAGAAAATAAGGATTAGAAAAACATAAAAGTAAGCACTCCAATTCCAATAATGTTATGAAGAATTTAAAGCAAGGTGATTAGCTAGAGAATGAATGGGGTATATTTTAGATAGGGGATCAGTGGATTCTCTCCGGGGAGGTAGTGTGGTAATGGAAGAACACTTGGAGCAGAACAGAAAGTGCAAAGGCCCTGAGGTTCAAGGACCAGTGAGAGGGCCAGTATGGAGGGACTGTATGGATGTCGGTGATGGAGTTGCTGAGATAGAAGATTGGAGGCACCAGCCAGACCAGACATGAGGAACTCTTACTAAGGGAACATGATGGGGACTTTGCATATTTCTTCAGTGTTAGAGAAAGCTGATGGTAGGATATACATAGAGGGGGAGTGACATGGTCATTTTGGACATGTTAGAAGATCACTTTAGTTTGCATGACTTGTTAGCAAACAGCTCCATCATGTTTCATGATTATCATTCCTGTTTTGTGGGACAAACATTAAAGGTCTGATTTTGTCGCAACTTTGATATCTGTAATACAATATTGCTACTCAGTGACAGTGCCTGCCATGCCTTGGATACCCAGAACTTCTTCCAACCGCAAGTCTGTACCCTTTGACAAAGATCCCCCCCCCCCATTTACCACCATCTTACCTACCATCCTACTGTTTGTACAAGTTTGGCTTTTTTAGATTCCCCATCTAAGTGATGTCATACGTATAAGTACATCATCAGTGTCTTCTCTTTTGGACTTCTCTCATTTTGCATAATGCCTTCATGGTCCATTCATGTTTTTGCAAAGGGCAGGATTTCTTTCTTTCTCGTGGCTGAATAATATTCCACTTTGGGGGTATGTATATATACACATCTTATCTTTATCCATTCATCCATTGATGGACACTTAGATTGTTTCTGTATCTTGATATTATGAATAATACTGCAAATAACTTGGAGGTTTTCAGTATCCTGTTTTCCTTTCCTGTGTTTATGTACCCAGAAGTATAACTATATTATTATATGTAAAAGTATGCCATCTACATGTTGTACACCTTAAGCTCACACGATGTTATGTGCAAATTATTTCTTAATTGTAAAAGAATCACTTTGACTTTTGCATGGAAAACTCATGCTAGGGGTCACTGGTGTAGGGAGAGAGGGCATTCAGGATGATGTTGCGGGAATCCAAGATGATCATATGAATTGGACTAGAGTTGCAGCCACAGATGGAAAGGGACAGGTGGATTCAGGATGTCTTCTGGGCATCAAGAGAATGAGGAAGAGAAAACTAGTAAGAATAACTCTTAGGTATGGAGACTAGAGTTAATTAAATGGGATGGGAAAGAATAGGAGGACAAGGGTTGGAGGTTGGGAAGATCAAATATGTGTAATTGAGAATTGCATACTTGAGCCTGTTCTGATAAGCCAGAGTCTCTGTTATGCTTTCCCATAAATAGTACTAGTGACAGTTTGACTCTCCTGTTTGTGTAATCCACTGTGGTGCACAAGCATGAAATTCAGGATAAGATCTTAGAACTAAGCCAGTGGACTCAATCTGCAGCCCCATGTGAAGTCTTGTGAGGCTTGAAGCCAGAGTGATTGAAAAGAGAATGGAATCTGAGAAAGTTCCAGAAGCATCTGGAAGCGTCCATGACATGAGCTGGGCTGAATTCTACCTGGGTCAGACATCTAGACCACCTTGCGAAGCAGACTCGGGCTGTCCTTCCCTTGATTTGTTCTAGTGGAAAATCCTCTCTCTTTGAGCTGGGGAGAGGTGGCTTCTTAACTGATACAAGAGCTGAGGTGTGATGGGATTTTAGTGGTTTTGTCCAGGCATATACATGGCACTTACACAGGAATTATACACATGTATGTGTGTGTATGTGTATGTGTATATGTTTCTCTATATGTGTATACACATACACATGTAAATATAGATACAGATGTGCAGGTGCACACCCCTCCCCACTGGGGGGACCTGGGAGAGAAAGAGGGGAAAGGGAAGGAAGACACACCTGAGAAAGAAGGTAATCTTAGCCATAGAAGGCTGGATGTACACGGATGGCTTCACTAAACATCGGTATGACTGACAGTCCCCAATTAAAGAAAAAAACTGTTTACACAGTTGCGATATTTGTACTAAGAAATGTAACAGTGACAAAGTAATCCTTATAGAAAGTATGATCAATGAACAAGATAAGAAAATGCTAATCTCAATGAAAAGCTAAGTATCATTTTGTACATCAACAAATCAACAAAAGGAAAGAGAGAGAGGCAAACCAAGAACAAATTCTCAACTAGAGAGAACACACGGGATGGGTAAGACAGGTGATGGGGATGAAGGCGTGCACCTGTCATGGTGAGGATGGATAGAAGTGCCGAGTCACTACCTTGTGCACCCGAAACTAATATTACCCTATCTGTTAACTCTACTGGAATTTGAATCAAAACTTAAAAAATGTTAAAGCATATTTCTGGCTAAATATCTTTCTAATTGTTTCCAGAAAAGTAAATGCTTTTAATTAGTAAGTGGTATAGATGTTCTCAAAGCCAGCAATCCTTTGAGATGGAAGTAGCATTCAGAAAGAAAATTTTTATTCAAATGTAGGATTTACTTACAGAATGCTCAATCACTATATTCAAGAATTCTCTCTTTTCCTTTGGCAATTTTTACTAAAATTTGGCATTTCTAGTTCTGAAACGCCAAGATACAATGTTAAAGGAACTACAATTCATGCTTTATTCAAGAAGGTATAATTTCTCTGGTTTTAGTGAAATCTTTCTTTGAAAATTGAGCTACTACTTTAAACCCTGCTATTTTTGATGTCTCAGAGATTTGTTGGAAAGAAGGGTGATTTGAGGAGCTCAGCTTCTGATTATAAAATACTTACATTCACTGGAATGTTGTTTTTCTCTTAACATTATTAGCATAAAAAATAGAAAAATTTCTCAGATGATGTATTTTCAACAGAACCATGGTGATTTACATGAGTAATCCTGATTATCTTGCTGATTATGCTTGCTTATTATGCCTTCTCAGGGAGATTGGAATAGACAACAGAGCTTCATGGTGACATTAGAGCTGGGGTACAATTTGGAAGGAAAAACTACGCGCTCCATCTTTCAGCTACTGTTGGCATGTCTGGGGACATCCCATTTGCCATTGAACTCTGAAACAAACGGGAATCACACAGTGAAGCCACAGACTTCACACCAGGGACCTGGGCCGTGAGAGATCAGATTTACATGGAGTCTGGTTAGGGCCATTTCTGTCTATCCTATCCTTGCTTAAGTCTTCTCCACGTTTGCAGTAATTTTCTGTTTAAAAAAAGGGGAAAAAGTCATGTTTATGACATATTTCTGATTCATAAACTAAACAATTTGATGTTGCAGATGCTTAGTCTCTGTCCCGCATGTGGGAATGGAGCATGAAATGGATAGTGCATGGAAAGTGCTTGAGATCTAAATTCTGGTCTTAAATTCTGCGTTTTGATTTGTGCCCCCTAGAAGAGCAGAATTACTTCAAAGTTTGACCATGAGCAGATGTTTTCAGAGAGGAAGCCAGGCAGGGGCGTTGTGGGCAGAGCGCCCAGGAACAAGCATCTCTTCCAGGACTCCAGAAACAACCCTGAAGCCTGGATCATGGAGAAGAAGTGAGTGGATGCAGTATAGGGGAGGTGGCCTCGGGAGGCCACATCCTAGGACAGGGGGCTATTGCCAGGACCTGGGAGTGAATGAAATGGGGGTGAGCTGGAAAACGTTGTTGGAGAGATGATACGAATTTGTATCTGAAGTGGGTCTAGAAAGAGGTGAGATTTCAAGAGGCCAAGAAGAGGAAGGAGGACATCCTGAGAACGGGGAGTGGCAGATGTGGAGTGGAAGGCCCCACACTCCCGGGGATGCACCCCACGCTCATAGACGTGGCTCCTGAGCAGGGTAGGGTGTGGGTGTGTGTGGAGAGTCCGGTCAGGGGAGTGTCCTGACCTCCAGGCTGTGCGGTTTCGACTTTATTCTGTGACCATGAGAACCCTTGAAGAGAAGAGTTCTGAGCCACGGGGTAAGCCAGAGGAAATGTTTGTCCAAGGAAGGAACTAATTGAACCTGTGCACTCAGAATCATGATTCTAGCAGCTGTGTGTTGGCTGGATTAGGGAAAGGGGAATGTTGCAGAAAGGGAGATCCGTGAGAATATTGCCGCGGCTGGATAAGGGGCTCCTGCCTTGCCCTGAACGATCACCAGTAAGGAAATGCTAAGTAATCTGGTGCCTCTATTACTAATGGAATATTTTGTCATTGGTAAAAAAGTAAATCATATATATTCGTATCTATAGACTTGGAAGGATGCCCATCATGTCTAATTCAGTGATAAAAAGCAAATTGCAGAGTAATGCATATAAAGGCATCTAATTTATCCATCAGTAAAACCGTGTGTGTGCGTGCGTAAGAGAGAGAGAGAGCAAGCGAGCTTGGTATCAGTCAGGACCACATAAGCTGTGCTTGAGGTCCTAGGGGCTTACTGCCACAAAGGATTATGACTCATTCAAATGAACACAGGTCCATGTGGGTCAGCTGCAGGAATCTACCTCTCACACGAGACCATGTCTGGGAGAATCCCCTGTGTCATGTTTCCATGATTGCCAGAGAGGGGGAGGGGGATTTGGTAAGTTGTGCACTAATTTCCACCCATAAGACACCTATGACCTCTTTCCACACTGCATTTGGCAAAGCCAGTCAGATGTCCTCATCTGATTTGGAAGAAAATGCTCAATGCTTTCTAGAAGGAAGAAAGTTGGAAATATTTGGTAATGAGAATGGGGCAGAGTAGGCAAGAACAAAGAAGGCTCTACACTCTGGTTCCCTTTTTGGGAGACGGGGAGAAGAAAAAGTGACAGAAAAATAGGGAAGCATATTTCTTAACATATGGAAAAGTAAGGAGCCAGCCCAGTGGAAGTAAGTGTGGAGAGGAGCAGACAAGCAGATGCAGTTCGCTGGAGTCCTAAAGTAAGAAGACGCTGTTTTTGAGTGTGGATGGGAAGAATTGTCAAAGGTGACGCATAAAGCTTTGCACCTGGGTTGTTGGGGCATGAAGACCTCATGGGTAGAATTGCCTTAGTCTGTCAGAGGAGTGGGTTTAAGAACATAGAAGCTCTTCTTTTGTTTGAAAGTTATGGAGCAGGGGCCCCTAGGTGGCTCAGTTGGCTGGGCGTCTGACTCTATTTCAGCTCAGGTCATGAGCTCAAGGTCGTGAGTTCAAGTCCCACATCAGGCTCTTCACTCAGTGGGGAGCCTGCTTGAGATTCTTTCTCCTTCTCTCTGTCCCTTCCGCACCCCACACTCATATGTGCTCTTTCTGTCTCTAAAATAAGTAAAAATCTTTGAAAAAAATTATGGGCTTGAGGTTCAAGTAGACTGGTGGGAAGATGTGTAGGTCTTGCAAAAGGCAAATGGTGGGCTAAGTTAAGAGAAACCCTTCAGTTGGTTTTATTGGGAGGAGTACTGCCGCTTCGGATACTGTGCCAATCCACGTTTCTGGACAGGGTCTCCATCATCAGATCAGTGGTTCCTCTTTCTTCAGCCTCTGGACAGAGGTACCTTCAAGGGGAATCAGTCATGGGAATGTCCCCATGGTAACATGGAAACCCAAGTGCCTGCATTCGCCTTTTTGGAGCTTTTAACCCACACATTCTTTAGACGTGCCAAATCCATTTTGGTTTTACATATGGCCCTATTTGAGGTTGCTTTGGAAAGAAGGCTAAAAAAAAATAAATAAGTAGAGCCCTCTGGGAATCATAAGAAGTGAAGACTATTCCCCTGTGGGACTTGAAACCACACTTGACTTTCTTCTTTCCTGTCCAGCCTCTGGGCTGCCCAGGTGCCCCGAGCTCAGCTCCTGAAATACTACCACTAAAATTCAAAACTTGATTTAATACAACTTGTTTAATTGACCTTTAAAAAATTCATTTTGTCATCTAAAAATGAACATTTAGCAGGAGCAACTGTATTTGGAAAACAGAATGTCTGTTCTCCATTTGGTTACTGCAGATAAGCCCTCCACGTGCTTCCTTTTCAAAGCTCAAAATGTCTGCGGAAGTGTATATTAATTGAAGTAATGTGAGAGCTTTAGAGCTGTCCAAAATTAAGCTGTTCAGAAGTTATGATAATTTTCAAAGAACTGCTACAGGTTTTGCATTGGAAGAAAAATGTGTAGTTGTAAAAGAGAGACTCTTTGTTGTAATTGTAAATTCTGATACCTGAAAATATTCCTTTAATGCCTCTTGAAGGATATAGGATCTTGCATTAATGTTGTGTCTAGAAATTAGTATCTTAATTGGAAATATTTGGTGGCTCTTAGGGATTCCAGAGTCAATTTATTTTTCTCAGTAAACCATGACAATGTAATGGTTGTTTTTCTCATTCCTAAAAGCAACTTTTTCTCTAGTTTCATGGCTGTCAATCAAGGTGATCTTACCCCCTGGGAAACGTGTGACAATGTCTGGAGATATTTCAGCAGTCGGCACAACTTTGAAGAGGGGGATGCCAATGGTGTTATTGGGGAAAGGCTAGAGATGTTTCCACACCTCCTACACTACACAGGGCAGTGTCCATTCCAAAGAACTGTCTAGCCCCCAGTGTCAACAGGGTTGAGTTGGAGAAACCCTGCTTCCCAGAATCTGTACCCCTGAAAGAATTCAAGAAATTAAACATGTTTTAGCTCCTGATGGGCCAGTATTTAATGTAACTGTCTTCTCTGATGATTTTGCTAAATGTTCATTGTATGTTATTTTTTTACCAAAACCCACACTGTAAACATAAACCAAAAGTTAAATGTACAGAAATAAAGGGAATATGAGCCTATCTTTGAAATGTGAGTAGTTTTGTAATGATGATTAAAAATTGGTCCTGGGCTGCCTGGGTGGCTCAGTGGGTTAAGCATCTGCTTTGGCTCAGGTCATGATCTCAGGGTCCTGGGGTCAAGCCCCGCATCAGGCTCCCTGCTCAGCGGATAGCCTGCTTTCCCCCCTCTCTCTTCCTGTCTCTCTGCCTACTTGTGTTCTCTGTCTCTGTCAAATAAATAAATAAAATCTTTTAAAAATAACTGGTCCTGCTTGCTCAAAGAATCCAGTATTGGAGCCAAGACAATGGGGCACTTTCTGTGGTTGTCTTGGCAGGAGGGAAGATGCTTGCTGTCTTTCCGTGTCATTCTTGTAGAAGTGGTTCGTGGGCACTTGTGTCTTCTGTTAGGCCTTCAGCTTTGTGAAATTTCCATCAAGGGAGAGAAATATTGCCAACTCGTTACTGAGAACATGTGAAGAATTAAACCCATGGATTCCTGTTTGGGCTTTGACACTGACTACTTGGGAACTTTGGCCAAGTTCCCCATTTCTCTGGGTCAGCGATAGCACTTTTAGAGAACAGGAGGCAGTGAACAGCCCCCTCTTAGAGCTCTTGTCAAGACTAGATGAGATCACGCATCCGAGAGCAGGGAAGGGGCCTGTATACAGAGGGCCCCCATAAATGTATGTCCTAGTTCTTACCAGTTTTAAAATCTGATTTAGGGGTCTAAGAACTCATTCTGTATATTCTCTTCTTGGGAAGATGGGGGGAGAGGACCTCCCCCATCTGCCCATGTAGCTTGGCACCTGCCTCAGAAAACTTCCTCCCGAGAGCTGCCCAGTTTCTTTCCATCTATCTAGGTGTTTTGGCAGAATAACCGTCTAACATAATTTTTTCCCATCCCATCTATAGAATAGAAATAGAATGCTAAATAACAAGACTTGACTAAAAACATCTTTATAATCTTTTTAAAGAGGTAAAATTTTAAAAAAATACATATTTACCAGAAAAATAGTGTGGCCATGGTGATCCTTTTGCCTGTGTGTTTTGACCTGAGGTCCCTCAGGACTAGGCTGAATTGGGAGGAGATGGGCGTGAAACGGTTGGTCCATGCCCAGCCTAGGCTCCCCAGAGAGGATTCCTACACGCATTTCCCCACTCCTGGCGGGATTCTCTTCGGCTGTCATTCTGAGACCCCTGAACTTGCAGGATCTAAGAGAAGAGGATGTGGAGACCACACCCCATTGTCTTGCTAGAGTGGGGCTGGGTACCCTTTCTCTCAGGCAACATCAGCTGTGAAGCAATGGCTGAGCCACGTGACCGTCTCTTCTCCAAGCTGTCAAGTGCCTGAGATCCAGGATCCTGCCTTCATCCTCCGCCTCCAGGGCCTCACTGATTCCTCCGAGAAGTTCCATACATGCTCCTCTGATGAGCAGAGGAGTCCCCTAGAGTAAAGGAAGGAGCATGTTTGGGAGATCCAAATTTCCTTTTAGGTCATGCCCCCTGATCTTTCATACGCTCTTTTGTCTGTGATGGTTGTACGCATAGAGCTTGCACAGTGAAATGATGACTGTAACTTTTTCTTGTAATACATGGTGCGGACCCCCATGTCTATGCAAGAGGGGGAATGAGCGTGAGTCTGGTGTCCTTCCAGACCTCACACTCTTCAGATCCACCAGGAGCAGAGCCCATGTCCTCCTTGTGAACACATATCTTGGCTCACCACAGAACACCTGGCATGGTGTCTCCAAGTCCTTCCAGCTGTGCTAGGATTTGGGGTTCCTTGGGAAGCACGGATCACTCTACTGCGGGATGAGCTCTTCCCTTCACTTCTCTTCTTGAGTGAAGAGCCATGCGGCAGAGCTCGCCCGATGCTGCTCTTCTATTCCCCTGACCTCGGCTCTTTTCCCACTTGGTTTATCACCTTTTCATCCTTCTCCATGTTCTTCCATCTCTGCTGCTTTTGTGATGAAAATGGCCTGTTTTATTACCTACTAAACCATTTTATTTTCCATTCCAAAAACTTTCTCTGGGTTTTCATATTGATTTTTTTCTTTAATCACAGTGATATTCAGGTAACATAAATTAGCCATTTTTAAAGTACTGGGTGGCATTTAGTACATTCATGGTGGTGTGCTACCAACACTTGCATCTAGCTCCAGAAAGCTTGTCATCACCCAAGAGGGAACTCTGGCCCTATCAGTAGTTACTTCCCAGTTCCCCTTTACAGCCTCTGCCAACCTCCACTTTGCTTTCTGTCTCTGTAGATTTATTTATTCTCGAAAGCTCACAGAAATGCAACTTTGTGGTAGGGGGCCTTCTGCCCTAGCTGCATTCACTTAGCATAATGTTTCGGAGGTTCCTCTGGGTGAAAACATGTATCTGTACTTCCTTTCTCCAGCTGACGAGTACTCCCCTGCCTGCGTGTGCCCCAGGCGGCTAATCCCTTCCTCCACTGGTGGACATTCATGTTGTTAACACCTTTTACTTACTGTGAATACTGCTCTTAGGAACATGTGTGCACATGCATTGTTTGAGCACCTGATTTCATTTCATTAGGGCAGAGACTTGAGAAAGGAGTCGCTGGGTCATATAGTAATTGCGTGTTTCACTTTTTGAGAAACTGTCAAACTGTTCAGTTTTCCTAACAGCTGAACCATCCCTAAGCTGTTCATTTTGTTTGTTACATGCCCTCTGGGTCTCTACTTTCCCCAGCAACCCTGGACAGCCCCTGCCCATCTTCCACAGGTCTCAGGAAACACCTGGAGACAGAACTCAGGAATGCAGACGTGTGTGCTGCAGCGAGGAGACGAAATCTGGGGTGTTTCGGACGCTCCTTGCTTCCAGATCCCGAAAGTGTGCGGTTACCTAATGTCTGCCGTGGTTTGGGTCTCAAACCTGGAAATCCCCACATTTTGAAAAAGAACGATTTTTCTCCATCACCGTGTTAGTCCTTCCTTGTTATCCCTTGGGTTTAACATGTTGTCTTGTTTTATCGTCATCCTGCTTTCTAAATGGGTATAGTTCACGGTGTCTGCTGCAGCCTTTAATGGGAAGGAGAGGGAAGCCCCGGGGAATGGGGACTCTCGGTGACTCTCGCTGTTCTTTTCCCATAGGTGTCATTCTTCCTCTTCATCATCTTCGTGGTGTACACCATGCTCCCCTTCAACATGCGAGATGCCATCATCGCCAGCGTGCTCACCTCCTCCTCCCACACCATCGTGCTGAGCGTCTGCCTCTCTGCGACCCCGGGGGCCAAGGAGCACCTGGTCTGGCAGGTGGGTGCGCCTCACCTCTGCCCGCCCTCACCACCCCACCCTGCGTGCCGGGGGGCTGTGTGCTGGTTCAGGGTGCGACTCTCCGTACCTGGCAGGGGCTTTCGCTCTGCTTTCTGGTGTGGACTCTCGTGTTTCTCATGGGCAGCCGGCCACACCGCATGCATCCGCGGCCCCAACACTTAGCAATCAGCGTCAGTGAAAATGAGGAATGGTGCTTCCATTTTGCTGATTGCTGAGCCGGTGGTGTGATTGTGAGGCTTACAAGCTATTCTGACTATTTTAGCACTTTTATTTTTAGAGTGAAAATAACTTACACAATTAAATTCGTAAGTCTCCCCCCACTTCTCTCTACCTTCCTATGTGAAACCCCTTCTTTACAGAGGAGAAACGACTGCTCCATTTCCTAATTTTCTGGCAGGTCCATGGGCATGATAAAGGTCTTTAAAATGCCAAGACAGCGAATTTAGCTTTGCTAATAAATGGCATTTCAAAGAAGCCATTGTACTTAATTAGTCTAAGTCATTTAGAAAGGGATTTGATTTCCTGCTGTGGACACCCGTACCCTCATCTGCATGCGGGGGTCACTGGTTTGAAGTTATTCCCGAGTTCCTTTTTTCACCCGGAACAGGTATATTTAATTTTGCTCGATTAGACTCAGACATTGAAGAAACTCAGCGGCGGTGTAAAAACGCCGCAGGCGCTGACAGAATTGGTGAACGAACAGCCCTGCCATTGGAAGGGGAATCTCAGACCTGGGTCAGGTGAGCCCGGGGTGTGGTCTGAGAACGCAGTTTGTGGTTCAGTTGAGGGAATGTCTTATTTGGAGTCTTGAAGTGGAACTGGAGGCTTATCCTTGGGTGTCTAACAATCCCCCTGAGTTGGAAAGCTTTCTAGGGATCCCTTTTCTCAACATTCCTCTCCTGGATCTCCTAAGACAGCTTTCAGGAAGCCCTGTGTTTGTGAGACGCCCTTTGCTGGCTCCGCGGGATCCTGAGCGCCGTGCAGTGCGGGTCACGCACTTCTACGCGGAGCACCGTGGGGGGCACAGGGGTGGGCTCGGATGGGGAGGCCAGCCGCGTCATGTCATGAATTTCCCGTGGGCTTCCCTGCGGCCGAGCAGAGCAGCCTGTAGCCTCGGGGACTCAGAGGGAGACTGGTCAGGAACAAATCAAATGGAAGTCGGAGGGTGGTGGTTTCTGAAGAGAAGAAACAGTGCAGCTGTGCCTGGGGGCTGGTGGGGAACGTGTTCCTTCCTGCAAGAGCCCCGCGTCGGCTTTGTCTGCAGGATGGTAGAGCTCCCCTTGAAGCTCATCCTTGAAGGCGGGGCCATTTCTCCTTTCTCTAGTAAATTCACTTTGCCACTCTCGTGGTGACGGGCCTGGGGCTGGGTCTGTATTTGCGGGAGGCAGGAGCGGGTGAGCTGCTCCGCCAGCTGGCGAAGATCGCAGGGGAAGCCCTCGCTCGCGGGTGCAGGGGCACTCGAGCACATTTTCCGGGCTTGGACACCTTCCTGGTTTTAGGCTCTCCTGGAAGACATCTCTTGAACTTGTACTTGTCTCTTCTGCCCCTTCATGAATAACTAGTGTCTGCGGGGCAGGTGCAATAGAAAAAATATTCTGGGAAATGAGGATTAAGATACATGCCTGTGAGGATTAAATGGGGTTTAAAAAAAGTGGGGGGGGGGGATAAGTGCTTTGTAAAGACCCTGGTTTTTTTCTAGGTCATTACATACTGTAGTGAGTTTTTTTTTTTTTAAAGGCATTTTTAGTTTCTTCCATTAGTTAGAAAAAATTGGGAAAGAATGCAGTCTTAAATATTTAATTACTCAATTTTCAAAACACACAAAGGAAAATAATTCTTATCAGTGGCCAGCCAGAGATGGGATAATTCTGGAATGGCCGAAAGAAGACAAGTTTTTCATTCCAAATTATTTCATAGAAGAACAACACGAAAGGAGCAGAACAATGGAATGTCAGTGTTTCTTTGCTTCAGAAGTAATTTCACAGTGATTCCGAGATTCAGGAAAGGCAGGAGTTGCTGATAGATTTAAAATGGAAGGTCCAGTGGTAAATGTCAGAGTCATGAGGAAAAGCTCTCTAATACCGTGGTCAGGTGTAGGACATACAGCCTACAAGTAGCACTGGCTTATAATGTGAGAAGAACACTTCCTTGAGTTCTGTTTTGTTTTATTTCATTTTATTTTATAAAGAGAGAGAGAGGGATTGAGAGCCCGAGCGGGGGAGGAGGGGAAGAGGGAGAGAGAGAATCTTAAGCAGGCTTCATACCAGGACGGAGCTAAGTACAGCCCTGAGATCATGACCGGAGCTGAAATGAAGAATCAGATGCTTAACAGACCGAACTATCCAGACCCCCACTGAGTTCTGTCTATGAACCTTGTGCCTAACTTAGAATACTGTAGACTAAGTGGTTGTATTTCTGCAGTATGATTGTTTAAAGCAAAGTTACAACAAATGAAAGACTGGTTTCCTGTGAAGAGGTTTTCCTGTGGGTGATGGCCGGTATTAGCCTGCCTTCCAAGCCATCCATGAAGGAATGCATACTATTTAGCATGGATCCGTATTAAGAATATTTGTTTCCCTTTATTTCCTGAACATTGGCAATCCATCCATAGCTTGTAATGTTTCTCTGTTAACCAAAATGCTGACATCACAGAACACCCTCTTCCCTTCCATGTTGACTAACAGAGTTCATGATTCTCAGAAAACTTATTTTCCCAGCATTGACTTGAAGTGGAATTCAGCCTCAGGCTGTGCTATATCACTGAACTGAGGAAATTTAGTTAAAACCTGAAAATCGTGAATGGTAATTTCTAATGCATTTAAACATAAAGTATAATTAATCCCTACCAGCTTTTTAAACTTTACTTTGATAGACAATCACAGACCTACCAATAAGCTCCAAATCTAGTATAATTTTCTTTCCCTAATCTGTTGGAAGATGGGTTGCCAATCCGATGTCCCCTCACCCTTTAATGCTCCAGGCTGCATTTCCTACACACCGTTCTACCTAACCGTAATGCAGCTGACAAAACTGGGAAATCCACATCACTTTGCTCTGCCATTCAGACTCTTCCAGGTTTCCCAATAACGTCCTTTACAGAAAAGAACCCGGATCAGAATCCTGCAATGTCGCAGCGGGTTCTCAAGCCTCTTGGGTCTCCTTCAGTCTGGAGCGACTCCTTAATCTTCCCTTGGCTTTCAAGGTCTTAACGCTCTTGAAGGTTACAGACGTTATTTTGTCAGATGTCCTCCAGTCTGAGTCTGACATTTCCTCACAAATAGATTCGGGCTGTGCCTCTCCGGCAGGAGTCGCGGAAGTGACGCTGTTCCCGTCGTGTCCTGTCAGGGCCGCATTATTTATGCTGGTATCAGTGTGACGTGCTGTCTGCCAGACTTTCCCACTTGGGGATTTCTCTTTGTTACTAGGAAATAGTTTGTGGAGAGGTACTTTGATACCAGGCAATATCCCATTTTATTTACTTGCTGGTATCTCCACCGTCTGTCTGTTCCATACAGTGGCTTATCAGCCGTGGCCGTCCCTGTTTCTTTTGATGCCTGTGTGGGCTCCAACTTGTTCTGTGGATACTCCTTCAGGCTGGGCTCTCTACCCTTTTGTGATGTGTCCCCCTCACTCTTGGAACACTTCCTTGCTCTCTGACACAACAAGATGTTCCAGGTTCATCTCCTGCTTTCCCTGTCCTGGCCCTGAAGTCCATCATCTCTCCAGGGAGCCTTGGGTCTCTTTCATGAAGAATGGCACTTCGGAGCAAGATCTGGGCTTCAGGTGTTTCCATTCCCACTGGGGTGTCAGTACTCCAAGCAAGGAGCGCACGCGTCTACACCTACATCTACTGTTATCTGTCATTCCATATTAAATACCATGACCTCACACTGCTGTTTCTAACCCACTGTGGATTCCATGCCAGTTTTCTCCTTTTCCACTGTGACTCTTTGGCTAATACATGATCCTTAATGTATTAACTTACTGGATCAATCCCAGTATGATCCAGTCTCCTCTCTCAGTTCCCACCCCTACTGCCACACAGGTGTCTTCTCACTTAGCCCAAATTCCCTTCCGTTCACACATGCCCCCTTCCCTGGTTCAGACTCTGACGCTCCATCCGTGTGAGGTCCCCTCCCCGAGCTGGGGCTCTGTCCCCTATGTTCTCCCCATGGCAGACCCTCCTGGGACCCAACCCGGCTTTATCACTGTGGGTGAGTTTAGCTTCCCTGGTCCCCTGTAGGTGCAGGTGTCTCTCGCTCTGCCCGACGGCTGAGGACTGAGTTATTCAGGAGAGAAGGACGGGTGTCTGGGTGGGTCAGGCGGTTGGGGTCTGACGCTTTGGTTCAGTCATGATCTCAGGGTGGTAACATCAAGCCCTGTTCAGGCTTCATGCTGCATGGAGCGTCTGCTTAAGCTTCTCTCGGCCCCTCGCCCTCTGCCCCTCCCCCGCTGCTCACGCACTTGCAATCTCTCTCCCCCCACCCACGGAGATTAAATATCGGGGCGTCTGGCTGGCTCAGTTGGTTAAGCAACTGCCTTCGGCTCAGGTCACAGTCCTGGAGTCCTGGGATCAAATCCCACCTCGGGCTGCATGCTGAGTGGGGAGTCTGCTTCTTCCTCTGACCCTCTCCCTTCTCACGCTCTCTCTCTCTCTCGTTCTCTCTCAAATAAATAAATAAAATCTTAAAAAAAAAAGAAATTAAATAAGTAACTAAATAAAATGAAAATGTTCCATTCGGGAGAGAAGGAAAAGGACAAGAAGCGCAGGAGGAGAGGCCGGGGCGAGGCAGTGGGCGCGAAGGAGCAGGTTTTGAGCCGCGTTTACTGGTCGGGGAGGAAGACATCCTTCTGAGCGGCTTGCTGTGATCTCTTGTCCTAGTCCCTCAGCGTATCTTATAACGCCTTCATTGTTGTTTTCTCTTTTTTTTCCCTCGTTTTATTTTTTTTTTTCATTTATTTTCAGCGTAACAGTATTCACTGTTTTTGCACCACACCCAGTGCTCCATGCAATCCGTGCTCTCTCTAATACCCACCACCAGGCTCCCCCAACCTCCCACCCCCCGCCCCTCCAAAAAAACCTCAGGTTGTTTTTCAGAGTCCACAGTCTCTCGTGGTTCACCTCCCCCTTCCAATCTCCCTCAACTCCCTTCTCCTCATCTTTGTTTTCTTAACTGGGTTAAAAGGACAGTTTTTCTGGAATCTGGGATAATCCTTAAATATCAGGAAACTTAAAGAAGAGCCATTTTATGTGTTCTGTGTAAGAAGAATGTATTTTTATTTTTTAAAGATTTATTTACTCTAGAGAGAACAGAGGGGCAGAGGGAGAGGGAGAAGATCTCAAGAAGACTTGTTGCTAAGCGAGGAGCCCGACACAGGGCTACATCTCACAGCCCTGCGATCGTGACCTGAGCAGAAATTTAGAGTTGGGACGCTGAACCCGACTGAGCCACCCAGTCACCTGCCTGAGAAGAATGTACCCTTATTGACCAATCCTGAATTTCGTGTGAGCACCGAAAGTCCTTAGCAATTCGTGGTTAACTAGAAAATCAGAAGTTTCCTCGCATCAGTAGGCTAGCATGCATGTGACTCTGAGAGCAGCGAGGAGTCCTTTTTGTTTATGGCTGTGTCGAGGCAGAGGGAGACTGAGGTTAGGGAAAGAGCCTGAAACCGCCCCACTTGTGCTGTGGTGTTGCCTCCTGCCTGAGCCCGGGGTGAGGGTGACACTCCGTTCTGACCCACGACTGGAGGCTGAGCAGGAACCTCGCCTCCCAGATGAGGGCAGCTGGTCCATTGCTCAGGAGACGTGGTCCAGCGTGCAAGCTGTACGTCCTAGATGCACCTGTGGTCTGCTCGCTGTTTACCTGCCAGCCCCCCTGCCAGCAGGGTGCTGAACCGCCCTCAAGGAGTTGGCAGATGGCCCTGCTTATATATCACGATTATGTTGTCTACTTGAAGCTTACTTACTTTCCTTGTATTTTCATTTCCCTGGTTCTCATACCACATTCTGGCTTTTCATGTCCTGTCTCTTATTTTCCCATAAAACAAGGAGGACCTTGAATGTGGACTGACGGACACAAGCCAGTTACATGGGAATCCATATTCATCAAAGGAGATAAGCTAAGGAGCGCTTATGGATTTTCTAGCGGGGTTACTCATATTTCTGATAAAGGTTACAGAATTCTTTTATGCAGTGGATACTTTGGTATATTTATGATACAATTTGAAAAACAATTTTAGTTTGGACCTAAAGTGGAAAACAAAACCTGTCATCTATGGCAAGAGTGTAATCAGCATTCATGCCGCTTTGTTACGTAACCAGTTCCTCTTCAGCATAATTCAGGAGCTGTATATTAGAGTCTGGAATTAAATTGCATTTAGGATCTAATCTGAGAAGCTCAAAAGGAAAACAGCAGGTTACCAGCTGCCCAGGCTCCTGCTCTGGGGGAGACTAACAGTGGAGAATTCGGATCTCCCTCGCTACCGTTCTGTCTCTGGAGAAGTGGAGGATGTTAATATTTTCCACAAAAGGGAAGAAAGGAGACTGTATCACTCTTCATTTCGTGCGCATCTAGCTATCCATTGAGTAGATCCATATCTCGTTGTAGCAAGCTATGGCTTATGGGTCCTACAGGCACTGTGATTTGGAAGGAGTCAGGGTAAGCAAGGAAAGGAGGTAAAAATAGGAAAGTGTCTGACGGGACGGAATCCTGAAGCGAATATAAAGCACCCCGCATTCTTCTCTCCTTGTTCCCTCCTTGTCCTTCCGCCAGCCCCACAGAAACCCCTGCCTCTCCTTTAAGTGGCAGGAGCTTCACACCATCATCCCACCAGAGAGAGTCTGGTGGAACGGGTGGACGACAACAACACAATTCACACTTTCCTGCAGGCCATCCTATCACTTTAGAAACACTCTGGCACTTTCTAGAATGAAACTGCAAGAATGCTCAACAGAGAACTTCCTGTTAAAATTAATCATTGTACTGTGATGGTGGAATGAGACCTAGGTTTGTTTTTCAACATTAGGCTGTTTTGAGGAGGGTCTAGAAGGAAAAGGGGTAAAGGGAACCCCTATTATACCATGAGTTTTGTCTTGGATATTTGATTACAAGAGCAGAAAAACAGAAGGATTTCTTGAAAAAGGAACAAATGCTGGTCCCCCTCCCCCACCGCCTTTAGCTATCTGTATCCTCTCCTGGGTTCCGTCATCGGAGCTCTGTGCACTCTGTTCATTCAAAGCATTGGATTCATATCAAATATGATACATCACAGATCAGCATACAGGTTGATTGAGTAGCACACTCATTGGTTGTTATCTTGGTGGGTGGTTTTCCTCATGTGTTTTCCAACCCAGGCAACCGTGTTCCACTGTATACAAAGATTGGAGGCTCTGTGCATTCCAAATGTTTACTGTTGAAGATAATTTGTGAAAGGTACTGATTGTAATTATTTATTAATCCATTGGTAATTGCTCTTTAAAACCCCTAGAAGACAATAAAAAAATCAGCACCCTTAGCGTAAGTCACACAGGACTCCTTTTATTTGCAGGATGAATGGTGGATCTGCTGACTTACATGAACTTGAGAGGAAAATATATCTACAGCTTGACTTGAGCAAGAATTTCATCATGGTTCTAAGGGATCTCTTTAAAAAGTAGACAGAATCCCAATGATTTGGTGGAGTGGCGAGAGGATGTACACATAGTCACTGGGAGACGGGGCTGGAGATGTTTGTAGTTCTTTGTTAGGGCAGCAAACATGATGAAATGAGTAATAAGTGAAAAGGAGTTACCTGGGCCAGGTGCATGGCTAGTGGTCAGAACGGTCAGGTAGTACTAATAACGATGGCTTGGTGATACACCTACAGCCTTTTGAGTATGTTTGTGGAGTGCATTAGACTGGGCAGGCTGGGAACAGAGAGAGGAGACATACTGTCTGTTTTTACGACAGTAGTCACAGATGCCGTCTCGAAGAATAACATGCATTGATTTTTGCCTCTCCTCGGAGATGGTGGGATCTTGCTCACCAGACACTGGGTTCATCATTTTTTATTCTTCTTTTGATCCTTTTCAAGCAGCTCACGAGTGTTTTGACATGGCATATGTGCAGGGTGGTGGACAGAGCAAGAGCTTTGGCCTCAGATGGACTCAGAATTCTATTGTTCCCGCTTTATAGCTGTGTGTGGTGAACATGGAGGTTCACCAGAGACCCCTCAAGAAAAAGACTTGCTGTCCGCTTCCTGGGAGCATTGTGGGCAACCCTGATTTTCAGTCCTTAGACTCTTTAAGGCTGTCTCAGCTGCACAGAGCTGCCAGCTCAAGGTTATGTCTTTTCAAGGGTGGCCTCCATCCATGACTGTTTGAGGTGGGCACATGGACTCTATCCAGTCTGGACCACCACAGGGCATTGCTGGTGGCCACGTCTACTCTGGAGTTGCTGTGGGTTTCTCTTAATGTTGTCAGGCCTGCATCACAGTTCAGTTTCTGCCTCTGCTTAGTTTCCAGATTTCTTCCTTCCCTGCAGCCATTGATCCAAATGCCACTCCCTAGTAAACACTGAGCTCTGTCTCAGAATGTGCTCCAGGCCAGCCTGCAACACTGCATGAACTTGGGCTGATACTTCAGTTTACTGTTTTCTCTATTGTAAAATGGCAGCAGTAACAAGGACTTCCCTGGACAGTTGCTGGCCGTGGTGCTGATTTAGTGAACTAGCATGTCTGGAGAGCCCGTCATCAAGCAGGGCTGGTACTTAACCCGTCAATAAATGGTAGACAAGAACAGCCTCATGATGTATTTTACTAAGTTTAAATGACTTTTACAAAAACTAAGAGTGATGGGACATAAAAATATTTTGGGAAATGTGTCAATAAGCAAAGTCCCAAATGGCCTGTGGAGTTGAGTCAGGCAAGAGTTGGATTGTACATGAGAAAACCCGTCAGAACACAGATCTGGCTTGGTTGACCATCCCATCCTGTGCCCACTCAGGACTTAAGGCAGTGAGCGTCATCTTGCTCCCAGCAGCTCTAGTTCAAGAGGAACTAGAAGCCCCTCCACTAACAAGTGGAGTTTGAAGTTTTGCTAATGCTGGAAGATCTCAGCTCCTGTAGGTTAATGGAATACCTGGTTTTGGAAACCACTGAAGCAGAGTTCATCGCTTGTCAAGAGTGAGAGGGAGAAGTACAAGAGGAGGCATTTATAGGGTCACTTTGAACAGGACATCTTGGACGTCTGTGCCATCGTTTTTCTCTGGAATGTCTTGTTCTCTGGAGAAGCCTGCACTTGTTCCCCAGGCAACCCTGGGGATTGCACTTTGTCCCACTCAGACCAGCCATGGGGTATAAGGTGGTATAGGGTGGATCTGGCCATCCTGTGTGTCTGTGGTCAGAGGAACATGTACTCATACAGCTCTGCATCTTCGTTTCCCTTGTGCCCCCTCCAGCTGAGATACTATATTGGTTTCCCAGGGAAGCTGTAACAAATTACCACCAACTTGGGTGCTAAAAACAACAGCATTTTCTAAACTATGAAATGTATTCTCTCACAGAAGTCAAAGCCAAGGCTTTGGCAGAGTTGGTTCCCTCTAGAGGCTCTGAGGAAGAATGCGTTCATGCCTTTCTCTCTAGCTTCTGGCTGTTGCTAGCCTTTTCTAGGCATGGTGTGGGGCTTCGAAATTCCATTCTGTGTGTCTGTCTTCAGATGGCCTTCTTCCCTTTTTGTCTCTGCATCTCCTCCCCTTATGTCTCTTACAGAGACACTGGTCATTGTCTTTAGAGCCCTACTGAATCCAGGATGAGCTCACACAACATTCTTAGAGTGATTACATCTGCTAAGACCCTTATTTCAAAAGTCATATTCTGAGGTTCCCAGTGGGGGAGATTTGGGGGCTTCTGTCCAGCCCACTAGAGATACCAGCATCCACAACTAGACTGCAGCTCCACTCCACTCCTGCACAGACTGGTGCAGACCTTCCCTGTAGGTAGTCTCCGAGCCAGTGGCCATGGGGTTGTTCCCCTTCTCTTGCCTCCTCAGATACAACTAAGCTCTGTGGTGCACGGCATAGCAAGATACCTCATTGGAAGCTATTCTTGGTAACATATATGAAAGCAAAGCAAAACTAGGAGAATTTAGAGTGAGGAAATATCAGGAAATTCCACCCTTGTTTAAACAAAGCTATCATCCACTGTCCCATTTAAAAATAGGTGATATGGTCACATTTTTTAAAAAAGTAGAAGGAAAGGTTTCAAAAGGTTTTCAGTGAATACACTTCTTCCAACAACTTGTGAATTCTTTCATTACTTATAGTGACTTTTCATTTGATCTTGTTACGTTTTCCAGATATATAATCACATCATTTTCAAGTGAATTTCCAATTTTTGAGGTTTAATTTATTTTTCCAATTGCTTTGTCTAGTACCTCCAGAAAAAAATGAACATTAAAATGGTGGTAAGAGACACAGTTACCTGTGTTTTGTTTGTTTGCTTTTTATCTAGTAGGATTGATGTTTTTTGTCTTTTAAGTAGTATGTTGGCATTTGGGTTAAGTAAGTTTTACAATTTGAAGGAAGTAACCATCTGTTCCTACTAGAGAGGTCTTATTTTCTCCTTTTCCATTTTGTTTTTCTTTAAGGAATGGATCTTGAATGTATTAAAAGATAGTTTTGTCACTGTTGGACACAGGATTGTATGATTTCTCCCATTGTATAATATTGAACATTCTTGACTTTTTTTGGATTAACTCAGTAGGTCATATTATTTATCTATCCGATGCTTATTTCCTTTGGCCAATAACTTATGAAAGATTTTACATTTATTTTGACTGTAATAAGAGCAAATGGACAGCGCTTGCCTTGGGCTGTGTGCTCTACTCATGTATCAGTGCATTTCGTCTCAAAGGTTCCTATAGATAACACTAGATTAGATCAGATGCTGTTCCTTTTCTTTCCTATGAAAATTCTTCTGTTTAGATTTACTTTCTCTTCTATAGTTTGTTTCTGTCAAATATATTTTCTTATAAATACAGTCTCTTTCACACAAGCTTTCAGTGATTTTTCATAGTGTTGAGTAATCTCTGGTCATGGTTTCAATTACTTCTGTATCTGTGTTTGCTTCTCCTTCTCCCTGGTTACTTTCTTATTGTTGAGATTTTCCCTTTCTCTGTTAATTCCAGATTCATCTCTCTAATATTTTGTTTATTTTGTTTTTTTTATTTCTACAAGGAATGTAATGTGGATATATTTATTATTTTTATTAATTTGGGGTGTTTTTTTTAGTTCAGTTTTTTTCTTTGTTTGATTTCTTCCAGTTTTTTTTTTTTTTAACTTCTAATTTCTTATGTTAGATCCTTGAGCCATTTTTTTCTCTTTTTTCTTTTTTTTTTTTTAAATTTTATTTACTTTATTTATCAGAAAGACAGCGAATGAGCAAGAGAGCACTAGAAGGGGGAGCGGCAGGCAGAGGAGGAGGCAGGCTCTCCTGCTGAGCAGAGAGCCCGATGCGGGGCTCCATTCCAAGACTCTGAGAACATTACCTGAGCCGAAGGCTAACTAAGTCCCCCAGGTGCCCCTGTCTTGTTCCTTTATATTTTATACAAGTATGGACCAGCTATAAATTTTCCTCTAAAATCTGCTTTAGCTCTATGCCTTATATCTTTATATGTACCTATCATCATAATTTTCTAGATATTTTGCAGATTCAGTCTATTTTTCAACATAGAGAAACTTTATTGCCCCCCCCAACTGAATCCCTAGGGATGGAGGATTTTTCTTTTCTGTTTTTATTAGTAATTTTAGGTTTGGTTTGGTTTGGGGTTTTGTTTGTTAGTTTGTTTTTGCATTAAGATCAGACAATTTTCTATGTTATTTCTACATTGTGGATTGTCTTGAAGCCATCGTTCGGTAGTCTATGGCCAGCCTGAAGTTTTATTATTTTCCTTTACAACAGAATTGATCGTTCTACCTGGATGCTCACTGGACCCCCCCCCCCTTTTTTTTTTAAGTCTAGCAAGAAGTTACTGTGATTTGAAGTTTTATTGATATTTTTGGCTTCAGTCTCCATTTTCCAGAATCCTTTTAATCTGAACACTGTTCACTGTGAATGCTAATTGTTCTTGGGGTGCCTGGCTGGCTCAGTCAGTAGAGCATGCATCTCTCATTCTTGGGGTTGTAGGTTTGAGCCCCAAATTGGGTGTAGAGATGACTTAAAAATAAAAATCTTAAAGAAATGAGTGCTGATTGCTCTCAGCGTCAACACAAGAGCACACTGAGCACAGGTGGAGGTGGGTCACTGCACTATGTGACACCCCAGAGAACACACTTGCTGTAGCCTCTGGAGATGCCAACTGGCAGAACCCCCACACCTCGAAGCAGGGGAGCTTCCCACAGTGTGTCCAGTGAGATCATCCCTTCTGGAGACTAACCTCCTGAACATACTGAATGCAGGAGGCTCCCACTGACATTCCTACAATTGCAAACCAGGGACTTGGCCTTCACACATTATGGTGGGTCCCTCACCCTGGATAGGTACCTCTCTACTTCCTTTCTGACATCTGCATGCTCCTCCATGAGGGCCCTCTTATGGTGTCTTTCCTTGGCTTCCTACCGCTGAGCCCTGTATGCTTTTACGTAGCCCTCACACCTGCTTGGAGTTTGGAGGTTCTATTGATTTTCTAATTTTGTTGAAAATATAAATTACGTGTATATTTCCCATGCTCTTTGGTGTTATGAATAGTTTCTAGGAAAAGATGAAATGTTATCTTGTGGGTCAAAATGGAAGTATTTAGTTTTTAACTTTTTTTTAAAGATTTTATTTATTTATTTTACAGAGATCACATGTAGGCAGAGAGGCAGGCAGAGAGAGAGAGAGAGGAGGAAGCAGGCTCCCTGCTGAGCAGAGAGCCCATGTGGGGCTCGATCCCAGGACCCTGGGATCATGACCCAAGCCAAAGGAAGAGGCTTTAAAACCCACTGAGCCACCTGGGTGCCCCAGTTTTTAACCTTTTCTTTGGTTTCTTTAAAATGTCACCTTCTGTGTCATGTCTGAGCCTGAAACACTAGATCAGGATGGTAACCAAAGACGGGAAGGGGAAGAAAAGAATAGAGACTAACTAAAGTTTATTACCATATGGAATATATTTCTAAGATTCCTAGCCACAAGTTGTATCAGTCAGCTTAGGCTGCTATAACAAAACACCACAGACGGAGTGGTTTAAACAACAGATATTGATTCTCTCACAGTTCTGGAGGTTGGGAGTCTGAGATCAGGGTGTCAGAATGTTTGGGCTCTAGAAAGAGCCACCTTTCTGCTGTGTTCTCGCGTGGGAGGGAGGGAAGGTACAGGGAGAACGGGAGAGGAGACAGGATGAGAACAAGTGTCTGTGCTCTCGCATCTCTTCTTATAAGGACACTAAAATTGAAGCAGATCAGGGCTCCACCCTTATAATGTCATTAACCTGAATTCCTTCCTTTACTCCAAACACAGTCATTTCCACGTATGGATTTGAGGGGGCTACCGTGCAGTCCAGCAGCTACCTTGCCTGGTTTACTAGGTTTGCAGGTCTGAGTCTCAGCACAGTGTGAAGGACTCAGCTGCAAGTCTTAAGCTCTAGCCCCTGAGCACTCCTGTTCTCTGTTTCTCTTTTTAAATTGCTCTGCCAGGAGGCAGGCAGACCGATGCAGAACAGAGGGACAGTCCATGTGGCAAAGCGGTCCCTGTCCTGGGCCACAGTGTGACCAGTGGGCATCCCTGGCCTGAGGCAGGGGCTGTGACTGTGGGAGGCTCCTCCCTGATTCCCGTGCCTCCTAAGAACCCCACGCTTTGCTCTCGCTCCCTCCCCCAAGAACCATCGTGCTGTGCTTCAGTAGGCTGATTTGTCTGTGTCTCCTTCTGTTGCACGTTGCTGGGGTTTTTGAGATGAGCTTCTGATGTTGGTGGCAAGAACTAAAGCTTTTCAATATGTTTATCTGTCCCGGCACCAAGGGTACATGGCGTTAACTGGATGTGTGCGTGAGAAAGCATGAGAGGGACGGAATGAATGGGCGTGAACACGCATACCCACATGTGGAGGCGCAGCCTGCCTCTCGGTGCCTTTGATATCACCAAGTGAGGAGAATAACAGGTGGTTCCTCCTTGTTGCACCGTCTGCAGTCACGATGCTGAATGTGATGTCCGTGCATTGGTGGCATCCATTCGAGGGAAGCAGGGGGAGTGACCGCAGCCCCAATAGCCTCCACCCTCTGCACTTGCGTTCTCAAGATCGGTCAGATCTTCACATGGAGTTCGAATTCCTTCCTGAGCTCTTCCCACCTACAGTGTTATAGAAGAATCAGAAGAAAGATACAAAGATGGCTGAAGAACTGGAAACCGAATATAGAAAGAGACGTTCAAGGACATGAAATGACTTGGGGTGGACAGAAAAAGGAGACAAAATTCACGGGCTCCGGTGATGATAACATGATACATAGAAGAGTCCCGCAGCCCCTGTGAGCTTAGTCTCTGCATGTAGCGATCATCTTATTTTGGATGTTTAGGCAGAGGAGGGTCACCAAATTCCTTTCCTATTTCATACAGAAATGGAGACATTTTCAAAAGTCCTGAAGACACAGAGATGAGCTGCCTTACACATGGCTCAGAAGGTTTTGTCCACGAAGAACCTAGTGCTGCTCTGGGTTATGCTTCGACGTAAACCTCTGGCTTAAGACGATGAACAGGTCGAAGACGGCTGTCCTTGATGGAGTGCATAGCGGCCTCTCTGCAGCAGAGCTGGGCTCCCCTTTGGAAGGCCTTCCTGGCTTTCCCTGCCGAAGAGAACCCAGAATCGGGCAGTTCTACTCATCAGGAACTGCAAGTCCGCGACGCAGGGAAACACATTTCCACTCTCAGCCTCATCACTTCCGGGCACACCTGGCGGTTGTGGAACGGAGATTATGGATGGATGTGGACGAGTCCCAGCAGAAGCCTCCCCTGGGGAGTGGGGTGCTGCCTCCTCCTGCCGGCCCGCACAAGCCCTGCAGAGTTGGTTCAGCAGTAACTGGTGCAGTTGATTACCCTTCGACTTACCTCCCTTGAAGAACCTTCTCAGACGGCCCTAGGGCCCGGGACATCGAGGCAGGAACCCTGCAGTGCCTCCTTGCTGGTCATTGCCTGGCGTTCTCAGTTCTTTATGTTGCACAGCCTGCTGTGTGTCGAGCCTTTCGGGATACTTCCCTCAACCGGAGTTAGCCTTTACCAACCCATCTAACAGTCTGGCGGCCTTTTGAGGAATTTGGTCAGGTTTTTTATTAGAAGGAAGGTTTCATGCTGATCTAAATATTTTAGAGCAAGAACTGTCACTTCTAAATAAAACTTTTAAAAGCAAACATATCGGGCACCTGAGTGTCTCACTGGTTAAGCATCTGCCTTCGGCTCCGGTCATGATCCCAGGGTCCTGGGACCGAGCCTTGCGTCAGACTCCCTCCCTGGCGGGGAGCCTGCTTCTCCCTCGGCACCCTCCCCCCGCCCCAGGTCATGCTTGCACATGAGCACTCTCTCTTCTCTCTCTCTCCAAAATAAATAAAATCTTTAAAATAAATAAATAAAAGTAAGCATAAGAAGTCCATGGTTCCTTCATTTCCTTCCCCTTAACTCTGTCTCTTACAGAATTTAAGGAATCTTGTGGGTTTCTATAAAAAGGCTAGGTTTGTTTTTTTTTTTTTTTTAACATTTTTATTTATTTGACAGAGAGAAATCACAACTAGGCAGAGAGGCAGGCAGAGAGAGAGAGGAAGAAGCAGGCTCCCTGCCAAGCAGGAAGCCCGATGCGGGGCTCGATCCCAGGACTCTGGGATCATGACTTGAGCCTAAGGCAGAGGCCTAACCCACTGAGCCACCCAGGTACCCCAAGGCTAGGTTTCTGTCTTGGGGGTAGAGTACATTCTTGCCTCAAACTTTATAGATTATTTCAAGCTTACCTTTTGGACCACTTAAGTTTCTCATTTCTTACTTAGCATGTTTTTAAAATCTAATATTTTCTAATGTCCACAGACTCAAAGATATTTCCATTTTATCGCAGGCCTCTTGGCCCCCCCTGTGCACGATGTACGGTCCATTTTGACGATCTCTGGCTCCAGATCCCCGGAATTACTTCTCTGAAATAGAAGTTCGCTCGTTGCCTCCACTTCGGCCGCCACGGCCAGTTCGAACGAAGCATCCCCCAAACTCAGCTCCTTCTTGTTCTGCAACCTTGCGAATGGCTCCGCCATCGGCTGGCTTCCCGGCCTGTAGGTTGGGACCCGTCTTGCCCCCCTCCTCTCGCCCTGCTAGAGACCAGCTTTCTGGTCGTTGTCCTTCCTTCAAGGCCTAGTCTCCTTCCCGCCCTCGACCCTGCTGCCCCGGCTGGGGTCCGATGGACGCATTCCTTGCTGCTTGGGGAGCTGCAGGAATACCAGGCCTGGCTCGAGGCCGGATGCTCGGCTCTCCCAGGGACATCCTGAAGCTCAGGTCTGCCTTCATCATCCTTTATTCCCTGCAGAACGAGTCACCCAGCTGTCTTGGGGGCGGCACGGGAGGCCCCTACGATGTGCCCCTTATCCACACCCTTCCCTCCGGGGACTCTGAGCTCAGCAGATGCTGAACCACAAGCCGGCGCCTGACTCTGCTTTGCCTCTGTCGTGTCCTCCCTGTGGAGCTTCCCACCATTGTCACCTGGACACTGCTTGCGAGCCAGCCTAGGTGTCTCGCCCTCTGGCACGTGAACCTGCCCCAGGAGCCCACGTGCGAGCTCTGGGAGTGGAGCCGCAGTGCTCTTCTCCCCTGGAGCCCGCCACTCTCCCCGGCTCCTGCGCTGCCTGGGCACCCCTCGTAGAAACGGCCTTGTCTTTGCTCTCTGGGCCACGGCGGGCGCACAGGTGCTCTCTGCGTGTGTGAGGTACGGGTCTGTCTACCCCGGTGAACCTCGTGCCGTGGCTCTCGGAAAGCCTATGGGGGTGCTGCAGGAGCAAAGACAGAAGTTAAATACTTCGGTGAAATATTTTCCTGCCGAATCCCCCAGAACTAAAAGGCATGCTTTCCCTTGTCAAAGTCACTGTGATGTGTCATGGAAAGAGCTTTAATTTTCGAGTCACAAAGACTGGAGCTCAAATCCCCGTTTGTGCATGAATTGGTTGTAGGAATTTGAGTGAGTGATTTCACTTCTCCCACCCATCTGTGGACTTATCTGTAAAAGAGGGCCAGTGGCAGAAGTGGACAGAGGATTAGGGCTCGGGCGTCCGTAATTCCTAGCTGAGCGCTTGGCCCACATCAAGTGTCCAGTAAATGGCAGCCACTCAAGAGCTTGTGGCTTTCTGGGGTTTTTCTTTCTGTAGCATATTTTTTTGTTGTTGTTGTTATTTTTCAGTAACATGCAACATAACTTTTAAACTTAGGAGAGAGCATCCTGAGGCATGTAAAACGGGTGAAAACACGGCACATCCAGTGAAGTATGCCGTCAAGATTTCTTGGAGCAGCAAGTGGGCGAGTCGTGTGACCCTTAAGGGAAACCGCGTCATATCGCATCAGGCAGATCAACAGTTAAATGTGTACAACTGTGGAGACTCATGATGGGGCGTGGGAGGGGCACGTAGGAAGTAGTTCTCAAAACCCATTTCTTTAACGGTAATAATAACTTTAATTGTATTATTTTTGCAGATCACGTTACAGTTTTAATAAATCTGTTCTCATAAATTTAGATAGCTTACCAAATTAATGTCAGTTGCACGTTCATGAATCTATCTAGAGACGTACTTTGAGTAACTGCTACATTCCAGTCCTTTCTAAGGGTGACCAAAAAGACTCGCCTTACAATGGTAGTAACAAAGACTTCAAGCACTGTAGTGTCTGCTGGGGAACTTTCAGGAACACAGAACGCGTAACAGTTTACAAAGGGAGATGATTGTTCCCTCTGCAGTCGAGTTAGTCCAGCGCTGTCCACAGCCCAGACTCTGCAGCGAGAAGGCGGGCGGGCTTGCGAATGATAGCACAGCTCGCTGGTCAGTCAAGTGTGAGATTGCCAGTGGGGCTTACGGGGGAGTCCGTGAGCCAGGAAGAAAGACTTGGCTGTGATCTTGAACAGGGGTTCACGGTCTTTTGCTGGGAAGAACCACAGAGGAAATATTTTTGGATTTTCGGGCCATCTGGTCTCTGAGGCAAGTGCTCAGCTCTACTCGCCGTAGCGCACGAACTCCTGTGAGCAACACACAAGCACATGCATGTGTCTGGCCAGGTGCCAATAAAACTTTATTGCAGAATCAGACATTGGCCAGACTGGACCTACTGGCCTGTCCTACAATAACAACTAGAAATCTTGTCTTCCCTCTAATAACTTACACCCCACAATAGCCTTTAAAAATTCTTTAAATGAAATATAACTTCTCTCTGAAATTTAGGCAACTTCCAAAGCACTCATTTTCTTCTAGAAATAGATCTCCATCTTATTCGGGGGGGCCTCAGACAATGGCTCCCTGTGTCACATCCCTGGTGAATGTGAGGTTGGTTTGTATTTAATTGGTCTCAATGCCTCCACTCTGGCCATAGGACTCAGGGTTCCTCCCCTTCCCACCTCCAGTTTCTCTTGTGCCCTGAGCGTGTCTTGATGTCTTTGCTGGATTTTAAAGCAGATGCTTCGGATTTCCCGTAACACAGTCACATTTGTCAACACCGTGGAACTGGCTGGGAGGTTGAGGCACACGTGCCATCCATTCTTCAGCCCGGGGGTGGGGGTACTGCCTAACAATTCCCCAAAGAGCAAATGAAGGAGCAGAATGAAAAATTCCCAGGATATGGTGGTCAGCACTTCGCACTACTTGTGCCACGGCTGGGGTCTGTTTTAAAAAGACAGACAGCGTCGGTGCGATAAGCCCGAACACTTTACTAAAAGATGGTTGATTCCTAACCTGCCTCCTGTGCTCCCAGGGCAGCTTCTCCTTCTGTGTGGTCCACATGGAGGGAGGGATGAAGGGAGATGAGAGAGCCTTCTCAGGAGAAAAGGCCCTTAAGGATGCTCAGCCCGTCCACTGGCGCCTTGCCAGCGATCTAGCAATTCAGCGCTCTGGCTTCTCCGTCTGTGCTGAGAAGCCCCTCACCCCGCCAGGGCTGCCTTATGCCCATGGGTGCATGTTTGTAGTCCGCTCTCGGGACCGGAGCGCACGATACTGTAACAGAGCACACAGTACTGTACTGGTGCGCACGACACCGTACCGGTGTGCAGGATACCGTACCGGAGCACACAGTACTGTACTGGTGTGCACGACACCGTACCGGTGTGCAGGATACTGTACCGGAGCACACAGTACTGTACTGGTGTGCACGACACCGTACCGGTGTGCAGGATACCGTACCGGAGCGCACGACCTGTACCGTACCGAAGCGCACGACACCGTACCGGAGCGCACGACACCGTACCGGAGCGCACGACACCATTGCATCACCCCGCGGCCGCGTGATCCTTTCCATTTGCTGCTATTCTCATTTCTCTCCCGTGAACCAACCAGCAAGTGCTTCTCAGCAATTTCAGCTTCTGCCCCAGCCCACTCCCCCCTGGGGTCTTCATAAACCATTGGGATATTTTGTTTCAAACTCTCTGAAAATGTAGCCTACAGGGTTTTTCATGGTCGGCCCAAAGCTGGCAGCTAAAAATAAAATTTTAGCTGACTGGCAGCATGAGAAGTGCCCAGATCAGCAGATGGTGCGAAATGCAGTTGTAAAATGAAAATATATTCAGGAAAATACAAAACGCTTCCATGTATTAAAGGTCTGGTGGGAACACAGGCTCTTGGAAGGCGCAGGGGAGTGTGAGTTTGGGGCATTCTGGAAGCAGAGGGTGTCTGTCTCTGAGAGGCACTGGAGGTCCTGCCCCCGTCTTCAGGGCAGGAGAGAGAACTGTGGCCTGTGGCCAGGACGACGGCGCCCCCTGGGGGACGTCCCCAATGGAGCAGGGAGAGCCACCACACCCAGCGACCCCCGTGTCCCTGTGCCAGGAAGTCTTCAGACGCCCTTTGCAGGGTCATCCCGCTCTCCCTGCCCCATGTTTTAAAATCAGAGGCTTGCTTGGGGGGGAGACCGAGATAGTGCTGAGAGCAGCCGCCGCAGGCAAGGTCGGAGACGTGAGTCTGCAGCAGATAGCGAGCGGGACGGAAGTAGCATGAAAGCCAAGTGCAGTTTTGTCCAAATTAGAAAGTGGGACAGATCGCGGACGGTCAGATTCGGTTTTTTGAACGCATGGAAGGCAGAAGGTGAGCCACTGTCTGCAGCAAGGGAGCAGCAGGATGTGACAGTCTCCTGAAGAAGAAGCCTGTTTAGGGATTTTAGTTGGCTTCAGATTGCTGGGTGAGTGCGTCCCAAGAGCAGAATTATCCTGTCTCCAGGAAGACGGTGTGATGCAGAGCCGCATAAAACAAAAGGAAGTGATGGAGTTCACAGTGACCCCTTTGTCTGTATCTTTTATGATGACATGCATTTCCAGAAAACAGGTTGATCATGGCTAATGCATGAGCATTTACTCATGAATTGACATTGAGTTAACTAACGTCTCTTTTCCCAGGCATTTTCCGTACCTCAACTCGGGGTGACCTCTGGCTACAGTGGAGAGGCCCCTGAGGCCGGGAGAGGCGGCGGGTGTTTCGGGTTGTTCAGCCTGTGACAGCGGGTCTAGGACTTAGGTCCGGGCAGCCTGACTGCAGAGCCCACACCCCTAACCACAGTGGGAGGCCATGGGTACACTCCCTCCCTCTCACGGTGACCATTCATTCAATGCGAGATAGAGGTTTCCCAGAGTCACATAATAAAAGTCAAATTTAGATGATTTTCTTGACTTTTAATGGCAGACTGAGAAGGAATTAAACTTTTGGCACAGGGTCAGTAGCGAGATGTGCTGGATTATAATTTAAAGCCAAGTTGGGGGAGACTTACAGCAAGAATGGGGTTTCCAAAGTCGCTGGTGGAACCATTCCCACTGCTGGTGATGGGTTACGGGTGTGAAGCAGGAATATCGGTCCAGAGTCACCTTTCCTGGGAAGGCAATAAAAAAATAGGACAGGAGCAAGAACAAAGGAGGGGGCATGACCGAGGAAGCTGGGGACATGGGCTCTGGGCCAGCTCACCGTGAGCCAGGAGCCCTGTGAACCTGCTGCCGTCCCCGTGTGAATGCCCTCATCTGTCAAATGAGGGGTTTGGAGAGAATGATCTCGAGGTCTTTCCCTTCTCTGTCCCTTCGTGACAAAGTGCAGAGCACCGCTGTAAAAACTGCTGTGGGAAACACTGAAAGGGAAAAGGATCATGGCCCGTGGAGAGGTGAAAGTTTCCGGAAATGGAATGGTAGAGTGGGGTACTCCGGATGGAGAGGTGCCGGGCAAATTCAGTTGGAAGTATGGACCGTGTGGCCCCAACCGACCAGACATGGACTCTTGTTGTGCTTCCAGATGCAGGCAAAATCACTCGCGAGTTCTCTCTCTTCTTGTTTTCGGCATTTGCTTTTTAATGAAAAGGGATAAAACAGCTCAAGAAGAACTATAATCCGTTTACCTGCGTGACCCTTGGAAAATCTGGAAAACTTTATGTGAAGCGAGTGTGGTAAGAGAAAGCAAAGAAGCAGGGCACAAGAAGCCGACACAGGGCTCCCAGGGCCCCGTCCCAGGGGCCACCGCGTGGACCTCTCCATGAGGCTGTCCTGAGGTTTTCGTCCAGTGGCTGTTGCCAGACTGTAGGCTTCATGGCCACATGCCATTTCACAGTTTATTGGTTTAGATCTTAAGTGATTCAGTTATGTAAGTGGGAAGCAGAAATAACATAATTCTTTAAAATGCAGATTCCACACAAAACAAATACGGCATAAATCCCTCAGCTGTCCTAAGATCGTTTCCCCCCAAGATTGCCAACTTGCTTATCTTTGCAAAGAACCAGATTTCATGTTTCTTGGTTTTTCTCTATCATTTTCCTCATTTTAATTTCATTAATTTCTCTTCTCTACCTTTATCTCTTTGCCTCTGCTTGCTTTATGTTCAATTTGCTCTTTTTTCTCTACTTTCCCAAAGGAAAGCTTATGTTTACTAATATTAGATCTATTTTTCTAAACATGCAAATTCAGGTGCAACCATTTTCCCTCTAAACGCTGCTTTTGGTTTGCATCTCACAAATTTTGACGGATGGGTTTTTCATCTTCCTTTTTGTTCAGGGTATTTTAAGATTTCCTTTGAGATTTCTTCTTGGACTGAAAGATTATCTCTAATATATATTGTTTAATTTCCAAATATTTGGAGGATCTTCTGGCTATTTTTCCTGCTACTGGTTTCTGGTTGGTTAATTCTTTTGTGGCCTGGGAACACACATTGTATGATTTCCACTCTTCCACATTTGTTAAGGTTAGTTTTAGGTCCAGAATGTGTGATCCATTGTGGTGAATTTTCCATGCATTTTTGAGAAGAATGTACTCTGATATCGTGAGGTGGAGTGCCGTTTCGGGGTCGGGTTGATGGATCGTGCCGTGTGCAGGTCCTTTAAACCCTTATGTCCGTTCTGCCTGCTTCATTTCTTAGCTACTGAGAGAGGGACACGAAGTTTGACTATATTTCATGGATTTGTCTGTTCTTTCAGTTCTGTCAGTTTTTATCTTATGTATTTTGACTCTCTGTTGTGAGGGAGCATACACATTTAGGATTATTATGCGTTCTTGGAGAACTGACCTTTTTTCCATTATGTAATGCCGTCTTGATCTTTGATAATTTTTCCTGTTCTGAAGTCTTAATTTACCAAAATTAATATGGTTATGACAGCCATTTTGGGGTCTTAATAGGTGTTTGAGTCCACTTTTTCTCCATGGAGACAGAACTAGTAGTGAATATATTTATTTATATTGTGTTTATCCCCAACACAGTTACCGATGGCCCTCTACACAACATCTCAGAGGTTTCAGGAGTAGGCTCTTGCTTGTAAAATAGCTGCTTCTTCTCCGCAGAAAGCCATCTGAAAGTCAACTTGTGATTCAGAGACAGAGAAACAAATCTCTCTCCATTTAGACCTGAAGCAAGTGACTGGCTGGTGCTTCACTCACGGTTTTCCCGTGCCCTCGGCAGGTGTGGGTCCCTTCCCTGTGACAAGGAGCAGCCCCCAACACTCATTTTTGCTTGTTAGAGAAGGGTCCTACTACAGAACCAGCAGGGACTTAGCTAGTGGTGAGCAGGCAGCACGGGTTTCCTATGGCTGCTGTAAAGAATTACCACAGCGTTTTGTGGCTTAGGACAACACAGATTTGTGGTTCTTATAGTGCTGTAGGTCAAAAGTAAGAAATTGGTCTCACTGGGCGTTAGAATCAAGGTGTGGGCAGGGCGGTATCCTTGGGAAGGGTCTGTAGAGACTCCCCTCTTCCCTCCTGCTTTTCGTGTTCCTGTCATTCCAGCCTTTTCCTTCCTCAACGTGCGTGTTCAATCAGCCTCTCTGATCTCCCCCCTTTCCACCTGCACAATGCCCCATTTAGGTGTTTACCCACCCCAGCGCCATCCAGGATGAGTATTCCCATGCCCAGATCAGTAATTGAATCACCTGCCAAGTCCCCTCTACCCTGTGGGCTTGTATTTGTGGGTTCAGATGTCTTGGTGTGGGGCCCCCCCGCCCCCCCACCACGGAGGCTGTCCCCCTTCTCTCCAGTATCACCTGCTACACGCACTGCTCTGCTCTGGAAAGGAGGGTAAGTAGGGTGAGGGCAACAGAGTCCGGGAAGCATCCAGGGACGCCCCTCCACGGGAAGACAAGAGAAGGGCTCATCACACAGAAATGAAAAAGAAATGACAATCCAGGTGAATCCCAGGTGCCTTGGAGCTGGGAACGGATTCCCACAGAGAGAACACCGCGCGATCCCTGAGCATCTGAATTCGCCGTATCATCGACGGGACTGTCTGCTGGAGGTGCCCCCGGCTCCGGGGTCTGCTGGCTTCAGCTGGGTTCAGACGCACCCCAGCACTGGCGGAAGTTTGGGTGACACATGGGAAAGGGAAGCCAATCATACTTTTTCTTCCCTTCCCTGTGAACCTCAACGTTGCCCGGCTTCTCCCCTCCTCATGGTACCAGCCCCTGGTGGTCAGAGCCCAGTGTGGTTCTTCTGCACAGTAACCTGGGGCTCTGCTACGGCATTCACCTCGCGTCCCTTTCTCTCCAGCTGGGGGACAGGGCCCAGGGGTTTCGGGGGCTTGCTCCTGGGTCGGTCTTACCTTTGCTTCTCTACCTTGGCCTCCAGTTTTCCTCTCTTCCTGGGCCTTGGCAAATATGTAGTGGGTACCTGTAGGCTAGCAACGAAAAAATTCCCCCTCAAAAACCTAGGGGGCTCAAAGCAACATTTCTCACCTGTTCTCTCACAGATTCCTGTAGAACGTGGCCTGAACGCAAATCTTCAGGCTTTGCTGGCGACGGAAACTCAAGCCCACCTGGTGGCCATATGGCAAGCTTCCAGATTCCTTGTCCACTGCTTGGGGGGTCTCGACAGCCCCCAGTTTTTTTTTTCTTCCTGAGCTCTTGGGCTGGTGGACCTCATGCAGTTTCCTTGGCTGACGTGGCCGCTCTCCCCCAGGGCAGCTCACAATATGGCCACTATCTTCTTTTGGAGCTCAGGTCAGAGGACAGGCCAAAAGCCAACCAGGATGTGCAAGCAGTATACCAGGCAAAAGCCAACCATCTTTGTACCCCCCCCCTCTTGGGAAGTGAACATCTCTGACCTGTCCATTTTTTTTTTTTTTTTTGCCCACACTGGTCCACTGCGGCACAGTTCCTCGCGTTCCCGGCCACAACCCGAGGGGAACACGGGGTATCAGGCATGTGGTGAGGCCAGCCAGCGGAGGGTAGCACGGGGCCGGCATCCCCGCGAGGCAGCCGTCCCCTTCCCGAAGACACGGGTCCCCTGCCGCCCCACAATGTCCTCATGTGTTCCCGTGAGGCCCCACTGAATTTTGGCTACCGCAGTTTCAGTCCGTCCTCGAGATCGCGAGGCCTCCTTGCCCTTCCTCGCATTCCCACATGGGAACAAAAAGTAAAGCTGAGAGGTTGGGGAAAGTCCTCGCCCCTTCGCGTCCGGGAGAGCCACGGGCCCCTGGGGGGAAATGTTTCGCTGGCCGCCACGGAGGCAGAGGGAACCAACTCCCAAATGGCAGTTCTGGACGGTCTTTCGCAGAAGTTGCTAGAGAGTAAAAACAACTGGCGGGACCTGCACCCCCCGCCCTCAATGCTCGGGCCCCCTGCGGGTTTCCTCAAAACGATGGCTTTCGCGTTTGTCCAGGAGCCTGACTCTGCAAGCCCATGAGTCTGATTTCCGCCGGGCCTGACCCGGGGCGGTCCCCGCCCCCAAATTCCCTTACTAATCACTTCCTCTGGTTATTTGTTCATATCCGTCTCCTACCCTGCCCATCCCTTGAGCTCTATGGGGTCACGAGATGGGGATTTGCCTTGTGGCAGGGGGCTACCTCTGTGCACACCAGTCCGCTGCCGCCTTTTAGCTCTGCTGCAAGGAGCTGCCTTCTGTATGACCCCCCCCCCGCCTTCCTCGGCCCATGGGGGAGGGCTGAGCTTGGGCGGCCTAGAACAGGACACAGAGCTGAGCCCCGCCCCCCAGGGCTTCCTGATGTGTGTTGTTGTCAAATGTCCCTTCAGAGATTCTGGTTGACTCTTCTCATCCTCAGTGAGCTCTGGATCTAGTGGGGAGGACAAACAGATGCTGGGGTGACGGACGTGGTGCTCTGCATGGAGCTGGGGCGGTGCTGGGAGACAGGAGCGCAGGAGCCCGGCTGTGAAGGTTTCCTGGAGCAGACCCTGGTTCAGGTGGTGCCTCCTTGTCTCCCCTGTGTGAGGGCAGGTGACAGCAGGTGCGTGCTCCTGGGGAGACCCAGAGCCTGCAGGGGGCCCCTGGTTCTAACCCTTAAGCCCAAAGCTATTCCCCAGGACTTTCTGACCAGTCTCCAAAACGAGACGGCATCCGAGCTCACCTGCCTTCTTGTTCCTGCATCACCGGGGTGCCCCTGGCCCCCCAGCCTGATCAGCTGCATCTTAAGCCGTCCCTTGAGTAGCACCACCCAGCTGCCCTTTTCCTAAATTCGCAGGAATGAGGTTTCCTAAAGTGGAGGAACCTCCCTCTGGGACCCCCGACAGCTGAAATGAAACCCACCCAGGTTTGACTGACACCTGCCTGTCTCCCTGGTGCAAGGAGCAGCTGATGGAAAGTGTTAGCTTTCTCGCAGAGTGCCAGGTCGAAAAACACATCACCTTTGGCATGCAAGATAATATTTCTAAGTTAGGAAGACAGTTTTGTCTGGAAGGTTCAAATATTAACAACTCAAGTTTGCCTAAAGGAATGACTTCTTCATATATTAATTTTTGCTCCAGGATAAAGACAGGGAAAAGATCAGTATCTACTCATAGCAATCACAACGAATCTACTTTGTTTGTTTTTTTAAAGGTTTTATTTATTTATTGGACAGACAGACATCACAAGTAGGCAGAGAGGCAGGCTGGGGGTCGGGGAGCAGGTTCCCTGCTGAGCAGAGAGCCCGATGTGGGGTTCTATCCCAGGACCCTGAGATCATGACCTGAGCCGAAGGCAGAGGCTTAAACCACTGAGTCACCCCAGGTCGGGTTTAGTAGTTATTTTATTTATATTGTTTTAGTGGCGGTCCAAAATATTTTACCATTTCATACTTAATAAAATATATGTTAATCAATTGGTTAAAAACCCCCCCCATAAACCATAAATGATTGCTTATGGTTATTTATATAAAGTGTTATATTTTAGATTTATCTCGCTTATTAAATAGTCTGTTCTCACCATTGCCTCCTTGCATTTCTGTATCTTTGAAATCATTTGCCATCCTTCTATAAGAAGTATAAAACTTCAATATTCCCCTACATCAATCACCCTTATTAGAAACTTTTGTTTTGTTGTTTGTTTTTAATGTAAATGTAACTATTTTATCCTCATTCTTAAAAAGGTTAGTTTCAATGCTTATATTGAAAATATACCCCCCATTTTCTCCAGCATTTTGACAGATTTTATTATGTTGACCTATGGTTCATTTATTGTTGGGAATCTTATGTTAAACATTTATGTCTTTATAGCTGTTCTGTCTTTTCCTTCTTAAAGACCTTTCCTTTATCTTTTGATATTCTGCAGTGTCACTGGATCAGTCTAAGTGTATAGTTATTAAATTTATTCTGTTGGCATATTCCATGTTTCCTTTATATGTACAGTCGTGTTTTTATCAGTGTCTGAAAATTTTGTCAAGCAAATATTGAATTTAATTATTGTGATCATATTCATTATCTCTAGTCTAACTGAACTACAAGTGTATTGTATATGATTAATATTCTAATATTATTCTCTATGTCTTTAATGCTCTCTAATAATTTAATTATTTAATTTGGGTAATTTCTCTTTAATTTAATTTAATTCTCTATAATAATTTCCATCTTCTGTGGTGTAGATACATATATGTATATATTATCAGATCTAAAGTCTTCATCTGCATTTCATCTGCTGAGAGTCTCATAAACTGTTTACAGATTGAAATGGAGAGTAGCAAAGGATAAAATTCAAGAAGTGTAGAGTCTTTCAAAGATACAGGAGACAAGATTAGTTTTTTTCCTGAATAACTTAACAATCATTATTATTAGTCTGTTTGCTTTAGAATTTTTAAAAAACTCGTATGCTGTACAATTACCTGAATTTTTCACTTGAGAGGAAATTCCTCTTATCTTTCCAATTGGGGCTCATTAATTGTTTTCTTTTTACAAAGATAAATAAAACATGACATCTTTATAAAGCTTCAAAATTTAGTTAGGAAATGTAAAGTAATACTCAGCCCATAAAAAGAATGAAATCTTGCCCATTGGCCAAGTGATGTAGATATGAATGGAGCTAGAGTCTATTATGCTAAGTGAAACAAGTCAGGTCAGAGAAAGGCAAATACCATATGATTCTATCACGCATTTCAAGTGTGGAATTTAAGAAACAAAAAACAGATGAACATAGGAGAAGGGAAGGAAAAATAAAATAAGATGATTAAAAAAATAATAAAAACAGAGGGAGGCAAATCATAAGAGACTCAACTATAGGAGGAACAAACTGAGGATTGCTGGGGGGCAGTGGGAGGAGGGAGGGGTAATTGGGTGATAGGCATTAAGGAGGGCTGATAGAATGAGCACGGGCATTGCATACAACTGAAGAATACTAAATTCTACCTCTCAAACTAATAATACAATATATGATTAATTAAATTAAATTTAAATTAAAAAAAATTTTTTAAGGAAACCTAGGAGTCAGCACAGTAACACACTCGAAAAAACCCATTGCATTGATTTCTTTTATGTAGGTTCATCTCTCAAGCCCTCTCCTGACTTTTACCCACATCTGTAAGAGGGGTGTGCATGAGCTAACACAAGGCCAACACCCATGTTCTACATACAAGTGTATGACTTACTATTTTCCAAAAAGATCATAAAGTCATGTGGGTCAACAAATACAGCTGAATTCTCTTGCTATCGAGCAAATTCACTTCTTACTGAGTTTCTTCACAAATATAAGACTGCAGAACTCCTTTGCCACCATTCTTACCAATGACAAATTGACCACTCACTTCAGTTAATAACTATTGGGTAAATAGCCCTGACACACCTGTTTGTCAAAATAGTATTCCTTCTTACAAACTAGCTTAAGATACAAAGCTACAATTATGAAAATCATTTTAAAATTTTAACACATTACATTTAATGGCCCTTAAATCTGTTGTGTCTTTTAAGTCCCTCTTCTCCACCGATGGTAAATCAATCTCTTTTTATTTCACAGAAAATTGGATTAATACATACAATTTAATTTCGGAAGTGTATTAAAAAATACATGCATTCTAGTAATATAGTATAGTTAACATTCATATTAAAGAGATACTTCTTTTCATTCCCTGTTAACAGTACTTCTCCTCTCCTGCCTTTCTCTCTCCCTGCTTTCCTTTCTTCCCCCTCCTCCTCCTACCAAATCCAAAAACTTATTTGGAGACCCACTGTGTTGACATTTTTCCCTTTTTAATGAGTTCAGCATTTGCCAATGTCAGCATTTGGGACTTACATAGAATTTAATTTCTTGATTTTTCATGGTGATAAAGGGGACTGCATTGTGGGAGTGGAAGTCCTCTGCACTGTTAGAGCTGGCAGCCAATATGATAGGGCTGGAAGGTTTTCTGACCCCTTGATGCTGTCTCTGAAGACTTAAGTTCTACCATTAGCAATTTCATCCTTTGGGTTAGGGCATTACCCCTTATCAAAATGCAAATCCCTCTGGACCAGAAAAATGCCTTAAGCTGCTATCATTCATTAACATCATATGACTAATTCATATATTGGAAACTTTCCAGCAGAACGAGACTAAGCACATATTTTGTAAGGAGAGTCTAGAGAGATTCAGTTTGAGATTTGGGACTAAAAGAGGTCATAGAACATCCAAAGAGCAGTAGAAGGCCATTGCAAGCAGAGAAAGAATACCTAAAGGTTGAAGAAGCTTAAGAGAAATTCAACTAATTCCCACTTTGCCCAACCTTATTACCAAGTATAATTTTTTTTTAAATAAAGAAAAAAACATCCACATGAACACCCTATGAGCCTAGACTAGGAACCTATAATTTCATCTGGGATCACATTAGGGAAGTATAATGGAAGTGGGAAGCACCAACAGAAATTGACCTGTAGATAATCAAAAGTGTGAAAGAGTGTGGGTGGAAGGAGGGGTGGTGGATATTATTTGTTGCCTCTACAGGATTTTAGAACACATATATAATTCTGATAATGACTATTAAAACTAGGCACAAAAACACTAATCAAAATCTCATTTCAATCTAATAGTTAAATATTCATTTCACCAAACTAGAACTGGATATGTTTTGCATATGCTTTCATTTTCTCATCTTACATTTAGTAGGCATTTCTAGTGTCCTTATTTATACAAGTTTCATTGTTTATGTTCTGGGAAATACAGTGAGTAAGAAAAACAAATGAGCTATCCTCAGTTAGCTACCAAAGTACTGCAAGAAAGAAATAAACAATAAATATAACATAAGGTAAGCAGTGATATGAGCTCTTTGGAAAGTACAGATGAAGCACAATGTGGTATATGAAGAGTTAAATAACGCTAAACACTTTAGTGATAAATAACCTGTTCACCTATTGCTATAAAGGTTGGCAGTTGGAAGTGACATTTTTCATGCAGATCACCTAGGAAAAGCCATCGGTTATCCATAAGATGGGAGTTAACTAGAAAATTCTGGGTTTTTATCATTGAAAAAATAATTTTTGCGCTTGCCTTTGCTAAAAATTTTCAAAGGTCAGCAAAGCTTTAAGGAAGAAAACAGAAATTAAAATATCTGTTGAAGTTTTTCCTGAGATTATTCCTTTCAGGCCAGGTTCCCTCCTTGTTGTGGTTGACCAGGATGGTGGGGGTCAGGGGGTGTCAAAATGTTAGATGTTAGAGCAGGGACTTTTGAGCTTAGAAGGTACCAAGGCTAAGGGAAGGTTCAAAGTGAACCACTGTGTGGAAAGTGTATGATCCAGAATTTCCAAAGAAGAAACCTAATGGACAACAAATTAAAAGGAGCCAGAGGCAGTATTGAAGTCAGTATGAAGCCTGAATTCTGTAATAGGCTAGTCACATTGAACCCTACAGTAAATAGCAGTGTTTGTGACTTACTTTTATGGAGCATATGGGAGAAAGTTTTGAGGTCAAACTTATTGGGCCAGAGGTTGAGAGGATATTGGCAACCAAAGCCTGTCTTCCTTAGACAGGTCACTCTCTACCTTTGTGTTTTCACACTGCTTAACAGTAAGTGCTGAGAATTATTCTTGCAGTCATGTAGGCCACATGCATTTATTAAGTAGAAACTGTGTTCCAGACTCCATGCTGAGTGTACATGGAGAGTCAAGTGGAAGTAGGTGGTGCTCCCAGAGCCTGAAGTCCAAAGAACATGAATAAAACACTGGTGAGCCAGACAGAGCAAAACTGTAAGGCTGGCCAGGGCCTGGCCTTGGAAGACCAGCTTCAACTTCTAAATAGTCATGATTAAGCTTCCCACAGAACTCATAAAAGTCCTTAGGTTCACAACTGTTTTCATAAACGGATGTATTGCAAGAAGTGAATTTTGGAACACATGCCTTTAAAGAAGTCATGAGCAGAAAACAAATGGGCTCTTTTCAGGTAATGCTCAGGATACTTGTGGATTGTCATATCTGTTCTCTTGCACCTACATATGCCATCCACCTGCCCATCTGTTCCTTTCATTCAAGGTCTGGGAATCCTACACCATGGGCAGGATTTTCACTTCTCAATATAGAACCATGTACCTTACCTCATGGTCCAACTGACTTCCTGAGAATAAATCATGGTCCTTGTATTTGTAAAAGACAACATTGACTTTGTTGTAAACATGTGTGAGCCTGCGTTCGTTCAACAAACTATATGTTTTCATTGCAAATAAGTGTCCTAAGATTATAGATTATAATGCCCTGAAAGACCAACTTTTAATAAATTATTGATCACAGCTTGAGCTGCCCTGTGTCCAGACTAAATGCAGCGTGACTTATCCTATGGTAAGTAAACTCCTCTTCATTCGCAGTCTTGAAGTTGTTTTAAATGCCTTAAACCAAGTTTCTCCAACAGCAGTGTCAGGATTGTGACATTTTATGCTAGTTTTACAGCAAAAAGGGTTTTTAGCAATGTGTTGAAAGGCAACGTGAGTTCACTTTGAGTCTTTGATTATGTTTAATAGCTTTGCTGTCAGACGGTGAGTTATGATCTTTCTCTTTTACCTTACAGTTTGTATTTACACCTCTTTGCATTTGATAAAAGCAATGTAACGGGCTTTGCCCATTGACATGACGACTTCTTTATTTTAATCAATGCAGAGGAAAAAAAAAAAACTTAGCACAATAGAGTGTAAAACCCTTCCTTTCTTTCAGCCATTTTAAATTTTAGTAGTCATATGTATAACCTTGTAGAAAGACTACTTTGTGAAACAAAATGTCAGCATATCTAGTCATTTGATTTACATTTGCTTTCTTTCTATCAGATTCAATTTAGCAGATGAGCTTAAGGGAGAAGAAATGTTTATCTTGTCTATTTGTAAGCCTTGGTGATGTAATCATTTATAAGCATGCCTTTGTAATATTTTATTTAATGGTAGAAAATCAATGCTAATTCTCTCTCTAAAACAGTAAGGCTGAATTTGTCTAGCAGCGGGGTGTGGTCAGAGGAAATGTACTGCAAAAAGAGCAGCAGCTAAGGAATGGGACTAGTATTTTCTGAATTCCTAATGGACTGCAATAACTGTTAATAATTTATCTCAAGTTTGCCTCTCTCTAGGCAACATTTTTTCAAAGTAATTTCTTCTAGAAGTGTTTGAGCTAAGACTTATGGGTTTGGTTTGGTTTGGTTTGTTTGTTTCCTCTACATATACTAATGCCTTTAGCCAGATGTCACTAATTTGAAAATAGGTTACATCCCTTTTGTTGAAAATAATTTGTAGTTCAACCAAGTTGGTACCTGAGAAACAGTACTTGCCCCTCAGGTAGGATTCTATTTAGGATTCAAGCAGAGAGATGAGGTAATTGATGAACATAAGGTGGAAGTTGGCAAACTTTTTTTAATAAAGGGTCAGATAGTAAATTTTTTTGGCTTTTTGAGCCATTCGGTCTCTGTCATATCTACTCAGCTCTGTTGCAGTAGCAGGAAAAAACAGGTAGAAATATCATGTAATAAGCAACGATCATGGTTGTGTTCAAATAAAAGTTTATTTACAAAAACAAAGAATGGGGACATTCCAGAGTTGGTTAAGTTCCAAAGTTGGTTAAGTGTCTGACTCTTGGTTTCAGCTTAGGTTGTAATCTCAGTGTCCTGAGATCAAGCCTCATGCTGGGCTTGGCACTCAGCTTGGAGTTAGCTTGGGATTTTGTGTCCCTCTCCCTCAGCCCCTCCTGCTTGTGCTCTCTCTGTCTCTTTGGCTCTAAAATAAATAAATAAATCTTAAAATAAAATAAAATAAAATAACAAGGAGAAGGACAGATTTGGTCTATGTGCCATAATTTGTTAATGCTTGGTATAAGGTACCAGCCCCCTGCGGATCGTGTTTTGGCACCTGACTTCAGAGTGACCACTGACCACAAAAATCTGCACTGCTTGTCCATCCAGAGAAAGTGTTGGAATTCCTTTGGATACTAATGAGTCATTTCAAATGTGTCTTTACACTGGCAAGCCCTTAGTCAAACTTGTGGGGCTCTAGGTAGAGTGCTTGAATAAAGGGCAAGAGAGGACCATCTGAGACCTGAGTGGAGGTACCTGACAGTCAAACCCACCCAGTATGTTTTCCCAGGTATTAATAATGCGGGGAAGGGTGTGCTGAAGTGGGAGTAGAGGAGAGAAGCTGGCCAGGGGAAAAGTTCAGACTAAAAACCGTTCTTAACCATGTGTCCATTCCAAATAAAAATCCTTCCAAGAGCTTAAAAAGCAGGAGTCCTCAATATAATGGTGCTCCTACCTAGTAGACCACAGTAGTCAGTTCAGAGAGAAGAGCCAATCCCAGTAGGGATATTGGACTGTTTGGTAGGCACCACTTTGGACTGATAAAAGATACCTGTATTGTGGGAGTGGAGCTGTTGGGGTAGGCGATGGAGGTGAAAGCAAGGGAAGAAGCAAGAAATGTTTGATGAGATATTCAGAAAAGTAGAAAACTGTGTGATTGAGCAGCTCATTTAGTCACCCAGGTTTTCCCCAGCAACTTAATTCCTGGAGTATTTTGCAAGATTTAATTAAGACACCATGGGAATGTGAGACCAAGTTTCTGATCTACAGATCAGGTAGATGTCTACAAAAAACAGCACAGCAGAGGCCAGAGAAGGCGATTGTCAAGACCCAGGAACTAGACAGCTGCTGACTGGATTAGGGCCATAGGCATTATGCTTACATTGGACAAAAGCTACAGAGTCCAAAAAATGGATGCTTTCTTTATGAAGTCTGTTTTCTACCTCCGCAGGAAAATCAGACACTGTACCTAACATTGTATTGTTCCATGAGAGTCTTAGTTACTGAAAGTCATATTGTCTACCTTTTTTTTTTTTTTAATATATAAAGAACTTTTACATTGTAAAAAGATTTTAAAAGATGCAGTGAGGATTTTACTTAAAAATGGAAGCATTTTCAAGATGAACAGTGGAAACAAAGATAGCATAATAGGTATTATGTTCGGTAGACCTTTCAAGTTAAGATGGGTTATTATATTGTAGAAATTTTTTTAAAATAAAGGGAGCAATACTTTTAACCTTTATGTGTATATTTAAACACTCATAAAACATTTCTACTTTTTATGACAAGAATTTCAATGTACTTACAGATGAAAGCGAAGAAGAATGCTTGATATTAATCGTGTAAAGGCAATGTAAATGTAAAGCATATTGCTTTTATAGTCGTGAGGAGACCCATGTGATTTTGTATACCTTTTGTGTAGCTTTATTTCCAGAAAAAGATTGTCTGTTTGTTCTTTAATAAACTGTAGGCTTTGTCATTGACGGAGAATAATAGCTACCTTTTAGTTTCTCAGTTAGTGTCTTCTTCTCTAGATCAGGTTTGCCTGAGAGGGAAGTACATTTCAGTTCTAAGAAATTAACATCTCATGCTGTGAAGTGTGTAAGCCTGACGATTCACAGACCTGTACGCCTGGGGCAAATAATACATGATATGTTAATAAAAATAATTTTAAAAAAGAAAGAAAATTAACATCTCTTGAACAAAACTCTAAAAACAAAACAAAACAAAACCATCAAACAAAAAACAACTCTAGTTGAGAACCTCACGATAATCGGAAACAATAAGACTGACACCTTAGTCACATGGCTTTTCAGCAACCGCATCTGGGAAGCCACTGTTTGACAGTAGAGTTGCTGAATTTTAGATGAACAGACCTGAGATGTTTTCTCAGTGACCCAGAAGAGATGAGACAGCTAAATGCAAGCAGCACCAACTGTATTTAGCACTCTCCACTCCTAGGGATTAATCCACATGTGAAGAGTGGGGTCTGGAGCCGTGTTAGAGTATCTACCTTCCTAGGCACCCAAGCTGATTCTGGAAAAGAACCATGGTGGCCTACCAGCATTGATGAAGATCCTACTGCAGACGGAGCCTTGGAGAGAGGGGGGCCATTTCATGGAAACTGAGAGCCAAAAATCTAACTAGAGACCTGAGTTTGAAACTAGAGTGTGAACTAGCACTCATTTGTATAAAGAAAAAAAAAAAAAATAGGAAAGCTAAGGTAATAGCAAAGGCCATTCACACATGTCCAGACTAGAGGAATACCCAGAGTCACAGCCCTCTACAGAAACTGCTAGCGAGTCCCGAGTCCCTCATGGGGACTATTGGTCTAAAACCATGCATGGTTAGGGGAATCGCTGACCAGCAGGTGGAACCCTACCATGTGACCTGCTGAGAAGTAAAATCTGTGCCTAGCTTCAAGGTTCCTGGTCCCAAAGGCACTTGTTTAACCTTCCATTTTCTATGCAGAGTGGAGTTCAGACACTGAAAAAGCCTTCGTGAAGCCTTTTTTTTTTTTTTAAATCATTTATTTGACAGACAGATCACAAGTAGGCAGAGAGGCAGGCAGACAGAGAGGAGGAAGCAGGCTCCCCGCTGATCAGAGAGCCCGATGCGGGGCTCGATCCCAGGGTGCTGAGATCATGACCTGAGCTGATGGCAGAGGCTTTAACCCACTGAGCCACCCAGGCGCCCCCATGAAGCCTTTATTCATTTCGAGGAGTGCCTGTGTCTCCACTGAGCTAGCTTTCAGAGAAGTTCTGAAATGCACTCTGTCCCCAGTCTCCACATTTCTCCTCCCGCCTTTGCCAGGAAAATATAGGAGAAATTCATTTATCAGGTGGTTAATCCTGATGCCAAACAACTCACTTGGTAATTGGTTTAATAGCAATAAATTAGCTTATCAATGATTTTGGAAGAGTTATAGCTTTATAGTCTAGACATTCTTCACTCAAACTGCTTCCCCACAGACCAATTTGGGGGCTCTTAGAGAAGATGAACTCTTCTGGTTGTTAATCGGAGGGGGTACCCATCTGATTGCATTTTATTTAGCCTCTCTGTTCAGCTTCTGCTGTGATAAACTGGGTTTAGGCTAGTTTTGTGCCTGCTCTACACAATAGGGATAATGGAACTAAAATGAATACTTCAGAACAAAAGCAATAAAGTATCATTATGGCTAAAGAAGGAATGATTTGTTTTGAATGCCAATTGCTTAGAGGCAAAGATTTTGTAAAAATCAAATAATAAATGGTTACCGTATTAGCAGTGTAAATATTCCCCTATTGATCTTCTATGGAAATCAGATTTCAGACAGAAAAATGCCCAATATACCTAAGAATAGATTCTAGAGCAAGTATCTATATGAAATGTTATCAAGTTCCTAACTTGCTTACATTACATTTCAGAAGCACCCGGATACTTAGATTTATAACTTTTCCACCATCACTTAGATTCCTACATTCTATAGACGAATAAAATTGAAGAGCTAAAGTTTCGTGAGCCATCGTAATGAGAACAAGGTTGTAATGCAGCAGCTCTCCTAAGTCTGCACTGGACTCACCTAGAGAATATATTTAAAAGACCGACTCCCGGTACATAGTCTCCAGAAACTTTTGAGGTGGAAGAGCTAAGAAGGCCTATGAACCAGGATTTACACTAAATATCCAACGTATTCCTATGCTTGTGGCCCTGACTGTATTGGGGGGAAAACTGTAATAGAGTACATCCTGCTTTTGAATTAGATTTCACAGGACACATATAAGAAGGAGGACAGAAAGTGAAGAGGCTTAAAATAGCTGAAATCAGAGCTGAGATCAAGCCTCCGATCCAGAGTAGAGTGCCAAAAGGGAGGGAAAGGATAAAAAGGAATATATATAGCCGGGCCACTCACCTTGCTCCCCCTTTACCTGACCCACACCAAGTCCACATCTTACAAGACTACCCAGAGCTAGTCCCCCCCAGTCTTTAATGCACCCACTGAGTTCAACACCCCCCAGCATCTCAGGAATAAAGGCACGATTTAGCAAGCAACACTTCAGTTACAAAAGACTAGGGCTACTCATCACAAAAAAAAAGAAAAAAACAAGTAAAAGGTAAAAACGTCAATCACACAAATGTACTGTCTGCCCTGCTAATGATTTTAAAACATCTGGATAGCCTCCTTAGTCTACAGCTCATCCAGATGTTTCGGCTTTGTGAACAGAGCCATGCACTGCATTCAAGCCTTCTGCTTTGATGTGCATTTCCATGCGTGAGCAGTCAATGTCCGATGAGTGTGTTTAGTGTGCCGTGGGGTGGAGGCAGGCACAGACAGTCCCCCCACTTTCAAGTAGATTTTGTTCCAAAGGCTGGTTTGTAACTTAGGTGTTCAACATTTGAGGCAGAATTTTCTCTAGAAACCATGGTACATGCATTGGTTAACTGCTTAAGCCAGTCCACAGAAGGCTTTTTAATCCATGGCATAGTGAAAAGCAGGGTCTGGATTAAATCACCTAACTGAATTGCCAAGAGAGGATGCCCACCCCACCCACCCCTCTGAAGCTCTCTAGAAGAGGAGGAAGAGAGGATGGATTTCCCTCTTTCCTACATTCAGGAATGACCCAGTGCTACAAAGTTTATACCTCCCCCCCCTCAGCTAAAACTCACATTCCTCAACTCAATTTTTCTGAACTAAATGAAAAGAAATTTGGACAAATTTGATTAAGTAGATACATGACCTATAACCCCCTAGCTTTCCAGGAGATAGTTGCCTTTTAAAAGACGCTGTTTAATTTTTTTTTTTTTTTAAATAAAGCACTAATTGGTAGAAATGGCAATCAGTGTAGCATAGTATTAGAACTACATGAACATAAGAGAAATATTCAGATTCTTTCAGGGAAAGGAAACTCTAGGCAGGCTGGACTTGCCTAGGAATTTTCTTTTAGTCTGTCTCCCAGAAGGGTTCCCACATTTATATCAACAATTTTCACTTCTCCACCACCGAATATTCAGATTTTCTAAAGGTTACACATTATGTTTTGAAGCAGCCAAGTAGAGGCAATTAGGCCATCAGTGGGTGTGGTGGGCAGGGGTTGGGGAGAGGCAAAAGGGATAAGCCTTTGAACATATGGGTCATTTCCCGAGGTGAGTTTTGCCACTATGGAAAAATGTATTCGTCTATGTGGACAAATACCCATGCTGATTGTATTTAAATATACTGAGTGCTGAGGCAAATCACGTTAATTAACACAGACCAACACTTCTCAGCGATATGTTACGATCAGTGCCGTTCTATTATGATATTCATCTCTAATTAATTTGGCTCGGCAGGCTCAAACTGCAGACTGTGTCTACTCGGGATGGAATTTGAAATATGCTTTGCTTTGCTCGTGGACTGAACTAGTACCGGGCTAAGCTCTGGGAGGCAAAAGAAGTCATTTCACATCACTGCTCTCTGTCAATGAGTTTCAACCAGAAAACCTCAGCAGAGGTTGGGGTGGGGTGGGGGGCCCAAAAACAAAAAACCATAATCACTGCAGGAGAATTCCAGAGGTGGAAAAAGAGAAAGAAATGATGTAGCTATCCAAGAGAATCTTGGGTCCTGAGTAGAAATCAGCCAGAAGAACCAGCCTGTTTACTGGGGCTTACTTCAGGAGGCAGACAAGGGTTTCACTCCATTCTCTCTGGAAGGGAGTGAAATACTCTTTTGAATGCCAGAAAGCAGTGTACTGAAGCCATAAATAGAGCAAACGGCTCAAGTCCAAATGAGTAGGTTCAAATCCCATCAATCCCTCCCTTATCAACCGTGTTGTTTGGGACAAGTAACTTATTTTCTTAAGTAACCCTCTTCTCAACTGTAATATGGGACTAATAATAGTTATTATCACCCACTACCTCAGAAGAAGTGGTAAAGAAGAAGACATACCTTCAAGGGGCCTGGCTCTCCATGAGCATTCACAAAGTGTAAACTGTTATTAGGCTGAAGGACATAATTTGCTTTTGTGGCCGTTTAGTTCAGGGTAATAATGGGCTGTGTGTAACAGCATCTAGTCTACCTATCCAGACAGAATCATTGCACTATAGGCCAGCTCTGCAAGCCTATGACCCTAGAAGTCTAGAGGGGCAAGATAGACTGCTGCTCAAAGCTGGCTTTTGTTGCCCTGCATTGTATAGGTAGCTTGATCGTGGGCTGGAAATGAATGACCAGTTAAGTTTCTGGAAGGATGTGGCCTTCTCCATCATAGTTTTGGGACTGGACTCACCACAGTCTGAAAAAGAGGGAAGGACCCCTTCTTATCCAGGTCTTGTATACAAAGGGCAGCCTGTGGTTGATTTGACTTGATGTCCTGTTTTCTTTGTAATGAAGGACCAGGTCTAGCGCTGGGACGTCGCACATGCACATTAGAAAGCCAGCTCGTAATTCAGATGAAGGAGAGGAGTGAATTCCCCAGCTCAGGACTGAGCGTGTCGGCACAGCGCCCCTCGTCATTATGTGGTGCTGTAACTCATTTGCTAGTTGTCCCGCACTCTAATGAGCACCCGACTCACTCAAAATATACTAAGAGAGAGTTTTTATTAAACATGATATTAAGAAAAAGCTTAGGTTCTCTTTTAGCACTGCAGGCAATTACTGAAATATGTGAATTCAAGTGGGAACGGAATTATCATAGGTTTCTGCTTTTTCAGTCTTCCCAGTTTCCCACCCTTTCTCTTCCTCTCCTTTCCCTCCATCCCCAGCCTGGTCAGTTAGGCCTGTAGTGAGAACATGCGACAGTGTCCCAGGAGCCCCTTTTAGAAAGCGCTTTGATATAGTGTTCAGCCCCCTCCAAGCATATTTAGTCTTGGATTATAATCACCTATGAACACCAGCATCTGCCTCATTAGATCATAGTTCCTTAGAGATTGAGATCTTGGGTTTCACCATTTTTTTACCCCCCATGCCCACCCTTCCCTGCCTCAGCAGTGGCCTCTTGGACAGCGATGGGGATATACAATGGAAGGAAGGAAACCCAGGAGGCGGACTCGGCAGTCTGCAGGCTGGTGCTTCCTGGGTCTTCACTGGGGACACTCCAGCCACCTTGGTGGTCCACTCAGTGACCCCACCCTCCTCACTTACTTGGCTGCTTCTACTCCTGGCTCTCCCCTCTGCCCAGACTTCAGCTCCCTCCCGTGTTCTGTTGTCTTCGGCCCTGCTTCTGGTGCATTTTTTCTATTGTATGACTCTTGGTAGGAGTGCCTTCTCTGTGTCACATTCAGATTTCTCAGGGAGAGGATGTGATTCATATAACTATTATACAGGCCTCTCACATTGATTTATCACTTAGGCCACAGTCCAGCTGATGGCCAGGCTTAGTCAGCAGTGGGCCAGGATAAGTGTGTTTCCTGCCCCAAAACATGTCCACCTGAGCATAGTATACTTGTGGACAGACAGTCTGGAGATAGAGAGCTTTAGGTGTGAAAGGACCTCAGCCTTGCAGCACCTTTTCCCTAAGAAGAAGAAGAAGCCCTCCAGAAATGTTTTCTAAATGGCCAGCTGGCTCTGGGGGCTGGGCTTTTGCATTTAGCAAATAGTAGGTCCTTTAAAAAGATGAGCATATGCGTATAGTGTAACTGCTAAAATCCAACATTGTGCAAAACTCAAGAGAGAGAATGATTGACTAAAACCCTGTGCCCCCATCTCAAGGTGTCCACAGACCAGTAGCAAAAGACAGAATGTAGGCTGCCAAGAGCAGCAGCATATGACGATGGCTGAGAGTATGGGCTTGAGATACCAGTGTAAATTATAGTTTGGTTTGGTTTGGTTTGATTTACTAGCTTAGTAAATTAACTTCCCTAGGTGTCAGCTTCCTTGTTTATAAAGTACCGCTTTGTGCTGAGAAGACAGAGGGAAGGAAAGACGTCCTGGAAATGGGCTCAACAACACACACTACACAGCCTGGTGCTCTGTTGAGAACTGGGGCGGGGGCATAGTAATTCTTTACTTGCGGGATGTTATGACACATAAATCACACAGCATAGTGCCTGGCACACGGAGAGACCTGATTGAAGAGGAGCCATCTATTTTCTAATGCAACCTAAATATTAAAAGGAAAAGTATCCCTAATGTACCATGGAAAGCAAAAAAGGTGAGAAAGTGGAGGTCAGAGAAGCCCCTGGCGAGAGCTCATTGTTCTACACAAGTTGGAGGGTGATGGCTGCAACCCAGGAGCACAGGGGCGGCTTCTACCTGCTTCAGGGCCCGAGCTGCTGCGCGCTTTGCTCTCTGTCCCCCACAGGGAGCTGGAGGCAACCCCACGGGGGGAGAGACTGAGGCATGCCAGTGCACGAAGGGGCATCTGCAGCCCAGTCTGTCATAGGCTGCTCTGTTATCTTGCAAAATACGTATCCTTTTATTATGGGAGAGTGCCGAATTTCTATAGATTTGCATTGATTTTGTGTTCATCGAGACCTATGAGGATGTTATTGTCGCAGAGACACCCCTTTTGAGGGTTTGTTTACTTAAGTTTAAACTGCTCCTGGGGAAAGCCTAGTATGAAAAATACATGACTACGCTCTTGGATTTATTTAGCTCAAGTTTTTCTATCATCGCTGGAGTCCAACCCCAGGTACTAGTTTGAAAGTCTAATTAACAGCCCAGGAAGGTCATTAAAGAAGGACTGGAGAGTTCATTTAAGGATACAGCCATACTCAGTTTACTTCACATGAAAAATTAAACACAAAAGTAATAACCACAAAGATTTGTTTCCGCTACATGATTGTTTTAGACCAGAGGGGGAAAATTTATACTTGTTTAAGTTTCTGATTAAAGTAAGGGATCCCATTTCATACTAAATGAAGAGAACTAATTTTTGACTAGAGGCCGTAATTTGTAATATTAGCATGCCTGGAATGACAATGACGGGGGGCGCTTCTGTGAATCACCGAGAGTAGAAGGGCCCCGGGTACGGGTACGGGTACGGGAAAGTGAATCATTGCTCTGATGAATGGAGAGAGCTGACTGTCACAGCAACCACTGTCCTCAGTAATAATCAGGCCAACCTACTACCTGCAACATGCTGAACAAGGAGGGAATTAAGAACAGTGCCATGCATTAAAATGACAAGAAGGACCAGCTGAACATCGGGCCGCAGCATCCCAGTCACCCTTCTCGTTCTGACAGAAAATGAAATGCTGAACTTTTTTTCAGTTCTTGTGCTCTTCCTTGCAGACATAAGGAAATTATCTTTTATTACCAGATTAATTTTACCTTATGAATTTTATTAAGACGTAGGCTGATCTAAAGAACAGCCGTTGACACTTGCATGCCTCTGGCTTCTCTCCAGTAGCTTCTTAAGCGACCTCATAAGTAGAACTTATTTCTTACCATCAGTGCATTAAGATGCCTAAGAAATATGTGATAATAATTGGACATCCTATAAAGAGAAGAAAAAGGGGATAAAGAATGTCACGCCTCTGACACTCATGTTACAGGGTTTATAATATTCTCACTGTTTATACCACTGTGTGCACTGGGGACAGGGTTTGGGATGCAGTGCACTTGAACCTAGAGTGCAGCAGAGGGCTTTAAAATTCAATGTTATGTGTGCCTATTTGACCTTCAGCTCCCTGCGGGCAGCCTCTTATCAGCAAGGCATTTCTCGGGCCGTATTGTTCCAAGACTCTAGATAACGTCTCCAAATGAAAAAGTGTACAAAAGAGTGTGAAATGGTGAAATAGTGGTCCCCTAGTGACTGGTTAACCTCTTTTCAGCACCCTTTTTGTAATAATCAAAACAAATTCAAGTTTGAATTTTAGTAGCAGTTTTTTTTTCTTCTGCCGAAGAAGATGGATTTTCAGAAGATGATGCTGGATTAATACAAAGCACCCATTTCCCTCCAAATGCTGTCATTATCAGACCCCTGTCCCCCACCCCCTATGCTCCATCCTTGGGGAAAGGGCACACATTGAAAAAAAGAGTCCATTTATAAAAAGTTACAAATACAATTATGAGTTAGACCAGGTATTCCCAGAAAGAAGAATCTCAAGTCCATGGATTCAAAGCATGTCATTTTCTTTATGTATGTGCTTATTTATATTGTAGTCATTCTTGAGCTATTGTTTGGTGACTCTAAATCAGGCTCTTTTTTTTTTTTTCATTTATACATTGCATGTTTAAGGGGACGCAGAAAGTGTGAGAAGAGCAGAGATTGTTTAAAAGACCTCTTAAAAAGGGTGTGTCTGAACGGCTCACTCAGTGGAGCATGGGACTCTTGGTTTTGGCTGGGGTTGTGACCTCAGGGTGGGTGGGATAGAGCCCCGCACAGGTGTCCACTCAGTGGGGAGTCTGCTTGAGCTTCTCTCTCTCTCTCCCTCTGCCCCTCCCTTCTGCTCCCTCTCTCTCAAATAAATAATCTTTTTTTTTTTTTTTTTTTTTTAAGAGAGAACCCTGATATGTTAACCTAGGGCCGTAGATCAGGACCTCACAGATTTGTAACTGGCCAGGGTGCGTGGAACTCCTGTACTATCCTAAGCCTCCTTACGGTTTTCTCTTCAGAGGTTCAGTCTTTCCAAAGCAATGAAGTCCAGCATCTGGAAATAGAGATAAGAAATTGAATCTTTCTCACCCCTAACATCTCCATAGGTTAAAAAAATCTGACTCCTACAAATACATTCAACCAAGACATTTAATCTACACATTGTTAAGAACAAAGTCAAATATTATAGACTCTCACGTCTGTTCAATAGCCACATTCTGAGCAATCTGCCTCTTTTCAGCCAATGACCCCCCTCTCCCCCAAGATGCCTGGGATATATAGTAGGCACACTCAATGTTAGTTGGATCAGTTTGGAACTTTGGAGGAGTGAAGAAGCCCACATTCGAAAAGGAAAATGATCAGATTCTGACTTCTCTTTTCCCCTTTTCTAGTTAAAAAAAAAAAAAAAAAAAAAAGTACATTGAGAAAGGTACATAAAATACATACGTACTGTTTAACAAGTAACTTTAAAAAGTGAAACCCTCATAACCACCACCTAGTAGTTTTTAACCTCTTTGTTTTGGATTCAAAATGGGTTACTTTTTTATTTCCCTATAGTCCGTAGCACAATGACATGTCACTTGATAATTAATTGAGATGAAAATAAACCTTAAAAAAAACTATTTTCATGTAAATCTGTGAAAACAATACTAATACTTATCAGTGCATAAAATTCAGATGACTTGATCAAGACTATGGCATTTCAAGAGAACTGCTTTTTCCCTCTACTCTGATTCCTTTGCAGTTTCAATTCCCTTTTAAGAAGAAAACCGTGCCCCATCCCCATAACAAAGCTGAGAAGGTAACTTCAGAAATTTCAAAAGGAAAGAAAGAAGAGAAAGAAAAAAAAAAAAAAAAAAAGGAAAAAAAAAAAAAAAGGAAGGAAAGAGAAGAAAGAAAGAAAATGCGTCTCCTTCCTCTGGAGCAGACCGCTACTCCTGCCAGTTAGGGAAACCAAATGCCCCAGGAGGTCTTAAGAAATTTTTAAAAAAGAAAGTGTTTTGTGAATACAAAGGAAATCTGGACCAAAAAAAAAAAAAAAAAAGAAGCTTAATGAAGTGAAAAGGCAAAATTTAAGAAGACAGCTGTTTCTTGTTAATGACTTATTTACATGCTGATAGAGCTGACACCCCTTCACACTTAGAGTTTGGGATGTGTCCAGGCTCCTTTGTGAATAAAGAATGCCACGAAATTTTCCCTGAGAGGCCAGAGAAGAATTAAGGTTGAACATTTTATGTGATGGATTTCAAAAGTGGCTCAATTTAGCTAAGTTAAGGTTGAAATAGTGAGAAAACCAATACTATCCCAAAGGCAAAATTCTTTCTTCTGTAAAAACTAATCTTTTGCCAAAAATGCTTGCTTTAGAGCACAAAAAGAATTCTGTTGGAGTTGTGATTTTAAAACAATTGCTATCACTCTTGCCCAGAGGGTGAATTAACCTGAAACTCATCAGCCATGCAGTAGAATTACATCTGTTAGTAAAATGCATTTTTTTTCTTCATAGTAGTACTGACATATATTCTGTAAGCGACCTCTAGGTTTCATAATAATTAAGCTGTGTTTATGGTGAAAACAATGAACACTTATCAAGTACCTAGGTTGTATGTAGAAAGATAGTAAGTATTCTGAAAATGTATTAAGTGGATAACTGTGCAGACTCTGCCTTGAAATATAAAATAAATGCTGAAAATCTTCATGAGAGTAAAAATTGTGGAAACTAATGTTTTTCTTTTCAATATTTAGTTGGCTTTTTTTTTTTTAAGTAACGATTAGAAGGGCATAAAGGAACAACTTTTTGATTTAGTGAGGTCATCAATAAAAAAGTAAATAAAGATTTTTGAATGTGTATAAAAGCTGCATATTTTAAATCAAGCATAGACTGGACAGCATCTGTGGAGACAAATTATGGTCAGTTTTTCCTTCTCAGTAGCCCGCTCCATGTCCAATAGAGTCATTTTTAAGAACTCTAGTAAACTATTCAGGTGTGTGAAAATAGAAGCTGGTGTATTTGTGCTAAAAAATGAAAGACTTTTGAGCACTGGAATCATCTCTAGCCCTTAAAGAAAAGTACTCAATAGTCTTAAAAGGAACAAAGAAAAGCATGAGCTGCAAACATATCCTTGAAGACAAAGAACCCTAGAGCTGCTGAGTTCTCATTCAGGACCAATATTTTGGGATAAAACTCAGCCAAGAGTAATTTACATGGAAGTATAAGAGATGTTTTGGGAAGTGAAATCATTCTGTGCTTAAAAGATATGGAATGAAAGAGCTCCATTCTTAAGTGGCCATGGAAGAGATACCTTGCATTTATGTACACAATTACCTCAGATTTTCAACAGCAAGATTTGTGACAATGGAAAATTCTCTTTTTTTTAGGTTTAAGAGCTCCAAATAGTACTGTAGCCTACATTAAACTTAAGTGCCCCTTACAATACAGTCTATTCAAGTCGTTGAATTCCAAATAACCTCACTGGGGTGCCAGCATTAACCTCCATCATCACATTCATAAATTAACCCTAAATAGATAACAGTCCTTCAAAGTTGGCTTCTCCCTTTCAATTATGTGGTGTAGTGTGTACCTTTCACTAAACAGAGTGATGAATAATAGAAGCATGTAAGGTAGTTGTCTACATAGCCGAGGAAGTCACGCACACTCGGGTATAGGCACTGCTGGTGCATTCTGAAGCCCAAAGACATGACTGGGTTCATCCTCCAAATAGTCTTATTTTGTTATTGTTTTATAAATATCTAATTTATCTTGGCATAAATACAGAAAAAAAACATTCATTTTTATTTATGCATCTTGAATACACTTTTATAAATATGTAAAATGAACACAGTTTGAGAGTTTAATGAGTTTTATAATTCTATTCCTAGATAAACATACTTTTTGATTAAAAAAAAAGAAAAATAATTATTTCCTGATTTATTCCAAATTACCTAAAGGGCCCAAAACATAACAGAGCAAATAATGAATGCAAATCAGGAGAGACTCCTCATACTGCTCTCCTTCAGCTCCAGATTTATTAGAACATGAGTACATGGAAATAGGTAAAATAAGTAATGGTTTTCTGCCCTGGGTCTTGGTCTGTGCAAGTAGACTGACTGCTCAGGGATGAGTCAGGGGAAACTTTGGTAGTGCATGGTTTGCAAAGGCCAGAGAAAGCAAGTGGGGGATGTATTTGTGTGGGCTCTGCCTTTGGGTAATGCTGGTGCTCCCTGCTTTGAGTGAATCATCACCAGATAATATGGTGGCGAGGACCTTGACCCCACTTCAGAAAACACCTCCCACTGGCATTTTGAAAGGAATAGGGATCCCATCCAGTTCTGAGGTCATCAGATTTGGTTTTATATCACCCTCTGATCACTGTGACCGTGTGAAGTGGCTTACCTGAAAACGCAGCGTGGAAGACCCTGTGTGACCGTGTGAGCACAGTTCCTGTCTGCAGTTAGATTGTCTCATGATTCATTCACAATTCATTACGGAATTAAAATGTGGCTGAGTGTCATCCCTGTTGTTTGTGTGTGTGTGTGTGTGTGTGTGTGTGTGTGTAAGATGAACAGTTACACAGAGGGGAAACAGAAGCCCAGGTAGAAAGTTTAATGAGAACGTTCTCTTCTCTTGTTCTGCTTGGAGCTATGGCAAATCTGTGAGTTCAAAAGGATGTGGGGGAGCCCTTAGGTGTAAGCTCTGTCAAGGCTGGTTGGAATATAAGACATGTTCCTAGAGGGAAAATAGAAATGATCAACGAATATCTTGTTCTTGGTCCAAGGTAATTCAGAATAGCTGTTATTTCTAAACAATTGGATTGATAACTAGAATTTGCCCATTAGCCAAATGAATGTTATTCTTTTCTTATTTGGCTTGCCTCTGTTGTAACAAATGAAAAAAATAAAATAAAATACCGGCTGTGTAAGGAGCAAATACATTTTCATGACAATGTACCAGAATACCAAATCTGACTACAGTACATGCACTTCAAAGTGCTTTAAACCTTAAATTTGAACTCAGATAATATATCTTAGAAAATGCCTTTTCTTCTCTGAATGAAGACTGAACCGATGAATCGAGGACATTGACACTCTAGTCTAAAATGTATAGTTTACTGAAACCTTGTAGCACTAATAAATTTATATTATCCCTCCTTGATACCTTCCTCACAATCTGGCTAAGGATCTTCTAGGAGCACCCAAATTCTGTTGCTGTTTACTAACATAATACATGAGAAATGGATAATACCCCGTGACCAAGTCAAAGCAAACTTCCTTGACCTAACGGCCAGGTCGCTCACTTGCGCCCTTGACCCAGTAACAGGCAGTGGGGCAAGGGATTATTGAGTAGGATTCTCCTCAACATTCTAAGGTATTTTAAATAACTACCGCCCCCCCACACACACACACATGCACACTCACACAAGCTAGATGTAAAGTGGCTTGACCCCCTTGGGTGACTAATGCTCTAAAGATATAACAACTTGATTTATATCCAGAGAAGGAAGTACACATGAGTAGGTCTGACAAACCTATCAATGGAAAATCAGAGTTGGAACCAGTGTCAAAGAAGGGATTTGCAATTGACATAGGGAACATTTAAAATTCAGTGATGTGAATACACCAAACAGTACATGAGTCTCCTACTATTACTACTTCTGTTCATTGCTCCTAGGAAATGAGATAAAACTTAGAAATAAAACTTTCTCTAGAAACCTCAGTCATGCAGCGAAATCACACATATTTGTTGACTTGCAAAAGCTGAGGGGAAAAGCGAGCCATGTAGTTAGACTTACATGTAATTAAATAAGTTTCATTATAAACTATCTTCTCAAAAGGAGAATTGTATGACAAAGTTTATAAATCTTTACAGCTTGAACTCAAAAGGCATTTGTTAAATATATGTGAAGAAACCTCTGGACACTGTAGTCATATATACCCGTTAGGTTTCCCAACGACCAAAATCTTTCTCTACTCTGGAACAGTAGGACTGAGTTTATTTGCATCTAGCTGGAGTTCTTTTTTTCTTTTCTCTTCTCTTTTTTTTCTTGAAGAAAATAAAAGTCATCATGGTCTGAGAAATGGTGGGCAAAAAGACCTCCTGCTTAGTATTTGTGACGTTCCCTTCTAATGAAAGCCTTCTCAGTCGTGCAGCAGATGCATTCCAGATTATACAGTAGGAAACAATGATGCAGTTACAAATTCCACTCCGAGTAGATGTGGTTATTTTGGTGACAGGAACACATTTATTCTCAAAGATACCAGAACATAAATTAAAATATTAGAGATTCATACTGACAGTTAGAAAAACAAAGGTTATTCCCTGTGTGTCAAGTCGATATTTGCCTCTGACAAGTTCATAAAATGCATCTTTTCTTGGTGTTGTCACCAGCAACTGAACGAGACACCTAAAGTTTCCCCATTTTTTAAATGTACTTGACATTGCCTGAAGTACATGAGAGACACTTGGAAATTGCAAAGTTTTAAATTAGAATCTTGTTACCCTTGTTATTTCATTTTAGGAAGTTATTGCTTAACAAGATGCTGGTCATCTTAAAAAGGTAATATATTTCCAGAATTGCCTTATTTTCTCACTTTTACAGGATTAACTAAAATAATAATAATAATTTTTTCCATTGACTCTAGCTCTAAAGAAGTAGGTGACAGTAGAAAGAAAAATGTGTTTGAAACTGCACCAAATTAGTTGGATTCCCCTGGGGGTATCTGGTGTCCATGGACAGGCAGTTCAGCCACCCTGGAGATTGTGGGCCAGACCCAGTATTGGCAGAAAAGCCTCTGAGCTCTGAGACCTTGTAGCTGTAACTCTAGCCTGCAAAAATCCTAGCACGTGCAAGATGTGGCTTGCTGCAAAAAATGACTGCAGCCAAATCCCAAGCCCTCCAGGTGCTTCCACTCTCATGCAAGGCTAGGTAGATAAGAATCTAATCTTTTGCTGGATTTCCTAAATCCCAGTGCCTTCTTTTTTTGCTATTCTGAATTTTCATTTTCATATTTTAAAAATTTATGTATGATAAGATTCATTTTCTGGTTTATGTTTTAGGAGTTTGGGCAAATATAAAGTCATATAACCACCACCACAATTAAGACATGAAGTAGTTCCATCATCTTACTCACCAAAAAAAAATCCATTATGCAATCTCTTTTTTAGTTAAACTGCCCCCCCCCCTTATCCTTAACAGAGAACTGAACTACTCTGTCTCTATGACTTTCTCGTTTCAGGATTACTTTATGAATGGAATCATACAGTATACAGTATTTTGAGTCTGTCTTCTTTTTGTTTACCCAAATGCATTTGAGATTCATCCAAATGCTTTATGGATGATATGTATTGATATACGTTCTTACAATTGTCAATTATTTATTCTTTTTTATTGCTGAGTAGTATTTCATTTTGTGAATGTGCCACAGTCTGTTTATCTGTTCCTTAGCTGAGGGACATTGGGTTGTCCCCAGTTTTGACCAAATGTGAATAATACATGCAGGGATTGGGGATTTGTTGTTGCTGTTGTTTGTTTGTTTGTTTTACAAAGATGGGTTTTTATTTCAGTGAAATATCTAGAAGTGGAATTGTGGAATTTCTGGATCATGTGCTAAGCATACATTTAACTTTGTAAGAAACAGCCAAACTGTTTTCCAGAGGGACTGTACCATTTGGCATCCCCACCAGTGATGTATGAAAGTTCCAGTGGGTCTGTATTCTTCCCTGCACTTGTTATTGTCAGCTGTTTTGTTTGCCTGTTTGTTTTATTTAGTGTTTATTTTAGCCATTCTAATAGTCATATAGTGATAGCTCATTGTGGGTTTAATTTTCATTTTTTTTAAGATTTTATTTATTTATTTGACAGACAAGAGATCACAAGTAGGCAGAGAGGCAGGCGGGGGGGGGGTGGAGGGCCGGGAAGCAGGATCCCCGCTGAGCAGAGAGCCCGATACGGGGCTTGATCCCAGGACCCTGAGATCATGACCTGAGCTGAAGGCAGAGACTTTAACCCACTGAGCCACCCAGGCACCTCTCATTTTCATTTTCTTAAAGACTAATGAGATTGAGGATTCTTTCGTGACTTAGCTGCCATTTGTATATCCTTTTTGGCAAGGTATCCATTCAAATCTTTTTTTTTTTTTTTAATTGGGTTGTTGCATTTTGAGAGTTCTTTAGACATTCTTGATACAAGTCAAGAAACAGATAGTTTCTATCAGAATATGACTGGCCTTTTCATTCTTTCAGCAATGTCTTTCTCAGAGCAAAATGTATATATATTGATAAAGTCCACAATTTATCACCTTTTCTTCTTTCAAAGATCACGCTATCGGTACTAAACCTAAGAAATTTTTGCCTAACCCAAGGTCACGAAGATTTTCTTTTATGTTTTCTTCTAAAAGGTTTATGGTTTTTGTTTTTGTTTTTTATTGGCACACCCTTTTAATGAGGCCAGTACATATCCTGTGAATTCTGGGTATTGTAAATGGATATAGAAAATTTAAGATACCAGAGAAATTGTTAGACCCGTGAAGTCAAACTCTACATCTCACGGTGACATCACTGTGCCTTGCCCTAGCCGCACCCTTGCCAGCAGCTAGGTGTTCAATAACCCTTATTAAGAACTGATCAATCTTCCTAGAAAAGTGAAGTGATTACTTGCTTCACTGTAGTGTCATACAAGAAGGATAGGCTTTGGGGTCAGCTCTGCTTTTACCCTGACAGCTCCACATGGCCTGGCGTAGGCATTTTCCTTATGCTCTTTGGGCAGGATTTCCTGACTTAAAAATATGAACTAATAATGCCTTTTGCGGTTCTTTGTGAGGATTAAGTGTGGTGCCACATGAAGTGTCTTCACAGTGCCTGACATACATTAAGAATTCTGTGAGGAGGATTTTCTCTCTTTCTTTCTTCCCTTCCCATCCTGTCCTAAATATGCATGTGTTTAACAGCCAGGTGGTCCAGGGCTGACTAACTGAAAGCTCTACATGCTGTGAATCAGTGTCTTCCATATCTGCTGTCTGAACACACTCTTTGAACGTGTGCCTGACTTGTCAGCAAAAAATGACTAAAATGGTTTCATGTGAACATTTTTCAACAGGTTCTCTCCTTAGAACTTCTCTTTCTCCTGCATGCAGTGGAGGGAATGAAAGAGGCTAGATTGGACTGGGGAGTATGCCCAGAGATAATTCTAGAAGGCAGTATTCATGCGGGAGTCCCCCTCACACATGTATTGGAATTCGGCAAGGCAGTCTTAATCAGAGTCTGGCAATCGATATGCTAACAAATAATTAAATACAAACTGGAGAAAAAATGGTTCTGCTCGTGTTTTGCTTATCAGATCATTATCAATAACTTGCCAAATGCAAGTTATGCTACATTTTATTAATATCTTGCATTTTTATTGAAGTAAAAGGATACCTTTTTTTTGAACTAGCTCATTAATGGGAACCAAAAAGAGTGTCGAGTCCCAGTCATTAGCTGGTAAACTGCATAATCATGTTGCTTCATTGATAAGCTACAGAGTAAACATCCATATTACTTACTTGGTTCAGAAGCACAGGCTAGTGAAATATATTGACATGCTCTTAAGTTGGTCTTAAATTTTGGGAAGTGACCTGAAAAGAAAATCATGACGATTTTTTTTCTAATATTGCTATTAATTAATCACTTGCTCAATTCCACTGTCCTTAAGGCTTTCTGTACATTAGCTAATTTAATTCTAATAACAACCCTGGGAAGGTGATGTGTTATTTTTCTCCTTATTTTATGAACAAGGAAATAGCGAGTTTCGGTTAGATCCACTGCCAGATCACACTACTAATAAATGACTGCCTCAGAATTTAAACTCAAGTCTGTGTAACTGGAGAGCCTTGTTTTTTAACTGTTATACATTATCACCTTATCCTAGATAGTTTCTAACTTGTAGAAATGCTCCTTGAAATATGCAGTCTAGGAACGCCTGGCTGGCTCAGTAGGTTAAGCCACTGCCCTTGGCTTGGGTCATGATCCCAGGGTCCTAGGATCAAGTCCCGCATCGAACTCCTTGCTTGGCGGGGGCCTGCTTCTCTCTCTGCCTCTGCCTCCCATTCTGTCTGGTTGTGCGCTCGTTCTCTTTCTCTCTCTCTCTGACAAATAAGTAAACAAATAAAATCTTAAAAAAATATATATGCTTCCTGTAGAGCTGGTTTGGTGTTTGCAAATTCTTTCAGTTGGTGCTGGGAAAATTGGACAGCCACATGCAGAAAAATGAAATTGGACCATTTCCTTACACCACACACACAAAAATAGACTCAAAATGGATGAAGGACCTCAATGTGAGAAAGGAATCCATCAAAATCCTTGAGGAGAACACAGGCAGCAACCTCTTCGACCTCAGCCCGCAGCAACATCTTCCTAGGAACATCGCCAAAGGCAAGGGAAGCAAGGGCAAAAATGAACTATTGGGACTTCATCAAGATCAAAAGCTTTTGCACAGCAAAGGAAAACGGTTAAAACAAAATCAAAGGCAACTGACAGAATGGGAGAAGATATTTGCAAACGACATATCAGATAAAGGGTTAGTGTCCAGAATCTATAAAGAACTTAGCAAACTCAACTCAACACCCAAAGAACAAATAATCCAATCAAGAAATGGGCAGAGGACATGAACAGACATTTCTGCAAAGAAGACATCCAGATGGCCAACAGACACATGAAAAAAGTGCTCCATATCACTCAGCATCAGGGAAATACAAATCAAAACCACAATGAGATATCACCTCACACCAGTCAGAATGGCTAAAATCAACAAGTCAGGAAATGACAGATGCTGGCGAAGATGTGGAGAAAGGGGAACCCTCCTACACTGTTGGTGTGAATGCAAGCTGGTGCAGCCACTCTGGAAAACAGCATGGAGGTTCCTCAAAATGTTGAAAATAGAATTGCCCTATGACCCAGCAATTGCACTATTGGGTATTTACCCTAAAGATACAAACGTAGTGATCCAAAGGGGCACATGCACCCGAATGTTTATAGCAGCAATGTCCACAATAGCCAAACTATGGAAAGAACCTAGATGTCCTCAACAGATGAATGGATCAAGAAGATGTGGTATATATACACAATGGAATACTATGCAGCCATCAAAAGAAATGAAATCTTGCCATTTGCAACAACATGGATGGAATTAGAGCGTATCATGCTTAGTGAAATAAGTCAAGCAGAGAAAGACAAACTATCATATGATCTCCCTGATATGAGGAAGTGGTGATGCAACATGGGGACTTAAGTGGGTAGGAGAAGAATCAATGAAACAAGATGGGATTGGGAGGGAGACAAACCATAAGTGACTCTTATCTCACAAAACAAACTGAGGGTTGCTGGGGGGAGGGGGTTTGGGAGAAGGGGGTGGGATTATGGACATTGGGGAGGGTATGTGCTTTGGTGAGTGCTGTGAAGTGTGTAAACCTGGTGATTCACAGACCTGTACCCCTGGGGATAAAAATATATGTTTATAAAAAATAAAAAATTAAAAAAAAAAATATGCAGTCTAGTGCTGTGACATGTGTAAGCCTGATGATTCACAGACCTGTGCCCCTGGGGCAAATAACACATTCTATGTTAATAAAAATAATTTAAAAAAAACATGCAGTCTATATTTTGAAGACCCAGTGAATGAGTAATGTTCCTGACTTTTAGATATGCAGTACAGGGCCCTTTGATTAGGTGCCTTGTATTTCAGTTCCCAATTACAAGATTAAAGGTCACTTTAGTTTTTATATTTCCTTATTAATCTTCTGAACATTTTAGCACTTTCAAATGCATAACATACCAAGTATGTTACTCTTCCCAAGCTCTTCTAAACATATGCAGCGATACTGATTAAACGTTATGGATACCTGTCAAGAGGTAATTATCATTTAATAGAGCTGTCCAAATGTTTTCCTAATTTCCTAAATGCAGAATTTCCCCAGCCAAAAGAAAACATTCCCTGAGCCCCTTAGGCAGGGAAGATCAGGAGCCTCTAAATAAACTGTCATTAAAAATTTTCTGTGTGCTTCTTAAGGAAGAGGAAAATATCTTGTTCACTATGGTACAATGCATTTACTTTGAGGAGAGAATCAGTAAATGTTTATTGTGTTGATGAATGAATGAATGGGTCTATCAGCAAATATTAACTCAAATGTTTTTTAGGATTGGTTAATTAATTAATCAATCTGTTAGCTCTTAGAGCAATAGTTTTGTATACTTAGCATGAATTCTGGAACTGGATAACTTAGAACAATTCTTGATATTGTACATATTATATTCTAAGGTATAAACACAAATATACTATTATATATATGTGTGTGTGTGTGTGTGTGTTTGCGTATACATATTTTTCATGGTGGAGGACTGCAGAGTCAGGAAGTACCCCTGACCCCCTTTTTTTTAAAGATTTTATTTATTTGACAGACAGAGATCACAAGTAGGCAGAGAGGCAGGCTGAGAGAGGGAGGAAGGGTGGGAAGCAGGCTCCCTGCAGAGCAGAGAGCCCGATGCGGGGCTCGATACCAGGACCCTGAGACCATGATCTGAGCCGAAGGCAGAGGCCAAACCCACTGAGCCACCCAGGCACCCCTGTGTATACATATTTTCAAAGGAAATATTAATACCAAGTTTCCTTTGCTCTAATTTCCTATGCGTTTTTACAATATTAAAATTATAGCTCATGGATATGATTCATGACTGGCACTTTTATTTATTTATTTATTTATTAAGATTTTATTTATTTACTTGAAAGAGACCAAGAGAGGGAGAGAGAACCCAGAGAAAGAGGGAGAGGGAGAAGCAGGCTCCCTGCTGAGCATTGAGTCCGAATGACTGGCACTTTTAAATGGTTTTTCTATAAACTAGATCACCTCTACAAAAAAAACTCATAAAAGATGCAAAAATAACAGAAGACACAAGCAGAAGACTCGTTGGGTTTGGGGCCTAATGATAAGTAAAAAATAGAAGGAGAAAGAAATTAACTGTAGCCAAGCAAGACATTGCCTATATAGTAGTAGTCATACCATAAATTCTACCTTACCTTCCCCAGGCTAATGTTACAGAAGTCAGTGAGCACATAATTCTAGGCTCTTTTGGCAGATTTCTTACTCCACATAGGCTACTCAAGTGCTATACTTGGTGTTTTCTGGAAAAGAATTTCAAAGGCAGAGAAGCCACATTCAATCACATGTATTTTGATCTCTCATCTCTATTTTGCATGTTACCTGGTTCCTAAGTAAAACAATGTGGGAACAACCATAACCAAGTCTAAGGGGTCATTCATTCCTACTTATCTACTAATCTGGGGGATACTTATTTTTCTTGAATCTAAATGAGGCCCAGCCCCAAGCCCCGATGTATTGCTAATGAGTTAATTGAAAGGTTAAAACTGACTGATCTGCTGGCTATTCTGAGTGCTCAGTTTAAAGATCCAAGCTTTGGATATTCTAATTGAAATGGTGTCCCCACTTTTTCAAAGCATTTGAAAGATCACTCTTTTTTTTAAAATTATTTTTATTAACATATAATGTATTATTTGCCCCAGGAGTACAGGTCTGTGAATCATCGGGCTTACACATTTCACAGCACTCACCATAACACATACCCTCCCCATGTCCCATAACCCAGCCACCCTCTCCCTAACCCCCCCCTGAACCCCCCCATTGCCTCAGCAACCCTCTGTGTCATGAGATTAAGAGCCTCTTACGGTTTGTCTCCCTCCCGATCCCATCTTGTTTCATTTTTTTCCCTTGCTACTCCCATGACCCTCCTGCCCTACCTCTCAAATTCCTCTTCTCAGAGAGATCATATGATAATTGTCTTTCTCTGATTGACTTATTTCACTCAGCATAATACCCTCTAGTTCTATCCACATCATTGCAAATGGCAAGATTTCGATTCTTTTGATGGCTGCATAGTATTCCATGGTATATATTTACCACATCTTCTTTATGAAAGATCACTCTTCATGTCCAAACTTATATAGACCTCTTTTATCCTACTGTTCACTTGTTTACCTGTTTTGAAAAATCATACAGCTATTAAACAGGTGATGATGTAGTCACTGAGAAGATAATTTCTGTTTGGTTCAAGAATGCTATTTTACAATAAACCCACTATGTGACCCAGGATGTTCCAGTTCTATAGTAATCATCATTTGAGTATTTATTGTTAGTCAGCATCAGAATAAATATGGATTAAGGGGTCAAAGCCCCCTACCTTTGTTATTGCTTTACCTGGTATAGTACCCAGGGCCCATATCAAAAATGAGAATATTACTGACAATATGTAAGATTGAAGAGCCCATTTTTCCCTTTCTCTGTTGTCATTGTAAGGGCTTAATCTTTTTTTTTTTTTTCTTAAGATTTTATTTATTGAGAGAGAGAGCAAGCACAACCAGGGGAAGGGGCAGAGGCAGAGGGAGAGAAAGAATCTCAAGCAGATTCCCATTGATCCCAAAGCCCTATGCAGGTCTCAATCCCATGACTCTGAGTTTATGATCTGAGCCAAAATCAAGAGTCAGACACTTAACCAACTGAACCACCCAGGAGCCCAGAGAGTTTTATCTTTCTATACGAAACTGGAGAAACCACTAACCTTTGGATATTGGCTTCTGTAGCTTCGCTATGTTTATTCTTAAAACTTAAACTAATGAACTGGGTTTTCTTAATTATATTAATAAACTTATTAAAATCAAACTCACTAACAATCAAAGGAATGCAAATTAAAGTAGCAATAGGATTTTATTATTTGCCTTTCAGAGCAGGACTAATTTTTAAATGATAATGTTTAATGCTGATGAGTTTACTTTAGATAATCATTCCTATGCACAATTTGTAGTAATTTAACCTTCTTTAAAAAGGCTTTCTGCCTTTTTAACCAATACTCTGTGTTCTAGAATGTATACAAGGAAGATAAATATAGATGCAAACATTTATGAATAAGGAAATTATTTATTCTGTTCTTTGAAACAAAAATTTAAGCTAGTTAAATGTTCACATTATGAAATTAAATTTTAATGCATATAAATGACAGCATATTTTTATACAATAAAAGGTATGTTTACAAAAAATTATGAAATGCTCATGATATATTATATAAAAACAGAAACTGTAAAGAGTGTAATTATAAATATTTCTGAAAGTATATAGACACACACATACACAGACACATATACACACAGACTGAGAAACAGGGAAAGAAACAAAAATTGTATGTGCTTATGCTTACGGGAATCAGACTCTAGGGCAAACCACTCAAGATAGTCATAGTGGTTATCCCTGAACTATATAGATGATACACTTGTCTTTCCTACACTTCTATATAATTTTGGATTATATATTTTCTACAGTAAAGTTGCAACAAACGAATCAGAAAATAATTATTTTTAATTAGCTTATGTAACCCCAGCTTTATATAAATGAGTGGCATGGAATATAAGATTATCAAAATACAAAGATAGAAAGATAATCAAATTCAAAGGAAGACTGTAAGATACACTATTGAGCAGAATTATATCATAGTTTTTAGGAAGGTCTCCTCTCCAGTGTATGATTTCTAACTCTAGTAAAGCAATGTTATAACAAAAAGAATTTTTAAGTAGCGTATTTTGAAGATCTCCCAAGTTTCTCGCGCTACCTATCCTGAATTTAAGATTGTGCGACCTTGGGATTTTTTAATTAAATGGTATACATGGGGCTCTTGTGGAATTTAAACAGGTGCCCCCATATCCAAATATATGAAGAATTAATATTGCATGTATTACCAGTTTCTACACAACTGATTATTTTGCATGACCAGCAATGTCTTTATGTAAATCAGGCAATAAGAGGAAATCTGCTCTCTTGCCACATACAGAGTAAGATAAGTAGTCTAGTGTAGTCTAGTCTTTTTTGATCTTTCAAAAGACCCAAGAAAGACCATTAACAGAGCCTTTACCCATCAGGGGTCTGTAATCAAATGAAAGAAACCAGAGTACAAAAAGAGCATCAGAAAATGTATCAAGTAACTAGAGAAATAGATAATTATGTACGTATACACACACACACACACACACACACACACATAATTACAAGTATCTAAGATGTTCTCTGGCCTTCAAAGAGACTCTTCTGACCTCTGTGCTCACTCTTGGCACCTCCAGACCTGGATGTTCTGTCTCCCATCTTTGAGCATTTATGTCCATCACATGACATGAATATAGCTATGAACACAGATTCTGCGTTATAAACTATGTGAGGGAGTGTTCTGTGCGAAACACTCCGCACCACTTTCCCCCAGCCGTCCCTCCATGGATATTAACCTGAAGGCAAGAAAGACCCCTGACCTTAGAATTAGAAGACCCCTGTCCATACTCCAGATCTGACATTCACTTTTCTGGATTTTCAGGCTATAGTAAGCATTGCAAGGGTTTTACAAGTCTGAAATGTTTTTCCATTCATTCACTTTTTTCATATATTCACATCAGTCATAAACGAAGTATTTGGATACCATTCCTGGGTCATGTGTTTCTTTCTCTCCTTCTCGCTCTCTTCTCTTCTTCTTCCTCTCTCTGTCTCTTTTTTCCCTCTCTCTCCCTCTCCTTCACTCACCTTCTCTCTGTCTATCTCTCTGTCTCCCTCTCTTTCCCTCCCCCCTCTCCTCCATCTACACTTTTTTTTTTCAGGCTTTTAATACAAGCCACATGCAGAGGCATTTGGAGCATTCAGAATTGCTTGCCATGTGCAAATAATCTGAATTTAATGATCTTCATGATGAGAAGGGAAAGGCAGACTCTTATCAGGAAGGTAGTGGAAATGTTTCAGGCTGGTAAATATTTTAAAATCAACAGATTTCTTTAAGATACCCACTATGATAGGTGCCATTTTCTTCCTATTGTAGAAAGTCTCTGCCTTGCATAAAATACATCCACAGTCATTTCCTGTTTTTCTGACGCAGTTAGCCCTGATCAATAAGCACATTTTTTTCTTTCCCACTGTTTGGTATTTATTGATCAAAGCTACTACACTGAGAATGACTTGAGATATAAACTTCTTGGTTTGCATGTTCTGAGGGGCTATTAGTGCCTCTCCTTAATTTGTGGGCACTGGTCATTTCCGCCATTCAGGGGCTCTGTGGTTCAGTGCTTAGCAGGCAGGGGCAATTCTAAATGTCTGTTTATGAAAACAATGATCAAAAGAACAGTAAGAACTGGAGCATCACATATTGTATTGTTCTCAGAGTGCCACTCAAACCCATGACTGTTATTAATTTCACAGTAATCACGGGATGATAGAGTCCTATCCATCTGTTCAGAGAACTGTGGGAAACTATTAAAAGATTTACCACATAATGTAGTCCCTTCCATTTAATATCACAGATCCTAAAAACATTCCACATTTTAAAATCTCTATTAAAATACAACGTGAATGTTAGGGAAATTATTCAATTGCTAACTACCAAGGTCTGTCTCGCCGCACAGATCAAGAATCTCAGGCGAGTTTCAGAGGAATTCAAGAGTTTTTTTTTTCTTCACTGTGTTACCTCTGCCATATTCAAGACGGTGCCCCGAGACAGTGAATTGAGATTTCAAAGCCGTTTTTGCAAACACAGATTTTCTGTGACTAACAGAATCTTGAATGACAAATACTTATGGACCACATTGCCTTACCCACAATGTTTTAGATGAGAGTCTTCAAGATGGTGTGCTGAGATATTGAATTCAGAGCCATACGGGTGGCTCTTGGGGCTCAGCATGTCCAGAATCTCTGGTCCGGTCATCTCCACACGGATCAGCTTTGACCATGACCCCACTGTGCTGCTCTAACATTACTTCCTGCGTGTATCTCGGCACAGAAAATGTTAAGAGTGCTGCTTTCAATAATCAACCATAGTAATCATTCTCTAAGAAAAGTATTTTGTATTCTGCAAGGTCCACTAAAATTTAAGAACTCACTAACAAAGAGAAGGCAGTTATTATGATGACATGTATACACACAGCTGTCCATTGCCAAGCACTTCCAAATAGGCATTCAGTTCCAACAACAGTTCTGTGCTCATAAAGCTTCTAGGGACTTTCTTACATCTTTTTGTTAGTCCATTTTGACATACTCTCACAGATGCACACGTCATTGAGAAAGCCCTACTTACTGACTAGATTGCTATATTTTGGAAGCACAGTTGTCCCCTGGCATTGTTTCCTGACACTACCAAAATGCCACTTTTTTGAAAAACCGGAGAACTGATCCATGCTGAAGTTTTGGTGAAGAACTCCAAGTTGATTTCAGCTGTGCAGGTGTTTACTATACCAGACAGGCAGCTCCAGGGACTGTAGGAGGTGTTACTGTACGGTCATGAACAGGATATACCAAAAGGGAACAAAGTTACCCACAAAAGCCTGCTGTATTCTTTTATGTAAATCACCAAGCTAAAGACCGTGAAAGAAAGTTCTTTCAAACAAAAGAAGTTCAAAAAAGTCAAAGATCACCAACAGGCTGTAGGCTCTTCATTTCTTTCAGTAACACCAGGAATGTCCCAGCAAGCAAATGGGGATGCCAGATGCCACGTGTTGGGGAGAAGCATCCCACCACTCTTGGGTAAAACTATGTATTGCACAGTACTTCGGTTTTCTGGAAGTTGAATATGAAATAGGACCCCTTGGGTTGTTACGTTTGCATTTATTTTTCAAGTTGTGCCTGGAAAGAATTTGGGTCATATGCTATTAAAAACACGTGTGGAAATGAGGTTAGTGACACGTGCTACAATGTGGGTGAGCCTCAAAAACATTGTGCTGAGTGGAAGAAGCCAGATGCAGATGGTCACATATTGTGTGATCCGAATTATAAGTAATATCTAGAATATGTAATTCCATAGACACAGAAAGCCAGTTGGTGGTTTTCGGGGGCTGGAGGGAGGTGAGATGTAGCATGTGGCTGTCTAATGGGTCCCAGGTTTCCTCTTGGAGTGGTGAAAATATTTTGGAAGTCAATAGGGTTGGTGGTGCCCAGCACTTAAATGTTGTAAAGTGCCACTGAATTGTTCACTTAAAAATGGTTTATTTTATGTTGTGTGGGATTTCACCTCAATTAAAAAAATAAAAAATTAAACACACACACACACATTTGGAATCAGAGGAATGCAATATTAGAATGAGCTCAGAGCCTACCTGGTCAAGCACATAATCAATGAAGAAAACCTCTCAGAATAATCAAAGTTATACACACAAAGGTTTTAAGAGCCCCTGATAAGTGAGCATCAGAAAGTTTATCAGTCATCTGTAATAAATGAATGACTGTTAACAAGCGCTACTAAGGATTTGTTAGTATTTTTGGTACCCAGGGTTCTATACTGTGATTAAATTTAGGGGTGAAGAAATAGTATGATCATGTGACCGTCTGAAGGATCAAGCAAAGAATAAGATTTTTCAAAATATTTTAGAAAATGACGCCTCCTAGAAGATATGGTAGCATCCTCTCTCCTCTCACAAAATCTACTGGGTTTCTTTGCAGGCTCTTTCCCAAAGCCAGGGATTTGTCTCCCATCTCTATTTGAAGTTAAAGTCTGTACAGATGAGTACAACCCTCCATTTAATAAGGCACACTGTTATTCCCATGAATGTTATGCCTGTGTACAAAGCTTCAGGAACCAACAAGGAAGATGAAGATACAAAGCACCTGAAAAATCAAAAAGATTTCAGCTCAAACCCCAGTGTTAATTTATTTCTACATGATACAGGGCCTGGACAGAGAATATGAACACAGATTCCAGGCTTGAGTAAGAAGGTGGCACAATGAGAGAGCAACAGCAGAGCAAGCAAGGGAAGGTGGCCAGGGGAAGTTCTGAAGAGGAAGGCGATGCCCTTAGTGAGTTATTTAACATCCCTGCATGTGTCTGGGTCGGTGTGCAAGGCTCAATTGAAAGAGCCCAGGAGGATAGACCTGAGGAACTCTGAGGTCCAGCAAAAAGGCCAGGAGGCAAGTCATGGTATCTTCTAAGTATACATCAAGAAATGTCAGCATCTGTCTGATAGATGGGGCACAACTCTGTATATTCTAGCCAAATAGTTCATGTGTTTTCATAATATGCATCCTACCTTACAAACATCCTTTCTAAACATCCCTTTCTAATCCTTTCTAAACATGATCAACTCTAGGGGCACCTGGCTGGCTCAGTCGGTAGGGCATGAAACTCTTGAACTCAGGGTCTTGAGTTCAGGCCCCCACGTGGGCAAGGAGCCTACTTAAAATAAAAAATAAAAAAAACATAAACATGATCAACTCTAGACTTTTAAAATACAACAACACAATGAAGTGATCTGCTGATCCAAAAAAGAATGTGGTATGTTATCTCACGTACTCCATAAATAAAATAGATAATTCTATACCCTTCTCAACTTCTAGAGGGTAGATTATTTTTAACAGAGCTTATACTTTTAGATTCTCAGTAGAAAAGTATGCAGGTCTTTTTTTCTAAATATCATTTTTTAAATTCTGGAATTGCAAAACCTTCTAAAAACTGAATGAGTAAAATTATATTATCAACCAAAGTCTCTTTGAAAGCTATGTTAATATTGCCATAAAGTTATCTTAATAGTAAGAATAAAGAGAGAGTAATAAGAATATATTATAGAAATTAACACTTTAGGTTAAATACTATGCATACCTTCTGACTGTGTGACTCATTTGATCATTGGAGAATTCTCCCAAATGTATGGTCATGGAGACTGGAGGTCATTTAGTTTATGGTGGATTGGCAGAGAACAAGAAAGCAGGCTATCTGCTGCAGGTCTGCCCTCATGGGGGGAATAAGGTAGATAATGTTAAACCTACCACTTCTTCCTTCTGTTACGCCCTCAATCTCACACCAAACAAGCAAAGTTTGAAAGAAAAGGAAAAGTGTTTAGAAAAAATAAAGAGGGTACCAAAAATGTAATACCCCTCTCAATGAGGTTTAATTATCAAACTCAGCAGGAGCCTATGGAGGGAAAAAAGTCAGATGTCTGTGGCCCGTCAGGGAGCACTTTCCTGTTTATCTCTGTGTCAGCTACAGCTGATGATGGTGAGGGAGAAGATGGGAAAACCGAGAGTCCATGCAATTATTATTTCCATGAGCCAGGCCAGGTGCAAGGTCCATTATATTCCCTTCTCACCTCTACCTAACACTTGACTCTGAGTCACTCTGTGATGCTGCTACCAGCAGAGTAGGAGTTATTTTCTGGAATCTAGAAGAAAAAATATATATATAGTCATTTTCCACACATTTTCTTACCATGACGCTCATTGGGATTTTTTTTTTTTTCTTACCCAACAGGGCGGATGCCTTTAAGAGCAAATAATAAGGAAGAACAAGGTGACTGCTTAGTATGGGGTGGGTGAGGAGGGAAAGAAAGTATGATCCCGGGGCGCCTGGGTGACTCTGGGTTAAAGCCTCTGCCTTCGGCTCAGGTCATGATCCCAGGGTCCTGGGATCGAGCCCCACATCGGGCTCTCTGCTCCGCAGGGTGCCTGCTTCCTCCCCTCTCTCTGCCTGCCTCTCTGCCTACTTGTGATCTCTGTCTGTCAAATAGATAAATAAAAATCTTTAAAAAAAAAAAAAAAAGTGTGGTCCCGTCTCTGCGGCTCCGCAGAGACTCTGGAGAGGGAAGGAATAGAGGTCAAAAGAGGCCATGTGCCCTCCTAGCTAATCTTGGTTTCAAATGCAGGGCCCTGTAATCAGGTGAAGTGGAATTCAGCAAAGTTGCTGTGGTCATTAACTTCCTTTGTCTTAAGGACAACACCCATATCATTAGATGCAAAAGCAGTTTTTCTTGGCCGGTAACCTCTGGCAGAAGCCAGGGCTTGTGACTGCATAAAGCAGAGAGGAGCATGACCGTTTTCGACGGCCACAGTGCGAAGGCGGATCTGGGGAGGAAGGAGCAGTGGCCGTTGCAAATGCGTCTGACCTAGAGGGCAGTAGGGATTTGAAGCTGGGCGTATGGGGGGAATTCCAAGACATCTTATCGAGCCTGTTTCCTTCACAAACTCCAAGCCATTGCTCCCTGCTTCTGTGCCCAAGCTGTCCACAGAGTCCTGAATTCCAGCACATCGGGTAGGATTCACCAAGGGCCTGTGGTCGAGCAGTCAGCAGATTGGTGGCCAACCACAAGGAGACGTATGTGCCTCTCAGGGGTCCTCTGGGCGCACTTGGCTGCAGAAAATGTTGTTCAAGGCCTCTTTTTGTAGAGATCGGAGGCCAGGTCAGCTTTTTCATGACGGTATAAACACTCATAGAGATTAAAAAAGGATAGAGGTGCCCTCTTACGTGGACAGTGGCACTGTTAATTAATAAGCTGTTTTTAAAGCACATTCTGGCACTGCAAGAGCTAAATAAAATGATTGTCCCCTTTGAGCTGGAGTCCTCATCTTGGAGAATTATCTAAAGAAAATAGCTTTTAAGCCTACTTGTGCAAAGACATTGCAGGTACCTTATTTGTTATAACACATAACTGGAAACAATCCAAATGCTCAACAATTATGGAGTGATTAAACAAGCTTTGGAACTTTAATATGGCGATAAGTTCTATGGCAATAAAAATGATGAATATCTGGGCTATATAAATATTTAGGAAGCCCGTGTAAAACCGTGTTATATTAAAAAGGAGAGTACACTCTATTCCAAGCACAATACAACAAAATGTATCATGACATGACAACCACATCTGAACAATGATGAGAGGAGAAGAGACCACCCTTTTAGATGTAATTAGTTCTCATAGTGAATGAGGACTTTGTATTTATGGTATTTTAAAGTTGGCTCTTTCTAACATAAAGCAGTAAAACATATTTTAGAATACAATATTTAAAGACAATATTTATTACTCTAGTTTAAGAAGCATTGAAAATGCCCATTCATCGATGTGTACTTGTTTGTGACTTGTGCCACAAGGTCAACATAAATTGGTGGTTGTAGAAAAGCCAATGCATTTCAACAATATGTAATTGGCCTCACCTAAAAGTGGTAACTGGGCTTTTGTAATGGTCATCATTTGAATCAAGATATAGAGCAAGGTCAAAGAATTCCATAACTGGGGGCGCCTGGGTGGCTCAGTGGATTAAGCCTCTGCCTTAAGCTCAGGTCATGATCTCAGGGTCCTGGGATCGAGCCCCACATCGGGCTCTCTGTTCAGCAGGGAGCCTGCTTCTCCCTTTCTCTCTGCCTGCCTCTCTATTTGTGATCTCTCTCTGTATCAAGTAAACAAATAAATCTTAAAAAAAAAAAAAAAAAGAATTCCATAACTGAAGGGGATTCAGAGTCAGAGGACCAGGTATGAGCTAGAAGCCCCTGTGAGGAATCTGTGCGAAGATGGTGGGGATCACAGGAGTACAGACCAGGGAGAGAACAGCCAGATGCACAGACTGATAGAAAGAATCCACTGAGAAAGCCGATCATAAAAAGGGATTTTATGTACCAGGTTATCACTCCAGCAACAGTCTTTATTCTTCTTAGTCCTTGTTTTCAGATTTCAGGTGACAGTGACACAGCAACCCCATGGACAAGGCCCTTTTTAGGTTTTCCAGAAAGAGGTCACCTACCATTCTACTCGAGTTGCGTTGCAGTTAAGAAGGCATGCGAATTCTAAACTCCAAGTAAACAGTGTAATTTTTAGTGATGGACTCCATAATGCATTGGCCTAAGTCATATTGTTAGAAATATCTTATTTTCTATTGCTGGGATAAATCAAGTACCTAATTGGAATAAAACGCATAAAATCCTTGAATGTCATGCTTTGTGGAGCGTTTCATAGGAGTGCTCAGATCTAGAATTATTCATGTAAGGATTTCCTTATGAATTGAGTGACCAAACCCCAAATTCTTGCTGGGGTGTTCTGCTTTAGCAAACAGTATTCTTTTTCACTCAGCTCACTCTTCATGAAGTCAAATGAGAAGTCAAAAGCCCTCTGTAAACGTTGACAAAGCTCTGTTCACCCTTAGGGCTTTTCTACAACTGCTTTTCCGATTTCATATCAGTAAAAAGCTTTTTCAACTGTTCAAATCAGCAAGAACCATTGATTCATGGGTGCTACACTGAAAGCAATTTCCACTGCTCATTTCCAATCATTCTCACTAGTCAGCTTTTCTGAATCACTATAGCTATTAAATCAGCACACAGATGCAAATGGCAGGTCTGCCTCTCACTCTGTGAACTTGGATCAGCTTTGACATCACGGAAGAGTGGTGGTCGAATCCTGATTTTTCGGGTTAGTGTGAGGTAGTAGAACAAGGACAGTTTGCAGCCAGGAAACCTGGGTTTTTTCGTTTCCCTTTGGGTAAGTTGTTCATACACAGAATCTCGGGACCCTCACCTGTTTACACAAGAGTCATAGCATCCCCTCTGCCTGGGAATGTTAGGAGGGTCAGATGAGATGGTGACAAACGGGGAAATGGTAATTAAGCTTCACAGTGTTATTCAACTCTCTTTAAAGAAATGGTGTTTTGGTAGTTAACGTGCTCATTTTCTATGTCGGCTGCCTTATTATTAACTTTGTTTCAGGGCTTATGTAATAATATGACCTCACATTGTCACCAGAAAAAATCTTCCTTCTGTTTTTAGTCTTCTCTCTAGGTTATAAGTATTTCAGTAAAATTAAATGGTAAACTTGGACTAAACTAAGTGCAAGCACTAATGAATACAAGAATTGTATTTCATTCCCTTATTGCATATATTAGCATAGAGTGGCATTTAGGAACATGGAATATTTGTAACTGGAATCTCAAGGATGCACTGTTTTGTAACTTCCCTGTTGATTAGATAGAAGTATTTACTAGTATTTCTTTCTCAAAACCTCCCGTCTACTTTCTTAGAGATCATGATTCTCACCTATAACCCAGAAACATATACTTTTCTATTTGTATAAATGAGTGATTCTCAGCCCTGGCTACAAATAGAAACAACCTGGAAAGCTTGGGCACAATACACATATAAGCTCATTTCTGGCCCCAAAGATTCTGATTTCTTTGATGGGGATTAGTCTCGGCATATCTTTCCCTCCTTTTTCTTGTTTTTTCTTTCTTTTTTCCTTTTTTTTTTTTTTTGTTTTAGCTCCCACGTGATTCAGATGCATAAGTGAGGCTGAGAATCAGGTTTTACATTTTGATGAATTAGAATTAAGAAATCTTTGGGCCAGGGGGCACCTGGGTGGCTCAATGGGTTAAGTCTCTGCCTTCAGCTCCGGTCATGATCCCAGAGTCCTGGGATGGAGCCCCACATCGGGCTCTCTGTTCAGCAGGGAGCCTGCTTCCTCCTCTCTCTCTGCCTGCCTCTCTGCCTACTTGTGTCTGTCAAATAAATAAATAAAAATCTTAAAAAAAAAAAAAAAGAAAAAAGAAAAGTAAAGAAAAAGAAATCCTTGGGCCATAATTATGGCCTGGCCAGTCCATATTTTGGCCAGTTGGAAGACCATTGTCACCATGTTACCTAAATTCAGCTGTGGATAGGCAATGAAAAATACTGAGAAAAGCACAGACTTTGGAACGAGCATGGAGACAAATCTGGATTTGCCCCATTCAACCTGTTACCATCAGTGAGTATTCTGACCCCCATGTCCTCATCTGCCACATGAATATAAGAGCACCTATCATACAGGGATGCTGTGAGGTTTATATCAAGAAATGAACAAAGAGCAGGTACTAAAAATGATAGCTCTATTGATAATTAATGCAACAAACAAGGCTCCGATTTTCTCAGTGAGCAAACTGAATACAGAAGGTGAGAAAACTTAATGCTAAAACTGGGGAGTAGGCTCTGCCAGCTAAATCAAATGAAAACTTTCTGGTTCTCTGGTATTTAGTAATGTTTCTCTTGAAATAACAAGAAATTAAATAGGATTTGTCTTATTGTCTTGAGTCTGCTGACGCTTCAAAGCCCGCCATTAGGAATCATGATGTAGCATCACATTTCAAAGAGTAGTGCTTTCCACATCAACTGGAGACATGCCAAGGGATAGCAAAACTTGATCCTGATACCCCTTACCCCATCCCTAGTCCAGAACAGGGCATGTTGCTAATTACTGCTGGGCTAGAGTCATCTTTAAAAGGATCTTTCCCAAGAGTTTTCCTTGAGGGCAGGGCACCCTTAGGCCAAGATCAAGAGCAGAGAGGAAGTGAGGAAGTCAGCTGGCGAGTGAGTCACCTGTATCAGTAATGAGTGCTATGCTAGGGGGTCCTGGTGTTGAGGAATGAAGCGATAGGCAGAGACTTGAAGAAATCATGAACTTGCCCACTGAGCCAGACAGTCAGCATTTGGGGGCATCTGCCACTGCAAAGAATACTGATGCCGTATTACAGTAGCCCCACTTGGGTGAGACCTTGCTGTCTTCCTCTCATCTGTCCCCCTGTGGAGCCAAGGGCAGCACAGTGAGTGGGGCGCCAAGGAGAGGAGAGTTGAAGAGGAAGGTGGGCTTTACGTACCACGTAATCATCCAAGGCAACCTTTATTCTCCGTAGTCCTTGTTTTCAGATTTCAGGTGACATTGACCCAGAAACCCCGTGGAGAAGACCCACCTTAGGTTTTAGGAAGAGGTCACATACCATTCCACTCAGCTGTGTTGCAGTTTAAGAAGGCGTGCGGATTCTAAATTCCAAATAAACAGTGTAATTCTTAGTGATGGACATCGTAATGCACTGGCCTAAGTGATATTATTAGAAATATTATTTCTGTTTAGCAGCTGTATATTCTATATACCAGCAGTATTTAGCAACATACTGTGTTCTGAAGCGAAAGGGCCACATCACCACGCCTGCCATCTCTGACCTGCCGAAGCCTGAGCTGGGCTAAGTTTCTTTAGGTTGGATGAGAGTTTGGAGTTTTGATTTAGATGGCACTCAATCTTTAAATAACTTGAAAATGAAGCTCTTATAGTGCCTCACAGTGATCTGGAAGTCTATAGGATGAACCCAAGACAATGATCAAGAGAGAGAAAGGGAGAACCAATAGAACAGATTTGGGAAAATGATGTGACAGCTTATTAATATTTCATGACTACATCCTCCCCAAGCCAACGCATATCATATTATCATGTATATTTCCTCCTGGACAGAGGGTCCAAAGCTCCCTTGCCAGTGCTGGAGTCTAACTGCACAGATGACTTGAAATGACATTGAGGTTCTTCTGATAGACTTCTGATAGACCATTTCAGTCCTATAAAAGCTCGATTTCATTCAAACCCAGAGTGTGCTGACAATTTTTAAGTTGGTACCAGCCATTAGTTCACATGTCATATGACTTAGGATGCATCAGGAGACAGGTCATTGAATCACTTCTCCTCCAAGCAGCCTTGGCAGGAAGATCTCACCATGACTTTGTAGTTTTTGTCTTATAACACATTTCTCCTAGTAGGCCTGATGTTCTGAGGTGGAGAAGTTGGGAGCACAGTCCTTGTCAGGGGGTGGGGTGGGGGGGGTGCAGTTAGACTGATCTAGCTCTGTCACTGACTATGAGATGCTAGTATGTTTCTTAACCTCTCTGGCCTTGATTTCCATCAACAAAATGGACATAATGTCTGTTTTATAGGATTATTTAAAAAATTAAATGAAAGAATGTAAATAAAGCCTTTGGCACAATGCCTGGTGCATAAGAGCTCAATAATGACAGATTCTAATATAATAATGATGATGATGATGATGAGTACAATAATAACCATTATTATTTTTAATTCAAGTATAGTTAATATACAGTGTTATGTCAGTTTCAGGTGTACAAAGTAGTGATTCGACAATTCTGTGCATCACTCATTACAGTGCTCATCATAAGTGTACTCTTTTTTTTTTTTTTTTTAAGATTTTATTTATTTGAGGGAGAGAGAGCACAAGCAGAGGGAGCGGCAAGCAGAAGGAGAGGGAGAAGCAGGCTCTCCACTGAGCAGGAAGTCAGACACAGAGCTTGATCCCAGGACCCCAGGATCATGACCTGAGCCGAATGCAGACACTTAACCACTGAGCTGCCCAGGCGCCTCCATCACAAGTACACTTTTAATCCCCTTCCCTATCTCATCCATGCCTCCCACTCACCTCCCCTCTGGCAACTACCAATTTATTCTTTATATTAGGAGTCTGGGGTTTTTTTTTTTTTTTTTAATCTCTTTTTTTCTTTGTTCTTAAATTCCACTTATGAGGGAAATCATATGGTATTTCTCTTTCTCTGACTTATTTCACTTATCATTATACCTTCTAGATCCATCCATGTCATTGCAAAATGGGAAGATTTTATTCTTTTTATGGCTGGCTAATATTCCTCTGTGTGTGTGTGTGTGTGTGTGTGTGTGTGTGTGTGTAATCAATAGTGAAATTACTGGATCATATGTTAATTCTATTTTTTACATTTTTTTGAGGAACATCCATACTGTTTTTCCCCAGTGCTACACACCAGTGTGCATTCCCCACCAACAGCACACAAGGGTTCCTTTTTCTCCACATCTTCACCCAACACTTGCTATTTCATGTGTTTCAGCCATCCTGACAGGTGTGAGGTCATATCTCGCTGTGGTTTTCCATTTGCATTTCCATAATGATGAGTGATGTTGACGATCTTTCCATATGTCTGTTGGCCATCTGTAAGTCTTCTGTGGAAAAAAACGTCTATTTGTGTCTTCTGTCCATTTTTTAATTAGATTATTTGTTTTTTGGTGTTGAGTTAATAATAATCATTATTATTGAAAAAGTATTGTGAAAGCAAACTGCCATATTTATTATTGGGTAAATAACAGATATTATTATCTCAACACCAAAAGTCACTTTCCTCTAGTCTGGTGTTGGGGAAGAGGACTGTCGTAGATCTCTCCAGCGTTTTTCCTTCCGTCTCCATTGGTTCTCTACATCCCCTGCACCTCCCATAGTCCCCCAGCTCTACCATAGACAGGAAATGCTCCGTGCATGGTGGTTACAGTGTGGAAACTATAGACTCAGGCACCTTGAAGTGATGTTATCAAATCTACACAATTGCAAGCAGAAGGGTAAATGTGGGTCAAGCCCACTTCCCCTTTGCCTTATTCCTTTCTTTCCTACACAACACAATCACAACCATGCAAGAATGAAAAAGTAGTTCAGACTTCCCTGTGACTTAGCAACAACTAAAGAGAATTACAAAAGAGACAGAGATTTTTTTTAAACTATACTTCATCAAACTATCCTCTATTACAATAAAAGCTCCAGAAGAAATCGGTCCTTTCTCTACTGTCCCCTTAAAGACATAGTCAAATTCCCAGTCTTGCTTTGCAGAACTCAGCGTTGCCCATTATTTTTGCGTATCTGCTAAGAACATTTGAACCCACCTTTTGGGAAATATAAATCTACCTACTTGAGGTTTTTAGTGCCTTTTTTCTGAAGGAATATTTCCCCAAGGCTGAGTTGTTCAGTCTAGACTAACACTCCACTGGGGCTAAATGAGGACAATAAGAGTAGACTTGGGTATTCTGTGTCCACTGGCCTACTAGGTCACTATAAGTACTTGAACTGGCCTCCTTTCAAGATCTCTCCACCTGGGTAAACTGTAACCATGCCTTCCTGTTCTTCTGAGTCTTTGACAGAAAGCTGTGGGACCACTCATCCTCACCACTATCCCCAGCACAGTGCCAGATCCATACAACTGCATACTTCCCAACCACAAACTCAGAAACAGGGCTTTGAAATTGATACAGAGGAAGTAAAGCATTTCTCTGGCTGACCGTCTCCATCTCTTCCACCACTCCCCAGAATGGGGTCTGTGTCTGTGTTGTGCAAAACGTGGTTAGCTCTTTCCATCAACTCCCTGCTCCTCTTTTTCCTTTCTATTCATGCCAATCCTTGTTCTATGAAGAATTATTTAAAAAATAGTGATTTTTTTTTTTTTTTTTTTTTTACCTTTTAATGGCTGTTCCCTTAACTACAAAAACTCCCAGCTGAAGCTTTGAAATTACTGTTCGTATTTGACCTAATTAAGTTCTTAAACAAGGTGCCTCCCTTTTCTCCTGTTACATTATTGCATTATTTTTCTTCTACTTGCCCTTTTATGTAGACGTGGCATAAATGCAAAGATCTCCACTTTAGGTTTTTTTTTTTGCCGGAACTGTGTCAGGAGATGAATACAAATTACTGTTTATCTACCAAACACTTACTTAGCACTTCTTAGGTGCCAGACAGTGTTCTAAGTGTTTTATAAAACATTAGCACATTTAATCCTCATGACAACCCTATAGGTAGGCATTATTATCATCCCCACTTACACATGGGAAAATGAAAGCACAGAGAGGGTAAGGAATTCAATGAAAGGCGCACAGCTAGTGCGTAGCAGGATTCGTATCCAGCAGCCTTGCTCTGGGGACCATGTTTTAACCAATAGTTCATCCTGTCTGGTTGTGTCTAATAAGCCTTTTCCTCATTTTTTCTTACCGAAAGAAAAGAAATTCCTGATGTAGGTGATTTTTATCATCATTTTTAGATACAGAAAGAAACAGGACTCTAAAAACCAAGTGGCTTTTCCAAGTCATAATTAGGCAGGTCTTAAATTCAAAGCAGTCTTGTAAATCCCAAAATCTGGGTTCAGTATACTGCCTTCTGCTTTCCTGTGTTTACTCAGTCTCTGAAGGATGAACACGAAAGAATTTTGGCTATAGAATTGTATTTCCCCACCGACTTTGGAGTCAATACAATCATTTGATCAGGCCTCTAATGCAAAGCACATGTGCCCAGAGTGTCCTATAAGGGGGTCCATTTTGTAAATTACAGAGAAAGGCATAAAATAATCTCCACATAAAGTAAGCAGGGATCAAGGTTTCCATATTTTTATGAACATAGTGATACACCCTTAACTGAAATCATATTTTCTCCCTGTAAATGAGGATAAAAAAATTACATTTTTGACCTTTGAATCATTGGATCTTGTATTTATTTTATATATTTCCCAAAAGAATTCACAAAGATTGACAGTCATGTGAGCTGCTCCTAGAATGAAATAATATTTTTTTAAAAAATTGGCATGTAATAGATAAGCAGTAACTGCTTCTTTATGGGCTGGACTATTGAACAATTCATACTTTGATCATTATTTCACAATTTATGACTTCTGAGAGGCCATTTTATCACTACCTCCTAAATGATTTTCCAAAACAAATGCAAATAAAAGAAAAGGGAAAAAAATGACAAGAATAATTTACTCCAATCTTTTTGATGGGATCCTGATTGTCATATTGATCTCCCCCATATCATAATAGTCATGATTAGCCTAAGGTAAAGACAGCAGAGATGCTATATACATTTCCTATACTGAAACTTGAGCTCTTCTGAGTTCAAGTTTCCCCACCTTTGCACCACAGACCTCCTTCTAGAATCAATCACAATATATTTATTAAATACCTAATATGCCCAAAGCACTGTATTGAGCATTAGAGATTCAGAAAAATAAGACATGGCCCTGGCTTTAAGAAGTGTGTGGTTTGTTGAAGAAGACAGACTTACAAACAAATGCAAAGAATACTGTGAGACAAGTATTGGTAAAATTATCTCTAAGAGAGACTGAGGCAGCACGAAGGGGGACTGATCAATGGACCAGAACTGTCAGCGGTAGCTCAGAGGGGGATTTCTCACTTTTTAGCCAGGCCTTGAAGCAGGAGTAGGAGAGAGTTGAACACTACCTAAAAATTAGTATTTCGGTGTAGAAGATTTGTCAAGGACCAGAATATAGAACAATAGAACACCTTGTAAATATGAAAATAGTTTGGACTTAGAGTCACCATTCCTAACAGTGGGACACTATTAAAGAATTTAAGTGGAAGAATAATATGATTGAGTTTCCCTTTTGGAAAAAGCAGGATGATTACAGCCATCCATTACAGATGGATAACAGAGGATGTATCCAGAGACCAAGGCCACAGACAACGAGGTCCATTAGAGATTATTCTAAGAGCCCTACAAGGAAGACATTCACGAATAAAACCAAGATGGAGGACAGAATTTAGATAATACATAAACAGATATAGAATTGGTAGATGAGGAAGAGAAAGAAATGAAGCTGACTACTCACTAGTGTAGCTGCTGCAAATACATCAAAGTGTTTTCAGGGGATTTATTATCTCAAATAAGCCCAAGTGTATACATCAGGTGAAGCCCCACGATTGGTCAAGTAACCAAGTCCCTCAAAATCCAGGTTCCTTTTCTTCCATCTTTCCACTGTCCCTACTGCTCACAGTCACCCCTGGAGTGCTGGCTCATAGGTGCAAGCATTGCATGTGGACACACCACTATGCCACAGCATGAAAAGGGAGCATGTACACGAGTGCCTCTCTCTCAGAGTGAAGAGAGCCTTTCCCAGAAGCCCTCAGATCTCCCAGCAAGTCTCATGACCAACCTGAGGCAAATGCCCTTGCCTAACCCAATCACTGATAGAGGAAACGAGGCCACCACGGAGCAGCTTGGGTCAGTATGACTCAGCTGGGACTGGTGTCTGCCCTTCCTGGAACGCTGGAAGGGTACAGACCAGAGTGAAATCCTGTGTCTCTAAGGAAGAGTCAGAAAAGAATGAGGACCAGGTAGGAATGAACCTTGTCTGCTACGGGAAGATGATTAGTTTGGCAGCTTTTCTTTCTGGTCTAGTTGTGGAGGCTAGGCATGCGGGGGACGGACAAACTGTAAAAGTAAGGTGGAAAGTAGAATTTCCCATACAGAAAACTCAAGGGATCCATGTTTTTGCTGACTCAGAGGATAAAAACAGACATATTGCATCATTTTAAATTTTAGAAATGAAAAATTCAGCCCCCAGCCCAGTGTTTGACCTGCATGGTTCCTAGCCCTAGATGCTCATCAAATATCTGAATAATGGAAAGTCATTCACCTTTTTTTTTTTTTAATACCAGGCTATCACAGGCTATATAGACTGTTTCTTTATATAAATCCCCTGAACTCCATTCCTTTTATATACACTCCTTTCACTCCCTTCCTGACCTGAAACTGTACCTGTCAAATGATTCAGTTTTTTTTACTTCAAAACCAGCCCACTTTCAAATGGGATTTTCCAAAAAGTAGAAATTGTGAAGCTTCTCTACCACTAGATATTTTAGTAGAATGGAGATTCCGAGGGCATATTATATACTTTTTGCAGCTTCAAACCCCGGTCTTCTGAGTCGTTCTAACATCCTGGGGACTTCTCTCTAACTGCGTAGAAATATTGCTAATGTTGCTTGAAACAAAAATGTGTTCTCCTGTTGATTAACACTAGTCCAACTCAATTGTTCGTCAGCTTTATTATCACTGAATAAAACTAAAACCTTACGGTGAGCCTAATGAATATATGTCTTATTCAAATAAGTCTGGTTGAATTTGATGTTCTTTATACAGAATCACACTCGCTGGAACACGTTGCCTTAGTTCATAATGTAGAAGAATAAAATTCTTTCTGTTGGTTTGCCATTGCGTGAAGAACCATAGTAAGAGTGCCGACTCTTTTGTTGTACTCTGCATAACATTAACCAGAGCATTCAATAAACAAACTATATGGGGGAAATTCCCTCATTTAGCAGGCATCCAATTTAAATTGATAGTTTAGGGTTTTTTGACTCTTCTCTAGATGAGTCAACAGACAAAAAAAAAAAAAAGCCCAGAAAGCTTTGCTGTGTATTGGTGATTTTCCTCAACCTTGAAACTTATCCATGAAACACTTGGTAAAGCCCCTTTGTTGTAACATAAAGGTCAGCTTCATTGTCACTGTTTTTCTAACGTGCTATTTATTGAACAAATCCTTTTTATTTCCCCCCTCTTAAAAAAGTTCAAGTTGGAATGCGCTAATGTGATAAAATGTTGACTTTCATCTTGGTCACCCAATTCCGCAAAGTCAAGTGATCAAAGACTAAGCTATTTCTCACCTCCCGCTTTAATCTTACTGCCTCCATGGAAGACAGAAGATACATAGTCACACAGATCTTCAATTACCAATATCAAGATAAAAAAGAAATGGCTCTCCTTTTTCCACCTTTGAAATTATATATGGATTGATGTAAAATAAATTTCAGAGCCTCAAGTACTTGCTTGCTTTTCTGATCACAACAATGGGTTCTGAACAAGAATAAGTGGGTTAAGGAGCAGAGAGGTAACCTGGTTACCAGGCAGTGTCAGTGAGCTACCAGGATAGCCCAGACAGGTTTCTACTATTAAACTCAGCTTCCGGGTGTTCTAGGTGGCTGAGTTCATGAAGTGTCTGCTCAGGTCATATTCCTAGGGTCCGGGGATTGAGTCCCTCATCAGGCTCCCTGCTCAGCAGAGTCTGCTTTTTCCCTCTACCCTCCCCACTGCTTATGAGCCCTGTCTCTCAAATAAATAAGATAAAACTCAGCTTTCATTTTGCTTTTGGATTAGATTAAAAATGTATTGACAAACTATGATTTGTATTTTCCCAAGAACCTAAATAGCAGATATATATAGGTAAGAAAATTAAAAGATTATTAAAAATTACAACTGTATGTAGTCCTTATCTCAAAATAAAAAGTTTAATTTAAAAAATTATTTAAAGAAATCTAAAATTGTAAAGAGGTAGGAAACAATCTAATATATTGCTCTAGAACAGAAACCTATGGAAAGAAAATTCTAAGACCATTGTGACCAATGTCCCCTTTGAAATTTTAATTAGGAAAAAAGGAAAAGCCTCTGAACAACTCTCCTTTGCACATGGGCTGCTTTCTCTCGTCAACCTGGTTAGAGTCATCATTGCTCTTTGGGGAAAATTGCCCTTTTACTTGCCTGAATTAACAAAAATAATTGCTTATTTTGTATCTGTCTTAAAAATAACTCCTTCAGAAAACCCTTTCTTCTCTGTTCCATGGCAATATTTGGGATATTTATTCAAGACTTAGAATCAATCCAAAGCTGTATCTGAGGAGAATCCTGATTCCTTTCATTCATTTCCTGTGCTAGGATACAGTGTTCCCTGCATTCTGGACAAGCAGAGATCCGTGCTGCCTTGTTTTCACATCTCTAACAGTAAAACTGACTTTCCCACCCACAATTGATTTAAATTCCAAAGCTTGGAGACCTCCATTCACACCATCAGTCAGCATATTAGAAAACCATCTTTCTGGGGCACCTGGGGGGCTCAGTCAGTTAAGCATCCGACTCTGCTTAGATCATCGATCTCAGGGTCCTGTAGTTGAACCTCTGTGGAGCCCCGATTTGAGTTTGCTACCCCATCTTCTTCCCCTTCCCCCCATATTCATGCTTGTTCTCAACCCTTGCTCTCTCAAATAAAATAAATAAAATCTTAGAAAAGAAAAAGAAAATCAGCTTCCCATGGTTTTGTGGTGTGGAATTTTTGGTTTTGGTTTTTGGTTTTTTTGGTTTTTTCTAGAGAGTTACCCCTTGAATTGTCAATTATGCAGATATTTTCTACTGCCAGTTGAGAGAGTGATTTGAGGGAAAATATTGAGTAACTTATCTATCCATGTATTTATATCCTCAGGTCATGGGTTCATATCATAATGATCTACTTCCTTCTCGAGCTGCCTTCATTAAATTGTATTACTTGTCCTTTCCTTTTATTGGACTTTGGTTTTAAAACTGGTCGTATGTAATAGGTTTCAACATGTGGGTGGTGGTGACTATAATACATTTTTAATCTCCCCCTCTCCATGTAAAAAGAGTAATGTCAAAAAAACCTTTATCTCCCATGATAAAACTGTAATGTTTATTACTTTCATATTTTAAAAAAAAGGTATTGTAACCAACTAGACATATTTCTCATTTTTGCACTGGCTGCCAGGAAGCCCAAATATAAATCAACAAAAGACCTCCAGCTCTTAGTAACAATAACTCTTATGGTTACTTATCTCATTGTTATAACTTTGGGTCTCTTTTTCCATTTCTTTTTTTTTGTATTTGCCTTGGCGATTATGAGTATTTTCTGCTTTATGCCCCCCAAAATCTTCATTGGAAAGAGACAGTGTATAATTAATTCAACAATTTTAAGTATTCTTTATTGGGTTATAGTAATTTATTTTAATTTTAAAAATAGATGAAAGGTTCATTAAGGAAATACTAATTAGACATCTAGAACATCTTGAAACAGGGTCTTAAATTTTTTTAAGGTTTGTAAACAGAAAAAGAACCATGGTGGATTGCAGTAAGTTCTGACATTAGAACAAAGAAAGCAAACATGGTTGGATGCATTAGTATGAAAATCATTAGCAAAAACTAAAGGTTTTTCTCTACAACGAGCGGCTGATGAGGCTAGTAAAGATAAGGAATTGCAGGAACATTTTTTGAGAGGCCATTGAAATAGAGAACAGTTTTTGGGCAACTTTTTCTCTCATATTTTGACAATGCCATCTTCTTAACACTGAGTTCTATTTAGATTGTCTGCATTTTCTGACCTTTGCCTGTTAGCTGTTCTGGCTTCTTGAGAATAATATCCCATGATTTAGTCCTTCTAAATATGACCATGATTTAGTCCTTAGTATAAGTAATATCTGATCCATAGTAGGGCTTTCGAAAAATATTTTTGGATGCCAAACAGTGAGTTTTTTAGTCATCTCTTCAGTGGGCATTACGCAATTGTGAAGACACTTTTCAAGGTGCTTTCTAATCCTATGATTTCAATGAACGCGCTTTAATTCATGTTGCTATAGATACCATTTCCTAAATATGATTATCGATTGCTTGAGACAGTGTCTTGACATCCAGTCATTTTGTTCTGTGAATGGGTCATTAAAAAGAAGCCTACATCCAAGCATTTGTCTCAATGTTGATGAAATGTATCAAAATCAACTCTCAAAACACACAACCATCATTTTTTAGAAACCAAGAAAAATTAATGTAATATATTTAGGTGTTTTTTTTTTTTTTTTTTTTTTTTTTTACTCACCAGCTTTTTGCTAAAAAATGACTGTGTCCGTCAAATGTAAAGAGACATTTGAAAAATTGTTTCAAACCAAATCATTATACTGGATTTTTAGTTTTGAGAAGTCATAACTTTCTAGAACAGTCTAAATCCTTCTTTCTTTGTGGTTTTATATTCCTTAAGTTCAGGTGTCAAGCTGCTTCCCTGCCTTGTCAAGCTGTGAGGAGATTGTAATATCTCATTAAGAAATGAGGGGAAAGGTTTAAAGGAAAAAGCAGTGTTAAAGGGCAATCTAATTACTTTATGAAATATGAGATGTGTACAAAGACCCACAGACAAAGGTTCTTTAGTTTTTAATAAAATTTCTGTCTGGTTTTTTCAGATAAATGAAATTTACTAAAACTGAATTCTATTGACATGAAACTTTCATATTTATACACACAATAAAGGACACCCACAAAATAAACAAACAAACACACCAGGTCAAGGTATAATATACATATAGATTTTCCCCCCCCTAGAAACAGAAGTTTCCCCAGTGGAGGAATTTTTATGTTTTGTGCACTGATGTATTTCCAGGTACCTAGAATACATGCCTGACATATATCTATTCTCATTAGACATTTGTTTGAATGAATATAAAATATCATGCTGAGGGAATGATAGCATTTCATTATTAGCTCTATCTCAGTCCCAACTAATTTTTTCCCATTATTTGATATCATCTACATAAAAATCATTGAGACAAGGATCCCAGGAGTAAAAATATGGAACATACAAGCACCCTCCCAGGACAGTCAGCAGTGAACATTCTTGTGTGTGTGGTGCCTTTTTTTTTTTTTTTTTTTTTTTTTTTTTTTTTTTTTCTAGAGAATTTATTTATTTATTTGAGAGAGATAACATGCACATGAGCGAGAGGTATGAAGACAGAGGGAGAAGCAGACTCCCTGTTTGAGCAGAGAGCCCAATGAGGGACTCGAGGCCAGAACCCTGAGATCATGACCTGAACTGAGGTCATGGCATATGCCTCTCCCATATGGCAGAGGCATAACCAACTGGGACACCCAGGCGCCCCCCTGTGTGGTGTGCCTTCTGAAGTTTGGAATCCCATGATTAAACAACCTCTGGAGCGTCTGGGTTTTTTAAACCAGTAAATCAAATGTTTAGAAAGGGAAAAACTGCCACCGGTACCATCCTCCCCCTACAAAACCGACCGACTGTCACCCCATTCCTCATTCAAACCTTCCCCCTAAACTTCTCAAGGGAGCAAAACAAAACAAAACATAAAAATATATAAATGCAAGTCCCAAACTGAAATGAGAGTGGTGAATTACACTAAAAGTATTATCTGCAATTCCGCATCCCTACCCCTGACCATAAATTTTGAAACTTTAGAATTATTCTTAATATTAAAAAACTCCGGAAACAATTTGGCCTCACACTCTATTTAAACTTATCTTTTCACCTTCACAGAAGAGAGGCTTCTGTTGAGAAGTCAAAGAAATCTGTTGAACCTTGTCTTTTGTGCGTGAGTCTGGGCAATTGTGTGAATGAGACCCGTCCCTGATGAGTTCCTCACGGACAAGGAAGAATTTAGGTACACAGTTTTTATGTCCTAATCTAGGGGTCCTCACTTCACTGAGCTTTGAGTGTTGGAGTCTAGAGAAAGCATCTGCAGGAAGGAGACATCCTCTGGACCTGAATTTAGAAACTATACATGAAGAGCTGATTCAAAAGAGCCATCTACTGAATATAGTTGTTGCAAGTTATTTCTATATGACAGAATTTCAAAGGATGAAACGGTGAAACAGCCAAACACATGAATAATAAGTTAGCGTACTGGCTCTTGGGACGGCATGCTCTTGGTTAGATTATATAATCATACATATATCATGATATATATAAAAAATCATATTATTGATATGATAGAATAGAAAGAATAGAAAATAAAGACTTTATAATAATATAGTTTCAATAAAATTTCTGTTAGCTCTCATATATATATGATTCTTTGGATACACATATATGTATATATGAGCATAAAATACAGTTTTCAATGCACTTACTGCAAAGATCAGGGCCTGAGGCTCTGATTATGTCCTGAAGGACAATAGTGGGGGAAAAGCCAGTTGGTTCATATTGGTCCTAAATCAAAAAAAGCTATCAATTAGGAAAATCACCCCATCATGTTTATCCTCCCTTTGAATGAATAAGGAAAATCATTGTAGACATGGGTGACAGAAGAGGAAATGTGAACCTTAGATTTAAATAATTCACTTCCCCCAGGCTATAGTTCCAAATTTAAAGATCTATCTAGCTTACGCATTAAAAAAAAAAAAAAACCCTGGAATCTTATATTGTGATGTTTTTTATCCACTTCACATATGCATTACTAAAATTGGACTATAGTTCTTAGAAAAAAAGTAACAGTGCATCTGCTTTCCATGAAATCTCCCTGAAGGAAATAAATGTTTTTATTTGCTACAATGAGCTACCTGAATGCCATTCCATGCCATAATACAACACGACAACACTTAACCTGGGGTAATTCAGCATGACAGCATTTTTTGGGCATAATTTAAATTATTTTAGATTAATTTGCCATATTAGCGAAGGTTGCATGGAATTTGCTACAGCTTTTTGAGTCTGCGTGCATTCAATATCCCAAGATGATCCTTGGGCATCCCTTACACCCAATACGAGCTCTAACAAAGTTCTTGTGAGAAGACACACCAGGGAGCAGCCCAACTGGAGTCTCCTCCTGGTAGAGGACAGAGTGGGATTTCATAAATGCTCCCTGGGGGTCTCAACACATTTGGTGGCAGGAGTCAAGAATCATTTTTCTCTCTGCACCCAGAGGCAGTTGTAGCACAAGACACAGTTGTATGGGAATTGGCTGTAAGTCCCGTAGCGCCAAACACATGGACGTGTTGACATACAAGTGTGCAGCCCAGTGCCCAGCATAGGGCTTTAATGTGTGATGCACATCACTGTCAAGTTGGGAGAAGCCTCCAGAGTTATAAAGAAAGAGAAATAATTCTCAGCCTTCTAATGCAAGCTTAATGGAAAAGAGTGGCTGTGCGGGAGGCACCCAGGAGCCAGCACCTCCCTGGACTTTCAAAAAGACTGCTAATCTCATTATATTGCGGATGTTTGTATTTTAACCATGTTTTAAAATATAAAGTAGGAGTTGGATTCATATCTGTTGTCAACCATGGAAGCAATTTAGAGGTAGAAAGACTAGAGTAAATGCCTTTGCGCTGGCTGCTCCCACCATTCACTTCTATCCCTAGGGATAATGACTAGTCATTGTTTTCTTGCTTTATTTTGGGGTTAGGCCTAAACATTAAACTTAATATAACCAAATGGTTTAATGATTCTTCTAATAGGACTCATTCATGGTTGAAAATTCAATTATATCCATCATATCCCCATTATTTTACAGATCTCTAGCACGTCCCCTCTTGTAACTATTTTATCAGCAACTCTTGAGATACATTACTGCAGTGCATCTGACCCAGGAATAAGAACTTCCTTCTTAACATTTGAAATGTTGTGATTGCCTGTAGGTAATTGCTCTGTCTTTATAATCCATGGATTGAAAAATAGGAAAAACAAAAAATCTACAGGGAAGCCCACAACACTTTAAAATGAATTCACATTTTTCTTATCACCAGGGCATAGGTACACATTTTGAAAAATATAATAGTACCTACATGTACAGACATGATTTATTTAGGCTGGCAAATAATGATTGGTGTACAGATGGATTTTTTTGGATCAGATCCCATGATGAAAATTAATTCATCAATGCTGACTACATCCACTCACTCCCTCCAAACCCTCAGAGACACAGACACACAGACCACACACCCCAAGTTGGGAACTAACAGCATCAGACTATAGAAAACTTTCCATCAGGCAAGGCAGTTCATTTAAAGTAAACCCTTAAAAGATTGCAGTGAAGCAACACTGTTCTAAATGGGTCATCATTTAATTTTTTAGATATTTACGTGTTTTGAAGAGCAAATAGGCTTTCTATTCCAAAATAGCTCAATTATGTTTTGATTGCAACATCAGATTTTCCAAGGATCTTGGATCTCAAAAATACTGTAATCATTTATACATAAGTTGATAATTGCCTTACAAAAATAAAAACTGTTGCTGCGGTGTGGTATAGTGTGGGGCATATGTGGTATTTTATCATCCTCGAGATCTCACAAATGCAGTTGGCTCTATTGATTTCAGAACACACATTATTTGATTCTGCATGATTTCAGGTACTGCATCTCCCAGGTAAGGAAGAGAAGAAAATGGGCTGATGCCTGTGCCCCTGGCAGGACCTTGGGGGGCGTGGGAGGAATGGGCTTGCCCGTAGCTCACCCATCTCTGAGATTTAGCAGGTGGTTTTGCTCAGCATAGTGAGCTCCATTCGCTTCCTGCACAAAGCCTTCAGAAATGAAAGAACATGCAGTACATCTACCCAAAAATCCCCAAGGAATGCCTTTAAAAAAAAAAAAAAGTACACTCTGAGTGACCTATTTACGCCCTCATTCCATCATACATGTCATGATCCCATGGAGTAGTGGGCCCGTCTCTATGTATGCGTTTAGCCCTGGGCAAGAGCTGTATTTTACTTTAATGGAGGCGTATTTCACAGGTCCTTTTGTACTTATTACCATTTTTTTTCCAGGGGAAATGTATTACAAGGAGCACACACACAGTTGCCCTGATTTGTGACTTTTCTCAAATTTTTCTTTTTATTTTTCATTGAAAGAGAAAAATGAGTGGATTGGTTTTTTAGGTTTTTTAGAGAAATCAGACCAAGAAGGTTTTAATGGAAGGAACAGATGGACTGCATCTTTGGGGCTACTGTTTCACTAAGTTTAATGCATATAAGGACCAGGTAAATTGTTAATGTAACTTTCAACTGTGTAAAATTGATCATTCTAGCTATCTGTGCACTACAGAGCACATCTGTGTTTACTGCCCTACCGTTTAAGTAACATCCAGCTAAGCTTGCTAAGCTTAGTAGGTCCCACTTCTTGCCCCACACAAAAAAAAACACCACATAGATCCAAAGGAAGTTTATCAGACAATTTTTAAAATAGAAGTTCGGAGAGCTCTGCAACATATTGCCCAAGGTCGTTGATTGTTATCTTCGGAGAAAAATAGTTTTTCTCCTAGATCTGTCCAGTTAAAGCATATAGCTTCCTCCTGCAAAGAAATCAGCGATAACACAAGAAGAAAACGTGAGGGTGTAGTTCACCCACCCCCTGTTCTCTCAGCAACAGAGTGGGCGGCTTAAATATTAGACAAGTTCAAGACAAGAGAGCAGTAAGCAGCCCAGATGACTTTACTGTCAAAGGTGTGAGGAGTGGGTGACTTCCAGGACCTTTAGGGAGAGGGCATTCTGGATAGCAAACCTTGAAAAAAAAAAAATAGCATTAATCAAAGCACTAAAATAGCAGGTATAAAACAGCGTTCATGTCACAGAACTGTAGTGAAACTTGTAAGCTTTCTTCTAGGAACCTATTTCTTAAGTGTCTGAAAATTCAAATTTAATCCTTCTGTGAGATCATTAGTCTATAGGCTTCACCTATTTTTTTTTCCAATTTCCAATTTAAAGAACTTGTGTTTTTTCACATGAGTGAAAAGAAATGATTTCTTTTATAAATTTGCCAAGGCATGAAAACACTTTAAGAGGGGCAGGTTTAACTTCTCATTCCTTTGGAAGGTCTACTGAGGAATATGTGTCCAGTTTGGAAGTAACAGATGTGCATTTTTTTTTTTTTTTTTTTGCACATCTAAGTACCCATCAAACCTAGGGTAAGAGAAGAGTTTTATGTTTCAGAAGAAAATATGCACTGTTCCCCACATGGACCTATTGCTTGCCATACCGCAACTTCAGCAAGTCTCACTGATCTTGAAATACAGCCATCTCCATTCAAGAATGATCCATTACAAACAAAGGTGACCTCTCTGTGAGTTCCCCCCCCCCCCACCTCCCCGACTTCTCTCCCTCTGTAGAAGCTGCTACGGGTTCTCTGTCATGCCTCTTCTCTGGTCAATATGGTTGCTGGCATCTGCATTAAATGTGCCTGGGTATGGTAGGGAACCTCTTAAATCAGAAGGAGGAACGCTTTCTACCTACATGTCAAGTCAGGATGCTACCCTTTGAATTAAAAGGTGCTGTGGCTGCTTTGATTGTCTATAGGGCATGCACTTTAGACTGTTGGTTTTGTTTGCTATTTTTTTTAAATGGTGGTGATATATTTGTACCGACACTGGCCTATTCTCTCACTGACCATTATCTCTAGTGACAGATGCCATACCCATTCCTAAGAAGACCGATCTAGAATAAAATGCCTAGAAAAAGAAAGAAAAAAAAAAAAAGCAAAGCAAAGCAACTGCCCACAGATAGGTCACACTGAATTTTCACTGGAAACTAACTGGGAGCAGACAGTCATGTTCAAATCAGTCATGTTCAAAATCAGCAGTCATGTTCAAATTCCATGAGCTTACATGGCATGATTTACTATAACGGTATTTGCAAGATATGTGGAGCATGACCTGAAAAATCCAGCAAGGCAATAGTTGACTCAGTTAATATGCAGGCTTTGCAGATTTTCTTTGCACCCCCCCCCCTGCATACTTTAGAATGGTCTTAATTTTCAGAACCCACTTTGGCATCTAATAAGGCAGAGATAAAACTATAGCTAAAAAGTTTGACAGCCAAACATAAACAAGGATCTATTCATTGTTCTGTGTTTGCTTGTTAAAAAGGTAATGTTGTACCAAAATCATTTGTGAAGCAACTCATTTACACAGGCTAAACTTTTATAAGTAAACAATCCTTAGGACATTTGTATTCCTGGAAATTATCGCAAAGTTATATATCAAACTTGTAAAAAGCTCATAGTGTACTAGATATTTGGGAATTTCTTAATAAGACTGAAAACAGCTTGGATTTTCTTCATGCTTCTTTAAATCCCCAAGACCTAGTATGTGAATTGCTCTTAAAAGGAACATAAAAATATTGTTGAACTGTTAAAAGACTAGCTCCCATGTATTCCCTAAAATCAGGAAAAACAGGCCATGTGATTTGGGGCTCTATGCTAAATTTCTTTATCCTCACAGTATCCCCTATTTCACTAACAGAAACATTAACTGTGTTCATATTTTTTTCAGTCAGAACAAGTAGAGCAACTGCTCCTAATTTTCAGTGTTCTGAACACCTCATTCAAGAGAAAAATGCATTTGACCACACACCAAGGAAGGCCTACACATGCATACATGCACGCCCACACACACACACACACACACACACACACTGCTCAGGATCTCTCTTTTGTATTTCAGTATCTTCATTACTGTACTTTGTTGTCGGACTTTTATCTCTCTCAAGAAGGATATGAGTTCTTTTGTATTTCCAACTCCTAGTAGAATACCATAAAAATAGAAAATAGTTTTGTTGACTAAAACAGTGGCTATTACAGGAGAGAAATTAAGAAGCTGATTCTAGAATCCACAGTGTGGCTGTAGCCATATTATATCAGTTCATCTAAGATCAAGATATTAAGAGAGACTGAGCTCCTACCAGGTACAAGGCTCCATGCTTACATTATGATGTATAAGACAGAGTTTATGCCCAGTGATTTATGTCATGAAAGAACAGTATTCGGAAATCCTCACTTCCTGTCTGCTTTGATTCTTGTTACAGAAACATGGCAGATGATGGAATGGAGATAGTCAATACAGAGTCACTGAATTTTAGAATCATCCACATTTTTCTTACTGTGTTTTCAAGATTCTAGCCTCATGCACTAAAATCATGGCACGTTCTCTCCTCTGTTGAAGTCTACTATTTTTTTTCTGAAATCAGATGCCTAAGTGATGTTTTGCAAAATCTCCGGTGCCAAGATTTCAAGTAGGATATAAAGGGCAAAGCTGAGAGGAGTTTCCGTATAATTTCTCTGTGTTTGTCAAATCTTGGGTCTTCCTGTTGTCTTCTTCTTTGAAGTAAAGGACTCAGAAGAAAAACTCCAGTAGACATGCAGCCTTGTATAGAATGGTCCCCCAGAAGGTTTCTACCCCAGCCAATGGTGAAGTCTCTCACACTAGCTCCTTTCCTAACGATGTTGGTATTTGTAAGGAGGAATTGGCTTCATTCATCTTTCCTAGGAATTAACTTTAAAAAAAAAAAAAAAAAAGCTGGAATGATGTTAATTGAAATTCTTTGTGTGGCTGGGGTTAATACACTTAAAATCTTCTCTCACCTTACAGTATACAACTTGAACTGCCTCCAGAAATATTTAGTGACTTCATGAAACAAAGACATGTGCTGTTTTTATCATTCTACTTTATTAGTATGAATGACCATGTTTACACCTAAAGAAATGGACATACTTAAACAAAATAACTTCCATTGGCTTTTTTCCTAAGTATTTTTATCCCAGATGTTGCTGGAGCATCGTCATTACCTGTTTCCTTTGATCACCTTGTCACTGAGGCCCTGATGGTCAAATCGTTGAGTCGTATCTCGTAGGGCTCCTTCTGTTTCCAAGGAACTCTATTGCTTCTTTCACAAAGGCAACAATAAAGACCACTGACAAAGCAGCAAGGCTGGAAATCCTGGGATTAGAATAATACTCTGTGTAGAATAGGGAAGACCCAGTTTCAGCAGAAGTTACAGCAGTCCAAGCATGGACTCGGGCCTCCCTGTGACTACATCACAGCTCCACCTCTCCCTTGCTTTCTCCCTTCCCCTCCCACCATGGCATGGGTGTCACTCCCCCCCCCGAGTACATGCCCCAGTAAACTTCCTGTGTGGATATCTCAGAGGCTCAAGGTCTCTTGCCTAGCAATCCAGCCTGTGACAGGAGAAATGGAAAATTAAGTCTGTGATCATTGAAACTTAGAGATGAAAACCCTGTTCTGTCTGCTCAATTCTTTAACTAAATAGATCAGCTACTACCCTCCATCTGGTTTCCTAATAACTCACAGAACTTACCTTGGTAAGTTAATAAATAGCTCACACAGCAGCTCTTTCTGTTTTGTTTCTTTTTTTTTTTTTTTTTAAGATTTTTATTCATTTATTTGAGAGAGACAGAGCATGAGCAGGGAGGAGGAGACAGAGGAAAAGAGAGAGAAGAAGATTCACCACCAAGCAGGGAGCCCAATGTGGGGCCCGATCCCAGGACCCCGAGACCACAACACAAGCCAAAGGCAGAAGCTACCCAGGCGCCCCATTTTCTCTTTTGTTCTGTCAGTCTTTATTCAAGTCCTTGGTTGCAGATAGACCACATACAAACCAGGATCGCATGTGGCCAGATTTTGACACTAGAGGATCACGGTGTAAATCCCTCCGTTGCCACAAAGTGGGCTGCAGCAAAACTGGGGAGACAAAATCTCATGTCTAAATATTATCACTACCTTCCTTCCCCTATTCTGTCACTAAAATACTTCATAACTCACTCTCATGTAGAGACACACAAAACAAATGTGATTCCTTCGACAAAAGTGGCATGGGCAGAATTCTTTTTGTTTTTTTGAGTAGGCTCCACACCCAATGTGGGTTTGAACTCACAACTTGTCTATAGGATAAGAAAAATCGAAAGTTGCATGTTCTACCAACTGAGCCACCCCCAGAATTCTTTTTTACCATATGAAGCTAAAAAGAAGGGAAGATAGTAATGAGATATAAGATAGAATAATGCACTAGAGTAGCTATTATTTTTAGGCCTAGTAAAACTGTAACTTAGATTAAGAGGTGGGTGACCAATTTTTAGTCTAGGCTATTTCCCCAGAAAAACACAACAATTTATATAGTCAATTTTCAATTATCTGCCCAAGGAGAAATAGCAATAATGGCAATTATCCAAAAGAAGTAGATAATGAGCAAATTCATTTCTGTTTGACTTTGAAAATATTGTTTTGTATTCCAAAACCAACTTTTGGATGTGGATGCGCTTTAAATTCTGTAAAGTTGCTATGCCTCAAACTTAAATATTAAAATTATACTTTAGAAATCAAATGGAAGAAAGTGTTTTATATTCTTCATCTTGTCTTGTACCATATATTCCTGCTTTCTATATTATTGCTGAAAGCAGATATTATTTCTTAGGGCAATGTTCATCCTAAAGTAGAGAAATTCTGCATCTATATGATTCCTGGTTTGTATTCTCCTAGCACACCGATGATAATTTAATATTTTGGTTGAAAGGATACTCCCCCCTTCGGTTGCTTGGCTTAAGTTAATTATATTTATCTTTTTTGTATGTGTCAAAAACAACTAAACAGAATGGGCCATCAAGATAAGGAGTTAGGTCCAAGTAAGATATGAAATGTATAAATGCAAATATCTACCCATGAGAAATTGAGTTGGCCATACACAGACTTTCTACACCCTATTTTGGCCCTGTTTTGTTATTTTTCATTCGGTGAATTCTAAACTGTATACAAAGTTACCTGACAATAGGATCTGGCTCAGGTTTAGCACTCAGTAAATGCTCATTCCCTTTTATCCCTTGCATCCTTTTCTTCATTCATTAATGTTTTACATAAGATGCTTCATATTCATGCTTCACACACTTTAGTAAATGTTTATGTTTTTAGTCCATTCTTTTCTCTGTGTAGAAGATAATCATTTTGTAAAAATGAGGAATTTTTTTAAGATGCTAAAGTAAATCTTCCAGATGTCATTTTCCCAATGTCCATATCCAAGTTGTGTGTTTCAATTCCTAAAAGCTACCTCCACGGAATTTGAATTCTCACTATTTTTTTTTTAGATTTGTTTTTATTTTTATCTATTTTTATATAATCTCTACCCCCGAGGGTGGGGCTCAAACTCACGACCCCGAGATCAAAAGAAATGTGCTCTACTCAATGAGCCGGCCAGGCGCCCCTGATTTATGACTATTAATCTATTAAGAGCCATAGCGTTTTATTTTTTTATTTTTATTTTTTTTAGATTTTTTTATTTTTTATAAACTTATATTTTTATCCCCAGGGGTACAGGTCTGTGAATCGCCAGGTTTACACACTTCCACAGCACTCACCAAAGCACATACCCTCCCCAAACGTCCATAACCCCCACCCCCCTTCTCCCAACCCCCCTCCCCCCCCCAGGAAACCCTCAGTTTGTTTTGTGAGATTAAGAGTCACTTATGGTTTGTCTCCCTCCCAATTCCATCTTGTTCATTGATTCTTCTCCTACCCACTTAAGCCACCATGTTGCATCATCACCACTTCCTCATATCAGGGAGATCATATGATAGTTGTCTTTCTCTGCTTGACTTATTTCGCTAAGCATGATATGCTCTAGTTCCATCCACGTTGTCGCAAATGGCAAGATTTCATTTCTTTTGATGACTGCATAGTATTCCATTGTGTATATATTACCACATCTTCTTGATCCACTCATCTGTTTGATGGACATCTAGGTTCTTTCCATAGTTTGGAAGAGCCATAGCAGTTTTAAAGGGTAAGCGTGAGGGTTACTAAAACTTGACCACAGCCTCTCCTGCCTTACTCTCAGTCACGTGGCACTCTCCCTTTCTAGAACAGTACATTTTCACGTAAGTCAGAAGAGTTTATCAAGCATTGCGGTGCTTCTGATTGCTTGTTTTTAGGACTCCCTTTCTTTGGTGTTTGACTTGATAAGTATTTGTTGTTTGACCAAAGTTGGCTTTTTCTCCCCTCAAAGATCTGAAGAACATCTTCAGTTGATCACTAACAAGACACTGGACAGGTGGGTTAAACAAATGGTTAAGCTAGGTAGACCTCGTTTCAAACACTGGCTCTGCTACCCACCAGGGTGAAATTAGACAAGACAGCATCTGTCAAGGTCATGGTTTTTCTCATTATTAATCTTAACACAATAATATAAAGCAAAAAGGATTGTGGTGATGCTCACAGATAATAAATATAGGCATTAGTATACATTAGGCATTCAATAAATGTTGGTGTATGTTACAAATACTAACATTTACTGAGCCCCTACCTGGTGCAAATACCTTTCTAGGCATTTTCTCTGTATTGATTCATTTACATCTCAGTACAACTCTATGATTCAGGTCGTGTTATCACAGTTTTATACATGAGACCTAGAGCGCTTAAGGCACAGTAAACAGCTGAGTCAGTATTTAGCCGACACACTTAGCCGACACACAACACTGCATCTCATATAAAGAGCAGCCTTTTAGTGGAAACCGGAGCCAGCAGGTAGTTTCAGGAGGACCCCCTCATGCCTCTGCCCATACCCGTAGCATTGCCATTCTTCACATCTGGCCACATGGCTTAAACACCCACTCCAAAACACAGACCTGCAGTCAGAGTGTTATTTCCTATGAGGGACCATCCTATTTTAAGTCACCCAGCTTTACCCAGCACTCATATAACTTAATTGGTGAGAACAGAAAAAATTATGCCTCTTGGTATGAAGTTTTATACAAATGCAACTTGAGACCCAAGGCTCGGATCAACTGAAGCCTGCTGCTAGTTGGCCTCCAGTCTGTCATGTCCACAGATCTGCTCAGATGCAGCCAGTCTCAGGGTAGCCCCAAGAAAGTGAGAAGTTGTGGGTTAAAAGGGAAGGTACTCGTGCTCAGAAGCCCCAGCTCTGCCACTAACTAGCTGAGTCCTTGCCCCGCCAGCAGCCGTTTGCGTCAGCCCCTGGAACACCACCTCATTACTTGGAAATTGAAGATGTTGCATTAGATCTTAGGTACCAGACCGCCACCCATGAGCTAACCCTGACCTTCCAGGAGCCTTTGGCTTCAGCCTTGTTTGACTGGCACAAAGTTTTGCTTAATTTAATTCTACAGTACAAAACGAGAGATTTTGTACATGAAAATCCTCATTTCTGTCTTCTTTTTGAAAATCTCCAGTTGTAGCATCATCGGTTTCTGTTTTTCTTTATGGCAATCAGTGGAAACCCTCAGCTGGATGGGAGAGCTGGCTTCCCTCTAAGCTGAGACATGGAACTACCAGGTCGCCAGAGCCCTCCCCCTCTTCCCCTGTGGTCTCACACCCAGCCTGCTCCTCATCCTCATCAATGCCCCTCGCCTGGTCTTGGAGGCACATGGGTTCGCAGTCCTGGTACCAGCTCCAACCTCCCTTTGTTCATGTGTTCATTATTTTTCTCAGTTGATCAACTTGCATTCAGTGCTTACTTAAATGCCATTTTGTGTCTTGTACTCAAAGCCTGAATTACAAGTCTTTTGTTTCTTAAGGGGCAGAATTCAGAGGCTGATTAACCTCCATTGCTTCTAAAGTTTTCTCCCTTCTGGCTATCTACACAGGATCCTGCGGTTTTGCTAAACAGCAGCTTCTCCTGGCACAAGCCGCTGCAAATCAGACAAACTGAGACCATGCATTGCACCCGGCAGCAGCTGTGGTAAGGAGTCGTCCACGGCAAGCTTGGCCCAACAGGTAAGAGAAGGCACTGCTCAGTTACGCAGTCCGTTACTGGGGAAAAATAATGGCAATGCTATAAAAGCAGAAATCAATATCTAAGGACTAATGAGGAGAGAAAATTTTAGTTTGTTTCTTTCATTACTATTTACATGCTATAACATGTAAGTAACCCTTGCCTTGAGCCATGAAACAACCCTAGTTCCTGAATGATCCAGGAGGAAAAAAATGCAAGCAAAAATAAGGATGGCCTTTTTAAAAATTCGTATTTACAACTGCCCTACAAAACCTTTGACTGATTTTAGTGGTGGCCCCCTCTTTTAAGATGAAACATCGGGGAACTAAATATATGCCTTAGGTGACCTGAGACAATGTCTATTTAAAAATCCATTTCTCCAAGGCTATAGCTAATTGATTCTTAAAACTTCTTTGCTGAAATAACCTTGTCCCACAGGCAATTGTGCTTCAATTATTTCTTATTTCACTTGGAAATAATAGTCTTTTTATATAGAAAATAATGGAATAGTTATAAAAAGTGTCCAAAAACCCTAACAAGTAATCGTTAAAATATTTTTTACTTAAAGGGATAAAAACTCAAGACAAATATTCAAGAATATTCCTTCATACGCTAACTTTTAGCCCTAAATAGAGTGTTAATAAGTTTATAGAAATGATTGCAGCCTTCCTGGAGTGTGACTCAGGAAAGGAAACCCATGCTGGCTCCAGGGGACTTGAATCATACTTTTATCTCTTTTACCATCCATCCTCTCTGTGACCTGGGCCAGTAACTACAGTTGCCTTGCCCATGAAATGAGCAGGTATTTCAGGTTGCCTTCTAAACACCAGGCTCTGTTGGATGATGAGGTTCTGTGAGTCGGGGTAGGAGGGCAGCTTTGAGCTAATTCCTACAAATTCATTTGCCTAAAACAACTTCAACAAAATGACAGTTCACCGAACTTCTTTCTTCTTTCTCATTATTTGCTAGGTTCAACAAGCAATTCGCACTGGGTAATGTTGGGTTTTACCACCTTTGGAGATTCCGATGAGGTTTTCATTGCTAGTTTTTTCCAGTTTGCTTCGTAACAGCATTTTGAAGGAAGGCCCATTTTGTCTTTGCCTTTGCCCTGGCTTGTTACGTAGGGAGGGGATCCTCTGATAAGGAGTCATTGAGAGGCATCAGCGCACAACCAAAAAGGACATCGACTAAGAGACAGGACCCTAACACCATAAGGGTTGTCCAAACTCAAGACACAAATATATTCAGTATTTAAATATATTAGGCAAAGTGACCACTTGGGGAAACTGTTTCATGGAGTTTGCCTCTGATGGAGTCCTCCTTCCTCCTGGGGATATTAGAGTTCAGTGAAAGAAAATGATTAGAACGACAGCAGGAAATAAATAATACAATTACATATTGTGATAAGCACTATGGAAGATACAAGGGGTGCTTAGACAGCGAAGAGCTGGAACTGGCTTCATAAAGGTAGTCAGGGCAGGTGTGAGAGGCAAAAGCTATTCCCAGTCCCTCCCCTTTCCAGGCATGTGACGGGATTCTGCTGCCTTATTCACACTGAGATTCCATGAGGCCATGGGGAGTTGGTCTGGCCCAATCAATTGTGTGTAGAGATGATATGTGTCTCTTCCATGTCCATGCTGGGGCATCTAATTGACATCACTCCAGCTCCCTGTCCCTATGGCATTCTGACACAAGATATGGTTGCTTCCTTCACCTGGGACAGACAGGTGTGACCTCAAAGAACAAAGCCCCCTCAACCAACCCACACTGGATATACACAGCATATAGCATGAGCAAACAACAAATTTTTATTGTCTTCAGCCACTGAGATATGGAAGCTTTTTATTAATGCAGCTTAACAGAGACAATCCTGACTATTATAAGAGGCATTTCTGAAGAGGCCAGAAGACTTATTTACAACGGCTTTAAGAGACCTTGAGCTTGGCTGGTTCACAGAACTGAAAGAAGGTCAATATGGCTGGATTACAGTAAATCAGGAAAAAGTAGCAAATAATCTTTAGCATTCCTCCTACTCTCTCAACTCTTTGCCTGTGCTGGCTCTGAGGCTGTTCTGATATTTATATTCCTGGCAATGCTTGGAGATAGATTAAGTAGCTGACTTTAAATGCTTTTGATTTGTTTACACAAATCAAACTCTCATATTTTATCTCTTGCCTCTGGATTATGATCATTTTTTTATCAAGAACTTTTGCATGTGGGCTATTGATATGATAATGCAATCCTAATGCCTTCTCAGGAGCTGAGGGCCTCTATCCTTTCAGTCAATACGAAGATGCACTTGAGTATATAGGCCATTCACAGCAGAGCTGAGGCTCAGGTTGGGAAGCCCAAAGCATTTTGCGATTGAATAACATGTAATATGGTGCGATTTTTAAGCTCTCAGCTTTTCCTATCAATTTTCTAATATTCTGGCAACTTAATCGAGGGAAAAAGCCCCAACTTTTGTGGGACTCACCAGAGCTCCTTTAATGCGTATGTATGAGAGATTGTCTTTTGCACTGAAGATCTTGTTTGAAAAAAAAAAACAAAAACCCCCTAGCAAAAAGCAAATTGCATGAGATGCAGTTTATCTTCTTTGGAAGAAAAGAAGAGCTGAGTCAGTCTTCCTGGGATTTGACAACTAAGGTATTTCTTTATCCTTGACACTGCTCAGATAGAGCCACAGATATTATAACTGCCTTTATTGAAGTTTGGTAGATTTAGAGGAAGTACCTCTAAATGACTGTAATATCAGTCATTCTTGTACAGTTCTTAAAGTCTTAAGGATTTTTTATTGAGGTGAATGAAATCCTGCTTAAGAAAAAGAAAAGTAGGAGAAAGGAAGGGAAATGGATCTAAAATAAAAACAGGGTCCTTAATATAGTCCAGGGTCGGTGTTTTCCTATGTGACATGGTCCTCATACAGGAGGAAGTAACCCAGAGAGGTTATGATCACCGAGCCAGTGAGTGGCAAAACAAGGAAGGGATGGGAGATCTTCCCCATCTAACGACCCTTCTCTTTCCTCTCTACCACTTAGACTAGAGTGTGTGTGCTACTACTCTCCAAAGTAGTCTAGCCTTCATTTCTATGATCTCCAGAGCCGTCCTATAAAAGATAAATACTAGATCATCCTTCACTTATTGTATAGCAAGGTTCAGAAGAGCCTCTAAACAGAGCTGCTTGTAATAAGTTGTGCTCTGATAATTGTACATCTTCCCTTTGTTTAGCCTCATCCTGTATAATTAGCACAGTCTTGAAAATAGAAGTTTTCCATGACATTAGAGTTCTTACATAGCACACCCTCTAATTATTTTATATTTTCACATTAGGGATAAGATACTCATGGTGGAAGAGGGTAATTCTGTTTGTGATTTAATTACTTATAGAAGGAGTGGAGGAAAATCAGAAGAAAGAGGTTATTAAAATAATTTCTGAGATATATACACAAAGACCAAGACATAGGCATTTATTTTTTCTCTTACCCACATTGTCTCCTGGCTTATGACATCATCAGTTATAATTGTTAAGATCTCTTTCTATCAACGACTTACTTTTCCTTCAAGACCAACTCAAAATCCTCTCCTCTACTGATATCTTTAAGATATTCACCCATTAAAATTAAAATTAAAATTAAGCTCTATCTTCTCATCTGCCAGAGCACTTTGTACTAATCTTACAGCATGTCTCTGCTTTGTATTACAGGGATGGGAGGTAGGGCAAAGACAACCGGTTGACTCACTCAAATGTGTTTTTCTCTCTTTTCTTCCCTGGACATGAAACAAGACAGCATTTCCTTTTCTTCCTTATAATTGGGTATGCCCACATGATGACTTTCTCACAACAGAATATGAGTGGAAGTGACGTGCTTCATCTGGGAGCTAGGATTTTTAGGACGTAGGTGTGGCCTTCTCCATGCTCACTCTCCCCTGATGCTGTATGGGGCCCCCAGGGATGGAGGAAGCCGGGCTCCTAGATGACCAGGTAGAAGGCTGTCTGGCCAAGTGGGAACACCCTTAATAGATTGTTACACAAATAACTATCAACAAAGCTTGGAAATTAGGGTTTATTCATTATAGAGCAGCTCTGTGGGTGTTACCTAACACTGCGTACAGATGTTTGTAAGCATGAGTCTATGTGTGTGACTCCCTCTGTTTCATAAGCCCTAGAAGGACTGGCACCCCCCCCCCCCAAAAAAAATCCTTCACTGTGTGCAAAATTAAACCAAATAGCTGCCCTCATTTGGAAAAGGAGCAGTTGGTCAACAAAATGAAGAGTACAGGGTACTCTAAAACATCTAAATGGCACTGGGGATGCCATTTCCTCTTTTGTAAGCAACTGTCAAGAATTTTCTAAATAACTTCATAGTGACCAGAGTGGAGAATGAAAGGGATACCCCATTCTCATATTAAAAATGTGTCCTAGTTCATTACTCATTCAATATATTCACACTGTTTTCAATCAACAAGTAGGTATTAAACCCTATTCTATAGGCCAGGCAGTCTTGTAACAGTGCTGATCAATAACAGACCGGGCCTCATCTCGCTCCCAAGTCCACGGCTCAGTGGGACAGCCAAACACCTACTTCAACACTACTACTGCATATGCACTCAGCTCCCCCGCCCAGGTTCTCAGGTTCCTCATCTGTAAAATAGAAGAAAGAAGATTACATACTTACTCAGATTTTTGTGTTGTATTTTTTTTCAATTATCTAATATTTAATGATTGTAAAAGAGCCATCATGCTGGACACCTGAGCTTGATAACTCACTCAAAGAAATCTTAGCTATTTTTATTTGTATTAGTTTAGGTCAATAATGGACCAAAACTATGGACCTAAAAAAAAATAATAATAATCTGTGTGAACTGAGGGAGGGTCTGTGGAACACAATTTCTTCTCCTTGCAGTGACTCTTGATACGAGAACTGAGGGGCTGAGAATATGTTCCACATTTTTAAAAAACAAAAACAGAGTGTGCAAAAGACCAGTGGTGTGAGGAAGCATTTTTAAAGATTGGAAAAGAGTAAGAGTCGCTGGCGTAATAGAGAACAAGGAGGAAACCCTCAGAATGAGATCACGCAGAGCCTTGGGGACCAAACTTGCAGTCATGCTAAGAACTGACCCTCTTCCCCTAAGTGCAATAGAAAGTCACCTGAATGGTTTCGCACATCGGGTCGTAGTACAGAATGACATGATCAGACTTTGTCTTTTTAGGAGAGATCGTTCGTGGCTGTGAAGAAAAAAGATCAGATGGAAACAAAGAATGTGCATGTGGACCACTTGGAAACGACTGGAGGAGCCACTCGGAGACAAGCCCACAGAGAGGTCCATTCAGCGGCCGTGGGGATGGAGAGAAGGAAACGTAGGAGAAGTTTCATGAAGTGAACACCAGCCAGACTAGGAGATGGATTTAAGTGTGCAGAGAAGGGAGAGAGCGCTGGTCAGGATGGCTCCTGCTCTTTCACAGGGTTTCACAATGTGGGCACATTGCCCGATACCGGGACAGGGGAACCCTGAAAAAGGATCGGGAATTAAAGATCATCGAACTTACCTTTGTGCGTGCTAACAGTTCTCATGCTCCTCAGAAATCCAGGAACAGGGGCGCCTGGGTGGTCTCAGCTGTCAAGCCTCTGCCTTCACTCAGGTATGATCAGGGATCCGGAGAATCGAGCCCCGTATCCGGCTCCTCTCCTCAGCAGGGAGCCTGCTCCTCCTACCTCTCTCTCTGCTCCCTGCCTACTGTGATCTCTGTCTGTCAATAATAATAAAATCGTTAAAAAAGAGAGACGAAAGTCCCAAGACCACATGCCAAGTACATGGTTGGATATCTGGGTCTGGAACTTCATAAAGACATCTGAGCTAGAGTATAATTTTAAGAGTTATTGACATATGGTTATCACTCAAGGCCATGGACAGGAAAATTTTGCTTAGAAAATAGGCAAGAGGTGCCTGAGTGTCCCCGTGGTTTAAGCATCTGACTCTTGATTTCTGATCAGGTCATGATCTCAGGGTCGTGAGTTCGAACACACCACATCGGGTTCTGCACTAGGTATGGAACCTGCTCTCTCTGCTGCCCTCCCCCTGCACCTTCTCTCTGGAACGGGAGGGAGGAGGGAGGAAGAAAGGAAGAAGGAAGGCAAAACTTAGACTGAGAGGAAAAAGAGGGGTGTATATACAAAAGTAGTTTTATTTTAAGGAGTCTTAGTGGAATAGTAGTGAGCCCAAAAGTTTGAGCGGTGGAGGCCAGCATGATGGAATACTCAGGAAAGAATAACAGTTTGAGTTCCAAGGCGTTCCGGCTGGGTAAGCAGAAATAGCAGGCCATTTCTAGTCATCTGAAAGGCCGTCGGCTGGAGAACTCCCCCTTGCTCAGGGAAGATCTACTTTTTTGTTCTCTTCAGTCTGTCCTCTAGTTTGGAGGAGTCCTACCAACCCCGCCTAACCCCCCGCCCTACCCCCACCACATTATGGATAGCGATCTGCTTTACTCAAGGTCCACTGGTTTAAATGTAAATCTCATCTCAACACCCTCACAGAACCATCCAGCATAATGTTTGACCACATATCTGGGCACCATGGCCCAGCCAAGTTGACCTGTAAAATTAACCATCGTAGAGAGACAAAAAGAAAAAGGAAAACCAGAAAGAGGGCCTAGAAAGAGAGCCTATTTCCTAGGGCCTGTACTAGGTGCTGGGAATACAGCTTCTACTGTGGCGTACAGTGCGAACCCGGGGGTCAGCCTGGATTTGAGTGCTAACTTTGTTGCTTACTTGCCTTGTGACCTTAGAAAGCTATAGGGACTAGGACAGCCTAGACTGGACC